>NW_028083079.1:0-2586832 GCF_014824575.4 Sturnira hondurensis | reverse complement strand
TAGGAAGAGATCATCGCCCATAACTCCCGACAGCCCCCACTCCTTACACAAGTGGAATAATTGCCCCACGACGTCTCTTTCTAACGCTAAGACTGGAGGAGTCTCTCTCTCCTTTCCTCACATTAGCAGCCTTTCTCTCTATTTCTCACAATACCCTTCAGGCGATTTTTAAGCCCAGCTGCTACCTCACTTCCTGCGCGTGCGAGATTCTGAGTGTGCTGATAATTCTGTTGATTGAATGATGCTTCTAAAACATTTCTAGGAACGGATGCCAGTGCTGAATTTGGAGTTCTTGGCTCTACTGCCACCCAGCCCTGCCCTTCCTGGGCGGTCATGGGGACGTGATCCTTGAACATTTTCTCTTAGTGTTGTCCATTTGTATGTAGCGTTGTGTAAGCATGTGTGTTCTTGTGTGTGCACACGTGAATCTACAGCCAATTAAATACACATTTCCTGAGAGAATCTAGTCTTATCTAGATCTTGTGCTTGAAGGTGAGGGGACAGAGATGAATAAAACTCACAACAGTTATCGAAGAACCAGTAGTCTAAATAGGGCAGTCAGATACACTATTAGAGTCCATGCAATTGGGACTGACCAAAGACCCAAGATGAATTCAGCAAGCACAGAGTTGGCACAGGGGAAGATGAACCCTAAGCATTCATTCATGCATGCATGCATGCATTCATTCATTCAGCAGCTGGCGCTGTACATGAGAAGCATCAGGGAATACTGTGTTCCCATTTCTTTCCACCCTCCTCAAGGCAATCATAAACAAATGCAAATGAGGAAAGAATGTAATGAATGTAAACATCAGCAAATAGACAAACGAAAGAAGATCAGATAAACATTATAAAGTAAACATTATAAATGATGTGTACCCATCTTGTAACTCATCCATGAGTTTTTACTGGGTCCCAGATGAATCACATTTCTCTTTCACTTAGAAACCAGGCATATTCCCCCTGACCCCGAGTCAGGGAAAGAGTATCAGAGAGAAATGGCTAAGAATAATGACTCATCTACAAGTCCGGGAGGCAAGCTGGCCTCAGAGATGGCCACAAGGCCAGGCGGTCAGAAGCACTGAATCGTGTCTCTGGGCAACGGGAGTCTCAGAAGAAGGCAGGTGCTTTCTCAGCAGCATAATTGGAAAGGGGGCTCTGGGGACAGCACAGCCATCCCTAGAATCACAGAGGCTCTGGTGGCCCCCAAACTCTACTCCCTCAACTAAGCCGCAAGTCCTTTGGGGAAGAACCCTGGGACGTAAATAGTGTGTTAGGGGACTGAGGAATGAGTCACAGCTTTACAGAGTTGGGAAGGTCCTTGGAGATCATCAAGCTGAACAACTCTCTAATTTAAAGATGGGGAAAAATGGGGGCCAGAGAGATGGGAAGACTGGTCCAAGGCCACACAACAAATTTGCAGAGGGTGTTTGAGGAGCACACAACTTGAGACCCCACACACAAAATGTGGGGCTCTCCGCCAAGAATGTGTTCATGCCCCATTGAATCCCAGTGGTATGTCCAAACTGGAATTTTTTCCCCAAATAGGAATTATAATAGGAAGGGACAAAGGAGGACAATCATGGCCCCTACTATATGGATGTTCCCTGAGAACATGTCTAATCCCTGAGAAGCAGTACCCATGAGGCCCTGTAATTATACATTTGGCTACAGAGATGGTCAAGCGACCCTTCAAATGACACTGCCTTGGAGGTGGGAAGCCCCGAGGGGCAGATCAGAGATTCAGAATATCTTCAGGAAGTGCCACCCATGGCTGGGGTCTTACCTGGGATGCTGCTGGCTGGCCAATGATGACCCAGCCTGGGCACTGCTGGTCCTGATGGGAAACTGAAGCATTGGATGCCCACTGATCCAGGAACCCCTGGGGCGTGTAGACACCACAGTCCTTGATGCTAGTTTTTTCTTCGAACTCCTCACATACCCCATCACCATCGTGGAAATAGCACCGGCTGGGTTCATCTGCAGCAGAGAGACATGGGAGGGAGAGAACAGACAGATAAACAGATAGCTGTTTATCCTTTGGTCTCAGCTATCAGCAGCAGCTGTGGAATCAGACCTGCAGAACCATCAGTACTGTTAAGTCCGCCCCTGATCATTGCAATCCATTATTATTCAGCCTCTAAAAAAGATGAAAATCCTGCCATCTGTGACAATATGAGTGAACATGGAGGACTTTCTAGTAAGTGAAATAAGCCAGTCACAAAAGGACATATGTACACTCTATGATTCCCCGTGTATGTTATGTATAAAATAGTCACACCTGCGGAGTATTCAAGTAGAATGGCGTTTGCCAGGGGCTGGGTGGAAGGGGAAATGAATGACTGTTCAATGGGTATAAAATCTCAGTTATGCAAGATGATTAAGTTCTAGAGATCTGCTGAACAACACTGTGTTTATATAGTTAATAATACAGCACTGTGCCCCTAAATTTTGCTAAAGAGGGTAGATCTCACATGTGTTTTACCTTACACACACACACACACACACACACACACACAAGGCTCACAAACACTTTCCCCTTCATTACCTCAAGTGAGCCCACAGCAACCTGGTGAGGAAAGTGTTATTATTTTAATCTTAATTTTAGTCTTTCAGATTAGGAAAACCAGATCTCACGTTGTCACTAGCGATTTGCCCAAGGTCACACAGTGTGTTAATGCTGGGTCCTGGTTTCAAACTCAGGTTTTTACTTTCCAAGTTCTGGGTACGTTATCCGACTCCACAGAATTCCGCAGCTGCAAACAGGTTTACTTAACTCCAGGAGGATTTCGATTTCACAGGAGGAGTGAATTTATGTACATGAGAGGCAGTGGCTTCAGTCCCAGCCCTGGAACTAAACCGCTCTGCTACGTTACACACGACGTTTCCCTCTCTGGGCTCAATGATCATTTTTATAGACAAGGGGGTTCAATGAGCACCCCTTCCTGCCTAATGCTCAAGGTTCTAAGGGCTTGTTAGACACTTTAGGAATTTCAGGTAAGGTCAACCAAACTCCCATGTAACTCAAATCACAGCAAAAGCTTCTGCTTGGGGCAACTGAAAGGGGCAGCTGGTTGAAATGATTCTCACTCGCTACAACGACCAACACCACGGAAGCACAGAGCTACTGAGATGCCTTCTAGGTAGGAAGGACCTGTGCAGGTTTCCTGGAAATTCAACACAGAATAATACAAGGAGCAGTCCAGATGGAGCCAGCCAGAAGAGATCACCCTGCCTATATTTTAATAATTCAAACATCAGGTATTCTGTGCTAATTTCCCAACTCTTCTAGGCAAAGTTATATAGCCCTTCCTATGCGGGTCCCTGTTTTATAAAGATCCCCACCTTAACACATATCATACTATACGGTGTGCATCCTTTAAAAGACTGTGAGCTCCTTGAAATCTATCCCTGTCCAGTGTCTTAGGTGACCAGACAATTGATCATCCACACTAGTGCACTTTGAGAGTAAGAGATTCTATAGAAACTACTGCAGGGAATAGGCACACACCCTGGGAAAAGCTGGATTTCCCAGGCAAATCAGAACACGTGGTCACCCTAAAGACATTGCCTGATCTAAGACATCCTTTCCATATTTACTCCAGAATTAGGGAGTGGAACCCCATTTCCAACCAAGATTTGACTTTTGTCCCTTATGACAGTTGATTAATTTTGCATAGTTACCCCCCTGCCCAGCCTCTGGCCCCCCATCCAGAATACAGAAATGAATGCCCCAGCTAGGACAACCTGTTGGTACAGCCACAGAACTCACATAAAATGGACACACGAAAGCTCTGCACTTTCTAAAACAAGGACCTTTATCTTCTAAGAGGTGAACTTCTTTCTAAGGGACTGAATTGAATCAGCTTGTGAAGTCAGTACTCACTGGCAACACTTTCAAGAAGCACTTCCCATAATAGGAAGAGCCCAGTCGAATAGTCGTAAGGCTTGGATTTCTAGGATGCTGTTTGCAGGAGTCACCGAATACAGGGGCAGCAGAATGTTGAGCCCCTTCCAAGCTCCAAAGTCCCTTGTTTATTTCTGCAAACAGTTTACATAGTGAAACACTATCGAAAGAGCCAGAATAAATCAATTCATTATAATTCAATTATTTAAGGATGAGTTGGAGCCAGCTGAGGACTCCAGTGACCAGTAGCTTGCCTGGATTTCAACATGGAAAGAACACAGGCTCAGTACTTCTCAGGAGCTCTAGCGTCCTGGTGAGTGTGGCCAACTGACATATAATAAAACTGAAGCCCCAAACCCAACAGTGACCGGCCATCCACCCAGACTTTACTCTTTAGAAACCAATAAAGGGAATTTCAAAGAGCACAGGTTTGGGCATTGGGCAAAACCAATTTCAAATCCTAACTCTGTAATGTATAAGCTATGTAGGGCTGAAATAAAGTTACCTAATGCCACTGAGCCTCATGTCCCTCATTCAAAAGAAATAAATAAAAATAAGCATGGAGATGATAATATTTACCCCGTGTTTTACAGTGATTTCCTGAGATAGCGTGTACAATGCCAGGCCCCCTCCCGGCATTTTATCTACTGGAACACTAAGAGCCATTGGAAGTCAGGCGTCTGCAGAACTGAAGTAGAAGCCTGGCCTTTTACACCTAGCAGAGAGGTTCCCCCTGGCCCCCCCCCCCCCCACCCCNTCAGGTTCCCCCTGGGCCCCCCCCCCCCCCACACATGTTGTATCTACAGAATAATGAAAGCACAGCCTCGTGCTGATAAGATTACAGGGTTGCCTGATGCTTGGTAATACCTTTCTCCTCTTCCACTATGAAGACAAGTAGACTAAGATTATAAGGTCATAGAGGATCTATTCTCTGAGATGACTTAATTTACACCCTCATCAAAGGGACCTCAGGGTGTCAGGAATTGGGGCTAGAGTTGAGTCCTCATGAAGGCTAATTTCTTCCCTGCTTATGATTAAGACCTTAATGTATCTGTCTGTCTGCAGTCAGTGGAACCTGGGCAAGGAGGAGAGAGGTAGATATAGTTGGGTAAATAGGTACCTAAACAGATAGATAGTCGATATAAAGATAGATTGGTAGGGACAGAGTTAAAAAAGAGATAGGAGATAGAGCTACAGAGAAGGAGAAAAAGAGAGAGGAGGGGGAGGGAACCTGGGTTCTGCCTGAAGATTTTGCTGACAAAGTTATTCTGAGTCCCTCTTTTTGAATAACATCCTTCGGCTCTGCTATTCAGTTTCTCTTGTAGAATCCCAGGGGCCCTACAGCTCCATCTGCCAGTCTTTATCTGGGGACTTCTCTGTCCCTCTCTACTGTCATGCCGCACGCACTGAAGGGAACATGGTGAGGAATGGAATACAAATGTGTGGCCAGGAAAAACAAAGACAGTGGCAACAAAACAGAATAACAAAACTGGCCTTCCTGTTTTCATTACGTCCATTTACTTGGTGCTTCTGGAATGCTTTATGCTGGCAGCCAAGTGGGTGGAGTTGAAAAGAATCTAAAGTCCAACGAGCACCTTGCCATCTGCCTTCCATGTAGTAGCTAGGTAACACCGATGATAATACATCCCATTGGGAGGGGTACTGGGAAAACCTATCAGACTCTCAATAAGTATCAGCTGAATGAACAAATGACTAAAACTTGGCACCTCTGATGTATATAGTTGAAACACTTCACTCTTTGAATTTTTTTTTATTTTTTATTTTTTTCCACATTGGGTGTTAGAGCAAAAGGAAAGTCGTTGCGACACAAGTGGTGACTGGTGTACGGTGGGATTGCACTGGGCAGCTTGGTTTCTCCATCTCAGCCCACCTTCTCCTGGCATGAGGGAACTCAACTCAGTTCCCTTCCCTTTCGGGAGAAATTTGCTTTTTTAGAAATTTGCTCTATGCAGCCAGGAGTCTTTATTTTATTCAACAAGCCATCACTTGTTATTGCTTCAGGAACTTGCACATGCTTAGCTGGAATACTTTTTCCTTGGGTTTTCTCTCAGTCTTTTCCTTTTCATCATTCATGGCTCAGTTCAAACATTACTTCCTCAAAGAAGAACCCTGTCTACTTACACAGTAAGCACATATCCCATTCCCTGCCCCCCTCAGAAAGCAGTGTACCCTCATATTTTATTTCCTTCACAGTATTATGCACAGCCTACAAATAAATTTTTATTTATGATTGTTTCCTCTCCCAATATGACCTAGGTCTTATGGAAACATGTCTGAAAGGGCACCTCCTTCTTTAGGATCAAGAAAATTGCCTTGCCGTAATGGGACTGATGTTTACGAATAAATAAATAAATAAATAAATGCGTACAGCTCTTGGATTGGGAGTTATTTCTGGGCTGGCCTCTATTACACCCCTAAAGCTTAGGACAATGTTAATCTCACAGCAGTAAATCCCATACTCAGTGAAGAATGACTTGACAAAATTCTTTTGGAGTTTCAGGGCCTGCCATTCACTGTATTGAAGATGTCTTCAACCTGATTTGAATCTGTTTCAGCAGACTGTACTATAGAAATTTTTCAATGAAAATATTAATTAGAATGAGATCACATTGCAAATTCAAGTACATATTAGTGGGAAGAAATCCAATTCTATCTAAACCACCCCATAATATTTTTTCCTGTGAGACATTGTGACTCACCATCTGTCCTAAATATTGTTTTATTTTCTCTCTTAACCAAATTTGCAAAGAAATGAAATATCTAGCTTAAAATATGGTGCATACTAGACTGAAATTTAATAAAGAGATTTGATGATTTTATGAATTAGAACCCGAAAATACATTGATATCACCTTGAATTTAGTATAGTTATTTGAATGGCCTAAAAGATTGTAAGCAAAGATAGTGATCCTAATAAATGACAATAGATTCAATAGAAAAAAATGTTCAAAGCCCTGATAGGTTTTTAGCTGGGTCTCTCTTGGGCTCAGATACTGTCTCCTGATAGTGGGGAGGGGGTGAAATTCAGCACCATAATGAATTCTATAGTGGCCACAGAATAAGACAGGCGTTCTGAGCATGGACAGGATGGAGAGTAATACCTAGGATGAGAAAGCCTTTAAAAGAATGAGCAGGAAATAAAATGAGATTTGTCTTGGGTAATGTAAGCTAATAATAAAAACAATCTGAATCATTCGTATGCAGAAGAGCATACAAAAGTGACAATGAGAGTGATAAAAGATAGCAAACCACAGAGAGTCAGTGGTTTTAATATGATCTTACCCCTCAAATAAATGAATATGTAAATAGAGAGAGAGGGAGAGAGAGAGGGAGAGAAGGAAAGAAGAAGGAAGGAAGGAAGGAAGAAGGAAGGAGGAAGGAGGAAGGAGGAAGGAAGGAAGGGAGGGAAGAGAGAGAGAGAGAAAGAAAGAGAGAGAGAGAGAAAAAGAAAAGGGAGGGGAGGGGAAGGGAGGGGAGGGGAAGGGAGGGGAGGAAAGGGAAGGGAATTGCGCTGCAATTTCCCCTTCTGTAGACTGGGAGTTAAATCTGGTAGCTTTATGATCTCCTTCAATTAATTCACTCTAAACCATATTTGATTCTTGATATATTTTTCCCTTTAATCATTAAACTAGCTTTTCTTTTTTTCCCAGTCTGGAGATGTGAAAGCCTGATCAGCAAAATAAAGACAGAGAAGGGTGCAGATGGCACCATTCTGAAAAACATAGAACTTTATAGAACTATAAAGAAAAGTAAATGGAGTAAGGGGCAGGGAAACAAAATTTGCAGCTCAGCCCCGTCGCTAACTTACTCTTTGTTACTGGGCAACACACACCATCACCACTCTGGGCTCCATTGCTTTGTCTATTAAAAACATGACAAAATTACTTTTCCTACCCATTTTGGAAAGCAGCTGGAAGGATCAAGTGAAATAATGTTATGGAACAAACTCAAACACACTGTTGTTTTTCACATATTTTTATCACAGCTACAATCTAGAACTCATTTCCCAAATCATGAAATAGCTTTTTCAACTCACTGTTCAGTGTCAGCTCAACCCTCACCTGCCTGGTGAGACCTCTTCTAACCACACTGTTCTCACTGTTGTCTCCCTCTCCCCATCACTGGTCTATTTTATTTTTTTACATAGCATTATACTGCTCCTTCGAAAGTTTGTTTGAGCACTGCATTCTAAAATAAAATAACAGCTCCATGAGAGCTGACGCTGAGTCTGTTTTACTCACTACTACATTTCGATTCCAAGACATAGAAGATGGTCAGAAAACATTTGTTGAGTGAGTGAATAAATGAAGGTCTAGCGCCACAAGGGTTTTAGGAATTATCTGATGCTCATGCTTCACTTTGCAAATATCACAACTAAGATTCAGAAAGGGTTAAGTCACTCGTTGAATGCTGCACAGTCAATGACTATAGGGCAAAGGTTTTGGCTGACTACATGAGACTCATTTTATAAATATTGGAAATATGCAGTATCAAATAGGAATTGGTCCGTGTAAAATACATGCATGTGAGCTTAAAGAAAAACAGTGCCTTCAAGTAAGTCAGTGGATATGCATGTGTGTATCTATTCTTCAGTTCAGTAAAAACAAGCCGCCCGCCCTCCTGCTTAGACATCTGTTAAGTTTCCAGAGAAGAGAGACTTTTTGACAAATGGGTGCTACGTTAAGAGTAGCCAAGGAGCCCTGGCTGGTGTAGCTCAGTGGATTGAGCGCGGGCCTGCGAACCACACGATCGAGGTTCCATTCCCAGTCAGGGCACATGCCTGGGTTGCAGGCCAGTTCCCAGCAGGGGACTCACAAGAAGCAACCATACACTGATACTTCTCTCCTTCTCTCCTTCCCTTCCCCTCTAAAGATAAATAAAAAATATATATTAAAAAAAAAGAGTAGCCAAGGAATCCAGGATGAATCAGGGCACCATGTGAAAACCAAGCCAGTTGCCTGTCTGGCACGGCTGGTTGTGATTAAGGTGACGGCAGTGTGGCGGGTTCTCGAAAGGGTTCCTAATACAAGAAACTCGTGTCAAAATGGATCCTTCCCAACCCTGAGCTCTGATCAGCATGGCCCACCAGGAAGACTGTCTGTCCTCTTGGCACATAATTCAGGTAAGTCCAAAGGATGAGGCACTCAAGCCACAGTGTCCTCCCTCCATCTCCGCGTCGGTGGCACACGCTGCAATGCTCTGAAGAGCAGGAGTCCAGTCCCCAGACACGGCTGCACAGCACTCAGGCGAGTCTTCTTTGTCTCACGCAACGAATGGGCTGCTGTTCTGTCCTCGGGGGAGGATTTTATATTCATTTGAATCTATGTGCTCTTCGATGTGGGCTGTTAAACTGTATTTTGTTCTTACAGAAATGTGAGCCTATGTCTCTCTCTTCTCAGTAAGAAATGAAGAAGGGGAAGGAAGGAAAGCAGGAAGAAAAAGAGAAAGGAAGGGAAAAAAGGAGAAAGGAGGGAAAAATTGGTCCTAAATCTTAAGAGTTGACTTGGAACAGTAGATACCTATCAGAACCACTGTATTTTGATCAGAGATGATAAGGGTGACCATAACTATTCATAGTCAAAAAAATTTCTAAGGATTGTGGTCGCTCTCTAATCAGTTTGCACCAAACAGAGAAGGTATTTGCCCAAACAAGAGTATGAGATTACAGACTGCGTCACTGACTGTAGGTGACAGAACAGAGGTTAGAGTGTCCCCTTGTCCTGGAGATGGCTGGGCAGACCAATTCTAAGGCGCTGATGACCTTTGGGGCCCCAATGGGCACCATCGCGATGCAATGTCCACACGGGCATGGGGATGCTTAGCCTAAAGAAGAGAAGCTCAGAGAGGACATGGTACAAAACTCTTCTAACAAACTACCGTTGCTCTGAAAAATGGAATTGGTCTGAATAACGCAGAAGAGAAGAGTTCTTCATTCAGCATTTGTTGACAGAGGCTCAATGACAATGGGTCCCTGCCTGCCTCTGCAGCCTGCCCTTGCTTTCGCTGAGGCAGTTCAGTCTCAGCTCCAGACAGGCTGGAACTGTGTCCACCTCCGGGCCAGGCCGCCATATTCCCTCTCACCTCCCCATCTCTGCAGACGCTTCCCCCAAATTCCCAGCCCAGCTTTTCTTGAGAGGAGTCTCTGTTCATCTTTTATCCATAGTTTTAACCAGGCACTCCTCTGGAAAATCTCTCTGGCAATCCACCCCAAAAGGGCTAGCTGCACCTTTCTGTGTTTTCCCAAAGCATCATCTAATTCCCCTATTAAAATTATGGCTCCCGTGTAATAAGTATATCTTCTAAATGAATAACTGGATGATGTGGTCCATATTAGGCACCATGGGAAATGCTTTCAAATATGTCCTATCATTTCATCTTGCAAAAACTCTGTGGGTTTGGTGTTGTTATCCCCATTTGACAGACACAGAAAGTGATATTTAAAGAGGTTAATAAAGCCAAAATAAAATCCCCATCAGTTTGATTCCCAAATCCAGTCTCTTCCATCCACCCACGCTGCCTGTTCATACCTTTTGGGTGGAGATGTGGATACCGGGGGCTGGGGGTGGGGAATCTAATGAAACATCCGATCTGGTCCTCTCTGAGATGCCCTGCAGTGCTGTGGTACTTGGGGGTTCAGGGGTCTGATGGAGACGTGGTCACATCCCTGCTCTCCTCAAATCCGCTGGATGTCAGCGAGTGGCTCCCTTCATCTCTACCCAGTGGGCTCCTCGGCAAGCTGGGAGAGTAGTGACGGTCTCCCCAGATGTTAGGAGATGAAATGAGAAGCCGTGTAGAAAAGGCCTAGCTCAGTGCCTAGTGTGAACAAAGGTTCTGTAAAAGATCAGGCGTCTCCCTTTCCCTAAAGGAAGCCATCGGTCTCTGCTCCCCTGTGCCAGTTAAACCGCACAGGCTCGGTAACTTATGTTCCTGCAAAACGCTTTTCATTTTGTCAAAGTGGAATCCGAGTTTTTGTTGGCAAGTGATTGAACAGGCAGGGGCCCAGCCTCCAGGCCTACAGTCCATTAGAGCATCGACTAGGGGAGCTGGGGAACCTTGGGCTCAAGTACTCCCTTCAGAGGCAGTACTTACAAAACCATCAATTTCCTTAACAAAGAGCAGTGGCTTAAATGCCCCTTAAAGCAGTGTTATTTACACAGTTATCCACTTCCTTTTGAATTCTCTGCCTGGGGGGTGGCCTACCTGCCTTCCTTTCTAGCTAGTAGTTAATTAGGCTCTTCCCCCCAGAGGAAGCTGGCTGGGACCAGGACTTCATGTTGAAAGCAGCTGAATTTGGGGTTATCAGAGAGTTCTGTGGGGTGATTTAAGTAACAACCAGCATCATTGGTTCTACCCACCTCTTCTTCTAATGTTGTAAAACATTTGGACCATGTCAAAGAGTTGTGACCACAGTCAGCATTGAGAGAGAGGGGGACGTTACCATTCGAGCCGGTTTCCCCTTAACAGGAAGGTCAAATCAGACTAGAGTAGCCCCCACCCCACTTTGTGGCAGCATGGGGGTTTGAACACCAGCAGCCCAGCTCAGAAGCCTGTGAGCCTGTGCGTGAAACCAGCACCGTCAGCTGCCACCAGCCCTGGGGCACTGGTCTGAGATGACAGCTGAAGGGTGGAAAGGGCGTGATTCAAACCAAGGCTCCTCTGACTCTAAAGACCAACAAGGCTCAACTTTACTGTGTTGCCTGAAAAAATGGAAGGACATTACCCTTAAGAAACACCCCTTTAGAAATATAGCCTTCCTTCACTCATAGTCTGTATTTATTGAGCCACAAATTATTTACCAGGTCCTGGACAAAACCCCGGGAGTCAGATGACTTAGACTGGGTCTCAGCACGCCAGGAGCTCAGTCTAGTGAGAGGGGCGAGGAGGAAAATGACTGGCTCTGAGGTTCAACATGCTGCGGGAACACAGAGGAGGGGCCCGCCCCCGCCCCCAAGTCAATCTCACTCAGAACTGGAAGGCTTCCTTTAGGAGGTAACTGGGCTGAATCTCTGTGGAGGAGGAACTGGTGGGGATGCATCCCAGGAAGGGGAACTCGGGCAGCAGGGACAGCAAGCTCCAAGCAGGGTCATAGGTGTAAAGCCCAGAAGATTCTGAAGTGTAAGGTGCGCCTGCCTTGATCGGACCGCACCAGCCTCGGTGCCATAGTAAGGAATTTAGATTTATCTCCAGGGCAATGTGGAGCCACCTTACACTTTCCAAGGGAGAGAGACCCAGTGACACTGCATGTCATGAAGCTTGTTGTGACTCCACTGGAGGGGCAAGCAAAGATGGGGAACCATAGCCTGTTCAACTTCCCCTGCAATAATAGTCCGGGCAGGAGCTGAAATGGGGAAGTGAGCTCAGAGCAGCAAAGGTAGGGAGAGAGAGGAGAGACTGATTTGGGAGGGAAACGTTGTCCAAGTGAAGTGGAGAATGACAGAGACGGAAGAGTTAAGGATGTTTCCCAAGCTTCTCCTGTGTCTGGTGGGCTTAGTGGCGCCACCCATCGAGGTTGAGAAAAACAGGAGTTACAGCCGTCTGGGGGAGTGGGGAATGGTAAGTCTTGTGTCAGACTTCCTGCTCTGACTACCTGTGGGCATCCCGGAGACTAACTAGAAGAACAAGTCCAGAGAGGATGGGAAAGGCCCTGGACTGAACACAGGGGTTTGGGAACCTTGGGTTTTAAATGATGGGCTCAGGGAAAGAGCATGGGCCGGGAAGGGCCCATTATGGAATTCAGGAAAGGGCTCATACTGAAAGGATGGGCAGAGGAAGGTCTGTGTAGGGGTGGCCAGCCAGGAAGGGCAAGGAAAACTGGAAGAAGACAAGACTTCAGAGGTCCTGGGAGTTCAGAAGTTCAAGAAAGAGCCAGGTAAGTTGAAGGAGAAAAATATTGAAATACATGTATTGAATCATGCTATTTAATAGAATGCCTTTTATGGCTGTTTCCTCAATGTTTCTCAACTTTTTGCTTGTTCTCTTTCTGGAACAGGGAGTTCTCTGCTTGTGAATAATAACTACATTATTATTTTTCATAGCTACAAAATCAATATTTCTCAGTCACTTTCCAAAGGACAGGAATTGTCCCAAGTACCACAGATCTGCCATCCTCGGTGCCTGACATGGACGGATACATAAAAGGCACTCAATAAATGTGTGATGAATTCATAAATGAATGAAAGAATGTATCCTAGCTATCCTATGGAGTAAAGAACATCACTCACATTTCTCAGATGGAAAAAGGTGTTCGGGCAGCCAAGCCTGACCCCCGTGCTTCTGGGTCAGGTGCATAAGCTTCTCTCATTCCCTCCATTTAGGAGTTCTCTTGGCAAAATGCAGAAAGACAAATGGGAAAGTCAAGAGCTTCCAAACTCCCATTTAGCCTTCTCACTGGCAATGAGGCTGACCTTGAGTTATACAAGTGATTTTGGACTCCTGAACTGAAAGACCAGCTCTAGCCAGGACGTTTTACAGTCTTGCCAATGGCAGTTGAAAAGTTTAGTTAAATCTTATGGATAATTTGGACCAGGTTTCTGACTGGCGTTGAAAGCCATAATCGCACTGATTTATCTTCAGGTGGGTTGGCCAAGAGCACTTTGTGGGCCATTGAATAGCATCCACTTGGGGGGAAGATGGACCTTACAACACTGCTCCTAGCATGTGCGCCATCCTGGACCTTCACAGCAGCAGAGCACAGCCCTGGGTCCTGCTGAGCCCAGCCGTCCAGGAAGCCAACCCTCCACCAGGGGCATTCCCACTCCGTCCTTTGCCCCCCTCACGCCAATCCCTGCATATCCTTAGTGACCACTGTCCTCCGAAGTCCTCCAATGAAGGGCTTCTGCTCCTGCTCATCTCCCCCACCTGCACCCTGCCTAGCATGGAGCTCTGCACAGCACGCGCTTCATACAGACACCTAGTCTGAAACTGGCCTCAGCTATCTTTGCAGGACCCCATCGCTGCGCGTGAAGGACAGAGAAGGCAATGCTAGTGCTTGTGAGCGGGGCTGCAGATGCCGGGCATGGCCTCTTTTAGGTCCCAGTCTGGCAAATTAAAATGGAAAAACCTTAAAAGTTATTGTAATTTCAGGTTTGCTTTATCTTAATTTCTCCTTGGTAGTTAATCGGTAGTGGCCAAGAAAAAGTCCAGTTTGGTTTCTTCCTCTGTTAAGTAGTTAATGATCTGTAAACAAACACTTCAGACAGTGTTTCTTAAAGAGACCCTGGGATCTTTTTGTTCTGTGGAAGTTCCTTTGGCAGGGACCATTGTTTCCCCTTCCCATTCTCTGTTTGCTGGTAGGCTATTCAGCTCTGGAGAGTACACTTCAAAACAGATGAGATAACCTTAATGATCAAGAGGCAGCATCAATTAGTAGTTCAGCCCAAGGGCTTAAGAGCCAGATGTCAGAGCCAGAATTCCTTACTGGGAACCTTGAGTTAAATTACTTAACATCTCTGTGCTTTTTCCTTACCTATAAAGCTACAAAAATGTTAAAACTAACCTCATAGGGTCAATGCAATTAAGCAAAGGAGTTAGTAGGAAAAAAGGATCTAATTAATTAAGAACAAGCTATTTCTACTATTCTGATTCTTGTTTGGGCAGATGAGGTGGAAGACGGGTGGAAATTGACATGCAGACTCCAGCACTCGCTCTGAAGGTCTGCTATTTTGGAGGAGAACACCAGCTTGGGGGTCAGGCAGCTCTTAGTCCAAACCCCAGCTCCGCCAGGTAACAGTCACCTGCTTTGAACAAGTCATTTCACCTGTTCGAGCCTCAGTTTCTCCTCGTGTAAAAGGTGCGTAGCAAGCACCTTCCTGCAGTCTTGTGAAGGTCAGGAGAAGCCAGTCAAGTGGCCGTGGGCCCAGCATGGGATGTGGCAGTCCCCAAGGTTTCTTTCCTCTTGTGGTTTCCCAGCTCCCTAAATATTTACTGAATGGAGGCCACTTTCTCAAAAGTCACTTCAACACGTGGGGGCTCCCTTGTGTCATCCAGAAAGTGGTGACACTCATGCCTGGTTGCCAGGGTTGCTATGAGCGCGAAAAGAGACAACGCAGCGGGTTCTCCAAAAATATGAATGCGCTCTCTTCTACGTCCCAGAGAGGGTCCAGGGCGCTGCTCAGGCTCTAGGTGCTAGGCTGCTTAGGCTCCTCTGGCTCCTCTTTTCTGCCGCAAAGTGTCATT
This sequence comes from Sturnira hondurensis, assembly GCF_014824575.4. NCBI lineage: Eukaryota > Metazoa > Chordata > Mammalia > Chiroptera > Phyllostomidae > Sturnira > Sturnira hondurensis. Next base: position 2,571,730 of record NW_028083079.1, on the reverse strand, counting down.
TGGTTCAGTATACCACATAGTGACTGCCTGGAGCTAGATGCTGGGGTCACAAGGATGGACAGGATGACATCTTCCCTCAAGGTTGAGGGAAGCTGATGTGCAAACAGAACCTGTGGGAGCCAACACCACAATGGCTGTGCTGCCCTAGGCTCAGGAGTGAGATGGGTCACCTCTGTCTCTCATCTGCCCTGACCACTCCCTAACTGGACATTCTTTCATCCACCTAGACACTCACACATCTTTACCAGCAGCTGCTTAGCAACTTTTTCTTTCCAGGGGCAGATGGTAAATACTCTGACTTTGTGGGGGTCATACAAGATCTTTGTTGGAACTGTTCACCTCTGTCTTTATAGTGGCCCACATCTAAATTAAGGGATATAGTTCTCTTTTGATCAAACTTCATCTACCCAAACAGCCTGGGTTTGGCCAGGACAGTAGCTCTCTGCTCCCTGGTCTGTGCAAATGTGCACTTGGCTACTATGCCTAGTGCAGGGCTTGGCATTAAGTGCAGAACGCACGTGGAAACGTCCCGTTCTTTTCCTTCCATGCCACCAACAAGCCTCACCATGGTCTTCGAGGGCCTGAAGGATCGCAGCCTGCAGGGCTCTGGCCTCTTCTCTCTCTCTCCTGCACTACCCACCAGCCATGCTGACTTTCTTTGACCTCTTCAAAGGCCCTTTCCCGCCTGGAGGACTTAATGGTCTGAACTTCCTGCAGTCCTCACTGCGTCACCCTGCTCCACCTCACCCTGATTTGTCCACTTCCTATTCAGCCTTCCAGCCTCAGGTTAAATGTCACGTCTTCAAGGAGGCCTCTCCTGACCCCTCAGTGTAAAGGAGGGCCTTCACTTCTACACCTCCAAGTAGTTCCACTTAGTGGCATCTCAACAAGTGCTTTTCAGTAATTACTAGTGTCATTTCCCAGGTCTCCCTGGCCCTTCTTGTTCACCGCTGTTTTCTTTGCAGCTAGCACAGTGTTCGGCACACAGCAGGCATCCATACAGGTGTGAATGGGTGAGGTGTGATGTGACCCAGCAGCCAATGTGCACCATCTCCTCTCTGGTTCTGACTGTGTATGTCATAGCACCAGCTGGATTTGTTCTGTAAGCTAGAGCAGTGGGGTTCCAGCCTGACTGCCTATCCATCATCTTACTTTAAAGCATACTACTTTTCTCCAAAAAAGAAGAGGATACAATTAGGTCTATATCCCTCACTTGCTTAACATTTCAATTTCCCTCGGGGCACATTCCCTTCAAGTGGAGATCACACTCATGAATATTAAACGTCTCTTCCAACCCAACATGGTCCCCAAGAAAGAGCAGAGGGCCAGGGGCTAGGAAAAGGCCTCCAGACACCTGGCCCAGTGAGGCACAGGCATGGGCAGGCATGTTTCTGGTCACTTTGAATGCCACAAAGAAGCCCTTGTTCTTGGCTCCCCAGATTCACCTGCTTTGGGCTGGGGCTGCCTTTCAAAGTCACACATCAAAGCCTGGTCCTGATTCCTCGAGTTCAGGCGAGCTCCAAGTCCTTCTGAGGCTGACCCCTCCCTGAGAGTCAGGAAGCCCGCCTGGGCTGAAGGCTGGAATTGCTCCCTTCTGGTGTCAGAGGCCCTCCTGTTTCTTTTCATTCCAGCCTGGCCTCTCTGTGGGGTAGGCCTCCCGGGTTTCCAAAGGAGGTGGTAAGCCGTGGTCAGAGGCGGGATGGCAAGCTTGATGCTAACGGGGGCTGACTCTAGGGTGTTTGAATGCATCCACCAGACCTCCCAGTAGAGGACTTCAGATCTTTGGTCCTGCCCCGCATGGCAGCCTTCCACCCCATCGCCTCTTTTTCCTGCGCCTTTGTCCCCTCGGTGACCCCCTTTGACCCTCTGGGTTAAAGGAATTCCTTTCTCCTCCCCAAGTCCTCATTTCTTTTAAAATGCACAGTTAAAGAACAATAATGATCTGGGATTTAAATTCTAGAAGTCAGAGCTGAAAGGGCCTCAGGAGCTTATCTAGTTCACCCCCATCCCTTTATATTTGGGGGAACGGAGATCAAGGGGTCTCAGTCACATTGCATAAGGTACAACCACATTTTAATGTCAGGTTCCAGTTCAGGACCGTTTTTTGCCAGGGATGGAGTGGCGCCTTGACTCACAGTTGAGATGGGGGATTCCAACGGGGAAGGGGAAGTGGAGTTAACTCCCATTTTTGAGTGTTCACTAACACTCTATAGGCGTATTTCGTTCTAATTCCGTCCATTTTTCAGAAGAGAAGATTGGCACACATACTTAAGAGGACCTAAGAAGTCACCATAGACATAGCACAACCAACAGACACTTGGGTTCCTCTGTCTCTACCTGCCACATTGCCATTAAATACCAACCTCCCCTTACGCTAAAAAAACAATATGGCTACTGTCAAAGGCGGGTGAGCTGTTAAAAATGAAAACACAGCCCAAAACACAGAAGGGCCTTATGTTGGGGGCATGGGCCTTATGCAGTGGAACATTTATGGGGTGATAATAACCAAAGTTGTCATTTTCATGACTCATGAAAAAGGCACAGGAAAGACACCTGCATTCACTTTCGCTTCCTGCTGTGAGTCCACGGCACCAAAGCAGAACTAGTGAAATAGAGGCTTTTGAGTGCCTTTGGCAGGGGGCGGGGAAGAGAATGTTCCTGTAGATATTGGCATGGTCTTTGGAGGCAGGCAGCCCAGGTTTGCAGCCTCCTTCTCTGACTCCATGGGCTGTAGTGCTTAAGGCAATTCACTCAATCTCTCAGTGCCTCAGTTTTCTCATGAGTAAAATGGGTGTTATTATTCAGAGATGCCGGGAGGAGGAACAAAATCATTTGGAAAAAGGATTCTCAGAACAGAGGCTGGTACAACTGGGTACCTCCTAAATGAAACAACTTCACGGTTAAGCATGCAGACTCTGCCTCGGTACCGTGAGTCTCGCCTCTGCTGTTTCCGCCTGTGTGACCTTGGACAAGTTGCTTAACCTCTCTGAACCTCAATTTCTGTCTTTCATGAAACTGGGATAATAATATTATCTATCTCATAGGGTTCCTGGGAGGACTGATACAACTTAATTAATTATGTCAATAACATTACAGCAGCAGTAGCAAACGCATATGTAACACCAGGTGCCACTGTCTTAAAATGCTTTACCTATACAACCTCGTTTCATTCTCAAAACAACTGTAAGAAGTAGGAACTCTTCCTAACCCATTTTACTGATGGAAAAACCTGAGGCACAGATAAAAAGTGTTCGGGCCAGGCTCTTCACCCAGAATCCACATGGGTGAAGACCCATATCCATTTTAACCCATCATTAGTCATTATGCCATAGGTCACATGCCAGTGCTAAACAGGCCACCTCTCCCAGCTGACAGGTATCACCACAATCACCCTCATCACCACCACCACCACGCCTGTCACTAATTTCTCTCTTTTCTTCTTTTAAACGCCTGCCTTTCATCCAAGAAAGCTTTATTTCAAGAAGGCATTTGGGTGAAAGTTACTATGCCTTCCACAGAGCCAGGGAAGGGGGGCAGTGCCTGAAGGAGGAATATAGGCGGCCAGAAGTTTTATTTTGTTCTTTCTAAATTTTTCACTGTTTTCTAAGGTGAGAGGTGGGTCATCTATTACAGTTTCACGTTGCTAGAAAGATAAATAATAATAACCGCGACTCCCAGCAGAGCCCATTCCGCCCTCCTCCCTCCACCAGATACTGTTTTCCTTTCTAGTCACTGTTGTTCTACAATCTCATCAGAACATCCACCAAGAAGATGTGGCGATTCATCTTCTTGTTTTCCTTCCTGCTCTTGGCTCAGAGCAGGCCGGGGCAGCCTGACAGAGGGGCCACAAGGCTGGGTGACCCCCGCCCCTCCCAGTGACTGCTGGGGAGGCGCACTGATCCCTCCTCCTCCCCCTTATCTGCCTCACAGATAATTGAGTTATTGGCCCTGGCTGGTGCTCTGTGGGGACCAGAGACAAAGCCAGGCTAATGGCAGGGAATGTGCAGGGAGCAAGAGAAAGAGGCACACAGGGAATATGTAAGTCTGGGCAAGAGAACGTGGGGGTCCCTTTGTTTTGTTTTCTTAACTATATATCAGCATAAGCAGAATGGGAACCGCCCCCCCCCCAAGCCTTTAAATAGGTGCTTGACAAATTGAGGCTCCCTGTGTCAGAGGAAAGGAAGCCTCAGAGCCCTTGGTCCAGCCGCTCTCATTTCACAAAGGAAGAAACTGAGGTTCTGAGATGCTAAAGTGCTGCCCGGGATTCCAAGTCTCCGTGGGGACCTGGACCCAGCTGCCCTGGAGGCCAGGCCAGGAGTGCAAATAAAAACAGAGCGTGAGGGGGTCTGCCACCAGCACAGGGCCCATCACGGATTAAATGTCATTGCAGAAGGCGGCACGGCTCCAGCAACGGCTCAAGATATATGACTAAGTGTAACCCCTTCCGGTGATGCTTCCCACCTTGTCTGACTAATTTGACCATTCCCTTCCCTCCTTCAGCTGTTATCTGCAGCCTGTCTGTAGTTTATGACTCAGTGCTTTGGAAACAGAATTCCCAACGCTGCCGAACAATGCCTCCAGCCAGCGCCTGTGGGGGGGCGGGTGGTGGTGGTTATCGTGTACTGATACCACATTTTTTAACTGAAACCTCAGGCCTGGTGTGTGTTATATTTTGAAAAAGAAGGTGGGAGGGACAAGACAATTTCCACATTCCGGGGAAGTAGCACGCATTGCCTAAAAGGTCTTGTGGGTGGTGTTTCTTTTAACAAGCAACTTATTATGTGGGGGGGGTGGGATGAGGGTGGGAAAGTGGGGAAGGGAAGTCCCAGGCTGTTGCATAATAACACATTGGCACCTTGGGAATACTTCCGGATGTGTGGGCTTCTGAAAAGTGAATGGAAATGCCACCATAAATCTGTCACCCTCCTCACACGGGGGTGGGGGGCGGGTACCAAACCTAGGGAAAACAGCATTAGCCCTACTAAATGGTTGTGACAAAAAATAAAGAAGAAGGGAGGGAAGGGAGAGAAAGGAAGGGAAGAAGGAAGGAAGGAAGGAAGGAAGGAGGGAAGGAGGAAAGGGAGGGAGAAAGGGAGGAACTCAGATGAGAGGCAGAGTGGCTGAGTAGAAAAAGCAAGAACTCTCCATTTTCGCCTGGAGATAAGATCATACCTCTACGAGCTGTATGACCTTGGGCAAAAGTTAAGACATCACGGTGGGTCTCAGACCCCTCACATGGATACTAGAGACCTCACATAGACTCACATTATACAAAGGTGCACGACACAGGACATACCACCTACTGGGTACCCACAAGTGGCTGTTGCTGATACTCATCCCGCCGCGCACACACACTCGTCCCCGCCAAACACACTGGGAAAAGTAGTAGTTAATGTGTATCGAGCACGTCCAACTTGCTAAGAATGGGGCTCAACTCGTCGTATCTTAGGATAACAATTTTCGGTCGGGATTCTAAGTGACAATCAACAGAAACCAGCGTTGGCTAACTTAAGCAAAACAAGCAAACAGACAAACTCTATTCAGAGAACACTGGATACTTATGGAAGACTCTCTGGGAGGGCCAGAGAGCCAGTTGCACGCGCCAAAGCCCAAGTCCAAGCCGAAGATTAGGTCTGACGACTGATCTTGTGAAGGTATCTCAGCGCTGTGCGGCACACAGAACCTTCGGCACTGATGCTGGATGCTCCCATTGGTGCTTTGGAAATGCACGGGCTGTGGCCACTCCAACCATCTTCATCAAAAAGGGTTCTGCAGGGTCCCTATGCCTTCTGATTCAATACCTTGGGTTGGTGTGTCAGGTTGGGGGTCAGAGGAAGGGTGCAGGTCTTGTGCCCACACCCAGCTACAGGGGAGGGACCGGGAAAGGGAAGAGGGCTGGGTTTTCAACTCCCTTCCTGGAGACTGGGCTCTGCCTCGTTATTATTGTAACAAGGAGAGCTCTTTCCTAGAGGGAAGGGATTCAAAAAGTAAGTATCCCAAAACACGGACAAATAACTTCCACAATTGAGTCCCAAGACTTTTACCATTTTCCGGATGAGGACACTGAAGCTTAGCAGAGGTCACATGTCTAAACCACGCTAGGAACCCAGGTCAATCTCACTTAAGCCAGTCTCTTGGCCATCATCTTGACACTGTCTTGACAGATGCAATGACGAGGACGATGTCTGCCTCGGCAAAGCCTCCCACACTCCAGTCCCATTTCTCTGACTCATTAAGGCTGGATCTCTGGGGAGCCAGAGATTCATGTCTACTCTTCAGCTGTTTTTCTGAGAGGAACATGGTTTTCTAGACTCCCAGCCCCGCAGCCTGTCCTTGGACTGGTGTTCCTGAGAGCTGAGAATGCTGGGTAGACTCCTCTCTCCCTGGAACACCTAGGGGTTCTGTGAGTTTCTACAATGGAACTGTAAATGGCGAGGGCAGGGGGCACAGTGGAGGCTTTTCCTCAAGCACAAGCCACAAGCAACACATGGGGTTAACAGAGAACCCTCCCTGGACTCCGGTCACACTGGAGTCATTGCCGGTTTTGTCTGCTGTTCCATTCCTTTACTCCATGCATCATTCGGTAGCAATATGTTCCTGGTTCATCCGGATGCCCTACAAGACCAAGAGCTGTCTCTTTAAGCAGTTTACCACCGTGGGCTCTGGAGGCAGGCTCTCTGGGTTCAAGTCCCCAGTTCTACCATTTAACTGCCTCTCCTCATTCACCTCCCTGTGCCTCAACGTCCCCTTTTGTAAAAGAGTTATGAGAGTAAGAGTTTATAAATACACTTGATACATAACAGGTGTATCAGCGTATGTTATTATCAGCAGCAGAACACATAGAATCCAGCAGAGAACGACAATATATAAAGTGCATCTGTTAGGGTCCAAGTCTCATTCTCTTAACAACTCCCTCATCTCCACTCCTTTCCTCTGAAACATTTTCATTAGCACAGTTTGCAAATCACTGATCTAGTTCACAGCTATTACCTTGGCCACGGTATAGGCGGGGAAGTGAGATGCTAGGAGGTTAGGCAAGTGGGGCAGGACTCATTGTCCGGTGCTATTTCTAACAGAGGCTCCCAGGCCCCACCGCTGTATGCTTAACGTTCTATTCTCTTTCTAAGAAAGGATGAACTGTGCTAGAATTTCCACTTCCTCTCTGCACCAGGCTACAACCACCAAGAGCATCAAAGCCCCCAAATCCATAGACTGGGGCTCAGCAAGGGTGGTCTGTAAAGGGCCAGATAGTAACTATGTGTTAGGCTCCGTGGCCTGAAGGTCTCTGTTGCGACCACTGCACTCTGTTGTTAGAGCAGAAAAGTACAGCAGATGATCGGTAAAGGAAGGGTGTGCTGTGTTCCAGGACATCGTTACAAACACAAGCAGAAGGCCAGTCCTGGCTCATGAACAGTAGTTTGCAGAGCCTGTTTATGGACAACAAGCTAAGGGGCTACCTTATTTTCCTTTCCTGCTCTATAGTGCTAACACAACACATAACGTGGATGCCAGACCCCGAGCATCTCTTTTAGGTGCCGTGCCCTACCTTTCCCCAATCCTGCCTTTCTCCCAGAAGCACTTGAGTGCCACCCTGGTGCAAATACAACAGGTAGATACTCTCCAGGGTGTCATGAGGATGACAGCAAAGGCGGGGATTTGGTTCAGGTAGAGCTTGTGACTATGAGAAATAGTAAGTAAGTACACACCTTGGAAACCATACAACAGCAGTGCAGGTAAGGCTCTTAGAGACCACCTCATTCAGTCCTTTCAAGTTACAGGGGGTAAACTGAGGCCCAGGCTAGGGACGTGATTTGCCCAGCTTCATATGGCCAGTTCTCACCACAGCTGGGACTGAAGCCTGGTTTTCTTAATTTTGGTCCAAGGCTCTTTCCATCACACCACGAGGCTAACATCAAGCTTCCATCATGGACCATCCATATAGAAGGAATCAGTGGAGTAGACAGAAAAAACAAACCACCTCCTGCCATTTAAAAACCCAAGGCCTTGCCCAGAAACCCTCCTACCCTCCCTCCCTCCACATCTTTCATTTCTTCTAGCCACAGAAAGTAGTGGGGTATTTCTGTGTGTTGTTCAGCCCCTACTTGGTGCCAAGGCCAGAGTAGGTGCTCAGAAAATGTGTTTAGGAGGTAATACAAGAGAAATAATACGTGGAAAAGACCTTACGGAGCTCACCATTTACCAGGAGACGGTGTAAAATCACCTCTGTAATGCACTGCAAATGTGAAGACCCCATGACATTTCCTCCCCTTTAGTCCTAGAAAATTGCCTTTCAGTGAGAAAGCTTCCCAGCCATGTTTTCATTCCCTCCGCAGCTGCCCCCTCCCCTCTTCAGATAGAGCACCTCTGTCTTTTGTACTTGCAAATGATTTGTGATTAGTTTTCACCTCCAGCCCAGGGGATTAGCCAGGGGACCTTTGATCTTCAGGTATCGATTTGCATCTTAAAGGAAGTATGATCTCATCTGGGCCAGCTCAAAATTCCATCCCTGCCCCCCAACCCCTGCCTGTGTACCGGCCCCCCGGGCTGGCCGGGGCCTCCCAAGTGGGGCTGAAACAGCAAGATCAGCCGGACTCCAAGAGAAGGCAGAGGGAAGGTGGGAAAGGGACGTTTGCTTTCTAAACACAGGCTGGTCTGCTTGCTGGTTTCCCTTCCAGGAGTCAGAGAAACTGCCCAAGGCCGTGAGTGTGCAGAGGGGACCGTGGCGGTCCCTGGATCCTGGGAGGGGGTATAGCCAAACAAACTGAGCACATGCTTGCGGATCAGACAAAATGAGGTTCAAGCCCTGGTCTGTCTTGAACCTCTTCTAACCTAACCTGTGCGACTCTGGGCAACTTTTATCATCGCTCTGGCTTTTGATTTTTTCCCCATCTGTAAAGTTAGAATGAAAGCCTCAAAAACCTATCCTAATAATCATCCTGGACAGTTGATGTGAAGAAAAGCAATAATGTGTGGAAGGCAAAGTTAGATCACAAAAGGGGTGCCAGTCATCCCCGTCATCTCTGAGAGCATCAGCTACTGAGGGAAGGGAAGCGTCTGCCCGTAGCTTGTTTTCATTTCCCTGTTCCCTGGTGCCTGAAACTGGGACTGGCTCATAGGCGGCACTCAATACACATTTGTACGATTAAGGAGTGAATCATCATTGAGTTGTAACTGTTCGCCGCTGTGAGTGTAACTGGCCACTGTCCACTTCTCCAGCCAGGTGCAGGGAAATGACCAAGACTTACCGATGCAATTGAAGGAAACTTCCTGGCGGCAGAAAAGGGAGCAGCCATCGCCATTGATCTTATTCATGTCATCACACTCTTCACCTTGGCTTCTGTAGAACAGGTATAGAAGAGAAAGGTATTACATCAGTGTCAAAATGACCTCTGCACATGGAGACATTCCCCACCCCCCCAGCCATGAACTTTTCCATGAGGCTTCAGGCTTGTCCCTTCCCATGTGTGAGTCCCTGTTTCTTCATCATCAAAATGAGATGTCTAAACGGTGTAAATTCATAAGATCCTACTACGCTTGTCTTATTTTATTTTTTTTTTTCTGAGGATAAATAGAATTTCCCCTTCAAACTCATCCTCTGAGTTCTTGTCAGTCACGTTAGAAATGGGTGGATGAGTGAATAAATGAATGAAGAGGCTTCGCCTCATGGTGTCTGGAAAATGTCACGCTGTTTTAGGATGGTCAGTTTAAGACACTTTGGATGTTTCTAAAATATAAATTGCTCTTTTTCACTGTGCCCTGTTTCTAGCCTCTCCCTTTCTCCCTGCTGCCCTTGAAGGTCGAGATAGGTCCCCAGTCACATGCTCAGGTCTGGTCTTCCTCTCGTCAGGAAGTTTCGCCTTCTCCATGGGGTCTGTCATTTCCTGGTGTCAAGAATGCCCAGGCTGTGGAACTGGGCTTCTAGAAAATAAAAATGCCTCCTCCTGTCTATTTTAGGAATGACTGTCATCACCTAGGGATGATTCTGCAGAGGTTAGGATGGGAAGAAAGTGAGCAATGCTCTCTGCATTGGACCTAAGAGAAGGAGGAACAATAAATGAAAAATTGGATGAACTGCTGCTTTAAAAAAAAAAAAAATCTCATCCTTTGAGAAGCAGAAAACCTGCAATTTGGTCCCACGTTCCAAACCAGCTGAGTGATCTCCAGCAAGCCACTGGATCTGTCTGGTCTTTCTATCTTTGACAGTTCCAATCAATTAAAATTAAACATCATTTAGAATGCCATTGTCTCAGTCACAGCAGCCCTATGTCAAGTCCTCGGCAGTTTGGATGGAGCCGGTGACTACTGCGTTGGACAGCACAGAATATATGTCCATCGTTGCAGAAAAACTCACTGGGAAGGGCTACTCTGGATGCTGATCTTCAGTTTTCTCACAGGTTAAAATGGGGATAATCATACCTACTCCTTAGAGTGGGTGCAAGAACGGAACGTAACTTCATGTGACTTGCATGGTGTGTGTCACGTAGTAGATGCTCAGGGAATCCCAGTCCCCATTCCCACTGTGTCCTGGGAGGTCTCTGCAGAGTGTGTGGCAGCTGTCCCTCCCCCCCACAAAGGCCAGCTGGGACCTGTCACTGCATGGAAGAGGCCTCAGACTTTTCCTTTCACCCTGGCAATTAACACTGGGACATGTTTGTTGCTTTTAAGAGGTGTCAGAGTAGCAGGATGGTGTCTTGCCATCAATCCTTAAGATGGCTAGGACAGCGCCTTGATCTCTGAAGAGCCAGCCAAGTTCTCTCCTGTCTGTAAACCCACAAGCAAAGAAGTCCAAATTCCAAGCTGGGCCCTGATTTCAATCTCGGCCAGTGAATCTTACACATTGCATATTGGTGATGGCCTTGTGCTTCTTAGCTATTTCATGGGTTATCTGGGGAGAGTTGTGTTTTTTTTTTTTAAACCTGGGCTGGGTTCCCTAAGCCACAAAGAATACTTCTAACCAGCCTTGCCTCACCACCCAAACAGTATGTTCTATTGGTTTAAGCATAAAATTAGGGTCACCACAAATATCTTCTAGGCATGAGAGATCTATCATTAGATAGAGAGGTTCTGAAAAACCTTCTTTGACCCCACAGGCTGGAGTGGGTGGCCATCTTCTCTGTGACCAGGCTCAATCTGTCACAGCACTGGTCAAACTGTCTGCCTTTGTCCGTTACTTGAGAACCCCCTGGACTAGGCTTCAAGATGCCAAAGGAAGTAACAGAGTCTTTGTCATCCTAGCGCCCCAGTGCTGGCACAGTGTCTGGGACATAGCCAAATGCATGTAGCTACTCTTTCACTTGTTCGTTTTGCATGGTTGTTGGTCAGACAGCAAGGCAATGGTGAATTCAGATGAAAACCTGGACCCTGACTTCACATCTTCTTTCTGCTCCTCACTGGGTCTGTAAGAAAAGCACTATAACCTTTGTGTCAGTTAGACCTATCTCCTATGGTTGTTGGCAGACCCAAGAAGATGACCATGGAGCAGAGTCCCCCATGCACAGTAAAGGCTCAAATAATATTTATAAAGATTGCTATCATTGTCATAATATTCATCCCAGGTTTTCATCCATTCGGGGCCTCATGAATACTGGGTCTATCTGTATGTCTTCTTACATTCCCTTATACGCATACATGTATAAGAGGTCTGTCTGCAAAAAGTCCAGCCATTGCTAATATAAAGTTTGTGCAACCTCAGTGTAACCTGGCAGCCAAGGAGAGTGGACTGGAATGCGCATGCATAAATAATGACAACTTCTCCGTACTAGTCAGTGGGGGCAGTAGACACCACTGAGTGACCCTAAGTACTGTGTGGCTGTCCCATTCAAAATGACTGAGTTAGGAGAACAAGGAATCTTCATCAAATTTTGTGTTAAGCTTGAACATTCTTCCATGGAAACTATTTGTACGATTCAGAAGGCCACAGCTATGTACAACTGGGGACTGGCAGCTTCATCATGACCACACGCCCACTCATGCATCACATCTTGTGCAGAGTTTCCTGGGGAAACATCATCCAGGTGGCTCAGTCCCCTTACAGTCCAGATTTAGCGCCCCTGCGACTTCTGGCTTTTCCCAAAACCAAAATCACCTTTGAAACGGAAAGAGGTTTCAGGCTGTCAAGACTCAGGAAAATACCACAGGGCAGCTGATGGTGATTGGGAGAACTGTGTGAGGTCCCAAGGTGCCTGCTTTGGAAGGGGACCGAGGCATCATTGTCCTGTGTACAATGTTTCTTGTATCTTGTTTCTCCTTCAATAAAGGTCTCTGTTTTTCATATTACATGGCTGGATACCTTCTGGACAGACCTCGTATATAGAAAATTAGCATGTATTATCCCCTGAAAAATCCAATTAGCTAAGATGCTATATCCTTCCTTTTCTTCAAAGTTGTGTTTTTTGTCTGTGTTTTGTGTTTTCATTTTTTGGGTGTCTGTCTGTTTTGGCTTAGGGAACTATTCATCACCTGCAATCAGTTTCTACAAAACATGTCAACAGTTGTCAGGTAACTTAACAAGTATTTGATGTTTATGCAGGATACCAATTCTAGCTAAGACCACCAAAAACTTTGTTGTTACGAATATTATTTAAATTAATAACAACAACAACAACAATGGAGCTTCAGACCAGCAAGAGGAATGACACTGTTTCCAGTGCTTCACGGTGTGTCTCTATCTGGCTCCAAAATAGAGACACTGGGCTGCAGATCAGGTTCCACACTGAGGGAGTTTCCTTTTTTATTTTGTGCTAAATTAGAAAATCCCAAATCACAATTATGGGTTTTCAGCAATGACCGCAAGTGTTTCCTGGATATGCTGGATAGGCCGCTCCATCTCGGACCCACAGTGATGGGGCACTTTCCCCGCGGGGTTGCTCAGCACGCCATCGGGTGACATCTGCGGGGAAGCTAGAAGTTGGTGTCCTCATGTGGGAGCGAAGAGCGAATGGCCTCCCTGTTCCTGATTCTGGCATATTAAACACTGGGAACTGTGTCTCCATGTCTGGTTGTTGCATCTGGATGTGGATCTTACACACGCCCCAAAGCACATCATCGGTTTCATGCTCTCACGCATGAGCGGAGTCAGATTCTCTGCTCGAGGAGTCAGATTCTTGGCAACGGAGTGGTTTGCACCTTAGTTCAGGACTTAAAACTCCTCACATGATCTCCTCAGGATTAAAACATTGATAAGTCAGCTTTGAAATTAGAGTTGTAGGACTTTTATGACACGAATATATATCCTGGCGATAACGCCACTTTAGCAAGACACTCGAAATCATGCAAGTAATCATTACTAGCCTTATCAGTGTCAACATTTGTTTAATGATGCTATTCTTTATTTCAGAGACTTTAATTAGTACCTTTCTTGGAATAGCCAGTGCACTTCAGTGTGTATGCTGGGTGGGGAGCAGCGTCTTGTCTCCACTACCAGCTTCTTGCACAGCAAACTGAAAAGATGCAATTCACCGGCCCTCATCTGGTCATACGCACCACGTTCACTAGTCCCCTCGATGCCACACCATGGGCAGCTGCTGGCCAGTAACTAATGTCTGTGTGGAGGAGTCTTCACGTGCAAACTCTTGACTTGCATAACTGTGCCAGGCTTGCTCCTAGCTGGTCCTCTCCTCCCAGTGCGGGGTTCCAGTTTACACTGTGTACTACAAAGTCATCAGTGCCCAATGAAATCGCTATGCCCCTGCGGCACCGGTATCAATGATGAACTGACGCAAATTGTCACCCAGGACACCTCTGTCACATGCGTGCAACGCCTATGAGCTGATGCACATTCTGCACATCAGTGGTTTCGTCAACTGTGAAATAAGTTCTTTTTACAGCATCCCTCCCCCCACAGAAATAGTCATTGCAATTCCACGGATATTATGTGACACCCAGCAGTGTCATTTAATGAAAGAATGTTGCCAATAGCTTGTTTTGCCATCTCTACACATAATGTGTATCATTGCATTTGCCAACAGTTTAAAAAGTCTTAGCCAGGGTGTGACTTGCAACTATATTAGCAACAAACACCCACAATTTTATCAATAAGAGACTTCATTGTGAATGATTTTGGGTCTCTTCTCCACCTCTAGGGACAAACCTATTTGATTTTGTGACAGAAAACATTTTTGTGCTTGTTCTGGAGGAAACAAACCACAAAGGTTTGCTTTTTAAAGAACAACGCAAAAGTCTTACTTACTGGGATGTGGCCCCTATTTTATGGTTGCATATCATCTTACCCTGTGCGGAAGGGGAAGGATGGTCTGTGCGGAGGGATAATCCAATTAAATCCGCTTTTTAGACGTCCAGCTTTACACTTTCTAATCTCACTTTCCCTTTCTGGCTGCTTCTGTGGAACCTTTACACTGACCGACTCATTTGCCTCCCCGGACTCTGTACATACACTCACATTCCATATTCGCTCTGAAGTGCTATTTACTATTTATGGTTTCGACATGATCGTGAGTTAGAACATTTCAGTATTTCTATGAGCCTTTGACTCATTTTCTAAATTGTTGATGTGACACGATACCACAGAATAACAACTACATATCCAATTTTAACAGATGTAACTGATGCCCGGGAAAGAATGTAAAAGTGCTTGGAAACCAGATGCACTGTGGCCTGTTAACTGATGTGGGGCTGGGATGGAGGCGACGAGGGGCACAACCCCCGGGGCACGCACACATCAGCCAAGAGCAAGAGCACACTGGTGGTCGGTCCCTAAGGTGGCTCTGTCAAAGTCACGCATTACATACCCGAGAAATGCATGTAATAAAAAAGTCGACGCTTTTCTTCTGAGAGTAGCAGACTGCTTGCAGAAAAATCGATAGACTGCTGGGAGTTGCTAGTTACTCACAGCTCACATGCTGAAGAGCTTCTCATAAACCCTTCTCTTCAGCACCCTGGCCATCTCTGGGCCTCCTGAGCACCATCCCTCCTCTTTCTTCCGTTAAAGTTACTTACTTCTGGATAATGCCATCACCACAGTACCCACTTCCATGGGTGTACACAGCAGCAGGTGACCGCTCACTCTCCTCGCTTCCGGAGACGGTGATGACCCAGTACTGGTACACACTGCCAACATTCAGGTCCCTGGAAAACACGAAGAAAGCTATTAGCTACCCAGACACAGTGCAGGGGGTGGGTTGGGGAGAGACAACCCCGACCCCCTTGAGTACATCTGGTCAGTCTTTCTTACTTTTGCAATCACATTCAGCGATCCCTTTGTCTCTATTGTCTACTGGGGCAAAGGCACCTTTCCCCTCAGGAAGGGTGACACTAAAACGCACAACAATGACAACCAGCACCAGCTGCCAGATGACCACGTACATTACTGGATACTTTGTTATTAATTTAACCTGTTCAATAACCCTGGTGGGTAAAAATCAGAGGGTATGTGGCCTCTAAAGAAGGTGTGGGAGAATGCCATCCAGGGAAATGAAGTGGAATATACAAAGGCTCACAGGTGAATAAATATCGTGCCTAATTCTGTGGGCACCGTCTGACCTTCTGTTGTTTTGAGAACTGAGCAGAAACCCCATGACATGCGGGCAAGCCATTTCCTTGCACCGCATACCCAGTGAGTCTTTCCCTCCCACCTCCCTAGGTCTCTCACTATTGACCAAAATAATAATAGTAGCAGCATCCATTAATTGAATATCAGGCCTGGGGCTATCCATTTCCCATGTATTTTCTCATTTGAGAATCAAAACAACATTACACGGGCACTAGCATTTTCATTGTTATCTTACAGATGATGAATCTGAGGCCCAGCGAGGTGAGGCTTCCTGCTCACAATCCGGCGTTCTGCCTGTTTTAATAATATCACCCCTTGCAAGGAGGGATCTTGTCTAGGAATTGCCAGTCAAGGCACCGGTGCCCGAAAGACTTCCAACTGGCCTCGATTGCATCTCTCCTCTCCTCTCCAGACTTCCTAGTTCAAGGCCTGTCCTGACCTCCTGACACTGAACCTTACACCAGATCCTCTCCTTCCCCTAGTTAGCCCCTTCGGCTCCCTCCCTGCTTGAGTTCATCCTGCCATCAAATGAACCTGGCTACTGCCAATTATCCTCCGAGGCACAGACATATTTGTGTCAATTCCACAGGAACAAATCACCATCTCCATTTCCTTTATGACCATTTTCAAAGGAAGGTGTTATTCCTTTCTTTCATTTTCCTCTGCATCACTTATTTACTTATTAATAATAAAAAACGCCATGGGGTAAAAACACAAAATGATAATGAAGAGAATTCCTATCAGATTCCAGAGTTGTGGGGGGGAGGGAGGAGGGGGGAATTTCATAAACAAAAGGGCAATGTCAAAAAAATCTCAAGCTCTCCTACCCATCTGTTGCTTCAGCTGTTGTTAAGGCTGGGGCTGTTTGGGTAAGACCAGTAAGATAACAGGTGTAGAGGCAATGGAGAGGCAATGTCTCATGACTCTCAACACAGCAACCATGAGCTGGAGTTTACAAGCACTGAAGGGCTCTGGTGAGGAACATACCCCTCCCTGAGACTACTTGGCTTACTACCTGAAGGAGAGTTTTTGTTAGTGCTGGAGCAGATCGTGAATTGGGGGTAGACCAGAAGTCCCTGGGGATTCTGGCAATGCTCTGTCAATGAAAACTAAGCAGGTAAAATGCATAAAAATCTTGAGATATCTTATAGATGAATATATAAATAACTGTTGCTTCGTAAACCTCTGGAATGCTAATTCATTGGATAATTATACACTTTCTTTTTTATTTTAGTTTAAACAATATTTTACCTACCTCTAGACTAATGAATATATACTTTTCCCGCTGCTGCTTCCCAAACTCCAATACTGTGGTGGGGGAAATACTGTTTCCCCCAGGGCATACGGGAAGGCTCAGATACAGAGGAC
Organism: Sturnira hondurensis; assembly: GCF_014824575.4. Lineage (NCBI taxonomy): Eukaryota > Metazoa > Chordata > Mammalia > Chiroptera > Phyllostomidae > Sturnira > Sturnira hondurensis. Next base: position 2,554,854 of record NW_028083079.1, on the reverse strand, counting down.
ATGCCTTCCACATGCATTCCCTTTGCTCTACAATGTGCAGGCATGCCTTATATTAAATAAATCTAACCACGCTTACAGCATAAAATAAGTTTTCTTCAGGCTGCATCCCAGGCCACTGGGGGCATGCGGTTGCTCTCTCTGAAGCAAATGGAACACTTCTGTGAAAACATGTGAGTGTGAAGAATTCTTCTCTACACCATGTTTTTCATTTTGTGGTGTGTGTCACAAATGATTTATGGCTGATAATATTTAAGGTACTGTGATAATATTTGTGAATGCTTCCCTCCTCCTTCCTACCTTGCCCGCCCTCCTCCCTTCGTCCTCCTTCTCAATAAATACAGCTCTGAGGCAGGCAGACAATATGTTTCTATCCCAACTTCATCACTTCCTCCTGAGAAGCTGGGGCAGGGGTTCCACTGCCATGAACTTATTTCTTGTAAGTCACAGACCTGGCCTCACAGCATTTCCTACAAATGAAATATGGGAAGATAGATAAAGCACATACATGCCCAGTTTATGGTAAATAAATAATAAGTATTAACCTATTACTATTAATTATTGACATTCTTATTCTCTAGCATTATACTGTGCTCTCTTTACTAAAGGGAACGGAGTAACAGATAACTACATTAACCTCAGTTAGGTAAACTCAGGAACGTGGGACATCATCTATCACACATTTCCAAGCCTGATGGAAAGTCTCTTTCTACGACATCATTTGGCTACATCATTCTCAGTGCCTGCCTGCCACTTGCCTTCTCTCCAGGTGGTTATTCCAACTTCTGAAAATTCTGGATCCCAGGTTTGTCTTTCCCCCGGGGGTAGGGGGATCTGTCTCCTGATAACTTCCATCCACCGCCCTCCTTCTAACCCACTAGCATCTCATGGCACACATGCGATTAGTAGAGAAACCTTAATAAGCCTCCTTCTTCCAACTGTATGTATGTGGTCCATGTGTCATCCCGTGGAAGCCTGGGGTCATTATTCCAAGTTTACTGATAAGAAAATAGAAGCGCAGGTCACCCCCTTCAGAGAAAGGCAGGGAAGGGGTAACAGGACACAACTGTGATTAAAAACATTACGTTTTCCTTGTGATAAAACAACTTTTTCTCCAAGCTAAAGGCAAATGAATGTGGAACAAGGGCTCTTTTCTCAGAAATGCAGGTAGAACAGGGGTCTCTCAGGACCAGCTAGTGGCTTCTGAAGGCTTTGCTGGAGGTTAAGACCTATTTCATGGTTGGTCTAAAAGTAGGACATTTATTTCAAGTTGTTCCTTTCAGCTGCTCCTAAAACCATCTGGAAAGTCTTACACTGTCGCTCGAACTCCTTCCCCTCCGCGCCTCCCACATGCAGTCCGGCCCTGGGCCCTGTCAATTCTTCCCACCCCTAAGCTTCCATATCATGCCCCTGCACCCCCACTGCCTCCAGCGTCTCAAACTGGATGGCCGAGGCAGCCTGTCTTGCCCCCTCAGCCTCTAGCTCTTCCCTCCATGTCCCTCTTCCAGTCTTGCCAACACCATGAGAGTTTCTTAGGTCCGAAGCTGCTCTCCAACCCCAAATCTCCTCAGTGCAGGATGAGCAGGCTGAAAAACTGCCTACCTGTGTTTTGTTTGGAACCAAAATTCTACCACTCCGTCTGAAGCAGGATGAGTTTCATCGCTTATGATTTCTTTCATGGAATTCCGGGTGCCATTTTAAATTTAAAAGGAGAGCTAACCTCCACTAGAATTTAGTCATCCATTCTTCAAACTGCTTCTCAGATTAATTTCACATTTCTAGCTAATAGCTAGCTTTAAGTTGCAGTATTTAAATGTGGTGAGATTATTTGTCTTTTGAAGAGTTGATTGGTTTTGAAGGGTTATTTTGTGCATCCTTTGTATGACTTTTTAAAAAATGTTTTCAACATTTAGCTATTGTCTTTCACAAATGTCTTAAATGACACATCTGTCTCAGGCTTGCATTTTCTAGCAATTAGAAACAAAAATACTGGCATTCTTCACTGGTATGGTTTTTCCATATATCTCCTCAGAAATGTCACATTGTTGGTAATGTATATTGAATTTGGGGTATGATCTTATAAGCAAATTTAGTTACAATTTGTGGAATCTTAAGAACACTAATATATGCCCCATATGACTTAGCTTTTGGCAAAAATTTATATTACTTAAAGCGTTTATGTGTAGTTAATATGGTACACCAATTAAACCCATCAGAAATCTATAGACATGTCGCTTCATTTCTTCCGCTGCATTTTTTTAATCCTCACCCAGGGATACATTTTTATTGATTTTAGAGAGGGAAGGAGGGAGAGAGAAACAGAAAGAGAGAGAGAGAGGGAAAGTGAGAGAGAGAAGTGGGAGAGAAACTTTGATGTGAGAGGGAAACATCGATCAGTTGCCTCTCATACTTGCCCCCACTGGGGATTAAACTTAGTTATGTGCCCTGACCAGGAATCAAACCTACAACCTTTTGATGTAGGGGATGATGATCCAACCAACTGAGCCACCCAGCCAGGGCTGTCTCTGTCTTTCTCCCTTTCGATTAGAATATGTGATTCCCATCATACCCACATAACGATAAAAGGAAATAGGGAAGCACCACAGAAGGAGAGGGAGAGAGCAGCTCACTGTACTGTGGAAACATCCCACTTTGTTTCTTCCAGGAGCCCCTGTCTGAGCCTCTCAATCACGCCTACTGGTGGCATATTGTTTCCATATCAAGCACTCACCCCTCTCTGTCCCTCCAAACAGGCAGCAGAACTGTGCTATACTTCTTTGAAATGCCTTCTTGTGCAATAATAAGAGCGGCTGCAGTTTCCATTGGCTGACGATCACGTGCCAGACACTATGTCTAGTATCTCCTATGAATAATCTCATTTAACCAACAACATTTCCTTGAATTAATATTATTCTCTCCCAGCTGAGATAAAACAATGACAGTAATGAACAAGAACAACAGAAACACCCAGCTAGTACTTAGGAGACTGAAGCTAGTGCCCTTAGTCACACCGTTTTTGTCGTGGGGCAGGGACTTGAGTCAGATCTATCTGATTTCATCTCCAGTCAGTGCTTTCTGGAGGTGGAAGCTGTTATGAACTGCAAACTCTATACACATAGCAGAGCAGAGGTTAAAGGACCTAGTTCTGAACCAAGTACAATCGCATTGTAAGGCCTGGCAGAAAGTTCTAGAAGTCGGGAGAAACGCACAGTCTCTTAAATACTACCACCAGCCATCTCCTCCCTCTGACCATCCATTTCTTTTTCTATCTAGAAAATGGGAATCTGGGAAGAATGTGATGATCGTCCCTGCAATCCCGAGCTCTCATTTAATGAGAAAAGCATCATGGCATCTTTCTGTCACGAGCTCCTCCATAGGCTAGGAATTGCCTCGGCAGTTAAAACTCTGCACTGAAAATGGGGGCCCTCCCGCCCAGATTGTCTAAACTGGGAGACAGGGTGTGAGGGCCCACTGGGATGCCTCCAGCTCAGGAAAATCCCAGAATTCCAGTTCTGCTCTGGGCTAAGCATCAGAGGGTAATGCCTGGGCACTCTGTATACCTGCTCTCAGCCAATAGTGGGGCGAGCAGGAAACAGCCACCTATAAGCCTAAGGTGATGTGCAAAGGGACTGTATACATACCATTACTGTTATTTTAATTGGAAAATGTACTAATTATATAGAAAGGTATAGAGAACACAATAACAAATGTTCTTGGACTTACTACCCAACTGTGCCAAATTATACATTGTGCTGTAGTTTCTTCATCTCTTTTACTTTTGATGTAAAAAAACATATACCGTTTCATATACTTGTTTTCAATCCACCTGTGTGCTCTTCCCACATCCGGTTTCTCTCCCTCCCATGAATGGTTTTATACCTTTGGTATGTATGCATTGCCTTGCATATTTTAAATGTGTTACTACTATATCATTATGCTGCTGGGTTTTTGTTTTTTTTTTTTTGCCTAGCACTGCTTTTAGATTACAGGTATTGACACATGTGGAACTAGCTCATTATTTACTGGCATAAGTATTTTACTGTATGAATCTACCACTTCATTTTCACCATTCTTTTCTTGATAGATACCTAGGTTGTTTCTATTATTGTTGCTATCAATATTATTTAGTCATTTTGGTTGTCTTTCCAATAATGTTGCCTTAAATGTTTGTGTGCATGTTCCTTTGTGCATACAGCAAGAGTTGTCTAAAGAAAATACATCCAAGTGGTATTGCCAGGTTGAAGGTAATTGCATCTTCAAGTTCATTAGCCATTGCCAAAATACTTTCCAAAATGGTTGTACTAATGAATATGCCTACCAACAGACTTCCCATGGCTCTAGGCCCTTGCCAAAACTTGATTCTGCCAAACATTTAATTTCTGCCAATTTGATTAGTATTAAATGACATCTCATTGTTTTATTTTGCCTTTCCCTGATTATTGGCAAGACAGGTTATCATCTCATGTGCTTGCTGGCCACGTACGTTTCTAGCTATGTTCACTGTTTGTTCACCGTATTTGCCTACTTTAAATTGGGTTCTTTTTTCTTTATTGATATATGTGTGTGTACTCACATATACAAAGTCCTTTGCAATTACGGGTACTGCCAAATACCATTGCCAACTCCATGTCTCCTATGTTTTTATTTTGTTTATGCTGCTTTGTTGAGTAGAATTTTAGATCATTCCCTTCATGATTTGTGCTTTTCATGTCTTGTTGAATAAATGTTCCTTTACTCTAAGGTCATAAAATAGTCTCCTCTATCCCTCTGAATGGTTTTAATGTTTTTATTTGCACATAGATGCCTTCAATCACATATGACATAGTTTTTAAAATGATATGTGGTATGGACTATTTTTCCCCACAAATGGATGAACCGCTTGTCCAGCATTAGGTCTGCAGTAGTTAATCCCTTCACTACGGGAGTGTAAGACTTCCTTTGCCATATATCACTCAGGACTTAGACAAGTTTTCTTTCTGGCTTATCTTGTTTCATTGGTCTATTTTTCCTATGATCTTATCCATCCCAGTCTATTTTAATTTCCATAGTTTTACCAAAGTCTTGATTTATGCTAGAAGTCTATGCTACAGGGACCTCTTTGCTTTTTTATATGAATTTTAAGTTTCGTTTCTTAAACTGCCTGTTGAGATTGCAATTCCAATTCCATTTTCTTTATAGATGCACTTGAAGAGAAAAGAAACCTTGGTCACACTCCGTCTTCCCATTTATACACAGAGTTTATTTTTTTATTTATTTAGGTCATCTTTTATGGTTTCGGTAAAGTTTTAAAGCTTCCTTCATAAAATTTGTGATTTTTTTTATTAGGAATATATTCTAAGTCTAGGCATTTTATAGATGTCAATGGTATTATAAATGGTAGCTTTTAGCTATCTATCTACCCACCTGCACACATACACACATGTACCTGTATATCTACATTCATACTATCATATTTTGGGGCTGATAAAAATAACTGAGTTTTATCAATTGTTATTCTATTTAGAAGTCCTCATAGACTATTTTATTAGTTCTAATAATTTGTTGGTTCTTCCTAATGTTTCTACGTAGTCTCTTACAGATAAGACTAACAATAGTATATTTCTTTTTAATATTCAGATTTTTATTTCTATTTCTTGTTCACTCAGTTGCCAAGACTTATAGCTCTCCCCTTATGCAAACTACATTTAAAAAAATGTGAGGTTTAGGGCTTGCTTGTCTAATTCTCAGTTCCATTTTAGTTCTTGCCCCTGGTAATGTGTCTTTCTGATCTCAGTCATTCATTTTAAGGGATGCTAGTTACATCAGTTGTATTTTATCTAGAATTCCCAGACAGATATTTGCATTGGAGATATTTTTAGATTAGTTAGTTCACCAAACTGCACACACGATTTTTCATATAAACCTGAAATGTAGGAACCATTTCTTTGCATTGCTCGGCTGGGGTTCAGTGAAACTCAGTAATCTCCCCAAGGTCAGGGAGGTAATAGTCACGAAGTGTAATTTAAACCACACTGTTTCCCTCTCGAACCCATGACTTTCCCATGACACTGAGCTGACTCCTTGGATAAGCGCACGCTGGTGAGCCCCACGTTAAGACCCAATCAAACGCAGAGCACTAAAACTGCCTGAAGAGAAGGCGAGCCCCCTCATGGTCCTAAAGTCCTTGGGGGAGCTGCTACCCAACTAAACTCTCCTTTATTTCTTCTGCAGAATTTTAGAGAAAGATAGCTTTAGCACTAACACATCTTTAAAATAAAAGCTAATTTTCCTCAGTTCAGAAGTGATAAGACATTATTACAATTCTTCATTTTTTTCTAACCATAAGGATTACATACACTTGTTTTAAAAACTTAGAGAACTATGTGAGAGAATTTAAAACAAAGCAAAAGTCATCACAAAGTCCATCACCTTGTGGTGGCTACCAAGAATATTCTGATCACTCTTTGAACCTCCGAAGAACATTCATGTACCCTTTTATGTATAAATACACACACACACACACACAATTTTCCATGACTAAGAAAATTACAAATCTGTTCATATAACTTCAGTTCTAGAGTTCATTAAAAAAAGAGTACAGAAGAATTAAATCCAGTTAGTTAGCTTTAAGTTAGTTAATTATACTTATGACTTTGACTACTTCTCCAAACTCTGGATCAATATGTATATATCATTTCATTTGTTCATTCGTTTACCCTAATAGCATTCACTGAATCACCACAGCTTCCCTTAGGTTTCTGGGATTCGAAGGTCAATAAAACAGGGTCCTGCCTTTACAACACTCATATGCTTGTGGAAAAGGAAAATACATGTAAATGGAAGGCTTTGGCACAGTCTAAATAGTCTAGGGGAGCAACAAGTGACCTAGGCTGAGGAGCAGGCTCTGAGGAGTGGCGTGGCTGGAGAAAGCTACGGAGAAACCAAGCCAGTAGACGGCGAAAAGAACTGGCTCTCTCGGCAAGGACAGAATCTCATTCGTTTCGTGGAAGACCATTTGGCAGCAGTATAGATAACTGGCTTAGGGGGAAAGGTGGGCGACCAAATACACCTCGTGGAATGGAAGAGGTAGGAATGAATTGAGTACCTACTACCAGGTTTTGGCATTAGGCTAAATGTTTTCATATCCTATTTTATGGAAAGAGAACTACAACGTACAACCAAATATCCTTCCCCATTACGTGATTCTAGAGCTGTGTAGTCTTCTCAAGAGAATTTATTTCTTAACAATCACACATTAAGGTTCACACACACAGTATTTCCTCTATGAGGTAATAATAGTCACTTGATTCCAATTTCATCTGTGTTGTCACCCTGAATTGTTTGTTTCCCCTCTCTCTCTATTCATGTGGCACTTACTATTTTTTCTTTATTCACCCTGAATTCTTAAGGGAACATTTCACTTTTGTTTCAGGCTGAGAGGTACTCTGATCTTCCTTTTCATCGAGGGAGGTGGCTGTTAAGGATTTGGGACAGACAGCATACTAAGCCCTTGGGGAGGAAGTTCTTGAAAGGCAGTCAGGCATCATAATGGATGTTCCCTGGGGCGTGTGTCGAAGGGTTATGGCTCTTCCATTGCCCTTGGTTGTGATTTGGGTGAATCAGTTCTCCTCTCTGGACCCCACTTTCCTTGTGCCATTAAAAATAGTATACATATATGGGGTTTCTGGTAAGAGACACCCCAAAGATGAAGACAACACCATCGCTGGTCTCAAAGAGTCCCAAGGCAAACGGGATGAGTTAAGTGCAGTGTGGCGGTGATACAGGACAGTGCTGGAAGAGGACCAACAGGGAGGAGGGCCAAATAGGGGTCAGAAGGATGAGAAAGGCTTAGGGAGACTTCTGACACCAGATCAGGTCGATTCCTTTCACTGGTATCTTTAGCACCCCACACTCTTTATTCTAAAACTCAGCATACGTTGTTGCAATTAGATGCCGGATGTGTGATATTCCCTGATGTATGTTCAGTGCTTCCAGGACAGGGAACATGTAAGCCTTTCTTTGCTATCTGTCTGTGCCTACCACAATGCCTGGCAGACACAGAAGAGGTTGCCAACAATATCTGTGGAATGAACTCAAGTTTGAGACAGTGGGCATGGGAAAATGTCAAAAGACACAAATCACGAGCATGGTATTCTGAGCAGTAGGAAGGACACAAAACAGAACCCGGGTCAACCTTTCTAGAGGAAGAACGATCCTTCAGACTGCACCCAAAGGAAGCACTGTGCTGACCCAAAACCTAGGATGTCCTAGGTTTTCCTAGCACTGACCCAAAGGAAGCACTGCGGTTTTCCTAGGATGGTCCATCTAGCGTGAACATAAACGTCAGAAGTCTCTGAGGCTAGGTGCTGGGTCACCAAGCGATAGAGAGCCGCTCGTATCAAAGCAGGGGGCCAGACACAAGGACTTCCTAAGGTCTCCCCACCCTTCCTCCAGTTGTGGAAGTCAGAATGAGACGTGCTGATTGGAGGCAAGATACTAAACCAGCATCCAGGTCTTCAGACAGCCCGGGGCTCCTTCCCCTCCCACAGATCTTTCCCTCCAGGCCCTGCCGCCCAGTGGACAGCTGCACTGTCTACCTCACGTGCCCTTTAATAGAACCAAGCTGTGATGCCGAGACCATGTTGATGAGAAAGAATCTTTGTTTGGGAAAATGGACTATGGTCTTGGAATATCCACCCACATTTCTTCTGGTGACCACGGTGAGCTCCAACCCATGGTCTGGATGAAACGAATGAAGAGTGAGATGACAGGAATCTGAGAATCCACTGGGCATTCAGATCCCACCCAATGGGAGGAGGACCCACCCCTCACACAGGTAACACGGAACTCACTCTTTGCACACTCACAATGCTGCCTTCATTCTGCGTAAGGCAGAGGAAGGAGCAAATGTATACATGCAACTGATTAATTCCAGAAGCCTTTGATAGAGTTGTCCAAAGATTTGCCCTGGTACCAATTTAAAACACAGTAGCCAATTTAATGAAACTAACAGTTTGCAGCCAAGACCTTTGTTATTTTGTTTTAATCATCTTTTACCACCAATTGAAATGATTTTCTACTTTCTCGGTGCAAGGAAATAACATACAAGGGAAAGAATGGAGAGACAATATGGAAATTATAAAAGATCCAGAGCCTCAAATCCTTGGTTAAGATAACAGCAGCCCCCAGACTTTAACCGGTTGTTTGAGTCACAGGGAGATTGGAAGGGAAGTCTGGGGAGAACACCACACCTGGACAGCATTAAAGAAAAGGAGAGCGGAAAAGATCTACAAGGGACCCTTGTTTTTCCTGAATGCAACCAAAGGTGATGTGTGACAGCTTCCCCAAACACCCCTGCTGGTGATGGACAGGTCTCTTGATTACAGAGCAAGGGCTTGTGACAAGCTGACCGGTCGCCAAGGCCTCTGGGAGCCCAAACACCAGATACCGCTGGAGGTAAACAAGGCATGCAGCACAGTGTGAAAATCGAGGCCAAGCGGGGGCCAGTGAGTCGAGCTCAGGGACCCGGTGACAGCTGGTGATTGAGCGGCACTAACTGAACACAGTTGTTGAGACCAGGGGCCAGTGGGGAAAGCAATCTCCTTTCTCCTCCCTGTGGCCTCTCTGGGTGGCCAGCAGTTTTATTACTGGCAGGGGGCGAGCCCAACGGCATTTTCAAATTTGGCATCACATCTAAAACCAAATGGGGGAAGCTGGGCTTCTCTTTCTTCTCTCCCCCGCCCCACCCCGTGAATGCTTTGGGTTCCGTGAAAGCCCGCGTGCAGTTAGCAAACTCCATTTCCCCTCCAATTTTGAAACCCATGTGCACTTGGGGAAAATGTAATCCTTATGTTTCTGATTCATTTACACTTAACTCATCAAAACGCTATTTTGTAAGAGCCATTTGATGTCTGCGAAATCTTCTGAGCTCCTTTGTCAGCTTTGCTTCTTAGAAGCAGGAAGTCACGTCTCTGACGAGAGGGAGAACTTGAACCTAAAAGGTTGAGTTTGTTTTGAAACGAGGGCCCTTGCAGGGTCACGTGGCTCCCGAGCTTGGCCAAATGTGCTCTCTCTCATTTCCTATACCACCCCCTCACCAGCACCAGCTGCCACGATGTTACTGATGTCAGCTCTCCATGATTTCACCCCGAGCTTCCAACAGAGACTTCTCCAAGATCAGAGAGAGCCGAACTTAGGTTTGAGTCCCAAGGTCTGGCCAAACTCCAGCATTTGGTTATATGGGGGAAGGAGCACCTGGATGGGGAATAGGGAACCTGAGGTTCAATTCCTTGTTCTGCCATTAAAGGGCTGTGTGACTCAGAGGAAGTCGCTTCCCCTCTCTGGGCTCAATTCTTTTCATTCGTAAAGTAGCAGAGCTTTAATGCCCCTTCCAGGTCTGGGAATTTTTCCGTCTAATTCCTAGAAAGCAGGAAGTTTGAGCACCTCATAATTGTCTCTGCTTAAAGATTTGGGAGGCTGAGTTTGTACGCAAGGAGCTTAGCTGATGAAGGAAATACAGCAATGTAGAAACAGAGCTGGGAGAAGTCAGATATCACTTAGCCCATGTTTCTCATCTTGGGATGGATACTAGAGTGTGGACAAGGGGAATAAATGGCTTCAAGTCACACCAAGCGTTTAATGGCAAAGTCCAGCTTTTTTTTTTGACTAACATCCTTGGATGAATGTTTCCAAACTTCGCAGTTCATAGGATATTGAAACAGGGGGAGGGGAGACCTCCTTCTCATTCTGACAACAAGAATGTGAAAGGCAGCATTTGCATGGAAGGGGGGGCTGGCATTTCTGCATGAGGCACAGTGAGGTGGCGTCTGGCTTGTATTAAAGCCCATGAGTGAATGATTAATCCTGGGTGGAAAACAAAGCCCATACCTTGTAACGTTATAGGTATTAGTGCTACAGAAGATTAGCCCCAGGATGTCCCCAGGGGACCTTCTCAGAACACTGGACTACACTGAGGATCGGTGGATGATGAAAACAGGTGGTCGCACACGTCCTGTCTGCCCACCCCAAAGCACACACACTCATCCATGTGCACACATGTGCACGGCCTCAAGCTCACCTTGACCGCTCCCATGGCTCCATGGAGGGGAAAATGTCATGGTTTGCAGTGAACCATAGTTATGTGCATTCACTGACTCCCAGGCTGACCATCGGAAGGCACTTTCGAACTCATCTTCCTCCTCTCATTCCAACCCGAACATGCTTCTACTTTCACGTTCTCTGGTCGGTTGTGCCAGTAACACAGGCATCTTCCACGACCCACTCACCTGCCTCCTCCCTCTGATCAGGCATCAAGTATTTCCAACCCATCAGGCTCGCTCAGCCCCATCCCTTCCCTCCATCCCCACCGTGACCACCTTAGACCAGCGCCATCATCTCTCACTGCAGTTTCCGCAACACTGTCTCACTCCCCGTACTGTTTACCACCTGAGCCTCCATCCCTATGTCCACCCAGAGAGCCACACATAGACAGAGAGCCGAACCCCTCATACCTAAAGGTGTACAGGGGCTCCCCAACCCCTCTGGATGAAGTCCAGACCCTACAGCCTGGCAGTGTGGACCGTCATGGCCAGCCTCCTCCCCACCTTTCTGGTCTCTTTGCTCAAACCCTCCTCTTCAAATTTTACCCCTCAACCACCATGAGCAGGCAGCCTTCTCTCCCACCTGTCTACACCCCCTGGCCTTCTCTCAAACACCACCTTTTCCCAGAGGTTCTTACTGACTCTTTAACATTAGTGACAAGCTCCTAGCCCATGTACTTCTTTTATCCTAACATCTTTCCCACTGTTTTGTTACTATCTGTGGGCTTCTTACATTAATTAGAGGAAGGTCCTACAGGGCTGGGTAGGGCTCCCTTACCGCCCGGGATATTATCTTTACTCCCCAGCACAAGGCCTGTTACAAAGATAGTGTTAAATGCCTGCTGAATGAATGGAAGACTGATTTACATCATCTTGTCTAATCTTTTCACTGTAGGGATGAGAAAATTGAGGCCCAAAGATGGAAGACCTTCCTGTAAAATTCTCTATTGTCCTTTTGATTCTCTAGTGATTACTAATCTGTCTTACAGGTTAAAAGAAAGGCCTCAAATATACCAGATATCATCTGTATTATCGTGGATTTCTGCCTGCTTACTGACCTGCCCCAGAGTTTCCGTATTCATTCGTTCACACATGCATTATTTACCTCCATCCACTGGCTGTCTGACCTTGCATGAGAAGCCGGATAATGTGGCAAATACCACCTAGTGCCCACCCCTAGTCAAAATGCCACTGAACCGGAAAAATGCACCAACACTTTCTAAAACTGTCACGGAGGGAGAGCTTGATAAGCCCTACGAGGGAGAATCTACGTCAGGGAGGAGCTCTGAGAGACCCACGGTGCCTGGAAGGCTTTAGCTCACTGTCCAGACTTACTGCCAATGGGACATGAAACCTGCTCCCTGCACCCTGACAGAATCAGACACACTCGGTGATCTGAACCTAACATCTGCTCTGGGAATGCCCTTCAGAGTCAGCTACCTCTGCTTTCAGGTTCCAGAGCTCTGGGGAATCAGGCCCACAGATGGACAGTCGCAGACCAAGGACACAGCACAGTTTCCCATCAGCCCTGGGATTCAGGCGTCCTGATCCAGGGCCAGCATTTTGGTGGGTTTCCTCTTCCCCCCCCCTTTAATTCAGCTACAGAGATTAAAGTGCAATTATCTTTTAGTCCTTCTAATCCAACACCGAACCATAGCAACTCCAGTTAGAGGTGAACGGGAAATGTTTTCATGTGTGTGTCTGTGTACGTCCACATGTTAGCCTTTTGCACATACTCTCCAGCCTGGCCCTGGCCAAGAATAAGTCTAATGAAAAACCAAGCACAAAGAATCATAGACATTTAAATATCTTCAGAGCTGCCCAGACCGCACCATGTTCTCGCAGGTCTATTATCTCATTAGTTGTTCAGGACACCCCTGGCGCAACTGTATGGCCAGGAATCATCACCCACCCAGGAGCTGAGGCTCAGACTGCCAACGAGGCCTGGTCAGGGTCACACAGCAGGGCAGTTGTGTGCTGGCCTGGGAATCGGATCTCCTGATTCAGAACTCAGCATCTCCAAAGTAAATGCCTGAGACTTCTGTTTTAACAGACACAATGTAAACCCACTAAGACCCATGCTAAGGATTCTCACCACCTCTGAGCACAGACTGAATGGATTGTGTGCACCTGTCTTGCCAGCGTGCCTGGTGTGAGATAAATCCCTCCATTCTTCCCACCTCTGTAATTACTCTGACGGATATCATTTTCCTTCTCTTTCCTATTCCTTTGTTTTCTTAAAAATCAGGCATTGGGGCCTCACAGCCAAGTCCAGTCCAATCTACTTGCCCCCAGTGCGAACAGCAAAAGAAGAAGCAGGTGACATCCATGATACCTCTGCAGCCTGATTTTACTAACTCACTGTTTTCCAAAGAAACCCTTGGACAGCCCTTGAATCAGAAATGAAACCAAGGTCTATTTCTCCATTACAGGAAGTAACATTTCCCTCATTCTCACTTCTCAGACCAGAAATGGGAGTCACTGGGCAGCCTCCCATATATCGCCAAGTCCTTTGAAACAGACCTCCCATTCATCCACTTTTCCATGCAAATAATCATAATCTCCGGTTTGGACTTTATCAAAAAAACCCCGTGGGGACTCTCTCACTGTTCCCCAATCCTTTCTTCACAGAGTGCGTGGAGCAATTTGATCACAACACAAATCGGATTGGCTTAGTCCCCTGTTTCCCAACTCCATAAAAAGGGCCACTTCCCCTTCCTATAAAGAGTGATTACACTCCACATAACCTCTCATACTGACAACCGTTAGTTTATATTTATATTTTTATTTAGAGTATTTTTCAGTTCAGCTTTCCCATCCAATGATAAGATTCAGAATTACAGTGCCAGATGGGTCCTAAGGACTTGTTACTGAATGAATGAATGAATGAATGAATGAATGAATGAATGAATTTATCAACAGAGTCCTAGGCTCACCATTTCACTCCTGTGGGTCTTCTTCAACATCTGTAGAAGAGACAATGCAATGGCCCACTTGCTACAAAGTTCAGTAGTGCATCAGCCTGATACACAGAAATTTTTAAGATAAGAGCTTTCAGTGGTGCTGGCACCAAATGGATGCTTCATACTTTCAGAATCGTGAAGGTGCCTGCAGACAGTCAGCACTTTTGTTGCTGCTGCAGAATCCAGAGATCTGTTGATTTTACGAAACCCTCTTGTTTACCCTAATGTTCTCGGAACCCGTATTTCATTCTGAGAGGTAGTTGGCCCCAGACTGATGAGAGGGAGTCGCAGGTGGGTGATGCCCAGCTTCCAGAAATAGAGTAAGATTGTGCTGACACCATGCCCTGCTGGCCTGGGCCAGGAACAGAAGCATGCACGCTGGGCCTGGAGAAACAGGTCTCACTCCTGATGCTGCTCCCCTGTCCTGGTGGGAAGAACATGGCACCCAGGCTACACCACGTTGAGAAGGCCCTGCCCGGGAGGAGGTCTACCCTGCAGGATGCACTTCAGCCACAGGATACCGGACGCCATGCTGGTCTGACAGCGTCCATACTTCATAAAGACTCTTGTTCCTCATCTACTTCAGTGTTCACAAAACAAGTGAGAAATGTGTTACCTTCTGTGTGTTTAGTGTAGCACTTCTTGAAAACCATACAAGCTAGTTTTGACATCTACTTGCTCCATCCATCGAGATGCCACAACGTTCTCTGCCCGTCCTTGACCAAATGGTCGACTGTGCTCTACAGTTTGCCAGGCACATCCTTTGGGGTCAGGCAAGACATCAGACTGGACTCTGGCCTCTAATAACTAGGGGACTTAAGTGAATGGCATCTGTTTGAGTCTTAGCTTCCCCACCTAAAAATAAGGCACCCTGGTATATAGACCTAATGGCTAGGCGTATGAAAGATACAGGGCATCATTGGGGGAGGGATCCAAAAAAATTTTTATTTATAAAAAATTATGCATTTACTCTTATATGTTTAAACTTCAGTCACCTTAAAAAATACCCTCCATTTGAGGCAATATACCTATTGAGACATTTTTTCCACCGCTCAAAACAGTTTTTGAACTCGTCCATTTTGGTGTCTTTTAGCACTTCTGCTGCTTTTTATTTCACCTCTCCCACATCAGCAAAATGTTTCCCTGTGAGGGCTTTTTTCATCCAGGAAACAGCAACAAAAAAAGTCACTCAGAGAAAGACCGGGTGAATAGGGAGGGCAAGGCACAGGGGATCAAGCTGTTTTTGGTTAAAAACTGCTGAACACTCAGCGTGGTGTGGGCAGGTGAGCTCATAAATCACCCATCATGAAATGGGCAAACACGTTAAAGAGTCTCCAAAAAAAAATTTCACTGAAGCTGAATTCGGTCTCTTACAACAACGCCAGCTACTACACTCACACAGATGGGTTCCTAGAACACTCACCTAGTGGGGGAAGCCTGTACCACAAGAAGATAATTCCAGTTTCGGGGGGAATCCCCCCTTCTATATGAAGTATTCACTACATGATAGCTATTATTAGCAGTCAAGTTAGAGTTCCTAGTAGAGGATGCTCCTAGCTGATGGGAAGGTGGTTAACACAATGACCAAATTTAGGCTCCCAACTGAGGGCAGAACCCTGGCTGGTTTTGTGACCTCTTTTGTCTTCAGAATGTGGCGTGTTCCCCGGCACAGAAAGCACGCATGCTAAATATAAATGATCACCCAGAGTAACTTCATAAACGATAGCACCTTCTGGACTACCTGCTTCACCCTAGATTCCAGTATCACTGATAGATACGCAAGAAGGCTGACATTAAAATCCCAATTTACCGAATGGCAAAGCTGAGGTATTAAGAGATTAACAACCAAACATAAATGAAAGATACTAGAAGTCCCAGAAGAGGAAGTGTAAATAGCCAGTAAATAATTGAAAGATGGTCACTCAAGATGTTCAGTCACACACACACACACACATACACACACACACAAAATGGCTTCATTTTGTCAGGTCTTTACTTCTTAGAGAAATCCAGAGATTCCATACTGACTTAAGCAGCATGGTGCCCAGAGAAGAAGCAAGTCAAGTTGACAGTCAAGTTGAAAAACAGAATCTTCCCAGCCACACGCATAAAGACCTGTCTGTGTAACTCATGTTGCTGGGTTCCAAGACTGGGTCACAGGAACTGACTGTGGGCTAGAGGCCTGTGAGTTGTAAGCTTGTCATCCTCTTGATGTATCTTGAACTTTCACCAGCTTGGATGCATGTCTGAGTGCCAGAATTCTGCCTTTGCTTTATTACAACAGGCAGCGTTGTGGTTGAGAAGGTGGAATTTGGCATAAGACCTGGCTCTGTCATCACCAGCTATAGTAGGTTGGATGAGTAAATTTTCTGAGCTCTAGCTTTTTCTCTGAGCTTCACCTGCCTCATAAATATTTGTACGGCACTTAAAGCAGAGAGACTATTCAGTATGTGGTAGTTATAATTATATGGTTATTGTCCACACACTACACATTTCACTAGGGCATCCAGAACCAGTGAGGTCCACTCTGGATACTAATTCTTATAGACAATCTCTGCAGAGTTCCTTTTACTGAAAAAAAAAATGAGTGAATGGGTCACCTGTTACCTAAGAACAACATCTATCCACACAGAATTGTGTAACATGTTTTCCCCTCATTTTACACGTAAGGAAATTGAAGCCTAAATAAGTGACGCAATGTGTCTTAATGTCACATGGTGAGTTAGGAGCAGAGCTGGCCCTGGCCCCCTTTTCCTCTGCTAGTGTCACTTCTCATTCCATGAAGGGATTTCTACTTAAGGGACAGGCTCCACATTACTTCATCGCCCTGGCCAAAAGCAATCAGTCTCCTGGAGGCGTCCCTGGGGAAAGCACAGAAGCCTGTCCCTTCATCAATGTCATACCTTGGGAAACTATCTCCAGTATAGATAACGGAAAGAATAAATATTTTTGCTGAGAGAAAAAAAATGAAGAAAAAGGTCAAAGGGGATCATGTAATGGGTTGAGTCAGGGAGGAAAGAAACATGCATTTTTTCTCCCTCCTCTTTTTCTCCCAAACAGTCTTTATATAGAACTTGCATATGAGCCAATTTATTTGATATGGAAAAAATGTGAAAGCAGAAAAATAAACACACACACATACACACACAGAGGTATTTGTGTTGGAGTTCAGAACTTGAATTACTAAGAGATAAAGGAGCTGAAATGGTAGGTGGACTTGGAATGATATTTTACTTTGTTCAGTGTCTCAGAGAACATTCAGGTCAGGAAATCCAGTGCAGCCCAGCCCAGATCTCCAATAAATTCCTTGAGACTCAAGAAAGCAAAGAGAAAGGCCAGCGAATGCCTCCAGTCAGCCATTATGCTTGTCACACAGTAGGGACTAAACATTTGTGGAGGGAATGAAAGAACCAGTGGTGCACAAGAGCGTGGACCTGGATAGTGGTGGTTTTGGAAGCAAATTGGCACAGGACTAGGCATTTTTAGTAAGTCCTGATGGTCTTTAGCACTAAACTGTGAATGTCTACATGAAAGGGTCCAGGTCTGAGTCATCCCTCTAATCTCCACATCCCAGCACAGACTCTGGTGCACAGACTCCAGCACACAGAACATTCTCAATGCTTACTTGTAGATCCAATGAGTAGTTGTATGAGTGAAAGAGATCGTGTAGATTCCTGGGCCTTAGAGATCATTTAGAGCAGGGGCTATCAAACCTCAACCAAATCAGAGTCATCTGGAGAAGCCAGAGTTTCTGATTCAATCATCTGGGCTGGGGCCTAAGGACCTAGCTTCTAAGTACCGGCTCGATGTCAGTGCTGCTGGTTGTGGGCCATACTTTTGAGAATCTGATGTAAGCACAGTGGTTCTTAAACTTGCCTGCACATTATAATTACCTGGTGTAATTTTAAAAGTCTGTTGGTCAGGCCTTAGCCTTACCAGTTGAGTCAATACTGGGAGGGGAAGGAAGGGTTGAGAGGTTATGCAAGTTGAATGCAGGCAGTTTAAAAATGTCCCAAAGTTTCATCTTGTGTAACCAAGTTTGAGAACCACTAATCCAGGGCAACCTCCTCCTCATAGAGGAGGGCTCTGAAGACCAGAACAACTAACTGCTAATCACACAACAAGTCAGTGACTTAGCTGAAAACAGAACTCAGGTGTTTTTACTTTCTCAGTTTAACTCCCACCGTTCCACACTTATCAACCAATGCCAGCTCTCACAGGCTCATAACTTGAGGCAAAAAAAAAAAAATGAAAGCTGTGTTTGAACTGAGGTTTTAAGACATGTATTATTTATTACCTCCATTGTTTTATAAAGAAATTTTAAGTGGATGCATATTTATGAAACTTTACTCCTCTAGACAAGTTAGGAGATGGAAGAGCCAGGGTTATGGAATATTTTCAAGGCAAGACAATTCTTGAAATTTTAAGTACATTCTCAAACACAAACCAAGTGCTCCCTCTGAGTTCTTAAACAGATGTTCTTCATCTCAGAGTCAATGAATGGGCAAGGGTTTGCTTGTGATGTGCACATTAATTGCTGGCATGTAAAAGGAAGTGCTGGTAAAGTGTTTGAAAGTGGTTCTGTCTCTTAAAAAGATTAAAAGTTTCCTCCAGAACTTGGTTTCTATTAATGATTGGCTTAGTAAATATTTTCAAGTAGACAGAGCACAGATTGTGTCTTATATCATCTTAGAATCAAAGAAAGAGCCACAAAAGGCCCATAGAAACCATCGACTTCAACATTTTCATCGCACAGAAGAGGAAATTGAGGCTCAAAGAGATTGACTGATTTATCTAACATTAGTAAGTGGACCGGCTGGAATTAAACACAAGGCGTCTGACTCCTGAGCTATTGTTCTTTCCAAAACCCAAAGTACCGTATTCCCTACCAACATCCATTGCACACAATAAAAATTCAACAAATGTTTGGAGATTGACTTCATAGAGACCTGGCACCCAAATGAGGTGGCTAGGGCTCCCTCACTTAATAGGTTAAAGCAGAAGTTGGAATTACATCATTAACTGAACACTGGTTGAGTGCACTGGCGTAGGAGTCACCACCTCCTCGCTGTGTGATATCGGACACAAGACTTCACATCTCTACGCTGCAGTTGTTTTCTTTGTAAAATGAGAATAATAGGGCTGTGGATGCAGAGAGGATGAGACATGTAAAAGACATAAAGACCTTAGCCCATTGTTTGCCATATAGGAAAAGCACTAAAGACTTTATTATAACGCGGCCACCCTTATAAAACATAGATCCTGAGGATGGTTGAGGGAGGTGTACTAGAGAGGTGCTTTGGGACATACACATATATTAAGGAGGACCATTATGTCGTATGAAAGCACTGGGTATTGAAAGGCATCATGGAGATCCAATGGGTTTTCCCCTGTGTTTCAATTCAGAAAACAAATCAAGGACCCCTACTGGGGATATTCACCCTCAAGCAAAATTCTCATGAACATACCCAGGAGCACAGCCAATTCCCAGGCAACCTGCTATAACTTCACCTTCCTCTCACCCACTAAAGAAGCATTCAGGATACATAAATCTTCTTTAAGTTAACATTAAAAAGAAATCACTAGCCAAGTTTAATTATTCTACTTTCCTTAGTAATAAATGACTTCCCCACTGCTAATCTCATCCAACTGTTGGGAAAATTAAGTTACAGAAAGGTAGGGATGCTTAGTGTCACACATTACAGCCTTCTCCAACACCCAAGCCTCCTCGTTCGTTGTTCATTGCTCTTCCCACCGTATCAATTCTGTCTTGTTAAGACCATTCTCTATATAATGCCACATTATGAATCCCTACATGTGAGTCTGGCTGTGATGAAACTTCTTGGAGTCCCAGACTCAATGACCCTCCTTTTACCCCTCTACAGCCTACACACTTAGCCCTCTCCCTATCTAGAAAGTTCACTTACATGTCTGTGAATCTTCTGTTGAGATGCAGGAGGGAGGCCATGTCCACTTGGAGAGGAGGGTCCCGGACCACCTTGTACTGTACAGGCTTACACTCAAGGCAGAGTGGGCTGTCTGCAATGGAGGTCAACACGGCAGCATCGATCTCCAGGTGTTCATCCAACGTGTAGATCTGGATGCCATACACCTCCTCATTCACATCCCGGAGTTTGATGGTCAGTGGAATATCACAGAAGACGTTCTGAGGGCCCAGGGAGATGTTGTTCCCCGTAGTACTCAATAGTTTGATGTCATTGACAGCCCCACTAGAGTCCCAGTCAGTGGAGACAAAGGTCACCCAGATTGTCAGAGACTCAGGGACCAAAGGGTAACGGAATTCCAGTTCAAGGTAGCAGCCCTGTGGCTCAGGGCAAGCTGGAGGGACTGTGTGTTGGTTGACAGCTGAATTTGGGCTCCAGGTGCGGACACTGGACTTACAAGGCTGTTCAACATCTGGATGACCTACGGAGAAGAGATGAAGATATGAGTTTCTAAAACACGGATCTTCAGTTTGATCCTCGGAGTGTTCTGCAACTTTAGGAGAGGTTGGCTTGACTAGAACTCAGACAGAGGGGAAAAGAAAGGGAAGATGTTCAGTGTTTCAGTGAATTAGCTGTAAGCATGGTATCCAGCTCATCCGCACCACTATGACAGAGATCTTAAATGAATCACCATTCGGTCAATACTATATTCAAGTAAGTGTTCTACAATTGAGTTAGTGCCTAGAGTTTTCTTTCTCATCTCCCACATGATGGCTTCATGCCTAGGATGGAAAGAAGAAAGGGACAAATATTTGTCAAACACTTACTCTGTCCCATAAACTTGTTTAACTCTTGTAAGGACTCATTTTAGAGGTGAGGAAATATGGAGTGAAAGGACCCAAGTCTCACAACTTCAAGTGTGAAGGTCAGCGTTAGAAGCTGGTATTGTCTCTTACGGAAGTTCACACTCTTTGTTTGCACTATTAGATGCAGGAGCCACTGAAATACACTAGAATTCCCATGGTGTTGCCCTTGGTGTAACCTGCTTGTAACAACAGAAGGGCCAGGAACCTTCACCAAAGAAGAGGTGAGCGTGGATAGCTTCTGCCCCCTGGACTGAGGATTCTGGGAGGACACTGTCTAGAGCCATGAATGCCAGTGTGGGAAGGCAGCCCTGGAGCCATCTTATCTCGCCTCCTCCCCTTGTCTACATGAGGTCATACCATACCAAGCTTTGTCCAGTCTAACTCAGGATGGGGAGGGTTGGGTGAGGAGGGCCGAGAAGGAAGGCAGGGTTCTTCTGCTCTTTCCTCTTGGAGACAATGCCTCATTCCCGCTGACCTCAGACTACAGAGACTTCTGAATTTTTCTCCACTGAGATCATCAGTCCTAGACCCTCAGAGAGCTCTCTTCTTCACTGCTGAGAACAGTAATCAGGTCTCAGTGTAGTGATTAGCTCTAATTTGTTTAAGGGAGTCTAGCAAGAGATACAGATCAGATGGTAAGGGTAGGATGGAGGATCGTAAGGGGTTCTATCTGCCAGATTCTTTTCCTCTTTAGTATCAATGGTTGGTGGAGAGTGGGAGTGCTGGACATTGCTAAAGCAAAAGGGAAAAAGCAATATTTTTCAGAAAACGCTTTGTGATGCTGTTACAGAATAACAGAAATCACCACAATATAAAAACTACAAAGTCATTTGAGATGGAAAAGCTATTGCAGTGAACGCTGTAAATGCAACCAAACTCCTTGCCTCTGGCCACCAAGAGAGAAGAAGCCAAGTGGAGATGGAGAAGAGAAGAAAGAGGGGGACAAGAAAAACTGAACACATCAGCACATGGAGAGATGGACATAGCTTTAAGGTTCCGTCCACCCCTCCCTGGCTACGCTCATTCATCTGTTGCAGCAAATGCTGGCTAGAAGAGATCAGGAATTTCAGTCAAAGGCACTCCCCACCTGAGCTGAAGCCTTTCTTGCCATCTACTCTGCATCTCACTGAGTTCCTGACTCACCTGGCTGTGTGGTGTTGACACCCATGCACCTCTTATTCACTCAATAGGCTTTCCTGAGGATAGCATTTTAATATATATGAATCATGTTCACAGCCATTAACTCATTCATCCGCTTGACACTAACATCCTGCAGGATTGTTCTCATTTCTTGTCTCTGTTTTGTAGCTCTGTTTCACTCAATACCCTACAGCCATTGTCTGGTCCAAAGATAGTGAACATAGTGGGTTCTCAGTTCATATATGTTAAACAAAGAATCTTACGTCTTGTTAATATAAAGTTAAAGAAGTTAGTGCCCATGGAGTCCTGGAGCCTGCTGCATCATGGTAAGTGCCAGGTAAACACTCCACTCCCTCCATGGGCTTTCTCCTGGAACTGGTCAGGGCTGGAACAATCTTTCTTTTTCTTGGGGGAAACGACTGTCAGTGGTGGGAAGCTGCAGGAGAGCAGTGATGACAAATCCGTTTGGCTCATGCTTTCTCCCTGGTTTCTTGTTATTCAATAGAGGGGCCAAATGCTTTCTGAAGGACAGGACGGTAAGCCTGGTCATTGTGCTCCAGTAAGTAAAACAGAAATAGAAATCTTAACAAGGTTCGTTACCAGAGACAAGCATTTAGGTGTAAAAAAAGAACCTCAGGTATCACAGAGTTCAACCTACCACCAAAGCAGCAATTTCTTTAATAGTATCGGGCTGCACCAACCGACCATCCTCTATGTGCCTGGAGCAGTGCAAAGTATGTTACATGCTTTGGCTCTTGTCCTCCTGGCAATAAGTATGTGGTGCAGGTCTTACAACACTCGTTTTCAAGAAGAGGAAACCGAGACTCCGATGGTTAAGTAATTCCCTGATGGGGAGTAGAGTATTATGTGATACTGTTGGTCCAGGCAGCGTGCCAGGCTTTGAAGCCCTGAAAGCTGGGTTAAAATATCAGCTACCCAGCCTCACATTGTGCCACCTACTGTAATAGCATCGCCCAGGGTCGCTTTAACACTCAAATGGGATGAAATATTTAGTAGATGCATACACATCTCTTAGTTCTGTTCTCAAAAGTAAGGAGGAATTCACAAGGAAAAGCTTGTGAGGAGGTGGCATTCCAACAAAGAGAACAGTGGATAGAGAATGTCCGCTCCGATGAGTATGGTTTTGAGAGCAAAGGGACAGCAGCGAGTGATAAGGCTGGAAAATTAAAGAGCACCCGGTTATGAAGGGTCTTGTGTGTCACTTTAAGGGGATGGACTTTATATTGAGAGAGATGAGGAGCTACCAGAGAATTTTAATCAAACAAGTGAAGGTTGTCACTTAGAATAAGCATTGTTTAAAGATGTAGATACTATTTATCCATTTGTCCGTCCATCCATCCATCCATCCATCCATCTATCCATGCCTTCAGAGCATAATTATTGAGTGCCTGGTTTATGTCCAGGGTTGACTAGGCCCAGAGAAAACAGGTTTCTAAAGACATGGTCTCTGCCCTCACGAAGCTTCTAGTCTGGTGAATCCAGTTAGGAGACTTTTGTACTGAATCAGACAATGTACAGACAAGTCTTGGGAGAAGAGAATATCAGGAGAAGAGGAAACATCAGGGTTACTCCTAAGGAGAAAAATAGGCACAGGTAGGAAGCTGATTAAATGTATGGTGGTGAGGTAGGGAGAAAGGCTGAGAAAAGGAGAGAAATTGAGGAATGAAGAAAGGAATGGAAAAATACAGGGGAGGGGGAGGGAGAAAAGTGCAAAGGTACTGTTACTTCACTGTCCATAAATATCCTTCTACACATGCGGCAACTGGAGGAAAAGTCACATGTTTCTATAAGCTGTCCACTAGGAATGAGGCCAAATATGTGTGTAAAATATATTTATACATACTTATGCTGATTTAAATGTACATTTATGAAGGTCTATACAGACATCTATTATATAGTTATGTGTATATACATTGCAGCTGTTGACACAAATATAGTTATGAAAACTCGGAGCCAAGTTTCTTCCAGATGAATACTTCAGCACACCTGAAATATTCTAGGCAGTAAACAGGGGAAAGACTCACACAAAGAAGAAAATAATAGGAAATAGCACCATGTGTTAATCTCTCACGGAAAACCCAATGCTTGTAACGTTTTAGATGCTTGCATAAGTGATCTTCATTGGGATTTGAGCCAGTCAGATCTAGCCATTTAAGTACTGGGCTACAAATGTAGTGTGCCAGGGAATACCTCAGAAAAAAAATTATCTATGAAACATAGTTTTTCCTAAAGAGATAGGAAAGTGGGTTTCTTTGGATTACAACCACTTCCTGTGGACAAAGGTAAGAATCCCTGGCACTGCCTTTAACTGAAGTTCATGGAATGGAGTTAACAAAACATTATGGGCATTCAATAAATATGTTAAATGAAGAATCTTCGATCTTGTAAAAATATGGAGTCAAAATAAAGAAGTCGCAAGTGCTTGGAATATTAGAGCTAGACAGGGCATTCATTCTGTGGATACGACGCTCTCTTCGGAGAAGCAAAGTGAGTCCCTCAAGGGCACAGAGCACATTGATGGACAGGCTGGAGCCAAGATCAGACCCCTTTATCCACCCCAGCCCCGCGCTCTTTCACCAACCCCAAAGATACCTCTGGCAGTGCTCACAGACTGGAGAGTTTTATGTTAGCTTGGGAAGTCCAAAAACTTAAACACGCAAAGATAAATAGGATGAAAATGAGTTGAGAAATAAATTGCAGAGTTTGGCTCATGGAAGAGTTTATTTCTTCAAGGATATTAAAAAGAGTCTGAGCCAAAGGGATCACAGAGCCGGTAATAGGATGCTCTAAAAAAAGAATTGCGTCTTTCCCTGGCCCTCGTGCACTAAATTTACACACCCTGAAGGGGAACCCGGGGCTGCTGGGCTTCCTTGGAGGCCTGGGTCAGCCCAGACAACCAGGGCGCTAGGCACTTCCAGTTAATTCATTTCTGCACAGCACGCTTTCGGAGGGTCAGGGACAAACCAGGAACAGACGTAACCCATCAGCAGTTGGGCTGAATGGAGGTGTGGGCAGATGTTTGGAAACTGTTTCATTCACACAAGCAGTAGAACAAACCGAGATGATTTTACCCAGAGGAGGCTCAGGGGAGAGTCCTGCTGATCCTACCTTCCAACTGTCTCTCAATTCCTTTGACTCCTCTCCTTTCCCACTGCCACAGACCTCATCCAGGCCACCAGAATACCTGTCCTGGATGCCTGCAATGGCCATGTGGGCGTTCCCTTTCCTCCAGCATGCTCCGTGCCGCCCCGCTCTCTTCTCCACAGAGCAACCCAAGCAACCTTTACATCAGTATGCACATCGCACTGAATCCCAGAGCCCTGCCGAGGCACGTGGTGTCTCTGCACAGCCCTCGGTGGAAACCCAAACCATTCCTCGTCTGGTTGTTCCACATCCCACCCAGTCCAACCTCTCCGCACCCCACACCTTGCTCTTCATGCTCCAATCCACGTAAGCTCCTCTAGGATTACTGAAGAGCCTTTGTTTCGGTGGGTGGTATCTATTAGTAGTTACCACATCATAAATTGAAACGGAGAAGCTTTATAATACGAGCACACATAAGCATGTGTTCCATAGGTTGTCAGAGTCGTAATGACATCATATTTCGTGGCGCTACTGAAAAGCTCTACTATACTCTCAGGAGAAAATGATAGTGAGAAAGGTAAATCAGGCCATGGTATTATTATGAAAATAATTTTAGACTTTGAGGACACCCTACAATGTCTCCAGCAACCTCATAAGCCTCCAGGTCACACTGAGCAAACCAGTACTCTAAGCATATGAAATGCCTTTTGAATTCTCAAATGCACCCTACTCGCTGGTGTGGTGACAGTTTCCAGAAAGCCTGAGTCTCCCATGCTGGGGGAGGTCGCCTCCTTTTTGGGCCCACGGCGCTCCATACTTCTTTTAGCACAGGCCTCACCACACCGAAGGGTGGTCGTCCATGCCCAGCTCGGACTCTCCCGTTATGGTCAGCTCAGCCTTGCCTGTGCATCCAGCACAATGCCTGGCACACAGTTCCCACGGTGGTCACAGATGAAACTGGCTCACTCTCTGCAAGTCCATAAAGTGCTGTCCCGTAAGAGATACACACTTTGTTCTGTGAGAACCCAACACGAGTCGGGTTTTGGGGGAAGGAACATCACAATTGCAGGTTTCAGGAAGGACTTTCTAACAAATGGAGCTAGAACAGGAAGGCCAAGAAATATGCGAGCTGGTGCTCGGGGAGCCTCCATGAGGGACGGAGGGCACTGGGGGCTTCCGGCACCCGGTGAGAACTGGAACTGGATGACCCCAAGCATCCCGTCCAAGGCTGACGGCCTGTGATTCTGCAGGGCTGAACTGAGGATTTCTCCAGACACCCGCCTCGCTTCACATTCCAGATGGGCTTGTTTAGAGTTCCTGACTCTCATTTTTATTTTAAGCTGCTTTGGAAGATGAAGTATGGTGTTGTCATCTTTCTCCTTCACTTGCCTCTCTGATCCCTCTGTTGTGCTTTATTCTATCTCTGGCTTTTTCTTTTCAACCTTCTTTCTAAAAATATAGAGGAAAACAGAGGAGTTCTCACTGAACCTCAAGGAGGAGTCAGACTCTGTCCCCTCTGAGGGACTGGCGTCCTCACCCAGGGATGGCTGGCCTGAGCTGACCTGCACAGGAGCAAAAGCGACTGATGGGGCGGGGGCGTGGGTTCTAAATGTGTGTGTATGAGGGAGAGCGAGGCAGAAGCCTGCGAAGAAAATGTGGGCTCTCTATCAGCCTGGCTTGAGGCACTAGATCTGAGTCCTAAGGCAAGAGACACTGCAGAAGGAAACTGAATAGGCGTTCTCCAAGTTCCAAGCAGCCCTGCTTCAGGGCCACAGCGCAGCGAATCCCTGGGCAGAAGGCACTCTCCTAATTTCCACAGAAAACCAAGTGAATCTGGCAGTGACCGAGACTGTAAGAGAACGCAGAGGTCTGGTCCCCGGGATGCTTGGGAGACTCCCTCTGAGCCCACAACAGTGGCAATTATGCAGAGCTTCCCTCAAGGCTCTTGCAGATAAACGGATCCCAAAAGGAAGGGCACATGACAGAAACTGGAAGGAAAAAAGTTATGACATGCGGTAATGCCCTGGGTATTCCCAGAAATAGCTAAAGAACAACCAAAGGCCTAGTGATGTCTTGAAGCCCCCAAATTTGTGTATTGATTCTAAGGTGACCTTGTTCATACCTATAGCCTTTTAGGGTCTGGGAGTATTCAGAAACACACATACATGCTGTGTCTTTGTCAGGTATATGGCCTTGGCAGTCATTTAATATCCCAGTGCTTTCGTTTCCTCATACGCAAAGTGGGATGATATACTCAGGACAGTGCAGATACTCAAGAGACACGTGCTGAATGAAGGCACGAACACTGGCCTTGATGTTGGGCCAAGGGTGCAAACTCTCAGCTGTAAGATGAAAAGGTTCAGGGGTTCTAATCTGCAGAACCGTGATCTAGTTAGCAACACTGTACTTCTGCTAAAAGTAGCTTGAAAACGTTCTCACACACAAAAAGGCAATTATGTGAGTGGTGCCTGTGTTAACGCACCTTATTGTGGTGATCGCTTTGTAATAGATACACATATCAAATAATCATGTTGTATATACCTTAAACTGACACAATGTTACATGTCACTTATATTTCAATAAAGCTGGAGAGAAGAACAAAAAATTAAAAATATGGGCCTTGCAGCACAATCTTAAGATTGAATGAGATGGTGTCTGGAAAAGACCATCGAAATCATAAAGCTCCAGGTGTGTCAGAAGAGTTGTTCTCCACATCCCCAACCTGTACATCAGCTTCTGGGCTGGCTTACCTTCTGCCTCCCGGGGACTCCAGTGTCCTGATGGGCCACAGGGCATTGGGGAAGAGGCGTTGAAGGCGTACTGCACCAGGATTCTCCCTTCCAGGCAAAGGTCACATGCTGATCCCAATTCTCTAGGAGGCCAAGGAAAGAAGGAAAATGCACTGACTTAGGAATAGTTGAAAGAGCCCCTGACTCCACCTGGCTGAAGGCAACAGGGCAGAGGGCACAACTATGCTGTTACCCCTTTTCTCCCAATGCATGGCAAAGCTTCCAGAACATGACAAACAGAAATTCCTCCCCACTGCCCATCAAGGACCTTGTTGGGACCTAATTAGCTTCCATTCTAATGGTGAATACACTTGTCTAACTTTAAGCATCACCAAATCAACAAGCCAAAGACTCACTACCTGCAGAACCTTAATTTCGCCCACCATTCAAACCTCCATTGAGAATTTGGTGTGGGGTTGTGAGAATTTCTGTTGCCCCATTGGACCTCAAATTTTATTCACTTACCAATATTTAGCAGGTACCTACCACGTGCCAGGCACCCTCCTGCATCCCAGGCATTAAATAAGAAGAAGGATTGGTTTAGTTCCTCCATCTGAAAATATGTGGGCTAAACTAGAAGATGCCTAAAGAACCTTCCAGCCCTGACATTCTGGAGATGGATGAGGCACTCCTCGATTTAACAGTCAAAAGCAGTTTCCATGCGTAGTAACACTTGATCTCCTTCATTTTAGCAGCTTTCCGAGGGCTGAGCCAATCCCTCAGAGGGACCAGCCTCTGAAGTGGAATATTTTGGTGGCTTCCCCTACCACCTACTGTCTTTCATGTCTGGATCCAAACTCCCTCTGGCCACAACAGCCTCGGGGATCCTTCTTGTTTTCCAGACTTGGCATGCATTTCGGAGGCAGTTGCTGGGAGGAAAAAGGGATGAGCTCATGCATTAGCATGGACCCAGAACTCCCCAAATCTGAGCGACCACTGCAGAGGTACTGGAAAGGGAAGAAAGCGGCCAAGAAATGTGCCAGCCCAGCCCATGTTTCTCAAAATGCTACGATCCTGCCAATAGTTCTTTCATCATTTCTAGAAGAAGGTCCCGCCTCTGGCTTCCTGCAAGGACACAATGGGGGAGCCCTGTCTCAAGCCTTAGGACTTTCCTTCCTTTCACAGGGCAGCTGTGTAGCCCCGTGAGACCACAGGGTAAGGCAGAGCGAGTCTGTGGGCATCACAGCTTGCTGGTCCTCCCCATTCCTCCTTCACATGGCTGCCAGGGAGCTCACCCCCAAACCTGAATCTGAGCAAGCCATGCCCCTGCTTAGCTGCTTATATGGTGGCAACATGTGTAGATGGATGGATGGATGGATGGAAGGATACATAGTAGCCACTCACACATGCTGCTGAGATTAAGGGTGAACCTAATTTAGACCCTCAAATTTCAGATTTTACACTCTCAGCTTCATCATCATAAATATAAAACCATATATAAATAGAAAGTTTAAAAAGCACACTATATTCAGAGATAGGAGAGTGATTAAATAACCTAAGGTAAATCAGCTCAATGGAATGGTAAGAAATTATCAGAAAAATATTTATAAAGATTATGAAATGTCATAAAAAATATAAGCCATAATATTAAGTGAAAAAGGCATATCCAAAACTGAATCTATAGCCATCCTGTCAATGCTGTTCAAATAAATTTAATGTGATAAAATATTATTGGAAGTAATTTCCAGGTGGGGGAACATGGAATGATCCCCCACCCATATTTTTATTCCTTCTAGTTTTCTGAAATTTCTCTACATTTTGAACATGTATGAGTTACTATTGGGCTAGCAATAACAACAATTATATGAATATATTTATAGGCCAAAAGTAGGGACTAAAGAGAGAGACTTCCTCAGCACCACTATGGAGGGCAGAGTTCCGTCACAGCGACCAGAATGCACGCATAGCAGTTCTGAGTCACAAGAACGGCTTCATGATGCGAATGAGATTACAAATGTCCTGAAATGGAACCAGGAACCACACTGACCTTAATGGCCATTGAGTCTTTCTCTCTATTTCTTTAAATTTTGTTTGGATTGTACGCATATTCATAGTCGCCTGCGCACCTCACTGGGTTCTTGACACACCCTAGGTTTCCAATAAACACTTTGACGGGTGAATAAACCACGACACACCTGAGAGCCATGTGCGCCTTGCTTTTTCAGAGCTCTACAAAGTGTATTCCCCCATATTCCATCATTGATTCAAATGTCTGCTCATCGTTTCAGATGTACATTCAATGGGTAGTCTTTGCACAGGCTTTGGTGGCTAGTGCTATCCAAGTATTAGACATTGATCGTCCAAGGGTGAGTAAATTAGATCTGATGTCCCCATTTTACAGATTAGAAAACAAATAAGGTTCATTGCGCACAAAGTAATTATGCCAAGGCCATAGCCCGGAAAGGCACGCAATCTGTGTGGCCTTTACCGAAATCAGGCCGCATCCTACTCATCAAGGGAGTGTATAAGCTGCGTTTCTTACCTTGGGCATTTATTTGACTTTCATGGGCACTTATATCTACACACACACACACACACACATTGAAATCACAGGAATACGGGATACTAATGTGCGGAGAGACCCTCTTTCTGACCTGGGTACCATGAGAGTCGATGTTTAAGCTCCAAGTCTATGCTGTCCAAAACAGCAACCATCAGCTACCTGTGGCCATTTAAACTTAAACCAATCCAAGTTTAGTAAATTTAGAAACCCACTTTCTCAGTCACATCGGTCACCATTTCAGGTGCTCCACAGCCAGAGTTGGCTAATGGCTACCCTACTGACCATGCAGATAGAGAATATTTCCATTATTGCAGAAAAGTCCTGTTGGACAGTGATTTGCTAAGGCATCCACCGTATCTAATGACTTAACTTCTCTCCTGTGCATCTAGAATGGCACTAGTTATGCTCCATCCTCGGGACAATTCTCTGTATTCTGGGATTTGGGAGCAGAACTTGACAGCAAAAGGCTGGAACCTTTTGGCTTGCAGTACAGTACAGAACAGAGCAGAGCACAGGCTGAGGAAGGGGCAGGGAGCAAGGTTGCCAAGGTTTCAGACCCAGGGCTGTTGGTTCCCAGTTCAGTGCTTTTTCCAACACATCACAGCCCGACTGTTCAGTTAACTGAAACCATCCAGTCCACACATGTTTGCAGGGCATATAAAAAGAAAGGAGTTAGAAAAGCCAGGGGTGGCCTTGAATTATTTATTCAGTTGCCCATGTGTGAGGACACAGGCTGTGGGAGGATCTGAATGTGTTTTTTTAAGGAAAACCCTTGTATTCTCTGGGACCACAGATGTGCAGAACAGCAGGAGGACGTGAGGATGGCCAGGGGCGAGAGGTTGGCATTGATGGATGTCGTGGAAAGCATCAGAGATTCTGCATGGAAAGAACAATTTCAAGTAGCCAAACAGCTCTGGAAAACTCCGTACCACAAAGGAGCTAATATTGTTTGAACACACAGTGTGTGTGTGCTGGGCAGAGCACAGATGTCATCTTATCGAGCCCCCCTGAAAAGCCAGGTGAAACGGGCACAATCAGCACGTTTCTACAGAGGACTCAGGGTCAGACAGGATCTGAGAGGTGACAGCCTTGCTCTAGTTCCCAGGGACCCGGAGTGGGGAAGCCAAGAACCGGACACACACAGCCTGACATCAATGCTTCTGTGCTTCGAACTAAGCCAAATGGCACAAGTATCAACTCTGTGTGTAGGGGAGAGTGATATACATAGTTTCATTTCTTTACGACAATTTATTAAACTTGCGGACCTGCTTCCTTTAGCCATAGACTATGATCTCCGTAGCTGTGAACCCTAATTAGACATGTTTCTAAAATGTCAGTTTTAATTTAACATATGATAACTCCATTATGAAATCTCAGACTGAACAGAATAGCTATTGTACAAGCCCCAACTACCAACTGACTATCGGTTATTAAAAACATATTGATTGAAGCTAAGGGCACTATGTAAGAGAGGCATATCTCATTACACAACAATTAACCCTCCCATAGGTTTCCAACAATCAGCTGGTATTTATTTAATGGACAATAACTGCTTTATGGAATACAAATTGAATGCATACACAGGAAGCTTCATTTACAAAACTTCCATTTTTAAGTGGAACTGAGGCCAAGCTTGACCAAAAGTCTGATACTTCTCATTGCCACAGAAAAAATAAATAAATCTATGGGCTGCTGGAAAGGCTGCTCTGAAGTGTCACATGAAGTTTCCCAAACCCAGCGCTGAGCCCCCAGCGAGGGCGGCTGGGGCAGGGGAAGGAGGTTTCTACAGGGGGCTCAGGGAGTCCACTTCCTTCCCCATGGCCACACGCCCCCAGCTGCCAAATGAAGGTTCTAGATCCAGGGACTGGTGGCAGAATGGAAAATTAGAGCCCAGATTTAATGTGGTGCCATGATCTAATATATTTTAAACACACACACACGCACCCTTTATAACTTGAGTTTTGGAAGGATCTAATGAACACACACGGCATGTCTGAGATCAGACATGCCAGCTCCCACCACCCTCGACGGGCTCTTGGTCACATCTCTCAGTCTCTTTGGGCCCCAGTTCCCTTTTCATCTGGCAAATAGGGAGGGTGATCTCCCTTCCATGGAGTTACTGGAAAGACTAAGTGAGACTCTGTACACAAAGCCTTTAGCACAGACTCCTGCACAGAACAAGCATCTGCGAAGTAACCACAACCGCAGAGTAATATTAATTAATGATTAGTTGGTTATTATTTTCAGCACCATCCATGTTATACCCTCATGACTCAATAAACATTTCCAAGAAGAGCTGGGGGTGGCTGTGATATACTAATCTGTCCTAAATTACAGCTAACTGACAAAATAGATGTCAACGTCTTAGTCTGTTTTTATCACCCTTTGGAATTTGCTTCCCTTAAATCTTGAGCTCCTCAGTGGGTCTCTAGGCTAAAACACAGCACACGAGTCAGGTCACTGAGGCATCAGGAGACCCACATTTGGGGGGAGGAGAATAAGGCTCGGGGACAAAAAGTGACTTGCCCAAGGCCACACAGCTAATAAATGACAGGGAAGCAGAACAAGATATTCTGCGCCTCAGAATAGCTTATCATTCCTTGGTCTTCTAAAAATTGTACTTT
This sequence comes from Sturnira hondurensis, assembly GCF_014824575.4. Lineage (NCBI taxonomy): Eukaryota > Metazoa > Chordata > Mammalia > Chiroptera > Phyllostomidae > Sturnira > Sturnira hondurensis. Next base: position 2,521,844 of record NW_028083079.1, on the reverse strand, counting down.
TATTTTACAGAGAAACACTGGGCACAAAGATTATATATAGATATCTAGATATATGTTTATTTCTAGATTACACACATGCATGTGTGTTCATGTAAAATGTATGAATACACAAGACCTGTCCAGAAAAAGTCTAGCGATTGTTAATATAACAAGAATGGTTTGCACGACATCGATGTAACCTGGCGGCCAAGGAGACTGGACTGGAATGCACATGCGTGAACGATGATAATTTTGCTGTGTTAGTCATTGGGGTAGTAGATGCCACTGAGTGAGCATGTGTATTGTGTGGTCATATCTTCAAAATGATTGAATGAGTAGAGCAACAAATTTGCATCAAATTTTACATTAAGCTTGAAAATTCCCCTGTGAAAACTACTGGGATGATCCAGAGGCCGCAGCTGTGGGCAACTGGTGACTGGCAGCTTCATCACAACGATGCGCCTGCTCGCGTACCACACCTCATGCAGAGTTCTTTTGCAAAACACCCAAGCACCCAAATGACTCAGACCCCCTACAGCCCAGATTTGGCACCCAGTGACTTCTGGCTTTTCCCAAATCTAAAATCACCTTTGAAAGGGAAGAGATTTCAGATCATCTATGAGATTCAGGAAAATATGACGGGGCAGCTGATGATGACTGGGAGAACTGTGTGAGGTCCCAAGGTGCCTGCTTAGAAGGGGACTGAGGCATCATTGTCCTATGTGCAGTGTTTCCTGTATCTTCTTCAATAAAGGTCTCTATTTTTCCCATTACATGGCTGGATACCTTCTGGACAGACGTTGTATACATAAACACCTTATGTACCTTCACCTATAATATGTCTGTGAAGGTGTTTTCCAGTTTCAAGTCTTGACCTCGTGGAGATAAGACCAGCACCTCCATCCCAGAGGAGGTTCTGGCAATAGAATTTTCCAGGTTTTTAGTAATAAAGCTAAATATTCATTCATTCACTTAAAATGTTTCATTACTTACTCATTTCTAGTAGCCATCATTCATTTACTCCTTGACCCTCAAATGTATAATGTACCTCTGTGGACCAGTCACTATGTTAAGCGCTGGGCACTTGTCGAACAAGAGCAAAGACAAAGAATGGAGCAAAATCTCTCTCCAAAGTTTGGCTTCCCTTCCAAGTTTCCCTCTTCTTGGCAGGAGGGAAAGAGGGGAAACAACACTTCACAGTCCATACTCACCTTTCAAAGAAGTGGCCGTCGATGGGTGGGAACCATTCCAGCGTCACAGAGTCAGCCGTGTGGCCCACAATCTGGGGAGCAATGGCGACAGGCGCCGGCTTCTTGGAGGGCTGCCAGCTCTGGTACACCAGGTCCAGGTAACAGTGCATTCTGGCAACTTGATTGGGCGTGAAGGAGTCAGTGCAGTCGTCATCTGTAAGGGGGGAACGGTGAAGATAAGAAGCTGGCTGCACGGGCGGGCACACAAGAGAGTCATGACGTCTCCTGGAGGCCTGGGAGCCAGCACGCCAGCCCTTGCCAGCTCAGAGCTGGCCTCTTCCAGCACTCAAGAGTTAATGGTCTGTGAACAAATTAGTGTAGTCATCACTTCTGCAGACAGGTGAGGGGGAACAAGAGAATGGGGAGGGTGGATGCAACTGAAAAGTACATCTGAGACTGAGAGGGAACAGCCCAGAGGTCGTGGCTAAGGACAAGGGCAAGGCAAGCTGCTTCCCATGAGCCCAAGATCCGCTGGTCACACGTCCCCTTATCTGTTCCCTCCCTCATCACTCATTCAATACCTCTCATTCACTCATTCATTTACCTCTTTATTCACTCACTCATCCCTTTGTTCCTTTATGTACTCACTTGTTTCTTCATTCTTTCCTTCACATTCACTCATCCACTCATTCAGTAATTCTGTTCTTTATTGATGCAGTGATATCATCCTTCAGGCAAACCTTGCGAGCATCTATCACATAGTCTCTGCTTTGTGCCAAGAGCCACAGAAAGGTAAAACATAAAACATTCCTGCCCTTGAGGAGCCACCAATCTAGTTACAAAGGGAAGGTCAGTTTGTTGTATTAGTCAGTTTGTTATAAGGCTGCTGGAGTCGGTGATGATGATCGCTGAGGAACAGAAGAGAGCATGTTGGCGAAGGAGACTGAATCCAAGAGGCTTCTGAAGAAGGAGGTATTTGACGTCAACCAGATTGCACGGCTAAGACTGGGAAAGAAATGTGAGTGAGGGACTGTGGGACCTGGAGTTGTGAGACCGCAGAGGCCTGATGGCCACGCCATGACCCCTTCTGCACAGAACTGACACTGAGACTTGTACTGCTCTGTGTGAGCCAGGCGTGGTGAACTGTGCTTTGGACACACAGAGCTCTTCTATTAGTTTTGGAATAAGCACCATGATTTTCTCCACTCTACAGAGGAGGAAACTGAGGCTAGGTGAGATCACGTAACTTAAGATCACAGGGCTAGAGACAAATGTGAGATGTGAACCCAGGCAATCTTGACTCTAAGGCCAAGCTTCTCATCCATATGAGAACTTCTGAGCATAAACGAGATTTTGTGTGGATACAGGACCCTGCAGGGGCTTGATAAACAGGTGTTGAGCTTGAGTCTGAGGGGGCTGGAACACAATCCCTTAAATGTCTTTAGTTATAATGACCTTCAATCTTATGCTCTCTTTTCTAAGATGTGCACTGAAGGTGATGACCCAAGACTCAGCCCCCAAGGAAGAAGCTTGTCTCCCATCTCTTCCTTCAGCAGCTTTTTTTCAGCTGCCCCAGGGTAATGCACTGTTTTGGCTTGGTTTCCAAAAACACCACTTCCCAGAGGTGTCCGCCTGGTCAGGGTTTCCGCAGCTGGGCCCCAGACAGAGGAGCACGGGGCTTGCCAGATCTTAAAATAAACCCACCACTGGGAATCCTGCAGCATAAACTCACTTCCCTTATCAAACAAACAGCAAATAAGTTTGGGCAGGTGCTGGGCAGTTGGACGGTATGGATTTTGAAGCATGGATTATAATAGTAAAATATTAGATACAGCACATCTCTCGATTAATAAGGAAACGGCTGTGTACCTTAGGCACAGGCATAAACAGAATACTAATCAATCATTTCCAAATAAAAGAAGTAACTTCAAATCTCTGATCCCTTACATGTATGTCAGGGATATTTAAATCAATCCCACTACATAGACTTGTAGTGAGCACTCAGGGAGCTGGAGCATACAAAGTATTTATCAAGATGAATGGAGAAGAAGCACAGTGATTTTTTTTCTCTATACACTCTGATTTGTTTCTTTTACCCCCAAAGAAGCATATTTACTTTTTATAACTTAAAAAGTAGTCATTCCCATGTTGGTCAATAAGAAAAGAATTTGGAAAATGGATTGGAGATAGAACCTGGTAGGGAAACAGAGATGCATTTGAAATGTAAAGCCAGCATCAGAAAACAAAGTCTGCCCCAGGATACACAGCACAGAGCTGCTATGAAGACCTGGGGTGAGGTGCCCAAGGGTTTCTGTTTATCATAAATGCTCTGTCTCAATTAGCTCATGTCTGGCTTCCCACCATCACATGCCTCCTCTGCCGACATCTGTGGCCACTTTACCCTGGTCTCCAGGACCAGCCAGTACATCTTGTTCTTCTGTCCCCAGCTTGTCCCCCACCAGAAAGGAATTTGGGGATGTCAGCAAGCTGGGATGATGACCAGTCCCATGATGTCGAAGGAGTGCCCTGGGTTTACTAACACAACTTTGTTCTCAAGAACATGTTTCCATCTGTGGCTGGGAAGCCACAGAGCACAGAGGTGCAGGGCACGAATGTGGTTCCTTCACTTCCTGTGGACTGTGAGCAAAATGCTGACCCCTGACAACCTCATTTTTATCCACTGGAAACTGGGCAATAGTGATGTTACCTGCCTCCTAACACTGGTGAGGGCTTTTAATAAGCTGACCCATGTCAAGTGCATGGATACCCAAGTTGCCCTTCGTAAAAACCCCTCCCCTTTTTTGCAGTTTTAACAATAATGATAATGGCGATGATATCAAGAATAATAAGTGAATATGAAAGTTACAGATATTCTCTGTAAGACATTTGTAATATGGCAAAAAAGTGTTACAAGGAAATAAATACCACCCTAAACTCATTACCTAGAGATACCAGAATTAATCTCTAGTATACAGGTATGTGTGTGCATGTGAAGATGTCAAATATGTGAAATTCTCATCAGCACAGACACACACACACATGCTCACAGACACTGGTTTTACTCTCTACATAAGACTCTGTGACTGTTTTCCCAACAAATAACGCATAAATGATCCTACTAATTGTCATTGATGGAGCACTAGTTATGATATTAAGTCTGTTACCTGTACAATGACACCTACTATCACCTAGTTAAGTGTGATTGTTCTCCATGGTACCAGTGAAGTAACTGAAGCTCAGACAGGAGAAGTAACTCACTTGGGTCAAAGGCCAGTGCTGAAGGGTGCAGGTTCAGTCCCCACGCTCCAAACCTCATGCTCTGAACCACTGTATCATTCTCCTGTTTCTTCCCTCCATCATCTCCAATATCACTGTTAGCGACCACATACTGTTGAATCATATGGATGCCTTGTGATTGATTTCAGCAATCTATTCCCTTAAGACGTGTAAGCTGTTCCTAATTTTTCACACACATGAGCATTTTTCTTCTATGCCTGGCAGATAGTAAATGCCTAATTAATATTCAGAGTATGAACCTTGCTAAGAACATTGGTATGAGTAAATCTTTAAACACATCAACTGCCTTATTCCCTTAGGATCTATTCCCTAGATAGGAGAAGGCTGGGTCAAAGCACATGTGCGTAGTAAAAGGCCCTAACACGCAGGAAGAGGGTAACCAGATGGTGGTTCCCATAGCCTGGAAAAGGCCCGGTTACCACACTTTTGGGGAGGCCCTGGTGCCTGGTGGGCCCCCGATGGCCTATTATCTTCAGGAAGTGGAGTCCAGGCTGCTTCCAGGGCAATGTGACAACACTCTCCTGTGGCTCAATATGCTCACCCCCATCATCTGTCCGGGGCCTGCCTGAGCTGAGCTCTTTGGGCCTTCTCGGTCTCACCCAACGTCAGAAAGAAAGCCAGGTAATTAGCGATGAACAACTCTGCAGTAGGAAAAGCTTGTCTGGGTCTTGCTGTGTGATTCTGGGCAAGCTACTTAGGCTCCCCAAACCACACTCTCTGCATCTGTAAAATGGGTGGAATAGTAAGAGCACTTACCTCACTGGGTTATTTTGAAGATTCTGTGAGACAAACCTAAGAAGTGTTTCACACAGTGTCTGACACACCCCAGGCACTCAAAAAGTATTGTAAACCTGCGCCGATCAATATGGTAGCCGGCAGCCATGTATGGTTATTTCCACTTAAATGAATTAAAGTTGCGTCAGAAAAACAATTCAGTTCCTCCATCTCACCAGCCATAGTTTAAGGGCTCCACAGCCACATATGGCCACTGGCTAGCTTCCCGGGCAGCACAGACACAGAACATACGCTTCTCTGTGAAGGCTTCTGCAAGCAGCACTGCACTGGACCCCCTTACCCAGTTAGTGACCAGGCCTGGCCAGAAGCACCCAGGAAGGACTGGACTCTCAGCAGCTGACCCTGCGAGGCCTGCGCCCTCTCGCCTGGACAGCCCAGTCCCTGTGTCACTGCCACCGCTCTCCCAGCCCTGAGAACCCGATCCCGTTCTGCATTTGAATTTCCTCCAGCTGCTTTTGTCACCTCATCTATCAGAGATCCTAAGGAAAACAAACATTGCAAAGCTCGTGGTCGCCTCGAATATGCTTTTGCGGGTATAAGTTTGTTATCGTAGCTCAGTGAATTAGTTCTGCTGTTAATGGGTCACTGAGCTGAGGGGTTCCTTTAAAAAAACAACAGTAAATCAATCACCCTTTAGATCTGTACAAAGGGGAACAAAAAAGGATTTAGTTTATGGGGGTCTGGTAGCTAGTGGCAGCTCCTAGGCTCCTAAGAGGCCGGCAAACTTCCAAACTCATGTTATTGTTTATTTTCCATGTGCATCGAGCTGGCCAAGAAAAGGTGCTACAGAAATGGAACGTAAGCAGGGCTGTGTGAGGCGACGGGGCCCTGCATGTGGGATGTCAGCCGGGCTGGGAATGGGAGCCCAGTGGGAATCTGCTTTTGAGGAAATACCCAGCACTCCGGCCCCTTTTAGAGACCTGAACCAACAGACTCTGTACATGGTGCCAGTGTGGGTTATGGACTCTGCAAGAGACCTCGGGTTTGGACTACATGAACCTGAGGCCCCCAGCGGTCCCCACCCAAATGGGAAGGCAGAAGACCCTTGGGGGTCATCAACGCATTGCCTTTTAGCAGCAAATCAACTTCCGACATGCAATCTGAAGCAAAGCCCCAGGAGGAATGAAAAATACTTGGAAGGGGGCCTCCAGGGTTCAAGTGGAAATAGAAGCCTAGAGCCCCACCCAGGGCATCCTAGCCCCTCCCACGAAGCCTCTCTGTGGAGCAGAGTGTGAAAACCACCCACGTTGCTCCATTTCCCACTCACATGTCATCTAGGTCTTTTGAAAAGAGTGGCACCTTTGTAGAAGGAAAAAAAAAATGCCTGGAGTCAGATGAGTGACCTGTGGCAAATAACTTCAGAGAGTCCCAGCACTGTCATCTGTAAAGGGTGGACACTTCCTACCCCTGAGAATTGGGGTTAGAGTTAAATGAGATGGAGTATAATAAAATTCTTTATGGACCATAAATTTTTATATAAGCAGAAACATGTTACTGATCAGAATCAATTTTATAGACTTATTATAGGAGAATTCATTCATTTTTTTCTGTCCCTGCCTCCCTGCCTCCCTTTCTTTCTAAGACACATTTATTAAAGCACATAGCCCGGTTCTAGGTACTAGGAACACAGTGATGGATTAGAGACAATCTCCGTCTTCACAGAACTTGCTCTTTCTAGTGGGAGAAAGAGACGCCTGCATTGAATCTTATAATAGAGTTGTTATAATAGATCTTGCTTTCCACAAGGGCTCTTGGCTCACCGGGCCAGCAGGGAGGGCCATGACTGCTCTGAGGAAGGGGTGTCTTGTTCTAATTGGCCGCAAGTGTGAAAAGGGCTAGCTGTGGTCTTGCTATACGCTAGAAGGAAGTGCGGGGCATCCTAGAACCCAATGAGTGAATCCTTAATACTGTTACCGACAGAATAAAAAGGGCTTTGATAAGACGTGTGCAGTTACAAAAAGTATCAATCCATGGAATCACTATGTATTTAAAAACTAGAAGCATCTCTCTCTCTCTCTCTCTCTGGTAATAAAATAGTAGAGTATGAGTTTTGTGTTCTTTTTTAAAGGTTCAAAGACCACCAGCTACAAGAATGTATTCTGAGAAGAAGAGAGCTGCAAAACCAAGAGGATCCTTGGAGATCAGGTCTAAAAGAGCCCATTTTCTTGACAAAAGAGAGGATGCAATAGACTGAAAGGTATTGGGTGAACCAGTGGCAGAGGCAGGCCTCCTACCCAGCTTTCCTGACTATCAGCCCTGGGCAGCTTCCCAGCGTGTGTCTTTCTGAGGCCCTTTCAGATGAAACATCGCCCAGGTACACTTGAGGACTTCACAGAAGGCTTAGTACTCTGATCATCTGGGATGAGGTCTTTCTTGGGAAGAAGACACATTAGCATGGGTAAACAGCTTGCTCAAAGCTACTCTGAGTCAGGACTAGAGCCCGTATCGGACATCCAGCCCTGCGCACCCTGCAGAGCATAGTTCCCTACCTGCGTAACTCATGAAGTTGTTGTAAGGAGTGTTGAAGAAGCTATGAAAGCCACAGGTGTCATTTCCTGGCCCCGGGTCACCGCAGGACTTGTATTTCGGGGCTGGGTTGGTGTCGCTGCAGAGGTCTCCGGTCTCAAAGGAGGGCTCGGTCTCCATGCAGGGGTCGCTGCAAGACTGGATTTCCGAGATGCCTCGGAAGATGTGGTAGAGGCCCAGGCTGTGCCCGATCTCATGGATCATGGTGTGGGTATGCCCCGGAATGCCGTAGAAAGAGGGGTTCAAGACAATGCCACCTGCAGGGTGAAAATCAGAGCTTTAGACAAGCTGGACACTTTCCTTCCTGGTTCAGGAATCCCCCAATATGCGGGTGCTGCCCAAAGTAACCACAGGCTTCTCCGCCTTCTGCCTCCACTGCCCTAGGAGTTGTTATGACTTGTAATGTGAATCACTGATTTAGGAGGAAGGAGTCTCGCAAGTCATTTTATGCAACCCCTTCACTTCCAGATGAAGACGCCCATGCCTAAAGGAGTGAGGCAACTTACCCAGAGTGATTTCAAACTGCTTGAAAGAGGTGGCATGATTAGCACTCAAGGACTTTGATTTCTGGGCTGGCAAACATCTCTGCTGCGACTTCTTCCTCAGAAAGTAAGTCGCACCCTAGTTTATAAACATTCTACACACTTTTGTTTACGGGAAGGCCTCGAGGCCAGACACCTCGGTTTCCATTCTCATTTTGCCTTCGCTAACTCTGTGACATGGAGCAAGTCAGTGACCCCCTCTGAATCCCAGCCCTCCATCTGTATAGTCTATAGAGAGTGGACATGCATGAAGGCCAGCACCATGTGGCACTTACTCTTACAACAGTGGCCAAAAGCCAGTGTTTCTTGAGCATTACTATGTCTCCTCAGGCCCTGGGCTGAGTGTATCTTGTGTGCATCATCACAATCATTTACAATGCAATGAGACAGGCACCGATGCACAGAGAAGCAAAGTGCCTGGCCCACGATCAAGAGTTAGCTGGTGTGGAAATCTGAATCGTGATCCTTGGGCTCCAAAACTAGGGCTCTTAATCTGGGTTCTACTGCTAATGCCTACCTCAGGGACCCAAACATGGCATCGCTTTGAATGTGTGTTCAATATTCGCTGAATGCTGACCCAACAAAGGGAGTTTTGCCAGGTCTAATCACATAGAAGCAGCTAGTATAGCATTTGACATACCGTGAGGGCCGTACTTACTGTCTAACTACTTGTTACTCAAAGTGCGGCTCATGAACAAACAACACGGGCATCACCTGGAAGGTGACTAGAAATGCAGACTCTCAGAGCCCACCCGAGACCTACAGAACCAGAATCTGAATTTTAATAATAGCCCCAGATGACGTGTCTGTACATTCTTGTTGGAGAAGCAATGGTCCACATGGCCTGCCTTAGAAGACAGAGCACTGCTTTGTCTGGGGAGACAAATGGAACAGGTCTCAGCAGAATCAACAGACAGCATTACTCACTGCATGTTCATTTTAGGCACTGGAGAAATACATGTAGGCTAGCAGAAAGACATTTAAACTTTAACATCTAAGTGTGTCTAAGGGAAGGTTAAAATTTCGGTCTAAGCTTCCTGTGAGTAGGAACTTTAAGTGCAGAGCAGCATCTTATAATGGTAAGAAAGCATAACCTTGTTGATTTGTCCTGGCAAGCCTGGAGCTCGCGTGCAGGGAGTTTTATCTCAGACTGAAAGGCTGGGAGGGTGAACTCGCTCAGTCTTGGGGCTCACAGAGGCTATTAATTCTCAACAGGTCAGAGCCTTCTTCTAGCACAAAGATAAAGAAGTATGAGAGGGTGTGTGGGCATGCATGTGTGTATGTGAGGAGGGGCAGGCAGAGGCAGGGAGGGAGAGAAACTGAGACAGGCAATCAATTATTGCCTCTCAATTATTTTCTGTCAATCATAATATGTAGCACAATCCCCTTCTCACCCAAGACTGTTTCTAGGGATGATGGTGTAACAGGAGGAGGAAAGGGTAAATACACACACACACACTTTCTCTCTCTCTCTCTCTCCCTCTCTCTCTCTCTCTTATAATTAGGTTTGATTGAAGTTACTGTAGAGAAATTGCTTATGATCAATAGCTCTCAGGATGGGGAGGGGGCAGCCTGAAGGACAGCAGGAGTCAGCCTGACTTGGGTTGCAATCCTCAATTTGCTTCATATTGGCTGTGTGATCTTGAGAAAGTGAGTTTGCATCTCTGGTGAGTTCTAAAATAAACAGCCACAACAGTGGCAGTGATTCTCTGTCTCTCCCTGAAGCTCTGATATGGAGGGAATTGGTGGGAGGACACCTTAGGTATTTTCAGGAATAAGGAAGGGTTGCAGACTTAATGTCCAGGCTGGGTCTGGTGGTTTTACCTCATTCCCTCCCAACTCAGCCCTCTTCAGAGAGCGACAGTACAGAGCCAGAGTCCTGTTTCATTGCTTCTCTTAAAAGGTGAAATAGCTTGAGCCTGACATCATCCTGAAATACTATAACATGCTATGGATTTATAGCCTTCTGTGGTCCTGGTTCTGAGCCAGTCTCTGAAATTCGTGGAATTACCAGGAGTATTTTCCTCTACCTTAGAAGCGTGTTGCTCAACCCCTTTAAGACTCTGCTCATGGCCTTTGCAGTTGCTTTTCCAATAGTGCAACATTTCTGCACTGAGAAGGGTCCTTGGAGGCCATCTAGTATAACCCGATCATTTAAAATCTGAAGAAACTGAGATCTGGAAAGGGAAAGAGACTTGCCTAAGGCCATACTGCTAAGTCAAGTAATAGCTGAGAACAACTGTGGATTTGGACTCCGGGCCAGCATGATTCCCATACATCATACGAGGCAGCTCATATAAGCTGATCCTCCCCCAGTTTGCCTAAGTTGCACTCCCTCTTCTGCCCAACCCCTGTTTATGGCTGTCTGTCTATCTGTCCATCTACTCGTTCATCACCTATCTCAGGGTTTCTCAATCTCCGCACTATCAGCATGTTGGATTAGGTAATTCCTTTTTGTGGATATTGTAGGAGATTCAGCGGTATCACTGGCCTTTACGCACTAGATGCCAGTAGCATCCTCTCGTTTGAATCAACCACAAATATCTCTAGACATTGCCAAATATCTCCTAGGGGATAGAATGCCCCCATCCCCAAGTTAAGAACTGCTACATATTTATCTTTGCATCTACTTCTATTTGTATAACTATACACATGGACATAGACAGACACACACTGGGTTTGTTCTCTTAAAAACAACCGTGAAGTATCAGCTATCCGAAGCGAACTAAGTCTAGAGTTTGATTCCACGCAATTTCATTATTTGAAGTTGCAGAGTCCTTCATCTCCAAGATATCAGCACTTTGGAGCCGTTACGGGACTCTGGGTATGTCACTGGGGGGCGAGGCAGACTGAGGAGATACCTAGCACTGCTTCCTGCTGAGCCCAAACATTCCCTGGTGAAGATGCTCACTGAGTCATCGCTATTCCTTGGTGTAGATAATGGAAACATTCTACCAAAGCAAAAACGGTTAAATAAACTGCAGTGCCCCTACTCCGTGGAGTATTATGTGGCCATTACAAATCTCATCCTTAGAGAGATGGAAATAACCTAGGAAGATGCTTTTCTCTTGTGATGTTAAATTAAAAAAAAAAGTTGGGTGGGAAGTAACTAAGAAGATTGCTGCAACACAGAAAAATGTAGATAGTATAATAGTAGGTGAAAAAAAGACAAACTTGCCCTGGCTGGTGTAGCTCAGTGGATTGAGCGCGGGCCTGCGAACCACACAATCGCGGTTCGATTCCCAGTCAGGGCACGTGCCTGGGTTGCAGGCCAGTTCCCAGCAGGGGACTCACGAGAGGCAACCATACATTGATATTTCTCTCCTTCTCTCCTTCCCTTCCCCTCTAAAAATAAATAAATAAATAATCTTCAAAAAAAAAGACAAACTTGCATCTACACTATGATTTCAAATATGTACAAGTTAAAAAATGCACGTCTACATATACCTGTGAACTGCAAGAGTAGGGAAAAATAACAATTGAACAGCTATACTGTTTGCTGGCAGGGTCTGGTTTGGAAACCACCGTCGTTTCTGACTTTGGTGGCTGACTTGTATAAACCCATGTCTTATGTATGGACATGCATCATCTGAATGTCAGAAGAGTCCCTGGTGTTGCTGGTAGGTGGAATGTGAAGGAAAGAGGCGTTCTTATCAATGCACTTTCTCTTGCCTCTTTGGTGTCTTTCAAGCCAACCCATGCTTGGCTGTGACAGCACAAGGTGGTCATCAGGCTGAGAAAAAGTCTCCATGAACTAAGAATCCATGGACAGAGTCATAAATTTCAGTTCAAAATATGGCTCTGCCACCTACTTGTGTGACCTTGGATAAGCCCCACTCCCTCTTTTACTCTCAGCCTTCCCATGGGTAAAATACGCTTAGTAATATTGTATGATTGTCTTCAGAGCATTTCTTGGTGGTTAAAATGAGATCAGGGATGCTGAAGAGTTTTATAAATTAAAAAATAATAATAAATCAATACACTTATTTATTTATCAATAATAAATCATTCGCTATGCCCATCCCACCACCACCATCAGGACTGTGACCACCGTGATCAGCAGCAGCAGCATCACTAGCAAATGCAGTCCTGCACTAACCCAACACCCTCCTGAAGACGTTTCTAATTCTCACCTAAGGGCAGTAGGGCCTCCTTGTCCCACGGCCAAGTGGCTACTCCTGCCAATTCCTCCTCCGAGGAGTTTGCAAAGAAGATATTGAGGTGTGTGGTTCCATCCAGTCTAAGAATGCTCTTCAGTTCATTGACATCCAAGTATGCTCTGCAACAGAAAAAGAACCCTGGCTGTCATCACCATCCACAAAAGTCACTCTCCACACAACAGGTACTGCTCATTAACTAAGAGCTACTATGTGTCAGGCACTTTGCTAAGCCCTTTATAAACACCACCTCATTGACTTCTCTCAATACGTAAGTGATATGACGCCATGTTATAGATAAGAAAATTACATTCTTATGATTTTAAGAGACTTGATAAGGTTGCTCAGCTTACAGAGAGCAGAGGCAGTTCAGAATCTAGATTTATCTAAAGAAAACGTCTGTGTCCCCAAGGATTCTGCCTGTATTGATTAGTGGCAGGGTGCAAGGTGCATAGTGTGAGTACCGATCAAGAGTACAGACCATGGAAGAGATTGCCTACTTTCTAGTCTTGGCTTCTTTCCTCCTCATTCACTATGCACCTTGCACCATTCATTTAGTAAATGCAGGGCTGTACTGGGAAGCCTTCTTTGCGTCTGTCTACCATCTCTACACAAACCACTGTTACTTGGTTTTCAAGAGAAGCACCATATGGCCCAATGTTCTTAAACATGTTGTCCAAAGTTGCAGAACTGGGTTTAAGGCCAATTCTTTCTAGCTCAGAAACCGATACTCCTTTGATCGGGGCATCATGCTGCCGCCTGTAGTAAATGATGCTCCATTCTATAAGCCCCTATTTCTTTGTAAAACAGACTAGAGAAGGATATTGTACTTGAGGTAGCTGCCATGGAAGTCTGACATATCTGGAACGTGAATTAACTCACTGTAGTACAATTGTCAAAACTCTTTAATACACAGAACAAACACATATTGGATAAAGAAAGAGACGGTCTTTGGAAAGAGACTGGAATGTCATAGGTTCTCAATACCTAAGAACTCCTCCCTTGCAGAGTAAGACTCTCGCGTTGGGACAGAATTGCTAAAGCTCTGGACCAGTCACAGGCGTATTATTCAACAGCTCATTTCCTAAACTGAGAGAGGCGTCCTGCTCCCTGCCCATCCTTTCGGCTCCTATTTTACATCTGTCATCATGTATTTTAGAGATCTTGAGAGCGGCCGATAGTCATTTCTTGAGAAAATACATCAATGAATAAGTTTAAAAAAACATAAATAAATAAGCAGGTAGGCTGCTGGATATAGTAGTTGAGATAAAGTCTACAAATAATGATATTTAATGTGTGCTGGGCCCTTCTACGTGGCTTGAGTCTATGTGGATTATTTCCTTTAATCAACTTACTCACACTGAGGGAGACGGTATTATTATCCCCATTTTCGAGAGGAGAAAACAGAGGCTTCCAGTACCTTCATACCTTGCTAAGGTCACACAGTCAGTTAACAGTGTTTTTCTTTTTTATAATTTTGTCTCTTCATAGGGGGGCTGGCACAGAGCCTGGCTCGTACAGCACGCAAAAATGGCTCCCTTGTGTTCCCCTGTGAGTCATAGAAGGGCCTCTGTATGGGAAAGAGTGAAGTCCAAGATCCCCAGCATGGCCTGCAAGAACCTGTCTGCACTGTTAGCCTCCTCTCTCTCTGTTCCCTCTCTTGAATTTCCCAGTGGGCCCTGGCAGCGCCACGAGGAAGCACTTGCCCCAGTGCCTTTACTCATGCTCTTCCCTCCGTCAGGGACTCTACTCCCCATTTTGTCCCCTGATGAACAAATCTCGAGTCCATTCTGGTACCTCTCTTCCAGGAAGACTTCCCTGATTAACCCATTACCTCCCCTCAATTTACTGTCTTTGTATTCATCCACCTCCTATTAGTATACGCTCTAACACCATTCTAATAACCACTTCACCTGTCACCTCTGCCACTCTTGGTGGCTCCCTGGAGGGCAGAGAGGGTGCCTTATTCATGTCTGTTTACTGAGTCCTCAGCACAGGGCCTGACACCTGAAAAGCACTCCGTAAACACAGATGGAGTTGCATTTACATTGGGAAGGGGAAAAGCTAAAATATTTAGTCACCATTTCAGCACTGTCTTCCTATGAGACCTCAGTTTACTTAACACCCCGGGTGCTACACAGAGCTTTTCTGTGGGTCACAGCCTGCAACTCTATGCTGAGAGGACTAGGCCAAGTCTAAGACCCCAGTGCCCTCCTGTCCACCCACATCTTTGAGAGTTCATGAGACCAGATGTTCATGGAATCCTAATTTTCAGGGCCTTTCAAAACACAAGTTAACATGAACTGAGGATAAAGGCAGGGCCAAGAGAGGTTGCATCCACATTGACCAGAACTTGGTTGACGTGACCAATCTGAAGACGGCCATATAAGTACAGATATCGACTCAAAGTCTTGCTGCCGTGACCTTTTCTCCCCCTAGAGCCCATCTTCAGCTTCTTAGACTGGAAGCCCCCTAAGGCGTTCAAACCAGTCTTTTCTGAGATCAGAAGAGGAAAACCGACACTTATTAAGCACTCGCTAGATGCCAGCTACTCATGCTGCCCCATCTCTGTGCAGTATTTGAAGCCACAGAGTGGGTAAGATGGCTCATTCTCAAGCCAGGTCCTGGGTTTGAATCCAGCTCTCCCACTTCATATTTGGGTCACCCGGAGCAATTGACTTAACTTCCGGCATGGCAGTTACTCTACTCACAAAACAAAAATAATAACAGTAACTGCCTCACAGAGTTGTTTAGGAGATCTGGGTTATTAATAAGGGAAGACTAAAAGGCTTACTACAATACCTGGCATGTAGAAAAACGGAATAAATGTTTGCTCTTCCTATTATTTATCCCCATCTTATAGACAAAATAACAGGGGTTTGGAGATCAGAGAAGGACATGGCCAAGTGTAACTCTAGATGTGGCCAACACTTCCCACAACCTCACCCTCGTTTCTAAGCACACTCAGGGCCATGGTGAAAAGGGAAACAATGTGTGGGAGAAGAATGAAAACACAGAGAAGCTGAGGTTTTCTTGAATCAGCCCTTTCCACACTATTTATTATTTTCTAACTGGTTTGTCCATTTCCATCAAGTGTTCTCTCAGGCAAAGAGCACAAATGTTATTAGAGAAAGTCACCTCTTTGCCCCGTTGCTCTAAGCTGAGAAAGTTTCAGGAGAGGAAGAGAAGGGTGGAGTGGGGCCAGGGGAGACATTTTAATTGGTTGTTTGTTCAGTTGTAATTACAGAAGCAATCTTTTCAGGGGGTGGCATTCTTCTTTCTGGCCCAAAGCAGAAATGTGGGATGTTGGAGCCATTCCCCTGTTTGTATGTGGGATTTTTTTTTCTCATGCTCTGAGAAGCCTCTGTTTCCCAAAAGAGAAAGAATCCACAGTACCCATCCTGGCTCCTGGTCCCACTGGCCTTTCTTCTCCTCTCTCCATCTCTTTTGGGGGGACCCACACAAAGGAAAAGAGCGCTGTGGTTGAAAGCTTTCCTCTGCAGGGTGAGGTCTTCCCAACTACTTATAGCCAAGCTGAGTATCTATCTCCCAAATGCATCATGGGAAAATCACAGGGACTGGAATTCATGTGGGCATCTACCTCCTTCCTTCCATCTTAAGATACTGTTTATTCCTTTCAGTGCGTAGATGGAGGAGAAATTACAGAAGATCAAACTGAGCAGGACCAAGAGAGTCTAGGGAGACCAAGGCTGATGATGAGAAAAGGACAAAGATTTATTTGGGATCACCTGTCTCTCTTTTTGGCCTGGTGTGTATAAGATAAATTGGTCAAATTTATTTTTTTTTTAAAAAGAGCATTATCCCAGAAAAAAAATCAGTCCAAATTCAAAACTCTTGTGTGCTTATTATTTTTTTAAGCCAGCAGTATCAGAATTGGATGGACAGACCTAGGTCCACAGTTGCTTTGTGTCTCTGCCATTTAGCGCAGAGGGACACCAGCAGTGTTCAGCGAGGCAGCTTAGCACAGTCGCGGCAGGCACATCCCTCTGGATGCTGGTCTCCTGTTTTCTCCTCCTAGGGAAAAACGGACAGTCTGCCTCTGGGTGGCTCTCCCGGCTTGGCTCTCGGCGTCTCTTCCTTACCACCCAGCCTTCTTCTTCCTCCCACACCCTCCCACCCAAGTTCTCATGAGTTCCTCATCTGGGAACCTCCAGTTTTCCCCAATTAGGCCCATTCCCTAAGCACATCTATCTTCCCCTCTTCTGCCTCACGATCTCTCTTCCTGAATCTCAGCCTTCCAAAATCCTACTCTCCACATTAAGTTCAGCTTAATACACGTTTCTGCACAGGACTACCCACACCTGGGAAAACGGATAACTACGTCCACCTAAAAGGGGTGTCAGGAGGACTAGGGGCAATGCTGGGAAAGTTCCTCACACAGGGCCTGGCCCATAGAAGGTACTCATTAATTAGCCTTGGCTATTTTAATTGCATTATTATTATTATTATTATTATTACAATGATGATGATTAGGAACACCAAAATCATCATCGTCATCTGTAGCTGAAAATGATTTCCCCCTTCTCTAAGGGCACCCCCCTCCGCCCACTTTTGATTCTGGTGATTCTGTTATCACCCCACTTTGTGTTAGCCTCACTGTATGGGCACCTGTCTTCCCCATCAGGCTACAAGCTTCAAGCAGGTAGGGCCAAGTCTTCATCCGGTTTGTGTCTCCTAAAACTTGCTTTCAAGAGAGAGAGGTACCACGGTTAGGCAGTTATTGGGCACCTCTCTCTTACACTGCATAACATCAGAATAGGATGAGAAGCCCAGGGCTCAGGGAAATGCCCAAGGACCAGAGAACGGTCCGACAACAAACCTCTACTCCGTAGGCTGTATGGCAGCACTTTTGTACCAATTAGTAAAGTCACCTCTTCCTTCGGAAGACATGGTTCCCTACAAGAGACTGTGACTTTCAAACTCCAGCATGGGAGGGATTGCGGCTTCTGTGCAGAACCTGCCTTGCCTGAACTTCTGGCTGGTTGCTACCACACTCCACATCCTGGTTTGCAGCTCAGGCTCTCCATCTGTTCAGTGGGCTCGTGAATCAGTTCAGTGTTTTTCAAATCAGTCTACAGAAGGCTAAACTCATAAGAAGCAGATACGTAGTGAAAGGAAAAAAGTTTCCGACTCAAATGTAAATCCATTTAACAGGCATGCTCCGTTAAACAAGGTTAAATACATATATTTTTTAATGCAAGAATTTTCAGAGCCTTTACTATGCAAAATAGGAGTTGGTCAGATAGTGTACGAAGTGTTCCCAAAGATACTTGACCATAATCCCTTCCCCCACCCTTTCTCTGCTTTTGCCAAAAACCAAATAAGAGCATAACCAAGGAAGTTTGAGAAATGTTGGGCTAAATTGGAAAGTCCCCCCTAACTTGGATATCCTCCCTAAGCTGCCTCTCAAGAGAGGTGTCTCGGTGTCTCCTTTCTCCCTGCACGGCCCGTGCACCTGGATCCTACTGGGAAGGTGGCAGGGCCCCTGGAATGTCAGTTTCGAGGGGCCCAGCCCCAGAGTGCCAAGGCACCCAGACTGTACCCCTCTGCCAGAACTGCATTTCAAAGCCATGAGAGCAGTTCTGGAGAGAGATCAAAGCTCTCGCAACTCAACTGTCATTAGAATATTTTCTTTATGCATCTCACTCGCTGGTGAGTGCCAACAACATATTTCCTAAATGCACTGGCCTGAGATGGTACAACTCTGTAATAATCTCAATGAGAGAGCTGTCAGGGCCTGTTTTATTGAAAGAGAAGCCAAAGGAACTACATTCAAAATGCAGAACAACAACAACAACAAATCCCTCAAATGAATCATGGAAGGCTTGAGTTTTTCCAAGTCAAAACATAATACACGGACCCTCCTGTTTTAAAGATAGTTGGTCAGAGGTATGGCTCACAGCGAGCCCAGATCAAGACTGAGCAGTCTCAGGCTCTGTTCCCACTAAGAGCAAACTGATTTCCCCATTGCAGAAGTGAGAGCTGAGGAGATCTTTGAGAAGTCTCCCTGCCAAGCTTCCATTCCCTGGGCACTTGATAAGTGCAGGTGGGTTACAAGGATGGTGCTGGCCATGTGCTGATGCCTTCATCTGCTGAGAGTGGGCCACTTCCAAGCTGGAGGCTGGTGACAGTTCTTTCCAGTTAAGGGAAAAGGCAACAGAGTGCTAGAGAAAAAGCCACATCTTAGAAGAGAGACAGACTAGGGTTCAAAACCCCTCTTTCCTCCTAAGGGGCTGTGTGACCTTGCAGAAGTGACTTAATCTCTCTGAGTTTCAATTTCCTCACCTGCAAAATGACAATGATCACATTCAACCCAGAGAGAAGAACATAAGAATTCAAGGAAGCAATGCCTAAGGAAGTGTCTAGAAGAATGCCAAACCCATGAAAAGGTCCCAAGATGTCCAATTCTCTTTTTAGCTTCCTCAGGGATCCAGAGAAAACAAGCCTTAGCTCCAAAGGCCTGTTGTGTCTCCCTTCCATCAGTGACCCCTGGTTCCTGTCACCGGGCCAATGTGTTTATCTTCCTCACCAGCGGTAGCCTCGTGTCTACAACTCACTGTACATTGCCTACTTCCAAATTCTGCTTGCAGCCTCTCATTCCCAAGGAGGACCTCAAGTCCGTGACCCAATACCACACTTTCAGAACACACTAGACCATTTGAAAGTGATTATCAAACATAAAGATCAAAGC
The DNA here is from genome assembly GCF_014824575.4 of Sturnira hondurensis. Taxonomy (NCBI): domain Eukaryota; kingdom Metazoa; phylum Chordata; class Mammalia; order Chiroptera; family Phyllostomidae; genus Sturnira; species Sturnira hondurensis. Next base: position 2,502,646 of record NW_028083079.1, on the reverse strand, counting down.
CACTAAAAACAAGTCATTAAAGCAAGATAAACCTCGGAATGTTCGTTGCATCCATACCCCTTGTTCCAAATTACAAGGTTTCTCCAAGCTGTGACCAGTTCTAAAAGCTGGATTTTGTACTTGTATCCCAAGGGTCCCAATGATCTGGATGTTATTCTCCTGCTTAGTTCCATTGTCAGGAATGCTTAAATATTTTAGCCTCTCTTGTCTGTAAGGAGAGGCAAAGGGGAAAATAAAAAAGTGCTTGGCCAGTTTATTAAATTCTTGGAATCCTGAATGATTGGTCTCCAAAATAATTGCTTTTGTGTAGGTGCTTGACAAACACTCTAAGAAAAATGTAATAGCACCGATCAAAGATCATTTGAAAAAATTGATTACTTTTTCATTTGTTTACGGAATAAGTCACTGTTTCCTTCCTCTCCTCTTCCTTCTCACCCTCCCTCCCTTTCTCCTTCCTCCTTAACTCCTTTCCTGTGTTCATATCATTCATTCAGTCTTTTCCTCTTTGGGTCACCAACATTTATTGAGATTCTATTTTATACCATGCTTCACACTAGAAACTCGGCATATAAACATAAAAGAGAAACAATTTTTACTATCACAGAGTTAGCAGTTTCATGAAAAGAAGCCAGACAAATAATCAGATGATCACAACATCATGTGATAATACTAATAAAACCTACCACTTGGGGAATTTACTGCATACTGGAACTGTTGAAGTCCTTTCTTACTATCATTTCTTTGAAACTTTACAAAAGCCCTGTGTATGAGGTATGACTATCTCCAATTTTCCAGGGGAGAAACCAGGGTTCAGTGAGATGACATCATTTTTCCAAAGCTTCTCCTCCCAGTCCTAGGTGTCAGAGGTGAGATACAGCCCTGGTCTGTTGGCCGCTGCAGACCACAGCCTTCACCATGAGTCTCTTCTCTTACAACATATGTCATAATAGAAGGGGTGCTGAATGTGACTGGAGGACCCTTGCTGAAGGTCAGGGAGATATTAGTGAGATTTTCATATGAAAAATAAACACTGATGGAACATTGGACCAAGGAAAATGGCAGGAGCCCTAGGAATTTGAGAGTTACTGTGAGTCCTGCGATGTGGTTGCAGAGCTGGGGATGTGGGAGCATCTCCAGAAGATGAGGCTACAGGGATTGGCTGGGGCCACATCAGGAAGGCTTCTGTACACCAGGCTATGGAGGACGGAGCAGCCTAGAAGCCCTAAGCAGACCCTGGCAGATGTGATGGAAGATAGAAATGATCTGGTTCATGTTTTCCAAAGGGCTTTCTGTCCTCCCTAGGGGGAATGTGGAAGATGGTCTAGAGAAGAGAAGAAAGTGGAGAAGAAGGCATTGGCAGTGGCTTGTGGAAATATTCTGAGAATATCTAAGTAGCTGAGGTATTTATGTATGGAGAACAACTCAATGCTGAGTCGGGGTGGGAGGGAGAGGAGGTGAAATGATGGGTTGGGGTTCTGACTTAGTCCACTGGGTATTTCTCCTTTATCATTCTTGGAGTCTATACATCAGAGCTCCCATTCTCCCATTGCTGTCCTAAACTTTAGGCCCACAAGGAGCATCCCACCTGGGGTTGTGCCCTCTGCTGAGTCACTGGAAGCTCAACTCAGGAAAATCACTGGTCTGTGGCTCCCTGCTGGCTAGGACCGTGATGAGAACAGGAGATGGTGGCATTGAGCATCCTGAGGATTTGGATGGGAGGAGAGGAAGGTGCTGATTCACAGGTGCAGGCTGGCCCAGCAGAGAGGTTCTCAGACTTCTGGATCATTTTAAAAAATTGAGGTGGAAGTAGCAATTTTTAACTTTGACAAATAAATAAAGCATTTGAAGATGACCTCCCCAACACCATTCATGTCTCTCATAATAAAAGGAAATAGTAGTGCTCCAACGGGAATAATAACATTATTACAGAATAAAGGACAGTAATTTAAAATGAATTATCTTTTACTGGGACCTACTAGGAACTACACAGCTTCTATTTTGCTCATTTGCTTTTTTGAGAGTGGTGGCTGGGGCAGAAGGCAGTGTCAGAACACCTGGTCCCTGGCAAGCTCAGCTACCCCCACTTGGTGAACATGACTCACCCATGAGGACTCCGACTAGAAATGACTCTGACCCTTAACAAGTCAAGTAGCCATCCTCGGTGTCTCCTCAGCACCTTGAACTTCTCCATAAAGCAATTATCCAACTCACTACTTACCCACCTACAAGAGATCCCATGAGGGCAGAATCATACCTACCTTGTGAAATGTTCATTGCTATCTATACCCCCAGCAGCTATCACTGTGCCTGCACATAGTAGGTTCACAAATATATACACTGTGGAATGGTCAGTCACTTCCCAAGATCTTTGTTTGGGGTACATAATCTCTATTTTGATAGCTCCAGAATTTCAAAATTTACCTCTATTCAGGAAATTCATTAAACAACAAAAAAAATATCCTGGTAAGTAAGACGCAGCAGCATTTTGAAGGGGGGTTGGTGTGTTAAAAGTACGAAAACAGTGACGTGACTATCACGTCAAACAATCGCCGTCACAACAGTTCCAGGGCCCACAGCTGTCTTTTCCCACCACCTCACTTTCTTCTTGGGAGATCAGAACCACAGTTGATAACTAACACAACTGACCACACTGAACAGAATACACACACAGCTCACCAAATACACCGGTATACACAGAGCTCCCAAACCAGCCCCGTGGTTGGCCTTGCACTTGAAGCACAATTAAATAATGACAGATCACCTCTATTTCATAAGCTGTAGCAGCCACAATGTTCTAGGTACAGGCAGTATTTCACTAGACTATGTAGTTTGCCTCTAATTTTTAGCCATGAACACTATAGAACTGATGTGAAGAGTGACTTGAACAATATTATGTTTGGAAAGAATAGAGCAAGAATCACAACATCATCACCAAGATGTGTTAATGTGGCAACTTCTAGACTTCAGTGTGCCCTGTGGCCCCATGCAAATCACCGAATGGCCTGCAGTTAGAATGATACAGTTGTTACAGTACATGACCTCTCCGGGTGACCTGAAACAAGTCTAGTAACTTCCCCAAATGTGGGTTTCTCCTGGGGTTTAACAAAGAGATAGCTCTCAAAGGGTCTTGTGACAATCAAGAGGTCAAGTATGGGGAAATAATGCTGGGAAAAGCATGACATCGTACGTCAGGCTGTCGAAAGTAGAATTAAATTCAAATTGAGGTTTGGAAAGAGGATGCCACCCAGCGGGCCCAGAATAAATGAAGCAGCAGACATGCAAACTGCCCAAGGGGAGGTACCCTCACCAGGCTACTGCTGGGACTTGGGTAGTGCGAGGAGGGTGTTTTTGTAACTTGTCACAGAGTACAGTTGTTCCTTCCTTGCTCCTCCGAATTCTCAGACTCCATGAAGATGGAGAAGCTGATAAATACTTAGAAGACAAGACTTCCTCTGATTTCCTTGGATGGCCCCAGTGGCTGGCACAATTTTTACCTTTTCAATATTAACCTCCTCATTTATCATGTAGCCCCAGTCCCCACACGCCTGGAACCAGGATTACAGTGTTTGACTTGAAAATGTCTGAGCAGGAAGAGATCTTGGAAATATTGTACCCAAATCCTCCCATTTTTAAGATGAAGAATGTGGAGTAAAAGAAGGGACCTACTCCATGCCGGCTGGGAAGTTACTGGAAAGTTTGGCCAAGCCACAAGCAAACTGTGCTTTTGCACCATGAACCCTCATGGGAAAGAGCTCTCTCCTGTGTCTCTCCTCCACCCTCTATCAAATGCTGAGATGTTTCAGGCTTTTTGGAGTTATAGTCCCCACTGTCCTCCATGGCCGTAAAATAGTTTGGTAGTCAGAAGTCAAGCTCAAGGCTAAGAAACTGCGGCTGTCTGTCTGAACTCATGAAAGGCTGCAACCACCAACATTAGAAGCTTGAAATGGAGACAGTAATCCCCTCCCCCTCCACTCTTCACCCCAAGACCATCCAAGCACTTAAAATGGGGTAAAAAGAAAGAAAAGCAGACAGGGAAGGAGAGAGACAGAAAATGCCCCTCCGTAAAGCCAAGGAAATGGAAGCCTGTTCAACCTACGCCAACAAACCCACGAGCAATTCCCACTGCTGTTCCCACACCGGGGTGCTGTTGTCAGAAAGTGAGAATGGAGGTGTGGACGTGCCCTCTCAGGAGGGGGAATGGCAGCCAGCTGTGAGTTTTGAAGATACAAGCTGAGCCATGATCAATGTGGGGGAAATGTAGTTCCTGAAACCCAAAGATACTGCTGTCTGTCCTCTCCACCCTCGCACGCACCCCTGCTGCTTGGTTCCCAACCTGAAAGGGCGTCTGGCTAAGTGCAGAGGCTCTCATGAGTGGTCACTGCCACCAGTGGATGAAGAAAGGAAAACGGGAGTGCTGACGATGCCAAACCCAGGCGGAAAAACCCCAACTGCCTCCCGCTGAGGCCTTCGAAAGGGCGCTGAGTGTGTTCCCGTCTGTCCAGGGAACTACAGAGGGAAATTCACTTCTAGGAAAGGGGTGAGAGGGGAAGCAACCGCAGATCCTGGCAAGTTGGGGGCCCCCTGGCGTGCCCCCAAGAAAGGGTTCCCACTTGCATCAGTAAACTCTGAGAGACGGGGTGCTGCAGCCAAGCCCCCCCTCTCACACTGCTTCATGTCGTCCCACCCTTCGGTAGAACATGTGTGAATCACCTGAGACCCTGGCCATGCCTTTGCTTGGTGCTGGAAAGGTGTTAACTTAGTATGGTGTGCTGCTTATCTCATGAAAAAATGGACACATTAGCATTTAATACATGCAGAGCTTTGGGGGTAAAGAAACTCTTCTGAAAATGGCATGTACAGGGCCCACAGTGAAATGGCCCTTGGTGGCAGAGAGTGATTAGGTCGTCTCCAACTCCCATGCTGGTCCCGAGGTTCCACTGAGGGGCTCAGGATCAAGGGGGGCTGGGAATGAAGAGACATGCATGCAGGGGGTCAGGAGATTTCCTGGAGACGGAAAATCCCCACACAAACCCCCACTGTTATTTGGGGAGCGCACTAAGTGTCCGGGGCTGCTCTAAAGGGCTGATCGTATTTCATTTTGTTGAATCCTCGAAACCCCCAAATGTGTTACTCTGCCCCCAGTTTTTTTGCAGAGGCAACTGAGTCTTGGATAAAAGGATGAGACCTGTTCAAGGTCAGGTCACAGAAATGTTAAGGGGCTTGATTGAAACATGCTCTGTCTCCATAACTAGAAGTCCCATGTATTTGCTAGACTGCGCATCCTCTGGCTGTTCTCCCAGGTCATGGTTTTGAGCTCCTATCAGCCTCACCTGTAGGGGCTATGAGCCCTTCTTCCCTTGCTCCCCATTCTCCCCTCTATTCTGCTCTCAAGGACCAGTCACATGTGTACCAGGGTCACAGATGGGACCTATGAGTAAAGGGGACTTGGTTCAGAAGATAAGCATAAGGGAAGCCCAGACTGAATCCGAGAAAATGAGAGCACGTGTACAAGTGGCCTGGATGCGTGGTGTTGGGATCAGGCTAGTGCGTGGGCTGGAGATGATCAAAAAATCTCAGAACTTCAACCAAATTGGAACTTCACCCAGATTGGAACTTCCACCCATGACAACCAACCCCAACATGGCCTGGCATTCTTTCATGTGGAAACATGTCCCCTAACATGGTTAGACATTTGGGTCATTTTCAAGATAAATGAGTGTGTAAGCTCCATGACTTTGATATAAGTTATGTGGTCTTTATTTAAAAACACCAATCCTGTGGACAGTGCTTAAAAAAATAGTGGTATTTTAGAAATGAAAGTAACCTGGGTAAATAGCCTCCGTGTGTGTACTGGTTCCAGTTAGGGTTTCTTTATGAGGATGCCAGAGGCATCTCCAAAAAACAATGCTGATGGGGAGGAATCTGTGTGTGGGACCCAGAAGGGAGGGTGCTTTTTCCAGCACCTACTATGTGCCAGACACTGTGCCAGGCGCTTCACACAGAGGACTCCATTTACGTTCCCTGACACGTCCCAGGAGAGCTGTTCCCACCCAGTTTTTACAAATGAAAAACCAGCAGCTCATTGAGAAATGGGCCACGGTCAGACAGCGAATGAAGACTGGAAGCAAGATTCAGACCCTGGTCAGTCTCTAACACGCATCCTTTTCCCACTACATCAGGCCTGACTCCTGTGACTGCTCCAGTGAATATTAGTCATGTTAAATAAACTCTGATATTCCGACTATAAAATTCCAAGCAATTTCTCTTATGTGACTCCTGGAAAAGAATGAAAAAAAGTTGCTGACAAATAACAATGGCCTCTTTCATCTGCACACTGGTTAACTCTTCCCAGAACTCTTTCTGGGGTATCATTCGATGGGACCCTCAAGGCAACCGTGTGATGGACGCGGTCAGATGTTATTATTCCCTTCTGACAGATGTGGAAATGGAGGCAGGAGGAGATTAAGAGACTTGCCCAAGACTGCAGAGCGAAGAAGCTGCAGAGCCAGGACTACAGTCCATGTCCCCTGAATTCTTCTTCCATTCTGTGACAGCCTGGTCCTTTGGGTGCGATGACTTGGGGAACAAACGGACACGTCTGCCTGCATGAAGTCCCTCCCCACACCTTCCCTCCTCTGTCCCTTTGCTCTCACCCTCCTCTTTTCTGTCCTCACAGAGACAAGTAAATGCTGGAAGACTGTTTGTGTTCCTTCTCCACCAGAAAAATCTTTCCCAATTCCTCCAAACCACAGTGAGCCTGTGTTTTCTCAGAGCACACGGCAATCTTATCATCTGTGCGGTTCATTTGGAAATGAATCACCTGCCTTCTTGCCATCTCCTGAATGGCTGTAACAAAAGGCCATTAAACCACAGCTTACAAGCACCTTCAGGACGGAGATTACATCTTGGATTCCCCAGGGCACTTATCACACTGCCTTGTTTATTAAAGTGTCTTAACAAATGTATGGATGTTGGGTAAGAACGTGACCATACTAAATAGAATGTTTCTATGTTTCCAATTGCCAGCTTCTGAGACACTGGGACAATGTAGGGGGGCTGAAATACCTCAGGACTAGGGGAGGAGACCCCAGGTCTTGTTCTCAGCCTAGCTGTGTTCCCACTGTGAGGCCTAGGTCAGCTCTGCCCCTCTTGGGTGTGCAGGCTCCTATAGCAAAGGGGCTGGACCTTCTGCTCAGAGAATTCCTGATTTCATGTGGCTTGTCCAGATTTGGAAAAAACTTGGGAGAAGGAAGTGTATGTCCCATGCAATCATCACAGAAAAAAAAGTGAGACCCCAGGGAGCAAAGAAAAACCTTGCATGACCCCTGGTAAAGGGGATGGGGAGAGGCAGAGGGCGACAACAGCTACCAGCAGGTCAAGGAGGCCGCCACAAGCCTTTCCTAAGACTTTCAGCAACGTCAGCTTTGGTCTAAAATAATAACAACAACAAGAACAACAACATGGCCACAGGGAATGCCCTTACTGCATTAGAAGTAATAATAGTAAAGAGAAGACAAAATGTTTCCCTACAAGCCAACAGCATTTAAGAGAAGCCTCTTTTTTCCTATCTGTCCTAGTCCACATGAATAGATCCTCACTGACAGAGGTGAAGTTCACCTATTGGTGCCAGAGCTCGCAGACTGGAGGGTTGCAAACAGAAACTCGCTGGGTTCGTTGCAGTACCCTCTCGCAGTGGGGTGCATGTAGCCCAAAGTGTCAACTGGATATTTTTACTCATATCCAGGCTTTCCACTTCATTAATAAGAAGGCAAGTCGGGTGCATTCTAACTTGTTTGTAGACATTTCTGCTGGCTGCACACAAAGTTAGGCTGACCTGGCTCGTTTCCACCGCAGCAGATAATGCCAAGGCGCACCGGAACTTCTTTTTCTAACTGACCGGTCTGGTAGGAGGACTAGTACCGCTCACACAGACCGCTCCTCCTGGCTGACGCTGTCCTGCTTTCACACCAGTGGCTGCCATGGCTCATTTGCTTGTCTGTCTCATCCACTAGATGCTGAGCTCTGAGAGGGCAGGAACTGAGTGGACACCCTGGGAGCATTCAACAAATATTTACTGAGAGAAGAAACGCAGCAAGAAAGGGAGAGAGGAAGGAAGGAATAAGAAAGGAAGACAATGAAAGAAGAAAGGAAGAAAAGAAGAAAAGAAGGAAATAAAGTAAGGGAAAGAGGCAAGGAGGAAGAACTTCGCTTCATATTAGAGTTTTCCACAAAGTAAACTGTACCCTTTTCTGCTTATGATCTGGGTCCCAGCCACACTGGATGACTCCTTATTCTCCCAGTCCTTCCTCACCCAACTCTTCCCCTCCCCCTTGTTTACAAGGTGCCTTCTGCATGGGCTGGCCTGCTCGGTGCTCCGGCCATGTTCTGTTTGCTCATCCACATCCACTCCCCAGCCCTCTCCACCTTGCTCTGTGCTGTTGTGCAGCTGCCTCTTTCGGCTGCAAAAACAGGTCCCTCTGCCTTGTGATTCCCAGTTTGGTTGCCCTATGGAAAGCACTGGCGGGAGACAGAAGGCGGAGGGCAACAATGTGTAGAACTGACTCTTCTGACTCCCTGCTGACCAGGGTGCTGTCCGCTGGCTACTCCTCTCTCCTGAGAGCCACAGCTGCAGCCAGGAAGCCCTTTCCACACAGCCACTCTATTTGGGTTCCATAACCACTCCTTCCTCTCGACCCTACAGGCCCAAGATGGAAATAGCTCCCCACTGTAGCTGCCCCTGGCCTTGCTGTTGTCCTCAACCCTGCAGACACTGTTGTAAATAGCCCCTCCTTCAAAAAGTCCCCCAACTCTCCCGAACCGTTCTGTCTGAATGTGCCATCTGTTCCCTGCCAGGCCCCTGACTGACACAGACTGCGTCTCTACCTCTCAATGTGCTGCCTGTGCCTTGGTGCCTATTCAAATCATGCCTGCACCAGCCTACATGCCTTGTTTTCCCTAGACAAAACAAATCTCTGCTTCTGAGGTCTCCTGCCCCACTGTTTGTCAATAAAACTACAGGTCGGAGTTTCTCGTGTTTGCATATGACTCTCCTGTGAAAGTGGAAGCCCATCAATGGTGAGGAACATGTCCCGCTCATGGCCACACCCCAGAGACTTGCAGAGAGGCCAGCAGAGGTCAACATGCCCAATAAATGCCTGTTTCGAGGATAGAAATAGCCATCCTTTGGTTCCCTAAAATAATTTGGAATGAGATATAAGCAAAAAGTTTGGCTGTGTAGTACTCAAACCCAAGACCATCAATGCTACCTTCTTCACCATTTTCCATAATTGTGACTATAGCCTCTTTGCGCATGCCTCAGGAGACAGGGAGCTCACTCACCTGTAGAGAATCACTCCCCTGGAAGAACCATTCTCATACAGGGTGCATTATCTGTTATTCAGTTCAATGCAGACTCCTTTTCCACAGGACATGCCCTCTGATACTTGAAGAGCATGTGTCCTGGCCCTGTGGTCATAGCCTTGTGAGAACCTTCTCATCCAGGCCAAACACCTTCAAATGGTTATATGACATGACTCCTGGCCCCCGTATTGCCCCAGTCCCCTTCTGTGTGTTCATCCTCAGCTGGCTGTCCTTATCATGGTCTCTTAATAAGGAAAGTTCACTGTCAGTATAGCTCTGACAGTTCTGCAGTGGCTCCAAGGAACTGAAGGCCATTACCCAGCTCTCTCCAAACTCACTCCTGCAGTACTTGGTCACCCCAAGCTCCTGAGGACAGTTGAGAAGAAGAGAGCAAGGACAGAAGTTGAGGGGCAGGTCTCTGTGGCCTGTGAGGATGTCGGGGCAGCACTGGTTGGGGGGGGGGGGCTGTGCACGGCAGACATCCAGGTTGCAGAGATCTAGAGCACCCTTCAGCTCAGTGTGACCTCTGAGAGGCTGTGTGAACTTGGCCTCAGTTTCCCTCTATGGACAGTAAGGACTTTGGACCAGTGATCTCCGAGAATGTTACGAGGTCTGACACCTGACACCATTTGGATGTCTTCTGCAGCCCCAGATCTGCTAGGACTGGATGTCCTCAAGAGTAATACAAGAGTGCTTGAGAACACGGACCAAGGGGACCCAAGGACTATGAGGTAACAAATGAGTTTAAATGTGTTAAAAGAAACGGTACTTCTCTGATGGAGTCTGCCAATCTGCCCAGCTGCACTACCGGTAGATCTCACTTTACTCAGGGGAAGCGCTACACAATTTGTCGGGATGATGAATTTTCATCAGTGCCACTCAAAGGAGGCACTACATCAACTGTTTCCACTAGTCTGTGCCCAGCAAGCACAACAACGGGGAATGAGCATTCAGAAACTTTCATAGAACTTGGACACTGCCTCACTACTCTTGTGGTATTTCATTTTTATCAATTCATTTTTGCTGCATATTACAAAGGTATTTGTTTGCAACATATATATATTTAAACAAACCCTGGTCTTTCAGCACAGACTGAGAAGTAGTCATTTAAATACCATCTTTACCCATTCAGAGGGGAGAATATCACTTTAAGTAAGAATTAAATCCAGCTCTTTATTAAGCAGTACCTAGATAATAATGTCAATCTAATTCTCACTGCTTCTGTCACAGGTGCCTCTCTTCCTTCCTCCTTTCCTTCTGTCTTTTCTTTCTCCCTCCTCCCCCTCCTTTTGTTAAAGTGACAAAGCAAATATTTCTCTACCAACTCACACAGGTTCCTCTCTGCACACAGTAGAGCTGACCTGCCAGCATGTTCTCACCCACGCCCAACCCCATCGGGAGATAACACGTTGCCTGGTGGGGCTCACCCAGGGCACACGACTGCCCCAGCCAGCAAACAAACAGGCCCTGGTGTGAGTGGTCACAGTGCTGACACTGGACCACCCACAGACATTCTGGGCATGCAGTCCCATGACTTAGAAAAGAGGCCACCGGAGCCTGCCAGCTCTGTTTGCTGGTGGTGGGGTACTTGGGCCCTGGGTCCCGTGGCCCCTTGACACCAGCACAGCGCACCCACCACAAGGCCAGCTGCCCTTGGGCCTGACCTAGTCATACGCAACAGTTTTTTCCCAAGGATTTAGAAAAGACACCCTGCCCACCACCTCTGTCCTTTAACTCTGCCTCTTATTGTTTCTTGAACTTAAAAATACCCTCCTTCAGTGGGAGTTTTGACACCCATAGGCCTGGTTTCAAATCCAAGCTCTGATTTTTAGCAGCGGAGCAAACTTGGGTAAATCCCTTCCTTCATCATTCTGAATCTTGGACTTTCTTCAGCAAAAGAGGGCTCAGGGCACTCATCTTCCTGGCCCTTGGCAAATGCTAAATAAATATGTGTTACATGAATGCATGAATGAATAAATGAATATACAAATGGGGGAATGACTTCTAGCTACTGCTGGCCTTTCGCCCTCCTCCATGCCCACTCTGCCTAGGCACACTGGCAATTCCTGGCCGTCTAGCTCAGCCGAACACACACTGCATTAACCTCGGAAGACTTGCATTTGTGATTTAACTGAATGACTTTCCTGACCCACGACCTTGGCCAAATCATTTCAGCCCTGAAGTTCCTCTATTTCCCTGTCCATCAAATGCAAATGTTAACCTCTGCCTTTTCTTCGGTGCCAAATTCTGTCAAAGGCGAGTAGAGAGGAAAGGGCATTGTGACCTGGAAGGAACTGGCCACACACCAAGGCTTCTTCCCACTTGGGCTGCTCCTGTGACTGAGCCAAGGAGAGAGCCCAGGGGCCCGCCTGGTGCCACGAGGCTGAGCTGACATGCTTTCTGGCTCGCGGCCAGGCACGACATTCTCCTGCCAGCATCGCCATTCCTTTGCACATAGGTATTTTGTCTGTACATGGGAGGCCCTTGCTCTTTTGAGAGAGACACAAAGAGAAGAGTCAGCAGAAAACCTGCAGAGGTCTGCAAATGTGCTCGGCCTATCAGCAAGTCCAGGGTCCTGCGTGTTGGACAGAATGGAAAAGTTCAGCACGAATCTGGGACATCCGGAAAGTGGATGTTGACTGCTTCTCTGGCTTGGAACTAGTTCTTCCCAGTTTCACATCAAATACAATTCACCTTTGGGTTTTTCTTTGTGGATCCTGGTTCGAGTTGACAGCACAAGGCAGAGGCAAGGGGGGGGCATGAGACAGAAGACCCTCTTTCCAGCAGTTCCTCTCCCCCCACAACGCAATCTCTGTCGTCCAAGATGTACCTACTCCGTCACCGAGACACTCGAACTGCAAGTCAGTTTTCTCTCTGCGGTCTCCTAAGGCACTCCCTACACAGCACATGCTACCTTTCGTTACACAAATAATGCCAAGTCCACTGGGTGAGAGTGTATCTATTACCTGCCGACCACTAGAAGGAAGGCTATGCTTACACAGGGGTGGGCAGAAGTAGGTTTATAGTTGTGAGCACATGAAACAGAATTTATTCTTGTTAGGATGATAATCATAACCTGGGTGTCTTTATCCATACAAAGCACTGCAAACTCACTTTTGCCCACCCCTGGAGGCCTTGTCTCTATCCTCGGAGCATCTCAACAAAGTGGGTACCATGATTATTCCCACGTTACAGGGAAGAAATAGCCTCCAAGAGGTTACACAGTGAGGAGATAGTATCACTGAGACCTGAACCCAGGCTGTCTGACCTCAGGTAACCAGTTTGACTCACACTGTCCAAGAGACCACGTGGCTCTGTGCACTACCATAGATAGCCATTGGCCCTACAAGGTTACTGTATACTTGAAATGTGGCTAGTGTGGCTTACGAACTGGATTTTAAGTTTTATTTCATCTTAAGCAATTTTAATGTACTGCAATTTTGTACTATAAGACGCACCCCCCTCCCCACCCTTCCAAATTTGGGAGGAATAATGGTTGTTAGTGCTGCTGTTGAGCTCTGTTTACATTTACATTGGTGAAACATTAAGTTATTTATGTTATTAAATATTTTACTACATTTTTTGCTTCAAACTTTTTTCCTTATTTCCCTCCTCTAAAACCTAGGTGTGTCTTATGATCCAAAAAATATGGTAAATCGTCACAGGGGGCCTAGGGACAACGCATTGGATAGCACAACCCTAACCCACTCTACCACATACAATTCAACAGCTATTTGTACTCAGCTCATGCCACCCAATTTAAACTCCAAGCTCTCTGAGAAGACAGGGCTCTGGGTTTTCCTTCTTATTCCAGAGTAGGCCATCAATAAATATTTTTGTAATGGACTATACTCAATATGGTCCCCTTGATCACCTGTGTAACAGCTTGGCATCCATCACAAAGGTGCTGTGTCAACTGGAAAATCTCTGTGACCCGTATGGGCCTGAGGGGACTTGCCTGGGAAATGTGGAAAAAGCTGAGCCCTGAACTGGGCAGCATCTGCCCCGCAGGTCTTACCTGTGTGGAGAGTCTGGATCAAAGCAGGTCTTGGTGACGTCGGTGAGCTCAGGGTCGCAGCACTCCCCACCATCAAAGTTGAACCGTTCGTAGTTACAGTCCAGGTCACACACTCCGTTCTGCTGCTTCCTTGTGGAGGCAGGGGGGCGTGGGTGGCGGCAGTCCCCGCCATCGTAACCAGTCAGCGTGTGGTTGCACTCTGGGTCGCAGCTCTCATCCCCGATCTTGCTGATGTCGCAGTTGGCCAGGATGAGGCGCTGACGCAGGGAGGAGTTGCTCACCTCCAGGACCTCCAGATCCCAGGAGATGTTGTAGTGCTGGAAGGCCTCAGCCAGCTGCTGGTGCTGGAGGTCGATCTGCTGGTGGCTCACCGTGGGGTTCTCGTGGTTGTCATCATGGATGTTGACCACACGGTAGCGCACCACCTTGGGCCAGCGGAACCGTGGGAGCTGGTTGTAGCTGGCGATGACTTCCGCATTATCACACAATGTCTGCCCACAGAGAGGGGGCTCCAAGCTTGTGTCCAGCAGGAAGCTATGGGCACTGCTGAACTCCACTCGGGGGATGTTGCCATCCTTCGTGGGGGACCAGACACGCTTCACATTCTCCCAGTTCTCCTGGAGAAGGAGCTGAGGTAGAGGAGTGTGGAGGCCATGGGTTTCCATGTCCAGCAGCACCTCCCGCTGAGTCCTGGCCACCTTCCACAGACTGAAGCGTTCGATGTAGCCCCGGTAGTTGTGATTCAGGGTGCTGCCCCCCAACATGAGCACTTTACACCTCTGGGTCATTGGGCTGAATATGCCACCCACCTGCTCCCCAGAGTTTGCCACCTGGGCCCCGTTCACATAGAGCTTCATCAGCCGCCCATCGTAGGTGGCAGCTAGGAATACCCACTGGCCTGGGAGGTAGCTTTGGTGGGCATGGATGGTGGTCACTTGCCGGGCCCGGTCTGTCTTCAAGGAGAAAAAGTAGCGCGGGTCTCTGTTGCCTTGGTCACTGACGGTGTGAATGCCCACGACCCATCCTCGGTCACGTGAGGTATAAGAACACTTGTCATACAGCCCTATGTGGCCCAAAAAAAGAAAGATGAATAAATAAAGGAGAATAAGTTATTTCTTTCTGATAACATTTATACCAGGATGCCCTAGACCAATGGCCTTCAAACTGCACTCTGCTGGATCCAGGCAGTTACCACAGGAGCCTCTAGGACGACCCCTAGGACGAGGCTAGGGTGAGAGAAACTGAGAGGACAAACAAGTTGGGCTGAAGGGGTTCTCACCGCAACTGGAACCCAGTTTCACGTCTACTGGTTTTGCAAATGGAGCATATAAAAGAGATCATTTTGTTTGAAGAATGGGTACTTGAGCTAAAGAAAATAACACCACCAATAATGATCATTCAAACCTGAAAACCCTTGATTTTGCAAAGCTGTTAGATGGGGGAGAAGACTTTCTAATTAAGAGGCTATTTTAAGTGCGAAATGACATAGGAAGCAAGAAGAGAAATAGAGGGTGATGGTAATAATAGAGGCCGTTCACTGAGTAGGACAGCTCCTACTGTGGTCACCGTCACCTGGAGTGTGCATCAGACATCAGTGGTCATCAAAAGCTCAGTGGTGGTAAACTGTCGGGAAAGTTGGCCTGAAGAAGTAGGGACAAGGAAACCTATTGCTTCTATCTCCAATAGGCGTTCTGGCTAGCCCTGAAATTTATTCCCCAAGAAAGGGAAGAATGCTTAGTACCTGAACTTGAAAGGTTTTTAGAGATCACCACTTCCAACTCCTTCACTGGACAGGTCAGAGTGTCAAGACCCAGAGAATGGAAAGCATTTGTCAGGTTACACAAATTCCTGAAATTTCAGTGACAAATTCCTGAAATCCAATTTAGCTTGTTTTTCTCTAAACTAAAGCTAATACATTTTTTTTTTGAAAAGCAGCCTCTTAACACAAGCAGATGTTGGAGACTCCTACATAATAGTTAATAATAATAAGTAAAATCTACCAAGCCTTTAGGGCAGGTCAAGCACTGTCCTAAGGCCTATGTGTGCATTAATTCACTTAATCTATATAATACTCCCAAGGTGGTGATATTAAGGTAACAGAAGAGGAAATGGAAATTAAAGAAGGTAAAGAGATAAGTTTAAGGTCAACTTTGGTAAATGGATCCTGGATCCATCAGACCTTGGAATTCACTGTCATTTTCACTAACTCCACAGCATCTCTGTCTCTCTCACCAACGCCACCAGGTGTCTGGACCACACCGCCCATCTGAGGATGTCATCACAAGCTTTAATTTGGGTGTTTGGGAATGTTTCAAGCCAGCCATCTCTAGACTT
This sequence comes from Sturnira hondurensis, assembly GCF_014824575.4. Lineage (NCBI taxonomy): Eukaryota > Metazoa > Chordata > Mammalia > Chiroptera > Phyllostomidae > Sturnira > Sturnira hondurensis. The sequence goes on along the minus strand of NW_028083079.1, from coordinate 2,486,934 downwards.
ATTCTCTGAACCCCAGTAATTCACTTACCAGATTCTCTCTGGACCTAATTATCTTTGCACTCACTAACCCCTATTCCCCAGCCTTTCTGGGATATACCCAGTGCCCTTGGCACAGACAGGTTTTTTGGGGGGGAAGAGGTCCTTCGCATTAAGAGTGTATTTTAAGTGTCAGATGATGCATGAGGCCAGGTGGGAGGAGAAAGACAGGGACACGAGAACGAATAAAAGAGGATCATTTAGATTTAGAAGGACGGTTCCTACTTTTAGCTAGAGAATTGCTGTGGTCACCATAACTGTAAGCATGCCTCTGCCATTAGCGCTCATCCAATGGAGATTATCGTGGAGAGCTTCGAGAAAAACCCATAGTGGAGGCCCATACAGTCTTAACTCGCCTGTGGGCACCGGGGCCTCCGAATTTGTGTAAATCTCTCTGTTAGCCGCTGACATGGATGTCAGTTTGGGCATCAGGCATCTAAGTCCCCCTCTCCTCCCACTCCCCACCCAATTGTCCTGGAGGAAATCATCAGAGCGTCCTCAATTCCCATAGGCTGAGCAACTTTGGTGAGGAACCAAGTATCTCTTCTGTGTCTTGGTTCTCCACCTGGTCAAGAAGGAGACTAGAGACAGATCCCCTCGCATGCGTGGTCCAAGTCTGCTTTCCTGTGACCCTAAATTTCTCAATGGCTCCAAACTGAAGTCACAGCTTCTAAGAAGCTCTCCCTGATAACCCTATAAGGAACGATCATTCTTTTCTCTGAACTCAAGTTTACTTTTAAGGAGCTGGACACTTGCTCACTGGTTCTAGAATCCTCTTCCCACACCCTCTGCCACCCCAGACTGGATGCTTTTTGAGACTGATGACTCTGTCTGGGCCATCTGTACCCTGTCAGCAGCTTGCTCCATGCCTTGCCTACAGCAGCCACTGCAGTGTCTCATGAATGAGCACATGAATGATTACTGGGAGAAGAGAAAAGGACAAACAGAATCAAAAGCAGTAATTTATGTCTGTGGGTCCAGGACAGAAAAAATCAGAAGACAGAGTGTGTTCTTGGTAGGGTAGAAAGAGCAGGGTCTTTGGACTTGGGGTATTTCTGACGACCGTGATCCCTAGCTGTATACCTGGGGCAAATCACTTCAGCTCTGTGGACCTTAATTCCCTCGTTTGTACCTCTCCGTAATATGCTGTCATACTTTAAAATCACAGAAGGTGAACCACCCTCGGCATACAGTGGCTCTCCAAATGGAAGCTCATTGTTAAGATGCTGAAAGGTCTGGGAGTGATGTCAAAGGTGAAAAGTAGAAAATGATGAGGCAAAACACAGAAAGGCCAGAGAGCAAAGACCATCTTGACCGATGCACCGAGAGCAGGTAGGACAAAGGCTCAAAAAAGCTCCAGTCCTCCTCCAATCCACTGGCAAAACCTACTTAGAAATCATAAATCCCCGTGGGCTTAGCCGCTAGTAAGAGACTTGCACCTTCCCAGGGATCCCTCCACAGCCAAGGTTCTGACTCCAGTTTGGGATAAGTTACCCCACTCTGGGAAACAAGGAGAGCAATGGCTCCCGGAGCCCCACTTTTGTGTCCCCCACTCACCTCCAAATTCCCCTTCTCCTCTCCCCCTGGCTAACCCCCACCCCCTACACTTAAACAGAAAGTTCTTCTAATGAGGAAATTAACATCTGAAACCAGATCCTGTCTCCCTCTTTTTCTCTCTCTGCAGGTTTTTATTTTGCCAGGGGCTCTCGGTCCCTGGTTTTCCTGTTGCCTTTGGAAGGCGGCTAGCAGGGTTAGCAAGGTAAAATGTTGACACATCTGTAGGGTGCCCTCAGTTCAGAACCTTCCTGGGGTTTGGGACCCTGGCTCAGGGCACCTCTGTCTGCAGTTGAGAGACGAAGGAAAGAGCGAGAAGAGGCCAGACCCCGCGACACTGAGCACACCGAGTGGAAGACTTCAAGATGGCTGAGCCCCAGGAGGCAGGGGGGAGGGCAAAGAGAAGGTTTGCAGTGGAACCAAGAGGAAACACATTAAGGGAAATGAGAACCTTGAAGCAGGGGCTCCAGAAGTTCAGAGGGAAATATTTACCTGGAGTGTAAGTGGCGAAGGGAAATCGCTGACTTCAATAGGGATGGGGTGGGGGATATAAGAGTAATGGGAACTTATTTCTGTATGAAAATAACCTCATCAACAGTAGTGGCATTGCAGGAGCGGGAAAGGGGACACTGTGCATCCCTAGCTTGCAGCCAGGGACCTGGACCTAGAGATCTGGTCTCAGCTGACTAGAAGAACTTGCTGGGACACTCTGCAGAGCCTTGTTTCCTTTCTCTGAAAAAAGATCCCCCACGGCAGTTTCTGGGCTTCTTGGTCACTGCTAAAATGGTTCCTGATACATAGAGGTAGTCAAAACTATGTGTTGATTGGGATCGAATGCCTCGCATCATGCCCCATTCCTGCGTGCTTTGGTCCCCTCTCCTGCCAACATGGAACAGTGTTCTCTGGAGGACATGGGTGTACTCCCAACACCTCCACCACGTCGTCTGTCCCCATGGCCCTCCAGGAAGATAGAGATGTAGGGAAAGAAATAGTGAGAACCAGTCTGAAGCCGGCACCATCTGTGTGGTATCGCAGGTTGATCCCAGGGGACATGTGCCCACCTGGCAAGACGGAAGCCTCAGGCAATCCCGCACACACCCACATCTAATCAGGGCCAGCCTGCCTCAAGGCTGTCATCACGTGCAAGCACACAGTGAGCGTGGGAGACAGCCTGTTCTTCCAGGCCCACTGCACAGACGGAGAGGTGGAGGCCCCGACCAGGTAGGGGGCCTGCCCTGGGGCTCATGGCAATCCCTGGGCACTCGAACCCTGGTCAGCTGGCCTGGGTAGGCTTGCTGTGAAAAGGGCTATGTAACCCCACCAAGAAGCTTGATGTTTCTGTCATTTCCCCCTTTTCTTTTCATCAATCCCGGAAACCTCACCCGGAGGTGAAGAGCACATATGAAGAAGGTTAAGCCCAATGGCAGAAAGCTTGGGGGCATGTCCCCACACCTCGGCCAAGGCTGGACTGGGAGAACTCTCTGGGGTTTGGGGTCACCCTCTAAGGATCACTTTAAAGCTACTACCCTGGGGCAGCGTTGTCTGACCACTGCATTCCTCCCCAGGCACAGACAAATCTTCCTCCCGTACATACATGACACTCCTCCCTGTCTGAGAACTCACCACTTCTGTAATTACTCATCCAATGTCTTATGTGTCTACTTGATTCATTTTGAAATGCCCAGCATCTAGCACAGCGCCTGGTACCTAGAGTTTGTTGTTAAAAGTAAAAAATAAAGGAAGGGAAGGGTGGGAAGGAGAGATGCCTCTCTATTGCTGGCTTCCTTGAAGAGCATTAGTCCCCTTTAGTCAAAACTCCCTAAGCACCGTGTACCCTACACCAACTCTCTCACTTCATCGTAACAACAAAGCTATCAGCACTGCCCCCTTTTCAGAGAAAACTAAGGCTCAGGGAGGCGAAGAGGCTTATCCAAGACAACACAACTTGGAATACAGGCCCACAGGATTCCTAGGCTCAGGTTCTTAATCACGTCATCGCACTAAGTGCCAAGTGTGGGCTGTTGGAAGGCATGGCCCCCTCCAAAAATATTTCTGTTAAGTCCCACAGCGCCAACACAAGCAAGCTGAATTGAACTGCAAGCCAGGAGGCGGCCGTCCATGTCATTCTGCTTGGCCTAAAACACGAAGAATCAGTGGTTCCTTAGGACTAGTGTTTGATCTGTTCTACTTGGCTCACCCCACTTCACAGGGACCCAAGACTGTGCTGGACCTGTTGTCTATCTGGAGCTAGGAAGGCCTCCTGGGCCTTGTCCTGCAATCTGGATTCTCACCACTAGCCCCTTTTGCCTGCCGGCATCTGAGCCAGGTCTGCCCCACCTCACAGGTCTGTACTGAACTGTTCGTTTTTCTGAGTAGCTGCTGTGGCTGCTGTGGCTGCTGTGGCTGCTGTCACCCTCTTGGCCGCCCCCCATCTTCCTGCCCACGTGGTATGGGCTCAGTTTTGTCTTCCCCAAATTCCTACATTGAAGTCCTAATACCTTGTACCTCAGATTGTGACCTTATTTGGAGACAGGGTCTTTACAGAGGTCATCGAGCTAAAATGGGTCCCTGGGGTGGGCTGCGTCCTAATCCATTATGACTGGTGTCCTTAGAAGAGGACATTAGGACACCAGCACACACAGAAGAAAGACCACGTGAAGACACAGGGAAAAGATGGCTATCTACAAGCCAAGGAGAGAGGCCTCAGAAGAAACCGACCCTGGACACCTGATCTCAGATGCCTAGTTTGTAGAATTGTGAGAAAACGATTTCTGTTGTTTAATGCACCTGATCTGTAGTACTTTGTTATGGTCATCCTAGGAAACTGCAACATCATCACTCAACAAGTTTTCTCCGTTTCCCCACAGAAACTTCTAGAAGACCTATCCCATCCTGCAGTGCTTTGTGCCCAGATCAGAGTCTTCGTCTGGTTACGATGCGCTGCTTCAGCTCACTCAGCTCCTATAGTGAGCAGAGCCAGGTGTATCAGGAAGATGCAAAAAGTACTGTGTGCAGTCACCATGCATCGGAAACAGTCCTCACAAGGCAGTGGTCCTACTGTGTTTCAGCTCCAATGTACATTTCCGAAGCCTCTGCTGTTTGTTGAGCAGGAAGATAGCTGTTTCCATGCCAAGGTGTCTCCTATCACCCTAAGAGCAACCTTGTATAATAGGTGCCATTTACAAAGGAGAAAACAGACAGTCAGACAGGGGAGGTCACCTGCCCAAGGTCACACAGCACTACACAGTAGGAAAGACTGGAATTCAAGACTCCTGATTTCAAGTTCAGTTCCGCTACAGACAAGAGGGCCCTCAGCAATGCCTCCATCCCGTGTTTTTCTCCCTAGAATGTTTTTCCAGGATGCATGGGTTAACACCACACAGAATTAGCTCTGATAACATTTGACTTTCTTCCACCACTGTCTAGGGAGGACAACTAGCAAAAAATGACAATTTATATCAATTTCATATTATTATTTGTTTTCTCTTGTTGGGAAAGTGGAGGTGGGAGGAGTGAAAACTCCATCTGCGTCATTTCTGCCCATGACAAAGTAGCATTTTCACATAATGATAATAATAATGAACATTTGCTGAGATCCTCTGTGTAGCAGTCTCTCTACTAAGTAAGCACAGACATCATCGTTAGTGCTCATAATGACCCAGTGAAATGGGCCTTCCTGACAGAGAAGGAAACTGAGACGTGGAGAAATTAAGTGAATACCCTCCACCCACGCTGCCCAAGGACCCCAGCCAGAGAGCAGTACAATCACAGCCAGACTGACTCTGAGCCAGAGTTCTTCTCCAGATGCTTTTCTTCAATGGGAATAACTCTCAGCCCAAGGTCAAAGTTCTTTGCCCCAGCTCTAACACTACTGTGCTGTGTGTCACTAGGAAATCAGTCCCCCTCTCTGGGCTCCCTCATTTCCCCGCCAATGAGTTGGGAGGGTTACATCGACGGCAGCAGATGTCCCGTTCGTCTCAGACTCCCTGTGGCTCTGAGACCCCAGGTCCTTCAGCCAGCCCAGCCTTGGTTCCCACTGTGGGAGATGTAAGGTCATGGAAAAGAGGAGGAGGGAAAGGAAGGTGGTTTTGGGGCCTCCAGTTTGAGGGTGTCCACTAGCTGTGGGACATCTGCCAGGAAAATAAAAGCAGAGGTGAGAGGATGTGGGGATGAAAGGGGGGAATTTAGGTCAACAATACGGTTTCTTTCAGGAGACTAAAAAATATAAAAGCTAAAGGTTGGAGCTGGTCCCATTTTGGTTTGGTTTTGTTTTGTTTTCCCTTCCGTGATTTAATGGCTGATATCAAAGCTACAGAGGAATGCTTGAGAGAGCAATCCTATGGAAAGCTTTTATCTGTCCAGAGGATAGTGATTAAAACAGACAGATTCGGGTTAAGTGTAACCATGTCCCTGCCTTTGCTTCAGTTGGGGGTGGACCACCAAAATGACCCTGGAGGACTCGGCAGCCCCAGGCACTCAGAGAGGGGCAGGGATGGCACTGAGACAGGTACTTCAGTACCTGAGGGACCGGTCCTCTGCACCCCATCCCTCCAGGCCCACCTTGACTCAGAGGATTGATCTTAGGTTCAGTGGAAGGAGGAGGCTTGAAGTCATACCTGGCTGGAGGCTTACCCCAAACTAGAGTGAGTTTTGGACACCCTGTCTCCTGGTGTAAGAAAGGTAGGAACCCCAAAAGTGACCCTTCAGAGCAATCCACGTGGTCAAGAGAGCTCAGCTGTCTTCCATGTGTTGGCCATGCAAGTCAATGCGTGGGGCTGGGTTTCCCAGTGCAGGGCTATGTGGAGCAGGAGAAAGTGTCAACAGTGGCAGGTATGTCTGTTCCCTGTCTGTATTCTCTTTCCCTATTGGGAGCCACTATCTGAAACTCCCCTGACTACATGAGTCTGCTTAGCTTTTTGACTAGCTGTGTGACCTTAGCTGCATTCATTCAACTCTCTGAGATTCAGTTCTCCCACTTGTACAGCAGGGATTACACAGTCTTGCTCTGTAAGCTTCACTGATTGTTTTCCACAGAGAACAGAGATACAGGCATACATATTTCCTTGTAAACTATTTTAGGCTACCAGATGTAAGGCAAGATCAACAAGAGTATGCCCAAGGGTTCCTAAAACCCACAGGCTTTATTAATATACGGACTTACGTGGTGCGTTTGGGAGGGCAAAGTGGTCTTGAGGGCTCAAGGGTCACCTGCTTCCTTCTGGCTCTTGAGTATCCAGCCTGCTTTCTTTGCCTCTACGTAAGCAGGCTGTGTGGACAGAGAAAGTGCAGGGTCTTATGGACCAACAGATGTGCCTTCAGATGCTGGCCCCACCATTCACTAGCTGTGTGGCTTGGAAAGTCGAGGCACCTTTCCTAGTACCAGTCTTCACACCTCTAACATGGAGATGGTACTACCTACTTCGGATGGCTGTAGGGAGGACTAATGAGACAATGGACATACCGGGACTCGGCACATGGTCACTGGCGAGGTAATAAGTGTTCATTAAGCACATGCACGGTGGAGTCGGATCTGCTGGAAGCCCCGCTCTGCCACTTGTTAGCAATGTAGCTTTGGGCAAAATCCCTCCACCTCCCTGATAATTTCCTCGCCTGTGAATTGATAAATGTTGGCTACACAGTATTAATTGTAAATGTCTGTTGCTTTTTCTCAGAATTAGAACTCATTGGGTTTAGCTTCTTTTGTGCTGTTAAACTTCACCCTTTCTGGCCTCCTCTGAAACACAGGCATGTCCCCTCCTCTCCTTTTCACATTGCCAGTGAAATTGGTGCCTATAAACTTAAAAAAAAGAAAAGTGGGAGGGGAGGAGAGGAAGAAAAAGCCAAACATGAAAGAGGAGTCAGGGTAGGAGGAAGGGGGGGGCGGGACGCACGCTCCTCGTTGTTGTTTGCTCTTCGGGGCTGCTATAGCACAAAGCTGAGCCCTGCGGACCGTGTGGCGGGTGCTGGAGTTGCTCTGGAGAAGACAGCCTACCTTTGGTCATTTGACGATTGCAGCGCCTACAAGCTCTCTCCTCTCACTCATCAGGCCTCTGAGACAAGGATGCCACTCCCCAGGCATTTTTGCGGACATCTGCTCTCCACATTCTTCCCAGTAGACTTGAGCCCGTACCCTTCATCATTCATGGAATCAGGCATTGTCAGGGCCAGGGGTTCCCTTAAAGGTCCTCAAATCATCTCCTTCAACCCCCAGCCTCCTGCTGGAATCACCAGCACCACACCTCAACCAGTGACTGTTCGTATTTCCAGAAGCGGAGAAGAGCTTGCAGTGTGAAGAAGGCCTTCGCACTGGTGGGCATTTCTCACTGCTCTCCTAGAGCGAACCCAAATTGCCTCTCTCTCCTTTCCACCCAGTGGTCCGGGAGCTGATCTCAGGGACACATGGAGTTAATTCTGTGTCCTTTACCCCAGGACAGCCCTGGAAATGTCTAAGGCTGTTGACAGAGTCATTCTTGCCTCTTATTCCCCAAATTAAAAACTCCAAGGCCTGCCTGATGTATCCATTTATCCATTCACTGATTTATTCAACACTTGTTCATGGGACATTTATGGATCAGGTCCTAGTTGGATATCCAGGAAATGGGCCAGACACAGGCTACATCCTCTGGTGGGAGACTTTCTATTTCCTAATTCTAGTGCCCATCCTTCTGTTGATGCAATGCACATATTATTTGAGTTGATATTATGCAATTGGGAAGACCTATTCCTACCATACCTGTCTCCTTACAGTATTCGTAGGATTCCTACTCTGTTTGTTCTACTGCCATTCAGAGCCAGGTGAGCCTACTGAGAAAGAAACAGAGCCACCAATTACGGCATGCCATGTTCAAGGCCAAAGAACTTTGTGTGCACCATCTCTTTGAATTACTAAAACTACCCTGAAATAAGTTCTTTCAGTCCCATTTTACAGATGAGGAAACTGAGACTCAGAATGTTGCATTGACTTGGCAAAGGCCCTATGATTTGTAATAATGTAAACAGGGTTAGAACCCAACTCTCTGACTCTAAAGTCAAGTGCTCTACCAATGCCTTACGTTTCCTATGGATAAACAGAAGTAAAAAATGTTTCATTAGTTAAATATCTACTTACTCATATAGCCAATATTTAAATCTTCCCCAAATTGATTATACACTGTGTTGGTTATAACAATATAGGAAGCATTCTTAAGTTTCCTTGGGGTCTGACAGCATACAAAGTATCTTAATTACTTCATTTGCTTTTCCCAGAACTCTCTAAAGGAGGCAAAATAGAAAGTATGATTCTGTTCACACATATGGGGAGAGTGAATCCCCAAGAAGGGAAAGAGACGGTCTGTTCACCATCTGGCATGTAGAGACTCTTCCACAGGTGCTTAGAACATAAATGCTCTATCAACTACTGCTAGGTGGAGCTGGGAGGGAGGGAGGGATGGAAGGATGGATGGATGGATGGATGGATGAACAGATGGAAGAGGAAGGAAGGAAGGAAGGAAGGAAAGAAGGAAGGAAGGGAGGGAGGAAAGAAAGCAAGCCCAAGGCTTGTGAGGAAACTTGATGTGAGTAGATTTTGAATTTCTAAGCCATCTTTACAAAACTGTAACAAAAGCCTCAACTTGGAGGCAGGAGTGCGCATCTTTGTGACACTGGATAAGCCCCTTATAGATCTGGGGCCTCGATTTCTCCGTCTGTATGGTGGGAGGTTAGCACCCGTTGTCACTAGTATGGTTGTACAAAGTACTAGGTGACAAGGAGTCGGGAAAGCACAAGTTAGCAGGGTGCTAGCAGGACTAGGCTGTGTGACCTGAGGCAAGTTGCACCCTCTCTCTGGCCCCCTTTCTCACCTGTGAAAGGAAAAGACTACAGTGAAATAACTTCTAGAGACTTTTTGAAAGTGTAGGGAAAAGCTTTCTAAATTGGGGGTGATAAGCTACGAACTTCTGCCTTGACTCATTGCTAATGGACTATTGATTCTGGGCAAATTCTTTTTTATCTGGGATCACATCATGACTATCTTGGGCCCTGGCCACCTTTTCCTCCCCTCCTAAAATATAATTATATGTTATGATTGCATTGCCATAAAGGTGTATATAATCAGGCAGCTTGATTCATGGTATTATTATATTAACTTCTTCTAATTTTAAAAGAAATCAAGCCATTTTTATGGACCTTTAAAAGTGCTGTGGACTTCAGGCACTGTGTCAACTGTGGCTAGTGGATGAGCCACCTTTGGGTTCATCCCTGGACCTCAGATCCTCATCCATACAGTAGTCTCAGCAGGGGCAGTGAGCACCTGTAGCCGACGCAGGGCACTCAGAGGGATGGGGAAGGTTCCCACATGGGCAAGCCAAGTGAAGGAAATTTCACAACTGATGCAGACCCACAGCAAGGTATGTAACAACACACCCCAGACAGTGTGGGCTGAGCTCTGGAAACAAAAGCTCCTCTCTCGTGTGAGCCTGCCATCACCTCATCCTGGCCCACACAGCCAGGGTGAGCCTTTCAGGGAGAGAGATGACAAAGGGCGATAAGAAAGGGATGTGGCCAGACAGGCAGATCCCTGCTTTGCAGGGCTGGTGCCATCCGGAATTACTCTCCAATGCAGGACAGCGATGAGAGCTGATGCCTGCCGCGCGTTCACTGCGTACCAGGCACTGTGCTAAGCTCTTTGCAGGGATTAGCTCCAATAACTTTCCAAATAATCCAAGCAGGAAGTATTATTATTATCCCCATTTTACGGAGAAAACTGAAACTCAGAGAAGCCCAAATAAAGTGCCTGAGCCTGAGTAACTCACTGGCCAGAGTCAGAGGTGGGATTCTAACACAAGCAAATCAGAGTCAAGAATTAATGTTCTTAACATCTCCATTATGCTGCCCAGCCAGGGAAAGTGACCACATCAGGCCGAGGGGTTGGTTTAATTATAAGTAAATAAAGCACGATAGAGTAAGTGCTAGCACAGGTATAAGCAGAGCTACTTGACTTGCACCGGAAAGCTCAGGGAAGTTTTCCTAAATGAGTGACTCTATAACCGAGCTTTGCAAGAGGAACAGGAATCTGGTGGGGAAACGCAGGGCGAAGACCTTATAGCAGAAAATGAAGCATGTGCCAAGGCCAAGAGCTGTGATGCCTGCTGTCGCTGGAACTGAGGGTACACAGAGTAATCAAGGGAAACGAAACAGCAAGGGCACCTGAGGCTAGATTGCCAAGGGCTGATATCTGAAGTTTATTCCACAGACAATAAGGACCCTTTGGTGGTTTTTCAGGAAGAGAATCCATGGGGTTGGAGATCATTCGCTAGGGATTTCATGACGTGCTAACTGATAGGGTCACAGAGCTGAAGGAACTGGGACTCACGTCTTAGGGCTCCCTGCCCAGTGATCACCGGCAATCTGCTGTCGTTCCACCTTAAGGCTTATAACAAAACAGTGAGGAATGTAAACAAAATTTTGAAGAGAGAGGGCTGACAGACTTCTCAGATATTCATTTTCTATTATTTTACTACCTCCTAGAAAATTCTGAATTGTGACTCGACTCCAAGGAGCACTTTAAAGGCTCCAGGTGAAACATGGTATTTAAATGCTCACTGGGACTTCAGAATTTTTTGTTCCACAGGTAGAGGATGATCTAGGTTGGCCCTGAGCTTGGTCTTCAGTTAACCTAGATCAAATACCATCTATCTTCTAGGGCTTGGTCTCCCTATCTACTCAGCTGGGAGCTGGCGGAGAGTGGATCTCTACACTCCTTTCCAGCTCTGACAGTCTAGCACATACACTCTTGAGGTGCAGGTATTGTATCTTCTTCGACCTCATAGTTCATTGTGACTTCTTTGACCTCTGAGTGCTTAGCTTGGGACCAGAAAGGTAGACTCCAGTAAACAATTGTGGAATACATGCAACGAACTGAGCTTTTAACTCAAGGCACCTGTGGAGTCCTTAGGGGCTTTTCAATGGAAAGGTTGTAATTGGTGACCATTTTTTAAAACAAAAAAGCATAAAAGCAAGTAGATCAGTAACCCAAGCAGGCTAGTGTTTCCTCTCTGGCTGTAAAAGATGCTGAGGAGCTAAAAGACTCTGGAAGTCTTTTAGAGAAGACTGATGAGGAGAAGATTAAGCACGTTGCAAGGTCAAAGGGGAAACTAAATGTGAGAAAGCACTGAGGTGGGAATCTATGTTATGGTATAACACCAGGCAATCGTATTTAAGCAGAAGAGTCCATGGAAGTCGATGTGCTCAACCAGGGCACATTTGGTAATGTTTCTGCACACATGTCAGTCACCAGATACTAGGGAGGAGGGCTGCTAGCAGGTAGGGCTGCTGCTACCTGCCTCTAGCGGGTAGAGGCCAAGGATGTCACTAAACATCCTATGGTGCATAGGACAAACCCCTACAACGAAAAGTCGTCTGTTCCTAAATACTGACAGGGCCGAGATTGAGAAACCCTGCTGTGAGAAACTAGGAAAGTTACGGCAGGGAACAATGTTTGGGGAGGAAGTTGAATGTGAAGCTGAGGAATCTGACCTGGTCTCAAGAGTGTTGTGGAGCGGTTAGAACATGGACTCTGGGGACTGAATCGACCACTGACTTGCCGTGCGACCTTGGGCAACTCATTTAACCTCCTCGTACCTCAGTTCTGTCATCTGGAAAACTGGGATTATAATACGACCTATTTCAGGAGGTCACTGGAAGGATGAAAAAGTGAATGCATGAAATGTACTCAGAATAGTGCCTGGTATATATTACATGCTAAATGTGTTCACTATAATTATCACCATGTATAGGTAATAAATAGGGAACTATAGTCAACACAAGTTCAAGATGGTGGTGAAAGAATCCCTTTAATTGCGGATAATTCTAGAAAAATGCTCCAGAGCTGCATGATCACCAGGTGACTACCATGTCCACCCAATTAGCAACCCTTCAATCAGCATCTGCTTCCAATGACATTGCGGGCTGGCTGTGTTCAGGTCTGCCCTGCAGTTCGCAAGCAACCTCTGTCTCGGCCCCGTGTTCCAGATACCCACAAGGCCCAAGCCAGCACCTGGCTCCTCATGGTTTTAACGAATACGTGGAGTAAGACAGAGGAAGTCAGACACGAAGACAGACAGGAAGACGGAAAGACAGGAAGCCTTCCACAAAAGCTGCTGCCAGTGAGACACACTGTCCACAAAGACCCTGAGGACAGGGTTGGGGGGCATGTCTTGGAGGTTTGTTTGAGCTCCTGGTACTGTTCCCTTGGAGCTCTTGTTTGTAAACAGATACTTCTGCTGACACTGGGCTTTGTAAGGGCGGACAGACTGCGGCGAGGGGGAGGGTGTTGGAGAAAAAGGCAGGTTGTGTCCGCGAGCCTTAGACCATGTGTTTGTTGTTGAGAATACAAAGACCTCACTGTATTAAATGAAAATGCTTGTTTTACAAGGCGAGTGGGAATATGATAGGTACATGTCGAAAATGCTTCGGAAACTGAAACAACCCCATGCCATGAGGGCTTCCTGCTACATCATGCATCCAGGGGCACACATGGATTATGAAGGCTTAGAATCACTGTACAAGGGCTTTGGGGGTTATGGACAGACAGTCTCAGGAGCCAAGTGACTGGGAGCTCCCTTCTCGGCTCCCTTTATGAAGTCTGGCCTTTCTCTGAGAGCCCTGCCTCTGTTTCACTTTCTCTATGGGTCTCCTACCACCTGCTGACCTAAGGGGCGAAGGTGCTGTCGAACTAAAATGTTAGTGTGGTAAAGCAGCCTCCTGTAGTCTAGACCCAGACTCAGAGCCTGCTGTAAATACTCGGAACTATATAACTGTGCAGGCAGATCACTTCAGTTTTTTTCAAAGGAGTTTTCAATTCCTGAAGTGGAGTTTCCACACTAGCACTCTAGTAAAAGCAAATGATCTGGGGGAGGGTTCTCAGGGGATTTTTTTCAAGGACACGCAGTGATGCAAGAACAAACATCGGAGTCTTCTAATTCTTGCTCCCCGCCCTAGAACAGAGCCTGGTAAATGGAAGATTACATGGATGGAAGGGTAGATGAATGGGAGTATGGAGTGATGGAAGGGTGGGGGGATGAAAGGATGGATGAAGGGATAGATGGATGGAGGGATGGGATGGAGAAAGGGAGGGAGAAAGCGGGGAGGGAGGGGGAGTAGGTGGGTGGGTGGTTGGATGGAAGGAAACTGGATAGACATTTGGATTCATAGATTCATGGGTAAAGCCCGCAGTGAATAATTACAGTCAAGACCACCTCAGGCCACATTTGAAGTGAACTTGCCTATTTTAAAACTTAGAGAAACTCAGAGACCAGAGTCTGAATAAACAAAGTTGTAGATGATATTTCTAAGGAATAAACTAACTTGTCCTCAGAGAGAAAAATGTCCCCAATTCTATTTACTCCAACAAGGGTACAGATGAAGGGAAGTGCAATTCCTCAGTTTGATGTAACTGCAACATCAACATTCGCATTTCCACAGATGTCCTGCCCTGTTCAGACTGTAGAGCTGGGAATGGGCTTCAGGAAATGACCTTTTATGCCCCATGCTTTTCAGTATTTAAGCCAGCCTTTGGGGGCCACAAACCCCTTTAAGCAACTGCTGAAAACGTTGGACCCTCTCCCCAGAAAAATGAGCACAGCTTCAAATTTTTACAGTAAATGTCTTCAGGTTCAGAAATCTCTTCAAGTCCTCCTGGGCCAAAGAGCAAGACGCCCACTACTCCCCTGCTGATCTAAAATGTTAGTGCAAGTCAGGTAATTCAGTTGGTAATGGTATCAGTAAGGAAATGGAGGGAAACAATATTAAACAAAATACTAAGTCATAACAAAAACAGTACCATCAGAATCAATCCAAACCTTGATAACAGCATGATTAAGTAAGGTTCTACTCATCCTCACATCTTACATTCTCCACAGAGAGGTCAGGGTGATCTTGGGAAAACCTACACCCGACACAGTAACTTCCTTGTTTGAAAATTTTGGATAACTTGCCAGTTCTCCTAGATTAAAATCTAGATTCCATGACCTGGGCTGACTTCAGCTCCAGATACACCCATCTCCCAGTGGCTTGTGCACCTGCTCCTTCAACATCCAGAACATCCTGAACTTACCTTATGTCATGGTTTATATTCATTCTTATTCTCTCTCTCTCTCTTTCTCGCTCTCATTCTCCCATCTTCATTTGTCTTCCTATCCCCACAAGAACATAGAGTCCGTGAGGGCAGGAACCTGCTCTGTCAGCTCACTGTTGCATCTGTAAAGGTACCAGGCACATACTATCTATTTTTGGCTACAAGGGGACATGTAGAGGAAGGCTTAGCGTTGTCACTACCTCACTGAGACCCTGGACAAACCTCTCCCCATCTCTGGACTCCAGACTTCCCAGTCTTAAAAGGACCCAGTTTGGGTCCTATCCAACTACAACGTCCAATGATCTGAAATCTTTGTGAACAAATTCAAGAGAGCTGAGCCCAGATCCCAGGACAATATGGCTGGGTAGAAAAAACAGGACAACTGGGCTCTGGTTTTTTTCTGTTCCTAATTTGGGAGGAAACTTGGGATGATTTCCTTGCCTCCTCTGGGCATCAGATTCTCCATGCATGAACTGAGGAGACAGGATGAGATGCACCATCAATTTACATCACTTATTCATCCAGAAATCCACCCACACGCTTTTGTTAAACCCCTGCAATATGCCAGGGCCTGGGAAGGTGCACAGAGCACAGCAGACATGATTCCTGCCAGCACGCTGCTCTCATTTCCTCTGGGAGGTCTCCATGGCCCAGCCGAAGGTTGCAGGAGGATCACGGGTGCATCCCACACAGTTACGCCTGGCTCTTCAGCAGCTCTCCAGGGACGCGGTTAGAGAAGCTGAGAGAAAACCATGGGGAGAAGGGCTTACAACCAACAGAGTGGTACACTGGCTCAGCAGAAAGACAGGAGGTGCAGAGTAATGGGACAATGTGGTAAGAATGCACAAGGTATCTGCTTGGCTCAGAGCGACCAGGCCCATGTCTAACGGTTAATGCTGTGTATAACATGTTCTCCTTCACCACTTGGCCCTTCCCAAGGCCCATGATATTTTTTCTCAAAGCACCTTTCCTTCAGAGCACCCACTTTCAGTCACCCTGTCTTCTCCCTTATTTAGAGCCATCTCCAATTTGTTGAACAAAGTTGACTGAGCACCAGCCAGCAGGGCTGGTAATGTGCTAACAGTAGCAATAAAGCAGAGATAAAGAAAGAAATGTTCTCGCTAGTGTAGCTCAGTGTTCTCACTAGTATAGCTCAGTGGATTGAGCGCGGGCCTGCGAACCACACGATCACGGTTCGATTCCCAGTCAGGGCACATGCCTGGGTTGCGGGCCAGTTCCCAGCAGGGGACTCACGAGAGGCAACCTTACACTGATATTTCTCTCCTTCTCTCCTTCCCTTCCTCTCTAAAGATAACTAAATAAAATTTAAAAAAAAAACAAAAAAAAACCCTAAAGGAATACTTCCTAGGGTAGCAAAGTCTAAAAAAAAAAAGAAAAGAAAGAAATATTCTCTGCTCCTGAGGGGCTTGGAGAATAGTGGGGAGAGACAGACAGACTCACAGCTAGTCACGGCAGAGTGATAAATGAGAAGGGATAAAAAGGGCTGTTGGACTTGATTTGAATGGCGATGGATTAGTTGTCTGATAATTTCTAGCGTCATACTCCTAAAAGCTGCTCTGAGTCAATGTCCTCTGCTGAAACACGAACTGAAAAGTGTGTGTCCTTCTAACTTCATGTATGGCTCTATGTTTTAAATGATGTGCATGACATATCCACATGCAAGGCAAGGTACACACTCCCCATACATACCCATGCCACCTGTTTCGTAAGTCCGTCCCCAACGCTGCCGGGTGGAAGCGGCTCTGAAATCTCAGAGCACTTCCTAACCCCATAATAAAAGCATGTCTTCAACAACACGGTGTTTCTGCCCCTGTGTTTGCCCAGCACTCTATTAATTGCTTAGTTATAGCCGTTACCATGATGTCATATATCTGTTTACCAGTCTGCTTCCGCCACTAGGCCTGGGAGCTCCTCGAGGGATGGAACTGTGCCCTGTTCTTCCTTTAAACCCACACATCCTAGTTCCACATATAATACACAAAGACTTCTCAATAACTATCTAATTAAACAAATGGGTAAGCGCATGGATGGACCGATGGATGGATGGATGATTGGAAGGAAGGAGGGATGGGTGGATGAATGAAAGGAAGAGAAGGGAGGAAGGAAGGAAGAAAAAAGGGATTAATCTCTCCTAATGTACTGTCATTTTCTACTGAACCTTACAGAAAGCCTAGGACAGAGGTTTGGCCCATGAGAAGTGCTTAAGAAAAGCAACTCAACAGTTCTATGATGTAGTCTAATAAGCTCACCAATGTGAACCCACTGATGTAACTGTCATCCCACATTGTAACGAAACACAAAGGGATCTGGTGGAAAGAACACTGATGTGAGAGTCAAGAAACCTAAATTACAGTTTCAATTTTGCTGCTCGTTTGTTGCTCAAGTTTACTCAACTTAACTTAGTTTTTAACAAGCTAACTTGCCTGGACCTCAGTTTCTCCATTCATAACAGCAGATCTCATAAAGCATTCCAGTTTTAGGACCTGGGGGTGGGGGCTGAACAAAATATCGCATTTGTTTGTTTTTAGCAGATCACAGCTAATCAGCCCAGTGGGGCTGGTCTGAAAATAAGTCATCCTGAGACCTACATCCTGGCTCTACGGAAGCCTGATCAGCTCCAGCAAGAGCACATCACAAGTCAGCCTTGTTACTCCAGTCATCTGCTTCTCCGAACCCCACAGTTCAGGCAGCACAGTGACGACATGCCTCTCACATTTGGCCCAGAATGTACCCCGAACCTCCCCAAAGGGTGAAAATGCATCTCCACTGGGCATACAAGAGTATTTGGGAGAACACACTCCAGGCTCTGCTCCCCAAAAGAGAAACCCAGAAACATTTGGCAGGGTATCTTTGAAGTGTCTGTGCATCTCCCAGGAGACTGCTTAAAAATGGGTAATGCTCTCACGGATGTAAATGGTCTTTTTGCTCAAAAGTCACCTGCAAATTAAGTTAATTTTGCATATCAGATATTTGTTAGTCGATCTCTTTTAATGTTCATTCAAAATATTCCTCCATCTCCCCATCCCTTCCTTCTTCTCTCCCTCAATCCCTTCCCTTTTAATTCTACAATCTCTGAATGTTTGCATTAGTGACTGGGGACACCACCATTCATTCATTCATTCATTCATTCAATGTTCATCCTCTCATGGAGCATTTACTGGATAACTGCGTCATGCCGAGCCATGTTAGGCTCTGGGGATAGAGAAAATAATAATGTCCTGGATTTGAACCCTGGTTCTGCCACCCTTTCGCCTTGGGGCATTCAGTGAATCCTGTAACTTTCTAAATCTAATTCAGAGGGTTTAAAGTGTAGCACTCAGCACAGAGCCAGCACATAGTAAGTGCTCATTATAAGCTAGCTGCTTTCATTACTGTTATTATGGCTGGGAATGTGTACTCTCCCCGCAAGGGTACATAAACAGTGGATAGAAGACTCCAGATCCTGAGGTCACCCCAAGGACTCACAAGATGAAGGGGAGCAGACGGAAAGGCCCCCCTATCAAGAATAAGGAAAACGGATGAAAACTCAGGCAACAGATACGACCCCAGGACGCTCGAGGTCCAGTGAGAACCCGATAAGGGGGCTAGTGGGGAATCTGAGAGGAGAGTGAGGCTCAGGATCATGTGCTGCAGCGCACACAGAAAACAAGTGCTTTGCAAACAGTGAAGGGGCTGGGAAGGGGAGACCAAGGCTAAAACGCAGCTTGGGTTAGAAAGGCCGAACTGTGAATAGAGGAGGCATTTAAATACACTGCCTCCTCCCCCTTCTGTTTTGGAAGACCAGATTTTTTTTCCCCTTCTGACTCCTTTGCTCAAGGGGAAATGGAATTAACCACTGTGTAATGTTTTTGAGTGTGACCCATGGGGTAGGTCATGTGCTTTGGTTACGTAATGCAACATGCCTGAGGCTCCTGAGCTCTTTCCTCCAGCATCGTTAGATATTTAGTTGGTTCTCTTTTGCAGTCATGCATTCATTGAGCAAAATTACATATAATGCCTTTATAAGCCAGGCACTGTGCTAGGCAGTGGAGAAGATGAGATGACCTCAAATAGCACACAATGAAATGAGATAGAAAGAATTCCAAGTCTTTTGACATATGTGTGCAGATTATACAGTGGGTACAGCTAGATAAGGGAGGTTGTACTTGGAGAGGAGTCAGGCAGGGCTTCCCAGAAGAGGGGGACCTTGAGCAGGATCCTGTAGAGGCTTAGGTGGTCTGCAAAACACTGCATGAGGATATGGAAGACGCATCAAATTTTAAAAATGGCATAAAGAAAGCCTAAGTTATTCAGGGTACTGTAAACAATTCCATTGCTATCGAAGGACCATTGAAATTTGCATTCTAGAAACATATGACTATCACATATTGAAGGGTAGGCTGAAGGGGTACAGGGGCTGAAGCTCAAAAGAGGCCCCATAATCCTAGGGAAAGAGTCAAAGCCAGATATGAAGAGGGACTAAGCTAGAAAGAGGAAAGAAGATTATAAAATTGTCAGGAAGGCAATACCGACAGGAACTGATGCCGGACTGAATATGGTGGAGTGCATATCTACCAGAGGAGGACATAGAGCATGTTGGAGAAAAGGTGACTGAGCTTTGGACATGTTGTGTTTGAAGTGCATGTCCACATTTCCGGTGGATAGCGGGGTCAACGGTCTGGAGTCCATGAGAGTCTGGACATAGATGATGCTCATCAGCAGAGAGATGGCAACTACTCCACGGGAAAGGGTGCAAAGTCAGGAGACAGGCAGACCTTGCTCTGGCCTAATACTCAGAGAGCAGAGGCTTGGTCTCTGATCCGGGCAACCCACTTCCGTCACTAACCCTTAGTTCCTCATCTATGAAAAAATGGCTTAGATGAGTGCTTCTCACTCTCACACACCTTGGTTCTTCAGACTTACGTGCATGTTACATCACAAATCAGAATACAAGGTGTATGTGTATTTATTCCTTATGCTTTCTGTCTTACACTTTGCATCGCTTAAAGCAAGGCCTCCTTGTACCTGATTGGCTTGTTATTCTACCTTCCTCCATGTTCTTGTCAGCTTTTGTAGTTGAAAGATGTTCAATCCCATCGGGGGAAGTAACCCCTTCCATACAAACACATTTTGTCATATTCTGCCACATTTCCTGTTTAGACAGCAATAGGAATTTAAAAAAGAGATGGATATGGGACAGATACAGAAATATCTTCTTGATGGCTAAGGTGACAGGCACAGGTTAGACCATGAACTCTCTGAAGGTAAAAATGGCTGAACTAGGGTTCTGCATTTAGTAACATGCTCCCCCCATTCACGTACTTAGGTCCTAGCTAGCAGTGACTCCCCCACCTACTAGACTTTTTGTTTCTTAAAAGTGGACTTGAACCTGAGACATTCTTATGCTCTCTAAAATTGAAACAGGGTCATGTCTGCTTCCTACTCTTTCAGGTTCTATGGACTCTGAGTTTGGGGTAAATAATACTGAAAGACAAATTTTCTTTCTTTTGTTTGAAGAAAAATTTAAGTGGTCAAGTTAAATTATAAACACCGCATTAGCGGTGGTTATAAGGGGGAGGAAGAGAGAGAGAACAGAAGGGGGAAGACGGAACAAGAGGTACTTCTTGGATGACAGTACTGGGGATTCCCAGAAGGAAAATAGGTTAACAGATGGCTACAGATTCCAGAGTTTTACTATTGTAATTCATGAAATGATCTGATTAAGATGCTTAGCAAGACTAAAAGGCGAGTGCCCCATTCTGATGTGAAAACTTCTCTGCAATGGCCTTTGTTTAGTAAGAAATTATGAAATGTGAGTATTCTAACCATTAGCCAAGTAAGTGATCACTGGAAAAGTCACTTAATGAGTTTTTTAGATATTTATGACAGCTATTATTAGCAACAATATTGATGAGATGGCTTCCAGCCATTGGTAAGTACCAATATTACCTAAATAATGTCTTCAGTCAGTCTTTGACTGAAATTCTACGCATTGGTACTTTGCTTTCGGAGTCAAAGTGTTCTGGGGGAGACATTAAAGTATATATGTGCCTGGTAGAGTAACGTTTTAAGTTGTTACCAGTCACTGATACCTTAGCAAGAAGGAACACCATGTCCTTTTCTGTGAATGAGTGTTGCTAGGAAAGAGGGAGCCCAGTGTGTGGGCCCTCAGCCCCTCAGGGAGACAGGCACAGGCACCACCTAGTGGTGGAAAATACACCAAAAAGGAAGAACACTGGGAACTAATGCCAACTTTGCAATTTTGTATTTGGACAGCACTGACTGGAATGATCAAATCCTGGGAGAGCTCTGCCAGAAGGTTCTCTAGGACAAAGATAGACCCATCCCTACCCATTCTGTTCAGATGAGGAAAATCAGCCCAAGACATAAGTGAATTGTCCAAAGTCACACAACAAGCTAAGGACTGAATGGTCTGAAACTGCCATCTCCTAGCTCCTAGTGCTCTGCTCTTCCTTTTCCCTTGCACGGAGGCCTTCCCTGGATGGCCTTGGGCTGCTCTTGGGGCTCACCCCCAACGCCACTGCTCAGTGCTGCCCCCCCTGACAACCCGTTTAAATCTCACTCCTCATGCACCGCCCCCACAGGGACCCCTAGAATCCCTCCTCGATTCTTTTTCATAAACATTCACCTAATATTATGGGATATATATTTTATATTCACTTATACTCAGTCTTCACCTTTCCCCTCCCACTCTCCACCTCAATATAGACTCCCAAACGCAGGGGCATTTCCTCTTCTGTTCCTTGCTTTGTCCTCAGGCCCCAAACTACACCTGGCATGCAGCAGTCACTCAATAAATACTTGCCAAATGCCTGGGAAGGGATGAATACATTTCACTTTGTCTCTTGTTTTTATCTATATTTCTTAGATTCTCTACAAGAAGCACTCACTGCTTCTGTAATACGTAACAATAAAGAGTTTATTCTGTTTGTCTTTTAAGTTTTGTTTTACGTGAAGATCATCGCCATAAATCTTTCCCGAGTGGCAAGGGACGGAAAGGCAACTCCGGCCTCTGTCAAAGGAGAGAAGCCTGTCTAATTCAAGAGAGTTACTGAGAGCATCTGAAATGACGTGTGGCAAGGCCTGGGCACACACTATACCAGTGTGAGTTAACGTTTACTGGGTGCTTACCCATAGTCTAGATTCCATTACTAAGCATTTTTCCACATGGAGGCCCAGTTAATCTTCAAAACAACCCTAGGAAGTAGGAGCCAGTACTATCTGCATTTTACGGATGGGAAAAGCGAAGCTTGAAGACATTAAGTAACTTGCTCAAGGTCATGCAACTAGCAGGTGGGAGAGCCGGGAAATCACATTCAGGCACCCTGACCCAGGCAGGATCAGGCTGACTCTCGCGTCCCAGGATCAACCAGTACAAAATACTTCCTCGGGAAACACACACTCCTTTTCCCTGCTTCCTGATGGTGTCAGCTCTCCCCGAGATCAGTCAATTACAGGCTATTCCACCAGGGCTCTAGAAAGTTCTAGGAGACTCTCCAGGCTACTGGAGATGGAAAGAAATCAGGAGCTAGTCATGAAAAATAGAGGTATGTGGAAATGTGAGTGTGTGTGTGTGTAGGTGTGTATGTGCGTATCACCACAATATGTTTTGTATTGTCACAATGACTAGCAGGTCCTAGGGGGCTCTTACGCACAGAACCAAGAATGCTATGTGTTTCACAATGTGTGGGACAATTCCACACAGCAATGAGTGTCCTCACTCAAAAGCCCAGTTAGGCTCTCTCTACTTGGCCCTTCTACTTGCCCTCCCTAAGGCTTCCAGCCCTCTTCTCCTTTCCCTTGAGCTTCCTCAGGATGGTAAATCTCCTAAACTCCGAAGCCTAGGCTATGTTCTTTTCATTCATCTCTGTGTAACATTGGTAGCATCCGGAACCCTCTCCAAGTGGCTGCCTCTGTACTTAGAAACCTATCAGCCCACTGACACACACAGAGACCTAAGCCTTCCACTCCTCCTGTGGAAACTTTTAATTAGGGAGCTTTTCAATCACACACAGATGGACAGACAAAAATGTGTGGAAGCCCGAGATGCCTGTCCCCTGGTTGCAAAGATGGTATCAGGCTGCCAATCTTCTTTCAGCTGCACCCCCGCCCCCTACATTTCTGTTTTCTGGAAAACTTGAAACAAACAAAACATACATAACATCATTTCACAAATCAATAATGTAGCATGCATTTCTAACAGATTAGGACTTTTTTTTACACTGTACTGGCATAGAATGGGCCACCCCAGGAGCTTCTGAAGCTAGTACATTTCTGTCACCACAATCGCTTGAGCCAACCTGGTTCCCTTCACTTCCTCAACATCATGTGAGTTAGTGATCGAGTTTGCACCAGATTAGAACTGTCACAAATACACAGCACTACCATTATCACTCCTACCACAAGACACAATAATTCCCAATGTCAGCGCACGTCCACTCAGATTCTGTAACTCAGGGACCTGCACATTCCTGTAAATGGAATCTTGCAGACTTCCACAGTTTAAGCAGAGTAAGGAGACAGGAAGGTGGGGGAGACAGAGATGTCCTCTTCCACCTCTTCTCAGGGGCTCACTAAAACTGTGGGTACGATGTGAGAGCCCCTATTATACCCCTACTCCTCCTTGTGCGCCCTGAGAACAGTGAGGCCCAGAGAGGGGCAGTTATTTTCTCAAGGTCACAAAGCAAGTAAGTGGTAGCAGGATTTGGCAGACCTGTGAAGAAGTCCCAGCAGCAAAGGACTCCAGTGAGGCCATCAGTATCAAAAGATTTGCCAACTCCATGACCGTTTATTATTTGCCGAGTGAGTGATGAAATAAAGGCACCTCCCCAGAAATGACCTTCATTGGGTGTGTCCCTCACATCTCTCACCTTCTGGCTCCTCCTACTATTGTGGACAAGGTGGACTGGGTCCTGACCTTGGCCAACAGCTTCTGCCACCATTGTCTCACCTGGTTCCTGTGACAACCCGTGAAGGAGAGAGGTTGAATATAACCACACCTGAATCCCTCTCCCCTGAGGCCCCAGTGGTTGAGTCAGAAGTTCCAAGACACAGAGCTCAGAGGAGACCAAGCCAGGACTGGAACTCAGAGCTTGTGAGTCCCAGTTTCAGATCTTCGAAGGAGCCAAGGGGCCAAGAACAACAGGTCAGTTCTCGGCACTGCCAATAAGTGCATCGAGGCATGATGCAAAGCCCTTGGTGTATCAAGAAAGATGAGGGAGCATTAAGGAACAGAAAGGAAAGGGAAGGTGTGGTGGCAGGTGAGAAGAGGAATGACATCTGCAGGTTTTCTGAGTCCTTGGCCACAGACTGACAAGGTACAAGCTGCCTGCAGAGCAAGTCCTCCCACCTGGGGCACCTGGGGATCTCTCTTCTTCATATGAGGCACCTGCAGCTAGTCCTGGTTTCATAGTGATCACAGGGGGGGGGCTTGAAATAACAGGAGCACACCTCTCCCTGCAGGACTACGCAGGGCAAAGTGGGGATGCCTCAGAGCTGACCTTCTCTTTTATTTTTTGGAAGATTTTATGTATTTATTTTTAACGAGAGGGGAAGGGGCAGAGAGAGGGAGAAAAACATGGATATGGGATTGCTTCTTGCACATCTGCAAGTGGAGACCCGGCCTGCAACCCAGGCATAGGCCCTGACTGGGAATCGAACCAGTGACCCTTTGGTTTGTAGGCTGGAACTCAGTCCACTGAGCCAGGACATCCCTTTTTAATACCCCTTGTTCCTGCTCTGACAGGTTCCCTTCCCAGGCACTTGGAGAGATGCATTTAAAATCAGATGCAAAGAACTCAATGTGTTACCCCACCCCCCCACCCCATAGGAACGTTCATACGTTAAAGCAATGCCAGGAGAGGGTATGGCTTCACGCGCAGGAATAGCCCTGGAAGGATGGAACGTCAGGGCCAGGGCACTGAGAGGTTTGGTGTCAGCACGGGAATTAACAATGAAAGAAGGGTCTTTCCCAGCCGGGGTTCAGCAACTCAGAATCAGGGCAGCTAAATTTCTCTAAAGCTTCAGCCAGTAACCGGCTTCCTGGGCAGGGACATAACACTTCCCGCTTTGGGCCTCAATTTTCCCAGCTGTAGAGGAGGGAGACACCACACCGGATCAGTGATTCTCCCCACTGATGGTCCTTCCACATTACCTGAGAAGACATCGAAAACCATCAGTGCCCAGGCCAGCCCCACACCCACAACATCAGAAACCCTGGGATGCAGCCTGGGCATCAGGATGTTTTAGAAGCTGGCGATCCCATTGCTGCCAGGGGTAGAAACTACTGAACCAAGTGATCTCCCTGGTTCAGAGAGAGTGGTTTGTAAACATAGCTTAATGCTTAGCTCCTCTATGACTCTGGTCCTCAGTTTCCCTGTTGCACAATGAGCTGTCTGACCCAGTCCACACCAGGCTGGCCTCCCAGGACCCACACTTGCTCCTGAGCCCCACGCCTCTAGTCTCAAACCTGCCTTCATCTGGGTGGATAGGCAAGGCTGATGCAGCCTCCATGACCCCACCTGTCCATGTCAATGGCTGCTTGGGAGCAATGTGGAAGTTGGAGGACATTTGGGAAAGGAGCAGGGGGCACGTGACAATAGGTGTGTGACCTGGACTCCACTGTGACCACCGTCTGGCTTCTGTTCCAGGGGGTGCACTGCTCTCCCTCGAGGCTAACTGTTTTTCCTACGTACAGGTCCAGTGATTCTGGACCTCCTCTGGCTCTTACCACCACAGGGTCATCCAAGTAGGTCATAGAAGAGGAAATCAAAGTGCAAGGAACAGACTGGAGGGGGGTCTAACTCTTCCTCTAGATACCCTGTCTATTCTGGATGGGCTCCCCAGCACCTTGAGGGGCAAAGCTCTGCTAAAGCACAGACAGGTCCCCACTTTCTGAAGACCAGACTAGCAAACTGGAAAAGGGAATGTGATTACTTACTGGATGCAGCCACTGTTGACTGAGTCCCTAATGAGCTGGAACCATGCCAGGTACTTTCTGCATAGTTATTTTATTGCAGTATGTTGATCTTGTTATGTCCATTTCACAGATGAGCAAACCAAGGAATATAGAGATGAAGACATTTGATTCAGCTCACGCAGCAAGTGATTGACAACAGAAAGTCCAAGCCTGGTCTGTCTGATAATTTGGCATGAAAAGAAACACAGATCTGCTAGGTCAAACCCAGGGCTCCACATGAGATTCATACTTATTTTTCATCCTTTTTAATCTGTGGCTGATGGTCAGCACACAGAGAGGCAGGAAGGAACGAGGATACTCTGCAGAAGTCATCTTTTCTCTGTCCAAAGAGGTGAAGAGGAAACAGGCACCTGGTACTCAAGTTCACATCTCTGCTCTGCCCACCCGATGACCTGTGGCGCTTTGGGCTAAGTCACTTTAACTCTCTGCGCCTCTGTTTCCTCATCGGTAAAATAGGGGCAATGGCGCCTGCCTCCCAGGTGGCTGTGAGGATGACACATGCAGGCACAAAGCAAGCACTTGGCACAGTGCCTGGCACCTTGCAGGCAGCCAGGAATAGTTACTTTCCTTCCTGCCTTTAAATGTCCTCTGTCAAGAGTGAGAGTTTTCAAAAATCATATCCAATAATAAAAGTGAAGTTTATTGAGTATGTACTATACACCAAATCCTGTTCTAGGCACTTTTCACCTATGAGCTCTCATTTCATGGATAGGTGCTTATACTATGCTAACTTTGTAGATGAGGAAGCTGAAGCCCAGAGGAGTGAACTAGTTTGCCCAAGGTCACCCAGCCAGCTAGGGGCAGAGGTAGATTCCCATTTAGGTAACCTGGCTACTGAAACTGGCTTCTACCCATTGCAATATTCCAGAGCCCGTGACTAGAAATGTTGAGGGAGAACTGTGTTAGTGTACAGACTTCTTGAAACCTAGCTTTGCCATTACAGCAATCCTCAAGTTGGGAAAACGCAAGTATTCTTTCTGGGGAGGGGTTGGGTGGGCAGGAAGAAGTGGGAGCTGTAGAAGGAGGGAGCAAAGAAAAAAACTTATGAGCAGCTAGCAAACTCAACAGTCCAACGCTGAGAACAAAAGAAGAAAGCGTGGCAAGAGGAGGGGCTGGATGAGGATCAGGTAAATCCCCTTCTCCTTCTGAGCGGGGATTCTGGATCCCCAAGGGATGGAGGTGGAAGGAGGGCAGCCCTTGTGGGGTCCACATTTCACGTACCTAACAGGTCAGGAGAAACTTTAACAAGATTAACTGCTGCTCAGGGCCTCTGCTCGATGAAGCAAATTGAATCCATTGTTTTCTTTCTCTTTCTCTTTCAAACTAGAGGGCACTGGGTGGGCAGGGGCGGTGCTTGGGAATGAGGGCCAGGGGTCTGGATCCTGCCTGGTAGAGCACAACAACAAAGGGATGTGGCAGAAAGCCCCCCACCCCCTGCCTTAAAAGAAAGCCTAAGTTGCCCTGTATGAAGCCTGAAGCCTGTGTCTGGGTGGTGGGTCTGTGAGGGCAGAGAGGTGACAGTGTTGGCTGGACACATCCCCTCTGGGGTGTGCGGAATAAGGCCTGGAAAGTCAACACACTTGGGATTAAATTCTAGGTCCTGCTATTGAGGACCTGTGTCATCCAGCACACAAACTTCCCCTGTTCCTGTCTCCCTAGTTGGCCTGCGTCACCTCCCAGCACCCTTATCCCAGTAACCTTAAAAAATTCTTCCATCCTAAAGACCACCCATTGTGGGTGGGTCATTCGGAGAATCCTGCACACAGGCACTTTCTAACTTTACCTTTGTTTTTTGCCTGCACATGCCTTTCCTTTTATACTTATTAATATATATCTGTATACATATATGTGTGTACATACATATATATATTTCTCCTTCCCTTTTGGAAAAATAAAAGGCATGTTTTCTGAGCTTCAGAAGCAAACTGCTCCTTCACTCCTTCCCTCTGCCTCTCCAAGAGCCTGTCTGAACTGGTGTCAGTGAAGTTTGAACTGGGCAGAAATAGCATCCTGGGAGGATCTGGGAGCACAGCCCGCCTACCGGGAGCAGCAAGGCCTGCCTCTGGCAGACGACAGACCCGGTTAACAGCACCGTAAAATTAGACCTTTGCGAAACCCAGTCGAATCCTGCAGCAAAGAGTGATGTAAGGCAGCCTGGCCTGACAGCAACCCTCTGCCTGAAATAGCAGCGCGGTCCCTGCTGAGAGATGCCTCGCTCTCTCAAGATCGGGGACCAGGGATTCCTACGAAAGTGGTGACGCCCAGCCCAAGAGAGCCAGCAGAGGTCAGGCAGCAGCCCGGGCACCCGAGGTCGCAGGCAGCGGGAGGACATGGCTTGGCACTGGCTTCCCCACAGCCCACCTGGGCCCTGCCTCTCCCAGCCCAAACTTACACCAAGGGAGAAGCTGAAAAAGTGCTTCTGCAAAGAACCGCTGTTTGTTTGCTTTTTAATTCAAGGAGAAGCAGGTTCTTTTTAGTGCAACAATCTCTACCGTGTGGAGGATATGCAGAATGAGTCTTTTCTGGCGCGGGGCCAGGTGTTTACACACCGCCGAATCTGGCTCGAACTCAACTAGGGGAGGGGAAAAAATCCACCAGCATCCCCGGAGGAAAGCGCCTGGCTTTCTGGTGCTGCACTACAGCAGCGCCTTTTTTTTTTTCTTTTTGAGAGGAATGTTATTTCCACACATAAAATGGACCAGGCATTTTATACAAGCAATAATAACCTAACGTCCCCCATCCAATTAAAGTATTTTACTGCACAATCTTTGTGTGAGAGAGTGAAGGAGTGCTCAAGAGAGGGCGTGTGAAGAGGGGCTCCTCGTCTGAATTACAGACATTTCTACAGCAAGCTCCCGCGGAGTCCCAGGTGTTATATACATGCGTATATATTTTTAAAAATGAATTTACTACCTTTTCATTGATGATACCTATATAACCCTGAGCTCGCCTCTCCCAGAAGGGAAGCCTTCCAAATCACTGGTTACCACAGGTAAACACTAGGAAAAAACAGATCTGCTCATTTAAGAAAAAAAAAATCATCCCCAAGCAGCAGGCTCTGTGCTTTTCCTATGTTCCGAGAGAGAAGTAAACATACCACAGCCCTGAATTACCATCATCATCACGAGTAACATCTCTCCTCTCTACCCTATTCTACTGTGTTCTGGGTGACGAGGCTTGGGGGCCAGAAGTGAATGAGCTCACTTTCCCTCTTCTTCCTCGGGGGAAAAAGGAGGGAAGAAAATAGCATGTGATGACGTCAGATGTGGGGGAAAGTCACTTTCTTGCTTTTGGTTTGGTAGCAGAAGAGTGGAAGCTTTGGGGGCACATTTCTTGGCGTGGCAGCTGGATTTGGGCGCCCCCCCCCTCCAAAATGGACTTCGTGTTATATAGGACAGAGTCAGCAGCTACATCGGAGACAGCCAAGACAGACAGGGGAAGACCTGCCGAAGCGCTCACAGCTTTCCCTTCTGAGACAGCGTGTGTCAGGCAGGGGGATCGCAAAACGCCTCTCTAGGGTCCTGGCTGCAGCGAAGGGGGTATCCCTACGCGCACTTTAAGACGCCCTAGGACATGGCAAGATTGTTTGTGCAGGAAGGGAATCTCCTAGCCAGAAGAGGCAAAACTTTTCCTGCTCTCCTCCAGCGCCACCCCCTCCGTCCCCCAGTTTTATTAAAGGCATTGCCACAGATTCATTTAGAAGAGGGAAAATGGATGTTGGAGCATTTCTAAGGTTTGCAACCCTCGCAAAGTGTCCGGTTTCACTATGAGCTTTGCTGGGGAACGGGGAAAGGGACAGAGAGGGAGGGTGAGGAGGGAGAACTCAAATTCATTACAGGCTGTAAAAGTCCCAGATGAGAAAAGTGCCCCTTTTCGCAGCCGAGTCAGGGAAGACTGGCGGGGTGTGCGTAAAGGGAGGTCTTGCCCCAGCCTCGGGTGACAGGCAACAGGCTTTAAAAGCGAGGACAGCGACGACAGTATGTGAGTGTGTGTTTGGCTGGGAGGACAGGGGTGAGTCCCGGAGGCAGACGTCAAGCACAGAGCAACTTTGGGGCACTTCAAGGACTTCTAAGTCCAGGAGATGAAAACAGCCTCGTCCTTGCAGGCTTTCAGGATTACCGGGTCAAGAGACGGGGGATCACCTCTATTAAAAGGTCCAAGAAATCAAATGGTCCCCCAGCTTATTTTCACATGCATCCCAATCGAGTCACCCTGCCCTCCACGCCAAACAGAGACTGTACTTCCGACCATCCCGAACACGGTTTAAGTGCCTGAGGCTTTCCGAGAGCAGCCCTCACTGATTGAAGGTCTCGGGACCGCCAAGAGCGTTCCCTGAGATCCTCTCGCGGGGAAGCAGGTTGTGAGGTTAGGTGGCAGTGCCTTCTGAGAACGCCCATTCCGCAGATGGGGCAAAGCGAGACTGGAAGCTACCTCCAGGTGCTTCGGGTGCTCCGCGCCTCTGGCGGGGCGGCTCCAGCACAGACACACCCGCCAGCCCCGGACCAGCCGGCCACCCGCGCCCCGGCACCCCCGCGCCCCTGGGGCCCCGAGACCGGTGCAGCGCCCGCCAGGGCGCCCTCGCCTACCTGTGATCACCGCCGGAGACCTCTGGCCCCCCTCCGCTCGTAGCCACACTTGCAGCGTGAACGCGTCCCGGGGCAGCTCGATGTCGGCCCGGAGGCGCAGCTGCTCGCCTCGCCCGCTGAAATAGAGCGCCCGGCTCGGCGGGCTCGGCTCCTCCGCGGCGCCCCGCGCCTCCCGCTGCTGCCGCCGCCGGGGGACGCGCACGGCTTCCCAGGCACCGCCCGGCGGCGGCGGCGGCGAGGCGCGGCGGCCGCGNCGGTCCGGCGGCGGGGCGCGGGGGGCGGCCGGCCCGCGGGTCTCTCCGGGCCCGGCGGGGGCGCTCGGCCAGCCCGCAGCCCAGCGCGGCGCTCAGCAGCCCCAGGCGCAGCACCCAACTCCAGAGCCGCATGTCCGACGGTCCCCCCCGCCCCCCCTTCGCCCCTGCACCGCCGCCCGGAGCTGCCAGCTTTGGGAGCCTCGGCGCCTCGACTTTCTTCGCTTCTTCACCCTTCTTGGGCGAGCCCCCCCTTCCACTTGCTTTTTTCTTTTCTTTCTCGCTTTCCTCCTCAAGGTGTGTGCTCCACTCCCCCCACCTTTGAAAAATACAGCCCAACTCCTCCTGGTTGGCAATTAATTGCTCTCCCTGCTCCTTTATCTGCCTTATTCCCCCCCAACAGCTGGTTGCCTTCCTCCTTGTTTTATTTCATTTTATTTTATATGATTTCTCGCTCTACCAAAAAAAAAGCTCCTCTAAGATACTGCTCCGCTGAATTCCCTCCCCCCAAAAGATGCTCTAATTTATTTATTTTTTGCGTCCTTTATAACACAAGCCACAGCCCCCTTCTCCCCCCCAATCCCCCCTCCCCTCCCTCCTTCTTCACAAAATGAAAGGAAAGAGGGGGGAAAAATCCCTCAGAAGATGAGTAAACAAGCGTATGCTAATCTGCTCCCGAGCGCTCCACCTTCCCAATTGAATGAGTCCCTGTTAAAACTGCGGGGATCATGACTAATCAATCAGTTTGGAGAGGCCGAGCTACCCAGCCTGCCTCCACTTTGCCGCTTGCCTCCTTCCCTTGCTCTCGCTTCTCCACCCCCTCCTTCTCGTTCTTTTTTTTTTCTTTCTTTTCCTTTCTTTCTTCTTCTTCTTTTTTTAGGAAGACAATCTTAAAGTAACAATTTAATGAAATTCTGTATACACCCCCTTACGGTCCTCCCAGCTCTTCTCATTCCTGCTCAAAACACAACATTCCTGTTTTTGTTTTGTTTTGCTTGCTCCCCCCCCCCCACTCCTTCACCCGCTGCCCCTTATTATTATTTTCTCCCCTCCTGGCGGGAGAAAAAAATCTATCTCTTCTCTGAGGATCTCCTTTGCACTTTGCTGGTAAACCTCATCCTTCTCTATAGCACATAAAGAATCTTGAAACTTGATTCTCAGATTTTTTTTAATTGCTGTCTCTTTTTTCCCCGTTCACTCTCCTCTCTCTCCCCCTTCACCCCCTTTCTATCCCCCTCTTCTCCTCATTTCCCTTCTCTCCTGCCTCCCCTATCCTTCCCTCCCTTTCTCCTTCTTGCTCTCTGAATTCTCTTAAAGTTATGCAATGGTGAAAGTCCTCCCTCTTCCCTAAGCCCCGGTGTTACTGGCTTCAGCTGGTCCAAGTGTTGTCCTCACGGAATCATCAGAAGAAGCCGGAGGAGAGGCATTTGCCTTTCGGAAGCTGTGGACGCAGCACAACCAGGTCTCCTGAATACCCTTAAAAATATTCTGTTGGTTAGAAATTATTTTAGTTCTATATTGAAAAAACGAGAGAAAAATACTAAATGTGCCTGTTTTTTTTTAATTAGTTTAAGAAATTCAGGTCCTCTGACATTGTTCAAGTCACAGGTAAGGACCTGACCAATTCGCTGCTTTGTAGGTCTGTTTTGAACTTGGACATAGATGTAATATATTTTTGTTCTTCTTTTTCCCCCTCTTTATAGAACTCAAAAGCTCCCCCTTATGGCAAAACAGTTTTTTTTTTCTCCAAGTGTTTAATAAGTCAAAACGAGTTAGCAGTGGTGGATTACACATTATTATTACCAGTCTGTTCAAATAATGTAGTGATAAAAATATGCTGTGTGAGATTTGCATGTGGGGACCATGCTGGGAGCCTGGGGTGAAGTTAACTCCGCTACTGTGCCACCTTCCTCCCCATGAGCTCCTGTCCTCAGAGCTGCTCCAGATGCTGTCTGAGAGCTGGGATCCTTCCTATACTCTCCCGGGCGAGGGAACACCAGTGGAGCCCAAGTGGTGGTGAAACGATGCCGATTTGTAGAATGAGCAAATGAGTCAGACATCCCCTCTATAAAAGATGGAATGCAGTATGCAAGGATTATGGCAGCATTCTGAAAACAGGGGAGCCCAGATTCAGCTCTTGGTTTGGGAAGAACATGCCATGTAGTCTCGGGCCAAGAATGTTTGNGAGGTTTGCATGTGGGGACCATGCTGGGAGCCTGGGGTGAAGTTAACTCCACTACTGTGCCACCTTCCTCCCCGTGAGCTCCTGTCCTCAGAGCTGCTCCAGATGCTGTCTGAGAGCTGGGATCGTTCCTGTACTCTCCCGGGCGAGGGAACACCAGTGGAGCCCAAGTGGTGGTGAAACGATGCCGATTTGTAGAATGAGCAAATGAGTCAGACATCCCCTCTATAAAAGATGGAATGCAGTATGCAAGGATTATGGCAGCATTCTGAAAACAGGGGAGCCCAGATTCAGCTCTTGGTTTGGGAAGAACATGCCATGTAGTCTCGGGCCAAGAATGTTTGAACTCAGTTTCTCCAGTTATAAAATGAAAATGGCATCGTATGCTACATGTGTTTCCAGAGACTGGATGGAAAGAAGAGGATCTTTAGTGCCTGGTGTAAGGAATTTGCCCAAGTAAATCTTTCAGTTTCTGCAACTCCAAGTCATCTAGAAAAGCCCTGAGGTTGCCATTCAACTAAAAAAAGAAACATACCTATGTTGGACTACATAAATTATACCCCACAAACCCCCCTCTTTCCCCAGTAAAAGTTGGAAGACAACTACTGATTCACTTCAATTGTGGCAGTTACATATATATTTAGAAGTTATACTTCTTCCAGGGGCTTCTAACTCATTGTATGCAATAGTTTTGAATATTCCTATTCCTTTGGGGCTTTGTGAACGCTCCCAGGAAGACTTGAACTAGAGTTCTTAGTAACCACTCACCCTGGCACATGTCAGTGCTATGCCCTGAGTGAGTGGCTTTGCTAACCCTGAACTTTCTTACCTTTAAAATGGGAATAGGTGTTTCACAAAAATATTTTGAGGACTCAATATGCTCTTAAACTGTAAAAATGCTATAGAAACACCATTTAATCTACTGTTGTAGTCAAGGACCAAGTGCTCCTTAGGTTCTTAAAGATGAACAATATTCCAGGAGGCCAAGCTTTCACTTCTCCCCTCTGGCGGGCACGAAGAGGTGGGGACAGAGAGATGCAAGTCTCAGCGCCCCTTTAGCTCCTTGACCTCAGTCCCGAAATGTATTGGGAGCAACTGGCAAAGCTTTGGACTCGTCTTTTATTGAACATACATTTATTATTCTATCCCACCTATCTCGGAAACCTCTCTCACTTTTATGTATGTGTGTGTATGTATGTATGTATATGTATATGCATGTGTTTGTTTTTGATTGAGTGAATAGAACTGGATAGATTGTAACCCTTGGTTCATGATCCACAGTAAGTATTGGCCTAGGCACAACATTCTTATTTTTTGTATGTAATAAGTAGTATGTCATGTGCTGCTATCCTTCTTTCTCTCCATCTCTTGACCTTTCACGGATTTATCCTTTCTCTTTGTATTATCTAGAGTCAATGAGCAATCGTCTGAGAGGCAGGAGACCTGGGTTCTAATTCTGACCTGTGTTGAGATCTTTGACCCTAGTGTGCTCCTAAGTGAACTGAGATGAAAGAAAAGGAGTTGAAGATTCCTAAGATTGCTTCCAAATCTGAAGTGGAATGGAGCCGTTTAATTACTGCAATATGGCAACAATTCCCATCTAATCATCCCATACCTGGTCAATTCCCTCTCACTCCCCAAGGAGTCCCTTTTTTCTGGGGATTTTGGTCCTAAAAACTACTTTTTAGAATAAAAATGCTTCTGTCCCTCCACTTTTAGGATATGTTCCTTCAATATTCATTTTATTTGGCAGTAAGTAAAAACAAGGTGTTTTGCCAGGGAGGGTGTAAGAGTCTAGTGGAAGTCAGGAGAGTAACATCTAGATGGAGTCCTAAATTTTGGGAAGGGTTTGAAGGAGGGAGGGAGGTTCAAAGTACACATTTCATAGTCATCCTAACTTGGGTTCCTAGGACCTCACAGCAAGGTCCCTTGATTTCTCTGAGTCTCGGTGACCTCATTACAGATGTGTCCTGAGATAGTGTGCTATGGACACATAGTAGGTGCTAAATAAATTAGTACCCTCTCTTCCTTTACAGGGATCTAAATTCTATGGCCCTCTGACCTTTTGCCAGCTTTTACCTAGAGTCGGAGCCGCACCTACTTCCTACTCCAAGGCAGAAGGATTAGTCTCATCTCAGACTTCAGGGGCAAGTATTGTCTGTCTGGCAGAATCTGGAACTCGATTAGATTGGATCTTGCATTGTTCTTGGTGTCTCCTTTATGTCTCTCCACCAAGATTAGAGTGCTTCCTGGCCAGTGTTGTCACCATGTCCCTCCCCCACCAGCCTGAAGGGCTCCCTCCTCTGGGCTGTCCTAGAACTTCCTCTGCATGTCTCTGGGCACATCCCCAAAGCCAACTATTGCCTTTAATTACACATTTGCCTGGCTCCCCTTCCCATGTAGACGGAGATTCTGGTGCATTCAGAACTGTGTATCACCAAATGTCTAGCCCAGCACTTTGTATCCAGTTGCTGGTCCAGGACTGTTAAATTTATATAAATATAATTTATATATATGAATATACACACACACATGCACATACACACATTTGTTAGTATATATAGATATATAAATGTATAAATATACATGTTTTTGCTTCTTTAGTTTTTTCTGTGATGACAATGTGTTCAGTGCTATGAACATACTAGGTTTTTAATAAATACTTAATTTTGCCAGCTTTTATCAAATGATGTATCTGCAGACACCCAGACAGATACAGTCAAATTTAATGCCTGCCAAGTTGAGGGTCACTAGAAAAAAATCTGGACCTGAGAGTAGAAGAAATCACATTCAAATCCTGTCTCTGCTAAATAACAATTCTAATAACAGCTTACATTTATTGAGTATGCTCTATGTTCCAAGCAATATTTAAATGCTTTTTATAGGAGTGATCCCATTTAATCCTCCCAACGAGCCTACAGAGGAGGTCCAGTAATCACTCTAGTTTATAGGAGAGAAAAAATCCAAAACCTGTAAACTACACAGACTAAGTAAATAGTGGAGAGCCCAGCCAATCTGGATCTAGCACTCATCTGTGTTCTAGCTTCATGGGCTGGGCAGAATCACTTAACCTTTTGAATACTGTTTTTCATTTTTAGGGATTTCATGAGGTTATCCAGGAGATTAAATGAGATGATGGATGTCATGTGATGTAGTGACTAGTCCGGATGTCAGTGGGTGTTGGGTAAACCCTGGCTTCTTTACTTCCTCCACACCAATAGTTTAATTATATTAATGTAACACATGTAGTGGAGTTGTCAATTGTAAAAACTGTGCCAGAGTAAAAATGATCCATCTGCATTAAGCACCTACTATGTGTTTGATACTGTACTAAGTTTTTAGTTTCTACAAAGACTGGGAGATAGGTTAAAACTCAGTCTATCTGGATTGCTCAGCAGTTTTCTGCATATCCTTTTATCTTCTTAACACATGTTAAAAAATAAATTTATTTTGAGCCCTGAGTATTTTTTAGCATCTGTAAGCCCTGTCTGAAAAAAATATTAACTCCATGATTTAATAATTGCCTGTTTTACAAACCCATAAAAAAAAGAGAGCCAGTGATCATACTGTTTGCCTGAAGTGGAACTGGGGGGTTGGATGTTAGGAAATGCTCTGGCTGTGTTTTCTGAACCTTTGTGCCCACAAGTGGGTGGCCCTGGAATAAACTGTAGTCTTCGCTTAGTCTTCCTGCAGGCTGATGACTAGGGAGCTGAAACAGCAGCTTCTAGATTCCAACCCTGGTCTTTTGACTCAGGCCAAAGAGTGTTATTTTGTCTCAGGTGCCCCAGGCATTTCTCAAATGCCGAATTTTAGTTGAAGATGAAGATTGCTGCTTGACACTGCATTTTTTATACGTAGAAAAGCATATAGCTTTATCAAGTTTATTATTTTATCTTTACTCTGTATTAATAGTAATAATTAGCTATAACTTATTATGAGAGACACCATCTTGAATGGTTGCTGCATTATTTCATTTAATCCTCAAAACTATACTCCACAGCTTTCCATATTCCCATTATGCAGATTTTTAAAACATGAGGCTCAGTTAAATTGGATTTGAGGACACATTTGAACCCAAGTCTGTCTCACTCCCAAGTTCACATTGCCAATTGCTTGTCTGGCCTGCCACTAATCTACCGTTAACCCTTGTATTGTTTTAAATTGGAGTCAGGAAACTCTCTCAGTGATCTTGTGGGAGAGGAAGCTTTGTGAGGAATCAGAAATGGGCAGTGGTCAGTGTTCTCTTCATTCCTTTCCCCTTGTTTTGTAGAACAGAAAATAAAACAGTTGATAACCCCTTCCGCTTAATTCCAGGATGAATGTATTTTGTGGCTCATTTGAGAAGAGGCCTTGAGTCACATAATGGACAATGCTCTCGACTCCTTTTTTTTTTAACAGAAATTGCAGAATCACTGTCCAATTGGCCACTTTTTATATCAACTGCAATGGGAGAAATGCAATTAATTGTTTTTCAGAGAAGACCTTTCCATGGGAAATTGATCCAGCAGTGGTTTCTGATGAAACTCAATCCGTACCAGTTAAGAATAATATGACTTGTAGAGCAACTTCTATACGCTATGCATGAAGCTGAGGGCACATGTTCTCACAACCACTCTGTTAGGTTGGTTTTGCTCTGTTTGTTTTAAAAGATAAGGAAATTCAAGTTTAGAAAGAGGGAGCAATTTACCCCACATCACCTAGCTAGAAGATACATGTCGAAACCAAAACTCTAACCTATATGATTTTCTCCAACCTAGGGCAAATGTCACCTTCTCCATAACATTATTCTTTATTAAACATTAAAATAAATAATTCCCAAAGGATTACTTAGCTTTTCTTGTCCCCTGAATTATTAGATTTATGTCCTTGTCTTTCTGTGCCAGATCTTAAGCTTCTCGAAGATGAGACCTCTGCCTCTCGAGATTCCCTATGGGGTTAGAGTTCTATGTTTTATGTTGAGTAGAAGCTCAGTGGACATTTGGTGAACTCTCAGGGACCGCCACAACTTTTTGTTAGGTGTAACTTCCAGATAATGCCCTGTTTCTTTCATTTTACCTTAGCTTGAGTCCTTTGAATTCTTACAACCCAGGTGAATTCCCATCCACAGTGCACAAGCATTCCTTTGTCTCCACGTCCTTGCCAGCACTTGTTGCTTGTTGATTTATTGATAACAGCCATTCTGACAGGTATGAGGTGCTAGCTCATTGTGGTTTTAATTTGCATCTCTGATGATCAGTGACCTTGAGCATTTTTTCATGTCTATTGGCCATCTCTATATAATCTTTAGAGAAGTGTCTACCAGATCCTTTTTCCATTTTTAAAAAATTGGGTTGTCCTCTTGGTGTTGCGTTTTCTAAGTATTTTGTTGGTGGAAATGCAGACTGGTGCAACCACAACAGAAAACAGCACGGAGCTTCCAAAGACTCAGAGATCCCACTTCTGGGGACTTATCGGAAGAAAATTGAAACACTCATTCAAAAGAATGTACGCATACCTATATTCTTTGCAGGGTTATTTATAATAGCCAAGATATGGAAACAGCTGAAGGGTTCATCAGTAGGTGAGTGGATGAAACAGCTGTGGTACATTTACACCATGGGAAAGACAGAAATCTTACCCTTTGTGACAGCATGGATAGATCTGGAGATTATTATGCTAAGTGAAATGAGCCAGTCAGAGAAAGACAAGTACCGTATGATCTCACTTATATGTGGAATCTAATGAACAAAGCAATGTAACAAAATAGAAACAAAGGCATAGACACATGGAACAGACTGACAGCTGTCGGAGGGGAGGGGGTTTGGGAGACCGAGTGAAAAAACGTGAAGGGATTAAGCAAAAAACACACAGGCACAGATAACAGTATGGTGATAGCCAAAGGGAAAGAGGGGATGGGAGTGGGTGGAAATGGGCAAAAGGGGGACAAACAGGGATGGAACACGACTTTGCTTTTGGTGATGAGTGCCTTATGTAGTACACAGATGATGTTTTATTGAGTGGGGCATTCAAACCCTGTATGGTTTTATGAACTGATGTCACCCCAATAAATTCAATAAAAAACCCAGGTGAAGAAAGTTCTGGCTCTTTCAAAAAACCTTACTCATATGCCCTTCACCAGTCAAAATTAATCTCCCCTTTGCTGAAACTTGGATCTTCTCACCAAGCCCTTCAACCAGCACTCATGCATGTAGCCTTCTATGGCTCCTTACCTTGTCATGTGGACGTAACCCTTCCGAGGAGGTACATGGGGATGTTGTTAGTGGATACTGTACCAGCCCATTGTAATATCACATAGTTTTTAAAGTAGAAAGTGCTTTACAGCCTTTTAAACCTACAGATAAAGACTCACGGAGCAGAAGAGGTTCTCCCAAAGTCACACATACAAACCCTTTCAAAGTAAGGATTCCCTGGTTTCCTGGTTCCCAAACCAATACACTATCTATGATAATGATGCCTCTATTATTATAGGTGATGATAACTCATTTGTTCATTTGACAATTATTTATCAGCTACCCATTTTTGTGTGTGGCATTGTGCCCAGGTCTGGCTAGCTGTCTAACACAATTTTTCACTCTCAAATTATGATTATGGTCACTAATAGTTGAAATTTATTTGCTTATATGTGGCGAGTGCTTATACATCATATCATGCATTCTTTATAACACCCCTATGAGGCAGGTGATACGACTACTTCCATTTTACAAAGAAAAAAAAGAACTTTAGAACACAGCTTTCTAATCCCATGTTCTTAGGCTTTAGGATAAACTACAGTCAAGTTTCATCCAGATAGTTGGAAATTCACTGTCCAGTGTCCCAAGTTTGTGCTGAAACTTGTGGACTTGGCAGTAGTCAGCTCTCCACAGGAAGTCAACTGAATTTTTTAACACTGATAGAGAACGCCACTCAATTCTGGGAGAATACAGGATATTGGCCGACTAAGACCGCATCTGAAAACACTAACTTTAAACAGTGAATTGATGGCAATAATAACAATATCCTTAGAAAATGGCCATAGTATACATGAAGAACCCTGTGCTCCTCATAAGAAAGAGGAATTTAAACTTGCTGTACAGTGTCATGTTGAGAAATGACCAATTTCCACTTGGATTTGTTCCTGTGGTGTTGAATAAGGACCATGAGTGACACTAGACTGACGGAGGAGCTCTTGTAGGAGCCGAGAGTTCAGGCTTTGTTTTTACTCCTACCACCAAATTCCTGTTTTGCTTTAAACAAGTCCTTTCCCTTTCCCTTTGAGTCTCTGTCAGATCTCTAAAGGTAGAAAACTACCTAGCTCATGCATTGATAGGCACAGAGATGCTCTGGTAAGGTTATGCTATGGGACCATTGTCCATTCTGTTCTCTAAGGCAAATATTCTTTCTGAGGGGATAGTATCTGCAAACTACCAGTTGTTAAATGATTGTGAACATTACCCCATGTTGATAATTCACTTCCAACTTTAGAACGCTGTTCATCATCATCGCAAGTCCAATGGGAATTCTATTAAGACCCCTGAATGATGTACCCCCCAGAGTCCTACCCATTCAGTTCTTTCCTAATTCTCATCAGTGCCATAGAGTCATGCCATATTACTGTTTAACACAGCTCAGAACAGTGGGCTGTCTCTTGAAGTCGAATGGACCCTAAGGTTAGAAGTGGCTCTCTGGCAAGCCAGGCTTTAACCCAACAAGCAGTCACATCTTCCTGAAACTGTCTGGGCCACAGGTGACGTATATTCTCAAAGGCGATATGAACTTATCTTCATGTCCTGCATCATCGTCTTTACCCCCAGAGGGGAGAGGAGCAAGCACTGTTGGCCCAGAAAGATAAGTGGAAAAAACACTGTGTAGTTGTTACTGAACCAAGTCACTCAGTGTCTTCATGAGTCAACAGACCGTTTGGAGACCGAGGCAAGGTTGGAGAAAAATGGAGAGTTGCCCATAGTGAGCCCACACTGGCTGGTTTCAATCCTGACTGTGTGACTGTGCAGGAGACTCACCCTCTCCATGGCCCAGTCCTCTTACCAGTAAAGTGAGGGCAGTGATAATAAGACCTACCCTTTAGGGTTTCTGTGAGGATTAAATAAGTCAGTATACACTAAACATACAAGAGTTCTCTATGAAGAGTTAATGCTCAATTAGTACAAGCTCTTCTTATTCTAGTAGTCTTTCTATTAAGCTTTCACCTCTCCTTAGCATCCCAAAAATAACAACAAACATAACAGTCTGTTACTGATTTAAGAAATATCTTTCAATTGCCCATGGGGTACCAGGTATCGGGCTAAATGCCAAGGACTCATCTATGACCCATGAGCGTGCCTGTCTAATAATAATACTCAAGCACAAGCACTGAGAAACAGTGGTGCCAGGCTCTGGTCTGCTGCAGCAACATTTTCGATCCTCACAACTAAGTTCTGAGTTAGGTACCATTAGTGGCCTCATGTTACAGAGGAGGACATTAAGACCCAGAAAGGCTAAACAACTTACCCACAATGTTCAAATATGAAGGAGCCACAAATCCAATTCTGGCAGTTTGGGTTCTGAATCTAGTCTTCAGCTATTCAACCACATATCTTATTGGAGAGGCAAAACATTAAATAACTAAAATAACAAAACAAAACAAACCAAAAACAAGTGTGATAGCAGCAGATTGGAATGGTACACCCTTGGTACCTCTGGGGGAAGAAAGCCCAGGGCAAGCAGAGTGAGTCAAGGGGACTTTTACTTTGTAGTGCTTGGCTTCTACTTATACAATCAAGGTATAATTGCGCATGAATTTTGATAGTACAACAAAGAGCAAAATACTTAGAAGTGAATTAACAGCACAGAGTCTTTCTATACCCAACCCACTTTAGAATTTGTAAAAAACTTTTCTCTTCCATCATCTTCTTTGAAATTGGGAAACTCCCTGATAGCTGGGTGGGACAGCAGGAATCTTGACTAGCTCCACTTTACACATGAGGACCTTGAAGCTCAAGGGTCCAGTGACTGACCTAAGGTAAAACAGCCAGCAGGTGGGTGAGCCTGGGGTTTCTCATGTGCACCTTGATGCCTGAGCATCCCCCGTCTGGGCTGGCTAAAGCAGGTCTCCTTTACTGCTAGATGAGAAAACGTGATGATGATGATGGTAATGATGTGATGAGTACAATTCTAGGGTGCTTTCTAGGACAACGCACTCTGCTAAGCTTTAACTCATCAGCTCTTCTCCACACCCATTTGACATAAGCATGGTTCTCGGTCATACCTTCTAGATGGGCAGCCTGTGGCTCACCGACTCACAGGAGGTTGTGCAAGGATTTCAGTCAAAACCATTGAATAAAGAAATACTGCTCCTAGCTACACCCAACTAACGCTTCCACTGTTAGTTATCAGAAAGGAAAAAACAGACCTCCCCATACAATGTCAAGGCCAATTCCTGAGGAAGGTTTCCTTGACCTCCTGAGCCATTATCCTTCTGACAATGACTCTATCCATCTGCACCTCAGTTTCACCATTTGAGGAATGGAAACAATGATACCTCCTTCACTTCATATAGGGTGGTTATAAAAATGATATATTCCAATAAACCCAAGTCCCTGCACAAAGGAGGAGCCCTTATAGAAGCAGTTTCCAGCTTTGCAGTCTTATGTAAATGCCCCCTCTGGCCAAGCAGGACGTAAGGATCTGGAGAAGGTTTGTGTCTTGGAAACAGGCTTTGGAGCATGACAAGCATGAGTTTAATTTCTGGCATTAAAACATGCATGCCCCTGGGCAAATTACCTCACTTCTCTCTCGGTCTCCGTTTCCTCATCTGTAAATAGGCTTAAAGTTGCCTACTTTGCAGTGTTATTGTGAGGCGCAAATGAGATAGGGCAGTGAAAGTTCTGGCACAGGCCTGACCCAGAGTACGTGCTCAGAGACGTGGCTGTCTGCATTAGGTGTCTGTATTTCATGCCACACCAGCCGATTGCCAATACTCGAAACCCATGGAATGATAGACAGTGAGTTACACAACTTTTAAAGGAGCAATTCCAACCACAGATATTTGTTCCAAGGGATCCCATTCTATCCAAATGGACTCATTCATCCTCAGTCTATATTTCATAAGGGAAAAAGAAAAATGACATTCTTTATTTTCATTGGAACTTTTTCTTTCTCTCTCTCTCTCTTTTTTAAAAAATTTCAGACTCCTGAGGGACTAAGGAAGGTAACCCGAGAAGCTAAGACTTGATGCAAATGAATATATAATTGCTGGATTTTGGGCTGTCTTTTTCTCTGCCACATCATATGTGTCTGCCATGCCAGGCAAGTGGAAAGGAAACTGAGACAACCCCTTAGCAAGCACACTTGATTTGTGTACTTGCTTTGTCCGTGAACATGACTTCCAAACTCCCTGCCCAGGCAACATACTCTGTTATAAATAACTGTTTGTTCTTCCCCCCACTCCCCGTTACCAGGGTGTCTAAATATTAGTTTGATGATGACAATAGAACCTTTGCAGTAGGTGCTGACGTTCAGATCTGAAGAATGAAATACTGCTTATTGAGAGCATAGGCAGGGGATGCTACTAAACTCAAGGTCTTTCTTCCTTTCTTCTTTTTTTCTCTTTCTTTCTTTTCTTCCCTTCCTTCCTTCTTTCCTTCCTCCCTTCCCTCCTTCCTTCTTTCTTTCCTTCCAGTATCTCTTTCTTCCTTTCTTTTTTCCTGCTTCCTCCCTTCCATTCCCTGCCTTCTCCTCCCCAGGTCTCATGCACTGAGCACTCACCAAGCCAGACACCATTCTACAAACTTCACAGCCTCTATCTGTTCAAGTCACATAGCTTGATTCTGTCAAATGAGGACTCAATCCAAGTACCTTGCTCTCTTTACTCACTAAGAAATGTCATGCATGAATTTAAAAGTTTTCTGATCACAATAAAAAGGTATATAGGAATCTTATTAACACTTTGAGCAACTGGTCCACTTATGTACAATTAGTGTGGTTGATCTGATCCTTACCATCATGGCAATTGTGTAGTGGATATTTTCTATGACCTGCTTGATGTGGCTGCCATTACTTTGGGAACATTACAAGTATGTCCATGAGCACTGAATCTCACTAAGGCTGATAATGGTGTCTTCCTTAGAAGTGCCACAGAGACCAGAGCTATATACTCCTGATCTCTCCAGTGTGAAAAGTTTGATGTTATAATGTATTTTTCTCTGGAGGTTTTCTTACAATAGTGTCACTGTAAGTGTCATTGTTGAGCAAGATGCAATCAAGCTAATAAATCCCAGGGAACATAGACACCAAGAGAGACAGAACTAGAAAGAAGCTTATCGTGTCCAACAGCTCCCATCCCCATTTTGGAGATGGAGGAATAGGGCGGGTATCAACTAACCCTTGCCTTTG
The DNA here is from genome assembly GCF_014824575.4 of Sturnira hondurensis. NCBI lineage: Eukaryota > Metazoa > Chordata > Mammalia > Chiroptera > Phyllostomidae > Sturnira > Sturnira hondurensis. The sequence goes on along the minus strand of NW_028083079.1, from coordinate 2,442,848 downwards.
CTGGGACAAGAGCCTAGGTCTCCTGAGTCCTCCAAAAGCACCACTCCACTCTATCACAATTCTAGTCCAGCTGAATCTTTTTGGTTGAATATGCTAATGAAACATTTTAAAGCCTAGAAATGTTGTTGGGACAACGAATAAGCTCAGATGCCTGTCAATCATAATAATGACACTGTTTGGAATTCCAAGGCTCCTGCAAATGATGCTCCCTGTTCTGGGTGGTTCCAATCCAAGGAGTTATACTTCTCTGTGGTGCAGAAAAATAGGTTGCCACCCAGATAAACATGCCATTTTTAAAGTACTCATTAGTATTCCTTGTCCTTGAAGAGTGACTGTGATACCCTTCACATTCCTAAGGAAGTTATGCATATGTAACAGCAACTCCCTCTGCACCCAGATCCATTTTTGAGGTAATTATATGTTTTTGTTATTGTTGTTTTTCTGGATTAATAAGCTTCAAACAACACCTTTATTGCCTGGGGGAAAAGTCTGACAGCTCCAGATGGCAGGCCATCAAGACTGAATATGCTCCCTGAATCCTCCCACTTTATGGTGATGTCCCTTGTGGGACAGCACCGACCACCACGGGCCTGCAGCTTCTGCAGAGGAGGAAGGCAGTGCTAGCTACTGCCCTCATGCCCACCATCTGAACCTTGATGGACAGTGCTAAGATGTATTTTGGTAAAGATCAGCAGCCGACCCTTAGTCTGTACCTTCACCCCACGGAAACATCAATGGGACTATCTTCCCTGAAGAAATGTTTTGTTCATGATGTGACTTTTGATGGTCATGCTGTCCATGTCCCCAGATGGCACAGGAAAATGAAAAATCTCACCTCACTTGATTATTCTTCAGATCTTCATGATGACACTAATTACATAGTTTAATTAGCAGGCTCCTGTCTGGAGATTGGGAGCTACTGGAAGAAAGAGGGGTAAATCTTGAAATTTGCTTGATTGGATCTTCGACTCCATGCTTAGCACCTTGAACTTCTTATTGAATAAAGGAGTCTAAGAATGAGAATAAAATTTGCTGATATTTAAAATTACCATATGGTATTTTGTTCAGTTTAAAATTTTTATTTGAGAAACACTGTGTGTCAAGCAAACAGGATACAGTCTTTGCCTTCAAAAAACTGGAAAGGAGAAAACAATCTTGCAAAGAAGTGAGTATAATAATGTATTCAAACTCCTCTGATAGAGGTGCACATGGAGTACAATGGTGATTCAGGGATGGATGCTTAATTCTAACTTACATGAAGGATGATGAGCAAAAAGGTTAAGGGAAATTTCAAAGAAGAAGAAAACATAAGTTTCATCAGAAAGGGCGAGAACTGACATTTCCAGGCATGTGTGCAAAGTTCCTGTGAAAGGACTCAGACAATTTGAAAGATGCAGTTGCTTTGGTTGACCAGAATGTAATATGTACAATGATTTTGAAAAAGTTGGAGAATTGCCCCTCTAAAACATTCAGCAAGCTTGGACTTGATCCTGAGGCCACTGGAAGGTGATAAATGGCTTTATATAGTGGGTTGATATTATGAGATTTGCATTTTTAAAGGATCCCTCTGGCTACTGTTTGAAGAAAGAACTCTCCTAGATGCTGGAGGTGAGGAAACAAGACTAGAGACTGAAGGGCCCATGTGACAGGTGGTGAGGTGTGACCAAAGATAATGCCTAGAGAATGAACACAAACAGGTTCAGGAAGTAAAACCAACAAAACTTGGTAATGGAAGAAAAATGAAAAATATCTGAAAAACTTTAGAATAGGAAACTTTGAAACTAGATCAAGTGGTACTGGAGAATGCAGTGAGAACTCCCCCTCATCCTTGCTGGTAGCTGAGGTTGACATATTCTTAGTGAGGAAACCAAGGTCAGGTCAGGTCAGGGTCTGGGTGGCCCTCTCAATCCCATTAGTAGGGGTATAGTATTCTTCAGTGCCACACGACCGTGAGCTTCCTGACTCTGACGCACTCTTATGTTCTAAAACAAAAACCAACTTCATTATTCTTATTTACAACATGGCGGTATAAATAAGAGATACTCAGGCATGGATAGACCTCTCCCCAGTGCAGGAATTCCCCTTCAAACATTCCTTATTGTAGACACCATGTAGCTTCCTTAAATACTTTCAATGACCAGAAGCTTAATAATTGACAATATTGTCCTGTGTAAATCTGGAAAAGTTTAATGGTGGACATTAATACTGATATATCAATGCCTAGTTTCCACAATGCTACTGCCTATCTTAAATCCTCTTAGGTACACTATCATCATGCCAGGTAGGTTATGAGATTTGCTCATAATCACTTCACTAGTAAGTGGTAGTACCAGGTCTGAAACCAAAAAAGATGTCCTGTTCCTCTGCTCTCACAATGCACATGTGTACCATCACACGCAACCCTTGCATTGCCATCATTCTCTGGTTTTGTGTCTGTCTCCCCTGCCCCATTTGACTGTAGTCCCTTTGAGAGAAATAACTCTGTTTTATAACTGCTCATCCCACGCCTTGCTCAGAGACAGGCCCAGAACAGATAGGTGTTGGTTGAAAAACAAAAAGCAACTAAAGATTCAGTCCTTTTTGTTGAAAGGATAAAGTCTAAAGTCATCTTCTCTGAAACTGTTGATCATGGCTTTACTCGCTGAAGTCCCAGAGAAGAAGTATTTGTCTTTCACCTGAGGATCCTCAACCATGTCTCATTAATCCAACCTCTGTTGCTTACAGTCTTTACATATGGCTTCCAATTCTCCCTCCCAGCAGTAAACTTTCCTTTTCCCCTTTGCTTGTTCTGCTCTCTAAAATGTTACTAATTAATAGTGGGTGCAGCAAATAGATTTCCCACCACAACCAGCTGTTCCCTGATTATAAAAGCCTTGCCCATGTATACAAACCCTTGATGATTTCAAGAGACCAGACGAAAATTGTCACGGCATCAGGATTCAGTGCCCGAGCCTCAGGCAGTGCCTAAGTAGTGCCAAACCATGTGGATGCAAAGAAAACCAAGATGAGTCAGTGGCTCAGATGTTTTGTTGTCTGGTCACCAAGGATCTGAATGATTGGAGGCCTGGATGGCAGAGTTTGTGTGGCCATGTGTAGCCACAGCTTCAAAGTGAGCACAAGCTTAATAAAGCAAGGGCTGATTGCAGTACTGATGGGAGGTAAAACAGATGGAGAGGGAGAAGATCTGGGCAGAAGGAAGGGGGTACAGGGGCAGGCACCAGGCTTTTAGAATAGGGTGGGGGGCAGTGCTGGATCTACCAGAGAGGTTGATATTGGGGAGCTCACGTGGTCTTGGGTCATCATTCCAAGAAGGAGGGCCATGGCATTAAACATTTTCTGCAGACCATCTTGGTGGTACAGACTATGGAACACGCTTGGAGTATGTTTAACAGTGGCAGAACATGACAGGCATAGTATGGACCTGGGGATAGCTTAGTGTTTAGTGGAGACAAGGGACATTAGAATGCTTCATGATAAGTGTTCGAATAAAAAAGTACAGGCCACTGAGGGGACTCAGAGGAGGGTCATCTAATCCAGATCTGCATTTGTGTGTATATATCAGAGGCATTCCAGAAGGCTTCCTGGAGGAATTGAAATCTTAGCTGAGGGTTGCAGTATGAGTGGGATTTAGCCAGGCAATGTCAACAAAAGCCCATTCCCATCAAGGGAACAATATTGTAAAAGTCTAGAGGTGAGAAGATGAGAAGTTCAAGTAATGGAAGGAAGTTTGTTGATGAGGAGAGGGTGGTAAGAGTCAGGAGAAGTATGGTAGGGCCACCTGCTGTAAGATCTTGGAAGCCATGTTGACCCTAAACAAGCTGTGGAGTTGTGTGAGTTTGTATCATCTGTACCATGAGGAGAATGGATTAAGAGGAATGAGATGGGAGGCAGAAAAATCAGTTAAGAGGCTGTTGCTGGAATTCAAATGAGAGGTGATAAAGGGTCAGCCCCATCCTAGCTGGCATTCATGGCCCCTTTTCAGTTCCACTTGGGTCCCTCCCAAGTTATTATATGCTAGACCTTCGACTACATCTTGATCTTTCATATAGTCCTGCATCTAGGACAATTCTAGGCACATAAGACATGCTGACAAATGGTTGCTGCAAAAACGAACAAAGTAGTTCTGGTCCTCCATTATGGAAATTCTCATCCCTTTTCTCTTCCCTTCTCTTCTCTCCCCCTCCTTCTTCTTCTTCTTTCTATTCTTATTCTTTCCCTTCTCTTCCTCCTCCTCCTTCTCTCTCCCTCCCTCCCTCTCTCTCTCTCTCTCTCCTCTTCCCTCCCTTCCTCTCTCTCCCTCTCTCCCCAGTTCATATGAATAATTCTCAACTTAAAAGGATCAGGATCCTATTAAAAGTAGAAATGCCAATGTCTTTAATTTATCATATATCCACTAAATAAATAAATTTCTGATCACTTTTAACTTTTTGATTTGTTTTTTTTAAATATCTTTTCTTCTCCACTGCAAGCATCTATACAATCAGTCCTCTAGATTCAGTTATCTCTCTTTGGAATCATGTGCTCCCAGCATTGGAAGGGACTTTCAAGATGACTGAATCCAGCTGCCCTAATATGTATACTAGTGAATATACTAACTATCACCAGGTACCAGACATTGTTCTAATTGTTTGGGGTTTTACAATTTAATCTTCACAACAACCCAACAATTAGGTACTCTATGATTCCTATTTTAGGAGGAGAAAACTGAAGAACAGAGAAGAAAAGTACCTTACTCAAAAACACACAACCAGTAAGTGGCAGAGCTAGGAATCACACTCTAGAGTCTGTGTTTCAGAACTTCATCAGCTATGACAACTTTTGGAATGCCATTGGGAGCCTGGGTTCCTCCAACACCATCTCCAATAATGGGCTTTCCATTTCTTCAGTGTATTTAATGACAGGAAGGCTGGAAATATACCAAGAAGGAATGCCTCTTCCCAAAACACAAGGCTAGAATTTATTAAAATGCTACCCAATTGGGATGGTCAAATAATAAATGCTATTCTCTTTGCCACACCTCAATCTATCACTCCCCTTTGTAACTCCCTCTCTCGGGTTTGGAAGGCTTTTTGTGACACCCCCCCCCCCAGGCAGGGGTAGGTTCCCCACCTCTGCATTCTCCCAAATTCTTTCACATTCTTTTACAACTTCTTTAGTGCTTGACTTTCTCTTCAGAGAGAGATGCCCACCAGGATGAGGACATCTCACCTTGCCTTGTTCCCCACTGGGTCCCCATTCCCAGTACTGGATCAACAGATTGCATGTGTTCACAAAAAATGTGTGGAGTTGATGAAGTTTTAAGAAAGGTATCCCATTTTCTGTCACAGGGACTGTTTTGCTTTTTCAATCTGGATGTGTTTTACCCTCCCTTTTTCTTTTGATTTTCACCTTTCTTACCAAAGGGGATGAAGAAACTATCAGTGCCACACAATGGGAGGTACTGTGGCAAGATCTAGTTCAGCCTCAGATCTGAGTTCCCATTTCAGCTCTTCCAGGAGTGTTTGGTGTTACTTTGGGCAACTGATTTGTATTTCCCAGACATCTATCAAATGAGGAATTTGGACAACATTAGAGATTGCAAAATGGTAGCCTATGGGTTGTGCTGACATGCTATGTTTCGCCTACATAGTATTTTTTTAAACACTTGCATTTAGTGCCATTAATAATTTCAAAAAAATTTATTGCCAACTCATCAAAATTTGAATGCATTAGAGCCTTCCTGTGATCACAGAAGCTATCAGTCCTGGGACCTCAGTTGCAACGTTCTCTTTACATGAAGCTTAGCTTCCGCAGTTTGCTTTCCTGACTGGTGTCACTCATTTGCCTTCCATTCCTGGCCTTTGTGAATGTTTTAGTTCACTACTCCTGGACCAAATGATCTCAAAGATCTTCTCCACACTTAAAATCCTTGGGGGAAAGCCCCTGGTTATATGACATAATTGGGAACAAATATCACATACTGATGTTTTCCCTCCCAATAGGTAATAAAATGCATATTTTTATTATCCTTGAAGATAATACTTTTAAAAACTTTCAGGGGAAATTGGAATTATGTGGAGAAATTAAATTATCATTTTGTTTTTTAAGGGCCTGGCTATGCTCCCAACCCATATAATCCCCCTCACCAGAAAACTGAGAGTAGTGAGTAACAGGACAACTTGACATGCATGCCTACTTGGGCATAAGTAAGGAAAGAATCAGTTCTAGGAGGCTTGAAAACATCATTGGGTATCGCTTAGCCCTAGCAAGGACTCCAACAGCCATTTCCCTGCCAAAGTACTGTCTGAAACCTACAAGACAAGATAAACTTGAAAGAAGTTAGAAGGAAGCCTTCAAAGCAATTCAAGCATCAGAAGCAAAGGCTTGAATGAGATCTACAATGTGCAGTCAGTACAATGTCTACCACACAGCAGACATTTAAAAGATGGTGATACACAAGGGGAAAATGTGAAGTATCTTTTGCAGGAGAGATGCACAAAGGGATGTTGAGGGCAGATCTCATGTACTTGCAGAACTAAACCACTTCCTGATATCATGCCCTGGCTTTAATTTAATGTTGTTTCTGGGCCACTTGGGCTTCTTTTTATGCTCAGTAGTTTGTCTTCTGGTGCCATCTCAGCAGGCACTATATTCCCAGCATCCTCTTTGACTTCTGACCAAGAGTGGGCAATTCAGGTCTCTTGGCTGGCTCAGCTTACAAGTGTTCCCTCTCTCTTGCTTTGAATATATCTGACCTCCTGGTCTCATGCCAAATATTAGGGAACAGGTGAGAGACAGAGAGACTTCTGGATCGCCCTTTTCCCAGAGGGCCTAGTGGTGTGATCACACACAATGAGAGAGATGGAATTTCCCTGATTCAGGAGGACACAACGGACTCAAGTTGGCCCACATTTGTCTTCTGGTACAAATAAACATGTGGAACAACAAGCTGGGTAGTAGAAAATGCTGGACTCTGTCCGAAATGGGTCTGAGCTTTGCCTCTTGTCTCTATTTTAGAGAGTTTTTTTAATGACAATAAAATATATGTAACAGAGAATCTACCATTTTAATAATTTGAAAATGTCCAGTTCTGTGGCATTACATACACTCACATTGTTGTGCAACCATAACCACCACCCATCTCCAGAACTTTTTTACCTTCCCCAGTCAAAATTTGGTATTTATTCAACCACAGCTCTCCATTTTTTCCTCCTCCAGCTCCCAGCAACCACCATTTTCCTTTCTGTCTCTTTGAATTTGACTACTCTAGATTCATCATATATGTAAATGGAATCACACCATATTTTGTGTGTGGGACTGGCTTCCTTCTCTTAGCATGTCTTGAAGGCTCATCTATGTTGCAGCATATGTTAGAATTTCCTTCCTTTGTAAGGCCTAATAGTACTCATGTCAATGGGTACTTGGGTTACTTTCACTGTAGCTATTGTGAATAATGCTGCTCTAAATATCAGATGTGCAAATATTATATAGATATTTTTAATCACCACTTATATACATGCTTTGGTTTGCAGGCTGGCATTCAATCCACTGAGCCACAGTAGCCAGGGCTTATATACATTCTCTAAAAGCAAGAATTAGTAGCTAACATTATACAGCCAAAAGAGAAGCCCACTGGACTTATATTAATGAGAATAATTTTAAAATTGGATGAAGCTGCCCTGGCTGATGTAGCATAGTTGGTTGGAGAGTTGTCCCATACATCAAAAGGTTGCAGGTTAGATTTCTGGCTAGGGCACATGCCTAGATTGTGGGTTTTGTCACAGCATATACAGAAGGCAACCAATTGATGTTTCTCTCTCACATTGATCTCTCTCTCTCTCTCTCTCCGTCTCCCTCTCTCCCTCTCTAAAAGCAATAAATATATCCTTGGGCAAGGACTTTTAAAAAATTGGATGATGCTAAGAGGATTATGGAACATTGATCTTCCACATTTTACTTGAAGTCCTTTTCTAAAACTAAGGTATATTCATATCCTTTTGATCTTTTAAATATATCTTCAAATTTACATTAGTTTCAGAATAAAATACAAGTCCCTTCACATGACACGCACTGTCTCAGCCAAATTTTTCACACCTATCTGCTGTCAGTTTGTCCATCCCCAAGATCCCTGTGCAGTAATCAGATTATATGTTCTGTCCTGTCCTTGATCCTCAGGGCTCTGCACTTCCTATTCTTGTCACCCTTACCTTAGAGAACCTCTCACTCTAGCACTTATGATACAGTATGGTTTAGTGGTCTTTTCCTGTGTCATTTCTCTGTGGGCTACTAGAAGGTTAGGATTTTATCTTACTCATCTCCACCACACTTTCATTCAGCATGTTGATATAATTTGCAGTGAGTTCATCGTAGTTTCTCTGTAGTTTTTGATAATTCTCAGTGAGCTCATTGAGCTTCCTTATAACCATTGCTTCGAACTTAGTATCTGATAGTTGACTTGCCTCTATTTCATTTAGCATTCTTTCTGTGACTTCCTCCTTTCCTTTCATTTGGGGTTTGTTTCTTCATCTTCCCATTGTTTGTGAGACTCTTCTTGTTAGTCTCTGCTTGTTAAATTGATCTGTTCTGACTACCTGGGTTTGTGGTGTGAACTTCTATGGTAGACACCTGTGAGATTCAGTGGTACAGTCAGTCTCCTTGATCTCCTGAACTTGCTGCTCTTGGGATGTCATTTATGCTGGCTGTCTGGATGTATTTGGGTTTTGATTGTTGTTGGGTCTTTCTTTGAGTGGTCCTTCCGCCCAGCTGGTTGACTGAGAGGCACTCTGCCCACCACGTCTTGAATGTTGTTGTGCAGATGCAGACAGGTTGTGTCAAAGCTGGTTCTTCTGTCTGTTTGAGGTTATGAGGCTCCTCTCTCACTATTGTTCAGTTGTTTGTGTCTTTCACCTCCTCCTTTGGCAATTTCTGGCTTTTTTTCTTCAGTATTTTGAAACTTTGCCTCCTTTTCTCTCTTGGTCTCATTTAGTATGAAAGGAACTCATATTTTTCAAGTGAAAGAATGAATGAGTGATTGAAAGTTTCAACCCTTAGCCCTGGCTGGTGTAGCTCAGTGGATTGAGCGTTGGCCTGCGAACCACACGATCGCAGTTCGATTCCCAGTCAGGGCACATGCCTGGGCTGCAGGCCAGTTCCTGGCAGGGGACTCACGTGAGGCAACTGTACATTGGTGTTTCTCTCCTTCTCTCCTTCCCTTCCCCTCTAAAGATAAATAAATAAAATCTTTTAAAAAAAAGAGAAAGTTTCAACTCTTTCATTGTGTACAACAGGATTTGAACATCTTGATTGGACCTTTATTTTGCTGTACAAATCTATTTTTAAGATATAGTACAAAAGAAAATATAAGGCCCACATACATATGGAGTCTGAGAATTTTTATTTGAGGAGTCGAACATGTACTTTAATTTCCACATTTTTTTCAGCACATGGGCAGTGAGAGGAGGTCACTGTAAAGTTACCATGAGCCAGAGTCTGCATTATAGAGAAAAGGATCAAGGAAGGAATTTCAATTTCCGAAGAGCAGCAACATGTTCTCTTTAGATAGTCCTCACTATGGGGGTAAAACAGGAGTAATTTAAATAAAATTTCATTGTGGCAAAAAAACTAAAGGTCATGTGACAAGTCTCGCTTTGGGGGCCTTGGTTTATTTACTGGCAATGGGAATGTTGGGGGCCTTGGTTTATTTACTGGCAAATGGGAATGTTGGACCAGAGAGTGTGAAATGCTCCACCTTGTAACTATTTGGCAGTGCCCTCCCAACAGAACATCCTCAGTTTAAGCACATACTGAGAGCAGTCCTGAATATCTTTCATGGTTGCCTTTTTTCCTGGACACTAAGCTCTCTAGATTATGGACCCATCAGTTTAAGTTCTCTTCTTTGAGACCAAAAGAAGCCTGTTTGGAGTATCCTGGAGTCATCTTCTCCCCTGAGTTCCTTCTCTTGAGGAAAAACACCCCCCAGTTCTTTCACTCTCATGATTTTCAGACCCTTTCCTCATCGAATACGTCCCACTCTGTTCTTTACATCTTCAGGTGTGGTAGCAGGAGTGGGTGCTAAGATTTTTTAGGAAACCAACCTGGTACATTTAGAGCCCAACTTTGATGTCTCTATGCACAATGACATGTCACTTAAGTCAGAGGAGATTTCATCCAGAAGCTGCGAGTAATCTGAATCTCAGGATCTGTGTTACTCGAGAGAAGGATAAAAGGTTCTAAGGGAGGAAAACCAGGCTAAGAAATAGAAGAATATTGGTGATCTCTTCCTTTACAGAGTCTTTCCAGTTGCGTTTGGTCACTTATTATAATAGTCTTTTATTGCTGTTATAAAAAATTACTGCCCCATTAGTGGCTTAAAAATAAAAAATGTATTATCACACAATTATCTAGGGCAGAAGTCCAGTTTGGCTTGGCTAGAGCTCACAAAAAGTCCAGTGGGCTCTGGTTAAAGTCTCACAATGCTGAAATCCAGGTGTCAGAGGCACAATGACCCCTCCTGGTTTTGGGCAGGAGTGACAATACACTTCCAAGCTCACTCAAGTTGCTGGAAAAATTCAGATCCATGTAGTTGTAAGATTGGAGATCCTGTTTCCTTGCTGGTTGTCCACATGGGAAGGTGATGGAATGAAGTTGATGATGCAGGTAAGGGCCAGATTGTGCCTTGGAGCTGTTTGAGTTCAAAGTTCAATGGAAAAATTATTGGAGGATATACAAACAGAAGGGACCTGATCTAATTTTGTGTTTATAGACAATATGCTGGAATCTACTGCAGTGGCCCAAGCAAAAGATCACTGTCTCACAATCTAGTGATGAAGTCCAAGATCTAAGCTCCCAAGCAGTACAGCTTCAAGTTTTGTGGCACAGTTTAAGAAGCATCAGATCAACTCATTTAGTTTTTGAAGCTAGAGTCCTAGATAATGTGTGATACAACTTTGCATCTCAAAGGTAAGTAGGCAAGACTAAAATCCAGCCTGGAGGCCTTCTGCCAAGTGGTCTTAGGCCCAGTTATGGTGGCAACCAGCCTTGGTTTGAAGAATGGCCTTTCTCATGCACCTGTCAGTCTAGCATAGACACCTACCAACCTTGGATTGCTTTGTAGGTCCTGATAGGTAGTCCCCGGCTGGTTATAGGCAGCAGCTGGCCTTGATCTGCACTAGATCCCTTCCTAACACACTTAGTTGCTGGCTTCAGACCACAGCAGAGAACCACCTGATTTCCTCCACAAGCAGCACACCCAAAGGATGGTCTTGGGAAGCACCAGAACCCACTGGAGTGAATCCTACTCTGTGGGGTCAGCCCCGACACAGAAGCTTGAACTCTGTGACCTTGGCCAATTCTTATGGCCCATCAAAATGAGGGTAAATCCTACCCACTGACATGATGACAGCACAATCAAGGCTCAACCACAATAGGAGGACAAACACAACCCACATAAGGGACACTCTTGGAACACCTGGCTCAGGTGATCAGGGAGACTGTGCCACTGGGCCCCACAGGACACCTACTGCATAAGAACATCTTACCAAGACTGGGAGAAATAGCAAATCTACCTAATAGATAGAAAAAGGCACAGAGAGGCAGCCAAAATGAAGAGACAAAGAAATGTGTCCTAAAAGAAAGAACAGAACAAAACTCCAAAAGAGAACTGAACAAAGTAGAGGCAATCAATCTACCAGATACGAGGTTGAAAATACTGGTGATAAGGACGCTGAAGGAACTGAGTGAGAACTTCAACAAAGAGATAGTACACATAAAAAGGACATAAATCCAGCCTGGAGTAACATGTCCAAGTTCACAACATCAGTCGGATGCAGCGCTGCGATTAGAACCTACGCTTCATGACTTCTAGCCCAGTGCTCCTTGTACTAAGCTTACATGCTCAGGGTTGGTCCTTGTCAAGTATTTCACAAGCAAATAGCTGTTCATGAAATACAGAACCCTTCCCTATTTTGGGGGAACTGATAGAAGAAATACATGCTATTCTTGATGTTGAGGGTTGTAATAGGTAAAATAAAAGTATGGATCAAAGAAAAAGAGAGACTGTCTGCAGGTGTTAGGGAGATAAAAAGAGTTTCTAGAATCATGCCATCAAGAACAGGACTGATTTATTCTGATGGTACCAGAATGGCCTGGGAAAGCTGAGTCTGGTACCATATCAGACACCAGCAATGGCTTCCTGGAAGGTCAAAATTCCTTATATGTCTTTGGTACAATTGTAAGGCAGGACACAGGTTCAAAACATGGTTAATTCATGTCCTGCTAAATTAGAATCAGCTGTAATTAAGAGAAAGCATGTGTAAAGCTAATACACGGTAAAGACCAAAATAGTAATGACATCTTCTTAGTAGCAACAATATATTTTTGTATAATGCAATCCCCTTTATATATTTTTATCCATCTAATCTTACTGCATTTGTATAATTCACACAAGTCACATCCCTGTGTGTGCATGAATGATATGCTATTGTATATTAGCTACACACATATATATTTCTTTGTTGTTGTTTTTTCTGTAGTGAGATCCTGGCTTAATCTAAAGGGAATTTAGCTTTGTCTATGCATGCCTAATGAAATGATAAATTTGGTACACCCATAGGCCTGTATTTGCATGAATGGATTTATATAAGAGCTTTGTGTTTAAATTTTTTCTCTTAGTAAAGGAGGAAAGATCAGGTTGATACCCTGGTAAATGCAGAGAGAGGGGACAGGGAGAAGGGAGAAGGGAGAAGAGTTAAGAGTAGAAGAGTAGAATGTGTAACAGGTCATCTGCTTTTGGGTAGCATCATAGATTAATTCTTGTCATCAGATACCTGGGGGAGAAAGTAAAGAAGAGGAGGGCAATACTGGAGATGTAAAGTAGAGGATTATGCTTCCTTCTCAGATGGGTTTGACCCTTTGTAGAGAAATGTTGGTGGCAAGATCTAAAAAAATTGTTTTCATAATTTGTGAAACTTAAAACTTATAATAAGTATATCAGTTAGCTATAGCTATATAACAAACCATCCTCCCTAAAGTAGTAACTTGAAACAGCCATATGTCATTTTTTTGCATCTAAGAGTTGTTTGGACAGCTCTTCTGAATGGGGCTGGTCTTGGTTGAGCAATTTGTTTTTTTGTTCCTGGGACTCAGGTGATCAGATGAATGTCAGTGAATCCACAATAGTCTTAGTTGAGCCAACTACCTATGCTTCAGATGCCTCATCCTCTAGCAGTCTGGTCCAGGCACATTTTTGCAAGTACTTTTACAAGGCTCTGTTTACATAAAGTTTGTTATTATCTCCTTGGACAAAGTCAGTCATATGGGCCAAGCCCAGAGTCAGTGGGTTTACTATCAAAGGATCTGGATTCAGGGAGGAATGAAAACTTTTGCAGTAAATCATTTGGCATGTAAGCAAACTTTCTTCAGGTGATAGAGGTGTGCAGAGCTGAAAAATGGAGCATTCTCCCCAATTGACTAGAACACAGAGTGGCTCTGATGTAATGTGTACTGTATTAAAAAAAAAAAAAAAACAGCAGGGTTTGGCATGGAGCTCTCTCTCCACTCACTGCTGAGATGGTTGTGGAAGCATGTAATGAGTCAACTGCTCCACCAGCAGAGTCTCTCTGATGTTCCACTTTGGACCTGCAGTAGGAGAAGTACATAAATATTTGGTAGCGTATTTTGAGGGGCCCTGGGGTGAATCATCCTTAGCAGGAGCACATTATTCCCTTTCAGGGCCCTGAGTGTCATATTTAGGATGAGCAACTGCCCCAAGTGACTGTGCAGAAGAAAGCAACAAAGGGACTAGAAGGACAAGAATTAACTTACCGAGCGTAGGTTGACATAAAAAATAACTGAAAAAAAGACATTAGCTAGATGATGCTGAGAACCCTAATCATGCAAGTGAGAGCTTGGAACAACAAAATGTGGGTGTTTGGGAAATGGAGACCTTAGGTCGGTAAACATGGAACGTGCCAGCTTTATTTACATGTTTATTTGTAAGGATCCATGTATTGCAACATGTATTATAACCTAGCTTTCCTACCAATGAGGTTAAGATACTTTTCTTGAATTAGGAAGGTCTTGATCTCATCCACTTGAACTGAATAATACTTAGTAGTTTTTTTTTAACATCATTTCTTTTAGATTTTATTTATTTATGTTTAGAGGGGAAGGCAAGGAGAGAGGGAGAGAAGCATCTATGTATGGTTGCCTCTCATGTGTCCCCTGACTGGGAATTGAACTGTGATCCTCTGGTTCGAAGGCTGCGCTCAATCCACTGAGCTACACCAGCCAGGCTACTTAGTAGTTTTTTTAACTTTTGTTTTCTTTGAGAAAGCAATGTGAGAGAAAGAGCAGGAAAAATATTCTGTACTGGCATCAAGCAGACTTGAATCAGCATCTTAATTTTACTTGTAAAAGGGTTTAACATTGGCAAATTACCTAATATCTCTACGGCTCTGTTTCTCATCTGTAAAATGGGAACAACCACATCTTTGTTATGAGGATGGAGGAATAATTAACAATAAAGCATGCAAATGAGCTGATGCATCATAGGTATCCAAAAATTGTTTTCATCATCAAATTTAATGCATGTCAACTAGAGGCCAGGCATAGTCCTACATGCTATAGATTCAAAATAGCCAATGGTCCCAAAACCTCACATATAGATTTAATGAATAAACAAATGAGTAATGATATGCCTGTCTCCCCCTACACAGCAATGAGTTCTTGAGGTCACAGTGCTGTGTTCCTCTTTGTAGACCCAGTATCTCCAGCATCTAGCACAGAGCTTGATGACTCAATGTTTTTGAATTGAATTGTATAATATCTCAGAAGTCTGGTCTTTCTTATCATAATTAACATGCAGTCTCACACAAAATAGCTATTAAGTCCATTTTGGAAGGCCAAATCGCTAAGTGATCAACAGAAAATGAAGAAAATGAAAGGGAAAAGGAATAATGGAAGAAAGGAAGAAGGGAGGGAGGGAGGGGGATAGGAAAAAGGGAGGAAGGGAGAAACAATGGAAGGAGGAGAAATAAAAGAAATGAAGTTGAAAGAAATAAACAAAGAAGAAGAAACAAAGGAGAAGAGGCTCCTCTTCCTGTCTTTTCTGCCAGAATTCTTGACTATTTGCTTCTGATAAACACCACTGCCCACCCCTGAGAGCAATCCTGCAGGAGTAAATGGGCGTGCAATAAAACATAATGATGGCCCCAGGCAACCTGGGACCAGGAGACAGAGGAAAACTTCTAGTTCCCCAGGTCCCTATCTTCTTGGAATGAAGTTTCCTTTTTCTTTTTCTATTTTTTAACATTCTGATTGACAGCCAATCTCCCCTGCCCCCAGTGCTCATGTGTGCTCATCTCAGATACCAAGCTCTCCCCCAGTCCTTTTCTCTCAACACCAAAACCGGGGTAATTTATCTTCCCTGGGCTAAACTCCTCTGGGGAGCTCCAATCTCCCACTCGCCTCACCTCCTGCTATACCCTAACCTCTCACCACCCAACCATTGCCCCCCTTAGCCCTTGCTCCTACCCCTCAGTTGTCAGAATGTGTGGAAATTAATTGATTTGGGAAGGTAGAATTTGGGGTGGGGGCTGTAGTAAATCAAAACATTCCATTCATACTGCCCCAGCTTTCAAGGAGAACAAGGAGTCCTCAAAGTAATAAGGAGAAACTAGCCCTGAGGGGGTGGGCTGGGGGAAGAAAAGACAGAGGAAGAGGAGGAGATCTGAAAAATTGGATTTAGGGTTCATGTATTAGAAATTTGGCCCACATGCTTCTTGGGGCGATGTTGCTCCATGAAATAAATACTGTCTTGGGCTTTCAGGGAAACTATTGCCATATGTTGTGGGGCTGGAAAGTTTCCCACCCCTTCTCTGCACCCCTAACTCTCCCCCAACCTCCCCCCACCCTGTTGATTTACTTAAGGCTCTGATTAAGTTTTGTGAAATCCATATCTTTGCCGTCACTTTCCTATATGTTACAGATGGACTGGAGAGGGAAGGCCTGCTGCCAGCCATTGGAGAAGAGGGACCCCCTCATTGCTGGGTGCCAAAAGTATAGGAGTTTACATGCTTGTGGTGGTTTTTGCCTGCTTGTGTGAGAACACTGAGAAACCCCTGTGAAGTTCTGGAGGCTGCCCTGAAAGTCTAAGGAGACAAAATCTCTCCTGGATAGAAGAGCGGAAGGTGCAGAGATGCAGATTTCAGCCCAACAGAAGGAAAATACAGAAATCTTCGTAGCAATCAGAAACATTCTGAAATAAAGCAGGCTTCTCCAGGAAGTAAAAGCTTTCTTTAACTTGCCATGTTTAAGCACACGTGTCAACATGCTGTTGAAGGAAATTATGAATTGCATGAGGGCTTGACTTACATCTATAGTTTACCAACTTTTATGGCCTAGAAACTCCAGTGTATGTATAACAAAGAGGCTATGGAGTTTTCCCTGGAAATAAATGACTTAATATTTTGTCTTTTTAAAAGAAATGTTTACTGATTTTAGAGAGAGGAGAAGAGGGGGAGAGTGAGAGAGAAACATCACTGTGAGAGAGAAACA
The DNA here is from genome assembly GCF_014824575.4 of Sturnira hondurensis. Classification (NCBI taxonomy): domain Eukaryota; kingdom Metazoa; phylum Chordata; class Mammalia; order Chiroptera; family Phyllostomidae; genus Sturnira; species Sturnira hondurensis. The sequence continues at coordinate 2,426,315 of NW_028083079.1, read as the reverse complement.
CTGACTGGTCACCCTCCCTATGTACCCCAACTGAGGATTGGAACCTGCAACCTAGGTATGAGTCCTGACCAATAATCAATCCCATAGCCCTTTGATGTATGGGAGATGCACCAACCAACTGAGCCACACCTTTGATGTATGGGAGATGCACCAACCAACTGAGCCACACCAGCCAGGGCAATATTTTCATTGTCTTGATTAACATAAGAAAATAGGATTCGGGAGTTATTATATGATGACACAGTCTTAACAAAGTCTTGATTGACAAAGATATGGTTTCTACAAAAACATTAAAAAATAAAACTCGTTTGAAGACTCTGGGTATTTTTAATTAAGAGATGATTAGAGAAATTGTGACCAAAGTTGTATCAAAAGCAATAAACTTAGCAACCCAAGTCAGCTCATTGGAAATATCTCAATATTTAGTGTAAAACCAATTTACTTATCATGTTACACAAAGTAAACATCTTCAGAGTCCCCTAAACACCAGGGACCCACGGAACATAGTTTTAAAACAACTGCATAGGTCTGTGAGCGCCCACTTATCTCTGAAGTTGCAAGAGTTTTGAGTAGAGTAAAATAGTGGGATTTCTTCTCTATGGGATGGGCTGAACGAATCCTGCATTTCTTTAGGAGTCTGGATTATATTCGTGGAGCTAATTAGTGTTTAGAAAGTAACTGCCACCATAATGCTTATGAGGACGGATACTCTTTTGTAAAAGTAATGTTGAGAAGCAACTTAGTTCCACTGATCCAGGCAGGTGTTGTCAATAAGTGCTGTAAGGGATAAGAACGGATTACAAATATGTATCTTAGTTCAAGATCCCCAGAAGCAGACCCTAAGGCAAGAGTTTCAGTGTAAGTAGTTTACTTGAGAGGTAATCAGAGGAAACCCCAGCAGGGGAGTGGGGAAATACTAAATGCAGACAAGGAAGAGAAAGAAGCCAATAAAGCAAGTTACTACTGTGTGTGGGCAGCTGGAACTTTTATCTCACTGGAGAACTCTAGGAGCCAGTGTTGAACATGCGCTAAATATCCTAAAGAATCCACTTCACCCTTATTAAGGTCCTACTATGAAAAACAAAGTAGAAAATAATTGTTGATGAGGAAGTAGAGAAATTGGACCCCTTGTGCACTGTTAGTGGGAATGTAGAAATGATGTAGCCATAATGGAAAATAGCATGACAATTCCTAATATAATTAAACATAGCATTACCATATGATTCAGTAATTCTACTTCTGGGTATATATCCAAAAGTATTGAAAACACGTATACAGACAGATATTTGCACACATTCACAATCACATTATTCACAACAGACCCAAAGTGGAAGCAACCCAAGTGTCCATCTACAGATAAATGGATAAAGAAAATGTGAATAAAGCTGCAATAAACATAGGGGTACATACATCTTTACAAATAAATGTTTTGAAACTTTGAAATATACATAATTTTTATTAACCAATTTCACTCCAACAGATTTAACTTAAGAATAAAATAAAAAGATAAAAATTTAGCCCTGGCTGGTGTAGCTCAGTGGACTGAGTGCGGGCCTGCGAACCACACCATCGCAGTTCGATTCCCAGTCAGGGCACATGCCTGGGTTGCAAGCCAGTTCCCAGCAGGGGACTCATGAGAGGCAACCATACATTGATACTTCTCTCCTCCTCTCCTTCCCTTCCCCTCTAAATATAAATAAATAAAAAATCTAAAAAAAAATTAAAAATGATAAAAATTAAAAAAAAACAAAGAAAATGTAGTACAAACATAAAACGGAATATTACTCAGCCTTTAAAAAGAAGGAAATCCTGCCATTTGGGACAACATAGATGAACTTGGAAGGCACTGTGCTAAGTGGAAGAAGCCAGACACACACAGAAAGACACATCTGTATGGCCTCACATATGTCTGGAATCTAAACCTGGTCAAACTCAGAAGCAGAGAATAGAATGGTGGTTGCCAGGCCAGGGGTGGTTGGGCAGAGAGAAAAATGGAGAAGTTGTGGTCAAAGGGTACAAAATTTCAGTAATGCAAGATAAAAAATTTCTGGAGACTCAATATAAAACATACTGTCTATAGCTAACAATAGTATATTGTTACTTATAACTTCTTCTACTTACAACTTCTAAGAGAACAGATTTTTATGGTAAGTGTTCTTACCAATAATAATACCAACAACAATAGTTATGTTATTATAAAGGAGGCAAGAGGAAACCTCAGGAGGTGATAGATATGTTTATGGCTTTGCTGGTGGCAAGGATTTCATAGATGCATACCTACCCCCAAACGTGAGTTGTATATGTTAATTATGTACAGCTTTTTTCATGTCAATTATACCTTCATGAAGTGGTTTTTAAAAAGTAGCTATGGAATCTCAGGACAATTTTTATACTTTTCTGAGCCTTGGTGCTTTCATCTATAAGGGAAGGCTGAGATAACAGTATCTACAGTAGGTGATTGTCATTTGTTCTGCCATGAATATGGGCTTGTTCTCAATTTTGGGCATTGTGAGCCTTAAAAATAGGAAGCCCATGTAAAGAAATGAATCCCTTTAGGTATCCTGGTCCTGAAGGCATCACCTGGATCTGGCTGACTGGATGCCTATGCCTTGGATTGGAGGTTGAGTGAGTGGTTTGTAGATGAAGGAATGAGAGAGAGGGGATTTTCAGTTGGGGCAGAAGTGTCCGTAAGTAGTCTGCAGCCACAGGCGCTGGGGGCCTGCAGAGGCCCTTGTGTCTGCTGCCCAGAAATAGTCTGGGGCTTAAGAAAGGCAGAGGGGACTTCTGTTGTTGCTGGTACAATTCCTACCTTCTAGGGTTCTTGTGGGAATTAAACAAAATAAGATATATAAAGGATTTTGTACGGGTTGTGCCAGGGAATAATTTGCTTGCTTCTGCTCCTTGACAAAACAGAAACTTTTAAACAGAACTGCAGGCTTACTTCTGAGTGCAAGCTATTGGCTTTTCCTTTTTCTTGCATCCATCCATCATGCCCTCTCTCCCCCGTACACTTCATGCGTTCTTCCAGAAAAAACAAAAAAGGTGAGCATTCACAGAAGTTTGCTCCATGACTTAATTCTATCCAGAAGAAGGCAAAGAATGATGAATGTTTAAAGTTTGGTTGTAGTTCATTGACATCATCTATCATAGTGTTTTTTGGATTTTTTTTCTGTTTCTTACCAGTGGACACATTTTTTTTTCTCCCAGTGAAATTCTATACTGAATGTCCACATGTGAATTAAAAGTTAACTTGCACTTATGTCTTTGTTCTGCGATATATCCTCATTTTCCAAGAATGATTTTATGCTATGTATTACGATAATTTGTCCTCTGTATTTTCCCATTTACTTAGTTCTGCATCCAGATAACCTCCTCTCTATGTTCCTTCTATCTTTACACGTGCTGTAACATTATGCACCTAGTAGACATTCAGTGATGATCTATTAAAGGAAAGGGTCCAGTAGAGGTATTTTTCACATTTAGCTTAGCCACTAATAAATTTTGATCCAAAGTAGTGTATTTCTGGTGTTGTTCTAGGATACATTCACTACGATACTCTACAGGCATAGGGGAAAGGGGAACTCCTGAGATAATGAGAAGACAGTCACTTATGATCTAATGAGAGCAGGTATATAAGAAAAAATATCACCAGAATGAACCCAAAATGGATAAAAGACTTAAATATAAGTTGTATATCCTAAAAGTCCTAGTGGAAAGAATAGGCAGTAAAATTTTAGATATCCCACATAGCAATTTTTTGCTGATATATCTCCTAGGGCAAGGGTAATAAAGGAAAGAAATAAACAAATGGGACTATATCAAAATAAAAAGTTTCTGCATGGCTAAATAAACCATTGTCAAAATAAAGAGGGAACTGACTGTACAGGAGAACATATTTTCCAATGATATATCAGACAAAGGTTTAATCTCCAAAATGTATAAAGACCTCATATTGCTCAATACCAGGGAGACAAACAATCCAATTAAAAAAATGGGCAAAAGACCTGAATAAACACTTCTCCAAGTAGGATACATGGATGGTCCATAGACATATGAAAATATGCTCAACACTACTAACTATCAGAGAGATGCAAACTAAAACCACAATGAGATATCACCTCATCACACCTGTCAGAATGGCCATCATTAATAAGTCAACAAATAACAAGTGCCAGTTAAGATGTGGACAAAAGGGAACCCTAGTGCACTGTTGATGGAATACAGACTGGTGTATCCACTATGGAAAAGAGTACAGAATTTCCTCAAAAAATCAAAAATGGAACTGCCTTTTGACCCAGCATTTCCACTGTGGAGAATATACCCTAAGAGTCCCCAAAACACCAATTCAAAAGAATTTATGTACCTTTATGTTCACAGCACTGCTATTTATAATAGCTAAGTGCTAGAAACACCTGAAGTGCCCATCAGTAAATGAGTGGATCAGAAAGCTGTGGTACATTTATACAATGGGATACTATGCAGCAGAAAGAAAGAATGAGCTCCTACCTTTTGTGACAGCATGGATGGAACTGGAGAATATTATGCTAAGTGAAATAAGCTAGTCAGTGAAAGACAAATACTATATAATCTCACTTATAAGAGGAGTTTAATGAACAAAACAAACTAATGAGCAAAACAGAACCAGAGGCATGGAAACATGGAGCAGACTGACAGCAGCCAGAGGGAAGGGGGTAGGGGAATAATGGTGGAAAGGAGGGGAAGGGACTAGTCAAAGAACATGTATAAATGGCCCATAGACATGGATAATGGTGTGGGGATTGACTATGGGAGCAAGGGATAAGCTGGGCAGAGGAAAGCAAAGGGGGAAAAATTGGGACATCTATAATAGAAAAAAATAATGAAAATAAATAAATACAATTTCATCACCAAATCAGATCATAAAAAAAAGAAAAATATTAATTAGAGTTAAACAACAATGAGTAGGATATTGGAGTTTCTTTTATTCTTGTATTAAAAGTTATTCAAAGTTCCTAATATTACAGAAAGTTCCAGTATTCCATTCATCCAAGCTTCCCTCAATGATAACATCTCATATAACCATAGTACATTAAAATAATTAGGAAATTTACAATGTTACAACACTCCTTAACTATTGAACTTCAATAGTTTTACATTGAAGTTCATTTCACAAGTTTTTACATGCACCCTTGTGGTTTAGTTCAATCACAATTTATAGAATTGTTCCATCACCCCCCAAACTCCCACATTCTATCCCTTAGTTTTGTCCTCCCTCGATCATGATGCCAGCCACCACTGACTCATTGTCGGTCACTAAGTCACTTTGAGAATGTTATATAAATGGAATCATAAAGTATGTAATCTCTCAAAGTTTTTAAGAAAGCACCATCTAATGACTGAGATTCATCCCAATTGTTGGCTGTATCAACAATGTGTGCCTTTTTGTTGCTGGGTTTCATTACATAGATGTAGTAGATGTAACAGATACACTGTAGATGTACTACAGTTTATCAAAGGACATTTGGGTTGTTTCCAAAGTTTTGAGATTGCAAATAAGATGCCAGGAACATTCATATACAGACTTTTGTGTCATATTAAGACATTTCTCTAGGGTAGATACCCAGAAGCACCATTATTGGCTCATATGGTATGTTTAATTCTACAAGAAATGGCTAAGCTGTTTTCAGAGTGACTATAATGTTTTACCCTCTCTCCAGCATTGCAAGAAATATCCTCTCGCTTTGCATTCTCACCAGCACTTACTATTACTTGACCTTGTATTTTAGTTATTTTCTTAAGTATGCAGGGTCATCTCATGGTAGCTTTAATATGCATTTCTCTAATGACAAATGATGTTGGACACCCTTTAATATATCCTATTTAGTGAAGTGACTGCACAAATCTTTGGCCATATTATAATAAAATTGCTTTTCTTACTGTTGAGCTTAGAGTGCTCTTTATATATTTTGGGTATAAATTCATCAGATAAATAAGTTGCAAATATTTTCTCCTACTCTATGACTTAACTATTCACTCTTTTGTTTAGTGTCTAAAGTTAAAAAATAGAGCAAACATTTTTAACTTTTAGGAAGTCCAGTTCAATATTTTATCCTTTCATAGATCATGCTTTTGGTGTGACATCTAAGAACTCTTCACTTGACTTTAGATCACAAATATTTTCTCCTATGTAGTTTTTTAAGAGTTTTATAATTCCATGTTTTACATTTAGGTCTATGATCCATTTTGAGTTAACTTTTGTGTAAGATGCCAGGTTTAGTTCACAGCTCATTTATTTTTGGCCTATGAATAGTCATTTGTTCTAAAAACCATTTGCTGAAAAATATATCTTTTCTCTATTGAATTGTTTTTGCACTTTTGTCCAAAGCAAGGTGAACTTATTTGTGTTGATCTATTTCTAGATTATTTATTCTCTTCCATTTATCTGTGTGTCTGTCTTTCCATCAATATTACACTGTACAGATTATTATAACTGTAAGTTTGAAAATCAAGCAGTGCAATTTCTCCAACATTTTCTTTTTATTCAAAATTATTTTAGTTATTGCAGTTCCTTTGGTTGCCTTGTAAATTTTAGAATCAGCTTCTATATATCTATAAAAATCTCATTGGGATTTGATAGGAATTGCATTAAGCCTATAGATCAATTTGGGAAGAACTGACATTTTTATTTTGTTGAATTTTCCAACTCATGAACATAGTATGTTTCTCCATTGAAGATATTTCTTAAGAAATTATTTCACAAATGTTCTATAGTTTTCTATTAATAGAAATAGTATACATGTTTTATTTGATTTCTATCTCAGATTTCTACCTAAAATTTTAAGTATTTTACAACTATTGTATATAGTATTGTATTTTTAATTTTGGTTTATAATTGTTCATTATTAGAATATAGAAATATGATTGATTATTTTTCTATTGACTGTGTTTCCTACAACTTTGCTAAACTCACCTAATAGTTCTTGAAGCCCTTTTGTAGAGTCATTGGGCTTCTATTATTCTTTTTTTAATGTTCTCAGTATATGAATTTCTTAGGGAAGTGAGAACTGAATAGAGCCTGATGCTATCACTATACATATCATATTTAAGAAGAAAAAAATGAGATTAATAGTCTTAGAGTTCACATGGCAGAAAAAGACAGCATAGTAGGGTTAGGAGAAATATCTAACTCCTAGAATACACTTTTAACTCAAAGGTGTGAAGGATATAAATGGAAACTATTATCATTATTATTATTATTTTGGATATGGCTCCTTGAGCAAGGGCAACTAAAAAAAATAAACAAATGGAACTACATAATACTAAAAAGTTTTTTACTGAGAAAAAAAAATCAACAGAATGAAAAGACAACCTACTGAATGGAAGAAAATACCCATATTTGCAAATGATACATTTGATAAGGGATTAATATCCAAAATACATGAGGAACTCATATAATTTAACACCAAACAACAAAGAACAACAACAAAAACCCCTGATCCAATTAAAAATGAGCAGAGGTCCTGAACAGATTTCTACAGAGGACACACATATGGCTAACAGACATATGGAAAGGTGCTCAGTATCACTTATCATCAGGGAAATGCAAATTAAAGCCACAATGAAATACCATCTCACACCTGTTAGAACGGCTGTCATCTATAAACCAACAGATAACAAGTACTTGTGAGGACATGCATTGTTGATGGGATTGTATATTATTAGTTCAACCACCATGGAAAACAGTATGGACATTCATCAAAAAATTAAACACAGAGTTGCCATCTGATCCAGCAATTCCACTTCTGGGTATTTATCTGAAGAAAACAAGAACACTAATTTGAAAGTTACATGCACCCCTACGTTCACTGTAACATTACTAGTAATAGGCAAGATATAAAAGCAACCTAGATGTCCATTGACAGATGAATAGATAATGAAGATGTGTTATCTAGAATACACTTTTATTCAAAGTGAATATGAGAAAAGAACTAACACAGGTCAGTAACTCCTTAATTTGATGACTAAATAAATGCAATAAAATGAATTTTCTAGGTTTCATGATTGGCCTATTATAGTCAATGCACTAGTTTCTAGACTGGGTTATATGAGACAAGCAGCTACCACACTGCATTGACACACCACCACTCAAAGCCAATGAGACTTATCATTATAAGAGAGACCACATTACATCGCACTTTCTTGTTAACTCTTCCTTGCTAACTTACACTTAAAATGTCTTCTTAGTGCATTACGGAGATTAATTACACACAATGTGGATTCAAGAAGCCCTCCTCTGTAGATCTGGCTTTAGTCCTTTACTGAATGACTTTGAGCCAATTGTTTGATCTCTGCCTCTCAGTTTCCTTATCTGAGAAATGGGAATGGTCCAAAATATTTCATTTATATGCATATGTCTTAGCTATTGTAATGCAATGAGGTAAATATCATTGTGCCAGTTTTAAAACTCCTGATCTAGAGGCTTGCTCAAGGTCATGCTATGAGTAACAGGTCAAACGGAGACTTGTATCTAAGGTCTATGGAACTCTGAAGCCCATGAGTTTAATACTGAATTACAGAAAATCCCAAGTGGCAGAATAAAGAAGCTAAAAAAGTATAGTGGATCAATGAGGAGAGATGAGAGGGACCACACACTACAGGACCACATAGCCTTGGAGGAGGGAGAAGTTATCTGCTAGGAGAAGCTTATTGATTTACTGTGATTATATTTAAAATGACTCTTAAAAGTGGGGCTGTATGGAGTGCATTTAAAAAATAAGCATCATCAATGAATTTTAACTGAAGGGTCATAGACACAGTTGGACTTTTCATTAGGTGGATGTTTTCTCAAAGCTACTGAAATTTTTACTGAAGAAGAATGTTAAAAGACTCACAGATTCAGGAGAAATAAGAAAATGAAAATTCCATTGTCTTCATTTCAAAAATAGGTGTAAGATTAAATTAAGAGACATTTCAGTCACCTTAGATTTATTTATCCTATTATAAAAAGAAGAAAAAAAAGGGAAACATTAATTGACTGAAGTAGGTAAGCAGCTTACAATCCTATCAAGTAGATACTTGTCTCATTTTATTTTTATTTTATTTTTTGTCATTTTTAAAATATATTTTATTGATTATACCATTACAGTTGTTCTATTCCCCCCTTCATTCCCCTCCACCCTGCACACCCCCTCCCCCACCATTCCCCCCTTTAGTTTATGACCATGTGTCTCAAGTTCTTTAGATTCTATATTTCCCCTACTATTCTTGCCCTCCCTCCTATTTTTTACCTACCGTCTATGCTACTTATTTTCTGTATCTTCTCCCCCCTTCTCCTCCTCCCATTCCCCTGTTACTATCTCTCCATGTGTTCATTTCTATGGTTCCGCTCCTGATCTAGCTGTCCTCTTGGTTTGCTTTTATTTTAGGTGTGGTTGTTAATAACTGTGAGTTTGCTGTCCTTTCACTGTTCATATTTTTTAATCTTCTTTTTCTTAGATAAGTCCCTTTAACATTTCATGTAATAAGGGCTTGGTGAGGATGAACTCCTTGAATTTGATCTTATCTGAGAAGCACTTTATCTGTCCTTCCATTCTAAATGAAAGCTTTGCTGGATACAGCAATCTTGGACATAGGTCTTTGGGTTTCATGACTTGGAATACTTCTTTCTAGCCCCTTCTTGCCTGTAAGGTCTCTTTTGAGAAATCCGCTGACAGTCTGATGGGAAGTCCTTTGTGACTGTCCCCTTATCTCTTGCTGCTTCTAGGATTCTCTCCTTCATTTTCATCTTGGCTAATGTAATGATGATGTGCCTTGGTGTGTTCCTTCTTGGGTCCAACTTCTTTGGGACTCTCTGAGCTTCCTGGATTTCCTGGAAGTCTATTTCCTTTGCCAGACTGAGGAAGTTCTCCTTTATTATTTGTTCAGGTAAGTTTTCCACTCATGGCTGTTTCTTTTCCCCTTTTGGTACCCCTATAATTCGGATGTTGGAATGTTTAAAGATGTCCTGGAGGTTCCTAAGCCTCTCCTCATTTTTTTGAATTCTTGTTTCTTCATTCTTTTCTGGTTGGATGTTTTGTTCTTCCTTCTGGTCCACTCCATTGATTTGAGTCCCAGTTTCCTTTCCATCACTATTGGTTTCCTGTGCATTTCCCTTCATTTCAATTAGTTTAGCCTTCATATGTTCCTCTAATCTGTGACTATAATCAACCAGTTCTGTGAGCATCCTGATCACCACTGTCTTGAATTGTGCATCTGAGAGGTTCGCTATTTCTTTTTTGCTTAGAGTTATCGGCTCTGGGGCTTTGAGTTCTTCTTGAGCCATATTTTGGACTGTTCATGCCTGTTAAGCATGAGGAGCAGAGCCCTAGGTGTTCACCAGGGCGGGGCAACTATGTCGCTGGGTTGTGATGCTGTATGTGGGAGCAGGGTCAAATACTTGTCTCATTTTAAAGGTAAGACTCTCAGAGCTGAATGAGCTGACTTATCGCTGCACAGTCAGTAAGCCATAGAGTTGGTACCCAATTCCATGCTTTCTTGATCCCTAAGACTTGTTTTGTCTGGTGCCTCATGCTGCTTCTTAAAATGTAAATAACACTTCTGAGGTTGATTCTGAGGAGTGACTTACCAGTATTCCAAAGGAATTAGGTAATGGATACACTGTGTGGCATTATCACTACTGACAGGACCAATGAATCATTAACATCTCTAACCGGGTGGTGTAACTGTTCCTGCTATGGTTGTCTTGTCCGCTTTCCATCCAGGGTTTTGGATTAAATATTCATTCACCATTAAAATATTAATGCAGCCCTACTGTTTCTGTAACAAATATTAATTTCTTATGGCATTTCCAGGCAATGCATAAGTTATACATTTCATTCTGGCCCCTTTTGTTCATAGTTCTGTTTACTCCTCTTGGCTGCAGAAGACTAGAAGGAAGCAGGAGGGGAGAGGACACTGATTTATAAAACAAGCCCCTACCCAGTCAATGCTCTCCTTCCCTCTTGCTACTGTGTTGTCTCCTGTCCAGGGAATGCTCCAACCAGCAACTTAGGGGGGACATGGGGCAAAGCAAGGGAAAATCTTTGTGATCAGATCCACTGTCTAAGTTAAACTTCTAGACATCACCGAGTGTCAGGACTTGTGGATGGATCATTTCATCCTTCACTATCTCAACATCACTCACATTTCCTCTCTCCATACATGGGTTCATTTTATTTCCAGTTTTTTGGCTATTTTCTGACTAGAAGGGCACTGTATTCACATTTTGGTGAAAAAAACATTCTTTCTAAGAGAAGTCTCTATTTATCATCTCAAAAAGTTTTCTTTGCAAATATGATGTTCAGAATTATTTGGTGGTACTTTTCAAGATGTGAATTCTTGGCCCACTCTAGACCCACTACATCAGAATTTGGAGTAGGGTGTGTGTTTAAGACCTAGAAATGATAATACATTCCAAAATCTGAGAAGCTTCAGGCTTAAGTATTGGGTTAAGTAGGTTTTGATTTCGTAGGTTTTGATTTCAGACAGACTTGGATTTGACTACTCCTTATCACTCTGAGACTCTGGGCAAGTTAACTTTGTAGTTTACCCATTAATAAAAATGAGGATAATAATAATATTTAATGCAATCAAGGTACTGAATGTATTCATCACTTCCAAAAATTTCCTTCTGCCTTCCTTTTAAAACAGATGTTTAAAATAATAAGACTTATTTCAAAATATAATGTTTGACAATTGGATGAGGTATTGTATATGAAACATTAGCACAGTGCTTGGCACATAAAAGTGTTCAATAAATAGTACATATTAACAGTAATCATACTGTCAAATTATAGGCAAATAACTTGGCCTACTACATTGTGTACACAGGAAATGATACCATCTAGCCCTACTGAGCTCCTTCTCCATCAGTGCAGGGGCATCCCCAGGATCTGAGGAACTTACAAGAAGCCATAAAAGGATATCAAAGTTAGAACTGGAGTTCAGGCACCCTAACTAGGGGTCTCCAGCATGTTCTCTGTAAGGCTTTTGGTTTTCAGAATTAGTTTTAATGGGGAGCCGAGAAAGAGTTCCTTTTTGGCAGGCCTTCAAGGGGACCAGTTCACTGGATAATTGCTTGTGACTACTTCGGGTCGTTTTAAGTTGCTCATTGCCCAGCTCTTCCCCTTGGCACATCTCCAAAGCAGAGCTCACTGGGCTTTGCTGCTCCATCTCCACACTACTGGAATTCACTGGTGTTTTGAGGGAAAAGTCTTGGAATTGCAGAATTCTAGCACTTTAGGATTGAACACACCTAGGCAGAAATCTTTACTCCATAACTTATCAGCTGGTTAGAACCAAACAAGTTACTTAACCTCTCAAATCCTTATTTTCTGAACTTTAAAAATAGAGGACAAGGAAGACACAAATAAATGGAAACATATACCTTGTTCATGGATTGGAAGAATTAACATCATCAAAATGTCCATACTACCCAAAGCAATTTACAGATTCAATGCAATACCTATTAAAGTACCAATGGCGTATTTCACAGACATAGAACAAACACTTCAAAAATTTATATGGAACCATAAGAGACCCCGAATAGCAGCTGCAATTTTGAGAAAGAAGAACAAAGTAGGAGGGATCACAATACCTGATATCAAACTGTATTACAAGGCCACTGTAATCAAAACAGCCTGGTACTGGCACAAAAACAGGCACATAGACCAATGGAATAGAACAGAGAGCCCGGAAATAAACCCAAATCTCTACAGTCAATTAATATTCGACAAAGGGGGCAATAACATAAAATGGAGTAAAGACAGCCTTTTCAACAAATGGTGTTGGGAGAACTGGACAGCTACATGCAAAAAAATGAAACTTGAGCACCAACTTACACCATACACCAAAATAAATTCAAGGTGGATAAAAGACTTAAATATAAGCCGTGAAACCATTAAAGCCCTAGAGGAGAGCATTGGCAAGAAAATCTCAGATATTCCACGCAGCAATATTTTTACTGATACGTCCCCTAGAGCAAGGGATATAAAGGAAAGAATAAACAAATGGGATCTCATCAAAATTAAAAGCTTCTGCATGGCTAAGGAAAACAGTATCAAGATACAAAGAGAAGCAACAGCTTGGGAAAACATATTTGCCAATGATACCTCAGATAAGGGTTTAATCTCCAAAATATACAAAGAACTCATTCGGCTCCACTCAAAGAAGACAAGCAACCCAATCAAAAAATGGGCAGAGGACTTGAACAGACATTTCTCCAAGGAGGACATACAGAGAATCCAGAGACACATGAAAAGATGCTCGATATCACTAGCTATCAGAGAGATGCAAATTAAAACCGCAATGAGATACCACTTAACACCAGTCAGATTGGCTATCATAAACAAAGAAACAAACAACAAGTGCTGGAGAGGTTGTGGGGAAAAGGGGACTCTAGTTCACTGTTGGTGGGATTGCAGACTGGTACAACCACTATGGAAAACAGTATGGAATTTTCTAAGAAAACTAAAAATGAACGTACCTTTTGACCCAGCAATTCCACTCTTAGGAGTATATCCTAAGAATTCTGAAACACCAATCCAAAAGAACCTATGCACCCCAATGTTCATAGCAGCACAATTCACGATAGCCAAGAGTTGGAAGCAACCTAGATGCCCATTGGTCAATGACTGGATCACAAAACTATGGTACATTTACACAATGGAATTATATGCCGCAGAAAGGAAGAAGGAACTACTACCCTTTGCAACATCATGGATGGAACTGGAAAGCATTATGCTGAGTGAAATAAGCCAGGCGGTGAAAGACAAATATCATATGATCCCACCGTTAACAGGATTCTAAACAAACCAAACAAGCAAGCAAAATACGACCAATGACACTCAAATATGGAACAGGCTGACGGGGTCCAGAGGGGAGAGGGGAGAGAATCATAGGGGAAAAGGGAATGGACTCACATGAACAAGTATAAAGGACACATGGACAATAACTAAGGGTGGGGGGTGGAAAGGGGAGGGAGGCGGGGAGCATGGGGCGGGGGGCTGGCAGGGTTGGGAATATAAGACAGAAACCTGTACGTGAACAAGAGTTAAATAAAAATTATATTAAAAAAATAGGGGACATATTCTCCTTGATATTATAAGGTTTAAAAAGGAAGATATATGCAAAGCATTGTCATAAAAGTTATACTTTCTTCTATCATATTTTTTTTTAATTTTTGAAATATTATTTATTGTTGTTCAATTACAGTTGTATCCATTTCCCCCCATTACTCTCCCTTGCTCTACCAACACCCCCCCCACCATCTCCTACATTCAATAATCTTCCCCCTGTTGTCTTTGTTCATGGATTTTTTATACATCTTCCTTGACTTGACCCTTCCCCTTCTTTCTTTCCTTCTTTTCTTTTGATCCATACATTTAAGAATTTTATCTTTCTTGAAAGATTTGGCAAAGCAATTGCTATAATTCATTCTTTACTTTTCATTATGCTCCCCCTTCCCCCTATCCCCTTAGCATATCAACTTCTCTGGGTAGAGAAATAGCTTTTTAAATCATGAGACCACAAAGTTAAATATTCCTTTGGGGCGACGGCTATACTGAACAAATCTTCATAATCATGTAGATGTCTACTTTCTTCGAAAGTTGTCTCCATCAACACCCTGCTCACTGCCCTTCCAGAGAAACAGCTATTCAGAAGGTTGAATCATTGTGAAGCACAGTTGGAGTTCTAGTGTGCTGAAGCTACAAAACCCAATTGTTTCAAACTTGATGTTTTTTTTTTTAAAGATTTTATTTATTTATTTATCTTTAGAGGGGAAGGAGAGAGGGAGAGAAACATCAATGTATGGTTGCCTTTGGTGTGTCCCCTGCTGGGAGTTGGCCTGCAGGGAACTGGCCTGCAACCCAGGCATGTGCCCTGACTGGGAACTGAATCTCGATCCTCTGGTTCGCAGGCCTGCGCTCAATCCACTGAGCTACACAGCCAGGGCTCAAACTAGATGTTTTGAAAGAAGTGGAATGTTTAGAACAAGGGAAACATTGGTTCTGTCTCCATCTGGGCTGGTCAGCCCACGGCTCAAATGGACTGTCC
The DNA here is from genome assembly GCF_014824575.4 of Sturnira hondurensis. NCBI lineage: Eukaryota > Metazoa > Chordata > Mammalia > Chiroptera > Phyllostomidae > Sturnira > Sturnira hondurensis. Next base: position 2,411,243 of record NW_028083079.1, on the reverse strand, counting down.
AGTTTGAGGTGTTACACTTTGATGCCTCGGCAGACCAACAGTGGCATAGTAAAGAGAGAATCATTGTAAAGATGAGGGAGAAAAGACAGATAAAAATGCAGGTGAGTCCTAGCTGGTGTGGCTCAGTGGACTGAGTGTGGACCTGCTAACCAAAGCATTGCTGGTTCAATTCCCAGTCAAGGCATACGCTGGGGTTACAGGCCAGGTTCCCTTTAGGGGGTGCTCAAGAGGCAACCACACACTGATGTTTCTCTCCCTTTCTTCCTCCCTCTCCTCTTTCTAGAAATAAATAAAAACAGAAATAAATCTTTTTTTTTAAATCAGGTAAAAAAAAACACTTAGCCATGACAAGTAGGGAAAAGATGAGGAGAAATGGACTAATGTGATTACTGGCTTCAAAAATCTGAAGGAAATATTTTCCAAGATGGACATTTTAATTTAATTTTTTCAAGTTAGGTCTTTAATTAAATAAAAGATTTCTTTGCATAATTCCTCTAAACCCCTCCCACTGGTCCTAACATTTTCCCCATTAAGTAGATAGCTTATAATAATACAGTTGGGTAAAGCTAATTGGTATTTTATAATTACATACACATTCATATTTGAATTTATAGATAAATATGGAATGGCAATCAATATTATTGAGACTATACATTTAAATGAGTCACAAAAACAAATCTCAGATAAAATTTTGATCATTGGTGAATGAACATTATATTTCTTAACAATAAGGATTTGATCATTTAATTTGTTCTGCTATGGTTTTTGCTTGAGATCACATTTTTAGAAAAAGCAATGTGGTTTATTTGTACTGAAAAGTATACAAAGCACATTAAGAAATAAAAAACAATCTGAAGAGAAAATGCGATTCAACATACTTTGTGAAACTGCAAATGGGTAAGAATCAGTGATTAAATTTCATGGGGTTATGTGGTTGAATATATAATAAACAATTTTCTAACAACAGGGGTATCCAAAGATGAAATTGGCTGACCCATGATGTAGGAAGCCCTATTACCACATATCTTCCAGCAAAGGCTGGCCAGAGGGATGTTATCCATGTCAATCTTTGAGTGTAGATGATATTAAAAGCAAATCTTAAACAAAAATGCCCAAGAACCTATGAATGAGTTATAGAGATACTGTACAATAAGGACAATATTTGTTCAAAATGTGCTCCTCAGAATAGACATATGCTGATTTAAGAATTCCACAATCAATTAAGTTTGAGAGATATTTATTTGGCTTGGTTAAACATCTTTCCAGAGGATTTACTTAATGAACAAGTACGGTGAATTTCCAAAATATACAGGTCATATATTTCCCAGAACTGGTTTGGTCACAGGACCCATTTATTTACCATGTAGTTTTTCCTGGTGGAACACTTCATAATAACTAGCACATGGCAAACCCTTTGTACTGTTGAAGTAGTAGAGTAGGTAGGCTTTGGAACATGAAAGGGAGGGCTCAGATCCTCACTCTGCCATTTATCTTCCACGTATCTTAGAACAAGTTTTATTTCTCTGAACCCACAGGTTTGAAAGACGCGGAGTGTAAGTAATACTTGGGATGTTGTAAGAATATAATCAATGTGAACTGTCATTGTCCTCAACGTTATCATCATCACCATCATCACCATCATCATCACTGTCCTTGACAGAATCTGTTAGGGGCTCTACTTCTACAACAGTCTTTGGTTATTCGATATTTAATATAGCAAAATTTTCATGACTGCATTTCAATGTAGCAAAAATTAGCATTTTATAGGTGAATTTGAAAATGTAGATTTAATTTTTAAAATATGTATGTGCCCTGACTCCTCTGATCTTCTTCAAAGGAGCTACCTTCATAAGCACATATGCACAAATATACCAGTACACCAGAGCGTTGTGCATCCGAAGACTAAAAATAACCTAAATACCTATCACGAGAGGGCTTGTTACCAAAATGGAACAGAACAAAATGAAGCAGAAGTTGTCACTCTGGAATTCAATGTGGTCATTAAAAAGAACAATGTAGACCTGCTGACATGAAGGATTCTCCATGGCTGGAGTCCAGTGACGGTACCATAGTGCCTGGCTCACTGCAGGCCATCACTAAGTATTTTCTTGAAATACAGTGAATCCATATTACATATTTCTGAGTAAAAGCAGGAAGTTACAAAAGCATACATACTTTGTGTGTGTATATATATATATATATATAATGTGCACATATACATGGGCAGACATGTATATGCATGTGTATACACACATATGTGTGTATATATCATGTAACACATGAAATATATGTATCAGTAGCTGAGGACTCGAAGCATAGTTAACCATGGCCCAAATCTAAACTCTAGGTTTTAATGTTAAAAAGCCTTCCCTATGATTTCTATAGGTCCCTGAACTTTTCCATTTATTTTTCTCTATATAGTTGTTTATACATATACTCATGCTGCTTCCATTACACCCCATTTGAACTTGGGATGCAAAACTCAACCCTTTTACCTGTATCTCCAAGAATCAATTCACATCCAAATCTTTAATTATTTCTGTGGACTATGATTTGTAGAGTTGTTGAGCATATAGAGTGACATAGAAAGAAATACGACATTCTGCCACCCTGCTGGCTTCATTATGGCTTTTTTCCTCTTTCTCCAGCCCTCTTCTCTTCTCTTCAAACTCCAGAGTAACAGCCTAATTCTTGTGTCTGTTTTCTCTGAAACCCTATTTTCTTACTAAAGAGCTCATTTTCTAATTCAAAGATACCCCCAAACAAATGCCCTTTTATAATGAATTCTGTTGAATACATTTTTCCATCTAATTACAATTATGAATTTGTAGGCAAAAATATGTAAGAGTACATATTATATCATTAATAGTCACAATCTTTGGAGTACGAGCTTATAGATATTAGGGTCTATGGTTGACAAAATTTTCATGAATGTATTTCTCTATTGCTTTAATTTTCTTAGTGTGTTTTTGAGTTTGTAATCAAATAAATTAAAGGAGATCCACAATCCCAGTTCACTGTTTCTACTGTTTGAATAAAAGAACATATGACAATGAGAAAACGAGCTTCTCTGGTGATAAAACAATGCAGAATGAGAGGAGCAACCAACCCCAGAGGGGACTGAACTCTGCTCTAACCGATTGAACTTTGAACCCTGTGTGTTGGGGAAGGGACCTTGAATCTTCAGGGTGATCTAGGAGAAACACACAAGCAGCCAAAATCCAGCATTTCTACATTACGCAGATGTGCCTGAAAGTAAAAACCCTTCAGTTTAGTCATGAGAAGAACATGTTGTTCATATAAAGTCCCAGCTAATACTGTGGTTATACACCTGCCAGTGAGAGCTATGCTGAGAAGCTTTTCAGCAACTATCCATTATGCTAAATAGTTGTGGAAGCACTGGATACCTGGCTGCTGAGATAATAACACCAATGGCATTGGAACATTTTAGAGCTGTGACTAATCTTTGTTTTCTTCTTGTTTCTCATGCTTGAAATTAAATACTTCTCTTTCAGGGAGTTGATTTCCAGAAAAAATGTTACTAATTGATAGCTCACAGGATGTGAAGGAAGCATTTTTCTTGGAGGCCTGAGAAGTCCATAGGGATGTTATTTGGCTTTACATCTTGTTCTGGCCTCAGAGGCTCATGGGGAAGCAGAAAAGGAGTAACACTTACAACGAAGACAATATTAAATAATAACGAATGGCAGCTAAACTTTGAGTGCTGCATGATAAGTTCAGCAATGAAGAATTTTACTAAGAACTGACTCAACTTTTTCAATAGTCTATGCGATCACCTTTTTCTGCTTCTTTCAAAAATGAATAAACTGAAGCTCAATTAGGTTATGTGCCTAAGGTGCGTGATACAACTAGACTGTCTCGCCCAAATGAACCCTTACAAGAGCTGTTCACTTTACTAAGTGACTCCAAACCATGAAATTTGGAACTCAAAGGATGCTTGGGGACAAAATTCCAAGCATCTTTGTTTTACAAATGGGGCGCTGACATCTAGAACAGTACTCAACATCATGACATCTCAGAGGAGGGCTAGCTGTGATGAGACCAGGAAACTATCAGGTACAGCTCTGCTGCTCTAGCATATAATACTCAATCCAAAAGAGGGGAAGTCCTCAAGATTCTTACCACCTCACTTAGCCCCACCAATACCTGTGCAATCCACCTGGCATTTACAATGAACTTCTCACAAGGAGAGGAGGGGCCTCCACCTTCTAGGAGGAACCCTCATCTGTCTCACAATGAGACTTCCCAACTGGACCAGACAGACAGTAGGAGTGCTGGCTCTGTGGCATCTTGTTAGAGAATGGGAACAGATTGTTGGCATGTTCTGCAAAGCCCATTAAATTTCACTGAATTATTCAGTCCCTTCCTTGCTGATTAGACAGTGATCTGTGTTCTATGGTTCCATTCAGGTCTTTCCAACTCTCCAACCCTCAAGGAGAAAGTCATGCTTTATGAGCATTGCTGCATAGTTGAGTGTGGATGGAAATGTCTTGATCAGACCAGGTTTTATCCCATTTTATCTTATTCCAGTTCACCATTGGGAAAAGCAGTGGTGTTGGGGAACGTGCATTCAACTTCCAGGGTTTTTTTTACAACTACTTTATTGAGGTATGATCGACTGTTCTACCATTATTAACTCCAAGAACTTGGGCATGCCACTTTACTCCTCTGAGTCCAATTTCTTCACCTCTAGTTTACAAATGAGCTATAACATCACTTTAACTAACGCACATGGGTGTTGAAAGAACTAAGCAGAAAGAAATAAATACAAACCTGCTTGTACAAATAAATATACAAAACAGATACCACAAAGATGTTGATTTACTCTTATTATGGCATTGTGAAACATGAAATGCTGGACAGAGAGCCCTACAATCTAATGACAAGTTAGATTTTGTCATTAACTTTAGTAGGTCTTAATACATATCAAAAAATAGGAGAGCTACACTACACACAAAATTGCCTTCGAAGAATTTTAGATCATGCAGGTTTGAAATGACTATTCCCATAAGCATTTTAATTCAGGATGCTGTGTTTACTATTCAGAAACTAAGTCCCATAGGGTGCAGAGACCAAGGACTCACTGTGTTGTCTTCCTGGATTTTTTGGATATAATTGTTTTCCTAAGTAACCATTTCTTTCAGCTCATATACACCTTTACATAAAGGGAGGAAGACAGTTAAAAGATGCATATAAGTTATTTGTGTTTCAAATAACTCATCTGAGCTAGAAAGGTCTTCCCAGAATTAGGCACATGAAACAAAAATGGTTTATATCTTTGGTAGACCAACCATTCATACCTTTGGCAGACAAACATGAATAACAGAGACATAACTGTGATGAAGATTGAATAGAGGAGGGTTGAGCAACTGACTAACATGACTCACTCTTACCTCATTCATACCTAACAACAACAATAACAACAACAACAGTAATAATGGCCTTCGGAATGGCTCCTATGTGTCAGAGTTTTATTTGCATTCTCTCATGTAATTTTCCTAATTAAACCTGTGGTGTGAAGTTAATATCCACTTCTAAGGGATGAAGAAACTGAGGATGAAACATATTATGCAATGTACTCAAGATCACAAAATGAGCAAGGGATAGAAACTTGATCAGAAACCAGGACTGCCTGAATGTAAAACACTTCCATACACAACACAGCAGTGTTTCTCCCTAGATGGACAGGCATCACATGCCTCCAATTTTGGAATTGCGCTTGGCGTACAGTCAACAACAATTAGATGTTCCATGATTATACTGAGTTAGCATTGTTACACAACAGGCCAAAAAGCTGGAGAAGTGTGAAAAAAATCAGAACAGATCAGGTTGAATGATAAGAGGATAGAATTATTGCTAGCCTATAAATCATAAATCCCAAGTTTCCTTCCTATCTTGAACATTGTTGTATTGTGTGATCTTGAGAATCCCACTGAATCTCTCTCTGCCTTGGTTTTGATGCTTGTCAATGGGGACTATTTTACCTGCTTCACATACTACCAGGGTGGCTTCAAAAATCAAATGAGATATCAGGATAAGTACTTGGTAATACAAAGACATTGGTATTACTATTGCTGTTTATGACCAGTCACAAGGGTTTATGGTAACTCTCTCTGAAAAATAACTATGATAAACTGACATAAACAAAGGGCTAGAATGACTTTGGGCAAAGACACAAGTGGAGGTAAGTAGGAGGTATGTGGGTGAGCCAGATGAGTAATATGGGCATTTCAGGGCATGATAAATATTATGCGAGTTCATGGAAGATTAAATTCAACCCAGGATAACAAGTCTGTGGGGGTAAACTAGAGGTGAAATAGGTGGGTATTGAGAGAAGTCAGAGATGAGAATTATCGACTTACTGTCTCACTTCTGAATCCATCTCCTAGAACCACAAAACAGGCATTAATCCCACACAATAGCTTATGACAAAAAAAAAAGGTTTACTTAATAGATTCTTACTGGGTATCTAACTAAGTGCATGGGAATGGGCAAACAGTCAAGAGAAGCAATTATAAAGAAAATAGTTGTGGGGACAAAGAGATTTATTGAAAAGTGACTAAAACAGAACCTGGAATAAATTCACCACTTAATGAATGGAGTGATGACAGTGGTGGTGTTCATTAGATGCTCAGGAAATGTAGCATATAGAGATGTATAATATATAGTCCCTGCTGTCAAGAAATCTCACAGTCACTTGAATCAGCACTAGAGTAGGACAGGAGACACTTGAGAGAGGAAAAAGAAGGTGAAACTGGAGTAGATGGCTTGCAAAAATCAACACTTTTTAAATGTTTCTTGACAGTTTCCTCCATCAAGGGGTGGAGTCTATCTTACCCACCCTTGAATTTGGGTTAGACTTGGGACTTGCATTGCCAATAGAACGTGACAGAAGTAACCTTCTGTCAGTTTTGAATGTAGGCCCAAGAGGGAGGCTGTGTACACATCTACTTTCTCTCCTGGACCCCTGCCAACTGCCATGAGGACAGTCCCCAGCTAGCCAGCTAGATGATGAAAGACACATTGTCAAATCACCCCGGTAGTCCAAGCTTATAGTTAGCTAATTGTCAAATAATGAGTGAGGCTCTTCTAGACTAACCAGCCCCACTTGACCCCACAGCAGACCGTAAGCACGGAGGTGAGCCCAGCTGAGATTATCCAAGCCTGACCAGACCAGAACCTCCCAGTGAACCTGAAGACTTGTGAGCAATGACAATTTGTTTTTGTTTTAAGCCACTAATCTTTCAGGTGGTTTAGTGTGCAGAACTGATAGAGAAACTGATATTCATGTATGACTGTTTTCGCCTGTAATTGTCATAACTGATCCATGTGGTTTTGGGTCAATGACCTCATTTTACAGATGAGGAAATGAGGATTGAATGAGGTGAGAGGTTACTCATCAGAGATGAGAAGGCTAGAAGTAGTAGAGTCAGGATTTTACTGGCTGTCTCATTCCAAATCCTTTGTACATTATTATATGACATCATATTACCTTTACCAAGGTGAAAAAGTTTGTTTTTGAGTTGATCAGCGTGGCTGGCTTTGGGACAAGAGTTGAGCCTGGAGAATAGGCTATCCACCATCCAGGGTGGGGCTCCTTGAAGACATGCAGCAAAGTCTGAGCAAGAGAACACCAAGAGTGAAACCCACAAAGGTCAAATTGATGATTCTTGTCTAATGTCCTTAAATCATGAGAAAAGGGAAAAGTTGGATCACCAACCAAAAGTAGGTCACAAAACAGAAGGGGTTTTAGGATAAAAAAAGTGACACAGGTAAGGGCTGGGGACATGGGAAGTCAACGTCCCCATCCCAGAAAGGTGTGACCTTGGCTGGGTAAAAGGAGAAATGATGAAACATTAGAATATTATAGCCAAAGCCAAATTTAGGCCAGCATGGAATTTCCGGTAATCCTTGTCAACTCCTCCAAGGAGAAAGAAAGTGAAGTCTGGAGTGTTTCAGTGATCAGATCTGCGTGTTGAAGTGTAATCTGAAATCCTTCATCCGTCTCTTTTGTTATTCCTTTTCAAGATTCTTTCTCTTTCTCTATAAGTGAAGACGTTGGTTAAGGTTTTCTCCTTGGAATTGATGTCACTGCTGCATACCAATTAAGTCTAACTATACGGTAGGATAGGCCCTCTGGGGGCCTATCCTATAGTAGGATGACACTCCCAATCTCTCTTGTGGTTAAATAGTACATGAGGCCATCCTGGTGAAAGAGTTCTAAAACTAAGTAATACGTATTTCTTCCATGCCAGAAAACTGAATAAATGAACTTGTGATGCATTGGGGGTCTCTTTCTTTCTGTTGCAGACACCAGTGGCATTGAAGATGGTGGCTACTCCACCATCTGGCTCCCTGAGTAACAGCAATTGGTAAAGTTCCCCTGCCAACTGATGATGGATAAGAAATAAATAAACCACTGTTATTTTAAGCCACTGAGAGTTGGAGGTTAGTTGTTACTGAAGCAAAACCCAATTTGTCTTAATCAGTGGAGCCCTCTTCTGCTTGCTGGTCTAAATCAGAGGTTCTCAGAGTGCATTCTCTGGAATCCTAGTTCTGAGAGGTTGTCTGTTAAAATGATTTTATGGTGAACAAATTCTGGGAAACACTTGCTACCCTATTCTCATCTTAGAAAAATCCCAATAAACACTTTGGAGCAAATTGGAACACACTATTCTAGACCCCATCCTTAGCAAACCTGTCCATTCTTAAGGTTTCAAATACCACAAACAGGCAGCTTATTTCTAATATGTAAGCCTACATCTAGATATCCCCACCTAGAATGTTTTCTTCTGCCATTTCAACTGTAATATGGCAGATCCTAAACTCACAACCTTCTTGCAGTTCAACCAATCTTTGTGACACCTCCCCCCCCACACACAACTCTTTGTGAACAAGTTTAGGGTAAATTTTCCACCGGGGCTTGCATTTTCAAGTTTCCATGCAGGACAAAGCTGAGCCAGCTCACCCTGACTGCTAGCAGTTGTACCTAATACACGCACAGAACAGAGCATCTCTCCTGAGAAGATGGCACTGCTGGCCAGGCACCTGGTTTATCTGGATGCTCTTTTCTTGAGTTCAGTCTTGTCAGTGTATTGCACAGGTGCTTGTTTTCATGGTGGGGGGGAGACTTTACCTGCAATCTTTTTTACAAAGATAACGTGTGGAGCTCAGAACTTAACTGAACAATTCCATGGAGAAAGGAGAACAGAAAGAATTAAAATAAGCATAACATTTAAGATAAGCCTTAATGAGCACTGCCTCTACACTGGGCACAATGCTAAATCTTTTCCCATGGATTTTTGCTGTGTACTCTTGCCATTCACCCTAAGGTCAATGTCCTTTTTATCCAATTTTATAGATAAAAGAGGGAAGGCTCAGAGAGGTTTAGAGACTTTCTAAAGGTCCCTCAGTCAAAAAGTGGTGGATCTACCTCTAACAGGAAGCTAAACAACAAAGCAAACAAGCAAGCAAAATATAACCAGAGACACTGAAATAGAGAACAGGCTGACAGTGACTGGAGGGGAGAGGGGAGGGAATTTCAGGGGAAATAAGGGAGGGATTTAGAGGAACCTATATAAAGGATACATGGACAACAACTGAGAAGGGTGGAAATGGGAGGGAGGGGGGAGGATGGGGGGTGGGACGGGATGGGAGTAATAGAAAACTGTACTTGAAAAATAATTAAATAAAAAAAATTGAAAAAAAAAAGTGGTGGATCTAGAACAAAAATACGAACTATATGACTTCAGAGCTGTGCCCTACACTACTTCCTTACACTGTCTCCCCAAGGACCAAACCCATGCTAAGACTCTTTCATGTTCAGTGCTATGCTAAGTCCTTGGTAGCATTTTCAACTTCAATTCCTTAAATCTGCCCTAGAAGGTAAATGTGCTCACTCATGGGCAAACTCATTTCCAGAAAGAAGAATGAACTTGCTAAGGGTTCCCAAGTGGTAGAGATTGTTCTGTGGTTTCCTTCAACTGGGCACTTCCTGTGGAATTCCCTAATGGTCCTTTTTTCCCCCTATTGACCTGGCAGGGAATTTGTCTAATCCTTCTACAACCAGCTGCAGACATTTCCCATATTCACAAAAACCATGCTTCTTTGAAAGCCCATCTACTATTCTCTCACTCAACAAGCGCGTATTGAGATTTCACTACACTTGTATGCCAGCCCCGGCTGAGAGGGTGAGGTAGGGCAATGAGTGAAACAAAGGCCCTGGTCTCATGCAGCTCATATTCTGTGGGAGGAGAGACAATAAGTAAATACACTGAGAAGTCATATAAGTAAAGTAAAATAAAATGAAACTAGAGGAAAACAAAGCAGGATGAAGAAATGGAGAATAATGGTAGATGTGCTTTTGAATAGAACATCAGTCTTGAAGAGACTGACGTTGGAGTAAACATTTGAATCAAGTGAGTGAACCCTTGAATGAATCCTTAAACATAGGATTCTCTTTTCTCCCTTCTCTCCAGTATATTTTAGCATCAAACTATGCACAGACACACTTACACGCATGTGCACATGCACACAGACATGCACGTGTGTGTACACTGCATTCCTCCTCTGGCCTGAGCCATCCGTCTTGGTTACTTCTGCATTCACAGCATAAAACTACTAGTTTTCCACTTTCAAAAAGTAGTTTTACAAGGTTAGTGTTCATGAGCATCATGCTAAAAGCAAATTAAAGGATGATCTCTGGGACTCAACCCGGGAGGTCCCAAACCAGCAGGTCTGGGGTGGGAGCTTGTGAATGCAAACGCCAGAAGACATGGATGCAGTGTCAGGGGCCCATTACTTCTCCATTTGAAACAGCCCTTCCTCTGACCCCTTGGACAGGTCATATCGTCTTGCAGCCTAGTGGGGTGGCTCAGTGGTTACCTTTGGAGTCAGCAAGACTTAGATTTCAAATCCTCATCTCCAGTTCCCCTAAGCCTTGCTCATCTAATCTGTAAAATGGAGGGACTGATACTTACCTCCTTGGGTTGCTGAAAAGGTTAAATGGGCTAATACATGGGAAGCAGGTGGCACTAAGCTCCTGGGGAACCTCACTAAGTGCTATTTGAGTTCCTCTCCATCTCTCTCAGGACATCATCAGACAGGCTCCACACCCACCCCTTCAGAGACCCTAAAGAAGCTAAGGAGCCCCCTTGAATGCTCTTTGCAGTTTGAGAATCCTCACAAGAATGAATGTCAAGAGAGAATGACTTGCCCCAGTTACGCAGAAATCTAGTTTCTGAACCAGAATAAGAGCTGAGGTTGCCTAACTCCCAGATATTTTTTTCATGACTTAGTCATCTCTTTTCTCTGTTTTTCAGTCATGCTTCCCTGATTTTCCAAGAAAAATGGGGTCCAGAGGATGTTCTATTTACAGACATCACAGCAGTGCGAATATAGGTTAGGTCTCTGCAGTCAGATCACCTGGGTCAAATCCATCTCCATTATCGTGTTATCTGGCTGCGGCATGGCCTTGGGCCAATATGTTCTGCGTTATATATATTTCTATGTTTAATATATTTTTACTTTACTTGTATTTATTGTATATATATTTAACGTTACATATTCTTTGAGATGTCAAGTTAAAACATACAGCCTAGAAATAGTTACCATAAACATCTAGTTTCAAAGACCTGTTCACTCATTCTATTTCCCATCTCTCAAATGGGGATTATGACATCTGATTCTTAGGTTGCATGCATGTGTTAAAATAGATTATGCATGTTTAACATATAGTATCATGTCTGACATGTAGTAGATATTAGACAAGGGTGGTCATCTCCATGTCACAGATCTTTATCACAAGTTGAAAGGACCTCAGACCACCTGGGTTAACTTTGCCAGTGCAAGAGTTACCTAATAAGAGCCAAAATATTTCATGAATTCCAGGGGAAACGAACTGAATACCTTTCTAGTAGCATTTAGTGTCCAGATAGAAATGCAAAGCTCTGCTTCAGAAGAGAAAACTTCATTTTATTCTGTGGGGTCTTTTTCCTGAGCAGTGCTTTCTCCCACAGTGCCTGTTTTCCATTGATGATAGCTACTTTACGACCCTGTTTGCTGTCCTGTGAGTCTGGCACTGGATTGTCACCTGCATCCTGAGCTGAAGTATTTCAACCTGCTCTCCAGCTCTAATAGCTAACTTATGTCCTGTCTGAAATGGTTTCGCAGTTGAGGGTCAGTATTTTAAAACTTGTCTCTCATAAAGAGAGGTGTCATTTGAGGCTTTCCTGCATGGGGACACCATTTCAGGCATTTACAAATTTAATCTACTCTTCCTATGTTATTTTATTTAATCCTCACAAAAGGCATTTGAAGAAGATAGACTTTTCACTGTTTTAAATATGAGGAAACCAAGGCTCAGACATGGTGGCAGGCCATGGGGTGGGAGGAAACCTAGCTAAAATTGCAGAGCTAATGAATGCTTTGAGTCCAGGCATACGGGACTCTAAATTTCATGGAGAAGTAAGGGATTTGGAGGCAAAGGGATCTCTCTCTCTATCCCATACTCTACCACTTATGGTATGGCTAGGTAATTTTGAGAAAACTCCTTAAACTCTTTGAGAATTATGTTCCTTATTTGTGAAATAGGAGCATGCCAATCTCCTGCACAGGATAACCATGACAGTCAGCAAAGTAATATCTGCGAAGTGCATGGCATAGCCCTAGGCACAGAACACGTGCTCCAAAGACGTTGGTTTCCTGCTTTCTCGGCGTTGACTCTCAGCAAATCTTAGAAATGCCTTTATTTTTTATGTCAAAAAATAGATAGAATTAGAAGAATTAAGGTAAATGAGCACCAAAGCAATATTATACTTGAAGGGATATTGAAGAAGCAATCACACCCATTAATAGGTTTCGCTCAGGAAGGTGAGAGGAAGTGGGGGGAAGTGGGAAGACGGAAGGATTTTCCCAGGAGGCCCAGAAGGCGAGGCCACCGGAAATGGGCGAACACAAAGATGCAAAGACAGGGCGGTACAGACTTGCACGGGCAACAGTGGCAGCTGGATGTGCTGTCATCAGAGGTGGGTATAAGGTAATAGGGGTAATTGAGGATGGAAAGCTGGACTCGGGGATGGGTGGAGACACTGAGGTGACCCCGAGAAAGGATGACTAAACTCTCAGTGGGTAATGACATGCCTGTATATAAACATAAAACATTAAAAGAAAAATCAAACTAGGTGTTTGGTGACTCAAACCTAGGGAGAGAGTCTTCAAACACTGGTGAGAACAAAAACACCAAGGAAGGAAGAATATTTTGGGGAAGATTAATTATGTTTGAATAACGTTGTTTATTTTTATTGCTATAAAACAGCCTTACAATTCGGCTTTTTTTTTTCTTCTGGCCAACAGCATCTCTCCATCAGGAGACACCCATGGATTTTGGTGCCCCGTGCTGAGTTCCATCTGTTGCCACATTACGCAATGGAGAATGGCACCCATATTTTGCCTTGTGGAGAATATATTTATTTCCTGGGATGTAAAAAAGCATATTTCTTTTGGTTTAGTTGATGTCATAAAGGGACCATCACAGTTAACACTACATGTTTGAAGTCTAATTGATTTCTTCAGCCATTGCTACACTGTTTTTTATTGCAAAGATGTGCAGGTGGAGAAGAGTCCTATCTTTGGGATGGCTGGGAAAGCACTTGCAACAGAGCAGACTGTGTATCTGCAGAGGGAGGCACTGTGGGCTGGGAGTCAACACCTTTGTAGTCTTCTATGAGCTCAGTGGAAGGCTGGTGGTGTGACCTTCAGGAGGCTACACTGTCTGTGTGTTTAAAAGGGCATGTATTATGGAGACACACTGGCTCAGGCTCAATGTCTAACTTTTTCACTTACCAGATATGCCAGCTTGGAGCCTGTTCTGAGTACCAGTGACTTCCCTGAAATGTTTTCGTGGTGCTAGCCATCTGTATTGCCAGGTAGGAGGCACTTTGAACAAAGCTCTTACTGGGTGATCGGGCCCATCGACGATGCTCATAGAAGAGTTTTTCTTTCCTCCTAATTTGTCTCATTTTTTTAAACTGAAAAATGAGGGCAGTTCTCCCTTAACAGTTATAGAGAGTTGCAAAATTCAAGTAAATGTATTTTCTGTACATCGATGAGAAGCTGTGCAAATTGTAATGGTATTGCTATTTGAAAGTGGTTTTATTTTGGTCTATTATGGTGTTAAATAAAAATACAAGCACTTATGGGGTGCTTCTTATGGGCCAGATACCATGCTTGGTGCACTTACCAGTTGTAAAGTCAGGGCAAGTAATATTAGCTGCTACAAGAAACAGTCCCCAAATAATCAAGTATATACTGCCCAGACCACAGTCCAATGTGGCTGGAGCAGCTTTCCTCCCTCCCAGTGGCACCTTTCATCTCAGTCCTCCTTAGGGCCTCAGAGTTTTCCACTGGAACTCATATACCTCCAACTGGCAACTAGGGAAGAAACAGTGAGTAGCAGGTACTGAGGTCCAGAGTTGGGAATATCCTATATCAGATTTAAGCACCAATTGTCCTCATTTGCTAATAAGGGGCAAGAAGGCCACTTATGCGCTCAGAAGGAAAATAAACCATTTTACTGAACACACTGTTTTGCCTATTATACATACTTTACACATGGAATAACTGAGGCTTGGAGCTGCTAAGTCACTTGCCCAAAGTCACACAATTCACAATAGACATGCTTGTGTGCTTTACATTAACGTGAACTGCCCATGCTTTGAATTGGAAGCACTGAGAGATGAACTTGGAGGGAAGTCCATTTGCATATTCAGATGGGGTACATGGGGTGAGAATAACCCAAAGAAATAGAACACATTTAAGGCTATGGATTTTCAATGCCTAGTCTCCAGCAGCCCCAAATCAATATTTATTTACTATGTATAATAAGCCCTCTCTTGTAACTCATTTGTGAAGATTAGATGACATGCTAAAGCAGAGGCAAAACAACATGTTCAGTAAAATGTTTTATTTTCCTTCTGAGAGCATAAGGGGTCTTCTTGCCCCCATTTCTAAGTGAGGACACTGCTGCTTAAATCTAGCCAAAAGAATGGGGCCGTTGTGGTATGAGATCATCTTCTCCACAAATAAATTTGCAGTAAAGTTACAGAAATACTGACATCCTTTATGTGCACATGGATATAGTTTCTGGCCCCCAAAGGTCTTGGCCAAGTGGAGAAATATAAGATAAATGCTTCTGTAACACTTAATAAAATGACATCATTAGGATAAGAGAATGTACCTGCAGACGGTCATGTCAGCTAATTATGAAGAGGTTACATCTTTGAGGGAGAGTATCTGGGTTTAAGCCTTTCCTTATTCCACTTACTAGGTGTGTGTTTCAGGCGAGTTATTTCTACTCTGAGTCTCAGTTTCCTCACTTATAAGGGGGATTTTATCACTAATTACCCTGGCAGGTCATAGGAGGAAAAGGTATTTTTGTATGTATAAAACTATCTATCTGTAGTTCAGTTTAAGGCAAGTGTTCAATAAATATTCTATTTTCTTCCCTTCATGCAATAATACTCTGAAAATAATTTTTAAATCATTGCCATTTATTAGAAGTCCATATGTTCCACTCGATGTGCTAGGTACTTATATTCATGATTCTGCTTAGTTCTCACAAGCCTCTTGAAGAGGCAAAGTCACGTGCCTGACAGCACATCAAATTGCTAACGGTGCAGTAGGACCCCCAGTGCTCTGGTGCCAGCTCCACTTATACCGCCCAACACCACACTTTGGCTTTGGCAGGGCAGGTCAGTTGACATCCGTAGTTAGGAACTCAGAGACTTGCCTTGAATACTTCTAGTTAGAAAGCTAACTAGAAGTATAGTTAGAGAACTAACACCTTCCTCCCAAACTTATACCGTCTATCAAGTAGCTCCCTGGTCACAATTTTTTTTCGTAGGGCAGAAATTTCCTTTCCTATAACTTTCGTCTATCAGACATAGATGAAAGTTCCACCCCCTGGGGTTCACCCAGAACAAGTCTGCTTCTTCTGCCTCAAGGTGGCAACTGAAGCATTTAAATCCATGTCCAATGAGCCTTAAGATTTTCTTCCCTGGCAAAATATTCCTGGTTTCTTTAACCTCTCTATGACACCTGGGTCCTTCATCCGCCAGTATAGTGACTCCCAGGCACTTTCCAGTTTGTTAATGTTATTCTAAAGGTGCTGTGACCAGAAGCAATAGTGGTTTCCACATAGAGGCCAGACTTGGTACAGGTCAGCTGTCTCTGTCCTGGACTTAGCATTTTCATATCCGAGAACCTGAGATCCCATCAGCTTTCTTGGCTGCCTTACTCCAATTGTTTGCAGAAACGGCCCACTCACTATAAATGGCAGCAAAAGAAGAAATGGTGACTCCAAGAGCAATAATGAAATAATCTGATTATCTATCTATCTATCTATATCTTACTATAAAAAAGCAAAAGAATTTTTCAAAGGAGAGCTGAGAACCTGAAATGTAAACTTGTCATCTGAAGTATAGACAGAAAGCCAGCAGAGTTGTTAACATAAGTTTAGACACACCTGAAGAAAGAATTAATAAAACAGAAATAATTTTTTAAAATAGTGCTTAATATGTAGCCTGGAGAGTCAAAGACTTAGAAGACATGAAAGTAAAGTTGTAAGACAGGGAGCCTGGGGGTCTGGTTCCTTGGGCACATCTTCGTGATGTGCAATGATTCCGAGGGTGAGCTCTCAGGGTGGATGGCTTGACGAGTCCTGGCCAGCTTCATTAGGCTGCAGCCTTCTTTACCCAACTAAGATTTTCAACTCCTTGCCCTTCTTCTCACCTTGGAGTGCCTTTATTGCTCTACTAATCCATCCTTTCTGTCGAAAAGCATCAGACCCATGGGAGATGTGAGGCAGTGATTCTAATTTCAGGAAAGCCGGGAGATTCCAACAGCTACTTGAACAGCTCAAATAATAAGGCATGTCCTAAGAAAGCACACCCGCATGTTTCTGGAATATTCTGAACTACATACAGCTATAAATCTTTAACTGTAAAGTATTCCCAGTTCTGCCCTTACACTTAAAATATATTATGATTAGTATTGTATTTTTAACATAGTTATCAGCTATCCAAGTTAAAGATGATCCAAACAGAGTTCTGTCTCTTTCAGTGTGCCAGGATCCCCAGGCGACCTCCGCCAGTGAATTAAACATTTGGTGGTCTATCAGTTAAAGTTATTTCTGGAGTTGTTATAATTTAAATCATTTTGACCAGAATTTATGGGCACTTCCACTGAGGCACTGTCTGTAACTGTGCTTTATAGGCAACATAAATGATTCTGGGCCCTGCTCCTCCTCGTTCCCTGTCTGTTCACATCACAGAAATCATGTATCGTAACCAGAAATGTCTAGCACATAGTACATTTTTGCCTGACGTTTTAGGTAGGAATGAATATATAAGAAAGTGCTGGCGTGGTACGGGGATGGTGACGGGAAGAAGGGATTGTGTTATCTCTTGCAGGAGCATGTACTGTTAAGTTGCATTAAAAACCCCCAGAACTGGCTTTTTATGGACACCGTTAATATTTTTATTTCAAGCATCAACTTCCTAAGGTAAAAACCATCTCAAAGAGATCAAACAAGCTGTTAACTGTGGTGCTTGGGGGCTGTTATAACTGAATTGTGTTGACACATTCATATGTTGACACCCTAACCCCTTAGGACCTTGAATGTGACCGTATTTGGAGACTGGCTGTTTAAAGAGGTAACTAGGTAAAATGAGGTCACACAGGTAGGCACTAATCCAGTGTGACTGGTGATCTTTTAAGAAAAGGAGATGGGCACAGACAACTGAGGGGCAACCACACAAAGATATAACAAGAAGGCAGCCACCTGCAAGTCAAAGAGAGAGGCCTCAGGAACAAACAACCTGTACACACTGTGACATCGGACTTCTAGCCTCCAGAACGAGGAGAAAATAAATGACTACGGCTTAAGCCTTCCAGTCAGTAATACTTTGTCATGCAGCTGGAGCTGACTAGTACTGGTGGGGCCAGCAACAGGTCCCAGACTAGGGCTGAAACAAGAGAGTTCAAGGCCAGTGAGGCCCTGACATATTCATTGTAAGGGCATTGTGAGGGCCTGCATGACCCCGAGAATTAGGGCTGCCTTAAATTTCTACCTTAGGCCCCGTAGTTGCGACATCCTAGTCCTGCCTCAAACAGCTTTCAAGAGAACTTCCAGCACCCATCTCCCCTTTGAACCTCACAACAGAGGTATTTGGACTGAGGCTCTGAGTTTCTGCAAATTCCTTGAAGATTTTATGAAAGGAATCTGCATTTATCGGGTGGGTCATTTTTTCATTAATTCACTGAAAACATTTTATTGAGTGCCTGTCATCATTCTGGGTATGGTGTTAGCTTCTAAAAGGGAGTAGCAATCAAATGGCATTTATTAACCACCGACTCTACACCAGCATGGTGTCAGGCCCTTACAAGGAAGATACTTCCATAGGTATTTGTTAGGAACCTTCCTTGGACGAGATGCTGAGCTTGTCTCCGTGTGAGAGACACAGAGTGAAGAAGACATGGGCCCTGCCCACCCCTGGCTGGCTCGCCATCCTGAGGAAACAGGTAATTCAGCCGTCACTCTAGCCCAAGGGCTGGGGTTAGAACAGAGGCAGACATACTTCATAAAGGCGTAAGAAAGGAAAAATATTGTAACCAAACAGATTGGAGAAGGCTTCTGTGAAAGACATAGGCTTTTGGCACAGCTTCGCATATTTAAGCAGAACTTCACAGGAGAAGGCGAGGAATGCATTTTGGCTCCATGTCCTTAAAAAGGAGCTGCTTCGTGTACATCCCCGTGCGATGATAACAGGTGACAAAGAGCAGATGACTCCTGCCCTTAAGGAGGTGACAGTTTTGCTGGCAGAGGCAGCAATTAGATAGTCCCAAACACAAAATGAGCACTGAGTGACATGAGATGCCTTATACGAGAGAGAGAAGTGTTCCACAAAGTCCATGTTTGCGCTCGTAGAGTCCACACCCTTGAATCTTCGTCTTCTCTTCCTTAGAAGTGGGGCTTGTACTAAACTCCAGTTTCCAGATTTTTGGATTCCATGACCTGGCACACTTTAAGAAATCAAGAGTAGACTGCAACATATTTCTGATTCTATCCAGCAAGGACATTAAGATGCTCCTTATTATGTTCTGTTGTCATTTTGCTAGCCCGTGGACTACACTTAGGAACTACTTCCAGGGACTATCCACTTCTGAGAAGTGACCCTCTGGGAAGGCCAATGTATCTTATTTTGGAAGATTCTAAGGTTTCAACCAGAACTTGTAAATTGGTGGTCCATGGGCTGAATGCAGCCCGTGGCTGTGTTTGGTTTGGACTGCCCTGTGTTTTTCAAAAAAATGAATCAGATGCCAACATTGAAAAGTGGTGAAATTCATGTAAAAGTCCAGATTTCTCATTGTGGTTTTTTTTAAAAGACTGAGTGTCTGGCAACCTTGCCTGCCAGCCACCGACAGGACTGCTCCTCTTCCAACACGGGTCCTCCAGGCCCCTCCCAGCACCGTGCAGCCCAGTAAGTCAGCAGCTTGGCCTCCAAGGGCATTTCGCTCAAAATCCCTGATTCGAACCATTTGAGGTGGGACTTGTGTACAGGTACTCCACTTTCATCAATGGTTATCAGTTCTTTTATCAATGAAATAGATATCATGTGGGTTTAAGTGAAACGATATTTTGGAAGCTGTAAGTACCAGGCCAGTGCAAGGATATAACAGTCTAAAATTGATGGTGAGTTGGGGTCACTCAGACTCCATCACACAAGGTTACTGAGCCAGGCGCTTGGGAGCCATGGAGCAGATGTGGTTCCTGCATTCTGGGACCTCAGGTTCACTCAGTGGAGTAAGGTCAGACAGTAAGGAGAGACAAGACAGCACAGCACAAATGGGGGAAGTTCAGGTAGTGTTTGTCTCTGAAAAAATGAGGTCAGCAGAACAACTGGGAACTACAAGAGAACACAGGAGCCTTTGTGATAAATCTAACTGGTGATTAACCATTATTGTTACTGACTAATTTTTCTATGCGAAATTCTTCTGTAATACTGACATCCAACAATGTAACAATCAAAAGCTCCATTTACTAAAGGCCTCTTCTGTGCCAGGAATATGCTAGAGGTTTATTCAGCTTAATTCCAAACATATTTATTGAGGCCCAGCCATGTGCCTGCAGCTGGACATACAGTGATGACCAAGGCAGGAACGTCCCCTGCCCTCCCAAGACTGAGACAGATGATAAACAGTTGAATACATGAAACTATTTTATTGTCACTGTGGTAAGTGCAGAAATAGGATGTTCCCAGGGCTATTGGGGTATATAACAGGGATCTGGCCTAGTCTGGGAAGGTCAAAGAAAATGTTCCTGAGGAAGCGGCATTTAAAATTAAACCTTAAAGGTATATAGGAGCTAGCCAGGCATCAGAGTATGAAGAGCTGTGTGGACAGAGAAAGCAGACTTACATGGATTACTATTTTTTAAGACCTTGCAAGAATTATTGCCACTTAACAGATCAAAAGCTGTTAAGAAAGACTGAGTTAAACTATCAGCCACTATGTTCGGGTTGAACCCCAGGTGAGAATTCAAAGCCATGAGCTTTTTCTAATTTAGAGTACTTCCCCTTAGTTTTGTCAGTCTTTCATTCTCTATAGTTTATAGCATTTCTTACAATTAAGGAAAAGGGTAAAGAATTTTACTGTGACATTTTTCCCTCTCTTGTTACCTATTCAAGTCCTACTCATCGTTATCCTGGCTCTAATCACATTTTATAACAGTATTTAATTTGTATTAATCTTTCCCTCCTCCCCATTCCCCAAACTATAAACTTCACCAAGGCCCAGTCAAGTATGCTTTGTTCAGTATTCTTCCTAATGACTAGCTCCATGCCTGGCACATAATAGGTGCTCAATAAATACTTGTGGGGGGAAAAAACTCAACAGATATGAAGCAGGAAACACTGGCCAGGATCTGTGAGCAAGGATTTGGGCTGAAATTTTCCCCAGCTGAGACAAGAGGGGGCTGTGTATAATTTCCCACAAACAGGAGATCAATTTTTGCTGTGACAGCACAAGGCCAGCTGGTGGGGGAAAATAAAGTCACATGTCTGCCCCGGTGTAAAGTTGTAGATTTTGGGCAGATGCATTCTACCATCTTGTCTGTGTGTGTGTGTGTTTGTGTGTGTGTGTGTCTTCTCTGACGGTCTCCTTCTGTTTCTGTGGAAAAAAGCCAAAGGAGTGTGGAGGAGGGGAGAAGCAAAGAAAGAACTAGGTTTTCAGTTTCCATCAAAAGTGTTCGCGGAATTCTCTCTATTAGAGGCAACAGACTGTAGGAGTTGTAACAATAATCAGAGCCATGGAAACAATAACAACAGTAATGGCAATGATGTAGTATCATTTAATCCTATCAACAATAATTTACAGTCACTAAGCATCTACCAAGTACCTACTGTATGCCAGGCCCTGTACTAATAGGAATTTAATTTTTTTTGACAAAGCTATTCCATTTAATCCTAGTTATCAACTTTGTCCATTTTACAGATGAAATCATTGAGGTGGGAGAGAGAAAGATATATAACATGATTAAGATCATCTGGCTTGAAAATGGAAAGAGCTATAATTTAAACTCACACCGATATTTTCTCCCTGTATTGCACTTTCTCTTCCAAAAGATGAGACTGGCCATTTCTAGGCTGTTAGTCACTGTTTTGGGGTAAAGAATCTTTGGGAAGGATGATTTGATTTCCCTCTTGGCTTGATTCTCCAATGATGTTCCTATTATATTTGGTTGAACTATATATATAATAAGGACTAAAGTCCTGGTTCCATAATTGGAATATTGTTAAAGTATTAAAGTCAGACTCATCAAATTATTCGGTCTACATCTGATTAGTTAACATTTTCCTGCTTATTGGTAAGTTCAAGAAAAGAGGTGGAACCTGAGTTCAAAACTCACTTGCACCATTTTGTAGTTGCATTAATTTTGGACTAATGATTGAATCTCTCTAAGTGTTGACTTTTCTATAAAAAAACTAATAATACTTTACCTCACAATAATTCTATCAGGACAGAGAGAATCAGTGCATGTAAAACCCCTCATCTGCGACAGGCAGCACCTGTTCATTTCTCTCCCCCCTTTTCCTTTGAGTTTTGCCTTGAATTGTTGGTACTAGTCTCCCTGACATCTCCCAAGAGCTACTCTTTAAACTTGCACACTTTCATGTGATTTCCCGTGAGACTTTGTCCTGCTCTGCACTATACATTGTTCCTTTAACCTTTCCTTTCTCATAAATCAATCACACCAGCCCTCTTTTCTCCACAGAGCGATTTACTCTATTTCTTCCCCTATTGTAGGCAAAGCAGGATGTGTAGGCAATGCAGGGTAGGATTTCAACTCATAGGAGTTGGGAGGGGAGAAAGATGTGGGATCACGGGAAGATATGAGAAGCTGAACTGTCCCATCAGAGATGGGAGGGGCTTTGGGGAGAGATTTCCCATGCTGCACCATGATCTTTCCTGATATTCCCAACATCAGGAAGAATGCCAGCAGGCCTGTTTCTGGATCAGCACAGAATATCATAGTAAAGACAAAGGCACCTAATCGTTCACCTCCTTCTGTCATACTGCCTTCAAACGCAGGGTGTTTTCCTCCCTACACTCTGTCAAATGTGGTTTTAATCAGCTGCGACCACAAAATAAAACAACTTCAGAATTTTTTCCAATTTCCATGGCTGAATAACTTTGCAGGGACCTACAGGACACTCGTCAGACCCTCTAAGGTGCAAATGAGTAGATGGGAAACAGGTGGGTTATGGACCAAGCACTGGCCATGAGCATCACTTCTCACACAGGCAAGGAACCCATTGATGCCAAGCCAGACACAGTGCACCTGGCTGCCCAGCTCTCAGCCCGAGTCCCAGCCCTTCCCTCATGGCTGGCAACCTATGGCCCAAGGTGCTCACAGAAGGAGCTTCTCTGAATATGCAGCTTCAAGCTCTCCCCAGATAAACACCTTTACTGGCTCCCTGTTGCTTAATACAAATGCTAGCTTTACTGCACCACTTGGAAGTTCCCTAACTGCACCAAATTCTTGATTCCTCAGCCCTTGATCACTCCATTCTTGCTTTGCCCAAATGACTAAGTCTGACTCATCCTTCAAAACCCTGCTCGGAATCACCCCGGCCAGGAACCTCTGATCGCCCAAGACTGGCTTCACTGTGTTTCCTCAGTATTTTCACAGCTTCTCCAGGTTTGCCTTAGACACTAGTCATATGCTACTGTATTATAATTACTTATTTATCTGTCCCATTGGACTTTGAGAAGTTAAGAGGGTAGAAATATGATTTGATTGATTTCTGAGTCCCCATATTTAACATGGGCCTGACCCATGTAAAAACTACATGGTATATAGCAATAAAGTACAAGGATTTGGAGTTGAATAGACTCGGGGTTTTTTTTTAAGTTAATCTTTATTGTATTTTTTTCCTCATTGCTGTTTAACCCCCCTTATACCCACTTTCCCCCAGCAGTCACTATCTTCTTGTCCATGTCCGTGAGTCCTTTTTCCTTTTGGCTCAATCCCTCCACTCCCAACACCTCCCCCGACCCAGCTGTCATCCTGCTCCCCATCTATGAATCTGTCCCCACTTTCTTTGTTAGTTCAGTTTGTTCATTAGATTCCACATAGGAGTGAAACCATATGGTATTTGTCTTTCTCTGACTCACTTATTTCACTTAGCATAATGTTCTCCACTCACTGCCATGTACTCTCTAGATCACTGAAAAAGTTCCTTAATTTTGCTAAGCTTCAGTCTGCTGACCTGTAAAATAGGGATAATACATAAGACCACTCTCATAGCACTATGTTGAGGACTAAATGAGATAATGCCTGCAAAGTGTTTAGCACAGTGCTTGGAACACGGTGAACACTATTATACTTGCTATAAATATTAATTTCAGTGCTCTGCCACTGTTTCATGGGTGAATGGTTCACATGAACCATGATGGTAAATGGTTCTAACAAAATGGACTGCACCCAGAATTTTGCCTTAAACACCACTGACCTAGGAATAACTCTAAGGCTTTGAGCTATTCATTAGACTTTATTAAAATTATTTTAACCTTTGGTGGTTGCCAGAGCCAGACATGCTGGGGAGCTGAGGTTTGCCACAATGAGCTGTGTCTTCCCACGCATCCCCACCTCTGGCAGAGCCATAGAGGGGCCTGGGCTGAGGGCCAAGGGAACATACTCCTCACTCAAACCTGTACACTGACGTGTGTCTTTTAAAAACTGGCAGAAAGGTTAAGCTGTTTGGATCTTTTGGTGACACCAAGTCTTGTAGCTTAAAAATATCTGTACCCACCCACCTGACTCCCAAAACCTGGTGTGAACTCAAGTACCAGCCAGTCTGACCTTGTGTTGCCTTCCAGAGAAGGTATCCCCGACTTTCATAACCTGCTGTGTAGGTGGGGGTACCATCAGAGCCACCACTGAGCCTACAATCTGGTTAAAGAGATTTCTCAGGTGTTCCTGCTGCAGCCATGAGCATCACTGAGTGTTCTGTTGATATCTTCACAGGAGATTAGGGGTCTCCTGGCCCCTCAGTGATGGTCTTAGGACCTTACCATGGGGTTCAGAGTTCATTACCGTTTCGTGAAGGGAATCCCATGGTTCTACTTTTGAGGTGGTTTCCTCCTCTCTTCCCTTGTTCCTGCCTGCCTCCAAGTATTGGTTCTCCTACTTTATCACCCACAGTTCTGATTGCCTTCTCTTCTTTCATTGTGGGCCACAGAATCACCTTTCACTGCATTTCTGTAAGGCTTCTGGGGCTCAGCAGTAAGCTCTGTGTGCGAACCCAAAGTGTTAAAACCTGCATGCTTCTTTAGGGTGAACTCTAGTCAAACAGGACTGGTGTCCTTCTAAGAACAGAAAATTTGGACAAAGACATTACAGAGAGATCCATGCCAAAACACACGGACAAGATGACCATCTACAAACCAGATAGAGGTCTCAGAAAAAAATAATAAAACCAACCTGTCTATACCTTGATTTTGGACTTCTGGCCTCCACAATTGTGAGATACTAAATTTCTGTTTTTGAAGCTACTTACTCTGTGGCACTTTGTTATGCAGCCCTAAAGGACTAACATGCCACCCAAGAAAAGAACTTCTCATGATGTGTTACAAGAAAAAAAAGACATAGGATTTATGGTTAGAGTAATTTTCTAAGTACATGGGTAACTTCCTCAACCTCTATGAGTTGAAGATGATTTCTTCAGCTCCTATGAGTTGAAATCCTATCAGTAACTTTGAGAAGTGTGGGTAAGTAGCAACTCATTTCCTAGGTCTGCAAACAGATACCAACAGGGTTTAATTTTCACACCTATCATTAATGATCCATCAAGGATAGAGTTGGCATCAAAATCACTTAATAAACATTCAGTGACTAAAAGCATGAACATCCTAGAAGAAAATATGGGGGAAAAAACTTTATGACATTGGTTTAGGCAATGATTTCCTGGAGACAATAGCAAAAAAAGCACAAAGCACAAAAAGGAGACAAAGCACAAAGCAAAAAAAGGAGACAAAGCACAAAAACAAAAGCAAAAATAAAAGAGGACATACAGAGGATCCAGAGTCACATGAAAAGATGCTCGATATCGCTAGCTATCAGAGAGATGCAAATTAAAACCACAAGGAGATACCACTTCACACTGGTCGGAATGGCCATCATAAAAAAAGCAACAAACAACTGTTGGAGAGGTTGCGGAGAAGAGGGGACCCTAGTTCACTGTCGGTGGGATTGCAGACTGGTACAACCACTATGGAAAACAGTACGAATTTTTCTCAGAAAACTAAGAATGGATCTGCCTTTTGACCCAGCAATTTCACTGCTAGGATTATATCCTAAGAACATTGAAACACCAATCCAAAAGAACCTATGCACCCCAATGTTCATAGCAGCACAATTTATAACAGCCAAGTGCTGGAAGCAACCGAGGTGCCCATCAGTAAATGAATGGATCCAAAAACTATGGTACATTTACACAACGGAATTCTATGCAGCAGAAAGAAAGAAGGAGCTCCTACCCTTTGCAATAGCATGGATGCAAATGGAAAACATTATGCTGAGTGAAATAAGCCAGGTGTTAAAAGACAAATACCGTATGATCTCACCTTTAACAGGAACCTAAACAACAACAAAAACAAGCAAGCAAAATATAACCAAAGACATTGAAATAGAGAACAGGTTGACATGGACCAGAGGGGAGAGGGCAGGGAATTTCAGGGGAAAAGGGGAAGAAGGGTTTACAGGAACAAGTATAACACTGGGTGGGGAGTAAGCTGGAATGGGAGTAAAAGACAGAAAACTGTACTTGAACAACAACTAAAATAAATAAATTTTAAAAAAAGCAAAAATAAACAAGTGGGGCTACATCAAATTTAAAAACTTTTGCAAAGTAAGGAAACAATCAACACATTAAAAAAGCAAACTATGGAATGGAGAAAATGTTTGCAAAAAATATATCTGATAAAGTGTTAATACCCCAAATATATAACAAACTCCAAAATGCAATAGCAAAAGAAACAAATGCCTAGAAAAAAGGGAGCAAAGAACTGAATAAACAATTCTCCAAAGAAGACATAGAAATAGCCAACAGGTATATGAAAAGATAGATGTTCATTATCACTAATCATTAGGGAAGTGCAAAGCAAAACCACAATGACATATCTCCTCACACCTGTTGGAAATCTATTATCAAAACAAAAACACAGCAAAAATGTAAAAGTGGTGATGAGAATATGAAGACATTGAAACCCTTGTGCACTGTAAAAACAGGTACAACTTCTTTGAAAAATAGTATGGCAGTTTCTCAAAATATTAAAAAATAGAACTGACATATAATCCAGAAATCCTACTTCTGGGTATATATCCAGAAGAATTAAAATTAGTATCTCAGTGAGGTAACTACAGTCTGATATATAAAGTCTGTCCAGAAAATATCAATCCATTTTTAATATAATGAGCACACTTTGCACAACATTGATGTAACCTTGCCACCAAGGACAGTGGACTGGAATATGCATGCATGAACAACGATGACTTCACTGTACAGTCAGTGAGGGCAGTAGACCCCATGGAATGAGCATGGGTACTGTGTAGCCATTGCATTCAAAATGACTGAGTAGAGCAACAAATCTGCATCAAATTTTGCCTCAAGTTTGAACATTCTTCCACAGAAAGAATTTGGATGATTCAGAAGGCTGCAGCTATGGGCAACTAGGGATTGGCAGCTTCATCTCGACAACGCACCCACTCATGCATCACGTCTCGTGCAGAGTTTTTTGGCAAAACATCAAATCACCCAGGTGATTCAGCCCCACTACAGCCCAGATTTGGTGTCCTGTGACTGCTCGCTTTTCCCAAAACTAAGATCACCTTTCAAAGGGAAGAGATTTCAGATCGCGGATGAGGTTCAGGAAAATATGATGGGTCAGCTGCTGGAGACTGGGAAAACTGTGTGAGGTCCCAAGGTGCCTAATTTGAACAGGACTTAGGCATCATTGTCCTGTGTACAATGTTTCTTATATTTTACATCTTCTTCATTAAATGTCTTGATTTTTTATGTTTCATGGCTGGATACCTTCTTGACAGACCTTGTATATTGTACTATTATTCAAAATACCCAATACAGGTAAACAACTTAAATGTCCCCTGAAAGATAGATAAAGAAATTGTGGCATATACATACAATGAAAGACTATTGGTGATAAAACAGATGGAAATTCTGCTATACACAATTTTATGGATAAACCAGGAGGATATGATCCCAAATGAAATAAGCCTGTCACAGAAGGACAATGCTGCATGACTCCACATATATGAAGCATCTAAAAGAGTCACACTTAGAACAGAGTAGAATAGTGATTTTCAGGCTAGGATAATGATATATTTGTCCGTAGATGACCCACAATTTTCAGCACTCAATGTTGAATTGACTTTTTTATTAGTAACATTAACAATAAAAATCACATTTTATTTATGCCATCAGAAAACAATTTTTGGCTAAATTTAATTTTTATATCTTCTGATGATCAAAACACAGATTTAAGATACTTTTTATAATGCATTTTTTTAGCCAACGAATTGCAAATTTCCCTTTTTCTTAGAAACAATGTGGATTTTATGCCAACACCATTCTAAAGAATGGGAGTGGTTTTGGGTGGGGAGACAGAAAGAATTAGAAATTTTTTTTAGACAGGGCAATCCAAGGACATTTCCCAACATGACTCAAAGAGAGTTTTCCAAAAAGAACTATAATAAATACAGCCAATACAACTAATTATTAGCTAAACATCAGAAGTGTTTGAGATGATCTTGCCCAACTGAGGTAGCCTAACAAGGCATATGAGATCTGTTCAGCCATTGTTAATATAATGAGAATGGTTTGCACAACACCGATGTAACCTGGCAACCAAGGAGAGTGGGCTGGATGCACAGGTGTGAACAATTGTGAGTTCACTGTACTAGTCAGTGGGGGCAGTAGATGCTGTTGAGTGAGTATGTCTACTATATACCTTCTGGACAGAACTCACATGTTAAGAAAATGTTTTGAGGGAAATTGGTCCGAGACCGTGCCAATTGCAAAGTGTTATTTATAACAAATTAAAAAGACAAGACATTCTCTTCCTGGTGAAAAACCCTTCTCTAATCAATATCACATAAAAAGATTTTTTTTATATATAAAATTTACACAAAGAATTATCAAAAAAAGGAAATTAAACTATTTACATCCCATCATCTCAAAACAAAAATTGTGATATATATATATATATATATATATATATATATATGTATGTATATATACACATATATACATACATATATACANGGGTGGGGAGACAGAAAGAATTAGAAATTTTTTTTAGACAGGGCAATCCAAGGACATTTCCCAACATGATTCAAAGTGAGTTTTCCAAAAAGAACTATAATAAATACAGCCAATACAACTAATTATTAGCTAAACATCAGAAGTGTTTGAGATGATCTTGGCCAACTGAGGTAGCCTAACAAGGCATATGAGATCTGTTCAGCCATTGTTAATATAATGAGAATGGTTTGCACAACACCGATGTAACCTGGCAACCAAGGAGAGTGGGCTGGATGCACAGGTGTGAACAATGGTGACTTCACTGTACTAGTCAGTGGGGGCAGTAGATGCTGTTGAGTGAGTATGTCTACTATATACCTTCTGGACAGAACTCACATGTTAAGAAAATGTTTTGAGGGAAATTGGTCCGAGACAGTGCCAATTGCAAAGTGTTATTTATAACCAATTAAATAGACAGGACATTCTCTTCCTGGTGAAAAAGCCTTCTCTAATCAATATCACATAAAAAGATTTTTTTGTATATAAAATTTACACAAAGAATTATCAAAAAAAGGAAATTAAACTATTTACATCCCATCATCTCAAAACAAAAATTGTGATATATATATATATATATGTGTGTGTGTGTGTTTATATATATATGTGTGTGTATATATATATGAATGTATATATACACATATACACATACATATATACATATATACCTTTTTCCTCAATCAAAACTGCATTTTAAACAATTTTTATGTCATTGAATCTACATTATTATATTAGAAATCTATAATATATTTCATAGATTAACTATAAGATTCAATTTTGAATACTCTAATTTCCATTTTGCTTATTTTTTTTTTGGTCCAAGATGCTGTGAAAAAAGCCTTGAACATGTGTTTCTGGTCACTTGTTTTTTTCCTATCAGTGCCATACCCCATCTAAAATATTTTTAAAATGAAGACAGCTTTGATAAAGTACTTACTTGGCATGAGAATATCAGCCTATTTAACCGGAATTATTTTGTGGACTAATTCTAAAGCAACTACTCGAGGTGACAGTACATAAAAAATTATACATTTCTCTTTACAAAACTAACATTCTAGTAGTGGTAAGATTTGTAAAAGACATTGATCATGCTTTCAATATTTTTATCATCTCTTACCTTTGCAAATGTTTCCAGAGGCCAAGAAGAAATACATTATACAAAAAATAAAATACAGAACAAAGAACATTTTCTGAGTTGCCGAATGCAAAATTTGGCAGAGCATTTTAACATTCATTTTTTAAAGAGAGAGAAAGGTGAAGGCTTTCTTCTTTTTCCCTAAAGAATAAAGTTAAATGAACCATTTAGAAGTTTGCAAAAACTCATTTTATTTACCCCAGAACTTCCTATGTAACTTCCCATCATCTGCATATCGCTATACAACATCCTGGCAAATGAATAATCATAGCAATGATATTTACTATATTTTATTTCACATGCCAAAATCACTTGATTATGCATCTCCAGGGGGCTGTGAGTTAGATTTAATAAGCAAGAGGGCAAACCTGGTAGCTCCTAGCCACCATAGATGGGTGGAGTCTTAACAGGATTATTATGAGGAAGAAAGCATCACACAGTGTGAGGGACTAGGATATAGTGTGCACCTACTATGTGTCAGTTGCAGGGCTGAGCATTTTTGCATACATTATCTCTCTCATACACTTTCAATAGGTAACCTAAGGTTCATTTCTAAGACAGAGATTCTTAAGGTCTATTTCTAAGAACAAGCAGAGGTGAATTGAAGTGGCTGCACTCTGATGACTAACGCATGGTTGAAGCAAAGTTTGAACACATAACACTTAATTCTAAACCTAGTGTTCTATTTCTTCAAAGTTGGAGTCAGATCCTTATAATAGGAGATAGTTAAGCAGAGACTGGAAGACCACATGTATTGAATTTTATTGAGGAAATTAAAGCATTTGCTAGGGGTTAATAGAGATGAACTTCAAATTCTGGTACAGTCTCAAGATTCCCTTTATTGTAACTGTCAAAAAGGAAAGAAAACAAAAAAAGAAATGAAAAACACC
Source organism: Sturnira hondurensis (assembly GCF_014824575.4). Classification (NCBI taxonomy): domain Eukaryota; kingdom Metazoa; phylum Chordata; class Mammalia; order Chiroptera; family Phyllostomidae; genus Sturnira; species Sturnira hondurensis. The sequence goes on along the minus strand of NW_028083079.1, from coordinate 2,380,260 downwards.
TTAACAACAGCTCTTGCTACAAATGCTTAGACTGTGATCATGTTCCCACTGTTACTCTAGCAAGGATGCACTAGTCTTGGGCATGGGAGAGCAACCTGTATTCACCTCATGCAAGTTTTGACAGCCAGCTTTTGTCTGTGTGCCTCTTGGCTTTGTTTATCCAGAAAGCCACAATTCTTTAGCAACCACAACTGTTTCCTCTCTGCCATCCTCTTTTCAGCTTACCAATCATTATAGTTACTAGTGCTCTTCTCTTCTTTCTATATTGTGACTCTTGAAGCAAAAGAAAGGTGCCGGGTCCTCTTGATCCAACTGCCTTGCATAGTGTTTGACATGGAGGAGGGCCTCAGTAATCATTTAATCAATGATCTGAGCAAGCAGGCATTCAGGGAGTGACAAACTAGATGCACCTAAAGAGTGTCCCAAGGCAAAAGAAGCAGTGTATGGGGAGTCATGGCTACCTCTGAATGTTGCAAGCATGCCTAGTATGAGGAATTAAAAGAGGTTTACTATGTTTGTAGTAGAGTGGTTATGGAAGGCAATGAGATCCTAGAGAGAGATGGGCCTGTATATAGTTTAAAAATTACTTGAAATTTTCTTGAGGACAACAAGAAACTCCTCAGTGAAGAGTACTAATCTGTAGAGTGGCAGATTCAAATCGATGCTTAAGAATCATCACTCTAACTTCTATGTAGAGTACAAGGGACAAAACTGTGAGCATAGGACCAGTTAGGAGGTCATTGTTGCCCAGGTGAGTGGTACGAAAAGCCTAACTCCCGTAAGATGGAGAAGAGATGTCAGATGTGAAACGCCTGCAGAGGAAGCCTTACTAGGATTCTGGAGATGGCAGAGCTCAATGGATAAGCGTTAACGGTGTGTCAAGAATAACTTTCTTGTTTCTGGGTAAGTGGTTGTGGATGGTCCTACTGTCCATTGAGCTAGTGAACAGAGAAGGAGGAAGATACGTTCAGTTTCAGGACTTCAAGTATGAGCTGTTTAGCAAACAGTACGCTATGAAGTTATAGACCCCACAAAAAAGAACAGGGTGAGAAATCTAGATTTGAAATGATACAAGGATTCATTGAACTTAATTTGGATTGAGATATTTAAGACTTTCCTGTGATATAACTGAATACACAACATTGCAAGAGGTTACCTCTGGACACACTGAAAAACTACTGATAGCTATCACTGAGGATTATGTTGGAATTAGCAACTTCTTTCATTGTTTTAAAAAGTCATATGAGTATTCTACACTAGAATCATATTGATTCATTGTAGTTATGTAGGTTATCTCCAGAAGAAAAATGACTTCTATGCTCTGGCTGGTGTAGCTCAGTGGATTGAGCACTGGCTTGTGAAGCAAAGGGCCTCTGGTTCCATTCCCAGTCAGGGCACATGCCTGGGTTGCAGGCCAGTTCCCAGCAGGCGACATATGTGAGGCAACCACACATTGATATCTCTCTCTCTCTCCTTCCCTTCCCCTCTCTCTGAAAATAAATAAATAAATATATATTTTATAAAAAGAAAAAATGACTTCTATGTATTAAGTGCAGTGGGCATGAAAAATAAAATTATTCAATGCAGAAGGACCATCAGGAGGAAAAATTAATAATTAAACTCATAATAGGGACTCAACAAATGAACAAATAAAACTTTACACTAAGTTAAGTTATAGTAAAAGGAAGGTTAAAAATACTAGCAGTCAATTTTCTAGAAAAATTTGAACAGAATAGAGGAAAAATCAAGGATAAAGAGTCAGAGATTAGGATAGTCTGACTTTTTTTTCCCCAATGAAATGAACTACACTTTCCCTACCTCAATTGTTTAAAAGAAAATCCAGACATAAAACACAGCATAAAATATAAATTTAAAAAGAAATGGATTCTAAAACATTTAACCCACAAAACCAAAAATATCATAAATGTTCTATGATGTACAAGGGATAAGTGCAAGGGTAAACAGCATTAGGATGTTCATCAAAGAACAGAGAGGAGAAAATTGGGAACATGTGTTATAACAGATCACCCCCAACAAGATAGAGATAAAATTGGAGGAGGGCCTAAGGAGGTTCTTGTAAAACTCCAAAGTTACACAAAATAACTAAAGAATCCAGGTCTGTGACCAGTGCAGACTGAAAGTTCAGAATTATTTAGGAAACCTATCCTTCCTTCTATTGCCCCTTTTGCCTCCAGCATCAACAGAAAGCCTGTAGTTACAAAATGTTGGTTTCTAAAACTGAGCCACGCATATTACAAAGACGAAAGACATTTGGTGAGCAATGGGTGCAGGAAGCTGCTTTGACAAGTGGTGTCGAACGAGGCCCCACAGGAATGAGATTGGAAACGGTAGTTTTTGTTGGCAAACTTGTGTCTTAAGTTCTTTGTGTCTTGGATGCTAGAGGAGGCTGAGAGATTTCCCAATATGATAAAGTAATGTAAAAGAAACCATATACCTTGGCAGGCCTCAAGTATTTAGTATTCCCCTTGAGGCCAACAAGCTTCTACAAACACACACAGACACACACACCATGCCTAAACTATTTACATTTCACTCTGAACTATTTTGGTTCCTCCTCTCTCTGTCCTCCTCCTCTTGTGTTAAGTCCATAAAAGAACACTTAAGTGTGTGATTCTTCAGAATTTGGATTGTGTGGTCAATGGAAACCACTGTTTTAAATTCTTTGGAAACATGGGTCATAGATACTATATTTAAATAAATTTCAGAGTCATCAGCTGGCTAGATTTTTCCACCAATATTTTCACCTTGTGTTGCATGACTCACATCCACACCCCTCCTTTCTCCTAACCTTCTGTAAGCAAGTGCATCACCACCCCTACACTCTGATCCACACACTGTCTATAATGATGTCAGAGGCCCATGAGGGGTTTTTTTTTTTTTTGATAAAGAGAATTTTCCATGTGGGTTGAAAAAAAGTAAAAGGTAAGGGAGCAGGGCAAGATGTAGTCACTCAGTCTCTTAGCATGGATGGTGTAAGTTAAGATTTGGGTTTTAAAGTATCATTAGGGTACAAGCCCAGCTTGACCAGCATTGTCACCAGCCAGAAGTGAGGGCTGAAGGAGAGGCCTGGTGGCTCTTAAAAAGACTTAGAAGGCAATACCCAGGATGTGACCATCCCTGATGGGGAGCATGTTGGATTTCCCTTGGGAACTGAAGATGTGGTTTTCTTTCTATTTCAAAGCATCAGCAAAATATATTTTGTACTTAAGGAGAGGAAGCACCACATGGGAATTGAGCTGTTCTTTTTGCCCCTTCCAGGATTCAGCTACCCAAGACTGCAGCTACGTGTGTTCCTGACAAGGTCCCAAGGGACAAGGGTTTTATGAGTCAAACCTCAGGTCACTCCCCTGTTACCACAGAAGAAAGTGAACACTCTGGTCTCCAATTCAGGAGTTTTTAAGGTTCTGTTTGTGGCTCAGCAGCTGAATCATCACCACCTTGTGCCTCATTACCTCACCTTCCTGTGATCAAATCTATAATTCTTGGTAAAGGGCACTACATGGGACTTAGTTCTTACCTCTCAGCTAAGGGCAATAAGGAAGAATGTTTTTCAAATGTTCTGTCTACCCACCTCCATATAAAATAATTTAAAGCACAACACCCCTTTCAAACTCTTTCCTAGAAAACACTGCAATAAAAGACTACTTTAACAATAATTTGCATAGGTGAAAATCATTTCCTCAGAACAATATAAAAGGCATCTTCTTTAACTTAAATTTCAACCATGGGAGCAGAGGTAAAAAAAATTTCTTTCCTACAAGATTTTACATAGATCTAGACTTCAAGCCAGAGTTGAGTGTAGGTGAGTGTGGAGAGAGCTACTTCTATTAGTCCTCTTTTCTGTTACTTGCTGGCCATAAGACATAGAACAGATTATGGGCCTAGCTCAATGCCACTATGCAACCTTTGGGATACAAGTTAGTAATCCATAAAATGAACTTATACCCATAGTATGACTTATTGATTATTTTGGGGTATAGACATTTTATCATACTGCTTTAATCCTCTATGATCGTACCATATAGTTACATCCGAATCTTCAAATTCTTTAAATTATAACTCATTCATATAATCATAGAGGTGGAAATAATCTAACCTTGCAATTGTATTATTTTCAGTATCTCTAAAATAGTTAAACTCAATGGCAGGGAGCTTACCACCTCCCTAAGAGGTCTGATTTATCTATCCATCCTTCCAGCCACTCATTTACTCATTATTTATTGGATACATATTGTACTATATGTCAGGGGATGTTCTTGGTGCTGAGGATGTATCCTAAACAATAGATGAAGATATCTGTTACCCAGTTGATACTTACATTCTAGAGAAAAGCTAAGGTAAAACACATAGCATGGTAATGTCAAAATGATTAAGGAGAATAAAACAAAACAAGAAAGGAGAATAAGAATTGTTGGAAGTATGGAAGGTAAATAGCCAGAAAGGGTCAAATTGAGATGATGTCATTGAATTAATAACTCAAGGAAAGGAGCCATAAAAACTATTTGGAAGAAAAGCATCCAAAGTAATTGGAACAAAAAGGTGAGCAGATGCCTGATGTGTTGAGGCTAATGTCATTGGAGTGAAGAAAGAAAAGTATTAGGATAGATAATGGTGGTGGGCAGATCCTGTAGAACCCTGTTGCCCATGGTTGGTAAACTGGTTTGCACACTCTGAGAGAGGTCACTTGAGAGGGCTCTGAGTAAGGAGGTTCATGAGACAACAAGTTTAACAAGGCTACTTTAGCTACTATGTTGAGAACTTTTTGAAGAGATAGTGATGGAAGCAGGTTAAACAGATCATGGGCTACTGAAATAATACAGGTGAAAGAATATGGAAGCTTGGACTGAGGAGGTAACAGTGGAAGTGATGAGAAGTAATATCATTATCTGTCATTATTAATATATTTTAAAGGTAAAGGTGAGTGGCCGGATGGATTCTAAGAGGATGGATGGATTCTAGAGGAAGGGAGCGGAATCATAAGGTTATAAGTATTTTGGCCTTGGAAAGAAAAACAATGGCGTTTTCATGATCTACAATGTAGAAAATTATGTTATGAGTAGGGAAGGTTTGGTGTAGATGTGGTGGGAAAATACTAAGAATTCACTGCTGGACTTTTAGTTTTAAATACAAAATTATATATCTGTGTGGAGATGTTGGGTTGACAGTTGGTTATAAAAATCTGAGGTCCAGAAGTCCTATCACTGGGCCAGAGATAAAATCTGAGAGTCACCAGAGAGAGGGCATTTTAAAGGTCTGGGATGGGACAGCCTTAACCAGTGAGTAGAGGTAAAAAGAAACCATACCAGATTTGAGTCATAGGCATTCAATATTTAGAAATGGAAGAGATTAGAAAGAATCTTCAAAGGAGACCACAGAGTGGCCAGAGAAAGGAGAAAATCTAGGTGAATGGAATGTTGGGGAGGACGAAGTGTTTCAGAGAGGAAAGAGATCAGCACTATCAGCTGCTACTTGATAAGTCAGGCAAGATGAGGACAGGATTGGTCGCTGGAGTTGGCCACATGGCAATCACTGATCACTCTGATAAAAGTGGTTTTGTGGAAGTAGTATGGGTAAAAGTTTATTTTTAATGAATTTATTTAAATTGATTCTAGAGAGAAAGAGGGAAGGAAAGGGAGAGGGGAAAAAGAGACTTCAATATGTTTCACTTACTGATTAGACCATTGGCCGATTCTTGTATACGCCCTGACTGAGGCACAAGCCCACAAACTCGGAGTATTGGGAGGACATGTGAGCCAACTGAGCCAACTGGCAAGAGTTTGGGTAAAAGTTGACTGAAGTGAAGAAAGTAGGGGAGAAAAGAAACTGGAAACTCAAGGCTTTCAAAATGAAAAAGAAAAATATAGTTGATGGAAGGAAAAATGGGACCAAACTTTTTTTGTTGTTGTTAATGAGGGAAATAACAATTTTACAGGTGCATCAGAAAAATCCCGGAGAGAGGAAAATTCATGATGCAGGAGAAAGGAGGGGAGAATTACTTAAGAAATGACTAGTTGAGAGAGAGAGGATACAACCTATTGAGGAAGTAGAAATTTTGGACTTGGCCAAGGAACTGAAAACATCTAGTCTATAATAGTTCCGAATAGAGATTTTTAGTATAGATATAGGGAGGCAGAAGAATGTGAAGGTGGGAGTTTGTTAAAATTACCATTTTTCCATTTGTTCCATTTTCTTAGTGAAATATCAAGTAAGGCTGCCAGCTGAGAGTGAGGATGAAGGAAGAATTTCTGGCTATTTTAGAAGAGAGCAGAAAAAAGGACCTGGATAAACTTTTATGTGTGTGTGGGGAATCAAAATCTGTCACTCATAAGAGTTTGATCTCCAAATTATATAAAGAACTCACATGACTCCAAACCAGTAAGACAAATAATCCAATTAAAAAATGGGCAAAGGAACTGAACAGACACTTCTCCAAGGAGGACACACAGAGGGCCCGCAGACACATGAAACAATACCCAAGATCACTAGCTATTAGTGAGATGCAAATTAAAACCACAATGAGATACCACTTCACACCAGTCAAAATGGCCATCATTAATAAATCAACAAACAGTAAGCTCTGGCGAGGTTGTGGAGAAAAGGGAACCTTAGTACACTGTTGGTAGGAATGCAGACCTGTTGTGGAAAACAGTATGGAATTTCTTCATAAAACTAAAGATGGAACTCCCTTTTGATCCAGCAATCCCAATGCTGTGACTATACCTTAAGAATCCTGAAACACCAGCTCAAAGGAACCCAGGTACCCCAATGTTCATAGCAGTGCTATTTACAATAGCCAAGTGCTAGAAACAACCATCAGTAAATGAATGGATCAAAAAACTGTGGTATATTTACACAATGAAATACTACGCAGAAGGAAGAAAGAAATAAGGAACTCCTACCCTTCCAACAGCATGGATGGAATTGGAGAGAATTTTGCTAAGTGAAATAAGCCAGGCAGTAAGAAACAAATACCATATGACCATACCTATAAGTGGAACCTAATGAACAAAGCAAATGAATGAGCAAAATAGAACCAGAGACTTGGAAATAAAGAACAAACTGAGAGTGACCAGAGGAGAAGGGGAGGGGAGTAATCAGGGGAAGGGACAAGCAAAGGGACACAAATAGAGTACTCATGGGCATGGACAATGGGGAGGGGGGACTGATTGTGGGAGTAAGGGGGAACAGGGTAGGGGTGAGCAATGGGGAAAAGGTGAGGCAACTGTAAATGAACAACAATACATTAAAAAAATAATCCGTCACTCAAAGAGCCAATCACTGGTTTTCCTAGCTATTTAAAACAGTTTCCACACTGTTGTCCATGTCCCTGGGTCATTCATACATGTTATTTTTCTAGTCTCTTCTTATTTCCAGCATTATCCTCTTTCCCCTCCCCTCTGGTCAGTTGGGAGCAAGGTGGGTGGGATGAGTGGAGGAAGGCAAAAGGGGGAAAATCAGGACAACTGTAATAGAGTAACAATAAAAATAATTAAAATAAAACATTTCTAAAACTATTCACAAAATCTGGTCTCAATCTGTGTAGCTGTTAGACTGCAAACAAATCTGATTCAGAAAGATAATTAATCATGAGAATACTAGATTCTAGGTAATATTGCTTAAAGCATTTATAATTTAGTTGTGGGTTTTTTATTGCAAAATAAAATAGGAGCGTTGTATGTAGCAAAATTTTCCACAATTTTCTATAACCGTTTAAGTTATAAAAATAGAGCTAAGATAAATGTATCTTAATTGCAAATATCACACTTAAAATAAAAAATAAAAAATCATTTTCCAAATATCTGGAAAAGGCTATCACAAATCTCATGAATCCATCTGTTCTCCATGGTTAAAAACTTCTCCAGTAACTGTCTACTGTAAAAGATTTTCAGACTTTCTATGATCTTATTCAGTCTTCTTTGGGATACTAGGTTGTCAATATCACTCTTAAAATGAGACGTTGAGAATTAAAGCCAATGCTCTAAGCATGGTCTGACTACAAAATGACCAGACACTCTATTAGACTAAGCAGGTAACATTAACGTCGGAAATGCAACTTAGGTGTAGACCTCTCCTTCCCCATTCCCCAAATCCATACCTACGTCTGAAGAAGCATCCCACCTCTGTGCCATTGATTTGGCACAAATTAAATGCATTGATTTAATTCATTAACTCACTTAAAATCTTTGCTGTTTTCCGGTCAGCATTCTAGTCTGTCAAGGTCACTTAGAATGTTGCTGGAATTTTGGAAAAGAAAAATGTGCTATTTAATAGTAAGTGTTAAACACTGGGGTAAGGTCTATAAATTCACTAATTGAATTATTTACGTACCACTTGAGAGAGATGTCGTGCTCATTTTAACAGATGAAGAAATTTTGGTTCTGAGAGATGAAGTTATCTGTCATGTGTCCAAGAGTAAAGGCACGAACTGGGATTCAAAGGTGGGAATTTAAGCACCAAAGCCTCAGCTCTGTTTTATGCTCCAGAGCAGGGAAATCAATGGTATATTTGGAAATCTAGTGGATGAACTCGAAGTAGGATTTAAGTGTCTGGATTCTGAGAGTTCTTCCTGAAAATTTAGTTTGTTTCTTAGATCTCCTCAACATCTTAGATCTTTCCCAACGTCTCAAAGATGGCTAGACCTATAACTTTATATATCACTTTGCATGTCTAACCCCTAAATGCTCATGTTCTACCACTCACTTCTGAAATATTAGTCACTTCCAGGTTTTGTGCTATCTTCAGATTTAAATAGAATTTAACCCAAATTGACTGGAATTAGAGAGAGTTAAAACACCCGCTGAAAATTTAAAAGCTATTCCATACATATCAATTTTACCCATAATAAGCACATTTTATTACCTTTTACTTTTTGTATTTGATGATGTTCTTTTTCTCCCTACAATGACCATTTAAATGAAATCTCTCTCATCTTTGTCCTCATCATAAATGAGCCATTTTAATACAGTTTCTAAAACACAACATGTTTCAAGGGCAATCCCTGGTTCCAAAGATGCTGACACCCTTAACGAGTTTTCCCAATTTGAAAGTCTCTTATGGCATTCTCGACTGTCCAGTGATTTAACTTGTCAGATTGCTGGAATCAAGTCCCTCATACATAGTACCCCTTTACCTCTAACTGGCAGCTGCAGCCTTCTCCTCGGCAGAGTGATACTTTTCTTGCTTGACAATCCAAAGTGTCTGCTCACCGTTTGTGCACAGCTGTGGCAGCTAAAAGCATCTGGTATGCAACATGTGGAATTTCATTTCTTGATATTTACATAGATTGGAACTACTTTTGCTCCAGACTGTAGAGGATCTTTTGCATCAGATCTTAAGGCGAAAGCCTTCAGACAGTGCCATGCCTGCCTCCTAGACTTCCCTGCTGCACAGTTCATTCAGTGAACAAGGTGAGCAGCAGAATGTCAGGTCTGCAAGTGCTTCAGCACATTGAAAGATTAAGAATCCTTTACGCATTGACTTTGCTGTGTTGACAATTTATATAGATTCTGTTTTCAAAGTGGAAACTCGAGGTTTGAAAATATGTCTTTCCTTGGAATTTTTTTAAAGTAAATTTTTCATTTTAGAACAGTTCTAGATTCACAGAAAGACTGTGAAGACAGTACATATTTACCATATATTCCATATCCACTTTTCCCTATTATTAACATCTCGTGTTGGTAAATTTGTTATAATTAATGAACTGATATTGAAATCCTAGTATTAACTCAGGACCATGCTTCATTCCAGTTTCCACAGTGTTACATTTACACCGTGTCTTCTTAGGCTCCCCTAGGCAATGACAGTTTCTCAGAGACTGTGTCCTTATTTCTGATGACCTGGACATTTTTAAGGAGCACAGGTTTGGCATTTTGTAGAATGTCCCTCAGCTGGGCTTTGTCAGAGGATTTTTCCTCATGATCAGACTGGGGTTGTATATTTTCCAGAGGAAAATCACAGAGGTAAAGTGTCATTTTCATGCCAGTATATTAAGGGTATATATTATCACTATTAATATTAGCCTTGATCACCTGACTAAGATCCCATTTGTCAGGCTTCTCCACTGTAAATTTACTCTGTTAACCCTCTGTTAACCTCCACACGGTGCTCACTGTGAAGAAGCCTCTCTGTACAGCCCACACTTCAGGAGTGGGAATTAGGCCTCTCCTCCTTGAAGGTAGAGTAATCCATGTAAATTATTTAAAATTCTTCTGCATGGAAGGTTGTCTCTCCTCCCTAATTAAGTCCTTTATTCAATCATTTATGTACATCCGTATGGACTCATGGATATTTATTTTATACTTATAGTTATAACCTAGTGCCACTCCACTCATTTTGTTGTGCACATTGTCCCAGCTTTGGCCATCAGGAGCTCTTTAGTTGGCCCCTCTGTCCCTTGGACACATTCTCACCATTGTGAGATTCGTTTGCTTGTTTGCTTCGGTTTTGAACACTTCCTTATTTTCTGGCACCAAAAAATGTTCCAGGCTCATCTTGCATCTTTCCTGCCCCCATTCTTGAATCAGTCTTTATTTTTTTACCTTGGTATTTTCATAGAAAGTGAATAGTCCTAAGAAAAAAAGTTTTCACTGGGTATATAGTCATGGGTGGTAGAAACTGGGCCCAGGAAGAGCAGTTACAAGAGACAGGATATATCATTACAACTTTAATTATTTAATGTTGAAAATATTGTACATCTTGTCAGTTAATATTTATTGAACATTACTATGTTCCAAGCAATGAGCTAATTAGATATTGAAGATACAGTAGTTATGAGACCTGATCCCTACTCTCTGAGAGCTCCCAGACTAATGAAGGCAACTATGTAAGCAGGTAGCAGTGACACATGGAGCAAGTGCTGTGGTGGAAGTATGAAGCCCCAGGATTAGAGAGGCGTATAGGAGAGTCATCTAATCTTGGCAGAGATTTTCCTGGAGGTAAATTTGATGAATGAATTGAGACATTCACTGCATGGTTACACCTTTAAGTCTTTGATTGAATAAACTTTGAGGTTTCTCCAAAGTATATGTCCTTATAATTTGGTCTCTGTTGTAATTTGGGGGCTTCCTTTCTTTCAGGGGCAAAGGTCAGTTAGAATAAGTTACATCTTTTCATCGTCCATTATGAATAAAAAGACAGGCCTCTTTAGTCCTCTTCTCAGGAAAGGGCTATGTTAATGACCGGTCTTGCGATCCACTCCTGGGGCACTCTGGATCTTAGAGACGCAGAATCTCTCAAACCTTCAGGTGGCTTTGGCACATGAGTAGTTGTTAAAGGTAAAGACTGTAAATATAGTCTCCCATCTTTGAATATAAAAAACATTGTTTTGACATATGTTTAGGTAGATTGTATTTTCCAAAGATGGTTGCAACATTCTTTCCTATTCCACAAATTCCTCTTACACAGTGTAACTTTGACCTTCTGATCCAGCAGCAGGTGGGTCCATGTGCTCTCCCCTTAAATTTGAGTTGACTTGTCTCTGTGACTGAAGCGACATTACTAACTTCTGTGGCCAGGTTATGGAAGGCACATTCCCTAGTTTCTACCTAGTTCCCCATTGAGATATTTATTCTTGGTGTATGGCTGTCATGCTGTGAGGAAGCCCAAGCCAGCCAATGAGGAAAGAACCTGTGGAGAGGCGCTGTGCAGGGCTTACGCCTGACAGCCCATTTGAGGTCTTGCCTGATACCACCATAAAATGAAAGGCATATGAGTTAAGATGTTGCCAGATTTTTCTAGACTTTCTCTTTCAAGCAGTTCTTGACTTATGAGTTTGCTCAGCTGACACCCCAAACATCTTAGAACTGAGGCAGATTATCCTTCCTTTACCCTGTTCCACAAAATTCATAACTATAATAAAATTTTTGGTTTTATGCCACCATTTTTGAACCAGGGGTTGAGAGGGAAGAGGTTGTTACTACATAGTAACAGTAACTAAAGAAGTAGCCACCTTTTCAGCACTCCAAAGCAGTGACCCTGGATACGAGAGCTAGCTCTGACCTGTTGGAAAGGCTAGCACTCTCTCCTATATGCCCTTCTGTTGCCTGGTTCTTCTTAGTTTATCACTTTGTAGTTGTGCAGTGCCAGGTCTCTCTCCTTAGTCATATACAAGAACAGGAGATTGTGTTTCTTCATTCATTTTTATATCCTCAGTGTTTAACATAGTACTAGAAACTTAGCAGACACTCAGATTAATATTTATTGGGTGAATGCAAAGAGACATGGTTTGATGAATGTGATAGTCTTTTTGCAGCATTCTTGGAGATACAGGAAAACAAAGCCTTACTTATAGTTGATTAAAGAAGAAATCAATGTATTTATTCAGCTACATCAAATTGTGAATAATAGTCTGACATTATTTTCTTATGTGAGAATTTCAGGTTGTTTTGTGTATTTATTACTATGCAATAATTTTCCCTAAAACTTGGTGTTTTAAACAAATGTTTTATTTGATTATGATGCTGGGCTTGGAGCCCTGGCTGGCGTAGCTCAGTGGATTGAGCGCGGGCCTGCGAACCAAACGATCGCGGTTCGATTCCCAGTCAGGGCACATGCCTGGGATGCAGGCTGGTTCCTTGCAGGCATTGATGTTTCTCTCCCTCTCTCCTTCCCCTCTAAAGATAAATAAATAAATAAAATCTTTTAAAAAAATGATGCTGGGCTTGGTTTGGCGGAGTGATTCTTTCACTTCACTTGCTATTGGCTGTGCTTGGTCCACAATGGGCTCACCCACATGGCTGGCAGTTGGAGTTGGCTGGGGCCAGAAGCTTATCTGGGGCTATCAGCCAAGGTCATGGTTCTTCTCCATGTGAGTTGCTCTATGTGGTGAATTAGTCTTCTTCACAGCAATTACACACCATCAATTCTGCCTCATTTTATTGGTCAAATCAAATAAAGTCAAAGGATCAGTTCAGATTTAAATGAAGGGGAATGAGTGTTACCTTTTTATGAAGAAATGCCAAGGTTACATCACAAGATAGAATTTGGGATAGGAGATATTGTTGTGGCCAGAGGTGATTTGATTAATTGACTGAATGATTACATATTAATTTACTGGCTTATGAACTGCCTATTTGGATTACAGTATCTAATAGAAGTATTTCTAAAATTTTAAAAATCACAGACATTTCCATTCTTCATTTATGCACAAAACCTTCATGTATCCCCTGAAGCATGTTGAGTATAATAGCATTGACTTTTGAGTCAGAGGAAAGCAGTGTGAGCTCTGGGTCTGTCATGTAACCTATGCAACATCTATCTTTATTGGGTTTATTACTTAACCACCTAAAGCAAGTGATCTAGTTTATAAAGTAATAATAATAATTAATATCTGCTATGCCAGTTGTCTTGAGAGTAACATAAATCAGTTACCACAAAAATGCTTTGAACCCTTTGGTACTCTGCACAGTAATAACAGATCCTGTGTGTTCTAGCCCTCGTCTGTGCTCTGCACTGTGACATTTACAATGCCTATACTAACCCTTTCAATCCCCGCAACCTGATGCTTCAGAATGACTAATTCCACTTTACAAAGTAACTGATCCAAGGTAAAAAAGCTAGCACTTGGGATCTTAGGCGTTCAAACTCAGAGCTGATTCCAAAGCTCATGATCCCAAGAAGTCATGACCCCCTTTTCCTTCAGCAACACATTACATTAGAAAATATAAATATTTTCAAATGCTATTCTGATAAAGGACAAATAATCTATAATATACAAAGAGCTCTTACAACTTCATAGCAAGAACACAAATAACCCAATTAAAAACAATTAAGAGATCTGACCGGATATTTCTTCAATGAAGACGTACAAATAGCAAGTAAACACATCAAAAGATCCTCAACATCATTAGCCATTAAAGAAACAGAAATCAAAACCACTATTAGTTATGACTTTATTCCTACTAAAGTGGCTTAAAAAAGAAGAGGTAAGCAATAACAAGTGTTAGGAACAATTTCAGGCTGCAGATGTTTCTGGGAGGAACACAAAATGAAGCAGCTGTTTTGAAAACCAGTGTAGCAAGCTTCTCGGGAAGGTAAGCAGAGTTAACATAAGACCCAGCAGTTTCCTTCCATGTATATATGCAAAAAAAGGAACAATATTTGACTACAAAACACTTGTACACAAACGTTCAGAGTAGCATTATTCTTAGTAGCCAAAAAGTGCAAATAACTCAAATGCCCATTAACTGATGAAAGGATAAATAAAAGGCGTTAAATCTACACAGTGAATCACTATTCAGCCATAAAAAGGAATGAAGCACTGACACAAGGCTGCGACATGGATGAACCTTGACAATATTATGCGAAATGAAAGCAGCTAGACACAAAAGACCACGTATCGTATGATTCTGTTTTAATGAAAGCTCCAGAACAGGCCAATCTGTAGAGACAGCAACTAAAATAGTGGTTGGGGGGAAATAGACAGAATCTTCCGATAGACACGGGTTTTCTTTTTAGGATGGTGAAAATGTTCTAAAATCGATTGTAATGATGGTTGGACAACTCCTTGCATATACTGAAAACACTGAATTTTACACTTTATTTTTTTTAATTTTATTTTATTTTAATTGTTGTTCAAACACAGTTTTCTGCTTTTTTACCCCCATCCCACTCCCCAGCCCTCCCCACCAACCTCCCGTTTCCACCCCCCTTGTTTTTATCTGTGTGTCTTTTATACTTATTCCTGCAAACCCTTCCCCTTTTCCCCTGAAATTCCCTCCCCTCTCCGAATTTTACACTTTCAATGTGTGAATTATATAGTGTATGGATTATATATCAATAACGCTGTTAAGTAATACTAGTTGACATATATATTTTTACTATGTATTAGGTATTCTTCAAAGCGCTCTACAGATTGTAACTTATCAGGAGTAAATTTTCCTCTTTAAAGAGAAAGAGAAAATATGAGATATTAGATAATTTGCCCAAGAGAAGGGTTGGGGCTGAGATTCCAGTATTGATAGACTGTTGCTGATTGTCCAGTCTTAATCACTATGCTATATGACCTCTTGTCAAGTATAAAAATACATGTAATACCTTTATTTCTCCCTTCCTCCTTTCTTCTGCTTTGCTTGTTCACTTCCTCCTGCCAAATGAGTTTGTGCTGGGAAGCTTTATTTATGTGAGTATCAATGCTATTCTGAAAACTTGTCATAAGAACCTATGTGCATTGCCCCCACCTAAAAAAGAAAAGTCTGGGTCATTAAAGATGAATGTCTCTCCTTTGAGAACCATTGGACTATTCTTTTTAAATTTCTCTTCCAGGATCCAGACAACATTTTAGGACAAGGAGTGGAGGCAATATTGTCATATGGTCTAAAAGGAAATGTTTATGTCATATAACCAGAATTTGAAACAGGGTTCCATCCTTACTAGTTGCGTAACCTCAGACTAGTTACTTTTGTCTCCCTGAGCCTCAGTTACCTCATCTTTAAAATGGGGATGAAGACAGTGTCTACTGGTGTTTCTGGGATGGCAATGCTGTGGGAATTAACAGGTGAAAAGTGCTTGGCTATTTATTGACCAGGTAGGAGTAAAGGAGTGCATAAATATAAAAGAAAGAATGAACTCCTAAGGAAACACATCTGTGAATGTCTGACCCAGGAATCATTATGTATATACATAGTTAGGGTGGTCAACTGTCCTGTTTTGCCTGGGATATAGGACTTCTGGAATGAGGGCCTTCAGTGTAGCACTGAATTTGTGTTCTTTGCCTGATCCAGAAAAGCATCAGGCAAACAGGAAGATGTGGGTTGCCTACACACACCCAACTTCTTGAGATTGACAGGGATGAGATGGAGATATTCATGCAGTGATATTCAGTGCTGCCCATCCTGAGTAAACAGGAGCGATTATCCTTTTTCAGGCTCAAATCCACCAGCATCCCAGCTTTCCCAGCACTGTTAGCAGAGAAGACTGGCAGATAAAAGTACTCTTCGAGCCCAGAAAAGCTCTCTTTTCTTCACACTCATGGAGTTCTCTCCTCTCCAAATGACCAACCTAAACCAGATTGAAAATCTGGGGCAAAAACACGCTATGACTGGGGAGAGCGTGCATGACGGGAGTTGGCTAGGTCTCCCAGCTTCTCTAGAGAAATCAAAGCAGCTAAGATGTTTAAATCCTCGGCCAGATCCCCTGATTTAATTTGCTTTTATAGTTCCAGGGATTGCCTTGTTGTGGTTTCCCTATATCACATACAGAGCTGGCCACTACCCCCTGTGGAGAGGGAAGGCTGTCGTTGTGATGGTGCTGGCACAGCATTCAGTCTCCAAGGCTCTTCTTAGGCTGCTGCTTCTGCATGGGGACCCAGACAGGAGGACCAGAGAGACAGGACGTGGGATGAATAGGTGGAGCTTTCTGTGGTACCAGAAGAAGCCCAAATATTGGTTTACATCCTGACTCCACAGTCTTACTGTAGAGCCTCAGCCAAGTCTCCTGCCCGAGCCTTGTTTTATCCACATCAAACGTGGAAATAACAATCCACACTTCTCAGGATTGATGGAAGGCTGTGGGAGCTGATGAAAGGCAGTGAATGAGCTTTTAATCAGCAGTATTAGAGGTTCAGCAGGAAACAGAAGCAGATAAATAGCACGGGCTGGGTGTGGAACTAGCCCTGCTGACCTTAGTTTTACCACTCTGGGCAAAAAAGAACTGAGTGAGCAGAAGAAAGCTACTTCTTCTTTCTTGGTCTGAGAGGACATCCTGTAAGATTTCTTAAGCTGTCCTATTCACTCTACACTTAGCTCTAGGACCCTACAACATTGGTAATGGTGAGAAGAGTGGAGGTGACGTAGCACTGCCCACTCGTTGTAACAACCAGAAAGCTTGAGACTCAGAGAGAGAACTTGATCTGCTGAAGGACACCTAGCAAGTGAGTTGCAGAACCTGGATTTTAAATTTGTGTTCTTTTCACTATATCACACTTTTTTTTCTGGGAAATCATCTGGGACAAATGCACAGCTGCAGTGGCTGTGAAGGACAAGAAGTGTCTGGAGAAGAAGGACTTCTTCATTTGGCCAGAGGAAGTATGAAGGTAGAATGGGGGTAGCCTGCTGAAGGCCTCTTGGATCTCACTTGGGGTTTCAAGATTTAGCCTGAAGGCAATGGGAAGCCATTCTTACAGGAATATAAACGACTTGCAGGCACAATTCCAGGCCATATTTTTGTGAATGACTTCCTGGCACATAATATCTGGCACATAGTAGGGATTCAGAAGAAGTTGCTTGATGATGCTAGATTTCCAAATCTGGTGTTCAACCTTGCTGGGGAAACTCCCAACTGCCTTTGGTGTTTGGTCAAGTAGAAGAGATCTTGAAACCTATCAGCAATCATTCACTTTTCTAAGAATTCTTGAACATGGGAAAGCAAGTACTGGAAAATCCTTCAGATGGCTTCTTTCGGAAATGACTTGCCCCTGTTCACACAAGGAGCAGGTAATAAGTAACCTTTCCGGATAGCTAGTCTGTAGTGCATGACCCTGCATAATGCTGGTTCCAGTGAGTGAAGTAAGTCAATGCTACAAAAACAAAATTTAATAGCCAGAGAGACTCTATACCTAGCATCTGCTGCAGCCTCAATTTCTCTGAGTGTACCTGTGTTCTGCTGCCCTTGGCCATCACTTTGCGAACATCTGAGACCTTTGGTCATCTTCACTATCTTTCTAACTTTGTAATGGATCCTTTAAGAAAAAGAATTTGGGTTATGAAGACTGGGGCTTAGAATACTTTAATAGCCCTTGGAAATCTAAAGGTGTAATGGGAATACCAAAGTGTGGATATGTCTTTTCTCCACGTGGGGACTCTGTTATGCAAAAGCTTAACTGAGCTGAACTAAGACAGCACTAACTAAAAATAGAAAAAGACCTTGAGCTGGCCCCATAGATGATGGTTTTGTAACAAAAGCAGGAAGTGCTCAATATTCATTAGACTTTTTCCATATACTACCACCACTGAGATGTTGTCTCTTGTAATCCTATTTGCTTATTATAACAACTTTACAGAATGAGGTTTGTTATCACAATGCTGGATCAGAAATTCAAGCTTCACAGAGATAAGATTTCATAGGGATCATAACTATGTCTTGTTTTCCTCATGACTACATGCCTGGCATTTATCAGTATATTAACTTTCCCTCCTGTGGTCATCAGACTGTAAAGTTATAAGATCAGAAACTGAATGGTGGTTAATGGAGGTGTATGTGATGCTGTAGAAAGCCCTAGCTCTAATGGCATCACTTATTCAATAGTGCACTAATATTAACTTTCCGTGCTATAGGCCTTATTCTGTCTGGTTCTTATTGATGTCTTCATCGTCATCCTTGTCCCCTCTCCTTCTCATTGCACACCTTCCAGTTTCATTGGTTATAGTTCTATCCCTCCAATGTGCCGAGCTTACTCTTGTTTGGTCGTTGTTGTCCCTCATGCCCAAAACAGTCTTCGACTGTCCTAGCACAGGTAGTTCTTTTCATTTTTCTGGTTCCAGTGCAGATGACATTTCCTCAAAGAAGCCTACTCTGACAACACAATTTGTACTTCCTGCTCAGCCACTTGCGATCCCATCAGTCTTTTAATTTTGCACTGTGTATGTTCCTATCTGAAAGGAAATCTCATTTATATATTTGTCCATTCTTTGTCAGGCCCCTATTAGAATGCTAGTTCTATGAAAATGGGAAAGTTGCCTCTTTTTTTATTTACTGTTGAAGTTTTACCATCTATAAAATTACTGGTATGCAGTAGAGGTCCAATAAATATCTATTTAAGGAACAAATTGGAGAATAAATAAATAAATAACTATCATCTTCTAGGTGAAGTCCCAAGAAACTATGTCCCAATTTTTTAACAGCTTTCCGTATCAGGTCCTTCTATGGCCTTCTCTCTGCTCTTCCTCTCAACCTCAACTTTCTCTGTAATGGGCAGCAACCTGCTCAGTCAACATTCCCCCTCTACTTCCTTTGTCTCTGACTAGGATATTGGCATTGCCATGATTCCCTTATCCTGTGCCCCAGCAATGCTCAATTCCTTATGCTTTCCCAAATGCATCATATGTTTCTGGGCATGAATGTGTACCCCGAGACTTTGTTCTTGCTGTTCCTTTGACCTGGGCCTTTCTGTTCTCTCAGTAGCCCCTCCATCTCTTTTCACTGCTCAAGTCCCACAGCACCTACTTTGCTGAGCACAAATACCCCTTCTCTAGGAGGCCATTTCTCATATTTTTAAATGGCAGTGTCTCCCAGTGTTCCTTTAGTGCCTACTCCATATTCATATTGTACCACTCATGCCACTGCAAAACTATGCTTTCCTGTTATGTTCCTGTTGGAAATTGTCAATCAAGAGAAGAACAAATGTGAAATTTACCTCTATCTGAATCTCAGCTGGAGTATGGAAGTCAGTATGAGATGGCTATTTATTGACCAGGTAGGAGTGAAGGAGTGAATAAGTATAAAAGAAAAAGGAACTCCTAAGGAAACACATCTGTGAATGTCTGACCCAGGAATCATTATGTAGATACATAGTTAGGGTGGTCAACTGTCCTGTTTTGCCTGGGATATAGGACTTCTGGAATGAGGGCCTTCAGTGCTGCATCCAGAAAAGCATCAGGCAAACAGGAAGATGTGGGTTGCCTACACACACCTAACTTCTTGAGATTGACAGGGATGAGATGGAGATATTCATGCAGTGAGCTTTTTAAGTCTCAGGTAAAGGCTAACAGGCAGGAGCACAGAACGGCATAATACACATATGTCCGAAACTGAAGTCTAGCTGCAAGATCAGGCACCCAAGATCACAGTGATATTTCCCCCAAAGAGTCCTGACACAGAATCGTTGGACTTTGGGGGAAATATGGTGAAATACAGAAGAGCAAGGTGAAGACAGGTGCATCTGGGCCTCACTCTGACAGCCTTTCCCCTGTCTGTGACATTGGTCAAAACACCCAACCTTTCATTTTCTTATCTGTGAAGTACATTTTGCACTGCACAGTGCAGGGTCATCACAGGCCCTGGGTCTGTGCTGATACGTGGAAACTGCCCATTAAGGCACTATTCTCTTCACCAAGCTATGAACCAGGTTTCCTCCAGACTCTGGAGTGGGGTTGTCCCAACATGTAGGGTTAAGCCTTCCTAATTCATTTTCCAGCCATGAATTAGGAAGGCTCCTGGCCTGATGAACCACTGGTTTTATATATAATAAATATTTATATGTTATGTGTGTGTTCAAAGTCTAGTTTTATAACATTTACTAGCTCCTTTGTCATAGTAGTGTGCCTGGTGTGGTAAGGTTACAAAAACACCCCCTATTTCTCAAAAATCAAACAAAAAGGACACCAATATCCACATAAAACATGCTATGTTCTTTTGACAGTGCATTTCTTTTTCTAGGAATTTATCCAAAGGAAATAACCAGAGAATGAATGTACAGTGATGTTCATCTCAGCATTGTTTATTACGGCACTAAAAATTAGAAACATCTCAAATGGGTAACAATAGATATTTGGCTAAGTCAATTACATTTCAGACAATCAACTGAATACCATGCAGACATCAAAAAATTGTGTTCCCTAAAAGTACTGAATGACATGGAAGCATGTTCAATGTATATGGTTAAATATAGAAAGTAGATGACAAAAGGATATGTTTAGTATGTTTCCAATTTTGTAAAATAAAAATTATAAAGAAAATAATAATAATAATAATAACAAAAACTGAAGTAGCAGTATTAGTGGCTGAGAACATAAGCTATGAAATCAGAACTCCTGGGTTTGAATCCCAACTCCAATACTTCTTTGCTAGGTGATTCTGCAAATAACTCCTCAGTCTCAGTTTCCTCATGAGTAAATTGGGGACAGCGTCTGTACCCACATTATAGGGTTTTGGGAAAGGTTAAATGAATTTACATATGGAGCTTCAGAATAGTACTTGACACAGAGTAAATATTGTAGAAGTATTGATATTTGATTTATCTTTTTAAGTGATATCAGTCATAAGTTATTTTTTTTCAAAGTTCAAAAAAAAAGATGACTGATATCAATGCAGACCTATTCAACTAATAATTGCCTGAAGTGGAATATGAACTTAAGCCTGTCTGGCTCCCGATTTTGAGCAGCTAACCATAATGCAATTCAGGAAAAGAAATGTTAGCCATGGTAGTCTCACATTTGTAGTACGATAGACAACTTTTACTTTCTTCTTCGTGACTTCCTGAGTTTTCCAAAATTTTAACAATGAATTCATATTATTTCCATAACTAGAAGATATTTATACACTACATTTTAAGTTATGTAAAAATGTCTCAGCATCCAATTGCTGCTTACAACAGCCAGTTAGCCAATAACTGTATTTCTGCACCATGACTTGGTGAAGGATGAGTTTCATGGGAGATGCTTTACAGGTTGTCCCAGAGGACAGATCACAGGTACGGTAAAGCACTGGTACAGAAATCCAGAATTGGCATTGGTTCCAGGACAACTCAGAACAGACCTGAGTTCAAATCCCGAAGCTATCAGCTATAGGCCCTTGGATAAATTTTTTAACTTCTCAGAGCATCAGTTTCCTCCCTATGGAACAGTAGTGTAATTAAAGACCCTCGTGAGTGTTTAGAGGTGTTACAGCTCTATGCGTAGAGGTCATCCCTATTGTACGTACACAGGAAGTGCCTAACTATTGGTAGTCACAGATTATTGAATTTTCAGCTGTCTCTTGGATCTCCTAAATGGTCTATGCTGACACGAGGTTGGGTGAGTCCTCATTCCTACACACTAACCTTAAGTAGTGGCAATGAATGCAAAGCCACTAACTTCTAATTGGGTGACTAACATCAGAAAGCTCCCTGTCACTTATTTCCCTGTAAACTATTTCCAGGTTGGAGGGGAAAGTTGCCATTGTTGAGTGTGTATCCTTCTGTAAAAGAACAAATAAAACACCAAATACAACAGCGTTTTATAAGATGTTAAAAATACATCAAGTATTAAATCCTGCTTGTCTGTTGCTGATTTGGAAAAGAGTTTGAATACATTCCTGACATACAGATTCAATTCTCTGCAATATTGCCAGTATTTTTATTAATATTATTATTATCACTAGGACTTGCTCTGAGTCCAGAGCAATAGAAATTATCTCTGGCAATTCTGCAACTCACCAGTCCCTAAATCTTAACAAGCATTCTGAATTTCAGCTGGAATTGATTGGAAAATTGGCCTTATAATTCACAAGGGTTCAGATTTGAGATCAGTTAACACCAGACTTCTGGAAACATTGGCTGCTCCCTTGGGCCAATGAGTGGTGAGGTTTTTCTCCTTGAAAACAGAGCTGAAAGTCATCTCTTTCTTTCTCAGTCCTAGTTATTACAGACTTTGCATCCTGAGAACTACTCTGAGATGGGGATACACACATGGCCTCATGGCAGGCTTTATACAGAATGAGAAACTTGTTCATAGAAAAGGGAATCTCGGGACCCACATTCTCACTTTACAGAAGGTACAGCTGAGCCCCGGAGAGGAGGCAGCATTTGCTGATGTTGTATCGGAAATTTTGGAATACCCCAATTCCTATCTCTTGAATCATAGGTCAGAGTTGATTTTTCCCCTTACTTTGCCATATCTCGTATCTTTATGAAAGTCTTTGATATTACTCTAAATGGTGGGTCATGTATGGACTGATGAACCGTACCAGCTCCTAAATGTGGTCTGGATCTCAGCGGCATATAACCCATCCAACTTATCAATGGGAAAACAAGGTGCATTTACCACCTTTCAAACTGTGGCTTCTTTATGAGCTCTTTGGGGCCCTCACTGAGCCATTTTGCCATGCAGAGCAAATACAAATGCCTTTTCAAACTTCCAAGTCTACTTTGGAATGTGTGTCCCTTGTTTTAGTTGAACTGCCTTCTGAATGTGGACCTACTAAAAATCAGAACACTGCTTTCCTGAGAGTGGGAGAAACATATGAGAAGATGCATGCTGGTGGTGTTTCCTGTAATGCGGGCTCTGACCCATCCTGTAGTCAGCCTTTCAAACCCAGCATCCAGTGTAAATATGATGGTTGATAATCTGAGCAGGGCATCTATCTGGAATTGTGGATTGAAGCTGTAAAAACGAGGCAGCAAGAACTTCTTCCAAATTGGACTTCTGACACATATTGAGAGACCATTTAATTGCATGATCAATAAGATTTCAAAGAAAGCATAGAAGGTCACCAGCATCACTGTGGGATGTAGTAAAATACGGTAGAAAAAAAACTTGAGAGCTGTGTGTCAAGAATCCAATCGATAGCCACTAAGTTCTATCTGTGTTAAATTTAAGAACATTTGACATCTGTGCCAGAAAAGTGCAAAGGCAGTTATGCAAACCTTCCAGCTGCTTCCCAGAACTTAGAAGTTCACTGAAGATCATTTGTAAAGGATATATAGAAGACAGCCAGTGAAGGGACTCAACAACGCTACTCGTAAAAGCTTGCAAACAAACAGATTTCCACATGGGCAAGCCAAGTCCCAAATGTTGCTTACAGCTGGGTAAATGTGACCTTCCAAGTGTTTGCTCTTCTTTGTCACCCATTTTAAAAACAAGAAATTCAACCCCAGTTTACAGGGAGAAAGTTTTAGCATGCCGGGTTTGGTTAAGGAATGGGGCTGTGGAGTTCGACAGCCTTGGTTGGAATCCCATCCCTATTACATACTAACAGCAAGATGATTGCTTTCTAATCTGTAAAATAGGGAAAACAACTGTGTCTACCTCATAGGGTGTGGTGAGGATTAAACATGTTGATCTACAGTACTCAGCGCAGTGCCTGGCACATAGCAAAGAGTCAATAAATATAAGGTTGTTATTGAAATAGTTCCTTGCTTCTTGCTAATGAAATGTTCTGCAAATAAAACAGCACACTGGATACACTGGATATATCTGGGCTTATAGCAGGGAAGACAGTGTCCAGGAAGTGAGTGGGGAAAAAAGCAAAGATTTCTTAGCATAATCATTATAATTGCTACTTCTTACCGAGAACATATTAAGTACCTGGCACTCTGTCAACTATTCTGTGAATATTTTCTCATTTAATTACCATGAAATCTTATAAGGTAAGTACTCCTCCCCATTTTTCATACAAGCATCTAAAGCACAGCGAAGTTTAAGAATTTTCCCAGAACAAGACATCCAAGAAATAGACTCAAATTTGGGGCCTTCTAATTCTGCAACTTTTGCTCTTCCAAAGTGTACTGTATCATCTTTAAGTCCCCTGTTTTGGCACAGTAGACAATAAACCAACCACCTTAAGGGGATAGGAAATGTCTGTATTGTAGGTTAGGGCTGAGCTACATACAATGTGTGCACTTTCGTGAAAATGGCAGGGATGGAGGTTCCTAATGTCCACCCATTTTCAGAAAAGTACAACATAGGAGACACATGGACAAAGCTAAGACCGATGGTCTCTTATCCCTTGAAGTTCTATTTATCGTGATGAGGCAAATTGATAGGACTAAGGCTTAAATATATTCAGAGCAGGTGAGCATAGCAAGCATGTATAGAAAGTGGCACCTTGCATTTATTACCTGGGGAGGTCAGCAAAGAAAAATGAATCATACTGGTATCACACAGAAGGAAAACCCATGAAAAATAAATAAGCAACTATAAAACTATATACCAAGGCACAGTGATGGAGGACTTGGGTTTTGGAAACAGAAAGACCTGGATTTGAATCCTGATTCTCAGCTTATTCAATGTGTGAACTCAAATGAATCACTTTACTTTTACACTTATTTGTAAAGTGGAGACACTATGCAACCCCTTTTGCACACGACTACCAGGAAAATGAACAACTTAGTATCTTCATGTAACTCAGCAGTGTTAGTTGTCATGATGGGATTAGACCACCAGCCTGGGTCTAGTCCTGCCTCTTCCACCTACTGGCTTTGTGTTCCCAAGCAGGATACTGAACTACTCTGTGCCTCAGTTGTTCTATATATAAATTGAAATAATAATAGTACCTGCCTCGTAGTGTGGTAACAAAGAGGAAAGAAGTTGGTATTTATAAAGCTCTTAGAAAACTACCTGGCACATAGTAAAGATTCAATGTTCGCTACTACTATTATTGTTGGGATTATTTTTGATAGAGGTAAGCACAGGCTGCAGTAAAAAAAATAAACAAACCCAAGCAAAGCTATCATTTAGAATGGAAGGGAAGATAAAGTGCTTCCCAGAGAAGGTCAAGTTAAAGGAGTTCATCATCACCCAGCCTTTCTTATATGAAATGGTAAAGGGACTCATCTAAGAAAAAGAAGATAAAAATATGAACAGTAAAATTATAAGAAACTCAGAGCTATTGACAACTGAACCTAAAAAAAAAAGCCCAAACAAACTAAGCAAACAACTAGAATAGGAACAGACTCACAGAAATGGAACTCACATGGAGGGTTATCAGTGGGAGAGTGGAACCGGGAGAGAAAGGGGAAAGGTACAGAGAATAAGTAGCATTAAGTGGTAGGCAGAAAACAGACAGGGGGAGGTTTGGAACACTATAGGAAATGTAGAAGCCAAAGAAGTTATATGTATGACCGATGGCCTTGAATTAAAGGGGGGAATGTGGGTGGGAGGGGGGTGTACAGGTGGAGGGGAATAAAAGGGGGGCAAGGGATGACTATAATAGCATAATCGATAACATATATTAAAAAATAAAAAATAAAAAAAAACAAAGAGGCACTTAACTCAAGCTGTGGTGGGTGGGCAGAAAAACCTTTCTAGAGCACAGAAAGCAAGGGAGTATATTCCAATAGAGGGGGCGGGTAGGAGCAGCAAGGGAAAGAGCAGGGTTTATAAACAGGATTCTTGGATTTCCTCCACATTCAGTCTTCAGTGAAGACGGTGCCTCTCACATCTCCTGTTTTTGCCCATTACAGTTCATGGGCCCTGAAATTGGTTTGAAGGCAAATTCCAACCTAGCAAAGGAGTGGGAGGGGGTAAGAGGAGACTGCAAGTACCCCTTTTTGAAAAAGGGCTGTAACCATTTAGCCGATTATTTAACATTGTGGAATGCAGTAAGGTCAGAGACTGGCTCACCTTCCAGTGTAGCTACAGCTCCAAGGAGCAATCTCTGAGAGTGCTTGAAGTCATTTACAGCGGTGAATGCATATGCATCAGGGCCTGGTTAAAGATTTAGAGGCTAAGCTGGTTAATAGAATTAATTTGATATATCCGGTATAATTCAGTGGAACATGTGAGTGCCCTTCAGAGCCCCAAACTGTTGGGAGGGAAACAAATCTTTGCACCAGCCATTAGAAAAGGATTAGTTGGTCTCCAGAAAGAGTAGGCTTATGACTTTCATTCTTCTCTAGCTGTTTGAAAAATGGATGCCGTGATAAATGGCTACACTCTAAACAACTTATGAGAAACTTGGATGTTGATTTTTTTGGCCATTTAGATTTATTCCACAGTTATATCTAATCCCTTTGTCTCATTTCTGAAGCTGGGAGGGAGTACATTGAAGACCAGGGTACCATACACTCACCAGGGGCATTATCCCATGTGAGATGCATGGGTAGAAGGACACCACCTCCATCCTCCCCTGGATGGGCTGAGTGGGACCCTGAAGGGAACAGTGGCTAGCTGCCTGGGATTAAAATATGGGCTGGCCCGGTACCGAGGCTGCTGGTGGGAGTTGAGAAGCAAGCCAGCGGAGAGAATCTAATATTTATTGTAGTTCACCAAGACGTCAATGTCCCATATTTTGCAGTTGAAACATGACTTTGTAGGACCAAATGTCTAGTTTTTTGAAGGTGATTCAAAACAGGAGTAGATCATATTTTTCTAGGAGGAATGAAAGTGGCCTCCTACATTCCTGTTCATTTCGTGATGCCAAATTAGGGAGAATTCCTAGCCCAGAAATAGAAAAAAGTTGGAGATGCTTTCAGATGACGAGAGAGGTTCTTTCTATACTACTCTCAGTATATATGATTTTCAAGGTGTCAAACTGGAACAGTGGTAGGCTTTTCCAATCTAGGGGAAAAAAAAACTTGGGAGTAAAGTGTTCATTATACTTCTAGGGTATGTGCGGCTACAACTAGCATGATCATTAAAATATTCTGTCACTTAGAAAGTTAGAAAAGCATTGGAGGAGAGTTTTCTTTTTTTAATGAAAGGAAGTTAAGCAAAGAAAGGAAGAAAGCATACATTTTCTACTTATACAAAAGTAGGACATGGCAAGGTGGTTTGAATTTCAAGAATCATGTAAACTGTGCAACATAGTCCCTGGTAGACAGGAACCATGTAAAAGCAAAATACAAGGAAATGTGCTTGAAGCCTATTCTGACCAAAATGGTACAGATATTGCACCCTACATTAATTTATCTTCTTAAATAAATTCTCTTAAGTAGTTTTTCCCTTCTCGTGGAAGACAGTAAGTAACTGTTCTCCTGTTTCTCTCTTAATCCCTTATTGAAAACCCGGTGCCAGGAAGAAAGAAAGGCCTGGGCTGATACACTAGTTCTGACCGATGCTGGTCAAGTTCCTTTGTCTCAATACGTCTCGGTGTCCTGAACTATGAAATGGGGATAATGATGCTTCCCCTCAAGGCGGGCTCATAAAGGATTCAGTGAGAACGTTTTGACAGCAATTGGTATGGAAATGTGCGCCTCGTAGTTTCAATGATTGCCCATCCCTTTCCCTTTGTTCTTCAACAAAGATTCTGTCTCACACGCGTGACCGGCAAGCATGAGCTGCGCATCAGGCCAAAGTCCCTTACGCTGACTTGGCTGACAGGTGCGTCCACATGGGCTGCAGCAGCTCTGGTGTGCCGCAAAAATGGATGCCAGACAGCCAGGGGTCAGCGTGGCAGCGGGGCATGTCCGCACCGCCCCAGCCAAAACAGGCCGTTTTTATGCCACGACAGAGACGATCTACTTTAAATCCAAGTAGGTCAAAGAAGAAACAAGGACAGAAGGAGAGAAAACAGGGGGCAACAGGGATAAAAAGAGAGATAGGGAAAGTAAAGGTGTTTTTGAAATGCCCTTCTAATTCTTTGGGAAGAGAAACACAGCAGTGTTGAGCTAGTGACACCAAAATAGATCTGAACAAACATTTACCAAGGATCTGGAAAAGAAAAAAAATTCTCTCCTGCCTCTTCTCTTTAAGTAACAGTGGAACTTGGGACTCCAGGCAGGGAGGGCAGGCCTGAGGCCAGGCCAGGTCTTGCCCACACTGCTGAGGGTTCTCTGGAAGTACCACCATCAACACGCAGACCTGGCTTGTGACAAGTAAACCTCTGAATGCTGTGGTTTGGATTTTGCTTGTGGCTGAATTTTCATATGTGAGGTCTTCTCATCCCCAAGAAACCAGGCCTTGCTTGATCGAAATCAGACAGAAAGGCCACACACATTGGCAAGGATGTATGCCGCCTTCCTCTTCTTGATATTTTTCATGGAACTCTCTAAGGAGAAAGGAAAGGGAGACGTGGAAATGGGCATTACACACGCTCCGTGTTTCTCCTTTACTTCTATTTGAGTGCTCTGGGCATGGTAACTGATTCACAAGCTATGTGGTTTGGACGAACGAATTCGGAAGTGGATTCATTTGATAACGAGGCTTTCTTTCTTGCAGGGTCCATCGACGTAGTAGATGCATATTATATAATAGGCTCTGTCATTGTGCTCTTTCAGCCTCATTTGACACTATTGTCCACTCTCTCTTTGAGGTAGTTTCTCCAGTGAGCCTTCATGGTTCCACTATTTCACTGGCCTCTCTTTCTCAGCATCCTTTACGAATTCTTCTTCTTCTTCCAGGAGCCTGGCCCTCCGTCTCAGGCCCTCACCTAACTTCAGGAACACTCACTTACTCACTGGGTGGTCCTATGGACGGTATGGGCCTTCAGTGCCCTGCATAGGCTGACGACCCCCACATCTTCTCTTCTCTTACTGTGGCCTCACCAATTTTCTGCAGATTCATACCTTTAATTACAAAAATGACACCCACGCTTGAACATCTAATAGAGCATTGCTGTGTATTAAAGCTGAAGGTCTGTTTTCCACTGCCTCCCTCCACACCTCTCCTGTGATTTCTGCATAGTTTTCAAATTCCAGTGAATAGCACCACTGTTTTCCTCATTGCTCAGATTCAATATGGATAAGTCATTCTTGATTCATCTCATTCCCTAATGGTCTACTCCCAGTGCCACCCCCATCTTACCTGAATTACCGTCAGTCTGTTGGCGCTCACCAAGACTGCTGTGATTGCCTGCTCACCAGTCTCCCTGGGACAGTTTCCCTCTCTACAACCATTAGCACTGCATGATTTAAAAAATGGAAATCAGATCATGTTATTCCCTTTTTTAAAAACCTCTAAAGACCTTTCCTCTTACTAAAAATAAACTGTGAACTTTTGCCCATATCCTAAAAGCCCCATTTAACCTGACCCTTCCTTACCCCTCTGACCTCATCTATTATCATCGACCCACTTCCCTAGAAATACACCCAGGATTGTGCTACTCTGAGCAGGCAGCAGGGGAGCCTCAGGGCCTTTGCACTTACTACTGCACCACTGGCCAGTACTGTTCTGCCTCAGATCTTCAACTGGCTTTTTGCCACCAGTTCACCAAATCAATCAGTACCTTTCTGTCTCTACAACTTCATTTCCCCCTCTACGCAGTGATCTTGAAGGAAACTAGCTGTACTATTATTATACAAGGAAAGTGCTACCTGGACAAGGGTGGAAAGGACCAGGATTTGCGGACTGCAAAGTGTCAGAACATGGAAAAACATTCAGTCCCATATATTGTGAATGATTCATACCATCAGTAACCAAACAAAAATTAAAGGTCCATTGGAAGTGCAGCATTGTAATTCACTGTGACCTTTGTCATTTCAGTATAGAATATGTGAGTCATTTCAAAGCAAAGACATAATTTATTATAAATCTGGCTTCATTTCCTTGTCCATGATGTAGATGTTTCTTTCCTTGGTTAGAGGCAAAACTTAAATTGAACAAATGAATCATTTATTCTAACAATAACACGTCAGAACCTCTTTCTGGAAGTTCATCTGTTAACGGATTTTCACCTCATGACAACCCACTGAGGGGGATGTCATTACCCCTATTTTATAGATGAAGAAGCTGAGGCTTGGTGAGTGAAGGTGACTTGCCCACACACACAGAGCTAACAAGCAACACAGCCAATTTTTGGACTCAGTTTTTCCTTACCAGTTCACCTCACTTGCTCATGAAACATTATGTTCACCTTAGTGTTATGAATGTCTAAGCGTATTGGCAAAGAGCTTCTCAAAGAAGCTCTCTTCCATTTAGATGATTTTCTGGACACTGTGGCTGTCCCATTCCTAGAAGTGCATTCTCACAGACTGGACAACCTCTCACAAAAGAGGTTGTAGACCAGAGGACCTTCCCGAATCAGAAGAGCTGGCCTAGCTATTATTTAGGGTTCTTTCAAATGTGAGACATAGTTATTCAGTCAATAGCAAAGTGCTAGCTTGGTTTCCTCCAAAGGCAAAGTCTGAGACAAGGCCTGGATATTAAGCAGTTTTTTGGAAGGTGAGGTAGGAAGTAGGAGTGAGAGAGGGGAGAGAGACGGGCAATACGGAAAAGCTAATCAATGGCAGGTTATTGAGCTGATGATGATTGTGGTCCTGCTGAGACTTTTTGAGGGACTGCGTGAACCCAGCCTCCACGCATAGGCTCCCAGAAGGCGGGGGCACTTACTCTGCAGCACCCACCCAACCAGTGAAGGCTGTGCTTGCACAGGAGCTAAGCAGGCCACTGGAGGTCCACAAAAGCCGTAAGGAAAAGAAATGTGGAGAAATTGGTGCGGTACCTTTGAGATGGGTTGAAATAAAAATGCCCAGAACCGCCCATCACAGCTACACTAAGAGGCTGAAGGTATACACATATTACAGGGGGTACTAAAGACACTTGCTGTAGCTAGTCTTTGATTTGGTTTGGTTTGGTTTGGTTTGATTTATAGGATGAGGTCTGGAGGAATCAGCAAGAGCCCCGTGCCAAATGCTTCTTTCACTTTGGTTTTCCTGTGACTATAGGATTAGGAATGTCCACCTCCTAATTTCTAAATTTTGTCCTCTGTTTTCTCCTAAATCCAGGACAAAATGTAATTGCAGACATCCTTATAACTGGAAGATGAAGGCAGAAAAAGGGACTCCATGAGCTGGCAGTATGTTGGGGGCATTACTGCCTGTGAGGATGGGGGATGAAGCCATGAGCCAATGAGCCAATGAGCCAATGAGACAATGAGCCAAGGGATGCAGGTGGCCACCAGAAGCTGGCAAAGGCAAGGAGACAGGTTCTTCCTCAGAGCCTCCTGGAGGAAGGCAGCCCTGCCAATACTTTGAGTTTGGCCCACTTGAAACTCACTTCAAACTTTTGACCTCCAGAATGATGATAATACATGTGTGTTGGTTGAACCACTAAGTTTGCAGTCATTTGTTACAGCAGCCATAGGAAACTAATACAGTGCCCTCAGCTCTCTAGGGTAACCCACGGAGCCTAACCCACAGAGGATCACTACACCAGTCAGCTCTTGACCGAAATAATTCTGCCGCATGACAAACAACCCCCAAGTCTCTGAGGCCGAAAACGATGACAAGATATTCCAGACTCACAGGGGGAATGGATAGGTTGCTGCTGAAATCAGTGGCAGTGTACACATTAATCCATATATTATCATGTGGCTGGGCTTAGCTGGACTTGACTTGCCTCTGCTGGGTTCTAGGCTTAAGGATGGGCTCAGGTCAACTCCAGATTTTTTATTCCAGAACCCAGGCTACAGAAGCAATATCTCCATGGGACATGCTGCTCTCCTGGCAGAAGGAAAGCCTCCCAAAGGATGACATATATTTGCCACATCTCCTAAAGTCTCAGGATGAAGCTCACACACTGTTACTTCTGCCCACGTTCCGCTGCTCCAAGTAAGTCACGAAGTGCTGCCCAAGTGCTGAGACCAGGAAAGATATTCCGCCAGAGAGACATAGCAAAGGCAGAGAGGGAAGGAAGAACAGTACGCAAATAATGCAGTCCACTCCAGTCACTCCGGTCACTGAGAGGTGTCTGTCTGTGTCTGTGAAGTGCTGGGCTCACCAGTCCCCTGCACAGACGGGTCTTGCCATGGCCTGGCCACAATGGTTCTGTTTCCTAATGAATGGCCCAAATATACAGAGATCTATTAGGCTTCAAATACATCTAAACAGAATAATGAATTCTTAGAGTTAAGAATTACACAAAAATGTATAATCCAATTACTATTTTTAATAGGAAATCATGGGGCCTAGAGAAAGGCATGTGATATTCCTAAGACTAGACAGTTAGTGGTAGAGCTGCTAATTGAACAAAAGCCTCCAAAAATCTCAGGCCAGGGCACAACCCACAACTCTCTCTATTCTGGAATCCTGCCCCCGGGTTCCCCCGAACTTTGTGACACTTCCAAGTCCTTTGGGGGGTGGTCTATATACTAATAGCACTACTGAATTGACAAAGGTGAGTTTGATTATTCTAGCACCAGATGCACAAAGTCTTCATTTTTCTCCTCTAACACTCAGGTTTGAACAAGGCTTTATTTTGGCCTGGGCTAGGGAAACCCAATGAGGTTCTGCTTGGGTGTTGTGGAGTCGTGATTCAGAGGGAAAGCACCTTCCAAAACCACACGGGCTCCTTCATTTTTTTCCCTTGCAGTAGTAATTTTTGGACTGGTGCAATATATCCAATCTGAGAGTACTAGAGGCATAGGGGTTCTCTTTTTGGCCCTTGGTCATGGGAGGAATCTTCAGGGGCATTCTGATTTTCTTTTTCCAGGAAGCTTCAGTCTTCTGAAGAAAAAAGTTAGGCTTGTTCCCTATGCCTGGAAAGCTCTTGTTATCCTTTTGTTCCTTCTAACCACGGGGGAACCCCAGGTCAGGCATCATCTGCTCCAGGAAGCCTTCTCTGCTTTCCCTGGGCCGGGTTCATTGCTCACTTGTCTCTGCTCACATAGCACTTCATGCAGCCTCCATTCTATCACTTACTGTATTGTCTTATGTGTTTCTCTTTACACAGCTACCTCCCTCACTAGATGACGTCCTCTTTTGTAACTGAGACTCTGTGTTATTTAGCATCATGTC
Organism: Sturnira hondurensis; assembly: GCF_014824575.4. Classification (NCBI taxonomy): domain Eukaryota; kingdom Metazoa; phylum Chordata; class Mammalia; order Chiroptera; family Phyllostomidae; genus Sturnira; species Sturnira hondurensis. Next base: position 2,347,157 of record NW_028083079.1, on the reverse strand, counting down.
TTGGACATTTAGAATAATGTCTACCCTATAGAAGGCATTCAGTAAACACTTGCTTGGTTAATTGTGGAAATAATTCCATTGCTTGTTTCACTTTCGCCAGCAGCTCATGATAATTTTATGTAGTGAAATACACACAATAGTCATTTATTAAATATCCCTGAACAAATGTCTGAATGAAAAAGTAAGAATTACTAAGTGTCTTGTAAGGATAACCTCTATTCTACACATGTCATCTCTACACACAGAAGCAGGCACACAGATTCACCCACCCCATCGTCAACACAATAAACAAAATAATGAAGCACAGCTTTGTGGACATCACGTCAGTCTCTTTTCTCACTAATGTAGACAGAAACAAACTAAAGAACCCTTATTTGGAAGACATCTTTTCAGAGCTGTAGCTTCCAAATGATTTGTGTGCACCCAGCAGTCAACCAATGAGCTCCATTTTATTGATCTAAAAATAAATAGAGACTACTACACTGCCAGAAATGATCTCAGCTCACCTATGGGAGGTAAAATCTCCAATGGAGGCACTTTTGTTGCTCAGCTGCAGAGTGAAGGTAGGCCCTCTGCAGTCATTTCCAGTTAGCTACAGGAGTTTGGAGATGCTCTTGGCACACCTGACCTAGCTTGGGCATGAGTTTGTTTCATTCCTCACTGTGCACATCTTGCCATTTCTAAAGCTGTGAGTCAGGCTGATGTCAGCCAAGCAAGTAGCTGAAACAGCATGTCCAAGGAGATTAGAAGTGTCCTTGGCGACAGTCTTAGATGCTACCTACCAGGGGCAGATGTCCTAGGAGTGATGTCACTTTATTCCTATTCAGGTCACATTCCACAACAGGCTATGGTCAAAGCTGTCAGAGTGAAATTGTGAGTGTCCTAAGTGTGTTTTCTTAGGAAAAGTGATTTTCTTAGGAGATGATTATAGTCTGCTTTCTTATGCATGTATCTATGTATTTATATCAATTCAGTTACTAGAGTCCCAAGAGATACGAAATTCTAGTTCTCGCTTGGTCACAATTCATTGTGCAGTCTTATTAGGCAAGTCAGTTCTCTTTTCTGGAGCTCTGTTCTCCCACCTGCATCGTGACTCTGTTGAGAAGGTAATCTCTGAGCACCTGTGTAGCAACTTTGTTCTCTTAATTATTGGAGAACAGTGGCAACACTTATTTTACTGTAGTTAAGGAACTAATTTATCCTTCAGAATATGTTTTGCTACCAGCTAAATGGTCTTGTTTTGTCTTTTATTTCCACTGCCTTGAACAGGTCTAAAACTCACCAAAGTTCAGTGTCTTGCCAATCGGTAATGGGATTTGCAATGGAAGCTGTGTTGCCTTCTGCTGGCTGACTGTGCCTAGGTTGAAGCAGAGCAGAATTGAGAACCAGAATCCACTGTGTGCAGTGGAGTTCTGAGGATGACAAAGCTCCATAATTGCATTCCAGATCTTAGACTGGGATCAAGTTTTTGGAGACTGGACCTTGAATTTTTGCATAATTTTAAAAAAGGCTTAGCACCACTGATCTCTTTGAAATAAGTGTTCATTAATTTTATCACTTAATAACTGATGACCTTAGGAAAATCACTTCCCACCTCTAAGCCTGTAAAGCATGGGTGTCAAACTCATTTTCACAGGGGCCACATCAGCCTTGTGGTTGCCTTCAAAGGGCAGAATGTAATTTTAGGACTGTGTAAATGTAAGTACTCCTTAGCAGTTAAGCAAGAGCTCGGCTCTGCTGCCGGGTGGAAACAAGGTGCTGGACCATGTAAAACAAGGTGGAGGGCTGGATTCGGCCTGTGGGCCTTGTGCTCACCACCTGTGCTGTAAAGCGTGGCTTTTGGATCAGCTTCTTCATGTTAACTTTTTATCTTTTGGAACTTTTGCAACCTCTTCTGATACTTTCTCTCAAGTGTACTGTTAGTCTGAAGGAAGTGAACAGAAAAGAACAAAGTCAGAGGAATGAACTTTGACTGACTTTTCTGTGAACCAGGCCTGGTGCCCTGCGCTTCAAATATTTTAGCTCCTCCAACCTCCCCCCAGCACTGTGGTTTAGGAATTCTATTGATGAGGAAACCCAAACCTCAAATCACATATAGGTAGTCTATATGTTAAAGATTCATTGGTGAAAAAGCAAATAACTTACAGGCTTTTAATGAAAGTAACATTTTAGTCTCAAATTTCTTTTAAAATTCTACTTATTTTTGTGTCTTTTGTTTTAAAACAAAAGCTTTAAATGCTTTTGCCTAACTTCGATATCAGGAGTTGATAGCATTCAGTACATAAATCATGTTTAACCTTCTTATTATGAATGTTACTTGATGTCTAAAGATTGTTAAATGAATCAAGTCCAATGAATAAAAATAAAAAAAACAAAAACAGTCAATTGAGCAAGTGCCTTAGACTTCAATTGGAAAGGAAATTGAGCTTGGGAGAAGGTATGTCATTGGGAATGTTACTTCTCCTTTTCTTAGGTTTTTGCCTTCTCCTGGCAGTGCCTTCCCAGTTGATCTCACACTTATGAAAACTTGTGAAGCAAATGATAAGCAGAATATCTTTTGCAGCCTGGGAGACTGGGGTGTGTCTTGTGCTCAAGCTCCCATGAGTTACATGGCCTGTCTTGCAGAGTCATGACCCTGAGCTTCAGGAGATTAGGATGCAAATAACTGGGCCGACTGAAAGGGTTGCTATTGGGAGTCAATGAGACAAGGCGCTGCACATGTCTCAGTACCAGGTATGGCTTCCCCCCTCAGAATTGTGCCTCTTATTCTTCATTCATGGAAGTATAATAGAGACGGAGAAGGGAAGGGGGTAAGAGAATAGAGTGAGAGAGAAGACGGCCTTACTATGGCCAAATGTACCCATGTGCCCTATAAACAGCACTTTAAAGAATAATAAATAAAGTGGTTCTACTGTGAAAACCTTGAATAATTACCTATAGGAAGAAAAAATACCTTTTCATAATCATACATGAATGAGCACTTTGATTTAGGAAAATAAAATCCCAGGGAGCAAAACTTTATATGGTTTACAAACCTTTGTGTCTGAAGCAACTTAGATGGTGGAAATTTAAGGAGATGATCTACTAATGACTAAGCATTATTAAAAAAATACATGTAAAATTTGAATAAGGTTGTTTTATTAAATAAAAGAGGGGAAATCATATTTCTAAATTAATACATTATTTCATGAGATATAATTTTCAATATATTTAAACATATACTCTACATAAGTAGATGTTTAACTATTTAATCTACATTTTAAAGTTGTTAAATTTGTATTAAGCTTCTCATTGGGAATGTGGAGAATTTCTATACATCTAGAATATCTTTTTTTTCTGATGTAGTTAAAATTCATTGTACTCAGGGCAATTTCTGAAGTATAATGAATTCCATTAACATGCATACAGAGTCTGAATGCTGGTAAATTATGTACCTTAGAATCATAAGACCATTAGTTATTATTATGATATTCATGCCAGCTTACTTAAGGCAGAATAAGTAAGAGATTAAAAGTTATTAAAGTAAAATAAAGTCTATTGGAAGAGCATTCTAACTGCTTTCAAAAATGTTCAAAAATGTAAACTTCACAGAGACACGAAGTTCAAGTGGAGCCACAACGCGGCTCCCCACTTCTAGGCCACCTGACCTCCTGAGTATCTGTAGTGTCTTCATTGCCAGGTGCACAGAAGCTGCCTGGCAGACAGCGGTCTCCAAACAAAGGCAGTGGTTGTGAAGGTCGTAGTAGTAAGAGCCCTGTGAAAACCAACCTGGCTTTAAAAAACTCCGACCCTCACAACTAGTTTTTTGAAGATAAATAAAGTACTGATTATTGATCCTTCTGTTTCAAGCCTCAGATCCCCTCACCCTTTTACTGATTCATTCATATAACAACCAAACACTCAATAACCGCTTAAATAGACAAGGCTCTTGGCTAGACACTGAAGATTCAGAGATGAAGACCACAAGAACTCTGGATGAAGGATCTCATGTTTTAGTGAATTCACATCAACATCTACATCAGTGTTTCTCACTCTCCATAGTACTGCCATTGTGGGTTGGACAACTCTTTGTTGTGGGGGTGAGGGGAGGTGTCCTGGCAATTGCCGGATGTACAGCATCCCTGGCCTGTAACTGCTAGATGCCAGCAGCACCCTCCCTAATTGTGACAACCAAAAATGTCCCCTGCCATTGCCAAATGTTCTGGGGGTGGGGTGGGGAGCAAAATCACCACTGAGGTATATCAGTATACATATCAAGATCTTGTTTCCCTAACAAGAGTGAGCTCTTGAAGATTTAGAGACATACTTTTTTATGTCTCTCCAGTGCTTCCACAGTGGTACATGCATAATAGACATGTACTACTATGTTGTAAGAAAATGTTTCAAACGCAGGCCAGTGTTTTTAGAAACTAAAATAGTGAACTCTCAGATTCAATATTCAGTTCCATTTTTTGTTATATTGTTGCTGTTGAGGTAATTTTTTTTCTCTGAACACCCTCTCTTCTGAATCCAAACGTTCAGTTACAGTAAGCCGACTCATACATTAGAAACTGGGGCAGAGAAAAAAAAGGCAAAGGAAAAAAAAAAAAGAATAGAACCTTGAGATTCTGTGGTCTTTGAACAGACTCCCAAATAGAAGGCGTTATGTAAACACAGAAACTTTCCTAAGTCTAGTACCTATCTATTGGTATGGATCTGTAATGCTTTGAATTACACAAACTTTTAAAACAAATGTAGATTATCTTTTAAAGAAGACATATTAATTCAATGTAGAGTTGCCACGTAGGTGTTTCTAGGGACGTGTCTTGGTAAACAAAGAGAAGTGATTTGTAATAAGCTTATCAGTAGCTGGTATGTAAAGTGCTTGAGAATAGCTTGTTCTCTTTATAGTGTTTAAACATTCTTTCCAATGATATCGAAGGTATTTATTTGCTAAGCAAATCCTTTCTTTTAAATGAGTGTAGTGGTAAGCTTCACTCATTCACATATATTTATTATTCAAGCAATTCATGTACAATTTAGAAAGTTAAGAAAGTAAATTCATGATGTTCTTTTTAAGATGCTATGGAAAACCAGTAACGGGTAAAAAGGAAAACCATCACCGAATTTTTTAGATAATTGATTTCTTAGCCATCTTAGGCATTTCCATAGGAAGAATTTTCCTGATGCTGGGGTTGGGGTAGAGAAAACTGCAGATGTGGACAAAATTTCACCAGATGTCCAGCTGTAGTTAAACTTTTTCCTGCTAGCCATTTGGCAAAATCCTCAAAAGACAACCACCTCACTTTTTCTCTACAACTTACGCCCTGTGCTTCAATACATCTATGTATCAACACGCCATCATAACTCAGTTTCACTGTCAAGAATACACCAATGAGCAACATTTTCACACCTCAGCCAGCCAAGAAACAAACTCCCCTGCACGCCATCACAGAGTGCCCCCTTCCTTCCATGAAATGCTCCTCCCGAGGCGCTCTCTCCTTTGCCCACATGATCACGTCCCTGTCCTACACCCATGGAGTATGTGCCCCGACTTGTTAACTTATTCCCAGGCTGCAAGAAAACTATTTCTAAATAGTCCCAAGAATAAGCCTGAAGTGAACTATAAAAGGAATAGATTATGGTGTTGGGCAGACCCGGCTCAAAGTCCAAGGTCTGGCATTTTCTGCCTGACCTCAGGCAGGGCATCTGGTCTCTCTGAACCTCAGTTTTCTTAGTACTTTTGAGGGAGTTAAGTTAGAAATGTATAGAAACCTATTAGCTCAGGTTTCTATATTCATTGAGCCCCTAGCAAAAGCTCAATAAATGTAGGTCGTTGTCATCATCATCGTCATCATATTTTTTTGTGTGGATTGTGGCCTATAATGCCCCAAAGCCTCTCAGAATTGAACTCATGTCTTTGACTTCTTGGGGTCATGAAACCTGAGATACATTTTCTTTGATTCGTTTGACAAATGCCAACTGGTCATATGCTATCCCCTAGTCTCTGGGAATAAGCAATGCACTGAAAGTAAACAAAGCCCATCCATAATTTGCAATCATTTAAGCAATTGGTCTTACAACCTAATACATGGTTATACATGGAAAAATGCTCTACCAAGTGAGAGGGAATGCTGAATTATGAGATGGGCTATTGTGTGTGTGTGTGCAGTGACTTTCACTGAGGCAATGGATTAAGAGGAGACTTCAGTGATGCAGTCTCTTAAACAGAGACCTGAAGCATGAATTAAAATGAAGCAAGTACAAATGTGTTTGCCATCCCAGACAAAAGGCACAGTAAGTATGAGGTCTCAGAGATGGAAAGGATCGAGGTATGTTCAAGAGAATTAAATGGCTATGAGGCTGAAGAAAGTGAACAAGGAAACCATGAGTCTTTAAGTAGAGATTGGAGAGGTCGGTGCACATCAGACCACAACAGGTCTTTGTAGGGCATTCACAGAAGAATCTTGGTTTTTAACTGAGGAGCAACAGGTAACCATGTAAGTGTTTATAGGCAAGGAAATAACAAAAACCTATCAATATTTTTAAACACCAAACTGGCACTGGAAAGTGTATGGGAGAGGAGCAGGTATGACTGCAGGCAAAACCACGTGTACAATGTCACTCTAGTGGGTCAGGAGAGAAGTGAACCACTTGGATAAGGATGGTAATAGAGAGAAGTAGATCTTACCAGTATAGCCTTGATAAGCATTCAGTTGAGATGACTGACTCATAAACATATGGATCCACTATCTCTCAGTCTATCTTTGGGATTACCAGAATTGAGATGAAAAAGGTAGTGATATGTGCCTCACAAATAACTAAATCATCCTGGTAATTCTTGCAACCTTATGTAAGAATTCAACCCTAGGCATGCATTCACTCATTCCCTTATCAAATATTTATAGTTACAAGTATGCGTGAGATTCCCTAGATGATACATCCTGTAAGACCTTGGGTCTAGATTTGCCACCCTAACTGAGCTCGATGCCATTCTAACACTACAGATGGAATGAAAAATATTTCAAAACAAGACACCTCAAGTAACAGAGAACATATGTCAGATAGCCAAGATCAACATAAACTTTGTGAGGGATGACATACTCCAGACCAAATCCAGAGAGAAGTAACCATTAACAGATCCCAGAAAGAACAAGTAAGATGGTGAGGCACGTATGCTTGAGAAAACCTTCTCTGGGTTCATGTCTTATGATGCATGTTAAGAGAGAGGCTCACTTCTAGAACAAAAGCCAAGCAGGTGCTCTCCCATGTCTGCTCTTTCAAGCAATGAGGGCTTGCATAACCGACACAACAGAAAAGAGCCCGTTTGCCACTGTTCTGATGGATCCCGGGGCCAGAGCTCCCTGTGGTTTCTACTCTGCCCTCTGGATAATCTAATTACCTAGGGAATTGAAAACTGTATGCCAGCCAGATTTTTAAAAATGCCTTTCTTGAGATTCTGCTGCCACCAGCTCCTTTGACTTACACTGAAATTTCGCCCCATCTCTTGTAGCCACGTTTTTTACAAATTTATTGTCTGGACTGATGATGACATCATCTGGAGAGGGCCCAGGGCTGTGGTCATCCAGCTCCTCTTTCCGCATTACATAGGCAGCTTCTCCTCTCCCCTTTCAGGTCATGAATTTTTTAAAAGAGGGCTTGCTTTAAATATCCAGAGTAGTGCTTTCAGCTGTGACACAGAGAAGGTTTCCTATTTCAGAGGAACATGTGCCTACTTCTGATTGAAGGCTGCTTGCCTGAGTGGGCATTTGAGATCTCTCAGCGTGTCTCCCGAGAAGTTCTTGGTCAAAGTCATGCTAAAGGCACTTGTTAACTTTGTTTCCAGTTCGGAAAGAGCATGAGAATTGGGGTTGTGGATAATAGGCTAAATCAGGACATTAGACCAGCTTCTTCACAGATTCACTGCAGAATGTTGATAACTCCCCGTACGGCTCAGCATCCTTCTGTGTGAAATAGAAACATTCTCATTGGCCATCTCCAACCTCCAGGATTGTAGGAAGCTTGGAAGTAGCAAGTTATATAAAAGCACGTTGAACTTGATACACTCCACAGGTGTATTTTGAATGACAACTCCCTATCAGATACTGTGTTAAACTACAGGTATACAGGGGTGGATGAAATAGGCCTCTGTGCCATTGTGGGGATAACACAGTTGTGGAGACAGATAATACAGAAATAAGTATATTGTTACAAACTGAAAAATGCACCAAAAAGGAGCAGTGGGATTTTAATGCATGGGATGGTATACTAAGGAAAGGGTAGTCACTATCGAATGGTTAGGGAAGTCCTCTCTGGGCAGTTGACATTTCAATTAAGGCTTGAAGGCAGGGAAAGCCATGTAGAAGGTGTGTGGTGTGTGGATGTGTGAGCATACACACCACATGTACATGCACATGCACTGGGAGAGACGGTGTTTCATGCAGAAGAACCAATATGTGTGAAGGGACATTAAGTGGAAAAAGGACTTTGTTATGCTCAGAGTCAAATGGAAACTTATATGGCTAGAGGCCAATGTAGAAGAGGCTGAAGAGTGTTAACCACATAAAAGAAATAACAGTTCCATATTTTGTAAGCAACTGAGTGAAAATGGTTAAACTAAAATGCATCCAAACAATATATTAAGTTTTCCAACTGAAGTACAAAAACTAAGGATGTGTTGGCAGGTTGATTCAAAAACAAATGACTTCTGGTGCCTTGTCCTTAGGGAGCTCACAATACACCAACGGACGGAAGGACAGAAGGAGCCAAAGATCACTATAAATACAAGATACAAATAAATAAATGCTACAAAGGTGGATATTAATATTATGGAGGACAAAAAAGAGGAGAAACCACACTTTTGGAGTGGGTTTGTAATATAAAGGGAATGTCCCTGGAGAAGGTGCCCTTTCAGTTTGTTCAAGAAAAGGGTCCTGTTCCCACCTGTGGTTCTGCCACTTACAACCATATTATGGTCTTTTTTTTCCTCACTTTTTAGTGAGGCATCTAGTGCAATCAGCTAGAATGTACGAGTAATTAAATGGTTGGAGGTCACTACCACTTTCCGACTCTTGTTATGACCTGCGATAAACCAAAGAGTAAGAAGGAAGGAGACTGGGTCTGCCTTTATGCTATTTGGTCATGTGACCCCTTTAACCTGGAGGTTAAGTCCCACCCCACAGTAGTTTCTCTCCATTCCTCTACATGGTAAAGGTGCCTCCTGCATTCATGTCTTTATCTACTGGTTAACAACCCATTATGGCAGCACAGAGCCTGAAGCATCACAGACACTGCACAAGTTCTTGCTAAACAACCACAGGGTGTTTCATCATTTACTGTGTGATATAGATCCACAACTATATGTGGCTTTAATTGTTTGGTAATGCATTTTAAATTTTCAATAAATTCTTTAATTACCAATAAAATTAAAATGTGCTCTTTTAGCTCTGGCTGGTATGGCTCAGTGGATTGAGTATTGGCCTGCAAATTGAAAGGTCACCAGTTCCATTCCCAGTCAGGGTACATGCCTGGGTTGTGGGCCAGGTCCCCAGTTGGGGGGCAGCCAGAGGCAGCTGATAACTATACCTCTTGCACATCGACATTTCTCTCCCTTTCTTTCTCCCTCCCTTCCCCTTTCTCTAAAAACAAATAAATAAAAAAATTTTTAAAGAAGTACCCTTTTAATAAAACAAAAATTAAGTACTGAATTTCTGAGTCTCATTCAAGAACATTTTAATGATCACCTTGAAACAATTGTTAGCTGATGACTGGATGTGGGCAGTGGCAGAAAATGAGGCTGAATGTCATGATGAAGTGTCTAGATTTTTAGCAGCCATCTTTTGAAGGATCTCCTACTGTTAATTAGATAAGTTTATATTCTGTACTATATTGGGATGAAGTCAAGAAGGTGTGCAATTTTTCAGCATCTAACTTTAGTATCACTTATTTGATGACTCTTGTAAAAATATTTGTTGAAAAAACTATTTGGATAAATTGAGAGGAAAAGGTAGTACCTATAAAAATATTTGGGCTGAAGTATTTGCACATTTTAATGTAAAAATAATGAAGTTGATAATTTCCTCTATTTGGCAGAAATTGCTCTGCGCTGCCCAGTTACCTCAGTATACACAGAGCCTATTTTGTCAATATTATAGTCTACTGAAAAGAGTCCATTGAAGATGGCCACTATTTTAAATTTCTTAACTATAACTTTGAGAAAGATTACAAGCAATTTAGTGAAAATATCAAAGCTAAAAAAACCATACTAAAACCCAAAACACTCTTCAGAAAATGGCAGACATTGAATCAGATTTAGATATGACCAAAAAAGTTAGTACACTATCTAAATATTTATTGATAAAAATTGTTTCCTACTGTAGATATCAATATGCAGAATTTAAAAAATTCTGAAAGTGTTAGTGAAATTGTTATTTAAAGAAATAATTTAATTTTTTAAAAGAGCTTTGGGATAGTACTATTTTATAGGCCCACCAGTATAATAAAACCAATTTGTCAGGCAACAAACCAATATTTTTAAAAAACTATCATCATAAATGTATTCATATATTAATGACTTAATAATATGATTAAATAATCATGCAATTGTTTTAATACTTTTAGTGCTCCCTTAGTGGCTTAGTGAGCACTATGAATTCTGTGGTTATTTCCTGTAAAGCCTCTTTTTCCTTTCTTCTACCTCTTTGACCAGAGGTAGGTTGTATCATAAGGCCAGACCTATTTATGGTTTCTCTGCTTTAACACATATTGCCTTCCACCCCAACCCAACAGTGACTTACACTTGGAGAGTCATTGGATGATCATGGTCTCCGGAAGGGAAGTCTCACTGGATGCTGGCTTCGGTGGTCCTACATAAGAAACTTGGTATGGATATTTCATATTACAAGAGATAGGGGTGCTCTTCCATAGTAATCCACCTTTTTACTCTGGCCATGAACCAGAAGCTGTAATAGTTTCAGTTATCAGAAAACTACTTGCCTTTCCTCTTATGTTTACCACAAGGGAATTACTGAAGTTTTGTTCTTCCATTCATGTTCATGGCATAAGGAACCCAAGATCGGTTTATACCTTAAACTATATACCGTTTTACTAATATCCTCTGCATTAGTTATCCCTCATTGTCAAACCACGCTGAAATTTAGGGGTTTAGAATGCTAATTCTTGGGTTGGCCAAGAAGCCTATTTAATTTTTTCCATGAAATAAAAGACACATTTTTCATCTCCACCAATAACTTTATTGATTTGGATATTTTGAGTATGGCAGCTATCTCCTGCTATTGGCTTTTAGTGGGTAGAGCCAGGGGTGCTGCTAAACATCTTCCAATGTATAAGACAGCCCCACAGCAAAGAATTATTTGGCTAAAATGTCAACAGTATCAAAAAATTTTGCAAACCACTTTTGACATGGTCAATCAGTCACAGCACCTTCTCTACATACTGCACAAATCTTTTTTTGTGTTTCGGTTACATTTTTATCTTTCTTGAAATAATAAAGCATAATATACCAAAAATGTTGTGTATCTTCTTCCATCTTCAATATTAAAATGGCTGCATAAAACGTCACCAATTTTAATAGGTTTTTAAAAAACGCACGCTGATATGACAGCTGTCGCAATATAATCTAACAAAATCGTTTCAAAAGGAGTTGAAGAGAACTAAGTACTACCAGAGCCATGGTATGGAAAAAACAAAATTAATTTTTGGTCAACCCAATAATTTGCTCACAATTCTATGGGTGAGAAGTTTGGGCTGGGTGTTTTTGCTGAAGTTTGCTTTTGTTTGTTTCTTTTGCTGGTCTCCCTTAGAGTCACTTACAATGATCGCAGTTGACTGGCAATTTGATTAGAGCTGGAGGGCCTTAGGGAGCCTCACTCAGATCTAGCAATGGGCAGGCTCTTAACCAGGAGGTCTCCAGCAGGAGAACTGGGCTCCTACATAGTGTGGTCTCAGGATTCCAACAGAGACAGAAGATTGAACCCCTGATGCATAAGCACATTTCAATCCTCTGCTTTTGTCACACTGGCTGATGTCTGGTTGTCCAAAGCAATTCACATGGTCAAGCTCACATTGAAAGGTGGAGAAGTAAACCCCACATCTTAACAGGAAGAGTAGCACAGACACATTGATGAAGGTGGACATACAAAGATGATGAAATTATTGTAATTCTCTTCGCAAACAATTATCTACACTGTCTGACCTTTGCTCAAATTTAAAACATCTTAATCCAATAATGGCCAATGCTGATATAAAGCACAAATCATACTGCAATGAGGCACATCTATGGGTGAATCAAGAGTCTGTTGCCCCTGTTACAGTGGAGGTTATAAACAGCCACTGCCAGTGTTTCAGTTTGTTGAGAGCTACATTGATAATGCAGTTACGGAAATGTCTTCTGAGTCACCAAACAGATGAGAAGGATTACCACTAATCAAAACCTAGCTCAATCCCTACCCCACCACACTTGGTATTACACCCCTCACTAATTGCTTGAGTTGGCATTTTATTGGCATTTGGAGTCTGAATCACATATTTTTGGCCCTCAATGCTCTGCTGCTTTGTGTAATCTGTCAACTGCCATATTCAACAACTCAGGATGCATGTGCTAAGCATCATCTAAGTGTCAAATTTAGCTAGTCATTGGAAAGATAGGGATGCATCAGGAATAAATTTTTTATTTGCTGGTGCTTACACTGTACTTCTTGAGCTTGGCTAACCAAATAATCCCAAACACTCTTTCAGGGAGTTTAAACTTAGGTGTCCAGACTGGGCATCTGAGGAGCCAGCCAAGGTTGGTGGACTTCTCTCTTGCCTGCAATCATGGTCCCCTCCTGGCTCACAACTCTCCAGTCCTTATAGACACTGTGAATATAGAAGTCAAACTTCCTTATTTTCTTTGGCTACTAATACTCTCAGAACCACATTTGTAAACCACCTTGGCAGACAGGAAGAGGTTGCCTTATTTAACTCTGTATCCCTAGTATCCAAAACAAGTAACTGATAGATATGTAATACATGTTGAAAAGATGAAATGACATATTGATTAGTATGCAATATCGACCCTAAAGCTTTTCTTAATTTTATTTGGCTTTTTTCCCAGATTATTACTTTTGGTCTGGTCACATGTTAGAGGTTGATTTCAACCAAATATTTCTATTGGTCACATCAGTATAAATACTGAAAACTTTGCGTGGGTATGAAGTTCTGTCACTGGAGGTATGCAAGCAATGATTAGGTGACCAACATGCATCAGATGGTGGGCTCTAGCCCAGGCCCTGCTTCCACTTAGCTGTGTAAATTTACTCAAATCACTCCCTACTCTGGACCCAGTTTTCTTATCATTTAATCTGAGGATGAGGGAGTCCTCTTAAGGTAGGCAGTGTCCCCTCAGAGCCCAGCAGCCTACATTAGCCTTCCCAGGGACGGACAAGAGCGAGAAGGTTTCCATGCCTAAGATATCTCATGCCTTCCACATCACCACTGATGAAACTGACCAGAGAAAGCTAGGTCAACTCTCCTCCTGATACCACTTTCAGTAATAAATTTGGAGATATCTCCAGTAATGGGTGTGAGCTCAGTTTACTGGACCTGTTTTCCTCAGAAAAGCTTTATGGAGGACTGCTATTCACAAGCAGATCCTGCTTTTATCACACCATATATTAGTGAGTGAATGACTGAGAAATCCCTGCCTTGCTGTGCCAGCCAAATGGATAAACAGGAAAACACAATCATCTCACAGCCAAATCATCGCTGGCATTTATACTGCTTAAGGGGGAGAGGGACCACACACTTGCATATTCTTTCAGGATCTATTCATTCATCCATCAAGTATCTTTCTGCCTGCTCCCTCCCTTCAGATATCGTACCTGGGAGTAGGTATGGGGGTGGAGTGTGGTGGAGGTGAAGGCGTAGGGGGAAAAGGATGACTTTGCTTTAGGTCAAGTCCTCAAAGGGTTTAAACACAAGTGGGAGGGAAAAGATGTGCACACAAGTTTATTTCGTCCTTTGGCAAAGTCATTTCCACACTGCTATTTGTTATTTTATCAGTTTATTCCTCTGGATAGCTAGATCTCTTCCAGGGCAAAACAAACAGACAAATGAACAAACAACAAACGACTTCCTTATTTTCCTGGCAGTCCTGGTCTAAGTTGGCTGCCTTTACTTCCCCACCAGAACATTTCTGAGACTGGGTGTTGAGTCAACCACTTCCTCCCAGTGGTCCATGAAAAACAAGAGGGTAAAGACTAAGCATGTCTTTTTCAACTTTGTATCTATTCCTCTATTTATTAAACAGTGGTAGGACTCCTATTTTGTATAAAGCACTTTTCTGGGCATGAATTTTCCAGCAATGAATAGAACAGCTAATATTCTAGTAACAGAATCAGACAATTTATGAGTTGAATAATATAGGGTGAGTCAGAGGATGATTGGAAGAAAGTAGATCAAGCAAAGGGAAGAAAGAATCAACACGGGCAGTGATTACACTTTTATGTGATGTAGGGAGAGAAGGTCTGACAGAAAGGAGCATTTAAGCAAAAACCTGAAGTCGGTAAAGAAAGAGGCAGGTTGGTGTTGGAGAAAGATATCTGGGCAGAAGGAGGAACAAGTACAAAACACAAAGGTGGGAACATGTTCAAGGAACAGAAAGGCCAGTGTGGCTGAATGGAAGTGAGGGAAGGTAACAGCAGGGATGAGGATTCAGCTTATGTGGGACTTCAAGGCCATTGAGAGCCATGGGCTTTTACTCTGCAGGAGATCCCCTAGTCCTAGCACAGCTCTTGGTGCTCAGTATATATGTATGTATGTGTGTTGAATGCATGTGGAGTCATATTCTTGATGCAGAAATAGGAGTCAAAATATCTGGTTTCCATATCCAGCTTACCCAGCATTCAGTATTCCTGTGCTGGGAGGGTGAGGAAGCTACTGCTAGATGAAGTGGTAAGGTACTCACATGCCCAAAGTTTCCATTCTAAGAGCCATGAGAGAAGAACCAGTCAAGCAGATGGGTCCAGAGGATTGACAGACAGACGCAGTGCAAGAGCCATCTAAGAGTTAAGAGGTTTTGTACTGAGAGGTTTTGGAGGAAAAGTGAAAATGAAAAATGTAGGATGAAGAAAGGGACAGCCCCAGGAAACAGAGTAGCATATGAAAAACGTTAAGGATAGAGAACTTATTCAAGGGACCTGGAACAATCTAGTATGGATCAAAGGACAGGCAAAGGAGAAAACTAGGTGGGTACTATGTACGGACTATAGCTTGTGGCCAGATAACAAAGATCTTGAGTACCAAGCTCAAGTATCAGTAGGGAAAGAAGCATCATGGATGGTTTTGGACCAAATAAGTAACAAAGCAAAGGAACCAACAGCAGCCAACTCTGGTCTAGTAAGGAAGGGAGAAACCAATCATGTTGATGTTGTGATGAGATGTGATCTGTGTCTATAGCGGAAGCAGCAAAGAAACTGAGCAGAGGGAACACAGGAAATAGAGAAGAAGGCAAATCCCCATGACTTAGGAACGCATTATGCGGGGCAAAGGAATTCTCCCAGCCCACACTGTCTGCAGGTTTCCTAATAATTGTTTATGTTCAAATATTAATCAGCATGACTTGTTCATTTCCTCTGTCTTCTTCCCTTAGGGAAATGATTTAGAATATTTTAAAAACTCCCACACTTTCAGAAATGCACATCAAATGTGTGCTATGGCTCAAGTAGAGCCATTTAGATCCTTCTTAAATGCAAACTCCAAGCAAGGATTATTCAAAAGTGGCCGGAGTGTGAACATTTATCAGAAAGGCCTGAAGCAGTGCAAATGTCAAGGCAACTGAAGGTGTTTTCTGATGTTAAATTACCTCTAATTTGTGATACACAGGAAAAAAGAATGAGGTGCTCCTGGGACATTTTACTCAGGAGGGGCTGTCGTAATGTGAAGGGTTAGGAGGAACAGATGTGGCAATACACAGCCTGAGTTTAAATCCCAGCTGCTGGACTTCCGCCAAGATGGAGGCATAGGTGGAAAGACTGTGCCTTCTCCCACAACCAAGTTTGAATACAACAAAGGTTTGGAGAAACAAAAACACAACCAAAAGACAGAAAATTGAATTATACGGAAGTCCGACTACATCTAACCGTTCAACGGGGACGGTAAGAGGGGCGGAGCCAGCAGCGAGCAGGGTCGGGCAGGACACGCCCCCGACCCAGGCGCGCAGGCAGACGGGAACCAGTTGGGGTGCGGGGCAGACCGCGGGCGCATATTCGCGCACAGTGAGACAGACCACGCAGGCCCCAGGGGGCGAGGGCTGACGGCGGTGGCACACTCGCGTGCAGTGGGACGAAACGCGTGGGCTCAGTGATGGCAGCAACTGCGGCACCGGTGAGGGCTGTGGCGGCAGGCGGCGGACAGGACGCCATAGTCCCTCTTTGACCCCGCCCCCACATGCAGCGTCACAACTCAGCGACTTAGTTGCCCTTTGGCACCGGTGAGGGCCAGGGTGGCAGGTGGCAGACGGGACGCCAGAGTCCCTCTTTGACCCTGCACCCACATACAGCATCACAACCCAGCGACTTAGTTGCCCTGCAAGACCAGTGAGAGCCATTGTCCCTCTTTGACCCCGCCCCCACCTACAACGTCACAACCCAGCAACTGAGTTGCCCTGCTCTGGTGAACACTTTAGGGCTCTGATCCTGCTATGGAACAAGCACAAACAACCCGAAAGATGGCACAAGAAGAACTCAAAGTCCCAGAGCCAATAACTCTAAGCGACCGAGAAATTGCCAGCCTCTCAGAAGCACAATTCAAGACACTATTTATCAGGATGCTCACAGAACTGGTAGATTATAGTCACAAATTAGAGGAACATAGTCACAAATTAGAGGAACATATGAAGGCTAAACTAATTGAAATGAAGGGAGATGCACAGGAAACCAATAGTGATGGAAAGGAAACTGGGACTCAAATCAATGGAATGGACCAGAAGGAAGAACAAAACATCCCACCAGAAAGGAATGAAGAAATGAGAATTCAAAAAAATGAGGAGAGGCTTAGGAACCTCCAGGACATCTTTAAACGTTCCAACATCCGGATTATAGGGGTACCAGAAGGGGGAAAGAAACAGCCACGAGTGGAAAACTTATTTGAACAAATAATAAAGGAGAACTTCCCCAGTCTGGCAAAGGAAATAGACTTCCAGGAAATCCAGGAAGCTCAGAGAGTGCCAAAGAAGTTGGACCCAAGAAGGAACACACCAAGGCACATCATAATTACATTAGCCAAGACCAAAATGAAGGAGAGAATCCTAGAAGCAGCAAGGGATAAGGGGACAGTCACCTACAAAGGAGTACCCATCAGACTGTCAGCGGATTTCTCAAAAGAGACCTTACAGGCAAGAAGGGGCTGGAAAGAAGTATTCCAAGTCATGAAATCCAAAGACCTACAGCCAAGATTGCTTTATCCAGCAAAACTTTCATTTAGAATGGAAGGACAGATAAAGTGCTTCTCAGATAAGGTCAAGTTCAAGGAGTTCATCATCACCAAGCCCTTATTATATGAAATGCTAAAGGGACTTATATAAGAAAAAGAAGATGAAAAATATTAACAGTGAAAGGACAGCAAACACACAGTTATTAGCAACCACACCTAAAACAAAAGCAAACCAAGAAGACAGCTAGATCAGGAGTGGAACTATAGAAATGAAGAACACATGGAGGGTTAGAAACAGGGGGGTGGGAGGGGGAGAAGAGGGGAGAAGGCACAGAAAATAGCATAGATGGTAGGCAGAAAATAGATAGGGGGGAGGGCGAGAATAGTGGGAGAAATATAGAATCCAAAGAACTTGAGACACGTGGTTATAAACTAAGGGGGGGAGAATGGTGGGGGAGGGAGGGTGTGGGTGGAGGGGATTGAAGGGGGGGAATAGAACAACTGTAATGGTATAATCAATAAAATATATTAAAAAAAAAAACAAATCCCAGCTGCTATACTTATTAGCTGTGTGACTTTGGATAAGTCCATTATTTTTCTGGTCTCCATTAGCTGATGAGTGATAATGACCTCCAACAGGGTGCGCATATGCCACCAGATCCACACACTGTGGCCATGACTAGCCACAATTTGGGTGGTCCACATATATAAACACACATGATTATTACTGTTACTAAAAAAGCAATGGGGTGAATAGGACACAACATCATTGATGATGGCCTAAGGGCCACTGCCAGGAGCACCTACACAGGCAGTGAACCAGGCTATGTAGTTCGCCTAACTTGCTGGGCAAGAGGACTAACTATAGGACACAAGGCTATGAAGTCACACAGGTAGGAGATGAGACAATCAAGCTGCTGCCTATACACAAGATACACCTTGAGAATCACCTGGTTCAAACTCCTCACATAACAGAGGAAACAGAAGTTTAGGTAGATTAAGATTTGCTCACAAGCCCAAAAGTAATTATTGACAGACCTGAAACTAGTATTAGGTGTACCTGAATTTAAGGTGAGGACACTTTTCATCCAACACCCTCTCCCTTACATGTTCTCTCTGAAATGAATCCATGCCTGAACTTATTTTTCATAGTCTCTCCTATTCACTAAAAGCCATGGCATAATTGAAGAATCCACTTCTTTCTCTGCATAGTCATTTCCCCTCTAATAGCCTCTGGGTTCTCACCCATGACTTCACTGTGAACTTCATCTACCACTGATGACAAAACCAAGACAGAAGGTACCCCAGGTGCCCCTTAAGCTTCCACTGGCCATGATTCATCAACAATAACATCTTTCCTACCAGGCCAAATGCCACCTCTCAACTTCCATCTGAGGCCTGATTTTCCTGGGTAGGGTTTTCTGTGTGCAACCTGCGGGATACCTAGGTGAGGGTGAAGGTAACCAAGCCCCAAAAGGTTACTTCCAAGCTTAGTCTCCCGAAGTTCCAATCTCCTCATTCTTTTGTATTGAACACCATGCCCTGTCCAGAAAAATCTCAAGAGTGGATTGCTTGTAATTAACCTACCCAGCATTATCAAGAGGCTAGAAAATACCTTGCTGGAAGCTTGGCATATGATATATCCTCTTAAATCAGAAGTCTAGCCTCCCAAACTCACCAAGTGACAGCTATCTTGAACCTGCACTGGTCAGACCACATCTAAAGTGTTGCATTTCATTTCAAACTATGCATTTATTTTTCAAAAAGAAAGTATATTTATCGATTGCTTCTTAACATAAGAAGTAATTTGTGCTTATTTTAAGACTCTCAAGGAGCACCAAAATATACAGAGTAGAAACTAAAAGTCCATCATCCATAATTCTCAATTCTCCAGAAATAACAACTACTAATGGATTGAACTTAGAGACATTTTCTGTGTGGTGTCCAACTATATCCTTTTCTTTAGGAAAATAAGATTATACTAGTATATATAATGCCTTATATAAAATTTTTGGATTTCAAATAGGTTGTACTTTCCCTTCTCTTTCAAAATTTATGGATTTACTTTTTTCTTTTTTAATAGATTCATTGATTTATCACCTTTTGATTCATTTACTATTTAGTCAGTTTTCAGCAGTATCCTACTCTGTGCTATGCATTTATAATCAGGGCTTATCTATTGCAAGTGACTGACAAAAATACCATATTCATGGGATGGGGTGAAGTTTGGGGTATGGGTATCAAGGGTTGTACATGATGATATTAAAAGAGGAAAATAGGAGTAACAGTAGCCTGGGTGATAATCAGTCCAGGGACTAAAATTGTTCTGCACAGGTTCTCCTTAACTCTCAGGTCCAATTTTTCATTCTTTATTTTGGCCTCATCTCCTCCTGCCACTACACTCTTTCCAGGTGTGTGTTAGGGGATGAGAGGTTTTGCCATCAAATGGCTCCACACATCATCCTAGTATAGATTCCAAACAAAGGCGATCTACTCTGTTGCGTACATACAAATTGCTATGGCTTGTCTCTGGCCTATCATTGACCTTCAGCGTCAATGAACCTATGTCAGCAGCAGCATCACCTTGAAACCTGTTGGGGATGAAAATTCTTGAGCCCCACCCCAGGCAGACTGAATCAGAAACTCTGAGGTGAGACCCAGCAATCTACGTTTTCACAAGCCCTCCAGGTCATTCTGCTGCACGCTCGAGTTTGTAAACCACTGTTTTAGACCAGGTCATTGTGTCAAAGGAAATGGAATATAATATCGGATCATTTCCTGATCACATGCTCACCCCTATGGTCTAGAGGGCAAAGTTCTGTAATTGATAGAGCCACTATAATCTCCAAAATAATTTGGGTTAGAGGTAGTTTCCAAAGGCCAAGGCAGGG
The DNA here is from genome assembly GCF_014824575.4 of Sturnira hondurensis. Lineage (NCBI taxonomy): Eukaryota > Metazoa > Chordata > Mammalia > Chiroptera > Phyllostomidae > Sturnira > Sturnira hondurensis. Next base: position 2,326,857 of record NW_028083079.1, on the reverse strand, counting down.
ATTTTGGATTACTATAATCAGAACTGAGAAGAGGATGCCAGACAGATGAAAACCCCAGATGTTCACAGCACCATGAAAATATTTGGGAATCCATTGTGAAAGCAATGGAATCTACTGAAGAGACTTCAGCAGGAGAGACCCAATCAAATTTGTATTTAAGCGACAACAATGTCTGCTGTGTGGCAATACGATGGGGGAGTCAGACAAAGAGAGAAGTTAAGAGGCCACTGCGGCCGTCTAGAAGTCACAGTGGACAAGTGGAAAGATTAAGAAATATTTAAGAAATAGATTCAAAAAGAGGCCCTGGCTGGTGTAGCTCAGTGGATTGAGTGAGGGCCTGCGACTCAGACGCTCTCAGTTCGATTCCCAGCCAGGGCACATGCCTGGGTTGCAGACCAGTTCCTTGCAGGCCAACTCCCAGTAGGGGATGAACGAAAGGCAACCATACATTGATGTTTCTCTCCCTCTCTCCTTCCCCACTAAAGATAAATAAATAAATAAAATCTTAAAAAAAAAAAACAAGAACAAAAACAAAAATAAAAAGAGAGAGAGAGATGGAGAAATATTTAGGAAATGGCTTCCATAGCACTCGGTGACGGATTGGGACATGAGTGAGAAGAAAATGTGGGTCTGACCCCATCAAAAGGCGTAAGGACAGAGTAGGCAAAAGTAGGTTTACAGTTGTGAGTATGGAAAAAGACATGTAGGTTATTATTATTACATAGCTTTATTCGCCCCGCCAAAATGTCACAATGGCACAGTCTTAAACCTATTTTTGCCCCACACTCTATGCTGTTTCCCTTAAAATTCCCTTCTCTGCTCTCTTTAACTGGCAAAATGTTACTCCCTTGTCAGATCTTAGTGTAAGCATCTCTTTTCCTGGGAAACCTGATCCTCCAGTCTCTCTCCTAATGCTGTTTAAGTTCCTTACATATCACTTATCCCAGTTTATTAAATTATTTTCATTCACATAATTATTTCTTTAATATTTTAGATCCTCTAAAATTCTGTATTATCACTGAAAGCAGGAGCTATTTCCTCCCAAGGGGCTGAAAAGCTCGGCCAGTAAGTACACGGAATCCAGAGCCAGACTGCTTAGGTTTAAAACTTGATCCTGCTACTGGCCACCTGTGTGACTGCACGCAAGGTACTTAACTTCTCTGGGCCTCGGTTTCCTCATCTGTGAGTGTGCTACTAGTTTTATGTAGTGGAGTTGTTGTGGAAAATAAATGAGATAATATGTGCAAGTCCTTAGAAGAATACCATGCGTATAGTAAGCACTAGCTTAGTGATAGCTACTTCAGTTGTTCTATTCTTTATCCCTTGCGCCCACCCACCTGAGTGTCTGGCATCTAGTAGGCACATGATGTTTTAAAATGAATAAAAAGTGAACAAAAATCTTTCAGGTACAAGAAGCTGTGTGGATGTGGGCCCTAAAAACTTAGTAGGAAGAGTACTAAAAGGTGAGCATGGTCAAAAGGGCGGGCAAGTCATCCTATTGAAGCCATCTGTAGATTCAATGCAATCCCCATCAAACTATCAGAGTCATTCTTCACAAATATAGAAGGAGCAATTTTAAAATTTGTATGGAACGACAAAAGACATTGAGTAGTCAAAGCTATCCTAAAGGAGAAAAAAGCTGAAGGTATCATGCTTCTGGATTTCAAAATATTCTTAACTATAGAAATAAAAACAGTATGCTAGTGGCATAAACATAGATATATACATCAACAGAATAGAATAGAGAGCCTAGAATTGAACATCAGCATATATTGTCAGTTAATATCTGACAAGAGAGCAAAGATTAGAAAATAGGGAAAGGGTGGCCTCCTCAACAAATGGTGTTGGTAAAACTAAAGAAACACATGCAGAATGGCAAGATTAGACCCCTGTCTCATACCACGTACAACAATGAACTTAAAATGGATGAAAGACTTAAATATAAGACCTAATCCCATAAGACTCCTGGAAGAAAACATAGGGAAAAAGTTTTTCCATATTGCTTTTGGCAATGGGTTTGTAACATAAAGCCAAAAGCACAAAGCAACAAAGGCAAAATAAACAAATGGGAATACATCAACTCAAAAGATTCTGTGCAGCAAAAGAAACAATTCAAGAATGAAAAAAACCTACCAAATGGAGAATTTTTTTCAAACCATGAATCAGATAAGGGGCTAATATCCAAAATATAAAAAAGAATCAGTCAACTTAATGACAACAACAACAAAAAAAAACCGACCTGACTATAAAATGGGCAGAAGAACTAAATAGACATTTTTTCTATAGAGGACATCAAAATGGCCAACAGATACATGAAGAGATGCTCAACATCACTAATGAGGAAAATTCAAATCAACCAGCAATGAGCTCTTACCTTACACCTATTAGAATGGCTATAATTAAGAAGACTTAGAGACAACAGGTGTTGACAAGAATGTGCTGAAAAGGGAACATTTCTATATTGTCGGTAAGAATGTAAATGGGTTTACAATGGGGAACAATATGGATTTTCCTCAAAAAATATAAAATAGATCTAGTTAAGTAATTTCACTTCTGGGTGCACACCCGAAGAAAGTGAAAACAGGATTTCTAGGAGCTATGTGCACTCATATTTATTACAGCATTACCCACAATAGCCAATATATGGAAATAATCTATATGCCCATCAACAGATGAATGGATAAAAACAGATGTGGTGCATACTTGTATACACAAGGAATATTATCCAGCCATGAGAAAGGAGGATATCCTCCCATTTGCAGCAAAATGGATAGACCTTGAACACATTAAGCCAAGAAAGATAAATCAAAGAAAAACAAGTACTATATGATATCACTTACTTGTGGAATCAAAAATAGTTAAATCTGTAAGAAACAGAGAGTAAACTGGTGGTTACTAGGGGATAGGAGTGGGGGGATAAGAGTGATGACGCTTAAGGGTATGGACTTACAATGACCAGTAAATAAGACAGAGACTTAGTGTACATTATAATAAGTAAAGCCAATATTATACGATAACTATATAATGTGATAAATATCACTATATCAGCAATGGTATGACAATATATAAATGTATCAAAGTAAGAGGCTATACACCTTAAATTTACACAATGTAACATGTCAAATTTACTTATTTTTTTTTAGAAAAGAAGGCAGGTAAGGTCATGAAGTTATTTCAAATGGTATATGCCAAGAAGATCAGAAAAAGATGTCAAGGAACCACTGGAAATGTGAATCTGGAGCATGGACTAGAGGCCTAAGGAGTTCTACTCATTTTCCAGCACTATTGTAAAAAGATACTACAAACTGGCTGGATTAAAACAGACATTAATTGTCTTATAGTTCTGGAGGCTGAAAGTCTGAAATCAGGGTATTGGCAGGGTTCTGTGCTTCTGTGCTTCCTCAGAAGGCTCTGGGGACGATCCTTTATTGCAGCTTCCAGCTTCTGATAGCTGCAGGTGTTCTGTGGCTGCAGAAAAAATCAAATCTTCGCCTCCTTCTTTGCATGGCCATCTCCTCTATATCTGTGTCCAAATTTCACTCTTCTTATAAGAATACATGTCATATTGAATTAAGGGTCTACTCTATGCCACTATAAGCTTGTTTTAACTAATTACATCTGCAACAATCCTATTTCCAAATAAATTTACATTCTTGGGTAATAGGGCATTAGAGTGTCAACCTATCTTTAGGGGGTACACAATTCAACCCAAACAGGGGTGATATCCACTTGGGGAGTAACCAGGACTTAGATACTATTTAGAGCCATGGTAATAGAGATAAATATAGCCTAGTAGTTAAAAGCACAGGTTCCGTAGTCATACAGATGTGGGGTTGACTCTTGTCTCCACCACCTACTAGATAAGACCTTCAGCAAGTTGACCAAGCCTTCAAAGACGGACTTTCCTCACTTATAGAATAGAGATAATAAAAGTATTTACCTCTAGGTTTCTTATAAATATTGAAGAAGGGAATGACTAGAAAGTGGTTAGTGTACTGCCTATCACAGGGTAAGTGTTCAGTAAATGGTGTCTGTTAGCTAAGATTTCCTAGAGATAATCTCGTATGGAGAGGAGGAGCAAGAAAGAGGAAGGAGAAATTAATCCTTAACTAAGAGGAAGCATTCCATCTTTGGTTAGAAATAACATGGGAAAGCAACTAGGATGGTAAAAATACTAGGAATTATTTCCTGGTATTTATGGTGCATATTTATCCCAAGAACTTAATGCTATGCCTGGTCTAGGACAGGTGACTTAATACAAGCTTACTAACTAAGTTGAAATAAATATGCAGGGCACATTTAGCTGGCAGAAGAGGAGTATTAGAGTAGGTAGGTAAAAAGTTAGGGAAAGAAGACTCAAAGTTATCTGTAACTCTCTGAAAGACTCTCTTCCAGAAGAGAAATTATACGTACTGTGAGTATAGAACCAGAACTGAAGAACAAAAATTATAGGGAGGCCACTTTTACTCAGTACTGGAAAAACTAGTACTTGGTGCCTGCAAACAGTGATAGTTAGCACCTGCCTCCAAAATCACTTATTGGGGATGTCATTGGACTGAGGAGATGGTTGGGTTAGTGGCTTGATGAGTTTCTTTCTACCTATGATTCCAAGTTAATAAAAAGACCATAAAAAGGAAGATTTATTAATTGAAAGGAGCATAATAGACACTACTTAAGAAAAGACATTAAGTGATATGAAAATTTCTACCTAATTTAGTTTTAAACCCAACCCTATTTCCAAAGGCCAAAGGTACCAGCCATTGATTTCATGTTATACTTAATCTCTTTTATGTTAGATTTTATAGAGGAGAGCCAGCAGTCTTTGGGAAGCACTTCTGGATAAAAACGATAATCTTTAATTCTTTAAGTAAAACCTAATGGTTATATCAATGTCTTTTAATAGAAGCAGAGACAAGTTAAGCTAGCAAAATAGATTTTACGTCCCGTCTTCTCTCATAAAGCATAAAACAGAAACCGATGGGTGGCCAGTCACAAGGTGAAGTTAATGATTTTCAGAGCCTTGAAGGACAATCTGAGAGAGGCACTGAAGAAGTTGAAAGAAAGAGGCAGGGAGTCCAATATTTTAAAGCTCCTTCTGAAGTGAATTCTAGAACGTGCCATTCAGACCCCTCTTTGGAAATGCAAGACTTATTCTTGCGGTTGCTGGGAATGCTCCTGGCCAACAGCTCTCAGTTATCATGCCTCCTAGGGAATCACCCTGATGGAACAGGACCATTGCACACAAGGGTGTCCTCTCTTCCTGAGGCAACTCTCATCCAGTGACTAGTCAATGAGGATGTAAATAGGCCTGACTCCCCGTCTTTACCAAGGGCCATTTCTGAAGGGCAATCTCAGCTTCAGAGCTCTCCTTGGAGCTGGTTGAAGCTTTTGTTGGACTTCATCTCAGTCAACTTCTCCCTCTGTTGAATCTCACCTTCTCCAAAGACATTGGAAGCATGACCTTAGTGAATACTCTGCATGACAATCTTCATCCCAAGCCTGTTTCCTGGCAAACCAACCTGTTCCACCTTTTTATGACCCCTTGCTTCCTTTTAGTTATTGCCCCATTGTTCTGCTTGTCTTTACAACAAAGCTCAAAAAATTATTTATATTCACTACCCATTAATCCTTCTTGAACATTTAAGTCATTCTCATGGCTTGTCTATTGTTGACAGTGTTCAAATGAATATGAGAGTGCAAATATCTCTTTAAGAACTGATTTCAATTCTTCTGGATGAATATGCAGAGGACCTTCCATATAGATGTATGTAGTGGCTGCACTGTTTAAACTAACCTTGTGCCTATAGTTAACTACACTGTATTGTACACATAAACATTTGCTAAAAGGGTAGATCTCATTTTATGTTCTTTTCACACATGTTCACTAGTTTTAGTTCTCGCCTTCCATTCTCTCTTGAACCCATTTCAATCAGACTTTGCTTCTAACATTCCTTATAAATTATTCTTGTCAATTCATCTTGTGCTACAATTCATCTTGTCAAATCCAGTGGTCAAATCTCAACCTTCATCTTTGTTCATCCCTCAGCAACATCTCAAAGTTGAACACTCCCCTCTTCTTTTCAAGACACTGTCATCACTTGGTTTCTAGGATATCACACTTGCCTGGGGTTCCTCTCCTCACTGATTGCTTCTTCTGAATGTCTTTTGGTAGATCACCTCATCTTTCCCAATCTTTAAATGTTGGGAAACCTGAGAGTTCTCCCTTGACCTCCTTTTCTTCTTTATCTATACTTATTCCTTAGGTTTGGAGTTGGCAAGCTTTCTCAGGAAAGGGCCAGATAGTAAATATTTTAGGCTTTGGTGCCCTGTGATCTCCGTTGCAACTACTTTCTTCACTCTGCCAATGTAGCACAAAAGGAGCCACAGACATTATATAAAAAAGATCAGTTTTGCTCCAATACAACCTTATTTACAAAAGCAGTCAGCAGTCAGCTTTGGCCCAAAGGCTGTCATTTCACATCCTCTTTGCTAGATAATCAAACCTGGTCCTACATCTTTAAATATCATGTCTAAATTCCCTAAATTCAAGATTCTGTTGTGTAAGTTCCCACTTGACAACTCCTCTCAAAAGTAACATACTGAAAGAAATCTCCTGACTTTTATCCATTTATTCTCCCTGAACCTATTTCTTTTCCAGTCTTCTCTACATCAGGAAATGGCATCACTATTTCCTCAATAGTGATGCCATATCACTACCTCCTTCCTTTCCTTCGATTATTTTAACCAGGCTCAACAGCCTTTCTGCTTTATCTCTAATCTCCTGTGGGGCATAGTGTTTGCATGATAACTCCAGAATACTTAAAAAAACACAAAATTACATCTTGACTTTGTTATCAATTGTTCAATAGCCTTCCATCTCATTCATAATAAATTTCAAACTTCTTACTGAAGTCTAGAAGGTCCTAATGATCTGGTCTTTCCTCACCTTTCTGGCCTTATTGTCTATTTTGTTTCTTCTTGCAAACTAAATTTCTAAATGAAAATTATCTATAAGTGTTATTTGACATAAAAAATATTTTATACATACATGCTCTTAAACAATATACCTCCTATTTTTTTTTAAAGAATCTATTGCAGAATATGCTCCTAAAAGTTGAGGGAGTAAGCCAAAAAAAGAGGAAGACAAAAACTCAAGAACACTTAGAATCAACACAAAAAAGAGAGGAAAATGGAATCATCGGGATGATGAAGAGGAACTATCTCAGGATGACAGATAAATGAAAGACCCAGGGAATAACCAATTCAAATAAAAGCAAGAAGACAGAGACCTTGAGAAGGGTCATATTCCAATTTAAATAACCAGAACTGATTGAACAATGAATTATATTTGTTCATGCTGAAAGGAGCTTTGTGGTTCTACTGAAAATGCTGGCTAACCTAATGACAGACACTTTAAAAACTATGAAAATTGTAAGGAGACAATTATTAACTCTAACAAAAGCAAACAAAAATGACATAAAAACAAAAGACAGAGTATACACAATGGTGGCTCATTCATGTGGGTACAGTAGTTATATAACTACATAACTCCATGTATGAATGCAATTTTAGCCAACAGAATAAAAAAAAAGTTTTGTACAGTAGTAAGATATTTACTATAATTATACTACAGGCCTGAGGGCTATATATAGTTAGAGTGTTTTAGGTATTATTGTGATAGAATTATATTTAGAAAGTCATGACTAGAATATGTATGTAAATCTGTGTGAGTTTATGTGTGGAAAAAATATAAATTCTTATCTTTTGTAAGTAAGAAATCAAAAGAAAACACCTACAACTATAAAACAATCCAAACTTAAAAGAAACTGAGTATTAAAATTTGATTGCCTTTCCAAGAATGATAATATACAGTATAAAAGGAGACTATTGCCTCTTTTTAAAGTGTTTGGGTTTTTGTAGAACATTGGTGCATTGATTTGACAAATATTCCTAACAATTAAAAAATAGAATAAATTTATCAAACATATAAAACAATTCTGACTTCTCTCATGACAGACTATATTCACACCCCAACTCTCCTTTTTAAATTAGAATGCCATTAAAATAACATGCAAAGTACCTGGTGCACAGTCAACCATCACAAAAACATATCTAATTCCTTCACTATCATAAACCAGGGGTAAAATACCAGGTTGAAATTTGAGTTTGGTTAATAGCATTCAGTTTGGCTATAAAAACCAATTAGTTCACAAAAATTTTGTTTTCATAAAAGAATTGCTATTCTTCATCAGGAATGGTAATAATTCTTCTGCTAGCTTCAATAAAATTATGACTACACTAACAGTAGAGGTTCCCCTCCCCATTCCCAGTCATCAACTTTCTAGCCATCCATCATTTATTGTGCCGCTGAGAACCCTGCAGGAGTTCAGGAAACAACTGCCAACTGACTGTCTTGCTAGGATGAGCTATGACACCACTAGAGAGATGGAAGGGAAACTGATTTGTAGAAGGCCAACTTTTACAAAACAGTTTCATAGGGTTAGTTACAACTATTCGATTTCCCAGATAAATGTAAAGGGCTACTAAGTAACAAATTACACTTTCAAACGAAGGGGGAAATCTAGCTGTTGGATGATAATACAATTTTGCTTTATTTTATTCATTTATAGAGAGAGACTGTGTTTTCCCAAGGAGCCATATTATGCTTCAGAAATATGTATCTTCTCTGATGGAATGTATTTTTTCATGAATTAAAATCATTCTGAAACTGATTGATGCTGAAGCCACTTATGACTCATCAAAACATTACATAGCTTGTGACTATTGCTCATAGAAGCCCATATGTCTGAGAAACACTCTCTTTCAGATATGGGATATTTGGATTGTTTCTGTTACTGATGAACCTCTCTATTAAACCCAAGGATCAAAGGCTGTGAGTGTCCTTGCTTTAAATTTTTTTTTTCAAGAAAGACTTGAACAGACACTTCTCCAAGGACAAAACAGAGGGCCAAAAGATAGATTAAAAGATGCTCAGCATCACCAGCCATCACAGAGATGCAAACTGAAACCACAATCAGATACCCCTTCACTCACATAGGTGAGAATGGCCAATATAAACAAATCAACAAACAACAAGTGTTGGTGGGAATGCAGACTGGTGCAGCCACTGTGGAAAACAGTATGCAATTTCCTCAGAAAACTAAAATGGAACCCAGCAATTCCACTGTTGGGATTTTTATCCTAAGAACACTGAAACACCAATCCAAAAGAACCTATGTACCCCAGTGTTCATAGCAGTACAATTTATAATAGCCAAGTGCTGGAAGCAACCTAAGTACCCATCAGTAAATTAGTAGATCAAAAAACTGATACATTTACACAATGGAATACTTAACAGCAGACAGAAAGAAGGAGCTCCTACCCTTTGTGACAGCATGGGTGGAACTAGAGAGCATTATACCAAGTGAAATAAGCCAGATGGTGAGGGACAAATACCATATGATCTCACCTTTAACTGGAACCTAATCAACAAAACAAGCAAGAAAGCAAAATATAACCAGAGACATTGAAATTAAGAACAATTTGACAGTACCCAGAGGATAGGTGGGAGGGAATATTGAGGGGAAGGGAGAAGGGTTTTCAGGAACAACTATAAAGGACACATGGACAAAACCAAGGGTGGGTGGAAGCAAGGGAGAGAGGTGGGGATGGCTAGGGTCAGGGGAGTGATGGGGGAGGGGGTAAATGCAGATAACTGTAATTGAACAACAATAAAATAATTTAAAAAAATAAAGGGGGCAATGAGGGCTAATTGCATCTCTGACCATGGTAAGAAATGACCTGACATTAGGGATCAATTCTTTTATTCATTCAAAATATATTGAAGTACTTCTATGTTCAGATATTGGTATGCGTGAGGATGAAATGCCATGAACCCTGGTGTAATGGGTATTCAAGCACATAAGCAGATAATTGTAAAACTTTGTGGAAAGGACCATGATAAACAGAAGCAAAGGCTATAATGGGAAGACTAAGGTGAGAGTCTAACCAAGCCTGAGAACATTTTTGTATGAAAGAGAAAGAGTGAGTGGGTACTCCCTTAGGGAGTATCTAGACCAAATCAGGTCCACAAGAGGTACACTGAACATTTACTCACTAATCCCAAGAAAAAAATAATCAAGTTATAATTATTAGTAGTAGTGATGGTAGTATTTTATTATTAGTATCATTTCATTTTTAAAATGTGAAAACATGTTTAAAGTGAAGTTACTTATTACATCAGTTACTTCTAAAGCATTAAAGAGCTTTTAGAAAAACAGATATAAAATCTCACAGAACTGACCCAGAAAAAAGTCTAACCCAAATTCCCCTTGCTGTGACCTGAGCAGTTTCCCAGGAGAAATAAAAATATTTAATCCAGGACAGTATTGTAATTAATTAGAATTATTTGTCTGGTTTCAATAAATAATTATTGTAATTTACATGGTGCCTGGTTTAGGTTCTCAAGAATGTATAAGCAAATAAACATATCTCCAGCCTTTGAAAAGATTATAGGTTATTGATGGTAAAGCCTAGAACAATCATCAGGTTTTATTAATTTTACTTCCTTTCTCTGTGCTCTGTCTCCAGTTCCATCAGCCATCATGTTTTTATACAGTTTTATAATAGTCCCTTTAGAGCTCCTCACCTCATCTCCTGACCATCTTTAGTCTGTTCAGTGTAATGAGAGTGATCTTTGAAAGCACATCAGCATACTTTGATTTTTAACAAGGAAACTTAAATGTATCTTTGATCCCATCTTCTTTCTAAGATCAACAGAATTCAATGAACACAAAAAGGGAAAGATAAACTTTATGCTTTTCTTTCCTTTTTATATACCCTACACACATGCACACATACTACATACTGCATATCAGAAGGGATTGGACTGTGAGTTGGTTCCTGCTAGTGGCACTTCTAATCACCACTAATTTTCCATACACACACACACACACACATACACACATACACACAAGATAAACAAAAATAACTAACCTTATTCCATGATGATGGCAATACAAGAAAGTCAGCATAGGATCTGGAACGATACCTGCAAGAATAAGAGGGAAAAGGAAGCTTGCAGACAAAAGATAATTGAAGAACACCCCCCAGAATCATACCAAAAATGAAATAACATTAATTACCAAACATATTTGTTACACTTATAAAACACATACACAAATGTTTATGAATTAAGAGCTCAAAAACATCGAGGGACTAAAGAAACAATAACAGCAAGATAAGTGAACTAAACAACAAAGTCAAGAATAAAATGAAAGTAAAACGCATAACTGTTGCTGCAACATGCATTCAAATCCTCATCTGTATTGATGGAAATAATGCTGGACCTATGGAAGTCATGTATTCCATACCTGAGGAAAGTGATCTAAATAAATTAAGAAGAGTTTTTTAAAAAGTAGGAAAAATGCTTATTGAAGACCAACAAAGAAGATAAAACCTACATATAATTGGTGTCACTAAGAGCACCATTAGGACAAATGAAAGGAAAATAAAGTAAATCAAATATCTGGTGTGGAACTCTTTTGTTTAAAACTGCAAAATACTTCCCATTCCTGATAGAAGCCTAATGGTGCTAACAAATTTCTTCATGGTGTATCATGGTAGATATGACTGGAGAGGCTCCGTAGGGGCTCCGTGAGGTAGGCCCTCATAACTCAAATAGGAATTCATTGCAATGAATGTGACGGGAAGCCAGTGAGTGTTTTCAGGAACAACTATAAAGGACACATGGACAAAACCAAGGGTGGGTGGAAGCAAGGGAGAGAGGTGGGGATGGCTAGGGTCAGGGGAGTGATGGGGGAGGGGGGTAAATGCAGATAACTGTAATTGAACAACAATAAAATAATTTAAAAAAATAAAGGGGGCAATGAGGGCTAATTGCATCTCTGACCATGGTAAGAAATGACCTGACATTAGGGATCAATTCTTTTATTCATTCAAAATATATTGAAGTACTTCTATGTTCAGATATTGGTATGCGTGAGGATGAAATGCCATGAACCCTGGTGTAATGGGTATTCAAGCACATAAGCAGATAATTGTAAAACTTTGTGGAAAGGACCATGATAAACAGAAGCAAAGGCTATAATGGGAAGACTAAGGTGAGAGTCTAACCAAGCCTGAGAACATTTTTGTATGAAAGAGAAAGAGTGAGTGGGTACTCCCTTAGGGAGTATCTAGACCAAATCAGGTCCACAAGAGGCACACTGAACATTTACTCACTAATCCCAAGAAAAAAATAATCAAGTTATAATTATTAGTAGTAGTGATGGTAGTATTTTATTATTAGTATCATTTCATTTTTAAAATGTGAAAACATGTTTAAAGTGAAGTTACTTATTACATCAGTTACTTCTAAAGCATTAAAGAGCTTTTAGAAAAACAGATATAAAATCTCACAGAACTGACCCAGAAAAAAGTCTAACCCAAATTCCCCTTGCTGTGACCTGAGCAGTTTCCCAGGAGAAATAAAAATATTTAATCCAGGACAGTATTGTAATTAATTAGAATTATTTGTCTGGTTTCAATAAATAATTATTGTAATTTACATGGTGCCTGGTTTAGGTTCTCAAGAATGTATAAGCAAATAAACATATCTCCNAATTTAAAAAAATAAAGGGGGCAATGAGGGCTAATTGCATCTCTGACCATGGTAAGAAACAGTAATTCTGCCTGTTGGGATAGAGGGAGAGGAGGGAATTTAGATTGCAGGAGTCTTACTGATTCTGCCTATCAGAGTAAAATGCACAGTAGACGTCAATACGGTATTGACTTGAAGGCAGCTATCCCACCTTGAAACGTGTCCACAGAAGCCTTGCATTAGTTAAAAGGAGGGAAATTTCTTTACATTCCATGGGAAGCTTCTCCTCCTAAGAAAATCACTTATTTCAGAATTCCAAGTGGGCCAAGGAATTATTTGCCTATTTTGCTTTGACTTTGTATGACAAATATTTGTAAGATGCATTTCAAAATGTTAATTAACAATTTCCGTACTCATGATTCATCACTATACCTCAAGGCTCAACTTCTAATTTTAGGAATCCAAAGCCACTTGGTTAGAGTGTCTTGCTCTGAAACTCTCAAAGAATTCTTCTTTTGAGTGCTACCAGAAAATGTTCATCCATGGAGCCAGTGCCCCAGTCTGGGTAGCATTTCTTGCATCCCACTCTTATACGTTATTATTTTAATGCAGACTTGTGGACTATCAAATGCTCTGCTTATTAGCCTGGGCAGAGAATACACACTGATCCTAAATGAAATAAAAAAAATCATTTTTCCCAAAGCAATAAAAATCAGATCAGATATGTATAAACCCCCTCACTTCTATGATCTACATTGACTAGTTTTTTGAGAAACAAGGGCCCTGATTAAGTAACCAGACAGACTAATCCACTTAATAGCTGTATAACTTCAGGAAAATTTCTTATAAAATCTTTGGGTCTCAGAATCATCATCCACAAAATGGAGATAAAACTAACACAGTTTTTATAGAGCTACTGGAAGTACTAAATGAGAAAAATAGTTTTAAAAGTACATAATATAGTTTCTGATCTATATTTAAGGGTTCAATGAAAGATAGTCACTACTGTTTACAAGATCATTATTGTTATTATTGTCTCCTGTGCTAATGTATAACTTAGCACTTTACATTTATAGGGCATTATATAAAGGTTTGTTCAATTAAATTTTATAGTTCCTAATAAAGCAGAAAATATATTTTATTTAAAACAGTAGAGGCAATATAGAATAGGTCACATTTTAATAATAGATGACTAGTTAACATGAAATTTTGATAAATCAATAGATTATTTACCTTATAAACAAGATACTGGGTAAAGATATTTGTGTGCACAGGATCACAATCCTTAGATGAGGTGCTAGAGCTGTTCTAGAGGTTTTTTTTCCCAGTAAAATATTTATTTAGTATTTCTTTTTTAACAAATATTTTATTTATTTATTTTTAGAGGGGAAGGGAAGGAGAGAGGGAGAGAAATATCAATGTATGGTTGCCTCTCATGTGTCCCCTGCTGGGAACTGGCCTGCAACCCAGGCATGTGCCCTGACTGGGAATCGAACCGCGATTGTGTGGTTCGCAGGCCCACGCTCAATCCACTGAGCTACACCAGCCAGGGCCTTAGTATTTCTTTTATAAACTTTTATTGGTGCCTATGTTTTCTTCTATCATATTTATGATTTTAGGTCTAACATTCAAGTCTTTAATCCACCTTGAATGTATTCTTGTGTGTGGTAGAAGAAGGTAGTCTAGTTTTATTCTTCTACATGTATCTGTCCAATTTCCCCAGCATCATTTATTGAATAAACTATCTTTAGCCCATTATATGCGCCTTTGTCCTCTGTTGAATATTAATTGACTATAAAGGTATGCATTTATTTCTGTGCTCTCTCTTCTGTTCCACTGATCTATGTGTCTGCTTTTATGCAAGTACCATGCTGTTTTGATTACTATGGCCTCATAGCATAGTTTGATATTAGGTAGTATGACTCCTTGTTCTTCCTTCTCAGGATTGCTATTGCTATGTGGGGCCTTTTGTGACTCCATATACATTTTTAAAACATTTGTTCTAGTTCTATGAGATATGTCTTTGGAATCTTTCTTTTTTAATTTTTATTTATTTATTTTTAGAGAGAGGGCAAGAGAGAGAGAAAGAGAGAGAGAGAAACATCAATGTGCGGTTTCCTCTAGTGTGCCCCCCATGAGGGACCTGACCCACAACCCAGGCATGTGCCTTGACTAGAGATTGAACCAGTGTCCCTTTCATTCACAGGCTGGTGCTCAAGCCACTGAGCTACAATATATGGGGCTATGTCTTTGGAGTCTTGATAGGAACTGCACTGGATCTATAGATTGCTTTGGGTAGTATGGCCATTTTAATGATGTTAATTCTTCCTATCCATGAACATGGAATATACTTCCACTTATTTGTATCTTCTTCAATTTCCTTCTTTGGTGTCTTAATTTTCTGAGTACAGGTGTTTTACATTCTTTGTTAGGCTTATTCCTAGGTATTTTATTCTTTTAAAGCAATTGTGAATGGGATTGTTTTCTTAATTTCCCTTCTGTTGGTTCATTATTGGCCTATAAAAATGCAATTGATTTTTGGATATCAATTTTGTATCATAGCAATATTTTATCAGATATATCTCCCCAGGCAAGGGAAACAAAAGAAAAAATAAACAAATGAAGACTACATCAAACCAAATTTTTTTAAACAGCAAAGGAAAACATCAACAAAATAAAAAGACAATGCACAGAATGGGAGGATATATTCGCTGACACATGTGATAATGGGTTAATATCCAAAATGTATACAGAACTTATAAAATTCAACACCAAAAAACCCCCAAATAACCTAACAAGAAATAGGAAAGGGCCTGAATAGACACTTCTCCAAAGATGACATATATAGGTGGCCAATAGATACATGAAAAGACGCCTAACATCACTAATCATCAGAGAAATGCAAATTAAAACCACGATGAGATATCATCTTATATCTGTCAAAATGGCTATTATCAATAAATCAACAAACAATAAGTCCTGGTGAGGATGTAGAGAGAGGTGAATTCTTTTGCACTGTTGGTGGGAATGCAGACTGGTCCAGTCATTGTGGAAAGCAGTATGGAGATACCTCAAAAAATTTAAAATGGGTATGTATTTTGACCCAGCAATCTCAATTCTGGGATTATATCCAGTGAAATCCAAAACATGAATTTGCAAGAACATAAGCACCCCTACGTTCATTGCAGCATTATTTACAATTCTCAAGATATGGAAGCAGCACAAGTCTCCATTAGTAAATGAGTGGATAAAACAATTATGGGACATTTACACAATGGAATACTACTTGTCCATAAAAAAGAAGAAAATTCTACCCCTTGTTACAGTATGGATGGACCTGGAGAATGTTATGCTAAGTGAAATAAGCCATCAGAGAAAGACAAATGCCTTATGATTTCAGCCATATGTGGAATCTAATGAACAAACTGAACTAACATGGAAAATAGAAATAGACTCATAGAGAGCAGGATGACAGTTAAGGTTGGGGGGAGATTAAGGGGTACAGGGATTGAGGAAAAAGGACTCAAGGACATGGATAACAGTGTGGCAATTGTGGTGGGGAGGAGTTATAAGGGGACTAAATGGCAATGGAAAAAAATACAATCAAAAAAGTTCTATTGATTAATGAATGTAGGGATATCTGGTTCTTTAAAAGGATTCACCAAAGTCTTAAATATCCTGCTGTGCAAAGCAATTCTCTAAGATGCGTCTATAATGTGTATCTTTTCCCAAACTTTTTGACATGGCACTATTTTTTACTCAGCATTTATTAATGTCTGTCAGAACAGATGTTCTGTGGAAATTGCTTGGAGAATTACAATATGAAAAAATAGGGCTATGCCTATTATTTTTATAAAGAACTATTGTTAGCTTCTGGTAAGTTAAGGGGCCATGGGGGTGCCTAAGAAGAGCAGAGATGGGGGATTTCTGCCAATTCTACTCCTCTCCCTGATGTAAAACTCATGTAACAAAAATGAAGCAAGTGAGAGATAACTTTGGTCGTGATGATCACCAGAGCTTAGAAGTCAATTATCAACACTCTGCCTGATGGTTACAAATCCCTCCATGAGGTCTCTAGCTCTGTAACCATTTCCATGTGAATAGGGCTTGTTCTGCCACCCTCCAGTTAGCACTGATGAACATAAGACCATGGATCAAATTTGAGGTTACCTGGAACCCTGGAGTCTGCCCATGCTCCATAAAGCAAACAACGATGCCCAGAGTAGAAAAGAAGCATTTGTGAAATTTATTTCTGCAAAATTCCTTTCTCTCAGCTATCTTCTTATTGCCTTCTTCCAACTAAAGCTAAGCTTTCCTCTAGCCAGAATCTCCTTTTGACTGTCCCCTGGTTATTAATCTTGTTGAATCATTTTCTAGGCTCAGCTCATAACACCCCATCTTGGAAAAAAGCAGAAGGGCAGACACCCTGCTCTTAGAGTCGTGTGACCTCCTGGATATGTCTAGGTTCTTGTCTACCAACATCCCTATGTCCTGGGCCCTAGGTTTTGCCTCATGAAAACATAACAGTTCAATCAGGTTAATGAGTGTGCTCACATGTATTCCTTTGAGTAACTACATAGACATGATTCCAGACCTAACGAAACATGCCCACACTTGTTCATAATTACCATACTCATATCAATAAAGTGTTAGTAAAAGTGTTTATGAAAAATTTAACAAAAAACTCACTGTTTACTACCAACAGTTCTTGTGACCCATTTGTAAGTTATTAGTGAAAAGTGGTACCAATCCCCCAGATTTTTCAGGTTTTCAAGAGAAGTATGTAATCTCCATGAAATGGTGAAGATCATTAAAGGTTTAACGGGGTGCCCTTGGGGGTTTCATTTACTAATTTAACAAATATTTATTGAGTGCTTAAAATATGTCTGACACTGAACTAGGAATATAATGATAAAACACAAACCAGGTTTTTACTTTCACAGAGCTTACAGTAAATGGGGGAAGGCAAATCAAACAGTGGATTACAACAGAGCATGTTAAGTGTTACAGTAGATGTCAAAACATCTAGAAGGACATGGTCAGGTCTTCTAGTCTTGCCAATGGGTGGTAGAGGGGTATTTCGGAAAGGCATTCCAGAAAAAGTAGGTGCTAATCTGAGATATGAAGAATGAGAAAAATTTAGCCAAGCAAGTACTGGAGGGGTTCGAGATGGAGGGGAAGGGGAGCCCACTGACAGAAATGGAGAAGTCTCACAGATTACTGCAGTGTGTAGAAACGGGAGTGATGAAAATCTGAGGGGGCATACCTGAGTTTGTGAGCTGTAGGAGGTGGGTGTGGAAGAAGAGCAAATAAGGCCAGAGAGTAAGGTGGGGACAGGAACATAAAACAGCTTGATGCAGCGACAAAGACTTTCATGTGCACAGACCAGGAACCCACTGGGATGTTTTAAGGCAAAAATGTGATATAACTGGATTTACATTTGAAAAATGTCCCTCAGAGTCCCTGGAAATCAGAAGTGCATGTCCAGTTTTCAAAGGATGATAATGAACCAGGGATGACCTGCAGGAGGTGCCGCCTGGGTTCTCTTTCAAGTCTCAGGTTTTCTGGAGGCTGTTTGATTTCCATCCGCTAGGCAGCTTTTGGCCAGTCCCTCCTGCGCGACCAGGCCCACCCACAAACCCAGCTGCACTGCCCTGGCTTTGTCCAGTGTGAAGGAGATGTCGGGAGCCAACAATTTATCTCTGTACTGTTCTGCAGTGTAGAAGTCAAAGGCCTTAAATCACTGGACACACCCCAGGAGGGAAGTTTGGAATCACGTTATTTCATGAACAGGAGAAACATGAACTTTTCACTTGGGGAGTGGCACGAGTGTCTCTCTAAGCTCCAAAGCGATTCCATGGAGCAAGGAAGGTGGACACCTGTCTGGATTGAACGACTGATCTGCACAGGGGTCCTGGGGCTGAAAAACAAATGCCCTGGATCTTAGCTGGCTCTGAGCCAAGAGCTCCAAAGGCCTTTTCTAGCCAAGGGAGATCGGTTTCTCCCTGGGTGCAGTAATTTCCACTGACTGTCGGAGGGAGAAAAAAGATGGGAAATTTCATGCAAAGACAAGCAGGGCCCTTTGGGGAGCTGGTCCTGAATGCTCCTTACCCCTGAGCCCCTGGGGCACTGCCCACCCACAGGCTCCTTTATGAAGGTCAACCAGCAGAATCCCCAGCCTCCAAAGGGAAATGGCCTAATTAAAATTACACTTTGCCGCCAAACTGGATCTGTGAATCTCCGCTCCAAGAATGTCTTGGAAAGGTATCTGGAGTTGAGTGAGTCTTTCCCAAAAGGGACTTTTTCTTGTAAAATATGGCAAATTCAGCAGATAGAGAAGGAATGTCAGTTTTAAAGTTTCTGCTGGACCATGGTTCACTCCTCTTGCTTTCTCTCTACACTTCTGTTGCTTGGTATTTGTTTTGGGACTTCCATCTTCTCCTTCCACATGAATTTTGTAAGAATGACAAGAGGAAAAATTCATCACCAAGCACCTTGTGCTAGGTAACACAGAGATAGAAGATAAGAGTGTCAGTGAGGTACAGGGAGACTTTTGTTTGACTTCTGACTCTACCTTTTAATAACTGAGCAAGGTACTTTCATCACCTGACCACGGTTTCCTTGTATAGGAAATAGGGATAGTAAATTCCTAAGGCAGGTGAAAAGCGCTTGTCATGTTCTCAGTATTAGAAAAGTTATAGCTCTTATTATTATTATAACTATCAGATTCCTTTGCATTACAGGGATATGATTAATAGATTGTTGGAGTAAGACTTAGAGGAATTATAGGTAACCCTTGAATGCCTGCCCATTAGCTGTTGGATTTTAGAAAAGTATTTTGTCTTCATGAGCCTCCATACAGTTTTCTATAAAAGAGGAATTTGGAATAGCAATACCTAAGATCCTTCCTAGCTCTGTTACCCTAGAATTCTAGACTCACCACAGATTGAGTTTAATTATTCATTTATCTGTTCATTTAACACATATTTCAAATAAAATCTAGTGCAGGTTCAGTCCTTTCTGTATAAGATCACCTACTGTATGTGTATATACAGTATATGGACATAGATTATCTCATGTAGTCCTCATAACAATACAATTTATTATCCAAAAATATTTTATCTTCTGTTTTAAGGTCTCATTCTCTCCTATTCAATTTCTATCCTATGGGATAGAGAGGACACTTTTAAATAAAGTTCTTAACTGAATAATGAAAGGGAAACTAATAACTCATATTTATTAAGTTCCTTCTATGCGCTAGACACTGTGATCAATTATTTGCATGTTTTATTGGACACATCTTCTCCACCAAATTGGATTCTGTCATTCAGATTCTGTCATTCAAGTGCTACATTCTTCTGGCTCTCAACTGCTGGTTCTGCTTCGGCTGTCACAGCTCTTCCTCCAGGATTTGTCCACAAGCTTGTGTCTATGGCCAACCGCCTCTGTTTGAATCTCATGGTTCCTGTCTCTTGTAACTGGCTGGAAGCTTCCCCAGGAGGGTCCGCTCCTACCCCTTGGTTGCCCATGCAAAGCCAGACTGACCAGCTGTATGTCCTGAATTTCATGTTTCCCCTGCTACTTCCAGACTTGGATGAAATGCACAGCACAGGGTGTGGAACTAGGCTTTCAGAGCAGCTGTTCAAAGAGCCAGATGTAGCTGTCGGAAGTGTGGGGTATTAGTTGTGTGAAACAGAATGCAGGAGGATCAAGCCCACTTCCTTCTCTCACGTGGACTGTTTTGAAGCGTGGATTCTCTGTACTCACTGTTTGGAGATGGCTCATGTGACCAAATGGATACATCTCCAATGGAACATTTGTGTCTCTTCATGGTTGATCATGAAATGGTAGACAGCACAGTAACCCATCGCCTTGCATTTATATTTATCTTTTCATGCTTCACTTTCTTTTCCCCACATTTCTTGCTACCCTGGGATTGCATCTGACAAAATTAACCACTGGCACTTAGTCCTTCCCTCAAACTGTCTTCTGGAAAACCTGGGCTAAAATCATACGATATCATAGGTATTTATCATAACCACTTTATGGCATAAGAACTACTTTTCCCCCAATTTACAGAAAAGAAGAGTTTCAAGGTGTAAATAAACTGTAAATCCTTTCACTTTTGCTAAACTATCGTATAGTGAAAGGATGAGTTAACACTTAAACCAGGGACTGTGTTGTCTCCAAGCCAAGGTTCTTAACCAATATCCTGTATCTACGACAAAATAATTTGTTATGAAACATGCAAACAATAAATATTTACTGAGCACCTCTTATGAGTCAGGTCCTCTTTCAGGAATTAGGAAATTAAGGATGAATAGGACAAACACAATCCTGATCCATATTTTGTAAACAGTAATTAGTTAGGATAAGTGGCATTACTTGCTATAACCAATGTCATATTCTTGGTAATTTAATAAAATAAAATGTATTTTTCCATTCACATCACAGTGTAATGAGGGTATTCCTGTCACTAACCCTACAAAAGCAACTGAGTCAAGGCTAAGTTCAGGGTGGTATGAAACCACACAGAGGAACGGAGAGGAGTACTCTGTTTGAAACAGATTCTGAAGAATGAGTTTCAACTGGGCAGGTGAAAGGGCTGGATAAAAGTGTTATTATTTTCTATTTTGTTAAAATTAATAGTTTTTAAAGGGTAGTTTTAGGGTTATATAAAAAATTGAGCAGAAAGTACAGACAGTTCCCATATACCTCCTCTTCCTCTTCCCCTTCCCGCGGTTTCTTCTGTTGCTAACATCTTACATTCCTGCGGTAGAGTTGT
The DNA here is from genome assembly GCF_014824575.4 of Sturnira hondurensis. Taxonomy (NCBI): domain Eukaryota; kingdom Metazoa; phylum Chordata; class Mammalia; order Chiroptera; family Phyllostomidae; genus Sturnira; species Sturnira hondurensis. The sequence goes on along the minus strand of NW_028083079.1, from coordinate 2,305,471 downwards.
TGCAACTGATGAACAAATATTTATAAATTGTTATTAATTAAAGTTTATAATTTCTATTAGGGTACACTCTTTGTTTTTAGGTGTTCCATTTTAACAGCCAGGTACCCTGCATGGCATGCAAAATTATGAAATAGTGTATTTTAGTCTCTTCTGGCTTTACATGCTTCAGTGTATGAGTAAGCCTGGCAATGCCCACTGTACTGCTCTAACTACTAATTTTTACTCTTCAGAATCTATTCATAGCTGCCCATTGGTTTGAGAATCAAGTCCCAAATCCTTATTTGCCTAGATTTGAAGATCCTCCACAGGCTGCCTCTTTCTCTAGGTTCACCTCTTGTGGCTTCCCAAGTTTTACTTGCTACTCCAGCAAAATTTCAGTATTTGGTAGTCACATAGCATAATTTATGTGAAACGATTTTCTCCTACTTAAGCCATTCCTCTCTGTGGAACAGCTGCCTCCCCATGGACGTATTCTGATATTCTGCCCATTCTTTGAGAGTCACCTCCAATGTTAATTCTCAGAAATTCCACCAGTTGGTGACCTTTCTTTCCAGTGGGCTCTCCTGTACTTCGTCCTCCTGTTGCTTGTGAGACACCGAGTATACACCATGACTTGTCCTTTTTATTAAGTCCTTTCCACTCACTCTCTTCACAAAAGTGGGAGCCAAGCTTACATATCTTTGTTGCTTCCATGATACTAAGCATAGGACTGTTCACTTAGCAGATTCATAACATGTACATGCTGTCTTCTGACCAGGACCTCCTGTGCCTTCTCCTTTCCCCCTTTTTATTGGATTCTAAGGTAGAAGCATTCCTCTGATTATATTAGGATATAGAATTACAGATGGCTCCCTCTGTTTTTTATACCCTTGGTACCTAGCAGTATTACTAGCAGAGTATATGCTCAGTAAATATAGAAAGAGTTAGTTCCTCTGTTTCTGAACATACGACGCTCTGTGATTCTAACATGTCCCTCTATAGATTTCAGTTCCTATAGGGTAGCTGCCAATGGTGCCCACACAGGTTCCCTTCAATCCCTCAGTGGTCATGAGCCTTGGCTGTTAATAGATCATGGCACTCCCAGCTACAGAATTCCCTCTAGCCAAAGGTGAGATAATTTACTCAGATAACCTTGGAGCCAGACCTTGCATTCAAACCGCTTGCAAATCCTGCAGCCAAGATGTGGATGATACAGGGTCATAAAGCTGGATCTGCTTGCCTCAAGATGGAGCAACCCTATGGCACCATTTGAAGCTTTGCTTCAGATTAGCCCACTAGACGAGGACGAAGCTTTGCCTAGATTCTTCCTTTGCTCTATTGGTAGAGACCTTTATGCCTTTTCCACAAGGGAAGGTCTCTACTCTTAAGGATTTTAGAAAGCAAGAGAAATTACTAGAAAAATACATACATACATACATACATACATACACATACAGCATTTCAATGCACTTCTAACATCAACAAAAATGTCTACAACCCAAGCTTTGTACAATATCGACTTGTAAACCTAGAAATATTCTTTCGCTCGCTACATCTCAAAAAAACCAGTACAGTCTTTGATTTGTTCTAGCCATGATTTCTCATTCCTCTTAGAACCAGAAATTTAGTCTAAGTCACTGTCCACTGATTTGCAACCCAAGACCATAACACTATGCATTTTATATCCTTCTAAGAGTTACTTCTTCATATTATGGCTTCTATATTTCTTTCCTTTATACTTTCACCCCCATGAGATCACAGCTGAATCTCTATTCGCTCTCAGGGACCACAGAGCAATAATTTGAAGTGGCTTGGTAGAGAGCTCCATGGCAGAGGGCCAGTTTTCCCTTCCAACAGCTCAGCCCAAAGAGAATGGAAGGAAAAATATAGAGCACCCTGGAGGCAAGAATCCTTGAAAAGCCCCTTCTCACTTTGTGAGAATAAAAAAGTTTTATTCATAACTTGTACAACCAGGTTTGGGCCTCCACTGAAAAACAACAAGGAATTTGGAATATCTGTTTAAAATGAGTGTAAATATTTACCCACATATGCTGAAATATTCTTGTGACATTTAGCCTGATGCACACTGCCAGGAGAGAAGCAAGCTCCTGAGCCAAACACAGGAATTTTTTTTAATCTTCCTTGGGAGTAGAGCAAACATTTGCAATGATATAAAATGTATTAAATTCGCTGGCCCTGGAATTCATAACGGGTTATGCAGCAAGTACTATCGTCTTGTTCAGATCCTCAGTGTTTGCAAACTCCACATTCCTTAGTCTTCTCATCATTCTCAACACAAACAGGGTTATTTATGTATATATTCATTATTATAATTAAACAAGCAGAAGGGCATACACATATTTGTCTTAATATTGTATCAATCACATTATGATTATCAAGTGTATGCCTCTATTTGTAGAGTGCTTAGTTATTGGCAAAGTATTTTTATACCCGAGATCCAGGGCATAATATGTGCTCAAGTTCAGTGAGTTAATCAATCACTCATACTTACTAAATGACAAACTCTTTACTAAGCTCTGTATGAAGGGGACTCCCCCCCAAAAAAGCCAAAATTTGTTTTAAAAATTGTGTATTTATTCTTACATGTTTAAACTTCAGTCATCCTCAAAGTACTCTCTATTTGACCTAATACCCCAATTGAGACTTTTTTCCCACTGCTCAAAACAATTTTTGAACTTGCTGATTTTGATGCTTTTTGTCATTTTTTGTTCCACCTCTTCCACATTGGCAAAATGTTTCCCTTTGAGGACTTTTTTTTACTTGGGGAAACAAAACAGAAATTGCTTGGGATGAGATCAGGTAAATAGGAAGGTGAGGCATAGAGATCAGGCTGTTTTTGGTAAAAAACTGCTGAACGGGCAGGTGCACTTGTGAATCACCCATCATGAAATGGACAAATGTGTTGAGAGAGTCTTCAACAAAAATTCACTGAAGCTGAATGCAGCCTCTCACAACAACACCAGCTGGTACAATGACACAGATAGGTTCCTAGAACACTCACCTAGTGGAGGAGGCCTGTACTACAAGGGACCCGCCCTCCAGAAGATAATTCTGGTTTTATTTTGGTCTCCCCTATACATGCATTTTCTCATTTAATAGAAGAATGGATTAACTAAGTAGGTGAATAAACTGAGTCTGAGGAAGGCAAATGATTAGAAAAATAATTTGATTAACAATCACACATTAATGGCCATTATATGTCAGGCACCGCACTAGGTGCTGGGAAATATATACATATACACATTACTTATCCATGCCATACAATTTACATAGATTAGTGAAAGAGGAATAAATAATGCACATAACTAATTAGATAGTATCACAACAACTGCTATGAGTGGCTTAAGCACAGTGATGGGACCACAGGGAATGAGAGCAAAGTCAGGTAGGGGAAAGTTTAATGAAAAAAACAGAGATCTGTGTGAAGACTGAGGAGGAGCTGAGAAGTGTGTGCATGGTGGAGGGTGGAGACAGAGGTCTGTGCTTGTGATGGTGGCAGATGTTCACACCTCGTATAAAATAATGGATGCACGAGGGACATGCCTGGGGCCTTCAATGCTTGCTCTGGCTGTAACAGAGGGCACATGTCAAGGATTTGGATATATTCCAAACTATGATGGGCTCTGAATACCAGTCTCAGGAGTTCAGACCACACAACCAGCAAATGGTAGAGCCAGGGCCTGACATCCTTAGGTCTACTTACTAGTTCTCTTAATCAGCACCAGTGACTTCCCCTACTCTATGCATGTGTGAGCATACACATGTGTGTCCACAGATGTGTGTGCAGTTGTGTGCTTAGGAGTCCACATAGGCACAATATTTCTGTGTTTTTTAATTTCACTTTTAAAAATTATTATTGACATACAAAAGCTGTATGTCATAATTAATATACAGGCTGGGGTAAAGATAGTTTTATGTACACAGCTTGATAAAGTTTGGAGATAAGTACAGACATCCACAAAATCATTACCACAATCTATGACATAAACCTAAACCTATCTACCACCCCCACAAGTTTCCTCCCGGCCTCTTATTTATTATTATTATTTTGTAATAAAAACACAACAGAAGATTGTATTTCTGTATTTTGAGGGCTGTGGAGAAACTCAATATTCAGCTAAGAGCAGACAAATCAAAGAGCTATTTCTATCCAAACAGATTCAATGTCTTCAGTCAAGCCGAGAAGTTACGTAGAGAAAGATTCACTGAAAATTCTAAACAGGAGAAAAAGAATGACTATACTTAGATAAAAATATTTCTAAGTTCCTTGGAGCTGCTAATGGGTTTGGACAGTGTGTAGTCTTTGTGAGTTGCTACTATTCCTTGTGGACATATTTACCAGGATGCTTTTATTTACTTATATTTTACACTGATGATAATTTGGAATATTCCACAAGGTCTGCTGTCTAAGTTGACTTATCCCCAGGACTGAGTTAGTGAGATTTGGAAGAGAAGGCTCACGCCAGTTTCCTCTGCCTAAAACCTCTTCCCTACTTCTTTATTTGGCCATTTGTTATCATTCTTCAGGTCTCAGAGAAGCCTTTCTTGAAAACCACAGCCCAAGTTAGCCCTCTAGCACTAAGTACTTCTCTGTTATATAACTCAACACAATTGTAATGTAAAGAGTCCTTAAGGTAACTGTCTGCATAGTGTGCATGTCCACCCTCTTCATCATTCCACATCTCATGCCAGAGCACAGGGAGAGTCGGGTTCACTGCTGGTGCCCAGTCTTAGTGGACACTCAATAAGTATGAGTAGAATGAATTAAACTAAACTAAGGGGAGATCATCATTAAGGCCAATTTGGTGTTTAAATAAGTCATTCTCATTCAAAGGACTCTATGAGTATTTACAAAGAATGAAATTAATCTCATGGTTTTAAAAAGAATGGCTCTAGTTAATAATTATTTTTAAACACTTTTTATTATTATTCTATTACAGTTGTCCCAATTTTTCTCCCTTTGCTCTCCTCTGCTCTTCCCACTCCCTGTTCCCACACACAGTCAATCTTCACACCATTGTTCATGCTTATGGGTCATTCATACATGTTCTTTGTCTAGTTCCTTCCCATTCTTTCTACCATTTTCCCCTTCCCCCCTCCCCTCTGGTCACTTTCAGTCTGTTCCATGTTTCCATGCCTGTGGTTCTATGTTGTTCATTAGATTCCCCTCTGTATGATCTCTGTGAGATCATATGGCATTTGTCTTTCACCAACCAGCTGATTTCACTTAGCATGGCATTTTCCAGTTCTATCCATGCTGTCACAAAAGGTAGGAGTTCCTTCTTTCTTTCTGCTGAGTAGTATTCCGTTGTGTAAATGTACCATAGTTTTTGATCCACTCACTTACTGATGAGTACTTTAGGCTGTTTCCAGCACTTGGATATTGTAAATAACACCGCTACGAACATAGGGGTGCATAAGTGCTTTTGGATTGGTGATTTGGCACTCCGGTTATACTCCCAGTAGCAGAATCACTGGACCAGAGGGCAGTTCCATTTTTGTACTATGTTCTACGCTCTGTGCTAAGTGTTGATGTGTATTTCCTAATTTCATCTTCACAGCAACTTTATGGGTTAATAATGGTGGCTGATACAGAGATTCGTGCTCTCCTTTCACAATGTAAAGTTGATGCTGGGAAGCAGCTACCTGCCAGGAACTTTTCTGTAAATGCCCTTGCATCTAGGTGGGGCAGCGTGATGCGTGTCACTTCTGGGTTGAGGCACTTGAGTCTATGGCATTCTGTGTCCATGGTCTCCCTTTTCTTTCTGCAGTGAACTTGGAGACAGCGTGTTGAAGATGGAACTACAGAATGGATGGAGACAAGATCTCTGCAAGAATAAAAATCTCTTGAGCCTGGCTAATTTGCATTTGACTAGGGTGTGAGTAAACAAATCATCTTTTGCTTTGATAAGGATGTCACTGGGGTTTCAGGATTTATCTTTTACAACATTTAGCATGATTTATCCTAACCGATAGAACTATAACAAGTGTGGCCATTATACAGAGAAGGAAAATGAGGCTTAGAGAGGTGAAGTAACCTCCTCAAAATTACACAGATGTTAAATGATAAATAGTTTCTTTTGGGTGGAGGGACTAATGTAACTTTCTGTTTGGAAAGGGGTAGCCTAGGAACCTGACGTTTAGCTTGCATAACACATTATATATAGTAGAGAAAACGTCAGTTGCCCAATATCAGATCATGAGACATGACTAAGGAAGGTTATGAGAGCCTCTGGCAGCTCCACTTCCAGCCAGCGTGTGACATCATCAATGGCTCCATGTATTAATATTCATACATGGCAAGTATATTACATAAATACCCTAATCAGTAACTATGAGAGGCAGATGGTGTATGCCTGTTTTACAGATGAAGGTTAGCGTTTGAGGGAACCTAAGCAACTAGTCTAAGCCTCTGTACCTAAAAGCAATGAGGCTGAGAATCAAATCCACATCTCTCCAACTTGTCAGTCATCCTACTTCTGGGCTCAAAAAGGTTCATCTTTGTTAGTCTTTAATGAAGGCATACAGAGTATCAGATCCTTCTTTTGTACTCTGCAAAGTTATTCACGTTTGAAGCGCTTGACCGGTAATACTGATTCTTTACCGTGTCTTAAAGTGTTTGTATATTGTCTAATCATTTGGGAACTTATAATCTAGCCTGGTAGATTTTATTTATTTCATTTTACAAATGAAAATAATGGGGTATGGAGAAAGAATAGCTTGCCTAAAGCCACTCAGTGAGGAGGTGGCTGGCCTAAGTTGTGAACATGGGCTGGCCAAAACCCAAGGTCACAGGTGTTTTTGTTATAACATAGAGGCAGGGGACTGGGCAGGGATCCCATGCAGTAGATGACAATTGATATTTGCAGCAGTAGTTCTCAAGCACTGTTGAGGGTAAGAATCAACTAGGAACTTGTTAATAATATTGCACTAATATCTGGATCCAAATTCTGATTCAATATTCCTAAAATGATCATGGGAAATCCATGTTTTTACCAACTTCCCAGGTTAATGTCCTGCAGGTGAACTTTAGTGTTAGACCCTACCAGCCCAGGCTGGGCTTCCAGTCTGACATTTAGTGAGGCTCCTTTTTGAAATTCTTTATTGTTCTTCCCAGCACTGAGGGAGAAAATGACCCATCTCCTTCTGGAAGGAGGCGGAGGCCTGGAGCTTCCAGAACTGAGCATTCTGCACTTGGCTTCCATTCTCTGTCGATTAGGCCTTTCAAACCAATTACCATTACATATTGCTGAGATTTATAGTCCTCGGTATTTGAGGTTACAGGACTTCCGTTCTCAGGAAGAAGCTCCACGCCATCACTTCTAATCAGCTCAGCACACTGTCTGATTTCCCCTCTGTAAGAGGGCACGCTGTTCCATTACAATATTAATAGACAGGCAGAGCAGCCTCAGTTGCAGTGCTTGGGGAAACACATAAACATTGGTTTTGGGGAGGTCCAAATTTTTAAGGAACTGCCCTCCTTCTTATCAAAATCAATTATTTAAAAATAGTGACTAAGGAAAAAAATATTGCTGACTTCCAAGAGGTAGAATGTATTATATAGAAAGTTAGCCCCGCCAGAGGGAGGACCAATGATCCTCCCTGGACTAACTGTAAGTCAGAGAGGAGAACTCCCATCAAGGTCAAGGTACAAATAGTGTGCAGCACAGTTTATAACATATTCATTTATGTAATATTTACTAAGTACTGAGTGAATAAATGAATGAACAAGCATATGAGTACAAGACAGCTGGGTGCATATGTTCCATAATGATTACTTATGTGTCCATCCCTCCATCCATCTACTCAACCACCATTTACTCAAGTAATTATGGCATGTTATTTGACAGCCATTATATTAAGATCAAGAGAAGTTCAGATATAAAACTAAATAGTCTGTCGATAGAGCAATTACAGTCCACTCAAGAAAAGATGTACATTGTTTCTCCATTGCTTACAGGTCTAAGAATTTCCAAGACACTGATGTACTCTTTGCCTACATTTTTGGTCTCCTTTCCTAGTCTTTTTCTTGTAAATTAACTAGTCTATGTATTTTTGCACTTCCTTGTTTCTCACACTAAGAGAAAGGACCACACTTTGGTCCTTCTTCATTTCATCTGTGTTTATCCAAACTCCATGCTTTTCACTCAGGGCTGTCAAAAACCTCCTGTTTTATGAAGCCTGTCCTGACCTTGCCATTAGATAAAATAATTCCCTTCTCTGAAAGGCCAAGGCAGTTCTTAACATTAATGAATGTAATTACTCTTTGCTCTATATCATACACTTTTTGTTAATTGCCTTCTCATCACATAAATTTTGAGTTTCTGTGATTAAAAGAAAGCCTCAGTACTCTTGGAAACTCTTGTAATTCCTTGCCAATATTAAGAACTCAGCAATTTCAGTGAATTGAATGGAGGCATCCTTCTTAATTCCTGCTGTCAAATTTCTATTCGATCTGTTGGCAATAGCTTACTAATAACAACAATATTGATATCAACAATGTATTGACTGCTTATTCTTGCTAAATATTGGTCTAATTATGTTGCAATTTTTTATTATGTTGTAATTTTTATTTCACATGTGTCCTACTGCCCCCTCGTTAAGATAGTAATTGTCACCTTCCTTTCAAAGATGAGTACCTGCTGTCTACAGTGATCTATGGATTGTCTGAAGGCCAGGTGTGTATGCTCAGGGGCTCATGCTATTCTTGACCATTAGGAGATATACTCACCCTCCCACACCACCCTCTACATATCGGTTGGATTTCACGGACTGTAAGCAAAATCGAGAAAATAATTTTCTCTTCTATTTCTCAGGTAGTCTCTGAGGTCATTCTGGTTCATTTTGCTCTTCTGGCAAACAGAAGAGCAGGTGAAAAAGAAGAAATTCACTCTAACTTCCCTGGTAGGGAAATATACATTCTACAATACTATGGGGACAACCTAGACAATGAAATGAACCATCTCTATATTTCTCAATCTAAGCAAATGCAACCTAAGAATGGAAAAATTATCTGGAGTCTACATTGTATAAAAATATTCTGTCCTCCTAGAAGGTAATCCTCCTTCCTTCCCAGCATAATTTTTATTCCATTTTGATCATGGAATTACTCCAAGACAATAGCTAGTCTGGCTGTGATATAAAATTTTATGCACAACTCCGATAATCCACCAAATTACGTAAACTCTGAGTCAATGAATTTAGAATACCTAGTACAGCAGTCCTGTTTATGGACCATGCTACTTCATATAACATGAATGTCTCACTTTTTAGAATCCTCAGAGTAGAAAAGAAGATGTACTTTTATTACATGCGGCTTCCAATATGATGCAACTTATCAGAAAATCATGTCAGTCTTTTCTACCATTTATTACCCCCCTACAATAATTGTTGGTTTCCTCTAGGGTTGTCTTACATGTTTATTAACCACTGCTGCCTACCGTAAAGCTCTGGGATAAAGAAATGCCTCTAGCCCTGCACTGTGGAGTTTGCACAAAGTTGTCCACATGGCCATCTTCTTTGGCACAGATCCACACTTATTCATCTGGTATACCATGCTTCAATCCTATGTGACGGCTCATCACTTTCCTGCAAATGGGAATGATTATTTATTCCCTCCAATGGGAAAGTCTCAGCACAGGGATACTTGGGTTTCTAAGTGGCATAGCCCTTATAACTCTTTCCATTCCACTGACCATTTTACTCCTCAAGGACTCTTGTCATTTTAAGCTCCTTCTTTTTTATCATGCAAATCCATGGTCCAATTCTTCCTTATAATCCAGTTTTCAGCTCTTTTTTTGCTCATCGCTTCCATACACAGAATGTTACTAAATGTCTGTATGTCTGTATTTAAGTTGCAGGTGCTACTTTTTCTAAGCATGCTCCTTAGTCCGCAATGCAAAGAGACACCTGGAACAAGCAGTGTGGCTTAACATCATATTTCAGACTTTAGGTCAGTTATCAGCATTCTTGCTGTACTTACAAAGCACTTTCACACTTAACATTTCATCAGATGCCCATAGGAGCCCTATATAAAGCATGGCATGTATTATTACCCACATTTTATTTATTTTATATTTCTAAGGTGTAAAACACAGTGGTTAAGCAATTATCAGGGGGATAACTTCATAAATTATATAATTATTGCCCCCCATTTTAAAGATTAATAAAATCTGGCAAACATTGAGTAGTTATGATACGCTAATGTCAATACTAGGAAATGAAGACATAGATTTGAGTATGCCACAGATAGTCCCTTAGGACTTAACAGACTAACGAAGATGGCCTGATTAATACTATTTGTCCTGTCCAGCCACCTTTTCTTCTTCCCCTTTTTTCTATCCCCCTTTCTCCTTTTCCCTTCTCCTTCTTCCCTTCCTCCCTCTCTCCCTCTTGTCTTTCTGTCTTTACTTTTTTCTTTCTTTTTCTTTCTCCCTCTCTTTCTTTCATTCTTCCTTTCCTTTCTCTCTTTCTTTCCTTTCTTTCTTTCTTTCTTTCTTCTTTCCATGAGGAATTCATCAGGTTTATGCTAGACAGTAAGGAAACATAAGGGAAACTAAGAGTTCCCGAATCTCAAGATTGTACATAGGTAGGCATTGTCATATGTGCTCTAATTTTTACCCTTCTAAAGAATCTTCATAAGTAGACATTGTCATCACCATGTTTTACTCCCTTTGGCACAGAGTAAATGACTTGTTCAAGGTCATACGCTGGAGGGAGTGGGTCCAGGATTTCAATCCAAATCTGCCTCTAAAACTCAGGTTATCTTACCTCATAGTAGCAGACCGAGCACATAATCATGATCCAATGCAGCAGTAGCAATGACACCACTGAAGTGAATACAAGTTTCAGTAGGAGTAGCTGCTACTTGGGGGGTGGACAGGGAGACTAGTGGGCAGAGAGAATGTACAGAGGAGGAATTTAGGCCTAGGAAAGACAGTAACTTGCCAAAGAACATGGTGTGTGTCTGTGTGTGTGATAGAGAGAGCGCTAATGTCCAGATCTTCTAAAGTCCAGTCCAACCCAGGTGGCACATTTCCGGATCACTCATACTCTCCCATTTGAAATTTATATTCTAAACTTTCAGGACTTGTTTTCATGCAGGCCCAGGTGACACCAGAATCTTCTCGGAAAACACAGTGGTCCCTAGAAATTGGGGTCAAAGCTCTGTTTTCTATAACCTTTTGTAGCTTTGTTTCTGGGCATGCCTGTTTGTGGGAAGGCTTGTTTCCCCAGAAGCCTAAAATATGCTCTGAATTTGTGGGAAAAGCTCACAGCATTTGGCTCAGAGCTAACTGAGACATAAAATAGAATGAAAGAGGCAGAAGGTATGGGCAGCTTCCTGTCTACTTGTGCCTCTGAAATACTAAGAATGGTTTATTTGGGTGGGATCAGCTGGGGGAATTAGAGAGGGGAGGGGAGGGGAGGATTCTGTTCCTCTATAGCCCCTTCTCTGCACATCTGTCCAACAGTGCTCACGCCTGCTGGACCTTCTTCCCATGTGTTACAAGTATGTTTGATCTGTCTGGTTCCACCCAGAATTAAGGCAGGGCTCCTTTCTAGAATTCTCTTTACTATAATATAGAACCTGGCAGGCTCAAGGGAAAAAAAATAGCCACATTCTCACAGATGAGTAAAAGTCTTGGCCTTATTTATTCTTTTGTTCAGATAATCATTAACTAAAGATTAGTTAACTAAAGGCAAAAAGGACTATGCTTTGCCTCCTAACTTGAGAACAGCAACGAGGGATCCACAATCTGGAGTGTGGCTGGAGTTCAGATGCTGTGACCAGCCTGCATAAAGATCTACAGGCCCCATCTGGGACATTTCCTAATAACGGGAGAAAAACTTATTTTACTAAGAGTTTTGGTTTTGCTTCAAAGAATAAAACACTGCTGGGTGGGTAGTAAGTCTCCTCTCTATCAAACTGGGAGATACCAAACCTGAAGTTAGCCTAGAATGATAAAAACCATGGAAGTCAGAAAATCTAGGTTCTGCACCTGATTGATCTGTCGAGTCATTATCCCTCTCTGACATTAGGAGAGGATCGCATTAGGTCAAATCAGAAATGGCATATATCCAACCCGTGTGTTACCATCAATTCCTCCTGTGTTCCTGGCAAACGTCACTAATCTATTGTGACCTTCTTCCATGATTTGAAAGAGTGTAGCTTCAGGATTCTCAGCACATCCCATCCCAGCAGAGAACAGCTGTCTATAAGCCTCTTGTGCACCTCCAGAAGAGATGATCTTTTATAGCCTTTCTAGATTTTTTAAAAATTCTATTGCCAGAGAAGAATATTTCTTCTCTTCAACTACTTACATATTTTTCTCTGGAAGGCATGTCCCAACCCCGCCCAGCGAATGAAAACCCATTTCAGCTGCATCTTCTTCAGGCAAGTACGAATTTATCCACAGTAAACTTCCAGCAACTTCATAAAATTTGGAATTCGTGTAGATAAGAAACCAAATGTTTGGATACTAAGCCGGAAAGCATTTGAAGTGTTGTGGGTGATCCATCTGAACCCAAACACTCTTTTGGCAACCTCACAACAGCCTCTCAAAACACACTTTCTTTGGGTATTTCTGATTTAGCCACACAAACGAGCAAGGAACACGCTCCCCATGTGACACAGACCTTTTCCGCCTAGATTTTGGCACTAAAATGATCAAGATTCAGGAGGTGGAAAATGAAAAAAATATATATTTAAACAAACTTCCCTTTCACATACCCAAATAGGGTAGGAGAGAATGCAGTGAACTGGAGTTGGATAGAATCTGGGGTACAGACAAAGCAGAAGTCCCAGAGTGGACTGGGAATCAGGGAACATGAATTTTGGTCCACATTCTATCCCTATTGTGCTGTGATACTTTGGACCTCTCTCTTCTCTTCTTCAGATCTCTAGCCCTTGGATGCTGGGCACCCAGTCTAGCACCTCTGCTCTGTGAGTCTATGAATCTTTTTCTTGGCTTCTGAAGGGTGAACGGATGATCCTGGGATTCCCTAGAGTTACTCTTGTTTACATTTTCTGCATCTTCAATTGTTTGGAATTTGAGGAGGGAAAGGAATGCTCCAAATTTCGCCCTTGTTTTTCTTTTACTGCTCTATTAACTCTTTATTCTGTATTCAGTTATCCTTGATTTTATCAACAGGAGCTTTCTGAATTTTTAATTGTGTCATTATAATACATATTCTGGCGCATTTTCTAAGAAACTTGGTATGAAGTCTGCACACTTCAGATTTTCTCAGTTCAGTCTTTCCCACCAAAGTTTCACTGTCCAGAATATTCTTTTCTATTCTTCATGTATGTAAATCACACACATCCTTCAAAGCCCAGTGTTTTATCTTCTCTACAAACGTACCCAGATCAAATTCCTATCATCTGTTACGCTCTTGGTTGCAGACAATATTAGTGCCTTTATTGCTATTTTACCTTTATGTAAGTTGTCTGTTCATGCATTTATTCCCCACTTTCCAAAAGGATTTGTGAAGGCACAAATATAATCGAAAAGAACCCCCTTCTTAATGTCAAGCACTTCAGTAGGTATGGTTATGTATATGTTTTTCCATTTTAATATTACAATCACATCTAGATGACATTATTTTTTTTGAGTTGAGATAACTGAGAGTAGACCTAAGTTATTAATCTGGTAACAGACAGGGCTGACTTTGAATTTCACTATTAAAGGACTCCAAAATTCATACTTCTTGTACTACCACACACTTCATTCTCTTTTTTTCAATCCATTAACCACTATGTGGACAAAGTCACATATTAAAAGCTGAAAAAGAGGTAGCAGAGTTAGTAATAGAAGGAGAAAATAAAAGTATATTTTAAAAAATCTTGGCTGAGCAAAGTTATAGCAATTAAGTGCCAAAAGAAGCTTTGAGTTTCCTGGAAGTCCAAGCAAAGAGAGAAATATAACGAATATCTATCTCTTGGCATCTAGTAGAAGAAAACATAGATTGATACACATGTTGTCCTGGATTTTACTTCTGAGATGAACTTGTCACAAAAGATACTGAGCAATATATTGGAAGATGTTCTCAGTAGCACTTTGATCAAGAATCCAAAAGATGTTCCCCAAACATCTGTTTTTTATAATAGCAAAAGCCTGTATGAACACCAAGGGACCAGTGCTAAATCATAATTCCAAAAAGACAATTTGTTAGGAGGCCCAAAAAATGTGGTCCAGGGATGTGACTTTCTCCTGATCTGAGTTAACACAGGGATAAACTGGAAAGAATTTTAAAGTTTAAGAAGGTAGCATCTCTTAGCCCAGTATTTTCTTGAGATGGTTAAGATTTTGTTTTGTTTTGCATGAAAAATAAAATACATGATATTTTCCTTGATTTTTCATATGGGAAAATTGTTAATTGTTTCATAGATGCATAAGGATGTGACTGTTTTGCAAAAGCTTGTTTATAAGACTCAATGAACTATATCTTTAAACAGGAGAAAGATACAGAAGAAATAATTTGGTGTAGAAATGCAGGCTATAGGGGTTCTTTGGGGGTAGGAAGTGGTCAACAAAGCCTTCTCTAAGGAGGTGACATTTGTGCTGATAACTAATGAAACATTAAGAGAAACCATTAATAGTAGGTTCAAGGTATAGATATTGCTCAGAAGATGAAGTGACTTCTCTCTGAGAATGGGTCACAGTAGAGGTGACATTTGAAATAAATATTGAAGAGTGAGTCTTCCTAGTAGGTGAGAAGGAAAGGCCTTTTGAAAGGAGGAAACTGTGAGGGCAAAAGCATGGAAGCAAAAAACATGAAACAGCAATTGTGTATTCTAGTCATTTTAAGTTACCTCATTTGGTCAGGGTCTGCTTGGGTAGAAAAAAAGGGGCCAAAAAATCAGGCTAGAGGTCAGCAGAATCAGATGATGAAAGATCTTACATGGAATGCTGAGGAGTTTGGGGTTTATTCTGAACAGGATGGGGTTTGTATTTGAGCAAGACACTCGGGAGTGATCATGGAGAGTAGCCGGCAGCAGTGTGAATCTTGAGTCTAGGGAAATAGAGAAGATGCTGCTGGGTTGCTACAGCAACACATGGTAAAACTGGAAGTGAGAAGCTGGTGAGAGTGAGGGGGAGCGAAAGGGTAGAACTGAGAGGTACGTAGACAGTAGAATCAATGGAATTTAGTAACTTGTTGGCGGGAGAGAAAGGAATGCAAGATGACTCTGAAAATAATAAGAACCATGGGAGGGTGAAACATATCTGTCCTGGGGCCAGCATCTCCCAGTAATTTGCACGGTGCCTGAGTCATGCAAGACCCTGATGACCCACTGTTCGATAAACAAACATTTCTGTCTTGGGTGACTGGGAGAACAGCAAAGTTGCAGTCAGGATTCAACTAACGAAGCAGAATTGAGGACACTAGCTGATACATAAGGCTTCTTTAGGACTAGGACCTATGTATCTAGCTGTTATAATAGTGGAACAGCAACTGAGCTCACACAATGTGCTGGGCAATTGGTTAAACACTGTACATTATGGTATTGCAATCATGATGCCTCTATGAGCAATGAACAATCACTGTAATGGTCATCTCAGAGATGAAGAAATTCAGACTCTGAAAGGTTAAGAAAATCATCCAAGGTCACAACCCTTGTGTGTGCCAAAGCCAGGATTTGGACCCAGATCAGTGAGATTCAAAGCATATGGTTTCAGTAATGATACCTGGAGGTTGAGAGAGAACAACTACTGAAGGTCACTTACTAAGCAAGGGTTTCATAGGGACCAGAGTTAAATCTTTCTCTTATATCACATGTTTGGACTGAGAAGGTAAGGTAAACTGTGGTGATGTTCTACACTAAGACTTATGGTATAGATATGTGCAAATCATTTTGAAGGAAAAGGAAAAACTGTACAATTCACAGGGAAGATATCAGTAAATGCTCTATTTCTGTTAAGTCTCCACTGACTTCACTACTAAAGATGGCAATTGGTTAAGAGAAGAAAAAGAGGACAATGAGTTGAGTTTCCCTAGTGAGTACCAGAATAAAAGGAGTGATTTTATTCTTACTGTAAGTTGCCAATGACCAAAGGATTTGGGAGCTGCAAATTATATTAGTAAACAAGAGTATTCAGAGAATACTGAAATATTCACACCCTTAGTCAACTGATGAGATATTTATAAGAAGTGTTGGGGTTCCTTTTCTCTCCCAATTGCGCATGAATGCCTAAAGCCAAGGTTCTATATTAATGGAGGAGACTGTTGGGAGGCAAGGTCCCAGAAGCTGTAGGACAATTCTTCCTAATTACCTCTGTTAGTGACAAGCAGAAGAGAGGGGCATTGACAGAGGAATGTCAAGCATCAGTAACAGTTCAGGGGTGATGTAATCCAGACTCAAATTTTACTTTCAACTGTCCTTCCAGCCTCTTAAGGATTTCGTGCGTAGAGTACTTCATGAGGCATCTCATTATTTGCTGAACAGTTCTAGCTTATAAAGCCAAGTTCATTTATTGACCAGGGTCTATTTAGTTGTAATTTTGATTCTTTCCTAGCTGAGTCCGCTTCCTCACATATTGGAGGACAGTTCTGTATCTCATGATGTCCTTTCTCTACAAGGGTTCAGAATGAATAGCTGAAGTCACCAATATGACAAGAGTGTAGATAAAAATAGCTTTCATTTATGGAGCACATTAGACCCTATTCTAGATGTGCTCAGTAAAATACCCTGTCTAGTATTTTATTTCATCATAACTGAAACTAAGAAAGGGAAGTAATGATTATTTCCATATTATACATGAGGGAATTAGTCTCAACAAATTATTTGAAAATGTCCGTAGTTACTCTGAATAACTGGCTGTTTCAGAATTTTAATTCAGATGGGTCTGATTCCAGATACTAAGATTATTTCCATATATCGAACTGTCTTTTGAATTTTACTTACTTTGACTTCTTTACCTTTTATTTGCCTCCTTCACACAGACAGTGATTCACATGAAGAATGAAGCTCTGCCTTGGGGCGGGGGTGGGGGGGGGCGGCGGGGATCGGCTTAATCTTCAGAGAGTCTTAGATTACACTTATTTTGAGTCACTTTCTAGGGAAAGTTATAACCAGATGGAACATCTAACATACTTCTTTCCTAATCAGTGGCACTTTTCAAAAACATGATTTTGTGGTGATGGTAAAAAATAAACATGAAAATAATCTGGGCTAGTCAAGTTAAAACTATCCCCTTTCATTCTCTGCTTGCAGGAGTAAAGACGCACTTGAAAACAATGAAAGCCAATTTGGCATTGAAAGCTTCCATATTTGTCATATACTTTGACAGAAAAATTCATTTGTACTTTTATCTGTACATTCAATCTATATTTTACTGAGCACCTACTAATGCAGGTTTTTCTAACTTTAGGGGCCCAGTGATAAAGGATTCATGAAGTTTAAATTCTAGTGAAGTGAGACAGAAAAGTACATTTGTAATATAGTCAAAATGTTCTAGGGTGATGGACCAAGGGGAGGTGGACCAGGGTGACTGTGTGAGGGGACCTGGAGTAGTGGAGGGATTGGTGAGCAGTTCTGGGATCTGGGATAAATTTGAAGGTGGAGATGGCATGACTCACCAAATGATCTGTCTACTATGGAGATCTGTACCACTAATTTCACTTCTAGAAATTTATTCTAAGGTAATAACTATGGGTCTCCTCAGAGGTACTATAAGATTATTCATGGTTTAAAAATGCCAAAATGTTAGAAATAACTCATATGCCTGAAACTTTCAACCTAGTTAAATAAATTATGAAAAGTCTGAGAATGATACAAATCAAAAATTCGCAGATGTCTGGATAGTGACTTCTCTTTATTTATTATTTTTCTTTCTTTTTTTTTTGTTTGCCTGGATTTTTAAATATGTTTAAAATGAAACTGTTACATTTTATAAAACAAAAAAAAGTCAATGTTATGTTTTAAAAGTAAACCTGTCCTTACTTGACTGTGATTTTGCACAGCAGGGCCCACTGAGTTTCCATCTAAAATGTATCCCAAGAACTCAATTCAGTTGGACAATCTGTGTGGACTCCACAAATACTCATGATAGATTTACTATGTAGCAGTAAGAGTCCAAATGAGGCTGACAGTAGGATTCATACATGTCTAGAGAGCTGGCCGGGTGCATGTTTATTTATATGTGCAGTTTGCACTGGTTGGAGGGGGTGGAGTGGGGGAGGCTCCAGAGAAAGAGGAAAGGGGGGTGGTGAGAACAACTGGGCGCCTATGATATGTCTGGCATGGTCCAGAAACTGAAGGAGCTCTTTATTCAAAAGGGCATGTCTGGTCCACAGGGGATAAAACATGGCACAGAATGGGTGCACAGTAACCTCCTCACTCAGGGGAGAACACAGTCAAGGCTCAGCATTTTGAAGATGCTTGAGAATTTGTAGGAAGAACCAGTTCTGGGCGCATCCTCCCAGGATGCATGAGTATCCTCTGAAGTGCTGAGCATCTCTCCCCAGGTAAATTCACCCTCATCCAACATAAAAGAGGGGACACCAGGGAAGGAAAGGAGGGGCATGGAGACATCATAAAGTACCTGGAGTGAACAGGCTTGTTTAAGAACCCTTGTATGACTTCTCTTGCCTGCAGCCTTCAGAGAGTTAAGCAGATATCTAGGGTAGGGATTCTTTGTTATGCAGAAGAATAGGTGAATGTCTATCTTGTGACCCTGTCTACAGCTAACGGCAGGATAATGTCAGGGAACTGAGGTTACAACAGAACAAAGAGTCTGCGTCCCGAAATCCTAGACATGAAGAGGGTACCGGAGATTTTCTAGTGCCTTCATTGAACTGCACAGCCACCCAGAGAGATGGTTTCAGTCCCTGAATGGCCCCTTGGATGGGGCCCACCGACTCTGCTTTGGTACGGAAAAGTAATCCCTCTTCTCTCAGTAACATTGGCTGGACACAGAGCAGCATGGCTGAGAAGGCAAGTGTGAGCTGGGGCTAACGCCCAGCCTGCGCTCTGGGCTCCAAGCTGTGTGACTGGCCTTGGTGAAGTGAGGTTTTGTTGTCGTTGTTGTGTTTAATCTGCCAAGAGAGAGCAATTTTAAAAATTAATTTTCCCTAAGGAAGGCCATTTTTCTTTTAATTTGCTCAAAGCCACCACGTGTGCGCAAGGCAGTGGCTACGCGCGGGCCAGGCTCAGTGACAATCTTCACCTCTGTCTTTTGGGGCATGTGGCACCCCGCCAAATAGTTTCAGCTCTGAGGATTCCAGAAAAAAAAATCTCAGCTCTGCTACATGGCCATCTCTACAAAGATACAGAAACTTATCTCTGTAGCAATCCCTTCCAGCTCTAAGTTCCCGACTCTGTCCCTCAATTCCTCCACACATTCTAAGGCATTGTAACAATTGCCGGGGTAAGTCTTTCCTCTTTCCCAGTAAAGCCCTCTTTGATCCTTCCACTAGTGTACGGCCCTGGGTCTATCCACTGCTTATTTACAGCCTCCTTTCTCCCCAACAGTCCCAGCGGAATCCTAGGAGCAGCTTTATTCTACACCCCTTTGCCAGACATGCACACAAACAAATTTACATGACTACAGAGAATTTTTGCTTGTTTCTCCCTCTACAGCTGTTCCCCAATTGTTTTTCCTGTTTTGTGCATTTGCTTTCTTCCTTCAACTTGACTATAAATTCCTTGATGGGAATGCTGTGTACACAGAAGACATACAATAAATGTGCTGATTGGTTTAATTCTTTTGTTCCTCAGTGGCCCCTGCTGACTCACAGACTATCCCTCTCCTGGTCACCTGGCTAAGCAGACTCTTGATTAATTACTTATTGAATGAAACAATGAACCAGCACCAACTAAATATAAGGTGTTACTGTAATACGTAATTGGCTGGGTCCGACAGATACGCGGACACCACGTGGAACTCTGTGGTAGCACCAGCATGCCACTGGATATATGGAGGTCTGGCAGAGAGCAAGCTGTGGTTGGATTTGGGCACAAGATGGTAAGGGTGGGAATGGGAAAAGATGAGCACCAGTCATTATGCCTGGGATGAAATGGGAGATCTTCAGCAGGGAAGAAAGCAGCTGAATAGCAGACTGGCCCTTGGCATTGAAAAATCAGGTGTAAAAACCACCACCAACAATAATAAAGTGATAATATTAGAAATAGACTATCCAACGGTTTGATGTGAGCTTATTTTCTGAGGTTGCCAAATCTTCCTCCCAAATATGGAAACTGAAGTGCATTTTGCAAAAAAAAATGAAAGTATATTAAATTCTAATTACTAATATACACACAGGAGGATTTGAGGACAGTATGGTGTTAACTGCAACTCGTTTTGAAATGCATCACAAATAAGATGGATTAATAGAAGGACAGAGGTCTAGAGATGGCTAGATAAGTGATAAAGCTAGTACAGGAAAATAGAATTTAGATTTTATAAATACACACACACACACACACACATATATATATATATAGAGAGAGAGAGAGAGAGAGGAGAGTTTCCTGTAAAAAACATTTCAACTTTTCTATATGTTTAAAAATTTTTACAGTGGGTGCATGGCAGGGCAGAAGAGAGTAATGGGGACAACTGTAATTAAACAACACAAAACAATTTTAAAACACAAATAAAAATTTTCACAATAAAATGTTAGAAAAAATGCACTGTGGAGCAATTGCTTTAGTTTCTTTCCTTTAAAGTAATCATGCTGAATCCTGCCATCATCAGAGCAAAATGAAGTTCACTAGGTAGAATTTGCCAGAGTGACATAAACAAATCTCCCAGTTTATATAGGACTTTATCACCAACCCAGCACAAAGTGGGGCGACTGAGAGGAAGGACTCTGGAGCCAGACTAGCTGGTTTCGGACTGAAGACTGAAGAGGAGTCATTGGACTTCTCTATCCTTTGGCTTCTTTATTTTAAAGATTTGTATCAATATCACAATGCTTCCTAGAGATGTAAAGATTAAATAAAGCAGTAAATTTAAAAACACTTAGAAAGTGCTGGGAAACTAATAAGCTCCATATTAATGCTAGCTATTATGATTATTATTAGATCTTCCCATTTGCTTTTTGGTGCAAGAATAAATAAATGCTCTGCTTCACAACTGAAGAAACTGGACTTCAGAGGCGCGTCCCTTGTCCAAGGCCATGTAGATTAGTCAGAGGTCACACCAGAACTAAACTCAAGTCTTCTTTGCCTCTTTCAGAATCTGCTTCTCCAGATCTCCCAAATCCCATTAAAATGTTCAGCTATCTCCAAGGCAGAAAGGAATATTAAGTGCCCAGCAGAGTGCTTGGCACATGGTAGGCACTTAAAAAGTTGATGGGTGATAAATGTTCACTTACAGCACTTACTGTGTCTGCTGCCCTGCTAAGCACTATACATTATCTCAAAGTATCCTCCTAAAAGCTCTAAGAGTTTAGTTTTACTACCCTTACTTTCCAGATGAGAGCAGAGGCTTTAGAAAGGGTATATATTGCCCAAGATCCCACAGTGAGCAAGTATGAGCCATAGATCCATCTGGTTCTGAAGCCCATGCATTTTAAACAACACCGCAACACTTGCATGAATGAAGGGGCGGCTGCTTCAAAGCTTAGCCGAATGATAGAAATTAGGAGGCATGAGCCATTTTACCCTTAATCCACAGAGCTCCCTCTGGGTCCTTCTCATCATAGATGCATTGTATTACTAGCAAATGTGAATGTTTTGATGAATTAGGCAAACACTCGAATTGCCTCTGCATTGCAACATCTTCCCTTCAAAGGCCAGGGAATGTAGACTGTGCGTTCTTTGTCCAGCTTGCCTGAATGCGTCAACGCTGTCTGGGAGGCACAGAGGTGGATGCTTTTCCTAGCAGGGGTGAGGCCTCTCCTGCATGTCCAGCTTCTGTATTTGTAACATTGCCATGTGCTGTACCACTGGGCCAAGGAATGAAGGGGCCCATGGTCCTAGCCACCTCAGATTACACAAGCCAAGAAAAATGTACAAATCGCATGAGAAAAGCAGGCAGTCCCCAAACATCTTTATTTGTTCATGTCTGTGCCCTGACGCTTTGATTGCAGTCTTGCACTTAGAAGTTCAAGATAAGTATCAGCAGCTGGACACTGGGTAAATCAGAGGCACAGACTCTGTGTAAATACTGAAGTTTCGAAAGCACGGACTTATGTCCAAGAGCTTGGAACACAGGACCCAGTGGGAAGGGAGGGGGACACGGTGGTTCTGGCTTTGGCAAAGTCAACCTTCTGAGAAACTCGTGGACATGTCTGAACTTGTCTGAGGAAGCCAAGCAGAGATTTCGGGATCTGCCAGAGCCAGACATAAGTGGCCTGCTTGCTCAGAACCGAAAAGGAATAGTCAGAGGAAGTGAAGGATTAGGATGAAGAAACAAAAGCTTCCAGGGTTGAAATCTGCTAACAAAGCAGAGGTTGCAGGGTGTGTGACCACACGACTGCCATCCACAAATGGCTCACACTGACAGACCCCAGGTTTGGCTTTTTACATTTCATTCCCACAGTGAACTCTACCAGTAATGCTGAATTTGGATGGGATTTGCCCCACTCTCTAAATAAATTTTTAAAAAGGAAACTGAGGTTGCATGGCAAAACAACTGTCTCAAAGTCAGCAAGGAGAAAGTGACAGGAAACAGTTGCAACACTCACCCTTCACAAGCAGATACCACGGGGGGTTACCTTAAGAGGCACCCTGACCAGTGAACATAGATTTAAATAAAGAAGAGTCCCAGAACTTAAATTTCCCCAATTAGAATGATTATAACCATCATACACCACTGTATAATTTTCAAAGGGGTTATATAATCGATATGTGCTGGACACCGGGGTGACAAAAGTGCCCCGAAGGGTTTTGCCTCTAGAACAATAGAGGCAAATGCTAGCTGTCAATTTCAGCTAGTAAATACATCCCTTTTCCCTCTCCCCATTGGAAGGAGGGAAATCTATTTGAAAAAAACAAAAATTAAAATGAGAATTAGTCAAAGAAAGAGAAAGAGAAAACCCAGGGGCTTTCTCTTGGGCTAAAATATCAGGAACTGCCTCCTTGTTGGCATAACATAAGCAGAGACAAGAGTTTGCTGTAAGATCTGTCAAGGACGTATACAAAAAGATGGACTGCAACAGCACAGACAACCTGGGTGTGACAGTAACCTGGCCAGGTCAGCTAAGAATGTGGACACATTAGTGAGGAAAATGAAAGTAATAAGTAAATTAAAGTTACTAATGCTGCAGCTATGCTATACAGCAAGGGTGCCCACCCTCTGGGCTGTGGAGCAGTACAGGTCCAGGCCTGTTAGGAGTTAGGCCTCACAGCAGGAGGGGAGCTTGAACATAACGTGCTTGAATCATCCTGAAGCCATCCCGTCCCCGTCCATGGAAAAATTGTCTTCCACGAAACCGTTCCCCAGTGCCAAAAAGATTGAGGACCACTGTGTAAAGCTCAGCATGTTATTTAGGATCTATTGGCTACAAATAACATAATCCAATTCAAAGGAGTATAAGAAAAAAATCTGTATGAAAACTAATAAAAGCACATAGGGATTTCTCTTGGAATATGCTAAACATAATGTAAGTATGGAGAAAACATGAAAGGGGGCTGGGAGAACAGGGAGATGCTGGAGAGGATGGCAGATTACCAATTCTGCAGTTCTTTGCTGACCCCCTGAAGACACTCAGATTCACCTCCAAGTGCAAGAAGGAGCCAAAAAAGAGTAGTATCATAGTCAAAAAAAATTGGGGTCATCAGACAGAATGGTCATTTGACCCGCTGTACAGGTTAGAGAAAAGACGGTGTCAAGGGCAACTGCTGATTTCTTGGCTATGTACATGGTAGTGCCGTTCACTGTGAACGGCAACAAAGATGGCAGTGATGTGATGAGGTATGAGGAAAAGGTTCATGATATACTTAGTTTTCAATAGATTGGGTATGAGATGCCTACAGATTCTCCAATATACATTGAAAGACACTTTGATGTAGGAGGGCATCGTTCAGAAGGAATTATTTGGGCTGGAATCACCAACAGAAAGTTGCCAGCACAGAGATGCCAACTGAAGCCATCACAAGGGATCAAGACAACCGAGGACATAATAAAAGATGAGGGAGCAGGGAAGAGAGTGTGATACAGAACACTGAAGAGCAGACACAAACAGTAGTTATGGCTCAGACATTAAGAGACATGCCTTCCAATTTCGTAAGAGTAGGCAGAGAGAGAAGAGGAAACTGGAAGGTCACTTCCACAGTGGCAGGGTAAGGACCTCTGAGAATCTCCTCCTCCGTCACAGCAAGGAAGGCACAGAATCAAGCTGCCAAAATCAGCTTTTTAAGAATTCTAGAAGTTAATCAGCACTCTGAATGAAGAGGGCTCATTGAAAGAAAACAGATGAATCTTGGTAAAAACAGCGGGCAGCTTTGTGGAACTCAACATGCCCTAAAACAGTTGCCTTCTTCCCAGAAAACTGCCATGTAAAGCCACAGCCTCATAATCATGGTAGCTGTGAAAACCAGCAGCCTAGAAGGGAAAGAGTTTAGAGAACTCCTAAAAGCCCCGTTTCTTTTTTAAAATCCTCATCCTCTGATATGCTTATTGATTTTAGAGAGAGAGAGAGGAACAGAGAGAGACAGAGAAACATTGATTCAAGAGAGAAACATTAATTTGGTAGAGAAACATCAATTCGAGAGATACATCAGTCGCCTCATATATGCCCTGACTGGAGATCAAAGCTGCAACCTGGATATGTGCCCTGACCAGGTATCGAACCTGCAACCTTTTTGTTGTAAGAGAAGATACTCCAACCAACTGACTCAACTGGCCAGGGCCTAGAAGCCCCATTCTTAGAGAATTATTACTATTTGATTAGTCTGGCAGCTTCCTGGGCTTGTCGTTATTTGACCTGATTTGAAGACTCCAGAAATGTAAGGTTGTTTTAATATTTAAAAGTCAATCATGTAATATACTATATTAAGGACAAAAACACAATCATCTCAACACACATAAAAAGGACTGGCAAAATTCAATATACTTTTATAATAAAATACCTCAACAAACTATAAATAGAGGGACTTTCTTCAACCTGACAAACGTCATGTATGAAAAACCTGTGGTTAGCATCATGCTTAATGGCGAAAGCCTGAACTCTTAGGATCAGGAATAAGATAAGGATGCCATTCTCAGGATTACCATTTCGCTCTTGCTGTATGTTCCAATGAAGAGAAGTAGTTAAGAAAAAAATAAAAGTTATCTGGAAAAAGGAATGTGAAACTATCCCTATTTGCAGATAACATGATTATTTATATAGGAAATACTAAGGAATCCACAAAAACATATTAAAACTAATATGTGTGTTCAGAAAGTTTACAGGACACAAGATAAATATACAAAAATCAATTGTATTTTATATACTTGGCAATAAACAATTCTATGATAAAATTAACCCAAAATTCCATATATAATAGCATCAAAAAGAACAAAATATCAAGGAATAAGTTTTTTTTTTAATTTGTAAGACTTATAGACTTAAACTACAAAAACACTGTTGGAAAAATTAAAGAAGACTTAGATAAAGAGAAATATATCCTGTGTTCATGAATATTGTTAACATGGGAAAACTCCCCAAATTGAACTACAGGTACAATGCAATTTCTATCAAAATCTCTCTCAAAATTTACAGGAAAAAAAAAGCTAATCTTAAAATTCATAGGGAAATACAAAGGAATAGAATAGCTAAAAAAAATAAATCTTGAAAATAAGAACAAAACTGTCCTGGCCAAGTAGGTCAGTTGCTTAGAGTATCATTCCGATACATCAAGGTTCCACGTTCTATCCCTGCTCAGGGCACATACAAGATGCAACAAATGAATGCATAAATAGGTGGAACAACAAAATCAATGTGTCTTTCTCTTTTTCTCTCTCTTTCTCTTCCTGTTTCTCATTGTCTCTCTCTCTCTTTCTCCCTCCCTCTTTCACACTAAAATCAACCAATAAACATTAAAAAAGAACAAAGTTCAAAGACTCTCATTTCTTGATTTCATAACTTACAACAAGCATACAGTATTCAAGACAATGTGATACTGGCATAAGACAAAACGTAGATCAATGAAACAGAATTGAGTCTAGATATAAACACTTATGTATATAGGTAATTAATATTTGATAAAATAGCTCAGAAAAACAAATAGGAAAAGAATAGTCTATTCAAGCAATGGTATTGGGAGAACTGAACATCCACATGGGAAAAGGTGAAGTTGGACCTTCACTACACTATGCAGAAAAACTAACCTAAATTGTGTTATAGCCTTGAATACAATCATCATCACTCAACAATAGGGATGTATTCTGAGAAACGTGTCATTAGGCAATTTTGTCATTGTTTGAACATCACAGATTACACTTACTCAAACACAAACTAGCCTACTAATCACCTAGGCTATATGGTGTATCTGAGGTTACAAACCTGAGCAGTATGTTACTGTACTGAATACTATGGGTAATTGTGCCCAATGGTACGTATATCTGTATTTAATCATACTAAACATAGAAAAGCTACAGTAAAAATGTGGTATAAAGGATAAAAAGTGTAGCACCTATATATACAGCACTTAGCATAAATGGAACTTGCAGGACCAAAAATTGTTTTGGGTGAGTCAGTGAGTAAGGGGTGAGTGAGTGTGAATACCTAGAACATTAATGTATACTACTGAAGACATATCAAAACTGTCTCACAAGCCTCACCACTGCTTCCTTCTGACAAGGTCAGAAAAAGAACACTGAACCTGTTGATGCTGCTCCATGGAAAGAACATCAGTGGACTGATTGGAAAGAATGAGGAGAAACTGTCTGGGTAAGGTATACATCAAATAGTGACTGTAGGTAGGGAGTGAAAGGTGGTCTAAGGATTAAAGGGAATAAGTAATTAAGATGGAGAAATAAGGGAACATAGGGGATTGTCATGGCCATGCAGTTTTGACCATTGCACATTGGAGCAGTGGTCAGATTACAGAACTTTGCAATATTAATTTAAAAAAAAGAGGGTGTTTAACATGGAGAAGATGTAAAACTGAGGATTCAATACTTTGCCTTTGAAAATTTGTTTTTGTCTCCATGGACCCTATCTGGCATAGAGGGCTTCCTCTGACAATCAAATTGATTATAGAAATAAAACTTTCCTATGCCTTGCATCATTACAACTGGAAAATATTTTCAAAGGACAGGGCCAGGCTGACACCACACTACCATAGAAAGCTTTATGTGTAAATGTGTCCGTGGTACCTAATACTTAAGAAGGTGGCTCCTCTGCCCTTGTCCAGGATCTTAAGTCCTCAACAAAGAATTTACCACCATGTACTCTGATGACCACCTAGCTAGATTTGGGAGGGCTGTAGTGCCCTCTGAGTACGGAGGGCTAAAGGGACAGTGTTCTTTGTGCTGAAATAAGCCGGTGGCTGACTGGGATGTAATATCTGCATTCGAAATTGAGGTGCTGTGTGTGAGAGAGATACATTGCCAAGCCTCACAGAGATACATTGCTCCCTCAGAGAAAAAAACAGTCCCCCTGAACACCATATCCTTCCATTTCTTAGAGGAAGTTCAGCTCTGTTATGATCTTATGGGACCACCATGGCATATGCATTCTATTGTTGATGCAAATGTCATCGTGAAGCACATGACTGTGTTAGAGACGAAACTTCAAAATCCTTGGAAGTAAAACACCTTTGTTAGATGCAATACCAAAAGTATAGATGAAAAGAGAATAGATGAACTAGACTTTATTAAATTTAAAATATTTTTGCTTCAACCATACCACTCAGAACATAAAAAGGCAACCCACAGGATAGGAGAAAATATGTGCAAATCGTGTTTCTGATAAAGGACTTTTATCCACAACACATAAAGAACTGTTATAATTCAACAGTAAAGGGACAAATAACAATTTTAAAGTGAGCAAAAGATCTGAATAGGCATTTATTCTAAAGAAGATATATTAATGGCTAATAATATTAAGAAAAGATGCTTAACAGCATGAACCATGCTGTTAAAACCACAAATTAAAACCACAATGATATACCATTTCACAGTCACCAGGAAGGCTAAAATTTAAAAAGACAGATAATAACAAGTTAGGCAAGAATATGGAAAAAATGGAACACTCCTATGTCAAAATGGAACACTCTTTAACATTCTGGTGGGAATGTCAAATGGTACAGCATTTGGAAATGCCTCAAAATGGTAAGCATATAGTTACTATATGAGCCAAACATTCCACTCTTTGGAATATACCACACCCAAAATAAAAGCATATCCCATTCAAAAACTTATACACAACTATTCATAGCAGCATTATTTATCATATTCCCAAATTAGAAACAACATGAATATCCATCAACAAATGCATAGATAAACATAATGTGGTTTATCCATACAATGGAATATTATTCAACCATAAAAAGGCATGGGATACTGATACCTGCTACAACATGAGTGGACGTTTAACATACTACCCTTTGTGAAAGAAGTCAGTTACCAAAGGCCACACTGAATGACTTCACTTACAGAAAATGTCCAGAACAGCCAAAAAACTGTCAAAAAGTACTTGCATATTAGTGGTAGCCAGAGACTGGGTTAGGAAGGGGAATTAGAAATGACTGCCATAGGATATGGGGTTTCCTTGAAGTGATGTAAATGCTTTGGAATTAGATAGTGGTTAGTGTTTCACAACTCTATAAACACACTGAAAAGCACTGAATTGTACACTTTGGAAAAGGTGAATTTTAGGGTGTGTGAATTGTAACTCAAGAGAACTGTCACAGAAAATAAAAGAGGACATGACGAGACATCGTGACAGCAGTGTCAGGAGCTGCCAATAAATTTATTTATATAAAAACTGAGGAGTATTTATAGGATTTAGCAACAGAGGGGTCTTTGATAAACTTGGCCAGAGATAGTGGAGAGGTAGGGCAAAGCAAGTTTAATTCATTAACCAATATTATAGGAGAAACAGAAGGAAAGATGGATGGAAATGCAACTTATCTTGAAGACTTGTGGGAGAACAGTGAAAGGATTTCCCTGTGCTGGTTTCTATTGTAAGGGAGGAAGAAAGTAGTGGAGTGTCTACACTTAAAGTGGAGGTGGGAAAACAGCTGCAAAGGAGGAAGCCTGAGAGTGGTCGCAAGCATGGGAAGCATGAAAGACTGTGCTCAGTGTTCAGGCTCAAAGGAGGTTTGAGACTATTGGTTTGTTGTGGCTTCAGTCTACATTGCTGGGCAACACTTTTAGTTTTCCCGTGTTCAGGTGGACACACCAATAAGGCAGAGTTTTGTATTCATCCAGGATCATTTTCCCACATTTCCCAGTGAATGTTCTATGGTAAAGGAAATGAAAACACCTGATTGATAACAGAGTCCTATAACGTGGGCACCCAGAATCTAAGCTGTAGGAAAGAAGCCGCGTCAGGACTGATGGGTCAAAGAATTGCAAGTGCTTCCTCTCCTTTTCCTGATCTGTTTTTATGCCTACTCCACTGGTTTTCATTAGTCTTCTTTTTCGATTCCTCCTTCTTAAAGAGATGCTTGTTTAAAGTTGCTTTTCTGCCCAGACGGTTTTGCGCTTGATGGATAAGTTAATGAGTTCTTGGAGAACTGTTAACTCACTGGCACTTGCATAAGAATTAGACCTGTTTAGGAAAGGATGTAGTCAACTCTTTGTTTAGCCTTAACAGAGATTCTTATTTGATGTTCACAGCAACTCTCTCCTACAAGTGAGGCAAAGGGAAGAAGAATCAACTCCAATATGTTAGGTGAAATTCGAAGGAGATTCTAGGAGGTTTAGGGATAACCCTAAGCTATGAAGTACATGGTTAAAATCTAGGCCTGCTTTGTTACACCTTTATATATTCCCTGCTGACAGGTAATTTAACTTACAAATGAGAACACATACATTCAGTTCAGTGAAGAGAGTCCTACTTATTGGGAGGGGTAATATTCATCATAGAAAACACTTAATAATCATAAACCACCACACACATTAAATATAATTATTACCCTATGGGTGTAGTCCTTTGTTTACTAGTTCATCTTTTCAATATAGTCATTCATTGACTCCCTCTCCTTTCAAGCATTTTCTTTCAATTAGGACCCAAATATAAACTAGGAAACATCTTAAGCTTGCTATGAGAAAGGCAAGGGATTTCAAATTCAACTGGGAATATAAAACATAACTGTATATACACATATTTGATTATGTAACATATGCTATGTTAAAGAGTTGATTATTTATGTTAACTTTTTAATTAATTTTTATGTGATGACACATCTTTCCTAGAAAATTCATTTGAGCATCTGTTTCCTCTAGTAATTTAGAAATCAACAAAATTTTTCTTAATGTTATTATATCTACCCAATATTTAGATTAAAATCTCTATTAGTCTCTGAAATTTTGATGGCAGGAATTGTGTCATTTGGTTATCTTCAAACCTACTGTTGGTGCCTAATAAATGTTTGCTACTTTTAACTGAAATGTTGAATTAAAATAAATACTAAATCAAAATATGAATGCATGTCTATATTGGCTTCTATCTATCAGCTAATTTTTAAATGCTGAGACACAAAAACCCTTTCCTACTTAACAACTTTGTGAGTTTATGCAGGGCATCATAGAACTACCAGGTACCAGTTTTGGGGTTTCTTTTCACTTGTTAAGTGGGGATGCTTTCCTACTTTTCCTTCCATAAAGAGGTGTTCTGAGGACCAACTAAGATAAGTGAAAATTCTATGAATCCTGGTAAACATGCAAGAGTTGTAAGAGGTTGTGAACAGTGTTATTTACCCAGAGAGAAACACAGTATAAAATATTATTCCACAGATGCATAGGTCTTCTATGACCTTTCAAAAATTGTTATTTTATAGGTGAAACCAGAAAATATTCAAAGGGGATGTTGAGTATACACACAGAACACACATACACATACTTACAGGTACACACACACACACTTGTTCTTTGAAAAGCCATTAAATCAAGGAATCATATCTATGCTCCTGATGTGGCTGAATCTAAAGAGACCAAGGGATGAATCTAATCAGCCATCTAACAGATGGCTGTTACCGACTGGTGATATAAGAAAAAATATCCTTGAATGTTGTTATTCAGATACTACTTTTATTTTTTAAATTATTTTATTGATGTTCAAGTACAGTTATCTGCACTTACTCCCCACCATTGCCCCCCCCGCCCCACAACCCCAGCCATCCCGACCTCCCTCCCCTGCTTCCATCCTCCTTTGGTTTTGTCCATGTGTCCTTTATAGTTGTTCCTGAAAACCTTTCTCCTTTCTCCCACGATCCCCTCCCACTTCCCTTCTGGTTACTGTCAGATTGCTCTTAATTTCAATGTCTCTGGTTATATTTTGTCTGATTGTTTGTTTTGTTGATTAGGTTCCTGGTAAAGGTGAGATCATACAGTATTTGTCGCACACTGCCCAGCTTATTTCACTTAGCATAATGCTAAGTTCCACCCACAGTGTCACAAAGGGTAGGAACTCCTTCTCTTTTTTTTTTTTTGCTATGTAGTATCCCATTGTCTAAATGTATCAGCTTTTTGATCCACTCATTTACTGATGGGCACTTAGGTTGCTTCCAGCACTTGGCTACTGTAAATTGTGCTGCTATGAACATTGGGGTGTTCATAGATTCTTTTGGATTGGTGTTTCAGGGTTCTTAGGATATAATCCCAGCAGTGGAATACTGGGTCAAAAGGCAGTTTCATTTTTAGTTTTATGAGGAAATTCCATACTGTTTTCCACAGTGGCTGCACCAGTCTGCATTCCCACCAACAGTTCACTAGGGTTTCCTTTTCTCCGCAGCCTCTCCAACACTTGTTATTTGTTGATTTGTTTATGTTGGTGATTCTCACTAGTGTGAGAGAAGCGGCATCTCATTGTGGTTTTAATTTGCTTTTAAATGCTGGAACAAACAATAATCAGCATATATCTAACTTCCAATGAAAATTTCTCAACCTCTGTACTTTGGGTCTGGATAATTCCTCATTGGAAGGTAAAGAGAAGCTGCTCTGTATATTGGGGGACATTGAGCAGCATCCTGGCCTCTACTTCCTAAATGCCAGTAGCACCCCTGACCAAGAACGACAACCAAAAGGGCCTCTGGAAGTTGCCTAATGTCCCTGGGCAGGGGTGGGGAAATCACCTACAATTGACAACTGCTGCTTTAAATATGAATCAACACATTCATGCAATGTTTTGCATAATAGGTTAAATATTAAAATATTTAAAAATTGGTTCTATATTAAATTCCCCACAACAACTAAAGCTTTGAGAAAGTAAATTCCTTGCCTAAGACCACACAGCTGGGGATTGAGGAAAGCCAGAATTCAAGCCCAGGCTTCTGGTGCCAAAAATTCATGATGACACCACTATTCATCCTGCCTCTGTGTATTATGTACTCTCAGGTGGGGACTTGGAAGAGCCATCATGTTCTAACCGAGCAATTACTTCCTAGTTCACCACAGATCCATAAAGAAACTTCTGGAAGAGAAAAGCATGACAGATGCTCGTCCTCTCTCTTACTCATTTGTCTCGTACCCACTCTTCCCTGATTCACGAGACAGAAAGATCCTGGCTTCCAATCAGCCTGGTTATTCTATTAGACAATTAGTGTTCTATAGTATGGTGTGAATGGTCACTGTTTCCATTCAGCCTGAAAGTCCCCCTTCTTTTAGACGAATTTCCTCTTAGGATGTGCTTTCTTTCTTGGCATTTATTGCCACTTAATAAGTTCTAAAGTGGTTTTTGTTCCCTATGGGACTCCTGAGTCTATTTGTTAACCCAGTCAAAGCTGGGAGGTAAAGTGACCAACTTGTTCCGGTTTGCCTGGGACTTCCCTGATTTTAGCACTGAAAGATTCAATCCCAGGTACCAATGTCCGGAGGTAGAATTATTCTCTCCTCATAGCTGACAACTAGAAATTTCCATTATCTTAAGGTAATAGACAGCTATTAGTGCTCCTTAAATTTCTCTGAGGAGAAAAACAAGAGTCATTATCAGGTTTTCTACTTAATTCAATTCACATTCAATTAATATTTATTGAGGGTCTTTAGTGGACTTGAAACTGCACAGTAACCTTAATGAGGTAAAGTCTGAAAAGTTCAACCTTCTCTAGCATAAGAAACTTTGAAGTTTCTTTTTTTTTCTCCTTGCTTTTGAGAAATTGGCATTGCCTCAGTGCACATCAAAGCACATTCAAGGGCAAAAGGGCTTCTTTTCTGTTATCTAAAATACCTATGGTATTTTACGGTGGGGCTATTAATGCACTATTAATCCATCCAGCTCTAATACTTTCAGACAGATGTGTGACATGCTTAGAGCACGTCTGCTGAGTGTCTTCCTGCAAGCAGGCACTTTGGCTTCTGTCTTTAGAAAGCGAGAGTCTATTAGGAGTGTGGGAACATCAGTGGCTTTGATGAGAGCGGCTGTTCCCTCTTTGCTAGCCATTTTTATATTTCAAATTTCCAAGAACCTTTGAAGCACCAGAGAAACAATAGCACTGGATTCTAATTTCCAGGATTTCCAAACTCAGAATTTCTCTCATCGGCTCCTTTATTGATTACTTTATTCATTCAGCAAATATAATGGAGCTACTGACAAGGGCAACCATGACGAGTAAGGCGCCACCCCTGGTCTAATGTAGCTGACAATATGGTGAAGCAAATAAAGAAATAGGCATATGCACACAGGAAAGAAGGTGTAATAAGCGTCTGTACAGCTGCAGTGGAAGCACGCAGGGAGAGCACCTACTCTGGAAGGAGAGTCAGACGAGACGTCCCGGAGAGGAGCGGGGTTAGGGATGCATTGGGGATGACGTGGCAGGAACAGGTCGAAGACCCAGGACATGCTACATTCCAGAGTCGAAGGAAAGTTATGCCTCTCAACAGAATCAGCAGACGTATACTCTGAGTAGAGAATAAAGTGCATTTTCTGAAGTGGCAAGGAGTAAACACGAAGGAGAACACAGGACCGGAATGTAAGACATGTGTTTTATGTTCAAAGGGGATATGCCATTGCAGAGTTTGGGGAAGGGTCAGATCTGGTGCCTCCTTAAGATCTGGTGGCATGAGTGGTGTCATGTCATCCAGAAGATGCATGAATCCCTCCTCTGGGGGATGCCCTGGGATAGAAGGAAATCCTGCAGAGGTAACGTGAGCACAGGGACGTAGAGCTCTTCCTTACCATGCTATACCTCCTAATCCCCAAGGCACTTCACAAACTCAATAATCAGTTATTGATGATTAATAATGGGGAATAGGTGTGTCAATGAGAAAGCTGGCTCTCGGGCCACATGCAGTCCACATTAGAAGGGAGTACACCTGAGAATATATCCCTTAAAAGGAACCCAGAGCACCACATTCATCATTTGACCCACATTACTCTATTTAAACCTTGTTGAGAATTTAGGGAGTCTCCCAACTTCTGAAGATATAACCAAGTTACACAAAGGACTTGGGAAGATTGAGAGCAAGATCTTGACTTTATTGCTGAAAGAGTTGTTTGCGCATGTGCAATGGATTCTTCCAGAATTAGACAGAAGTGTTTACCTGGTCACAGCAGCCCTGGACACCCCCAGGCCTCTTAGACATGTCCAGGGCCTTTACCGCCTAGTTTATTGCATGACAGAGGGGAAACCAGAGTTCAAGGTCTCAGAAGACAGGAAGATGCCAAAGAGAAAAGGAATGGTGAATGCTATGAGTTCATTCCTTATTCTTTGTCCCGGTCAGATCAAGGGGTGGACAGAACCTAGAGGTGTTTGCCTGTGGGTGCCCCTCCCTATGGAAACATACCTTTCCCTTCCCAATATACTCAACTATCATGGGAAAGAAGTGCAATTGGTTTCACCTTTTTGCAAATGAGAATGCTGGGGCTGAGAGTGCAAGGAACTTGCTCTAAGTCACGTGACAAGTAAACAGCCCAGGCTCAAATGTGAAAGCAGGAGCGGCAGCAGATCCCTCAAGTCTAAGCAATATGTGCTGTATTACATCACTGCCTCTTTCTCTAAGGTGGTCACTCCAATTCCCAGTGTCAGTTAAAAGAAAATTCTTTAAAAGAATGCTGATTTATTCACTCACTACCTTTATTAGAAAGGTCATTTTGCTGGCATTTGAATGGAGATTGATGAGGGCAGAGAATTTGACAGGCCTCTGCTGTTTGAAGTACAGGGGGACTTTTCTTTGTAGCTGAGGAGGGATAGAGGATGTAAATTGTGAGAGCAAGGAGACGGGTTGACAATGCTCCCCCGGAGAAGGTGTGCCCTTATTATGTGTTACAGAACCAGATGATCTGGGTGAAAATGCCTCCACTCAAAGTCTTCTCCCACTGACTCACCTTCAAAATAAAATCACTGCTTTGGGCAGAAAGAACAAGTAGAAAGCAATATCATTTTTGATCACTTGGGGTCATGAAGTTATAGCTAAACTGATATGCTTGACATTTTCTACACTTTTCTGAAAATATCCTCTGCGCATCAGAGAGCAGGAACATAAGAACCTCTGTTCACTGCTCTTGCCAACCAGTGTTGTATCTGATGGGACAGAACACAACACAGTCTTAGCCCAAAGGGGCTGGGCATGTGGCATCTCACATCGAAAGACTCGTGGGGCCTTAGGACGTTCACTTTACCTTTTAGAGTCTCTTTTCCCTCATAAAATCAGGTGACTTCTGCCTTACCCATGCACATTGGGAACTGTGCTTGCAAAACAGTAGGTTAAACTCTAGAGCAGAGTAGCATTAAAGGCACAGACCTTGGAGGTGAATGGACTTGGATTTAAATCCTGGCCATATGGCCTAATGACATTGGGTGGTCTCTCAGCCTTTTGGGGCCGCAGATTCATTATAAGGAAAACATGAATAACAAGACTTGCTCTCTTGCCCTGGCTGGTGTAGCTCAGTGGATTGGGCGTGCCCTGTGAACCAGAGGATCGCAGTTCGATTCTCAGTCACGGCACATGCCTGGGTTGCAGGCCAGTTCCCAGCAGGAGACGCACTAGAGGCAACCATACATTGATATTTCTTTCCCTCTCTCCTCCCCTTCCCCTCTAAAAATAAATATATAAAAAATCTTAAAAGACTTGCCCTCTCACTTCTTCTGGAGACAACTTCTGGGTAAAACAACATAGACAAAGTACTTCGCACAGTGCTTGACACATAATAAATGTTTGCTAAATGGTGGCTGATTTTATTATTATGATCATATTAGACACTATTACTATCACCAGGTCCCAAGTAAATAGGCATTTATGGAGTAGTGTAAACAGAGAGACTTTATGGGAAGCAGCCTCATAAAACTCAATTTTAAAAGCCCTTGAGATACTGAAGAAGACACCTCTCATTATATTACACATTAATCCTTCAATGAGGACCCAGGAAAGAAATTGATTTTGGCCTTAAAAACAGTGAATAACTCTTTTCTCTGAAGAAGTGGTGTTGGAATCTTGTAACTAATTGCATTTCCCTCTTTTCTCAATGCTAGGAAACTCGTATTAAAGCGGGACAATAAATTAGCCCACGTAAATATCCTTTTATTCAGAACTTTGTTATTTTAATGAAAACATTGTGGCCCAAACTGATGTGTTTTATGTGTTTGACACAGTTAGTCTTTCCCTCATATTTTGAATTATTTTGTTCTTGACAAACTACTCTGCTGATTTTTTTTTCTCTTCTGGCGTTTTACACTCTGGTGTCTCTTATATTCCACATCCTCATATTTAATTCTCCCATAAATGCTCTGAAACATAATTTACCATTATCTTTACTTTTCAGAAAGGAAACAGAAGCTTTGAATGATTTGCATCTACCTGAAATATTAGTCTTCCACACACTTCCTTCACTATACTCTCTCTCTAAATGGTGTGATGCATTGATGTGGCTTGAACAATGATGATACCAAAAACTGTCAAATTTGTATCTACATGTCTCTCGAACACTGCAGTATTATCTCCAAATGCCTACTAGACATTCTACAAACACTCTAAATTCAATGTTGAGAATCAAACTTAGTATCCCTCACCTGAAAACCATTTCTTTTCCTGTAAACTCCTTCTTGCCTAATAAAATTAAATGATTAGTAGAATAATATTTTTGAGCACTCGTCATGTTCCTGGTATTGTGCTATGTCTTTTAAATGCACTATCTCATTTAATCCTCACAGTAACTGTAGTAGGTAAGTTTTACTATTTTCCATAGCTCGGAAACATGCCGTTTGCCCAAGGCTACTCATCAAATATCGGTTGTGGCCAGTTTGATACTACAGAAAAGATATTGAAACTATAGCCTTTCCCCAAGTCACGTGGTCTGGAAAATGACTTTTATTTCTTCTTTCCTGGTCACATGCAATTAGTCATCCAAACCTGGAATTTAAAAACCAATGGTTCTCAAACTTGGCTACACAATGAAATCACCTTTACAAGCCTTTGATACCCTGCACTGTTGCTCAGAAATTCTGATTCAGTTGGTTGGAGCTGTGTCCTGGGTATCAGAATTGTTGAAAGCTGCTCAGGTAATTTAACAGACAGCCCTGCTTGAGAACAATTGACTTTAACAGGACAAAATTCTGCTCCACCCTCCTCTCCTTATTGTACCTGCTGAGTTCTTCTTCCTGAGTGGGTCCCACACTGCCATGACTTCATCCTTCACGCCTGCCGCAGCTTTGACTGGAATGCAGCCTCCCCATCCTGTAAGATAAGTTTAGATAACTCCCTGAAGTTTTCCCTTTCGGATTCTATCCTGATGAAATATACCACTGTAGCAGGGGGAAAATTAGCACAACGCCTTGCCTTTCAGGGGCTTACTTTCCAGTGTAGAGAGAGGGAAAGAGAGAATAAACAAAAACAAATAAGATATATAGACTATAAGAGGGTAGCAAGTGCTATGGAGAAAAATAAAAAAGAGAAGGAGACAGAAAATGTTGAGGTGGGATTGTAGTTTTAAGTAGAGTGATCAGTGACATCCTCCATGAGAAAAATCACACTGAGACGAAGAACTGAAGGAGGTGGAGCAATGAGTGATGTGGACGTCTGGGGGAAAGAATTCCAGACGAGGGAAAGGCCAGTGGGACTGGAGCAGAGTGAGCAGGGTTGAGGGGGGTGGGATGAGTGGCTGATGAGTTCGGGGAGGGAACATGAGGCCAAACGGAGTAGGACCCTGCCAGCTGATTTAAGGACTTTGGCTTTTACTCTGAGTAAGACGTGAAGCCCTTGGAGTGCTATGCAGGAGTGAGCTGGTCTACAGAACCATTCTGGCCAGGATTGAGACCTGGTGCATAGGGCAATCCAAAGGAGGAGAGGAAAGATGGGGGCTCATACCAGGCAGGTAACTATAGACATGGCACAGACTAGCTGGATCCGGGATATATTTTGAAGATAACTCAAGCCAAATATTTTGTCAGATTGGGTGTGTAGTATGATCAAAAGAGGACTTTTTGTTTGTTTGTTTGTTTGTTTTTTCCTGAGCAACAGGCAAAATGGAGCTGCCATGAACTAAAATTGGGAGTCTATCATAGGAATAGATTTGATGGGAAAAGATTGGGTATTTAATTTTGAAAGTGATATGTCTGAGACATTCCAGAAGAGCTATTGTACCCTGTTGTATATACCAATCTGAAGTTCAGAGAAGTGGTCCAGAAAGGAGGCCAAAAAGAACCATTGGTGTGCAGATGAAATTTGGAGCAATTATAGGGAATGGGAACACTCAAGGAGTGAATGTAGAGAAGGAGGCGGTCCAAGGACTAAGATCAAGGCTTCAGGTTGATTAGCAAAAGTCAGCTAAGACACTGAGAAATATCTGGAAGTGAGG
The DNA here is from genome assembly GCF_014824575.4 of Sturnira hondurensis. NCBI lineage: Eukaryota > Metazoa > Chordata > Mammalia > Chiroptera > Phyllostomidae > Sturnira > Sturnira hondurensis. The sequence continues at coordinate 2,266,648 of NW_028083079.1, read as the reverse complement.
AGCCAGCAAAACCAGTATGTATGGTGTCTTAGAAGCCCCGTGAAGAAAGTATTTTAAGGAGGAAGAAGGAATAAACTCAATGAACAAAAGCAAGGACAAAGAATTGACTATTGGGTTTAGCCATGTGGGTGTCAATGATGGCCTTGATAAGAACAATTTTTGGTGGAGAGGTGGAGGTGAGAGCTTGGTTGGAGGTGATGGAGGAAAAGTGGATGAATTTCTACTCACCAGCAGTGGGGCACTGTGCAAGTCACAGAGCCTCAACTTTTTCCTTCCTTCCTTCCTTCCTTCCTTCCTTCCTTCCTTCCTTCCTTCCTTCCTCCCTCCCTCCCTCCCTCCCTCCCTCCCTCCCTCCCTCCCTCCCTCCCTTCCCTCATCTGTAAAGTGGAATAACTACACCTACTTCATGAGGATTATATGAAGTCATTGTATGTAAATTATGGCAATATGTGGCATGTTCTTAATAAGATAGACCCTACCTGCCCTTTCAGGACTCTGTATTTGTGCCCCCAGTGACTGGTGTAAGACTGCCCAAGTCCTAGTAAATGCCACTGGTAGGGATTAATTAGGTCCATAATCTTCCTTCTGGTGTAAGTATTTGGCTATTGGTTTATCTCAAACAGGAAAGTATTTTTGTTAAAGATGGGAATGAATGCCAGAGGCCATGGCTGGCTTTTCAGGAAGGAAGGCTTTGGCTTTGGAACTCTATGGAGCTTCTAACTGTAAATAAAAACTGCAATGGCTTCTGCTTGGAAGTGAGGATAGGAAGTCTGAGAATAAGTGCACTCTGTCCAGGACAGCCTCACGCGGAAGTGATTTCCGGAGCAGAGTGCCAAAGTGCTTTCGTAAATGACTCCTGCCTTGTATATGCAACATTTATAAAAATAAACATGTGCAGGAGGCATTTGGGAGGAGGCCAAGGTGCAGCGCCCAGCAAAAGAAACAGATACACCAGAGAACTTCGAACTCCCAAGACTATTTGTTTTCAGGGGAGGGAACAGTGGGTGTTAGGGAGTGTGTGGGAAGAGAGGAGTGTGTAAGCTTCAGAGCTTCAACTCTTGTCTTCTCTCAGCTTCTCCCTCTCATTCACTATCTAGTATCTCTCCCTCTTGCTCCAATAGAATGCATGATTTTTGAGGGGAGTACCACTTTTTACTCATTTTTGGATTTGGACTATTTCTTTAGAACAGCACATGTAGGAAGTGCCAGGAACTCTGTTTTTACAACCATGCCTATCATGCATTAGATGGTCCATACTTAAATGAGCATCCCTTCATCCTTAAACACTAGTGCTGATTTGCCCCACTCAGATGAGCCACAAAAGCCACCTGCTTATAGAAGCCATCTCTGAATTCCTACCCCAGGCCAAAGGAGGCTTTCTTTTGCATGCTCCACGTCTCTCCATATTCCCTCACTTACATCTCCGGAACGGAAGCTAACTGAGGCAGGACTTCAGTTTGCTCACCTGTATGTCCCACTGCCTAGAACAGTGCCTGGAATACAGTAGGTGTGCAATCAATAGCACAAATGACTAGCACTCATTTCATGGTCATTTTGGTCCATTACTTTATGTCTGTCTCCATTACTAAACCATGATTTCCTGTTCGACATATGGCTCCATTTTCCTCTAGATTTTCCCATGTTCTACCACTTAGAAGATACTCAGTAAATGTGAATGGTATAAACATTTAACCAAACCTCTCATATGTTCAGAGTCACTGTTAAATTAGCTACTTCATTAACTAATTAATAATAAAGTTTATTAAATATATATTACAAAAATGTGAACTAAAGCAGAGGGCAGTAACACGAGGTTACTGTAAATAAGGGAGGTGAAACTATCAGGTTTCAGCAGGTTCACTGCTGTCAGTAACAAATGCTTGCTACATATATTTTCCAATTCAAGTTGTTTACTGTGCACCTGCTATGTGTTAATACCCTGCAAGGCACTTTAGAAAGAATAGAGGTCATGAGGTACAGTTTTGCACTCAAAGTCAAAGGTTAGTGGCAAGATAAATACACTAATGGGAGCTGTTGAAAAACTGTCCGTATAGACTGATGTCATCAGAGAAAAACTCCCAGAGGAAGGACCAGTAGAGCTAAAGAATGACTTAGAATAAATCAGGTATTAAACTGATGAGTCGTCTGGGATCGGGCAAAGGGTAAAGAAGGAGGGGAGGAGGGGGGGAGGGGAGGAAGAGGTTTGCCCAAGCCAAAGGAACAGCAGTTATCACATATTAGAAGTAATAGAATGAAAGGACATTTGGGAAAATGGTGTAAGTTCGAAATGGCCAAGCCCTAGAAGGCCTGCGGGCAGGGGCATCAGGAGGAGAGAGCGCAGCCTGCGTCTTCTCTCCTTTGATTTTCATAAACAGAGGCGTGACTAAGATACGTAGTCCATCAGAAAGACTCGTGAAATGATGCTCAGAGAGGCTGTTAGATGAAGATCTCTAGTTGCTAGAAGAACTGGGTCTAAATCTCAAATCTCCACACTCTCAAATCCAAATCACTGCACTGGGAATGAAAATTCGATAGCACCTCTGGTACCAATTGCAGTGAACCAGCAGTGGACTTCTGACGTCAGCATTTGTAGAGGGAGTCTGCGGTTCCATCCGCCTCGATGAGAAAGACAGCTAAGGTGCATTCATGCTGTCTCTCCTGCATGGGTGAGGGAGGAACACAGCCCCGCCTGCCACGTATCAGGCATTTCCTGCAGCCGCACTGTGCAGCTTCTCAGTTACCCCAGCCAGACCTCTAGTTCTTGGCGAATTCTTTCTAAATGATCATGATATTTCATGTACCTCTTTTCTTTGAGCATTTCCTCACTATGAAACACATCAGAGGTTTTCCTAGAAATCCAGCTGCTAGCACAAGCCAGTCAGAATGACGATTGTGAAATTCTCCAAATTCAAAAATGGTTTTACTTGAGTCAGGCAAACCTGAAGGAATGCTTACCATTGCTTCCCGCTCCCTGACAAACCCCAGATTTGGGAACTAAAGGGAATTAGGATGACTTAATAACAGGTACCTCTGCAGTGATTACCATCTCAAGATGGTCGCTTGTGCATTACCATAGGATACATTTTAATTAACCAAGACTTAAACATTAAAAAGTGTATGGAAACTAAGGTGTCAAACCCTCCCATGGTGTAGGATATTGGTATTTCCATGTAAGTACTTATCACATATTTCCTTGTCATTTTGATAGTATATTTCACTTAGTAGGTCATTCAGTAAATATTTATGGAATGAAGGGATGAAATCATTGGTGAAATAAATAGGTAAGCAAATGAAGGCAGAAATTATTGACTCTTGTCTAGTTCTAATTAAGTTTTTTGAGGAGAGGAATCATGCATTTCTCATCTTGTGTTGCTATGGGGTCCATCACACAATCTGACACATAATGGTTTCTCGGCACATGTACCCAGATTAATTAGGACATTAGCTCTTCCAGTAGAATATATAGGTCTGTCCAGAAGGTATCCAGCCATGCAATATGAAAAATGGAGACATTTATTGAAGAAGATACAGGAAACATTGCACACAGGACAGCAATGCTTCAGTCCCCTTCCAAGTAGGCACCTGGGGACCTCATACAGTTCTCCCAATTGCCATCAGCTGCCCTGTCGTATTTTCCTGAATCTCATTGATGGTCTAAAATCTCCTCCCTTTCAAAGGTGACTTTGGTTTTGGGAAAAGCCAGAAGTTGCAGGTTGCCAAATCTGGGGATGCAGGGGGACCAAGTCGCCTGGGTGATTTGGTGTTTCCTCCAAAAACTTTCCACGGGATGTGATGCATGAGCCAACACATTGTTGTGATGAAGCTGCCAATCACCAGCTGCCGATGGCTGCAGACTTCTGAGTCATCCAAATAGTTTCTACAGAGGAATTTTCAAACGTAATGCCAAATTTGATACAGGTTGTTGCCTACTTGCTCAGTCATTTTGAAAGTGACGGCCACCTGGTACGCATTTTCACTCAATGGTGTTCTACTGCCCCAACTGACTAGAACAGTGAAGTTGTCACTGTTCACACATGCACGTTTCAGTACATTCTCCTTGGCTGTCAGGTTACTTTGATGCTGTGCAAACCATTCTCATTATATTAATAACAGCTGGACTTTTTCCGGACAGACCTTGCATGTCTCTATATACTGTGAAATACATTCGGTAAATTCAGAATACATGAAATTTACAAATTGTATAGTACGTATTATAATATGTACTCCACAGAGTGTAAATAATAGTCTGCACAGAGCCTACTACGGACCTTGGTACTCAGTAAGATTTGATGAAGCAGTGCATATTTTACGTCATCTTAAAGAATCCAGATTTCCCCACAAGTAGTTCATGGATATAAAAATTAAGTTGGAATAATCCCTGATACAACTAGGAGTAACCGCTTGTATCAGAATTTAAAAATCAAGTAGGAATAAGTCCTAACCCAAGACCAATAACTACATTTTCTAACAAGTTCTATAGATGGTTCTGATGCACACAGGTTAGGAAACCACCTTTCAAACTGAGAGCTATTTACTTGAGGGCAAGAGGAGGTTTGCGTTTGATTCTCTGCCGTGTAGTGAAGCCCAATACACAGCATATCATGGCTCTCACTCATTGACTAGAAAATGTCCATGGGTCGTGTTTTGCATCTTTGTGTCCCTCAAGTCTAATGAGCATAATGCCCAGCACACAGTGGGCCTTACTTACTGAATAGAATAGTTTCAGTGGCAGCTTCTTATTGGTTGTAACGGCTGTCAACCTGGTTTGATATTGCAAGGTGAGCTAACCAAGGAGACAGATGATCTCACAAGGGGAAAACTGTATGTCATGCTGTTTTCTTCCACATGCTTCTAGAAGGTAAGAGACAGTGCCTCAGACTTGGTAAACAATGGAGCTCCCAGCATTTCCTGTGGTTCGAGGCTGGATTTAAGGAGTATGCTACTGATGTCATTACTGCAACTGTCATTAAAGGTAATTTATAACAGTTTGACATTCATTCACTGGTCATGTTTTGGTTAGTTTGACTAATTATATTATCTGTAAACTAAAATGACTTGGAAATGGGTACAATCATATCCCCTGGGCATATTCTCAAAATTGGTGCCTTTAAAAGAATATATTTTAAAGGCAATATATCAACAGGTTTTACAGACATAATGAAAAGTAGTTGAAGCAAACAATGTGGAATAAGTAATTATTTCTTGTGCCAAACCTGTTCTGAGTGATTGGGATTTATTGGTAATAAAGTATGTGGAACTCTTCCTTCTTTCAGAGTGTATCTTCTAAAAGGTGTTTATGCATGTATTTACAATTTAAATAAATGAATAAATACATTAGAAAGTTATGAGTGCTATGGGGGAAAACAAAGAAATTCTGAGGAGAACGCAAGTTGCATTTTAAAATAAGGTGGTACGGCGAGCTTCATTGAGAAAATGACCTTTGAATAAGAGGTGAAGAAAGTGTGGGGACCATCTTAGAAGAATTTCAAGAAAGATAATAGCCAGTGCAGAGGTCCTGAGGCAGAAGCATGCCTGTCACTTGAGACACAGCAAAGGGTCAGACTGTGAGGCAAGTAGAGAATGCAATCGAGGTGTGGTACCTCAGCTGTCCCCGCCTCTGTACCCACCCAAAGTACAGGCCCTCCCATACCCAAGCCCTTCCTTGGGCTCCGCTGAAATGGGGCAGCTCCATGCTTTTTTATGACCCTCTTCACTTTCCAACTCCCTGCAAATGCAGCAAACTACATACACCAGGGTGTTTTACTCCAGCTACCCTCTCATGCTGTAGAAACCACAATAGAGAGTTTAGTCTGAAAGAAAAATCACCAGGACAGAATGAAAACACACACACACACACACACACAATCCAAGTTACAAATAAGCCTGGCACTGACAACGCAAAGAGAGCTCAGGGCTAGTTCTTCATCTTGTTCTAGCCTGTCCGTGGAAGTCAGCAAGAGAAACTGAGCTCTCGTATTTCCACAGCTTGAATGTTCCACTCTGGAATGGAACTTACAAAATGGAGAGAAAAGATAATAATTGATGGTGTGAATAATGCTGCCTCTCGGACATGTCTCCCCGTGATCTGGATTCCATCTGGATTGGAAATTTTGGTAGACGTGCTCACATGGAGTGGTTCCCGTTGTTTGCATTCACACTCATAACTCAGCTTTGACATCCTGAAAGGATCTGTTGATGGATCTCAGAATCTTGTATAAAAACAGTACAAGATTAAAATCTTGACTTTCATGTTTCCTGGGATTTCATTTGTGAATATTCATAAGTAAGGAAGAGTCTGGATCCTTCCCCCATGTCCATCTGGACCAGCATAATGTCAGACCTCGATAAACAGTTTTATCATCTAGACCTTTGCTGATCATGGTTTGGTGCATATTTACTTCCTCTTGAAAAGTACATTTTTTGTTCCCTCTGATATTTAGCCAGTATCTCTTCGGTGGACAAATAAGGGGCTGCATACTAAACCTGACAAACTCAGGGGAGGCCAGCATAATGGCCCCACACACTCAGAGACAGAAGGTAATCACACGGGATGGTCTGAACAGAAAAGCTCTGAACGAGGACTATAGCCTCCTTGACAAAGGTCAGTCTTTACCTTAAAGGTAAAAGTAAAGGCTCAATAGACTATTGTCTTTCTTGCATCGAAGATAACAGGTCTCTAGTGAGGTTAATACCTCTGGGGCCCAACTCTTTGTCTGTTGGTTGTTGAATCACCATCCTGTTCTTCACCAAGATAATACTTTATGTTAATATTAAAGGACTCAGCCTCCAGGCTGGGAAGTCCCCAGACTCTTTTACTCACTAGCTGTGTGACCTTAAACAAATTCCTTAACTCCCCCAAACCCTAATTCTGGAAAATAGGAGTAATAATAGTACTTTCTCAATAAAGTGTTGATTGAATTTAATGAAATAATGCATACAGTGTTTCATCATTGCATCTGGTACATAGCAAATGCTCAAAGCTGATTATTTCTACCATCATGGTTGTTGGGAACGCTACATAACTATAGTGTAACCATAGTTTTAAAGTTAGGCATTAAACACCAGCCAGTGAAGGAAAACAGCTTCATGGGTCATTAAGGTTGTAATTTCAACATGATTATGATACTGTTAATACATTTTGCTTGCAGATCATCCTTTTTATTTTTTTTTAAAGAAAGCCATTTCAATACATTATTCTGATCTGTGTGTTAAAGAGAGGGTGGGGGTGGAGGACGGCAGAGAACTGAACCATCAGGCTTAACTGAAAATCCATTGTAATTGAAGTACTGGTCTAAGAATAGAATTAAGGTATTTGGTCTAATCAATAAATGCTTAAAAGAGAGGACTTTCAAGTGGATGCTAAGAGAATTCTCTGCCAGCAACAACTCTACTACCATGCACACTGCTCTTTCCAATCTGTTAGCAAAACACATACATAGAAACCTCTGAATCCAGGTTGCTTTACCTGCTATTCCCAGTTTGTCATGCCCTCATTACAGCCTGGTGCTTTCTTCCCCCAGAAGTGAAAAGGGGGGGGGGGGAAACAACAACAAAAAAATGGCCTGAGGGGTATACAGGTACTTTGTGGCAATACAGAACCTCATGGAATTTATAGTCCTATGGACTTGATTCTCAGCCCTGCCATTTATATTAGCTGTGTGACCTTGAAAAGTTTTTAACATATCTTAATGTTTTTTCCCTCCAATCTGATGTGATGATTAAATGATACAACTGAATCTACTGTCTCTTAAGTACCTACCATGCACCTGGTCAAGTGAGAGATACTTGAGAGGTTCAGGGAAACACACATGAAAATATATACAAAATCTAACCTTGGGAGATTTTGCAGTGGTAAGATCTACCACTGAGAGTAAATAGCAGCAGCAGGGATGCAAACACTACATGGTCAGATTCTGAGCAAGGATAGAGTGATTCAGAGACATCAGAATGGAAGTCTGTCCTCAGCCACTACTACTTACATTATCACTTGTTCCACTGCCTCAGTTTCTATAACCATGAAGTGGGGGAAATAAAAAATTATTCACAGAACAATTATATGTACGTAAATCATACTGAATTGCTTTTGCTCATAATAATGATTACATAAGTGGTAGCTGTTTTATTATTATTTTATAGCAGTAATGTGATCATGGTTATCTGTTATTGAAAGGAATGGACAAGGAAAGGTATGTAGGTTTTTGGATAAGGGAGCAAGTGTGTTTGAACTGTAACCCAAGATATAATGGGGTTAGGGCATTGACGATGGATGTAGGCTGATAGCAGTTTATGAATGGAAGAATCAGAAAGTAAATGTGAAGTTTGGTCCTCACCTCCTTGCTGCCTCTACCCCTTACTCCACATTCCTACGCCAGTAAGAGTAAAACCAAATGTAGAAGGGGAAGGCTTTGATTTACCTCAAGGCAGCCCTCTTGCCTCCATTGCTATAGCTAGAATTGCAAACTAATACTTCCCCTATAGTACAAGTTCTAGCAAACAAAAAAGGTGGGAGAGAAGAGGGTTGCAGAGAGCATTCTAACTACGATTCCCTTAGGTCAAAAATTAGTTTTAATCTAATTTGAATGCTGACTACACCAAATGTGGAGCATACACCCTGGGGAGGGGGTCACATTACTTGTTAGCTGACTACACCAAATGTCACAAGCATACATTCGTAATATAGTGTTTCCTGTAAGTCAGCCTTCCATCTTGTTCAGAGAGTCTGAGCAGGGCCTTAAGAACTGGAAGCACTGAACCACCTGAAGAACTGTCATTCCTACAGGTGACACTGGCACCAAGAAATAACAGGGAGTCAACACAAGTGACTCTGCTATTCACTTGGATTCTATTAATGCAGGTTCGCTCAGCTTTTATTAATGCAGATACAATCAAAATATACTAACATAATAACAATACTAATCACTCAGACACAATCAGTAATAACATCACATGAGAGAATTGGGGAATAACAAAACTGAGTCCCAGAATCTCAGTCTGCAAGTCCAGGAGACAGCATGGTGAGCAAGGGAGCCATCAACTTCCTGCAAGGAAGAATCTCTGGAGCCAGGTGGGCGGCAGAGCAGACAAGGTTCTCGGTCCAGCAAGGCAGATCTTCTGGCAGCTGGGGGCAAGGGAGATCAGTGTGGTGTGGAACAGCGTCTTGGTGTGTGGAGCCCAGCTATCTCAGTGGCAGTCTGAAGCCTGTCTCAGTTATATCCTTGAAAGTGGTGTACTCCACCTTTCTGGATCTCTTGATAAGTGTTTTGCCACCCCTGATGGCCAGTGGGGAATTTCCCAAGGAACCTATCTGTGGGTGGTCCCACTCTGCAGACATGGCTGTCCTGGTCACGTGTGTCTTAGGTGTGTCTCCTCGTCAGATGTGGCTAGTGTGACTTAGGTAGTTTCCCTCTTGAACCAAAGTATCATGCCTGACTGGAAGCTATCTTGGTTGGCATGAGTGACTCCATTTTGTTTTATATACTGTATGCTCTCTTGACCAGACCAATGGTATTCTATTGGTCCTGCTCTCCACAAGGGTTCAAAGAAATCATGACTGAATGCCCTTTGGAAGTTTGTTTCCACAGGTTTCTTTCTCTTTTGGTGTAGGAACATACAGGGTACAGGATACTGGCTTCCTATAAATCAACAGGGTGGAGGGAATAGGATGACAGACCATCAAAAGAGAGCTCAACAAGCTTGCTCAGTTCCATCTTTATTTTACATCTTGGAAACAGAGGGTCAGAAAGGGGCAACTTGTGTCCAATCATACAGCCAGAAGTAAAACAACAGCAGATGAGAACCGAGGGTGTGTAGCTATAAACTGAGTGCTATTTTTCCCATATTGCACTGATGTCCTCCTCCACAGAGCATAATAATGGAATATTACAAAAGAATAGAATGTAGAAAAAGATGCCTTAGAAATCCAAGCCTCCTCCCTTAATAGATGGGAATTCTGAGCCCCAAAGAAAAAGAAGTTGACTCATCTCAGGGAGCAGCAAATGGATGGGTGAATTAGAATTCAAGTTTCTGCACTTCATACTTTGAAGTGCCCGCTCACGTACTTCTGCAGAAAATGCATGGGCTGGAGCATCGTGGAAGAGGTTTCCGCTCCTCAAGCTTTTCTACATATAGACCAGGGGTCAGCCTGGGAAGCTTTAAGCTCACTTCCTGAGGTTGGACATACCCCAGATTGGCTTCGTGTGTCTCCCAAGTGGCAATTCCCATGAAGTATCTTACAAAAACATACTGGAAAGGAATGAGGTCTTTTATTAAATCTGTTTTAGGCTTGCTGCCTACTGTCCCGCCTTGGCCAGTTCAACATCTTCCTCAATCTCTTGGCTCTCAAACATAAGGCACAGGTGTTGAACTTGGTTATCCAGAGCTCTGGATAGCCCCAGGGTGAACAATCGCCCAGGTGCTTTTGCACCTAGAGCACCTATCAGCTGTGTGTTCCTGGGCAGAGCCCCTAGGAGAGACAAGCCATTCAGCTCCTAGACCAGGCAGAAGTGAAAGACCCACAACAAACAGCAGCATCTGGACACGTGTAATCAGAATTGGCACAATTGCAGGGAAAACGAAGGGCAGTATATTAAATTATTTCTGCAACCGTAGCTCTGTCTTTAAAAGGGAAAAGAATGTAATTGCACATAGTGTTTCATATTTCAATTTTAAAAGGAGGAGGCTCAATTTTTAATGTCAAACACATACTTCAGAGCAAGGCAGACAGTTGGGTTTGTAATTTATTTTCACATGTTTATTTATTTATTTATGGTTAGCCAAGTTCCAAACAGGATTTGAAGCAAAAGATCTGTAATTTTTCCTTTCCAGGTTTTTGAAACTTTTGGTTAGGCCAATAGTTTTCACTGAGTGGCTTATCATTGTTCTGGAAATCTGGGGGGTAAGTAAAAGAAATGGTGTGATCTTTGGCTTCAAGGTCTCAATCACACAAAACAAAGATGGAATGATAATAGTGATAAATAATACTAATTTAGATGTACATATTGTTCTGGTTTATCTAAAGATTATCATGCATTGTAACCCAGATCAATTCAGGTGACACTGTGAGCAAATAGGATTTTCTAGCAGATTCATGATTAAACTGATACTGGGAGAGGAAAGATGATCTAATTAGGGTCACCTGGCTGTAGTGCTTAGACCCAAACCTGAAGTCTCATAATATTTGAATCTGAAATCAAGTCCTTGATTGGCCAGTGTGGGCACTCAGAAGGAAGAGAAAGGAAGGCTAAAATAGTTTAGGAAGGCTTTATGAAAGAGATGACATGTGTGGACCGGGTATGGAAGACAGGAGTTTGGTTTGGCTAGAACTGAGAAAGACATGGCAACGCAATGGAGGTCTTTCTGTATCTCCAAAAATGCACTAATCCAGTTTATGCATATTTCGTATCTACATGGTGCTGAAGACCTCTTAAAATCCAGACACTCGACTTGCTTCCTGGCCAGATTGTCCCTGCTGATGGCTCAGCATATCCTCATGGCCACAGAGCCCAGCTTTCACCTCTGCCCCAGTGAGGGCTTGGCTTTGGCCATGACCCCCATTGAGTCAGCCATAGTTAGAGTCACAAGAGCTTCAGCTGTGATAGGATCCACAGAGTCTTTGGCTCCATTGTGGGGCTGGACAGTATAACCCAGAAGTAATGCTCAGGGGAAGACGTTTGTCAATGGAAAACAGAATGTGGCAAGGATGCCAGTAAATAAATTATTTTTTCCATGTTTCCATCCTACCGTTGGCAGGCTATTCTGAGATGTAGTGGTCCCATGTGGAACCTCTCTGGAGAAGTCCTAAATGACCAAGTAACCAGCTGTGTTTTCATGAGAAACTATGGCCAGCTTGTTAACGCACTATTCTATAAAGACTTCCTCTTGAAATACCTTCTTCTCTTTTTTTCTAGAATACTGGACTCTCCTTACTTTTCTTGTTCTTCTTGTTCATATTTTCTCAGTCACTCTTATTAGTTTTTTTTTTTCTGATAGAACACCTTGATATCTGAAATTTCCAGGTTTCAGTTTTTGGACCTTTTCTCATCCAGGCTCTTTTTTCTGCGGGGGGGGGGGGGACAGGAGATTCCTATTGCTGATGAATCTCATACATTTTTGTCCAGCCCAGGTCTGTTTCCTAGACTTCAAATTTGTGTGGAAAACAAACTTGCAGATCAGTATCTCCACATGGATGTTCAATCAGTATCCCAACCTTAACATAACTAAACCAAACTATTCTTCTCCACATATACTCCACAAACAAACAAATCTGCTCTACTGCATTTTCCCCCATCTCAGAAAATGACTATTTCAAACTGCTCTTGCTAGACTCGTCTTTGACAAATTTTTTTCTCACCCACTCCCCGCATTCTACCCCCATTTCTAATGTGTAAGTTAATACAGAATCAATGTATTGAGTTGGCCAAAAAATCCATTTAGGTTTTTCCCATAAAATAAAAACCACATTTTTCATTTTCACCAATAACTTTATTAATGTGGATATCTTGAGTAAGTCAGTTACCTCCTGCTATTGGTTTCTAGTGGGCAGAGGCCAGGGGTGCTGCTAAGTATCTTCCAGTGCATAAGATGGCCCCACAGTAGAGAATTATTTGGCTAACATGTCAACAGTACCAAGAAACTTCAACACTATTTTTAAAACTGTATTTTATTCATTATGCTATTACAGTTATCCCATTTTTTTCTCTCCTTTATTCCCCTTTGCCCTGTACCACCCCCCCCCCCCCGATAAGCATTCCCACCCCCTTAGTTCATGTCCATGGGTCACACATATAAGTTCTTTGGCTTAATTTTCTAAACTATTCTTAACTACCCCGTCTATTTTGTACCTACCATTTATGCTTCTTACTCCCTGTACCTTCCCCGCCATTCTCTCCCCTCCTCCTCCCCACTGATAACCCTCCATGTGATCTCCATTTCTGTGATTCTGTTCCTGTTCTAGTTGTTTTCTTAGGGTTTTTGTTTGTCTGTTTGTTCATTTGTTTGTTTGTTTTAGGTTCGGTTGCTTGACTCTCAGCTGTCTTTCAGTCACTTTCCCCACTACCCACAAGCAAATTGGGCCTTTCTGGTGCTGATTCCTAGGTGGGTGGGTTTGTGTATGTTCTAGGATCCCATAGGTCTCTCCAGTGAACTCTCCTGTGAGGCCGGGAGTTTCTCCTGATGCTACTACCCTCATAGGTTTTTACAGCCAGAGCTTTTGAGGCTTTCTCTTTCCATGCTGGAACACTGGTTTGCACAGTCTGTCTCACTCCCCAGTTGTTCCTCCCAGTTTATCCTCATGCAAATGTGGGACTGCCAGCCACTAGCCCACCCAGTCCTCTAGCCACCACCTTGCCTTGCTGCATGTCCTCTCTGCCCTGGCTGCCCACCTACGCACCCCCCCCCCCCAACCCATTGGTCAGGATGAATATTTCTTCTTTAACTCCTTGGTTGTCAGACTTCTATACAGTTTGATTTCCTGGCAGTTCTAGTTGATTTTGGTTTTTAAATTGGTTGTTGTCCTTCTTTTGGTTTTGCAAGGAGGTGAAGTGTATTTACCTATGCCTCCATCTTGGCTGGAAGTCTCCACACAAACCACTTTTGACAAGTTTGATCAGTTATAGCACTGTCTCCACACTGCACAAAACTTTTTTTGGTTTCAGTTGTGTTCTTACCTTTCTTAAAATAATAAAGCATAATATGCCAAAATGTTGCATATTTCCTTCTGTCTTCAATAATAAAATGGCTGCACAAAAATTCACCAATTTTGAGAAGTTTTTAAAAAATTCACACTGATACGACCGCTGTCACAATACAATCTAATAAAATTGTTTAGAATGAAGTTAAGAACAACTAAGCACTACTAGAGCCATGGTACAAAAAGCAAAACATGCAAACTCTTTGGCCAACCCAACAGTTCTTTTCCTTTTGTGGCTTTCATTCTAGTGCAAGGTGTCATTTTCTCTCACTGGATTACTGCAGGAGCTCCCTAACTAGTCTCTTTGCTGCCACTTTGTCCCCTATTTTCAACTCAGCAGACTGAGTGGTTATTTTAGAACATAAATCAGAGGATATCTCTTTAAAAACAGCTTAAATTTTCCATGTTATGCAGAACAGAAGCCAGCTCTCAAAATGACCTGCAAAACTTTCTTTGATCAGCCTCTCCAAGACTTCAACCACCTTTCCTTTCCCTCCACATCAGCTGTCTTGGACCCCTTACTTGTCTTCAAACAGGTCATGCTTTCATCTCAGGGCCTTTGCATTTGCCCTCATCAGCCTAGAGGGAACTTTCCTAGGTGTAGGCCTGACTCACTTCCCATAGTTGCAGGGCTTTGCTAAAAAGATGCCTTCTCAACAAGACCCATCCTGACCATCCTATTTAATAGTACCACACAATGATTTTCACCTTTCCCTGCATTATTTCTCTGTACAACACTTAGCCCATTCAACATGTTATATATTTTACTTATTTATTTGGTTCGTAAGTCAATATTCACCCTCTAACAGTAAGCATCATGAGTCTGGGCCCTACCTCACCCTCATAGACGCAACCCTTATCACAGTGTCTGATACATGGAAGGTGCTCAACAGACATTTGCGGAGTAAGTCAGCAGTCTGTTTATTCTGGGTGCTCTGTGATTGCCTTCCCTGTGGGATCAGTGTTTCCCACCTGCTGAGGTGACAGGAGGGTGTGGCAAAATGCCTTTGTGGCCATCACTTGTGGCTTAGAGCCTACAGGAAGCTGCATCTCCCATGTGCAGGAAATTATAGCACATCCTTTACAGCCTGGCCAAAGATTCTCACATTACCACTGAGGGAGCAAGGGCATTAACGTGAGCATAGTCCAGGCTTACAAAAGGCTCTCAGGCCCTTCCCTCAAGGAAGTTGCAGGCACATACGGAAGCCAAGCATTCCCAAGTAGCTGCTGTAGTGTGGTGGCTGCAGTGAATTACCGTGTGTCACCTGTGCATGCAAAAGGAAGGGGTCATCGTTGGAAAGGCTTGAATTTTTCATTTGAGCCAGTTCTTAATGTGGTATTTCACTGAGCAGAGATGAGATGGAAGGGGGCATTCTGTGTGAAAAATACAAATAAAATGGTCATTACCGTGACGGGATCAGACCTGGATTCCAGCATTTGTGGCTCAGCACCCAGCTTATACTCAACTTCTGATGGGCAGCATTATGAAGGGATTCCAGGATCAACGGAGGACCCCTAGACTGAAGCACGACCATGGGATGAACATGATCGAAAATTCAATGCCTGTTGTCCCTATCAGTATCTTGGAAGTCTCTTCACCCTGAAAAAAAAATGATAGAGGTCAAAATGTGTATTTGAGGGAAGTGACTAGCTCCACTGGTTAGTAAGGAAGGGAGATAGCAACCTTATGTTATTATCATTATTGTTAATTTTAGTAACAATTCATGTGGCCATTTATTGAACAAGGAAATCTTGCATAAACACGCTTCAGTAGATTAAGAAAACCTAACCGGAATGTTACTAGTAGCTCAGCACCCTGAAGTATGCCTGTTTCACGCATTGCGACGAAACCATTTCATTAATAAACAACACATTTGTTCACATCACTTCAACTCTCTCGTTTTTAAGATGCATTTTTAAAAGGATCATTTTTGTGTGTGTTAAAGAGGACACTGGGTTCAGTGGCCATTGAGATTCTTTGTGACTTTATGGACCCCATGACTCCATAGCATTTCAAATGCTCTTTTGTTATTTGAAACACAGCATATGATGCAAGTTGGAGGATTCGTGGGGAGAATTGGCACAGCTGGGGAAAAGGGTGGGGGTGAAGAAGAGGTCAACTGGACCCGACTGTGTGCTGGAATCCTACAAAAGCAGGCCTGAGTGTCAGGTGAAAGGTATAGAGGGTTTAAATATAGTATGTGCACCGAGGTACAGTGGAAGCGAATGTTTTGCCAGAGTACATCAGTCTCTACGTCAGTCTGGTAGCCTGGGGGGTGAGGCCTTGCACATATATTACTTCTTCTAGAAGCCCCTGGGAATTTGCACCCCCAGAAGCCTCAACCATCCTGTTCCAACACTAGGCATCCCTTCAAAGTCTTGTCTCCCTGATGTTAGAATAGGTACCACCCGTGGAGCCAGGCTGCGGGGCCACGCACTCCTGCTTAGAAAGGGCTGCTGGGACACATATTTGGCTCTGTGCCTATCTGGGGGCTATGTCAGAACCTTGGGAGAGAAGATCAAAACTTTTAAAAATGGGATGATATTTGTGGCTCTTTTCCTAGGTTCCCGGAGAGTGGGGATGGGAACAAGAGGGAAGACATGTCCAAAGCCAAGATGACTGAGCTGGGAGTCAGCAGAGTTTATTATCTTAATTAAAAATGGAAATAACCAAGTACATATTAATGAAGTGATTTATTGTATTCAGAAATATTTATTTGTCTCCTATTTTGTGCCAGGGACAGTTCTAGGCCCTGGAAATAGGTCAGTGAAACAAGACAGAGAGGTTACCCAATGCAACAAGAGTTCGGGTTCAGTGGGAAACAGAGGATGTGAAGCCAAGGAGATTATCTATTGAAACGGCCCATTACTATTTCTGGTACACGGTAATAACTCAACAAATGGCAGTTACTTAGAATTGCCTACTGGTAGGTAAATCCATGAGAGAAGGATTCTTCTGAATTCTCCTCACTATTGTATGCACTTAATAACTATTTATTGAAGGGCTGAATCTATTAATGAAAGAATCTAAATTGTAGACCTGGGTCTGCTAATTACATTGATGAGGGATTTGGAGAAAACCACTTTTTCTTTTGGGGACTCATCTTCCTCCTCTGTATCACACAGAAGAGAGGTGGACACTACCAATTACATGGCTTCCAATCACCACCCCATCACAAGTCCAGAGAATTCAGAACTGATTCCAGAGTCTCGCGGGAACTTCTACAGGAAAAATGCTTCTAGTTTAACCACATTGCTCACTGGCCTCCTACAACACCTCTCTGTGCTTGAGATAAATCAAGCTAAATATAATTTTCTAAATGTCCCATGTGTTTCTGGCCTGTAGGCCTTTGGCTCACAATACTTTCTCTAAGAGCTTTCTTCTCCTCATCAGCTGATGTTTTTTCCACATCAGATATTTCATTGTAGAATTTTCAAGCTTATTCTTGTTATTCAAGTTTCAGCATCAATTTTTCTCCCCAGGGAATACCCATTATTACCCTCCCCAAACCTGTACATCAAGGGGGCTTGGGTAGAGACCCCTCTATTATGCTGGCAGACCTCCACAGGCTCGACGCTTACTTGTCACGGGATACATTTACTCGTGGTTCTCTGTTTTTGTGTTTTTCTTCCTTCTGTGGCTATTTTATTCTCCCCTATGTTTCCAAAGACCTCCCTAGGCCTTTGTAATAATAGATGCTCAATAAATATTTCTGGAATTGAACTGAAATGCTATCTCCTACATTCTGCATGCCACTGAAAGAAATCACCAACCATTATTTTACAATGGGTTCACATGAACATTCACAAAAATTGTTTTTACAAAGATTAAATTTTTAGAAGACACTTATCTAATATAACATGCCTCATATATTGTCCAGCTGAAGAAACACATAGAGAACATTTTAAATTATGGATGTTAAAATTAACCTCTCATTCCTTGGTAAACTGAAATGATATTACAAAGAAATGTCAATGCATTAAAGTGGAAAGTAAATTATACTCCATATAAATGGGTCTTAAAACTGATTTTCTGTTACCTGATTCAGCTGCCTGCCTTCTTTTGAAGGCAATACAATTTAGAAGAAATGTTACTGGTTTTGGAATGACATAAATCTGAGTAAGGTTCTTACGTGCTTCTTTTTATAAATCTGTGAACAGTTAAAATGTATTTATATTCTCTGAAATTCCATTCTCTCATTTGTATCATGGTGTTCTTAATATTTTATGCAATGCTGTAGTAAAGGATTTAGCATAGCTTTTAACCCATTCATATGCATAATGGCACCACCCCATTATTCACAAAATGGAGATCTCAGGGCAGAATGCATCTAAGGTCTCTGCCATGTTTATGAACATGGTATGCCAAATTACTGGCCATAGTTGACATTCAATATACATATATCTGTTAATACAATGAAAATAATGGCATCACAATTGTCTTTCTCTTGACCATAAGCACTACTTCTTGAAATTGATCTGTATTTGATTCAGTTAGCACTTAGTTTGTAAAAAGGGGAAGGAGAAGATGGAGAAGATGAAGAAGAAGATGGAGAATGAGGAGGAGGAGAAAGCTAAGGAGAAGAGGAGATGGAGAAGAATAAAGAAATATGAAGAGAAAGGAAGACAGAAAAAGGAGGAGTAATAGGAGGAAGATAGGAGGAAAGGAGGATATGAAGGATTAAATGGCAATAGAAAGATGATAAAATGTAAAGATCTCTTTCAAGGGACTGTGAAATGTGGCAGCCTTATTATTGAAACAAAGAAAATGTTATCACCAGGAACTATTTTTTAAAGCTTTCAGTCCAGAACAGTCCTAGTAGATTTTGGTATCCACCAAATAATACTGTAAGAGGCAATTGGGTGAGGTGGCTCTCATCCTGACTTTAAAAATGCCTTGCCGATACCTCTTATGATGAAGTGCTCTAAGATGGCCATGTCCTATGTTTCTGTAACCCAGGGCAACATTACTGCAAAGGTCTGAACTGGATTTCCTGATTTAGGTTCAAAAATCTGATTTTTTAAATAGCTCATAGAAGTTAAAAATAGCCAAGATTTAACTTCAGGGAATTACCCTTTTAAAAATAATTTATTTAGAAAGTGCCACATGTCTGGTCTTTTTCCATCTCATCATAGGCATTACCATTTTTGCAGGCTTAGTAATGATATTCCTTTCAAACTTTAGTCTCAGTGGTGAGGCCCTTTTAGCAAAGAGCTGCCCTTATTTAACTCTAGAGAAAGAACATGGGAAAAACATTGAGCTTGATATAACAATATGATTCAGAAACAGCTAATACTGCAGCAAAAATTAGGAGAGTTAAGAGAGACGGTTAAGAGAGACGGTTAACCCTTTCTCATCTTTGAGAGATGGTCAAGTCTGCCTGTGCAATGGTCTTAGAATTGGGAAGTACGCATGTCAACAAGTTAGGATTTTGAGATTCCTTGACTATTTAGTTTAATAATTTCATCAGCTATTTTCTTTGTTTGATCTCTTCTAATTCATTTTGTGTTTCCTTCCTATGTTATGACATTAAAAACCAAAGTGTCAAAATGAACTGTACATGACTTAGGCACAAATTTTCCTGATTATGAAAGGAACGGAGGCTCAATGGAGGAAATGTAAAAAATAAAGAAAACACTAAAAGCAGTTTAAAACTTCCTTACGCCACAAACCAGAAGTGTGTGCACACATTATTATAAATATGTTGGCCTGTTTCTTGGTTTTTAATCAGTGCTGATTTTTTGTCTTATATAAAACTTGTATAATTTAATATTCAGCTTTATTATTTGTTTACATTTCACTTTTTTCAGTTTTTTCAGTTTCAGATAAGGCATGTAGTTGAGTCAATATTACTCTTTATTTTGTGGTAATTATAAATGATTCTTTCAAAGCTCCATACTTATGTTATTTTATTTTATAGCTTATTTCCATTCATTTCCTCTTCCTTCCCCTATTCTTGTCCTTCCCCAAAGCATCCAGACTAGTATATTTGAGTTTCCTTAGGTATACAGTCAATCTCAAAAAACATTTGTATGTATACATACAAACATACACACATACAAGTATTATATGTGTGCATTATATGATAATTATATGCTCACATGAATACAATGTGTACATCATTTTTTAAGATTGACTATATACCAAAGGAAGCACATTTTTAATTTTTTTATTTTTAGAAATATTTTACTTACTTATTTTTAGAGAGAGAGGAAGGGAGGGAGAAAGAGAGGGAGTGAAACATCAATGTGTGGTTGCCTATAGCACACCCCATACTGGGGACCTGCAAACCAGGCATGAGCCCTGACCGGGAATCAAACTGGTGATGCTTGGGTTCACTGGCCCGTGCTCAATCCACTGAGCTACACCAGCCAGGGCCACATACATTTTTCATTGACAGAAATAAAATTATACACTTGTTATTTATTTCATTTCTTAATTTACTCAATAAACAATGTTTTCACTAACATTTTTCTTCTAAGTGCATCTAATTCACTTCTTCTGACTGTAACTCTGATCTGTTGTGAACATCCTCTTTTTTTTAAACTTGGCCAAATCTTCTGGCAATGGACACTTAAGTTCGCTCTATTTCTTTATTACGATATTGTTATAAATAATTGTGTCATGTATGTGCCTTAAGAGGCATATGTACAATTTTCTGTGCAGTAAATACAAGAGTGGAACTCTTGGGTCCCTGGACATATACATATGCAATTCAACTTAGTCCTACCCTGATTTTCTCTGCAGAATGGCTGCACCTCAGGCTCCCACCTGCAGAGCAGGAGGGTAGGTTCCCACTTCACTTTCCCATCATACGTGGCAACATGCAATGCTCTCTGACTTCTAAAAATCTGCAAACCAACTAGGCATAAAATAGTATATGTTTTCTCTGCTTGCAATATTCTTCCACAGACATTTATAAAACTCACTCTCTCTCCCTTTAAGTCTCTGTTTGCCTGTCAATTATAAGTGAGGCCTTCGCTAAAGCCCTTTTAAAATTGTAACCTCCACGTTTTCTATTCCCTTTCTACTTTTTATTACTTAGTAGCACTTTGTGACCTCTTACGTGTTCATTTTTGCTACTACTTCATATGTCCTTGAAAAAGTGCATATTCTTGGTTAGTCATAGTATTTTGTATGTACCTACTATTTATGCATTTGCAATTATAAAAGTAGTTTTGATTCTTTTTGAAGTCTACTTGATCCACTCAAGGAATGTTGCTTTATTTATTTTGAGTCTATCCTCTTAGTACATATACACTTATGAACATTGTACCTTTTAGATATATTGTTCTTTTAATTATGCTGCTCTTTCACTTGTATGCCACTTTTATCTCAAATTATATTTACCTGTTACGAAAATTGCTACCTCAGACTTCCAGTCAAGATGGCGGCATAGGTAAACATGGCTCACCTCCTGACACAGCCACATCAAAATTACAAGTGAAATATAGAAAACCTATCACTCAGAACCATCAGAAACAGATATGAATGGAAGTCTGACAACTAAGGAATTAAAGAAACCACATCCATTCAGACTGGTAGGAGGGGGAAGATGAGGAATGGGCTGGTCCCATATCCATGTGTGGTGGATGGAAATTCAGGAGGGATATCTCTGGAGGGCAGAGTCCCAGCCCCATACAAGGCTTCCCCCAGCCCAGGATTCTAGTGCCAGGAGGATAGGTCCCCATAACTTCCAGGTGCAAATACCAGCAGTAATTAAGTCAGAGAATGAAACTCCTGGAGTTCCAAGCCATTCCCCTTAGAGAACCCACAGATAGACTTACTCAGACTCACTCCCTCTGAGCTCCAGGCCCAGGGTAGCAGCTTGAGAGGCACCAGTGGCATACTGGAAGAAACTCATATGTCTGGCATCAAGGCAGGAGATAGGAGACAGCTTTCTTCCAGACAAAATGGTAGACAGAGGCCATTGTTCCTTTTCTGAGCCCTCCCCCAACAGAGCCACAGAGCTGGCAGGTGTGTGCCACATCTGAGACTCCATATACCTGGCTAACACTGTTTGCCCACCCTGGATGTTCTCTGAGACACATCCCAGCCAACTTGTGGACCACCAAAGGGTTAACCATGACTTTTTCACATGAATTTCTAGTTTTGGCTCATGTTTCAAAACTTTCTAAATCATATCAAATAAGCAAGAGCCAGCCTGAGTAAGCTCCAAGCCCCCATACCTCTTGCTAACTGGCCCCAAGCTGGGCAGTAGGAACAGCTAGCCTAGATCCACAGCTTGGCTTCACCTGGAAATCTCTAAGCACAACATAGGCATCTCAGATTATTTTACAGCTCATGCATGGAGGCTGTGGGCAGAACACAGGTGCAGCTGCCCATGGCCTATACCACCTGGGAAACCCCAGAGCCTGTGAACCCAGTGGACAGCTACACCCCATGCTGAAGCACCACCACTCTGCCTTTGCACAGCTGATCCATGACAAAGTGCAGAGGCTGGTGGTCAGTGGTCACAGCTATTCCTTCTAGCTGACTTGCCTGGGTAAATCCCTCCCACCGACCTGCCACCAGCAATCAAGGCTCAACTACAAGAGGAAGGAGCACTTATCCCACACAAGGGGCTCTCCTCAAATACACAGCTTGGGTTAGAGGGGAGGCTATGCCTCTGAACCCTATAGGACACCTACTACACTAGGCCACGCTACCAAGACAGGGAGTCATAGCAGCTCTACTTAATACATAGAAACAAACACAGGGAGAATGCCAAAATGAGAAGACAAAAAAACACGGCCCAAATGAAAGAACAGATCAAAACTCCAGATAAAGAACAAAATGGACATAAGCGATCTATCAAATGCAAAGTTCAAAACACTGGTTATAAGGATGCTCAAGGAACTTAGTGAGGATCTCAACAGCATGAGAAAGACCCAGTCAGAAACAAAGGATACACTAACTGAAATAAAGAACAATTTATAGGGAAATAACAGTAGATTGGATGAAGATGAAAATCAAATAAATGATTTGGAATATAAGGAGGTAAAAAAAAACAATCAGAAAAACAAGAAGAAAAAATAATAATAGTAAAAAAAAAAAACAAGGATAGTGTGAGCAGCCTCTGGGACAACTTCAAGGTGTCTGACATTCACATCATAGGGGTGCCAGAAGGAGAAGAGAAAAAGAAATAGAAAACCTATAAGAAAAAACAATGAAAAATCTTGCCTAATTTGGTGAAGGAAATAGACATGCAAGCCCAGGAAGCACAGAATCTCAAATAAGATGGAAGCAATCAGAGTCACTCCAAGACACATTATAATTAAAAGGCCAAAGGTTGAAGACCAAGAGAGTCTTAAAAGCAGTGAGAGAAAAGTACTTAGTTACCTACAGGGGGGTTCCTATAAGAGTATCAACTAGTTTTGATACTCAAAGTTTCAAAAGAAACTTTGCAGGCCAGAAGGGATTGGCAAAAATATTCAGTCATGAAAAGCAGGGACCTACAACCAAGATTGGTCTGCCCAGCAAAACTAACATTTGGAATTGAATGGCAGATAAAGAGCTTCCCAGAAAAAAAAAAACTAAACTAAAAGAGTTCATCATCACCAAACCATTGTTATATGAAATGTTAAGGTAACTTATGTAAGAAAAAGATCAAAACTATGAACAATAAAATGGCCATAAATACATATGTATCAACAACTGAATCTAAAACACAAATTAAGCAAACTAGAACAGAATCATGGACACAGAGAGCATTTTGATGGTTGCCACATGAGAAGGGGTGCGGGAGGACAGGTGAAGAGGTGAGGGGATTAAGAAGCACAAATAAGTAGTTACAGAATAGCCATGGAGATGTGAAGTACAGTGTAGGGAACAGAATAGCCAAAGAACATATATGCATGGCGTGAATAGTGGTGGGGGGACTGCCTGAGGAAGTGGAGAGTGCTGGGTGGAGGGGGCAAAGGTGGGAAGTTAGGACAACTGTAACACCATAATCAATAAAATATAATTTAAAATATTAAAGAAAAAAAGAAAGAACATTGCTATCTCAGCCTTCTGTGGTACACATCTTTCTCATAGGTATGTATTCATACTTTGTGTACACTATGTATGTTCCTTTGTTTTAAAATGTTCTATGACAAGTAACAGATCAGTGGATCTTGGCATAAAAAATGGGTAAATCTCTGGCTTTTGAGCTGTGTATTTAAATGATAAGCATTTAATGCATTGTTGTTATATTGGTATGATGCTATTTATTTCTGTAACTATTTTGAACTTTCTATTTGCCACACTATCTTTCTCCTTTTATTTCTTTTTTCTAACGTCCAGTGGACAGAATTTTGTTCTACTCTTCTGAAAGTTATGCATTGCTATTGCATTCTTTCAAATAGAATGAATTTATTAAGAATCAGCCCTGGATGGTATAGCTCAGTGGATTGAGCGCAGTCCTGCAAACCACATGATCTCGGTTCGATTTCCAGTCAAGGGCACATGCCTGGGTTGCAGGCCAGTTCCCGGTTCCCAGCAGGGGACACAGGAGAGGCAACCATACATTGATATTTCTCTCCCTCTCTCCTTCCCTTCCCCTCTAAAGATAAATAAATAAAACCTTTAAAGAAAAAAGAATCATCATTGTTTTGTTTTGTTTTTCTCATCAATTCTTAGCACTCAGAATGTATATATTTACTTCTGATCAAGGACTTTTCACAATCTGTGTGTGTTGTATTAAGTTTGGTTTGAATTTCTATATATTTAACTTTCTTTCCTTTTTTTAATTTGTAGAATTATCCCTGATTAAGTCCCACAGATCTTCCCAGGTAATTATCTATTTGTTGTAATAATGCCTATGAAAATGTCTTCAAACAGTATCTTTGTAATTAAGTTTCTGAGATTTTGTATGCTTAAGACTGTTTACTTTGATTTTGCATGTGAGCTTGACACACAAGAGCATTTTAAGCCTCTGAAAATATTTTTCCACTCTCCTCTTTAATCTAGTGATATAGACCAAGTGTTGATTTCAAACTGATTTCCTATTCCCTTGTAACTGTGTATTTTTCCTTTAGAATTGGATTGAATTCCATCTTTTTCTGGTCTTAATTTTATTCTCCTCTGGTTGTTTATTTATTTATTTGTTTCTTGTGTGTTTTGCTTTCTTTGTCCACATGATTTAGCACTCTTAGACTTTTCTATCTGAAATGCTACTTTTTTAAAAAAAATGCTTTGGGGACATTCTCAATTGTTATTTCTTCCAATACGACCTCTCCATTTTTGACTCTGTTCTGATACTTTTGTTACATGGATATTAATACTTCTGCTTTTCTTCCCTATATTTCCTAACTTCAAATAATATTTTTCATCCCTTTATCTCTTTGATGCCTTCTAGGAATCGTCTTTGACCTGAGTTTCCAGTACCCCACTTTATTCTCTAACGTACCCATCCTGTCATTCACTCTTGAGCACTTTATGTCAATTTTCCATCTCATCTACCTGATACCTTCATTTTTAAAATAATATATTTTCTTCCTAATAGACTTTCTTATCACTCCGGGCATGGTTTTTAAGCTGATGTCTACCATCAAGCAGACCCAAGCTTCACGAAAGCAGAGTCTGTGTTTTATTCCCCCTCTTCCGTATCCCAGTGATTGATAAATACAAGGAATTCAAATAATATCTAAATTAGCCAAGTTACAGAATGACAGAGAAGGTAAATTGTATTCATTCAATAACTCTTCAAATGTTTCAATTTGAAAAGCATATTTATTGGTTAATGGCAGAGTTTTCTCAAGTTTATTCTTCCAAAATTTTATTTGTTGCTGAGTCTCTTAATACCTCGAAAAGTGTTTGGCTTACGGCAGTGGTTCAAAGATATTTGTTAAGTGATATAGGAAAGAACAAAAGGTAAGGTCTATAAAATGATTCCAAGGTACATGGGGCCAAATGGTGGTCCCACAAATGATATGCCCAATCCCTGGGACCTTCAAATAACCCCTTATATCACAGAAAATGTGACTCCATTACATATTTGGAGAGGAGGACTTTGTCCTGGGTTATTTAGGAGGTCCCTAAAATCCAGGGACATGCGAGTCGAAAGGAAATTCAACAGAGACACACAGAGGAAGAGACAATGTGGCCGGAAAGTCAGGATTGGAGTGATACAACCATATGCCAGGGAATGCCAAAGACACCAGACGCTGGGAGAAGCAAAGAACGGAATCTGTCTGAGACATTCTGTAGGAAAGGTGTCCCTGTTAGTACACTGATTTTGGACTTTAGCTACATCTACTGTGAGAGAATAACTTCTGTCGTAAGCCACCAAGTTTGTGGTTATTTGTTACAGTAACCACGGGGCACTAATGAATATGGTAAAATGTTGCAGGAATCTTTTTTTAAAAGATTTTATTTATTTACTTTCCGAGAGAGGGAAAGGGAGGGAAAAAGAGAGGGAGAGACATGTCAATGTGTGAGAGATATATTGATTCGTTGCCTCTCACATGCTCCCAGTTGGGAACCTGGCATCCATCCCAGGCATGTGCCCTGGCTGGTATGGGCATGTGCCCGCTACCTTTTGGTTTGCAGGCCGGCACTCAACCCACTGAGCCACACCAGCTGGGGCTGGTTTAGGAGTCTTTTATACAATGATCCCCCCACCATTTTAATAGTTACAATATACATTAATATACTAAAGAATCTATAAAGTCCTGTGAATTTATTTAGGTCAATGTTTCTCAAAGTTTTCTTGAAACTGGCATTCTTTCCTTCACTGTCTTTATAGCCCATGCAACTATGGATCTGCAGAATACACTTGAAAAAATACTAAATTAAATATTCTTCATGCTAAGATTAGGCCAAAAACACTTGCAAAATCATGACATACTTTTTAGTACTCTTAAAGCAATCAGCACATTGTTAGTGATACTTTATTAACCATATACAGAATTCATGTTTTTTACAGCAAAATGGACTTTGTAACATATCATACATAGGTTGGGACAAATCAAAACTCTGAAATGTTTACATGCATTTCATTATTACCACCTCACATTTCATGAACATTAATAACATTCTATAGAGCATATAGATCACATCATTCATTACATACTGCTCCAATGAAAACTTACATTATTGACATTCACCTAAAGACATGGGGCCACTACTCCACTTAAGCAGGTAACGGAAAATGATATGAATGTAGTTGATACCATATCCATTAGAGTCACAATAAACTAAGTAGGGGTGTGCGTTTAAGTCAGGTCAAGAAACCCTAATCCCTCGTCTATTGTATTTTGGAAAGAAGACATTTTTTGAAGCCAGAAATGTACAAGTTGAAATGCAACAGAGTTCTGTTAAGCATCTCTTAAATCTGAACAATTACTTAATCCATTTAACAGTTTTTGGAGAAATATGTGTTGAGATGCTCTTACACATAACAGGCATTATGGTGTTGGTCATAAATAATAGTAAAAAAGAATTTAAGGAAACATTGTGCAGTTAATGCCAAACATTTAGGATTGGGAAAATAAATTCAGGGATAAAGAGAAATATGCCAGTGGTCACATCGTGAGTTAATAAGATAACATGTTTTAACTGTGATATTAATGTAATAATTCTGACATAATGCACATACAAGTCAGTTTATGTTAAGGATGAAAACGGACTTTCATGTGTTTTTTACCCCATTATTTAAAACTTATTGATACCTTTTTATTGTCCAGGAAATAATTTATCTCAGTAAACAGTCTGTGTACATCTAAAAGGAATGTGTTTTCTGCTGTTATCAGGAGGAATATTCTATAAATGCCAATTAAAATACGTTTGTTAATAGTGTTGTTTGAGTCTTCTGCATTCTTCCTGATTTTTGTCTACATGTTCCATCAACTACTAAAAGAGGAATGTTGAAATCTGCAACATGGATTTTAATATTTCCCTCTGTATTCCCATTAGTTTTTGCTCATGAATTTAAAACTCTGCTATTATGTGCATGCATATTTAGGACTATTAGCTTTTCCAGGCAAATTTACTCAACCACCTTTATTACTATGAAAGATTCATGCCCCTGGTGCCTATTTTGACTGGTATTGGCATAGCCACTCTGGTTTTCTCATAGTCAATGTTTGCACTGTATATATTTTTATATTTTCATGCCTTTTACTTTGTATTTATACTCTTAGCTTGTATTTGTTTTTAAATTTCAAGTGCATTGTTCTTGTCAGCAATTGGATCTTACTTCATTTCTCATGTGATGATTTCTGATTTTTTATTAGAGTTTTTATCTTTAGATCAGTCACATTCATTTTTTTAAAGATTTTATTTATTTATTTTTAGAGGGGAAGGGAAGGAGAGAAGGAGAGAAATATCAATGTATGGTTGCCTCTCGTGAGTCCCCTGCTGGGAACTGGCCTGCAACCCAGGCATGTGCCCCGACTGGGAATTGAACCGCGATCGTGTGGTTCGCAGGCCCGCGCTCAATCCACTGAACTGCACCAGCCAGGGCTAGATCAGTCACATTTAATGTTAACTATTGACACAGTTCAGTTTAAATCTACTATGTGGAAGTTTGTCCAATTTGTTCCTTATTGTTTTTTTTTTTAATTTTTTGCCTTTTCTTGTAGTAAATGAATATTTTTTAGTCTTACCTTTTATTTTCAATAGTAGCTACATTGTATCATCCATGTTATTCTTTTTAGTCCTTGCATGAAGGTTTACAACATGCTTTTTACTACTTTACAGTCTACTATCAAATAATATTATTCCAATTCAAAGTATCTACATTCCTTTGCCTTCTTTACCTGCACAATTCCGAGTTTTCTTTGAAAACTCAGTTCAGAGATTTCTTGTTTCTCCTAGGATAATACAGATGTTTCTCCTCCTCTGGTTACCCAAAGCTTCTATTGTATTCGTAATTCCAGATTCATTATTTACTGGGTAGGACCTGGACTAAATACCCAACCTCTACATTTCTGATTCCTCTCACTTTTTAAAAACAAGGACAAGTATGTACGGTGCCAGGCGGGTGCTAGATTTATCAGGTACTATGATTTACCCACTTAGGAAATCATATGAATGCCTAACCAATACACACCTGAAACAAATGGAAAATAATACTGAATATCAACTGTGATGGGAAAACTAAAAAAACAACAAAATAAAAATAAAAGACACAACCACCTCTTGGAGTCATTGTAAGCGTTAATATCCCAATGAACACATTGGCTATTATTATTTTATAGAATTAGAGTTTTTGTATGCATTTTATTTATTGCTCTGTCTCTTACTCAACCAGGAAAGCAGGTCCGAGACTTATTTTTTGTTGTATCTGCTATTAGTGAAGGACCAGGTTCAGGGGCTCAGGGAATGCTCACTGACTAATGCAAAGAAAAGGGTCTTTATTTGGAATCAAAAGATCAGCTGCGCAGCTGACCTGCTGCGGGGTGTTAAGCAGAGCACTTACCTGAATTGGAAGATGGTTAAGACCCCTCCTAATTACGGTGTATGATACTATTAAACCTATCAAATTATGGCATGGAATGCATTAGTGATTTTCATATTTTTAAAAATGTTTCATTAATTTATTTTCAGAGAGAGGGGAAGGGAAGGAGAGTGGGAGAGAAATATCAATGTGTGGTTGCCTCTCATGCGTCCCCCACTGGGAACTGGCCCGCTGGAAACTGGCCTGCAACCCAGGCATGTGCCCTGACTGGGATTGAACCACAATCCTTTGCTTCACAGGCCCACGCTCAATCCAGAGCTACACCAGCCAGGGCGTGATTTTCATATTTTTATTCAAAGAGTTTACTCCGACTTCAGGTGCCACCCAAGCTTTCAGAAGTTCCCTGGCAAGTCTGGGAATCCCACGTACTGAGTGGAGCAGGTGTTACTGAAGCTGATCACTCCTAACAGGCTGAGTCCTGACTACCAGCCAGCGCAGCAGCAGGGCACACAGGAGTCCGCCTGTCCGGAGGGAGTATGTTCCAGACCCCCAGTGGGTGCCTGAAATTGTGGGTATTACTGGACCCTATGTATACAATAAGTGCTCACCTAATGTCCTTGACAGGTTCTCGGGCACTGCTACTTTAAGTAAAATGATGGATAGCAAAACCAACTTTACCAAGGCTAATTGATACAAATAAGAGAGAAATTCCTTGGCATATTTCTGGTTGATAAAACATTACCAAACTTCTAAAGACTCTCCAGACACTTCTAACATTAAACATTGAAATAAATGTGAACTACAGACATTTAAGAAAGATGAGTGAAAAGAAGATAATTCTTTTTAATCCACGTACTCCAGTTCAGGGTCAGGGGGTGGGGAGCAGAGACCCTCCCACCGGCTCTGGGAGCCAGACAGGACTGCACCCTGGACAGGACACCCTTCCACAGCAGGACCACTTACCCCCCACCCACACACTCTCAGGCTGGCACAGTGGAGCCACACCAATTCCCTTCACACAATTCCCTTCTTTCTGGGACATGGAAAGAAACCAGAATTCCCAGAGAAGACTCACTCAGACATAGAGAACGTGCTAACTTCACGCCAACAGTGGTACCAGCTTCAAATCAATTTTTTTCCCTCATCAATGATATAACAAAAATGAGGTTGAACGGAATGATGTTATTCAAGGGCCTGTTGTATTATGGTTTTCTTTTATATTCACGCCTACCTACGATGAAGTTTAATTTGTAAATTAGGCACAGTAAAAGATTAACAAAAACAATAATGACATAGAACAATTATAATAGTGTACTGTAATAAAAGTTTGGTGAATGTGGGGCTTTTTTGGTCTAGAAATATCTTATTGTGCTCACCCTCCCTCTTACGGTAATGTGACATGATAAAATGTCACTTGTGGCTGTAACACTTGCAGTCTGAGGTATGATGGTGAAAGTACCACCGATTTCGTTTTCCTTCTTCACAATTTCATAAATAAAAGATTCAGTCTTACCGTAGATCTTAGCAACCACGCATATGATTTTTTCTTCCTTTATTAAGTGGAGAACTTCCACATTTTCACGCGAAGGCACCACAGTCTGGCTTCTCTTCGGCGTATCCGAATCGCCAGCATCACTGCCGTTCTGCACTGGGGCCACTGGGAAGCAGAACAAGCGCGACCTGAACGCAAGGGCCTGCTGCACCTACAGTAACCGACCCAGAGGCTAAGGCTTGGGAACGTGCAGAGCGTGGAGACGCCGGGTAAAGGGCTGAGTCACATCCGGGGGGCGGGACGAAGCCAGTGCTCGCGATTTCCCGGCACTACCCAGGGTGGCGTGCAATTTAAAACTTATAAATTGTTTATTTTTGGAATTTTGCATTTAGTATTTTCAGACCAAGGTTGACTGCAGGTTATGGAAACCGCCGAACATGAAACCACAGATGAGGGGGAGCTACTGTACTTCTTGCCTGCTCTTTCGGAAGCATCGGAGTAGTGTGTTCATTATTCAGTGCATCAAAGTCCCACAGGGGGAAGGTGTTGTCTGTAATTTGCACGTGTTCAGGTGACTACAATTTGTGCTCACAGAATAAATAAGGCCCCTATTCTTACTTATTATGTGTCCCATCTCCAGCAAACTAATTAAAAACAAAAATTAAGGCCTTCCCTGAACTAAAGCTGTTGAGGCCTGGATAATGCTGGAAGGAGTATTTTTCAGTGACAGAGGAGCCAGAGATGCCCTTGTACCTTATGGAAAATTCCAAGGACTTGTGCTGCATGATGTTTTCAATCAAGCGGCCCTGAATTCTGTTGTGAGTGAGCTCTGTCATTCAATGGTTGGCCAATTTATCTGTAATATCTACCTTGTATGATTTCTGGAAGAATTAAATATAATATAATAAATTCACAAACTCTTGGTCTGTTCTAAATTGCTAGTAAATATAAGAGAAAGTCAAACTTTGATTTTGTATATTTAGTATCTTTCCGAACAACCCATTTCCAATTTTTATTCAGGGGATATAGAGTACATTGCAAATAATGTAAATTTTTACTTAAACACTGTAGGCCCTACAGGGGCTTTGACAACATTTTTGTGAGTGGGAAATTTCACTGTTGCGGAATGAAGAAGCAGAAGGGACTGGGTTCATTCTGATTTTGCTCCACTGTGTTTTTTAGAACAAAGTGGGGAGCAGAGTTGCATTGATTAAATACACACACACACACATACACACACACACAATTCCTTCCTTCAACTACATATACTTGTCATGTGTCTCCTAAATGGAAAAAAAAAAACAAAGAAAGGTATACAACTCGGCTATAAATCAGGAACACTCATATTGATTTCACACAGTTGTTGTGAAAAATAAATGGGCTACAGTTATATGACTACACCTTTCCAAATAGTCACATAATACACAAAGGAGCGTGTCTTGGAGGTAGCTGTGAGGTGTGAAGAATCGTCACAGGCTCTGAGAACAACATCCCTGATTTCAAGTTCAGCCTCTGCCTTTCTGCCCAGTCTGCCCTAAGCGACACAGGATTCACCTCTTCAATTCTCACAGTTTTAGTCTCTGGGTATAGACTGCGATGCCCCACCTGCCTCCCAGGGGGGTCATGAGAAGGAAGCAAGATAATAGACATGACTTTGCTCTGTAACCGGCAGCATGTTTTGCAAATGTATGGGGAAGAGTGGGTTCTACTCTAGTTAAAAGAAGAGAAGAGGAGCCTCTTTATAGGTGGGGAATTACTGCCTCCTCCACTGACGCCTTGAAGAGCCTGCTGTTGCAGGACTCAGCCGCCAAAAGCACAGAGGAGGCACTCATTACTACGCAGCTTTCACACCCTGTCTCCAGAGCTCTGTGTTTCCCAGCCTAATGATCTCACGTGTGCAATCAGCAACAAAGAAGAAACAAGCATTTGCTGCAAAGATGAGTTCTTTTGCGAGAGGAATACAGCCTGTTGGTTCATCTTGAGTGCAAACATCATTTTCTCCCTAGTCTCAGCTGTGTCAATTCGCACAAAAGAAAGGGATTAATGAAACAAAATTTCTGCTCTCAGTAGTCAGCTATCCCTGACTTAAAAGAGGAAAGGAGGCAAACAAAAGGATGGATGTAACTAGCTTGACCTCTGGGAATGCATTTATTTCCCTTTAATATCCACGTGGGTGACATTCATTGGCAATAAGTGCAGATACCCATTTAATGAAATAACGAGAACAGAATAAGAACACCCAGAAATTTGAGAATAGAAATTGATGTCCTAAGAACTCTATGTCTGTTACATGGGCTATTTTCTGTCCTATTCATGAAAGCTACTTTAAACTGCTTGCCTTTCAAGCTTATCAGAGTGGCTGAGGGGTCTAAACTTCTTGCCTTTGTTTTTGCTCTGTGTGTGTGTGCGCGTGTGTTTACCTACCCTTGATAGCTTTGTTTTGTAGAATGAGCTCTTCAAAGACACCAGCAATGCCTTCTTCATATTCTCATTGCCCTGCTCAGTAGAGGAATGGGCACGGAGGAGTTGCAAGGGGGCCTTTGGGGGGCCATGCTGTTTTCATCACCACTCCGCAGATGTGGAAGGGTCAGGACACCATCTCGTGGGAGGAACTAGTGAGAGAATAGAAAGGGCTGTAACACAGGAGAAAGGAAGGTGGGGTAGGGATGATAAGACAACATGAAAACTGGTTGGCAAAAGCTGACCAGTCTCTAATGGCTTGAGAGACCAAACCTTGAGAGCCCAGTTACAGGAAGGATTCTAGACCCACACCTAAGTGTCTGGAGTGACCCCTCTCCAACATTGTTGGCTTTGTGGGGAATTTTACCTGTCGGGAATTAGACTTTGTGGATCAGAAATTCTGACCTATTCATGAACATCACTTGTTCTTGTCTACTTCTCAACATCACTCCAAGAAAGTCAAGGGCTTGCGTGAGGCCATTTGGCTTACATGAGCATTGAAAAACAAAACACAGAGCTTCATCTGGGCACATGACTTGTTTTTCTGTTTCTCCGACTGAGAATCACTGATTCCTCATCTGATGGCAGAGGGTTTCTCTAAAACAGCGTGATGGCATTTCACTTTCCCTGAGGCCCCAACCTTCGAGCTTTCCAAAGAACACACATTCCAGAGCCAGTCATCAGGGACGCTCTTTGGACAGCAAATGTTTTGGTACAAAGGAGCCCAAACAGAAGCAGTGGGGGAGATGTTTCTATTGCTAGTAAGCTTCGTAAGAGAAGGGTGCTAGATTCTCCACAACTATTGGGTGTGAGGCTTTGAGAGAATTTTAGACGTAGGGAACTTGAAGTCCAAAGGAAAGGGACTGTCCCAAGTGCCTTGGAGAGCAACCAACCGGGGAGGAGGGGTAATTCCCACATGCTGTGGCAGGACGGTAATGTCAGAAGGTCCATCCTGACTGCACTCTGCCTTTGGACTTCAGAGGCCCCTTGGCTTCCCTACAGTTCAGAAACAAAGCTTGACCCTGCACTTGGTCCAGGAACCAGAGACAGAAAAGAGAGCAAAGGAAAAGTCCTTAGACATACCTGTGCTTCATCTCCATCGTTTCCTAAAGCCAATGAGTAAGCTCACAGTAGCCCTGTGGGAGCAGGGCCACTCCTCAGGGTCTGTCACCACGTCCTCAGCCCCAGACACAAGGCCAGGTTCCTAGTGGAGACCCAGACCAGCCCCTGCCCTTGGTGGGGTCTTGGTGGTGACCTGTTAGCTGAGAAAATGAGAAATACAGAGGGAAGTAATGTTTGCCCTATAACTTCTAGAACTCCAGTCTGAATGCAAAAGAAACTAAAGGAGGAGGAAGATAACGTATAGAAGGAATCGCAAATCAATGCTCTCTAAACCGACCCCAGGCTCTTCGGCGGGGCAAGGGACATTGATCGAATTACTGTTCTCAAGGTATGGACTTTCTAATTTCTTCTACCCCCTTTCATAAAGGAAATCATTCTTTTAAAACCACATTAATGTATCTTATACTACACTAAACGGAGGGACACGTTCCATTATCTGGCTACCGAATAAGGAATGGCCAAGTATTTACTTGTCTGATTAGTACTTGGGAGATTTATAT
This sequence comes from Sturnira hondurensis, assembly GCF_014824575.4. Classification (NCBI taxonomy): domain Eukaryota; kingdom Metazoa; phylum Chordata; class Mammalia; order Chiroptera; family Phyllostomidae; genus Sturnira; species Sturnira hondurensis. The sequence goes on along the minus strand of NW_028083079.1, from coordinate 2,232,001 downwards.
TCTGCACCCTAATTTCCTAGGCAGGGTATACCTTGTTTATGAGCCTCAGTATGGCCATCTGTAAAATGAGCAGATGGGCATAAATGTCTTCTTAATTCCCAGGTATGGAATACCAGAGCCTCACCTGGGACACTGGAAGGTTTGCGGTATTTCACTTTAATCTGCAATGCCACCTTGTGGTTATCAACAAGTACCGCAGTAGAGACAGAGGCTGTGTGATGGCCTGGAACACCGCAGCCAGGTCAGGAGATAACCCCAGGGCGTGTGTGCTTGCTTATCCTTCTCTCCGGGAGGCTGGGTCCAGCGAACGGGAGTAGGAATTTTCTCTTAAGTCCACGCTCCACAGCCCTTGGAAGCCACCTGATGCTTAGAAAGATTGAGAGTGTCTGTTCTCTGGTAACACAGTTTGGGGCCGCCTACAGGCTTGGAAAACGCATCCGCCCTCATCTCTCCAGACTCGCACGCCCTTGCTGAAGTCCGCTGGGCAAGGACAGATGAAAGGAGGCCAGGGGAAGACACTGGAGACAGAGACGGAAACAAGAAGAGCCAGGTTTCCAGGCCAACCTCCTCTCACTCAGGCTGTGGGAAAAGTATGTCTTTTCCAGGGTCCAACGCGTCTGAGCATTTTCAAGCTCCTGTTTGCATTATTCCTTCTTAGAGCCGCTTCCTTTTTCTCATGAATACATCATAAAAAGGAATGGTCATATCCCGGGGAGGCCATATATACCAGTCAGCCCTGAGTCTGCGACAGTCTGCTGAGTACCAAGCTGCACGTTCAAACTTAGCACGTATGACGCTCTCAGTAGGGTGATTGCCAAGTGTATTTGTACCCTGATGGCTTGCTTATAGGAGAAAAGAGTCAATGTGAAATCATCTCATTCTTAAACTCCAGAACACCGAAGGTTCATAATTCTGGGATGAGGAGCAGCCTGGCACAACAAATCGACAATGATGATGACAAAAATGTCAGCTAAGGAATCCTGATGGGGTACCTGGTCCTGAGCTAAAATTTAATATATATTAATCCTCATAACAATGCTACGGGGTAAATGGTTCTATTATTTTAATTTTTATAGCAGGTAAAAAAATAAGGCTTAGTGGAGAAAAAGTAACTCAGCTGGGAGACTTCGCAACTAAGAGAGATGTTTCAGCTTACTCCACGTCCCGGCCTCAGGCTGTGACAGCAGTGAAGAGAACTCAAGACAGGGATGCAAAGACCTCTTTTCTGGTTCTTGCTCTACCCACCTTGTGGCTTGGACCAGTCAGTACTCAACCTCTCTAGCTCCTGGTTTCCTGAGATCTGACAAGAAGGTGAAACAACAAAAGCAGACTAATGGCAAGACTCTGGATCAGATCCTGCTATCCGGATCCTTCTGAAATCTAGGATGGTATTTTGGGATTCCACGAGGGTGGGGACAGGATCAAAGCTGAGACTCGAAAGGCATTACCCTACAAGGATGTTCAGGTAACCAGTTTGTTCTGTTTGCTCTGTTAAACATTTGAATTTGAGGACTTCCGGCCAAGATGGAGGCATAGGTAGACACACTGTGCCTCCTCGCACAACCAAAATTAAGGACAACAAAAATTCAGAAAAAGAAAAAAAAAACAACCAGAACTGACAGAAAATCGAACTGTATAGAAGTCCGACAAGCATTCATCCAGATCAGTAAGAGGGGCAGAGTGGATGGCCGGTGGAGAGGGGCTGCAGCAGAAAAAGCAGTGGGTGGCAAGCCAGGTGTGCAGGTGGTGGCTGGCAGACCCCGGGCACGAGGAGGCAACGAGCAAACCCAATGAGGCACACAAGGTTGCTGGCTGACGGCTGTCACACATTCTTGAGCAGATAAACTAGGCAAAAAACGGGCAATGAGACAGACTGTGCAACCCAGGGCTCCAGCTCAGGGAAATAGAGCCTAAAAGCACAGATTGAAAACACTTGTGGGGGTTGAAGTGCCAAGAGAGACTCCCAGCCTCACAGGAGAGTTCGTTGGAGAGACCTACAGGGTCCCAGGACATACACAAATCTACCCATATGGGAATCAGCACCAGAAGGGCCCAGTTCACTTGGGGGAAGTGGCAGAAGGGATTGAAATCAGAGAGAGAGCAGAGCAAGCGCCATTGTTCCCTCTCTGATCCTGCCCCCACAATATAGCGTCACAACCCAGTGACTGGGTTGCCCTGCCCTGGTGAACACCTAAGGCTCTACCCCCATATGTAACAGGCATGACAAAACAAAACAAAACAAAAAGGCTCAAACATAAGAACAGATCAAAGCCCCAGAGCCAAAACATCTAAGTGGCCAAGATATAGCCAACCTACCAGATGCACAGTTCAAAATACTGGTGATCAGGATGCTCACAGAATTGGTTGATTTTGGTCACAAATTAGATGAAAAAATGAAGGCTACCTAAGTGAAATGAAGCAAAATGCAGAGGGAACCAATAGTGATGGGAAGAAAACTGGGACTCAGATCAATGGAGTGGACCAGAAGGAAGAAAGAACCAACCAAACAGAAAAGAATGAAGAAACATGAACTCAAAAAAATGAGGAGAGACTTAGGAACCTCTGGGACATCTTTAAACGTTCCAACATCCAAATTATAGGGGTACCAGAAAGGGAAGAGGAAGAGCAAGTGGAAAACTTATTGGACAAATAATAAAGGAGCACTTCCCCAATCTTGCAAAGGAAATAGACTTCCAGGAAGTCCAGGAAGCTCAGAGAGTCCCAAAGAAGGTGGACCCAAGGAGGAACACACCAAGGCACATCATAATTACATTACCCAAGATTAAAATGAAGGAAAGAATTCTAGAAGCAGCAAGAGATAAGGGGACAGTCACCTACAGAGGAGTTCCCATCAGACTGTCAGCTGATTTCTCAAAAGAGACCTTGCAGGCAAGAAGGGGCTGGAAAGAAGTATTCCAAGTCATGAAAGGCAATAATCTACATCCAAGATTGCTCTATCTAGCAAAGCCTTCATTTAGAATGGAAGGGCAGATAAAGCGCTTCTCAGATAAAGTTCTTCTCAGATGAAGTCAAGTTAAAGGAGCTCATCATCTCCAAGCCCTTATTATATGAAATGTTAAAGGGATTTATCTAGAAAAAGAAGATAAATATATGAACAGTAAAATTACAGCAAACTCACAATTATTAACAACCACACCTAAAACAAAAGCAAACAACTAGAACAGGTACAGAACCACAGAAATGGAGATCATGTGGAGGGTTATCAACAGGGGAGTGGGAGGAGGAGAGAGGGTGAAAAGGTACAGAGAATAAGTAGCATAGATGGTAGGTAGAAAATAGACAGGGAGGGCAAGAATAGTATTGGAAATGTAGAAGTTAAAGAAGTTATGACACATGAACATGAACTAAATGGGGGAATGTGGGGGGGAGGGGGTGTGCAGGGTGGAGGAGAATAAAAGGGGGGGAATGGGACAACTGTAATAGCATAATCAATAAAATATATTTAAAAAAATTTGAATTCAAAAGACTGACTCCTCATTTCCTCTGGGCTTCCATCTTTCTACCATATTGTCCTAGGTCCACCACCTGCCTGGACATGGTGGTCAGGAGAGTCTGACCTTGGTTTAAGCCAAACCAAAGGTTTGATAGGCTGGTAGTGAGGGTGTAGGGCATCCTAAGGGCTAACCTCACTGCCAAGCTGCTGCTAGTGTGTTATTGTTAAGGTACTGGTATCTCAGGCTCTGTTGTTTGCTCTGGATATCGTATGGGTGATCCAGGCTAAAATTATAATTGCAGAAAATATTCGGACCAAGATTTCAGGAGACTTGAATTCTACTCCAAATTGTGCGATTCTGGGCAAATTTAGCAACTTCCCTGAGCTTCCATTTTCTCATCTACAGGAGGTTTAGAGTAAACTTGGCAACTTTCTGTGTCTTGAAAAACTGGCCTTTCCATTTTGATTGGTTAAACAGTACTCTTGTTTTATCCTAGCTGCACCTGTGGGTTGTATTTTTAAATACATGGGTCCTACATACAGGTATTTATTATTGATTCATCCATCTACAATTTTTTAAAGCTCCCAAGGAGATTCTAATGTGCAGCCCAAATTGAGAATCCCTGCACTAAAGGCTGAATTTTGAAACAGATAACCACTCTCGTAAAGGACACAGACAAGTTAACAAATAACCCCAAGTAGTTTTATTTTAATTAAATGATATGTTTAACATCAAACTGAAGATTAACTCTAAACCCAGGTGCTTTGCCATTATACTCACCGTGTCACAGTGCTTAAAGAACCCTATCCCTCTGTCCCTACAACAAAAAAATTTAAAATATTTTTTAAATGCTCAACAAAAGTTTTTAAAAACGTGTAGCTTGGAAAAATCGTGATACCATGGCTTTATCTGAGTTCTCGTACTACTACAAAAAGGATAGCTATTCTCTACAAAAAGGATAGCTATTCTCAACGAGTCTGCCTAACCCGTTGGGCCTCAGAACCTCATCTGCAGAGGTCTACAGACCTCAGAGTGAGGAAACAAGCTAGCCCGAGGTGGGGAGGATGACGGAAAAGCTTGCCGAATTCCAACAGTTAGCTGATTCTAATATACACACTGAAAAATCAAGCAGCACTTCTGAGATTTTCTAATCAGTTAAAAAGCCCGGATTATCACCATCCAAGAACAGAGAATGGCTCAGAAGGCAGTTTCTGCCGACACCTGCAGCTTTCAGCGACTCTGCTCCCCGCTTTGGGCTCCAAACCCATCCGTCAAGTCACACCAGCACATTTGCAAATGCTATCTGGCTTCCCAAGGACTCTTTTATTCGTCACATTTACTAAGTAATAGAAAGTGAGTTATAGTCATTAGAGAATATAAAAATTATTTTCATGCGGGTGTCCAAATGAGTCTCTTTGGCTAGAACGTGAAAAAGGAACCCTGGCTGACTTCTCTCTGTGCCCAAGAATGGTGCCAAGAAGTAGAGAGTGTTGGGCAGCCCTTTCTAGAAGATTAACTCAGCACTTAAGTGAATTAGGTTTCATTCTTTCAGATTTGTTTGCCAAGTGCCAAATATGTGCCTGGCCCTGTATCAGGACGGGGTGACTTTGGAGCAGTTCTTGAATCCGTTTGAGCCTCTCTTTCCTCATCTCAAGATGGGCCTAACAATGTCTATATTACAATGCTATAAATGACATGAAAATGTTAAAGCTTTGTCCAATGTAAAACAGTATTGGCAAAGCTTGATGTTTTTATTATTGCCTTTTATTTTCTAGAATTACATTTAAGATGGGGTCAGTTTTACGCAAGAGACAACGACCTGTCTGAAGCAACTCGAGGCTCCTAACTCACTTGCCTAGAATCTTACATTTCTCTTATTCCCTTTTGAGTGATGTCTTGTTCTATTCCCCTGATAAAGGAAATTTAACTTCTGTTTTTTGACCCAGTCCCTCAAAATCTTGGCTTCTTCTCTTCATTTCATTATGCTAATTCTCAGTGCAACACTAATGAACCTTAGGGATATAGATCTCTCCAAAGAAGTGATTTATATTCCCATGGAATTACAGAGCTTAGACTTGGATAATTCCTAACACTAGTGTGCAATTTTCTACCTAGAGAAGAGGAGATCCAGAGAGTTCATTGGAATTACCTGAAGCTATTTCAAGCTTTGATATGGAAGAGAGATCATACCTAATGTCTGAGATGAAAGGAAGACATATGGCAGATGGTAATAATGCGAACTGTGCCACTCTGGCATGGGCTGCCAGAGAATTCACTGAGTCCTCTGTCTCTGTAAATACCTAAGTAATGGCTATTTTAAATAACGCTGATCCTGTTACCTGCTGGGCTGAACAGATTCAGTTATCATTCACAGCATTCAAACGAGAGGTGTGCTAGATACCTTTGGTTGGTCCCTCCAACCATAGTTTCAGCCCTTCCCCACTCTTCTCTTTTCTCCAGGTGTCTGATGTCACTGGGATCCTTGCCTCTAGCTTCAGGTTAGATTCATCTGGTGGAGGACACTTTCAGAAGATTTAAGTGAGGGAGAAGCATGAGGTTAGACAGTTTATTCCACCAGCTCCCCACCTACAGGTGTGCCATGGGCTGGCTGTGTTTTTGGATGATGGGCACAGTTCCTTTCAGACAGCTTTCCCCCTGTGTCTGGGTACCAATGTCTCAAAGGCTCCTTCCTTCCTCTCACCTCTTTATTGTAGGTGTGATGTAGGCATCTTGCTGGCACTGAGACCTAGAAGGCTGCACTAAAGTTTGGGGTCTCCCTTCATTCCCCCTTCACCTTTGTCAATAGTTCCTTCATCGTATTATTCTCTAATTTCCTCACCTTTCTTTCTACTGGAACTCTGACTGATAAAGTGGGAAAAAAATAGAATGTGATACTGTGCAATACAGTAGTTCTCCCCTTCTTCACAGCGGACACGTTTCAAGACCCCCCAGTAGGTGCCTGAAAGCACTCACAGTACTGAACCCTGTAGGAATGATGTGTTTTCTGGTACATAGTTACCTACGATAAGGTTCAATTTGTGAATTAGGCACAATGAGAGATTAGCAACCACTAACAAAACAGGGATGACAATATACTGCAATAAAGTCATGTGGGTGTGGTCTCTCTCTCTCTAAATATCTTATTCTACTGTCTCACCCTTCTTCTCAGGATGACATGAGATGGTGAAATGCAAACCTATTCCCAAATCTGTGTAGCCATCCCTCACTTGCAATAAATAGCTTGGTGTCAGACCTTCCCAGGGACCCCTTGCTGTTTGGTGCAGGGCGTTGCTGTTTCTTCACTTTGCAGTTGAAACCTGTTTTCTGTTCATGGCTTTGACCTACGGATTGAATGCCTTTTCTATCTAACTAAGCCCTTATCAAGTACTGTGACTGTACATTTTCAGTTTTAGGTGGGACAGCAAAAATAGCACAAATTTCTTTTTCTTCATAAGTTCACAGATAAGGAATTCTTTCTTATCATAAATCTTAGTAACTTCTGTGTCAGATTTTTTTTCTTTCTTTATGAAGTCAAGAACTTTCACCTTTTCGCTTAAAGGGAGCACTTTATGGCTTCTCTTGGGCATGTCTGAATTGCCAGCATCACTACTGTTGTGCTTTGGGGCCACTGCAAAGCAACATTAGGGTGACTTGACCACAAGCACTGTGATATCAGACAATTGATCTGACAGCTGAGAGGACCACTGGGTAACTAACCAGTGGGGGTGCGTCCTGTTCCAGGTCTCATGAGATTTCATTGCACTGCTCGGCATGGCACGTGATTTGAATGTATGAATTGTTTATTCCTAAAATTTTCACTTGATACTTTCAGATTGAAGTTGACCATGGGTACTGAAACTACAGAACGTGAAACTGCAGATAAAGGGTGGGGACACTTCTGTGTAAGAAATAAGACCTCAGAATATTTTTTCTCTTCCTCATGGTGTTTTCCCAGGAATCCCATAGATTATAGGTGAGACCTAGGGAGATAAGGGACACAGGAAGTTACCAGCAGGACCAGGGTTAAGAATTTGTATTTCCTGACTTGCGATCACACACCTGAAAACTTTTCCCTAGTGCCTCCCTGCAAAAGTGAAGAAGTTGGTGGAAAAGTAATCCATCTCCAGCCTGGCAAACACGCCACTGCCAGGTCATTCAGGTCAACACCCTCTGTGACTGCTCCTGTGGACAGCATGTACCCTCACTGTGATGTGACGAGAATGGCACCTCACCTCCAAGGTCTTTCTCCTGCAAACCCCCAAGCTCTGTAAGGAAAACATCAGGCAGGCCCATCCTGAGGGACACTCTACAAAATGCCCAATGAATAGTTTTGCTCCTCAAAACTGTCAAGGTCATCAAACACAAGGAAAGTCTGAGAAACGGTCACAGGGCAGAATCCTCTAAAGGAACTTGCCAACTACACATGATGTGGTCTCCTGGATGGGGCTCTGGAACAGGAAAAGTATACTAAGGAAAATCGGTGAAATCCAAATACAGTGTGACATTTAATTAATAGTAATGTGCCAGCGTCAGCTCCTTAGTGGTGACAAATGGATCGTAGTAATGAAAGATGTTAATAATAGGAGAAAACAAGTAAGAGGCGTACAGGAGTTCTCTGTACTATTTTTGAAAGTTTTACATAAATCTAAAGCTATTCTCAAAACATAATAAAAAGATTTTTTTAAAGAGTAAGCTGCCACTGTCCCCTGATATAGAACCTGGGTGTGAAGTGCCCGAACCTCCTCCGCACCTCCAGTACCTAATTAATAAAAGACTATGCAGTAAAAAGATGAAGTCAAGGTTTAAACATAACAAACAATTTGAGCCCAAATTTTGAAAAAAAATCTAATTTAGAAATGTTGATGAAACACAAAAGAGCATAAAAAGACTTTTGAAAGCATGAATTTTTACAAACTGCAGATCTAAAATAATGTCACATGACATCAGTTTTCATTTTTAGTGGTATGTGTTTTAGCTGAAAATAGGGAATCGGGTAGTGAAATGGCAGGGAACTAAAACACCCACATAGCAGGTATGGCTGTATCTCAACCTACAAAGCCCAAATATATTTATTCACATTTGAATTCAAAGAATTTTGGGTTTGTATTTTTCTTTTTTTTTCTTTTTTTTTAAACATTTAGTGTATTTTAGCTGTATCCTTTTTTTTTTTAAGATTTTATTTATTTATCTTTAGAAGGGAAGGGAAGGAGAGAGGGAGAGAAACATCAATGTGTGGTTGCCTTTCGTGCGTCCCCTGCTGGGAGTTGGCCTGCAGGGAACTGGCCTGCAACCCAGGCATGTGCCCTGACTAGGAATCGAACCGCGATCATCTGTGGGTTTGTATTTTTCAAAAGTAAAGTCTATCAACTCTAATTTTCTGATGCTTGAAAGGAAAAAATTAAAAATCTATATGCTTTCAAAGAGGATACCAAATATCCTATGGAAAAATTACATTTTGTGAATCAAACTTAGGGATTAAGTTTTCCTAAAGTTGCACCTGGGATTCAAAAAAATAAAGATACAGAGGGTGTGTTTTGGCAAACATATTTGAGGTTGTTTTGAATTTGAAATGAAACAAATAAAAAATTCTTTAAAATGTAGAGAGATCTGAGACTAGATTGATTTCCTTATTGCCTCTGAGCACGGGAAGGTCTAACAGCCTGCCTACCATTCACCTGCTTCTCAGGGCAAAGATGGAGATTTCTAAAAGTAGAAATATGGAAGAATGAGAAGTGAGAGGAAAAAAAAAAACATTAAAGGAAGGAGGAAGGGACTGGAAAGGAGCAGAGAGGAAGAGAAAAAAACTCTAATGCCCGACCTGGCAATGTGTTACTCAGATATTCTCCAAGCAGCTGGTAGAGGGTAGAGGCGTACTGAGTGGTGTGGCCCAGCACTAAGGTGGGGCACTCGAGAGTGACAGGCAGTGCCACTAATGATTACACTCATGCAAAGACGTAAACCAAGGCCTTGTGGGGCAAGACGTGCACAGTATTTCTCCTCACTCGAAGTTTCTTGTTTCTTCAGTTTTGCTTTCTGCAGTTACAATGAACTAGGGGCTCAAAAAATATTAAATAGACAACTCCAGAAATAAGCAATTCAAAAGTTTTAAATTGTGGCCAGTTCTGAGTAACATGGTCAAATCTCACACATCCTGCTTGTCTCGTTGGGGACTGATGGGCAGAGAGCATCTACAGTGTCACGCTGTAGATGTTCCAGGCCCCTTTGTCACCTCACAGCCGTCTTGGTACCCAGGTAGGCTCTCTCGATATGGCAGTTCTTGTGGCCAAATCACCCTTATTTTACTTAGTAATGGCCCCAAGACGCAAAAGTAGTGATGGTGACCATCCAGAAACACCGAGAAGCTGTAAAGTGCTACCTTTATGCGAAAAGGTGACATTTCTCCACTCAATAAGAACACGAAAAAAATGCATTTTGAAGTTGCTAAGATCTGCAGGAGGAATGAATCTTTTGTGCATAAAATTGTGAAGAAAAGAAAAGAAATTCCTGCTAGTTTTGCTGTTGTTGCACATCAAAATGCAAAAGTTGTGGCCACGGTGGCATTTTATCACCTCGTCATCACCAGAAGTGTGAATACAGCACACAAAGGTATTTTGAGGGTGAGAGAGAGAGAGAGAGACTACAGTCACATAACTTTTATTACAATACATTAGTATAATTGTTCATTTTATTGTTAGTAATTGTTAATCTCCTACTGTGTCTAAGTATGCACAGAAGGGAGCCTAATTCTGCAGGTCTGCAAGTGTTTTGTTCAACATCATTTCATTATAACACGGATGAGAATATATATATATATATATTAAGGCGTACCCCCAAACCCAGAACTTATGAAAAAATTGTGTATTGATTCTTATAGGTTTAAACATCAGTCACCTTCGAAGTACTCTCCATTTGATGCAGCACATCTATTGAGACATTTTTTCCACTGCTCAAAAGTTTCTGAACTCATCAATTTTGATGCCTTTTTGTGATTCTGCTGTTTCTTATTTCACCTCTTCCACGTTGGCAAAATGTTTCCCTTTCAGGACTTTATTCGTCCAGGGAAGCAAAAGTCAGTCAGAGTGAGAGCAGGTGAATAGGGAGGGTGGGGCATATGCCATTTTTGGTCAAAAAATGGTGAACACTCAGGGAAATATGGGCAAGTGCACTCATAAATCTCATAAATCACCCATCATGAAATGGGCAAACTTATTGAAAAAGTCTTCAAAAAGCTTTCACTGAAGCTGAACGCAGCCTCTCACAACAACACCAGCTGGTATACAGATACAGACTGCTTCCTAGAACACATCCCTAGCAGGAGAAGTCTGTATGACAAGGGGCCCACCCTCCAGAGGGTAATTTGTTTTTTGGGGTTTTTGGGGGGATGTCCTCCAACATTGTATTCATGTCAATTTCCAGCCAGGGTCACTGTCATGGAGTCTGCACATGCTCCCATGTCTGCATGTGTTTTCTCTGTGTACTCCAGTTTCCTCCCACACCCCAAAGATACGCATGTGAAGTGAATGAGCACACCTATGACAAAGTTAAGTGAGGATGCACTGTGTGTATAGGCTTCAGTACTGCTCACGGATTCAGGAATCTGTGGAGGGTCTTAAAACATATCTCACATAGATAAGTGGGCTATACTGCAGTCGCTCTAGTTATAGGAGATAATACACTAGTGTTCCTCAAAATTTGAAATAAAAGAGTGCCATTAAGTTTAAAAACATTTTCTCATACATATCACAGCAAATCCTGTGGTTATCAGAAAACTTATTTTTAAATGATAAAATGTTTTGACACCTCATCCTTGCTCTTTTTTTTATTGTTTATACTCTTACAGTTATTCCCACTTTTTCTCCCCTCCCCTTCCACCCAGCCCCACCCTCATCCTGCCCCAAGTCAATCTCCTGTATTGTTGTCCATGTGCACAGGTTCTGCATAGATGTCCTTTGGTTAATCCCTTCACCATCTTTCATCCTGTTTCTCCCCGCTCCTTCCTGGCAGCTGTCAGTCTGCTTTATGTATCTAAGTTTCTGTTACTGTTCAGTACATTGGTTCATTATGTTCATTAGATTTCACATATAAGTGAGATTATGTGGTATTTTTCTTTCACTGACTGGCTTGAGTCACTTAGCATAATCTTCTCCAGGTCCATCCATTCTGATGCAAAATGTAAGTGTTTCTTCTTTTTTGCTGCTGCATAGTATTCCATTGCGTGATCATACCGTGGCTTTTTTATCCACTCATCTACAGGTGGGTACTTAGGTTGTTTCCAAATGTTGACTATTGTAAATAGTGCTGCTATAAACATAGGGGTACATATATATTTTTTTGTACTGGTGTTTCGAGATCCTTGGGGTATATTTCCAAAAGTGGAATTGCTGGGTCAAAGGGCAGTTCCATTTTTTATTTTTTGAGGCAACTCCATACTGCTTACTACAGTGGCTGTAGCAGTCTGCATTCCCACCAACAATGCACTAGGGTTCCCTTTTCTCCACAACCTTGCCAACACTTGTTGTTCATTGATTTATCAATGGTACCCATTCTGACAGGTGTAAGGTGATGTGAGGTTTTAACTTGCATTTCTCTGATGATTAGTGATGCTGAGCTTTTTTTTCATATATCTACGAGTGCTCTTTATGTCTTATTTGGAGAAGTGTCTATTCAGGTCTTTCACCCATTTCTCAATCAGGTTGTTTATCTTTCTGGCATTAAGTTGTATTAGTTCTTTGTGTATTTTGGAGATTAAACCCTTGTTAGATGTATCATTGGCAAAAATGTTCTTCCAGATGTTCTATTCATCTTGCTGATTTTTTTAAAGCTGCACATAAGCTTTTTAATTTGATGTACTTCCATTTGTTTATTTTCTGCTTTGTTTCCAGTGCCTTATATGTAAACTTGGATGGTTTGTGCCATGGTGTGTATTTTTTATGTATGGCCAGCATCTGAGGAAACCACCCCACCTTGAGGAGCCTTAGTTTTCTCCTCTGTAAGTTGGGAATAGAAATTGCTCCCTCTCGGGGTGACTCAGAAGTAGCAACAGTGTGTGAAGGCTTTAGCAGGGCATTAGGAGTGGTGTAAGAATTGAGAGTTCCCAAGGTATTTGATGAAGTTGCCCCCAAAATCAATCTGTATTTTTCACTCATTGATTCATTCATTTATCCAGCAATTCAATAAGTGTTTATTCAACACAAACTATGTTTCAGGGACTATGGTGCTGGTGATGGAATGGTGAGTGGTACAGAAGACAGCGTTTTCGCTGGAGCTCCCACTGTAGACTTCCATGCAGTGATCATTTAGTTACTCATCTCATGAGGCTCTGAAGGGATATTAGAAAGTTGGGAGACCTCTTATATGAAGAGCCTGCTTCGAGAGAAGTCAGTGAAAGAAATCTTCCCAGAGGAACAGAAGATGAAATGGAGACCTGATAGATAGGAGGAGCTTATCTAGGTGAAGAAGATACAAGGAGAGAAGGATTACCTTGTCTACAGAACCACAGGGACAGACCCATGGTGCCTCTCAATCCACTTTCAAAAATTCTCTCCCTTTTTGAACCAGTTGTCTGGTTATCAGCTAATTCTAATTTTGTGAAAAAAAAAGGATTAAGTGATAAAATTGTAGAACTACAGAAATTAGAAAATTTGCATATCATAAAGGGTATTATACTAAGTTGACTTAATTTTTTTTAATCCTGACAAACTAAAAAGTAATGGACAATAAAATCATTTGATGGTCATAATATTTTGGGGATATCTGTCTAGTAGTGAAGTCTGGGACAGAGGTAGGGAGAGACTGGGGGTGGGGAGAACGATTTGCAAGCTGCTGCGAATTCATTCAGATATCACAGATTGCACAGGCTGCTGTGATACCCTGAGTTTGTAGGGGGAAAGGTTCTGTTTAGTGGTATGACATTGAGAAGGAGAAGGTTGCCACAGGTAGAAATACGTAAAATGAAGACTTAATAGGTCTTCAAAGTTAGTTAGTTATGGAGATGAGTCAAATCTCTGGACTTACGATCCTGAAAATACAGTGGGAAATAGTGGGGAGGAGGGTTTGGGAAGACAAAGATGAGCTTTCAGTGAGCACTACATGCTGGTGGGACAGTCATTTGGGAATGTTTAGGCAGGTGGGAACTTGGAGGACACCTGGGTATAGACACTTCTGAACCTAAATTAAGGTTCCTTAAGTGACCAATACATTCTTATGGGTTTGCACCTTACAGTTGGCCCTAAAGCTTGGAGAATGGGCTTGCTTTACTTAGTTCTGTTGTAAAGCATCAAAGTAGCTTGGTACTACTCTGACTCCAGCAGGTCTAAGCTACACCCAATCCATGCTGTATATTGCCCAGTGACCTTGAGCAAAGTGGAAGAAAATATGACCTCACTGTAAAGTGGAAATATTATCTCAGAGGTTTTAATTTTTTGAGCATTCAACGAGATAACACAATGTAAAATGTCTAAAAAACATCCTCAAATCTGGAAGGCACCTAACTGTACTCACAATTGCCATTTCATATTTCCTACAATTAGATTGTAACAAAGAATGTTACAATTTTTGCAAAAAAAATTGCCTCACATGTATATGCATCACTTAATCTTCACTGTAAAAAGGGCATTAGGTCACTTTACAGATGGGAAACATGAGGATCAGGTAATCAGGAATGTGTACAGCTTTTAAATGACAATAACTTACACCTGTAAGTTCAAGTCTTCTCTCCACTATGCCGTTCTGCCTTGCAGAGGTCAAGGGCACAGGAGCTGAGAATCCTCAAGAATGCTACCATATTATTATGTGTTCTTCTCCTGGAGCTATATACAGCGACTTTACTTTTTATTGTCTATCAAACAATTTATATTATTTATATATAATGTAAAACCAAATTTAATAATCTTCCACTTATGGTTTTCATTTTTGTGACTTTAACAGCTTAATTGAAGTATAATTTATATACCATGAAATTTGCCCATTTTTAAGTGTACAATTAAATGATTATTAGTCAATTAATGGAACTATGCAACCATTACCATACTCCCATTTATAACATTTCAATCACTCCAGAAAGAGCCCTTGCATCTGTCTCCATAAGCTTATTTTTTCCTCAACAATCCATATGAATGGAATATACAATATGAAGCCTTTCGCATCTGGCTTTTTTCACATAGCATAAGGATTTTGAGGTTATGCACTTGGAACTCTTAAGTTCCAATTTTATGTAATCTAAGAACTCTTTACTCAATCTAAGGTCATGAAAAATTTCCCTTAAGTTTTCTTCTAGAAGTTTTATAGTTTTCGCTCTCACATTTAGGTATATGATCTATTTCAAGTTAGTGTGTATGTGTTGGTATGTGAATGGTGTGAGATAAAGATTGGGCTAAAATTCATCATTTACTTGTTAGAGTTTTATCCACTTCTCTGTTTCTTCTTGAGTCAGTTTAGTTTCATTGTGTTACTTTTTCAAACCAAGATCACATTAATTACTTGTTTGTTTTCGTTTTTTATGCTTTACTTTTCTGTCCTGTATTTTTCTATTTCTGATTTTTTAAATTCAATGCATATCTCAATTACTTTTCAGTTTTACTGAGATATAATTATAAATTAAGTTGTATAATTTAAGGCATGCAACTTAATGTTTGACAGATGTACACACTGTGAAATAATCCCCACAATCAAGTTAATTCACATATGATCAACAGAGTTACTTTTTCTCCCCCACCCCCACCTACCATGGTGAGAACACGTAAGATCAACTCTCATAGCAATGTTCAAGTATACAATAGAACACTGTTGTCTACAGTAAACATGGTCCTTAGAGCCCCAGAACTTATTCATCTTATGACTGGAAGTTTGTGTTTTTAACCAACATCTCCCACGTCCTCAACCCTCCAACCCATGGCAATCACCATTCTGTTCTCTGCTCTTATGTGTTTGAACACTTGAGATCCCACGTATAAGTGAGGTCATATAGTATGTGTGTTTCTGTGTCTGGCTTATTTCACCCCGCATGATTTTCCTTTGTTTCTTTTCTCTTTTTCTCTCTTTATTTGGAATAATGAAATTATGTTTATTCTCTTATTTTCTCTGCCAGTTTTGAAGGTATGTGTATAAAAAGTTATATATGGTATATGTACATAGATATATGTATATGAAGGTATATATAGCATTTCTGTTTCTCAGTGTTTACTTTTAAATGTTAAGATGCATATATAACGACAAAAGTCTCAATTTTGTCAATAAATCTAAACCCTCACCAGACAATTCAAAGAGCCTAGAATATTTATCTTATTCATATCACCAGCCCCAATCTTTCATGTTTTTGTTTTGGAATACTTTCCACTTTATTTTTATTTACTTCAGCTTAGTTACTGTTTTTGTTTTTATCTTTTTAAGGTTACCAACATGTCTACTTACTTCTTTACTCGCCATTATTTTTTGTGCATTTCTCATTCCTTCTTGATACATTTTGCTCTTTTGTGATACATATTTGTTAACAACATTTATGATGATCTCTGTAAGTCTTCCATCTTTGCTAAAAATTCATTCAATTTGCTATTAGTCTGGAATGGCATTGAGGTCTTATGTAGTCATCAGCTCAAAATGACTATCCTTTGGCTTATTGAATATATTATTTCATTCAAGCCTCAATTTTTGCTAATACAAAGTCTACCAAACATCTAATTTCTAATTTTTTATGTTGACTTTTTTCTTTTTTAAGATTTTTACTATGCCTACAGTTTTCATTACATTGTGTCTAAGTGTATGTATATTTTGACTTTTCTTCTTCAGCTGTATTTCTTTAAACTGATGTTTTATGTCTTTTTCCAATTCTGAAAAATTCTGAGCTTTTATCTCTTCAATATTAGTTTTTTGCATTGCATCATCTGTCTTCTTTTACTGGAGCTTTTATTCATTCATTCATTTATTCATACCTTCAACACATATTTCTAGAGTACTTTCTTGGGCCCATATAGTCTTTTAGGCAATGATAATGTATCACCAATCAATATAAACTACTGAAACTTGTACCTTTCTGCTCCATGACCCTTAAGATCCTTTTTTTCTTTATTTACATCTATTTATATGTTATCATTGTAATCTAGGCAACTTCACCCTTTTTTATCTTCTAGTATTTTGCTTCTCTTTTCAGTTATGACTAACCTATTTAGCTCAATTACTTTTTAATATAAGATTGTACATAGTTTCCCTTTATAATATCTATTTTTTCTAATCCTAATTATTCATTTTTAGTAATTTCTTGTTTAATTTTAATTTGGTTCCCTCTGTGTTCTCTTTAATCATTAAAAATATATTTAGTTAGCAGTTTCTTTCTGTCCTGTAATTTCAGCTTCTTGGGGTATCAGTTTTCCGCTTTGTTGTTCCTGTTGCTCTCCCATGCGGTAGATCATTTCCTTAAGTGATTTGTATTTTTGGATTATGTGTTTATTTTCCATGGTGGCCTTTCCCACACATTCTATCCCCTCTGTTAATGGGAGGGAGGCACTTACTCCCTGGATTTTGGAAGTGTCTCCACAGCGTGGTTTCTTTCATTTGTGTCTGCCAAAACCATGAGGTTTACAATGGTCTGAGAGTGTGTTTTACGTTATTTTTCTCACTGTCGACCCCTACTTCGTGGGAATACCATAGGTTCTGACCTGACACACACATGCGGCCCAGGAAGGATTGTTCAGTTTCTCGCTGTAGATGTACAGTATTTCCTTTTTCTTTGTGGGCCTGGGCTGCAGGGAAGCTTTCTTGCTACTTTTTTGGACTTGTAGGAAGACTTTTCACAAGTCTTTACAAGGATTTTGCAGGCTTCCAGGGCCCTGACTTTAATTAAGTACAGCACCTAAAGTTCTCAATTTCCCATAGTCCAAACTTCATAGTCCTACCCTATGGGGTTCAATTATTATCTTTGTTACTATTTTAAGACACTGTTGTATTAACCTGAAAACGTATGCATTAGGTTTATCCATCTGTTAATTCTCTTGCTTCAGAAATTGTTTCTTTGTTTCAATCTTAACTGTGTATTCCTGTATTATTGTTATTACAATTAATGCAGCATTTCTATGTGTTCAGAATAAGAGTGGGCCTCTGAAGGCTTAGTCCAGGATTTTGCTAGAGGTGTGAAGAAGTCAGGCCAGAAAGAGGAAAACAATGTCTAATCTAACTCATCATCTTGAGCATGCCATCCCCGAGCCAGGCCTCCTGACTCTGGGCTTGGTTCTCGTCATTCTGCCATAGAGCAGATGAGTAGCCTCGTGCTTTACATTAGGTTATACTTCCTTCCTCCCAGCTTCCCTTCCCTGCTGCTTTTCAGCGGTTCCGCCGTCACCGCTGTATTCTTCCCAAAGATCTTTTGAAATAAACCTTTCTTGAGCCAATGCGTTCTGAGGTGCAGCACAAAACATTACATATTCCAAGCAGTGGTCACAGCTCGGCAGGGTGCTGTGTCATAATGTAATAGAAACATATACAGTACGATGATGAACCCCCCAGGTCAGTTCTGGGGCGGCACTTGAATAGCTGGGACAGTGCACCTGCTGAAGGCACAGACTGTTTGGTGTGCGATTCCACATCAGGAGACCTGCACTGCCAATTGAATGTTTGGAGTGTAGGTACGAAGACTGAGGAAAGGCATGTCAAATGCGTAATTAATTTTAATTTTAATTAATTTAAGCTTAAAGTTATAAATGGATACTCAATTTAATTATTGAAAATCTTTCAAGTATATTTGGAAGAACTTGATGTGTGAATCTCCTTCTCCAACTAGGAATTTGATGGAACCTAAATATAGATCAGTGCTTTCTAATGACACCTTAGTGTTCAAATTAAGATGTGCTCTAGGGGAGGGGCAGCCAACCATCTCAGTGGCCCAGACTGGGGGGTTTTCTAGAGGGAGAGTTTCCAGAGTTAAAACCTGGGCAGTCCCAAGAAAGCAGGTGTGTTGGTCACCTTATTTAAGGGCAAACACAAAGTTTTTTTTTTTTAAAAAACTAATGACATGTTGAAATGATAATATTATTTTCGATTTATTGGATGAATACAATGTACTGTTAAATTATTTTATCTGTTTATATTTCACTTTTATTTAATGTGGTTGCTAGAAAAGTTAAAATGACACATGTAGTATACCTTATATTTATATCAGATAAAGGTAATGTAGAACATAGACCACTCGTGGTGATTTTTGTTGGTCATCTCTGTCTCTCTCTTTGTCTTGCTCTCCTCTCTCACCATTTCTTTTTTTGGTTCTCAGGCCCGCGCTCAATCCACTGAGCTACACCAGCCAGGGCCTCTTACCTTTTCTTTACTGTGAGCACTCAGTGTTTAATGCCATATAAAATCCTTGAGTAGAGCCCAGGCCAGTGTGGTTCAGTTGGTTGGAGCATTGTCCTGTAAACTGAAGGGTCAAGGGTTTGGTTCCCAGCTGGAGTTCATGCCTGGGTTGCAGCTTCAGTCCCAGTAAGGGCACGTGACAAAGCAAGGGTGAGGGACAGCCTATCGATGTTCCTCTCTCCCTTTCCCTCACCCTCTTCCTCCCCTCTCTCTGAAGTCACTAAGAATCTCAGCTGAGAATTGAAAAAATATTTTGTTAAAAAATATCCTTGAGTAGATCATATATTTCTTAATCGATTTTATATTCTCTACATCTAACAGCTATTATTGTTCCTAACTGCCATCTTATGAGCAGTTATGTCCCAGCCACTGTGCTTTCCTATAGCCCTGGATGCTGTGTGTTCAAATGGAATCGAACCCTTAAAATAGCCACTAGCATAGCCCAAACACATCTCCACTTGACATGTCTCCATTTCACATATAAGAAATTAAAACATGTAATGAAAAATTAACTCCCTAGTGGGCATTTTTCTAGTCATTGATGGAGCCTAGGTCTCCTGCCTTGAGCGATAATTTCCCCAAGGTGGCTGATGCACTTCAGCACAGGTGTGGTCACCTGGGCTCTGCACGGGCATTTATGGGAGCTTCCAGTGACTCTCAGGAGCAGGGGTGAGAACCCGGAGCACTGGGTCCTCTGGGCAGGCACTTAAAACCAATCGATGTCCATAGTGAAAATGATATTTTTCTCTCCAGTTTGAGTTTTAGATTTAGTGTCTGTGGTGACCTAGATTGTGTTGAGATGCTGGTCTTTCTAAAGGTTGGCTGCCTCCCGTCTCAGGGGTTGCTGTCATTAAGAACAGAAACAGTTACTCTGTTCCTGGTACATAACACATGCCAAAAAACTATGCTAAGTGCTGAGAGTGCATTATTTTATCTCATCTTGGCCTAAGACTTCTGAGTAAAGGTATTAATAGCTTCCTTTTATAGATCAGAATATTGTGGGCCAGAAAAATTAAGCAGTGTATTGAAGATCGTACCATTCTTGGTGGAGCCAGAATATTTATCTGTTCCCGTCTACTTCCAGAACAAAAACGCTCTGCCCTCTCACAGATTGAATACATAACTGATGCCGTTGAGATTCTGAGTCCAGTGAGTGTGAATCTTGTTCAGCAGAGTCTAGCCCAACGTTAGCTTCATAAATTGCATTTTCTAGGAGGATGACACTCAAGGTTTTGAAGTTCACACGGTATTACTTTCCTATCAATGCTGTTCGAATTACTACAAACTTGGTAGCTTAGAACAACACACATTTTTTGTTCTTTCACAATTCTGGAGGTCCAAAATCTGAAGCCAGTTTCTCTAGGCCAAAACCAAGGTGTCAGCATGGTTGTTTTCCTTTGGGCAGCTCCCGGGGGAGAATTCATTTTCTTAATTATTCTAACCTATGCAGGGGTGTCCAACCTTTTGATGTCTCTGGACCACACTGGAAGAAGAGTTGTCCTAGGCCACACATTACATATATCGGGACACGTACTCACAAAACCTCATAATGTTTTAAGTAAGTTTACAGCTTCTTGTTGGGCCTCATTCATAGCCATCCTGGGAGGCAAGCGCCCCCTGCAGGTTGGACATCCCGGCCTGGAGCTGTGTTTCCCTCACTCCTTGGTTCAAGGTTCCTTCCTCCAGTTTCAAAGCCAGCAGCTTAGTATCTTCAAATGCCCCTGCTTTCTCAACGCATCACATTTTTCTTCTCTGTCTCTGTGCTCAAATCTCCTTCTGCCTCCCTGTTTTGAGCACCACTGTGATTGCATTTAGAGCCCAGCTGGGTAATACGGAATAATCTCTCCATATATTACTGCATGTGTCAAGTCCCTGTTGCCACAAGCAGTCACTTTCACAGGTTCTGGGGATTAGGACATGGACTTCTCAGGGCAGCCCTTATTCAGCGTACAACATGCACCTAACAACAGGACCTGCTGGTCCATGTGTACGATTTCCAAAAGCATCCTAAAAGTGGACATAGATGGGTCTTTTGGAAAATACTAGATTCTAAGCAGCTGTACAGATGTCTTTTCATTAAAAAGTCCAACATATTGCTAAATACAGATGCAAAGTTCAGTGTCACAGGGGAACTAGAGATGTTGACAATGTTAATTATAAATCTAATTGTTTTTTTGTCAACTCTGAGATGTACAGGGTGGGGCAAAAGTAAGTTTACACTTGTGAGCATGCAAAACAGTTTATGCTTGTGTTATTTATTAATTATTATATTATTTTCCATATGTACAACTGTAAACTTCCTTTTGCCCCACCCTCTCTATTCAAAGATGTTTGCATTTTGGCTCTCTTCATCATAAAGTGTTTAAAAAAGTACGCTACTTCAAAGACTGCATATGACATCAACTAATAAAAAAAGAACAGATGAGACTAAAATGATTTAATGTGACAGTCTCATCTGCTTTTAGTGAAAACAGTATGCTTTTGTTCTGGTGAGCGGCTTTGATACAAATCAACGAACACATACAATTTGAGAGTTCTTTAGGAGGGAAGCCTCTGTACTTGTAACAGGACACTTAAAAGACTGTTATTGAAAAGATTCAGGCTGCTCATAATATGTGAGATCTTGTCATGCAAATAAAACCTTTTTATGCTCACAGTCTAATGAGAAATGTATAATTTATCTTAAACCACCTTGCTTCCACATAGGACTTTTTTTTTTTTTACATGTTTCAGTCTGCAGTTATGCTGTGCCCAAATGATCCTCATAGATATTTTTGAATAGGTAGAATTGGTACTGTCCCAGTCTGGGATAGCCGTGGGGGAGGTGAGTGACAGAGAAATTCAGGTTCATTTTCACACAAGTTTTCTCATCTAGTTACACTGAGACAGTGACCAGAGCACAGAGGCCTTGCAGCTCCCTAATTCTACATACTCTCTTTTAAACTCCCTGTCTACTTGAGCCATACCAACGTACCTTCATCTATTACCTATTTTCTCTAGCATAGTTCAAACATTGTTTGTCTCTAAGAAATTGAGAACCTCTGCTATTAGTTATAGAAACAAAGGCAAATATATCAATGGTGTTTAACACAGATACTCATGTGGACTTTTAGCACCTATCTTTGTATATTCAGGGATTTGACACAGTTAAGTCTTGGCTCAAATACTGCCTTCTCATGAAATCTTACTTTCTTCAGATTTTTTTTCTAAACTTATATTGCTATACACTGTGTGGTTTGGGTGTGTTATATATAAGCGTATGTATGCGTTATTTGTAATACATAGGATTTATTTGTTTTCTGTAGCCCTGTGTGGTAATGAAAGCTCCACGAAGGAAGTAACTATTTTGTCTTCGGTTCAATAATTTAACCCAAGTGCCTATAATTTAACTTGATCTACAATAAGTACTCAATAAAATTTGGTGGAAAAATGAATTAAGCCCTGGCTGGTGTAGCTCAGCGGATTGAGCGCGGGCCTGTGAACCACACGATCGCGGTTCGATTCCCAGTTGGGGCACATGCCTGGGTTGCAGGCCAGTTCCCAGCAGGGGACTCATGAGAGGCAACCATACATTGATGTTTCTCTCCTTCTCTTCCCCTGTAAAGATAAATAAATAAAATCTTTTAAAAATATTTAAAAAGAAAGAGAAAATGAATTAAATTCAAATTCGTATTCAAATCAAAGTGATATGAATAGCTATTGAAGAAGTTTTTTTAAATTTTAGAGTATTATACCCAAAAGTACTCTAAATATTTGGAGTATTTTAAATAATTATGACAACTTTCATATAATTTATTCTCACTGTACAAATCAGAGAACTTAGGCTCATAGAAATAACATGAGTTTCTATGGTCACTCAATAGTTTGAATATAATATACATGTGTGTGTGTGTGTGTTTGACATACTATATATTATATATCTTGATATGATACATATAATAATACATTTGGACTTGAACATAAATGTTCCCTCTTTCTCCAATCCTACTTGGACAATGAATAAAAAATTTACAGGTACAGAAGGGTCTTTTCCCCCTATGCAGGATTTATGCTTTTACTGAAGTTGAAGAGATAAAAATAATAGTAGCTCACAAGACTGATTTTGACAGATAGTGTAGGATGGTTATTCTATTAATATATACCATAGAACCATATGTACCCACAAAATTTTCCTGGACCACCCTCACCTCCATCACCCAGCAGTTTTCAGCTATGCTTAACTGTTTAGATTCTCTTTGGGAGAATTAACTGGAATAGATCGGAGATCATTCCGCCAGCCCTCCTCTTTACCTGACTTGTACAGCTTAAATGAGACACAGTCTTAGACACTAATTCTTACTTCTCATGGAGAATGGAATGAAACGTTCTATTTGCCAACAGTGTCCATATTGATTAATTTGCACTTATGTTGTGGTTAGGTCTGGAGAAAGCGTGTGGCTATATTTGCATAATGGTTTGCAAACTCATCCTACTCCTTGGTGTGTGTATATTTACACATGAGCTGCACTCAGCTGACAGTAATGTTTTCCAGAGTGACGGCAAGACTGCCATCTTCCAGTGGAGCAGTTGTGTTTCTCGAGAGGCATCAGAAACACCTGGCTCCAGCCCTTGACTTTATCCTAAGTAAAGGCCATTATTGTGGCATCTTGTGGTTAATGAAGAAAACAGACACTTAAAAAAAATTTTTTTTTAAATTTAATTCTTGTTCAAGTACAGTTTTCTGTCTTGTATTCCCAGCCCTGCCCCCCCCAGTGCTCCCCACCTCCCTCCCATTTCCACCCCTCACCTTAGTTATTGTCCATGTGTCCTTTATACTTGTTCATGTGAGTCCTTCCCCTTTTCCCCTGTGATTCTCTCCCCTCTGGACCCTGTCAGCACATTCTGTATTTCAGCAGACACTTATTGAATGCCCAAGAATTTAATAAACTTATATCCTACAGCTACTAAGCAAAAAAAGCAAAGCAAGTATTATATGTTTTATTGTACTTTCGAGGCAATTGTGGCTCAAAGAGGTTAAATAAATTGTCAATGTCAAACGGTCACTATGTGTTCAACCACAACTCTCAATCTCATCAAACTCCCAAATATTTATGCTACATCTCAAAGCCAACCTGTTTTTTTTTTCCTTCTAAATCCATGCTTGGTTTTAAGGAAGGGAAGAGAATCTGAAGGAATTATCATGTGCAGTCTCTGCCTAAGAGGGAGGATGTTTGCAGAATAAACATTCAGAAAACAGCACTGAGAAGTGTTTTAAAGTTAGAATATGGGGGTGCATATATTTATTAAGCACTGACTGTTTTTGTGCATTCCCTACATTATACTGTAGCACATTGTCACTTCTCAGTGCTGTTGTTTGGGGGTACTTGGGTTCAAAATACAAGTAAACAAACAAAACTAAACAAATACAAAATACCAAAAAAGATGTTTTTATTCTACCCAAGAAATATCACACAAGGGATGAGTTAGTCAGCTGGAACCCAGCTGCTGATGTTCATGTTAATATTCTAGAAACTTGCTATGAATATTCTTCCTTTTCAAAGAATTCTTTGTTCAGATCATACTAAAGCTCTTAAAAAGGAAGGAGAAATTTCTTAAGCTCTCATTTTCTTTTTTTTTTTTTAGATTTTTTAAAGTTTATTTATCTTTAGAGGGTAAGGGAAGGAGAGAGGGAAAGAAATATCAATGTATCATTGCCTCTTGTGTGTCGTCTCCTGGGAACTGGCCTGCAACCCAGGCATGTGCCCTGACTGGGAATTGAACCGCAATTCTTTGGAGTTCCTAAATTCAACCACAAGCAGGAGTAGTGAAAATCCAGACACCAGGAAGGCCATTATTGATTAGCTACTCCCTACACCACCACTGTTTGCGTCATCACCTACAAACTACGTTAACACCCCTGTTCCAGCATTTATACCAATAACCATATGAACACAAGAAAGCAGTAAGGCAGGTAGATGAGGTTAGAGAAAATTGCTATAAATAAAATACAGTATGGAGCAAAAGGTTTACAGTTTTTCATAGGAATACAATAACTAATGAATAATAATTCAAGCATAATCTCTATGTTTTGCACACTCGCAAGTGCAAACCTACTTTTGCCCCTCCCTGTGTAATGTGATAAGACAGTAAGTTGGGGTTTGGTGGAGCATACTTCAACTGGTTTGAGTACTGGAATGATGAGAAGGAAGTCTGCAT
Source organism: Sturnira hondurensis (assembly GCF_014824575.4). Taxonomy (NCBI): domain Eukaryota; kingdom Metazoa; phylum Chordata; class Mammalia; order Chiroptera; family Phyllostomidae; genus Sturnira; species Sturnira hondurensis. Next base: position 2,207,018 of record NW_028083079.1, on the reverse strand, counting down.
GAAGTCTGGGAGAAGAATTTCTAACAGAGGGCTTGGCATGTACCACACAAAGTCCCTGAGATGAATACACTTGCAATGTATATGAAAAACAGAAATAAGGTCATTGCAAGAAAGGGACACAGTGACAGCAGGTAAGTACTGAGAAGCATCATGGGAGACAAGTGTGTCATGGTGGTAACTTAGGCCATTGTTGGAGGGGTTTAAACAAAGAAGATATAGCACATGATTTATACTGTTGAAAAAGGTTGCTAAGTGCTAAGTGTACTAAATTATTGCAAGGGAGAAACAGGGAGGGACAGTGCTCATGACCACTGGAAAAAAAGGGGAACATTTATTTAGAAGACTTGGACCATCCTGTTGGGAGGGGATGGTCAAGACAACAGGCTGACTGAGGACTGAAGACTTTACAGGACTTCATTCCTAGTAACACGCGTCAAATGAGCCTTACCAATGATGCTATTACCTTTCTATGTTGGGGAACATTTGTACCATGGCAAAGGTGTGCCTTTTACCTGGAAAGGATTCGACATGGAATTACGATGTGGCTGTAATCTCCGTGACTATGCACATGGAAAACAGGAGGGTGAGGGATTCGGAGAGTAAGATGGGAGAACATTTCAGCCACTTCTTTTAGGTTTGGAGGAGCTTTGGAGGGAATTAGGTCTGTTTAGGGGCCTTAGCCAGAAAAAATAATCAAAAGAAACTTAAGGTGGAAGCAGGGAGGAAGGAATAAGAAAAGGAAAACAAAAAGAATGGCAAGGGGGAGGGGAAGATGGGTACAAATAAGAGAAAAAAAGATAAAAAATGTATGAAGACCTATAGCAATAGATTTAGGAATCCCTTTCTAATCCTAGAATAGCATACTCCAAAGGAACCCTGTATGTCAGAGTTATGAATACTCGTAACAACTTTCCAGGTACTTTTTATATAAAAGATACTGTGGTGCTTTATGTACCAAATGGAGAAACTGAGACTGAGAGATAGTAAAACTTGTCTAAAGTCTAACAGCCACCAGTTTGCAAATTCCAGATTCCAATCCAGATCCGTCTAATCCCAAACTACTGTTTCTTTCACAAATGATTGGGGACTATTTTTGAATTGTACACAGATGGTATCCTAGAGTACAAGATCTTCTGTGCCTGGCATATTTCCTCAACATGAGATTAACCCACAGCTTTTCCTGTTCCTTTTCATTGATATAATATTTTACTGCTGATAGACACTTGAGAAATGACCAGTTTTTACTATTACAAGTCACGCTGCTATGAACACTTGTGTGCTCACCTTTTGGTGCCCATATTCACTCATTTCTGCTGATGTATGCTTAGCCGTAGAGTTCCTGGACCATAGGGTATATGCACATAGAATTAGCTGTAGGAGATACTGCCAAAGAATGTTCTGAAGTGCTTGTACAAAATCCCTTTGTTTTTACAAATGGAAAAAGTGAGACTGTGGAGAGGAAAGACTTAGCAAAACTAAGTGAGCTGAGCTTGGACTAGAACCAAGGTTGCCAACTTTCCGAAGCTTAATGCTCTTTCCCACACAGTGGCCCTCTCTCCATCGCTGTTCAAAACCATTGAAATGACTTCCTCATCCATTGCTATCATGGGTCTTCTACCTCCAATGTGTTTTTCCTCTTCTCCAAAAACCCAGGATAAAATGTTGTAAGCAGAATTAATTTAAAAGCGACAAAACCAAACAGTGCAGCTATTTGTGGGAAGGCTGTGTGATGGAAAAACCAGACAGGTATTGCCATAGGTCTTTGGTGTACCTTTGCATTAGCTGGGATCCCTTCATGAGTTTCGTTATAAAGATGAGTCATTGGCTTTTGATCACACTTGAGAATAAGTATCTTTGTATTAAAGAAGGAATGGCAACATTTTCCAAAAATTTTTATTGCCCCCATCACTCTCTTTTTTGGGGACACCATCATTTCTGTATTTACCTCAATGTGAGAGATGTAGCTAATTCCACTAATTCCAATAACAAGCCAAAACTTTTATTTAAGCACATGGCAATCTAATAAATATATGTATTTCAAAGCCTTACAAGAAAGAACAAAACACAGTGTACAATTTTATTTCCTGGTGTTTTATTAATTATGGATAACACACATGCAAGATTCAAAGTGTGTGTGTCTGTATGTATATTTGTTTTAGAAGCTGTCCTTGGTATTATTCACTATTAAAAATCCATATAAACTGTGTTGATTTTCTGGACAAGTAGATAGAGAGAAATTTTGTAGAATCCCACTTCTGCTCAATGTCTGCTACTTTAGTTTTGGTTCTAATGAAAACTTGATACATTGTTCTGCTTTTTTTCTAGTCAAAAACCTTGTCAGGTTGTTCTTTCTCTGAACCTCTGATGTTCCATCTGATCATTAATGTACCTTTTATATCTAAGATATTCTAGAAGACTTCTGCCAAGATGGAGGCATAGGTGGAAACACTGTGCCTTCTCCCACAACCAAGTTTGAATACGACAAAAGTTTTGGAGAACTAAGACACACCCAAAGATCAGAAAACGGAATTATACGGAAGTCCGACAGCTACGAACAGTTCAAGGGGGACGGTAAGAGAGGCAGAGCCAGCAGCGGAGCTGGGTCGGGCAGGACAGATCCCCAGACCTAGGTGCGCAGGCAGCCCGGAACCAGTCAGGGTGCGGGGCAGACTGACCAAGGTTGCACATTCGCGCACAGTGAGACGGACCACGCAGGCCCCAGGGGGCGAACCCAGTGGTGGAGGGCTGACAGCGGTGGCACACTCGAGTGCAGTGGAACGAAATGTGTGGGCCTGGTGACGGTGGTGGCTGCGGTGCCGCTGGGGGTCCTGGCAGCAGGCGGCAGAGGGAAGCCATTGTCCCTCTTTGACCCCACCCCCACATACAACGTCACAACCCAGCGACTGAGTTGCCCTGCTCTGGTGAAAACCTAGGGCTCTGATCCTGCTACTTAACAGGCATGAACAGCCCAAAAGATGGCGCAGGAAGAACTCAAAGTCCCAGAGCCAATAACTCTAAGCAACCAACAGATTGCCAGCCTCTCAGAAGCCCAATTTAAAACACTATTTATCAGGATGCTCACAGAATTGGTAGAGTACAGTCACAAATTAGAGGAACATAGTCACAAATTAGAGAAACATATGAAGACTAAACTAATTGAAATGAAGGGAGATGTCCAGGAAACCAATAGCAATGGAAAGGAAACTGGGACTCAAATCAATGGAATGGACCAGAAGGAAGAATGAAACATCCGACCAGAAAGGAATGAAGAAATGAGAATTCAAAACAATGAGGAGAGGCTTAGGAACCTCCAGGACATCTTGAAACGTTCCAACATCCGGATTATAGGGGTACCAGAAGGGGGAAAGAAACAGCCACGAGTGGAAAACTTATTTGAGCAAATAATAAAGGAGAACTTCCCCAGTCTGACAAAGGCAATAGACTTCCAGAAAATCCAGGAAGCTCAGAGAGTGCCAAAGAAGTTGGACCCAAGAAGGAACACACCAAGGCACATCATCATTACATTAGCCAAGACTAAAATGAAGGAGAGAATCCTAGAAGCAGCAAGGGATAAGGGGACAGTCACCTACAAAGGAGTACCCATCAGACTGTCAGCTGATTTCTCAAAAGAGACCTTACAGGCAAGAAGGGGCTGGAAAGAAGTATTCCAAGTCATGAAATCCAAAGACCTACAGCCAAGATTGCTTTATCCAGCAAAACTTTCATTTAGAATGGAGGGATAGATAAAGTGCTTCTCAGATAAGGTCAAGTTCAAGGAGTTCATCATCACCAAGCCCTTATTATATGAAATGCTAAAGGGACTTATATAAGAAAAAGATGATGAAAAATATGAGCAGTGAAAGGACAGCAAACTCACAGTTATTAACCACCACACCTAAAACAAAAGCAAACCAAGAGGACAGCTAGATCAGGAGTGGAACCATAGAAATGAAGAACACATGGAGGGTTAGCAACAGGGGTTGGGAGGGGGAGAAGGGAGGAGAAGGCACAGAAAATAGCATAGATGGTAGGTAGAAAATAGATGGGGGGAGGGTGAGAATAGTGGGGGAAATATAGAATCTAAAGAACTTGAGACACGTGGTTATAAACTAAGGGGGGGAGAATGGTGGGGGAGGGAGTGTGCGGGTGGAGGGGAATGAAGGGGGGACTAGAACAACTGTAATGGTATAATCAATAAGATATATTAAAAAAAGATATTCTTGAAGAGTAATTGTTGTTTGAGAAAACGGATCTAGCATTTACCGCATTTATTTGGTTGTTCCGATAACCCATCGAACAAATGAGACTTGGTCCCCCGCTGTGTGACAAGTTCAGAATGCATTGTTATACTAAATAGAAATACAGTGTGTGTGTGTGTTGCTTTGAAGTGGAACCTGTCTAATGGGGAACCATCTCTTTGTGCCATCTCTGTGATGGCACCTGAGTGGCCCTGGGAAAGTTTCCTACATGTGTTAACTGCTTGGAGGACTAACTTCCAGACTCAGTGAGAACAAGGATTTCCATTGATCAGCATTATCTGCTAAGAATGAGTGAGTGAGTGAATGGGAGTATGTATTTGCATCATCTTGAATTCTTGCAAAGAAGGATTCAAAAGATCACAGCAGAGGAGAGAGAAAAGCCATGAGTGGTCAGCTTAGCAACCAGGGATCACGATGCGTGTGTCCAGGAATTAAGAAAAATTCTCAGCATGTAAAGATTCGGGGTGGGTCTTGGAGGGATTTGGGACATGTTTCCCGTCACTTTATCCTTTTTTTCTCAATTACAGATGACGTTCAGTATTATTTCTGTTAGTTTTAGATGTATAGCATAGTGGTTAGACACTTACACAATTTTTGAAGTGATTCCCCACATTATTGCAGTACCCACTGCTCACCGTCACTTTCATTTCATTTCCACCCTATAACTCCAAAGGTAAAAAAAAAACAAAACCTACAACAACAAAAACACTTCGACAAATGTCTTACTGGACAGTAAGTAGACACAAAGTAGAAATGTGTCCAATTAAAGAAAAAGGGATCTGATGTCTATCTGGAAGATCTTGGGAAAGTCACACCCTGCCCCCTCCCTGGAATCAGTTTTTGGTTTTGCTAAAAGAAGGACTGGAACTTGACTTTGACGAGCTTTAAAAATGCATGGAGAAATTTGTCTGCTTCTTTAAAACAGCCTACTAAATAACTGAAATGAGGGCTTTGCCTAACACACCTTAAGAGTGAACAGAGTTCCCTCTTTCCAAGAGAAGACCCCCCCCACCCCCCGGGCTCCTTTTGGGTGGAGTGGCCGATGCTCTTCGGCAGATGGACCCAAATGGTCATTAGGGGCTGGTGAGTCATCTGCAACACACATTAGTCATTCAGGTGCATTTGCATTGGACTCCACAGTTGGGAACAGCCCCAGACCTGGAGTTTGTTTATTTCCATGGACGATGGATGTCTCAGAGCTTGTTGTGAAATAAGAAATTTATAAATTGTTATGTTCTACCGCTGACAGCTTTCTCCCTTCCCTTGATGATGAGCAGCCTCTCATACAGTCCCTGCTCCATCCTAGAGGACTGTACCCTGACCAGGTTGTCCTGCCCTGGGTTGGGAGCTTAGTATCGATGATCTCACTTTACTTCCTACCAGTCCTGGGAGTTATAATTATCATTGTCTTAGAGATGTAAAACCGAAGGCCAGCAAAGTGTGAGGGGATTGGCAAAGCTGCACAGTTAGAAAGGGTGGAGCTAAGATTGAAACCCAGGATTTTCTTTTTCCAAGCCATGCTTTTTATCCTGTATTTTACAGCTCTCATCCTGGAAAAGATCACACATTCATCCGTTATTTCATTTTGGTTTTCATAATTACCTTCTGAAACTGAGAGGCAAGATGAAGTCACATCTGAAGGCTGGAGAGATTGCAAATGAAAGTTCAACTTCACATTTTTCTTTTCATTCTGTTCCTTTTTGTGGAGAGAGACCCCAAAACTCTTCATGTTTGTAACTTAGAGCCCAAAACATAGCTGGGCTTCAAACATGGCTGTGGAACTGAATTAAATCTATGCCCAGAAAAAAAGATTATTGTAGAGTTTCTGTTGATGTCCATTATTGGGGTGAATTTGAATTATGGGAATGTACAGAAGCAAGGATACACTTAGGTGATAATTCAAGAACAGGAGAAATGATAAAGGAAATAGAAAGTAATCATACCATTGGTGTTACATAATTAAAAAGCAATCTCATATTTCCAATTATTTACAAAATAATAATAAAATCTCAAGCTAGTATGTGAGAATTAGGTTCAGTGGAAGGCTTGCCAGGTGCTAGAAGTTATGAAATCCTTATGTAGTTCTAAGAAATGACAACATTACAAACAACGAAATGCTGTTATCCCAAGATAGATATAGCTATGGATCTATCTATCTATCATCTATCTACCTAACACTGAAGGTATCTACAGTGTTTTTTAGCATTTTCCTGAGAGGAAGAAAGAAAGAAAAGGACAATTTGAGGACAGGCAGTGCTAGAGCAAGGTTATATGTGTTTGGAGGCATGGAGTGTAACTCAGTGGCAGCAAACTGCTACTGAAGAGGCCCCTGAAGGGAAACAGATGTCTCCATGTCTCGGGCTCACATGAACTCAAAAGAAGTGAGCTCTGAGGCAAAGCATATGCAACATTCGTATTCTGAAAAAAAAATGCCAGTTTTATAATGTCTTAATATCAAATAGATATTGTCTTCCATATTTGTTCCCTCCTCCCCCCACACCCAAATTCTTCAGTCTATTGTTCTCGGTTTTTTGCATTCCTATTTGAATTATAGAAAGAATTTGTTAATTTCTACAAAAAAAAAAAAAAACCCTGCTAGGGTTTTGATTAGGATTGCATTGGTTTTATAGGTCAGTTTTGGAAGAATTAATGTCCTAACAATATTGAGCTAAGCCATGAAGGGGCACCTTCTGCTTATGTTCAGAGCACTTTGTATGTATACGTGGCCAACTCTGTCATTTTATGTCGCCAGTTCTATCTACCTTGGTCTGGATTCTCAGCTCTATCAACTCTAGGAGTCTTTTTTGTTCCATTTTCTTGCTTTGAAGTCTGGAAATTCCCTCAAGACAGTAAGCTGTGATCATAGGGTTCACCTTACTTGTCTTTTGTCTCTAAAGAACCATTGTACTTCGTTGCCTGCTATCTTCAAAACCATTGGTTCACACGCTGTGCTTTGTTGTGGGTTCAGTACGGTAGGGTAAATATGACCTCTGCCATTCTTTCTGGTGAGAAATCAAAGTCAGATAATTACATTTTAATGACATCTAATAAATAGGATAAAAGTATTTTACCATTCTTTATTTTAATAATATATATCTACAGTCTTCAGTGTTGTCTATTCCATTGTATAGAGATAAATTTCATTCTGATATTATTTTCTGTCTGCTTAAAGAATTGAAGAAAAAACATTTCTTCTAGAGGTAGTTGGCTAGAGATGTTATTTCAGCTTTCTGTTTGTAAATTTTTTATATTTTGCTTCAAAGTTTTAGGTACATTTTTGCTGGTTATAAGATTCTAGACTAAAGACTGACATTTTTTCATTCACTACTTTAATAGTATTACTTTGTTGTGCTCTGAGTTCCATTTTTCTTGAGTAGAAGCCACTGTTAATTTTATCTTTGAAACTCTGGGTGTGCATTTTTTACTCTATTGTCCTTAATGGTTTTTTTTTAAACATAGGTTGAGGTAATTTGATTATGATTTTCCTTGATGTAGTTTTCTCCATGTTTCTTCTTCCTGCTAGGGTTTACTGTGCTCCTTGGATGTGTGGGTTTAGTTTTCATCAAATGTAGGTAATATTCAGTCATAATTTTTTCTTTTTATTATTCCTCTTCTTTGGGAAATAAATATATACATTCACTTCTGGTTATCCCATAGATTACTACTTGACAAGGCCATATCTGTCATGTTCATGCATGTAAAGTTACTCCATTTGTAATTACTAAGTATCTTGTTGGGAGATATTTTCAAAGCACTCAAATGTCCCATTTTTCATTATCCTTAACTGTATTATTTATTGATGCAAAAAGTATATAGTAAGTATTATAATAGTATTTTCCAAAATAGTAATTTTCTATTTATATAGTTACTTTTACATTTATTAAGCAAAATTCTATGTGATAGGCAGAACAATGACCCTTCACCAAAGACATTTATGTACTAAGCCTCAGACCCAGTATAATATATAATATTATATACCAAAGAAGAGCTAAGACTGCAGATAGAATTAGGGTTGCTAATCAGTTGACCTTAAATATGGTGTTTATCCTGAATAATTTTGGTGATCCAATGTAAACCCAAAGGCCTCTTAAATGGGAAACAAGGAAGCAGTGGTCAGTGTCAGAGAGATGTGGGGTAAGAATGATTCTACTGGACATTGCTGGCTTTAATGATGCTGGGGGTGGGGCAGAAGTTCTAGCCTAAAAATGCAGGGAGTCTGTAGAAGCTAGAAAAGACAAGAAAATGGGTTATCCTATAAAGCTTCCAGAAAAGAATGCACTCCTGCCAGTGTTTTGATTTTCGCGCACTGAAGCCCATTTCAGACTTCTGACCTCCAGGAATGTAACTTTGAAGTAAGTCTGTGGTCTTTTAATGCACTGAATTTGTGGTAATTTGTTACAGTAGCCATAGAAAACTAATACAGTCTACCATAGGGAAGCACGTCCCTTTTTCTCCATTTATGTCATTCACGTATCCTCTTGTCCATTTATTTTATCAGTGTGAACTTAAGGACATTTACTTTATTTTAGGCCTTATAATTCAGTACTCTAATTTTCTGCTTTGTTGCCCAACTAATTCCAGATTTGGCCATTGGGGATTTCTTCAGACTGACTCCTGTGTCCTTTCAACACATTTGCTTTATTTTGGTGGAGCTCTCTCCTCTCCCCTAGTTCTTACCGGTGCTCTTCACCCAATGTTATACTGACCTTCGTGAATCAGGTTTTAAGTGTTTAGTCGCTTCTCAGGATTACTGGTGAAATAGATACTGCCAAAAGGCAGTGTAGTCATCAAAAAAAAAGACATTAAGCATCATGCAAATTTTCACAGCCTTAAAAGCCTGGTTAAAAACGCTCACTACTCATCTGTAGTGTTTGGAACTGACATAAAAAGCAACCGCATGAGTTGTTGAAATGCCCTTACTTCACAGTTGGAATTGACATCTTGCGGCACAATTTTGTTTCATAATGCCTTCGTGTCAATATTTACATATGACTTTATATATCCTGAAAGTGTCCAAGGCTGATTAAAAAACTCATCGTGGCCAAAGTGTGAAATTTCAAAACTAATGAATCAAAACTTATTACCCATACAACCCAAAGTATTTGTGCCTCATTAAAATGTACCTTTAAAAGGTTTAAAGGTACATTTACATGTATTTAAATGCATAGTTAAATATGTATTTACAGATTATTAGTGACTTGACAAGGAATTCAGGTATTAAAGACCACTGAAAATTTAAAAATGTTTAGTTCATCCCTACAATTACAATGTACATAGATGACAATTTGACATTTGATATAGAAATGACCTCAGATATACAGGTGCTGTGCAGGTCAAGACTAACATACAAATGTGAGAAAAAGATGCATTGGTGCCTCAGGGGCAGAACGATGACAAATTGTAACTTTTGTAGGCTGCCTTCATTAGTTTTTTTATGCACTCAAGTCATAATTCCTAGGCTATAAAGTTGTAATTCTTTAAATACTCCTTTGACAAAATAAGTAGCCTGCAGGTTCTCTAAAATCCCATTCCCCAAATATAACCCAGTAGTATATTAGTTATTTAAATAAGAGTTCTTGTGCATTCCTGGATTTGAAAAAATGAAAGACAGAGAAAGCAGGTCTTGAATAAGATGAAAAAGGCACAAAGCAAGCCAGGCAGGCTCCCTCTGTCACTCCGTGAGTAGGGGCTGGCTGCAGAAGCCAGACAGGATCTGATGGCCGCCACTTCAGGGTTTTTCACTCCACAACAGCTGAGGAGAGGGGGGACAATACAGGATTCAGGAGGAGAGAGTACTTGAGGTGCATCATAGAGGCTGGTTAGGGTTTTCTGGAACCGAGAAGGGCAGGGTGGAAGAGAGAGCTAAGGCACAGTGGCAGGAGCTTGGCACCCGCACAGAGAATCAATCTGGAGTAAAAGCACAGAAATGGAAACTGGGCAGTTCATTCAGGCTGAGGAGAGTCATGTAAGAAGAGGAATGAGGAAAACTGGACTCATAGGTTAAAGCTAGATTGTAAAAATCCTGGGATGACATCCTCGGGGCAAGGAGGTTGTTGCTTTCTCTCCCAGACTCTGTTGCATCCTCCACGGCCGATCAAGTCGTTTGGCTAGAAATCCCTTTAACGTGTGTGCCCGGGGTTTGCTCCAATTCCCCTAAACTAGGAGCTTACATTAATCCCACATACCTTTCACAGCATTCAACTCAGGGCCGGCATTAAATACAAACCTAAGGTGATTAACTCCAGACATCTCTATAGATGCGGAGATTGCTTCAGAGGTGGTCCACAGCTTAATATGGAGCAATGCGAAGAAGCCCCTGACTTGTGCTTGTCTCTCTGTGTCTGGATGGTGTGATGTGGAGATGGGATACCTATGGCTGCTTTAAATATGCCAGACTAAGAGAAGGCAGCTGGAGAATAAGCCTGACATTGGGAGGGGCACCAAGAGAGAAACCAAGACACAGAGCTAAAGTCCTGATCCTGTTGTGCCTAAAACCCAAATCACCTTTGGATTTCTCAGCTAGGTAAAGCAGTATATTCTCATTACCTTTTAACTTGACATGAGTTCGTTATTGTTCCTTTCAACGAAGAGTGTCCCCACAGACTTATTATTCAGGAAACAGGGCATCTTTGAAGGTTTCCAAACATGGATACCAGGTGATCAGCGTGGCATGCTAGGAAGAACACTCTGCTATCAGAGTGCACACTGGACCGGAGCAGGCAAGTTTAGAAGCAGAGAGAGAACATTGGGGATGATATCACAGTAGTATGGATGGCTGATAAATCCTAACTTCAGGTATGGCCGCATGAATATAGAAATGCAGAGAAACTGAGAAACACTGCCGGAGTTTAACTGAAGAATTTCTTCAGTTGACAGTTAGGTGAGAAATAATGTTTTATCCCTGGTTTGTGCTCTGTTTGTCACCACCCCCTAAGGGGTGGAGTCAGCTCACACGAATATCCCAGTGAGCTCTACAAAGGAGTTATCCTTAACATGACCCTGGCATGGAAGTAAGAATACCCAGCCCTCCATTATTTTAGACTATCCACAGTCTAGGTCCTGAGGCCCAACGTGGAGTGTCAACCGTAGGAATGAGAGAGCTGGGAAAGAAACAGAAAGGTGAGGAGGGAAGGAGAGAAGATGGGTATAGAGAGTATCCATAGTTGGGTGGCTTCCAAGAGGATGTTGATTCCAAGTGACCTAACTGATTTGGGGATGGGGTGGGGAAAAAAGGTGGAAAAGATAATAAGGACACGGTGAGGAGGAGATACAACTGGGTAGTCATAAGGATGATGATATTCAGGATACTAATAAAGTGAATAAATGTCAGCCCCTGGGTAAACCATTTAATATGTTTAACCTATCTAACTTTTACATTCACCCTGTGACCCAGATGATAACCATCAGCCTTAGAAAGGTAAGGAACTCAAATGAGACGAAACAGCTAAGAAGTGTTGCAGCTTTCATTGAAAACAAGTATGTCTGTCTGACCGCATTGTTGTAGATTGAGGTGTTTGTAAGAAAAAAATACCATTCATGTTCTCCCACTCTAGTTGAATCTCTTACCCAAGGACATTCGTTACCAACACTCATTCCTCTCTAGCCTCAGCATGAATGTGACTTCTGGCACATTCCTGCTGTGCCAGGGGCCCCCCACATAGGGCCCCCTCCTATGGCATTCCTTTCCCCTGCCCCTATCATGGCATTAACTGCTGAACTATCTGCTTTCTATGTCAGACGGTGGCCTCTGTGAGGGTAGAGGCTTGCCAGTTTTGCTCACTAATTGGCACTCAAATGACCTGAATATTCAATAACTATGTCGAATAAATGAATGAGGTCAGCCGGGAGTGAGTTGAGAACAGAATGTTACATGTAATAAGGAATATGTGTGTATGTTTGTGTAGGGAACTTGTTTTTAGAAATAAGATCTGGAGAACAGCAAGAATGTGCTGGGGCTTTCCTTCCAGTGCCATTGAAGACTGGCTGGGACAGGGAGATTTTTGCACTGGGTGGCAAGGTATGTTTACTTATCATTGTGATCCCCACACGGCCTTTAAAAGCCTAGATTTAGCATGAAGATTCCAACTTCAGATGGTCTCTGGAGACCTCCTTGGTGACTAGTGCAAGAACTTTGCTAGTGAAGGGAAGTGAACAAAAGCAAGACAAGAAATGGTCAAGGAGAGAAAAGGCCAGACAACCCAATTTCTTTCCACAGGCACTCAAGTAATTAAAATAAAAACAATTACTCATATACATAGAGCAGGTCAGCACATTTTTTCACAGAATGAGGGAAATGCACAACTCCTAAGAGGCAGTGATATAAATATTTCAGCTGATAGTACATCCAGGACCAAGAAGGTAAAATAAACTAGATTTAAACAAACAATTTGACACAGAACTGCAAAAGGCATTGTGAAATTCTGCAAAATTGCAGATCCAATTTCCCTGGAATATACTTCTGCCTAGCAAATACTTGACAATTATTCATGTTGGAGAACTAGGCAGAAATGCAGACAATGGGAAAACAAACACTCAATCATCAGGTTTCAGAATGCTGTGGTGTCCAGAAAATGCCTATGTTCGCCTCTTTTTCTCTGAAGCCTGGAACTGGCCTCCTGATTTCTATACCTCCCAATGTACTCACGTATCTTGCCATTAGCAATGAAATGTGACTTCATGGGTGAGAGGCTAGAAGGACTCACCAGTTGCAATGAGCTTTTGTAAGTAGAGGGTCTCTGCATTTCTGGATCTCCTGAATTTACCTTCTGATTTTCTTTGTTGAGAAGTTACCATGTGCTGGGTTATCAGCCACACCACATTGCTTTGTTGCATTGTGTTTTTGTTTTTAATGAGATCCTGAGTCGTCAAGTGGTGTTCTTTCCCATGTACAAGCCACACATTCAGATTCTCTTTCTGAAATTCCAGATCTGCTTCATTTCACCTCTTGCTACCATTCTACGGCCTCATGTTGGTGTCCAAGACAAAGTCCAAATTTCTGAGCCTGGCACAAAGAGGTCTTCAAACTTATTTCCCAGGGTTGTGTGGAGTTGTCACCTAGCTGGGTTATTGCTCCTCTAAAGCGTTGTTGTGACTGATGTCCTAACTATCATACCAGCGGTAACACCTTTCCATTCCATCACCCTTGCGCCTCTGGCCATTTCTGCCCTAACCCTTTAGTCTGAGCTCCAGAAGCACCTTAGTGGTGAAGCCTTTTTCCATTCTCCTAGGTGGACCTGGAGCTCTTCTATACAAACCCGATTTCAGGTTGTTTAGACCTCAACCGATCACTTGGGATAGCCTCTCATCCCTTTTTACATACAAATGGCTTTCTTCCCCAAGGCTATGCACCCCAGGGCAAAGGCTGTGTGTTACTCTTTCCTGTGGTCCCCTGGCTCAGCATCCTGCTCAGTGCACAATCAGCACTCAGCAAATAGTCGTTGCCGAAGAGGCTGTCAGTCTCTAAGGCTGGATACGGATTTTTGAGTGTCCAGGCAGGATAAAATATTTTGCACTAGCTTTGCCTTCATTATAACTGTTACCATCCCTTCAAGTACTACATTCAGAATCTACTACCGCTCTTATTATCATTATTTATTTTAATTATTTTTTTAAGTTTTATGAATGTTCATTTTGTTTTATTCTCATTAGATTATTATCTTGATGTTAAAAATAGCAGGCCATTTTTATCCAAATCATTATTTGCATTTCTGTAACCAAACACAAGCAACAGAAAGGATATGAAAAAATGAGCAAATATTAATCAGACATATTACTGTCTAAATTGTATGTGTCAGTTTTCTAAGTAGCTAGCTATAATCAGAATATTCTAAAAGAAGAATGGGTTTGTATTTAATGTATTTAATGTCAACACTTACAATCCTCTATTAAACAGATTTTGTTTATATGAAATGGTTTTTTAAAATTTTTATTTTTACTTAATTCTTGTTCAAGTACAGTTTTCTGTCTTATATTCCCAGCCTTGCCCACCCCACCCCCAGTGCTCCCCACCTCCCTCCCATTTCCGCCCCCACCTTAGTTATTGTCCATGTGTCCTTTATACTTGTTCATGTGAGTCCTTCCCCTTTTCCCCTATGATTCTCTCCCCTCTCCCCTCTGGACCCTGTCAGCCTGTTCCGTATTTGAGTGTCATTGGTCATATTTTGCTTGCTTGTTTGTTTTGTTGTTTAGATTCCTGTTAACGGTGATATTTTTATTTAATTTTTATCCACATTTTACCCACAGGAGTGTTGCCTGTTCTGAGGGGTACCATGCTTAGATATTGCAGAATATCATGTAGCTAGAAAAATATCTTCAATGTCATATAGTCTAAACTCAAGTCCAGAGTTCAAATACCTCAAATGCTAACAACCACGAGGAATTAATATTTCCCAAGGGAGCTCTGCTCATTTGAAAGAGTACAATTTACATTCTTTTTTTATTATTTTCAATTGCAGTTTACATTCAGTATCACTTTGCACTAGTTTCAGGTGTATAGCATACTGGTTAGACAGTCACAGACTTTACACAGTGGCCCCCTGATATTTCCAGTACCCAACTGGCACTATACACAGTTATTACAATGTTATTGACTATACTCACTTTGCTACACTTTACAACCCTGTGATGATTTCGTAACTACCAATCTGTACTTCTCAATTCCTTCACCTTTTTCACCCAGTTCTCCCAACTCCCTCACCCCTGGCAACCATCCACCCATCTGTCCTCCGTGTCTGTGAGTCTGCTTCTGTCTTGTTTGTTTACATTGTCCTTCAGACTCCACACACAAGTGAAATCATAGGAAATGCGTTTTTCTCCGACTGACTTATTTCACTTAGCATAACACCCTCGAGGTCCATCCATGTAGACCGCATTCTTGCCAGTCAGCCATTTCCAGGAAGCAGAGGAAACGTTTTCATGTGGTTTGTAAGATGTTTCACAAAACATCACCCAGCTACCTCCTCTCCGTGTGAGCCATTTTCTTGTTCTTCAGCTTCAACTTTGCGCGCAAGCACTGCCTTGTGGCTCTTACCGTGTCACCCCGTTTCACTGGTCTGCACTCTGCAGATGCTCCACCTCTGCCAGGAGTGGCCGCAGTCTGCCAGCCATGCCTGCCGGTAAACCACAAACATCCTCCACAGCGAAGCTCGGTCTACTCTGAATATCTTTGCCAGAGATCTTCTGTTAATTAACCTCGAACATTGTCCTTTGCACGTATTTATCAAAGCAGAATGTGAGTTTTTTGAAAGTAGTTTTTTTCCCCCTTATATTTATCTTTGGTTCCTAGTGCCGTTCCATAGGCTCAGTTGCCTGGTAGCAACTTCCGGGGCTGGAAGAAAATGGACTAAGAAAAGGCCTATCCTAGCTTAGTTTCTTTGACCCAGGAAATTTCTCCTAATTCTGCCTTTTAATCATGCTTGCTTCTTTATAACTGACCTTAGGACGTGACCTCTCACTCCTACTGTAGCAGGCTGCCTTGGCTTGTCACGTAAAAGTTCATCTTCGGATGGTCGCTGTTTATCACAATGCATGTGATCCAGGTCCTGGACTTCGGTTCCCCTTTGGTTTCATTATAGCCCGCTCCCAGCTCACCTCTGGCTCCTGAGATCCCTGTGGAGCCATAGCATCACCCTTAGCTCGCCAAGGAGGCAAAACCAGGGAAGAAGCTGGTACTGTCCTCAGGATAAACTGGGTGCTCTGTGTGTATCTGGGCACATGTACCCAACTCCCACTTATGCTTATGGCAAATACATAGTATCCTATGTTTTTCTGTGTCACTACATGATCTTATGTGATCAGAACATCAAGGCTCGTGCGATAATTACAGTTAAAATTCTGGAGTCCCTTGAGCAATAGATTAAAACAAACTATGAATTTTGAAAAGACCCCCATCTCTCCTGCATTCTGTTTTGCTGCCTGCAAGTTGGAAAAGAGGGATGTGTGTTCCTGGATTGCTTCTTAATCAAGTTCATAAAGTTGTTTGGGGAGCGTTTCTAAGGGCATGCGCTCAAGTCCGTTGGGATACTGTGATGTGGAATCTTCATGGATTGGACTCAAGCCTTTGTATTTGGAGGAACATCTCCAAGTCAGGCTGGTGGTTGGTCAGCCCTGGCAGAAAGCCACTACACAAGAGTATCTCTAAGGCATCTGTGTGGTGGCCATGTAAGTATAAGGTCCAGAAAGTTTTAGAGCTGACTGATAAATAAAGCCCTTATTTTTTTCTTTAGAATAAAGCCATGCTAGGCTACTTGTCGAAATTCCCCATTCCCTTAATACACTTGTTTGGAGGGCCGCTGGTGGAAGATTCTGCACTGAGCCCTGTCCAGCCAGAGGTTGCAGCAGTGAGAATGTGTCAGTCAACTACTCTGGTTAATACCTCAAGTTACTGCATGAAGCTCGGGTTACCTGTTAAAAAGTCTGTAATCAATTAATTATCATTTCTTATTTGCCTTTCAGTTCCATAAGTATGGTACTATTTTTTGTAAGTTTCTCAGATTGAAAAAAAAAAACATGTTTCCAGGAAATGGGAACCTACGAAAAAGTAAAATGTTATAGGTAGGAAAATGGGTGAAATGCAGTTAAAAACTTATTGAACTCAAATTCAGTTCAGATCCTGGATTCTGTGGTTATTTGCTAAGTGTTTTGTGAAAAGTCAGTTTACCTCTCTGGGGACCTCAACTTTCCATTGGTATGATGGATGAATGGACATCACTTACATACCTTAACTAATGAGTGAGATCTGAGGTATTCATGACTGTAGTAAATGATTTAATGAATAGTGATGCATGTGCTTGTTTTCCTTCAACCCCGTCTTCAGGGAAACCTCCATAGGTAAAGCTAATTAGAGTTAGGGTCTCAATGGAGACAATGACCAATAAGTAAATAAGTCCAAAGACCCCTTATTCTATTGTATAGCTTCATTGACCTAGCTGACTGCTCATTCAGAAGAACTTAGTACTTTGAATACACATTGCATTTCTGCAGGGCACACGGATGGGAAAATTTGGAAATCACATGGGTGCAGTCATTTTAAGTTATTCAATTATACAATTCCAACCAAAAGTCATCTCTGGTCCTGAAAGTATTTTATGTTTTTTTTTTTTTCCTTCACCAAGTGTACTGTTTTCAAGCTTTCACAGCTTTTGATAAATTGATGATAACAGACCAGTGTCCACTCGTTAAGAGAATGAAGGGTAAGTCAAAATATAAACCTTCCTTTTGGTGATAATTCCACATTAAACTTGGAACATTCCCAATTTTCAGAACAGCTTTAAAGACAGAGTGGGTCAAGAATTGTTACCTCCTTTTAGGATGAGGGAATCCAGGGTATGGAGAAAAGCTTGCTCAAAGATGTATACAGTAGCAACTAGGAAAGTTTCTGACTACAAAGGACTAAGTCCAAAAGATCAATGCAACTTTCTGCATCTTTTCCATCACGCTAGTAATATATCTTAAAAACAAAAAAAATATAACACCTTTTCATGATTCATTGTGTCATAGGCAGAGTAACTAATTAATAAAAACACTCCACCCCTACTCCTTTCTTCCAGACAGATGCTCTTAGAAAATCTAGTTCTTTTTTCTTAGGTCAATGACTTTATGGGAAATATTTAACCTATCTGAAGTTCAGTTCTTCTTATTTATACGTGAGGAGTGGCTGTTAACTACCTTATATGGTGTAGGAAAATTCATTTAGGGCAAAGTCAAGTCTTTCTACAGATTTATCTCCAGNAAAAACACTCCACCCCTACTCCTTTCTTCCAGACAGATGCTCTTAGAAAATCTAGTTCTTTCTTCTTAGGTCAATGCCTTTATGGGAAATATTTAACCTATCTGAAGTTCAGTTCTTCTTATTTATACGTGAGGAGTGGCTGTTAACTACCTTATATGGTGTAGGAAAATTCATTTAGGGCAAAGTCAAGTCTTTCTACAGATTTATCTCCAGCACTGAATATGACAGCCGACACAGAGCAAGTGCTGAGTAAGTGCCCTATTCTGACTAATCCCTTCCCCATCCTCACTGACAAGTTGCCTCTAGGATCCAATATCAACTCCAAAATGCCATATGGTATCAAATAAGGTGAAGGAACATGCATTCATACAATTTTAAACATTCATCCCCGAATTGCTTTTTCCTCCCGATTCTCTCAGTTGTGTTACTCTCCTAGAGAATTGCTGCCCCCCTCCCAAAACACACACAGAATTTCAACACCTCCCTCGGGTTCTCTTAGTACTTCCAGCTATTTTTCTTCATGTTTGGTGTTCGCATTCTCCATTGGACATGAAGGAATCCCCAATTCACTGGTCATAGGATTTCTCAGTTTGTGAAGGGTTTCCTACCTAATCTGGCTTTTGAGAACCGCCTGTTAACCTTACCTGGGATGAGCCCAAGTAGCTCTCATCAAATTCAGTCGGAAAGCTAGTGGGGGCAAAGGGGAAAACACTTGAATTTCTTGGCTCTTCCAGGCCCAGCCCAGGGAATATCCAATCAAACCACTTCCCAGCCACAAAATGAGAAACACTGTGAGTCCCTTTCTCCCTAGGTATCAATAGCTATTTGCTTAGCGTTGGTCACTGTTAAGGCTGTCATACTGTACTTACATTTTTTTCATAGGGAAACTCATAATGGATAAGCAATAGCGAGAAAAGGTCTTCTGTACCTTTCCAAGAAGCTGAAAAACATTATTCTGCTCCAAAATACCAGACACATGACTTTTTTATTCTACCTTGAACCTGATCCAATTTCTCTATCTTGATACATTCTTTTCATTTTTTATTGTTTATTTGATAAAAATTTGGGGAAAAGAGAGACAGATTTAAACAGACACTGTACCAGACCCTAGGCACTTACAAATAAATAAGATATAGTTTCCATCTCCAAGAAGGACAGAGTTAATAGATAAAGACAGACAGGCACACAAAATAGCAACACAATGACGTGAGTGTAATGAGAGAGGTGTGTGCACCAAAGGAAGATGGCAGTAAGGTGAGAGTATGCATTTCTTACAATAGGCTGGGAGAAAGAGGTTCTGATTTAGGCAATTCGTTCTGCTTTTTGAAAGTGAAATAATCAAATAACAGAGCAAATTGTGCTGGGGAGGTCATTTGAGACGTTATTGTAAAGTAGAGCACATTGGGGAGTTTATACTTATCTTCTAGGTAATGGGCAGCTGTTGGGGAAAAAATTAAACAGGAAAGAAACCACTTAGGATGCTCACTCCAACAACCAGTTGGGGACACAGATTGATGGGAAAGATATAGGGAGAAAGAAACATGGTTAAAGAGTGGTAGCCCTAGTTCAGGTCAAGAATAATATGTATCTGAACCAGGGAAATGAGAATAAGAATGAAGAGAAGGTGGTATATTTGAAAATCATGTAAGGTTGAAATTAATAGAGTCTGTTGATTAATATATACGAAAGGTGAGGCAAGGAAACATAGAGTGTGGATCCCATACTTATGATGGAAATGTAGTTTGTAGATACAAATGGCACAAGAGTCCTGTTGAGCTGCTTTTGATCTCTGAAAATGTTCCCCAGTGAACAAGGTGGTCTATTTCCTGATCTCTAATGCCATATCTTGTCCTGCTTTTGTCGTAGGTGGTCTCCCCAAAGTAAAATAAAATAAATGCTCCTGGTCAGATTACTTCCCTGTGCAGATCACTTCTCTGTCACTCCTTTGCTCTCAGAATTAAGCCCAAACTCCTTAATATGGATTATACATTGCTTGATTTGGTGTCCGCTTGCCTTCCTAGCCTTACTTACTCACTGTTTCCCCAGTCCTAATTCCATTTCCCTGTACCCTGTGATCTAACCACAATGAACTTCCTTTTAATTTTCACGTATATATCATTAAAAATGTAGTTTTCTTTGCTAGGAACCACCATCACTACACACACACACACACACACACTATTGCCTGGTAACTCCCTATTTATGTTTAAAATACAGTTAAAGTGTCATGTCTTTGGTGCATCCTCTCCATTGCTCCCCACCCCTCAAATGCAAAATTTATTCCACATCTTCTCTCCCTAAACCCTTTGTATCTACTCAGTTACAACACTCGACTCTAATTTCTGTTTTAAAATATTCGTTAAGTCAAGCACTATGCCAGTGGTTAAGGATACATTGATAAATAGCACCCAAACACTCACCAGTTGTGTGAGTTAAGAAGAGTTCTTTGTACTTTGAGAGTGGTATTCTTGAGTAATTATAATTACAGTCATGGAGGAGGAGCTAGGGTAAACATTCTTCTTATGATATAGATTAATTAAGCTATGGGAATACTAAATACTCTTGACTCATGGACCACACAGCCACCACCAATGTCATGACTGGAACCCACTAATATGAAGCAGTGTCATTGTGATTTATAAGAAATATGTATTAGGTTTAGATCCCATTCCTGGCACAGAGCTCCTAAAATCCTTGAAAGTTCCTGTGATAAGAGCCACAAAGGTGTCTTTTGTTATGTTAATGAGGTAACTGGTAAACCCTCAGGTAACTTGAGGGTGGAGGCTGGTTGTCAAGGGAACCAACCACCTGATTAGAATGTTGAAACATTTAACACCTCCTATTCCTCAGCTGGAGAGGAGAGGAGCTGGAGCTTGAATCAATCACTGGCCACTGGTTTAACCAATCATGACTATGCAATGAAGCCTCCATAAAATCCCAAAAGGGCTGGGTTTGAAGAGCTTTTAGGTTGGTGAACACGTAGAGATTGGGGGAGTTGGGTGGAGAAGGCATGAGAGTCCCTTATCCTCTCCCTGGACCTTGCCCTGTGTGTCTTTTCCACCTGGTTCTTCCTGAGTTAAAGCCTTTGATAATAAACTGGTAATCTGGTGTGCAAATGTTTCTCTGAGTTCTGTGGGGTGATCTTGTAAAATAATCAAACTGAGCAGGGGATTATGAGAAGACTTTGCTTTAAAGCCAGTCTGTCAGAAGCACAGGTGATTTTCTTTTTTCTTTTTTTATTATTGTTGTTTGAGTACAGTTGTCTCCATTTCCCCCCCACCATTTCCCCCAACCCCAGCCATCCCCATTTCCCACCCTCGATGCTACCCTCTTTGGTTTTGTCCATGTGTCCATGTTTGTTTTGTTTGGGGGATTTGAACATGTGTGCTCTAATCTATTTGCCTCTCTCTAGTGCTTTAGTGGTTATACCATAAATTACACAAAATAATTAATGAATCCCTCTGCTAACAGATAGTTTTATTCCAATGCTGAACAATAACATGGACTTTGAAATGTTTTTATTCTTCTTACGCCTCCCTAATGTTCTTGTAGTTGTTGACTAGTCTTTAAGTTGCATCTTGGATGTTTTCTATTTTTTGACTTCATACTGAACACTATTGATGTGCTTTGGACAGCCAGGGTTTGGCTGTGCCCAAATGTTCGCTGTTTCTTTGCATCATAGAGCTTATTACTGGGATTATGTTTCTCCATAGTATATCCTCTATACATTTCTTTTATGAAAATTACTTCAAAATCTATTTACTGTTTATTTGTATAAAAATGTCATTATTTCAGCCACATTCTTTAAAAAGTTTTGCTGGCAATGCAATCCAACCAAGTTTTTTGACACATTGAAATATTTTTTATCTTCTTCAATTACTCTAGCCCTAATTGATTTTTATTTCTTCATCATTACAATTTAACTGCCAGCATCTATACATTTATTTAAATGTGCTTAATTTTTTTGTTGTTTGATCGAAGCATTCTACCACACTGGAAAAAAACCTTAGGATTTGATTACATAATCTCTTTGACCTTGTATACTGGACCTTGTATACTGATACCTTTTTAACAGGGTTGTGAGAGTCAAATTAGTTGAGCTGGTAGAGGTAAAGTGGAGACCATTGTGAGTTCCTCGACAAATGGCATTTACTATTAGTAGAAAACCTTGCATATTGTCTTGTAGTTGTTTCATAATGTCTCTGCAAGGGTGAGTTTATGCAGGGGGCTCACTAAACACTCAATGATTTAATATTCAAGGAATCTTGGGTTAGTACAAAAATATAAGCCATTTCAACTCCGAAGTGGCTGGACATTCCAAGTGCACAGACATAGAGCAAAGGACAGGCAAGAATGATGTGTGGAATGCTCAGAGCACCGTAGAAAGCTGGCCTTTTTGAGTAAAGACATCTGTCAGCTATTGGCTGACCTTTGGCATGGAAAGCTACTCTGGAGTCCTCTCAAACACCACCCGAATGCACTGGGTTTCATTACAAACAGTAGATATAACAAACAAGCTGGTATTTTCCTGAGGTCCTTTTTTTTTTTTTCTAAATCACAACATGCCTTGATTGTTTTTCAATTTAGGAAGTGTAACTCCTCTTGGCTTTGGAGGATAATGATGCAATGGTTGTGATTAATACTGTAATTTAGTTTAAATTTCTACAATTTCTTATCCCCAATAGGTTTCTATAACTTTGGCTTGCTATCATCTGTAGATATTCTGACTACCACATACTTCAAAGGACTATAAAGGTAGAATCCAGCTGCTAATAACAGTAGTAACAGGGGCCAGAGATTTAAAGTCAATGTATAAATAATTACCTTTGGACTCCCAGCCCAGCACTCAGTTTTCAGGAAGGATGATTCTCTGTGCTCGTAAAATATATGTACTTTTACAGGTTGGAGGGTACTCAGAAAAAATGCCATTCCATTCGCTCCTTTTATAAATGGGGAAACTGAGACTTAGTGAAAAAACTGGGCTTTTCAAAGCTCTACCATTGACTAGAGCCTATTGCCTTCCCGATCAGGGTTCTTAATGACTCTGGCCTCTGCAGAGAGCACTCCTCTCACTGACTTGTGGTCTCTGGAGATCAGTGCCAGGGATGAGAAAAGTATCTCACTTAGCTCACATTGCTGGTGGTTGCAATATTAATCAGAAAATACATACTTGGGGGCAGAGATGAACTGAATACAGACCCTGACCTGGAGGATTGAAATAATAATAGATGAAATGTATTGAGGGTTTACTATATGGTAAGCAGCATTCGTAGGGCATATGAATATGTATATTCATTTAATGTGTGTATAAATGAATATGTATATTCATTTAATGTGTGTATATTCATTCAATGTTTATAGCTACCCTGAAAATGCAATGCCCATACCGAATATTCAATGCATATTTTCTGAATTAAATAATATAGCATTTTAATTATACTTTTTATTTTGAGATCATTGTAGATTCACATGTACTCATAAGAAATAATGCAGAGATTCCATTAACTATTTACCTAGTGTCCCTCAATAATAGCATCTTGCAATATTACAAACAAGAAACTGACATTGAGACAGTCTACTTGTAGTGTTTAAATTTCCAACATTTTATATTCATTCATTTTGTGTGTGTGTTTAGTTTTGTTACCAGTGAAACGCCATCTATTACCGGTAGAAGTAAGGTTCTTGTGGTATCTAAAGGCATCTCATTCTGAGATGCACATGGGAGGATGCAGCTCTGTGGTATGGTCTTCTGAAAATGTACAATTAGGGAGGTTCCCCTCCTGGCTTCCCAATGTCCCACGTCAGTCCATCTCACCATGGACAAAGCCCAGTCTTGTCTTCAGTAGGGCCGGAGTGAAGGCCACTGCCCAGAGTCAATGCTTCATAGCAAAGTCCAGTCCAGTCCAGCGTCCAGCTGGCTTAGCGCGTGTTTCCAGCAGCAGTCCGTTTCAGACTCCCTACTGTTGGAGCCTGCATGTGGAGTTGCAGGACCGTGGGTCATGTGGCTGCTAGGACATGGCCGTGGAGAAAGGATGTGCAAATGGATGGAGCAAGTGTGGGTTTCTTGGGGGGGAGAGAGAGAGAGACAGAGAGCAAGATTCTTTCTTCCCCTGAGATTAGAATAGCTTGGGTGTGGGATGGACCAGGTGCTTTCTCAAAATGACCAATCAACTTTGCAAACTTTTGTGTGCTGCTGGGAGGTCCACCTCCCAACCAATTCCTTCTTTCTCTAGGCTAGACCGACAGGTCTCTCCGATCTAGCACATGACCCTGCACCGTGTTGACTTCTGTTCCACGTGTGCTTGCCTTTCTGTGCTCCCACTGGACCGAGGGGGCAGGGAGAGGTGTTAATCCCCTTGAGGAAATGCTGTAATCCCCAGGGTTGTGAAGCTGCAGCTTCCTGGCTAGCAAGCAGTTTTATGCTTCCCAGTTTATTAAACTTGATGTCCAGTTTCCTTTGCTCTCATTCCTAGCTAATTACCACCAGTAATAGTTTTATACAATGTTATCACACATGTATCTTTTTATAGCCACCAACCAAGTCAAGAAAGAGCAGTTTCCATCATCATTAGTGTGTCTTACATTGTCCTTTAATAAACACACTCACCTCCCTCCCTGCTGCCACCACCTTTACCCCTAATCCCTGCACATCAGTGACCAGTTTTCCATGTCTAATTTTGCCACTCAAGAGAACTACATAAATAAAATCACACTGTACGTAGGCTTTCGAGATGTTTTCTTCACTTTGAGATCCATCTAAGTTATAACAACAGTTATTTTTTTAATTGCTGAATAATATTTCATGGTATGGATGTATCTCAGTTTGTTTAACCATTCTTCATTAAAGGATATCTAGATTGTTTTTAGTTTTTGGCTACTCAAATAAAGCTGTTATTAATATTTGCGTACACTTTTTCACTTGAACATAAGTTTTCATTCTTCGTGATAAATGCCTGAAGGTAAAATTACTGGGTCAAATGCTAATGGCTTGTTTAGTTTAATAAAAAACTGTCAAACTCTTCCAAAGTGGCTGTGTCATTTTAAATTATCACCAGCAGCATGTGATGGATCAGGGTCTGCACATCCTGACCATTTGATTTTTATTAGCATGCTTTGATAATGCCACTGAGATTCAGGCCAACCTAGTAACTCCAGATATTCACTCAACAAATATTAGGTGATCCAAAGACCTCTCTTTATGCCAAGATCCAGCAGCAAATAAAACAAAAATCTCTGGTTTTATGGAACCAGAGATAGTCTAGTGAAGAAGGTGGGCAATGTATTGAAGAAATGCAAATACTAGAAGCCATAGTATGTTACTTAGTGACAATAACTGAGGGTGAAAAGAGCCAAGGCATGCTTTTGGGTAGCATTTACATTTTAGAAAGGGTTGGCTGTTTAGGTGACTTTTTGTAAAGACCAGAGGAAGTAAGGGGACCAGCCTTGTGGACATCTGAACGATGCATATTCGAGGTCGGGGGAGGGCAAATACATGGCCCTGATGTGGGAGCTCAGCTTGGTGAGTTTGAGGAACGTGGAAAAGGCTCCAGAGGCTGGAGTGAGGTGATAGGGTGTGCATGATAGGGACAGATCACACAGGGCTGTGTGGGTTTGGGGAGTGACTTTGGGTTTCATTCTGAATGAGACAGAGAGCCACCAGTGGGTTTTGAGTTCAGAAATGACTTCATCTGACTGTGCTTTTGTACGATTAGGGTGATGTCTTTACCCAAGATTCTGTGACTGAGAAACAGAAGAGCCTAGAAGATCTCCGGCTCTGGTAGAGAAGAGGCAAAAAGTATTGATTAACAATACCACATAGTAGTGGGTGCTGGAGGTTTTATGAGTAAGTTGGAGGAGAGAGGAGGAAGGGAACCTCTCTGTCTGGGAGGTGAGGAGCCATCCTAACCTCCAAGCTCCCTGCTCATTAGTTTTCAGGTGGAGACCGAAAGCAGCCAGGGATCATCACTGCTCTCTCCTCCAGCCCTCTCCTTCCTCCCACTTCTCTCTGCCTCTCCTCTATCTCCTTTACTTTTTTTAAGAAAACAGGGTTAAGGGAAATCTGTAAATCTATACTCTAAAGAAGTCTGTCTTGGTTTTTTTCTTCTTATAACTTTGTTAAAATATTAACATGCAGGAACCCCCTACTTCTCTCACTGCCAACACTAAATGTTCCAAGGACATCTCCTCTCTAAGCTCAGCTTTGCTCCATCAGTCATTCACGACAAAGGCACTTTTGCAATGTACTCAGACAGAGACCACTGGATTGTGAAATGAATCAGTTGATAATTCCCTGCGTCACCTTCGTTTCTAGGGTTTAGTGAACATCAAAGGAGATAGCAGATGTGAAATGTTACTAGACAATTGCATGTAACATAATCATTGGTATTTTAAAAGTGATCTGTTTTGCAACAATTTCAAACTTACAGAAAAGTTACAAGAATGATATGAAGAACTATATTCTTTCAGATGCTGCATTAGTTTATTAGGAATGCTGTAACAGAGCATCACAGACCAGACAGTTTAAACAACAGAAAGTGTTGTCTCGCTGTTCTGGAGACTGAAATCAAATATGAAGTCTGAAATGAAAGTGTAGGCAGGACTGGCCTCTCTTCTTGCTGTGTAGATGGAAGTCTTCTCCTTGTGTCTCTTCACATTGTCTTCCTGCTACATGTGTCTCTGTGTCAACATCTCCCCTTCCTATGAGGACAGCAGTCATACTGGATTATGGCACACACTAATGATCTCATTTTAACATGATTATTTCTGTAAAGACACCATCTCCAAATAGTCACACTCTGAGTTACTGGGAGTTAGGATTTCACCATATGAATTTGCAGGAGGGGGCGGGGACGCATGGTTAGACTCCTAACACATGGATTCCTCACATTTACTCTTTTCCTTCTTCTCTCCTCTGTACCTGTACTCGTTGTCATTAGCTTTTTTCTGAACCATTTGAGAACAACAGCAGCTACGATGTCATCATAACTCCTTAATTCCCCAATATGCATTTCTTCCAGGCAAAGACACTCTTATGTAACCACCAAAGAGACCTCCACATCATAATGTCAACCTTGACACCTTGCTGCAGTACTATCATCCAAGCAACATACCCCATGCCAATTTCACCAACTGTTCCAACAGAGTCCCACTTGCCCTGCTGGCTGAGGAATGTCTTTAGGAATATGTTGCTTTTAGTTGGTAGATCTCATCACTCTCCTCTCTGAAAGAGTCGCTTGGCCTTTCTCTGTTGTTTGTGCTCTTTACAGTTTTTAAGAGCATGATTCTTTTCTTTTGCAGGACAACCTTCAAGCAGAACCTGGGTGAAATTTCCTTATGACCTAACGTAGGCTGTGTCTTCTTGATAGAAACACCACAGACACTGCACTGTTCTCTTCCCAGTGACTCACATCAGGAGATGTGATGGTGACTGACCCCACCACTGGTTGTGTCCATCCCGATGCCCTGGTCACAGTGCTGACTGCAAGATTTTCCCACGTGAGGTCACTGTCTTTCCATTGTAGCACATGAGTATTTGGGGGGTAGATATTCAGGGATCACCCTTACATCTTGTTTCTCCAGAACTCTACTCAGAACTGCCTTCATATACATTGATAAGTTCTATCTATATCAACTCCAACTATGATGGTTGCCAGCTCACAGTGATTTTTCCATTTCCATCAATCATTCTATGTTTATTAATTGGCATATCACTACTAAGAAGAAAGATACCTTCACTCTATGTGTTTATGTTTGTTTGGTTTTTGTGTTTGTTTGTTACCAGCATAGACTCAAGAAAGCCAACTAATTCAATGAGTTGTTTTACAGGGTGGGAAAAAGTAGATTTACAGTGTGAGTAAGTAAAGGAAAGTTTATTCTGGTATTACTATTTATTAATTATTGTACTATTTTCTATATGAACAACTGTAAACCTACTTTTTCCCCACCCTGTATGTTCCTACACTATTTATTTTGATGCTTAAATGGTTGGTTCCATCTTTGGTCTTTGGGAGCACCCTCTAGGAGGCTCCTGTGCCTTTTTGAGAAGTTTCATTATTCTTTGAGCTTTTTCTTGCTTTGTGGCAAAACAGGGTAACCCCTGCTCATGTTATACTTTGCCTTTCTCAGCTTTGGAATCAGCTATTTCACCAAAAACTTGTCATTCCTTTTGGTGGAAAACAATGTTTAGAAGCCAAGGTTCTCTGAGGGTTCGACGTGTCCATCGGTACTGCTTTGTCACTGCTGAGGGAGTCCCCAAAGGACAGAGGTAGAAAATAATATAGATGGAAGTATGTGCATATATATGTACACATGCACACACACATTTATATATTATTATATGTATGCATATGTATATACATATACCGGTACATGACAATCCCTGCAGTTGTTTTTAAAAGCCCCCAAATTTGTTTTCACTCTCCCCATCAACGGGTACATTTGGATCTCCTCCTCTTGAATCTGGGTAAACTTGAAACTCATATACGTAGCCCGATGAATACAGCCGAAATGATGTTACATGACTCCTGAGGCCAGATCAGAAAACGTTATGCAGCTTCTACCTTGTCTGCACGCGCACTTTGACAGGAGCCCTGGGCCAGCAGGCAAGAAGTTCACCTACCCTGGGGATTCTAGGTGACTCCAGTCCCCTGTGGTCAGGTCCCTGCCATGTCTTGTCAGCTGAGGCCCCAGTCATTATGAAGCAGGATTAATCTCCACCCTCTTGTGTTCGTCTAGATTCCTGACCCACAGGACATGTGCGCATAAAAATGATTTTTTCACACAACTAAACTTTATGATGGCTTGTTATATAGCAATAAACTGGAACACCTTCCCTTTCCAATACTTCAGGGTTCTTTCTAGATTTCTCCCATTTTACATTCGTAGATTATTTTTCCAACAGTGAAACAATGAGCTCTCATGATTCTCAGACTATTTACTCATTTGCTCAGTCATTCAATTAATTTGTTTAATGCAAGCAATCTCCCAAGCCCATTGGCTTCGTCTTCTGCCCACCTTCGGCCCCCTGGAACCCTGGGCACACCACCACCCTCAGGCACTCCCCCCACCGCACACACATCAGCACCTCCAGGGAGCCAGGTATAACAACTTCTCCATGTCCCCATTCCTATCTGCACTCTCTGTCCTTGGCTGCAGGCCGTGCTGATACCTCTTTAAAGGGAAGAAGGAAAGAAAGAGGAAAGGAGGATGAGGAGAGGGAAGGGAAATTCTATTGCTATTTTAATTTTATTATAGCTGTAAGGAGTTCCAAGGTCCAGATTTAGACAACAGTTAGCAAAGTATAGCCGTACAGACACTTGTAGAGTGTCCACTCTGATCCAGTACCTAAAAGACATTTAACTTTAAAACTTCTCACAAGTAGGTTTCACATGCATATCCCTGGCTAGGTCCTCTGCCTGCTGACCCAGCTCCTTGCTTATCTAATGGTCTGCTTTTTTATTTTACTTATATGCTGTCTCATTTAGAGCTGCCTTTCATTATCTCTGGGGGTTTTCAGTTTGCTGGGCTAGTTTCAAACCGAGGGCAGAGGAGGCTGGTGAGGTAAACACAGCACATTCTTCTTGGACGACCTCCAGAAGTACCTGGACGAGACTCGAGGAGGGCCTGGGGATTGCACAACAGTGGGTGGGAGTGAGAGCCAGAGAATTCTTTTTATTACGCACAAAATGATCCTGTTTTTACAACCTTAAGAGCCACTCATGTAATACGTACACACTTTGAAAAAGAGAGTGTTGTTTATCAAATGTGTCGTCCTTCTTTTTCCATGTAATAGAACTAGATTTGAATCCTGGTTTGCATTTCCTAGCTCTGAAGTCTTAGTCAAATCATTTACTTCTCTTAGTCTTGGGTTCCCTTTTGACAAAATAAGAATAATAATTCTTACTCCACATAATTGGCACCTGGAAATTCTTAGACCTTCTAGTGAGTTTCTTTACAAAGAAAAGATCCCGATTAATACTTTTTTTTTCTGTCGTATGATCCTTGTAAATTGTGGACTCTTAGCTGATATTCATGTATATTTTCCACTGGATGTTGCATCTAGAGATATAGGTTATATTCTTACAAATAAATAGAAAAAAGACAAGTTCTCGGTGTTTGTATTTGCATAAGACCCTTCCCAGCTGAGGCTCTTGGCTTCCCACATTTATACTAAGAAACTGGGCTTAGATTCCCAACTGTGAATTTTTATTAGAAACGTTGGGTGGAATCTTCAAAATCACAGATTCCCCTGGTGTCATCTAGACTTAATGATTCAAAATATGCATAGTTCGGGCCTTCTTCTCTGTTTCATACAGAAGCTCTGATGTGGTTTATGACACAGCAGCCCAGCTCACCCCTACTAGAAAATCCAGAGGATGATCTTAGAATGACAACATGGCTTGGTAACTAAGGGCTCCGATTCTGGGGACAGATGGGCACAAGTTCAAATGTCAGCTCCTGCACTTCCTCAGCCAGGTGACCTTGGGCATGTCATTTAAACATCTTCTAGCCTTAACTGTAAAATACTGTCTCTGGGTTAGCTTAGAGTCCCCTGCCAAACACACACACCTGCACACTGGACAGGGATCAGGTTGTTTCAAACTCCCCAACTGGCTTGTGGAAGTCCAAGTCCTGCCCAAGGTCTCTATGAATCCCTGGAATAGATTTACTTTCTCTTGGAATCTGATGTTCTACCTACCACCTCTTCCCCTCATTGTACTGAGACAGACAACCATGTTGTCCTTTAGTTTACAAAGCACTAACAACAAAATCACCACATCCAGCGTGTGTGAGTTTGGAGGACTCTACTGGAGCCATCTGGGGGCTTCCCAGGAAGGCTGTGTAGAGTCCTCTGTCATCATGAGGTTTCCTATTTCTCTGTTTCCCACTCATCCTCTCCATCTTGCAGAGTCCTGGGCACCAGAGATACAGGGCATTGCCACTTTTCTCAGGTTTTAATACCAAACATGCCTGTCCAAAGCCATCCAAGTTTTCAAATAAACAAAACAAAACAAATCTCTTTCTATCTGATAGCATCACCCTCCTTTGCACATAGTTGTGGTTTAGGGAAAGGAAGCAGACACTCTTGGTTTGCTCTCTGTCTTTGTTTTGTTCTTGTTCCACGTGTAAAGCACTTAGCAGAGTTCTGGCTTCCATGGCTTTCTGATCACGTGTGACACAGCTACACAGATGCAGCCCAGACATTCTCCCCTTTTGGAGCTCCTGCACCCTCCCCACTCCCTCTACACCTGTGCAGGCAACTCACAGCCCTTATGGGAAACCAGCTGGTATCAACCACTTACCTCAAATCCAGTTTCGTATGTAGATATAAGTATAACCAGAGAATGGTATCTGAATAGTAGGGATTCAAAAGTTAAATCTGACTCAGAAACAACAAATGATTCCTAACATGGATAGTGTACCAACCTGCTGCTTCCTATACCTTTTTATCCTCACAAGCATCTCCACCCTTCCCCCCTCCCCCCATAGAAGGAAACTGAGATTCCAAGAGATCAACTGGATGACTCAAGATTTGAATTCAGAACATGTTGCTACAAAGCCTAGCTTGTTCCACTGTATCACATTATCTTATAAGTAATTAGCGGAGAGCTCTGAACCTTGTTACATTGCAAAGATGTTAACTGATCTAAACAAGGTGTCATTGACACACATACATCAATATATAGATCTAATGGAATAATTGTCATTAATGATAATAGTTTTTTTTTGCTTTGATAGTTGAAGTTAATCGCACTTTATCCATAAACTTATAGAGCACGCCCTTGTAAAAAAGACAATTTTAAAAAGAAAATAAAAGATGAGTCAGTGTTTTTCTATATCTTAGTGACTATTTAATAGAACTGATTAACTCTGTTTAGATTTATCAGAAAATGGCAAAATGTAGTTGATTCACACATTTGAGGCTCTGTGACTCAATGTGATAGATACAGATATTTGTAGCAACTCTTACCTTAATAATTCCTAACAGAAAAAGATCATGAAGACTGGCATTGTCCTCAAATTTCTCACCTATAAATTAGGTTTAGAAAAATACTGGGTAGAAGTAGAAATAAAATGGATACAGTGAGTAGAAAATATATATCACAGAGCCTTAGGTCATGGATACAACTGGCATTCATATTTCACATAACAATCGGTCTATAAAAATACACATTTATTGGCTTATTCCCTCCATCTACCACGAGGAAGATCTTAATAACATCATTTAATGGATGAGAGAACTTAGGCTCAGAGAACTATTGCTCAAAATAACGTGTCAGCAAAGGACAGAACCAGGACTTAAACTGGAGTCCTCTGTCACTAAATTTTACGGTCTTGGAATTATCATATTAGAGGGAAGCAGATCAATAAGAAAGTATAAGGATCGCCTATCATCTATGCAATTTTTAGTAGGTTAAACCTCAGCTTCATCCATAGCATAAACGTATCAATAGGAACTGTAGTTCAATCGCTCATCAATTACCGTTTGTTTAGTTCCCACAGTGCGCCAGGCACGTGGCGGTGGGTATGCAGGGAGGGCTGAGACCCAGGGGCTCTCAAGCTGTGTGGAGCCAGCCGGCAGATAAGCAGGGACAGTCGCAAGTAAGGAAGTACATGTGGGCGCTGTCTAGTTTTCGGTACGTTAGAAAGAGTAAAAAAATCAGTGTTTAGGTCTCTGTCGCTACAAGTTTCTCAGTGCTTTCATCAGCAAATTCCAGGATGAGAGGCACGTGCAACCCCAGGCTGCCCTGTACGAGCCTCGGCAGTAGGAGAATCTGCATCAGTGAAATGCGGCAGCCAGCCTCTGCTCGCCCACCCTGTGGTTTCCGTCGTCTCGTGCCGGACAACGGTATCTCTTGTTCAAACACAGTGGACGCCGATTTACCCATGACCGTTTACCAGAGGCCCGTGTAATATAGACACCAGACAATATACTGGTTTATTAATTTATTTTTAAACAAAGTAAAAACATTTATTAGAGACTTCAGTCAGCAGTCTCTAGACACTTAAGGAAATTCATTTTCTTGTTTTAAAAAACTTCAGCATGTAACACAATGTGGTTTTCTGTTTTCAGAATATTCGTTGAATATCTTTTC
The DNA here is from genome assembly GCF_014824575.4 of Sturnira hondurensis. Lineage (NCBI taxonomy): Eukaryota > Metazoa > Chordata > Mammalia > Chiroptera > Phyllostomidae > Sturnira > Sturnira hondurensis. The sequence continues at coordinate 2,173,935 of NW_028083079.1, read as the reverse complement.
TTGAAGAGATGGTTATATGTTAAAGTATCTTCTCTGGTATGTGATGCATATAAAATAACATATGTAACATTTATGAAGCATTATAATAAAATTGACACTTGAACTCAGTGCCAAATTCAAGATGAGAATAAAACTCTTTTTTAAAATATATTTTTAAGATACTTATTTATTTTTAGAGAAAAGGGAAGGAAAGGAGAGAGAGAAACATCAAAGTGTGGTTGCCTCTCACATGCCCCCGCACTGGAGGCCTGGTCTGCAACCCAGGCATGTGCCCTGACTGGGAATCGAACCAGCGACCCTTTGATTCGCATGCTCAATCCACTGAGCTACACCAGCCAGGGCGAGAATAAAACTCTTGATTCACATCTGCCTATGTGTTCCCATCAAATCCCACTGCTTCATTGTTTATGTGGAAATACTTAAAAAATTCAAACAATATTATAAGGCTTTTAACAAAATAATAGCAATCTTTCAGCCCTTCTTATCACTGTCTTACTTCTCTGAGGCTCACGGTTTCAACACTTTCAAAGTATTTCTTTGGGCATTGTTCTAAGTATTGCACTATATAGTTTTAGTCTTAAACTTATACATTATTCATAGCCCCAGCCATGTATAATGAAGATCTGGCTGTTCTCTCACAATGTGCTCCACGGTCCGTTGCAGGTACCAACACATAAGCACACACATTTCCTCTCTCTTGACTTTTCAAGATAGTTCTATCACATTTCTAATTAAATCAAAGTTTGGTGCTTACATTATTAGACTGCCAATATTTTCAGAGCTGAGCATGAAATATAGTGTAATTCTCTCCTTTCTTTGTATAAATTTTCTTCTCTTTGGGTTTAAAATTGCCTTAATAATCCATTTGTTCAGGGACTGTATTAAGCCTACAAATATTCACCAGAACAGTGTAACTTATTTTGCTTAAATATGAAACAAAGATTCTGTCTATCCATGTACCTATCTATTATTTATGGGTATATTATCTATGTAGGTATGTGTGTATCTTCCCATCTTTCCCCCTACTGATCTCTCTCCTGGAACCCCTATCTTTGGGTTCCATCTGAACCATTTACTCACTGCTCTCTAGAATTCTCAAACAGCTGTTAACCTTGGGCCTTCCCTGCATCCTGATCCTGGGACTCCTCTTGTTCTCTCTTCAGTGTAAAAGCCACTAGTTTCTGAATCCCAACCTTTTCTGGTTTGTATTTTGGTTCCTTCCTTTATCAGGACATGTGAACTTCCTAAATAATGTTAATTTTTTTCAAAGTTTTCAAAGGACTTCTTTTTTTAATTGTTGTTCAGTTACAGTTGTCCTACCTTGAGTCTTTCCATACTTCGACCTACCTTTATTTCACTTTTACATTTGAATGAGGGCCTAGAAATTAGATGTTTAAAGTGTTGATAACGTTAAAGACCTGGCTCCCTTTTCTTCTAGTGCCTAGTGTAATGTCCTAATTGCAGTCAGTACTTCGTGTATGAGCTGTTTCCTTCTGCTCTGAAAATTCCTAGCTTCTTCCCAACACCCTCAGTGTTCTCAGTGTTCACTATGGCATATCTTGATTTGTATTTGTATAATTGTTACACACTCTCTCTCTTTCTCACACACGCACATGCACACACACACACACACACACACACACTTTTCTACCCTCCACTATCAGGTCCTTCTTCCTAAAACTGCTACTGATTATTTTATTCCCAGGGCTTTCTAGGTGGTCCTCTAATATTATGCCATTTTCTTCTCCTATTCTGTAAATATATTTATCTTTTTTTACTTTCTGAGCTTTTTTCTCAACATTATTTTTCAGTTAAATTTGAAAATAGTTTTGAGGTGAAATAATGATTTTTTTTTGTTCTTAGAACATTCCTTTTTATAGCATTGTATTCTTGTTTTGTGTATGTAATGATTTCTTTTACAATTATCATAAAGCTCTGATTATAGTTTGATGTTTTCAGTTTTGCCTTTCATCTTCCAGCCTGTCCTTAAATGTCTGGGAGTACATGACCACCACTTATATTGAGGAGTGAAGAATAAAAATCTGGCCCCAGGGATGGGGGTGCAGTGGTTGATTATTGGATGGATAATCTCCTTGTATAGATCCAATAGTGGCCCCATTGTTTCACTGGAATCTTTAAGTTGTTACCTTCTGTTTATTCCTCGGGGCCATCCAGGATCCCCAGAGAAGACACCACCTGCCACCCCCATCCTCTGTCTGGATTTTAGTTGACTCTTAAAGAAGGTTTGGAGGCCATTGTCACCATCTGGAATATTCACTTAATTTATTTATCTTCAAAGTGGCATCTCATCACTGCCCTCTGCTTTACTGGCCTTTCCACCTTAAATCCTCCCTCATTCTACATCCGCACATTATGAAATTCTTGCCACCTGCTAGGGTCACGAAGGAACAGTCACCTGGATGCACAGGGCTCCAGTTCTTTGCATAGATTCTTCATCAGTCTGGGCTTTTCACCCCATGCCTTTCAAGCTCCTTAGTGCTTCCCATTTTTTTTAGCTTTTCCAGGGTTCTGTGATGCAGATCTGTTTGGTTTTTATTATGATCCTTTTTGAAAAACACTTGGATATCAGGGTATTTTAGTTCACTAGGTCAGTTACTACTTATTTATCTGCTTTCTACCTTGTAAATGTGTGTTAATGCTACTTTTCCAGGTGCTCTTTTTCTGGTTGCCTCCATCCTCATACATTTATACATTTTAATTACCATGTATTGTCATCTTCATGGTGATTCAGAAGAGAACATAAAAAGCATATACACTAGATTAGCATTTTAACTGAAATTCTTCTGTAGTATATTCACATAATACAAATGTGTAAAATGCAAATTATATGAATACAGGTTATTTGCCTATTATGACTATGCACTAAAAAAATATAAATGCATTACCTCCAGAATTGTAAAAATGCAACAGAAATCCTGGAATCCATTTATTTGCTGTTATTTCTTATAGGAACTACTCTATACACACATTTTAGGTTTTATGAACTTTTTTCAAAAACATATCACTCAAGCATATTGAAGAAGAAATACATGATTTTACAGAAATGCTTGTGGAAGTTCAGGGACATATGAGAATACCTGGATAGGACCTGGAGGAAGTGGGGCTTTCCTCAGGAAATGACTCATAGTTCGGACATGGAGCCCAACTAAGAATTGGTCAGAATAACTGGGTTGAATGTGTATGCATGTGTGTGTGTATGTGTATACATGTGTATGTTTACTGGATGTTTAGTACCAGGAGGACTGGGGAGTAAACATGCTTCAGCTAAAGGCCAACATATTTTGAATAACTCTGAAATATTAAGTGTAGTTGGAAAGCAAAAGTAACCACTGAAGTATCTTTAAAAAGAAGACTGAAAAGCTCAGATTTGAATTTTAGAAATCTTTTTAGCTCTAGAATATAGAATGGACTGTACAGGGGCAAGAGGAAAGTTTGGATGTTTAGGTGCATGGCTGCTCTTGACACCCTGGCAGGAAAAGATTGGCTCATAGTGTGCTCATAGTGTGTTGGAGAGAAATGGATAAATTCAGAAGTGTTAGGTGTAGAATGTGAATCACAGTGTCTTGTTGATGGATTAGGTTTGAAACAAGACAGAGAGAAAAGTGGAGGACTACTATTCATTCACTCATCTGCCTTAGAAGATTGAGTGAAATTTACTTTCAAAAGGGAACACATCTGGTGAAGCATATTGAGGTAGGAAATTAAAACTAATTTTGAGATTCTTGCAGGTTACTCAGGTCGAAATTTTCAGTGAGAAATTAGATATGCTTTGAAGCCATGGCTTCTTCTAGACTGTCTGCAGATCTGGAATAATCAGCATAAAGGGCTGTAATTGAATCCACAAGAATAGATGAGATCACTCAAGAAGAGTGTGACTCTTATGAAGAATGGTCATGGAATCATCCCTGATAGAACCAGCATTTAGAGGACAGGTGGAGGAAAGAAGACCTCTATAGGAGTCTGAGACAAAGTCTCCAGAGAAGTGAAAGAAAAACAAGTCAAGTAGTTGTCATTGAATAAAAGGGAATAGCATGTTTTAAGGAGAAAGAAATGGTTGGTTAAAGAAATTGAAAGATGCCCAAAGATTCAGCAACCAAGAGATCATTGATAATCTTGTTGAAAGAGTTCCAGTGAAGTGTTGGGAGAAACCTAATTGGAGAGGTTTGAAAAGTGGTTGAAAAGGTGAAGATGTGTAGACAGCTATTGTATGTAAGATGTTCAAGAAGCTTGACTAAGAAGGATTGGGAAGAGAGAATGGGAAGAGAAAGGGGAGGAAAGAGGAAGGAGAAAGAATTGTTTTCTAATGTTTGTAAGGAGAGAATTAAACATGTCAAAAACAATTAGAAAAACCCAGTGGGGAGGAATAGGTAGGGAATGGGACAGGGATACGGATGAAGAGAGGAATTTGAGAAGTTAAGAAAGGATTGGGGTATGAAGTACAGATGTAGAGACCCTTCCTTTCTTCCTTCCTTCCTTCCTTCCTTCCTTCCTTCCTTCCTTCCATTCAATAAACAGAGAGAAGGTGAGAGGGTGGGTACACATAGAACTAAATTTACAGGTTAGGTTAAGATTGGTTGAGGACATATATATCTAATGTTTTCATGTATTTGGTTAAAAGAAAATAAAATAATCTTCTGCAAGTGGGGTGGCAGAGAGAATGTACACATTTTGAAGTAGTTATTGTGGAAAAAAGGAAAAGCAAATTAGGAAAACAATTGAACTTGCTTTGAAGAATGAAGGGCTAAGCTGAAACTGATGATCATAATACTTTCATGACATCACATGCCTGGTGTAGGAGAATGTTGACTTTAGAGACACAAAGATATGAATTTGAATTCTGCTCAACATTGTGACAGCAAGTAAATTAACTGAATCTCCTAAATCTCCATTTGACCCTCTGCACAGTGCAGTAATTTTATCTACTTTGCAGAATTAAATATTGGCAGTCCTTGGTACACGGTAGCTATTATTTTTATTAATACAATTTTTGATGAATATCCAAGATTTATTTTGTTCCAAGTTTAAAAAATATTCTTCAAAAAATAACTTAGAGTATTGACTTATTTTATATAATTAAAAACATAGTTTTGAAAGTGTTTTCCAGTGTGTATTCTTTAGAAATATGAATTCCTTATGATGCTACTAGTGTCCAAGCTGAAACAGTTTTGGTGGTCAAATATGGCTGAGACATGTTTCTTTATATTTATATTACAGTAAAGAAATGGGCATTTTGCTCACAGACTTATCAGTGTCTTTAATATAACCATGTGCACTATGAATTTCCATAAGAAACATGATTATTCTCAAGGTTTTGTATTAAGATTCTCTTTTTCTTGTGGCAACACAAGGTACCAATGTTCTGTAGAAATCTTCAGTAAATGTTCCTATTGATTGGAGACCTTTTAAGAGCATAGACAGGATTATTGCAACACCCAAAAGATGGTAGCAAAGAGACATCTGCACACCCTTCACTGAAGCATATTCACAATAGCCAAAATAGAAAAACAATTGAATTGTCCACTGCTGCATGAATGGATAGAGTGAATGTGAGATATATACATATCTCACATACACATATGAATATACATACTCATCATATACAAGGTCTGACTGGAAAAAGTCCAGCCATTGTTAACATAACAAGACTGGATTGCGTGACATCAATGTAGCCTGGCAATCAAAGAGATGTACTGGAATGATCATGTGTGAACCATGACAACTTCAATGTACTGGTCGGTGGGGGCAGTAGATGCCATTGAGTGAGCACGTGCACTGTGTGGCCATCATATTCAAAATGACTGAACAAGGAGAGCAATGAATCTCCATCAAATTTTGTGTTAAGCTTGGTCATTCCTCCATAGAAACTATCCAGATGATTCAGAAGGCCACAGCTATGGGCCACTGGTAATTAGCAGCTTCATCGCACCAATGTGCCCACTCATGCATCATGTCTGCCACAGAGTTTTATGGTGAAACATCAAATCACCCAGGTGACTCAGCATCCCTCCATCCCAGATTTGGTGCCCTGTGACTTCTGGCTTTTTCCAAAACTAAAATCACCTTTGAAAGGAAAGAGATTTCAGACTGTCAACTGCGATTCATGAAAATATGACAGGGCGATAGTGATTGGGAGAACTATGTGAGGTCCCAAGGTGCCTACTTTGAAGGAGACTGGGGTGTCATTGTCCTGTGTACATTATCTTGTATCTTCCTCAATAATGTCTTTGTTTTTCATATTATATGATTGGATAGTTTCTGGACAGAACTCGTATATTCATGAATGAATATATATTCTCATCTATAAAAAGGAAACCCTAGTATTTATGATAAGATGAATGAACCTAGAGGATATTATGCTAAGTAGATAAGTAAGATACAGAAACACAAATACTATATGCTATCACTTATATGTGGAATCTAAAAATGATGTCAGAGATTATCACATAAGCTGAGATTAGAATGGTTGTTTCCACAGGGCAGGGATAAGGGAAATGGGAGATCTTGTCGAAGGGTACAAACTTTCTCTTATAAGGTGAATAATTCTTGGAACCTAATGTACAGCATGGTGACTAGAGTTAGTAATACTATATTGCATCCTTGAAATTTGCTAAGGAAATAGCTCTTTAGTGTTCTTACCATACTATAAAAAATAGTAACTATGTGAAGTCATGAATATGTTAGTTATGTTGATTGTAATAATTATTTTATAATGTATAGGTATATCAAAACATCATGTTATGTTCCTTAAATTATGTAATTTTTATTTGTAAATTATACCTTAATAAAATGGAGGGGGAAATTGTAGCATGCTCTGGCTCTCTTACCAGTGAGATGTGAATCATTAATTTCTTCGTTTGTTTATTCACAAGTTTGTTTTTCACAGTTTTATTTGGACCAGCATTCAGGGGTCTACTGCAGCTGGCTTGTATGGCCTCACCGCAGACCATTTCAGATTTCAGGAATTTTGTGAGTCAATTGATGTCCTGCTGATAGCTTGACAACCACCACGGTCAGAGTGTTTACACCACAGAAACTGGCAAACACTGCAAGTCTGAGCTTTCTTTCTGGAGAGCTAGTGGCTGAACATTTACCAGCACACCATGGAAACTGAGCTGAGAGAGTACGCTCTCACGGTGAATCTGACATGTTTTCTGCACTTGAGGGTGTGCTTTCTGGTGAAGAAAATAAACAGACTCGTATCAATATAAAACACAATGGAAAGTGACTCCTAATACTTATAACAAATAGCATTTACCAAGCACTTGCTCTGTGTGTGTGTGTGTGTGTGTGTTGTTCTAAGTTCTTCTTAGGGACTGTCTACCAAATTCTCAAAACTAAGTACTGTAGCTGATGTTATTATCATTGTGCATATAACAGAGAGGGAGGCATGGAGAGCGTAAATAATCATTTAGAAATTATGTACTTAGTAGGTGGCAGAGTGAGAATTCTAACTCACGGTGTTAGATTCTGGCACCCAGGCCCCAAGCATATATTTGTCATGTCCTCCATGCATGAAGAGATGGTCAGCTGGAATAATGGCGGTATTCTGATGTGGGGAAAAGAGAGGACAGAGAGCTGATGAAAATGGAAGCCTTTTGCAAATCCTTAATTTGTGCTTCCAACGAGCAGGCACAGCCCACTTCCCCACCTGCACTTCCCACACAAGCACAAAGGAGTAAGCTGAGGTGAACCATGTCATTAGAGGCTAAACTCCAATTGTCCTTCTCTCTGGCCTGAAGCCAGATCCCCTGCTTTTAGTCCGTGTCGTTTTTCTCTTAGGTATGCACAAAGTAGAGGTTACTGGTGTCACATCTGTTCCTGCTTTGTGGGTCTGTTGGAAAAAAAAAAATCACTGACTTTATTTTCCAAGAGAGACCCTTTAAGAAAGGCCGGATGCAGGGTGGCCAGGAGGGGAAACCCGTGTTCGTCCTTAAAAAGGATTCTTTCAGCTTTAGGGTTCATAAAGCATACCTTGGCCTATGTGTGTAGACTCTGATGATTCCACTGACCCTGTTTGGCTTTAGAATTTTGGAAATGTCACCAAACGGCATTCCTTCTCTGCAAAGGACATCAGACCTCAATATGTCTATATCACACCCATACGCACCAGCGTCACAGGTAGGATGGGCTTTTCTACAGTTTTCCCCCAGAACAGCTTCTAGCTTTAAGGCAGCCTTTCATTTCTGAGTCCTGACTTTCTAACTAAAAGGCTTTCCTCCTGCAAAGAACCTTTGTTTGAAATGAACAGCATTTTTTAGGGAGCTTATTTCTATGATTTTGTGAATATATCATCTTATATATTCTCTCTGAACACTCATGGTACACAGCTGGATATAGTTATAGGTAAATTCTATGTCTACGTGGCAATTCATATTTGAAAGTCAGCTGAAAAATGTGGACAATTTTCAGGCCAACGTACACTCGACTCCTTGAAATGGGACATCCGGTCTGGCTGCGGGGCTGATTTCAGAAACACCTGGATATTCTTTTCCTTTTCTCTTATGGGAGATTAGTAGTAATTCAGTGAGTAATTACACATGTAGAAACCTCATGGCTGTGCAGAGCAAGGTCCTTTATCCTCAGGGTGCTAAGGAGTCATTGAAGCACTAACCCGTGAAGTGTGATCTATATTCTCGGGAGACCCCTGTGATAACTGTGGAGAATGAGTTAGACGGGGAGAGCCTGAAAGTAAAGATCAGAGAAAGGGTATGGAAGCAAGACAGTATTCACATTCATTACCACATTAATTAGGAAATGAGGGGATGTCTTCTTTCTAATCAACCTTAACTGGTCTACTTGAAACAGCCTCCTGACTCTGAACTTACTGTGCCATGGATGCAACATGCCTGCCTTTAGTCCTGAGTAGCTAGTTTTTTAATGCACTCAATGTCTTGTCTCCCCAACACTATACTGGAAGTTCTTTATAAATGCTTTGAAATTACATATGTCCCCCTGGCTAGGCCAATGCTTTCTGTTCAATATGTACATTAAAATTATTTAGTTATTTTTGACAAATAAAGGATTTATATATTTAAGGCATATAATATGATGTTTTGATACATGTGTACATTATAAAATGATTACCACAATCAAACTAATTACCATGTCCATCGCCACCTATAGCTATCACTATTTTTTGTGGTGAACATTTGAGATTTACTCCTAGCAAATTTCAAGTATTCATTATTATTAACTATAGTCACCATTCTGTATGTTAGATCTCTTGAATTTATTCATTTCATAGCTAAAAGTCTGTACCCTCTGATCAACATTTCCCTTTTACCCCCCATGCCCCTGGCTACTGTTCTACTCTCTATTATTATGAACTCTACCTCAAAAATTTTTACATATAAGTGAGATCCGTATTATTTGATCACACTATTATGTAAATTCTCTGTCTCTTACTCTCTCTCTCTCTCTGTATCTATGTATCTATCTCTCTCCTCTCTTTACCCTTTCTTAACTTTTGAACAGTCTCTGCAATCCGTCCTTGGTAATTTGATATGCTGAACACCTCTCAGTTTTCCATACCCATTTATTTGTTGCAATAGATCCTCACGTCAGAGATAAAGTGCCCGAGCTTTTATATCCATCTTCGTGCCCACTCTTATAGGACACATGACAAATTATTAGCCTTAGCTTTCTTGTCTATTAAATATAATTACTAAATTAAATATATGCTAAGGGCTTCAAACAGTGCCTAGTGTTTATTAGGCATTTGACACATATAATTTCCTTTCCGTTCTCAAATGTTCCTACCGCCGTTTGCTCTGTCCATTGCCAGCTGCCTACTGACCTTTTGTCTTTTCACAGCTCTCATCCCTGCTTTCTTACAAGGAAAAGAAATAAATGAACACAAAATAATGGCAATTTCAGTTTTTAAAATAGGCATGCTTGACTGGAAAAGAAAGATGTTTTGTCTCGCACCACCTGACTATTTATCATTTACTGGGCCAGTTATGTGGACATGTGTATGTCCTTGAGCAATTCACTTGAAAACCAACTGATCTTCACTGAGTGGAATACAGTTTACCAAAAGCAAGTGGCAACTGAAATGAGGGTTACGGAATGCCATTTATTACATATCCCTCAATCAGAGGAACCCAGAGAGCGACTGAATGCGTTTATAGACTGAACACCCATTTATCGAATGCCTTCAAAGCTCCAGACAGGCAGTAGGTGCTGCAGGACTTTAAAGGTGAAAGACGGCGTCTTTGCTCCAAAGGCGTCCATCAAGTAGGAAAGACAGATGCATTAACGCTAAATGACAGTGCAGGGGAAGGGGTTTCTGCTGTGAATACAGGATCCTTTAGGAACACGGGGAAGGAAACAAGACACAAAGAAGGCTTCCTAGTGGGCGTGATGAGAATTTGAATAGAGGAAATAAAAGCTCATCCAAGGTCAGCAATGGAAGGACCTTTAGAGGTGATCTGGCCCAAACCACCCTGCTAGAAAAAAAAAAAAGGCTAACTAAAAGCTATAGAAATATCTGAGCTGACGTATCAGATTCTAAAAAGCTGGAATGAGAATCTTTTCGGTTTGCTTATGGGTTTGTGGGATACGGTCCCAGGTTGTAGCTTGGCTTTTCTAGGAGCAGCCACTGAGATGGGGTTTAGAGTGCAAGGGGGGGAGGGGTTGGGAATCAATACATACGAAAGAAAGAGGGAAGGTGTGGGACTGATGGAGAGACGTTTTACAGCTATGCAGGTAGGACCAAGGCTCAGCTGGTCCCCAGAGGAACTTGTCAGAATGTCCCGCGTTAGACCAAATGGCTGAGACTTTACATTCACCTCTCTCTGTGTCTGCACATTGACTGTCGGAAGCTGGCAGCAAGGTCCGTAAGGCCGCTCTGCACAGCTGATGTGGACCTTGAGTTGCTGACAGTGGGAGGCTCTCTTCTGAGGGTACCCGGGTGGCCTGCCTTGCCTTTAAAAGGGACCAGGGTAGCACAACTCTGTGCCTACCGGAACAGGACTGGATGTAACTTACTGGAAACTTGCTATGTGCCAGACACTGTGTCCAGCNAAAGAGGGAAGGTGTGGGACTGATGGAGAGACGTTTTACAGCTATGCAGGTAGGACCAAGGCTCGGCTGGTCCCCAGAGGAACTTGTCAGAATGTCCCGCGTTAGACCAAATGGCTGAGGCTTTACATTCACCTCTCTCTGTGTCTGCACATTGACTGTCGGAAGCTGGCAGCAGGGTCCGTAAGGCCGCTCTGCACAGCTGATGTGGACCTTGAGTTGCTGACAGTGGGAGGCTCTCTTCTGAGGGTACCCGGGTGGCCTGCCTTGCCTTTAAAAGGGACCAGGGTAGCACAACTCTGTGCCTACCGGAACAGGACTGGATGTAACTTACTGGAAACTTGCTATGTGCCAGACACTGTGTCCAGCAGTTTTAGATGCATTGCCTTATTTGACTCTCCTAACCACCTTTTTGAGAAAGTGTCATGCCACCTATAAGTTCACAGATTTACGGGCCAGATTTCTTCATAGATATGAAAATGTCAACAGCAAAGCCACCTTTCTTTCAGGTGAGCATCCCAGGGGTCTGAGAGCATTTACTAGCATCGTCTGTGTCTGAGTTCCACAGCAGGCATTGCAACAATGATTTATCACAGGAGGGAGCTGAAACAGAGTCAGCCTATGCTTTGATTTAAGACAAACTATCAAATCCAAGTTAAAAGGACTGATGACTGGGTTAATCCACTTCCTCACTTGAGTTTACAGTCATCACTGAGCACACAGACCATATTTGTCATACAAACACAGGCTCTAACTTTGAAAAGAGACCCCTAAAATGGACCACCCTAATCCCTTATCTAAATCAGGAGTCTTGTCTATAATGTTGCAGACAAGTGTCTTGACTATTTCTCTTACTTTTTAATTTGAATTTATCTGTTTATTTGATGTCCAAAAGGATCAACCAATATTCTGTTTCATGGGTGGTAAGCAGATTTGCTGAATAACAGTTAATTCTTTCAAATTTTTTTTATTCTAATTACTTCTCCATCCTAACTTTTTATTGCTGTTCAGTTACAGGTATCCTACCTTTTCCCCCATTACTCTCCCCTGCCTCATCCTCCCACTCCCACAGTCAATCCCCCCGTTCTCGTCCATGGCTGGACTATTTCTAATGACCGGGCACTCACGGCCTCTCTGTGTGCCTCCTCCTGATGGCTGCACTGCTCGTCTTGGGAGTCACACGGAATAAAGAGCAACTACTCTTCCCTTTGGCTGTCATTTTAAATAAGTGAGAGCAGATTTCATGCAAGCTTCTTTCTTTCCCCCAAATTCCTAACCCTGGCTCTGTTACGAATTCTGACTTTGATTCACGCACCCAACCTCTGCCAGATTTTGTTTCTCATTCATATTGTGGATATAAGTACTTAATAGGATGATGAAGCTTAAATGCAACACTGCATTTGCATGATAAACACTCAAGAAACAACAGTCATTTGATCAATGTCATTAGTCTTACACTTGTCCTTGTGGTAATTTTTATGGGCAATGAAATTACTTTAGTTACAATGATCATGAATGTACCTAACTTCCTGCTGTTCATGGTTGTTTGCCCCAAATGGAACGTGCGGTGGATCCAGCTATGGTGCACCAGTCTCTGTGTACATTAGATTGCTCATGGGATACAGGGATTCTCTGAATTCGGAGGCTTTCTGCTTAGCGTGTTTAAACACATTGGCTAGTCTGAATTCACATCCCCAAATTGCGTGGAAGTAAAATGAAACTTGGGGTGGTAGTCTCATCTCAGAGCACACACATGTACTGGTCAGAGCCACGACTTGAGTTTAAATAGTGTTCCTTTTTGTAAACCCGAGGTACTTTATAATGCACAGGTTTATGGCCTTTTTGAAAATCTCATGAATTCTCTTTCTGGAGGGCAGGGGAGTTTGAATACACACACACACACACACACACACACACATACACACAGACACTTTTGTTTATTTGCAGGAGGTATACACACCATAAGATGAGAATTCTTCATTTAAAGACACCATGGTTAATAGTGTCAATAATTCAGAAATCGAGCTGGTTAGGAATCATTTTTTTGTGATCTGGTTTCTGGGTGGAGAGAATAGAATTGGCAGGAAAAAAATGTGAAATGTGTTGTGGAGCCATTGTGAGAGTCAGTGAAACTTGTATGAACATTTCACATCTCCTCTATATTAGGAGAGGCTAATCTTCCTGGAATAAACAATGAAATCATGGGCACTCAAAACAGAGCTCCTTATTTTAAAGTTAATTCATGTTCTATTAGCTGCATATGTCAGAATGCTCTGATTCATAATTCCATGAGACTCAGAGCTCTCTGTCCCCAGAGACAGCAGAAATAGAATTGGGGGAGGGGGGAGGATGTTTTGTTATGTCTTTGGCCAGGCCTAGAAATATGAATATGTTTGTTACTTTCCTATAACTTGTAGTTATTTTAGCTATCGTATCCTCTACATACTTGCTATTATTACCTAAAGTTAACACATCTTTTCCTTTCTTTCATGAGAACTACTCAGTTCTGTTTCTCTATCTCCCTGCCTCCAAACCTCCCCACTTTCTTATATATCCTCTGTATAAATCTTTTTGAAATTATGGCCTTTGACATGGAGAACTGGTTACAGCTTTCTGAGCCACACTATTAAACCCAGTGTCATGTAAGTTTGGACAATGAGCCTGGGCATCGCAGTTATGATTGGTTGTCGCATTGGCCCTGCAGCTCAGCCATCTTAGTGGAAGTGCACCAGTGTGACTACCACATCCGGCATTTTTCATTTCTTAGATATTCTTCCAAAGATTTATGAGGCTCTGAAGAAGAGTAATGTAGTATAGTAACCACATTTTACCTGAAATAAACCCATTAGATGTATCTCCTCTCTCAAGGGACTTCTCCTCGCCTCTGGTACCATTGAAGTCACTCCCATCTTGTCCTCTAACATGGCCAGTCTTTGCTCTGGTCTTCCTCTTAGTTACGCAGAATAGACTCTTTCTTCCTTACGATACCTGGCCAAGAACCAGGGCTCACTTTCACTGTAAAGGACAACCTTTACATAAAAGGATCTCTCCAGACCAATTTATATATCAATTGTCAAAAGTACGTATCTCTCCATCTCAATTCAAGACTATCGTAGTTTTATCCTTCACCAGCCTCACCTCTTGGAGGGAGCCACCATAACCCACATGATTGATTCACACTGTAGCTGCATGTTACAGTTATCTGGGGAGTTTTAAAAAATATGGGTGTCTGGGCTCCAATACAGACCATTAAATAAATGTCTGAGGGTGGTTCCCAGCACAGCTATGTTTTTAAATGTTCCCTAGGTGATGCTGATGTAAAGACAGGGTTCATGCCTACTCATTTAAATATATTCCAGACTCCTACATCTGACCCTGGGTACCTTTCATGATTCAGCCTTAACTTTCATTTCCAGTTTCATGCCCTTGCTTGTTTTCATCACACTATGTATTAGTCATAACTCTAGGAAATCTCATTTTTGGAAATAAACTAAAGCCCAAAACACAGATTCTTCAAGTATCAGTGAAAAGGCTGCTTCTTCCATCAAATGATACTTGCTTGTCACCATGTTAAAGCAATCTCCTCCTGTGAACCCTCTCCACTGTTTTCCTTCACCTCGGCCACACTCATCACAACATACTCATTTTACCTCATATGAAAGTTCATGTCCACGTACTACCCTCCCCATTAGCCCATTAGCATTCCCTGTCCCAAAGCATTAAAATTAGTATTTGTTCTATTTTAGTTGCTATATTAAATACAACTTGTATTTGATGAATGGTCTTAATGGAAAATTTAAACATCCATCACACTACATTTATAACACATAGCTTCCCATGCCTTACAGGAGACAGCGGAATTAGATGTAAAAATGGTCAATCCAAAAATAGGTGATTTTGGAATTGACAGAGATCTTTAGACTTTTTAAAGGGATGCTAGAGATCACTTACTACTAAAAAATTATTATACAAATCAATAGAACAAAGACCAATGAGGGAAAGTGACTTACCCAGGCAATTAATGGAGACCTAGGGTGACCTTGGTAAGCTCTGTGGTCCTCTCTCTACCAGGTCAAATAATTCTCATTAAAAACATCCATAGACATGAAGTGTAGAATGCAAACAAATGAAAGGGCCTGGCATGGTCCCTGAGATACTTTCAGGGAGACTGTGAGGTCAAAACTATCTTTAAAATAATACTAACAGAGTACTTGTTCTTTTCACTGAGTTGGCATTGTCACTGACAGTGCGGAGGCAACAAGGGGCAAAACTGCTGGTGCCTAACCATCGGTCAAGGCCACGCCGCCGAGCTGGACGAAGAAACATCGTGTTCTCCATAGCCATGAGCTCAAGGCAAACGAAAATGCCAGTTTCTCCACAAATTTCCTTGATGGACCAGTAAACAGGATCACTTTTATTAAACTGAGTAAACACCTTTTTTAATAGACCGTGTGAGGGAAGGGGAAGTAGCAGAAAGCACTTTGCCACATCCCCGAGTACGGGGTCACCATTAGGACAAGCATTTGTGTGCTTGTGCTGTGAGCCGCACTCCTTACTTTTTCTATGTAGCACCATTTTTGCTCGACAGAATCACTAAACCAACTACGGTGATTCCGACTTGTGTATCCAGGAGACACTTCGTCAAAAGCAAACAGAGTGATGCAGACACTCTGGGCAAACACCTGACAACACTTATTGTTAATGATGCCATTTGAGCTTTCATGCCAAAATTAGAATTTTGTAAAACAATTTGTATCAGTGTAATCAAAAGTCTGACTCCAGGTCCCCCGCTCGCCACCTCTTTCTCTGTTGTCCCACATCTGGGCAAGCTGATAAGAAGGCCCCAGGGCTCTCTCCCAGGGTGTCAGCAATGAAGTGCAAACCACGCAAGCCTTGGCCACGCAAAAGAACTTTCACTCTGCCCCAGGGTCCTCACTACAATAAAACATGGCATCCACTGTCCCCTTGTTTCATTCATGTCATTTCAGACCAGCCTGGGTGCCTGCCCTGGGCTTTCCTGAGAACCTCATTACATAACTAGTGAATTTTTTTATACCTCAAAAAAATCCATAGACAGAGTTACTTTGCAACTCAACACAGTTTACTCTGAAAGCAACTCGATGGCATCATTCTTGGCCATATGTGGCTCGAGAAAAGTCCATTTCAATACAGGGAACGGTTACCGGTTCTTTGTCCCTCTTATAACCATGACGAAACATCCCAATGCACTTTGCATGAAATCCTGCCATCACTGTAAATGAATTAATCAGAAATACATCTGAATACATCGAGTAAACACAAGTCAAAGCTCCAACTTAACCTGATTTTTAGAAACCTTTCCTAGGAACCCAGATGGGTTTTCATGGGTTGTGATCCAAGAGCACAATTTAGCACAGAGAAAATAAGATTAATTAGAGCCCTGTATGTGCCAAGCATGATGCTACGTGGTTGAAAGAAAACTGAGATGTCTGTGCCATCGTGAGTCTCATAACTTCTAATCACAAACATTCAGTTGCTCTAAAACAAGGGTCACTGATAAGTACATGAATCAATGATCTATGGATGTGTGGGGAAAATACCTTTGTTATTTAAATTCAAAATTGGCAGCTCAAGAAGTAGGGCCTGCCAAAGGAGAGACATTTTAATGGTCTGCACCACCTCATTAGGTTTAGTTACACTCAGAGGGTCTGGAGCTGAGTTCAGGCATAGGAACTCTGAAGACTCGATCCACTCAGCCTTCCTAGGCAGCCACATTCTCACTGAAAGCTTTTTACTTCATGATTTCCTTTTGTAGGAGCCTTATCACAAGTCAGAGAACCTGCTTGCAATTTTCCTTTATGTAGTTGTCATATGAACCAAGGAGAGTGACATGGAAGCATTGATTCAGGCCTCAAACAAAACATGAACATTTACAGATGCGATTGGCCCTGTGTTATGGATGCCATGCACCAAATTATTGCTTGAATTGCCCTTCACTGTGAGAATATTTCAGGTGTACTAACAATGCCTCTTATAAGGAAAAGCTTTTCTTCTTCACATGTCATTTGTCCTTCCTGACACTTGTTGGGTTTATGACGCATTAGGTGTTATGATCTCTGAATAAAAGCCTCTGCCTCACGCACTGGGCTTTAGTTATGTCTGAAAGCACTATGGGAATTGTTTTTCCCCTCCTATTATCGTTTTTCTTTTCTGTTACTGTCCTAAAGAAGTGCTAATATGACTCTTAGCAATGAAGAAACGTTTCCTTATCTGGGCCCAGATTTCAGCATGCTAATATAAGATATTAGGAGGATGCTAAATTACCCCATTTCTTTTAAAAAATGACACATAAAAAGGTATTGCACATGGCAGCGCCAACCAAATCATATCTGACTCACCCTACTGGTGACATTTATGGAGAAACAGGGCTATCGTTGGCTGGTTGCGGAGAGGAAAGTGTCTTTGTTATATAATTGGTATTTCCAAATCCTATAAAATCGTGCTCCCTAGAGAGCTGTATTTTAGAGTCAAGTGAACTCGGGTTTTGTTTGCAAATTTTCAGGACTTTGAGAAGGATCTAGAACTGTGGATGTGAGGCAGGCTTCTGAATACCAAATATGCAGAAATGGATGTTTGCTTTCCTGTGTCTTTGTGAATGCAACTTCAAATGCCAAGATTTGAATCAGATATCTAAGAAGGGCAGTTTCAACTCCTCAAATGATATAGAACAGTGATTCTTAATATCTAGTGTGCATAAGAATCACCCAAAGAGCTTATTGAAATGCATACTCCTGGACCTTCAACCAACGAGAGTCTAATCCAGCGGGTCCATGAGTGGGGACTAAGAATTTGTATTTCTCAAAGCCTCTAGGTGATGCAAATGGGTTGGTTCACATAACTAAATCATAGCAAAGACTATTTAAGATAGGTGACAGGATATGAGATGACCCTTCTTTCAGACACATTTTGTTTATTTTCATAATTTCCACCCAAGCTGGAACTCTTTTGTAAGAGTTTCCCTTTTTTTTTAGTTGCTCAAACTACTTAGTCAAAGCCTCTAGAGTTTTGCCTCTGTATTATCTGTCTGGAACTCTTTCATTATCTGTTTGTGTGGCTAAAATTTCAAGCCTCCATTTAAAGAACATTTCCTATAAGAAGGACTTCCTCACTTCTTTGTTGTGCTTTGTTTTGCTGAGTTTCTGTGGTATCCTGGACTCTCTCTATTAATCACCACCCTCTCACATTATTTATTTGTTTGTCTAACCACTTAGGTTGTAATCTTCATTAAGTTCTAGGCTTTTCTAGCAAGCTCACTATCATGTCTTCAAAACTAAGCAATAGGATTAACACATGGTAGTTACACTAGAACTATTTGTTAACTGCATGAAATAGCTCAAGCTTTCATTTAAATAACATAGGAGGATAATTAATGAAGTTCCATAAAAGAAATACAGGTTTGTAAAGATAGCCACATAACCCTTCAGAAATTATCTGGTTCAATGGATGCATTGCATTGGTGGGAAATTGAGATCCAGAGAAAAAATAGGACTGGTCTAATATGTTCCAACTAGTGTGCACTCCATTCTTGTCTCTTCTCCCTAACCACAACTTTATTAAATGTGAACATTCTTAAAGAGAAGACAAGAATTTTATGTCCAAATAGAAATAGAATTAATCCAGGTGACATAGAGGCTATTTAACACCTGTATTCTTCTGACTTCTCTACCTCAGTAGAGAATGAAATGAGGGCCCATTGCTATTATTACCCCAAATTGGCTAGCTTATAGCTCCAGCTAACAAGACTCAGCTCACCTGTCTCCTCCCATGTTCCCATGTTATTTGAGTGTCATTGATTGAGTGCCCTGAAAACCAGTCTCTCTATGGGAATTTGTATTCAGGAGGTGCAATGGAGAGTGCTCTCTGTAACACCTCTAAAGAAGTGAGCGGAGCAGAACTGGGTAGAGACAAGTCACACTGCAGTTTGGTAATATATCATGTATGAGGAACAACTGGACTCAGTTCTCTGAAAGTGGCCAAAAATAGAGGGACAAATCAACTCCCTTGACGAGACCCTCTATTTGTACCCATTAACTAATATTCAAAAGGTAGCCCCAAATTATGCTGGTTTGGAATAGATTAATACAAATTAGTAAAAGTCTGGGAATGAAGGTGCCAGTGTGAAAATATATTGAATAGTGCAGATCATATATGCATTCTCATTTATTTATCATCATAGTTTCATGGGGTTGATTTAGCAATTTAGATAAGCAATAAATACCTCTTATTAGTTAGGTTAAAAAATTGAGATGAATAAAGGTCATGCAATTTTTGAGACTCTCACGCATCTACCAAGTGGAGTAGCTAAAATGTGGACCTAGATTTGTCTAATTATATTAGAGTCCATGGTTTTAACTGAAATCAAAGGCCAGAATGGTGTGACACTTGAAACCATGCTATAAAAAGAACTGGGGACTGTTTAACAAGGAGACATTCGGGCTTCTGAGGAAGGGGAGAAATGACTGGTGTTTTCAAATCTTGGCCAGACATGTGTATAGTGAGAAGGACCATATCGAGGAGGATTAGGATTGCAGCAAGGCAATTGGAGCTGAATATTAGGATTGGCATTCAGATGATTGGAATTGCTGAAAAATGTGGCAGGGGTGCCTGTGGGAGCAATACGCACATAGTGATGAAGTCTTTATTCTCATGCACAGGAAAACACAACTGGGAACAAATCACAATCATCTGCTCCAAGATCTTACAGTTTGATAAGGAGATACAGGCAATCAAGTAAGTGCCTCATTGATGCAAATTAAAACCACAATGAGATACCACTTTACACCAGTCAGAATGGCTATCATAAACAAAGAAACAAACAACAAGTGCTGGAGAGGTTGTGGGGAAAAGGCGACCCTAGTTCACTGTTGGTGGGATTGCAGACTGGTACAACCACTATGGAAAATAGTATGGAGTTTTCTAAGAAAACTAAAAATGAATGTGCCTTTTGACCCAGCAATTCCACTATTAGGAGTATATCCTAAGAACCCTGAAACACCAATCCAAAAGACCCTATGCACCCCGATGTTCATAGCAGCACAATTCACGATAGCCAAAAGTTGGAAGCAACCTAGATGCCCATCGGTCAATGACTGGATCAAAAAGCTATGGTACATTTACACAATGGAATTCTATGCTGCAGAAAGGAAGAAGGTGCTCCTACCCTTTGCAACATGATGGATGGAACTGGAAAGCATTATGCTGAGCAAAATAAGCCAGGCGGTGAAAGACAAATACCATGTGATATCACCATTAACAGGAATCTAAACAACAAAACAAACAAGCAAGCAAAATATGACCAATGACACTCAAATACAGAACAGGCTGATAGGGTCCAGAGGGGAGAGGGGAGAGAATCATAAGGGAAAAAAGGATAGACTCACATGAACAAGTATAAAGGACACATGGACAATAACTAAGGTGGGGGTGGAAATGGGAGGGAGATGGGGAGCACTGGGGGGGCACAGGGCTGGGAATATAAGACAGAAAACTGTACTTGAAGAAGAATTAAATAAAAATTAAATAACATTAAAAAAGTAAGTGCCTCATTATTGTAGACATTCAAGCTAGACACTTACATGGTACCCCTGTTGGTGAGAAAACCAAGTATCCAGTGAGAATGGTCAAACCCAGCACTTCCAAAGTATATTCTGCAAAGTCCCTGTATTCCCAGCATACCAATAGGTGGACAGAGGAAAATGGTTCTGTAATCAAATGAGTTTGGGAAGCAATTAAAATCAAATAAATTTATTTTCTGTGAGACTTCTCAGAGCTTTGGAAATGGGTATTATGGATTTCTAAGAAATTAATATAGTAGGCACTAATTCATAAACTTACGAATACCCCATTGGGGAGTTGTTGGTGAAGTGATGATCTTTGAAGTTCTGTCTCCTTCTGAAATTTTGCAATTCCTCCAACACCAAATGAGTCAAAGAACTTAGAATTTAGTACTAATCTTGCAACAAAGTTACTGTGTTTTCTTAAACAATTTTCTCAGCTTCAGTTTAGTGTCCCTGGATGAAAAAATTATTGCTGAGACATTTCACCACTAATATTTTGTGGTTTTGTGGAGTCTTGAGAGCCTCAGAGAGGAGTTTCACCTATTTGACAGTTATCCAGGACCTATCTTCTTCTAATGCTAGCAAGTTTCCAAACTGGTGACAATGAGTGAGTGTGTATTGTTTTCTGGTTCTTATTCTGCTGGATAGCAGCTTGAGGATAGAAAGCCAAAGGGACCTCCCATTCTGAAGGTTTTTGAATTAGTTTTGCAGACCTCAGCAGTTTAGAGTTTGAAGACACTGTAGAGATGTGCCGTTCTGCAGTTGACCCCTCAGAAACAGTACATAATTCTGAAAAGCTTGGAGCTCCTCCATAAAGCCATATTTCAGTTGCACATTTTAGGCATGATATTTCAGCCAAAAGCCATAATGTAACACTGCTGAGGAACTTTTTTCTTGCAAAAATATGCATTTGGACAAAACGTAGGAACCTAAAATTACCGGAATTGAATGCACCTTCCGTGTTAACCAAAGTGCTACAGATCAAGTGATAAATCATAGAAGTGTAGAGTTCGATGACTGCAAGAGATTTCTCAGTCCACAGTCCCATGTAAGACTTCAGTCTTCCCTGTATCTCTATGAAGTCATTGGTTAGCTCTTTGAGCACACCTAGTTTGAAACCATGCAATTTCTGAGGCAGACAAATCAAAATCAAACATCTCAGAACCAGGATGGCCTCTCTTCTTTTAAAATGTATGTCTCCTATTATACCCATCTGTATTACCTGCTCAGAATTCTGAAGACACAATGGGGAAAAAAATTTGTTCTCTCACCCTCAAAGTGATCTTGAGTTTTGGAGACAAAAACCATTTTGTCTACCATCTCTAAACAGACTTTCCATATTTCAACATAAACAATCCCCTGTTCCTTCACTGGAAGTAATATGAACAATGAAAATAAAGCATAGTCTTTAAATCCAGAAAGTCCTGGATTTCTAAGACCCAGCCTTCTACCGGCAAACTTAGAACCTTGCAGTCTCTCCTTAATGTCAATGAACCCCAGCTTCCTTATTTGAAAATCATAGTTGATAATAGCTATATCGGAAGATTGTTTTTAGGAATAAATGAGGCAAAGTACGTATGAAGACTTCTCCATAGTAAGCAATCAGTACCCTCTACTTCTTCCTGCTCTGCGTTGGGTTTTCCTCCTTCTTTGTGTAAACCTGATACGATGTGACATGACTTCCTACCTTTTTATCATGCAGAGCTCTCGCTGTCTCCCAGAAAGCCCAGGGTCTCAAGGTAAACATAATTCCAGGTAAATTGCAGAGCTGGAGTCTCACTTCCATAATTTTGGCCATTACACTTCTATTAAATGAAACCACTTTGTAATATTAAAACACCTCATTTCTCCTCTGATGTTGTAATGCAGACCAGAGAAAAAAGACGTTGACTATCTTTCGGTATCAATATTGGTGAGAGTGCATTTGAAAAGTCAAAGCAGCCAGTGCGCTTGAACAATAACTAATTTCTTTAAGGATTATTTTATTATGCACTCTGTGTTCTGAAATGCCAATATCTACAGATGCAGTGTGATTACTTGGCCTTTTTTATTTTGAATATTCTTTAAGAAGAGTGATCATTTTTCATTATGGAGAAAATAACTTGTATGCTCTGGACTAACATAATAAAACAAAACAAAACATCATCTCTCCGTGATGTCTGACATCAGATTTAATCATGCTGGAGGCAATGCAGGCCACTGGCCTGGGATGCGGGAGTGTGGGTCTGGTCCCTGCTCTACACTTAATTGACAGGTGACTTTGGCAAGTCAAAATTTGGCCTTTTGTGATCCATGGTATCTCTCATCTGATATGACCATTAAGGGACAGGACTAGGTGATGTTTAAGGACAAATTTACCTCTGTATTTACGTTGTTTACTATATGAAAGAACATAATTATTGTTGCTACATCTAGTTGTCAGTCCAAAGAGCTTCCCACATAAGGGAACAGGAAATGCCCATTGAATCCTAGACAAATTATGGGAACTGCAGGTGGGGGCTAGATGCTAGAGAGGCAGAAGTTACCTTTTCTTTTTTATCTGAGAGAGGGGAAATCAACTTGCCCAAGATCTTTACAAACCAAATTACCTGCCAATCAAGGATCTCTTGCCTCCTTGTCTTTCTATTCTATGCCTGTTCCCTGGAAACCACTCAGATATGGGCTCCCTCATTTTTTGTCTCATCTGTCTACACTTCTTGCACCAATAAAAAATAAAGATGTATGAAATGCTGGCAGGCATTCATAGCATGTCATCTCATCTTAAGGTGTAATGCTAAAACAGGGAATGATGACTTGAAATTTAGCTCTTGGTTTAGATAATTTCTATATTTAAAAATTTTTTCTCCTCTCTTAAAATTATTCTTTAACACTATGAACATTCTTTTCTAAAACAAAGTTTTCTGAATTATGTGATATAAACTGCAAGTTCATACTTTGAACTTCTCTTAACAAAATCTGTTTGATTAGAAATATGGAATAGTGTTTTATAATGAAAGAAAAATAGGAGTAAAGGGAATTCAAAGTTTGTTTATTCTGAAGGTTAGGGGTTCTGTGAACGTGAGAAAAATTTCACCAGAATAAACCTGTATCCTTGTACAATAAGAATGTAAAAACCTCAGTTTCCTGATATAAAAGGATAATTTCCACTTCACAGAGGTATTGTAAGCTTTGATTTAGATTGATATTAAAATTTGTTGCACAGTGCCCAGAATACAGATAATCTCAATAAATGCATGATAGGTATAATGAGATTTGAACCCAAGAAAAAAATTCATAAACACTACTTCCCAAGCCCTTCAATGAGGTTTATTTGAACTGTCTTCAAATAGTGCTCCTAATTCCAAAGATGTATCTGAAAATAATCTTTTAATGACTTGAACTTACACTTTAAAAAGGTGAACTATCACTAAGCTATAAATCAGGTTCATCCACTCTTCCTACAGGTTCTTTCAAATGATAATTCAATTGCATATTAATTTGATATTTTCTTTTTTTAATTCATGGAAAGAAACTTTCCATGGATTAAAGAGTAAAACTCTATATGTCAACAACAATAGACTTAGACTTTAAATCCACAAAATAGACATTCACTGGGAGTGTAGATAAGGGCATGGTAAAATCTAATTCATATCAGGTCAGTTGTGAGGCCAAGAGAGAACAGAAAAGAAAGATATTTCTCATAGTCCTAAGAATAAGTGAATCAAAGCCATGTCAATACTTGCACAAGGACTTGAATATGTACCCGTGACAATGGAATTAAACAGGTGGATGGTGACTTGCAAGTTTCAGGAACATTTGCACAATGTAGGAGGTTATTCAAAGCAAAATATTTACTGATTATTTTGCCTTCATGCCAGAAAGTTGGCACTAAGTTGGATGAAAACAATGAACTTAGAAAGCTCCACCTCTCTGGCTCTACATCCAGTTCATTACAATCATCATCTTATTAAATCACGCCAAGAGCTCAGTGAGTTAGGTATCACGATGCCCATTTTACCAAGAAGTAAGCTGGGGCTCAAAGAAGAGAAGTCACTTCCATTTTCAACTTCTCATAGCTTGAAAATTTAAATCCGTCCTAAGTTTGAAACTGTTCTAGTAAGATTTGAAATCACCATTTTTGTTTGTTTGTTTTTTGACTGGAATTCTATTAGTTAGAGATTTACTTTACTGCTCATGTTGTTATTTAGTTGTCTCATGTTTCACAATTGTCGTGTGCATGCTACTGCTCATCATTGAATTTTCTTCAGCCTTTGCTTAAATGCCACCTTCTCAACAAGGCCCACATTGCCCATCGTAATGGAACTCAACACCTCTTCAGCTTGCACAGCCCACTTACCCCATCTACATCGTCTCATTTTACAGCAGTCTTTTTAATATCTAACAAGCTCTATCCTTTTATTTTTAAAATTATTGTTCCTTTATAGATGTTTCTGAAAACCCTTCCCCAAATGGAGACAACTGTACTTGTACAACAATTAAATAAAAAATATTATTCCTTGTAGCTTCCTGTAGAATTATCAGCAACAAAAGGACAGGGACCAATGTTCACATTTGTTTACCAATGTATCCCACTCATTTAAAACAATACATGGAACATATAATGAGGTCAATCATATTTGTTGTATGCATTCCAAATTAAGCTTGTCATTCTATCCATTGTTATCAAGCATGGCTTTAGAACCCTTCTCAACTGTCCTTATGGTTAGCTGCTCTCATTGATGTGAGTTGTGGTTTTAACGGAGATTTAAATATTGTGCCTCTGTCTTCTTTTCTGCAAAGTGAAAACGGAGGTGGTACCCTCTACCATAGGCTGTTGGGAGGACTAGGTGAGTTGTGCTTAGCACAAGCACACAAACTGTATTAATCACTCAGCAATTCTTTCTCACTTGTTTACTGCCTTTCATTTATCTGGCCTACAGCACCTGTATCTACATAGTTCTAGTTAAAGCCCATGTAAGAATCTATATTGTCAAGAGGGTCATCTTGATTTTCCACATCATTCTCATATGTGAAATCTTATTACAACCTCAGTAAAGAAGTCTTCCTCCATCCTTCAACGCAAAACCATTTGTTTTCTCATTTTAATTTGCATAGAACCTGGTATATACAAGCCTTTCCATCCTGGTTTTATGTCTTTATTAACTGCTTTGTTTACAAGATGTAAACAAAGCAGATGCTTCCAGGGCAGCATCTATGTCTTACTGCTTTCTTTATTCCAGTTCTTGAGAGGGTATCTGTCTTATGGTATACAGTTAGTACCTATTTATTATACAGTTAGCATCACTATAGTGTGTGGGCATAGGAGGTGAACATGAAAATTACTAAATGCAATCTTTATCGTGTATATGGAAATACTGATGCTCAGACAAGGGAGATGAACCAGATAAATCATATAGCTAGTTAGTGTTCAAATTAATCCTAGAACCCAATTTTATAATCTCTAATTTGCTTCTGGTATAAAATTTCCACTTTTCAATGAGATGTGCTTTGACATAATTTATTAACTGGCTTTTCTTTCCTTTAATTTCATGATTAACCTTTAGAATACACCTCTGTTAAAAGTCAAGTTTGCATGACTACTGTCTTTTGGAAACAAATTTCAACTGAATAATTCTCCATAAAAGGATCAGAATAAATAGCACACAGAGTTGACAACTTACAATATCTAACCTGTGGTTGAACTGATTAACCGTTGGAGAAGGCTCTCACTGGACTCAGATTTTTTCTATTCTAGAATCAAAGAATTTAGAGTAGGCTATGTGTGATTAAGAGAAAAGGCACTTTCTCCTTTGAATCTGTTTCTCTCTCATTTTACAGCCAGGGCCTTGCATGTACTAGATCCTCATTACATATTTGATGCCTTGAGTTGCATCTAATCCAACCTCCCACCAAGTGTGGGTATCTGTATTCCTTGAATAATTGTCCAGTGTTCAGCCTACCTCAGCTTCCATACATCCAGTAAAAGAGTACTGAGTGCCTCCAAAGAGTCAGTTGAACTAAGAAATGCCTCATGGTAATTTTGACCTATTGGCCAGAGTTCTCATGTCTGGACCACAAAGCACACCACTTTCTTTTGCCCTTGAGAAGACCATCTGATATTTGGAAATGGTGAGTGACCACTGCTTTACCACCATCCCCAAACCCTACTCTCTCCACATACATACCAGTCAAAGTCATCTCTCCTCCAGGCAAAACGTCCTTCTGGCTCAAATATTTTCAATGGGTAATAAATAAAAAAATGTTTGGTCCTTTTCTTTTCTTTGATGGCAAAATCCCTTTGATTTACCATGAAAGATTGTTTTTGAACTCCCAAAATGAAAGGGTAAGTTGACCAATTACAAACATATCATTCAGTGGTGTCTTTCAGAGACAGTCTCATTCCACACCATTTAAGTGGCATGTGGGAAAGAGAAAGGAAATAGCATTTATAGAATATCTACTATGTTTTGGCCACATTACAGTGATTAAGTTCTGGGACATTTACAACAATTCTTTGAAGTACATGTTATTATATCCCATTTTATAGGTGAGAAAACTGAGACTTGACAGTTTTAAGTAACTTACTCCAAACCAAACATCTAGAAAGTGGTAAAGCTGGAATTTGAACCCAAGTCTGCAGAATTCCTCAGGCTGTTCTCCTGGCAATCTGCCCAGCTGTCTTCTGTCTCACAGTGTGCAACTGTGGTCAAAATTCTGCTTTTTTTACTTGCCATGAATACCTCCCACGAACTATAAACAATATGACCTTCCAGTAAATCTGATATAAGTGCATTAAAAGGACCGCAACTGACCACTTGAATGGTGCATCTTGCCTAGTGGTCTGTCTGTGAACGTGGTCTCAAGGGGCAGAACTGTGTGATTGCTGACTGATATTAAGTATAGGAGCACAAGAGAAAACATAAAACTAAATACCTTACTCAACATTTTAGACCAATTACCCTGGTGCACTTTTTCTATGAATGACACAAGTATTGTCACACTCATCTTTGGATACACTTCCTCTGCATATCTAAACTCTCACTGCCCATTCTGCCTATAAAGGACTTCTCATACTTGCACTCTTCTCTTCATCTTCATGGTAATGGTCTTTATTAAGGCTACCCCCTCTTTACTAGTTTGTCCTTATTTCTATACCTCCTTTTACAAGTTGAATCTAGCTGTAGTCATTTATACTCTGTGGAGGTGACTTTGCCAGCAAGTGCCCCCATCTGCCACGGATGAAAGTAACACTACCAAGACATGTTCTGCCTGAGGAGGAGAGGTGCCCAATCTCTCAGAAGAGAAAGGCCAAGAGCCCCTTACTCAATGCTTTTTATTGGGTTGCAATACACAGGAATACAGGCAGTAAGGATCAAACAGTAGATAACATTTCAAAGAAATCTGAGGGCTTAGCCTGAGTCAGTGTCTGTCAGGAAAGGGGGTTGCAGAAACTTTGGGAAACATACTCATTTCCTGCTGGGACCTTTATCATATGAATGAAAGCACTCTTAGCAAAGCAGGCTTTACAGGACTTTTAGGAATTCTTTCTTATGCCAAAATCACCCCAGATCCTGCTCTAGCCGGCCTAGGGGCTGCACCACGTCACCCAGTACAGGTTTTCAGGCTTAAGTGAATTAGAGCCCCAGGAAGTGCTTCTCCCAAAGGACATGGGGACTCAGGCTATATCAGAATAGCTGGGAGGTGAGGGTCCATCCCTCCCTCTTTGCTGCAGCCCCCCTGAGTCCTTCCATGATGGCCTCCCTAGTGATCATGTCTGGCTTAGGCTGCCCCTCCTCTGAGGAGTCTTACCCATCATTGACTATCCAACCATGCATTGGGGGCAGGGGAGGAAGCAGAGGCAGCCTTTGCTACCAGAGACAAGCTTTGTCTCCTTGTGGCTTGCATTCTGGAGGTCGCTCACTCATCCTTAGCCATGGGAAGCAGTTATAATTCCTGAAACCAGGCAGAGTGGTTCCCAACAATACTCCAGTCCATCCTCCAAAGTCTATCAAGAGAGATGTTTCAGAAAGAGATACAAACATGTCACCTCCCTCTTCAAAAAATCTTCAGGGCTGTTGGGGGCCCAATTATGCTATTTCTCTTCAGGAGAGTCCACTAACATAACAGGCTTTGTCACTTAGCCAAACCTGACTCTCTTGTTTCATAGAGGGGAAGCGAGTCGACCTACTTCTGGGTGATGGAACTTGGCCTGCATTTCTTGACTGAGTGGATCCAATCTATTCAAAGACCATAAACACTAAGAATTTTCCCTTTCTTCCCTTTTTTTGCCAGGGACAAGTGTGATAGAGCACACTAAGTTAAGAATGAGTAATTTGCAAACTGTGAGCATCCGTCAGTATGAGCAGGTTTTGCTGCAGTAATAAAAGACCCCCAAATCTCAGTGACATAAAACCATAGGTATTTATTTCTCACTTATGTGGTGTGCATGAAAGCTAAGTAATAGAACAATTTCATGTCATATCCTCCCAACCTCCAGGGCCCAGACTAGCGGATTAGCTTTTGTTTAGATCAGAGTTGATTACCATAGCAGAAGGAAAGAAAACAGATGCAGCAAACCTCTTGCTGGTTCTCAAGTCTTCTGCTCAGACACATGTCACTTCTGCTTATATCTCACTGGAAAAACAAGTATTTTGACCACACATGAGTTAAAAAGTACGGGGTGTTCTGTCATAGGTAGGGGTACTACAGAGAAGAGCACTAAATGGGAGTGGATGGTGATACACAATAGCACACCTGAAGCTCTCCCAAAGTCTAGAGCGAGGGGTGAAACAGACAGCATTGACAAGCTCATTTATTCCTGTACCTCAGCCAAATCATCTAATTTAGTATTTAGTCATTCAAAAGAAAAAGATGACATTTGAGCTGATGATCAGAAAGGGGAAGCACTTTGCTCCCCTTTGCAAAGCTTGTGAGCCTTGAACAAGAACTAGAAGCTAAAGCCCCTTCTGCTAAATCAGATTGC
Organism: Sturnira hondurensis; assembly: GCF_014824575.4. NCBI lineage: Eukaryota > Metazoa > Chordata > Mammalia > Chiroptera > Phyllostomidae > Sturnira > Sturnira hondurensis. The sequence continues at coordinate 2,144,334 of NW_028083079.1, read as the reverse complement.
TCCTCAAGCTTCATTGCCCATGTCTGGCACAAAGGAGGTGTCTAGTACATGCTTGTAGGATTGAGTCAGATTTATATGACCCACTGGTCAATCTCTCCCTGACATGCATTTTTTTCCTGTTCAATAAACATAGCTTCCACCTGTGTTCTATGAGCTAGGAAACACCGCCACACTCTTAACGCACACTTCCACAGTAAATAAATCCCCTATGCTTCATCCAGCCTGCCCAGACACATATTTTGATTCCTATATCGGTGTCATATCACAAGACCCTCAAAACAATAAATTAAAAACAGACAAATGTCTTAGGAACAGGAAAAACCTCCACGTGCCACCCCTCATACTTGGTTTAATGTTAATCCCATTTCCCTGTTCCTAGGCCAAGAATCTTCTCCCTCAAGCCCCAATCTCATCCCTCTCTTAGGTATTTCTTGAATTCATTTAGCGTGTTTTCCTTCTTTTCAGTCATCTTCCCTAGTAACGTCTTCCATATGTCCGTGAGCCATTGTGTTAAAGAGCTCTGCCCAAACTCCTTATTTATTCTGAGCAGATCAGGATGGCAGTCCTAAGTCTGGTATTTCCTCACATTTGACAGCTTGAATTACAGACTTTGGGTACATTTAACGTAATCCATTCATGTGGAATGGCTGTTGTTCCTCTCATAGTAGTTTGAAAATATAAATATTTACAAACCCCTAAGACAAAAGCTCTTACTGACAGTCTCTAAAGCAACAGCTCCATGGACAGGAACCTTTCCACTTCGAGTTTTCTACTGACAGAGTCTCAATTCTCCTGGGTCATGTGCACTCCATTTATTGCTAATGGAATCTTAGTGAAATCACTGGAATATCTCTCTCTATGTGTCCAAAGAGGGAGGGGAACAGCATGAGAGAATGGAAGACAGATTTTTTTTTTTTAGCAGGATACATTCAGCTAGCTCCTACAAGCCTAATTAGAAAGGAAGTTCTGGGAATTGAATACTGTCTGACCCTATGGGGATTTCTACTACTTGGGTGCCTTCTCTGTTCCAGGCATTGTGATAAACACCTTGCATACCATAATTTATTAATAACACTCAATCTCTTTTAGTGATGTAGAAATAGGCTCTGAGAGGTACATGAGCTTACCCAATGTTAAGCACCTAGCAAGTGAAAATTCTGGGGATTTGATCACAGACTTTGTCCTTTCAGGATTGGAATGATTAGGACAGTCTAATATGTAAATTGTTTGAGTGCAGATGGAATAGGTATATTCCATGACTCTATATTTCTGAGCTATTTTCTCTTAGCTACAATAGTGTATAATAGCAACATTTGATTGCCTCTACCCATGTCAATTTTTTTAATTTATCAATATATAACTTTCTTCCTTCCTTCCTTCCTTCCTTTCTTCCTTCCTTCCTTCCTTCCTTCCTTTCTTTCTTTTCTTCTTTCTTTCCTTCTTTCGTTCATTCTTTCTTTCTTTCTTTCTTTCTTAGATCTATTCATTGATATTAGTTGAGATTGACTACAGCTGTATATGAGGGCAGTAAATAATAATACATTAAAGTAAAATTTAAAAATTAGCCCTCCTTCATTTCAAAGTTTATTGAGGCAAGGAAGTATGGATTTCGCGCAGTGGCTCTGTTTATGTCAATATAAAAGAATCCTTTCACCTCTTCACTCCACTGTCCCTTGAGCATGTATTTCATTCTCTCGAACTAAATTGGTTGCTACAGTGGCACCCATTAAAACCTTGTTTCAAGTATCAGGGAGAAAAATAGGAAAAGCACATTACTTCTCTTTTATTGTTGTTCAACTACAATTGTCTGCATTTCCCCTGATCACTCCCCCTTACCCCAGCCGATCTCACCTCCCTCTCTTTCTATGGCCCTTTACCTTAGTTTTGTCCATGTGTCCTTTATAGTAGTTCCTGACAACCCTTCCCCCCACTGCCCCTCCCCGTTCCCCTCTGGCTATTGTTAGGTTGTTCTTAATTTCCTTGTCTCTGGTTATATTTTGCTTGCTTGTTTATTTTATTGATTGGGTTCCCGTTAAAGGTGAGATCATATGGTATTTGTCCCTCACTGTGTGGTTTATTTCAATTAGCATAATGCTCTCCAGTTCCATCTATGCTGTCACAAAGGGTAGGAGCTCCTTCTTTCTCTTTGCTGTGTAGAATTCCATTGTATGAATGTACCATAGTTTGTTGATTTACTCATTTACTGATGGGCACCTAGGTTGGTTCTAGCACTTGGCTATTGTAAATTGTGCTGCTATGAACATTGGGGTGCATATGTTCACTTTAAAGAAGACTCCTTGAAAGTCCCCTTTACAGACTCCTGAAGCTTACATCTCTTTAGCTAGTACATACTTGCCTGGTGACACCTGGCTGTACAAGATGAAAGAGGATGAGAAATGTAAGGTGTCAGCATGCTCAGCTGAGAGTTGAAGCTTGGTGTTATTGGGAATGGAACTATGAAAATTGGCCCAGTTGACAGATATAACCAGTAGTAGAAATCCTAACATTGCTCTATGATTTTTGTCTTGACTAAAAGAGAAGTTTAGCATAATAAACATTGGAAAACAATGAGAAGCCTTTGGCTCACCATATTTCAAACCCCTGCTTAAGTACCACCATGAGGTAGTGGAAAGTGTGCTGGCTTTGGCATCAAAGACCTAGGTTCCACCCTGTTTCTTTCTAGATAGGAAGTTATGGCATAGAAAGGGACATAAATATAACTGAGCTACTTGAAGAGTAGAGCCAGAGATGAAACCTATATCTCATAGAAATCTTTTCATAATACATGGTAGATAGTTAGAGAACAGAGAAAGTGAAAATACTAGAGCAAAGGCCGAGTCAGTGTTTGCCTTGCTCTAGATTCAAGATACTAACTTAGGGTAGAAAAACATGAGGAGCTTGAAGATTAGCCCTGTGTCTAGGAAAGATAGAAGGAAAAGTAGAGTCTTTGGGGGGAAAGTGGGAGAGCTTTGTATTTTTAAAGTATTCTTGTAAAAACAGTGGGCAAAAGTGGCCTCCGCCAGGGACATGGACTAAATGTCCAACCTTTAGATATGGAGGCCAAGGCCACTCAAGGAGACTGTTCCTGAGCCCTGGCAATTGAAGGTCCTGAGGGGCATCAGACAGGATGGGGGTAGATGGCAAACAATTGAGGAACAAAAATTTGGCCACTTCCTGGATAATCTGTGGTCAGTGATACATTAACCATCCCTGGCCCTCACAAAGTTTTAATTGGAGTCATTTCTCATGAATGTGGCCAAGAAAACTGTAAAAGAAAAGAAACAGATGAAAATGAAGAAAAACCAAAACCATTCTGTGGAGTCCCAGTGAATTCCAGGACCAGAACTGACAGAATGAAAGCCCAGGGGATTTTAACCCTTTCTCTACTTGGATTATTGAGTCAAAGGGATTCTATCATGTCTCTGATCCTCACTTGTGGGACATTTAAAAAAGAATACTCACCTCACTGTGTTGTGTGCAGTAAATGACATGAGAGATTTGAAAGATCTTTGTGAGCTTCAAAACATGATAGTCATGCGAGCATCTAATGCACAGGAGTTTCATAATGGCATTCCTTCTAATCCTGATGATTCTGTGTCCAATCGCTTTCTATAACTTGTCCTCATTCTATTTTGGTCAATTTATATTTCGTGATTTCATAATGCTAACTTTTTTTTAGCTAGGATAGTAAAATCATAATGTTTTCTAGCTCTAACACCTACCTTGTTGAACAACTGTTATGGGAATGTGTTGTGAAAGTTGGCGGAGGTGACACTCATTCAGACAAAAACTAGAAATCCTAACTATTATTCTACACTTGCTGTTGTAGAGAAAAGGAGCTTAGGGGAATCTGCCAAACTTGACTGTGGAATGCAACAGGGCATTTCTACCTCTGACTGCACAACCTACCAATAATAGAATTCAGAAGTCTTAATCCTAATTAGAACTTGAGTTTGTAATCAGTAAGCATTTCCTTTATTAGGAGAACATAATAATGTGTTAATGATTTAAGACATCAATTTGGTCATGAATGTGGTAAATTAAAAAGCCTAGTAAACTTCAAACTGTAATTATAGATTATGTTTTTAAAATGGTATACAATTGAGTGATGGTATACAATTGATATAAATGGTATACAATTGATATAGCATGTGTTTATGCTATATCTAGTGATCTATGATATATCTAATATTCAACTGGACTTGTATGTCACTTAGCACTAGCTCAGTAGAATGATGAAAATATAATTTGAAGAAAGTATGAAATGACAAGCTTTAAAATGGAGAGAAGGGGCACATGAGAAAAATGCTAAGGGAATTAAAAGATTTGTAAAAATAGAGTTAAGTTTTAAGTCTAGACTCTTTTATTAGTTGCCTGACTGACCTTGAGAACATTATATATACTCAACAAGCCTTCCATTTCTTACCTGAAAAATGGCATCCACCATATCCAGCTCTCAGTGCAATAAGGGGAGAGAGCAAAAGTAATGGGATATATGAAGAGCAGACTGCCTTCCTTTAATTCTTTGTTCGTGTTACCTGTGTGACCTTGGGCAAATTCTTCACATTTACAAGCCTCATTATTTTTCATCTATAAAATGGTAGTAATTCTAGCACCTACATTATTTGAATTGCATGAGTATTAGTATGTTAATACATGTCAATACTTACTTAGCATATAAATATTATGACTACTAATGTCTCAAATACAGCACGTGACATATATTATAAATATTATTCTATTTATTCAAAGCCATTTTCCCTTCTGTCCTCATAACCTAAAATAGAAAGACCAAACCCATTTCATAGATGAAAAGACTAAGGTTTAGCAGGTGAGATTTATTGAGATTCCACAAATACCTAGAGCCATGACCTAAGCTTTTTTAAATTCCAAAATTAAGTGTCATTCTATATAAGATATTTCAGAAGTTAGGTAGACCATCTGGTTTCTCTAAAAACAGCCTCTTTCCATTAGAGCTTTCTCACCCCAAATTTCAATCTCCAAACTGAAAGGGAAATTTGCTGCTATGAACTGACAGATTAGAATTCATTCCACTTGTCTAAGTTCTTAAGTTTCATATATATGTGTGTGTATATATATGTGTATATGGAAGTTAAATATATTTTCTTAAACATGATATATGAGTCCTTTCTGACAAGATTCAAGAGGATCGCTTATAATATACCCAGGACTGCATGCCATAATCTAAACACTAGAAGGAAAGTTTAGGAAAGCAATCCCCCAAACAATCTTGCCATAGATGAAATCATAGCATCTTGTATTTGAAGCATTGGCCCCAATGATTCAACTTGCCTTAGAATTGAAATTCACTAAAGTTGTTATAAGTTTGTGGCTTATCTGGTTTACATTAAATATCCAAAGAGAAATGGTTACATATAAGGTGTCAATGGAAGAGAGAAAAGTGGTGTCATGCTCCAAGCCCAGGAGAGGTGGCTCTTTTTTTTAAATATTTTATTTATTTTTAGAGGGGAAGGAAAGGAGAGAGGAAGAGAAATATCAATGTATGGTTGCTTTTTGTGCATCCCCTGCTGGGAACTAGCCCCTGCCGGAAACTGGCCCGCAACCCAGGCATGTGCCCTGACTGAGAATCGAACCATGATCATCTGGTTCACAGGCTTGCGCTCAATCCACTGAGCTACACCAGCCAGGGTGAGAGGTGGCTCTTCTTAAGAAAAGACTTAAGTAGAATTACTTCCTTTTTTCTTCTGGGAGACAAAGGCAGAAGTCAAGAGACGAGGCAGAGAATAAGAGTGATATAAGACTAATCTGAAGTGAGAAGACTGGCTGATTTTCATTGGCCCTTGCTTTGAACCACCTTGATTGAATGGTGGTCTGCATTGTCCAGTATAATGGGGGTTACTCTCCAGATTATGACAGTCTTGAGGCAAAAAAAAAAAAATCAGTAGATCCTGTTTGGAAACCAAAGCTTTAATGTGCCTAGTGATTCTGTATCAAGATGCTTTGAATGACAAGTAATAGCAACTCAAGTTTGTGTATTTCTGTTACTATCAATAACGTGACTCCTGCTTCTTTGAGAAGTTCTAAGAGTTTAGCATTTTGGCAATTTGCTTACCTAGCAGCCAATTCTTCATTCTTCCCAGCTAGTTAGAGCAGTGAACTTGTTGACTGGCAGCAGAAACACAAAGAATAAACAACAAAACACAGGGGCTTAGCAAATATTTATTTTTTACTTTCCAAAATCATCCCTCATATAACAGTTGTGGGCCATAAGTCAATGATTCATGGATCAGAATAAGACAACATTTTCTTTCTTTTCACTGTCTTCTTTCTCATAATGTCATTCTATTTAGATGACAAGCACATGAGTTGGGAGGAAAGTATTGCATGTTTTCAGACATGAATGCTTTATAAAAAAAGGGACTGTCTGTGGTGTTGGAGCACAGGCTAAGTAGAGCTATTGGTAGGTGACACACCACAGAGAGCCTTGACTGTCAGGCTAAGAATCAAAATCCTTACCCAGGAGGTAAACTAACAAGTGGCCAAGTCACAGTGTTGTTCACCGTTGGGTGTCCTATCATTTTCCTACCACGGGGAGAAGGATTTTATTCATTCTCAAGTTTTGCTTGTTTAAAATCTTTCACCATATCATTCACAGGTGTCTCAGACTTAGCCCAGCTTTTGCCTCCCTCCAAGCCTTTGCCTACGCCACTCTCATCGCTGGAGATGTTCTTTCTTCAGCCTCTTCCTAAGGCTGCACTCTTTCACCTTGCAGGCCTCGGCTGAAACGGTATCTTCTTGGAATGGCCTTCCCCACTGCCCCTCTCTAAACAGCAGGCTCCTGTTATTCCCTATTTATATTCCTTGTTCATAAAATTGATCACATACTCTATGTGTGTGCTTTTTATAGTCTTCGTGTTTATTTGTTGCATGTTCCTTCCATCAAAACGTAAATTCACAAGATAAAGATTGTCAGCCTTGTCCCCCATTTTAACCCAGCCCGTAAACTCCATTGCATGGTCAGAGCTGGATCAAATGCCTGCCAAATGGAAGGAATTTCTGTTCGTTTCTGCCCATCTATTGTATTTCATAGTGTTTATTGAGTCTAAGCCTTCCCTGTGTATGAAGCAGTTGGTTAATTTAAACTCCTTTACTATCTAAATAACCAGTGTCTTAAAAAAATAAGTCTTAAGACTTTGTGGGGTTTATGATTCCCTCCCCACAAGGAAGCATCTTTGATGAAATTAATGAATGCACTTGAGGCCTATCTTGAAGAACAGAAGTTTGGAATCTGTGAAAAATGACAATTTGTGCCCTTATAAGGAAACCCAGACTTGGCCAAACAAAGTTTCTCAAATCCACAGAGTCCTTGTGGTCTGCAATGTGCCACTGCAATTCACTCAGTGACAATGAACAATGTTTTCCAGGGGATGAAAACATAAGTTTCCAGTTCTTTTTCTAAGTTTTTTTACTCCCAATCCTTCTCCCTAATGGCAGTTTTCCCAAGACCTAAGCCTATATACCCACTTTGCTTCTATTCTAACACTTTGCTCTATTTCCGTGAGAGAAATTACACAAGCTCATGCCTCCCAGCTCTCAACTTTCTATCGACAAGTCTTAAATGCAAGTTTCTAATCTCAATCTCATCTTCTAATGAAATCTGTTTTCTCATTAACCTGCATCATGGTTTCCTAATTATTCTGCAGACAATTCGAATCTGAGCCTGACAAATCTGAATGCAGTAGCTGTGACTCTAAGCCTCAGCTTTGCATTTTGCTACTTTCTCTCATCAATGTCTTTGCACACAGTCTTGCATTTGCACCATATTCATTCCTGTTGTTAATATAGAAGAATGAGGAAGTGGGAAATATTTCTTAGTCTCATCCTACACAGTTGTAAATGTTGGACACTGCACAACTCTAGAGGGTGCTATTTATACTGCACTTTGGGGGAATGGTGCCCTGTGCAGTTGTGCCTGGAAGTATATCTGATTCTTTTCTACTTTTTTCCATCTCCTGTGCCAAACACAAGCCTCTCTACATTATGGGCAACAAGAGAATGCTGTTGAAAGACTACCTGGGTCAATAGTGAGGAGCTAAAAGTGTCAAAGAATGTCAGATCCACACCCTAACTCTTTGTTTACTGGTTTTTGTGAAAGATTTGTCATGACTCTCTCTTCAGGTAGGTTGATAATTCTGAAAGAACATGTTTATGCCTAGTGTTGTCAGTTTTTTTCTTATTTCCCTGTATAATCCTCCTATGGTGTGGGCATCGAGCTGAACAAAGAAATGTGAAGCTGAGTAGCAGTTATTTCCTCAGGGCTCTGTGCAAAGACTGGTCATGGTGGTTACACGGTCAGGCAGTTGGAACATGGGTGCCCCACGCTGAGCCCTTAGATAATGTATTTACAGAAGTAATGGCAGAGGACTACCAACCAGCCTCACAATGAAGAAACTCAAAAATAACCTATGTGTTTTGTTATTTTGACCACCCAGGACCTAGCACTTGGTAGGGGCTTTCCACCTGCTGAATGAGTGAGTTAAAGTTAACCTTTGTAAAGGTTGGATGCCCTTGGATAACCGCCCCAAATCAAATGTGGTTTAATAAAAGAGACCAAGCCCAGAGACTAGATACAGTGAGCATGTTCCATAAGGTCTCTTTAGGTATAATTTACATCCACTTTGATTTTACACACTTAGATCTGTGCCTTTTCACAGCTGGAATCTTATAAATCTATACTTATCAGAAACACTTAAGGGTACTTGCAGTAAAAATGATGTATCTATTTGAGCACTTACCATAACTAATTTTAAAGTAACTCGTATATGTATACAATTTATTATCAATAGATACGTGCTATTCAATACATTGTTAGAAAGAATATTTGCTGAAAATATTTTTAATTTTTACATATTTTTCTCTCTTAGTACTCCTGGTAAAGATTCTAACACGTGATAGATACTCAATAACTTCATGAGTTAATGAATGATTCAATGAGTAAAATTGCATGACTCATTACTGGCCAGAGCTCTTTGAGACATAATGAACAGCCCTCACAGAGCCTGGAGTAGTCTGTCAGCCACAGTAGCTGTTCTGGATGCCTTGGCAAGAAGGGGAGATATGGATGTAACTGGAACCTGATAGGTAACAGTTACTGCAATTGCACATTAAATTAAGCTATGAGCTTCCTAAAGGTCAAAACAGAAGTGACTGCATAATGGACTAAGGGGATCTACTTGTCTGCTTAAAATGAAGTAAAAAACTGACTGTATGAGGTCATATGGTAAGACCAAGAAAAGGAGAAGTTCATACTGGAGTGTATCCAGGATTACTTCTTTTTTTTCTCTTTTTAGTTCATAATACTACCAAAACTGTAGGTAGTTCAGAAAAAAAAAAGATTACCAAAAGAAAAACACAATCAATATTATCATATATGGAGTGCATACCTAAAAATATCCTATTAATTAACTAGAGGCAGAAAATGTTAAAAGATACTTCATAAAAATACTTGGGGTAGTAGTATATGGATCTAAGAAGTAACGCTGATGACAGTAAACCACTAGAGTAACAGAAGTGATCTTCCAGTAATATATTATTGTCCATTTCAAGCTTTCCTACAGATTCCTGCTGTCTTTATTAGAGTAAGATACTTTCAAATATATAGAACTCTGTTGCCATTGTATTTTTGTGCTAGAACATCAGTTTTATTTATTTATTTATTTATTTATTTAGATTACGTCTTACAGGAACTTTCTAGGCCAACTGTCTCAGTAAGTTAGAGTGTGTCTACATGTATAATGAGGTCAACCTACAGTTGTCCTATGTTTTAGAATGTTTGCCTTTAACTTCCGTTCTCAATTTTCCCAGAGAGAATAGCTTCAATTCCCTTAGAAAATCTCAGAGAGTTTCAGCATCTGCCAATCACCTTCCTGCATTCCAACTGTGCTGCCAGGCTAGTCTCTTCCTATCCCATTTTCTTTTACTTCTTACTCCCTCTGTTTCTTGCCTCCCACTCCAATTTCTTTTTCATCAAAATTTGTTGAACGTCAGCCATGCATCTGGTTCCACATCACACGACATGACAGACATTGGTGATATAAAAGTCACTAAGATGTTCTCCCGTGCTCCAAGGTCTACTCCAGCCTTTCACCTGTCACTGTAATGCTCATGCTTATAGGGTACACGTTCCAGATGCAATCTGCGTGGGAATAGGACAGGGGCTTTGTGTTAGCAACTGATCTCCTTACCCAGCAAAAATGCCTGATACATCAAAGGCACTTGATTCCTATTTGCTAAATAAATAAATATAAGCTGATGTTTAATCTAGTATTTTCTCAATCATTCTTTAAAACAGTAGTCTGGGAATATATTCTTAAGACAAAAAGAAGTTTGTTGGTCTAATGCGTTCGGGCAATGCAACATCCCCTTCTAAAGAGTCACAAGTCATATAGAATCAGTAAAGGCTCTGAGAAGTTCTGTAGGAATGAACTATGTGTAACCCAACTTTGGTCAATTTTTCCAAGTTTGTTTAACCACCTAAATGTATGTTTTTCATATAACACCACATGTAACTGATAATCTGTGGAAAAGGCCTTCAGAGTTGCTTTCTTCTCAGAAGTAAAGCAAATGGTGGGAATCTGAGGGTAGACAGAGAGCACTAAACCAGATCAAAGTCATTCAAGGAGTTTCACTTGAATATTTCCAGCTCTTCATCATGTGTTTCCCTCCCAACACACCATCTTCCAGCTACTTCTCAAGGACCAAGCCACAATCCCTGCCTTCATTCTTTGTCTCTGTTGTTTCCCCCCTGAAGGGACCACTTCCCCCCTCATCTTGCTCTCAACTTCCACTTGCCACTTCCTTTCCAACATTCATCACAATAAAAACATCCTGTCTCAAAGACCTGGGTCAGAGATCTTCACTTTCTAAATATGTGCAACAGCCACTTTCATTTACAAAAGCTCCTACCCCTGACCAATGTTGCCAAGAGGAAGTCCCTTCATCTTCAGCAGGTGATTCAGCAGATTTCATTTCTATTTTTAAATATTCCCATGGTAAACATCAGTTTAGCTCTTTGTATAGTAACTTACAAATTGGAGCTTGTCAATAATGTGGATTTTGGATTGAAGTCAACATTTGATCGTTATGACATCACAACTGCCTTGTATCCTTCACAATTCCTTGGACAATTCCCTTCTTATATAGCACAACTAAAAACTGGATGGTTGTATCGAACTGTGACTAGAAACTGAAGTTTGAAAACTGAACTAAATCATCTCCCAACTTGTTTACTGAGCATTTATACTCAGCCAGTGTGTATATACTGGTGCGGCGTTTTTAAATATAATCCTATTCAGGTCTTATTTATTGTTTTTCAGATGACAAGAACAACACACACCACCCATTCCTTTTAGCACAAATGTGCTTCCAAAATTAAAGGGCACTTTCCCTTACTGACCCTTGAGCTTATGGCTTAAAGTTATTGTTTAAATATATAACTTAGAGGGAAAAGCCATTTGTAGAATATATATGATATGTCTATTTTCAGTTACAAGTCTTCACAGATTAAAGATGGCTTTTGCAACTTGTAACTTCATCTTATTTGNATATAGCACAACTAAAAACTGGATGGTTGTATCGAACTGTGACTAGAAACTGAAGTTTGAAAACTGACCTAAATCATCTCCCAAGTTGTTTACTGAACATCTGTACTCAGCCAGTGTGTATATACTGGTGCGGCATTTTTAAATATAATCCTATTCAGGTCTTATTTATTGTTTTTCAGATGACAAGAACAGCACACATCACCCATTCCTTTTAGCACAAATGTGCTTCCAAAATTAAAGGGCACTTTCCCTTACTGACTCTTGAGCTTATGGCTTAAAGTTATTGTTTAAATATATAACTTAGAGGGAAAAGCCATTTGTAGAATATATATGATATGTCTATTTTCAGTTACAAGTCTTCACAGATTAAAGATGGCTTTTGCAACTTGTAACTTCATCTTATTTGTTTATTCTAATTGTTTCTCTAACTTTGAAAGGAGGGAATATTTAAAATAATGTATTAAAAAGTGTAAGTCTGCAAAAACGATCACAACAAAAGACATTTTGGAGAAAGTTTACTATACAGTTAACTTTGAAAAAAAAATCTCAGGAGAAAATTATGTCCCATTAATGGTATGAATAGGTCTTTGCATTTGTTAGCTTATGATCCCAAAAGGATGTTGGAACAAGAGGGCAGATTTTTCCCCCAGTTTTAGAGAAAAAAAAAGCATGTTTATTTCACTAAGTCTTTATTTTCCATTAATATTTTAAAGTTTACAAACTGTTCTTATTTGATCCTCTCAGGAGCGGAGGGATTGGCACAGAAGTAAAAATAGCTGCCATGTGTGAGAGACGCTGTTCTCTCATAGGAGAGAGATTTGCCTCATGGGTGCTCAAGCAGTCCCATGAGACGTAAATGCTATTATTTCCATTTTTCAGGTGGGGAGGGAGGGATGGGAAAAGGTAAGCAGCTTTCCTTAGGCCCCACAGCTGGTTTTGGGGTAGAGCTGAGGTGCAAACAGAGGCGGTCTGGCCCCATAGTGTGTGTTCTTAGCCAGTGCACTGAGTGGTCTCCTGAGACCACGGCAGTGCTCTTTCTTCCCAACTTGCATGAAGAAAGGTGCGTTGGCCACTAGCTGGACAGAGTGGCCTCATGGTGAATAAAACACCACGTGGAAGACCAGTCTCTAGCAGTTCAGAAAATGTAGGGCCTCTTAGCCAAGCAGAATGGGACCTCCACTAGGGACATAGTACACCAAATTTGGTGACTTCTCAAGGAGTCATTTTTTACATGCACATGTCCCTAGAAATCCCACCTATAGATCTATACATAGGAAATAAAAGCCTGGAAAATGAAATGGTGTGCAGAAGACCACCAACCCACTAGCTGGGAGAGCTGGGACCATAAAGTAAATCCGCAGATCTCCAAGTCTGGTGTATTCACGGCACCTTTCCTATGGCTCTCCTTTCCAACTTTCACCTGACCGTGCACAGGGAAAAGTTCTCACCCTGCCCTGGCTGGACTTGGTCTCTTCCCACTCTAAGTTTTCTCATCAGAAAAATAGGGAGAACCAATTCTGTTGAGCTCATTCTGTTGAGTGGGTTTTGAGAATGAAGGATGCAGAAAATATTGTAAGATAACACTGAAAATATACATAGAGCAATACTTTATTTTTCTAGATTCATGATGGCATGCTATTTTCCATATAAGTAGATTTTCCAAGTGACTGAGTTATTTTATACACACACATCCCAACATTTCCTAACATCTCTTACTTACCATCTTTCTGAACTATACCTCTACAATCCTACGAAGAACAGATTCCCCATCTTTGAAAGGTTTCCAGTCAACAAGGAGCTGAGGCAGTTTACTAAGAGAATGGCTTTAAAAGTACAATGTGAAGTTGAGAGAGAAATTATGAATTCTCAGCTGGCAGATTTGGGGGTGGCTTTCAAAGAGGAAGCACTTTTATAGGTGTGAAAGAGTTTCAGCGGGCTGAGGTGTAGGCTAAAGACATTGCAGGTGGAAGAGTATGTGTGGAGAAATGAAGGGCAGTGAGAAATGTCAAGCATGTTCTGGAACAAATGTTAATTTAATAAATAAGATACTGAGGGTAGCTGTAGTGTCCAGTGACAATGGGTTTGGATGGCAGACCTTGCACGGCAAGTTAAGGCGCGAGGACTTTTGTTCACAGGCTGGGATTGGGGGCCGAGAAGACGTGTTTTGTAGAGCAGAGCACGGTAAGATCCCAGTAGGAAAGGCTTTGTAGGAGGCAATAGTCCAGCCAGACCTGGGCAGGGAGACCAGGTACATAAGACTGTATGCAAGTAAATGTGGGCAAGATTAGGGCAAAGGGCTTGGGAACAAGGGGGAGGGGGAAGGGGTCTGACTTTTGGGACATTCTGAATGGATAAATAACAATATAATAAGTCTCTTACCTGAAAGGGGGTGTCAGTAAACAGACTCAGATGTGTGCTGGGGGGGGTGTATAAGGGAAAAAGAGGAGTAGCTTAAAGTTCATTTTGGTAAAATGGTCATTTCATGGGAAACATCTAGACATTTCAGAGCATCATTAAGTATTCGCCTGGTTTCTGGCAACCTTTCAAAACACCTTACAGCTTTCTGCAGGGTGGAGCATAGTGGGTTTACAGTTGCAAGTACACAAAACAGTTTATTCCTGTATTATTATTTATTAATTGTTGCATTATTTTCCATATGAGCAACTGTAAAACTACTTCTGTCCCAATCTGTGTATTATTTACTCCTTTGCCCAAATACATTTCTTTTCCTCTGCTTTCCCTACTTCAACCCTGAAATAAAACAAAACTCTGATTAATTTTATAGCATGTAAACAAATAAAGTTCAGAGAAACGTTCCTCATTTCCTGGAGGGTGACGAGTCTCAACTGCCAGAAGAAATGGAAAATGATTTTTACCATCTTAGGGAGAAGAAAAACAGCAATTTTCAATTAAGCTGGTTGCTCTCTGTGTCCAGAAGGAGAAATTGACTGGTTTGGATGTCTTTCTATAAAATAGAATTAAAATTATGGTACAAAATAGAGGACATGAAAAGGACAAGACATAAATAAAGTGGCCAGCCCAGGGCTGGGCACAGTGTGTGTTGCTGTTTTGTTGTTTTTGTCACCTCAGGATTCGGAGTATGAATTTATTAGTTCTGGAATTCTGAGGAGGTCAGACGGATGATCCCATTGGACTACAGGGACAACAACATACTCTCTCATGACAAACCTTGTGACTACTGTTTTCCAACTTCAGGGATGTGGTTGCATGAATGAAGCATCTATTTTTTTTTTAATTTGAAAAAAATTAGGCTCACACACAAAAAATTACAACAAAATATTCCCGTATACCTTTCAGCAGACTTTTCCATCTTTTATAACCATAGTAAGATGATCAAGTCTATGAAGTTAACATGGCTACAGTTCTATTAACTAATACATAGACTTTATACAAAGTATACAGTTCTTTTTTGTCTTTAACTCCACAATTTATAGTCAAAATACTGTTTTCCAAAATTATTTAGTTCAGTTGTTATCTTTCTCATCTCCTTATTTCTGATGTCATTTGTTTTAAATACAGTTAGTTCATTTGTTATTGTTTGTATCCCACTTGAGATTTATCTCCCTCACAAGTCCTAGTATGTATGTATGTGTATGTACATGTGTATGTACATATGTATGTTTGTATATATGTATTTGGTGTGTGATATGCGGTCATGTTCTAAAAGTCAGAACTTTACAAAGAAGTATACTCAAGGAAATGCCACTTGCTCTTTATTCTTTCCAATCCATTTCCATTATTTCATTCTTTCCTACCAACCCTTTACACAGTCGGTCTCATTAGTTTCTAGTTTACTTTCCTGTACTCCTTTTTGAATAAATGTGCAAGTGTATGTATATTAATTTATATGCTTGTTACATAAAGTGTGTGTACTAGACATATTATAGGATAACATATTCCCTAATTTTTAAATTCTCACCTGAGGATATGTTCTTATTGACTTGGTGTGTGTGTGTGTGCATGTGTTACAGAGAGAGAGAGAAACATTAATGTGAGAGAGAAACATAGATTGGTTGCCTCCCACGAGCACCCAGACCAGGGATTGAACCCACAACCTTTTAGTGTATGGAATGATTCTCCAACCAACTGAGCCACCTGACCAGGGCAAAACCCTTATTTTTAATGTGTTTAAGCACTGAGTTACCTGAAGATAAAGAACTAGAGAAGGAGAGTAGACAATTATTGAAGGCACATAAATATAGGTTTATGAGAATGAAAGGCAATAGCTTAAAAACAAAGTTACATTTCAGCCTAAACACTTTCTGACAGAATAGATAGCAAGGTTTCTATACATTCTTGAATGATCAAAAATCTAGATAAATTGGAATGAAGAACCAACTTCCTATAAAAATGTTAACCTAACTTGACCATGAATGACGTTATTACTTATAAAGCATTTTTGGATGCATTATTTTACTGGGCATTCCCATTATCCTGTGAAGAAGTGGGAAACAGTTATCTCACCTCAATTTTACAGACAGAGACACTGACTTTCAGGTACTTGCATGTTTGTCTATTAGCCCCACCCAGTAGCGAAGCCCCTGGAAAGCAGGGTATTGTGTGTTTTTCACCCCTCTGGTCCCAAGCCCACCTACCTGGAACATACGGAAAGATAAGGAAACATTGTCACTTGAGAAGCACTCCCGTTTGATCCATGAATCTTTTCACCTAACCCCTCCCCCCATATTTTTCTTCTAGATTGTGGCTCAGTGTCTGTCTTCTGCCTGTCGCCAGAAAGTCTGACCTCAGTATTCTGCTTAAGTCATCTCAATTCTATTATCCTAGCCATGAGGCCAATGGAAATGTAGACCTGATTAAATTGGAGCATCCTTTGGATTTTGATAGCAAGTTTCTATGCCAAAAGGGACACAAATACCGATCTATTCATCTCAGATCTCCGGAATATCAGAGTGGGAAGAAATCCAGGGAGAAAACCTCATTTGACAGATGGAAAAAGCTGAGGTCATAAAGCAGATCAGTAATATTACCAAGATTAGAACTCAATCTGTTCTCTCCAAAGATTGAATTCTTTCCGACCCATAAATGGGCACATGAAAAGAACAAATAAGATCACTGAATTTACCCTTTTCAGATAAATTAGTCCATATTCTCCCTTGGTGTATAGGTATGGGATCCTTGAAAACTATGAGCCCAATTTGTCTTCTCTTTTGGAACCTGTCTCTGAGGATTGAGAAATTAAATATTAAGTAATGAAAATTTGGGAAATCCCTGGGCTAAAGACTGAATTGTGTTCTCTTCCACCCAGCCAAAATCTATATGTTAAAACCCTAATTCTCAATGTAATTGTATCTGAACATAGGGTCTTTTAGGAGATAATTAAGGTTATTAGCTCTAATCTGACAGGACTGTGGTCATATAAAGATAGAAAAACATCTCTGCCTTCCCCCTTTATTTCTTCCCTCCCTCTCTCTCATTCCCACTCCACCCACCCCACCAAGTGAAGACGCAGTGAGAAGGCAGCCCTCTGTGAGCCAGAAAAGGGCCTCACACCAGCACCTGACAGCTGACCACGCTAGCACCCTGATCTTGGACTTGCAGCATACAGCAATGTCAGAAAAGAGAGGGGTATCGTTTAAGCCACCCAGCCTATGACATTTTGTTATGGCAGCCTGAACACACCGATGTACCCCTTGATTACCTTTTACATGCAATGTGGGTACATTTTAAATCTTTAACAAATATAATCTGTAGTCGACTACTTTAGAGACTGGGGTATCTCACATGGATTTGCAATGATGTTTCTCCTCAATAAGTGCTCTCCTATTCTGCTAGAGTTAACATCAATGAATTTAGAATGGAAATGCTAATTGAGAGGTAGACGAGGGAAGGGGACAGTCAGAATGAATATTATATTGTGTTCTCATTGACAGGGTCTGTGCTTGAAATGAGAAGCGCCAGAACCGGGGAGTCGTGAGGCAGTGATGGAGAAGCCTTGTTATATTTCAGCAGCAAATGGGCTGTCTGTCCCCCTACACTCCCATGGGCATAGAGCTGCTCCCAGCGGGACACTGGGATTCCTCACTCTGGTCTAATTTTAAGTGAATCAAATGAGGTGGCACTCTGCCACATCCCTCTGGAAACTATTCGAAAATTGAGCAGATCTCATCTTTTGAAAATGTTCCCTGAGTAATGGAAACATGAGGAAGGGGAATATCCTACAGACCCCGGATGCATCTTTCAACCACAGAGGAATGCAATATGCCAGACACACTCTCTTACAGTGGTCAGGATGGACGTGGGAAAGATTTGGGGGAAGAGAACAATAAGCTCTGCTGTCATCTTAAATCACTTTCACTGTTAGATGCTCTCAAGGATTAAATGACACAGTGCTGGGCACATTGGGAGGGGCATGTCCAATTATAGTCCAAGGCATGTAAGTATTGTTACCTGGCAGCCACCATCTATGTAACAGTCTAGAGTTCTCTACTCCTCATTCGAGTGAGAAGAGATGAATTCAGTTCGAAATCGTCCTACCCATCAACTTGTACAGAATTGTAGCTGAGATATCAGCAGGACTTTTCTGAATCTTGAAATTTTGATCATATTTATTTCAGGCCCTGATTTATATTCAAATCCAAAGTTGCTTTCAAGATTTCTGTGTGTTCCCAGTAAGATTTGGTTCTCAGTGTTATCTTGGTCTCCAGGCTTCTTCATTTATGTATGCTTTCTTGTTCCACATCTTGTTTACTCAATTAATGTCTGCTTACCTCCAAACCTTGTTCCATAAGTCCCTCCAAAGGTGGTTCATAACCATCTAGGGGAAAGAAAATATGTATTCAAAAGGCACCAAAGTGAATGATTTGCAAAATCATAATTCACACTTTGCTCAAAATATTTTCAGTTGTTCCACTACTCAAATATTATAACTAACCCTCTACCTTATAATCCAAACCTATTTTGATCTTTCTGTCTTTTTTCTCTAACCAGCCCACAAGCCCACCTCCAGTTCTTATTTTTACAGTGAAACAAATTTTTTTTCTTGGTTTGATTCAGCATTCCAAGGAATTATCTATTGTTTTATTAATACCATTGCCTTTGAGTTTTTCCTTTCACTAGGCCGTTCTACTAGGGCTTTTCATAAAAAAGGAAAAATAATTTTTAAGAGGAATTCTAACATGTGAATCCAAGATAAGACAGCCATTCTAGCCCCCTGTATCTTCAACTGCTTCTCTACCCTCTGATCTTCACAGAGGTGCTATTATCTGCACCTATGAATAGGTTATACACCACAGCTAGAGCTTTCTGAAGTGCAACCATAGGTAATAGGCACCTTTCTCCTCTGCCAGGCTCTGCAGTCTCACCTTTCTCTCCTAGATTACTCCTTGTTTTGAAAAGAGGTTTCAAAGTCCTCTGTGAAATTCAAGTTGGGTTGCAAATCTGTTATAGCACGTGGAAAAGCATGTTCCTGTTTACTGAGGATATTTGCCATTTTAATTCTATCCCTAACACATGCCCAAGGACCTCTCTCAAACTTCTTTTTTTTTTTTGCATCTGAAAAGTAGAATTAACAACATTTATTTTGTAGGTCTATATGATGAATGCTTTTAAATGTTTGACTCTACATTGCTAATGCTATTTATTATGACTTCGCTGTCAATCATTACTATCATCTTAAATTAGAGTTGTTTATCAGGTCTCAGAGTGAAGGTTCTTCAGGACAGGTGCACTTTGTGTGTGTGTGTGTGTGTGTGTGTGTGTGTGTGTGTGTTGGAGGCACAGGGAGGGGAATGCCAAGGAGTCTGGGCTATGGAGTCTGGATGAGTATCTGTGTTAGTCATGGTTCTCCAGAGAAACAGAATCAATATAATGTGTATATAAATCTTTAAGTATAAGATATCCATTTATATGGAAAGATTAATTATAAAGAATCAGCTCCTACAATTATGGAGGCTGAGTCCCAAGACCTTCAGAGTGAATCAGCAAGCTGGAGACCAAGGATGAGCAAATGTTTCAGGTCAAGTCCAAAGGCAAGAAAAATGCCAAAATCTAGTTAGGCTTTCAGCTGAGTGGATGGGGCTCACCATGTTATGGAGGGCACTCTGCTTTACTCAGTCTATTTGAATGTTACTCTCATTAAAAACATCCTTAATCAAATACCCAGTGTAGTGTTGGAGCAAATATCTGGGGACCCCATGACTTGTTCAAGTTGACATGTATCATAAGGAGTGCAGAAAAATGTAAGAAAGAGTCTGGAAGAGAGACAGATGGGAGAGTCAATCCTACCAGATTGGAAAGGTTCTCAGAATTTACTTAGTTCAAGGTTAGCTTATTCATTTAAAAGATGAGAAAACTAAGTCCCCTGTAGAGGTCTATGGTGGATTCTCATACGTTAAGAGGGCCGGGGCCCAGATGAGAATTTACAACATTTAACACACCTCCCATCTCCCTCTTTACATCTGTGCTTCTCCTTCTTCAAGGGAATTTCAAATAATAAATGAATTCTTCAGAGTAAGAGTTTATGGGTTTTTTTTTACAAGTAGGTATCGAAGGGACCGAAACATCAGTTGAAAATGTAAAGCTTTTAGATTTGAGATTTCATATTTCTATTAGTAAAGTTTGGGCAACTTTATGACTTCTTTCCCCCTGACAACTCTGAAGTTGGAGTAAGATTTCTGAGCTGGGAGGCAAGCTGGACATGTTCCTTTCATCCTAGCAAGTGACTCACAGAATCACAGAAGCTCCAGCTTGGAAGGCATTAGAAAGGTCATCTTATTCACTGCCACACCCCACATACTCAAAGGGAAGCAGCACCCTTTTAAATATCAACATACCAGTGGCCCAACTTGAATATCTGCAGAAAAGGAAACTACCACCCAGTTTCTGAACACTTAACTCAATATGTAACTGATTTAATTCTAACAACCACCCTATTTGGTAATTACTATTATCTGCACTTCAGAGGTGAGGAAATTGTCCCTGCAAGATATGAGATATTTTGCCCCAAATTCAGAACAAGTTAGTTACAGAACTGCTCTTTAACCCAGACATGTTTATTTTCAGTCTGTCTATAGGTAGTAGTTAGGGGCACAGATTTGGGTATCATTTGGAATTGAGTTTGAATTCTCATCCTTCACTTTTTTAACTGTATAATCTTGGCCTTACAGCCTGTGTCCTCACCTGAAAAAATAATTTATTAAATAAATAAAAAAAAGAACTAAACTTTGAACTATTTCATGAGAATCCACTCTTTGTGAAGTGCTTTACATGGCACCTAACATGGTAAGTGCTCAGAAAAATGGGTGTTATTAGTCATGTTAGACCAACCTATTCATCTGGGCCATGATTGCCCATTTGTAAATAAAATTTCTGGACTAGAAATTTCAGAGTTACACTTTCCAGTCTCCGATAGTCTGTGGCTGCATGCTCAATTCTCATAACTGTGTTGGTACAGCTATAAAGCTTAAATCTAAGGCAGCAATGCTGACTGTTTGACATCTACAGCCTTCACTCACTTTGAGAACTCGCGATAGAAGCAAATCTTTCTTTCTTTCATTTATACCCCCACCCATGGAAGCATGCACAAAATCCATGCTACACTGCCTCAAAGACAGCCCCAGCTTTAGGAAAACAAACAGAGCTTTAGCGTATTCAACTCATCAAGATTTCTGCCACTCCTGTATTGTGTGGGATAGATGTTCCTAATCAGAGTGAGTGACAGGCACATCCGTTCAGTGGATGGGAAAAGCAAGTTAGCTCCATCTGGTGCATCTCATTCATTCACCTCCAAGAAGAGAATCCCAGTCAAAGGTAAAAACAATTCTGTCTCTAGTTGTGCCTAATTATTCAGCAGCAGAAAAACACGTGACGGAGGCACTTGCCCAGCGCCCGAAAGCAGAGCAGATGTTTTCAATTGCTCCTTCCTTTGTAATTCTACCCTGGAAATAAAACTTTAAAATCTAGAAAATTGTAAGAATACGTGAACCTCACCAAGGGACATACACAGCAGCAGAAGACAAATGGCACAGGATAAGAGGGTGGATGCACTGACAGTCGTCTCATGGGAGCATTTAGGGATTAGTCTTCCAATCGGATCAGTATCAGGGGACAATTGCACCTCTAAATACCTTTTAATTGAGGGTAAATATAGCAGGTTCTGTTGAATGTATTTTTTAAAATAACAAAAATAGCAGGATTTCTTTACAATGCTAGGATTGAGCACTGGGCCAACAGTTGTCTGAGAAGCTCTGGTATTTGAACAGAATTGGTTTATAAGCAGAAAATATTGATAAATCCTTGACAACATAGGTGTTTATTAACAATGCCATATATTAGGCTTTAGTAGAGTATAAAAGGTTCCTGAAGTTAACTTGGAATCTGTTACCAAAGTAAGAGCTAGAAATCTGAGTGATCAAGAAACCCAACACACCCATTTTACAGATAGGGAAACTGAGAGGGAGTTAACTTGCCGGAGAGGGGAGAATATATCAAAGACAAAATAGAAACCATACCATCAGATTTAGAGAAACCTGAAATATATGGGTAGATAATCATATTTATTTGTTTCCCATAAGTTAATTTCTTTGATTTGAAGGGTGATAACAACAATTCCAGTTCCAATTTTTAAGCTTATACAGAGTGTGGTAAAAGTAGATTTACAGTTGTGAGTACGTGAAACAGTTTATTCTTGCATTATTATTTATCAATTATTGCATTATTTTCCATACAAACAGCTGTCCACCTACTTTTACCCCACCCTATATAGCAACTGATCAGCACATCAAAAAAAAATAGAATGTTAATGAAAGAGTTAATGCAATCTTTTACGTTCTTTAGCCTTGTTGTGGCATAATATTGAAAAAACAGCCTAAAGTGAATCTTAAGTCAGATAAGAATCAGCACCTTTGAAAAAATGTTACACCAATACATTTAATTTTAAAAATGCCAACAGGGCAAAGTAAAACCTTAAGTAAGTGAAATGTTTTTATGTGCCTCTTAAAAGGGGGCAATCCATGGCTTCATAAAAAGAAAGTACCTCACATAGAAGTGAACTGCAGCTTGAAAAATGCTCTAAGTGATTCAGGGAATCTGTTTGACCTCATAGAATTTCATATTTTAGGAGGATTTTGGACACTACCTAGTGGCGTTGCATCTGAAGCAGCGTCCTGTGCTGGTGTGGCAGTTCAGCTTTATTTTGAAGCCCTCCATTGCATCAAAACATCTAGCACCCAACACCTGGAGCCAATAACATTCTTCCTTATTTTCAACCAGACTGGCCTCTGTGGAGCTGCATCTCTTGGTCATTGCTGGGCCTTCAGTGACCTCTGAAAATAAATCTCACTCAACAACTGCCCTTTAGATACTGGCGACCCGAGATCACGCACTTCTCAGGTCTTCTTGTTTCCAAACCACCACTTGTCTTGGAAATCCTCAATGGTAGTTGGTGTTGTCATGGTTAATTGATATGTCAACTTAGCTAAACTGTGGTACCCACGTTTTTTGTCAACACCAATCTGGGTGTGAATACTTGTGAAGGTACGTTTTAGATGTGACCAACATTTTAATCACTAGACTTTCAATAAATTATCTTCTGTAATAGGAGTGGGACTCCTCCAATCAGCTGATGACCTTAAGAGCAAAGATTTAGGTTCTCCAAAGTAGAAGGAATTCTCCAGAATGCAGCATAGAAATCCTGCCTCAGTTTCCAGTTTGCAGTTCTACAGAATTAGGGCTCATGGCTACAGCATCAACATCACCTTTTACCTGAATTCCCAGCCCACCAGCTTGCCCACCAGCTTGGATTTCAGACCCCAAGACCTCCACGTTCACATGAACCAATTCCCTAAAATAAATCTCTGTCTTTCTCATTTTGCCCCTGCCTCTTTTTCTCTCTCCGCAGTACAAGATACTTGTATAGTCCTTTTTAACCTGTTGCTCATATTGTGGCCAAGACAATGTTAGAAACAACATGAGGCTGAAAGACAAATGGTGTGTGTTTTGTTTCTCTCGTGATGAAAATGGCAAAAATAAAAAGCCCCCAATGAATAAAGATTTAACATTTATAAACTATTCTACCGAATGTTTTATCAGGAGATCCCAACTTCAATCCCATAAGCTAGACCTTTCTCATCTCTCCATTTTAGAGATGAGAAATGAAGTTCTGGGGATATGAAATAGTTTACCCAAGAGCCCTGAGCTCACAAGCGGTAGAACTCCAAGTCTGACATTTTCCCTTCCACGCCTCTCCATGGTTTCCTCTCAATAACTAGACAGAGGAGCTATAGATGGGATTATTCTGTGACTGTGCTGCTCAGTCACGGGAATCCCACCCATTGCCATTAGGAATGGCAAAAGGAAAAGCTCCCAAGGTCAGACTCTGCATTGCCTGAGGTTATTGTTCTCCATTCCAGCCTCGAGGACTCTAAGAGATCAATGAAAGCCTACATTGGGACATAGAAAAGGCATGAGGAAATTTTACAAATTGGCTAGCTCTTGTTTCCTGTTGGCTTTTCCAGTACATTCTTGGCACCAAATGAAAGTAATGTGGTAACGCGGTAAACTGTCTCCACGAGAGACTATCCATTTAGAGACGGGGGCAGGGAGATGCCCTCACTCTTGATGCCCTAAGGGATGGTCTGGACATGCTGAGGTTTTCATAGTAACCAATGTGGTCAACTATTTGTCATATCAGATAGGTTTGCAGATTCAAGAATCTCAAAACCTCAATGTCATGGCACTAACTATACTTCCGCTGCTGGCTCTGATTTGGAAACGCCACTAAGGAAGGTTGTTTCATGCTTACTTGACATCTAAAGAAAATATGCAAGCTCAGTCTTGTGTTGTCCTAACTGGAATAATTACTCATTGCGGTATGTGTTTCACAGGATTAGAATTAGTAACAAGAAGTCACATTGGGCCTTATTTTAAAGAAAATGGGTGTCCAGTTTCCAAACTAGGAAAACAGATTTGATAAGCGAGCTAACCCTCACATTTGAAAAGGATTCTCATGTTATGATGTAAGAGCAGCAGCTATGATCTATTAAGCACCTACTATGGGCCAGGTATTTTATAGGTATTACTTACAACTCTCAATTCTCATAACAACACTGGAAGGCATGGAGGAGAAAAGGTATACTTGGGGAAGGGAAGTAACTCTCTGAGGGTCACATGGTTACTAGAAAATGTCCAACCCAGGCATGTGAGTCCAGCATTTGACTTCAGATCATATATACAACACACTATTTACTATTTGAAAGGCAGAAATCTTCTCTCTCTCTCCCCCTCTCTCTCTAACATACATACACACACAGAAAGAGAGTGACAGAGAAATTCTTCCTATTGAAATGGGACTTCAATGAAACCCTGACAAAAATAGCTATTCCATTATACAAGGTATAATTTTCTTTCAGGACATAGAAAGTGACTACAGGTATGTTATGTGCTCAATTAATATTTATGAATTTATGCAAGTGACAAAATGCACATTTGTTCCAATTGATCTAAAGCATTTCATCTAAGACCTTCTCTCCCTATCACCCAACAGATATATTTCTAAAAAGGAATTTACTAACTCTTTCAATAAGAGAGCACAGAGCACACACTCTGGGGGGAGATGTAGTTCGAGGCACTACATACGGATTTACAGGAGACAGCACTACATTGCCCTGCTTTCTAAAGGAGCAACAGCCGCTAGATGACACAGACTTTTAAACTGACCCGTGGACATGAACTAAGGGAGATGCAGGGCAGAGGGGGAGAATGGGGAGAAAAAATGGGACAAGCGTAATAGCATAATCAATAAGGTATATTTAAAAAAATAAACCGACAACATCAGAAGTTGTAACTAGCTCTTTGTATATGCCCTCAAGGCCCAGGGCAGCATACTGAAGGAGCACGTGGGTAGCCATAGAGAGAGGGGAAAACCTGGAGCGCGTGCAGTGCTTGGCCAAATACCGGGTTCCCTTGTCCTCTCATCCTTATTCTCATTCTAGGAGGCCTTTAATGGCTTGTACTTCTAGGTTCTTCTCAGAACCAGAGAGCCATAGGAGTCGGTAACTGTGTAGATCATTTTAAAATCCGATTTTTGGCTTTGGCCATAGGATGGGTTAGGGAACCGAAAAGCTCCCCAACCACACATCACTTAGAAACCCCAGATGCCATAGGGAAGGCCCTTTCAAATACATGGCTGAATTCAGAAGAAAATAAGAGAAATGTATACGCACCAAAACAGTGGGGAAGAAATTGCGTTAAGATAGTGAGCAAGTGGGAAGGTGGGCCCCAGGGTGGGGGGAGATGTGAGAGGCTGTTGTTGGGTCTTGGTAGTGCATGCGTTGGGAGACAATGCCCCCGGAGGATCGAGGGAGGAGGGGGTGAGCCTGCTTACAGATGGGAGTTGAAATTTAGACTTCTGCATCAAGCCAGGGCTCTCAAAATTCTACACCTCCATTAAAGGTGGACTCTATTTGAACTTTTCCTCCTGACCAGTGGTATCATATCTGACCCTGTGGAGCTGGGGAAGTTAAAACCCAGCCTAAAGTATGCTGTTATCTCCTTTTTATGTAAATACCTCTACATGTTCTGTATCATTTTCCATTAAAGAAAGCTTATCGTTCTTATCCTTGGCTCTTAGATAAAAAAAATGGAGAGATTTCGTAATGATATGAAATGCTTTTTGATAAACTTGTCCAAATGCTCATTATATTTACGGTCTCTCCAATTGTGTATGACAAAGTCCATTGCTTTCCTTCCTTATCAACCCCTGGTGAAAAAACAAAAAATATTTTAATCTTCGCCAATCTGATAGAAACTGAAAAAAATGTATACTTTTAAATCGAAGGTGCGTGTAATTATCTTTCTGTGAAGTCAAAGATTCCTCCACATGTTTCAATTGTGGCTATTTCACTTGTGAATTAATATTTTATGTCTATGTTTCAAACCCTCCTTTTCAATTCATATGCCTTCCCTTTCTTTTTTTCCTTGTTGATCGTTAATTATACTTAATATTTACCCAGCGTGCATGTCTCAGTGTCTGGTACCATTTTCAAAGCTTAACTTGCTGTTACCTTTTAATCCTTACACTAAATCCTATAGGGTATGTATTATTATTGTTCCCATGAAACAGATTCAGAGAGGTTGACCAACTGGTAGAGCCAGAAAAAATCCTTGGGGACTTAACCTGTGTATTTGATGTGTCTGCTGCTTCTCTCTCGTGTTCAATTATTTCAAGGTGTGCTTTGTCATTAAAGATTGTAAGCTTATCTTTGGTGGGGTTTTACCCGAGAGAATCCAGTGGGACCTGAAATAAAACATGTCCTCCCAGAGATTTGTCTAATAGTTGCCTATATTAGACATTTTGGATATTTTACTGGTGATTTTAAATAATATTGTTTAGATATAATTGACATGGCATAATGTTTGCCTTCTTAAAGTGTACAAATCAATGTTTTTTGTATATTTAGAGTTGTGCATAATCTACTTTTTACACCCGAAGGAAGACTCATAACCACTAGTGGTCATTTCCCATTCTTCTCCAACCCACTAATCTACTTTCTGTCTCTATAGATTTGCCTCCTTGGAACATTTCATATAAATGGCACCATAGACTGCGTGTTTTTGTGATTGTTTTCTTCCATTTAAAATAGCTTTATATTTCTCAGAATGAGGATTAATGGATGATGCCATTTATATAAATTTAACCCTCAGACCCACATGGTGCTCAGGTCTGTTTATGGAGTCTGAGATTGTTCCTATCTCCAGTTCCTTATATCTAGTGGGAAGGCCATTGCTTAGCCAAGTATCCAATATAGTTGGAAGTCACTTGGAGGTAACAAACCCCCATAAAAATAGAAAAGGGGACTTCTCATACTTGCAGTCATCCTCAATCTAAGCAGTGGTATCATTTATAGCAATTTGTTTCTGTGGGAAACTTGGGGACTGGGAAATTACAGCCTAGTCTAGGGTATAGTGTGGTATCTCCTTCTTTAAGGAAATTTCTCTGTATGTTTCTTGTCAGTTTTTATTAAAGTAGCTTTGCATTCTCTGGGTCCATTGGTGTCTTTACAATGATTACAGCAATCTGATATGTGTGGCAAGCACACTGTAAGAATACAGAGTATGTCAATGACATAATTAGCAGATTAATTACAGTGATATGATAGTAATGAATACAACCTTTATCCAGCAATTGGTGAATACCCATTTGTTTCTCATTCATTCCTTTGTTAGATAGTCATTTATCTTCTTCCACAAGTTACTCTTGAAGGAGTATGAACTATGTTACTGAGTGAAATCAGGATCCTTGGCCCAACAATCTGAAGGTCCAGAGGGAAGAATTTACTTTGTTTTCAATTACATGTGGAACGATTATACAAATTATAGTTGTAGAATCTAGCTCACCAATTTAAAGATAGAGAAATAAGATATTAAAATGTAATGTACATGCAGAATCTCAGAGTGCTCACCCAGATCTTCCCAGGTCTGTCTCACCTCTGGCCACTGCCCAGCACAAGCAGAGAGCCAGAAGGACCTAGATGTTTATATTCTTCCTTGGGCAGCTCGTATCAATGACAGATGGGCATAGCCGTGTGCAAACCCAGCTCCCTTGCCTTGCAGAACAAACTCGGAGGAGTAACACGCTCCAGAGCTCCCCGTGGGATCAGACTGAAATAGGGACTTCACTCAAATCATATCCTTGATTTCATCCCGCCCCACTCTTGCTTCTCCCTTATCAGTCTCTCCTGGGAGCATTTCTTTAATAAATACCATGTGTGTGTGAATCCTCATTCCAGACATTGCTTCTGGGAAAGGTATCCTAAGAAGAGCATTAGTAAATGGTGGAGCCAGAATTTCTTTCTCTGATTTCTGTATGCAAATTTCATCTCTTCTCTTTCATACCACGGAGGGGAGGAAGGTAAGATTCAGGGAAGTTCATATTGTTTCTTAAGTCTATGCATCTTGCAAGGGACGCAAATTCAGTATTCTGAAATACAGTGATGTGGGCTGTACCACACTGCCTTTTAACATGTATCAGAGGCAAGTAAATTTTTAAAGATATTAGTAGCGTCTTTTATTTCTCTGTTTTAATTGTTGTTCAAGTACAGTTGTCTCTATTTTTCCCCCACCGCTCCTCTCACCCCAGGCATCCCACCTCCCACCCTCATTCCTACCCGATTTTGGTTTTGTCCATGTGTCCTTTATAGATGTTCCTGTAAAACCTCCCCTCATCCCATTCCCCATTATTTCCTCTCACCTCCCCTCTGGTTACTGTCAGTATATCAGTGAACTGCAAAGACTTTCCACAGTTGCCCAATTAGAATTGTATTTGTACTCTGAATCTCAGTTTCTCCACCTAAGCAATTAGTACACTGCTGTTTTCTTCACTATCATTTTTCCTTCTCTTGTATTGAGAATTAAATGGAATAACACATGCAACATGAATAGCTCTCGGCACATAGCTAGATGCTCAGTGTACATTGTCCTTTGTTAACGAGCCCGGGTAAAGATAATTAAACCAAATAAGGATTCCTGCAATAAGAACTGCCTTGACCAACCACAGGATTCTCTTGAAGGAAAGCCTCCATTTCTGGAAAAATACAAAAAAACAACAACAAATAACCCTGTCAGTTCCCCATACATAATAGACTACATGATGTCTCTGTGACCTGGAGGATAAATAATGGAGGCTGTTACGTTCAAAAGATTTCTTAATAAAGTCCAGCCCCTTCCCAAAGAAGAAACACCATGGAAGGCGAGCATGCCACATTAAACCTGCAGCGAAACAGGCAGCCCTTCTAACTGCCAACTATGTAATTCTCAGGGGCCCAGCGAGGAAATCCAGAAGGATAGAAGCAAGAAATGAACCAAGTGCACAATTGATTTTTCTGTTCATTTTTTTCTTCTGTTTTGTTTTGATGTGTGTGTGATATTTATTTATTTATTTATTATCACCATCAGGACATTTGTATGCAGAGGAAGGAAAATGCCTCTTGAATGAGATGTTTGTAGGGAAATTACAAGGGAGAGGATGCTGGCTTTGACCTAACAATGCCCTCTGAGGATTGGGGTGGTTCAGAATGGTTTCTCATGTTTTTTTCTGCTCCCCTAATGGAAGTAAAATAACAACGTGAAATAGAGGGGATGGAATAGCCAGCAGGAGGATAAATACCAAGGAAGCGATGTAAACACAGGCCCCAATTTCCCCAGCGAGTAAGAGAATGAGGAATGTGTTATTTATCTGTCTCTGCAATCTGCAAAGCAGAGTATGGAGCTGTCCTCCTTTGGGAATATCTTCTATAAATAATCAAACAATTGCAGGACGGGAGTTTGAGATGAGTGAAAGGAACCCAGGAGACAGAGGATTTCTTCAGACTCCGGGTCCCCATGCAGCTCTTCCAGGAATCCTCTCTGGATCCTTCCAAGCAATGAAAAAACAGAAAGCACAGGCACTTTTAACCAGTGACAATTTAGGAATAATTGACTGGGCCCACTCCCCTTTTATTTAGGTTTAGAAAAATTGATGCAAACCATAGCTAATTGACTTATTAAGATCGTCCTGTACTTGCAGGCGAGATGTAGTGTGGGTTTTGAAATTAAACCATTCACGTTGAACTCCTTTATTACTCACTAACTATGTTACTATAACTTCTCCAAGCCTCAATTTCCTCACCTGTGAAACTAATAGTAATTTCTACTTTAATAGGATTACTATAAGAAGTAGATGTGGTCATGTACATGGCTTCTTAGCACAGTGCCTAGAATATATAAAGAGCTCTATACACCCTGAGATTGGTCTTTTTGTTGATATTGTTGTTAGTAATGAAATAGAAGTAAAATCAAAATTCATGTTTTCAAATATATTCTTCTCTCTACTCTGTCATCTCTAATATCTTGATTAAGATTGCATTTTCCCAGTAAATTTCACACTTTCAATATAGAATACCTGATGACATACATATCTGATGGAGTTAGGTAATAGACTGTGTATGGGACTTCTCAAACTAGGCCTCAGATCATGTAAATCCAATATACTTCAATCAGTGTTAGCCAGATAAATATGAACCTATTTCATCAGGTATAAAGAAGACAAATTGGTTTGCCTCAGCCCATGGAGTCAACCATCATTGATAAAGTGTTTGTTGAGAATTGATTGAACAAATGTTCATCGTTTTGAGAAAGGATGGGGCTAAGATGATAAGGGAAGGACTTGAGAGGGTTTTTCAGGTGGGCCACCCGCATGAGCAATGGTGGCCTAGCAGAACTTATTCATGGAATAATCTTTAATCTTTAGGCTTCCTCTGACAAATCACTCCTTCAAAGATGTTTTCCCCAGTGCCCCAGTTCAATGGAGTCCACCTTTTTATCCTCTCTTTCAGCATCCCACAGTTTTCCTTTGAAGCCCATTATTATTTTAAACTGAATATCTATTCATGTAAGTTAATGGGAGTGGAGTGGGATGTATGTGCTTTCAATTAACAGCAGTCTCCTCCACTAGGCTGTAGTTTGCATTGTGAGGGTAGAAATCAAGACTGTTTTTACTTGTAATTGTCCTCAGTGCCTAGCACCATGCCTATCTGACACCTACTATGTGTCATTAAATATTTCTTCAGTGAGTGACTGGGTGAATGAATGAATATAGGAATTGAACAATTAGGAGACCTACCTGCGTAGAGGGAATTGTTGTGATAGAGACAAAGGGAGATGGGTGAAAAGTAAGACAGGTCTCTCTGCCCCTGCCCCAACAGGGACCGTGGATAAGTTCTTACTCTTCTCCGGGCATACTTTGTCTTTTCTGTAAAGGGATTAGAACTAAGGCTACTGTTTGTGTTCTAAGTTTTGAAGATTCTCTAATTCTTGTTGTAGGTTTTTGTAATTCTCTAACTCTTTAGTTGGAAATTTGGCATCATATGAACTATTACCCATTGGCAAGATCACAGATATGGTAGTAGTGCTTATGATATGCAGCAAAAGGATAGTAGAAGGACTTCTTTCTTTCTTCATTGTGTAAATATCCATTGAGCACCTGCTGTGCACGAACTTTTAGGGGAGGCAGGGATGAGTAATGCATGGCTCCCTGACTTTGAGCAGTCGAAATGGAGAGTGAAATAGAAAGAAAAAGATGAAAATTAAGCAGGACAAGGATAAAGAGGAAACAGAAGAGCTGTAGAAGAAAAAAAAAGGAGGAGGAGGAGGCAAAGGAAAAGGCATTTTATTGAGCATGGTGCCAAGTGTTTTTCGCATCATTTCCCATTTTACAAATGTTGAAGCTGCGGTTCCAACAAATTAACTGTAAAGCTACTGGTGGGACCTGGATTTATTCCAAGTCTGACACTTATGATCCTGACAGTGGGACCCAGAGAGCCCCCAGTCTGGTGAAAACACACAGGTAAAGAGGCCTTTGCAACGATGTGATGAGCACCTTGACTGTACAGTTTGCATTTCCAGTCTGGGTCCAAGGCTCTGCTTTTGCATTCCCCTGGGTCTCCCTCTCAGCGTCTCAGTGTCCTCACCCTTGCCTTGCACTTGCCTATACAAAGAAAGAAAAAAAAGCCAAGTGCAGAAAGAAAAACTACTTTCCCCAAAAGGTACAGACAAAGAAGAAGCTTGCAGAGGCATGGGCCAAATACAGGGTGGGGAGACAGCAGAGAGGACTCAAACTGAAGCCTGAAGCATTTTGGCTCTCCTTCATTCTCCTTTCTCTTGTAGCTTTTAAGTTTCATTCACTATTTCAGTGGGATTTGGGGACTGGATTGAAGTTTCAGTAAAAGAGGCGCTGGAGGCAAACTGATTTTTCAGCTTCCAAGGAAAACAGTGATCCTAATCTGTCCTGCCACAGGCCTTCCCCCACAGTGGAGACTCACTGGGTCCAGAGAGCATTCTGTGGAGAAGACACCTCGTGTTTTGTGAATACACTTTGCCCAAACTTCTCTCATTTTATTTCTCACTGGTTTATGAAGCACCGACCCATCCTTTATACAACCTGCATTCCTAGAGCCCTTACTAGGAGCCCAGAGCTCAGCCAAGGGCATTAGATACCTTATTTCATTTAGTCATCCCAATGACCATCATCATCCTTATTTATTCTGGAGAGTTATGTAGCCTGCTCAGAAATCGCAGCTGTTAAGAAGGGGAACCGATATCTGAACACAGGTGTCCAACTTCAGAGCCTGTGCTCTTAACACGACATTATACAATTTCTCAGCCACAACCCCTGTGTGCTCATTACCATTCCATTGTTTTTTTTTAATTTTTATTTATTTATTTATCTTTAGAGAGGAAGGAAAGGAGAGAGGGAGAGAAATATCAATGTATGGTTGCCTCTCGTGTGTCCCTTGCTGGGAACTGGCCTGCAACCCAGGCATGTGCCCTGACTGGGAATCGAACAGCGATCCCTTGGTTCGCAGGCCCGCGCTCAATCCACTGAGCTATATCAGCCAGGGCCATTCCATTGTTTCATAAATATCTGAACCAAGGCACAGCGAACTGAAGCCATCGAGCCCGGGTTACACAGCTTGACGGTGGCAGAGGACGAATTCGAATTCCAGCCCGTGGGGTGCCACCACACCAAGCTCTGCACGCAGGGGGCTGTGGCAGGGTTGGCGGTGACCAGGGGAGGTTTGTATTTCAAAAACACCACCCTGGGTGGCAGGTGGAGCGCTGCCCACTGCAAGCAGCGCGGGCTCTGGGAGGCCAGTGCTGCTCCTAGCCACAGCAGGGCAGGGCGGCTGGTTCCTCTCTTCCAGTTTCTTTCCCCTTTCAGAAAGCTTCCATATGGTCAGGTCAGTCTGATTTGCGTTGGCGGATCAGGAGGTGAAAGGTGGTGATTTGCATGCAAACGCTAGAACCTATATTTTTAAAGGCTCAGAAGTAGAAATCATGATCAGGCACGGGCAGTTCGTCCTCACAATTGCTACCAAATCCACATTTGACTTTCAGGCAGGTTACTCCATCTTTCTAGGTTTCTGTTTTTAAGAAGCCTTAGATAAGGGGATTAGATCAGATTTGAGCAACTTTCTTTAAAGCATGTACCAGAATCACCTGGTATGTCTCTCTGTGTGTATTTGTGTATACTTTCTACTTTCCCCTCTCTTTTTATAAGCAAATAATCAATTTTTTAATTTTTTCAGTTACAGTTGACATTCAGAGTTACTTTGTACTAGTTTCAGGCGCACAACATAGTGGTTAGAGTCATCGTTTGTGTGTGTTGTCACTGCACCTGCCTGCAGCCCCAACCCAGACCTACTGATCTGAATTTAGAGTGCATGTGTAAAGATGTGCATCGAAATAAGCAGCCCGGGGATGCCCACTGACGTTGGACTAGAGGATTAAGATGCACGGATTTTCATTAAAGTTAGCAAAAAGGAAGAAAGGAAAGGAGGGATCAAGGAAGGGAGGGATAGAAAAGAAAGGAAGGGAGAGAAAGAAAGTTAAACTCCCCCAAACCTTTTTTTCTAATGAAGATACGGGGAAATAAATAAGGTAGATGATGGGAGGAGAAGCAGCAAGTAAATGGCTGTGGATTGGTGGAATTTTGTCTGTGTGCATGTACCGTGATGTAGAAGACAGATTCGTACATGTGTGTACATACACATATATGTATGTGCATACATATATGTATATGCATATACATATGTATAAGTACTCTTGGCATGGTGTCCAGAGCATAGGGGGGCAGAGTAAATAAACCCTGTTGATATACCTGTTTCATTAGTATTTCTCAATGACAAAGTTTCCGGAGCCTCTTCTTTTGATTGGCCCCTGCTCTCAAACCCCGCTGCAGGACTGGTTACATAAATTGTAGGCCCCATTGATAAATGAAAACATTGAGTCCCTGTTCAAAAGTGATCAAGAATTTTCTAAGCACTGAGCCGTAATAAATGTAGGTCCTGACTGCACAGGTTGCACATCCCCCATCCTGGCCCTGACCCTGTTAGGATTGATCACGCCCTCCTTTGTTTTCTCATAACCTTTGATTATAACAAAAATAGCAACAAAAAAATTGCCCTTTACACCACCATTGACCTTTTTTGTGTAGAGCTCTGCCCCTTCTTTTAGGTTATTGATTACCTGAGGACGGAGATGGTTTCCTGTCTTGGTTTTAGGCCCTCACACAATGCAAAGATTCACATCACTGATGATGAATAGTGTTTGCTGACTGACTCACAGGAACAAGGAGAGGAGAGAATTATAGGTGGGCAGGGGGATTTGAGCTGGGTTCTAGGCAGTGTTCACGGTAGGTCTGGGTATTGTCTAGACAATATCCAGTGGTCAATGAAGGTCAATTAAGGGTTATCGTCTTCCTTTATGTGGCTTGAATAGAGTGTGGGCACTTTTCGTTTTTCTTCAATGACTCTTGTGATGTTGTGATTTATAATAATAAATACACATTTGTGTAGGAGACCATTCTGCATGGCATGGGCCCAGCTCCCACTAGAAGATGCACAGGACCCACAGCCACGGGTAGGTTCTCCCATGTGAAATCAGGCCTGCAATGTATCTAGGTTACTTTGAGACTTGCTTTTGCTAAAACTCCCTCACTCTGAACTGAGACAAACTGCATAGTAACTTCCTAAAATCCCTGCTAAATCTTCCAAGGATGGATGTAACCAGTTCAACCACTTTTGCCTTTTCATTTGCAAATATCCTTCTTCTGTGATGTGATTATCAGCATCAGCTCCTTTGTTTTCTGTAAAAGGTAACCACCTAAAGCCAACCTGTGCAGAATAAATGAGGACCATCCTGTAATGTGCAGAGAAACCCAATAAAGGCCGGTCATGGCATGGGCCAAAACTTTTGCTCCCTTGGAGAGAAAAGCCATGCCCGCCCTTTTCCTCCACAGGACTTGGCAGTCCGTGTGAATGTCTCATATCTCATCCACAGTGTGGCGGACCCCACGCGTGAGCCAGGGTCTGAATCAAATTTGCTCTTGGTTTCTTTCCTGGCACAGATCTTTTAAAACCCTTAGAATTTTTTAAATGACAAGAGCAGCAAAGGTGTCCTTTGTTCCGTTAACAAGGTGACTTTTGGGCAACACTTGAGGGTGGAGCTGGTTGCCTGGAGAAACAATCCTGTGATCAGAGAGTTAGAACTTTTTTAGTCTCACTCCTACACCCCCAGCCCCCAACCTCAGGGGAGAAGAGAGAAGCTGGAGGTAAGTTCAGTCCTCAAGGGCTAGTGATTTAATCAATCATGTATTCTTCATTTAAT
This sequence comes from Sturnira hondurensis, assembly GCF_014824575.4. NCBI lineage: Eukaryota > Metazoa > Chordata > Mammalia > Chiroptera > Phyllostomidae > Sturnira > Sturnira hondurensis. Next base: position 2,108,569 of record NW_028083079.1, on the reverse strand, counting down.
TGATTATAAAGTCTTCATAAAAACCCCAAAGAATTGGGTTTGGAGAGCTGCTGGGCTGGCGGACAACTGAACATTTAGGGAGAATGACACACTCCGAGAGGGCGTGAAAGCTCGTACGTAGCCTTTTCCCCACACCTTGCACTATGCATCTCTTCCATCTGGCTGTTCCTGAGTTGTATCATTTTAAAACAAACTGGTAATCTAGTATGTGAAAGGTTTCTCTATGTTCTGTGATCTGTTCTAGAAAATTAAACAAACCCAAAGATGGATTCATGGGAACCTTCAGTCTACGGCTGGTTGGTCAGAAGCACAGGTAATAATCTGAAATTTCTACTAGCCTCTGAAGTGGGGGGGTGGCAGTAATGAGGGACTGAGCGCCCCCCCCCCCCAATGCATAAAATTTGTTGCTAACTCCAGGTGGATTATGTCGGAATTGAGAACATCAAGCTGGTGCTGAAGCTTCTCTTGGATACACTGGGGAGCCCTCCCTCTACACATTGGAAATTGGGTCCAGGGACCCCAAAATACTCTGATAGCTCTCTCTCTTCTCTCACTAAATATATAATGCACCCATTATTTATTTTTTGTCTGATTATAATTGGTTTATAGATCAATTGAAAAAATATATAGAATAGATCCAGTGTAAAGAATATGAAAGTTGCCCATAATCCCACAAGAGAACTGTTAATATGTTAGAATATTTTCTTCAAAATTATAAATATACGCAGTCTTATATTAGACTCATTCCAGAGATTTATTAACATCCATTAAGTTAATCCGCCCCTGCTGCTATTAATCCTGGAAGATGTAACAGAGTGTTGGCCAGACGAGGAGCAGCTGGACCCCCAGTTTCCTTTGCAGCGTTGAGTGTGTCCTCCCTGGTGAGCATGGAGGTGGCACTTACCATGAGCCAGACTGTCCCCAGCACTGTTAACTCATTTAACACTCATCCCAATGATAAGGCAGGTGCAAGTACTACCTTTATTTTATTCGTGAAGCAACTGAGGGCTCAGAGTGCTTAAGCAATTTATCCAAGTACCCATGTTAAAGTGCTCATATTTGTTACCATTTTTCATTTTCTCTGTGGCCTCCTGTTAAGGATGGTGTGGGTATTTAGCATCATGAAAGATGCCCATCTTCTAATTCCTGATACCTGTAAACAAATTACATTTCATACCAAGAAGAACTTCTCAGATGTGATGAACAAGGATCTTGAGCTGGGATATTTACCCTCATTATTTGGGTGAGTCCCATGAAATCCCAGGAATCCTTATAAGAGGGAAGCAGGAATGTCAAGGTCAGGGAAAAGATATAATGAGAGAAGCAGAGGTTAGAGTGATATGGGACCATGAGCCAAGGAATGCTGGCAGCTTCTAGAAACTATAAAAGGCAAAGAACCAAATTCTCTCTTGTAGGCTCCAGAAGGAACTGGAGGTCTTTCAACACTTTGATTTTGGCCTTGTTAGACCCTTTCTCAGATCTCTGACTCCCAGAACATTAAGATAAGAAATCTGTCTGTTTTAAACCACGATGTTGGGGTTAATTTGTTATAGCAGCAATGGGAAATGAATACAGATGTCATTTAAAATTTATATCCTTTGCACTTGAGTGTAAAGCAAGGCCCCTGAATAAACTTCATAGGTGCTACATTTTAAATGAGAGGACCATCAACATCACTCTTTCACCTCATGTGGTAATAAAACAACACACAAATACACACTCAAGTTTATGTTTCTCTGGCTTTCCATGTATTATTACTTGAGAATTTACCCATGTCATTGGACATTATGTACCAAGACCTTTCCTAATGTCTTTGAGTCTTGGCAGATGTTCCAAAGGCCCAGATTATCAGTCACCAGTTGCTGATATGGAACAGAGTAAGAGCGGAGGAACTGATTTTTTGACAGGATAGTAAGAAGCTAGGAAAATTCCTGATGAAGTGGAGTGGGGAAACTGAGAGAAGAAAATTAAAACAGGGCCAAAAAGTTTGAGCAATGTACAGCCAGCTGGTGCATTGCAAGACCTTATCTCCCCTGACCAAGGACACTTGAGAGTGAATGGTTCATACCTCTCCTCCCTAACCAGAGAATACAGTGCTTAAATTACCCTGGCCTGGGAAATAGAGAACAGAGCCCCAACTAATGTCATTTGTGCCAGCTAAGTCCAAGGACAGATGAGGTCAGGGGAACAAAGAACAAAAAGCCCATTAAAAGCCAGAGAGACCCAAGATAAAAGTAAAACAGTATAGCTGACCGGAGAATATCCCCAAACCCCTTGTGTGCTCATTTCGATATATTAAAAATGCCCCTAGAAAGCTGATGAATATTCTACTGAGACCCTCTCCTGAGATTCTCACCTAGAGAAAAAAGGAAAAAGGCCTCAGGACAAAGACTCAGGATAGACTCACTCTAGAGCAAAACTTTTCCCAGGCGTGAACTTTTGCCTTCCTTCTAAACCCTAAGGGTCTCAAGGACTTGCAGCTAGGGGATCAGTGGGCAGCAGCAGCTCAACTTGAGCTCAACTTGAGCTCACCTAGATCCTATCTCCAAAGCCCCCTTTTCTTGACTTTCAGATGAGCTGACAGCAGTCCTGCCTAGCTCACTCCTTCCCTTTCACTTTTCTAGGGAGCCAAAGCAGAGCACCCCCTAGGCTCTCTCCTGCTACTTCTTATACCCTAAGTCCTTCCTTTGTTTCACTGGCCCCAGCTTCATAAATGGACTCAAAATTGCCTGGACGTGTGCTGTGAAATCCTTCTAACATGAAGTCAAGAGCCAACACACAACAGGTGGCTTAAGGAGGACCCACTCCAGGCCAGTCCTTGTCCAGTAACAGTTGTGACACTTGACTTATCCCCCATGTTGTGGGTAGAGGAGAAACTAGAAGACTGATTCAGAGAGAGGAGAATCATATTTACACTCTGAACATAGTAAACTTGGAGAGAGAAACTTAACTAATGCCTGAAAAGCCTACCAGGGAGAGACTAGCTGAAGGAGTCTTTGGCAAATAGGAGTAAATATGACTTTTGGATTCTATGGGAGAAGAGATGCCCCAGCGAGGTCATCATGATGTCCTCTAGGTCCGGTGAGGCAGTAAACCGCCACGTATCTCTATTCAAAGACTGCTTGCAGAGTGAGCAAATCCAACAGTGATGATCTATGTGGGGTAAGAGGATGCATTGCAGGGCTGAAGTTTAGTAAGAAAGATTCAGCAAGAGGGGCATTGGAATCAGAGATCACCGAATGAGAGGGTCCTAGTGATGGTGGGGCTGGAGGGGGAGAATGCCTAATAACCTTCAAAGTACCTCACAAAGGGAAGGGCCAGGCTTTGAACATCTGCCACATTTAGCCCAATGTCAGCTTTAAACTGCACTTGTCAACAGGGTTGCTTCTATCCCTAAATTACCATGTAAGAATTTTACTGAAAGGCACACCTTCCTTTTGGAGGTAACACAGAACTAGGTAATAATTCACAAAAATGCTCCCTTCCCCAGGTGGTTGCAGCATCATACCCAAAGTACATAGCATCCTGGGGAGAGTGAACAATATTACTTGCTCCTTTGGTTTATATCCTGTTCCCTGTGTAACCTATACAACTGTACATAGCAAGCCTAGTAGGCAAGTAAGACATCCATTGCTTCTTGTCTCTATAACATCTCCCTGATCCCCTCTCCATTTTGGGAGGTTGAGTCAAGGGAATGAGTAGGGAAAGAGAAATAGAAGAGCGTGGTGTGGAAATGAAGAGGCTGATGAGAAGTCTTTTCATTTCAGTATAGGTTTTTCAGCTATGTTGGCCAAAGCTTGGGAAAGGAAGTTTTTTCAATTGGCTGAGAATGACTTTAGTTCTACACTGAGCTGGGAGATGAGATCATGCATTCATACTTGAGAAGAACCAGAGAAACAATGGGGTTGCCCTGAGATACAAACCAGCAGAGTGGGAAAAGTTGATGTACAGCATAAGTTAAAGAAATATTGATGAAAAAGAAAAGAATTACTATCTACTTGTACCTACAGATCAGAGCATGCAATAAGTCAGTTACAACGATTGTGAAATTGTGACTTTTAAACATATGATGAAGAACTCTAACAGAAATTACAATGTGTTCACCAGAGGGTGGGAGGGCAGGTGCTTGCTTCATGGCAAGGTCTCCAGGTCTCTTGTTCCCACTTTAGTCAAAAAGTTGGTCCCCTATCATCAGTTTTATTACTGGGCTTCTTGTGGCATTTCACTGAAATGAAGACTTCACAGCCAAAAATATTGGAATAAAACTAGTTTAAGATACAATTTTTAACAGCTACATGTAACTAGATAAACCTTCTATTATAGTTGACTAGGTACATATTTAACTATCCCTCGTGGACTGTAAGATTATTCTCAGAGGTAAAACTTCCATTTACTTATTTTTATATCCACAAGAGTGCCCAGAACATAAGAGTTCTCTACATGCTCACCAATAAGTGAATGATTTTCTCTCAATCAGTGACAATTTATTTTTTGTCTTTGGATGGTGATAAGATGCCAGCATGATAGGACGATAGGCTATATTTTAATCTTTGTATTTAATGACAGGGAAATAGAGCTTAGATCAGCATTCTCTCTAAATATAGGATTTGGTTGTGCCAAGGCAAACACCCAGCAGCCTAGGTGATGATAAGTCATGATTCTAAGTGCCACCCAGCACGGTCACTTGTAGCAGAAAATGGGTGATTTTTGACATGAGGTAGGAAATTATTTGATGTGAATTGATGCTGGATGGCTGCATTTTAACTAAGCAAATGCAAAATGGCTCAGTGCACAGGAAGCATTTAGCGCTCAGTGAGCTGACATCAACTGGGCTGTAGGGCAGAGGTTCAGAGAGGAATGTGGAAACAAGAGCATGCCAGAGGAAGACCAAGGCTGTCGCATCGTAGGAAGCTGGCACGCCTGCCTTTTACCCTTTAATTCCTGTGGGCTGTCTGGGTAGAAGGGGATCAAGAGGCTCAGCCCCTAGGCCAGTTGTGGAATGCTGTAGAGAGCAGGTGTGGAATTTTGTTCTTGCAATTACTTTCCCTCCAGATTCTCATACGGTGGTGTCATCTGGCCTGAGGTTTGCCGCCAGCCCACTCTGTGACCTCCTGCCAATTGTGCCTCCTCTTTGCGCCTGTTTTTCTTCTTTTTAAAAATCTGTGCAATATAAAAAATCAGACTAGCACTTTGAGTGATTTTTAAAAAATATAAATGCTAAGCCGAGTGCTCAAAAATGTTTCATTAAATCCTCACTAAATCCCTATAACATAGATCCTATCCTTTTCATTTTACAGATGAGAAAAGGGCAGCCGAGAGAGCCGAACTGATTTGCTGAATGTTGAGTGAGTGTGGCGTGAGGAAATAAGCTTCTAAATCTCTGTGTGCTTTACATTCTACTATTAGGAGAGACCTTAATTTATAGTTCAGATGCATGCATTTTTTTAAGAATGGAAATAAGATGAAGTTATCAATCTCATGCCTGGAGTCAAATTTAAACTGGTATTTATTTATCATGGACAAGGCATGGCAATCTTTTGGGCCTTAGTTTTCTCAGCTGTGGTAGGCAGAACAATGTCTAGGCCCTAATTCCCAGAACCTATAAACATATTTCAAGGTAATATGGCAAGAGAGACTTTACTAGAGTGGTTAAGGTTAAGGACCATTAGATGGGGAGATTATTCTAGGTTAACTGTGTGGGCTCCAACTAATCACAGGAGTTTTCAAGAGGGAAAGAGGCATATGGAAGAGTAGGCATGAGAGACACAATAAGAGAAGGATTTGACTCCTGGTTGGTTGCTACTTCCAAGATGTAGAAGTCTAAGGGAGGTCCCTAGCAAGTAAACAGAGATCCAGTACTATTACTACATGGGACTGAACTGGAATCTCACCTAGACTGTCCAGAAAGAAACACAGGCTCCCCAAACCTTAATTTTAGCTCTTGGAGACTCACACTAAGCTTCCAACCTATACACTGTAAGATAGTAAATATGAGCTGTTTTAAGCTACTAAATTTATAGCAACTGCTACAGTGACAGAAAAGTAATGCATCACCTCTAAAGTAAAAATATCAAACTAGGCAGCATCAGAATGCTTTTTATTACTAGGGAAAAAAGTGAGAGGGGCTGTGATAGTGAGAGCAGATGAACTCAGGAGAGAGAGAGAGACCAAAGTGAGTGAGTACCCTGCCTACAGAGGAGGACGATTCTGAGAACATCCTGAGATACTAACGTGTAGAGCAACACAGGGCTGCAATGTTTCCTGAAGCTTGCATCATAAGGATGCATTCTGCTGGACACAGTCTAAAAGAAGGACATCACACCTTAATTTTGGAACTGATTTAAAAGAAAAAAGCTTGGAAATAGATTCAAAATCCCTAGCCAAAGACAAATTAAATGTGACAAGGAATCTCTAAATTGCTTAAAATCCATCCTAGTCTCTTGGGTAGTGACATGAAGTCTGAACTGAATTACACTGGATGAGGTTGCCAGACTTGGGAAAAGACAGGCACTAATGAATTCAACATTATTCAGGGGGAAAAAAGGTAATTTTCTCTAGTTTTGGGAAAAAAAGAAATAATCTGTAGGATCTATTATTATCCTTAAGCTAACTACTCTTAGCTATAATCCTTTATTGGCTTTGAACCTGAGTGTGCAGGGACTTAAAATGATGAGTGGATGTTTCTAGACAGTGCTGCTCTTACAGAGAGTAATGTTCAATGGTCTGAGGTCAGGAACTAAGAGCCCGATGGACGTTGGCCTGACCGCTTCAGCTCCCTGCCTTTTCCCACTCAGTCCCTTCACATTCACTCCCCTTGTCCACCTTCTCAACTGGTAAAACTCTGCTCATCCTACAGCAATCAGTTCAAGTGGCACCCCTCTCTGTCGTTTATCAAGTATGATCTAAATGCTTACCACCCTCACATTTCATCCTAAACTTAGCCAAACTCATATCTTCAACATTCTGCTTGATATCTGCACTTGGAAGTTGGAAAATGAACATGTCTGAAATGCTGACCCCATTTCCACCTCCAAAGTATTCTACTCACTACCTCTGCCGTCTCAGTAAATGGGGACAAAGCCAGCTCAGTTGTTAAAGCCAGAATTGTCGAATCATTGTACATTCCATCTTTCTCTTCAATGACATCAAGCCACTGGTAAGTTTTAACAATTCTCCCTTCGTTATCTATCGGCTACACTTCTAATGCCATCACCATAGCCCAACCACCATCATATCTTACCTGGACTATTGATTAGCTTCCCAGCTGCCCCCTCCTCTGTTGTCCCCTCCCCTGCTTCCTCTATTGTCCACTATGAATCATTGTCTACACAGAAGCTAGGGAGATCTCATAACATATAAAGCAGGTTCTTTCACTCTTCTGCATAAATATTTTTGTGAATAAATAAACCCATCAAGCAGAATTAAGTGATCCCTCCTCTGTTTCTTCTATAGCACTTTCATTTTATTGCTTCCATAGCCTTTGTGTAGAAAGCTGACTCTTTGCAATTCCTTTGAAATTTCTATGCCAATTGAGTGTCCTTGAACTCCTCCCTACACTAAGACTTTCTAAGATGATAGACCTAGCTTACTGAAGACAAGACTTGGTGGGAAGGACTTACAGCATGAATAAAAAATACAACAAAGCTGAGGGAAACAATGCACACAGAGTCAAACAGAGAGGTAGCAGTTACACCAGGACTAGAATCTGAGCTCCTGACTCCTGGACCAGTGCTCTCTGCACCACACCTCACTAACCCTTGGCCCTAAAGGCATCAGGCAACAAAGTTTTCATCTTAGTGAGTGAATCACCTCTCAGTTCTAAGGGGGGCCACATCTATTACCTTTACCAAACACCCAACTCTGTGCTATTTCCATTCCAATTAGACACTGTCTGAAAAACATAAAAAGGTGGAATGTCCTCACACAAGACCAGAACTCCACATTATTTAAGGAGGATGTGCATCCGAAGCATTTATGTTGTCTGAAGAACACACACAGGTGCTCAAATGACTGTGTTTTCATGGTGAAGGATGGAGGTTCTGGAGGTTGGTTTAGTACAATGGACATTTTTCCAAACAAAACTTTGTGGAAGGTGATGATCTATGAAGTATCAGAATGAAGTCCTGAAAGAAGTATGTCTTATAAGACCTTTGGTAATAAAGGAATACTAATTTTGTGTGTTTCTTAATGGTTACATTATGGTGTTGCCAATGCTGAAGCCTGTTACTGAGATTCTGACAGGACACCCACGTATGCCAACAATTTGGTATTAATGCCACTATCAGAATTAAGTTACTCTTGCTTCATCATGAAACTTGTACATGATGATGTCAGTTCCCTGGAATAATTGATTTTGCCCTTCTTCCCATTGTTCATCTTGTTTCTGTTTCTCCAAGCACAGTCTGATGTACTGCTGATGGCCGTGATTACGAATTTAAGATCTTTGAGAGAACATAGCGCACCAGAGAGATCACAGTGATAACTGTTAGCAGGATAATACCTAGATACAAAAGTATACTCCTTCTCCAGGACCCCAATGAACCAAAACAATTGGTATTGAATAAATCAAAGACTGTGCCCAAAGGGCCATCAACCTGTTTTAGCCAGTAACTTGTTTGTCAATTTCTTGTATTTGCTATACTACCAGAGATATTGATCCAGGTATAGTAGGAGGTATTTTCTATGGCACAGGCTCTTTCTTGTTCAGCCAGTAAGTAATCTAAAGCAATTCTATTATCTAAGATCACTTTAGCAAGAAAAACTAGGGGATTTTCTTGGTGTAGTTATGTAATTATCAGTAGATTTAGCAATAGTTGCCAGAGTTAAGGAGCACTGTCTTCTTGTGTGTTAAAAAAGACAAAGCTAGTAGCAAAAGGCAAATGGAATGAAGTTTTCCTATTACAAATTAACATCTTGATCTGTGATCTTAGAAGAACTCCTCACCAGAAGATACCATCTGCTTCTGGAGAGGAATCTCCCTAGTCAGTGTCAATGTTATATCTGCAGCTGATGTATTGTTCTAAGAGTCTGGAGGAACCCTTTTTATTGGAGAATGTGGACCCAAGGTTCAAGTCCCTGGAGTCTGGCTGCCACCTGGGTCATGAGGAGAACCTCGTATGGTCCCTTCCAAAGAGGTTCAAAGGCAGTGTTTGTTCTTAGTGATTTCAAATCAGAGATGTAGGGGGGAATTAGAAACATTAGTTTGGAGCGTTGTATCCAAATATTTTAGGAAACTAGAAGAATTCAAGGCCCATTTCAGATTATAGATATATAACAAAACCTCAAAGAATGAACAGGACTAGAGTCTGACATTGAAAAAGTTATGTTATAATTTTCTACTGAAATATATATTTTTTATAATCACCCTCATTTCTTTTTGTTTTTTTTGTTTTTTTAAATATATTTTATTGATTGTACCATTACAGTTGTTCTATTCCCCCCTTCATTCCCCTCCACCCGCACACTCCCTCCCCCACCATTCTCCCCCCTTAGTTTATATCCACGTGTCTCAGCTTCTTTAGATTCTATATTTCCCCCGCTATTCTCGCCCTCCCCCTATCTATTTTCTACCTACCATCTATGCTATTTTCTGTGCCTTCTCCCCCCTTCTCCTCCTCCTACCCCCCTGTTGCTAACCCTCCATGTGTTCTTCATTTCTATGGTTCCACTCCTGATCTAGCTGTCCTCTTGGTTTGCTTTTGTTTTAGGTGTGGTTGTTAATAACTGTGTTTGCTGTCCTTTCACTGTTCATATTTTTCATCTTCTTTTTCTTAGATAAGTCCCTTTAGCATTTCATATAATAAGGGCTTGGTGATGATGAACTCCTTGAACTTGACCTTATCTGAGAAGCACTTTATCTGTCCTTCCATTCTAAATGAAAGTTTTGCTGGATAAAGCAATCTTGGCTGTAGGTCTTTGGATTTCATGACTTGGAATACTTCTTTCCAGCCCCTTCTTGCCTGTAAGGTCTCTTTTGAGAAATCCGCTGACAGTCTGATGGGTACTCCTTTGTAGGTGACTGTCCCCTTATCCCTTGCTGCTTCTAGGATTCTCTCCTTCATTTTAGTCTTGGCTAATGTAATTATGATGTGCCTTGGTGTGTTCCTTCTTGGGTCCAACTTCTTTGGGACTCTCTGAGCTTCCTGGATTTCCTGGAAGTCTATTTCCTTTGCCAGACTGGGGAAGTTCTCCTTTATTATTTGTTCAAATAAGTTTTCCACTCGTGGCTGTTTCTTTCCCCCTTCTGGTACCCCTATAATTCGGATGTTGGAACGTTTAAAGATGTCCTGGAGGTTCCTAAGCCTCTCCTCATTTTTTTGAATTCTCATTTCTTCATTCCTTTCTGGTGGGATGTTTTGTTCTTCCTTCTGGTCCATTCCATTGATTTGAATCCCCGTTTCCTTTCCATCACTATTGGTTTCCTGTGCATCTCCCTTCATTTCAATCAGTCCAGCCCTCACACGTTCCTCTAATTTGTAACTTAGTTCCTCTAATTTGTGACTATAATCAACCAGTTCTGTGAGCATCCTGATAAATAGTGTCCTGAATTGTGTTTCTGAGAGGCTGGCAATTTCTTGGTCGCTTAGAGTTATTGGCTCTGGGACTTTGAGTTCTTCTTGTGCCATCTTTCAGGTTGTTTGTGCTTGTTCCATAGCAGGATCAGAGCCCTAAAGTGTTCACCAGAGCAGGGCAACTCAGTCGCTGGGTTGTGACGCTGTATGTGGGGGCAGGGTCAAAGAGGGACAATGGCTTCCCTCCGGCGCCCGCAGCCAGGACCCCCACCAGCACCACAGCCACCACCATCACCAGGGCCACGCGCCCCACTCCACTGCACGCGAGTGTGCCACCGCTGTCAGCCCTCCACCACTGGGTTTGCCCCCTGGGGCCTGTGTGGTTCGTCTCACTGAGCGCGAATGTGCGACCTTGGTCAGTCTGCCCCGCACCCCGACTAGGTCCTGGCTGCCTGCACTCCTAGGTCTGTCCTGCCCGACCCAGCTCCGCTGCTGGCTCCGCCTCTCTTACCGTCCCTCTTGAACTGTTCGTAGCTGTCAGACTTCCGTATAATTCGGTTTTCTGGTCTCTGGGTGTGTCTTGGTTCTCCGAAACTTTCGTTGTATCCAAACTTGGTTGTGGGAGAAGGCACAGTGTTTCCACCTATGCCTCCATCTTGGCGGAAGTCTAATCACCGTCATTTCTATCAAAGATAATCATAGCAGGACTAATTTGTTTGCAGAATAAGTCTAGTCTCATTCAACTTGGCCTGATTATTTACATTACATGTAGCAAAAATAGTGATTGACCATATAGTCTCTTTAAAAATCTGCTTTGTTGAAATTTTTATAAAAAATCTTAGATTGGATTTTAAAAAGCCTCTCTAGGCTGAGAAGCCAGGCCAAGAACTAGCCATCAGACTTTGCCTGAATATTTATAAATTTGGGTGAATTTCTCTCTCCTTCAGATCCCTAGGATATCCAAGGTTCCTGGGTCTGCCAAGAAGTAATGTTAATTTACTCATCTGGTAAAGCTGTCAGGAACCCTGTGAGCAAGGCACCCCACCACTTTTTCCAAGGGGCTTTTATTAGTTCGATGAAGTCAACCTTAGTTCCTTAATACTGTCTGGTCATATTGGATTTTATGAATATTCTCAAATATGACATTCTAGTCAAAACCTTGATAATGTAACCAATGTTCCAATTGTGTCCTATTAAATAAGGACAACAGATTCTTATTGAACATTTATGTAAATAACTACTTTGTGATGAAAATAACAATACTCAATAAGTTTCTGAATTCTAGAGGGCTCAGCTAGGGAAAATGGAATGTTTTAATTCTGTTTACAGAGATGTACATTACAAAATTACTGTAAGTCAAAGATCTTAGATCTTAGTCAAAGATCTAAGAGGAAAAAGATTTCTTTAAATGTTGGAAAGTAAAACAGTAAACCAGTAAAATTTTAAAACTGTGAAAAAATCATAATCACCTTCATTAGCTTATTCAATCCCACATTTTTAGTTCTTATTCTGTTTGAATCCAGTTTCCTCATTAGTTTTGGAAATTCTTATCCAGTCAAGTTTTAGCATCTTAAAGTAACCAGAAACTTATATTCTAGAGTACTTGTTAGTTCTTTCTATAAATCTCCCTAAAGATGAAGAACCTTTGCAAATGTGTCAGAGTAAAACAATAATTGTCTGTAAATGACAAAATAATTTTAAAATGGTCATTGCAAATGCCTAATCAAAGTTCATTTGATAAGAAAATGCATTTATTTCAGTGGCATGCAATATATTAGGATAGTTGGATAATGATAGTATTGACAAATTTCTAAAATTTTTATCTAATTTCTGTAATCTGTATTGAATAATATATCCATATACTTTATCCCCATTTCTTATTTGACAATGCTTCCCATAGAACTTAACGTGGCAAATAAAATTAATTATTTTAACATCTCTTTTTTACAAGGTGAGAGAGAAATCCTTTCAGCTTTCCAGGGACCTTCTGGGACATATCAAAATTGCTTTAATTTCAAAAAGGCTCCATTTAGAATTTGATTATGGGAAGTTGTCAAAATGTCAAAATGCTTGAACATTTCACTAAATGAGATCTCAGATCATTATGAAACAATATTAAATTATCTGTTTAAGTAAAATGGCAATAGATGTTTTTAAAGGCAAATACAGAAAGCTGGCTACATAGCAGTGAACGAAACTTAGCTCTTTTAATATGAGGAGACTAAGTTTTCTTAAGTAATCAAAGACCTGATCAATAAAACATGAAGCAAAGTCAATTATTTTGGTAAGACACACAGTTTTTGCTTCCAAGGTAGATGACCAAAGGGGTCGGGGGTGTGGGGAAAACACACACACACATACACACCTTTCACAACATCTAATAGAAAGCAGACCAATAATCCAGGAAAACACTGCCTTCTAAACAGAGAAAAACAACTCTAATTTTGTACCATTGTACTTCTGATATTAAAGCTTTCTTCAAAATCTTAAATAAATTCATTCTGATTTTAGTTGGGTTGGCTCTACAAAAAAAAAAAATCCTTTTCCAAAATCTTTTACATTTTTTAAATATTTGAGGTTTGTCCTATGTGTTTCTCTCTCTCCTGAAACAGTCATTCTACTTTTCTTACCTACTTTTTCATACATTGTTGTTTCCTTTTGTCCATATTATTTCTAAGTAACTTCAAATACATATATTGATTATAATTCCTATCCATTAGCCTGTCTTATTCCCACTGAAAATTAAACAGGAAGCAATTATGAATTATCTGTTTTAGTAGCAGTTTGTGGACTGGCAAATTTATAAATAGATCTTACAATTTCTAGAAGGTATTCTTCCTTAGATTAAATTTTTTAGTGTGACACAAAACATATTTACTGATAGACCCAACTATGTTTACTACCTCTGTAAAAAGAAGCCCAAAGTTGATAAACCTACTTTCAGTAATGAATGTTTCAGTATTTTATATTATTTGTAAATAATATAGATATTCAATGATTATCTGTCATTTAATTTATCTCAGTATCATTTTAAGGCTTCCAGTTACCAGAAAGATTTTGAAAAGTATTTTTTAAATATATACTTAACTTTTAGTGAAACTTCTGATGTGTTTTCCAAAGGAGTTTACCAACTTGTATTCCCACCATCAGTTCATGAGTAATCCAGTTCTTCCACTTTGTCATCGACACTTGGTGTGGTCATTGATCTCAATATTAGCAAATCAAATGAGTGTGTAGTGGCAACTTGTGATTTTAATTTGCATTTTTCTGGTGACCAATGATATCAAACATCTTTACAGTTGCTTATTGTCCATTCCTATACCTTTTTTTGTAAAGCATCTGCTCATATCTTTTGCCCACTTCTTAAAATTGGGTTAGTTGTATATTTCTTATTGGTATTTAAGAGTTCTTTGTGTATTCTCTTATTTTTTAGTAAATGTGTTGGGTTGACATTGGTTAATATGATTATATAGCTTTCAAGTGTACACATCTGTGGTACATGACCTGTATAGTGCATTGTGTGCCCTCCACCCAAAGTCAAATCACCTTCCACCACCCGTATATTTGACTCCTTTTACCCTTTACTATCTTGTAGCCCCCTTCCCATCTGGTAACCCCATAGGGTTGTCTATGTCTATGAGTTTCAGTTTTATATCCCACATGTGAATGAAATCATAAAGCTCTTAGCTTTTTCTGACTGACTTATTTCGCTTAGCATAATACTCTCAAGGTCCATCCATGTTGTCACAAATGGCAATATTTCATCTTTTCTTATGAGTGAGTAGTATTCCACAATATATATGTACTTCTTTATCCAATCCTCTATCAAAGGACACTTTGGTTGTCTCCATGTCTTGGCCACTGTGAATAATGCTGCAATGAACATGGGGGTGCACATATCTTTGTAAATAAATGTTTTCAAGATTTTTGGGTAGATACCCATGAGGGGGATTGTTGGGTCATGTGGTAACTCTATCCTTAATTTTTTGAAGAACCACCATACTGTTTTCCACAGTGGTGTTACCAGTTTACACTCCCAATTGAAAGGTGCATTTAAGTGTACTCATTGTTTAAATGTCCATCCATAAATTTTTATTTTACCCCATTTAATTTACTATAATTAATAATTATGTTTTGAGTACTTATAAAAGTTTCATGAGACATTAAACAGCTAACCATCATCTTAAGTTATCTTTCTTGCTGATAAATTCTGTAACAGAGATAACATAAAATTATCTGACTTTTAGGAAACCTTGCATCAAAGTATTATTTTTAATACTTATAACTCTAAAAGATATGCTTGTTTTAATTAAACCAATAAACTTAAATAAGCTTTTATTTAGCAAAAATTATCCTAGTTCAAATGAACTTGAAAAACAGTTGGATTGGTTTCTATATTTCTGAGAGTATACTTGATTTATATAGATACTTGTTTGTGTTTAAGTCAATTAAATAAAGCTTTTACAAATTAATTTTGGCAATGCCATCTTTAGGCAGAAAAATACCATATATATATTAACATATGTTCATAGATATACATGAACATAAAGATAAATTCAGAGATCTTATGGCTTTTATTATAAATTTTTAGTCATATGGCAGGTACAGTAATGAAACATTTTCTTACCTTTTGGGTACATGGTTTCACTTTAGCTTAGGGTAGAAGGCATTCCAAAAGTTTCTGTCAGGCTCTAAATATTAGCTTCCAATTTGACCGAATTCTGACCATCAAGCTACTTTAAAAAAAAACTCATTTGTAGTTTCAGCCTAGATTAGCAGCACACATTCCTGGCATAACTGAACAACCCAGTGAACACAAGAGGAATCCCCCCAGAGAGTGTAAAAGATATTATCCTCACAAGATCCAGAGCCACGCCCAAAAGTAACCAAAGAAAGAAAGAAAAACTTAGACAATTTCTCTGAGAATTGTCAAGAGTTGGTAGAACTCTACTGCAAACCAAGTGCAGCCCACATTTCTGTCCAGCAATATTTCAGGGGCCACCAACCTGGTACTTGCCAAGCCAACTTCTAAGAACAGAAAAGGAGACAAGTAGGCAAGAGCTGTTCCTAGAAGAAAAAAAGATTGGGGACCAATGATTTTCCTGCCAATCTGAATTTGGAGTGTGAAATTATTACTTCCTATCTTAACTAGGCACAACTTCATTAAGAACTCATACCCCTTGTCTTCTGCTAATTATCCCAGAGTAACATTTGCAGGCTCTAGAGCAAGGGAGGTGTCCCAGCAGGTCTCATTTTAGTACTGGAAACTGTAGAGGAGGAAAAAAAATTTTTCTCTACATTTTGTGGGGCTTACGTGAGACCCCCTTTTCTCTAGGGCACCTGGTAAAGAGTGAGCTTATCTAAGGTGGTTAAAAGTTCTCCACTGTGGCCAATGTAACTCAAGATTACCTTTGGTATGGTTAACCAACTTGTTCAGCCTGCAAACAAAATTTTATGCACCTGAGGCCTCACACTAGACCCAATCCTGTATAAGTCTGATCCACTTCGGTTCCTAAACTGGCCCCAGTCTGACTGCAGAGCTAGTTTAGTTTCTACACCAGATTCAGTTGATGTGGACCAGCATGGATTTGAGGTCAGACCCAGTCCAGAAAAAGAAATGCTCAGATGGAGTCTGAAAGCTCATAGCAGAAAAGCTGTGGCACTGGGATCCTAGAGGCACTCACCCAACCTCCCTCAGCATCCCTGAGAAAGCAGTGAACCTGGGGCTCCACAGGTAACTGCCCCATCCCTTTTTGCTCCTTTAGGCCGTTGGGGTCTCTTTTGGTTTTCTCTTCTGTCACCAGAACTTTTAAACTTGTATAAACTGGGAACTGTGGCATACTACAATTTTTAACAGTGTATTTGAGCAAAAGTGAATTTGAATTGGGCAGTGCCATCCATAAGTGGGTAGGGGTGACCACCAACAAGAGATGGAGAGAAACTTCTATCCAGAAAAAGCAGAAGCAACATAGGGCAATAGTCGATGGGCTATTAGCTTGGAGTCTAGTTGGCTGTTTATGATTGCTTGACCATAATATTTTGTTTCTTAACCTTGAGGCATTAACAGTCTTACTTTTTTTTGGCTGGTGAAGGCCACCATGGCATTAAAGCATCTCAGACTAATGGCCTCCTTGTTGGATTACTTTAAGTGTCTGCACCTCAGCCAGAGAGAGGATAATAGAATGTTGGACTAGAAACTCAGAGACAGCCCCTGAGTTCTCCTCCTACTTACCCTCAAGTGAGTGACTCAAACTCACTGAGCATCTGATTCCTCACTTTCAAAATGAGAAGCTCAGACTAGACCAGAACTCCACAGATCGATGAAACATCACTTGTCAAATGCCGAAGTTCAGAGTCTGTGGTAAAATGAGTTTGGTGGATGTGACGACACACAGAACACTGGATGATTCATGATGCCTGTTAGCTATCAAAAGCCCTGATGAATCCTTGACCAGTGAAACTCATTTTTCCATGAATCACTTAAAAGCATCTTGTAGAAACAAAGTCTTGCAGAATGCTTGGGGGAAAGACTGGCTGAAATACTTTCCAACATTTCTTTGGGATTCAATCCATGGTGCTGTGGAGAGCACATCATGCCTTGTAGACTTGAAGTTCCAGATAATTAACTCACATTCGGCATTGACACTTTTCCAGGATTTTTTTTTCTTTTTTAACCTTAACTTTCCTCTCTTAGTGAACTGTTCCATATATTCACTTCTTTTATATGTGTTAGTCAGGACCATTTTATTCTAGTTACAGGAACCTAATAAAAACTATTTCAAAAAAAAGGAATGGGTTGAGAATAATAGCTCTTTTGGCTTATGATACCTGAAACGTTCAAGGATCGTATAGTATAGCAGATTGTCTCTACAAAGATAGGCATCGGGAACTGCCTCTATTTCTGTATCCTTGTGACACTATAAGGTCAGGCAGTGGATTCTAGTTCTCCTACCCTTGGTTCTGGCCCAAACTTGTGATTTGCTTTGACTAATAAAATGTGGCAGAAGTGACACTGTTCCAGTCTGGAACTAGCTCTTAGGAGTTTTGATTGCTTCCTTTCTGACTCTTTTGGTGTGCGTCCACCATGTAAATAAGCTGGAGCTAGACTACCAGATGACGAGAAGACACTGAGAGAGAAAAGGAGAAAAGAGGCAGAGGAGGGTGAAGAGGCCCCTCTCTTCTCGTGGATGAGAACTGAGGCTCTGAGTGTAGCTCCTGGGCCATGCTTGTGCCAGCCAAGGTCCTGATTGAACAAACCTCACTTACTGCACCCAGCCAACACCACGTGGACCAGAAGAACCACCAGTAAATTTCTTAAAATTTAAGAAATTAAAGAAACAAAAGTTGTTTTATACTATGTGTGCTGGAAGGTATATTACACAGCACTAGATAATTTAAAAAATAAATTAGTACAACCATTACAAAAATATAAAATATGTGGAATTAGCCTCAGGCAGAGGTTAGGAGGGTGTTGAAGAAACTGTTAGTGGAAGATGTTGGAAAAGTGTGAAAATTGCGAATATTGCTATTGGAGACTGGAAAAAGGGTAATCTAATGGAAATGTTATTACCTATAGTGAAGTAGAAAATTTAAGGAAAAAATGGACCTATATGTACTTGCCAATCTTGCCAGGGAAATTTTCAGAAAGAATATTGACAATAATAATTGACTTCTTCTAACTGCTAAGGTAAATTAAGAAAATGGAGAAATAAATTAAGAAATACCTATTTAGTTTCCAAGCACAACCAAGAGAAAATATTCCCAACCTAGGATTTACAGGGTTGGAAAATAACACCACTTCTCACTTCCCACCTATTCCAGCTGGAATAGGCTTAGAAAAGTTAAAAAAAATGGCCCCAGGGAAAATATCAAATCCTGGGCACTGCCAGTGAAATGTGAGGATGGGATCAAACTCAAATCAAACCTATTTTTATAAGACCCATTACCAAAACATCAGAATTGTTACCTTGAAATCTTAGGCAGTTCATAGTTCTAAGAATCTTTAAAGTATTGCCCCACAGCTACGGGATTATCTAATGGAAGAGATCATAATTTGGTACACGGAGAATCCACAAATTATTTTGTTTGCTTTAGTCTAATTGACCCAATCTCTTTTTAAAAAAATTTCTATTGTATCTAAATTAACATACAATAAAATTTATGAATTTTAGGTGTACAGTTGATTGAGTTTTGCAGCATATAACCATCTAACTGCCCCTAAAATCAAGATACAGAACATTTTAAAGCCCTCTTTGTAGTCAAAATCTTCTGCCCAACAAATATTGTGATAACTATGTATTTGCTGTCTGTGGCTATAGATTTTATTTTTCTAGAACTTCTTACACATAGTAAAATTATATAGTATGTAGGAATTTGTGCCCAGCTACCCTTCCTTAGAGCAATCTTTTAAAAATGTATCAATGTAATGTATTGATAGTTTGTTCCCTTTTATGGTATTCCACTGGTATGAATGCATCTTTATCCATTTACCAATGGGTGGACAGTAAGTTATGAGCTATTTCTTCATTTTGACTATATATGCATGAGGCTGCTGCAAACATTCGAGTATAGGTTTTTGTGCAAACATAGGCACAAATACTTAAAAGTGGGTTTTCTGGAGTGAATGGTAAGTAGTATTTAATCTTATAAGAAACTGCCAAACCACTTTTCAAAGTAGCTTACTATTTTACATTCCCACAAGCAGTGATTGAGAGTTCCAGGTACTCCACATCTTCACCAATACTTGGTATTGTTAGTTAAATTAAGAGTAATGATTCTGTACCTATATAGTGATATCTCCTTGTTTTGATGTACATTTCTCCAATGACTAAATATGTTAAACATCTTTTCATGTGCCATTGGCCATTCTACTTTCTAAACATTGGGCTGTTTGTTTTGTTGTGGTTCCGTTGTGAGAAAAATATATAATGAATATAAATCATTTTTCCAGGTATATATTTTGTGAATATTTTCACCACTTACTCTGATTTACCTTCTTTGTTTCTTAGTAATGACTTTCAAAGACCAAATCTTAAAATCTAGATAAAATCCAGTTTAAAATTTTTTACTTTTTGTTAATATTAGGTGTCCGACTCAAGCAATATTTTACTAAACAAATGTTAGAAAGTTTTCTCCTAGGTTTTCTATGAAAAGTTTTATAGCTTTAGCTTTTTAAAAAAAGATTTTATTTATTTATTTTTAGAGAGAGGGGAAGGGATAGAGAAAGAGGAGACAAACATCAATGTATGGTTGCTTCTCGTATACTCCCTACCAAGGACCTGGCGTGCAACCCAAGCATGTTCCATAACTGGGTGTCAAGCCAGCGACCCTTCAGTTCGCAAGGCAGCACGCAATCCACTGAGCCACACCAGTCACGGGCTTATATCTTTAGCTTTTATGTTTATGTCTATAATATAATACATTTCAGGTTAATATTTGTATGTGGATTTAGTTAGGGTCTGCATTTGTTTTTTATCATGGATCTCCAATTCTTCTAACACAATGTATCAAAAAGAAAATTATTCATCTATTGAATTTCCTTGATACCCTTTTCAAAAACATATTGACCACATATGTGTGTGTTTACTCATGAAATTTTAATTCTGTTCCATGATCTATATTTCTTTACTTATGCCAATACTGTACTGTTTTATGTCTTTATAGTAACTATTGAAAACAAGTAGGGTAAGCCCTTCAGCTACATTGTTCTTTTTCTAATAACATTTTGGTTCTTCTGGGTCATTTGCATTTTCATATAGATTTTATAATTAGCCTTATGTATTTTTACAACAAACCTGCTAATATTTTGATTGGGATTGGTTTAAATCTATTTGGTGACAAATGTCATCATGATGAATTTTGTCTTATCTATGAATATGGTATAACTCTCTTATTACTCAAGTTTTCCTTATCTCAGCGGTGTTTTGTTGATTTAGGTATAGAGTTGTTGCACTATTTTATTAAATATATCCCTAAGTATTTTATAATGTTAATGCTACTGTACATGGTACTTGGACATTTTAAATGTTCAGTTTATTGTTAAAAAATACAATAAATTATTTTCTTAAAAATTATTTATTGAATTGAAATTTACAGAACATAAAAATCATTTTGAATTGAACAATTCAATAGCACTTAGTAGATTCACAATGTTGTATAACCATCAGTTCTATCAAGCTTCAAAACATTTCCATCGCTCCAAAATAAATCTGTGACCCATTGGTTAGTTTCTCCCTATTCCCTTCCTCCCCCAACACTGGCAACCATCAATTTGTGTTCTGTCTCTATGGATTTATTTATTTGGAATATTTCATATAAATGAAATTGTACAGTAATTCCATATGTGTCTGGGTCTTTTAATTTAGAATAATATTTTCAAGACTTTCCAACATTGTAGTGCTTCATTATTTTTTATGAATAAATAATTTATTGCATGTATATACTAAGAATTTTTTAATCCATTTATCTATTGATGGACATTTGGTCAGATAGTTGTACTTTTTGGCTATTATGATTAGTGTTGCTATAAGCATGTGTATATGAGTACTTATTTAAGTATTTCTTTTCAGTATTTTTGGGTGTACACCTAGGAATGAAATTTTATACTTAAATTTTTGAGGAGCTGCTGAATCACAGTGGCTGAACCATTTTTCATTCCCATAAGACATGTACTAGAGTTTTGATTTCTCCATATCCTTGCCAGTGCTGTTATCCATTCTCATTCTCTCTCTCCCTGTATCTCTGTTCCTCCCTCCATCCCCCACCTCTATATTATAGCTCCCCTAGTGAATATAAATTGGTATCTCATTATAGCTTTGATTTTCATTTCTCTAGTGACTAATGAGGTTGAGCATCCTTTCATATTCTTATTGTTTATTTGTATATCTTTTTGTATGCTATGTATATTTGATGCGATAGCTTTTAAAGAAGGAGACACTTTAGAAAAAATATAGACAAAAGTCCAAGTGGGATTACACTCTTCCCTCTCTCTAACATGAGCTTGTTCTCAATGGTAGAACAAAATGTAAATTTGGGGGCCAACACAAATTATGCAGAGGTGGAAAATATTTCAAACAAATCTTATGAGCATTCATTCATACACTTGGTCATTTGGAAAATATTTATTAAGTAGAGTTAAAAGAAATACAGTTTGTATTTAGAATGAGGGATTCAAATTCCACCTCTGGGATTTATAAATTGTTTGATTTGGGGTAAATCAGTTGTTTCCTCTGATCCTGACATTATTTTCCTGGAGGTGAGAATATTTATACCCACTTTATAGAATTTCAATGAAAATAAAATGAAATAATGTTTGTAAGGTACAAGTTGAAGTACAGGAACATGTAAAATTCTTTGAGCTCATCTTATATAGAAAGAAAGTTTGCATGCAAAGATGCAAATGGTGCTTCCTTTGTCCTTGAGTACCATATACACTTGGGGTAGGAGAAATCTAATTAAAATATTCAGCAGAGAAATCCAGATAAGGTAAAGGTTTAGGCTGCAGCCGGGATCTAGGGCTGACTTCACTTTCTTCAGAAAGCGAGAGATGAGTGCTATTATAGTTGGAGGTAGCAATTGCATGGAAATTGCAGCCTGTTTTATTTATGAAAATATGGACAATAGTGAGCTGTCACTGTGATATGATTGTGGTGTGTCAGACATGTGAAAATTAGTCCTCAGATGAGAGACTAATTATTAAAAGAAGGAGAATCATTGCATTGAGGTGCAGTCAGCAAAAGATAAATTATGCAGAGGTGGGAACTATTTAGCAGACATCACCATCAAACCATAGTGTTCTTTGCTGTTGAATCGAGAAACAGCCTCAAGCTCTCCAGTGATTTCAAGATCAAATAGATATGACACTTAAAAATATATACATTGAGTTCTGTCCAGAAGGTATCCAGCCTTTTAATATGTAAAATAAACATTCATTGAAGAATACAAGACACAGGAAACATTGTACACAGGACGATGATTCCTCAGTCTCCTTCAAAGTAGGCACCTTGGGACCTCACATAGTTCTCCCAGTCACCATCAGCTGCCCCATCATATTTTCCTAAATATAATTAATGGTCTGAAATATTTCTTTTTTTCAGAGGTAATTTTAATTTTGGGAAAAGCCAGATGTCACAGGGTGCCAGATCTGGGCTGTAGAGGGGCTGAGTCCCCTGGGTGATTTGATGTTTTGCCAAAAAACTCTACACCAGATGTGATGCATAAGCAGTGCATTGGTGTGATGAAGCTGCCAATTGCCAATTGCCCATAGCTCCATCCTTCTATATCATCCAGATAGTTTACATGGAGGAATGTTCAAGCCTAATGCAAAATTTGATGCAGATTTGTGCTCTACTGGCTCAGTCATTTTGAATGTGATGGCCACATAGTACACAAGCTCACTCAATGACATCTACTGCCTCCACTGACTGGTACACTGAAGTCACCATTGTTCATGCATGTGCATTCCAGTCTATTCTCCTTGGCTGCCAGGTTACATTGATATCACGCAAACCATTTTGGGTATATTAACAATGGCTGGACTTTTTTCAGACAGACCTTATATTTTACCCTTTGTTTTAGATACATATGGGGGTGGTAAATAAAATTTCCACTCAGTTACCAACTTCTGTTAAATGGTAGTGGCCACATCATAGAAGATTTAGATCTTCTGTATAGGAGATTTCTGAAGTTTTCTTCAGGTTTTCAAGAAAGAGAACCATTATGCCTGTGATACTTGTTCTGATGTATTTTCAGAGGACCTGAAAAAGTATTTTTGTCTATAACTCCTCTCTCACAAAGCCTAACGTCAATATAATTTATTTATTCAAAATGGCATGCACAATGCTAAATCTATAAAAACAATACTCAACCTACTAAGAGTAACCATAGAAATAAGGATGATATGTCATGAGAAAAACAAAGAGTAATATCTCAAATACTTTGTAGGAGGAGGCTGTGTCACAGGAGGCTGTAAGGGAGTAACAGATGAGCTGAGCCTTGGTGAAGGAGAAAGAGTTTGTGAGATAAAAGAGAGGGAAAGGCACAGCAGTCTAGACAGAGGGATTGTCAGAACAAAGACTAGAAGCCAGAAATACCACAATGTATGAGAGATGCCAGGAAAAGCCAGATAAAGGGAAAAGCAAGGAGTGGTAGGGATGAAGGTAGACAAGTCAGCTAGGCTCTTAATTGTCATGCTAAAGTGTTTGCACCATTTCGTAAAGATAGGAAACCATGAAAATTATTAAGGATGAAAGTGACACAATCAGAATTGTGTTGGGAAAAAAGATATCACTAGTCACAATACTCACTGATGCACCAATTAGAAGAAATAAGCAAGGGTGTCCAACCCACAGCCTGCTCAGGATAACTATGAATGTGGCCCAACACAAAATCTTAAGTTTGCTTAAAACATTATGAAGTGTTTTTTTTTTTTTTGTGATTATATGTTGCAATGTATTTAATGTGTGGCCCAAGACAACTCTTCTTCCAGCGTGGCCCAAAAGGTTGGATACCACTGAAATAATGGGTTTGGAAGCAGCGATCTGGGCTTCTAGTTCTTGCTTTGGGACTAAATCATTGCACGGCGTTGGGAAGACAGGTTCCTATCTCTGGATCTCAGCCTCTTCAAATGGAAAATGATTGAGTTGGACAAGCCTATTTCATTGTATTCTTACAGATACAACAATTTATACCAACCGTTTGGCAACTGGTTTATTTAGTTACCTGTCCCTCAATTGTATCATTTAAATAATAGAATCATCTCTGGGTTTCCTACCATTTACAAAGAAAGCGCATGGTTTAAATGGTTACAAATAACTTTGGAGAATAAGAAAATACTCAAGCAAGGATGTGGCAAGTCATCAGTTTGTTTTCTAAATAAATAGCAATCCCACAGAAAATGGGGTGACTGTGGTTAAGATGACAAAAAGAGAGTGAGGATGACCACTGTCATGCTTTTCTCAATCTAGAGGTCCTGATCTTAAGAGTTGCAAGAAATTTTATTTTCTAGATCCTTAGTCTCAGGGTTTTCATTTTTTCCTTCATAACTTATATGTTCTATGAAGGTTTCTGAGGCACCACCTGGTAGGAGGATGAGTCTTTTTCCTCTTCCCATGAAAGCAATTCCAGTTTTATTTATTATTTTTAGTATTGGCCATCGCTCCTTTCTCCCATTCCTTCTTTCCTTTCATCCTTCTGTCCTACCTTTCTCTCGTTTCATGCGGTATGTTCCCTTTGCCAGTGCACATTACTCTGATATGGCTGGCAAGCATGCAGCCTCCTCTCTTTAACAGCAGAGATACACCATTTCACTGGTCTTTCTTCGAGTAGAAAACATATGGAGTAGGGGTGGTAGAGAGAATGGCTCTCTTTTCCTCTCTCTTCCCCTAGATCCATCTTGCTATCACACACTGAGGGTCTGCCTGAGAATGACGCTAACTAGACACAGGCACATGGGCAGTGGAAAGATGGATCTCTGATGACAGCTTTTGATCTCCGAACCAGCCACGTCTGACATGTTTTATTTCCCCCCTGTTTTACTTGTAAGCTTGTTTGAATTACATGTCTGCCACTTGTAAAGAGTTGTGAGAAGTATTTATATATGAGGATTTCATGTATGACTTTATTTAAGGAAATATTTTTCCACTGTTTTTATCTGACAAAATATAAATTCGGGAAACGGCTGATCTCATCTGATGTAATTGTTTACAGAGGAGGTGACTGAAGGGAAAATGCAGGAACGCTTTCCCAATGTTGCACAGCAAAAACATGGCAGAGCTGATACCAGATGCCAGGTCCACACTTGTTTTCTCCTCTGTGGCCTTTGGAGCTACATGTCTCACTCTGATGTATCTACCACATGAACAATTCTACCACCCACTTCCCCCCACCAGCACTGTGTCTTACCAAACATTGAGAAAAAAATTACTTCTACTGTCCAATAGGAAAATATTTGAGAAAGAAGTCTTATCTATTCTAACAGAGACCCAGCAATGACTTCCCACATTAGCCACACACAGAGTTGGGTTTAGCAATAGAGGGAAAAAATGTGGCAAAGCAACCAGACAGTGTGGAAATGACCCTCCCGGATTCTTGGAAGCCATTATCCCCAACAGGGGTAGTACTGCTTGGACACAGGGAGTAGTTGTATCCTCGTGGTGCTGGAGCACCACCTCCTGGCTATCTTGAAAGTTCAATTTGCTTTTTCTGGTCACAGAAGGTTCAATATTTATTAGAAATTGAGGACCTTAGAGCTAGAGGGACCTTTAGAAATGGCCTAGCCCACCATTTCTGTTTTTATGGATCAGGAGGCAGGCCCAGAGAGGAAAGGTATTCTTCCCAGGACCATATGGTTAATTAAGAACAAAGATAGAATGAGGATCCAAATGTCCTGACTCCTAGCTGGGACCTGATTCTGTGATTGTAAAAGTTGAGGAGTTTTGAGTGTAAGATATTGAAACTAGTCCTGAGGGCATGGGGGAATGGCAGACGAAAGTATGCGAGGGCAACTAAGAGAACTGAGAGGTCAATTTAACAATTTTCTCAGAAACAAGGGATAATTTGGGGTCTAGGCAGAAGGAGCTATAGGCATTCTCTTTAGGACCCCATCGCGATCCAGTATGAATCAGCTTCAAGTGAGATTTAAATCCCGAGGAGATGAAGACTTACTAGCCCAGCTTAATACAATTGCCAATACATGGCAAGGAAGTAGAAGATCCCCTGACTGATTGTTCCATCAAGACTTTAGAGGAAATATCCTGTAGGGAGAAGTATTTTCCCAAAGGAAAATTGAATACTGTTCCCAAGAGGAGAGAGACGGGATGCTAGAGACACAAAAACAACACATGTCCATTGCAGCAACAAAGCCAAGGATGTGACTCAGGAATTTCCAAAGTAGGTTAATGAACCATCTACTCATAGATCAGAACATGTGCTCATATTTGGGGCGCTTCCTATGCTTTGCAGATGACTTTGCCTCAAAGTCCGGCAAGCCACTAATGAAGCACCTTCTGAGAATCTGATGTGTGTCTTCCTCAGTATCGTTTACCGCACTGTTGGTTGATCTTCAAATAAAGACTATTCCACTTTCTAGTATCTCAAGACTTGGAAACCAAGCATTGTATACAGGAGCATATAATTATTACTTGAACTTTGCTACTAATGGAAAATATGAAGGGCTCCATGGAAGTGTTCCCAAACCACAGCACTTACAATTTTTTAAAATTTTTATTTTGTAAGTTTTTTTGTATCATTAATGCTATTACACATATTTCATTTTTCCCACCTCCACCCAGCACCCCCTCCATCCCTCTGGCCATTGTTTGAAGCATTTTTTGTCTCCTCTAGTAAAGGGAGGTTTATCTACTGTGGAAGGAGCCCTTTTAGGCCATGGCTTCTCTACTTTGACAGTGTTGATATTTTTGGCTAGATAATTCTTTGTTAGCAGGGGCTGTTCTGTCTGTTGTAGGGTATTTAGCAGCATTCCTGGCTTCTCCTCACTAGATGCCAGTAGCAACTCCCTAAGTTATGGCAGCTAAAAATGTCTCCAGACATTACTGGTTGGGACCTGGCTGGGAGAGGAGGGATTGGTCCTGGTTAATAACTACTGATCCATCTGTCTGGAGATAACTCTAGGGATTCAGGAAATCAACTTAATTTCTACCTCAGAGGAAACCAAATGCAATTCAGTTTGTCTCAAGGAAAGCAGTAGAGGCACACAAAAAAATGGAAAAAAGAAGTCATGAAAAACCAAGGTATTTTATAGACCCAACATTCCCTCCATTTCTCTCTTTTCTTCAGGGAGCTCACACTCAGTGAATCTAAGTATTTTTGTTTAATAAGAATAAAAGCAAACCAAACCAAACAAACAAGGAGCCCACCTATTTGATGTCCCTCTTCTCTCTACAGTGCCTCTAGCCAGGGTGTACTCAGTCTCTGCTTGATATATCTAAATGTGGAGTGAACACCCTGTCAGGAAAAATTCTTCCGTTATTGAATGGTATTAAGTGATGAAATGTTCCCTCTAAGGCTTCAATGATAAGAAACATCTATCATCTACTAATAAGAAGTCTGATGTAGGGCTTCTCCTCAGTCATGTAATTCGGTATTTCATGGATGGACCAAGGGTCTGGGTTCTTCACATCAGCCTGTGTTGCTATCCTCAGTATATTGGGTTTGTTCTAAGCTACATTCCCCTCTTGGTGATTGTTGCAGCCAATCTGAGCATCTTGTCCAAACATGGCAAGATCCTGTGTAAGAAGACACAAAGTTTTGTTTTTAAGAATGAAGAAACTTTTTCCAGAAGTTCACCAAGAGATTACACCACATCAACCTCAAATTTCATTAACTGGAATTATGACACATGCTATGCTTAAACCCAGTGCTGGCAAAGGGAAGGAGATTACGATGATTGGCTTAGGTTTTACTTCTCAGCAAGCGAGTCAGCTTTCCTGTATGATTGATACCAACTTGTACAAACATGAGATTGTGTTATCAAGGGAAAGGTGGAATCGGATGTTGGTGGTGATAATGTCTGATTCAATTGGCTTTGGATTGAATGACCACTTCTAGTCCTTTCCATGGAAGACTATATCCCAAGACACAGCCTTGCTGTCTAGCTAACCTGTGGATTTGTCTGCCCTTAGGTATGGCATCCATTCTGAATTGTGATCAGTTCTACCCATGGTAGAAACGGAAGCTTTGTATGTGGTAGGGATTGGGTGTGAGGAGCTACTAGTACGATGATCATGTGTCCAATCCAAAAAAATGTTCTCCTCCTCATCTTATATATGCCCTCATCTTCCTCATTTATTATTTGTTTATCAAGACTATATTGGATGACATGTGTCTAGCCCTCTGGACACAGAGATGACTAAGACATAAGGCAGACGTTGAAGAGTTTATATTCTTGGTGGGGGTAGAGTAGTATAAGAAAAATTTCACAAGGCATTTTAGGGTGCTTGTGTAGAAGTACGTCAAAGGACATGTACAACTAAGTTAGCCAACTTTTTCCCACAAGAGAAAAACCTAGGTAGTGGAGCAGGAGGAAGGCAAAAGCACCTGGACTTCTTACTTTGGGAGATTTTCAACAGAGGGTGCAATGGTTGATAGTAGTGAACTGCAGCTACCCCTCCAAGAAAAGTGCAACTCCAACCAGGAGTCTATTACCAATAAAGTGCCAAGCAGTGGCATTTCTGAAAAAAAAATAATGAGTTGGTTTATAAAAAATGGCCTTTTCTCTTTGCTTCAGTTTTGACGGAGTCTTTTATGATGTTAAAAACAATAACACAATTACTTTGAAGTTTGATACTGCCTTGTAGTAGTACATTATGCACTTTCATATTTGCTAGCCAAGTTTATGAATTCTACAGCACCATTTTCTTTATCCCCATTTGAGATGGCTCTAGAGAGGAGACTAAGTCCCACTTAATCTAAATATGTGCAAGGTACCATATTAGTAAACACACAAACAGGGCCTTGAACCCAAGACTCCTAGTTTCAGATGCACTCTTTTTTTTTCCTATTCCATATGCCCCATGTTTCTTTCTGGATATAAATAAAGTCATATGGTATTAAGGGGAACTAATGGCACTCGGGGCCTGTCTAAGTTAGTATCAATATTTTAAAAGTGTGATGATTATAAAATAAGTACAAATTTACTTCTTTCAGAAACACACACATTGGGTCAAACTAGAGCTAGGTCTCCCAGGTAGACATCATCAAGGACCTCCTATAATAAATAGATAAGAATAATCTGTAACTAGCATGTCATCTCTGTATGTATAAATTGTATTTTAAAGATATTGGGAGAAAGTTTGCCCTCTTAAAGAGGTTAAATATTGCTGCCTGCCATCCTGTTTACACTATTAATTTGCTTTTCAAATCCTTTTAGCCAGATAAAGCAAAGGTAAACTTAAGAATAGGCCCTGTACAAATTATCACCAATTCTAAATTAATGAGCTTTTTGCTTTATCTGAGTTGCAGAAAAACTAAACAAATGTGCTGGAATTATGCGTTTTCTTCCCACCTGAAGGGCTGTATTCCCCTTTTAGCACTATTTCCTCTCTCAGGAAATCCAAGAGGTCCACCAGTTTAAAAAGTTTAACGTTTCAGTCTGAAATGGATAGCCAGGCCCACCCTGACTTTCTTACTTCCAGCTCCTGACTTTGTTTTACCATGCAAGTGGCTAAGATCACTCTGATGTCATTTAATTTTTCTATTTTTCAAATTTACATTTCACATCTAATTATATGAACTAATATAATTATGTGTGAGGTCTTCTTTATAATTTGTAGGGTGAAGGAAAACCTCATGCCAGTGGGAGTGGGCATCCTCCACAGTTTAACTGGGATGGCAGTGGTTAACTGTGCTCCTTCCCCATCATCTGGCCCACATGAGGCCAACTTCATCTGATAGTATGCTATTCTTTACCCCCATTTATGCTGGGACTTTGGACCCACTCTTCCCAATTCCGGAACTTGTAATGGAGAGCACTGGGTCCAGACAGACCCTGCTTTGATTCCGTCTCTGCACCTTCAGGCATATTACTTTCTCTCATTAGACTCAATTTCCCCATATGTAAAATGAGAGTACCTGATGTGATTAAGATCTCTTCAAAATATTCAAAATGTTTTACTTCCACTTTGCTAAATGTTTGTCAAAGTAGTATTCTTTAATAGCCCACATCATCACAACTACTCAAATGTTGTTCAAGAATTTTCTGAGCACTTTGGCAAATCCCAGCAGGAATGGTCATCTGCTAACCCCAAGGCCACAGGCACAGAAAACAATTTTTGCAAAATGTCTAATGGTAGCCATAGTATAGAAAGCAAACATCGGTTTTGTGGCAGAAAGCAGTAGTAACCCTTCAACTTGGAAACATTTCCCTGGAGAAAAAAAATGGTTTTTGAAATTTATCCTTTCATGATAACCTTTCATGATGACTTACCTTTCATGATGACCAGATTGAATGTATATATATGTTCAGTCTGATCCAGACTCGATTCCTGCCGCCTCCAAAAAATGTATTTTTTGCATCTGTATAATAAACATTATGATTTCAAAACTTAATTAAACCTGTATGTAAGTTTGACTCACTTGCCCCCTCAGAAAAAAAGAGCAACAATAACAGAAAAATAACAAAAAAACAAGTGACAAGTAGTACAATTTTGTAAAGAAAATTTGCTCTCTTTTTAAATCTTTTCAACAATAACTGCCAAAGAAGTAAACATAAAAATAAAGAAAACCAACAAAACAAAAGCAAAAATTCACAAACAATTAATCAAACAAGCAATCAAGCAACCGCACATCTAACCAACCATCATCACTATCAATGATGACAACAGAAAACACATGGCTTCTGTCACTCCCTATTGAAAAGAGCTTCGAATGCCACAGATCCTGGCCCAAACCCTCTCCTCCTGGGCTTTGTGTACTTGGTACCTCCCAGACAATTCTGCCTGCATACCCTGCAAAGACTTCTGCCTGAATTCCTCAAAACAAAACCACTTTTAACCAAACCTGCTTCCCTATCTGTGTTACCTTGTACTGGTGAAAGGCAAAGCCAAGACCAAAATGTGAAGCATTGTTCTCAACTCTTTTTTCTGCTTCTGCTTTCACAAAAATATCATTCCCCAAGTCTGTATGATTTTAACATCTAACATTTCTTTATTCTTTCTACTTCCATCTTTTGTCATACACACACACACACACACACACACACACACACACACCAACATTATCTTCTTTGCAAAGGTCTTAATGGTGTCACTAATTGCTGTTCAACAAGTTCTCCACATAGCATCTTCAAATGGAATCGATATTCTGCTACTTCTCTGTTTGAAACTTCTCAGTGGTTCCCAGCGCCCTTCAGATACAGTCCAACTCATCTACATGGCTAAAAGGTCTTTATCAAGATATGCTGCAAGGATATGCTGATGGCTGCTCTCATACTACTTTTCCTCTGTTCACTGCCCTCCCCTTAGTGTCTATTGCAGTGTTTTCAAACTTGACTGACCTTAAAATCACCTGAAGACATCTGAAAAAAAAAATCACACGTGCCTCCTTTTCCATGTACAAAAATGGTGACGTCAGTCTGTGCAGCCAGGATTGGCTGGATCTTGAGATCCAGACTTCTCACAGTAGTTTCAGTTTCCAAACACACTAAGTATTTTCTTATGTATGTATATCCTTTCTCCCAAGAACCCTCTTTTTATTTGACTCACTCCTCATATCTGCCTCTCAGGTGGAGACTTTGGATCAATGCAGACNAAAAAAAAAATCACACATGCCTCCTTTTCCATGTACAAAAATGGTGACGTTGTCAGTCTGTGCAGCCAGGATTGGCTGGATCTTGAGATCCAGACTTCTCACAGTAGTTTCAGTTTCCAAACACACTAAGTATTTTCTTGTGTATGTATATCCTTTCTCCCAAGAACCCTCTTTTTATTTGACTCACTCCTCATATCTGCCTCTCAGGTGGAGACTTTGGATCAATGCAGACAGGTTGGCAGGTAGGGAGGATGAGGGGTATGAAGATAAATAGGAAAGTATGTTGAAGGAGAATGAAATATTTGGATTTGAACCCCATCCTGTCAGGTGGTAGGAATAATACTGTTAGGTGAGTTAGGAATAATAATACTTAAACAAATTGGATGTTAGGTTTATGTTTGTAAAACAGAGAATTCTATCTGTGGCACAGGGTTTTTGTGACAACTAAATTGGATGGAATGCATACATTTAACACAGTAGGAACAGGAAGACAACTTTTGTAAAGAGCACTGGCTTTGTCCTGGCTGGCGTAGCTCAGTGGATTGAGCACGGGCCTTCGAACCACATGATCACAGTTCGATTCCCAGTCAGGGTACATGCCTGGGTTGCAGGCCAGTTCGCAGCAGGGGACTCATGAGAGGCAACCATACATTGATATTTCTCTCCTTCTCTCCTTCCCTTCCCCTCTAAAGATAAATAAATAAAATCTAAAAAATACATTTTAAAAAAAGAGCACTGGCTTTGAGTCATCCAACATACATAATAAAATTTCGAACTATCCACCTCACAGCAATAGTGCCTACTAAGCAAGTTGCTTAAACACTTTCAATCTTAGTATCTATAATCTCAATTAGTGATAACATTATTCAAACTCAAAGTTCATAACAAGAATTCAAATATTCATGGAAAATATTTATAATATATAAAAATGCTATTGCCTTTGGTATATGTAATTCATTAAACTGTTGAAGAGAATATATAAATGTTAGATATTAGAATGATTATAATGGAATCCATTATTGTTATTATTATACCTCTATTTGCATGATTTACCCCCACTTTTAAAATGTCCTCAATCCTTTCATCATACGTGTCTATAAAATATTAGTTATTTATTTTATGTTAAGCTTCCAACTATGGAAGGAAACATTTACCCAGAAGGTGGTGTTTTAACTTGATCTTAAAGGAAGCTCCAAGTAATGATTCTGATGATCAATGCCAGCCCTGTGCCAGCCTCCTTCTGAAGTCTCTTCCTTCTCTTTTTATGTGACTGCTCTAGCTGGCTGTTAAAGACCCTCGCAACATCAATCTGATATTAATACCATCTAGATATCATGTTGGCTCATAAAAAGCAAATCACTCTTTAAGTTGCCTGATGCCAAAAGATGCTTCTATATTGGTTCTGATGTCACATGTGCAATTAGCTGGCTATATTTTCTGGATGTGAAGTGATATGTTGCTCATGCCCTGGACACATAATGAGTGGTCTTTTTTCTGGATTTATTGTTTTTAGAAACTATAAATGCTCTCATTGCTTATGCTTTTTATCAGAATATGTGAGAAAATTGACATGTTTAAGTGTTTATTGCAAAATAGTACTTCAAGATGGAGAGTTACACTTTAGCGGGAAGGCATGCTTAGCCAATTGGTGACAGTTTTGTTTGAAAGATATAGAGAAAATGGTTAGCCATCAAAGTCAATATCCAGAAAAATAGTAGTGAAAGGAGACTAAGATAAATTGTTTCTCACAAAATAATATTGAGCAGAAAAGGATTTGAATTCCTGCTGTCAAGTTTAAGTAACTGATTCCACAAGAACCTCTTAAGGAGTTCTGTCTAGGCAGGGGCACTGATGAAGAGGGCTGTTTTTCATTGGCATAGCTCAACAAAGCAACTGTCCAATGTCCCACACGAGAATAGGAGCAGCCCTTTGGGTGCACTGTGTTGGATTATTACCACCACTTTGGTTAGTTCTCACACCAACCATCTGAGACAAGTTGTATTTTCTCCATTTTTTTTTAAGTTGGACAATCAAAGTCCTGAAAGGAAAGAAAATGATAAGTTTACAGAGCAAATGGAACAATCAGGGATAATATGTGATTTCTAAACTATTTTATTCTATTTGGTTCTCTTCTTCTAAAAGTCTGTTCCAGTTCCAGCCAAGGTGAAATATGAAAGAAAACTTACCTCTTCACCTAAAACAACGACAATCAAAGTGCATGAGATAATGGTTCTTAAGACAACGGACATGGGGCAAAAAAGGACAGTTATGCCTGAGAGATGACACAAAAATTAGCTGAGCCTTACAATGGACTCAGCTTCCTGTCCTGAGAAATTTTCTAGGTCATAGCACAAAGAGGGGAGACAGGGACTCTCTGAATTGAATGAATCCAGGGAAAACAAAGTGGTGAGTGTTCATGGAACAGAATATTCACAGAGAGAGCAGTACATAGAAATAAGTTAATTGATAATCATTTAAACAAAAATAATAATGTTATGTGGAATTTATGGCATGTAGAAGTAAAATGTATAGCAACAATAAACAAAATTCACTATTAAAAAGTGGTACAATATTACTTGAAGATAGACTGATATGTTAAAAATGTAAATTAAGTTTCTAAAGGGACCACTAAAATAACAAATTGAGAGTTATAATTACCAAGCCAACAAAAGAAATAAAATGGAATCACACAAATATTCAATTAATTCAAACAAAGGCAAACACAGAGGGAACTGAGAGCAAAGAACAGATAGGACAAATAGAAAACATACCAATTTACACAGCAATAATACAGTTGAATAAATAAATCACAGTGCTATTAAATCTCAGAAATCAGACTTCCACCACGGAAGTGCCAGGATGCTCTTAATATGTCATATTTGAACAGAAATCCGAATGTGTTGAAGGAATGAGCCATGAGACTCTTGTGGAAACAGCCTTGCATTCAGCTACAGAAGATACAGCAATTTCAATGACCACAAGTCAGAGAGTGCTTGCCATGCACTAGGAATAGTGATTGGAGTAGCTTCTATGGAAATGAGTGTTGGAGGCAGTGACAGAAGAGGACACAGATATAGCCAGGGGTCAGGTCATCAATGGCCTTGAAAGACATCAAAAGGCATAAAGATTACATTATATTTGTGAGAAATAAACATGTGAAGACTATGAGCGGGGGCATAACATAAAGTGCTTTGAGAAAAAACTTAAGGGTGACGGGCAAGAATGAAAGCACGGAGGTCCACTGAGAGCCTGTCTCTATAACTGTTTCATTTCTTTGAAAGGAGAGTGTAGAATGTACCCTGGTGGGTTGCAGTAAGCATCCCAATTTGAATGGTTCTCGTGACATAGACAGCTTCATGTCCCGTGTGCACTTTCCTTTTAAATTCTGGCCAGAAATTTGGATGTTGGCATGTGTCGAGGATTAAGCACACTGATCTGAGGGCCGATGCTGACTACCCCCAGGATTCCTTTTGCAGCATCCGAAGCTGTAGGCTCATTAGACTCAAAACATGTGAACCACCACCACAAGTCAACTTTGATTTAGAGCAAGGGAGCTGGCATTGCTTGAAGGTGAGGTCACTGGAATCGGAGCCTTGATGAAGTCTTTCAGAAAGAAAACATTGTGCTGTATTTGTGTCTCCCTCACATTCCTCCTTCCCTCTCGCCTTGCTGCCCCACCACATGTGGGTTGGCTGTTCCTGAGGCCCCAGGGATGGAAGGAAAGTTGTTGAGTTTGAAGCATATCAAAGACTCTCCACAAAACTGGAGAGAAGGCCCCTCAACCTGGGCAAGTTTTCCGAGGAAAAATACTCTCCATGAAATGGAATCGGGAGACTGGGAGAGGAAGCTACCTTAGCCTGTTATGGAAAACAACACTTGGTGTGTATTCACAGAATTCACTACATAACAAAGACACTGATTCTGCAGCTGTGAGTCAGAGTCTGGCTGATATAAAGTAATGCAGGGGAAAGCTCCTGGAGGTTTATACACAGGGAGAGGTTCAGAGCTCTTTGTCTCATCAGTGCAGGCTGGGGCCTGGCCTGTCAGGATGCCTGCATTTCAGGGGCGGCTCATCCACAGACGTCATGCCAGCCTGCCCTTTCTCCCTTTGGCTTTAGCCAGTTTTCCCTTCTGTACAATAAGAGTAGTTATAGTAGGTCTTCTGTCGGGTTAATATGAAGGTTAGAAGTTATATCGATGGGGGAGTGCTTTGCAGACTCCAGGATTGTTACTAGTGTAAGTTGGTTTTACTCTGAGACCATTGAACTAATATTTATCAGTTGACACACTCTCTGTATGGGCCTTTTCAAGGTTATGGATTGAGCCACAATGAGATATCTGGTAGAGACAGAAATTTAGAATTATTTTGTTTGTTTATAAAATTTATAATATTGATATTTTTAAGGTATAAACAGGTTTCCTTGTTTGTTGAGGTGAGTTTGAACTCACCTGAGGAGGTAGCTGTTCATTTATCTACCAAACTCCTTCCTCCTCCAGTCTTCTATCTCAGAAGATGTTGTCATATGACACTCACCCAGCTGTTCAAGTCCAAAGCATAGGAGTCACCTTTGATCCCTCTTTTCTTTTGTCCTTCCACACCTAATCTGTCAGTGAGTCTGACTTCTTACACCCGCAGAAAATATCCTGAAGTCTCTCCTCCCCTGCCCATCTCCACTGCCACCATCTGGATACCAGCCATACGCATCTCTCATCCTGCCTATCGCAATGGTTTACCAGCTTCTTTTCCTGTTTCCACTATTATCATCTACCCCACCTTTTCTCCAAAGCAGTCAAAAGGATCTTCAAAAATTACTACACCATTTCCTTGCTTAAAATGTCTGGTTTACAAATTCCTTAGCTTGATTGTCCATATTCTGCATGATTTGGGATTTCTTTCCTCTTGGAGCACAGGCCATACCTCTCTCTCTCTGCTGGTTCCCTTTGCTCTAGTCCCACCCACATTCATTCTGTCCTTCACTCTGCTCTAGTCCCACCCACATTCATTCTGTCCCCCTAGAGCAGATTCCTATCTCACCTCAGCATTCCCTTAGTTATTTCCTTGTGCGAAAAGCTTTGATCCCAGATCTTCAGGTGCTTTCCTTTTCTCACTTAAGTCTCAGTCAGATATCTTGACCTTAGATAGGTGTCTCTGACCTCCCAATCTAAGGACCACCAGCCTGGTCACTTTCTTACTATGCTGCCTTTCGTGTTTTTCAGCATTGGCCGGATCTGAAATTACCTTGTTCATTTATTTACATGTTTGTTTTTTGTTTTGCATGTGCTGGAAACTGCATTAAAACTAGAATCTCCCTCATCTATGTAGTTCAGTACTATACCTGGCTGCCAGTCTCAGCATGGCACATGCATGGAATGGCAACTAGTACATAAAGTTCCACGATCAATATCTTTAGAGTGGATGAAATGAGCCCTTTTATTCTGAGAAAATTACTTTATAGTGCTATTAGGCATAAATATAAAACAACTTCCCTGTCGCCCCAAAATAAACCTACCCCTAATTATTCAGGAAGGTCTGAGTTGAACACCAAAGATAAATTCCTCAAATGTAGATGACAAATTAGTAAGTGCTTTGTTCAAATCTATCTAGCTGCCTATCTAATCTATAATAGATATCTATCTATATCTATAATAGATATTTATGTACCTATATCTATAATAGATATCTATCTATCTAATCTGGCTTCAGAAAATTACCTGTTTGGAAAAAAATGTTTTTCATAAATTGTAGAGTGTTTTTGTAGAATTATGAGTAGCTGCAAACGGGAGGTTGAAAGTGGATAGAAAGAAATTATAAGTAGGGTGTGTATAGATCTCATATGTTCATCATCTCAATCTAGTGGAAAGCTTGTCAAAAATAAAAAATTAAGAAAAGACTGAACATGAACAGAGCTCTATGGGAGGAAGAACAGTCTGAATGCCCTGCACTTGATAGAAGGATGCTGTCCCAAAGTTTCTCTTTAGCCAGCTCACTGCACTTTCTAGAAATGAGTGGGTGGAGCTTCTAACTAAAATCTGTCCTTTAAAACAAATCTCTACAACTTTGTGAGGTCAAGAGAATGGGTGGAGATTTTCTTTTTTATTGTACTTTTAAGAAATTTTAGGTGTTTATTTACTTTTTTCTTTACCCATTTACCCCTAAAATATTCTTAAGTGTTATACTTGGAAAACTCCAGAATGTCAGAGAGGGGGAAGAAATCAAAGACCATCTAGTTCAACCCACACAATTTACAGAAGGAGAGGTTGAGATCTGCTCCACTGAGTGGGACAGGACTGTTCAAAGGTGGTCAAATGAATTGGTTAGTGGTAGATTTTGGAAAAGAACTGCTGAGACCTATCCAGGGTGGTTTTCACTAAATCTGAGTATTTCTTTCTTCCACTGAGTTAGCCTTCATTTTCATGAATATCAAATGTGCCAAAGCCAGAATTCACTTTACAAAAGTGTTACCATGTATCAAGTGCCGACTGTATGACAAGAATGCAATATTCATTGTTTCTTCTAAGATCACATGGCCCCATTTTACATGGCCCCATTTTACAAGGGAGTATGTGAAGGCACAAAGTAGTTTTATATATGAGTAGTTAGCATATGAGCTGTGGTTCAAATCCAGCTAAATATAATTCTATGGCAGTGGGTCAAATGGAACCCAAAAGATAAGTCCATCTGGAACCTGTAAACGTGACCTTATTTAAAAAGAAAGTCATTGCAGATGCAATTAAGTTGAGGGTCTTGAGATGAAATTATCCTGGAATACCTGGTGGGTCCTAAATCTAATGACAAGAGTTTTTTTTTTTAATGAGAGACAAAGGAAAAGACACAGGAGAGAAGGTGATATGAAAATGGAGGCAGAACTTGGAGTGATGTGTCTATAAGGCAAGAAATGCCAAGGATTACTGGCAGCTACTAGAAGCTGGGAAGAAAATATGCAATGGATTCTCCCTCAGCCTGCAGAAGAATTCCATACTGCCAACACACCAGTTTCAGCCTCTGGTCTCCAAACCTGTACGGAATGCATTTCTGTTGGTTTAAGCCACCAAGGTTGTAATTCGTTTCAGCAGCCCTGAGAAATGAATATACCTGTACTTTTATTTTTTCACATCTTAGTTTCTTCTCTATACTCTCCTTTCTTTAGGGTAACTCTTACTCTCAAGATGTGGCTCGACAGGGAGATTCGATAGAGAATAGATGGAAAAGGAATGAAAAGAAATTGGCTCATGTCTGATTGCTACTGGGCAGGCTATTTCTGGATCAGTTGATTCCATGACACAAGCAAAAGTTCTTAAAATAGGTTTTCTTGGAAAAGTAAGGGGAAGCACTTATGGTGAATTGAAAACCATTGTTCCAGTTGCATTTTGTTAACAAGAAAAAATACACAGGCCACTGAAATGATTCACAAAACAGATGATTTGAGTACAGATGACACCTTACAGAACTTCTTTGTTTACCGGGAACTTTCCTTCACATGCATGATGTCATTTTAGTCTCATGTCAAGTTTATATTTTTGGTGTTATTTTATTCGTGAGAAAATAGTGGTTCAACAAGTTACCTGCCCAAGGTACGATAATTACTATGTGTCAGAACAGGGACCGCAGCCCTGTTTACATGCTAAAATGCTTTTACCACTATGCAATAAAGGAACCACGGGCCTTTTATAGTACAGCTGCCTTGTTTTATGATGGAGAAATGACTTGTCATTTAAACGTTCAGTTGAAGCAACTCCAGGCTCTTGCTTTTCTTATCGGATTCAAAGTATTATCCGGATAAAGAAAAATTATTGTGTGAGGCATTGTGGAATTCAGAATTTGGATTAAAGTCATAAAACAGCCAGATGTTCTCAAAGCATCCAGACAGGCTTGAGAATGTACAGTGATGAGCGCAGCTCAGCCATATTTAAGGCAGATTTGGAAGAGGACCTTTACTTTTCTAGTGTTTTCTGATAGCCATATTTAGGGGAACAACTAAAATGGGAGTGGGGGGTCCATTGTTAAAGTTTCTAACATTTATAACATTGTTTCCTTCCCTGATATCTTTGAAGCTCTTTAGCCCTGAGACGTAGCAGGCATTGCGGCCATTTTACAGGTGAGGACACAAAGGCTTAGCCTGGTCCAGTGACTTGCTCAAGATGACGCAGCAGGAAAGGCCGAGTTCTAACCCAGGATTCACATACCCCCTTTTCCATCGGACTTCATAATGAAACCACACTGAGAGGTAAACTTGATTCCTGTCCGTGGACCAGAAGTGTCATCTGCAGTGGTGGACAGTGGGTGACAGAGATTATTAATGACTCCAAGGCCCTCGCAGTCAAGTTGGGGGAAGGCAGAAAAAAACCTAGGCAACACAGAACCTCCAGAGTGACTACCATTCCGAATACTTACAATTTCAAAAGTCCTTATTTGAGTCGTCGCCCTGAGCTCTTCACAGTTAGGCACTTATTCTGGACCCTCTAGGATGCCAGTGAGGAACGAGTCAGTCCTAAATAGTAGTTCAAACAATGCAGCTATTTATTAATTGATTTATTAGAAGGCCAGTGATTGACAATTTTAGGGCTAGTCCTGTGGCTCACTGATGCCATCAAGGACCCAGGTTTTCATCTCTGTGCTGGTTATCACGTGATTTTAACATGGCGTCTATGACACCAGATTCCACACACCCAAACTAGCAAACTAAGGCAGGGTAACGTATTCTGTGAAAGCCTCCCTTGTTTTAATCAGACACTTACTCTGTGTCGGGCATTGTTTTCATCACATTTAATTTTTAAACGCACACGAAAAAAAGCATTGAGAAAGTTATAATATCATCTATACCCTACAGGTAAGACAATTGATGTGTTATTTAATTTGCCCGAAATATGGGCCCAGAATGGAAACTCAGGTCCGAAACATTCCAAAAGATGGGCTTTAAACCACTATAAACCCTGCTGTACTGAAGGTTATGATCCCCACATAGGGAAGTGTACACAGCAGTCAGCTGTTCATAGGCCCAGTTCAAAGTATTTCATTTAACGGATGAGGACACTGCAGCAAAGAAGAAAGGGAGCCTGCCAAGTTCACACCAACGCTTAGGGGTGAGCAAGACCCCAGACTCCAACCCAGGTCTCCCTCTATGATATAGAGAGAGAGCTTTCTCCTTTTCTCCTCTTGATTTTATCCTATTTAAGTCTAGGAGAGGGCAGGTCTAATATAAGCATGTGCTTCAAATGCATCACTGGGCAGGTGGAGCAAGGGGGTTATGCATTGCTGTCCTATCTCAGGCAAGGCTAAAACACCAAGAATTTTCCTTCCTTCTTCTCATGAGAAAAAGAGCTAGGAAAGAAACCACTTCAAGATGCTCTTTGGTGTCTTGCCATGTAGCAGCGAGGGGTGGAATTGGGGAAAGAAGGGGAAAAAAAGTAAAAGAAAGTGTAGCATGTCTTTCAATCTACATTAACGGGAAAATTCCACCACTCCCTCACTTTTAACCACTAGTTACATCAGATGAGAGACTGTTTATTATTTATTTTCCCTTATTTCAAAAAGATCTTCGCTCCTCGAGGCCCAAGACTGGACGAGGGCAAATGAGCCAGAACAGCATGCTGCGGTTTTCCCTGGCTGAAAGAATTCTTTCTCTAATGTTCCTTCGGTTTCTTTCCATTTTTATTTCATCCTTGGCTATGCTGTTGTCACTTTCGCTGAATTAGATTTTAATATCTTCAGGACTCATGAGGCCTTTGACTTCACAGCAATATTTAATTAGCTTGGCCCCTGGTGGCCTTCTTCAAAGTCCTGTCTTGGTGTTTCATAAAATGTAATTTAGGAATTAGGATAAGGAAAGGGTAAAACCTAGTAAAGAATTATACCTCTATAATGGAAAACGAAAGCCAATATTTTCAAACAAGTTCTGGAAATGTTAAACTATAGGGAGAAGATAGTAGGCATAGCAGGGCCTTAACTCAACCTAAATTGCCAGACAAATCAAACAATTAATGCACACTCTTTTAAAAGGTCACTAAGCAAAGTAAGATTTGAACATGTGACACCTACATTATGTGTTTTTCTCATAAAACAGCCAACACAATGACTGGTAATTAACCTGGAAATGGACAGCCTATTATTCCTCTGTTTCTTTCCTAAGTTGAATTGTGCTACCATGACAAGGTAAGTCCGGGAGAGTCTTGATCTGTTTAGTGTCTATTAATTTCCTGTATTATTTATATCATACATTTGTCCAAATAATGTCTGTCTGGCATTTCAGTGGTGATAATGCCAGTAATTTGAAATTTGTTTTATTTCTTATAATCTGTGGTTTAGATGATTCTAAATAATATGGCCTAGTTAGAGAGCCAATGTCTAGATTTTTTCACATGACAAGAGATAGAGAGAATATTTTTATTAAATGATAACTAGTATGTGTTGAGCATAGGCACTGTACAAGGAATAGGATGGGGTACTACTATTTATGTCATTTGATTCTCCCCACCACATTGTGAAGTGGTTTTTATCGATCCCATTTTATGGATGAGAACTTGGAAGCTTAGAGAAGTAAAATGATTTGAGTCAAACCTGTGTGATTTCTAATCCTGTCCTTTTTCTTCTACATAGTAGCACACTCACATGAGTGAGTTTATATTTGCCCTGAAATTCTTCTGTCTTGATTTAAGGTGGTACATGAGAGCTGGTCCATTTAGTATGTGTCCTTCTGGGGTCACACATCCATATGTCACCACACATAAACCATGCCATTTTAATTCAGGATCCTTCCCAAGTATCTAGATGTATGTGTGAGACATGTAACTTATCTTTCTCAATAAAATGTCAAATTTATAAGTTAACAGAACTCCATAATGAGGAGGTTATATAGTTCAGGGGGGTTATGAAACCTGTCTCAGTATAGCTTTGCCCTAAAAAGACAGATTTCATGGAACATTCTCAGTACAGATAAGACCTTGCTGGAGCTTTGAAAATCACCAAACTCCTGTTACACAACAGAACTTTTCCACCTGGGGTTTATATTTCCGTCCTGAAAGACCAAACACTCTTAATATATGCATTTCCTTTAGAAAGAATTGATGAGTGAAAATTGCACATTTTTAAGGTGAACAACATGACGATTTGATATTCATATACATAGTGAAATGATTAATATAGCCAAGATAATTAACATACCCCACATAGTAACATTTTGGGGGGGTGTACATAAGAGAGAGAGAGAGAGAGAGAGAAAGAACCTGAAATTTACTCTCAACAAATTTCCAGTGTTCAATACAGGATTTATTATTAACTATAGTCACCATGCTGTGTACTAAATCTTTAGATTTACTCATCCTACAAAATTGCAACTTGTACCCTTGGACTAACATCTCCCTGCTTTCCCCGCCTCTCTGTCCCTATTAACAGCCGTTGCTTCACGCTCTGCTTCTGGTCTGTGTGTTCCATCTTTAAAGATTCTACATGTAAGTGAGATCATGCAGAGGTTTTTTTTTCTTTCTTTCTTTGTCTGGCTTATTTCACTTACCATAATGTCCAAATTCCAAATTCATCCAAATTTGGATGAATCCAAATTCATCCAAGTTGTCACAACTGACAGGATTTTTTTAAAAGCTGAATAAAATTATATTGTTGCTAGCTAGCTAGCCAGACAAATTTAGATCTAGATTATCTATCTATATATCTATTTATCTACCTATTTATGTATCTATCTATGTATCTATATATGTATGTATGTATACATGTATGTATGTATGTATGTATCTATCTATCTATCTATCTATAACTTTTCCTTTTCTATTCATCAACCTAAAGAACACTTGCGTTCTAGGAATGCATAAAAACTTCAGTGCAGTGATTTTATTTCTTTTTAATATATACTGAAAAATGGGCTTGCGGGATCATATAGTAGTCCTAGTTTTAATTTGTTCAGGAACCTCCATACTTTTCTTCACAATGACTGTACCAATTTATGGTCCCATCAAGAGGTACCAGGGTTCCCTTTTCTCGACATCCTGCCCAACACCCATTAACCTTTGTGAGTTTTGTTTTTTTATAATAGTCACCCTAACAGGTGTGAGGTGATATCTCATTGTGGTTTTGATTTGTGTTTCTTTGATGATTAGTGGTAATGAGTATCTTTCTATATACCTATTGGCCATTTGTGTGAATTCTTTGAAAAAAAAGTCTATTCAGGTCTTTTGTTCATTCTTAATTTTTTTGTCATTGAATTGCATGAGTTTCTTATATATTTTAGATATGATTTGCAAATATTTTTCCCAATCATAGTTTCCTTTTTATTTCATTGATGTTTTTTCTGTGAA
Organism: Sturnira hondurensis; assembly: GCF_014824575.4. Classification (NCBI taxonomy): domain Eukaryota; kingdom Metazoa; phylum Chordata; class Mammalia; order Chiroptera; family Phyllostomidae; genus Sturnira; species Sturnira hondurensis. The sequence continues at coordinate 2,064,491 of NW_028083079.1, read as the reverse complement.
GTTTTTTAGTTTGATATAGTCCCATTTGTTTATTTTTGTTGCCCAAGATTTTAGTGTCATATAACCTTAAAAATATTATTGCCATGACTGATATTAAGGAAACTTTACTCTCTGTTTCCTTCTAGGAGTGTTATGGTTTCAGGTCTTACATTTAAGTGTTTAAGCCATTTTTAGTTGTTTTTTGTGTATGATATAAGATAAGCATCCAATTTCATTCTTTTGTGGGTAGATATCCACTTTTTCCAGCACTATTTACTGAAGGCACTACCCTCTCCTCTTTGTATAATTTTGGTGCTCTTGTTGAAAATTAATTGACCATATATGTATAGGTTTACTTTTAGCTCTTGATTTGGTTCCATTGATCTATGTGTCTGTTTTTATGCCAGTGTCATACTGTTTTAATTATTACACCTTTGTAACATAATTTGAAATATGCAAGCATGATGCCTCTGTTGTAGACCACTCTGCCTGGTTCTAGGAATTGTATCTCAACCCCTTGTGGCTAAGGGCAAGGGATGACCTTTGGAATGCCACCTGCAGGAGACAAAGCTTGTCTCTGGTAGCAAATCCTGCCTCAGTTTCCTCTTCCTGCCCTCAAAGCTTGGTTGGAAGTCAATGATGGGTAAGACCCCTCACAGCAGAGGGGCAACCTAAGCCAGACTCGATCACTTGGGAGGCCTTCATGGAAGGACTCGGGGGGCTGCAACAAAGAGGGAGCAATGGATTCTCGCCCCCGAGCTTTGACAAAGCCCGAGTCCCCATGTTCTCTGGGAGAAGCGCTTCCTGGCCCTAATCCCCTTAAGCCTGAATACCTGATGGGGAGGGGTGTAGCTCCTTGCCTTGCTAGAGCATGTCCTGGGGAAAATTGTGGCATCACAAAGACTTCCTGATAAACCTGTGAAATCTGCTCTGCTAAGAGTGCTTTCATTCATATGTTAAGGGTGGGTTCGAGCAAGAAACCCCAAAACTCTGTTCCTGACAGACTCTGACTCAGACTAAGCCCTCAGATTTCTTTGAAATGTTATCTACTGTTTGATCCTTGCCACCCTGTATTCCTGTGTATTAGAACCCAATAAAAGGCCCTGGAGGAGGTGGCTCGAGGCCTTTTTCTCTTCATAGAAACTGGCTGCTGCTGGCCTTTTCCCCCTGAGAAACTGGCCACTGTTCAAGGCCTTTTTCCTCTGGGAAAATGGCCACTTCTTCTCCCCAAGCAGATCACATCATATCTCTGCCATGATTACTCTCATCCATGGCGACTGGGGGGGACTTGTGAGGAAAGTCGCCCCCACATGCCTCCAGCTCTGTTCTTTCTGGAGTTTAATTTGCCTATTTGGGGGTCTTTTGTGGTTTTATATGAATTTTAGAACTTTTTACTTTTGTGAAAAATGCCGTTGGGATTGATAAGGATTGTATAGAGTCTGTGTATCTCTTTGAGTAGTACAAACATTTTAACAAAATTAATTCTTCCAATCCATAAATGTGGTAAATCTGTCCATTTATGTATGTTTTCTTCAATTTTTCTTCAATGTTTGTAGTTCTAAGTATACAGATCTTTTATCTGCTTGGTTAAATTTATCCCTATATATATTATTCTTTTGGGTGCTACTGTTAATGGAATTATTATTTCTTATTTCCTTTTTGGATAGGTCATTGTTGGTATAAAGAAACAGAACTCTTTCTTGCATATTGATTTTGTATCTTAAACCTTTACTAAATTTATTAGTTCTAACAACTGTTTTTGTGGACTCTTTAGGGCTTTCTAGAAATAGAATCATATCATCTGCAAAAGGAGACAATTTTACTTTTTCTTTCTTATTTGGATACATTTCATTTCTTTTTCTTATCTGATTGCTCAGGCTATGACTTTTGGTATTATGGTGACTAGCAGTGGTAAAAATGGGCATTCTTGCTTTGTATGGATTTTAAGGAAAAGTTTTGAGTTTTCCACATTGATCATGATGTTACTTGTGGCCTTTTTATAAATGGTTTTTCTTACATTGACAAAGTTTTCTTTTACATCTATTTTATTCAGGATTTTTTAAATCATGAATGGATGTTGAATTTTGTCAAATGCTTTTGTGTGCATCTAATAAGATGATTGTGGGTTTTTTCTTTCATTTTATTAAAATGTGCTACATTACACATTAATGTTTAAATAATGTTTGAATATGTTAAGCCAAACTTGCCTCCCAGGAATAAATCCCTCTTTGTCATCATTTATAATGTTTTGGATGTGTTGTTATATGTGGTTTGCTAGTATTTTATTGAGGATTTTGCATCTATGTTTATCAGATATATTATTATGTAGTTTTCTTTTCTTGTGGTATCTTTGTCTGCCTTTGATATCAGGATGATGCTGGCCTCATAAAATGTGTTTAGAAGTATCCCCTCTGTTTTTATTTTTTTGGACAAGTTTAAGAAGCTTTAGTATTTTTTTTTGTTTGAATGTTTGGTAGAATTCATCTGCGAAGCCATCTGGTCTGGGCTCTCTTTTTTTTGGAACATTTTAAATTACTACTTCAGTTTTGATGTTTGCTTTTGGTCTATTCATGCTTTCTATTTCTGCTTGATTTAATTTTGGTAGGTTGTATGTTTTTAGGAAGTTATCCATGTGTTCTAGGTTATCCAATTTATTCTCATATACTCCTCATAACAATCTCCAATGATCTTTATTTCTGAAGCATCTATTGTAATGTCTTTTCTTTCAGTTCTGATTTTAACTTTTTTAGCCTGATGGTCATCTCTGTATGGACTAGTCATGAACCCCTCTGAAAGAAGTTGAGAAGAAATGTCAAACAAAGCACGATTTGTGTCCTATCTACCTTCTTATATTTCCTTCACTATTCTTCTTCCAGAAACCATTCCAAATACAAGCCGGGTGAGCTTCTTTTTGAATTCACCCTTTTAAAACAGTGTTGCTCTAGCATTCATTTGTATATAAATAATTTGGAAATGTGTTAAAATTCAGCAGGTCTGGGGTGGGACCTGTGATCCTGCATTGTCATTAAGCTCCCACATGGTACTGATGCTGATGGTAGCAAGTATTTGAAGCACTGGCCACTTCTTGACTTATATTTACTTGTTTATGTGCTTGCCTTCCTCAACTGCGTGATAGCAATTTTCTTAACCATCTTCTGGCTTATAAAGTTCTTTCTTAGGAACTTCTCTGATCGGTCGAAGCAGACACTCAATAATACTCTATCACATAAGCTTCTTTTAATGGTATGTACAGAATTTAACCTCTTTGTCTATCCCATCCATAATAAAGCAGGGGCATGAGCCTTTCAGCTGGGATACAAGAATCAAAATGTGACCTAGTACAGAGTAGGGATTGGGTAAAAGTTTATGGAAGTGATGAGGAAACCCTTTTATCTTACTTTCAAATTTATTTTCCATATATTTAATGGCAGATACAACCATAATCAGGATGGGGTAACTGATGGTTGCCTTTCTGTCTTAAGAGTTCATCATTTTCTGCAGTTTGTAGGGACTGTAGGAAGATGGTAATGCTGAATTGTGGGTTACTAACAAGACACCATTTTGAGACAAAAACCATTGTGTGTTGGTACAAATGTGTAATATAAAAATGCAAAATAAATAATCTGTTTTCTTTTTTCCACTTGGGTCCCTATCCTACCTGTGCTTTTTAAGATTAAATTTAAGAATCTTGATTGAAATCAAGTAAAGTACAATTTGTTCCCCGGGTAGGAAAGAAAAACACAGTATTGCTTTTTTTTATTGACCAATCATACATAGCCATATAAATATTTATGATGGCTTCACATAATAAAAAATAGGTTAAATACCACAGAGGAAAATGAAATGTAAGTGGGAAAGGATTTCTCGTGGGTGAAAGGACTGAAAGTGGGTGAAAGTGAAAGGACTATCACTTTATAGTCTTACGTTACTCTGAGAAGCACCCAAAGGCTTTCTAGAATCAATGCTCAAATTACAAGACCTCCATCATCATAAACAGACATTTGCAATTTGGTCTTGTATCCTCTTGAGGCTCACGCGTGTCAGTTTGTTTGGCGACTTAGCAAGTGAAATACAATATATATGCAAAGCTCTTCTAAAGTGTCCAGGTGTTTAAATGGAACTCCTCTCATATCTTGGAGAATTGTAGATCCTCCAAATGTCAGAGTTGAAAGGAGCCATGGAGATCATTACTTCAAGGCTGTTCTTTTATGGCAGAAGGAACTGAAGTGCAGAGAGGAAAAGTGCTGGCCTGAGGTCACACAGCCTGTTGTTAGTGCAGCAGAAGTTTCACACAGCTCCTACCTAGCTCTGCAATCTCTCCCCAGTGTGTTTTCATCAATTCCAGAGAGTAAGGGTGGTTTGAAGAGGGCGGGCTGGGATGCAGTGGGAGTAGAATGTGGGCAGATTAGATTATACAAAATAGTTTTTCCTGAAAAACTGTACTTAGGCAGACAGTTTTAAAATTCCAACACAGTAAACATAAGCTTATGCTCCTCTGGAGTTATCACTGACTTGGTTAAAACATATGGAGGCAAGTCATTTGGTTTGACATCAATTTCTGTTTTATCTACTTCAGGATGGTGACTAATACAGAATGGTTTGAGGTCAAAAGGGTCCTTGAGTGTTAGCAACAAAGATCTTTAAGGAAAAGTGAATCCTCCCCATCACCTTTCCCCCTTTCTTAAGTTTCTCTGAAGCAAGTAGCTTCCATTTTTGTAGACACAGACCATTTTTTGATGATTTGGGATAGCAGAAGATGGGAAACCCCAACAAATAACATAAAACTAGAGGTATTAAATGTGCCATATGTATGTGTGCTTGAGTATACAATATTAGTAAAATAAAATTTATTAGTAAAATAAAATTTATTGTGTGGCTCAGTGGATTGAATGTGAGCCTGTGAACCAAAGAGTCGCAGGTTTGATTCCCAGTCAGAGCACATGCCTGGGTTGCAGGCTGGGGCCCCAGTAGGGTGGATAATTCTTCCCTCCTCTTTCTCCTTCCCTTCCCCTCTCTCTAAAAATAAATATATAAAATGTAAAAAATGTTATTGTATACAGCTAAAAACAAATTATGCATTTTTCTTCTATATCACTCTTTGTGGAAAAGAGAAAGAAAGCATAGGCGTCTCACTATGTATCATTACTTTTTTTATTATCCTTCAGTCTCCTTACAATTATTGTAGCAGGAGGTATACAATATTTTCTTCCCTGCCATCAACCATCCCCAAAACACTCACTGAACATGCTTTACAAATGGTAAATCGGTATGAAAAGATGCCAGTTAGGGAACCTCAGGGGTCACACATACATCTAGACTGGGTAGAAATTTCAACCCCCTTGTTCAAAACTCCGTGTTTTTTACTCCAAAAGAAATACCTTTTCAATGAAATATAAATATATATATATATATATGTATATATATGTATGTATGTGTGTGTGTGTGTATATATATATATATATATATATATATATATATATATATATATATGAATTTGGGTTTTTTTAAGGAAAGGGCAGAAGAAAGCAACAACTGTTATGCACTGAAAATGTGGTTACTCAGAGTAACTCCAGGATTCATAACATATGCAGCTCAGTGCAGTTTGAGATTTGACAAAACTCCCTCAATAGCCCTAAAAGCAGAGTTTGGATGATGAGAAGTATACCTGATGTGTGAATTGCCTTTGCAACTACATTTTTTAGGGCTTTCAAATCACTGCCTGCTAACATTTACAGTTCTCTGCAGCCATAATATACCACCATGGGATTTGGGGGGAGATCAAAGAAGCAAGAAAAAAATTGTTATTCCCAAATTCTTACCAGTGAAAGATTGGTGCATGTCAAATAGCTTTTAATGTCCACAAACCCAATTCAGCATACACACAAGACCATTTCCATTAGTAAAACCTACACTTCATCAAAAATCAGTTCAACTCCAAAGAGGAAAGAAAGACTGATGTAAATCTTAATAGTTATAGATATTAGCCTTCAAAGGAACTTTCCTAACTTTTCCATTTTTTCCCATTGGTTATGGAATATAAGTGTGCCTTTTGTTAAGAAAATTTGCTCTAAAGAAACCTCTACTTTTACTTAAAAATTGATAGATGCAGGAAAATAGGATATTTCAAATAAAGGATTCTTTATTTTTGAAATAAGTCTTGACAAGGTTCAGAACAGCATGTAGAGCATATGTTATCTCTTATCTAATATCCACATATTCACATATGTACAAAAAGAAAAATAAACAAAAATAAACAAATTAAAGCTGTTACCACTAGGGAGGAGGGGGAGAGATAGGTAGAAGTTAAAATGAAATTTAGTTTTGTCTGAATATACCTCAGACATTTTATAAATATCACATTGGTATAAATATTTTACATACTTAAAAAATAACCCTGGCTGAGTGTGAGTGGCTCAGTTGGTTGGAGTGTCATCCCATAACCAAAAGTTCGTGGGTTTGATTCCCAGTCAGAGCACATACCTAGGTCGTGAGTTCAATACCTGGTTAGACATGTATGGGAGGCAACCTATTGATGTTTCTCTCTCTATATCTCTTTCTCTCCACCCAGTATCCCTCTATCTCTTCCTTTCTCTCTCCCTAAAATCAATAAATATATAAAAATTAAAAATAAATAAATAAGAGATTAAAATGTCAGTCTATAAAAGTCAAAAGCAAAATGTAAAAAATGGATCTGTGTCTTAAGATGGTGACTTAGCTGCACACGGAAGACTTAGCTGACTATGAAGTAAAATAATGTGGTAACATATATGAAAGACATATGAATTGTGAAAACAAATCCTAATTTCCTTTCAGCAATTATGTTGATAGTAATGATATTGGTTATTTTATTATAATACTGTTATCTGTTATATTTGAATAAAGCAAGTAAGTATTTAGTAATCAAAATCTTTCAGCAGGTGAGATAAAAATTTGAAATCAAGATGTCAAGCAAAGCCACAGGCTGATACAGCCTTTTCAATCTGATTGGAAATAGGGACATATGTTTTTGTTTGGATTTATTTAATTATTGTTCAAGTACAGTTTTCTGTCTTATATTCCCAACCCTGCCCACCCCCCAGTGCTCCCCACCTCCCTCCCATTTCCACCCCCCCGCCTTAGTGATTGTCCATGTGTCCTTTATACTTGCTCCTGTGAATCCTTTTTTTTTAAAGATACAGATTTCCTAGCTCTGTTCACTGAAAATGTGGAGAAACAATGTCTGATCAGTACCATCTAGTAGTGATGAGTACCTTTAGTTCACAAATGGTTGTGGTCTCAAAATGCCATTTTCCACTGCATAAAGGGGGGCACCTTGGAGGAAGAGTTCATTACTTCCAGGTCTGGGGCTAGAAGCACTGGAGATGAGCCTGTGTCATCTTCATGTGCTTGGAAGCAAGTCTATCAATGAATGAGTTGTGTCAGAAGGATCCAGGAACTGCTATTATAAAAAAAAAGTATGATTGGACCACAAAGAGAGTAATAAATGAAATAAATGAAAACATATAAACTATTTTATAATCCGTGAACTCATGTAGATATTTTTAAACAAAAATCCCAAGTTCTCATTTTTATTTTTTAATATTATAGGAGACAACTTACTCTGAAAATGGTTAAACATAGAGAAGGGAATCAAGCTTTAGCTCATCTTTGTGATAAAAACTGTATCTCATATGTTCAAATAATGTAGAAGGGAAGTCATTCTTCACAGAATAATTGGGACTATTAAACTTAGGAGTAAATGAATATCAACATTTTGGCGCCTTTTGTGAAATAATAATTACCAATAGCACCCCAAACCTTAGGTAAAGAATCTAATAAGGAACTCTAAAATAGTTAAATAAGACTGAAAACACCTGAACATGCCAATAACTGGCCACTAGTCATTGCAGGAAGAGACATAATTGGATGTTAATTTTCTTCTGAAGTGATAAAATAGAAAATAAAATGCCTCCTGGAAAGTATTCTTGCCAAAGAATTGAAATAAACCATATCAATTCATAAAAATATTCTAGGACCATAGTAAGATAATAAGCAAAAATGCAGTCTAAAAATCCAGAATAAAGAAAATTCTGCAGAAATGAATTCCAGATTTGTTCAACATATAAATTACACACAAGCTCATGTATGTATGCACACACACACACACCAAACATACACAGAAAAAAAGAATGGGGAATTGTGCATTAAAATATATTTCTGCCCTGGCTGGTGTAGCTCAGTGGATAGAGCACGGGCCTGCGAACCAGACGATCGCGGTTCGATTCCCAGTCAGGGCACATGCCTGGGTTGCAGGCCAGTTTCCAGCAGGGGCCAGTTCCCTGCAGGGGATGCACGAGAAGCAACCATACATTGATGTTTCCTCCTCTCTCCTTCCCTTCCCTTCTAAAGATAAATAAATAAAATATTTAAAAAAATAAAATATATTTCTGAGATACATTACCCAGATTTATTGTTTTAGATATGGTTTTGAAAAATATGCTAGAATTACACTTATTAAGCAATCATAAGTTTGAATATTTGTCTGTTTGATAATGAATATTAAGGGAAAATTAGTGTGTGTGTGTGTGTGTGTGTGTGTGTGTGTATGAGAGAGAGAGAGAGATCTTCACATTGTGGTTATATTTTTTAAAGAGTCCTTAAATATATACATTTATGTTTCAAATGATAACATTTCTGGCATTGGCTTCAAACTAATCCAGTAGTGTGTGTACGTGTGGGAGATAGACAGAGGAGAGCAGGTAGGATGAAGGAAACAAGGTTAGCAATATATTAAAACTCATTAAAGGTGAGTATTTTTTACACTGATCTTTTGGTCTTTGCATATGTTTGAATAGTCCCATGATAAAAAGTTTAAAAATAATAAAATTGAGTTAACTCAGACTGTTTAAAATATTAAATTACATCAGGTATTAGTACTTTTTTGAGAAAACGACAGACACTCAAACATGTTTAACAAAATAAAGAGGAAACATTCTTATTTATATTACTGAAGATTCTAGGAATGGAGCTGGCTCAGAAAGTCTGAATGGTCTCCGTGTCCTATTTCTCCCCCCACTTCCCTACCTGCTGTGTCTTCATCTCTCCTCCTTCACCCATTCCCTCTCTCTCCTGATGGGCATCGCTCTGTGGTTCCACCTCATTTCTGCTGTCTACAGCCAGGATTATTCCATGAGAAGCAGGCAGAGAAGAATGGCTGGAGAGAATGGGTATTTTACAATCCCAGTTTAGCCATCCCTGGAAAAAAGTTTTTTTCCCAGTAATGGTCTCACTGGTTTCAGCATCAGAAGCTCAAATTGAGTTGATCACCCTTCCTAGCCATGGGGAATCACCTCCAGTCTAGGAGGCTCTCTAGTTGGCTTTATCCTAATTTCTATCTCTTTCATCCCTAATTCCTGCTGGCATTTACTTCCCCTAATCCTCACCAAAAGTACTGATTCAACTTTTTTTCTATACGTCCATATATATATATATATATATATATATATATATATATATATATGAGTACTTTTGTAAAATCCATATTGTGTTTTTTAATGTACATATGCATGGCTATATATCACATCTGAAAGTAATCTTTTTGTCTTTAAAACTTTTTTAAAATAACAAATTATATTGGGGTATATTTACATATAGTGAAATACACAGATCTTAAGTATACAGTTAAATGAATTTGACAAATGTATGTTCCCATGTAATGGACACCCTAATCAAAACACAGAACATTTCCATCACCCCTGAAAGTTTGCTTCTGTCCCTTTACAGTAAATTTCCCAATTCGGTGCAACTTCTCTTCTGACTTCTATTACCACAGATTATTTTGCATGTTCCGTAAATTTCATAAACATGGAATCATACACTGGGTACTCTTTTAGGCCTGGCATCTTTTACCCAACTTAATACCTGTGAGCCTCATCCAAGTTTTTGTATATATTAGTATTTTTTAAATGGTTATCTTACTGCTGAGTACTATCCCACAGTAAGAATATAACACTATGTTTCTAAGATAGATATGTGTGCGTCTAGTCATTTGCTTTTGACTGCGTCACAGTATTCTGCAGTATACATCTGCCATATTTTACTGTTCCAATCCTCTGGGCATGAACACTGAGGCTGTCTCCAAGGGCCTGCTAGTACAAATAATGCTATGATAAACATTCTTCAGTGCATTCCTTTTATGAGCGGTGTGAGAGTTCTCTGAGCATATAAGCATCCCTAATTTCATTAAGAACTGTTTCACTGTAGAACACTTGCATCAGTTCACCTCCCCTTCAGCAGTGCTTTTTCCTCATATAATGGCCATGAATAGCATTGCGATAAGGTAAATAATGTTAACCAGTATACAACATTTAGAGTTTTCCATGAGAAATTTTGGTTGCGAAGGAAATAATCTATATCTTTCTTGTCCAAAATGATGGATACTGATTGCACATGGCTTTTGATCACTTGAAGTGTGGCTACTGTGAATGAGGAACTTCATTTTTTAATTTATATACATTTTTATTAATTTAAATGTAAATTAAATAGCCACATATAGCTAGTGGTTACCATGTTGGGCAGAGCAGATTTAGAGTCAACAAGGATGATGAGATGGGACTTAGTTTCTGAGAATGGTGGGGAGTATCTGGAAAGGGATTCAAGAAAATGATGTGATAGAATTTGTGTCTTAGAATGATTGTTCCAGCTGGAGTAAGGTGTGGGTGGGATGGGTCTAACAGCAGTCAGAAAATCTGAGCTGGGGTGTTGTTGCAGTTATCCTACCTAAAGGTGATGGTGGCTTGTGTAAGAGCAGTGGATACTGAGAGAGCAGACCATGTCAAGTATTTAAGTGGATATACTTATAGGACTTGGAGCCTGACTGGAAATGATGGATCAGGAAAAAGAATAAAAAATGAGTTTGGTGTATGTAGTGTGGACAACAAGATGTACAACTGTACATAGTTTCTGCCAAAGAAGATCCCAGAAAATTCACATGGAAAGTGACCCATCAATTAGGAGAAGCAACAGAAACTCAAGGTCTTTTGAGTCTTGGAAAGATTGTGTATGCAGCCAGGTGGTCTGAGGGTCTGAAACCCCATCTGTTACTGCTCTGGCCTCACCGAAGCTTACAGCAAAGGTCACCTAGATCTGTCCATACTGTCTCTTGCTCCATCATAAGCTGACAGAGTTTAGCACAACAGGAATGACGTGGCCTGGAGAAATGTGTAAATATCTGGAAACCCTGAGACTGACACAGAAGGAAAAGTCTGGGCGCTGATTTGCATCCACTGTTTAATGTTGCAGGCAATTAGTGATCAGGAGCAGCTGCTATGGTTACACTGTTAAAAAAATATGCCCAAGTAAGTGAAACAGAACATATGGGATAGGTTTTATCTCCAAAATATTGCTTTGAGGATAATATTGACATAACTTACCTATCATATTTTCCCCCTTTGAAATGATTTGCCTAACATTTTCTAGAAATAGGCTCCGTATGCGTGCTAGTAATCCGGTGGGAGGAGTGTAAACACAGGCTCACGGAAGGAGAGCCAGCTAGAGAGGAGTCATGAGGCTCCAGTTGGAGCTAGGCAACATCTCTCTTGGTGAGAAAGGCATGTTGTGGCTGGGAAGTCAAGAAAGAGAAAAGGAGCTGGAAAGTGGGTAGTCAGTGAGTCCTTCCCATATGCCGACTGCTGCACTAGGCACATTATGTTTTTCGTAAACTTTCCAGGTATTTCTTAGCAGCTCCATTTGACAGATTTGATAACTGAGACTTAATAGGGAGGTAATTTGTTCAAGTTACATAAGTAGACAGTGCCAGATGCAGGATATAAATCAGTTTTCCTTGACTTAAAATGGGTTTTCAGGAAGAACTATAAAGGACACATGGATAAAACCAAGGCAGGGTGGGATCAGGGGAGGGAGGTGGGGATGGCTGGGATGGGGGGCAAATGCAGACAACTCTACTTGAACAACAATAAAAAATTAAAATAATAAAACCTAAACGTTTAAAAAAAGGCTCTTCTCAGATTAAAAGAAAATGTACCTCTGGATTTGGACAAGTATAGTGATTCCCCAAGTGTGGTCTGGGCTAGTAGTGTAGACCTCACCTGGGAGTATTTGATAAATATGAACTGCTTCAGACCTACTGCATCAGAATGTCTGGGGGTGAGGCCGCAATCTGGGTTTTAGCAAGCCTTCTGGGTAATTCTGAGGCAGGCTACTGTTTTGGAAGCCTTGAATAAATGAGATTTCATTAATCACATGAGAAGCAGACATGCAGGAATGCTACATTGGGAGGCTATAGTTGGGAGGATATGAAGAAATATAACACATGTTTTCTACACAGAGATTAATTGCAGAACATGTGGGGAAGTATGCATAATGCAAACATCACCAACTCAGTTTAGCGGAGCGAATGCTAAGTGAGGATTCTGAAACCTTGTTTCCAGTTCCAGATCTGACACTAACATGCAGGTTGTCTTTGGAGAAATCAATTTAACTTCTATGTATTTCTTTTTAATCTCAGTTAAAATGACAACGGTGGTAGTGGTCATAGGGAGTGAATTTTCCTTTAGGGAGTGAAGCCCTTTAGAGTTTACAATGCCTTTACATTATTTTAAAGGAATGTGGAGTAGTGATTGGCCAAAAATGAAAGGTCTTAAGCTTACAAAATCTCCACTATTCCTTCTAGATTGACATTCTAACAGACTTTTCACATAAGTAAGCTGAAAATATTAAAGAATTATCGATGGCTAAATCCATTCAAATCACCTAGGAGCTTAATAGAAAGTAATACGTAAATAAATAAATAAATAAAAATTCCCGACCTATTTCCAGATCAATATACTGTGTTTGCATCCCATTTATATGTTGCATATATAGAGAAGTGATGTAGAAAAGCATTACAATATGCTTCTGAAGTTGAGAATTATGCCTCTGAATATTAAGTGAATCTAGATGAAGGAGAAATCATGGGGGCCAACAGTAGTTTAGGGAAGAGGTAGGGTGATTTTCTAGCCATCTATCTTCAGTGACTCCCCATCATCTATAGGAAAAATGGTTTACTTAGCCTGGAATTTAATTCAAAGTCTTCCATGCTGTACTTCCTCAGTATATGTCCTGCTTCCTGTTTCATTGATCACTTTCATAAACCTGAACTTTAGCCAAATTTTCTCCTGCTCTACCCAGAGCTATACATCCTCTGTAGTTTCACTAGTGCTGTTCCCTATGCCTGGTTTTCTCTGTTGAAAGCATTTCCTCCCTCCAGAGCACATTTGAGTTTTAGATCCTCTGTGAAGCTCACCATTATCATCTCTTTCCTCTGATCCCATTCACATGTCTGACATATTGTTTTCACTGGGGTGTTATTGACTACATAACAGAATGTCCCTTCACAGATAGCCTCAATAATCAAAACAATGTATTATCTCACAAGTCCTGAGGTCAGTTAATTTAATACTTCAACCAAATCATAAAAGACTCATCTGCCAGCCTAGCTACAGTTCCCTTGGAAAACACAAAGTAGCCATCATGATTCTAAGTGCCACTTACAGACATAAACATGTCCAGTGGGTAAAAAGAGCTCTTGTTGATGTTGGTTTCTTTTTAAGAACAAGGAAGCCTTTCCAAGAATCTGTCCATCAGACCCCTTCTCATATTTCATTGGCCAAAATTATGTCACATGCTCATTCCTAAACCATTCATTGGCAAGGGGGATGCAGTTTTGGTGATGAGCTTATTGAAGCACGTGTTTAATAGAAGAATGTCCTCAACAAAATTGAAGTGGCCTTAAAAAAAGCAATGGTATTGGTGAATGGTGCTTGGCTAAACTGCAACTCTTCTCGAGCAAATAGACCCTTTCACTTTATGTTAAGTGTCTTTTCTCATATTTTAGTTTTCCTACTTAAACTCAAGTCTCCTTGAGGACAAGTTTTTGGTTTACATTTAAAGGCATGAGCTTTGAAGTCAGATACACTTCAGCTGAAATTAAGGTGCCCGATTTGTCCCATTTCACCCAAGGGTTTGATGACTTTAGCACTTGAAGCCACATGTCCTCAGGAACCCTTAGCCTGGCAAACCGAAAGAGCTACTTGCCCTAACTGAGGTCTCATTTCTACTATATACTGGATGCATGATTTGGAAGTGAAGTCATTAAGCCCTCAGTGTTTCATTCAAGAACTAGCCCTTGAATGCCCACTGTGCGCTATGTTTTAGAAAGTTCTCCTTGTTTTTCTGGTCACTCTGGCATTAGCTTTCTAATTTCCTGCCATCCTGCTGAAGCTGCCCTGGGACTGCCTTGTGTGTGACCCCCTCTCCGTACCCCATCACTCACAGATGATGTCAGAGGAAGCCTGGCTGCCTGACGAATGGGGCTTGGGAAATTCCCAGGAGTTTTCAGACACTGTTTCTGGCCTGAAAAACAAAAACACCCGTGAAACAGCCAAGGGTCCCAATCTGCTCAGGGAACATGCTGTCCTCTCCTGTTTTTTAGGGCCATTTCTTGGACAAGTAGCAGCTCTGTTTGCTGGATTTGGCCCCATGCAGTCAATGTGAGGCAAGGTACATCTGACACAAACGGGCCAATGAAATGAGGTAATTGTGGCTTTCGATGAATGCTATTTCTGTCTCCGGGGCACTCCTGGCTAGGATGTGAGGAACAAGAGCTAGTGCATCTGGCTCTCTCCCCAAAGTGGAGATAGAGAGCACAGGAGTGGGAAAGCCCCTCCCCGTTTCCTCCTGCTGCTGATGAGGACCATCTTCAGACAAGACCTACTCCATGTTGGAAGTCCCTTCCAATAGCCAGAACTTTACCGCTGGGGCACCAACCCTGTCCTTAGATGTGATTTCATATAGCTGTACTGAACATAGTCTATGAGCCAAGCCTATCACCTGTTTCGTCTTCCCAAAGACCTTCAGAACCAGATACGATTAGTATTCCCACTAGGGAGAGGAGCAAAGTATGACTCAGAGTGGTGAGGTCCCAGGTCCCAGGACTAATATGTGCAAGGCCTATGTGAGCGCATAAGCTTCCCCTCATCATAGCTAAAGCTGTTACATCACACACTATTAATTTTAGTCATTTATGTTAGATTATCCCCCCGAGATATATTTTATTCTTTCATGTTGTTATAAATAGAAAATACAACGATATTTTTAACACTCTTTACAGAAATGTTCTGTACTATAGCACAATGACAACTCCAACTGCTAGATAGAATTCAGTTTTCTAAACTTAATTGTTTCTCTTGGTTTGGGTTGTGGTTTTTTGTTTGTCTCATTTTTGTCCTTTTGTCCTCACTCTTTGATACTCAGTTTCCCAACAACTGTTGAAGTTTTCAACGGACCTACCTCTCAGATTTCCTTACCACTGCCTCTTCGTTCAATTTTTAGTTTTGAGTGTTTTAATAAAACCAACCCTATAATCACACATCATTAATTTATTATATAAAGTAAGAGTAAATAAGCTCTACTTTTGAACCCAAGGGACTATTTTATGGCTAAAAGATGGAGACTTGTTTTAGCAAATACTTTTGATTATCCACAAGAAGATGCTTTTTGTTTAAGACTATTTGGTGAAGAAATGCTTTTTGGAATTCAAGTTCTAGTGTGGGCTCCATTATATTTTAACTCAGAGACCTTTGGAATCCATTTAGCCTTCTGAGATTCACTTTCTTTATCCAGAACACGAGAAATATGCAAATGAGGTTTGCAAATATTACAGGACATAATGTACAAGGAAAACTCTGAGCAAAGTGGCCAGTGCCTTGTGCAGGTCTGTCAATGATAGCTATGCATTGTTATCAGGGGTTGCTATTTATACTTTTTATGTCAGCTACTTTAGGAAGCCTTTTCATTGTCTATCCCCAGGTCACAGGCTGTGTTAGGAATAGTTATTTTTGGGTAAGTGAGATATTGTGCTTATAAATAGGTCTGCATGTTCACAGTGCCATTTCTGTAAAGACCTCTATGCCCTTTCATGTCCAGGGAGAGGTAGAGGACTACAGTTGTGCTATAAATTACTTGTATTCAGATCCCCAGAATCAAGCTTCAGATGTGCCAGGGATTCAGTCTCCATCCCTTTGCCAGGATGCCCATTTTTCTTCATTTCTGTGCTCTCTTGTACCCTTCGACTTCACTATACTGAGTGATACACGCATCTCCTTTATTTCTTGATTCTCTCTAACCAGGCTCTCTGGTTACCCCAAGGCATTAATCAAGGTATTTCCTAGAAAAAACATTTTCCACACTGAGAGGAATTTTTGTGCCAGTTGTTAGCTTCATGTATACTGCATCTTCCCTCTACAAGTAGAACGGAAGTGTGCCCCTAATCCAGGAGGTACTAATTGCCTGAGCCCCATTTAGAGACATGTAGGGAAGCTGTAGGGAGCTTCACTAAGCTTATATTACTTGGGCAATTTGAGCTGAACCTTGAAGGATGAGATAGCCAGGTAGTTAGGCCTAGGTCATTGCTCTCCCAAGAACTATTTCAGGCCACAATGAGGTAGACCCAATTAGGTAAGCTCCCAGTATGCTCAGAGGAAACATTCACCAACAGCAAGGGCCATTATAGTTCATAGAAGCTGAAAAATTGGTGAAGGGCTCATAAAGGGTAAGGATGGGGTGTGTTCCTGGACATTTGCTCTGGGTTGGAAAATAGAGCTGTGTGCTCATTAAAACATCATCAAAACCAAAGACCCTCCAGGAAGCCCCCATAACTAAGGTCATCAGTATGAAGAAAGCAGAGCCCTAGTCCCTGGGCAGACGTTCTGTCCTATAAAAGGCTCATTTAGAAATGTTGATGAATTCATCTATACCTTTTTTAATGCTTAAAACACTGGTGGTTGTGCTTATGTAATTGGAAAGAGGAGGCGGGGAATGGAGGGGAGCCCTATTATTGGTTCAGAAAGTGCTTTTGGACAAGCAAAACAAGGGCAAACCCATGGCAGGGCGGGTCCCAAGAGTTTTGTGCCTGGAAGCACCAGACTGGGGAAAACATGTTTCATATTTGGAAGGGAGATCAAAGTAAAGCTCACGATGTATAGCACCTAAGGACTGACATATGCCTCTATAAGTCTGTCATTGTGTCCATGTCAGCCAAAGCAGCAGACACCAGGACCACCTCAGGGCCAGATTCCCTCTTAACCAGACAGTCACCCACACTTTAATTTCTAGACCATCTTTGGCTCCCTTTATCTCCTATCACTCTCAGACTTAGTTCTATAAGTTGCCTCTCCTAAATATGTCTCTATTCTGTTGAATTCCCTCTTTCCTGATTGTTGCTATGATTGGCACAAGCCCCATTTATATTTTTGCCTTATTGTCCTGAAACATTCCTTCAATTTACTCTCTCATTCATATCCCAGAGGATCTTGTTAAATTGCATCTTCTGATTCAGTTAATCTTGAGTGAGGCTCAGGATTCTACATTTTTAACAGGCTCCCAAGTGATGCCTATACTGCTGGTCGAAGAACCAGAGTTAGAGTAGTGAAGCACCGAGGGCAAACCGGGTCTTGAATCCTCTGTAGCCCATGTTCCTACACTATTCCAGGCAGCCTTCTAAAGCACTGGGGAGTAGATTTTCTCTATGGGACTCCAGAAGGTGAAACAAGGACCACTGGATGGAGGTAGAGCAAAATCTCATTCCCTGGAACCTGATTCTGACATCAAGAGAGGATGAATAATAGTGGTTGTCTTATAAGAAAAGTACCTATTATTATAATTATTCAAGAAGAGACCAAGCAGTATTTTTCAAACCATTTTCTGTAAATATTTCAAACATAAAGGAGCATTGTAAAAACTGTACGGGTGATACCCATACTTCTGCATTCTAGATTTTACAACTGGTGTATCAGTATACTTGCTTTATCCCACATCTGTCTATCTATTCCTCCCTCTCTTTGTGACAATACAGTGGTTTTTTAAAATGAATTTCAAAGTGAGTTGCAGATGGTACACTTTCATCTGAATATTTTGGTCTTCTTATAATTAAGTAGAGTTCAGTATTCCTTTTTTTGTGGGGTAAAATTTAGATAAAATGGGTACACACATACTAAGTGTACTGTAGGTGAATTTGACAAATGTATACAACTACACCAATACACCAAAAAGTTCTCTCATGTCACTGTTCCGTCAATTCCCATGCCTACTATAAAAGCAACCACTCTTCTGAATTGTTTCCACTGTAATTTATTTTAATTCTTTATTTATGATTTAATTTATAAATTAATTATTAGCCATTTATATCAAAAGAATGATTTGAAAAAAGTATCTACTCTTTTGTGTAAACTTATTTCACGTTGCATATATTTGTGAAATCCACCTAGGTTGTTTCATAGGTCCACGATTTGTTCCTTTCTCTCTTTTGCTGCTTAAAAAAAAATTGAGATATTACTGATACAGTTACATTCCATAAATTCACCCTCTTAAAGTTACAAATTGGTGGTTTTTATTATATTCACAAGGTTATGCAACCACCATCCCTCAAAATTCAGAACACTTTTATCACCACCAAAAGAAACCCTGTACACATTAGTGGTCCACTCCCATCTCCCTGTTTTCCCCCAGCCTCTGGTGACCACTGCTCTACTTTATGTCTCTATGGATTTTTCCATTTTGGACATTATACATACAATTCTATAGCATATGATTATCACAGTTTATTTTTACATTTTCCTGTTGATGTCAACCTGGGATGTTTTTAGTTTTGAGCTATTATGCATAAATATTTTATGACCATTCATGAAGAAGGTGTTTTGTGAACATATGTCCTTATTTTTCTTGGGGCAGTGCCTACGAGTAAGATTACTCATTCACAGCACAGGTGTATGTCTAGTTCTACAAGAAACTGCCACAAATATTTTCAAAGTTGTCATGCATTTTACGTTCCCATGGATAATGCATGAGAGTTCCAGTTGCTCTACATGCTCACCAACATGTTGTGTTGTCTATGTTTTTTGGAGACGATATGCTATGATGGTGGGACCAACAACATTTAACAAGAATATGGTAGCAATGAGTCTTGTAGAATGAGGAACTCGGACAAGAATGTCTCCACAGAGCTCAGAGCTGCTGGGGTTTCAATTCAAGTCACATGTGCCTCTTCACTAGTTTTATGTTGCTGCCGTAACAAGCTGCCACAAACACAGTGGATTGAAACAATACCCATGTATGTAATATGGTATTATTAATGATAGTCACCATGCTGTACATTATATCCCGATGACTTATTTATCTTATAACTGTAAGTTTGTGGTTTTTGACCTTCTCTTATTATTAGCTACAGTCAGTTTTACTGTATTGTATATTTGAAAGTTACTAAGAGAATAAATATTGAAAGTGCTCATCAAAAGAAAAAAATGTGTAATTATGTATAATGACAGATGTTAAACTAGAGTGACTGTGGTCATCATTTTATAATATATACAAATAAGGAATATGTTGGTAATATCTCAGTAAAAGAACACACACACAGACATACATTTCAAACTCATTCGGGTTGTCGGTAGCCCCTTCCTCACAGGTCAGGGGTGGTCTTTAAATTGTTCTCCTGCTGGCAGCCTCTCTGACTTGCCCTTCTGCTAATAACTCTTCTGCTTGTAGCTGGAGGAAGTTCTCTGCTTTTAAGGTCTCATGTCATTAAGACATGCAGGACAGTCGTCCTATCTTAAAGTCTGTAACGTTAATCACATTTGCAAAGCCTCTTTTGGCATGAAATATAATGTATTCACATGGGGCAGGAATTAGGACATAGACATCTTTGGGGAACCATTATTCTGCCTGCCACAGCTCTGAGAGGTGACTAATGCCCTGACCTCTGGTACATGAAGAGGTTTGGAATTTCGGGTTTCATCCTCCACACATTCTCCTCTAGTATTGCCCCTTCTGTCGACATTTTGTCCACTCTGATTACATTTTCCTGGCATTTTATGTAGCTGGATCAAGAACAACTTAATACAGAATATTTCAACTTCACTTGGGTGTTAAAAGAGTACTAGTTCATAGGATTGTAAGAATTCAGTAAGTTAATTAATGCAAGTAAAAGCGTGTGGGATTATGCCTGGCATAAAGTAACTGCTCTGTAAAAGCAGTAGTTGCCATCTCAACTCTGCTAATGAACCTTCATGTGGGCAAGTCCCCCTTCCTCCCTCAGTCTCAGTTCTCTCCATTAGGATGCCTGTGTGGACTGTTCTTCATTTGCTTGGCCATCATTTCCCCTTTTCCCATCGACTCTCTGACCTAAGAGGCTGAGGTCTATGTGCTGCATCAGTGAGGCCCCTTGTGCACTTATGTTCAGCTCAGTTTATCAATGGGAGGCACTGACAAGTGGGTGAAAGGGAGAACACTGAGATTAAGATTTTTGCTCTCTTCTCCCCTTCAGGCCACAAGTGAGCTGTGGTTAGTCCTTTATATAAAACTACAGCTCTTGTCAAAGCTCACATCCTGCAACTGTATTTTGCTCTCTCCAGGCTCCAGTAACAGTGTTCCTTCCTTGCACCCCATCAGACCTGAGGATGCTAAGTGCTCCCTGCTCTTGCTAGGCTTATTGTGCCACTGTATCTCTTGGTTGTTTTTTTGACCCTGATCCTGCCTTCATAAACCACCTCTTCATTAGCCTTTCCTAAATTATCCCTTTTAAGTGCACCATGTTGATCCTACTTGAAAAAAAAAATGAGAAGGTACTGGAGCATTTTTGTGAATCCTTACCTAAAAAATGTTGTAATTCCTTGATTCTCAAAATGTATCAACTCTCCTTGATTCAAAATCTATTGATCAGTTTTTCTCTGTTCATTTTATGGACGTGTTGAAGAATAAAAAGAAGTAAAGACAATTTGTTTTACTTCTTTACTTACCTCAAAGGGCCTTTGAGACTCTCATTTCTTCAATCATGCATTACAAATAATTAATTGTGCACTTGCCAAGGGGACCAGGTACGTGGAAAGTCAAGATAGTTTGAGAAATAAATGACTGATTGAAGCAATGCATGAATGAGCAAACAACTTTTTGCAGCTGAATTTCACTTTCATAAGAAGTGAGAAGCAGACACTGGTTGGTGATAGAAAAGGTGGCCAGAGCCAGGGGCCAGGATATTGTCTGGAAATCTGAGCTGGAGTGTTTCCAGGAAGAAGAGGTACTTGGTACAAGCAGGGTTCAACAAGCCCCCACGGCCACTCTCTAAGCCCTTTTCCCCGGCCAGGCACAGAGTGTTCCCCTGCAGGAAATCTAGCCGTGTTTCAGCATTCTTCAGGATTACATCTGTTATCAAGCAGATTGGCAGGGATTATGTATGTTGTTATAAGACTATGGGGAGAAGGCTGGGGCAAGGCCCCGTTCTCACTTAGAATGATAACATGGAAGAACAAAATCTGAGTTTACCCCAGAAAGGCAAGGAGGTTCTCACAGTTAATGTTTCTCCCTCTGTTCTTCATGGTGATATTATTAACATATATTATACTTCCCATAGAATATTATATTCCAGCTTCATAACGATTCTACAAGGTATTAATAACCCCACTTATGAACTGAAAAACTGAGACTCAAAGATCACATGACTCAAGATCAGAGAGTGGATAAGTAGATGAGCTGGTCCCGAGAAGCAGGCATCTCTGACTTCAAGTACCTTCCTCTTAAGCTCTATCAGAGTACCACACACATCTAGTGTTTCAGACGAACATTATGTTTTGCCAATTACTTTTGTAATTTTTATATGAACTTAATTCCCTTTCTGGATATTTAACACGTAATGACTGGTTCACCTAAAATGTTATAATTTCTCACTGTCATTTTCTCATTATTTTAGTTCAAATGTATATTTTTATTTACTTTCAAAAATGCATCTAACTTGCATTGTGTTTTAGCAATTCAAGTTAGCAGCCATATCCATGTGTCCTTTATACATATTCCTGGGCAACCCTTCCTCCTTTTCCCCTCATTATCCCCTCCAACCTACCCTCTGGTTACTGTCAGATTGTTCTCAATTTCAATGTCTCTGGTTGCATTTGGCTTGCTTGTTTGTTCTGTTGATTAGGTTCCACTTGTAGGTGGGATCGTATGGTATTTGTCTTTCACCACCTGGCTTATTTCACTTAGCATAATGCTCTCCAGATCCATCCATGCTGTTGCAAAGGGTAGGAGCTCCTTCTTTCTTTCTGCTGCATAATATTCCATTGTGTAAACATACCACAGTTTTTGATAAGGTGGGGTAGGGTTGAGGGTGGGAAGTGGGGGTGGCTGGGGTGGGGGCAGTGGTGGGGGGAAATGGAGACAAAAGTACTTGGACAAGAGTAAAAAAATAAAATTAAAAAATTACAGTCAATAATATTGTAAGAACTATATATCATGTCAGATCGCATAAGCGTCTAATCACCATGTTGTGGGCCTGAAACTAATATAATATTATATGTCAACTATAATTGAAAAAATAATTATTTAGAAAAATAAAAATAGCAGCCATAGTCACAACCCACAGTTTACCTGTGTAACCTTGGATGAATAATTTCAAAGATCTGATTATCAATTTAATCACTCATCAGCTGGGGCTAATTGTCCCACCCACTTCAAGGAACATCAGGATCAAATTACAATATGGATGTGAAAGTACTTTGTATATTAATGAAGACATCATAGGCCTGTAGGTTATTTTTGTGATTTTACCATTCAACAGAATGTGAGTGGTTTTTTCCTCTCTCCATCTCTAATCTATTGCATAAATCAGGTAGGACTCATTTGCTTATCTCAGATTTCTTCTTTCTTTTCTTCATCCCCTTTCTTCCCTTGCATTTTTCATCTTCCCTATATCCTTTCTTCCTTCTCTCCATTTAGTGAAAAAGTCCCTTTTTAGACATTACCAAGGAGCTGGCACCGTGACCCAGCATACAGGGCCAAACACATCATAGCCCCAGCCATGAGGAAACCTATAACTGATCCATAAAGAATCAAGAGAGAAGTGGATTAACTAAAACCCACGTAAGGCAACTGCACAGAGAAGTTGGCACCCTCAGTTTCCTATTCCAGGATAGTATTCTCTTTTTACAAGCTTCCTCCAGGAAAAAACACCACTTCTAAGCCAATGTTTCCAAGGGCAGAATCTGGTTTAGAGGAGAAGGAGGCCAATGAGTGTTTATTTTCATGCTGTCTTTTCATGTTCCTCCAAATACCCCTATCCCATAGGTAAAGACAGAAGGTGGAGGAAGATGAAGTACTTTGTCCAAGTCATAGAACTTGAAAATGGTAGAGCACTGTTTTCATGCTAGGCCAATTGACCTTAAAAACTGTCAAGATAGAGGCAAGCTTAAGCACTATGGGGAGTTAAGTGAAAGCAGCAGCCTAGATTTTTTAAGCTAGGAGGGTCTGTCTTTCACAGTGGTGGGGCCTCAAACGCTCTAGGTCTTGCTCCTTTAAAACAGCCATGGATTACTGTGAACATGGGCATTTTAGTCAGTGTTTCCCTTCTTTGGAGCTATTTCATTTGGTGCCTGTCTGGGGGATGCAATTACATAGACCTAAGGATGTCCTTGGAAACTGTCTGAAGCCTCTCCTTCACGTTGAACAGAAACCAAGTCCAGCTCACAGAATCGGAGCAGCCTATGGAAAATTCCTGACACTGTATGTTCTCATAATTTTTGGAACTCTGTAAATATTTGAGTCAGTAGATCTTAATCCATAAACACAGCTGTACTTAAAAAAACCCTGATGGGGAGTTATTATAATTTAAACAATTGGGTAGCAAAACAAATCAATGTTAATCATTTTCGTTTTCTAAGGACAATGGACCCAGACTTCTCATAGAACTGACATAATGAGCTTCACAACTGCATCCACAAATAAACTTACAAATGCTAAGATAAACCATTCTCAACTTTTTAAGAACATTGTAAAAAGAAAGTGAGGTGGGGGAGAGCCAGGGAAAAGAAGAAAAACAAAACAATTTGAGCAAGACTGAGACTCTCAGAGCCCTAATGCACATGAGGCCTCCAGAGATAAACACTAAGGGAGAAAAACCTCTGTGGGTTTGGCGTTTTCCTGTCTAAATTTCGTTATGAATTACCATTATTCAGGCATTATTCTTGTTTCTATCAGAGCTACCTTTATCTCTCTTGACAGACTTTCTCTTTGCTGCAGTTTGCAGAAAGGCTCAGAACAACCCATTCGTTCCCATGAGGTATGTTGGGCTCTTGTGTGTCAAGTACCATGCCAGACACTAAGGATAATGTAAAGAATCAAATAGAGCCCCTGCCCTAAAAGAAATCATAGTATAAAATCATAGGTAAGAAATTTTGCCACGAATAAATTTCTAAATGAATAAGTAAACCGGTGGTTTGCATGGGGAAGAACGAGAGAATGGAGTCCTAAAACGTTGGAGGGCATTTCTAGCTAGAAAGTTTATGGTGTTTGGGAGTGAGGTTGGATAATCACTGGGGTCTTTGTGGAAGAAGAGACATTTGAGCTGAGGATGAAAACAAGCAGAGATTGGGGATGGGAGCTGAGAGATTCTAGGCAGAGGGAGCTGTTTCATCCAAAAAGCCCTGGCAGGAAACAAAGGTAATAGTTTGACACAAGCTTAGGAAAAGTAAGGGAGAGCAGTTCCTGCTGATGTTGGCCAGGTGAGCACAAACAGGTGCGAAGGCCTTGGGACTTTAGGTTTGGTGGTTTATAACCTCTTCTGTTATTCACTAGGAAGCAAAGCCTAATTTTGGTACAGATTTGATCAGAGTTGGGGTGTGAAAGATTTGTTTGGCAAAGTATAGAAATAGATTGAGATGGAGAAAAGAGGAGGTGGAGTAGTAACCTAGGTCATACAACCTTGGATGGTGACAACAGCAAATGGCTGTTGAGGAGAAAAATGGATGTGAGAAGTGCTCAAAGGATAAAATAGGAATAATTTGCTGAGCAATTAGATAGGGGGAAAACCAGAGTTTATAGACCAAAAAGATTTCAATTAGAAGAGGCTGTTAGGATTAAAATATGTAGTGTTTGAATTCAGTTCAAAGCACTATTGGAGTGCTAAGTTATTTTTCTACAGGTAAGTGACAAAATCTTACTTCCCCTGAGGTTTTTATGAATGTCCTTTCTCTTACTCTCCTCCTTCTCCTGTAGGACTGCGCAGTGCAGGTATCATAACCATTGCTCCCTAATAATTCACGATGGAGTGAGGTTCATATAGTCCCTCTCTTGCTTTGTTCCGTCACCACTTTAGCCAATAGGAGGAGAAACATGGACATGATCTTCCTGTCTTCACTTTACAGAAGGTGCAACACAGGTGCACAAAAGACATCCAAATGACTGGCGCTGAGTCAGGTATTTTGAAGCAGAATGGGAGTTAAGCACTGCTGGGAATAGGGAGGGTGAAAGGGGATTGAAGATGAAAAGTTGGAGGTGAGGGGTCTACAAGGGAAGAGACCTGGCCCAGGAAGGAGACTTGGGTTCTCGTCTCAGTATTATCACTAAATAGGTAAATGACAATTGAACCACTCCAACATTCTGAGCCTCAGCTTTCTGTCATCAAAGTGCTTTGTAGATGATAGACCACACAATGTATATAGTTATTAGTAATATTGCTATTTAATTATGACAGTCTGCCTGGGGATATTCTGCTGTGTACACCTTACCTAAAAATTAGGATAAGTTTTACTTTATGTCAGGATCAGTGATTATCCAAATTTAAAATTATGGGAGAAAGGCAAAGATTAAGAACTTTTACTCAAGATCCGCTAGAAACTAGGTGCTTTTTATGTACTGGCTCACGTGATTATCTCTCATAATTCTCCATTTAACCACTGAGTAAAGTGAAGTTCAGGTATATGAAGTTTCTATTCCCCATGATATCTCTCTTACATTAGAGGTGTCTGTGTGAGCAGTGAACACAGAGCAATATTTCACTGGATCCTTCTGGATCCACTGCTACATCATACAGCACATTTAACTTTGAGCTTATTAAGAAGCTGCTGTGTCCAAGGCTCTACTAACCACTAGACCCATAAATACAAGTACATCACTAAATTCGAGTCTAACATCCTGTCTATCCCAGCCTATCTACCTGCATGATCTGGGCTTTGCCTAGTTGTTCTGCCGCAACTCTCACCACTCTCCCAACCCCACCCTGATATTCTCTACAACAGCTGAAGTTCCTCCCATATTCTCTTTCATTTGTGGGGTTTACTCATTGCTTTTATGCTCTTCCTAAAAGAATGTTTTTCTCTTTTCATCTACTCATCCTTTGTCTCTCAGCTTAAATGTGACTACACAGAAAAAAAACATCCCAACTCTCCTAAATGGGGTAGGTCCCAAAGTAAAAGTTTCTCTGTGCTTCTTTTTCATAATGCTTAGGACACTTGGAATTTCTCTGATTATTCACTATTATTGAACTTCCTCTTTCAACTATGATCTAATCATCAGAGGAATTAAACCATAGCTCACTCCCTTTCTTCCCTCATTTCTCCCTCCCTCCCTTTCCCCTCCTTTCTTCATTTCCATCTCTATTACTTTCCTTCTCTCTATACTGCCATTATAGAATCATAAAAATATGTGTTAGCTATTTGACTGACAAATTCAATGTTTGGTACAAAATTTGTCTAAGGCCAGAGGAAGTGAGGCAGAATTTGGTAATGGCAAATTGAGAAACCAATACACTTTTCTGAATAAAAAGCTGACGTTGGATGAAGAAACATGGGCCAGAATGCAGTCAACACAGTTGATTGAGCTGTTAATAACTGCAACAGTTAATAAGATTCAAAATCAATATGAAACCTTATGTGTGGACTTTCTTCATCCCATGTGTGTTCTAGACCCAAGTCCTAGCCTTCTGTCTCTAAGTCTGGTGCTCTTTCTACTATGTCCTCCACCATTAATATTCAAATAGAAACATAGAAGTGAGAGATCACTGTAAGATAGATCAGGTATCCACAGTAAATCTAGAGTAGGCAATTAATTCTTGACCTTAACCTCAACTGGGACTCCAGTGTCCAGAGGAATGGGCACATAAAAAAGCTGAGTGCAGAGGAGGTCATGCATGGCCCAGAATTTACAAAAAGAAGAGGGGTAGGATGTTGTCAAAATTTCATAACCTACCCAGTAGAATGTCTCAGAACATAGCCAAAGTTTCCATGGCCAAGTCACACGCCCTGTCCAATTCCCAGAAGTCCCCGTTCTAAGCTCATTTCAATTTGTGGCAGCTTTGCTCTCTCCCTTCACAGACCTGGCTGTGCCTCACCTGAGGAAGGAAACCATTCAGAAGCAACAAGCCATTTCATCCCTCAAATATACAACTAAGCCATGTCACTCAAGCCCAAACCTCTTCCCACCACTGAGATTAAAGGGGACTCTCCAAAATCCACCTCTTCCCTCTGGCGTTGCATTTTTCATTTCTCTGCTTCATTGTCTCTCCATCTATGTAAATCATGTTGGAATACATTACCTTTTCTCCCTAGTCATGGACTCAGAATTCTTTTTTGGCTGCCAAGCAGAGGTCTGGGCAACTAAGTTATGCCTCCATGTTCATTCTGAGATAGCACATTAAATTCAACAAGTTAGTGGGATACATTCCAGTGAATAAAAATAAAATATTTATTGTCAAGTTAATTTGAGGGTTTTAGGAAGAAAGAAAATCATTCTTGCAATGCTTAAAGTCTTTTATCTGTGGTTCTGTGCTCATTTTCTTTTAGTATAGTATTTGGTGAATACATGCATGTATAAGATCCAATAAAAATGTACACTGAGAAAAATATAAAGATAATATCAGAGTACAGAGGGAAAAGGTGTCTGTGCAGCACAGCGAAAATGGTCCTGGTTTAAGAATCAGAGCAAAATTTGAACCATTCCTTACCTCTCTTGTCTTTAATTTTTTTTCTCCTTGTACAATATGAGAATTGAGTCGGCAGGCATCTATTCACTTGGTACTTAAATTCAATGTTTCTGTCTTTCCCAGCATTTATCAATTGAGTAGCTTCAGGCAAATTGCTTAATTAATTACTGTATGTGGGATGTTTTGTACACTCGTTGGTTCTCTATAAAAGCTAGTTCTTAGTGTTTTATTGGTGTGCTGTGTAATGGTGATGATGGTGATGGTAGTAGTGAGGTGGTTGTTTAGTTTTATTGTTGGGTTGATGGTATTGGCCGTAGTGGTCATGTTAGTGCAAATTTTATTGGTGATGGTGATCTGGTGATCCTGGTAGTGTTGGACTTTTGGTGTTGGTAAGTGGTGGTTAAGCAATGGTGGTAATGATGAGGTGATAATGAGTGTGATGATGGTGTTATTCCACAAAAGGAGAGGGAATCAACTCATAAAGATGGATTTAATCTTCACCACAATTCACAATTCTGCTTGTTCTGCCACAGGATTGCAATTCAAATAGAATATTTGAGAATATTCTATAAAGCCTCCTACTTTCTCCTCCGGAAAATATAAACTAGATGTGCAGAAGTTGTGAAAATAATTAAGGATCCTTTGAATAAATGAATATTTATTTAGTGAGGAACTCCTTGATTAATTCCATAAATTGCAACCAGCTCTGAGCTGGGATATTAACGCATATCTGCAAGATTTATAGAGAAAAAAAGCATAGAGTAAAGTAAACTAACTTAGTAAGGAAACTCCTTTACTATCTACTCTTTAAGATTAAGGGCATTCTAGGTCCCATCAACAGCATGTGCAAAAGCACAAAAAGGTGAAATGGTTTGGCTCACTGTGGGGAAGGTGAGGAGCTCAGGGGGCCAGAGCAGGAGATGAGACGGAAGAAGTTGCCTGTGGCCAAATCATGGATGGTCTTACAACACAGGCTAAGAAACAGCTGTTCTTTCCTTGACTGCAAGCAGGAGTCCTTTTTGTATGTTTCAGGAGGTGGTCTGATCTCCACATTTTCAAAACATTATTTAATCGGCAGTGTGGAAAAGTGATGGGTTAGGGGCGGGGGGGGGGGGCCTGAAAAGAGCAAAGCCAAAATGTCATCATGGTTTAAATGAGGAGTGATGCAGATAAAAATGACCCATAGAAATGGACAACAGGGTGAGGCTTGACTGTGGGGGAGGGGAGAGCAACAGGAGAAAGTTTGGACAACTGTACCAGAACAACAATAAAAAAAAAAAGGAAGAAGTGATACAATCTTAAGCTGGGAAAAGACCACGAGAGATTTGAGAGACATTTTGGAGCTGAAACCAGCAGACGTTGGAAACAAGGAATGAAGTTGGAAGAGGGTATAGGAAATAAGAGACAGAGAGAGACCAAAGAAATTGCTTCTATTTCTATTTCAGGCATCTGCTGCAATTAATAATAAAAAAGTCGAGGAGCACTGTGATGCAAGATATCTGGCAGCAGACCCGTAGGAGCTCCTGATGGCCAAAGCCAAACGCGTTGAGCAACGAAGTAGAAAATGATAGCCCTGGACTATAATCTATAGGATAGTGTGAATATCCATGAGTTCATGAGGATATGAAAATGTTTGGTTAAATACATAGATGGGAGTGAACAAGCAGTCCTTTCTTATAATAGCATTATATTAATACGAACAGAAGGAAAGAGAGCAAGATATTTTCTAACTACAGGGTGAGGGAATTAGCAATTGTACAGTGGATCAACCCAGCAGAGAAAGAGTAACGTGACCCATAAGATACACAGATATCACAACCCCACGATATGATGCACTAAGGAGGAAGCAACATCCCTTCTGTGATAGTCTTGCTGCAAATGCACGGCCTCGGTCCAGGCATGTGAAAACCTTAGACAAACACAAACTGAAGGACTGTCTACAAAATAATTAACCAATACTCTTCAAAGGTCGATGCTGTGAAAGACAAAGACTGGGAGACCGTTGTAGACAGTAGGAAGCTAAGAAGAAATAACTAAATGCCGTGTGAGATCCTGATGGGATTCTGGAACAGATAAAAAATATAAGTGGAAAAATTGGTAAAATTTCGGTAAGGCCCTTTAGTTTAGTTGATGGGATAATACCAGCGTTACTAGTGTTGATTTTCTGGTTCTGATCAGTGCACCACAGTCCTATGAGATCTTAACATTGGGGAGGGCTGGGTAAAGAATGTATGTCAACTCTGAAGGATTTTTGCAACTTTTTAATAAGTTTAAAGTAGTTCAAAATGAAAATTTTAAAGATACAGATAGCCAACAGCAAACTGGCTGTTTATTCTGAAAAAAAAAACCCATATATATATTTTTTTTTTGAGGAAGGCATCTTTGTTCTAGTACTTGCTCTTCTGCCCACTTCTTGCCTGATTTGGGGCACACTGCTAATATTTTACCTCCACATCAGTAGCAGGCTGTCTCAGGCGGCCTAGGAGGGCACTTCCCCCCACACAGGGATCTGTGCGGGACTATTCAGATGGAGATAATATTGGACTCCAGTCTAGATTCTCTTACTATCTATCTGGGAGGCATTGGGTGAGTTATTTGACCACTTGAAAATTATGTTTTTTTCCTCAATCTTTACAAGGATGCTAATAAGAGAACTTATTTTATGGGGTTGCAGTGAGGGTTAAACGAGATAACAAACAGGAAATGCTTAGCCCAGTGCTTGTACACGAGGAATGCTTAATATAGCAATTATTAATGTTTTCCAAATTTTATGCTCCTAAAAGAAGTTAAGGAAAGGAGTACTGAATCACACTTATGCGCAGAGACTCTGAAATGGTAGTTTTTAAAAATTCTGTTTAAACAATGCAGCTTGCCTGTGGTCAGTCACTGTTGACCAAATGAGGTTGCAGGGTGGAGGGTTGATTTGGAAGTTGATGCACTAATCAGATTGGCTGTAGGGGCTACTTGTATTTTCTCCTGCTAGGCCCTTGGCTGTCATCACCCGCATCCCTCCCTGGCACGCCCTGACATTATACATTTTGGGTAGAAAACAACCTCAGACAAGGTACTGTGCCCAAACGTGGTTAAGGAGTTAAATTTAGAACAGACGGACAGCCTGACTTCATTTGGCTGCCAAGCTCCAAGTCTCACATCCAAACCACAGTGGTTCTCTATGCGTTCCCGAAATCAAGGGGTGGAGGAGGGCAGACTTTTGAGAAACTCCTACCTGTAATGCCTGTTCCCCTTCTGCTGGTGGTGGTCCCCAGAGGCCCTGGAGCTGAGCTCATCGTCCTCCACAGTGTGCTGGGCTTCAGGTCCGCAGAGCAGCCTGTCATAGGCAGACGTGTCTGCAGTCAGGACTCTGAACTGAAGGATGAAGACCAGGCTGGGGGCAACACGAGAGGGAGGTTGCCCTTCCAACCTCAAAGTGGGTGGGGACTTTGTCCTTCCACATGCCCAGAGCCACTGCCTGAGTCCCACTCATAGCATCTCTCAAGAGATCACCATAGAAGCTTCTGTGCAGTCCAGGGCCCGGTTTGTCTTCCCTTTAAAACCCGCCACTGGAGGTGCCAAGAAGTGGTTTTGGGAGAGCCCCCAGGACACCTCATCACTCATTCAAGCCCAGCCTCCCAAATCATTCCCAAATCAACACACATTCTAAATAAAACCAGCTCCTTAGCTGAGTATGCTCTCTGTAGAAGTTTGTACATCACCACCGCTCTTCACTTTGTAATGCGTACCTGACCTTGACACTCCTCCAATCCCCGCCACCTTCAGGATACAGCCCTACCTCATTAACCTGCCATCTAGGGCTCTCCATGACTCTCCCCTGGGTGTTTTCCCAATCTCTTATTCTTGCTCAGTCTTCACCCCACACCATACACACATACCCAAAGCTCTACCCATAGGGGACAATTTTTACTTCCCATCACAACTGGCTCTCTTGCTCCCATCCTGTTTGCATGCTATGTCCTTTTCTGAGAATGCCCTTCCCCAATTTATGACTAGACTTATGGCTTGGGGTTCAAAATCTATATGCAGAATTCACTCTTAAATTATACCATGGGAGTTCTTAGAAATCAACAAGTCTGCACATATTAGTCATAAGTACTTTTGTCATGAGAATACTAGCAAGAGTAAGATACTTCACGAGGCATCATGCAGTCATTTCACACGCATGAGGTCACTGAGTACAAAACTTCTACAGGGAACTAAGTCATATTATTCTCATATTATAGCTAAACTAACTGAGTTTGAGTGAGGTTAAGTAACTTGCAAAAAGACACACATCTAGAAAGGAGAAGCTTAGGATTTAAACTAAGCAGCAGAGCCACGGTATGCTCTTATCCAAGGCACCACACTGCCTCAGGTCAGTGCCATATCACCCTCCCCCCATTACGTACAGTTGGGGCAACTGAGTCCAAGAGAAGGACGTGCCTTTCTCCAGGACAACAAGTGAATTCATGGAGATAAAAAATAAATAAATTCAATCTCCCTAATGTCAAACCTCTGAACTTCCTCCTTGACAGTTTCTGGAAGGGAAGGCAATGAACAAATGGCTCACTGGGCATTGCCTTTACAATAGTATTATTTCTGTAGCTGGGTGCTCCATGTAGCAAAAAACCTGAAAGGAAGAAAGGCAGTCAGCTGATATCTGTGTAGAGTTCATGACTGTGAAGATCTTGTTAGGTCATTCCTACAGGAAGATCTCAAGATTTAGACCGAAGGAATATGGTCAGAACTTCATTTCTCTGAGCTTCTGACCTTCATCATAAAATGGAGCAATGCCCTGGGTTGCTATGAGGGTTGAATGAGATATCGCACATAAAGCCTTGAGCATGAACCCTGGCAACACACCCTCAACAAATAGTAGCTACGATTCCCTGGAGTGCTTTCCATCCAAGGCATTGATCTATGTAGTCATGGGGGGAAAAAAAGACAATAGAGAAGATTTCAAAACCAATGAAACTTTAAAGGTTTCTTATTTTGAACTCTTGCACTCTCAAGAGCATAATAAAGGCTGTAAGAGAAAAAGACTGATTAAGTCCAGGTCCACTATGGGTGGGGCCATAACTCAAAGGACTGGAAACCCGGTTTCGTACTCAAGGCCAGTATGCTTTGCCGCACAGCACTCTGCTTCTCAGTGCCCGCAGACTGCATCATCTTACTAAGTGGGTTGGGAGAAAAACCAATGACGGGTCCCAGTTCTGGTCTCTTCTCGGACCCATAAACCTGAATGTGAAACTTAAAAAAGTTTCCAATAGATACCACCACCTCTAATGTATATTTGTATGAAGATAGAAAAATTTGTGTGCATTTGTGCACATCTGTATATGCATGTATGGGAGAGAAAACAGCTGTTTAAACCCTGAGGGAAGAAAAAAAGACACCTACTAAGTAAAGCTCTTGGTGGCTAAGGGGGTTCAAATAAAAAAGGTAGAGCCTCGCAGCTATTTCTGCACAGAGCCCTCTCACGCACACTGCACTTCGTAGAGAAGCCTCTGTGCTGAACTGCCTGCCTTTGCTCTGAACTGCCCGCCTGCGGTGTTTCTGCCATCTGAGCCAGCCCTTACAAAGGTTTCTTGGAATCCTACTTCAGCCAATAGGATGGAGGCTTTCCCCATCCAATCAGAGTTGCACAGCTCCAGTCAATCAAAACAGCTCTATGCTGACCAATAAGGACAGTGTCTTTAGACTAATCAAACTATGAGGATTTGGAGTCTTCATTTGCATGAAGAAGGACCATTCGTGGACCAGAGGCAAACCAATCAGGAATTGGAGCAGAGAATTTGTGTTTAGAAGTCGTCACCCCTCTGCGTCTGAGAGCACACTTTCCCCTAAAGACTGAGGAGTGCGTTTCCCTGGAGAGAGCTGAAATACTGAAGAGGTTTTACTGGAGCAGAGCAAAGCTAACTAACCTTCATGGAGTAACCCAGAGCAGAGCAGAGCTGGCTAGCCAGAGAGGGGTCTGGCTCCTGTTCTCCCTGGCCCCAGAGCTGGTCTGTGGCCATGCTGTTTTCACAGCCATACTGTGTCACTGTTGAACTGTTTGCACTGAATAAAATTTCCTTCTCTATCACACCCCAAACTGGGGGTTCCTGGTGGCTTTGAATTGGCAGACCACCAGTTGACAACAGTAAGCCGATGGACATCTGTATAAAACTGGCATGAATTCACAATAAGGCCTGAAAACAGAAGTCTTTGTCACACACTGTGCTGAGCGTGTTAGGAACACCTCTATTGATAATTGGGAAAATTCTGACCATCTTGTTTCTTTTACATTCCAAAGCTCATTTGCATTACAGCCCCCTGTGTATACTTTTCATAAGATGAAATTCAGGGGCACAAATCTTATTTCTTTCTTCTCTTCTCTCCCTTTTCTTTCTCTTCCTCCTTCGCATATCCCCTCCTGCTCCTCTTCTGCCTCCGCACCCCCTCCTCTCTTCCCTCCTCTTCATTTCATCAAAAGGATCCAAAGTCTGGCCTTTCCTTTTTCTCTGGATGATTACCCAAGGACATGCCTAGCAGGCAGCAAATGAAGTGGTGGTTCCTTCATGCCTTCATTTTTTAAAGATATTGAAATAGTAGCTAGACTTCATTCAACAAGCATTTATTGAGTCTCTACTAACACCAGGCATAGCACAGGTTGTTTGGTATACAGGAATGAATAAGACTCAGTCTTACCACTAACATTTAAAATCTAGCTGGAAACATCACTACACTGTATTCATGGACTGATTAATTTGTACATTTTCCCCACCATTTAAACTTTTATTTCACCCATCCAAAGGTATGACAAGTGATGAGCCCTGTAAATCCACTAATGATGTATATACTCTGGAGGATTTCACAGTATAGGAAAAAGGGACCAGACCATTTGCACCAGTGGGTTCAGTTTGTTAAAATCCACAGCGAAAAAAAAAAACACAAAAATATTTCCCCACCACAATCAGGGAAATCATCTGCGGTACCCTTAAAATGTCCTATTTTTTCAATTGCAAAAACAGTAGGATTCCAGACATAAAACAAGTTAAGCTGTGAAAAGGGTTTTGGACCATTTGAGCCAGGATTAGTCACTTTCTTTAATTTGTTCTGATATAAATCAAAGATAATAAAGCAAACATGTTCTTCTGAACTCCTTAGATTACAGTAAGGATCTTTAAAGAGACCCACCTGGGGTCCTGGGAGAGATGCATGCTTGGAGTCAGAGGGCCTGGAGTGTAGACTCTTTCTCCCCTTGGGTGATCTTGACTTAACTGCCCTGCATCACAGTCCTGTTCACTGTAATGATGACACCAGTGTTCACTCCACTGACAAAGCCACCCCCTGGCACTCAGTGATGTTCTGGATAGAGTACATGCATTGTCCTTTTTTAATCCATATGACAAACCAGTAAGAAGATAGTCACGCAGTATCTCCATATAGTAGATGAAGATTTCGAATCTTTGATGAAATTAAATAAATTACTGGCCTCAAACTATCCAGCAAATAAGTGGTAAAACTGAGATTCAATATACAAAAACATAGACTGACTTACAGTAACTCTTAAATATAAGTTTGTAGCATTAGCAAAATCTCCTGCTTATTAATTCATGTAGTGTAAATACATTGAGTAAAAAAGCCAAGACAAATAAAAGCCAACTTATATGTTCTTTTTATGGAAAATACATAAACAAATTAGATTTTTTTCACCTTTTCAAAATTGAAACATTGCATTATCATAAGAATAATATTGTATACCAGTTAACTCAAAGCTGTACAAAGAAAAATTACTCTTCTCCCACCCTTTCAATTCTTCTTCCTTCTCTCTCTACCCTTGATGTAACAGTCTGATCTGTGTGTATTTTTAATATTTAGCATTCTTTGCCTAAGTACATAAGTCACCACTTAAGAACTCTGAAAAGTTACAACCTGTCAGGGGTGATTCAAGTTACAGTCTGTGAATGACTTGGTCATCAACCAGGAAAGTAGGAAGCAAGTCATTCATGAAAAATAAGAGATGGCCTACAAAACCAACCAATTGTCTGTGCTAGAGCCTACTAAGAATCTTTCATCTTTCCAGCAGGGAATGTGATGCGGCCATTGCCAGATGGCGTAGCCTGGCTTCAGGGCAGTCTGAAGGATCATGTCCAGGGAAAACTTGTGTCTGGAGCTGCTCAGGAGCATTCACCCTTGCTTACTTGAATTGAACTGTGCAAAGCTCTAGAGAGCTGGTAACCATGATAGAACATAATCTTTATGGCCTCCCCAAACTCTAATTCCTGCTTCAGGTATAGCATGATTTATTTAAGTAACTATTTTCTCTTTTACTTCCCATCTCTGGCAGCTTCATGTCTTTTCCCAGGGTGTTTGTTAATGTCAATCTATATGTTGCTGTTTTTATTATACCATGCTAACTGATTTCCAGGTAGATCCCATGAGCTACCACACTTGCTGGAAATAAGTTAGAAACATGTTAGCATCGCCAAGCCTGAGAAAGTGTCTCTGGATGCAATCAGTTTCCCACCAGGGTGGTAAGAGAGCTCTCAAAGAGTTAATGGGCCTTACTCCTAATGGGGCAATCAGGGGCTTGTTTGATCCCAGTTCTAATCACTTCCTAAGTCTCCATCCCATCACAGAGACAGATGAATGTGTTGGGGCCTGAATTTTGCTGTAGAGGGCAAGTGAGTCATAGACAAACTTCCTCTCTGAAAGGTTCATTGAGAGAGCCAATTAGCAAGGGAGGAGGTGCTTTTCTGCATGCTCTAATTACCCGAGGATGCCAGGGGTCAGATCACAAGCTTGACCCCCACAAGTAACCACACAAAATGCCTCAATAGAGTTTTCGAGGTGGGAAAACTTAAAAGCCAGCCTTGTGTCTGCCTCAGCAGCCCTTTCTCAAGAATCCAACAAAGGTTGGAGCCTCAGACAATGACCTGGGTCCTCCCATGGACCACTGCAGGGACAAAGGAGGAATGCAATTGCTAAGATCCAAGAAGCCGAAACTGCCAAAACACCCTCTGAGGGAGGGTAGGGAAAGTGTGGCAAATTCTATAAACCTGATTTTTCCCTTGGTCCTAAAGAGGAGCTTTTGATCTTTAAAAAAGGGAGTGTGGTGAGGAGCACCATCAGTGAAAATACAAAGATTTCCAAGTGGAATGCAGCATGAATTCATTAGCTTTATTTATTTATTTTAATCTCTCCAAGGCATTCGATTCTAGGACTTTAAAAACTGAAAAAAAGAAAGACATTATCAACAATTCTACAAATATTATATTGGAGCTTCCTAAAATGATCTTCTACTACCTGATTATACCTCCTTTTGGTGGCCAACTCAGTTAGTGCATTTGATAATCCACTCGGTAGGTTGGAAAACAGAGCTCTCACAAATATAGCAACCAACCCAGAGGCACTCTGTACTTCTAAGGAAAGATGAAAACTTAGTATAATTCAACCGAACTGTCTCATTCTTAAGGGTTCACAATCAGAAACAGAAAATGTGAACCTGCTTGTTCAATGTTCCCAAGCAAATCCGTGGCTGGTAGGAAGTACACTGTGGAATATACACACACATGCTTGTCTAAGGCATATGCACAGATATTAGTTTTATAAGTTCGGAACATATTTGTTTTCAGTTGACTTCCCTCAGTTGAGTTCTTATTGGGGAATGCTTCAGAGCTGAAAGCTAAGATAGAAAAACAGAGT
Source organism: Sturnira hondurensis (assembly GCF_014824575.4). Classification (NCBI taxonomy): domain Eukaryota; kingdom Metazoa; phylum Chordata; class Mammalia; order Chiroptera; family Phyllostomidae; genus Sturnira; species Sturnira hondurensis. The sequence continues at coordinate 2,027,053 of NW_028083079.1, read as the reverse complement.
AACTAGTGTCTGGGGAAAGTCAGATAGTTTTGAAATGGATAAAGAAAGATTGATGAGTATATTTTGGAGCTCCCAAGTCAAGAACTGGAGGGTAAAGAGAACAGAGACAAAAATGACAATTCAAAATCCCTGAGGTCACTATGATGTATCTTTAAGCAGAAGATGAAATAGACACCGACGCACAAGAGTATATCAAAATGAAACTGACAGCCAGAATGCCTTTGCCCACACTCCCTGGTGGTGGAAATCTCTTGCCTTATGACTTAGTTTCCTCATCTGTAAAATGGAACAGTTATATCAGATTATCTTTAAGCCCTTCCTACTCAATTTGGTTTAGCTTTTAAGAATTCCATTCAATGCTGGCAGTTTAGGAAGCTAAATCGGGATAATTCTGGATAACTCTGGATAACTCTGCACAACCTACCCACCCCATTATATTCTCCCTAACTGAGGCTCCCCTCATTCACAACCACCTGACCAGTCACATCCATCCTCCTGACCACTGCTTTCCTGCCTCTACAGGCCACTTTCCTCAAGATGAGGACGTATTCAGAGAAAAGTGAGGACAAAGAGGCATTATACAAATAGGCAAGGGGGCCGTGGAAGATGTTGAAAGGAGAGAGTGTAACTGAAGGGAAGACAAAGGAAGAAGAATCTTGTTTATGAGTGTTTCCCTCATTCATTCTGACTATGGTTCCAGAAGCACACGGTGAAGTCCTGAATATCAACTTCATGACCACAAATCAAAACACACGTCAACACATACAATTCAGGGAGAGAACAGAGTGATTTTCTTTCCCCCCTCTCCCCTTCTTCTCTGCTTTAGCACTTTCCTTCCCTCCCTCCCTCCCTTCCTTTGTTCCTTCCCTTCCTTCCTTTCTTTTTTTCTAACAGGCAAGCCTAAAATAAGATGATGTTAATAACTTTAATAGTTACCATTTTTAATGTGCTGATTTCTTGCTAAGGACTGTTTGTTTTGGGTCAAAGCATCAAAAGCACCCAACGCTCCATTTTTTAGAGATAAAAGTGGAGGCTCTGCCAGGTTAAGTAACTCATCTAAGGTAACTTAGCAAAGAAGTGTCAGAGTCAGGAATGCTGAAAAGAGTTTATATTCTATATCTCAAGTAATCTGCTGGAGACACGGGCTCTCTGCAACTTGCTGGCTGTATGAATTTGGGCAAGTTATTTAAACTCTTTTAATCTCACTTAATTCCCTCACGTGAATTAATAATAGCTCCCTCTTGGGACTTAAACAAGTAAATATGCATAAATGTATTTGCTAGTGTCTGGCACACACTTGATGTCAATAAACATGAGCTCCTCTTTTCCCTTTGCCTTTCACTCTCTGGAGGCTGATTTTTAAAATGATTGACTCTTATATTTTTGACCCTGCAATTCTATATTTGGAATACTTTCCTGGTGTTGAATCCACACCCAACAAGCCTCATTTCCCCCAAGCCTCTGCCTCTACAGACACTCAACTCAGACAATACACACTCTTTCCAGTCATTGAAAGGGATATGGCTTTGGAGTAATAGGGGGAAAATATATCATGAGTAATATTAACAAGAAACCTCCATAAAAGTTGGCCCATAGCTTCTCAAATTCTTGTGGTTTATCATCTAAATGGAAACTTAGTCTCCCTATAGTGCATGGCAGCATTTTAGGGCCATCTTCTACACTAAGGATTATTGATGGAAAAAAATTATAAGATATGTCGTCAATTCAGCCAAGGATAGAGACACTTAAAGAAATTTACCCGAAGAACATCAAGAAACAATATAATACCAGCAGGACGTCAAAGAACTCATAATTCCTATTTGTGAGTCTGGAATATGGAACTGAGAGGTTTCCAAGTGTCTATTAATTCAGTACATTCTGAACTGAAAGGCAAGGTGGCATGAATTGCCACCATTCATCCGTGCATCTTTTATCTCAGCGAGCTTTTGAGAGGACTATATTCTGCCCTGAAAAAAATGAGTAACAAAGTAGGATTCTCTGTCAACATCATTTTTTAAAGATATTTGTTTTGTCTTTTTTTTTAAAGATTTTATTTATTTATATATCTTTAGAAGGAAAGGAGAGAGGGAGAGAAACATCAATGTATGGTTGCCTTTTGTGTGTTCCCTGCTGGTAATCAGCCTGCAAGGAACTGGCCTGCAACCCAGGCATGTACCCTGACTGAGAATCGAACCGCGATCGTCTGGTTCGAAGGCCCGCGCTCAATCCACTGAGCTACGCCAGCCAGGGCCTTCAACATCATTTTTTCTTCTTCTAACATCCATTTTTCTTTTCTTTTCTTTTTAAAAAGATTTTATTCATTTATCTTTAGAGGGGAAGGGAAGGAAAGAGGGAGAGAAATATCAATGTATGGTTGCCTCTTGTGCACCCCCTGCCAGGAACTGGCTTGCAACCCAGGCATGTGCCCTGGCTGGAAATTGAACCTGAATCCTTTGGTTTGCAGGTCCATGCTCAATCCACTGAGCTGCACCAGCCAGGGCCATTTTCCTTTTCTTTTCCTGCTGCTGCTGTTAGAAAATGAAGAAAAGTAATTGCCAATTTGGTTCTTAGTTGGGAGATATTTGGTGTCTGTCTCCTCTGGAGGCCAAAGCTTTGCTCACATTTTATGCAGTTAATGCCTAGAGTTTCTGATTTGGAAAAGAAGTGGGTGGCCATTTGGTCTGATACCCATCCAGCCTCTCTCTTTATAGATGGTTAGATGAAGATGTAAAATTAAGTTGAGGTGGTATTGGAACTGAGGTTGTCTGACTCCTGTCTCCATGTCTTTTTGATAAACTACACTGCTCTCCTAAGGACTAAATAATTTAGCTTAATATTTAAGAGCATACAGTCAGTTTATAAGAAAGGCCCTCTCACCACTCAGAGCTTATAAATTCAGTCCACCGGAGCCCTAAGCCATGGGCAACTTGTTATGCCTTATTCTGTATGAATAAGAGCAAGAGTAGACTCAGTTGATCAATACAGCATACTTTTGGAGGGCCTAATTATGAGCCCTGGCCGGGTGGCTCAGTTGGTTGGAGCATCATCCTGTACACCAGGAATGTTGTGGGCTTGATTCTCGGTCAGGGCACATACCTAGATTGCAGGCTTAATCTCCAGTCTGTGAACATATGGGAGACAACCGATTGATGTTTCTTTCTCTCTCTCTCGCTCTCAAAATCAATAAACATATTCTCAGATAAGGATTTAAATAAATCTGACTCATGATGTATTTTATTTATCAGTATGTTCAAGGCCATATCCCTATTGGTGACTGAAAATGGTACGAGAAAGGAAAATTGGTTCTGTGGGCAATCAGCTCCTTCTTCTACAACACTGTTTCATTGGTGCTGGTTCAGGATAGTAAATGCCTGGACTCATTCTGGAATGCTGCACCTCTGCCCCCCATCATGTAGCCAGTCACTCATTCATTCATGTTCTGAGTGGAAGAGGTGTGTTTATATTCAAATCCTCCCCCTTTCTTCTCCATGGTTCTTTGATGAATGGAACACTCAGAAGGAACACTAATCTAACCATAATGATAGTGCTGCTTTAGTAATGGTTCAACAAGTGACCCACTGAAGTTCCATGCATGCAGAACTTGACTCAGCACGTGAAAGAACCTTTCATTTTATAGCCTCTTAAAATGGGAAAGGAGAGCCACCTTCTGAAGTAGAGGACTCCACGCAAATGGAAACATTCAAATAGAGATTGGAGAACCTCAGTGGGGTGGGGATATTGTTTGTTAGTGTATGAAGAGCTTACTCTTTGAAGTCAGGCAGAAGAGGCTTTAAATCTACCACAGCCCTACCTCGAGACCTTGTATTATTTAGCTAGACTGTGCTAGCATCACCTGGGAGCTGCTCTCCTATAAGGAATACAGAAACTTGGGCTTCACCCTAAACCTACTGAATCAGAATCGGTATCTTAACAAGACTATTCTTATGCACATTAGCACTTGAGAAGCACTGACCGAGGCTTTCTACACCTTGTCTTGGTTATTTATTTATTTTAAAAGTGATAATAATATGTACCCCTAAGGTGTGCTTTGACAATAAATCAGGTCACTCAGATAAGTGTTTCAGTAGAGTGCCAGCAGTTGATGCCCAAATTAGATGCTATTATTAGCCTCTTTGTAGATGAATCCAGCATAAGGCTAGAAATTAGATGAGCTTGCTTCTACAGTCTCTCTATTACTTTAAGGCAAGATGATTCTATCCTTTCATTTCATATATTTTGACATTTTGAGGTCAAATTATTACTCCAACTCCCACGCCAAGAATATAAATATATGTGGAAAATTATGTTATATTATGATAACGTCTGTTAGGCAGATGTTCTTCCTGTCCCCCACGCTCATGTTGTAAAGAGACTGCATTTAACATGCTTGACAGCAGGCATTTCAATTCATTCATCCATAAATATGGGTCTTGTGAGGAGTGGGAGCATGTTGGCGCTGTATTCCATCAATTTTACTTAGTCTGGGAACCAGAGATCCTCATTTTTTGTTGCTACTGAGAGATCCTATACTGTCTACACTCCATCATTCTCCAGTTTTACATTGGAGAATGTAAAATTTACATTTGTCATGCTTAATGCAAAGTATTGTGTCCAGCATTATTCAAGAAAGAGAAATTTAAGGACACAGTTGCTCTCAAGAATCCACAGGAACAAAAACCTGATGCTATCACTCATCTGCTTAAAGCTTGTTAGTGATTCAGTGTCGTTCTAAAAGTTCCAACATGTTAACAGAGCCTACAAATCCCTACATGATTTGCCTACTTCCCTGCCTTTGTGCATGCCCCCTTTCCTCTTGTAGCAGTTGCCTGTTGCTTTGTAACAAATCACCCCCAAAGTGCATGCCTTAGAACCATAAATATTTATTATGTCACACAGTTTCTGTGGACTAGAAATCTGGGAGCAGAGCAGCTAGGGAGGTCAGGTGGTTCTCCATGAGGGTTCTCCCTAAGGTCAGAGTTCTCATGAAGTGGCAGTCAAGGTGTCATCTGAGGTTGTAGGTATTTAAAGGCTTGACCAGGACTGGAGGGCCTCCTTCCAATGGGGCAAACACTTGGCAAGTGAATGCTCATTGTTGGCAGGTCTTAGTTCTTCTCTATGGGGTCCTCTCCATAAGAATACTTAAATGTCCTCATGACATGGCAGCTGGCATTCCCCCAGACTGAGTGACCCAAGAAAGAGCATGACAGAAGCTGTAATGGCTTTTTACCCTGGCCTTGGAAGTCACACACTATCATCTCCAAAACATCTTAGTGATTACACAGATTCACTCAATTTAATGCAGAAGGAAAATACACGAGAGTGTAAATAAGTATACTAGGTTGGAACCATCAGGGATCTTTGAGACTGACTACTATACCCTTCATGCTATAAGTATTTCAGCAGGTCAATTCATATTGATTTCTCACTTTTTTACAGGTTTGTTTATTTATTTATTTATTTAAATATATTTTATTGATTGTGCTATTATAGTTGTCCCATTTCCCCCCTTCACTCTTCTCCACCCTGCACACCCTCTCCCACCCACATTCCCCCTCTTTAGATCATGTCCATGAGTCATACTTATAAGTTCTATGGCTTATACATTTCCCATACTATTCTTACCCTCTCCCTTTCTGTTTTCTACCTACCATCTATGCTACTTACTCTCTGTATCTTTAGCATCATGCTCTCTCTTACCTCCCAGCCATTGCACAAAAATTTCCTCTGCAGGGATCTAGGTTAGTATCTTCTCATCCTTGATATATGGTAGATGCTATTGTTCCTGAGTAGCCTTTTCTAAATCTTTTCCCAGACATTTGAGAGGCCCTTTCTCTAGGTACCCAGGATCCACCACATCCCAGCACTTTTCACACTAGACTGTAGTTTTCTGTTTTTGACAGTTCTCCTTGCTACACTGAAATGGCAGTAAGATACTATTCTATTCCCAGAAACTTGCCCTGTACCTAGAATTCAGGAGATGCTCAACAACTATGCAGGGTCTCATAAATGGAGGTGTGGGTGAGAAACAGAGATGATGGAATTGGAATTAGGTGTATCTTGAAAATGGGTAGGACTTGAATTAGAAAGGAGAAGAGAATGGAACTGTGGTATAAGGTGTTGGTAAATATTATATGAGTAAAAGTACAGCATCTCTTCAGTAGAGTCCCAGCTCCTAAACTTGATTTTCAAGACACTCTAAAACCTACGCTCAGTCGTTCTCTTCAAGCTTTTTTTTTTTTAAGTTTTGGCAGTCGGGGTGGAGGATGTGTCAATCCTACTCTGATAACTAATGTTGAGAAGTGTTATCTAAGGTGACAGAAATACAGAGGAGAAAGAAGGGAGAAGTGGAGAATGAGAGAAGGACTGAGGGACAGCTGATCAGAAAGGCTAGAGTCAATACAGGATTGATGTAATTTGGCAATCAACACAGTGACTTTCAGTGCTTCAAAGGCTCACTTGTCATTAGTACAACCTAGCTAAAAAACAGGGATATTCACCCTTGATTTGTTGATAACTCACTGTGTAACCTTGCAACAAGGCACTTCCCTACTCTGCTTTTTTTATTTTCTCCTTTAAAAAAAGAAGAGATTGGGCTAAATCAGCAGGAATATTCCTTGTAGCCTAAATTTTCTTTCCTGATATGTTTAAAGCCTCCAAATGCCCAAGATTAACATCTGCACCGCCAGGTTTTAGATGTGTTGCAACTAATAACACAGAGGCAATGAGTAATTTCTTCTTCAGAGCATAATGGCCTCTCAGTAGGGTCAAATGCACAGCACTGCTTTTCATCCTGGTGTGCCATTCAGGAACACCCAAGGAAATAAAAGTATGAAAGGTCCNCACTTTTTTACAGGTTTATTTATTTATTTATTTAAATATATTTTATTGATTGTGCTAGTATAGTTGTCCCATTTCCCCCCTTCACTCTTCTCCACCCTGCACACCCCCTCCCACCCACATTCCCCCTCTTTAGATCATGTCCATGAGTCATACTTATAAGTTCTCTGGCTTATACATTTCCCATACTATTCTTACCCTCTCCCTTTCTGTTTTCTACCTACCATCTATGCTACTTACTCTCTGTATCTTTAGCATCATGCTCTCTCTTACCTCCCAGCCATTGCACAAAAATTTCCTCTGCAGGGATCTAGGTTAGTATCTTCTCATCCTTGATATATGGTAGATGCTATTGTTCCTGAGTAGCCTTTTCTAAATCTTTTCCCAGACATTTGAGAGGCCCTTTCTCTAGGTACCCAGGATCCACCACATCCCAGCACTTTTCACACTAGACTGTAGTTTTCTGTTTTTGACAGTTCTCCTTGCTACACTGAAATAGCTGTAAGATACTATTCTATTCCCAGAAACTTGCCCTGTACTTAGAATTCAGGAGATGCTCAACAACTATGCAGGGTCTCATAAATGGAGGTGTGGGTGAGAAACAGAGATGATGGAATTAGGTGTATCTTGAAAATGGGTAGGACTTGAATTAGAAAGGAGAAGAGAATGGAACTGTGGTATAAGGTGTTGGTAAATATTATATGAGTAAAAAAGTACAGCATTTCTTCAGTAGAGTCCCAGCTCTTAAACTTGGTTTTCAAGACACTCTAAAACCTACGCTCAGTCGTTCTCTTCAAGGTTTTTTTTTAAGTTTTGGCAGTCGGGGTGGAGGATGTGTCAATCCTACTCTGATAACTAATGTTGAGAAGTGTTATCTAAGGTGATAGAAATAAAGAGGAGAAAGAAGGGAGAAGTGGAGAATGAGAGAAGGACTGAGGGACAGCTGATCAGAAAGGCTAGAGTCAATACAGGATTGATGTAATTTGGCAATCAACACAGTGACTTTCAGTGCTTCAAAGGCTCACTTGTCATTAGTACAACCTAGCTAAAAAACAGGGATATTCATCCTTGATTTGTTGATAACTCACTGTGTAACCTTGCAACAAGGCACTTCCCTACTCTGCTTTTTTTATTTTCTCCTTTAAAAAAAGAAGAGATTGGGCTAAATCAGCAGGAATATTCCTTGTAGCCTAAATTTTCTTTCCTGATATGTTTAAAGCCTCCAAATGCCCAAGATTAACATCTGCACCGCCAGGTTTTAGATGTGTTGCAACTAATAACACAGAGGCAATGAGTAATTTCTTCTTCAGAGCATAATGGCCTCTCAGTAGGGTCAAATGCACAGCACTGCTTTTCATCCTGGTGTGCCATTCAGGAACACCCAAGGAAATAAAAGTATGAAAGGTCCTATGTGAAGACCTAATTTCACTCCCATTTAAGATTCAACAGGAATACACTTCAGAGGCAAAGCACGGGAAATCTGAGCCAACGGCTGACAAATTTAAACCAGCCCATTGACTCCACCACAGCTAAACACATGCATAGAGTCAGTCATCCAGTTGCTGACTCCTTCCTTCCTTTCTTTCTCTCTCCTTTTCTTTCTCTCTTCCTTCCCTTTTCCCTCCTTTTCCTTCCTTCCTTCCTTCCTTCCTTCCTTCCTTCCTTCCTTCCTTCCTTCCTTCCTCCTTCCCTCCCTCCCTCCCTCCCTTCCTTTCTCTCTCTCTCTCTCTCTTTCTTTCTTTGCCTTCCTGCCTTCTTCTTCTTCTTCTTCTTCTTCTCCTCCTCCTTCTTCTTCTTCTCTCCCTCTCCCTTTTTCCTCCTTTGAGAGGTTGGAATTATGAGTGTAATGGAAATACTGGACATTGAGCGTTGGCTCTGAAAAAATTGGTCAAATGAAGGCATATCATTGGTTTCCAGGATTAGTGGAACATTTCATCCCTCAAAAGGCAGTCAATTTTCCACACTCCTCGAAATCTTACTGAGATGCTAACTATCTCTCAGTCCAAAGTAGATGGGATTCATTTTTCTGGCTTTTCCACCCTGAGTATTCTTGGAGTTCTTAGAACAGCTGAAAGGGCAGAGAATAGAGAATTCACAGACCTGGATTCCAGTTTTGTGGCTTTCTTACTGAGTGGCCTTAGGCCAATTCTTTCACCCTCTGGCCTCTGTTTTCTTCTTACAGAAGTGGTAAAGTTCTTCACAACAATCTTTAGATTTAGTACCAGACTTGTTGGCAGTGATGTTCTTTGTGGGCCTCTTCAGTGCTCTCTGGGGTAATGAAAGCTGTTTTCATTATGTTAAAAGGTCTAGCAAAGTAAACACTGGTGGAAGTATATGATGAGAGAGAAAAGGACTGTTCCAAGTCTATGGGCTTACAGATACAGTAACCTCTAACTTATTTGCATTTCTCTTTGTGGGGTAGAGGGCTTCATGAGAGATAGGTGAGAGTAAGCCTAGCTAGTTGGACCCACATGTATTCCACCGTTCCAGAAAAAAATAAAAAGTAAGAACCAAAAACTTCTTGGGAACTTCCATCTTTTCTTCCAAGAGAGTCAGTGACAACATGGGGTGCAGACAGAGTGGGTCACCGAGGGAACAGCTAGAGAAGATAGTGAGGAGATAATGGAGATAGGATGAAAGCTAGAAAAGCTTTCTTCATAGAAGGTATTTAGCCCAACTACTTTTCCTTATATTTAAATTAAGTGCTATATCACATCTATCAGATAGAAGCAGAAAGAATTCTGATCATCCTGCAATGTGGCCTTTTAATGTTTTTCTCCTGCGTGTGGTACTTGACTTGGAGAAACAAGATTTGGAAGAGTAGCAGCCTGTTCACTCTGAGTGGAGGACCTCAGCAGGTTACTGCACCTTTCAAGTATCAATCGCAGATCAGCAATAGTGTGCAAGACTCCTGCAAAAGCCTTTGGAACAAGGCTGAATAAGATTCAAAACTCTTCACTCAAAAAGGAAATAGAGAAAATAAAAAGTAAGCAATGCAAAAATAAAACCACAGTGTAATAAGTGCCGTAGTACAAGGGAGCATAAGGTAAGAAGCAAACATAGAGGAGACAACATAGAAAAGCAGTCCAGGAAGACTTCCTGGCAGAGGCAATGTGAAACCTGAAAGCAGACAGGTGTCAGCCAGAGAAGTGAGGAACACAGATGAGTAAGGCATGGGTAGATATGAAGAGAAGGTTCAGCCTGGTTAAAACAGAATCTTGTGGCTTGTAAAATGGCCTAACATGGGACTCAAATAAAAAATAAAATTAGACTAGGATAACTTCTACCAATATTTAGGTCAAAAATCATAATAGTCACATTACCAATAGTCAAATGTATGAATTTACCCTGGGTGCCCTGAGACCATTGAAAATTTCAACACAGCAGAGAGGGAAAATGCTATGATTAGACTTTCAGTCTGTTATGTAAAGACAGTCTGTTTATGATTAGACTTTCTCAGTCTGTTATGTAAAGAATGGGCTGGGTGAGACCAAAGTCACTCTATAGAGGCTGGTTAAGAGGCTGATTATGCCATTGTCTTTATCTGGGATGGAAGCAGTGGAGTTGTATTGTTGATCTTATAGAAGGCAGAATCTATAAGACATGGTAACTGATCAGATGTGGGGCTACAGAGGGAAGAAAAGTCTGTCTCAGATGAATGAATGAACAGCAGATTATCACTAAACCAGATTACCCAGGAAAACCTGAAAGGGGAACATAGCCAGACCAATTTTAGAAGTGTTGAGTTTGAAGGGCCTGTGGAATAGGAGTATGATAAATATGCCAAACAGGTAAATATATGTCTCAGACTAAAATTCAAAGCAAAACATGGTCCTGGCTGGACAGCTCAGTCTGATAACAGTGTCATCCTAATATACCAAGGTTGTAGGTTCAATCCCTAGTCAGGGCACATAGAAGAATTAACCAAATGTTTCTCTCCTTCTCTCTCTACCCCTGCTTCCTCTCTCTCTCTCTCTCAAATAAATAAATAAAATGTTAAAAAGTAAATAAATAAAATTCAAAGCAAAACAGAATAAAAAAGAGCCAGAGGAAATATTTGGGGAATCATCAGCTCATAGCTATTCTTGGATCTCAGCTTTAGTAAAATGGGATAATACTGTTTACCTATTTATTTTACAAAGTTGAAGCACAGACTGAATGATGTAGTAAACTTTAAAATGCTTAATAAAATGAATGATGCAATACAACAGTGAAGTGTTTCTTTTAACTGAGAGCCCAGGAGCATAACCATGAATTGCTTAGGGTCATTGCATTATCTGTACCAACAGCCCTCTTCTCATATCTGACCCTTGTCTAAAAGGAGCTCCCTGGAGATTAGTCTGAGTTTGCGACTAGAACCAGAGGAATGGAACTAGGGAGGGAGGAGAGAATAAAAAGGGAGGCAAAACCCAAAAGGTACGTATATAAAGATATGGAGTACTTGTTGTTTGCCAAGCATTTGCTGGGTACCTACACAGGTATTTGCTTAACTGTGAAAGAGATCCTGGGGTGTACAAGGAACATTGCAGCCTTATTGGCTGCCCAGATAGATTCCCCTCTCTCATCCCTACCAAAAGAAAACCTGAGTAGTCATCTAGTCAACTACATATGGACTATTGTTTTCCTGCTCAGTTGCTAAGTGCAGGACCCTTCTGGAATTCACTTAGGGAGAAGAGCCATAACCCCCAGCACCACTACCACCCTAAAATGGAGTGAGACTGCTCAATAAACACCTTTCTTCTGCATGCTCATAACATTTTGATGAGAAGGAGGGGGTGACTAAGTCATAAACTAAGAAATGAATAAGTATCGCCAGCCCCACTCAATTATGGGGCCAGAGGGAAAGGCAGTGTCTGCAAAAGTCAAAACAGATTTTTGAAACAGTTTCTCTTCCAGCCTCTGAAAAACCTGCTCATTCAATTCCCTTCCTGTTGATGACTTTGGCTTCTGAGACAGGGCCTCTCTCTGGCTGCCCAACACTCTGACAATCCCCCAAATGTCAGGGGCTTGGAGAGTTCCTTGGGGTAAGGTGTCCAAGAAGACTAGGCTCCCAAGCCTCAGAATCTTTGCTGAGCTCTAGAGTTTCCAAAGCGCCAGTCTCCTACAGAGACACTGAGCTGCAAATGTTCATTGTTGGAACTCTTCAACCACAGCCTCCTGGGGGTTCTAATAGCTTGGGCTCCTTCTTTGCTGCCTTGTAGTGATTAATTACAACTAGCCAGCCAGGTTTCATGAGACCCCACTATCATAGCAGCCCCAGCTGGCTTAACTTCGCCATTTGGAACCCAGACTCTGGGTGCCCTTCCCTAGCCTACCACAAAAAAATAGGATTTATTATAGAAAAGGCATTCCCATTTCCTTCTCTCTTCAATTTAGGATAGATGAGAAGAGATATGCTAAGGCAGGAAGTGTCATTGACAGGCCCATTTGGTCTAGGCCATAGTTGCAATCCTGGTTCTGACCCCAACTGCTGAGTGGTCTGATCAGGTAACTTCTCTGGTCTAAGCTCTAGCAACCCTCAGAGGGGTTATGAGGAGAGATCCATCTTTTATTACATGTTAGACAAAAGGCAAGATGCCTGACAAACCACCATTGACTTTCTCTTCTCCAAAGCTATGTGTAACTTTACATAAAGAAGGCAGCAGTTTATCACAGGACCTTTGGGCTAACGTGCATATCGTAACAATTGTAGTTCACCAAACATGTATGTATTACCCATCTCTATGGGTTTTTTCAAGCTCTTTCCTCTGCCTGGAATGGTCCTCCTTCCAAACAGACCGGCAGCAACACCTCTTCACCTGAAAGCTCAATGCCATCAGAAAGTGTCCCTTCTCTGTGTTCCAAAAATATCCTCCAATTACCCCAAGTATGTGCCTCATTACTTACTGCTGTTTCACTTTACCATTATCTCTTAATCTGTTTCTCTCTCTGGGATAGAGAAAACATTCAGTTAATGCTGGTTTATTTGAATAAACTTGACTAATTTCAAGAATAGACCACTTTATAATCATAAAATAACTAACTTGATTAACCCTATAGTGTTTGCAAAGCACATTGACTTACTTTTCCTCACGTGAATTTAATGGCGCCTCTATAAAACAGATAGTGTTGGCCCCATTTAATAGATACAGACACTGAGCTTCTTAATTAAACTTATACAGCAAACACATGACAGAATTGGGATACAAATACAAGTGTATCAGCCTCTAGTGCCAGAAGCCTTCCTTCTAGGGCTGCTCAAAAGCGCTCCTAAAGGGCAAATGATTATAGCAAAGGTTTATTAAGTATCCCCTCTACACAAGGCACTAGCTAGGTGTGAGGAGCAAAGATAAGTATGACTTGGGTCTCTGTCCACAAAGAACTCACAGCTAAATGGATAAAATTATTTCAAATAGAACTTAATCCCTTACTCAACTCACCTTTCCTGAGAGCCTACAATGTTCCAGGCATCAAGCAATGCAGCTGTTATAAGGGAGTTGACACTATGGTGAGAGAATGCAAATTTAATCTTGGTGCAATCCAAGGTATATCATATGGATTATATATTTGCATAAGTATACATTTTATTAAATGAATATATATTTATTTGTAATCAGGGAAAACAAGTTGGGGGGAAACACAAGCTAGAATACATAGCTCACCTTTTAATCTGTTTATACATCTGTCATTTGCAATTATTTTATCATCTTTAATCAATAAGTCAAAGAGCAATAAAGATAAATTAGTGTAGGATTTCAGAAGAGATAGAGGGTGTACCTATCTGGCCAATCAGTGAGATCCTCAGTTTACTTGGAATATATGACAATGAGTCTTTGAGTAGTTCTCGACAAAGCAATTCCTAAGCTGATCTCTGCAAAGCCATAATCCCAAAGGATGTGATCAGATAGTTTTGGTGAAAACATTTTTGTTTAAAAATTTTAAATAGGAAAAAAAACATACCGGTGATAGAGAAGTAATTTTTATTTGCATTTAGTTTGTTTGTTTGTTTGTTTGTTTTCCTGCAGGACACTTTAGAATCTTCAATAAGCACTTTTATTTAATTTATTTTATTTCATTATTGTTCTATTACAGTTGTCCCATTTTCTCCCTATTTGGAAGTAATGAGTAGAGATAGGGAGGAAGAGACAATTTAGGATTTCTCAGAAAGTGTTTTCTGAAAGCAAGCATTGAGACCAGTGTTCCCCAGAAGGAAAACATTTTTGGCAAGTATTTTCCTTCTAGACTCTTAATGTCGCTGTAGTTCCATTTATGAAATGTTGATCATTGCTTAGGTGAGACTGGGCAAGAATGAAAAAAGAGGGACTCAGGTGACACAGCAGTTAAGCAAATGCAGATCAACTCTACCTTAACATTATCTCTTCTGTGGACAGTAGGGACATCACCTAATATATATACAACACAGTTCCACCTTGTTCACAGCCAGGAAAACTCCCTCAGAAAGTTAATTCATGACTGGGATTTAAGAACCATCGTCTGTATTCCCACCCAGCTTTAACGATGGAGATCACTGTGACAGTGTCTTCCTAGTCACATGGTCGCTTGAGGAACTATAGACCTGTCTCCATTCTGAACCACGAGGAAACCAGCTTTTGCACTGGAAATAGCATGATGTTTAGAGTCAGTTTCCCCATCTAGCAAATGGGAATAATAACGTGTCTTATAGAGTAGGTGGGAGGATTGTATGGGCTACTTCATGAACAGACTGACAATGCTAGGCACATCGTAGGCATTCAGAAACAGAGGCCACTGTTAGCCGCTACTTCCACTAGAGGTTGAGACTCCTTTAGCATTTTGCAAGATGAAGCACCATCTTCTGACTGGACAGAGCAATACAATTTAAAAGCTCCTGCTGAGAATGGAGGTCCAGCATTCATCTTCAGTCATTAATGCATGCCCTGGGGGATGCATGGGATTGGAGATGCAAGGGAGGGGGACTGTTTTTCTTTCTTGATTGAGTGTCTTTTTAATTCTAACCTATTGTGAATGTCATGGAGAGTTAATGAAGATATGTTGTACACCCACTGCAAATGCAATAAAAGAGAAAGTGCAACCAATTCTACCACTGTCTGAGTAGATTAAATCCTCAGCTACACTGCAAGTGCAGGGGAAGAATTGAGAGCTGTGTTAGGAGATGGATGGGAATGTAAGCTGGTTACAAAGGCAGAAAGGACAGAGGAGGATCCTCCTCCATCTTTTCATATCTTCCCTGCTACTATTTCTTCCTCCTTCAACTACCATTTCTCCCACTGGCTAAGGATAGGGGGTAGATACAAGGTATCTGCACCACACCATAAAGTCAGCATAATTCAGTCTTAAAAATATGTACAGAGTGATAACCTCTGTGTTTTTCCGACCCCCTCCTAGCAAATTTGCCATGGATAATCTAAAAAATAAAAGCAACACCTATTCCATCAATATCTCTTGATGCTCAAACTGGACCTCAAATAACAGATGTGATGTTCTTTGGTTTGGTGACCATTCACAGCACTTGAGATATCCAACTGAGAATAATCTCCCAGAGTTGGGACAAACCATGTGATCTAAGGCTGAGGCTCTGCCACTCTACTCCCCTTCATCTCTTATGCGTATGATACATATGAAAAATAGTTTAATGTTTCCCCCTACAAGGCTGGGTACTCCTTCTTTCATGAGACAGTAATTTGGAGGGACCCTGAGGCAGTGGCTGAGGAGGTTAAGAAACTCTGTAGAATTGTTTGGAATCCTCTAGAGAAGAGTGTACTGCATAAATCTTAGCAATTATGACTCTCTTTCTCTTAATGAAAGAAACAAAGAAGAAGAAAATAATATTAAAATGAACCCT
Source organism: Sturnira hondurensis (assembly GCF_014824575.4). Taxonomy (NCBI): domain Eukaryota; kingdom Metazoa; phylum Chordata; class Mammalia; order Chiroptera; family Phyllostomidae; genus Sturnira; species Sturnira hondurensis. Next base: position 2,011,395 of record NW_028083079.1, on the reverse strand, counting down.
AGAGTGATTTCTACAGGGTGGCTATAAAATGAGATTTTCTTTTCCAGAGGAACAAAGTGATCTCCATTTTTAGGGAATATTTAGTTCCCCTCTGCTCGTCCAAAAAGGATCGGGTGTACTTCAGACCAGAGTAGACTGAGTCATTAAAAGTGATGGCTCTGCTTCATGCCCAAAGCAATCCCCAAACAGAGCACTGCAGTTACATCAGACAAGGAAGTTCTCTTGAGAAGAGGAAGGGGTGTACAGTTATAATCTAGTGCTTTTCTGCACAGGTTCAGGACTCAAATAGAACTGAGTTAAAATTTTGGCGCCTTTCTCATTCAACTTACTTAACTTCTCTGACTCTCAGTTCTTTATTTTGTAAAGTGGTGATACTAAAAATAACAAATAGCCCTTCCCTTATGGGAGCTTATTTCTTTGATGCCATTTTAAAGAGGACTGTGATTATTAAGTTACTACATCCATGTTAACATACAGTATTCAGTGTTTTCCTACTCCAATTCTATATGGTGGCAAAAGTATAGGGGGTTGTTTCTGTTTTAGTTATTCTATGCACATCATTCTTTTGAACTCTCTACCTTGTCTTGAGGTATGAAACACACAAGAAGAAGTAGATCCCATGAAAATCAACTATCATACATATATAAGATCCCAGAGTCAGCAAGCTGCAGAGAAAGAAATCAAACCTAGTTCCATCGATTCTAATCTTTTTATCATTTCCACCTCACAGTGCTGTCCTAGGCTAGAAATTTACTTTCACTGGAAATGTACCATATTTTTAGCACTATAAGACTCACTGGACCATAGCACACACCTAGGTTTTAGAGGAGGAAAATAGGGGAAAATTTTTGAAGCAAAAATGTGGTAAAATATTTAATGATCTGTGACCCTGCTCCATCACCACCCCCTTAAGGTGAACCAGTAAGCTATATTCAGATTATAAGACTAATCCTAACCCTCCCAAATTTGGGGGTAGGGGGAAGTGTGTTTTATACTCTGAAAAATATGGTACTTCTTTCTTTACTCTTTCTTTCTTTCTTTCTTTCTTTCTTTCTTTCTTTCTTTCTTTCTCTTTTTCCTTTTTTCTCTTTCTTTCTTATTATTCAAAAAGCATTTATTGAGCAAAATTTGGCAGCCAGATTAAATATATGAAAGCATTTTAAAAGCTAAAGTTATGTGTGAATATGAGGTGTTACCAGATTCTGAAAGCTTGTCTGCTTTCCCTGATACTGAGTGGAAACCCAAGCAGATTCCATGTCTCTGATTTCCTCATTTCCTATATCAAACAAAACAAAGCAAAACAAAACAAAAACAAAAACATAGAAACCTGCATTACCATACATTAGCTCTTTCAAACAAACCTCCTCTTCAGGTGCCTCCAAAACCCGCCCCTCAACCCATACCCTCTACCCTCCACCGTCACCAGACTGGAATAGGCTCCTGCGGGCTAAGATCATATCTCCTAGACATCTAAAGCAGGCTTATAGAGAAGCAGTGCTCAAATAGAATCCAGAGAGAGCATGGAAGAAAGAACTCATAGCAGGTAGGAACTACGGTTTTTATAAAGTATCATACCTGAGCCAGGTAATCAATGTCAACATTAACAGCATAAATCATTTTGATTATGTGAAGCCTTACTGTTATGTAATGAGGATGGCATATTACCTTCCCAAAATTGGTAACTCCAATATAGTCATGAAAAAAAACACCCACCAACTACTAATTTATGGATCTGCTACAAAATGCTTGACCAGTGCTTGTCAAAATTGTCAAAGTTATTGCAAGCTAGGGACATCTGTCCCAGCTGAGAGGAGCCTAAAAAGACCTGATAATTAAATGTAATGTGGTATCCTGGAGGAACCCCTGTAGCAGAAAAAAAGACATTAGGTAAAACTTAAGGCAATGTGAATAAAGTATGGATTGTAGTTCATAATAATGTACCACTATTGGCTCATTATTTGCAGCAAATGTATCACCTTAAGTGTAAAACAGTTAATAATAGAGGAAACTGATTCTGCACTACCTTTGCATTTTTTTCTGTAATTCTAAAATGGCTGTGAATAGTAAAGCTTATTTTTTCTAAAGAAGGTACTCTTGAAATGCATAGGAAAATGGAAACCAAAAAACACTTGATTTAAGGATAAGCAACCCTTTCATTATCCTTTTAGGTACTATTGTCCCTCATTGTCTCTCAACACTGAAAGTATTTACTTCGTTTGACTTGTGGCTTGTCTGGATCCAGAAAATGCTTCAAGTAACTTCTAAGAATATATAAAAATTAAAACTCAAGAGGCTGTGATGGGGTGAAAGTCAGATGGAGAGCAGTTTGGCTTGTAGATGGGCTTTGGAAGGCAGATGTATCTGTGTTTATGCTCTGCTTCTTGGTGAAGTTACTTAACACTTTGTAGCTCTATTTCCTCACTGGTGATGTGTGTTTAATACAGTCAAGATGCTGTGTGCGATGTCATAAGCATCTTAACAGGTGAATACTTCACAAATACTTTGGGCATAGTGACATTTCTGTGGCTGAATATATCAGAGATATTGCAGAACCAAATCAAGGGGTCCAAATTAGAGTAAATTTAGCCAAAAAAGTTTATGGAATATTTGGAGTCTCACCAAAATGTCTTTATAAAAAAAAATGAAGTTTTCTACATGAAAAATCTGTTCCTCAATTTTAATGTAAATTCCTTTATTGTTTAGATCATAAAACTGAGGCCTCTAGAGAGAGGTGATCTGCCCAAGATCACACAAGGAATTACAGGCAAAATAAGGACTTACATATAAGTGTCCCAGCTGCTAGTTTATCATTTTTTTCTCACATGAGTTGCATTTTTCCTCCCAAATATACTAACTGCATAGTCTTTAAAACAAATGAGGGAAAAGAGGTGTTCAATTTAATATTCTAACATTAGAGATTAAAAACTTCTTCAAGTATGAAAGTGCTGATGTGGCTGAGAATAACACACTGCTCTTTGTGAATCAGTATTGATCAAAAAAGATCCTTTATGACATATTCTCACCACAACTTTGAGGGAATAAGGAAACATTCCCTAGGTCTGCTTTGTTTCTATTTTATCCTAGCAACAATTAACACAATAGTTAAGAGAACAGACTTTGGGCCAGACAGATAAGAATTAAGTCCAGGCTCCTCTACTTACTAGTTATGTGACCTTGCTCATGTCAGAAAATATTTCTGAGCTTTAATTTTGTCATTTTTAAAGTAAGATTCAAAATGCATAAGGTTTATGGGAATATATAATTCAATACTATATATAAACTTCCTAACAAAGAGTTTGGCCATAATAAACACTTATCGAACTGTAGGTATTGTTATTGTTGCTGCCACTGCTGTTGTAGTCTATTCTTGGGAAATCAATAATGTGCGATGCCCAGAGAGGAAGTCATCATAGCAAAGAGGCATTGATGAGTCCTTTTGACTGGGCAGCAGGAGATCAGGCTCCTTTTATGTCATACTTGCAACTTGAGCATTATATGGTTGAGTCAGCATATTCCTTCTCTGGCCCCAAGTTGTTCCCCATTTCATAGAGAGCATTTTCTACTGCAATGGCACAGCAATCTGGTCTCAAATAGTCTTCAACCAAATGTGGAGGTTGCAGGCTTAGGTAATTAAAATCTCCACAGGTATTCTCTCCTTTAGACTCAGATTGATTGAGGAGTCAAAATACTCTACAAAGAAATCTGTTTTTTTTTTCTCTGTGGCTCAAAATTGTTCTCTATGTTGGCTTCATTCCCAAACTTCACATGGCTGCAATATGGTTGACATCAGCGCCAGAGCTAAATGCCCTCAGCTTCAACTTCAGTCAAAAAAAGAGTGCTTTTCTTTCCTATACAGATCCAATGAAAGCCTTTGGTCTGATTTTCATAGGCACAAACTAGCGTACATGGCAATCATACTTAATCACCATGGACAGAAGGGTAAAACACTGTTGGGCAGAAGCTTGGGTCCCATGCCATGCTGAAGACGGAGGTGAGATAGTCCTATTCAAATAACCAACAGTAAGGGAATGGACCCTGTATTAGCTTCTATTGCTTCAAAGCAAAATACCACAAACTTAACAGTACGACAATGTGATTTAATTATCTCATAGTTTCTGTAAGTCAGAAGTCTAGGCATGACACCATTACACTCTCTGCTTAGGGCATCCCCAGGCTGAAATCATTGAGTCAGCCAGGGCTTTGGTCTCACCAGAGGCCCAGAGTTCTCTTTCATGCTCATGTGGTTGTTGGCAGAATTCAGGTCCTTTTGGCTGTGTGACCAAAGCTCCTACTCTCTTGCTGGCTCTTGGCCAAAGATTATTCTCAGCTCCTGAAGACCACCCTCGGGTTCTTGCCACATGGTCCTATCCTCTCACAATGTGGCAGTTTTCTATTTATTCAGGGTCAACAAGAGTGTCTTTCTGACACTTCACCTTCTCTTAAAGGGCTTGTCTGATTACATCAGGGTAACCCAGGATAATCTCCCTTTTGAGTTGACTGATTGCTAATTTAATTATGAGAGTGATATGTCATTATATTCCATCTGTTCTGCTGCATGGGGAATGTATACAGGAGCAGGAATCTTAGGGATCATCTTTAAATTCTAACACCAAGGGAAAATGGGAGTTTGGTTAACAACAGGACATTAAATACTAGGCAGCCAGGAAAACAAAATCCCCTATTCCCTTCAGAAAAACAAAACCTCTGGGATTGGCTCAGATTATCTCTAATATCACTTCCAATTCAAATCATGCTTAATTTTTCAAAATCAAATATGAAATCTAAATATTTCCAATACAGTTGGGGGAGTCAACAGTAACTAGAAATAGAGGGTAAACTCTTTAGAAATGTCATCCTCCTGAGTGTTTCCCTAGTAATTTCTGCAATCCTTCCCCTTTGGGGGCATCTCTTGCCCACCTCATTAATATTTTCTGACTTGCTGTTGACAGCCCATTTTTTACAAGACTGGAAGGACGCAGTCTAATCTAAGAATCAAGGGAGTTGGAGGAGCCTTCCTAAAATATGGCCCTGACCCAGCAAGCGAGTCACCTTCCCCGAATTCTTGGAGCTTGAGCTATGGTTTATCTCTAGCCTCTTGTTTTTGGCAATGGAAGAGGAGGATGTGGTCAGCATCTCAAAGGCATTACTCAGAATCAGTTTGGTTCAGAGGAAAGTAATAAGGCTGAGATCTATTCCTGCATGGCTCCATTCCTCTCTGCCAAAGATTCCCAGAGGACCACCTTTAGGACCTTGGCCTTAGTTAGGCACTAACTGACCAGCAGAGTTTGAACCCAGATCTCTCAATCCTGGCCTTTCCCCATGGGTGACTGCAAGAGAAGACACCAGAGAACAAGCGACCTCCTCCTTGGGAACACAGCTTACTACAGTGTCTCTGGTTCACTGGGATAAAACTTAATAAATAATTGAGTATCTTTTGGGTTAAAGCATGCCTTTATATACTCTACATCCTGACTATGTATAGCAGAGGATCAGACATGGCCTCTGAATGGAAGAATGGAAGAACCAATATACTATTAGTTCTTTACTGGTTGAGATTCAGAAATGTGTTTGGAAAATTCCAGAAAAAATGAGAAATGTTATGATAGAGGGAAAAGCAAGGAGTAGAACTTAATGTAAACCAAGGCAACAGGATTCACAGAAAGTTTCCTGAAGAAGGTAGTGCCTGAGATGAGTGAGCTTAAAGAATGGATGGATGTTAGCTAGGTGGAGGATGAAGGTAAGAAAGGTAATCTCAGGTAAACTAACAGCATAAGGGTCTGATGTATAATACCTTCAAATGATGCAGAGGAAAATACAATAATATTGATAGCATTTGAATATGAACTTGGCTATGGTGGGTGAAAGGTGGAGAGGAGGGCTATAAAAGCAGGTAAATATGGAGAGATTGGCAGGAACAAGGTCACAGAGTGACTTACATGCTAAGTTAAAGAGCTTGGTCTTTGTCCTGTAGACAGCAGGGAATCCCTGGAAGGTTTTGCACTGAGGTAATATTTGTTTCTTGCAAGTTTCTCTACCTTCTGATATATAAAGCAGATCTAAAGCTACTAGTCTGGTGGTATAGAGCACTTAGCTCTTGGCTGTTGCACTCCTTCCAGTGGGGGATGGTGAGAATGAACACTAGCAGTGAGAATGGAGAGGACAAAAAACAGGCTTAAGAAATATTTGGAATACAATATCTGCAAGATTGGTGACAGATTGACTGGAAATAGCATCAGGAAAAATATCCACACTGACTTTCTCAAATTTTCTGTTTTGTTATGTTTTTGTGACTCAGATTGTAGTTCAGCCTACACTTATTAAGTACCAATTATATTCTGGGCCTGTTCTAGGCCCAGAATATATAATCACACTTCACTTCCTAGTAAATAACTCTATGGACAACAGATAAGGTAATGAAATCTTGGGAAGAACCAACTTGTTTAAGGTGGTAAAGACAAATACCATATTATTTCACCTTGAAGTGGAGCCTAATCAATAAAACAAATAAGCAAGCAAAATATAACCAGAGACATTTAAATTAAGAACAAACAGACAGCAACCAGAGGGAAGGTGGAAGGTGATAATGTGGGGGAAAGGGTTGCAGGAACAACTATAAAGGACACATGGACAAAACCAAGGAGAGGAATCAGGGGAAGAAGGTGGGGATGGCTAGGATGGGTGGGGGAACTGTGGGGAGAAAAGGCAGACAATTGTACTTGAACAACACTAAAATAAAATAAATTTAAAAAGAACTCTCATGTAAAAATACATAATAAATATAATAAAAAAGATGAGTCAGTAGCAGAGATTGAAGTCATTTGCATTTGTTTCACTGAAGAGATAGACTTTGCTAAGGATTTGATTAACTCACAAGGCATATTTGTAGTTATTCCAAAGAGAAACATTGTGGAATAAAGATAACTTTATATAGATCTCTGTCTTTATGTCACCAATCCTACCTACTAGTTAAGTTTGGAGCCTTCCAAGTCATTGGTTTTCAATGTAAGCTGCTCATTGGAATTACCTGAATAACCTTAGAAAACACTGCTGCCTATGTCCCATTCCAAGAGATTCTGATTGAATTGTTTTGGAATACAGCCTAAGCATCAGGATATTAAAATCTGCAGGTGATTACAATGTATAGCCAAGACTCAGAATCATGACCCCATGCACCAAAACAAGCAGCTAGTGGTCCTCACTGAACTCTGTTTTGACCTTATCTTCCTTCTTCTGCCTTCGCTAGTCTGACTCTCACATGAAATAAGAGCATCTATTTTCCCCAGCGTGGCCCTCCTTCCCTGCTGCAGCCTCCCCGTTGCTGGTGGTCTCATGTTCTCAGCACAGACAGATCTGCTACCTAATTGCCTGCTTATTTGTCAAGTGGTTGTCCCCAGCAGATGTTCCCATGTGGGAACTTGGAGACCAGCATCTGTATCCAAACAGCTGATTGCGTCACTGTGCTGCTTTTGATCTTGTCGTGACGGGGCACCTCCCAGGCCATAAATGATCTTCCAAACCTGACCTCAGGATGAATTTTCTGATCCTTTTTTTTACCCCAACTTTTTTTCCCAGTGATCTTTAGAGGTCTTAGAAATTCTGCATATGTATGCTTGGATTTCTGTTTTCCTCAGCTTCCTTCATTGTTGTTGTTTCTGTTGCCTTTGATCTTTCTCTTAGAATCACACAGAGCATGACAGGAGCCTCAATACCTTCATGGTACAAACATGCTAACTAGGATCCCAGAGAGGAAAAGGGACTTGGTCTAGGTCAGGGTATAGCCATTCAAGGACAGAGCTGAGATTTAGTTCTTCTCTTTCTTATCTCCATTATTGTATGCCCATTACTGTACTCAGACTCACAGAAATATCCATGGGTTCTATGCCTAATTATGAAACCTCCTAATGATATGATGTTTGACAAGTTATTGTACCTCAGTTTGCAAGAGAATAATAATCTGTGTTTCTTAGCATCATTCTGAAGTTTAAAAGTACCGTGTATGAAGTACATAGCACAATGCTAAAGGAATGGTTTAAAAAGCCATGCAAACACGATGGGACATTGGCAATGATGTTTAGCACAGTGATGGGGTACACCAGCGTGTGAGTTAGATATTCTGAAGTTTTAATGAGTACGGCTGCTCATTAGTAGAGTTTCCTTGGTCAAGTTGCTTCAGTTATTTCAGTCTCCTCATTTGCATTTTTAAAATGAGAATAAAAGTAACACTAACCTCACATGGTTGTAATAATATTGGGTGATTTTTACACAGCCTGGCACACAATGAACATAGGGATAATGATGAATACTAGGAATGATGATGAGAGAGGAGGAGAAAAATAAAAGGGCATAATAATGTGTTATATCACTTAGAGCATTGCATGAGGATTCAGGATGTCTACTTTTTAATCATAGCTGTGAAACTAACTTGCTGTGTGACCTAACAAATTCCTTTCTGTCTCTATATTTATGAGGTATTACCAGGGTGTCTAGATGGTCTTTGACTCTTCCTTCATACTGTAAGCAATCTATCAGCAAAGTTATCTGCTTATCTCCCAGCTCCTTCATCAATCTAGGGACATGCTATGTCAGGGTCCTTCTGGCTGCATGAAATATTCTGCCTTTGACAGCTTCTTCCCTGTCTTCCTTGCCTTTGTGGTGTGGCCTTGCTCCTGCTACCTTTTAGTCTCTACATCAGGAGGCAGGCTAACCCTCTCCTAAGATTCCTTTCTTAGATGTGGGGAGAGGGGCCCGGGAACCCAGACTTGTGGATGAACCACGAGTCCTTTCAGAGATAAGCTGTGAGCTCCTTCTGAGAAGGCAGGGCTGTCAAGTGGAAACACTGACAGCAGCCTCAGTCCCAGCCATGTAAACAGTATTACTGCAAAGACATATATTTAGCATCTATGACATCAGCCAGCTTGATTTACCTTGATTAATGGAGCAATTTGCTGTACATTTTTCCAAATGCTGTAATCAATTAGAACTCAAAATAGATTAGAAAACCCTCTATGGTGTGGCCACAGTCCAAAAAGGCTAATCCATCTTCAAATATACGTATATATCATTTCCCAACCACGCAGTGGATAAAGATTTGCGTCTCAGAGAAACTCAGAGTGCTTCAGGTTTGTACAGTTGGGCAACAGGCACTTTTCCCATCAGATATTACTTAAAGGCAAATCACAAGGAAAGGAGCTTTGTGATTGCTTCTTCAGTTTTGTGTAGCTTCTCAGCATCTCTCTGCTCCTAGGTTCTTCCCTCTCTATCCCCACAATCTGTTTTTTTAAAGACCCACCTGGTTAGAGACCTGTTGTAGGAACAGGATAGACCCTAACCCCTTAGAATGGCATTACTGTTTCATCGTCATCTCATCCTGTGTTCTTATACATATAATTAATCCTCCTCAAAGTCCCCTCCAAATATGTGTTACATTTCCTTACCACTCTGCATCTTTTCCTAAAGTTCTCTCAGCATATACTGTTAGAATAAAGAACAGGTGTTGACTGAGCATTTATTATAGATGCAGCACAGCACTATAATGCTCAGCCTATGTTATTGCCCTTTATACCCTTAGTCACCCCATCAGACCTGAAAGTTAAAATGCCTGCCCAAGTGTATACACAGGTAAGTGGCAATGCTAAGATCAAACCCAAGTCTATCTGACCCCAAAGTCCTTGCTCTCTCTTCCTCTTTCCATATCATTCCTTCACCTTTCACTCTTTTCTTACTTCTCATCCTTCCCCGTATCTAAAGTTCTCATGGTAATTTGTCTAAGAGGAAAACAATTTCTTAGACTTACTGACCGTTAGATGTTACAAGCTAAATGTGTAGCCCATTCACATGTGAAGTCAGTCCATGTTCATTACACTCATTCTATAACAATTAGATGACCTGCTAGTCAAGGTAAAGCCCATTCCTAGGCCCTACATACAGCACAGTGAGATGGAGTATTGTCTAAAGAATGGACATAACAGAGTGCTGGTTGACATAGAATTTAGGATTAAATTCTAGATCTTTTCCTAACCCTGTGTTTAATTTGGGGTCTTTCAGAATCTACACTTTGTTGTCAATCAACAAGAATAATAATATGTACATTGACGCCCATGTAAATTGAATTGATGCAAATATGTGAACATGTTGCATCGAATGTTGTTTATCCCACCTTGTATCTGACCACAAGGAGTGTATGACCTAGTAGCTCATACTTTAAGCTGCATGTAAAACTATAAGACGTGAAACAGTGTGAGTTCCTGTGAATTCTGAGCAAGAGTTAGAGGAAGACTGACCATAAAATCACTGAGATTACTGCCTGCTTCTTCATGACTTCCCCCAGGATTTTGCCAAATGCCTGTACAATAGGTGGCCCTCAAAACACACTTACCAGTGAATAAATGTTGTGGTTGTTGCAGAAGCAGCACCAGGTCAGAACCCCAGCTCTATTCCTCACAGACATTAGCAAGTAAATTCAACCACTTGAGACCTCCATTTCTTCATCTTTAAAAAGAGGATGTTAAATCCCTGACTTCATGACATTGTTATGTGGAGCAAATAAAACTGTCCACATGGAAGTGCCTAGTAAACAATAAAGAAATGTGTATGTATAAGGAGATAAAGACAATTGACTTGAATTCTTAAAGAAAAGCATAGGCATGTAAGTACTGTACTTTGAGGCTCTCAGGGGACTCCCATCCAAAATTCTGCAATTCAAAGTGCAGTGGTTTATTCCATTTTTACAAATGACCATTTATCTTCTTGACCTGACACTTAGCAAATGAACCACAGAATCCTTCAATCCACTGCTTAGCGTATTTTTGGCAGAAAGAACATAAGAGACCGATGAGTCCACCCAACATACATCATTGTACTGATGAGCAGCCTGACCCATAGAGGGTGGGGACAGGATGTTTCCCCCTTACCCGACACTTAGCACAAAGCTGTGTCTATTATGTAATCATTAACTGTTTGGTGGACTAGTGAATGAATACACATATTAAATTTGTTCAAGACATCCTTAGTACCTAGCACAGTACATGATCCATAGTAAGTGCTTATTTGTTTGTTTATCAAATGAATGAATGAATCAATGAATGATCATCTGGCAAGTTGGGAGCAGCTCTGGGACTCAGGCGCTTTACCTTGTAATCAGTTTCCCATTATATCACGTTAGTGTTCAACCCTCCTTGCATTTACTAATTGACTTGAATTTGTGCATTTTGCCTCTATATCTACAACTTTAAATCCTTAGAAGAAGCAAGGGACCATATCTTCTGCCATCATGTCTCTTGGATCCTGCAGTTTGGAATTGGTCATCCAGTAGGTAATCAATAAGTTTATCTTGATTGTCTGAATCTGGGCAAATTAAAGAGGCTATTTGGACAACAACTCCTGAGGAAGCGCCTGGGTAGGAAGTGCTTTGTGTGGTCTGATAATGTATTTATTTACGAGACTAAATGTTTATCTAAGCCTCCAGCAGGTCTCTGACTTCATTTTGGTGTCTGTATGCATGTGTGTTATTTTCCATGGTCACAACAGCCCCATCCTTCTGGGGTCCAGCTGGGCTACATAGTAATAAACAAACACAAAAATTGGCTCACTTCTTGACAAGAAGCAACCCAAAGCCTTTAAGAAATTCTTCTCTCAGTGGTGAATGCACCAGCATCCAGCTAGTTCAAGTAGGGTTCAAGTAAGCACTCTAACTTTGTGAAAGTTATTTATGACCAATACAATGAAGCCCCTCTACCCACTCAGTCACTGAGCATTTGAGATGTAGCCATTTTAATTTCCATCTGTTCTTCGACAGCATTCAACATCAGGTTACTTTGACAACTTCAATGATTAATTCAGGGCATGAGCAATTCTCCCCTTTTGTTTCCTTAATAATATCCCTGTGCCATTTAAGTATTCAATAGGAGCTGATACAAATAAATCATCATACTTTATTCTGAATGGTGGAACTAAATTCAAAATGACTGTCTAAAATATCTTACTGGGTGTTTTGAAGAGGTCAAATCATTTTCCAAGGTTCATCACATCTCATTGCTCATGACACCTCTTTCATGTAGTCAATCCCATACAGTCCAGAAACCCATTCTACTGGAACAGGTGAGTTGCAACTGGTAGACCAATCCATTCATTTGAAGAGAACTGAATATATCAGCCTGGGCTGAGAGAGACAGAGTGAGAGAAATTGAGTGGAGCTCTCATCCTAGCATGAAAAATGAACCCTGAGTATCCATTCTAAGGCACCAGTGCGACAGGGCTTACTGACAAAGAAGAGGACACATAGTGCCCCAGCAGCGCAGAGGGAGAGGTGGCCACTCCCAGAAGTGGACCAGAGGAAGGAAATGAAATAGGGGAGGATTATTGAAGCGGGTAACACACAATCTGGGTCAGAAGTGTGTATGCAGTACTAATCAGTTACAAATGAGGGACAGAGAGAGGAGCACAACCCATGGTCTGCACCGTCCCCTCCCTGTGCCCTCTTGCTTTATTACAATCCCATGGTGCTAAGTGTCTAACTTTCAGGGCTACTCTTGGGAAAACAGCAGTAGCCAAATTCACTCTGTGTCAGACATCATTTGAGGCACTTTACACTTGCTAGCTCCTTACCACAAAGGTATATATACAACACACAGGAGGTAGGTATTATCCCCACGTTTGTGGACATGAAGACTGAAGCTTATATAAAATTTGCATCATCTGTCCAACATCACAGAGCTAATCAGCTGGGCTCCATCCCAACTGTCTTCTACTTTTTAAAATTACTTTCTTAAACACCATGCTAACTACCTCCTTGGTCATAGAGTTTAATTGTTCCATGGCAGAAATGGGGTCAAGGGCAAAGGGAGGGAGGAAGCAGCTGGGGAGATGTCCCTTTGGAACTCCCCAGGGCCAGGCATATTCTCTGTAAACATGCTCACAGGAGACCGAACTCTCATTCTGCACCATCTGAGCCTGTGCTCAAAGGAGACTGCAGAAACTCACATTTGTTGAGTGCTCATTCTATCCAGACTGCACTCTGGTGTTTTAATTCACTCCCCCAGGTTGGCCTTATAAGAAACTTTGGACAAGTGATTATTTCCTACAATTTGTAGGTGAAAAAATCTGAGTCTTGTGTAGTTTCAGGATTTGCTCAATTTCCCACACCAGTTACAACCAACGCTAGGCTTCACAAGTAAAATATTCCCCCAAAGTCCATTTTCTTTTTACTCCCTTCCACTGTAGATTATTAAGTATCTGAGAGCATATGGCGTAATGATCATGATGAAAAGGAAAACTAAGAAAGGGGGGGAAAGAAACCAAGATACAGAGGACAAGGAGAAAAAGGGGAGACAGAGCAAAGGTAATCAGAATGTGCCTATACACATTACTTATATACTTTCAAGGAGCAGTAAATATTGAGAGATATGTCTTAAGACAGGACACAGCCATAAACATTCAGGGGATGTGTTCTGACCTGGATTTGGAACTAGAGAGGGAACATAGCATGAGAGTGAGTGGGGTTTTCAGTGCTCTGGGATACCAGATTGGACACAGGAAGAAAGGCTGACTGGCTGACCTGGAGTGGCAATGGACTTGGTTATTACATAGTAATTTGCCGAAATATCCTAGGCATGACTACATAGTCCTCTTACCCTGACTGTCCACCCCCTTTGTTTATTAAATTAAATGATGAATAAAAGGTTCAGTCTTTTTCTATAAGCCTAGGGGATTTATTAATCAAATAATAATTGCCCTCACCTCAAGTTATGTTTTCATTGTATTTGTTACATGTCTTCTGAGCTCCAGCTCTGTTGGAATGAGTTTTGCATCTCTGCAAGATCCGTTAAATCCCTCTACTTTGCTGACAGCGAGCAACTCAGAAACAAAAAAACTCCTTGAATCTATAACATATTTCCCTGCCTCCTTCCTTCCTTTTCCTCTCCTCTCTAACCCCTCCCCTAGAGAATGCCAGAGAAATAAAAATAAAGCCGTAATTAAGAAAAGGACCAAGAATAAATTCCATGCATTTAACTGAAGTTCCATCTCTGAACCCAAGAGGATTGGCGCATAGCTGTGGTTGTGCAAGAGGAAGCGCTCAGGGAACTCATGCTGTGCTTTCAACACAAATACAGCTCATAAGGAATAGTTTATCACTTAAACCATCTCTTTAATTCTGCAGAGTAAAGGCAAGACCTCAAAAAGGGCTCAGATACCACCACCGCCACCACCGGGGTCTCCCATTTCTGGAACCCCTCTGGCCCAAATAGCTCAAAGCAATTCACAAATATTTATTGATGGAACCCCATGACCCATACCCCAAGTGAATACTTTAATATCCCATTCTGCAGAGGGCAAAATGGTAACATGGAGGAGTTCAAGGCTCTTGGCTGCCTGCCATGTGGAGAAAACGAAATAGTGGCTGAATTCTGAAAGCAAAGCATCACCAGGTGCACAGTGGATTGCTCAAAAACTATGGTGAAAAGAGCACAGGGCTGAAGTCCGGAGACCCACGCTCTGATTCCAGCTCTGTCCCGCAGGCGCTGGGTGACGGTGGCCAAGTCACCTCTTCTCTCTGGGCCTCAGTCTCCCTGACTGTAAAATGGAAGGCTGAACTAAAGGGCCATAAAGTCCCTTGTCCCTCTGAAGATGATGGACCTCTACATCCAGCACGCCAGAGCTCGAGGCAGGATTTCTTATCGCTGAGACTCCGGAAGCACAAAGCATTCCTGCTGCTGGAGGGCTCTTCTCCTCCCCTCCAGCCCAGCCCTCCAGCCCAGGCCTGGTGCCACCCACGCTCCCACAGGGTGAGTCCGCGGATCTGTGGCAGTCCAAAGGAAACGTGCAGTCTTTAGAGCTCGGGATTACTTGCTTTTCAACATGGAAGAGGTTTAACAAATATTTCATAAATTACCAGATCCTGTGCAGCTTAATCTCCAATTCATCTGCCTTCATCTGACCAATAAGACTGTAAGGATCTTGAGGACAGAATAAGGAATGTACTTGTTGAACCTTAAAAGTTGCAATACATCCCTAACCTTAAATATCTATTAATAATTGCCTTTTTCCTATGTCCACCTAGATTTTAAGACTTGGATGGTATGTGACCAGGCAGCTGATGTGTAATGCGTAGGTCCACGTCAATGCAATGTCATTCAATTTAGGAAGTGATTATTGATCATCGACTCTTTGCCAGAAACTACACTAGCGTCTTGAGTATGTTGTGCTCCATGGAAGAATCAGGCAAGGAGAAAGGCAACCTCGATACACTGAGTTTAGTTCAAGACAAATAGAGGGTATGAGACAAATAAAAAATAAAAAGGCCAATTATAGCTCAGATTTCTGGTCAGCTTGCTTTATGTTAGACCCTAAAGTAAGAAAGTTATGGCACAAGATTTTGCATCACAAAGTTTATTTGGTTATTGTGTGTGTGGTGGGGGGGGGGGGAGGTGGAGGTCATAGCTGCCTTAGTGGAAAACCTAGACACTGTTTTAAGCATAATGCAGTTGGCACGAACCTAGTTTCCAAACTAATGGATACCAAGGTGTAGACCAGCCTTAAAGAACAGTAGGTCATCTGAGATAATCCCATGGCTTCATCTATAGGAACATTTCTCCCCCTTCCTGGCTGCTTTCCTTATTTATAAAAGGGCAGCTAGATAAGATGATTCTAATGACCCCTTCCAGCTCTGGTGTTCTCCACATGCAACACAAACCATGTCTTCTCTGTTACCTCCCACCACACTTACTGCTGGGCTGGGCACTAGGCTGGAAGATGGGAGGGAGGCAGGGAGAGACTGAAGGAGGAGCAGAGGAAGGAGGGAGGGTTGGTTTCTCCTTCCAGGGACTCTGAATGTGGGGGAGAGGTACAATTCAGAAACAGTCAGAAAATAAAGAGTAGCAGTGGAGGAACTGCCATTATACATGCACTGCTTGGGATGTATTAAAAGTTATTGTCTCTCTTGTCCTGGCTGGTGTAGCTCAGTGGATTGAGCACAGGCCTGTGAAACAAAAGGGTCGCCGGTTCGATTCCCAGTCAGGGCACATGCCTGGGTTGCAGGCCAGGTCCCCAGGAGGGAACACATGAGAGGGAACCACACATTGATGTTTCTCTCTCACTGTATGTTCTTCCCTTCCCCTCTCTTTAAAATTAATAAGTGACATTTTTTAAAAAGTTATTGTCTCATGTGGTTATGTGGATACAACGCTTATCAGAAGTATTTGGGTTCGAGTTTTAGCCTTTTAGGTGAACAACTCATAGATTCTTTGGAATTCACTTTCTATCTTAATTTCTCCTCTATAAAAATAGAGTAACCTTGATTCTGTTCAATTGGATGTGTTAAATAAAATAATTGAGAGAGACATGCTTTGTAAACTATACAACACTATGCAGAGGTTGGTTATCATTGCTGTTGTTATTTTTATTATAAAGGGGTGTGATGCCTTAACCAATGATGCCATTATAGATATTTGCAGCAGGTCAGAAGGGGAAGAGTTTGGGGTAAGGGAGTCATCAAATTGCCTGTTCTTTTATCAGCTGTGAGCTCAGCCTGTGCACTGTGGCTTCATTCGCAGAGCAGTGAGCTGAAGCTCTAAACTACTGGTGGGCTCTCCCAGGCCCATCGATCCTGTACACTCAGAGGAAAAGCTGCTAATAATTTCCAGTTCACCCTGGAGGAGAGATACGCATAGCACTGTGATTGCTCATGACCATCCAGGGGCCTCAGTCAGTGAATTTATAGAGGGTCGGTCTGCGTTTTGAAGCAAGATAACTAAGCCTCCAGAGTTCACCCTGAATAGTGAAAAAAAATTTTTTTTACGGATATGTGAGTCGTCCAAGCTGGGATTTATGTAGAGGTTTAGGTCTGTTAATGTGGAAGGTAAATTTTTAGTTCACACAGATCAAACCAACGGAAACCAAAGCTAGGATATCAGCACCATCTAGTGGGTGTATGTAGCCAGTGCAGACACTAGAGGAGGAAAGGATGGGCAAAGGAAAGGTACGCTGTCAGTCAGCTCTGGGGAGGGACTGAGTAGGAAAGAGGGCATGTAAAAAGGCACCGGAGTCAGTAGCCCTGGCAGTCAGTGAGCGTCAGCACGTCTCAGCCACAGATAATGGCATCCTGAGACATCAGATCAAGGAAATAATCCTGTCAGCAGCCACATACTGTCTCAAACTAAACTAATTCTCAATTGTTTGGCCTGTACAGTGCGGATGAGCATGCCTGCTCTATAAGGTCGATGGTGATATTACATTAGAGTGTGAATTTATAGGCATTTCAAAATTTCCAAAATGTGTCTACATGGAAAATCCATTTGGTAGCTACGGACTTGATACCAGTTACTTCCCTTCCCTGGGCATCTTCCTTAGATCTCCCCACGAGGAGCCATCAGTACC
Source organism: Sturnira hondurensis (assembly GCF_014824575.4). Taxonomy (NCBI): domain Eukaryota; kingdom Metazoa; phylum Chordata; class Mammalia; order Chiroptera; family Phyllostomidae; genus Sturnira; species Sturnira hondurensis. The sequence goes on along the minus strand of NW_028083079.1, from coordinate 1,994,025 downwards.
TTTGGTTTCCACCTAAGACGCTGGGGCCCAGTCTGGGTTAGTGACAAGCCCAAGGTCACGCAACTGGTCCGTGGCAGGACTAAGCTTGAACACCACTTTGATATGCTCCAAAGCTCTCACTATTCTACTGGGCCAGGCAGTAGACATTCAATGTTTGCTCTTTCTTCCCCTTTTTTCTTGTGCTAAAGATGAACATTTAGGTTCTGTAATACACCTGGTTTGGTGCATATACTATCTAGTTCAACTTTGAAATACTGGTAGGGTTACTTTTTCTTGTACAGATGAAACAGCTAACGTCAAAGAAACTAAATGATCTACCAGATATCAATAATTAGTGAGAAAACTGGGATTTTGACTTTCTTCTTACAGGGCTACTGCTTGAATCCACTGTCTGCTGGTTGATTCACTCATCCTTCATCCCTAATTGTGAAGTATGCTTCTGTTTCTGTTTACATCCCAAGAAGTACTCGTATATTTAAGTAAAGCCCCCTGCAAGAGTTAAGGTCTCCAGCTCATGTAATTGTGATCTATTTCTCTGCTCATGGAAGTTAGATTTAGTGTACAGAAAAGCCTCCTACAGCTTGGGGACTGTGATCTGTCTCCTAAGTGCTGGGGGACAAGCGGCTGGATAGAGGCAAGTTCAGCTATGAGCCCCCTGAAGCAGTCATTGCTCCATAGTTAGTTTTAAAAAGGAACACCAAAGGGCCTGCAAAGGCAGCTACTGGGAATGGATAGGAAACACATACACACACAGAGGCCGTCATGTTCACTCTAGGTGCTGTACCAGGTACTGTACCGAGGGGCCAGAGACACAGAGTCTGCAGACAAAAATCAGCTTCCTTTACTCCAGCATCCCTGATAGAACTAGGTATTTTCTCAAACCCTTAAGGGTCTGACCCAGAGAGATGAATTTGTCCATGGTGTAAAGAAAAGGTTCTGCCTAGCCGTTGCTTCCCTCTAGTGGTCATATTGCCTTCAGCAAGAAGATGCATATGGTCACACCTCAGAATTAAAACTGTAAACAGAAAAATCAGACATTATTTGAGCAGGGCCTGCCTGGCGTGCTCATTCAGACAGACTCAGAGGAGTACGATGGCCACAGGAACAGCAACACGGTGTGTTGGGAGTTACATGTACTCTGGTCTTTGCAAAATACGTGGTCTGAAATCCATGTTAGAGGGGAAACTGAAATTGAAAAATTTCTGAGCTGAGATTCATATACACACACGTGCACACTCCTCAGAACACAGTTTGAGAAATGCTGTGTAGTGTTCTTTTTCCTGCACCTGAAGATTAATTTCCATTCTAAAGATGGGACAGTTGAGGCCCATAGTAGTAGTCACCACACAGTAGTCCAACATACAGCTTGTACAAGGACAATGCCTCTTAGAAGTTGTATCAAGACAGAGCTTTCAACAGCCTGTGGGCCTGCATGAATCATGATGACCATGCCAACCCATAATGGACTCTATCGAGAACAAGCAATAGACTCTGTGAAGTTCTTGAGATCTTTGGTTATCGTCTACTGCGGCACGATCTCACCTACCTAAGTAATACACCACACCTCCCATTAGCTAGCTTCTGTCTTCTCCCTTTGGGTTAAAGGGTGCAAGGCACAAGGAGACTGGCCATTTCTTATGCCTAATTGACTTATTCTCCAGTTCTGGTAGAGAATTAGGACTGTTTTCATGTGTGTGTTTGTTTTGTTTCTCTCTGCAAGGCAATTTCCCACACTCCTTGGAGGGCCACATTGAACATCTCTCTCCTGCAGTTTCCTTGACCCCGAAGTTTTCCAGCTCCATTCTGGGTGTCTGTGGGAACCTGCCTTCATTCAATGGTACACCACCAGTCTCTTTTTGCTGAATTCTCCTTGATCCTTCATACAGGACCCACCAAGACGCTGCTTGGCTCTGCGTCTGCCTTAGGCCTCATACTCTTCCTTGGGAAGTGTAGGTTCCTTGCCCCAGCAAACTGTCACTGCAGGTCAGTCACTGTCGTAGCTCCTCCTGGCTCTGATCCACAGTTAGGCATGTCTTCATTTACTGGATTGAATGCAGGCGCACTTTCGACCAAATTTGTTGAAAATTTTTGTTGACTTTTTTCTTTGTTTGAATTTAATTCCTTTTTGCTCATATCATTTTTTCTTTTGTTTTCCACTTTTTAAATGTTATTGTTGTTCGAGTACAGTTGTCTGCCTCCCCTTCTCTTCTCCCCCACCCCAGCCATCTCCACCTCCCTCCCCTGCTTCCACCCCCCACCCTGGTTTTGTCCATGTATAGTTGTGTCCTGTATAGTTGTGTCCTGAAAACCCTTCACCCGTTTCCCTCCATTATCTGTTTAACTCATTAATTCCATTTTCCTTAGTGTTGTTATTCCTAATTTGTTATATGGTCGAAATATTGATCTATAGCTATTTATCTTTAATAATATGATTATTTGAGGCCAACATGTCCCTTAAAATTCTGTTTTCACTAGAGTTTTGATGGGCTGGTGTTTCATTACACTAATACTTTTACTTTAATAAAATTTTCATGTGATTGTGTTTTTTCATTGACAAATACAGGTGATGTTTCAGATAATATTTTCATTATTTATTACTAACTTAATTATCCATTGTAGTTGAGGAGTAGGTGCCATATGAAGTATGTTAAGTGTTGCTTTATGACGGAGTATGTATATAGTATATGTGGTCTATCCAGAATGTATACAGTCATGTACTGTGAAAAAGAAAGACATTTCCATTAATTTAAGAAGATCCAAGATATAAGCAGCAGTGTACAGAGGACAATGATTCCCCAGTCCCCTTCAAAGTAGGCACCTTGGGACCTCACACAGTTCTCCCAATCACCATCACCTGCCCTGTAGTATTTTCCTTAACCTCACTGACAGTCTGAAATCTCTTCCCTTTCAAGGGTGATTTTGGTTTTCGGAAAAGCCAGAGATCACAGGGCACCAAATGTGGGCCCTAGGGGGGCTGAGTCACCTGGCTGATTTGATGTTATACCAAAACACTCTTCATCAGATGTGATGCATGAGCAGGTGTGTTGTCATGTTGAAGCTGCTAATCACCAGTTGCCCTTAGCTTCTGAATCATCTGAATAGATTCCTGCAGAGAAATATTCAAGTTTAACACAAAATTTAATACAGATTCATTGCTCAGTTATTTTTAATGTGATGGCCACACCGTACACCTGCTCATTCAACTAGTACAGTGAAGTCGTCATTGTTCACATATGCACATTGCAGTGCACTCTCCTTGGCTGCCAGGTTACATGGATGTCACACAAACGGTTCTTGTTATATCAACAATGGCTGGGCTTTTTCCTTTTTCTGGGCAGACTGTATATTTGAAAAAATGTGTATTCTCTAATGTTGGATGTATGGTTGGCATGCAGAATACTAGAATAATTAAGAGTGCAGATTCTAACATCAGAACGCTGGATTTCATATCCCAACTCTGCCTACTACCTGTGTCAGTAGAGGCCAAGAAACCAGGGCAGATAATTTAAATTTTCCATGCCTGAGTTTAAACAACTATAAGTTAGGATTTAAGCTAGTCTCTATCTGGTAAGAGGATTAAATTAGTTATTATTTAAAACAGTGCCTGACACTGTGGGAACATCACCCATTGTTTTATTTTCATTAGATCAATTGTATTGATTTTGTTCATCAAATCTTTCATTTCTTTTTTCTGTTTATACATATAGTGAAACAATTATTAAAATCCTTCACAAAAGTTTAACTTGTTGAATTTTTCTGTTTCCACAAAATACTATTTACTTGATCTATTTTGATGCTATTTTATTAGGGGGATACAATTTTATATTGGAATATTTTCCTGGTAAGGTAAAGTCTATCATTACTTCGTAATCTCTTTCCTTAAAGACGCTTATTTTTTAAGGTTTCTTTTATCAGCTATTAATAGAATTATGTAGCTTTCTTTGGCTTACTATTTTCCTAATTATATTTTTTCATCCTTTTACCTTCATCATTACATTGTTCTTATGTTTGAAGTATGTCCTTTGTATAGAATGTACAGCTTTCAAAATTTCAACCTAACAACCACTACCTTGAAACTGGTTAAACTACTTATTTGTATTGTGACTACTGCTACCTTTCTACATATTCTATGCGGTGATTTTTAATGGTTTTCTAAACTTCTTTTTCTTGATGCTTTTATTTTTTAGATTCATTGTTACCTTCTTGTTTGGGGTTTTATTTTGTATTCTATATTTTTATCTCTTTAGTCTGGGATTTAAATACTTATTTCTAGTCGCTAAAAGTTTACCCTCAAAAAGTTACTATACATACTTAGCAAAGTCAACAGTCAGTCATTATCTTAAGTGGCACTGTGAATTCAAGGATCTAGGATTACCATAACTCTGGCAATTGATCCCTGAGTTATGTGATTTCATCAATGGGAGTTTGCGCACTTTGTTCCAGCCCCAAATTAGTTATGACTGTCATTATTGCTTTATACAGATCATACTTGTTTTCTTCCTATACCTCAGACCTGCCTTTGGAAATAATTTTCTTCCTCCTGTAGTGAATCCTTTAGACACCGATTTAGTGACATTTGTTAGTAGTTAAGTTTGTTTATATTTATCTGACTAGTTTTCAATCTCATTCTCTTTCTTGGAAGAGAATTTAGTAGGTAAACAATTATACACATTTGTGTATACATTTGGTGTGTATTTTTTCCAGTACATTGTAGTTACTTTGTTAATGTCCCTGGATTTTTGTTGTCGTTGTTGTTGAAGAGTCTACTCTTCAACCGTTTGCTGTTCCTTTGTAGGTAGGTGGCTTTCCTGTACAGCTGTTTTAAAGATGTGCTTTGGACCATGTGGTGGTGGTGTTCTCCAGCTACAGAGCAGCGTGGCTTACAGACCATTCTGTTCCATTCCATCCTCAGTGTTCCTTTCACTTGTTTCTCATGGAGTCTGTCTCCCTGTTTCTTTGTGCTGTATTACAGCATGATTCTCAGAACTATCTTGTAATAACTTTCTCTTGAGTTATGCCTGATCTGCTGTTTAATCTATCTACTAAGATTTTAATTTAATGGCTTTATTTTTCATTTCTTAGAGTTCTGATGTGTAGAATAGACTTTTGAAAAATGTAGCTAGTCATTTTTTTTCTGTATGTTTTGAGGAAGAGGGAGGAGACAAATTATTTTATATGGAGTAAGGTACAATTGTTTTATATGGAGTAAGGTAGAAACCCAAATTTATTCTTTCCATGTAGATATTCACTTGTCTCAACATTATTTGTTAGAGAGATTTTTATTTCCCACATTGAATGGTCTTTGTACCCTTGTCCAAAGTCAATTGGCCATAGACATTTAGGTTTATTACTGGACTCTTAATTCTATTCCATTTGTATATATGTTTATCCCATGCAAGTGCCACACTGTTTTGATTAGTGTAGCATTGTATTATAGTAAACTTTGAAATTGGAAAGTACAAGTCCTCTAGATTTGTTTTTTTTTTCGCCAGTACAGTTTTGGTTCCTCTGAGCCCTTAGTAGTTCCATATAAATTTGAGATTCAGCTTTTTTCTTTTCTTCAAAAAATGCTGTTATTTTGCTTGCTTGTTTGTTTTGTTGATTGGGTTCTACTTATAGGTGATATTATATGGTATTTCTCTTTCACCTCCTGGCTTGTTTCACTTAGCTTAATGTTTCCAGTTCCAAAATACAACCAGAGACATTGAAATAAAGAACTGACAGTAATCAGAGAGGAGGGAGAAGAGGGATAATAGGGGGACCATCAAGGAGCATTGTATGAAGGACATGTGGACAAAGACAGAGGGGGTGGGTTCAAGGTCGGGATGAGGGGATGGGTGGGGCACGGTGGGGTGAAAATGGAGACAATTGCACTTAAACAATAATAAAAAAATGAAAGATTTTTAAAAATGCTGTTAATTTTAATGGGGATTGAATTGAATATGTAGTTTACTCTGAGCCTTATTGCAGCCTTAGCCATGTTAAGTTTTGCAGTCCATGAACACAGGATGTTCTGTCCACTCATTTAGTCTTTTAAAAACTGCTTTCAGCCCTGGCTCGTGTAGCTCAGTGGACTGAGCGCGGGCCTGTGAACCACAGGATCATGGTTCGATTCCCAGTCAGGGCACATGCCTGGGTTGCAGGCCAGTTCCCAGTTCCCGGCAGGCAGTGGACGCATGAGAGGCAACGATGCATTGATATTTCTCTCCCTCTCTCCTTCCCTTCTCCTCTAAAGATAAATAAATAAAATCTTTAAAAAAATGCTTTCAGCAAAGTGTTGTAGATTTCAGTGTACAAGTCTTCCACTTCCTTCCTCAAATTTATTCCTAGTTATTTGTTTCAGATGCTTTTGTAAATGGATCTATTTTTTTATAATCCCTTTTGGGATCATGCATTGCTACTTTAAAGAAATACAACTGATATTTGTTCATTTATCTTGTACCCTCTCCCCAAATCTTGAAGGTCACCTTTTGTCATTGGGGATACTTTTGGAGAAAAGAATATTAGAAAAAAATCTTAAAGTTTGGGGCCTTGAAATAAAGGTCTCTAATGTAAGATAATTTTTAAATTCCCTAGTATACTGAGCAAGGTTTGGTTCCCAAGCAAAAAGAAGGATAGGAAAAGGTAGGGAATTGTCTTACAGGGGCCTTGCAGGTCTAAATCACGTGCATTTCTCTGCTATCAGTAGAGGTGTCCAAGGAAAACCTACAAGACGGGGAATTTCATCAGATCCTGCATGGTCAGAGGTCAACCTTACTTAAGACTTGGAAGACTTATTAAAAACAAATACATTTCTGCTCCCTCTGTTTCTTGGAAACAAATCATTTTCTTTGAAATAAGTTCTCATTGCCAAGTAGGAATTTTTAAGCTTTTTAAGGTCATTTTCCCCTTTGAAAGTCCAGTGAAAAAAATTACAGCCAGACTTTCAGATTTCAGATATATAGCCATAAACAACACACAATTCCATATAGAAGAATTTTAATTAATAAATTTAGAAGAAGTACAATACATCCTGCAATGTACAGGACAGCCCTCTACAATAAATCCTTATATGACTCAAAGTTTCAAGAGTGCTGAGGTTGAGAAGCCCTTTCCAATGCCAACTTTATTCTCTTAAGAAAGAGAAAGTGTGCCTGTTCTCTCTCTCTCTCTTTTTGCGTATAAATTGATTGCGTTGCGGCATCTTGTGGTTTTGATTTGCATTTCTGTGGTGATTGGTGAAATTGTGCACCTATTCATTCGGATATTTTGTTCTTCTTTTGTGAAATACCCATTCAGATATTTTACTTATTGTGTTCTAGCTTTCTCTGCTTTTTCCTTATTGACTTAAAGTCCCTCATAAAGTTGTTCATAAGTCTATAAGCTTGTTCAATGAATTCATAGATGAACTTGGGGAAAAATTATGTCTTAACACTATTAAGCCTTGCAGTTCATGAATTTAGTATGTCTTTTTACTTATTTAGGTTTAATTTACTTTCAAATGTATTCTGTTATTTACATTTTGATGTCTTAGACATCTGTTATATTTATTTCTTGCTGTTTGTTGTTTTCATTTAATCCAATTTATTGATATGTATTTTAAAAACTTTGTTGAGGTTTACTTGAACAATAATATACTGTACACATTTAGAGTGTACTATTTCACAAGTTCTGACATACGTATACAACCAAAAAACCATCTGTCGGGGCCTAAAGATGGTGAATGCAATCCATCAAGAAAATCGCACCAGGAGGGCTTGGCTGAGGCAGCCCCAAACAGGATGCTGCAGCCGAGCCAGGTAGCCCCCACCCTTGTGGGCATCCCTTGATCACGAGTACTAACTACCAATCAAGATGCTGATCACGCGCCCACCTACCAATCGTCGCCAGGAGCATGCAGTGAGCATGCACAGGACAACCTATCAGAACCACCTCCCCTTTTCCCCTGCCCCCTATATAACAGCCCCGCCCAAAATAAAATTCGTAGCTTGATCAGAATCCTTTGTCTTGCTGCCTTTCTACGCGCCTCTTGCTCCCATCCCTATTCATCCGTTTCAGGTAGACTCGGGACCCCCGTTGACTGTTCCGCGGGACGGAACAACCATCACCATTTTTAAGATAACCAACATATGGGTCTTCTCCCAAAAGTTTTCTAGTATCTCCTATAATCCCTTCCTCTTGTTCGTCTCCTTCTCATCCTCATCCCCCATACCACTGATCTGTTTTCCATCCCTGTACATTAGTTTGTGTTGTCTCCAGAATTATATAAATGGACTCCTATAGTATATGCTGGTTTTAGCCTTGCTTATTTCATTCTGTATATTTTTAGATTTATCTATGTTTCAGTGTGTGCTAATAGTTTATTGCTAATAGTTTGTTGCTAATAGTTTATTGCTTTATATTGCTAATAATATTCTGTAGCATGGTTATACCACAATTTATTTATTCCCTCACCCTTTGATGAACTATTTGGATTGTTTCTATTTTTTGCTATCACAAATACAGTCATTAAGCATATTTGTGTATAAGTCTTTGTATGTGCCTATGCTTTCATTTTTCTTGGAAAATATCCAGAAGAGGAAGGGGCAGGTCATTTGATAGGTGGCATATTTTTAAACTTTTAAAATATTGACAAACTGTTTTCCAAAGTGTATGTATCATTTTACATTCTCACCAGAGGGTTACTAACGTTATTCTGTTTCATTGCCAACACTTGACATAGTCAGTTGTTTTAATTTAAGCCATTGCAATACATGTAATGGCATTCAGTGTGGTTTTATTTTTCATTTCTTAAAGGACCAATATTTCTGAGCATCTTTTTGTGTACTAATTTATAAGACTTACATTCTTTGATAAAGTATCTTTCAAAGTTTTAGATTTTTTCAATTGGGTAGTTAATTTTAAGTCTTATTGAGTTTTAACAGTTATACATTATGAATAAAAATCCTTTAGCACATCTATGATTTGAAGTTATTTTCTGTAAGTCCACATCTTGTCTTTTTTATCTTTTTAACAATTCCTTTCAAGAGCAGAACTTAATTTGATAATACGTACTTTATTCATTGTTTTCTTTCATTCCATTGTATCTAAGAAATCTTCACATAAACCAAGTCCACAAAGATTTCCTTCTATGTTTTCTACTAGAATATTAATTTTTTAGGTCTTACATGTAGGTCTATGATACCTAACAATTCTGGTATATGGTCAAGATTGGTATCTTTACATTTTTCTCATCATTCTGACTTGAGGTTTATATATTTTATCACCTCAAAAACAAATAGGTTTTGGCTTCTTTGGTTTTTCTCTGTTGATTTTTTGTTATTTTATTACACATTTCTCTAAAATTTTCATTATTTTCATAAGATATTTATTGCTATAAAAATTTTCCTAAGTACTATTTTAACTGCATCCTACAAAATTTGATGTTATATTTTTTATTAATTTCAAAATACTTTCTAAGCTTCTTTTTAATTGCTTATTTGATCTACTTGTTATTTATAAGAATATTGTTTAGTTTCCTAATATTTGAGAATTTTTCAGGTATCTTCCTGTTATTAAGTACTGTCATTTTTTGGAATTTTTACTATGTTTTTAAATATTTTTTATCATTGTTCAAGTATAGTTGTCTCCATTTTCTCCCCATTATTCCCCCCATCCTAGCTATCCCCACTCTCCACCCTTGATTCTGCCCCTCTTTGGTTTTGTCCATGTGTCCTTTATTCATGTTACTGAACTCCTTCTTCCTTTTTCCCCCATTACCTCCTCCCACCTTCCTTCTGGTTACTGTCAGTTTGTTCTTAATTTCAATGTCTCTGGTTATATTTTGCTTGCTTGTTTGTTTTGTTGTTTAGCCACCTGTTAAAGGTGAGATCATACAGTATTTGTCTTTCACCACCTGGCTTATTTCACTCAGCATAATGTTTTCCAGTTCCATCCATGCTGTTGCAAAGGGTAGGAGCTCCTTTCTTTCTGCTGCATGGTATTCCACTGTGTAAAGAGACTGCAGTTTTTGATCAACTGATTTATTTGATGGACACTTAGATTTCTTCTAACAGTTGGCTATTGTAAATAATGTTCCTATGGACATTGGGGTGGATAGGTTCTTTTAAATTGGAGTTTCAGAGTTCTTAGGGTATAATCCCAATGGTGGAATTACCAGGTCAAAAGGCAGTTCCATTCTTAGTTTTCTGAGGAAGTTCCATACTGCTTTCCACAGTGGCTGCACCAGTCTGCATTCCCACCAACAGTGCACTAGGGTTCCCTTTTCTCCACATCCTCTCCAACACTTGCTGTGTTGATTTGTTTATGATGGCCATTTTCACTGGGCTGAAGTGGTATCTCATTGTGGTTTTAGTTTGCATCTGTCTGATGGCTAGTGCTGCTGAGCATCTTTTCACGTGTCTCTGGACCCTTTGTACATGACTCCACTCCAGGAAGACAACTAAACAAAGCCAGCTAAAAAATAGGCAAAGGACTTGAACAGGCACTTCTCCAAGGAGTACTGTCATCACTTTTTAAAAGATTTTATTTATTCATTTTTAGAGAGAGGGGAAGGGAGAGAGAAAAAGAGGGAAAAAACACTCGTGTGTGTGATTGCCTCTCATGTGCCACCAAGCAGAGACCTGACCCAAAACCCAGGCATATGCCCTGGCCAGGAATCAAACCAGTGACCCTTTGATTCATGAGCCAAAACTCAATGCACTGAGCCACACCAGCCAGGGCTAAGTACAGTCATTATTAATGGGACCATTTGATGTAAATTGAACTTGATTTATAGTCCTCAGTATGATCTTGGTAAATGTTCTTTGTCCTCTTGGAAAGAAGTATTTTCCTGATGTTGGACAGATGGTATGATGATCAATTAGGTCAAGTTGGTTAATAGAATCACCCACCTAAATAAAGATTTATCTATCCTTATTTATTTATCTTAATGTATTCATCCTGACTGATTTTGTGTCTACTTGTTCTATTGATAAGTAAGGGAAGAGTAATGAAATATATAGCTATAATTGTGTATCAATTTTATGCCAGCATGTATCTGTTATTTGGTGCTAATTTTAAAGAATGTTTGTGTTTCTTAATAAATTGACCATTTTTATCAGTATCAAATGAGCTTCTTCATCCCTAGTAATATTCCTTGCTCTGAAATGTATTCAAGTTAACACTAATTTTAGCCATTCCATCTTTACTGTCATTAGTGTTAACATGCTATATCAATTTTTATTCTTTGTAATTTAACCTTTTTTTGTCATTTTGTGTTTGACATGGTGCTTACATGAGCAACATATAGTTGGATCCTGCTTTTTTAACCAATCTGACCAGCCCTAACTTTTAAGGTGTTTAAACCACTTATATTTACTGTGATTATTAACATTATTGGGTTTAAATCTATCTGTTCTTGACATTTGTCTTATTTTTATTCGATCTGTTCTTGTTTCCTTATCCTCAAGGTCTGATTTCGGCTACATATTTTATATGGTTTCATTTTGTCTCCTTTCTGCTTATTGGTTATACCTCTTCGTTGTATTATTTTAATAGTTGCTTTAGGGCTTACAGTGCTCAACTTTCTATCATCAGAGCCTGGCTTCAAGTGATGTTATATTACCTCATGCAGAGCAGAAGAACCTTGAAATAACATACTTCTCCCCTGCCACACTCGGTGGCATTGCTGTCGTACATTTTAATAACACTATATTACATATGCTACAAACACCACAATATTCTCTTCACATTCTAGAGTTGAAAATTCTTTTTTTAATTTACCCATGTGGTTACTATTTCCAGGGATCTTCATTTCTTTGTGTAGATTATATTTCCATTTGGTATCCTTTTCTATTAGCCTGAAGGGTTTCCTCTAACATTTTGTGTAGAATGGATCTGATCTTGACACATTCTTTAACCTTTTTAATGTCTGAAAAAGTCTATTTTATCTTCAAATTTGAAAGAATTTCTCTGAGTAAATCTGGATTAAGAGGTTTCTCTTCAGTACTTTAAACCTGTTTATTCACTGTTGTCTCTCTTGTTGCACTGCTTCCAGTGAGAAATTACCAGTCATCCTTATCTTTGTTTCTTTCTATGTATTGTATTTTATTTTACTCTCTGGCTTTTAAGATTTTATCCTTATCACATACTTTAAGGAATTAACATTGAATTTATTTTATATACTTATTGTTTTTTGTACTTTAGGTTATGAGTTTCTTGGATCTCTTTGTCATTTGTCATTCTTTGTCTCTTTTGTCTCTTGGTCATTTTCATGACATTTACAAAACCTTTGGCCTTTATCTTTTTCAAATATTTCTTTGCCATTCCCCATTTCAAAGACTTCCATTACTTGAACATTAAGCTAAGTGAAAAATTCCTGAAGCTCACAAATACTCTGCTTATCTTTTAATTACTTATCCCTATATTTTATTTGGGGCATTTTTTCATCACCAAATCTTCAAATTAACTTTTATTTTTATTTGCACCATTTAATTTGCTGTCAATCCCACTCAGTGTGTTTTTCAATCTCAGATGGTGTGGTTTTAATCTCTAGAAGTTAATTTGGAGTCCTTTAAAAAGAACTCCCAAGAGAATGAAAAAAACAAGAAACAGACTAGAAGAAAACACTTGCAAAACACTTATCTGATAAAAGACTAGTATACAAAATATACAAAGAGCTCTAAGATTCAATAATAAAAAATAAACAACTAAAATAAAATATGAGCAAAAGCATTAAAAAATCTCAAATTTGACAAAAGAAATGAGATTTAAAAGGCTGAGCAAACCACAAATTTAAAAAACCTACACCAAGACACAGCTTGAATAGATTACTGAAAACTAATGATACTGGAAAAAAATTTTGAAAGCCGACAAATAAAAATGATATTCTACCTATACAGGAGCACTGCTTCTTAGTGGCAGTGGATTTCTCATCTGAAACCATGGGGGACAGAAGGAGTAGCACATTTTCTGAGTGTTATAAAGAAAACAAACTGTCAATCAATCACTAATTCTATATCTGACACAAAGGAAATGATCAAACAATTTTATAGCATCAGGGAGGAAGAAATAACAATGGAAAGAGCAAATATGTGTTGATACCATAGAAATTATTTGTCCACATAAGCTAATACAGACATGCTGAGGTTTGGCCTGCTTCAAGAATCTGTTCCCTTAACACTAACTGTGCCATGTTGAATGAGTGAGATGTCTTCTGATTGTCCCTGTGAGGATCATTGAGATCAAAATAAACTCAGCATTTGACACTCTCACAATGTCCTGCAGAGATGACTCTTAATTTTTATCATTCAGAGAACTTCTTAGTAAGGTATCACTCATATTCCCATGTCCAGTGTCCTTTTTAAGTTATGAATCCACAGGAGGTAAGGGCATAGCTGTAATGTTAAACTATAAGGTATTATAAGAGTAAGTGTAGACACAGGAAGATCATAAGTCTCAGTTGGCCTGAGAATGTACCAGTTTGCTCTATGTGGTAATTACAAACTGTGCTCCTTTTTACTGTCAAAAGCATCCCAGTTTGGATGTTAAACTATGTCTTGTATAAATGTGGCAAAACCCAAATATCAGACAGGAGTCTGGGCAGGTAGTATGTGGTGTGACACAGATAATGGCAACTGTAAACTGATGAGGCTCTATCTCAGCAGAGAAGTTGCTTCCAGCTAATGTCCATGGGAGTTCAGACTCAGTAATATATTGTGATTTTTCAAAAGAAATGAATCACTGCCATTATAGAAAAATGTGTTTTTTGGAAGATAAGTCTAGGCAAAACTTATGGTAAACGAGAAGGCTGAAGCCTTATAGTGTGCTAAATGGTAGAGGCATGCCCATAAAATAATAGGATTACATGAAAAGAAAAGCCAAGTTGAAAGTATAGTTTTTACGGTAAGTGTGCAAAAGATTTTGATAAGTATAGTGTGGTTATATACAAGGCCTGTCCAGAAAAAGTCCAGCCATTATTAATATAATGAGAATGGTTTGCACCACAATAATGTAACCTGGCATTCAAGGAAAATAGACCGGAATGAGCTTGTGTGAACAATGATGACTTCACTGTACTAGTCAGTGGGGCTGGTAGATGCAGTTGAGCGATCATGTGTACTGTTGATCCCTGCATTTAAAATGACTGAGCAAATAGAGTGAATCTGCATCAGATTTTGAATTATGTTTGAACATTCCCCTGTGTAAATTATTTGGATGATTCAGAAGGTTTTGGGGGATGATGCAATGAGTGCAGCACAATAAAAGTGTACCACAAATGCTTCAAAGACGGTCAAGAATCTGTTGAAAGCAATCCACGTTCTGGAAGGCCAGCCATAAGCAGAACACCTGACAATGTTGAACATGTGCAGGCTGCAATCAATAAAAGTTGGCAACTGACAGTACAAAAACTAGAAGCTGATCTGGGGATTCCAAAAACTACTGCCTGAGATTTTGATGCAGTATCTTGGTATAAAATGTGTCATGGCAAAATTTGTGTCACGGTTTCCACTACCAGGGCAGAAGGAACATCATGCTGCAGTTACTAATGACTTGATTCAAGCGGCTACCAATGAACCAGATTTCCCCAAGAAGGTCATAACAGGAGGTGTGTTTATGGTGATGGTCCAGAAATGTAGGCCCAGTCTTCCCAATGGAAGTTGCCTGGTTCTCCATGCCTGAAGAAGGTGTGGCAAAGTCACAGAAAGATCCATACCATGTTAACTGTGGCTTTTGATTGGGAAAGTGTTGTCCATCATGAGTGTGTCTCTCCAGCCCAAACAGTGAATAAATACTACCTCAATGGTCTTCAGCAGTTGAGAAATGCAATACGATGAAAACAGTCACAGCTATCCAATAACTGGTGATTGGTAGCTTTATCATGACAACGCACCTGTTCATGAATCATCTCTCATACAGAGTTTTTTGATGAAACATCAAACCACCCAGGCGACCCAGCCCCCCAGTAGCCCAGATTTGGTGCCCTGCAACTTCTGACTTTTCCCAAAACTAAAATCACTCTTAAAAGGGAAGAGATTTCAGAATGCCAGTGAGATTCATGAAAATATGACAGGGCAGCTGAAGGTGATTGGAAGAATTGTGTGAGGTTCCAAGGTGCCTTCTTTGAAGGAAACTGAGGCATCATTGTCCTTTGTACAATGTTTCTTGTATTTTTTTCAATAAATGTCTCTATTTTTCATACTACATGGTTGGATACTTTCTGGACAGACCTCACACATGGCTTTCCTTGTTCTGAGGAAATACACTGAAATAATGAAGGGAGCATGATGTCTCCAGCTTATTCTCAAGTGGTTCAAGGATAACATAAGCATTGGTGAGTCTCATATTTAGCAGCCTCTTGTACTATCCTTGCAATTTTTCTATAAGGGCTGACATTTTACCCCCCCAAAAAAATTAATAAAAAAACTTGAAAAAAGAAAACAAACAAACAAAAAACCAACTGTACAACTTAAACCATACATGAAAGTCTGCAGACCCAAACTTTGTACCCAGAATGCAATCTCTCATGTAGCTATATATTCTTATTTTTTAAAGAGAAAACTTGAGACTTTGAGTATGTAAGAAGCATGGAATGCATAAAGGACTTGTCCAAAATGGTTCAGCCAGTCAGTACTTTTCCTTCGTTATATGCTTTTGTTACACGGCCAGCCCCCTTCTTATTCTCTTTTGGTATTCCCCATTCTACATCATTTTAAATATTAAATTCTGGAATAAATACTAGCATTTCAAAAACATGTGAAGAGTTCATTTGCCAATAGAAAGTAATTTTCTAAATTATTTTATTCTATTACTTAGAACACAAGACCTACTGACTTTAACTGGGATCAGTATTTGACTTCTGCATAAGATATTAATTGGCATTGGATTTCTGAGACCATTTCTGATCAAGATAACAGCCTCCCCCAGGAATTCAAATACTGAGAAACTGGAGCCAAGTTAAGGAAATGGAGTACTGAAAGCTGCCAGTAATGCATGCATGAGTTGGGGAGAAAACATGTTTAAGATGACTATAGTATGACATTGAATATCGCGTTCTGTTTTCTTCATAAATTACTCAGCGTGTGGATGAGAAATTATTTGCTGAAAGCATTTGGAACATTTTACCTACCTTGGAATCAATCTAGAGGCTCCAGAAGGGAGAGTTGGCTAGTAAGGATGGTTTTGTTTGGTCTTAGCTAATCACTAAAATATGAAGAAACAAAACAGAAGGAAAGGTTTGGAGCTATTGGAGCTTCTCAATTGAAAATCTCATGTTCGTGGATGTTGAAAATGAATGACTTCCATAATCTTTTGCAAAAGAAAGTGGGTATCTATCATTTCCACTCTGACTGAAATGTTCCATATCTGAAAATCTAATCTCATAATTTCTGTAAGGTATTAAACCAGATATCATTTCTCAAAAAAATGGTTCAGGACCTGGACAGAAAGTAAGTACCCTCTGCAAACTGACAGCAGTGTACTTGATGAGCGTTCTTTGGAAAGACTTCCTTAAGTACCTGTCATCTACCTAGCAATGAAGAGTTACCCCATGTTGCTCCTTCCCATGCCTATTTAAAGTTAATTTATATTTTGAGTCCTTGCTAGGACCGAGGTATTACACTCGGTCTTCTCTATTATCCCAGTCTTCTCTATTTTTCACCCTGTCTATCTCCCTCAGAGCACTGATTACAAGCTGTAAAGACTTATTGATTCATGTATTTATTTGATGATTGTATTCTACATTAGAGGGTAATGTCTATGAGATCAGCCCTCCATTCTGTCTTCACTGCTCTGTGCCTGGCCTCTAGTACCAGGCACAGCCTAGGGACTTAGTGAGGCTTTGTTGAACAAAAGCTGCACTGAGCCAAAGGCTGCCTATCTCTGAAACTGGGCAGTGCAATGTTTAGAAATATTGGCTTGCACCTCCATCCGCCTGGAGCCCGAGTCTGCAGCCCTTCCTAGGTTTGAAAACTTGGGTGAGTTTTTTGTTGAAAACTTTTCTGTGCCTTAATTTAGTTATCTCTGTACATTGGTAATAACCACAGTACCTTTCCCCCCCCAGTTTTTGAGATATAACTGACATGTAGCACTTTGTAAGTTTAAGGTGTACAATGTATTGATTCGATATATATTGCTTCAGCTAACCCCTCCATCACATTACATAATTGTTTTTTTCTTTATGAAAAGAAAGAGAAGAGAAGAGAAGAGAAGAGGGGAGGGGAGGGGAGGGGAGAAGAGAAGAGAAGAGAAGAGAAGAGAAGAGAAGAGAAGAGAAGAGAGAAGAGAAGAGAAGAGAAGAGAAGAGAAGAGAAGAGAAGAGAAGAGAAGAGAAGAGAAGAGAAGAGAAGAAGAGAAGAGAAAGAAGGGAACCCTGTGCACTGTTGTTGATGGGAATATGAACTTGTGCAGCTACTATGGAAAAGAGTATGGAGCTTTCTCAAAAAAACAACCCACTTCTGGGTATATATACAAAGGAAATTAAAATAGGATCTTAAAGAGATACCTGCTCTTCCATATTCATTGCAGCATTATTCCTAAAGCCAAGATATGGAAACCACCTAAGTGTTCATATGTGGATGATTGGATAAAGTTGTGTTATAAATGCAATAGAATATCATTCAGCCATGAGAAAGTGGGAAACCCTGCCCTATGCAACAACTTGTATGAAACTTGAGGGCATTACACTAAGTGAAATAAAGCAGATACAGAAAATACTGTATATCACTTACACGTGGAACCTAAAAAGCCAAACTCATAAATGCAGTAGGGTGGTGGTTACCAGGGGTTGGGGATGGGGAAAATGGAGAGATATCAGTCAAAGTATATAGACTTCTGGTTATAATATTGTATTATATAATTCATAATACCTCTCTCATGGAGTGAGGTGAGGCATTACCACACATGGAGTGAGCGGTCAATAAATGTTAGCGATTATAATAAGAGAGCTATTACTAGCTCAGGTTCACAAGTGAAAGGATTAAAACTCAGAGAGACTATTCAAGAAGACATCGACAAGAAGCAGAACCAGTATTTGAACTAATATTGGTCTTATTTTAAAGCCTAGGCTGCTTGTGCTAACCTATACTGTCTTCCCACTATACCATCACTTTGAACACTGACCCCTAGCAGCCCAATCCAGGGAGATGTCAGGCACACACATAAATGACCCTGTCAAAGGACCAATTGACCACCATGCTGCAAAGGAGAAGTTCCAGGGTTCCTGGTATATAACATAGGGAGCATAATTCCAATGCAGGTACCCTGGAAGCTTCCTGGAAAGGGAGAGATTGGAACTGGGCCTGGGGAGAACCCTGGCAAGTGCCACTTTAAAACCAAGATTCTCTGCTTCCAAAGCAGTCCCTAATCCATCAGTCTAGTAACCCTATCAAAAAAGTAAATGGGGCTGTCTGGATAATGGTTTCCACATGTTCTCTTTTTACATAGTTATAGGCTCCAAACCACCGCAGGCATAGACAAGTGGAATGAGGTCATCATTTTCATTTGCTCTTTTTTATCTTTGCATCTAGACTCTGTGTCTACTTTGTCTACCAGGGCCTTGGGTGAATAGGTGATAATGCCCATTTTTATTAAGCCCCTACTATGTGCTAAGCATGGTAATAAGACCTTTATACGGTGTAACTCATTTACTCCCTCCTAACTACTACATAAAGAAGTATTTCCCTTATCAGAAATGAGAAAACTGAGGCATAGGGAGACTACGTGGCTTGCTGAGATCCAACAGGTAGACAATGAGAAATCAGGGACTTCAGCTGGTGACTGGAACCCGTGTGCTTAGCTCCAGAATTTTGAAAAGAATTAACAAATATCCCAGAAGTAGAGGCAGAAGGGCAAGATGAAGGACAGTTAAGTCCCCTTGAAACTTTCTTGCTGACAAGTCAATACCTCTCATTCTTTTACATCCTCCTTCCTTGGCCCCAGGGTCCTGAGCATCAGCAAGTTGACGATCACTGTGAGTGCCCGAGAAACAGGTTGACTTTACGTGTTACACAAACTGTCATCTTAAATATCACTAGAATTTGTTCCCATTGTCTCCCTCATGTCACAAAGGAATCCTGTAAGGACCAACCCACCCGTTTTATCCAGCGTTACCCTCTCCCATTCATCCTCTGCTCTTCAGTTGGGTCGCGGTAGGGAGCCGTTGGCATGTTCATGAAGTGAGTTGAGAGAGTTGAGTGAAGCAAGTATTTAAGGAGAGAAGCCATTATACCCTAAGGCCTGAAGGGGAGGGGCCAGAGCATGGTTACCAGATCTGGTCAGAGCTGTGATTGTGGGACAGTTAGCCATCATAAAGCTGTGTCATAACAGCGAAATACAACCACTCTCAGGACGAGCACCTGCAGGTAACAGGAGCAGCAGGAAAGACAAATGCCCACACCTGTCTTTCCTCTCATCTTCTGATGCCTGCTGGAAGCAAGAGGGCCAGCAGCCCATGGGACATCAGCAGCAGAGGCTGAGAAGGGAGCTAGCAAAGTCAAAAAAGGCTGATCAACAGAGATGACCCCTGCCTTATTCGTTGTTCTCTTCAGCTTTCTACAAGCGATGCTATACTGAACACCCTAGGTACATCCTTGCATACTAGACCTTTAATTCTGTTAGAATATATGTGTAGTTGTGGGACCATCAACTCAAAGGATTATGAAAGTTTTAAATGATTACAGGTGCTACCAAATAACGTACCTGCCCCCCAAACTGTAGTAATTTCACCAACACTGTATGTATACATACCTTCAACAATAGATGTTTCTCATCTCTTAAATGGTATTTTATCT
This sequence comes from Sturnira hondurensis, assembly GCF_014824575.4. Lineage (NCBI taxonomy): Eukaryota > Metazoa > Chordata > Mammalia > Chiroptera > Phyllostomidae > Sturnira > Sturnira hondurensis. The sequence goes on along the minus strand of NW_028083079.1, from coordinate 1,974,277 downwards.
TGCATTTTCTGAATGATTAGTGAGATTACACAGTATTCCTCTAGTGTATCATAAGATCACTTCTGTAAATTTCCTGTTCCTATTAGGGATATTTAGTGCCTTTGTTGAAAATCTTCATTTCACTTGTCTTTCTTCTTTATTTATATAGCCTTGCCATATATAAATTTTGGATATTGTTGTTATTTGAGTGTCATATTCCCAAAACATATGTCTGACCTTCACCTTAAAACCCTTCCGTGGCTGTCCCTTGCTTTCAGGATAAAGTCTAAATTCCCTCACTGGCTTAAAGGGCCCTTTCATGAAGTAGTTCCCAGCAAGCCTCTCGGCATCATCTCCTGGTCCTCCCCACCAAACTCTCCCTCCAGATCTCAGGTCCAGGTACAAACCAGCCATCCTCCTGCTTTCACCCTCCCTGCACACCCATACACATTCACTTCCTAAAATGACTCTCTTCCCTTCCATTGCCCATTAACTCCTGTCCTCTTTCAAAGATTAATTTCACGGTTGTCTCCTCTACAAGGCTGTATGTGTCCTGGCCTCCCTTGTCTTCCCAGACTGAGTATCAAATGACTATCAGGCACGGTGAACGGGATTCAAGGCACACCACAAACAATATGCTGTGGGTGGGAACCACTGAGACCTAATACCTGTGTCCCAGAGGCACAGTCTGCTGGCCAAGTTACACTGCCCACATTGAACAGTGCAAGCATCAGTGAAACATTAACAATCCCCACTTTGATTTTTTTCCTGCCAGCAGTCTTCCAAGAAAAGAATCAAGGAGGTGATTGTTCCTAGAAAAGCCAAATATCATTTGTCAAAGTCCCTTCACAGTTACTTCAGTAGGCCAGCTGCAACATTCTAAGTTTACACCAGAGAATTGTACAACTGAAATGGAACGTTCTCCAAACGCCACCACCAAATATTGATGTCCTGTGGCCCCAGGCATCCCCTGTGACATAATGAATGAGGATTCCCTGCATAAAGGAGTACTCTTCTAATACATCACTTTCTCGGCATGTCCTTTTCCCCAGGGCACAATAGGTAAATATGCACCGGACATTTTAGCCCTGGTTTTTATCCCTATTGAGGCAACCTTCAATAACCCAATACCAGCACCTCATGCTACCTCTACTTTAAACAAACTTCATCATGACTTATTTTTCCTAAAATAATTCAAATAAAAATTGATTTGCCAAAAAACCCTCTGAATCGCTAGTTCTCTATTCCACTAAAAGTTGAGAAGCACCATGTCAGAGCGCAGACTTGGAAAAGCACAGTCTGCCAAGAAGACCTACATAGGCAAGGAACTCCGCACTGGCCTGGGCAAGGGAGCACTCCTAAAAAGAGTCACTCACAAATGCCTGTGTCTTTCTACATTGCCAGATTCATTAGGGGAGATCTCCTAATAAAGCCATTAGTGTCACGTACAGGTGACACAGAGAGGGGGAGCTTATGCAATAGCAAACAGGAAATCAAGCGACCGGCCAGAGTGCTGGTGACTAGTCCCATCCCCAGATGGACAAGCAGGTGTCAGCTTCAAGCCAGGTGCTACGGTGCTGACATGCAACCATCCAGTGGAGTAGAAAGGGAACAAAATGTTGTGTTTAAATGGCATCTTTTCCACAGGTGGAGTTGTTATAGCTTGGGAACGTTATTTAACTTCTGAGCCTCCGTTTTATAATGTATAAAATGAAAATAATGTTCTCTAGGTTATAGGATAGTTATAATTATAAAGCACTTGCCACAGCCCAGCATTCGAGGATGGGCCCCATGAGGCACTGCTCTTCCCCCTCCCATTCTTTCTTCCCTGTTTTCAGTAGCTCCTCTCACTAAAGACGAAGGACTCACATCTTTATTTGGATTCCAAGATGCTCCATATTCTGATCTCGGCTTGATTGTTGTCGAAATTCTTCCTTCACATGCCCGACATACACCCGCACGGAACTGCTCACTGGTTGTTTCACACTCCCCAGAAGGCCCCTCTGCTTTTGTTATTTTCTCCGAGAATCATGTTCTATCCAGCATATCAGTATTTTGTGCAGCCTTCAAGTCCAAATGATTCTACTTTCTTGACATTTTGAAACTTACTCTGACATCCTTTGTCTGGAAATGTCTGCCTTTCTCTTCTCCATCTTCACAGAATTCAAGTCAACATTCATTTATCCTGTGCCAACTGTATGTCCAGCTCTGGGCTAAATACTGGCTATAGAGTGAGAAGTAAGACAAAATTCTTCTCTCATAATGAATAATATATCATTCCATATAGAAGAACATAACAGAAAAATCTTACAATGGTAACATATCAAATTCTCTCTTTTCTTATTTTACTATAAATAACTGCAATTTACTATCTGGCCTGAGATAGACATATTATAGGAGTTAACCTCTATATTATTAGTATTATTCCCATCTTACCAATGACCCTAATAAAAATCTAACTTTCAGAGAGGTTAAAAAACTTGTTAACATTTATGTTTTATAACTTTTCCAAGGATAACATACAAGGACCTGTAGACTTATGAAATGATCCTCAACATCACTAGCCATCAGAAAGATGCAAATTAAAACCACAATGAGATACCACCTCACACCAGTCAGAATGAACATCAGAAACAAAACAAGACAAAACAACTGCTGGCGAGGATGTGGAGAAAAGGGAACCCTGGTACACAATTGGTGGGAATGTAGACTGCTACAGTCACTGTGGAAAACAGTATGGAATTTCCTCAAAAAACTAAAAATGGAACTGCCTTTTGACCTGGCAATTCCATTGCTATGATTATACCCTAAGAACCCTGAAACATCAATTCAAAAGAACCTATGCCCCCCAGTGTTCATAGCAGTGCTATTTCCAATAGGCAAGTGCTGGAAGCAACATGAGTGCCCACCAGTAAATAAGCGGATCAAAAAACTGCAGTACATTTACACAGTGGGATATTATATAGCAGAAAGAAAGAAAAAGGGAGCTTCTACTCTTCACAACAGCATGGATGGAACTAGAGAGTATTATGCTAAATGAAATAAGCCAGGCAGTAAAAGACAAATACCATATGATTTCACTATAACAGGAACCTAATCAACAAAAGAAACAAATGAGCAAAATAGAACTAGAGACATGGAAATAAAAAACAGACAGTGACCAGAGGAGAGGGAGGAGGGGGATAATAGGGGAAAGAAGGGAAGGGCCAAGTCAAGGAACAAGTTTGAAGGACCCATGGGCAAAGACAATGGGAAGGAGGTTTGGATGTAGGATGGGGGTGGGCAGGGCAGGGGAGAGTTAATAGGGGAAAGATGGGGACAACTCTAATTGAACAATAAAAATTTTTTTTAAAAGCTGAGATCAATCTGACTTTATAACTTATAACTACATTATTCATATTGAAGTTGTATTAAATATGAAGAAAGCATACCTCCTACATTTAGAAGGTTCTGTGGAATTGTAAGGTGAAGTGCCAGGGGCCACATTTAATTGCTGTGTACATACCTCCATAATTTTCAGTGTACATTTGATACTGGGTTACTTAGCACAAGTAAATTTGTGATGTAACCACACTATCAGTTAGGATGAATTGTTATGTTGTTATCACACACATACACACATGCACATACACATGCACACCTCAAATCCTAGCAGCTTAAATGTCTCATGCTGCACGCATGCCCATGGTAGGCTTCTCCGAATTGGTTTGGCTGACAGAGGATCCAAACCAGCTACACATAGTCATTTAGGTCACAGAAGAAGAGAACTCGGAAAGTCTGGACACTGAAAATCGTTGGTCCCTTAAGACTTAGCTCATTCTTTGCTGTGGTGGTGGTTGTTGCTATTGTTGAATAAGAACCTTTGATCATCCGCTGTGTACCAAGTAACGTGGTAATAACTGGCAACAAGGCTAAGGCTAAAACAAACAAGGTACCTATACTCCAGCAGATGAGATTAATGTCAGACCAATACTTACCCCCAAAGGAATGAGTTACAATTGTGATAAATCTGATGAAGAAAATTACACGATGCCATGAAAGTATATAAGAAGGATACCTCATGCTCTGAGAATTCAGATAAGGTGTCTCTAAAAATATGATATTTAATATGGAATGTGAAATAAATCAAAATAAGCCGAGTGAAGATGGAGGTAATGGAAAGGAAAGGTGAGGAGTGTGGAGAAGAATTCTGGGATCTTGCCAAATATGCTCCCCCAGAATTGGGTCAGCTGTCACTTACAATTGCACCACAAGCCCACTGTTCCTGTGCATTAATATTTATCATATCCTATTAAAAATGCTATTGCTAGTATGTTTTTGTGACCCCTTGTCTAGACCGCACTTCTTGGATAGAATAGTTTTCATCTCTGCATTTTCGAGATTTTGGACGCCATATATTTTCAGAAACCTTTGCTGAAGTGTAGAACATTAAAGCTCACTAGGCATGCAAAGCCAAGCAGATGTTGAATATAATTCTAATTTTTAAAAATACATAGTGTATTTTTAAATACTTCAATAAAGAATAGGCTGACAGTGACCAGAAGGGAAAGGGGAGGGGATTTCAGGGGAAAAGGGGAAGCTTTTGTAGGAACAAATATAAAGGACACTAGAACAAAAACAAGGTGTGGGTGGAAATGGGAGGGAGGTGGGGGGGCTGGGGGTGTGGGCTGGGAAGGGAGTAAAAGGCAGAAAACTGTACTTGAATAATAATTAAAATAAAATAATTAAAAATACATAATGAATAGTATTTTAATATAAATCAACACCAAAAACTCCACCAGAATTTTATTTATTTCTCATCTTGTTCTATTCTCCAACATATTCAATATGTTATATAAGCAAGATAAGAGTGTCCCACTTGTATATTTAGCCAAGTAAGGGCACCCACAGGTGACTCTAGGCACATTTTCCTGCTAAGCAATGTTAAGATGAGAGGAAGGTTAGTTTTTGAGAATTGATTAGAAGGAAAAGATAAACTAAACAAAATATCTCCTTAATTTCCGGGGAGGAGACTTATTTTTAGACATGAGTAATTCCACCAATGAAAGATTACATGCATGAACACAGTTAAAGCTGTTGGAAAGCTGGGTTGTGGAGCCATCAGGAAACTAATGTTCCACTCATTCATTTTCATAAACAGTTGGTAGGGCTTATTCCATTTATTACGAGAGGAAAAGAATTCTTACACATTTCTGGCAAGAAAATGGCTTCCCAAGTTGCAGATAAATATTAACATTGGCTTTAAGACAGCAAAAGCCACACACCAAATCAAATGCAGTAGACATGTGGAGGACTTCACGGAGCCTTACAATGCCGGATTCAGTATCTTGCCCTTTAGGGTAGACTTTAATCAACATTTTGCTATTGAACATCAACCAAGCCAGGAATTTGGCTGTCAATTCAAAGAAGCATACAGACTTGTTAAACCACAGTTTATTAAAAGATAAAATTAAATTCTGGGGGATGCAGAATCTTATGTTCCAATTCCATTAGGTTTAACAGACACATCTACTCATGCAGCCTACGTACCTATCAATAGACTATAACAGTCAGCCTAGAGTTTCCCTCTAGCCACTTCTCAGCCCAATTATCCCCCAAAGGCACGACTTCTCTGAATTTTTTTCAAGAGACAAGGTTTACCTGTGCTAGGAATTCCTCTAAATGGACTCACCCAGCACATTGTGTCTGTCCTGCCTCTTGTGCTCAGCAGTGTCTGTGATCCTACCATGTGGCTGAGTGACTAAGAAAGTTCTCGTTTTTATATTATTCAAGTTATTCCATTATGGGAATATACCGCAACATACTTATCCACTGTAGTTTTAGGCTATGATTAATAAGGTTTCTTTGAACATTTTTTACAAGCCATTTTGTAAACATAGATTTCTATTGCCCTTGGTCAAACACTTAAAATTGCCAGGTCACACAGCACAAGTATGTTTAATTTTATTTTTTTAAATGTATATTCCAACCCCCCCACAAGGAAGTTGTGGACTTTTTCACTTCTACCAGAAATGTATTAGTCTGGTAACTCCCCAATCTCAGCAATAGTTGGTATTACCATTCTCTCGGTGGTACGTCATCATTACTGTAGAACTTTTATATGCTTATTGGCTGTTCATGGTTTATTGTATATGCTTTTATCATTGATGACAGTTTGTTACTATTCCTAGTTTGTTAACAGTGTATATCATAAATAGATAATGCACATTTTCATGACTTTTTTTGAGTTTATTAATACTTTTTAACTGTTAATATAATTACTTTCATTGCTGGATTTTTAAAATATGAAAATGACCTTTACTTCCTGGGACAAAGGTCATTAATCCTTTTTATGTTATTGGACTCAATTTGTTAGTATTTTGGTCGTGATTATTCTCCTAGGTTTGTGAGAAATACTGGTATTGTTTTTTGTTTTTTTTTACTTAGAATATTTTTTCAGGTTTTCAGCTCAAGGTAATGGCCTCATAAAAATAGTAGTGTGCTGTTGTCTTCTCCCCAATTTTCTGAAAGAATATTATTACTATTATTGATTCCTCAAATTTTGATAGCATTCACCAGTAACAGCAGCTGGGTCTGGAGTTTTTTGTGGAAATATCTTTGACAGTAAATTCAGTTTCTTTAAAAGAGTAATTGTCCCAGACTGGCATGTATCAGAACTGCCTAGAGGGCTTTCAAACACAAGGTGTTAAACATCATTTTCAGAGTTTCTGGTGCAGTAGGTTTGCGATGAGGTAATTTTTAGTTTATTCAACTTCCTAAGGTATAAATTTAGGTAGTTGACTTTAAAGCTTTTTTATTTTCTAATATAGGCATTTGAAATCCCCCCACCCCTGGCCAAAACTCCACGAAAATGGAGAGTGAAAGGTGTAAGTAGGGAATGGGGAAGTATAAGTGATGGTGTTTAAGGGTACAGACATGAAGTTAGTAGTAAGTAAGCCACAGAGATCTAATGCCCGGTGTAATAAATGTAGACGGTAATATTGTACTATAATTATGTAATGTGATAAGTATTGCTACATCAGCAGTGTAATATGGAAAATAGAGACATTTATTGAACAAGATACAAGAAACATTGTACACAGGACAATGATACCTAAGCCCCCTTCAAAGCAGGCACCTTGGGACCTCACACAGTTTTCTCCCAATCACCATCAGCTGCCCCAATGTATTTTCCTGAATCTCACTGATGGGCTGAGATCTCTTCTCTTTCAAAGGTGGTTTTGGTTTGGGGAAAAGCCAAAAGTTGCAGGGTGCCAAATCTGGGCTGTAGAGGGGTGGAGTCACCTGGGTGATTTGATGTTTCACAAACAACCTCTGCACGAGACATGGTGCATGAGCACATGTTGTCATGATGAAGCTGCCAATCACCAGTTGCCCATTGTTGTGTCCTTCTGAATTATCTGAATAGTTTCTGTAGAGGAATGTTGAAACGTACTGCAAAACTTCATATAGCTTGTTGATCTATGGCTCAGTCACTTTGAATGCGATGGCCACACGGTATACATGCTCACTCAGCAGTATCTACTAGGCACCCACTGCCTAGTACAGTGAAGTCATCATTGTTCACACATGCACATTCCAGTCTACTCTCCTTGGCTGCCAGGTTACATTGATGTCATGCAAAATATTCTCATTACATTAACAATGGTTGGACTTTTTCTGGACAGACCTTGCAGAAATGTATGTATCAAAGTAACATACTATACAATTTAAATTTATACAATGTTACATGGCAAATTTATTCAATAAAAATATAAATAAACTGGCCCTGGCTGGCATAGCTCAGTGGATTGACCATGAGCCTGCGAACCACATGATCGCGGTTCGGTTCCTAGTCAGGGCACATGCCTGGGTTGCAGGCCAGTTCCCAGCAGGGGACTCACGAGAGGCAACCATACATTGATATTTCTCTTCTTCCCTTCCCCTCTAAAGATGAATAAATAAATAAAAATATTTTAAAAAATATATAAATAAACTGGCCTGGTGTGGCTCAGTGGATTATGTGCCAGCCTACAAATGAAAGGGTGGCTGATTTGATTCCCAGTTAATATCAAATAGTTGGAACACAACTAAAGCTGTGTGTAGAAAAGAGTTTATATATATGTTAAATATTTTATTTATTTTTAGAGAGAGGGGAAGGAGAGAGGGAAACATCAATGTGCGGTTGCCTCTCATATGCCCCTACTGGGTACCTGGCCTGCAACAGAGGCATGTGCCCTAACTGGGAATTGAACCAGTGACCCTTTGGTTCACTGGTTGGCACTCAATCCCCTGAGCCACACCAGCCAGGGCTAAATTTTCTATTACTCCCTTTAATCTGGTGCATATACACATACTAGTTCATGTCTTTCTAATGAAATGACCCTTTTATTATTATGAAATATGCTATATTCCTCTGGTAATACTCTGCCTTGAAGTCTTTTTTACTAATATTTGTATGACCACTCCAGCTTTCTTGTTTTAATTAGCATTGTTAAATTTGTTTTTTTATTCTTTTTCCCTTATTATAGTATTAGGTGGTGATTTAACCTTAGTTTGTATTTTTAGGTGTATATACGTGAGTAAAATGATATGGATATTTTACATCTCTAGGCATAGATGTTGTCTCTTATACAGTTGAATAGTATGTTCTGTAAGCTGACTCTTTGAAAAGAATTACAATGATTTCCTTAGAATATATTATCATCTATCACCAATTTAACTATACAAATATTCACAGATCATTAACATGTATTTAGTACTGCTCTTATCAGTTAAAATCTATTGAATAGTTATGATGGTTGATGCTGTAATAAAGTAATTTAATCCCTATGTCAACCTTATGAAATAAGAACTACAAATTCCCCTAATTTCCAATTGAGGAAACTAAGGCATGGAGAGGCTTCAGAAATTTATCTAAGGTCAGTTTGGAAATGGCACAGTGGACTTTATACTCAGACATTCTGGCTCCAGAACTTTCAATCAAGAGTTGGGGGGCATATTGCATAGTTTTTTACTAATAAGAAAGATTAGAAGCATATGGAAAGGGAAAGGGGGATGAAAGGAAACCAGCACAGCAGAGAGTATGAGGAAGGAAGGAACAATAAAAAGGAGAAAAAGCAACAGAGAGACTCATCGACTATTAACAGAACAGGACTGGATTTGGCAATTAATAGGTGACTTTCATTAGAAGGTCTTGGCCAAGTACGGGAAGCAGATGTACATAACAGAAGAGTGAGAAATAAAGTGGAGGTGATGAAGTGTGGAGTGCAAACTTCTTCTGAGACACGTCTATGAAATGTACTTGAGGGTAAATGAAAGTGGGAAATTGTGGTTTGTGATCTTTTTGTTTGGGGGCAACTTGTCTGTTTTGTTTTAGGATGAGAGAAATGCGAGTGTCTTGGTGGACAGAAAATGGAGCCGGCAGAGAGTTAAAGCTTTGTGTGTAAGCTTGATTACAAAATAATCATGAAGACCAAGAGAACTGCCTCAAATAGATAGAAAGCAAAGCAGAGGGGTGTGCGTCTTGGAATGGGAGGTATGAAACCACTTTGCCTGCTTTCTGTGTGTTTCCCACAAGCCACCTTGCCCTGGCATTTCAGACAGACCCTAACTCTGCAGTAAAATGCTGGAGGCACATCGGAGCCTCCTTCTCTGCTCATGTGTCTGCTGATGAATTACGTGGGAATGAATCAGATACAGATGGACTGAATTTCACTGAAAGTAAACATGAATTTCAAATTGGAGAAGAAAAACACCCAAGGAAAATCACTTTGTGCCAAATGAAAATCGTTTGAAACGTTAATTTTCCAGCCTGGCTCAATATTCCCGTCCCTCCTTTTGGCCTCCTTTAACCTGCTCCCAATGTGTCCACATAGATGACATTTATCAGTCCTTTGGGGCCTTTGGAAGAGGTCTGGTATGGGGGCAGGAACTGCTGGGAAACAGGGATACAGGCTTTGCGGGAGCATTTATTAGTCAGCATGGGGTCTGTGGGCATGCTGGTGAGACATGATTCTGGCATGGCTCAAGGATGTCCTTCCTTCTTAGCTACAGAGACTAAACGTGGCAACATATCTGCGTGGAAAACTCCACGAGCTTTAGGGTCAGACGGACCTGCGTTCAAATCCTGGAAATTCCGTACATTAGCTGTGTGCCCTTAGTGAGGGGACTCTACCTCAAAAGCCTCCGTTGCATTGCCTGGAAAATGGGACTAAAAGTGCTGTCTCACACAGATACTGTACTTCAGTGAGGCTGTGCATTCACAGAGCAATGAGAAGGTACCTGACATAGCCTGTGTCTCCACAAAGGACAAGCCAGTTTCCATGCAAAGGGGATCACAGAGCTGCAAAGTCCCATAAAAAGTGGGGCAGTGGTTTCTTGTCTAAGTCTCCTGCCTGGGATTCAGGATGGGATTTAAAATAATATGTTTTGAAAAGGTTCTTGTCTGATTCTGATGATTGGTTATGAAATTTAATAACTGCCAGAATAGAAGTCAAGGTAGAAAGAAAAAGTACAGACCTGCACATGCCCAGTGTGAAATTAGCTTTCTGAAGGTTGCTCACATACTCTAGGTGATGCTCTGCTTCTCTTTGTTCTCAGCTTTCTGAGAACATGTGATTCCACAGGGGTCAGGGGTGGTGGAGTTAATTCTAGAATAATTAAATCACTGCCCCCAAATAATGATGTGGTCTCTCAGCAAAGACCCTTTCAAAGAGACGAGAAAGAGAGTCTTTGTAAAAAATACAATAAAGATTAAATTTTAAAAAAGAAAGAAAGAACACTGGAATAGGTAGCATTTATCTCGATTTCAGACCCAGCTCATTACTTGGAGCTCTAGAAAACAGACCACTTAGCTTCTACCTACAATTCATGTGTTCTTAAAAGGGGGTATTCTGGTGGGTGAATGAAATAATAGAGAGAAAACACTTTGATATTCAGTGAACAACTGCTTAGGGGTGACTATTAATAGCCCAACCAACTGGGAGTGGCCATGTGACTAGGTTCTACAAGATCAGACATAAGCAGAGAGCAGTTGGTAGGATTTCAGAGAATGGCCTTTAAAAGGGTTCACTGAACCATCATGTACCTTTTATTCCATGCCCTTCGCCTACTTCTTGTCTAGACACAACTGTAATACTGGAAGTGGTTCAGCCATTTTAGTGGCAAACATCCCAAAGAAGGACTAAGCATAAAAGACAGGATAATCCTGGGTTCTTATTGGCATCTTGAAGTAGGTATGGAAGTCCTAGATTGCTTACCTGTTACATATAACTAACGAAACTCTGAATCTATTTATGACATTTGTTTGGGGGTTTCTGCTACTAGGAGCCAAAGCAATTCTTGATTTGAGAGCCACAAGACATCATAGAAAACTTTGAGTTCAAAACATACAGATTAAACACTGTATGATTTCACTTATAGGGGAAACCTAAAAAGGCCAAATTCAGAGCAACAGAAATTAGGATGCTGGTTACCAGAAGCTGGGGGTGGAGTGGGGAAAACCAGGAGATTCAGTCAGAGAGTACGACCTCTCAGTTGCAAGATAAATAAGTTCTGCTGATCTCATGCACTGCATGGTGATTCTAGTTGATAATACTGCATTATTAAGGCAGAATCAGCAAGAAAAGGAAGGAATCAGAGACCAGCATGGTCAGTTAGTGAGGCCATTATTAGGGTGACATCAGCAGTTCTATTGTCCTGCCCAGGAAGTAGAAAAAGAGCTGGAGTTGGCCCGAGCTCTTATTCACGTCAGTCTAGGATGTGTTTGTGCTCAACAAACACACCACCATAAGGCCTTAGATCAGTGGTGTGCTTGAGTGTGCACATTTATTAAACTCCACATTTAATAAACTAGACCACAGAAGTAGCAAATGCTGCACATCAGTCTACCACCCCCACCCCCCCAAAAAAGGACTTTAAACCTTTACCAGCACACGATTGGACAAGTAGCATCTCACTCCGATTCAGTTTCTCCATCTGTTAAAGGGGAGAAGGATGAATTTTTTATTGAAATATATATAATGTAGAACACCGTATAAATTTAAGGCATGAAACAGGTTGATTTCATATATTTACATATTGTGACATGATTGCTTTTGTAGCAACAGTTAATGCCTCTATCGCGTCACATAATTACTACCTCTTTTTGTGTTGGGAATTCAGATCAGGTTATCCAGCAAGTTTGATGACCATACTGCAATATCATTATCTGTATTTATAGATACTAGATACGGTGCATTAGTTGTCTAGGACTTTTTCAATATGACTAGTTTCAAACAAATACAATTAAATAGTATCTCCCCTATGTCCCTACTGCTCAGCCCATGGTAACCACCATTTTATTCTGTTTGTGTGAATTTGGGTTTTTACATTCCACATAGTAGTAAAATATATAATATCTGTCTCTCTGACATCTCATTTCACATAATGTCCTCAAGGTCCATCCATGTTGTTGTAGATGACAGGTTTTCCTCCTTTCTTGGGGCTGAATAGTATTCCCCATCTTTGTATGATTTTAAAGCCCCTATTGTTACCGAACAGAGGTCGGGGGGGGGGGGCGCGATATTTGGCCCACCGAGGGATGCCAACAAACTGCTACAGAACAACAGGGGCCCCTTCCAAAGACGGTATACTAATACCTACTGGGCTCGCCCGTCCATTGCCAATTGGAAAGACATCTCTCAAAGCCAGAGATTTGTGAAAAGGAAACGAAATGTTTATTTAATGCTATTCAGGCCTAATACCTCCATTAAAATATCAAAGTCTTTTAGGGTATACACTTACACACACACACACACACACACACACACACACACACACACACACAGTGTTCCCTTCTCCCCCTGTCCTAACTGCAGGTACCGTAAATCAGGAAAAGAGCACACATCTGTTTTTCCAGGCCGCTGGTATCGTCAGCTGTGTTGACCATCCAGGCAGGATCTCCAATTAATCCAAAGTCATGCGGCACCTTCCACTGGCAAGAGTTCTTTATACCAAGTTCCAGTCAAAGTCTTTCCTGCTTTCCAGGCCACTCAGCCAAAGGGAGCACCCCAAAGCCTCGTGGGCCTCTTCTACCAAAGCTACAGGGGTCAGCACTCTGACCAAAAGCGTGTGGCTTTCTTCTTCACCTGGTTGCAGAGGTCCCCATTCTGGCAAAGCGCGTGGTTTTCCCTTTAACCTGGGAAAGAGAGGGTCTGCACTGGAAACCGTGGGCTCTCTCTTTCACCTGGCCAGGAGGGGACCCTTACTCTGCTGAAACCTTGTAGATATCTCGGCTGGCTGCAGGGGTCTACATTCTTCCAAAAACAGCGTGGCTCTCTCCTTCACCTGGGCAAGAGGGGGTCCTCACTCTGTTAAAGCCACATGGCTCTCCCTAATGGCTGCAGAGGTCCTCACTCTGCCCCAAACCAGCGTGGGTCTCCCTTCAATGGCTGCTGTGTCTGGGTTTAAATCCCCACACCAATCCTGCTTTGCAGCCCCATTTCCGACTCCTCCCACAATCAGTTGCACCTGCCCGTATTTCTGTATTAGTACAAGTTGACTGGGCTGCCATCCTTCGTCTGGGCAGGTATGGCCCCATGGCGTGAAGCCAATCAACTCTAAGCTCTTAGGCAGGTGCTGTAACTAAGGGGGACCAGCCCCCAGTTACATCCTGGGTAGAAGCCACTCCCTTCTCCCTGGCTCAAAACTTACCCACAGCTATTTAACATATCTGTGAAAACAGTTAAAGGTTATAGATATGTTAAGTGACCATTCCAGAGGTTAGCTGTGAAACTGTTGCTATGCGAAACAACTCTCAATGGCCCTGCTCCATTTGTCCCTTCCCCCTGGGGGCAGAGTGGGGGGTGGACAGTGAGAACATCTTAATATTTCCTGGACACCCTGATCTTTGGACCCCATTCCAAATTCTTTTGGGGGGCCCCCCTCCTGGCTGTGCCCTGTTACTCTGTGAGCCTCAGTGATGTATCAGGAGAGACCATGGTTTGGAGCTGTACACACTTAGGTTAAGTCCTAGATGCTGGCCAGACACACTTCATCCATGGGACACTAAGCTGCTTATTTGCCTCTCCAAGCCTCAATTTCCTCCTGTGTAGGTTAAAGCTACTAACCTCTAGCCCTGGCTGGTGTAGCTCAGTGGATTGAGCTCGGGCCTGCGAACCACACGATCGCAGTTCGATTCCCAGTCAGAGCACATGCCTGGGTTGCGGGCCAGTTCCTAGCAGGGGACTCACGAGAGGCAGCCATACATCAATCCTTCTTTCCTTCTCTCCTTCCCTTCCCCTCTAAAGATAAATAAATAAAATTTTTAAAAAAGCTACTAACCTCTATATCATTAAGTTTTCTGTGTAGTAAATGCAATAAAATATATAAAGCATGGGACATGAAGAAGCTAGTAAGTGTCAGACCTTCCCTATTTCGATCACCTCCATGAACTATAAATGAAGGAAGGAATGCATATATGCATATGCATTTTTTCCAAGTAGCTTTACCTCTGTTTTGCTCAGTTCCTCTTTTAATTTTTTGGTGCTATTTTATAAATACTATTTACTGTTGTTTTTGTTATTATTATGTATTTTAAATTTTCACTCCACGACGTTAATACTTGTAAAAGATCTTCTAAACACAACATCTGGAAGACAGTGTCCTTTGGAAGAGACAAGCAAACATGCATTTTTTCGCCAGCTACTTGGTAGCAGGCATTGTGTTGGCATGTTGCATATTTCCCTCCTTAAGCCTTCCAGTAAGACCAGAGAGAGAGAGAGAGTGGGATCTACATCTCAGAGAGACATTTTCTTTGGGCATCTGCAGAAGCCTCCTTGAACCACCAGGGAGCAGTCAATAGCCACTATTCAGGATTTTGAAAACTCGAAGTATCCACTATCAAGTATTTCTCTGGGGATACAACATGCTGGGAAGTATTTATTAAGTCTCTCCCCTGGCCAAGTTGTCACCTGATAGTGAATGATGGAGGGAGAGACATGTGAGCCAGAACAACGTGTCACCTCCAATTTTAGGTAGCACCATAGAAGAGCTTTAAGAAATTGTGTAAACAGAGATACAATTTTCCAAGTGGGCATGGAGATGATATATTCATGCCACTGCTTTTTAGAGAAGGGGAGACTAAGGCTCATAGAGAGAGTCAGAGGCTTGTCCAAGTTTACTCAGTGAGTCGGTGGCAGATACGGAGCCAGAACCTGTGGACACACAAAGTCACTTGCTAACAAGTGGGTACTTATGTGTGAAAGATCACACTTATCTAGTATTGTTAAATAGGAGACGACAACCTTTCTTCAGGGTGGGCCCTCCCATCCTGGGCCTCTGTAGAGGCCATTGCTCATAGTATTTCCATTTGTATTGTTATTAGACCAGTCTGGGTTTATTGCTTCTGAACAGAAGATAGCCAGAAAGCCACAAAACACACAAGTAAACTTACCAAAGAAAAACTTCAAACTCTTTTTTTCAGGAATATGTTGAGTATTCCTGGTGGCCACAGACAAAGGGTCTTTTTCACTTTGAACATGGCACCCAGAGAGGACTCAAGTAGGTCATTACTTTCATTTATTCTTCTTTCTTTCCTTAAACAATAAGTAAAGCACTCAGTCCAATGCTGAATCAGGCTTTATCTTAGAAATGATGAGCATGGGTAGAATTAAGATGTAATCCTTATGGATATAAATAAGATGTCATTCCTGCTCTGAGTAAATGTACAGTTTAATGACACATCCTGGCAGAGAACTGGAAAATTGCAATACAGAATCATAAACACCGCATGCACTCTCAAATCTAGCCCTGCAGCTTCAGCACGTTATCTGTTCATCCACAGAACAGTTTTCTTTTTTTTTCCATCCTTATTCTTTTTTGTTCTTTTTTTAATTTAATTCTTCTTCAAGTACAGTTTTCTGTCTTGTATTCTCAGCCCTGCCCCACCCCCAGTGCTCCCCACCTCCCTCCCATTTCCACCCCCCACCTTAGTTATTGTCCATGTGTCCTTTATACTTGTTCATGTGAGTCCTTCCCCTTTTCCCCTGTGATTCTCTCCCCTCTTTATTCTTATTACTGAGAGAATTGCCATTTCATCCTCAGGTCTTGGCTTAGGAATCACCTCCTCCAGAAAGTCTTGCCCTACTCACATGCATCCTCTCTGTGTTTCCACAGTATACTTCCTTCGCCCACAGCTCCATCATAATGTACTGGAGTTGCTTCACTGTCCACCTGCGTTCCTCACCAGGCACACAGACTCTAGCAACTAGTACTCTTACTCTCCATCACATCCAGCACCAAGTATGGCACTTGACAAATGAGGCATGCTTACCAATTACATTGATTGAATGCGTATGTAAATGAATGACTCAACAAACTAGTGCAGATAACTTGGGAGAACTTAAAGGGAAAGATGGGGAGAGGCATACTAGTGCACCTAACACCTGCCCATGTTTCCATAACAGCTTGGGCTGCTCAGTTCTCTCTCTCAGCCATATTCCCACATCTAGCCCTTGCTCAAGAGGTCAAGCGAGGTCTGTAATAGCAAGGAGCCCATTTTCCTCTGGAAAGTATTCACTGCTTCTATTTTGCATTCTTTTGTCTCTGCTGTTGTCAGTGAAGCCAGGAGGTTCTGGGATCTCCATTAGCACCAGGCTGTGTGAACAGACTCCCAGCCAGAGTTGCAGCTGGGAAGAATGCCCCTGGTGTTCTGAATGCGTACAGAGAGAGCAGGCGGGATTCTCCCTGGCTGTGAGCAGGCAGGGTGCTCATGTGTAAAGCAGAGTGAATAAGAGTAAAAAAATGTGGAGTCTCTCAAACACAATGGGTCCCTATAAAAAAAGTGAACTTAAATTTTGGAAGCACACATCTCATAATTATACTGCAGGTCTGACATTACTCGTAAGATCTTGGACACGGTATTTGTTTTCAAACTGCAGCTTCTTCTCTGTTGAATTAGGTTAGTTGCAATATCTAACTCTTAGGCATATTTTAAGAATGAGATGATAAGGATTAGATGAGTTCTTGATATTTTATAATTTGTCTGTCTGTCTGTCTTTCTTCCTCCCTCCCTCTCTGAATCAGGGTTCTCCAGGAAAATGGGACCAATGGAAAGGAGAAAGACAGAGGCAGTGAGAAAGAGAGAGAGAGAGAGAATGAGAACATTGATTTTAAGAAATTAGCTCATGAGATTTTAGAGGCTTGCAAGTCCAAACTCTTAAGGATGGACTACTGGCAAGTCATAGACCCAAGGAAGAGTTGATGTTGCAGCTCAAGTTCAAATGCAGTCTACTGGCAGAATTCTTTCTTCCTTGGGAAAAGTTAGTCTTTTTCCTAAGGCCTTCAACTGAAGGCCCACCTCTTTATGGAGAGGAACCTATTTTATTCAATGTCTATTGATTTTCATGTTAAACTCTCCTGGGGGAAAAAAAACTTTCACAGAAACATGTAGAATAATATTTGTCCAAATATCTAGGTACTGTGACCTAGCCAGGTTGACACACAAAATTAACCATTACCCTATCTCCCTATCACACTAAGTGTATGAATACATGGGAATATCCCATCCTTTAGATATTGTACGACTCCATGCTTCTTATAGTTAACAAAATATCAAGGATGTTCTTTCCATTTCACTCTTCCACTATAGATGCTCAGGAAACAATGACTTAAGAATACAAGCCTGTACCAAGAACCCATTGTACAATGTTAAAGGGGTCACATATTACCAGTTATCTATATCAAAAAAGTACAACATCTTCCATTAAAAGAATAACCAGGTTATTGGAAAATGTGGACCTGTTCAATAATTGTACCAATTAAGGACTACCTGTCACCAGAAACAGTGATACGAGAGAAACTCTGATTACTCATTCTTCACACCCCTCCCCCCATCCAATCTAGGCTGACATTTTCTGGGACAGCAGGCTCTGATGAGTCAGGGGAGTCCGGCACATAGCAGCTCCGCGGCCAGCTGGGAGGTCTGGAGGCATGTCTCCAGTAGGCAAGCTCAGACTCCCACTCCTGTTGGCCCATCCATATCCAGGGAAGCAATTCATGCACTGACCCTCATCTCATGCTAGTGTTGTGGGCACTGCCCTGGGTTGGCTGACACACTTGGGCATTAATCCAAAAGCACACAGCTCACCTTCTTCTCCCTAGAGATATAATGGGGCCATGTTTGACTTCCTAGCCAATCAAAGTGGGGCCATGCCAAACTTTCTGTAAATCCTTCTAAAAATGTGTTTATACCAAATAGAAAACATCCCATAGATGTAGACATTAGCTGTGAACTGACTATAATGTGCACTGAGTATGGTATACTCTGGTGTCCATATTTTTATCTGACCCAATCTGATCGTACAGCCTCATGTTTCTGGTAAGAACATCTCTTTTTGATGACATTGTCTTTCAATCTATACATTCTTTTAGCTTTCAGTTATCCAACCACAGGGAGATCTAGTTTGGACCATTTATTATGCTGATTCAGCATAATAAAGAGATGCTGAAAAGAGAATGGTACCAGGGCATGTGCAGGTGCATGTGTGTGTGAGAGAGAGAGAGACAGAAAGAGAGAAAAGAGAAAGAGAAGAAAGAGAAGAAGGAGAAAGAGGAGGAGGACAACCTGTAAAGTCTACCACCATTGAAGTGAATTCCACTCTCCAGACAGCATAGATATATGTGGCTGGGGGAGGTATTATAGATGATTTATGTTTTCTGTGGTTTTGAGTTATTTTCTTCTAAACAACAAAAATGCACACAATAGAAAAGAGATAAATATATTCTAACCGAAGGAATTTAATGTTGTAGTTCAAGAAATACTATTTTTAGTATGAAGTTAATAACATTAAATAAGAATGATGATAACAGTAAATCAGAATAATGGAGAGGAACCTCATGAACATGTTGAGCTGAGCAAGCCAGGCCCAAAGAGCGCAGGCTACATGAGTCCATCAGTGTAAAATTTAGCAGCAGGTGAAGTGAATCTCTCAGAGGCTATCAGAAATCAGGAGAGTGGTGCCCCTTGGTGGGGGGTACTGGAAGGACAGAGGGGCAGGGCCACTGGGCAAAGGACAATGTTCTGTCCCTCCTCCGGCTGATGGCTGCAGGTGTGCTTTCAATTTGTGGACCTCTATGGAGCCACGCACTTGTGATCGTACACTTCTCTTTATGTACATTATACTTCAATGGAACGCGGAAAATATTTTTAACATTGTCTTGACTTATCTACATCAATTGTTCAAGAAAGATAATGAAGTTGTTCTCAGTGCCCAGGGGAACACCCATAAATCTGTTGTGTGGTACTTCATATGTTCTTTTTTCTTTTAATTCCAAACAAGTCCCTACTGGTTTGAAAATTAACAATGTTTGCACTTGCATTCTACCATGCTTTTATTTTTTTTTTCTGTGATTCTCAGCAAAATCCTTCTGAATCTGCCCTTCTCACAAATTACTGTGGCAATAAAGGCATGTTTTGTGGATCTTGTCCATGAAAGAGAAATCAGATCTGCTTTCTCAGAATGAGGACCTTGGCCTGCCCAGTGGTCATAGCTACAGAGAGCAGTAATTACATGCTGCATGTTTGTTTACAAAAGCAGACTGAATTGCACACATGTAAAATGTTCCCAGATTTCAGATGCAATATTACTGTTTTAACAACCAATACTAGTTTCCTCTTTGGGAGTAAGATATTCTTTTTATGACAGTATTTAATCTCATTATTGATGCTAACATTTGAAATTAAAAATTTCCATCTATCCAGGGCATTTCATTTATTTATTTATTATTGTTGTTCAGTTATAGTTGTCCCCATTTCCCCCCATTACTCTCCCCTGCCCTACCACCACAGGATGGGGAAGTAAGTTATCCTTTATTGGGCAAAATTCCCTAATACATGTTTGTGATACAAGGTCCCAAGAGACTTGATCTTGACTAATTTCAGGACTTCAGAGAAAAAAAAGGCAAGTAATAGCTCTTCATTAGAATGGGGGGAAGATGGATTGTGGTTTGGGAGAAAAGGAAAATAAGAGAATAAACAATATGCAGGAAAAGTGAGTGGAAGTCCTAGGCAGAAGGATATTTAAAACTGAGACACTATTGTATTTTATTTTCTTTACTTGAATTAATCCAATATGAACCCTACTTTAAACTCCACTGAGTCTATGGCTGCCTTGTGTGAATGGGGTTGTGTGGAACCTGAAGCCAGGGCTGTGTTTCTCGTTCAGGCTGGCATCATGCACGTTATCAGAGAAAGGGAGACCAGAGAAAGATCCACTCAGGAGGCAGGGGAGGCCTTGAGAAATGAGCTCTGGCTGTCCGTTGAGTATTTGCTTAGGCTTCGATTTTCATAGCCAAGGAAAAACACACAGTCATAGAATCGGGAAGCGGAGGCAGAAGCCATGACACANTGTATTTTATTTTCTTTACTTGAATTAATCCAGTATGGATCCTACTTCAAACTCCACTGAGTCTATGGCTGCCTTGTGTGAATGGGGTTGTGTGAAACCTGAAGCCAGGGCTGTGTTTCTCGTTCAGGCTGGCATCATGCACGTTATCAGAGAAAGGGAGACCAGAGAAAGAATCCACTCAGGAGGCAGGGGAGGCCTTGAGAAATGAGCTCTGGCTGTCCGTTGAGTATTTGCTTAGGCTTCGATTTTCATAGCCAAGGAAAAACACACAGTCATAGAATCGGGAAGCGGAGGCAGAAGCCATGACACAAATTAGTACACAAGGGTTATGTTCCATGAAGGAAGTCAGGATCCTATAGGATAGAGTCTGTACTAAAAAGTACAAATTTCATCTGGAAAAAAGATGCAGTATCTCAGGGAAGAAGATTAAGAAAGCAGGTTGGGTGCATCAAGTTGCCTTAAAGATCAATAAGGAGGTATGAAAAAGTAGAGGTACTCAGGCGATATAAAAACCCAACCTATTTCACCACCTGGCTTACTTCACTCAGCATATTTGAACATTAATAAAAAAATTTTTAAACCAACCTAGTTCATCCCAGTTCATAGACTGCTATTCAATAACTCTTCATAATCCATCAGATTTCCTTATAGATCTGTCTTTATGAAAAACATAATATAAAAATGATTCTCAATGAATGGTATATTTAATTAGTTGTTCTAAAATGTTCTAACATTTTACAAGTAATTTTTCCTGAAAAGTTACTCAAAGTATTAGCCCTTTCTTTCTAGAAACAAAATGTTATTTAAAAAGTGGTGAGAGGGCTTCTGCCTGATTTAACACAGAGGTCAAAGAAATAAAATTCTGTCACTATACACATTATGCATCTAATCTTTTTGAAAGTGGGTAACATGAATATGATCTTTAATGATAAGTTTATGTTTTAAAGACCTAAAAATAAGACATCAGAATGAGAGATTTTTCCCATTAGGATGGCAATATTTAAAAATACAAAAAATAACTAACCATGGCAAGATAATTTTAAAATAGGAACACTTGCTGAGAATTTAAATAAGTATTCTTGCCCTAGCTGGGGATGCTTCTTTGCTGTGGCTCAGTGGACTGAACACTGGCCTGAGAACCAAAGGGTGGCTAGTTCAATTCCTAGTCAGGGCACACAGCTTGGTTGTGGGCCAGGTTCCCTGGTGGGGAGGGAAAGGCAACCACACACACATTCATGTTTTCTCCCCTTTCTTTCTCCTTCTCTTCCACTCTGTCCAAAAATAAATAAGTAAAATCTTTAAAAATAAGTAAATAAACAAGTATTCTTGGGGGGGGGGATTTATACAAAATTTAAATTTTATCTCATCTTTTATCCAACAATTTTATTTTTAGATACTATGCCGAGATTTATTTTCATATTTGCATACAAATGTGTGTATAATAATTATACAGTAGCAGTCTTGTAATTATCCAGTATGAGAACACTGAATTTCAATAGTGAAGAAAAGGTTGTCTTACTCTGCAAGGGTTCTTATGAGAACAGTGCAGCCTTTATAAGAAATAGAAAATTTGTAAGAGAATCTTCAACTATGTAATGTAAACATACCTACTGTGTATTGTGTGTGTGTTTATGTACATGTGTCTATGCATACCTGTTTGTGTCTGAGTGTACTTTCATTCACAAAAAAGCCTACAAGTGTAGGTATTTAAGATAGCGAGTATCAAGTAATACTCATGGTTTTCACCTATGTATTTTAATAGTGCTAGATTTTTTGAATGAACATGTATTCATGGTTTATTATTTGGTTTTGAAAAAGGAAAGTAAATAATGCCTGGTGCATCCCCTGGTTGTCTTCTTCTGCCTCTGGCTGTCACATGCCATCCTGATAGTGTGGGACCATCTCTATCTACTCGGAGAGCAGAGAGAGCTTTTCTTCTTTCTCAGTCCTGTGCCTAGCGCCTAGTAAATGCCCCAGAAATCCTTGAGGACTGGATCAGTGGCTTGACAGCATACACTACGTATTTCAGAAATATAAGGAAAACCAGCAATGACCTCCGTTCCCATCAGTTTCTATCCACTGAAAACTGGTATAATATAAAGCATAGCTAATTCACGTGTCCAAAGTGGAATGGCCTAGAGGTATCAAAGACCATTCCATAAGAGTAATGAGTCGACTGTCAAGAGGCTCAGAATATATTAAGTAGGAAGTGCAGCTTCCTAGATGCCATGGACTGCCTGGACTAGACAAGTGCTGAAAGAGGGAGTCCTCCCCCTGTCCCAATCCACCACCTCCCCAATAATGTCCCAGTTGCCGAGAATGCTAACAGAAGCACTGAATGTGACAAGGTTCTGACTCCACTGTTTAATGTTTGACTGCTAATGGTTTTGAAGTCTCAGCCTTCCCTCTTCCTCTCCACCCCACATCTGAGCAACCCGATACGGAATTCCAGGCTCTCCACTGTGGGGCCAGCAGCAGATCCAAATTCTGCAAGATTCTGTCCACACTGGGTGATCCAACCCCAGTGCATACCTGGACCACAGAACAACCCCAAGCCGCTCACCTTTCCCTGAAACTCATCTTCAGACCAGCTTGGGAGCCTGTCCTGCTTTTCCCAGAAAACTTAATTATATGGATAATAGAATTTTCATATGTTTTGCTGTTTGTATGTGATGTCATCAATCTCTATATCTAAACCAAATTTTGTGTGGGTTCCATGCTGCTTCTGCTGACTGGCTACAACCCTGACCTTGGCATCCATTTAGCTGCACCCCAGTTTTAAGTGAGCCTTAGTATCTATATGCCACACTGTGATTCTGGGGTTCATCCTTTGCAAACCATGTCTCCCCTTTGTCACAGCTCTTCCATTGGGCCCTCGATACAGCCTGGTCTGGAGGAAGCTGAAGGAAATTTTTCCTTCTGGGTTGCTTGCTTTTCTCATCAGCTTAGCTCTAGCAATGACTCCTCACCCACTTAATGGCAATTAGTTCCAGCTTCCAGACTTTTCCTCACACTCTCAGAAGCAGTTTCATCATGTACCCTTAGAAAGAGCTGCTCCAGCCAGGCTCTGTCCTCCCAGATCTAAGTCACAGCTCCTTGAAGTTCCTTCTCCAAGCTCCTGATATCCCAGGTACCCCCAGGACCCCTCTTCAGTGCTTCTTGGTGTGGATAATCTCAGCCTCCTCTCTCTGTTCTTCAACCCTTTGTACCTGCTTTCTACAGCGACTTTTTGTTATCTCATTGTTTCTTTTTTATTTCTGTTAAAAATATTAATGTGGTTTCTGTTTTAC
This sequence comes from Sturnira hondurensis, assembly GCF_014824575.4. Classification (NCBI taxonomy): domain Eukaryota; kingdom Metazoa; phylum Chordata; class Mammalia; order Chiroptera; family Phyllostomidae; genus Sturnira; species Sturnira hondurensis. Next base: position 1,950,639 of record NW_028083079.1, on the reverse strand, counting down.
CGATTTGATCCTTGCTGTTATAAAATGAAATGTACACTGATAGGTGAGGCTACGGTATCAACCTTTAGAAGCAGGCAGTCACCTTTCTCTGCCTCAAATATTCCAAGGAAGAAGCTGGGCTTCTCTTTGGTCTTCCTGCTTCCAGATGCTAAGAGAACCAGGAGATGCTCTCAAGGTTAGTCAGCCTCTTAGAGCTGTGCCCAGAGTTTCACCATGGACACTTTTTTCTCTGCTTTCTACTCTTTGTTTGGGAAGCAAGCACCATTTTCCATGAAGCTAACTAGGTGAGTCCAATCAGGAGTACTTCTCCCCACAGCAGGTCTGCGGGCAGAGGTTCGGTGATGGGAAGACCCCTCTTTGACATTAGATCTCAGCCATATCCCGCTATGTTATAGAGGAACTCCATGAGTTAGAAATGATTAAGCTTCTATTTTAATTGGCTCCACATTTGACTCTCTGTACTTTTTCCCAATACTTGTTATAACCTGGAAAGGAAAACCATGTAGTGAGTTGCACCCTTAGTTTCCAAAAGGCAAAATAATCTTAAAAATCAAACAGAGAGATTAGAGTAGTATTCTCCAAGTATGTGGAACAATGGTTATCTCTGGATGATTTTTATAGTTTTTTTTTCTCTTCTGTAGTGCTCTGCATGAATTTCATTTACACTGAACCTGCATTATATAGGGTGGGGCAAAGGTAGGATTACAGTTATGAGTGTGCAAGACAGTTTATTCTTGTATTATTTATCAATCATTATATTCTTTTCCATGTGAGCAACCATAAACCTGCTTTTTCCCCAGCATGTATTTCTATTAAAAATTATAATTTAATTCAAAAATTAAAAGAAACTAAATCTAATCAATTCTCAAAAAGCATGGAATTTATATTCAAGCCATATTGCTTCAACGTGCCCCCAGTTTCTTGTGTGTTCTCCTGGCCAAGAAGAGAAATAATGGTCCAAAGAGAACGTGAAGAAATCACCCAAAGCAAAGGCACAGAAAGGGCTCGTTCATAAGGGAAACATAAGCCAAAGAGAATGACCAGGTAGGGGATGGAATGCAATGTGAGCGGGAGAAATTAGGGGTGAAGAGGAGGGAAGACGGGGCACAGAGTCTGTCTGCAGTGGAGTCGGATCTGCCACCATCTATGGAGATTTCTTTGGAAAAGGAGGCTGGCTCCTGGCCCCCGCTGGCAGCTCCTCTAATCTTGCCCCATGTCAGACATCTGTCAGCACTCTGCGAGGACCATTGGAAATCAAGGCCGTTCACAGTTTGTCTTGGACCTCTTCAAGTATTCCCACCCCTACCAGCTACTGAAAAGGAATGGGGAAAAAGTTATAAACTTTTTCTAGCCATGGTGAGAATAGCCAAAAATAAAAAAAAGAAAAGAGAACATGACAGCATGAACAAAGAAGACATGTTCCCAGGACTCCTCATTGTCAAAAGCTTTATTTATTCACTTATTTCCCCAGATATTTATTGGGCACAACCGGGCGCCAAGCTCTGCAGTAAGCACCAATGACACATTGTTAATGCTAGCCTGGGGTAGCTGTTCTGTGCCTTGCTCTGTGATTTCCCTCCAACGAGCTATGGCTTTGGGGGCCTTAGCCTTCTTACACCTCTCTTGGGAGGAGGGCCTCTTTCCCTTAGAGTAGAATCTGGACCGTACCTAATGTGAACCTAGATAATTTGGAAAGGGGAAACAAGACAAGGGGACTCGTCTTCCATTTACTATCCAAAAGGAGCACATATGTAAGCAGGAATGTTTCCACTTGCTCTCAGTTGACTCTGAAGGTTTTTTTTTAACCTGAAGAAAACATACTTGAGTTACGTGTCATTATTCAAAAGTCCACCCATACATAGTAAATGCTTTTTGCATGTTGGTGCCTTTATTCTTGCTGTTTTCTCTGGATTTTCCTTTATCTTTTCTCTATCTGCTAGAAAGCTCCTAGTCCATTTTTAAATTTCTTTCTTGTGAAATATTATATGTCATGTATACAAAAATATGTTTAATGTGTATAGATAGGCAAGTAGATGATAGATAGATAGATAGATAGATAGATAGATAGATAGATAGATAGATAGATGAATACTAAGAAAACAGAAAAAAAAACCATGCCTACTCCGTCCAGCTCCAAAAATAAAACACTATAGGACCTTTGAAGTTGATACATGCCCTTCTGATATATTCATCCCATTATCCTTCCTCTACTTCCAGAGGTGACCAGGATTTCAAATTTTGTGTTAACTACCCCTTGTTTTTCTGTACATATATTTTTCACAAATATATCCCTCTGTTTATTGTGTCTGTTTTATACCTTTATGTAAATGTGAATATTACATGTATTTCCTCATGAATTAGTACTTTTAATTAATCTTAAATTTGGAATGTAATCTATGCTAAATTTTGCACTATAGATCATTAGTTTCCTTTCTTTTCTAGAGTATTTCATTGTAATAACTCTATTGCAATGTTTCCATTCTATTGATTATGGATATTTCAGGTTTTTTGAGGTTTCAATAAAAATCAACATTGCTGGAAACAGTTTTACAGATTGTCTCCTGGTGTACATGTACAAATTTCTCTAGGCAATCTTCCTAGAATAGTAACTGCTGAATTCAGACTTTTTGACATTTAGTAGCTAATGTCATTTTCAATGTATTTAGATCAACTTATAGTCCATCAGCAGGATATGAGAAATGCTGTTGGTTTACAGCATTTTCAACAATCAGAATTCTCAGATTTTCTCTTCATGAGCCTCAAGGCCATAAACTTGTTATCTTATGCCCTTTTACTTGGCATTTCCTTTGTAACTAATGAAAATGAGCATTTTTTCAATGGTTTATTGATTATTTTATGTCTGCTTTTACAAAGTGTCTTTTTCCACTCTTATATGTGGTTGCATGCTCTAAGTTTTGTATATTCTAGATACTGACATTTTTAAGTTAAATGTTATAGATACCTTATTGAAATTGTGGCTTATATTTTCACTCTATGATAACTGTTGAAGAACAGAGATTTTAATATTAAAAAATATACTTAGATTTGTCAGTCTTTTCCTTTTTCATTGGTTCTTATGTATCATTTTTTCTTATTTTCATATATTGTGGGGGCAACTTTGTCCACAAAGTCCCCCCGTCGGCCACGGATGAAAGTAATACTGCCAAGACATGATCTGCTTGGGGAGGAAAGGTAGCCAATCCCTCAAAGGAGAAGGGCCATGATCCCCTTCCTCAAGGGGCTTTTATTGAGTTCATTTGCACAAGAATACAGGTAAGGATCAAACAATAGATAGCATTCAAGAACTATGAGGTTTTATGCTCAAGGTCAGATAGCTAATGAGCCGTAAAACTTTGAGGAACAAACTTCTTGCTTGGACTCTTATCATTTAAATGAAAGCATTCTAAACAAAGCAGCTTTTACAGGATTTTACATATTCTTTCTTAGGCCTGATCACTCCAGGCATGCTCTAGCAGGCAAAAGGCTGCACTGCCTTCCCCATCATAGGTTTTTAGGCTTAAGTGGATTAGAGCCAGGAAGCACTTCTCCCAGACAGAAATCGGGACTCAAGCTATGTCAGAATAGTGGGGGGGCGGGGGGGGGGCGGCAAGGGTCCATCACCCCCTCTTTGTTGCAGCCTCCTGAGTCCTTCCATCATGGCCTCCCAAGTGATCATGTCTGGCTTAGGTTGCCCCTCTTCTGAGGGGTCGTACCCATCATAGACTAACCGACCAAGCATTGGGGGCAGGGGATGAAGCAGAGAGAAGCTTTGCCTCCTTAGTGGCTTGCATTCTGGGGGTCGTTCACTCAGCCTTAGCCATGGGAGGCAGTTACAATTCCTAAAACCAGGCAGAGCAGTTCCCAACAATATATTAAGGTCACACTTATATGTTTCTCTTTCCTAAAGTGTTAAAGGAAACATGCACTTTTATTTTCCAATGGGCAGCCTCCTTTTTTTAGTACCAGTCCTTTCCTCCACTGCTCTGATGTCATTTTTGCCATCCATGTTATATAAATGCATGTCCCATCACTCAGCTTTCTATTCAATTCCATTAAGTTATCTAACCACATCAGCAGCAATCTGAAGTATCTAATTACAGTGGCTTCAAACAAGTCATACTTTGTGCCTGGGCAAGTTTCCCTGTCTTGGTGTCTTTTTCTGGAGTGTCTTGACTTGTCTTAGCCCTTTAATGTGACTGTAAGAATTAGCCATCAATTCCACAGGAAAATAAAATCTTGCAGAGATGTTGACTAGTAGTACATTAAATCTATCTGTTAATTTGGGGATATTAATATCTTCCATGGTATTTATATCTATGAGTATATCATGTTTCTCCTTTAGCACTTTTAAAAACTTTTTCAATATAGTTTTTAAAACTTTCTGCACAAAGTGTCTTGCACATTATTTGCTAGATTCATTTCTAAGTATCTCATCTATTTGTTTTTAGAAAACTATATTTTGATTGAATTGTATAACTGTCCCTAGCATAAGAAAGCACTTGAGTATGTATATTAGTTTTATATACAGGCAAGCTTCTTATACATTCTTATTAATTTAAAACATATATCTGTCTATTTATTTTAGATTTTCCATGTAGAGTAAGTATATAATGGACAATTTTAGTCTCACTTATTAGTTTAATTTGATTAAGTAATTAGTTAGTCTAGTATATTACTGAATCCTGTCTTGTTCTTGGTTTCATGGGGAAAATTATATTTTGGTGTTTTACCATTAAACATGAAGGTAGCTGTACAATTTTTATAGATTCCTGCATGGTTACTTAGTGCTTTTTAGCAAACATGTAGAGTTCTTCACCTTCTGAGTTCATGATGGAAAAAGCTTCCTGGCCTCCTCTTGTTGCCCAGGGCCCTGTGGCTAGTTCTGACTAATGAGTAATGAGCAGAAAAATACATGTCCCTACTAGGTCAGAGCATTTGTTTGCCTAGACTTCCCAGAGCTCTTTCTCTCTAGCATGGTGACTACTAATGTCCAAAAATTGATGCTTCTTTAGCTTAATGTGAATGAGAAGTAAATCCTTGTTGTTCTGAGACACAGAGATTTTGGTTGTTTGTCACCTTGCTGTGTATAACCTACCAATGTAGACTGATATGTATCCTGTCAGGCTAAGAGGATTTTCTTCTCAGGAAAGCTCTGCCCAGCAAGGGAAACCAAGCAACTGCATGAAAAGGGAATGGGAGAAAGCAATTGCAAACCTTATCTCTGAAAAAGGTTAATTTCCAAAATACAGAAAGGACTCATACAACTCAACAGCAAACAAACAACCAAAGAACCAAACCAAATAATTAGTCCAATTTAAAAAATAGGCAAAGGACCTGAATAACCCAGATCATTTTTTTCCAAAGAAGATATACAAATGGCCAACACATATATAAAAAATTGTTCACCAACACTAATCACCAGGGAAATGAAAATCAAAGCCACAGTGAGAAATCACCAAATGCATATTAGGATGGCTTTTATCTAAAAGAAACGATAAATGTTGGTGAGGATGTGGAGAAAATTTAACCCTTGTGTTCTGTTGGTGGGAATGTAAATTGATATAGTTATAGTCATTATGGAAAACAGTGTGGACATTTCTCAAAAAATTTAAAGTAGAAGTACTACATGATCCAGCAATTCCATTTCTGCATATTCTGAAGGAAACAAGATCAGTACCATGAAGAGATATCTCTACTCCCATGTTCATAGCAGCATTATTTACAATAACCAAGAAATAGACACAATCTAAGTGTCCAGATATGGAAAAATGATGTATTATATGTGTAAAATTATAATGGATACATAATACATTTTATGCTGTATTTATATAGTATACAATTGCATATATTAATGTATGATATAATATATAATTAATATACCAAACACATCATACATATAGTGGAATATTATTCAGCCATGAAAAAGAAGGAAATCCTGCCATTTGCAACAACATAAGTGAACCCAGAGGACATTATACTAAATGAAAGAAGTGAGGGAAGTAAAGATAAATACCATATGATCTCATCTATACGTTGACTGTAAAAAAAAAGTTGAACTCAGAGAAATAGGGAGTGAACTGGGGGTTGCCATGGGGTAGGGGTGGGGGCAATTAGGAAGATGTTAGTCACAGGGTAATACTTCCAGTTAAACATTAGTAAGTTCTGAGGGTCCAATGCACATCGTGGTGACTGTGGTTGGAAATGCTGTACTGTATACTTGAAATTAGTTAAGAGAGTAGATCTAGCCATTCTCACCACACTCCAAAAAATGGGTAACTACATGAGGTGATAAATGTATGAATTAACCTGATTATGATAACCATTTCATAATGTATATGTATGTGAAGTAATCACATTGTACACTTTAAGTGTATTCAGTTTTATTCGTCAACTGCACCTCAGTAAAGCTGGGGGTCTATAGAGAAAATAAGAAAGTACTGCTGTCTTGAGAATTGACATCGTTATTTACAAATTAAAAGTTAATACTTTTTCTACATCCATTGAAATTTACCTTTATTCTTAAAGATGTCAACGTGGTAAAATATCTTAATAAATTTTGTAATGTCGAATCAACATTGCTATCTGGATTACAGTGATAATAGATTTAAAATGGGTTTAGAGTTTAAATCCCTCCCATGGTATGTTTGAATATTTGCTTACTTATTAATTTTTCTAAAGTTTTTTTGGCTTACTCCCCCAGTCCACTTTGCACACCACTAGCAGTACATATACCTCACTTTATGAAACACTGGGCTGGATGGTCTTCCAACCTAGTCTAGAATTTAAGAGTCCAGGGAATGGTACAGAGGAGCGTCAAGTTCAAAGAAGAAAAGAGGACTTCCCAGAGGCACTGGGAATTTTTAGAGAAGTCGTGTTCTGGTATTGGTAAAGAGATGAACTTTAGATTGTCGGACACCATCTAGCTTACTTCTAGGACATGGACTGACAGAGCATTAACTCAATAAATATTTATAATATAATTAAGTTTGCCAGGAGGCTTGACTTAAGTTAGATGTCCCTGAGATTCATTCTATAAATTACAGACCACTAGAAAAGACCAAGTAATCTGTTTCTATATTTTTCACATCAGTGGGCATCTGCCAAGGAACTCAGCATGAAATGGCTCTGTGCCTGATGTTGGCTCTTCCTATCTCACTAGTATCAAGGTTGCTTATGAGAATTTAGTCAGGATTTTATGGTAGAATCATTGGAGACAAGGGCATCTCTCCTAATAGTAATGTGTTACCTACAAAGGAGAGGTAAATATTTCCTAAACAGCCTCAGTTCTCGATTACCCAGTAGACAAAATATTCAGAAATCTATTGAGTCGCTCTTTACCTGGCACTTCACAGTCCCTTGTGAATGGGGAACTGCTTGCATGGTTAGCTCTTCCCAGGCACTGAGGACAGCTTGCTTTTTTCTAGTTCCTGTTTATTTTGTAGCAACTGAAGTCTTTCCAAACAGCCATTAATGAGAGTTTCAGAGACACTGGACCGTCTTTAAAAAGTTGTACAATTTCACAGGCCACCTGAGTCAAAATTTCCAGTGTGCAAGTGAAATTACAATTTGCGAGGGATGCCCACCCTCTCCAGGATAACCCAGGAAGCTCTTTCCATGTTGCAGAGTGAGAGGCGCATAATAGGAGACCTGGTCTTCTCACATTCCTGGCTATTGGGCACAATCAAATTTTTCTTTTATAAGTGGTTATCTGTTCATCCAAAATATATCTGACTATTGAAGATTCTGCTTTATGAACCAAAAGAGAGAGAGAGAGAGAGAGAAAGAGATGATCTGGATATCAACTCTTTTTATAAATCTCATATTTCTTGTTTAAGATACTGGAACTCCACTCCTCCATTTGCTATTAATTTACTGCATGACCTTGGGCTCCTGATTGATTCATTTGGACCTCAGTATACCTATGATAAAAAGAAATAAAATGGTTAATAAAATCACAAAACAAAAATGGAAACAAGTAATCAGTAGGATCACTTTTGTTCTTACAGATATGTGGTTTGGGGGTGTGACTGACATCCAACAAGAATTTTATCAGCTATATCTATTGTAAGAAAGGTCTTTTATCAAGTAAACAAAGGCAGGCTAAACAGATGTTTAGTGGGGTGGTAGGGCAGGCAAACATTAAGAGACATGGGAGTTTTGGAAGAGCAGAAATCATGGCTTAAATTTAGATGGCTGAGTACTAGCCAGTGACTCTACCATTCAGTAGCTTTGTGACTCTGGGTGAGTTGCTACGCCAGGGCTAGCTCATGAGCATGTGACCTGTGCAGTGACATAAGGCTATGCATCTAGAATGGCACCACACTTGGTTTAATATTCTGCTGCCACTATTTTCAAGTTCCCAATAATTTTTTAACAAGAATCATGCATTTTCACTTCTCACTAGGTCCTATAATTATTTAACCAGTCTTGAGCTTAACCTTTCTCAAACTCAGTTTCTGCATCTCTAAATTGAGAAGAGGAATACTTGTTCCAGATGAGTGTGAGGATTGAGGTATTTATGAAAGTTCCCAGTGAGTTCAGTGAGTGATAAGTTTGCTAAATAAGTTGTCTGGATCTCTACTTGGATCCATTTCTAGACTCAATTCTAACTGTTCTTTAAAAAGATACATAAGGCTCAGGGTTTTTAAAATTTCTTCCTCTATTTTCACAGAGTGGTGCAGTCTAAATGTGGAAGCATAAAGCCATCTTGAATAATAAAAGCTGTTTTCAGCCAGCTTCAGAAATAGTAAATACAACAAAGTCTCTTATGTTTATATTTGGTCCTGGGGCCTCACAGGGATTGATAAGGTGTTTGAGAATTTTAGCAGTGTTCTGCACTTGAAACAGTGCAATGTACCCCCATCAATAATTACCATTGAGCATGACCACTTGTATGTCAGTCCTCTCTAGACAAATAAGCCCTTATATGGCCAAAATCTTACTCCAATAAATCTTCTTAAGTTATGGGGATAATGAGAGTTGTTACTATGGAGAACTTATGTCAATATTCCCCTTGAATTCTCCATTCTCAACCCATAATAAATGTCTAAAGAATGTGAGTTCTTCAATTTTAGTAGAGGTCTTCTCCCTTTACCTCCTGCTGAAGAGATTTTGATGAACATCTTTTGTTGTTTGATTTTGTTTTCACCTACACATTTTCTTTATTTTAAAATAATCTGGCATTATAGTTGTATAATTGCATTCTTACCTAGAATGGAGTGAAATTAGATGAGACTTGAAGGATTTCTAACAAAATAAAAAATAAAATTATAATAATAGCTCACATTTAATGAACTATATACCAATACTCTCAAGAATTTAACGTTTCTTATTTTATCCTCAAAACAACTATATTGAGATATGTATTATTGTTTCCCATATACAAATGCAGAAAATAAGGTTTAACAAAGTGAACAAATTTCATCGTGGTCACATTAGTTATGTAGCACTAAACCTAAATCCATGTCTGCAAAATTCCAAAGCCTGGATTTTTCACTGTTACAACATCCAAAGAGAATATATCAGATATAAAAACTTACCATAAGTAAGGAGAAATGTAAGTAAACTGTTACTTTTTCATTCACTCAAAAATCCAATCTATATTCACTGAACATCCTATGAGTCAGACATCGTTTTAGGTAATGGGGAAACAGTGCCTCACATAGGTATAATCCTCACCTCAAGAAGCGAAAAAGTGAAAGGCATATCCCCCTCAGTAAATCTATTATTTGAAGTGTGTTAAATGGTATGAAGGAGACGAGTAGGGCACTTGGTGAGCATAGAATAAGAGAATGGGCTTCAATCCAATGCGGCCAAAATAAAAGTCCTGAGGAAGTTGTAGGAAGGCTAAGACCTGGAGGATAAGTAGGGACAGGTGGAAAATGGGGTGCATTAACTCTCAGGGTACTGGCCTGAGTCAAAGCATAAGTGAAGGCACAAATATGAGGATGGGGAACATAATAAAACCTGCAGGACACAGGCAGGGAGGGGAGTGGGAAAGGAGGTTCCCCAGCTGGTATCCTAAACCTGAAATGTTGTGATACAGCCAAGCAGAAGTTCCAGGCCCTCATACACAGGTCTGGAACTCAAATGGAGAGTCTAAGCTAAAAATACACATGTGGGACTGATTGACAGAGGTGATACAAAAGGGTAGTGCAGGATGGGATACAGAATAGAGGTGGAAAGATTGGGCCTTATAAAGGTAAAGGGATGTATTTTCTTGTGACAAGTGGGAGAGTGAAAATGAAGTTAAGGATCCAGGTAGGTACAAGTTGTCATGTTGTAATAGAACGTGTAAGCACCATGATGGAAGTATGGACAAAATTCCAAGATGCACAGGAAAAAAGATTACTAAACTCCATGGAAAGGGGAGAAAGGGTGGGGGGTAGCACAGATGATAAGACATTGGACCTATGTTTCAAGATGAGTGAGCACTAACCAGGCTGATACCATTGCCAGATTTAGCAAAAAGAAATGCCATGTGTCTTATGCAATATTTAGGACAAACTTATATAAAATATTTTATTTTAGTATCTGAAATTCATATTACACTGGTCATCCTATACTATTGAGCAATACTTTAGGCAGAGAAGCTAGGCAAAAGCACACCTGCCCAGGCAAGGTGCAGCAAAAACAGAAGCATGGGCCCCGATGGTGCATGATGTATTTGCAGAATCATGGGTAGCTTGCAATAAGCAAACAAAGATGTTGTCTCAAGTGGAAAGGCCACAGAAATATTCAGGGGCTACAAGATCAAGGGGTTTATTCATTTGTTTGAAGGCTAGTAATGGGTGAAAGTTGCTGTCTGAAGTTCACCAGGTAGGTGAACTAGTTCGGTTGACAAGTAGGTATCCTATGTGTCATGGTTAAATATAAGGGAAGAAGAAAGAAAATCATTTGTTGAATATCTCTGCCTAATATGCCAGTTTCTTTTCTCAACTTGGACATGAGTTGTCTCTCTCTCTTCTCTGTCAATATATGTAAATATATTTATAATTTATTATGATTATATAAATATTAAGAGCATATAATCATAGACTTATAAAGAAACGTATAGATATGGAAATCGAGGTCCAGAGGGGAAAACCAATTTCAAGATCAGGCAGAAGGTTGATGGAACATTTGACAGTTCCAGCCCCTAGGCCCCTAATCCAGGCTCTTTCCTCTGTAGGGGGCTTTACACAACTGTAATGGATGGTAGTTCCTCTCAATAGCATCACAGGGCCATCCGCAGGCGTGATGAATTTTTTTCACTCATGAGAACTTCTTTCTGGAGACAGTCTTGTGAACATTGGAGTCTTCTTGCATACTTCTCTGCTCATTTCTAAGAGTGCTACTACCTCCAAACACACACAAACATGCACATCTGCTTCCCGAAATGTTCACCTCTCTCAACAGCCCTATTCTGTTTACCATAAAACCAAACAAACTGGAAGATCTAAATACGTGTAAGTTCTTTAAAGGTTTAAACATGAGTCTCCCCCTTGAGATTTATGTGTGTGTACACTCAGGGTTTCCAAGCCTTGGCCATTGCCACAGGGAATAAGACAGCTTGTTTTGGCTACCAGTTGGGAACAGCACAATTGAAACATTACTCAGACAAATGCCACAGACCTCATCAGTGATGTCATGGTTTTGCCCTGGTGTTGTTGCAAGGGGTCCATTTATATCATTGAAAAGGAATACTTGAAGGGCTGCTCTTTATCTTGGGCTTTTGAGAAGCTGGACCTTTATTATAACCTTATTATTTTAGATGACTTGGCTAAGACTGTAGTTCAGATGTTTTCAGAAAGACTTTTAGTGTCTAAGATGTATCAGACACTATGGAGTTTGGTGCTAATCATCTCAGAATGAATTAAACATTATCCTTAATATTTCTCCTTTCTCTCCTGCTATTTTTTGCTCTACTACTTCATTCTTAATTTTTCTGTTGCCTTAGCCACCAAAAGGCCATGTATAGTGTAGAGGAAATACCCTGTAAATGCCATATCCCATAAACTCCAAGAAAGTTCCAGTTCAGTTCTACACTGCCTGGAAGATGCTAAGCGAGGGACTGGGTCCTGAAGGAATTTCAAGATAATACTTTTAAAATCCTGTGGCAAAAATGGATTTAAAGGATTTTTTAATTGGGTGGTAGTTAATTATGGGACTATTACCTTGATGGCTTTTTGAATGTCTGGAATATTTTATCAAGGGCTGTGGTCAAGGCGATGGTAAGCACAAGGTGGTGGGGGCACCTAAAGAAAAGCTCTTGATTCAGGTGGAAACAGGGAGTGGGCATGAGGCTGTTTGATAAAGAGGAGACAATTCCTTGAAGAATCATGAAGATGACTTAAAGAAAGGGTGAATAAGAGTGCTATTCCAAGCCAAAAGAAAATTTGGCATAAAGGCGTGAGGGTATAAAGCAGCAGGATGTTTTTAAGGTTCTCCAAGGCCAACCTCATCATGTTACAGATAGAATTCCTGGCCTTTAGAGAGGAGGTGTGGGTGTAGGGTACTTGTCTAATATTTTAGAGCGAGTGTCAGGACAGGGACCAGAACATCAGTTTCTGACTCCAAATCATTGATTTCTATGCCAGGGTGAGATCTTTGTTCTGCATGTTCAGACTACATTCCAAGACCTCATTATTAGTCCAAGTTCCTATAAACATGCCCATTATCCCAAGCAAAATTCCTCACCCCAGGTTTCCGGGCATGTCCAGGACCACCCTGTTTGGTAGATGAAGTTTGTTATGGGATGAAAAAAAATATGGAATGTCTCTAACTATGTAATGGGGATGGGTCTTAATTATTGTTATTTTGAAAAATTCTTTCAAGCAATCTTAAATTGACCCAAGTGGGAAGTTTGAATTGGACCCAGCCTCCTCCTCCTTCTCTCTGTCTTCTGTTTGCTCCTCTACTACTTCAATCTCAAAATTTGTTGCTAGACTCACTGAGAGACAGTATTTTAATAGAACAGATTATTTAATTACCATATTGTGTTCACTTCAAGAGAGTTCCATTTGAGTTCCAGCTTTCTAAGCACTCAGGTTAAAAACAGAAAGTAGGCTATTTGACCTTGAGCGAATTACTTCTTTGGTCTGATTCTTCTCATCTGGCCAGTGAGAGGAATTGAACTGGTTGGCTTTTCAGAGTCCTCCAGACCTTTAATGTTTATTTAAGTTGCTAGCAGAAAGACTGGTTTCTGCGACCTTTTTTCAAAAATTAAATATTTTCTAGTAGTTTGATCTAAGGAAGAGCCAATTTCCCAAGAATGAACCTGTCAGTGGTTTGCACAAGTTCCCCCTGGTTCTTTTGGCCACAGAGCATCACTTTTTTTTCCTATCCCTTGAAGCTCTTTTTATTCTTCAAGCAAGGCATCCCATTCTTCTGTTTGGATGACTTTCCATGTTGCTCCTGTGGCCAAAGAAAAACAAAAATAAGACAAACCCAAAACAGCATTTCTACAGTTTTGTGAAGGAAAGCCATTTGAAACACAGCTATTAATATTTGGGTGCTCTAAAACAATTTCTCAGTTCCCCAAGAAGAGTTTGTCAGCCCCGCCCCCTTTTCCACCCTCTGAGGAAAAGTGCCCCAAGTAAGTAAAAGCTAAAGAAATAAGGGTGGGACTAATTTCTCTTTGGGGATTATCATAAAATGGAGATTTTTTTCCTTTTCATGTCTAAATGTAGCCACAAAATGTTTCAACAAATCTAGGTGGAAAGAATGTTGACATCTCTTTCATTCCTCAGCTATGAAATCACCAACAATCTCTGGGGAACTGACAGCCACTTAAATTAGTTGCCTCACATGGAAAGAAACCTTGTTGTCCTGATGGAACAGTTGGAAGTTTCTGGTCAAGAATTCACAGAAATCTGCCTTACGTTCATGCTGCAGTGCAGTCATGACTGGCTCCCTCATCTTATTGCCCCTGGCTCCTTTCTTCTTCCTTATGTTCTTGTCATGTTCTGCTTGGAGTTCCCCAAATCCCCACTGATGTGCCATGTCTGTTTCCTAGTCACTCCATGTTTGAGGGCTTCCCTTTCACTACGTAGTCAGTCCTGGCACTTCCTAGAAGGGTCCCTCAGGTCACTCTTCCTGAGACTCCTGTCCTAACATCCACGAGTCCTGTTGTCATCCTGACCCCAATTCTTCTTGTATCATGACAACCCTTCAATCAAACTCTAATTACTTCTGAGCATCTAGCATGTGTGGAGGACAAGGACTTAATTTAATTCACCTCAAAATCCTCAGCACATGCCCAGCCAGACCCTGAAGAGCACTGGACAAGTAAACTGGGATGAATATCTTTTTCTAACACAGAGAGGAGCACACAGTGAACCTTCAGTGTATGTACTGAAATGATTAACAGATTGATTTTAACTAGAAAAAGATAAAATAGTTTTTGTAAGAATTTGACTTTTCTACTTGATAAGTTAAGAAAACATGGCTTTTCCTTCATTCAAGTGTCAGAGTTGGCCTCTCTCTGGTTAAAGATGGATTCTTCCGTGGGTATAAAGTGTCCTGATATGCAAGATGGTTAGCTAGACATCTGCCGCAAACTTTAATGCCTGTAGTTACCAATAGGCATGGTACATTTTGAAATATGTTAAGACTATAAATCTCATGTTAAATATTCTTACCAAGAAACACACACACGTATGCACACACAGACACACAAACACACAAGAACACAAGCCAGTTTTTGGAAGTGATGGATTTGTTGAAGTGTCTTGGCTGTGGTGATAGTATCAAGAGTGTATGCATCTGTCCCAGATCATCAAGATGTATACATTAAATATGTGCAGTTTTTGATATATCAATGATATTTCAATAAAGCTAACTTAAAAATATGTTTCAGGGTAAATATAGTTTCCGGGTAAAGAAATAAGGATGATGTCCTCTTGCTTACTCCCAGATGACCTATACTGAGTGGGAAGAAAGGCACTCTGGAGCAAGAGTTAGTAGTTGAGTTTAAATCCTAGCTCTACTACTTCGTACTGTTTGACTCAGCTTCCCCGCTAGGACAGAGGAAATAAATCACCTGAGAATGTTGTCGTGAGGTACAATTAAATGAGATAACACTTACGGGAACATTTTGTAAATGTTAAAGCAATTTGCAACTATGAAGGCAAAGCACAGTTCCTGTTTTTCTCCTGAAGTACTCAGTTTATTATTATTTTTCTTAACCAGAGGAAATTTGAGGATATGAGCAGCAGAAAAAGTAGCACTTCTTCTTTCTCTTTCATTCCAAAGCCCTGCCTATGGCTGACTTTCAAGCCTGCAACTTCACTGAGAGGTATGATTGAAAAATAAGATTGCGTGTGTTTAAAGTGTACAATGTGATTATTTGACATGCATATATATCCTTTGTGAAATGATCCCACAATCAGGTTAATTGACACATTCATCACCTCACAAAGTCACTTTGTCTTTTAAAAACGTGTTAAGAACACCTAAGGTCTACTTTGTTAGCAAATTTTCCTATGGCTAAGTTTTTAAGATGCAAGAGAGTTATAAAGAGCAGTTAGCTCATTATTACATCACAAGGCTTTGGCACGTCGTTGGGCATTTTAGAAATGCTTTACTGGAATTTGACTTAAACCAATTATTAATTGGAATAGGTTTACTATCTAGTTATACATGAGTATTTAACTTTGTTTCTTTCCTCGAAACATGGAAAAATTCCATCTTCTACAACCCTCCCTATATATTCTTCTTTTTTAATGGTTTTTATTTTTGGAGAAAGGGGAAGGGAGGGAGAAAGAGGATGAGGAACATCAATGTGAGAGAGAAACTTCCATCAGTTTCCTCTCGTTCGTGCCACAAGCGGGGACCGAACCCACCACCCAGGCCTGTGCCGTTACCAGAAATCAAACCAGCCACCTTTCCCTCTGTAGGAGGACATCCAACCAACCGACCCACGCCAGCCAGGGCCCTCCCTATGTATCCTTTAGATTCCTCATGATTCGCAGTTCTGCATACTCAGTATATTGAAATTAGGTCGGCATATTGTGGATGTTCCTCCACTTGCACACAGGTCTACGTTTATTAGAGTTTTCACGTTAACAGTGAGTAGTGGAAGGCAGAGAACCTAAATATGGGTCCTGGATCTCCTGCTTTGTGGCTGTGTGACACTAGTCAGATAGCATTAATCCCTTAAGTGGAAATATTTGCATTAGTCCAAATATTGAAGCAGGGGATGAATACCTAAAACATCTTCAAGTTAACCCATTAATCACTTACTTAACACATCCTTTCATTAAGCAAACATTTTTGATATAGTAAGCCCTATACTGGTATGCTGTCATGAACAAAGCACGCATGTTCCCTGGAATATACCTAACGCCTACATTATGTCTTAGAGAATGAACAAGTTTTTAGATTAAAAGAAGTTTGTGATTGCCCTGATTGGTGTGGCTCAGTGGACTGAGTGCCAGCCTGTGAACCAAAGGGTCACAGGTTTGATTCCCAGTCAGGGCACATGCCTGGGTTGTGGGCCAGACCCCCATTGAAGCACACACAAGAGTCAACCACACACTGATGTTTTTTCCCTCTCTCTTTCTCCTCCATTCCCCATCTCTAAAAATAAATAAATAAAACTTTGTGATTGAGACTCACCTAAAGCAGTCCAACCCATGGCCCACAGGCTGCATGTGGCCCAACACAGGTTTGAATACGGTCCAACGCAAAATTGTAAATTTGATTAAAACATTATGACATTTTTTTGTGATTACATGTCACAGTGTATTTAATGCATGGCCTTAGACAACTCTTCTTCTTCTAGTGTGGCCCAGAGATGCCAAAAGGTTGGACACCCCTGCAGGCCTAAACTTCCCTTCCAATGATGAATTGAGATCTGCTTAAACATGTTCAATGATGAGTAACCCTCTCCCTCACATTTGCTGAGGAATCATTTCATTTTAGATAGTTCTTAGTTCTTTTATTTTGTGAGATTAGTCTCCCAGGGATGCTCGGCATTTTGTAAAAATCATAGCTCTTATCCCACAGAACAAAGTTTCCAGTTGACAGTATGTCACTTATTATGTAACCCTATTTCTCTAGCAAAATTGAGACAAGAGAAAGAAGATCCTAAAAGTCAGTGAAAGTTCTAGTACAAATCAAGTTTGGTTTTGATAATATCCTGTCATGGTGAATTCTGTGTGTCCATTTGACTGGATCATGGGAAACCTAGACATTTGGTCAGACATTATGCTGGATATGTCTATGAGGCTAGGTATTGATGAGAGTAACATTTCAGTTGGTAAAGTAGATTGCCCTCCTAATGTGGGTGGGACTTGCCCAATCAGTTGAAGGCCTGAGGAATAAAAAGGCTAAGAGGTAACTCCTGCCTGACTGCTTTGAGCTGATATCATTCTATGTCTGCCTAACATCAACTCCAGGGTTCCAAGCCTGCTGAATTTTGGACCAGAACTTGTGCCATCTGCTCTCCTGGTTCTCAGGCCTTCACACTCTAGCTGGAACGACACCATTGGCTCCCTGGGTTTCTAGCTTGCCAACCATAGATCTTGAGATTCCTTAGCCTCCATAATCTCATGATTCAATTTTTTATAATATCTAATATGCACATGTACACACACACATGGCAAGAAGATTGGGAGTGTGCTGATGCCCTGTTATTTAGGAACAGTGTTACTGTGCAGAAATGTCCACACTGGGCAGGAGAAGGTCTGTTTGGATAGGAAACTTAGAAGCTTGACACTAGGTTGAGATATTTGGACTATCTCCTCAAAGCATGGGAAGGCTTTGGACAGTGTTAATCAAAGAATAGATGTGTCCAGTTTGCATTTAGAGACATTACTCTGACAATTGTGTGGGTTATGGATTGTAGGGGACTAGCCTAGAGGTATTTGATATTCCACCTTTAACATGGATTGATTTAATATATCCTGAACACTTGTGATGTGATGAGCATGTTGCTGAGTGTTAAGGTTGGGGCAAGGACAAAGAATGAAAACACAGGACTCCCAGCCAACATGGAGGCATAGGTGGAAACACTGTGCCTCCTCACACAACCTAGTTTGAAGACAACAAAGTTTTAGTAACAAAAACACAACCAAAACACAGAAAATTGAACTGTATGGAAGTCCAACATCAACAAACCATTCATCCAGACCAGCCCTGGCTGGCATGGCTCAGTGGACTGAGCGCCGGCCTGCGAACCACATTCATCCAAACTGGTAAGAGGGGCAGAGTCAGCGGCTGGTGGAGAAGGGTTGTGCAGGAAACAGTGGCCAGACCCACCCAGGTGCGTAGTTGGCGGTTGACAGATCCCAGGTGTGGGATGACAATGGTCAGACCCAGTGGGGGCACATGGCAGCTGGCTGACCACGATCACACAATCACACTCAGATAAATCAGGTGAAGAAGGGAGCAGTGAGACAGACTGCATAGGCTAGGGCCCCAGCAATGGGAATTAAAGCCTAAAAGCACCAACTAGAAAAACTTTTGGGGTTGAGGTGCCAGGAGAGGCTTCCAGGCTCACAGAAAGTTCATTGGAGAGACCCACAGGATCCTGGAGGGTGCACAGGCCCACACACCCTGGAGCCAGCACCAGGGGGGCCCAGTTTGCTTGCAGGAAGCAGCAGAGGGTACCAAAATCTGAGAGAGAGCAGAACAAACGTCATTGCCCCTCTCTAACCCCACCCCCACATACAGCATCACAACCCAGCAACTGGGTCGCCCCACCCTGGTGAACACCTAAGGCTCCGCCCCTCATACGTAACAGGCCCGAACAGACCAAAACATTATGGCTCAATACGAACAGTTCAAAACCCCAGAGCCAATACTTCTAAGAGATCGAGAGTTAGCCAATCTATCAGATACACAGTTCAAAATACTGGTGATCAGGATGTTCACAGAACTGGTTGATTTTAGTCACAGATTAGAGGAACAAATAAAGGCTAAACTAATTGAAATGAAGGGAAATGCACAGGAAACCAATAGTGATGGACAGGAAACTGGGACTCAAATCAAGGGAGCGGACCAGATGGAAGAAAAAAATGACCAAACAGAAAAGAATGAAGAAACAAGAATTCAGAAAAATGAGGACAGGCTTAGGAACCCCCAGGACATCTTTAAACGTTCCAACATCCGAATTACAGGGGTACCAGAAAAGGAAGAGGAACAGCAACAAGTGGAAAATTTATTTGAACAAATAATAAAGGAGAACTTCCCCGATCTGACAAAGGCAATAGATTTCCAGGAAATCCAGGAAGCTCAGAGAGTCCCAAAGAAGTTGGACCCAAGAAGGAACACACCAAGGCACATTATAATTACATTAGCCAAGATTAAAATGAAGGAGAGAATCCTAGAAGCAGCAAGAAATAAGGGGACAGTCACTTAAAAGGAGTTCCCATCAGACTGTCAGCGGCTTTCTCAAAAGACACCTTACAGGCAAGAAGGGGCTGGAAAGAAGTATTCCAAGTCATGAAATCCAAAGACCTACATCCAAGATTGCTCTATCCAGCAAAGTTTTCATTTAGAATAGAAGGGCAGATAAAGTACTTCTCAGATAAGTCAAATTTAAGGAGTTCATCATCACCAAGCCCTTATTATATGAAATGTTAAAGGGACTTATCTAAGAAAAAGAAGGTAAAAAATATGAACAGTGAAAGGACAGCAAACTCACAGTTATTGACAACCACACCTAAAACAAAAGCAAACTAAGAGGACAGCTAGATCAGGAGCAGAACCATAAAAATGAAGATCACATGGAGGATTAGCAACAGGGGAGTGGGAGGAGGAGAAGGGGGGAGAAGGTACAGAGAATAAGTAGCATAGATGGCAGGTAGAAAATAGACAGGGGGAGGGCAAGAATAGTATGGGAAATATAGAATCTAAAGAACTTGTGACACATGGACATAAACTAAAGGGGGGGAGCGGTGGGGGAGGGGTATGTAAGGTGGAGGAGAATGAAGGGGGGAATGAGATAACTGTAATGGCATAATCAATAAAATATATATTTAAAAAAGAATGAAAACACAGGAGTAAATTGGGTGATTTTTCTGTCCCATATGGATCCACCATCCAAAATGGTAAAATAGGGTTCAAATTCCCTAAAGAACTTGGTGAATAAACTTTACCAAAACTACTTATCATCTCCAAACTTTAGTTTGCATATGTGAAATATAGAGAAAATGTTCAAAATAGCCCTGGCTGGTATAGCTCCATGGATTGAGCTCAGACCTGTGAACCAAAGGGACCCCGGTTCAATTCCCAGTGAGGGCACATGCTTGGTTTGTGGGACAGGTCCCCAGTAGGGGTCATGTGAGAGGCAACCACACACTGATGTTTCTTTCCATCTCTTTCTCTCTCCCTTTCCTTCTCTCTAAAAATAAATAATAAAATATTTTAAAAAAAATAAACAAATCTTTAAAAAAACCCTTTTAAAAATAAATGTAAAAAGTAAAAGGATATCAAGAGCAAAATCATTTTTGTGTGCCAGGTCCTGTCCTACTTAAAATTTCTAACTGATTCATGACAGATCATTTGATGTGAACTGAGACTGAAGGATGATACATAACTTTCCTGAAGATAGAAACCACATAAGCAGTAGAATCCAGAGTTCAGTGTCAAACCTAGTGTGTCTGATTCTATATCCCTGCCTGTCAGCTTGGTGATATATAATCTGTGTGCTCTCCTCTTCTGCTGTGATGACATAATCAATAAAATCCTCCCCCACTCTTTTTCTCTGCCTATTTTTTCTTCATTAGTGAAAATAATCAATTGTTTCATTTATAGATGAAGACACCTAGACTGTTTGTCTAACCCCAATGCAACCAGATACCAGTATTCTGTGGTCTTCCTACTACAACCCAAGTCATATCACATATTCATTAACCAGTAAGTGTTCGTCTTTATTTCTTTACAACTGATGCCAAAGTAAAAGCATATCTGAGACTTTTTCCTTGGATACCAGCCACTGTGACTGTGAGGATGGAGAGGATAAGCAAGTCCTAGAGCATGTGGCTGCAGAAGGTTAGATGGTATCTGGAATGGTCACTGAAGTTGTCATGTCTCTATCTGGTGGTGGCATTTGTCATCTGCTCTCTCTCCTCCAGGTTTGGATCACCAGCCTGCAGAGGTCTGGGCAGGCACACGTACGGGTCTGCCCTTCATGCAGCTATAAACTAGAAGTGGTAGAGACCCAGCCCTGGCTGATTTAGCTCAGTGGATGGAGCACGGGCCTACGGACCAAATAACCTCGGTTCGATTCCCAGTCAGGGCACATGCCTAGGTTGCAGGCCAGTTCCCAGCAGGGGACCCAAGAGAGGCAACCATACATTGATATTTCTCTCTCTTTCTCCTTCCCTTCCCCTCTGAAAATAAATAAATAAAATCTTTAAAAAAAAGAAGTGGTAGAGACCCAATGTCCACCCCCATCAGCATTTAAGGCAGCAATAGGAAACCCTTCAGGGGTGGTGAAGTCTCTGGGGATAGTTTCTGCAGGAAAGAGACTATGATGACACTTCACATCTGTTGTAACTCTGCTGAGAAATTCTGGGGACTGTGCTCTTGAGGCTTTTCCAATACCCCTGACTCTCAGGGAAGCCTTTTCCAGAATGCAAACTATCAGGCCTTAGCACATTTACTCCTGCCACCTGAGTCTGATCTTGAACCATTTCATCATCATTCTATGAATGCAGACTCAGACTGTGAGATGGTGAGATGGATATGGCCATCTTAGCAATGAGGGTGGCCTACAAGGACTAGACACAGAATTGGTCAGAGCCAGGAGGCCTGGGGTCTTCAGTTTCCATCCTATAGGCCTTTGTATGTGCTGCTTCCTATGTCTAGAATACCACTTACTTCTTTTTTCATTTACTAATTTTATTTATCTATCCGATGTTTGCATTTAGGATATTTAGGTGACATATGATTACAGTCTAATAATTGCTGGGTTAGTTTCCAATGTAAGCTGAAAGGTGGTCCTTCACACAACTCTGCACTGAGAACTCTGTATCATTCACAGCGTGTCATATGATGGTACTAACTGCCACAAGGTCTAACACATGCAAGTTCAAAGGAGTAATATGCTGATCAGTGCCTGTGTGGCCCATGTGCATTTAAAATGCTACTGTGACATGGAAAATGTAAAGGAGATGTCAAATTTTAGAGATAGAAATTTAAGGCTGGGCCAGCAATTTCAGCTTTAGAATTCTCAGAAAGCTCTGTGAATACCCTTCCCCTCGTCTGAGGGGAAAAACGATGTGTCAGCTTATCTGCTGAAGAAATAATTTTGCATGTTCACTGTAAACAAATACAGGGGTAAATGAAAATACATACATTATAGAAAGAATAAAGGAGCCAATTATTGGGTAAAGCATGGATTCCTGTGTTTGCAAGCACAACCTAATTTAACATTCATGATAATGTCTGAGAAAAATGTTGTTTCATCCACCAATGCGGAAATTAGTCACAAAGAAATTAATCTATTACTTGAAATAACACTGCTCTGAAAAGTATATCTGTCAGATCTGAAAACCAATTCTTCTGTCATTTAATAAAATCCAATATTGGTGATGGCTTTTCTTAAGGCCCTCTGCTTTTTTAAAGCCTTCGAACTTGGAGCTCCTTGTAGAGAACAAAAGGGGACACAGAGAATTGAGCGGATTTCCAGATGAATACTCTCAGACAAAGAAATTGCCAGCCAGAGTTGGAAATAGATATCTGCTTGTCTCAAGCAGGCCCACCTCTTGGGCAAAGTCCAGAAGCCTGGCTTTCTATTCTATTCTATTCTCTGGCAGTCTCCACCCCCTTGATAACTGGTTATGTCCTACCTTGTCAAAGAGACATCTGGGCTCCACGGGTGCTTGATGTATTTGTCTCTGGAGCCTGAAGAGCACACCTCAGTGACTACTCTGAAAGGAGCTCCAGAGAAAGGGGAGGCGGGATGTGTTCTCCTGGATAGAAGGGAAGATAGTGTGTCCCACTATCCGGTCATGTCCCTCTTTGCCATGTCAGCCAGTGTCCTCATGTACCCAAAGTTTCCCTCAGCTAGGGGACCTTGACTGTTAGCCTTCTGAGGGACCGCCCAAGGAAATGCTTGGCAGGTCTCCCCCCATCCTTGGTTGCTAGGAAATCGAACCCTGTCCCTCCACGACCATGTGGTCTTTCTCTCTCTGGATTTTGGAAACAATACTATTAACTTTAAACTATTTTTGTGTTTATTTATTTAGCTTTTTCTAAGATTCATTAGGTTGAGCAGTTTGTTGGACAACATTTGTACCCCTGTTCAAAGCCAAATGATCCAGAGGGTTTATGCGGGGCCCACATTTTTTATTTTTTATTTCTTTTTTATTGTTGACACTATTACAGATGTCCCCCACTGCCCTCCCCTCAGTCCCTTCTACAAGCCCCACCCTGGTTTTCACCACATGATGTCTGTGTCCATGGGCTATCCATATATGAGTATATATGTTCTTTGGCTAATCTCTCAGTTCCCCCTGTGGCCCATATTTTTAAAGGGTTTTCAAGGCCATTATCATCTTCACCCTGTGTATAAGAGGATAAGTAGAGGAAAATGTAAGTACGTTTCCAGCTGCATGTAAATCAGACAAGGGAGGGGCCAGGAGGCAGTAATCCACGCAAATCCTGTCAGAAGAGCAGAGGCAGCAGAGACCCTTACCCAAGCCACCCGGCTCCCTACCTGTGCCTGGTACCAGTGGCAGGGACAGTTTTGCTCACCAAAGGAGTTCACCATTTCTCTACGGAAAAGACCAAGGTCAAGTGCACAAGTGTGCTAGTTCTAGAAGTGGAGGGGCAGGAGTGTTGTATAAAGTCTCCCTGGGGACCTTAAATACTAGGCGATTCAGCATCCCTCATTTACAAATGAAATAACTAAAGAGCTACACTAACACATGATGAAAATAATCTTAAAAAGTCATTCACACACATGTGAGGATTTTAATATGCCCCCCTTCACTAATGCATTCACTCACTCAACCTGATATATGTTCGTGGATCAAGCATTGATCTAGGTACTGCTGAGGATCCAACAGTGAAAAAGGTAGACACAGTTCTTAAAGTTCAGTAAGGGTAACAGACGGAGAAAAGTAAACAAATGAATGATAATCTATTAGAGTAATCACTGTGAAGGAAAAATAAAAGCAGGATGCTAAAGAGAATATTTGGGGTGAAAGTTCTCTGGACAGAGGTGTAGTTGAGAACTAAGGATGAGGGAAGAAAACCTACAGTTCAACCTGCTTATTCACTGACAGCCTGCTGCTCTCTGCCTGTATTCTCAGGTGTGCCAGGAGCTGGACACTCCTTCGTTATCAAACCTGGACTGACTGAGGTTGTTCTTGGCTAGGCCCTATGGTCTGCACTGGGTATTCAGAGATGATTGAGACACAGTTCTTGCCATGTTGACATAATCAATAGTGATAAAAGTCTCATTAGTACACAAATGTAATCTTTCCTTGAAGAATTCAAGAAAGTTATTTATTCGTTCTTCAAAACTTTATTGACACCTACAGAGGTTCATGCTTTGGTCTAACACAGGAAATTTACTGGAAAACAATTAACATCCTAGTAACATACAAGGAAGTGCTTGCCAGTGGTACCTAGTAGATTTCAATAACTGAGAGTTGAATCTCAGAAACAGTTATTAAATTTGCTTAAAATTATGGTAAGTGCCAGAACTTATTCTCCAGAAATATCCAAACAGATGTAGGATGTCCCTATCCCATAGGAGAGATACATGGGTTGAGTTGGGCCACTATACTGAAAATTCTAAGGCAAGGATTGACCTGACTTTTCTATCGTGCCATTTTTATGACCTAGTTAGGTATCTACTGAATTATAGGTATCTATAGTGGATAATCAATAATTATTAATAGGATGAGTGAAAGTGTTCAGCATTTTGATTTTATTCAATGCCTTGATTCCCCTAGCTCTTGTTCCTCTAAAATATGATTTCTAAATGATTTTTCATTTTCCTTGAGCTAGCATTTGGCAAAATCAGTAATTCTTCAGCTCAGAGATGAGGCAGTACCGATGACAGACAGCTGCTCCTGAGAAGCACTGCCGGACACTTCATGCTTCTCAAGACAGTGTTCTGGAGTACAAAGGATGTATGTGCCCAGTCCAGGTCCTGCTAGCTCCTAAAATCCTCCAGAGGATTAGACATTAAGATGCATGAGTTTCTTAGAGCTCATGCTAAGCACATCCAGGAGTACATGAAACCAACTAATGGAGTATATACCAAACCTGACCTACTGTAGGGACTAGGTGTTCTCCAAGAAAGAATTTCAGATCATTGGTTTGAGATCATTTCTGCTCACTTTTTATAGAGGAGAAACACTATTAGTTTCTAGCGTTATTTGTTCTTTGAGAGGTAAAGGCTGGCCAAGCAGTATTCTCAGAGAGGAGAGTTATGCACACAATGTAAAGAGCACCAAAAATGCAAAATTGTCTTCAGTCACCCTATATTTCAGTGCCTTGATGCTCAGAACTTTATTGTATATTTTCCTTAAATGAAAAATATTAAGAGGTGGTCTCTGAGCAAAAGTAAGAGCGTTTCCCTCTATAAACTTCATACAACTTCTCATAAATATCACATAAGAATAGCAGAGTCATCCCAAAATTCAAGTGGCCTTCTGGGAGGACTGGCTGGAGGCTGTATTTATCTATTATTTATTTGTTTTACTTTTACTCTCTCTATAGAAACAATATTGGGAATGCAGAGAACCAGCAGGTGTATTTTGCCAAGCTCTCTCTGTGGGGTCCAATGCTGCTCTTGAAAATTGTTGTTTACATTGGCAGTGTGGTTTGGTGACCGAAACCAGAATGCATGATGGCTACTGCTATTTGCAGAGACTAGACACCTGGAGACTGAAGGCCTGGGCTCTTACACTGGCTTCCCCACTTCCAGCCCTAAGACCCTGGGTATATCTCCTCCTCTCTCTGAGTCGCTGTGTCTCCTCTTTATTATGGTCATGATCATACCCACCTCCCAAAACTGTGAAAATTAACTGATTAATAGTGATGCAGGAGCCTTAATGCATCTGAAATTAAAAAAGCTACTCCTGCTGTTATTTACGAATTTTGAATTAAGGGCTCACAGTTAGCTGTGTTATTTGCTCAGGACTCATAAATTTAATCAAATCAGTCTGCATACTATTTTCTCTAACTTCCATACTCTATTTTTCCTCATACCATAATCATATCTTTCCTTTTCCCTCTTATACTGTGATCATGCAGAATCTGAGAACGGCATTTTTTTTTTCATCCTGGTAACTTTGGCAGTCATGGGCACCAATAAGCATTCTATACATGTGTGTTAAGTTTGAACCTGCCATTGGCCAAAGTTGTAAACAAGCTGATAAAAATGTAGACCCCAGACCCTGGCTGGCATAGCTCAGTGGATTGAGCGCGGGCCTGCGAACGAGAGGATCACCACGGTTCGATTCCCAGTCAAGGCACATGCCTGGGTTGCAGGCGGGTTCCTTGCAGGCTAACCTACCAGCAGGGGATGCACAAAAGGCAACCATACATTGATGTTTCTCTCCCTCTATCCTTCCCCTCTAAAGATAAATAAATAAATAAATAAAATCTTTTAAAAAAATGTAGACCCCAGATCTTCTAAGTCCAGTCCTGGTTCTCTTTGCATTCTGGCTTGAAAGTTAACTGACTTCTATTTGACCTACAGTGAGGACATCGCTCCTGTTCCTGGATGATACAAGCCAGCAGTGTATGGCTTGATAAAGGATAATATCATCATCACTTGTTCTGCAGTCTTGGGAGGTCTCACATTGCAGTCCCAACCGCAAAGTCCAAATACTCCATGTGCGAGTCCATCTGGCATTTTTGAAATCCATAAATGTCTTTGTCAGCCCAAGCTTCTGGACTAAACTGCACCAAGTTCCTCCTTTAATCCCTCCCATCAAGTTCTCAAAATAGTCATGTAGCAATAATTTTTTCACCCATTGCCTGTCAGCATCTGAGATTTAATCATGCCCAGTGAACAGGACCATGCAGAGAGAGAGAGAACGAGAGATGCACAAAGGCAATGACATGCAAGACAGAAAGACACATGCACCCACGTCCAGTCATTCTGACTCAAATGCTCAAGCATCAGAAACTCTGGCCAGTTTTTATTCCTCCCTTCAAAGGTGTAGTGACATGTTGACATGAATCACTTGCAATTTGAAGTGAAAATCCTTGCAGTTTCTAATGGGAATGCTATTATTAGGCTGGCCTGAGGCAAATGGGAAATAGTCACTCTTCTCCATAGTCATAGCCCTAATGTCTGAGCTTCCTAGGCTTTGGTGGCTGGCTAATGACAGGTTTGAAAATATTTATATGAGGTCCTTAGAATTTTCTATGTCTTGACAAACCTGGAAGAAGCTATTTCACTATTGAAGAAGTGACTCCCCAAAATGACTTGCATGGAATATTAACAGGTATTTTGAAGAGGAAAGTAATGATACTAAATAAATTTGTGAAACCTTAGTTTTGATCAAATCTAACCATCTTTGCTGCTGCATTTTAACCGAGGAAAGCCTTTATTATGATAATATACTCCATAATTGCCCAGAGAACAGACTGTGTGGTTTATTTGACCATTACAACACTGTTTTCAGATCTTTTTGACAGTTCACTTCTGTCCTCAAAGCAGTGTCATCATTTAACTCCCTGTTTTGTATAAATACAACAATTATTAACTCAGGGTACCATGATGTAAAGTCACATAGTGAAATACAGTGGCTAATGGCATGATGCCAATAATGGAGTCACAATGGTACAGTCATCTCCTCAGGTGATCAGTTTAAACACTTGAACTTTACTCAAAATCAGTGAAGGTCCAATTTCTAACTTGGACTCTGCTTGCTTGGGGCTGTGGCTTAAGAATCACGCTTCATTAGGGAATGAGATTAGAAGACCTGTAAAACCCTTCAGACATTGAGATAGATTTTATAAATTGACTGCAACATTTGGCTGACTGACTGCTTGACCCCGAGCTTTTGAGTATCTCCTTTTCCCACTTTATAATTCAGAAATAAAGCCTGGAGCCTCTTGTGCAAGCATCGGTTTGCCACGGAGTGGGAAGTTGAGGTTCTGCAGGCAGACTATGAAGAAAGTTAAAATTTCAGGGAAACAAGGAAGTGGCTGAAGGCTCCCTGGTTCTTGTGGCTGGGTTTGGGTCGAGGATTTGAGAACCAGAAGGGTCGAAATTAAAAGCCCATCTCTAGGGCTGTCCCTGAGCCCTGGTTATCCATTTACTATAATGAGATGGTGACATGAGCAACTCTGATGATAAATGCGGAAAATATTTTGCAAAGGGTAACGTGCTGTGAACATGTGAATTGCTGTATTCTACTAATCTGGATTCAGAAGACTGGTTTGGACAAATGGAGACTGAGCCAAACAGGCAGCATTTCCAGCTCAGGCCTTGCTTCTGGCTCCCTGCCTTTACCATTTCCCCATTCTCACATCAGAGCTCAGTCTGAGGGGAACAGGCCCTAGGGATGGGTGGTTTCCATTCGAACTCGAGCTCTATGTTCCACTGTGAGATTCCCAGCCTCAGCACACACTGGCCCAGGCTCTGCAACCCTCCAGCTCACCCCGACCAAATTGCTGTCAGTCCCCATGGGAAGTTTTCTTGCAAAGTGTTGTTTTGTCTGTCCCCTTTTGCTGTAGTAATCCAAAAGAGATGTGTTTCCAATTCCCTAAAATGGAGACATCTGCATGCAATTTTGAAAATCATTGTCAGGGTTCTCGTTTACTGTTTTGATCAGCTCTCTCTGACATGTGGCCAGTCCCCAGAGCAGTTCAAAGGGAAAAGACCCCTCCAGGCAAACAAGTGCTTCCCATAAGAGTGGCCAGCCTGGATTCCTGTCCACTATGGA
The DNA here is from genome assembly GCF_014824575.4 of Sturnira hondurensis. Lineage (NCBI taxonomy): Eukaryota > Metazoa > Chordata > Mammalia > Chiroptera > Phyllostomidae > Sturnira > Sturnira hondurensis. The sequence goes on along the minus strand of NW_028083079.1, from coordinate 1,921,786 downwards.
ATGAAAGCAAAAGGCAAAGCCATGAATGCTTGAGCCTCAATTCATACCCCACCCCAGCTCAAGAAGGAGAGTGATCAGTGCAAAAGGCTCAGGTTAGGACCCCCTCAAAATTCACTTCTATATTGGGGGCTGTCTCCTACATTTTTCATGTAAGCCCGTGTGATTTCTAAAAATTCTGCCCTTTACACATGCCCCATTTTGAGAGGTGATGGGAGATAACATTGCTTAATATTGGACAACAGGAATCTTGGGTTTTGCTGCTCAGTATAATTAACCATGTGGGCTTAGGTGTAAGAATCATGTTCGGGCTTCAGTTCTCTCCTGTGAAGAATGAGTTTATTTGATATCTATGACTTTTTATGAGTCAAAAATAAGTCTCTGTGTCAAGATTAGTCAGGAGAGTGGTTCCCACACACCTGCTGACCCCAGGCAAAAAAAAATTTACCACGTCAGTCACTGGACCATTTCTGGGATAATGTTAGGAATATTTTCATCTTTACGATAGAGTAGAAGACTCACCTAGGCCTTAAAGTCAGATAGACCTAAATTGAAGCCCTAGTATGGTACTGTCGAGGAGTACAAGATGGGACCATTTATATAAGGCTTGTAGGATATTGGCAAGAACTTTATAGATAATTTGTGAGAAGTAGGTAAGGCAACTTTATAGATAATTTGTGAGAAGTAGGTAAGGCAAATTATAGAGCATAATGCATGGAACAAAGCAACATTTAAGTAATTTCCCGTGTTTCTCCATTTTTTTCAATGTGCTGACTTTCTTTTTTCGGGGTATCTCAAATCCAAACATAAGCAGACATTTACAGACCTTTACCCATATTTGCACACATGGGCTGACATGCACAGGTACAGATGAAAAGTCATCTAAACCACACTCATGAAGCATGGCTTCTTGCTTATTTAGGTTTAAACTTTGGAGAAACATAGTTTTTAAGTGAAATTTAACTATTATTTTCTTAGGGGACCTTATAAAATATATTCAGTTCTTTCTTGAGTACTTGAGGGTGCTTAACCCATTTCTTCCTTGGATTTTCAAATATAGCATTTATGATATTTTTTAAAAATATTTTATTTATTTAGGGGAAGGGGAGGAGAGAGGAAGAGAAACATCAATGTATGGTTGCTTCTCATGCATCCCCTGCTGGGAACTTGCCCCTGCCGGGAACTGGCCTGCAACCCAGGCATATGCCCTGACTGGGAATCGAACCGCGATCGTCTGGTTCGCAGGCCCATGCTTAATCCACTGAGCTACACCAGCCAGGGCCCCTATGATATTTTTTATTCCCCTTAATACACATAGTATGGGGACACTCCCATAAGTGCAGGGCAGCTGTTTGCTCCTAAACAAAATACCCCTGTGGGGGTGAGCTCCGTGAGGTCCTCCACATCCTTCACACCTTGCCCTGCGGGAAGCTGCAGGCTGCCTCACCTATCACTGATATCTAGTTCCTTCCTTTGAACAACTAACTCCTCATCCCCCAACCTTTCTCATTTGCTGCTTCTCATTGGTGGCTGCATGGATGAAAGTTTTGTTAAAATAGCAATGTTTGGGCTCTGGAACCACAAATACATGGAGGCTTTAGTTTACTGTATAAATAACACCTGTTTGAATGGTTCTGCAGCCTTTTGTTTCTTTTCTCCTTAGCTGTGTTCCAGATTTACAGAATTATCTAAGAAAAACAAAGTCTTGGGTGGGTACATTTTCGTCATAATTATGACTCAAAGCCCATGACTTTTGAGGGTTTCTGTGCTAGTTCCCTTTTGCTGCTATAACTTGTGACCACAAACTTGTGACAACACAGATTTATTCTTATAGTTCAGAAGTCTAACATGAATCTCACTGGGTGAAAATCAAGATGTCAGTATTTGTTTAGGAAGCTCTAGAGGAGAATGTTGTTTCCTTGCCTCTCCCAGCTTCTAGAGGCTGCCTACATTCCTTGGTTCATGACCTCTTCCTTTATTTTCAAAGTCAGCTGCATGCACATTCAAATGTCACTCTCTCTCTAATAAATACATTTTTTAAAAGACCCCCTGAAATATTTCCTAATCATCCAAAAGATTGACTTCTCCAGCCAGGTTTTGGTCAATAAACCTCTTCCTTATGCTCACTTCTTCGGTGGTGGCCCCCAGTCCAATAGATTTAAAAACTGTTTATATACTAAGCATCTTGAAATGTAAATCTCCAGCCTTGATATCTCCAGAGAAGTCTAAACTCATATATATATAACCACCATTCATCACCTGGATCTGAAGGTACATTAGACATGCCCAGCTTATAAAACCAAATCCCACTTTCCATCCTTCCCAATAAGCTTTCCCACCTCCAGTGATTTTCATCTTAGAAAATGTCACCAACAATCAGTGATTACTTTGTACACCCCTATATACTATTCAGCATTAAATTCTATCCTCTTTACTTTCATAATATATACAGAAGCTAGGCACTTTTCACCATATGAGTCTAAACCAGATTGCACAACAAAAATATAATGTGAGCCACACATGTCATTTAAAATGTTCCAGTAGCCCTAGTAAACAAGTAATAGAAACTGCTAAATAACATATTTAACAATATATTTTATTAACATAATAATATTTATTGGAGCAATATTTAAGCAAAATACTATTTAAACATGCAATCAATACAATATAAATATTGTATATGCTTTACTGTATATGTTAGATGCTTTACAATTTGTATTTCCTACTAAGCCTTTGAAGTCTGATGCCTACTTTACACTTTCATCACAATTGGAATGAGCCACATTCTAAGTGCTCAGTAACCATATTTAGCCAGTGGCTTCTGTGTGGGACAATGCAGATCCAAGATAAGCCTTCTAGATCTCTTCCATAGCTTCCTAATAAATCTTGGTGTTTCTGCTCTTATTCCCCTGAGTATAAGATTCAAGGAATATCCTAATTGCGACTTTTACAATGTAAATTAGTCCATGCCACTGTCTTGTCCCAGATATCTCCAAGGCTTCCCATTACCAATAAAGTAACATTCCAAAGTCGTTGTGTGATGTGATTCCTGACCACCGTTTCCTCATGGTGTTCTACACCTCTGCCCTTTCCAGTATGGTGGGTCTAGGAGACACAGTGCTGCACCATCCAGAATGCTGAGCTCATCCTCTGGTCTCTAGGAGCCAAACCCTGTAATGGCAGGTCCCTGTGACCTTCTTTAAGCACTGCCCTTGGAGCCTGACACTAGCCCTCAAGCCTGTCCTGACAGAGTCTAGGGGACTTGCCTTCCTCCCTGGCTCCCTAAAATGTAGTTAATCTGCAAAAAAAGAACAGGCTACAGCCAGGACTTTGAAGTCTCACCCTTTCCTGTCCTATCTCCCCTGTTCTCTTACAGCTTCTCTCTGAGAGCAGATCCCTAATGAATCACTGCTGAAGGAATCTGGGGCTCCCAACCTAAGCCGCTGGCCTTAGGCATGCTCCTAGGTCAGGACTGCCCTGGTGTTTGTTATTCCTCAGCCTGGAAGTTTTTCCTACCGGAGAGAAACGCAGCCAGCCTACTGCTCTCATCTCATTTGTGTCTCCACTCAAACATCACCGTCTTCAGAGAAGGCTTCTCTGATGTACCTATTTCTCCCTATCTCCTTCCCTCCTTTTTTATTCCACATAGTGCTTGTCAAATCTGAGATGTACTATATAAATGGGTTTTGTTGTTGCTGCTGCTGTTTTAACTTATTTCTTTCACTAGAATATAAACTTCACAAAAGAAACAACTTTGTTTTGTGCACAGTAGCCCAAATACTCAGAGGAGTTCACGCAGATGCTGACAAAGGTTTGTTAATAGATGAATGTATGAATAAACTGATGAAGACAGGACCCAGTTAGACAGTCTAATTCCAGAGTTCACACCCCATGTGTTTAACAAGTCTAATCGTTAGTCTTTTAGTTGGAGTGTTTCCCACTATTGGTTTGCACACATGCTCTTCAATCAACATTTAGCTCGACATTCATGCTCTCTGCCTAGTGCAGCATACTTGCCCATCCCCTACCTCTGTGACAGAGAAATGGGCTCTATTCTTAAGGAAAAGAGAGCAGAAGCAGACATTATTCTCCCCAAACCCTACCAGCTCTTAGGAATCTTAGCTTCTTGCTTTCCAACCCCAATTGTGACTCCAACCAATAGTGCCAACAGCAGTCAGCAAATGTCAGGCTGAGTACATGAAAACTCAGGTTAAATAAATGGAATAAATGCAAAACACCTAGCCCCGTTCCTGGCACATAAGATGCCCTCTTTTTTCAGTAGTTATAATTATCATGGTCACCATGTGCACCCTGACATCTTACTTAACACCTGAGTCTGTAACTCAGTTACATCAATGTGAAAGAACGAGGTCTGGTGGGAAACAGAAGTGAAACTCAGGGGGAAGCTGATAAAATATGCAGTGCCACATGTCTCTGTGCTAAGAATGGACCACGGTATCCTGCCCAGCAGAGACGAGAAGTAACAATGAAGGGGAACATATGATTTCTCCAGAGGAAAAGAATTATCATCTCTGTGGCTTTCGTAACAAGGCTGTTGAGTAAACTTTGCTGGTAGTTTGCAGCCTGTCTTAAAATACTAGCACATTCTTCCAGTGCCCCAGCCAATATTGCTTTTGGAATAAAGATTATTGGCTGATGTAAAAAGACGACTGAAATAGCTTAGACATGAGCTTTCTCCTGTGCTAATCTCCCCAACCTTTTCCTGTTTAATGTAGGGAGCATACACTCTGTCTTTAAATGTCAATTAGCTTGGGAGTCATTGACCCACTAAGGAAATGCAAGCAAATAATAAAATGATGATTGCATTAACATCATTAATATTAATATGAAAACCACAAGCAACATAGAGAATGTCATGACATTCCTGGGGAAATGAATGTCAACCATGTTCCTGCCCTACCAACACATTATGCTTCTGGAAATAAGTTCCAGGGCACACACTTTCCTTCAGTCCCCTGGATGTCACAGTCCTTGATGGGGTGCCAGGGCCTGGGAGGAATGGTGAAATGGGCAGCTTGAGGGCCATATTTGTTGTCCTGTGCTGTCCTGTTCCGGCTGTAACAAATTACCACAAACACAAACAAGCTTTAGTGGCCGAAAAGAAAACAGTTTATTTAACTAGCTGACTGTTCTGAATGTCATAAGTCCAAAATGGGTTGTATAGGGCAAAACCTGGGTGTTAGCCAGGCTCTTCTGTAGGTTCTAGGCTCTGGGAAGCATTTATTTTTTTGCCCCACCTCATAGGCCAGTGGCATCTTCAGATCTCTCTCTCTCTCTCTCTCTCTCTCTCCCTTTCTATCTCTCCTTCTCTCTCTCACACACTCTCTTTTTCTCTGTTTCTATCTCCTTCTCCCTCTCACTTCTGCTGTTATCACCTCTCTTTCTCTAACTCCGACACTTCCTCTTATAAAGCCCAACTAGATCATCTAAACTAGTCTACTCATCTCAAAGCCCTTAATTTAATTACATCTACAAAGTCCTTTTTTCCCCCAGGAAGGTAACATATTCACAGGTTCCAGCAATAATAGGATTTGGACATACCTGGGGACCTTATTTCAACTATCATATTCTCTCTTATTCCTTCTGTATTTCCTGCTCTTTCTTCTGTGAACTCCCATGCAACACAAAAGAGAGGCCCAAACACTGTGAAAAGATACTTTGCCAAATTTTAGTTTGGCTTCCATCTATACTATGCTGTGTCCCTACAGATAATCCCAGCCCAGTCCTGAGTCTTTGATCAAGAAAATGCAGGGCTCTCAAACCTCAAAATGTACACTGGCCCAACCCACTTCTCTAAACCATTTTCAGTCATTGTCCACTGACCATCTCCTTCTTAATTTTCAGTTTCCACATATTCCCCTAGTCCCTTTTTGGTATTCTTCTTTTTGCTTCTCCGTGGTCCTTTTTGTTCCCTATCTATTTTCCCTTTTACTTCTCCATGGTCCCTTTTGTTACCTTTGTCTCAGTGGGAGTTGAGCTCAGTCTATGCTGGGGTCTCTCTCCTTTATTACACTAATCTGAAATCTGAATAAAATCTGCCTTTCCACATTTAACAATTATCCAGCTCTGTATTGACTTGGGCACTTCTATCACAGCAAACACCAGAAAAGAATCTGAGATGAGCCTTTTTTACCTTTGAGTTATTTGGAGTCTCTGTGCTTTTTTATGGAAATATGGGTGAGAGTCTTTGAGATACTGAGAGGTCCAGAAAGCTTACCAGTTTGACACACTCAGTAAGGGAGGAAGTGTTTAAGGCAGGGGAAGGGGGGCAGAGGTTCTCCTAGAACCACACACTTGGCCTTGGCCTCTGTACCAGGCAAGTACATGATGTAGAATAATTTTGCAGCAGATGTCAGAGAAGCTCCATGGAAAAGATTGGGTGTGAGTGAGCCCTTGAAAAAGTATCAAAACCTTCTGGCTGGGGAATGAAAAGCAAGGAAGGACAAAGGAAAGGAAAGACAGGACAGGTCTTCACAGGGCTCTGGTTCTCCCCAGGCATTGAGACAAGAGAACCAGGAAGTACACCATAAACCTCCTCTAAGTGGATGCCTGAAAAGTCCTCGTTTTTTCCAGTTGTCACCTCCTTGCTGGTCCTTTGCTTTTAGCATCTACCTCCCCTTATTCTCCTCCACTCTGTTGTTCATTCTCCCTTTATGAAGCCTTTCTTACAAGGCTACAACAAACAGAATTGCTTATACTCTTCACCGAGATACACTGTCTAGTGGAGCTGCCACCACACTCAGGGACAGTAGAGTCTGGGTCCTGGATATTTGAGCTCTCTTCCTCACAGCGTGTGATCAAAGACCCTATGTTCCCAATTACCTCAGTTAAGAATCCAGCGCAGGGCCCTGGCTGGTGTAGCTCAGTGGATTGAGCACAGGCCTGTGAACCAGAGGATCACGGTTCAATTCCCAGTCAGAGCACATGCCTGGGTTGCAGGCCAGTTCCCTGCAGGCCAACTCCCAGCAGGGGACGCACAAAAGGCAACCATACATTGATGTTTCTCTCCTTCTCTCCTTCCCCTCTAAAGGTAAATAAATAAATAAAATCTTTAAAAAAAAAAAGAATCCAGTGCAGCTTTGTTTCGACCATTAATAGTGTTCACTACACCTGACATTCCAGGAGTAGAGAGGATGATTGACTCTTGGTCTGTCTTATTCTGCATATATATTTCTACCAAAATATTTTATCTGTGGCCAGAAACAGAGTAGAATGGTAAATGTTACAAATATAGGCATGGCTCTCTTCCAAACAAGACTTTCACAGAAACAAGGTTTACTAAAAATCTTCATTCACATGTAGCCTGGAATCAACCTTCAAATAAAACTTTTATAACCCCTTACAGTTGTACAACCTGGCCATCAATAAAGACCCTAGTCATGGGCTATTGCCTTCTTAATGGACTTAATTTACTTCTCTCAAATGCTTTCACATTCAAATGAGACATAGCTAGTTGTTTGCAAAAATATATATTTATTAAGTTTATTAGAACATTAACATAGACCCAGATCTGTGAATAAAAAGAAGAAAGGAGATTGTTTATTTCCTTCTAGTTTCCATAGTCTAGTTTCTACTATGGAAACTAGAATCATTATTCTAAGAGAAAATGATTGAATAAACATAATACCAAACATTTATAAAAGCACAGTGAGCACATAGGAAAAAATTTCCCAAGTAATCAGGGAAGGTATTTCAGAAAAAGTTATAGTTAAAGTGATTCTTTGTGGTAATGTGATATGAGTTTGCTGGGTATAGAATTTTGAGGGAAGGGTCATTACAGCCAAAGGGAGTAGAATTACAAAAGAATAAAAGAGTATGACATATTTATGAAATGCCAGTAGTTCAGCACTTTGCATTTTGGGTGCCAAGGGGCTCTGAATGAGAAAAAAAATTAGCAAAGGAAAACAGGATGGACTATGACAAACCCTGTGCTGCACATGGGGTTTAAACTTCATCCCGTAGGTGACAGGAAGCTACTGGAAAACTTAGCACAAGGAATGACTGTGCCCAGATTTACAACTGAAAATGATGGTTTGGTCAAGGACTGAAGGATGTTGTAGAACAGAGTGAGACTGAATAATGAAGCAAAAACACTGAATTCCAGGCTTGTATAATAGTCCAGCTAAAGTATAATGGACTGGGCATGGAGAACAATTAATTGTGAAGAATGAGATAGTAGAAGAGATTTGGGGACTGAGTTACTCAGAAACATTTATGCCACAAACTAAATGAGAAGTGATAGATGTAAAGGTGTCTCCGAAGATGCATTCCACCACTAACTTATAGAGCTGGTTGGACCAAGCTCTTCGGACGGGTCCCCCCTCAGAGTTATTGGAAGGCTGTGACTTCTAGAACTCTTATAGGAGGCAATCACTGACTTGATGCTTAAATAGATGGAAATATTTTTAAAAATTGTCTGGAAAATATGTCATCACTAGAAATGATCTAACTGTGAAAGTGACTATTTGGAATCAGCCACAATTCCCAAACTCCTTGAAGTCTTTTTCTCTCAAGAGGAAAACGAAATAAGCCATACTAACTTCTTCCCCATAGGGTCAATAATTTTGCAAGAAGAAATTCTGGGAATAGCTCACTCATCTAAGAAAGTGAAGAACAGCAGAGATGGCAGTGGTTCACAAAACCACCGCTTCTAAAACTGAAACAAGGTTGGAGTGAAATTGGACTGGAGCACAGTCTTCCCCTGACCTGCTAATGTGAAATCCTCAGAATATCCTGATCGGTGACTGAGAGATACAAAGGGAAGAAGAGACACTGGCCAACTGAGAGATACAAAGACTTCCTGACCCCTTTACGTCGTGTGGGTTTATTTCAAAATGGTAAATAACCAAGTCTCAGAGCTAAGTCATGGCTAACAGATGAACTTCTATACATTTCATTTTGTGACAGAGAAAGATGGAATCTAGAAGACATTAAGAGATTTGAAGCAATTTGAAGGTGGAAACCAGTGGACTCACATGCTGGACCGAATTTTAAAGACTTGAATTAGCATGTAACTGAATGCCTATAAATCGAGTACCATTCACTGTGCACTTGCTCTGTGCAGGATGTAGCCCAAACACAAGACATCCCAAGCATCATTGACAAGTTCAGGTCAGTTTTAGAATAATAAAATATTCGTGGATAGGGTGAGTATAGTAAAATTTTCATGACTGACATTGATCTTTCTTAAGACTCTATGAATCAGTTCCTCAACCTATTTTCTCTACAACAACCCTTAAACCCTTCAAAGATTCTGCAGTACCTTTGGAAATCACAGTATTATCATCATCATAACCACTGCTAATGTTTATTCAGTGCTTTCTGCATGGCAGGCACAATACTGAATATTTTAAACTCACTATTTTATTTTATCCTCATAATCATCTTATGAGACTGGTATTATTACTATCTTCATTCTATAGAGGACAAAAGTTAAGCTCAGAAAGAATTAATGAGCCTCTCAGTCTCGCAAATCAACAAAGACTAAATGGGGAACCCAGGCTCTTCCTTCCATCTGGCATTTACAAGATGGTACTCTCCCACCTCCTGCCAGAGCAGTGTCTAAGAAAGCCACTTCTTATTTAAATAAGACCCAGAGTTTAAAACATATTCTCTGGATCTTGATTGAAAATCACTCACCACACTAAAAACCAGACGATCTCAAACTGAATAAAAAACAATAATAAAGGGATGACAAAATTGAGGTGATAGAGATGTTAGCATTGTGTGCCTTTTAAAGCAGCACTAATAAAAATAATGTTAGTGGACCATTATAAATATCCTGGAAGCAAAGGATAAAAGGTAAGGCCTCAGCAAAGAAATAGAATGTCTTCACAAATAAATAGAAGATTTAAAGAAGATTTAAATGATAATTTTAGAAGAGATGTTTTATTAAAAACTGAAGAATACAATAATTGAAATGAAAAACTCAGTGGATAGACTCAACAGAATGAAGGAGACAGAGGAAAGAATAAATGAATGGGAGGTAGATAGATAAATTACCTAGTCTAAACAATAATCTAAAAAATGTGAAGAGAGCCTTAGGGACTTATGTAACTATAATAAAAGATTGGACATTTGTAATTTTTGATATTTCAAGGCTTAAACCTGCTCTTTCATTCTTTTTTTTACTTCATTTTTACTTCTCTGTTTTCTCTTTGTTGCTTGCATGTACATTACTGAATATTTCTTAGAATTACAATTTGATTGATCTATAGTATATTCAACTATATCTCTTGGTGGTTTCCCTAGATACTACATTATATAAATATAAGTTATTACAGTGTAATAGTGTCATTATTTTACCAGCTTAAGTGAAGTATGGAAAGCTTATCTCTGTTTAAGTCACATTACCTTCTGTTTATAATTGTTTTGAAAATTTTTTCTATATAAGTTTAGAAACACCGCAGACAGTGTTAAAATTTTTGCTTCAACAGTCAAACTTAATTTAGAAAACACAATGGGAGAAAACATTTTGTATTTACCCATAGTTTTCCAACTGCCTGGAAAATCTCCAAACACTTGGAGCATAAACAGTGCACATCTAAATAGTCTATGGGTTAAATAGGGACTCTTAAAGACATTTGAAAAGTACAATGAACTCAACAAAAATGAAAACACAATATATCAAAATTGTAGGACACTACAATTAACAAAAAAACCTAAGAAATTGATGGCATCAAATGCATGTATTAGAAAAGAGGAAAAGTTAAACTAAGCCCATGTAGGCAGAAGGGAAATAATTTAAAATAATAGCAGAAGTCAATGAAAGTAAAAACAGAAAAAACAATACAGAAATCAATTAAACAAAGAGCTGTCTTATAAAAGATCAATAAAATTGATAAACCTCTAGCAAGACTGACAAAGGATAAAAGAAGACAAAAAATTACTAATATCAGAAATAAAATCTAGAGAATAGAAATGTAGACATCAACAAGGTATTAAAGAAAGACTACAAACAACTCTAGACACATAAATTTGATATCTTAGACAAAATAAACCACTTCCTTGAAAAACCCAAATTATCTAATACGAAATAGATAATTTGTAGAACCCTATAACATATTTGGGAAATTAGTTCTACAATTTAAGAGCTTACCCAAAATAATTCTCTACACCCATTTGGTTTCCTGGAGAATTTCACTAAACATTTAATGAAGAAATAGCACAAAGTGTATATAATCTCTTTAAGAAAATAAAACAGGAAGGAACACTCTCAATTAATTTTGGGTAATTAATAGTACCCTCAGTGAATGAAAGATAAACTTTTCAAAAAACCATGCTGTACAATTGTGTATCTAGAGGCAACAAATGTACCCCAATCTAAGTCTTACATTTTGTACAAAAATTAACCTAAAATGGATCATGGACTTTAATAGAAAGTGTAAAATTATACAATATTTAGGAATAAAACAGGAGACAATCTTTATAAGTTAATCAGCGTGATCTACCATATTAATAGGTTGCACAGAAAAATCACAAGATCTTATCAATCAATGCAGAAAACATTTGACAAAACTCAAACTTATTCATGTTTTTTTTTTAATCTCAAAAATTTGGAATAGAGAACTTTTTCTATTTGATAAAAAGCATCTATGAAGAAACCTACAACTAACAGTGTACTTAATGCTGCAATACTGAAGGCTTTCACCCTTAAAGCTTAGGAACAAGGCAAAGATAGTTGCTCTCCCAGTGATAGAAATACTAGCCAGTAGAATAAAGCAATAAAAAAATAAAAAAAACATATAATTCAGAAAGAAAAAGTACACAGTGGGGAAAGATATTTGCAATCTACATACACAATAGTATATCTAGAATATACAATGAGCTCTCAAAACTCAACAGCAAAAAAGGAAACAAACAGTCCAATTAGAACATAGGCAGAAGTCATGAAGAGATGTTTTATTTTATTTTTAAAAGAGATATTTAGATGACAACTAAGTACATGAAAAATTCAAAATTGTTAACAATTAGGAAAATGCAAATTAAAACCACAAGTAGATATCAACTAAGTACCTATAGCTTTAAGAACAGTGGCATCAAGTGCTGGATAGGCTACAAGAAGTTGAATTAGTCACATATTTTTCTTAAAAATGTAAAATAGTATAGTGACTCTGGAAAAGTTTGGCAGTTTCCTTAAAAGGCAATTCAACTACACATGACAAAGCTATTGTACTTCTGGGCATTAAACCAGAGAAATAAAGATTTATATTCACACAAAAACATGTAAACTAATGTTAGTGGCAGTTTAGTTCATAATAGCCCAGAATTAAAACCAACCCAGATGCCCCTCAACAGGTTAATGTTTGAAAAAATAGTGGTACATCAATATCATGGAATGCTACTCAGCAATGTGAAGGAACAAACTACCAATACATGCAACACTCTGAATATGGTTGAATTATACCCAATAAAGAAAGCCGATATAAAAAAAAAGGTTTTATACTATATTATTCCATTCATATAACTTTTTGAAATTATGAAATTCTAGAAGTAGAGAACAGATCAGTGGTTGCGAGGGGTTAAGGTGAAAGCAATAGATGTACTCTATATCTTTACCATGGGAACCGCAATATCTCGGCTGGGATATTGTCCTATAGTTTTGCAAGATATTATGATTGGGAGAAATTAGAAAACTGTTACATGATGTCTGTATTATTTCATGTGCTTCCATGCTTCAACTGCAATTACCTTAAAAATAACAAAATAATTATATTTTTTATAAGAATGTGTATCATAATTCCATGAAAATTCATAATCTGCTTGTGACATATGTTGTATATTAATATGAACAGGTGTTTCCCACTGTGAGCTGGAGGGTATTAGTAGCTTTTATGTCAGAGAAGGAGTTTAGCATCATGTGCATTTGGAAAATGCAGGCTTAAATATATTTTTTCAGGGATTCTCAGAACCTTTATTGTACTTATCTGTTTTATGTTTCAAGTGATGGGTAGAATAAACGTCATTCTTCCTAATTTCTTGTTCATTAAGACTTAGCTTTTATCTTTTTCCCAAGAACACATGCTCAATGTCAAAAAAATTTATGACATTGGTCCCATGGAATGTACTTAAGAAGTTGCCATTGTCTACAGAATATGCTATTTGTTATTCTTGCTTAATAATGGAAGTGAGAACATTCTAAGCAGCAGCAGTAACTTATGAGGAGGCACAAAAACATAAAATAGTATAGATTTCTGAGGTCAAGACTGAGGTCGTGGGAATGAATAAAGGGCTTGAGGGAGGCACATCTGGAAGAATGTCAAGTGGCCACATTGTGAAGGAATTTGAGTGCCACGCCAGAGAATTTGAACTTTTTCTTGGAAGCCACAGAGTCTCTACCTAGACTCACAGGTCAATTCTTTTTGTTCTTCAAATGAGAACATTGAAGCTGAAGAATAATAAGAATGACCCATTTAACTGTAGCTGTCAAAATTTGACTCTAGGAACTCTAAAACTGTGAGTAGAATTTACAGACTCTAACATTAACCTTTGACTTCAGTAATTACAAAGTATGTATAGATAAACTTAATTCCAAACCCTGTCTCACACTTATTTACAGGATCCTATATGGACCAGTAGCTGTGAAGTCATTTTTCCTCAAATCTCCTTATTTTTCAGATGGGGCAACCACCCCAGAATAACAGAAACAAGAAAAAAAAAAACAGTCTTCCATCTCCCAGCACACTTTTCTTTGGATTCTCCATCCTAGCTTGGCCTGCCCACAGACATAACCCCTGGAGGAAGATAGTCTTGCACCTGAACTTCTGGGAGAGGGGGCATCCCTGGGGTTAATTAAAATCCTGCACATTGATTGGAAGCACCCCTACCACTTCAGGCTCAGTTATGACAGCTTTTCATCATGCAACCTCACTTAGAAAAACTCAGCGCACAGCTCCCATTTGCAACCCGTATTTTGAGAACAAAAGAACAGATCTGTCAGAAGGGAGGGAAGATGGGGGCTGGCAGCAGAGATTGTTTTTCTGTGGCTTCGGTGTAAAATAATCTGGTTTGAATTGTTGTAAAGTACAAAAACAAATGGCATTCGGCCGTAGATCTTAACTCACGATGTCAAAAAAAATGTTATTTTCCCTTACGCCTCAACAGAGCATCACGTTGGCAGCTGGGCCCCATTACTGGAGTCCCCACAAGGGAAATGCCAGGTCAGGCATTATTTACAATCCCAAGTTTATTTCTTTGCTAAGGACTTTCATGGCTCTGTCCACATTTCAAGTGACAGGCCTTCCAACTAGTCATTTACACTCTGTCCTGTCACATTGTCAGCTTGTAAGCTCTATGATCTTAACATCCCCAGTATCAGAGACTATGATAATTCTTCCCAATCAACACGGTGCTTAGAGTACTGGAGATTTCTGTTAACATAGTCCATGACCACAGACAATGTGCATGGAGTAGTATTAATTCATCCGATGCTATTACTAATGTTCAGAACCATATAGGAATAATTGCAAACTGGTTCCTGCCATACAAATGCTACTGGGTGATTTCAAGCAAGCCAGAAGGGATACATACACTTTACATGCCATGGCACTCTCCTGTCTACCCACAAGAGCATCTGAACATACTAAGCCTGAGAGTTTTCTTTGCTCTGTTTTTATCTGAGTTTGACCTTTTTGGACAATGAGGCTGATTGATAGGCTTCTCCTAGAAGAACCAAGTTTCTGACACAGGCCATGTCCTTGTGAGAATGTCAGAATCAGGTTTTCTTGAATGTCACATCTTTCTCTAAGGTCTTCTTAATTCAACACAGCCAAGATATAATAGGGAAAACACGGCTAGTGACCAGAAACACCTACATTCAAGTCTTTGCTTGTAGCAATGGTTATCTTGACATAGGTTACTTTAAATTTTTCAAAGCTATTTCCTCAGTCATAAAATGGAGATAAGAAATGTCAATTTTGGTAAATTGCTGTGAATATATGCAGTTGTGTTTGTAAAACTACTGACTTTGCAGAGAATGTTCAATAAACATCCAGTGTTATTCCTCCATCCAAATTTCCCTGAAGGAAATGCTTTTAAAGCCCTTTTGCCTATAATTCTCCTTATATTTGTATTGCGTATATACATTATATAGGCAGTACAGCATGATGCAGTAGACGTAAATGCATCCTTTCCTGATTGAAACTCAATGAGTCTCATGTAATAGAAACTCAATAAATCAAGTAATTAAAGGCATAAGAACCATTCCATCTCTATTCTGTGCTTTGGGTTCTGAGATTTCTGAAGGTAGGGATAGTGTCTTATTCATCTTTGTATCCCCTATTCCTGGCACAATATTTGCATATCCTTGGTAGTCAATGAATGCATTGACTTAAATAAAACCTGATATTTTTAAATTCACTTCTACAACTTCCGATTCTTTGCAGGATATACAGAAAGGGCTCAACAGAGTTCAGAAAATCATTTTAGTTAATGACCGACAGAACTCCCTGGGAAGCCACAAAGCCTATCACCCAGGTAGTATACCATTTGAAAGTTATGTGGACACACATTCATTTCTCTTATCTTCAAACATACTCAGCTTATGTCACTTCAATTGTATAGGTTGGAAGACAGAGAGGCCAAAATACACACTCAGAGTCACAAGTAAAACCTTCTTTGCGTGGCTTGCCATGCTCTTGACAATTGTTCTCCTGAAGGCTCCACCTCCTGGAGCAGCAGTCTTGAACTGCCCTACATTCTGGCCGTACTGTTCACTCTTGGATCTATGAACCTGTATAAGCAACGTCAGTGGCCTGCAATGCATTCGCCGTCTGTCTGCCAGAGAGCCCTGTTCCTCCTGTGAAATAGTCACCCAGCTTTCTATGCAGAGTCAGACAGGGTCCCCCTGCCCCCATTCGTCATGACCCCACATCACACTTTCCATGCTGTTGTCCTTTCATAACCTGCTCTTGAATAAAATCATGAACTACTAAGGGACTTAATTTCTAAGGCACAGCAGTACCTGGCACAGCAGTACCTTCTGAATTAGTAAGAATTTCCTAAACTCCGTGAGGATGCATAAGTGAGCAGTCAGGGAGAGGAAGAAAGAGAAGTTATCTCAATAAGAAAAAGAACGTGTAGATAAGGGATACATTTTGAAATGATGAATTTTCCAAATGCCTTAATTCGATACATTGGCTCTCTACTGATGTAAAGTAATGAGATAAACATATACTACTTATCAGTAGATAATCTCCTTAATTTAGGGAAGAAATTCTTAAACTTTACTTCCTAGCAAATTTCATATTTTGAAATTAAAGCTCCTTTTCCAGAAAAGCTTTCTAGCCTGCTTGTCAATATTTTACCACAGCAAGGCGGAAAACAGAGTTGTTGTTTTTTAATGCTATGTAAAGGAAGCCATTGAAAGAGAGAGAGAGAAGAAGAAAGAAAAAGAGAAACCTTTGTGTCTATAGTTAACTTTTACTCCTGTACATGTTTTAGAAAATATTTCCAAACCACTCAAAGAGAACTCAATCATATTGCGATTCCCAAGTTCCTAGTGCTAGTACCTTGTCAGCGATCTGAGGATCTCTCTCTCGCGCACGCCCCCCTCTCATGCGTCATCTTCAGCTCAGAGCACAGGACATACGGGATAACACTTCTTTCCTGCCTCTGACATTTCACTTCTCAACTTTAGAAATCTGACTGCGGTTGGATTAAGTTTAAAGATGATGTCAGCTTTTCCACCACTTCATGAGAAAAGCATGTCTCTCCTGAGTTTAAGTAAGTCTAATTGTGCTTACCCTTGTGTTAATTTGGGAAATTCCTGGATTTTTTTTTTTAATTTTTGCAGACCGAGGGAAACAGCAGTGCCCTACTGTAAATGGTAAGGAGGGGAACGCTGAGTGATGTGTGTCAGCTGGTAGCAGACGTATTCTGAGTGAATCAAGATATGTTAGAGAAGGAAGAGTTGAATTGGGAAATTGTAGAGATGTTTTAAACAGCACTTGTGTTGGAAAAATGAAAAGATAGTCATTTTAGTGGGCACTGTAGCATTTGCATCTAAAACACTGCATATAGCAAACACTGCAAATACTGCAAATATTTGCTCAACAAATATTTGTTGAAAAATGTGAATAGGTGACACTGCCTCATCAGGTAGAAGTGACTATGTGTGAATGGCAAGAACTTCATTAAAAGGAAACCTTGTATGACAATGGAAGGCGTCCTTTCATTTTTCTGCCAAAACAAAAACTTTTGAAAAGTACAAAGATAAACTGTATCTGTTCTCCCATAACACAAAATTGCTAGAATTGTTGAAGATGACTTAGTGCAAAGGTCATTGAAGGTCATTGCCCTCCTTGCCCACCCCTCCTCTGCTCCTAAACACCACCCCCACACCTGCCCCACTAATCAGCTCTGTTACCTTAGGCATATTCCTTAAAAATACCTGAACCTTAGTTCTCTTTTTGTATTTGGGAATATAGGGCTCTTTCTCTCCTTGCACTGTTCACTTCTCACCAATCTCTCTTTGATTGTGAGACTTTTGGAAAGTAGTGAAACATCAGTGTTACGCTATAAGAAAGTATTAATCTAGCTGCAGTTTCATTTGCACTGTCAGTGAGGATCACTGGGAGAGTGAAAACCTCTTTGCTTAATAAATTCCAGTGCCCTATATGTAGATCAAAATACTTACAGTGGGTAATAGCTAATCAACATTAAATATTTCCTGACTACTATAAATTAGAGTGAAGGATGAAAGCAAATAATTGACAAATATATTTAGTCTTCGGATAATCTTACGGAAGACAAAGAGGATAAAAAGAGCAAGAAAAAAAAGTCTGTAGAAGATTCTGGTCATGATCCACCTTAATAGAAAGTTTCAAAGGGAGGCAGCAGCTGTCTCTCTATTGATGTCCCATTGGCCAAGTCCAGCATTGACATTACATAGTTAAGAACACAACTCTAAAGACTGAATCATATTTAAGCAATTAAAACCAGAGCACCTGAGTGATGTAAGTGAAGCTTGTCCTCAAGGGCCAAGATGTAGTTGTCATCAATCATAAATAGACATATAAGCCAAGGATGAAGTGAACCTCTGCAAAAAAAAATATTTATGCTGGTTACTATGCACTTGGGTTTTGTGGGATATGTCTATTTTTTTCCAACAGTTAATGACATGTATTAATGTGCTCGTTCACTCTTTACTGTTTTTTCTCTTTTCTTCTTTTCTTTTCTTCTCCCTTTCTCTACCTTCCTTCCTTCCTTGTAATGACCTGTTCCCATATATTTTTCCTACCAATCTCCAGTTAATACACCTCATCTTCATTCCTGGATTTGTATTTTAAAAACTATAAAAAAAAAAACAACAGGATAATCCTTAACTGCTTAGCCATTTGAGTTCACTGTTCTTTGCTGGTATTCAATTCTAGCCCTGGATTTCAAAATAACTTTTTAAATTATATCCTCAACTGATATGGTAGAAATAGTGAATAAAAATCTTTGGAAAGATTTCAGAGGCCTTGCACCCGAGCCAGGGAATATCAAAGCTGTTTTCCCTCCAGCGAAACGGTCTGTGCTACCTAACTCTCAAGTTAAGCAAAAGTGGGGAAGGCCATTTCTCAACAGTTCTCCAGGAGGCTGGGAGGAAGGATTTCACCCCACTCCTCCCAGGGACATAGACATCTTTACTTGTCATAACTTTGGGAAGGGGTGTTATTGGGGCACATAGTACGTAGAGATAGGGATACTGCTTAACATCCTACAATGCACAAGGGAGCCCCAACAAAGAGTTATACAACCCAAAATGTCAACAGTGTCCAGAGTGAGTCTTCCCTGCGCCTCACCGTAGTAGTGAGGCAAACACCCAGTTCCATCTGACCTCCGCTGTGCCTAACTAACGCCAAAGAGGAGGCTGGGATTCATTTTATTTGATCCGGGGCAACTGAACTGACACAGCTAAGATTCGTCCCCATCTTAGGATTCCAGTGACCCCATTTCTAATCATAATTAACCATACCTACGTCTCCTATGGGTTAAAACAGGGGTCCTCAACCCCCTGGGCTGAGGAACTGGCCTCACAACAGGAAACGGGCCGTGGGCCAGTGAGCAAAGCTTTGCTTTCTGGCATTACCGCCGCAGCCCCGCCCCCTGTACCAGCCCCGCCTCCCAGTCTGTGGAAAAATTGTCTTCCATGAAACCGGCCCCTGGTGCCAAACATGTTGGGGTCTTCGGGGTAAAACATAGTTAAAATGCATAGGCGTCGAGCAATTAAAGAAACATTGTTTCTTGATTCACTTTTCTGAGTAATGACCTCATAATTCTTCAACTTAATACCTTTCCCAGGCTAAAATGAAATTCCCTTGGGGTTTTGTGGTCCTTTAGATCTCAGCACGATTTCATTTGTGATAATCGCCTAAGGATATTCCTGGATGAGGAAAGAGAGGAGAGGAAAGGGAAAGTAATGGCCACGAGTCTCTGAGAAGAAACACCAACAGCAAACTTGCTTTATCAGCTTCTGCCTACAGCCAGACTAACCCATTTAATAGCCATATTCCCATTTGCTTTTATTTACTTATCAAACTTTTTTCATACTAAGTGAAAATCACTATCCTAGGTACCAGAAGCAAAACAGAGTGGACTGGGGAGTGGTTACAAACGTCTGGGACCTGAAGGCTGAGAAGGTCGTCTGTGTTGTGTCATTTAACTAACACAATGATAAGACAGGCAAAAAAAAAAAAAGTGCTTGCAACAAATGACATGCACTCAACACTCTCAGGGAGGAGAGGGAGTGATTTAATGGGGAAAGGGTGGAAACGAGGAAGAATTCTTTGAAGATATGACCTTTAACTGGACCTTTGAAACTGAAGCAGCAAGGAAAAGGAATTTCAAAGCCAAAAAAATGCCAGACCTAACTGCCTATTCAGCATCTTACAAATGTTTTGTGTGCTCTTTATCGAGACCCAAGACATAGTCCCTGACTCAAGGAGGTGTCCGCCTCGTAGAAGCCATGGAGAGAAAATAACTTAATATGAAGTAGGTAGAGGGGAACAAAAATACTAGGTTAGGTTATTTAGCTGTAGTCAGAAGCCCCATCCAGTCTATTCTCTATAGATGCTACTGCTTAGATTGTTTTTCCATTTTTTTTTTCAATAAAGGTAAATAAAGGAGGCAACCTGCAGGGACCATCCTTTCTTGTTCGGATCTCCTTTCACTTCCTCTGCTCTTTCCACTTCCGTTTGGCCACAGAAGTGACCGCCCCTCCTGAGAATGTGTTTAGTCCTTTGGCCAGAAGCTATCCACCACATGCCTTTGTAGTCTAATCCTGTTGGAAAGCCTGAGTTCCTTGGAGCCCCTCAGGTCAGGCTCCTATTGTTTAGGTACGATTTCTGAATAGCAGATTCAGACTGCATGGTTTATGGCTTGTTGCCTTCAGATCCCCTGTGTCTTAATGCTCGGCAACATCAGAGAAGTCACCATACCTCTCACTAAACTTATTTTCCTGCCTGTGAAGTGAAGAGAACTGTGTGTCCTTCAGAACAAAAGGCATTGTTTCTTCTTATGCACACACGTGTGCATGCACATGTAAATTGTGGAGGAATAGTGGCTTCTCCAAAAATTATAAAATATCAAATCTTCCCCCAGCTGTATCGTTATTTTGTGTTGGGCAAGTTATGTTATGCCTTTTCACTCCTGAGTCTCAATTTAAGGGAAAATACATGAAAATTAAATGTAAAACTGGCCAATAACATCATCAAATAAACTAACTTGGTAAAGAGAGATGGGTAGAAACAAGCCAGTTCACTGTTGGACCGAGTGACTGATTGTGTGCCTCAGTTGACAAACTAATCAGAACCATTTGTCTAGTAGCCAAGGGCGTGTGCACATAACAAAACAACTACAGAAAAGGACTTAGAAACATCTGCACATTTGGACTAATGTGGGCAAAATATGGTTGACTAAATGCTTTGATATCTTTTAATCCCAGTTGAAATTCTTAGGAAAAAAAGAACAGTACATATAAGGAACTCCATGGACTTTATTAAGACTTGGAGAGTAGACAAAATTGTCTCTACATATTCATTTAAAATTTTTGATGTCCTTTCCATGATCTAAATACGAATTTAGTCATTCATGTTCTTGTTTTAGTCTTTATATGAGAGCAAAGGGACCATGACAATAAACAACGAGGAAGAAATGGAGAGAGAGAAGCCCCCTCCTTTTCTTTCTGCTCCACTTAGCATGTCTTATCTCATTCTCATGACTGTTTCCTCTCTTCCTACTGATTCTCCAGACTAACATTTGGGATTGCATTTCTTGGGGCGGGGGGAATCATCTCTTTTTCTCTTTAGTCACTTTTGTCACAAGAGTATATTCATGATACAGTCTTTCCTGTAAGGCAGCTGGGCAACTGCTCAGCTAACTGCCTGCTGAGCAACATGGCACCAAGGAATAGACAAGAGTCTATTGCTATTAAGTCAGCTTTTATGGAATGCAGGTTCACTCAAAGTGAAACACCAACATACATTAATATCCTACTCACACTCTAACAATCTCTAAGAGAAATATAATACACACATACACACACATACACAGGGCAATCAATGGGGAATAACAAACCCACATCCCAGAGCCTCAGTCTGCAAGTCTGAGAAACAGCATGGTGGGCAAGGGAGTTGTCAGCATCTTGCAAGGAAGGATCTCTAGAGCCATCTGGGCAACAGTGCAGACAAAGTCCTCAGTCTAGCTGGGCAGAGCCTCCAGTGGCTAATGCCAAAGGAGATCAGCATGGTGTGGAGAGCACTCTGGTGTGCAGAGCTTGGTTGTCTCAGCAGTAGTCTGGAACCTGCCTCAGTTATACCTTGAAAGTGGTGTACTCCACCATTCTGAGTCTCTTGATAGATGTATTGGCACCCCTAGTGCAGGTGAGGAAATTCCCCAGGACCCTACCTATGGGTGGTCCCATTCTGCAGACATGGCTGTTCTGATCACATGTGCAGATATCTTAGGTGTGTCTCCTTGCCAGATGAGTCTGCTTTGACTTAGGTAGTTTCCCTCTTGCACCACAGTATCATGGCTGACTGGCAGCCATCTTGGTTGACATGAATGACTCCATATTGTTTTCTATACTTTATGCTGTCTTGATCCAATGCCATTTTATTGGTCCTGCTCTCCACAACTTTCTAAATTCTCACAACAGCCCTCTGGTGGCTGAGCTTGCATTACGTCTTCAACATTGATTTAATGATCTCTGACCTTCAACTAGGTTACAGCTTCTGTGACTACACATGGTGGTAGAGAAGAGAAGGAAGGTTAAGCAGACTACCTAAGATGTTTCTATGCAAGTCTTTGACTGTGATTACAGTGCAAACTCACCACTGAAAAAGAGTTTGATCTCACGTCTGCCTGGCTCTGAAGTCTAAGATGACTTTACCACAGAATGAAGCCATCATGCTTAGTAGTTTGAAGAAAGACCGTAACAGTTTATTCATACATAAGGAGTACCTAGATTTTTTTCGATTAGGAAGACTCAAGATAAATCAAATTTAGACAGGCTAGGTATTTACTCAGATTACATGTGTTGGGTTTTCACTTCATGATTAGCATGGCGATAAGCATGATAATAATAATGACGATGATATTAATAATGATAACAGCCCAACATTATACAGCCCCACTATGTGTCAGGCATTCTCCTAAATTCTTTGTGTGCATACTCTCAACAGTCCTGTCAGGACATTATTATCATGTGATCTTTATTTTTCCGCTGAGAAAATTGAGGCACAGTGAGGAAAGAGGAAGCTCTCGGGCATTTTCATATCAATCTTTTTCTGTAGATTTTAAAAAGAACACTTGATAAAGTAATTGTAAATAATACAAAGTAAAATATGATGTACTAACTGTTATGGCATACAAGGTTTTATCAGTTAACACATGTGCAGGNTTAATAATGATAACAGCCCAACATTATACAGCCCCACTATGTGTCAGGCATTCTCCTAAATTCTTTGTGTGCATCCTCACATTATACAGCCCTAGTATGTGTCAGGCATTCTCCTAAATTCTTTGTGTGCATCCTCTCAACAGTCCTGTCAGGACATTATTATCATGTGATCTTTATTTTTCTGCTGAGAAAATTGAGGCACAGTGAGGAAAGAGGAAGTTCTCGGGCATTTTCATATCAATCTTTTTCTGTAGATTTTAAAAAGAACACTTGATAAAGTAATTGTAAATAATACAAAGTAAAATATGATGTACTAACTGTTATGGCATACAAGGTTTTATCAGTTAACACATGTGCAGGGCATACAGTTCATGATGTGCTTTACTAAAAAAAAAAAAAATTCTCCCAAAGATCTCAGGCAAATCAAAAAGATTTTCCCCTTCTTCATTAAAATCACTGAACATCAAAGTCATTGTTCCACATCTGTGGAGTCAGTTCTCAAGCCTTTACTATTGGCCTCTGATGATCTCAGAAGAGGGAAGACACTGAGCATTTGAGTAGTGTATTATTTTCTAGGTCTGCCTAGATTTGTTCTTTGTCTATTACCACAAATTTGGTGGTTGACATCTAGTCCGTCACAGTTATGGTGTCCAAGAGTCTGACATAAAGAACGGCAGGATCACACACTAGAAAAATATAGGGAAGAAGCCTCCCTTGCCTCGTCCAGCTTCTGGTGGCTCCCGGCATTTTCAGCATTGTGGCTGCATGTGTTTTTCCTTCTTATCGTTGCAGGAGAATCTACTCCTTTAATTGGGGATGACTTTATCTTGCAATCTTTAACTTCATTACATGTACAAAGACCTTTTTTTCCGAAGAAGGTCACATTTACAGGTTTGGGGTGTTAGGGCATGGACATATGTTTTGGGGACCATGAGTCAACCCACTATACGTGATCAGGGATGGTCTTTCAGGTTTTTATAAGAAACGTGATGTTCAAAACACCATCCTAAATAGTTTACTTGTAACTGAGCTCATTCCAGTGTTCTTCACAAAGAATGGCCTGGGGTCATTACCAGATAAAGGTCTCTGACCTGGGGGTGCAGGGTTTTGAGGCGGGAGGAGGCTTATTCCAGTTTAGCAGAGCAGGAGTTGAATAATAGACTTGTAAACTTCCACTTTCCTTCTCTAAAATACAATACTTTCTTAACTGCAACTTGGAATTGGCAAAACACTTATTCAGCTTAGTTAAAGTCACATGTTTTTTTGTTTTCTGGCTTTGACATGCTTTAAAATGTCACTCAGATATGTTGACTGGGCACAAAGAAAAAATAAAACTGGGGGAAATGAGTAAAAAGATTTTTTTAAATAAAGTGAAACACATTTTAAGGATAAAGACAGATTTGTTTATTACTTTTAATATCAGAACATGCGTTCTCACTTACTGACTACATTTTTTTAGATCATACATTTTTGAGTATCAGAGATCTTAAAATCTCAAAACATTTTCAATATAAAACTCAAAATAGCTTGAGTGCTTAGAGGAAACATGGGGTTGTACATGGGCGAATATAATCGGGCCTTTGAGAAAAGACCTGAAGATTTATCTGAATAGCTCTTGTTATAAATTAAATGTTTGTGTTCCCCTAAAATTCGTAGTTTGAAATCCTAACCCCCAATGGGACCGTATTAAAAGGCACAGCCTTAGGAAGCTGACTAGGTTGAGAGGGTACAGCTCTCATGAATGGCATTAGTGACCTTATAAAGACACCCCACAGAGATCCCGCCCTTCTCCACCAGGTGAAGACACAAGAAGAAGATTGCTATTTATGAATTAGGAAGCAAGCCCTTATCCATCAGCACCTTGGTTTTAGATGTCCCAGGCTCCAGAAAAGTGTGAAATAAATGTCTATTGTTCATAAGCCACCCAGTCTATGGTAACCTGCTGTGCCTCCTGAAGGGACTGAGACGTGTGTAAATCTCAAATAAGAATGGTTTCACAGTAGTGAAAATTTAGCAAGATTCTAGGGCATTTTCTTCCTTGTCTTAGTGAAACTGGAAAAGCTGGTGTTCAAGCTGCCTGTCACCTACTAAACCCAATAAGCAGAGACAGGAATAGAATCATTATGGATGCTTAATCAGATGGGCGGCTAGCTGAGAAGACGGTGGGTTTGTACCCTAACAGACTGGCTTAAATTCCATTTTAAAATGTCCCTTTTTATAAGAAGAACAAAGCAGAGGTAAGGGGTTTAGAATTCAGGGAAAAGTTAACTGGATTTAAAAACCTGCAGTATTACCACCCTGGGTGGTGGTCTTTAGCTGTGTCCTGGGGGGTGGTCATCTCACTCTGGAGTACAATGGCTCAGATACCATCTTGATATGCTTGCAGTTCTGAGGCCCAGGGTGGGCCGTACCTTCAGTTCCTGAAACAATTGCTTTTTACACACATTGATTGCTAAGCTTATTAGCTATTACCTGAAACTAAATTTTTTCCCAACATTTGAGCCCCCATCACTAGGAAAACAGCATTTCCCAAAGTGCAGTCTGTAAAACAGCTTCAAAACATTCGGTTCCTTAATTCTAATATTTACCCACCCCTCATTTTACTGTCTCTGAAACTAGGCTGCTCTGTTACACGATGCCAAACGATAATTCATTAGCCACTAGGCCTTGCTTGGGCAAATTTAGCTTTGTGTAGATAACTCATTTTTACTTGGTGATTACATCAGTGGAGTTATTTGCAATTGTTGCACCTCATGTGGCTAAATTTCACTGGGTCCTCAGTTTTTGCTTGTAAAGGTTACTCTTCGATGTTGTGTTGACATGAAACATCTTTACGGAGGCAGAAGATTGAGAGCCACAAGACAATCCAATTTAAGGCGGTGGCCATTGCCAAACCTCTTGAAGCAGGCCATAAAATGTTGAAAGCTGAAAGAGCTGGTGTGATTTATTTAGGCATTGAACTGTCAACGGCTTCTAGCTGAATTTCCAGAGAAGCTGTTTAATTTCTAGCGATACACACTTAAGTATAAAACTGGAAAATGCAGATTAAACTCTAAATGCCTTTCATAGGATATAGAATTATGGTATCAGTCCTGTAGGTACTAAAGAAGTCAACAAGATGAGCAAGATTTATTAAATGCAACATGTCGGTGTGATGTTATACTGAATACCTAAGGATAATGAAAATCTTCCTTTTAGGATTTCTGAAGGTTTATTACCTTATTAAAAGCTCTTAAACATTTTATAATAAAAAATCTGCTTACCTTTGATTTTACCATGATTTCTAATGTATATGAATGTATATGTATATGAAACAGATCACCCCCACTCACACACATTCACACGCTCACACACACACACACACACACACACACTAGCTACTACCACCTACCAATGAACATCCCTTAAGGCATGTTCCCCCAGGGAATAGATTATGATAATTTACCTGTTCTTCGCTTTTACAAATGATAAAGTCCCAGATACAATGGGAGAAAAGAAAGACTAACTCAGAAGACCATACTACTCTGTTTCCATTTTTTGCTTTATAAACACAGGCACGTCCCTACCCCCTTTTTTAAGTTAATTCCCAGCTCTTCAGTAAATAGGTTGTACAAAATAATCCACAGTTCCCTTGCTGCCCTACCTTTCAATGCCTGCAGTGAGGTCTATTAGATGGGAAATAGAGTATCAGCTTTGGCTAAAAAAAGAGTTTTCTCATTTGTACGTCTTTTCATAAAATTTAAAACCACAACTTATTCTGTGGTTTTCAAGAGTAATACATAAGTATATTTGATACTTATCTTTTTTAGATCAATCACACTGCCAATGCCACATTCTGAGAGAGCTATGCCAGCCATCACAAGGAGAGCTATGAAATCAGGTGCACCACGTGGTGTTCACTTATCACGTTCCTTTCGCGAGCTGACCTTAGGCTTTTTATTGAGTAGCATCATCTGAGACCACAGTAGGGCTCTTAAATTCCTGGATCCCTGTTCCTCTTTGTGGTAGTAGTGTGAATAGTGGTGGGTCTCCTTCTTTTTCTATGTTTTTATCATCATCCTCACCATCCTATCTCACCTCCAAACCAGATATTACTTCCTGTAAGATTGGATCTGATATTCCCCTGATAAACACTTCAGGCGCTTCCAGAGATGAAGTCCACTCTTTCTGCATGGTGTATCAAACCCTCTGTGGTATTTCAGACCCTTTATAGTTTAGCAGACCTTTTTTTTCCTCTCCAGTCTCAACTCTTGCCATTTTCCCACCAACCTCTACACATTCCAACAGTGAATAATCTTTCTTTGAATGTGTCATGCTCTTTTTTATCTCTGTGCTCTGCGCCTGCTGTTCTTTTACCCAGGGATGTTGTCTTCCCCCACCTCCCTCCTTCCATTGCCTCCATTTGGTTACTGTTTCAGTATGGCGTCATGGTTATCCTAGACAGAAATCATCTGGGAAAATGCATGTTGTCTTGATGGCCAAGACTGCAGTCGGTGGCCCTCTCATCAGCTCTCACAGCTTCCCATGCTTTTCCTAGCACACCCCTGTGAGCACTCAGCTATAATTGCCTTCCTCCCTGCATATCTCCCACTGAACTTCAACCTCTGGGATGACTTTTGCAGCTAGATAATTTCAAATAGTATAATGGCCCTGTGAATTCCAGAGCTCTGTTCAGCTGGGTGGCTGGGTCTGAAGTGTACTGTCTACCGTCTGAAGCATAGATAGGAGACAATGCAGGTTGCAACCTGTTTGACATAATGACATAACATGAGTGGCATGACCTTTTCAATCCCACCAACCCAATGAGATAGCAAAATAGATGTACAACAATGCACTGGATACACTAAGCCCAAATAGCCATGGCAAATGTCATGTTTTGGAAATGACTCCCAGTTGCCCAAGGAATGGCTACATTCAGAGTACTCTTATCTAGTCTGGAGATCTGAATCTCTTTACTGTGTTAGCTTCCCTCTTGCTCACGTGTCAACTGACCACCTGTTTGCTGACCTAGAGAGTGAGTTTCTCTCCCCTCACCATCAGACACAGCTTTCCTTTTCCTTTTGAAACTGTGAATCAAGCTAACTGCCTGACACTCTCTGACTTACAAACATAACACAGCATGTATGAAGGTTACTTGATCTAGAAAGCAAACAATTTTTTGTAACTACAGTTTATTAATTTACTCATGTAAAAGTAATGATAAAAATTGTCACTTTTTAAGAGATCATTGTGATGTAGGAACCTTGAATACGCTACATAAGTTAATCCTTTCAACATTCCTTACATAAGCTATTATTGTCCCCATTTCAAAGATGAAGAGACAGAGGCTCCCAGTGGCTTAATGGCTTGTCCAAAGTCATGCAGCTGGCAAAAGGGAGAGCTGATGTTAGAAAGCACATCTCTGACTCCAAAGTCTGTGGTCTGGCCCCTCCATGGAGGTCTTTCTTAATGTTTCAGAACACAGTAGTCAGTGTTTGCAGAATCAATAAAGAAAAATAATTTATTTGGAGATATGCTTTTCATCTGCAGTGGAGTAGAGTAAAAAAGACTCTCTCTGAACCAACTACTCTCATGGGTCCCTTAAAATCAGAGGACTGCCCAGTAATACCATCAATCTGGATATATCTATGGTCCTGAGGTCACAGGGACTTACTGCCCCCACTTCTGAGGAGCATCCCCTGAAGAGCCCCATCCCCACCCAGGAAGCTCTTACACTGTCACATTCCAGGGGCTGCAGGGCAAGGGACTGTGGTTAGGCTGACCAAGAGTTTGAGCCCTGACTCTGCCACTTAAACTCAAGTGAGCCAGGTGACTTCTAAATTACGCCATCTGATGAGGAGATGGAGCTCTCCTAAGGTCAGAGAAGGAGATACACAAGTGATGAGTGAAAGCAGGCATGTGTGAGTCCCCAGAAACTGAAAGTTCTGAGCATATATAAGGCAGTGTTATTGTACCCTCCAAACCAGTAGTCAATAAAAACAATAAGACACTAGAGTCTCACATAGACATGTTGTCATCTCAGTGGTGGGAAGGAAGACATGGTCTCATGGTGTCTCTGCGCGCTCCCACTTAGACCCAGGGCCTTAGGCAGAAGAGCAGTTTCACAGTGATTTGTCTCTGGAGACCTGCATGGCGACAGCACACTCCCCACCCCCTGAGCTGGAAGGAAGTGGTCTCCTTCTGCTCTGGAAGCGCCTTGTCTGAAATCCTCACCTGCACTTGGAATGTGCTGGCTCGGTTTGTTTTAGTGTTGTTTTTTTATGACATGTGCATAATAATGTTAACGGTGAACATTTATTGTGTTTAATTTGTGCCAAGTAAATTATACTGCACAGACATGATCTAATTTAACTTTTATAGCTAACTTTTATATCTTATTATTGCACTATAGGTGCCAGCCATTTTTATGTGTAGGTAAACTGAGAATCAGAGACGGTAAACCTCTTTTGGGGGTTCATCAGGACTCACTGACAGAGGGGAATCTGAATGTGGGTCCCCTGATCCAGAACCCTAACACACCTCATGCTGTTGACTTGGCTAAATTGTGACTTTCAAGGCAGAGAAAATGGCTTAACCTTGGTTGTCTTCTCCCAGGAATCAGAACCTTGCATGAAGTAGTTCTAAAATTAATATCCTCAATCTTCTCATCTGCAAAAGAGAGATAAATAAGAGTCCCTGCTTCATGAGGTTGTGTGAGGCCAAAATGATACTATGTATATGTAAGATGCTTAACAAAGTACCCACCACAGATAAACATTCGATAAGTCAGCAGCTGTTACTACCGATTCAATTTGAATGTCATTTTCCTTGTTCCCCTCCTTCCTCTGGAGCCTGGTATCCTCAAGCCCAGGGTCAGTACTAACGTTTCCTTCACTTTTGGCCCACATAGAAATCTGTAACTTACAGAACACGTGAATGGATGGGATGGAAGGCCCAGGCGGTCTCTGCCAGGGTGGGACTCATGGGGTAATCAGTTTGGGGATCAGAACCAATGAGCAAGTGGGAACAGTTCCTCAAAGGTGAACAGCACTCTACCGTTCAGAGTGAGCAACCTGCATAATGTTTGGTGACATGGATTTTGGAGCCAGCCTGAATTGAAAAGCAAAGGCTGGTACTTTTCATGAATCCATATATAATGAAATAAGTGCTCCCTATGTAATAAGGACTGGGAAAGAAATTTTACACTCCCCTAGATTTATGAACTCATGTAGGTCATTGAAGTTCACAAGTCTTAGTTTCCTCATCTGTAAAATGATGTAACACAGTCCCTTTCATGGCGATGCCAGCTTTATAGGACACAGTGTATTGACATCTCTGAGAGCAGTGCCTGATGATTGAAGGCAGTTGTAACTTTTTGGCTTCTAAGTGTGACCTCTTTATCTCACTTGATTCTCTCAATCTTGACTAGTATTTTTATTACCATAATCCCCATTCTGGGGGTGAGGGAACAGAGGACACTCATTTGCTCTCCCCACCTGTTCTTATGGATGGCACTAGGAACCTAATAGGCAAGAGTAGGTGGCAGCAGGTATTCATCAATTTTTTCTGAAGGGGCCTTAGAGACAACTGAACTATGTAGGTTTCTCAGCAGCTGCAGAAAATATTAGCCGTTGTCTCTAAATCTTCCCACCAGCGAGTCCTAGAACACTAGACAAGGCCACGTGAATTTGCTATGCCTTCAGGAGCTGCATGGAGACAGGAAATCTGCCAGCCTTGGCCTTGTCCCTAGGAAAGTTCTGCCACCCCTTGCTGCCAACTCAGCCGCTTGTCCTATTTATTATTCACTCATGTGGTGTCTTCCCCAAGAAGCCGTTGGCTCTCTAAAGGCTGGCATGGATCAGCAGGCATGGGAAGCCCAGAAATCCAGACCAGCAGTGGAAGAGTCTGGCATGAATTTGGGGGCCTGCCGGGCTCATCAGTGTGTGTTGATAGTGGGCGAACTGAGGATGGTCTCCTAGGGCTGGCAGGCTAGGGGCCAGTCTGTCAATCACACCACAAAAGCCAAGCACCATGCTAGACACTGTGTTGGGAGTGGGAGGGAGGTGTCTTGGTTTGCTTGGGCTGCCAGAACAAAATACCAGGTGGCTGAAGCAACAGAAATTTTTTTCTCATAGTTATGGAACTTGGAAGTCCAAGTTCAGGGTCCAGCATGGTTGGTTCCTAGTGATGGTGCTCTTTCTGACTTGCAGATGGCTGCCCTCTTGCTGTGTTATCATGTAGTAAGGAGAGAGTGAGCAAGCTTTTGGTGTTGCTTATAAAAAATCACTAGTCCTGCCTTCATGACTTCATCTATACCTAATTACCTCCCAAGGGTCCCATCTCCAAATACCTTCACATCGTGGAATCAGGGCTTCAACATATGCTTTTGGGGAAGGATTCAACTCAATCTATAGCAAAGGTTAGTATTTAATTGCACTTGGAGTCTGGTCAGTTTTGGCTGGTGTATTTAAGAGGATCAAAGACAAAGTAGGAAGTGCAGAGAAGTAAAGTCATAGTAGCAAAGAATCTTAAAATTATGTTATACAAAAAACAAAAACGAATCTAACTCAGCCATAAAGTTACCGCTGGGGATCTGCATTAGTGTAAATAACAAAACAGTTACAAAAATACCAGTTATTTCTAGATATTAGAAAGTTCACAAAGTAAACTAGAGTCCTAATTATAAAATTATTAAGGTGATAATTAAAATTTAAGATGGCATTTACAAACATTTAGTACTTGTTTTATACCTTTAAAGTACAAGGTACATGGCTAGAGTGTCGATTGCAAAGGGTACCATTGGGTGATCATTGCAAATGACTAATGCACTCGTTTAGAAATTAGCACATTAAAATTCAACCTTTCTGGTGACCCTTTCTAATAACAGATGATGTGAGCAGAACTTTCTATTTAGTCTGCACTTCCAGGTGAACAGCCCCATAACACTGCTATTCAATACTGACCTTTTGTAGCAAATCTATCAAACCCCGAGTGAATCCTTACACCAAGGACCTTTGCTCATTTGACTTGGGTTAAGAACCAATTTGAGTTTCTGGGGAAAGCCACAAACCCTTTCCTCAGAAAAAGTGCATTAATGGGCACACCTCAACACACATTTTCAGAGTTAAGAACCTCAGTTTTGGCGGTGTCATAGTTGGCGCTCAGTGATTATTGGTTGGATGACCTAAGGAATGACTGAGTGAATAACCACAGAAGTCCATTTTATCCAGAGGTAAGGCTATTTCGCAGGCATGGTTGGGTGCTGCTCTTTCTTACTGAGGCAGAGGCTCTTGCCCAAAGGTTTCCCAGCACACCTCATGGCACCCATCGGGCCCTGTCGGGCTGTGCTCAGTTAGTTTCTGGCTTTAGGTCTAGGCCAGACCCACTCTTTCTCTCATTCTGCAGCCCAGGCTAACGGGCTTTGGACACCCAGGCCACGTGCTCATGGCCTATGGTGCCATATTGATGACAAGAGAACAGCCCAGACCCACAGAATGAAGCACACATTTCAGCTCCCTTGAGGCCATAGCAAGGGTGTGGATGGTTAACACTAGGACAGGGAAATGAACAACTGGGACAAACCATTCAATCTGCCAAACTCCCCCCCTTCCATTTACTTCGCAGAACTTCTCAGAATAAGGTTTTGAAGGACAAATTGAAGGGAGTGAAAAATTTTCAGGCAAAGTGAACAAAGGTGAAGAATTAGAAGTACATGAATAAACAAAGGGAAATGAAAGAGGGAATCTTAAATAACACACTGGTGGGACATTTTGAGAAATATTATTGATGGTTGAGGCCAGTTATTTGTTTGTTGTTTGAGAATTCCTCGATGTTCTGAGACCTGAATGAAAAGCCAGAAAACCTGGATTTAGCCTCAGTTCTAATATTGTGGCTACTTAGTCAGAGTCCTTTCCCTCTCGGTCTTGTTCCTCCATTTGTAAAGATGAAGGATTCAGCTGGGGAGATGAAAGGCCCTTGTAGCTTTGACAGTGCTCATATTCTTATTCATCTGGAACCAAATGGAACATTCTGGAATTCCTCTCTAGAACCAGAAGAGAAGCAAAGAAGGGATGAGGGATGATGAACTGGCCGTGCACCTGCCAGCATCGCAATGGGGACAGGTTATAAATTCATTGATACTTTGCAAAATGGAGGACAGCCAGTCTGGGAAATCCATGTTGGAATGTTCCCTCCAGGATGGCTCTGAAAATCCCTGGGGGTGGAATATTTTTACCTTCAAAATGTTGAAGGGTCATGGGGAGGGCAAACCTATATCTGATGCCAAATACATAAAGGCCATTTCAGTCAGTTCATGGAACTCACAGCTTGGAAGAAAGCAACTTGCTTTTGCAAGAAGAATGTCTAGGGTGCCAGCTCCTCTGTTTCCATGCACACCACCTGACCTCAGGTCAGCAGAATATGAAAAGGATGGCCTTGGCTAAGGCCTCTAATAGCCAAGGCCAAGAAGGCTCTATGGGAAAGCTTTCAAAGAGTCCACAGATATTACTTACTGTGTCTGCCAGTGAAATTTTTGACTGAAACAAAGCAGGATTGCCAGGTCGAGTCAGCCATTGGGAAGTGTGCAAATGCGACATCGATGACCACTGACTATGGACACTTCTACAAGGTGATCTGGTTTAGCTGAGGGGCTGTGCCAGANGAAGAAAGCAACTTGCTTTTGCAAGAAGAATGTCTAGGGTGCCAGCTCCTCTGTTTCCATGCACACCACCTGACCTCAGGTCAGCAGAATATGAAAAGGATGGCCTTGGCTAAGGCCTCTAATAGCCAAGGCCAAGAAGGCTCTATGG
Organism: Sturnira hondurensis; assembly: GCF_014824575.4. Lineage (NCBI taxonomy): Eukaryota > Metazoa > Chordata > Mammalia > Chiroptera > Phyllostomidae > Sturnira > Sturnira hondurensis. The sequence continues at coordinate 1,888,099 of NW_028083079.1, read as the reverse complement.
GAAAGCTTTCAAAGAGTCCACAGATATTACTTACTGTGACTGCCAGTGAAATTTTTGACTGAAACAAAGCAGGATTGCCAGGTCGAGTCAGCCATTGGGAAGTGTGCAAATGCCACATCGATGACCACTGACTATGGACACTTCTACAAGGTGATCTGGTTTAGCTGAGGGGCTGTGCCAGGGAGAGCCGCTTCTGCCTAACATTTCCGAAGAATTAGGGAGGCCACAGAGTTGACAACATGCTTACCATCACCCAGCAACAGGTACACAAGGAAGACACCTGGGTTTTGGCTCTGAATCAGCCCCTCTTTCCCCTCTGCTTCTGGGTGATCTTGTGTAGGTGACCCTTCTTCTCTGGGCCTTAGTTATCTAACTGTTAGAAGAAAGATCTTGGGTTATTGCTGATGCTTTAGAAACATAAAGAAGTGAGTTTTGCTTTAAGCAGCTAATATGTGGCTGGGAATTTACTTTAGGCTGTTTTGCGGGTGTAGCATTTCCTAGGGCCAGTTCAGTTGGGTAAAAATGGGTTAGGCATATCAGTGGGGGGACCCACTGATCAGTGTTTAAAAAAAACCACAATGCAGTGTGGTAGTGTAATGATGGAAATTGTCAGGATGGGAAAATGTAACCCACCCCACCATTTTTTGACATTGTTTCTGTAAGTGCTGGCTCTGGCTAATATGTAGCTTGTAGATGAACAACGTGATTGTTAGAGAATCATAGGGACTAGCTTTTTTAAAAAAAATATTTTATTTATTTTTCTTTAGAGGGGAAGGGAGGAGAGAAGGATCAATGTATGGTTGCCTCTCCTGAGTCCCCTGCTGGGGACTGGCCTGCAACCCAGGCATGTGCCTTGACTGGGAATCGAACCGCGATCGTGTGGTTCACAGGCCCGCGCTCAATCCACTGAGCTACACCAGCCAGGGCTGGACTAGCTTTAAAAGATACAGGCTGCGACCTTCAGGCATCCAAGCTTGGGGAGATTTGCTGACCTTCATTCATGGAGCCATAATGACTAAACCAGGATGAGGCACACCAGACCTTCACTTGCTGTATTGGAATGCACTGTGCTCGTCTGCACATACTACAGACCTTTGTGACCCTCTCCCTTGATCTCCTTGTTCTGTTCCCCTCTCCTTTCTTATAAAAACCTCTGCCTCCACCGAGAAGTGCAGATGGGCTTGGAGACGTGAGTTGACCATTTTCCCAGGAGATGGGCTTTGAGACAAGAGTCCTCCATCTTCCAGGTGGCCAGCACCTGAAAATAACCCACTTTCCTTTACATTTGCACCTGCCTTTCATACCAGCAGGCAGCCACACCTGCTTTTGGTTCCAGTGGGAGCCACAGAGAACCTGATATGGCTGACTGGGAGAGAGAATAAGGCAGAGAGAGAAGTAGATGCTCCTTCAGAAGGTGGTGGGAGGGGAGACTGAAAGAGAAGCCTTGCCAGAGGGAAAAGAATTTCTGAGTTGTCTTGAGTGATGATTAGGGGTTGTCTTTAAAAATAAAGTTAGTGGGCCTGGCTGGGAAGGCTTAGTGGGTTGAGCACTGGACTGGGAATCAAAGGGTCACTGGTTTGATTCCCAGTCAGAGCACATGCCTGGGTTGTGGCCCAGGTCCCCAGTGGAGGAGAGGCCACCACACATTGATGTTTCTCTCCCTCTTTTTCTCCTTTCCTTCTCCTCTGTATAAAAATAAATAAATAAAATCTAAAATAAATACATATATAAAAATAAAAATAAAATGAGTGGGAGCGGCTAAATGAAAGAATAAGGGAAGGCTTTCCAGACAAAAAAACAAAGAATAAGGCACAGAAATATGAAAGAAATAGTATAATGTGAGGGGGAACTGAGAACCATCTGATTAACTTAATGCTGTTGGAATAGGAGATAGAAGGAAATGAAACAGCAGCTACTCTGGGCTCAAGCAAGTATGTTCTAAAAGCAAATCCATTCTTCCTCCATGAAACCACTCTGCATTTTACTTCATTTTGTTTGGAAATACCTTGTAAAATATGGATATGCAAAATGTTACAAAAATAAGACAGTTAGCACCTATGTATACGTACCATTCAGTTTAAGAAATTAAGACATGGCCAACAGGATTACATAGCTTTGCATTCCCCACTCTGAGCATACCCATGGAAGGCAGATTCATCTGTCAAGGTTGGCATCATAGTAACTAAACCCTTGGGAATGGGGTATAAAATTGGAATTTTGATTTATTAATTTATATGGCAAAATCTGTCACACAAACAAGAATATGACTGTCCCAAAGTCAGTACATTCCTTCCCTGTACCAAGCTGCAGGGTACACCGCACTTAATCAAAAGCCAATTTGTAAATTAACAGTAAGAAATTCCAGGCAGCCTGAGCAGTTTATTCTTTCCCAGTGGCTAGTTCCTCATGAAGTGTCAAATTATAGACAGATGTTCTCTTGGTAAATCTGGAATCAGATGGATAAAAAATTAATGAAACAAACTTAAGGTAGTCTGATTCATATCTTCTTCCCACCTTTGCCTGCCTGCCTGCCTTCTTCCTAGGCTGTGAGATAAAACACAGTACACCCAGTTAAATTTGAATTTGAGGTAAACAACAAATAAATTGTTAGCATATATGCCAAATATTGCATTAGACATAGTTATATTAAAAATAAGCCATTGCTCATCCTAGATTTAAATTGAACTAAGCACTTCATCTTTTAATTTGCTAAGCCTGACAATCCTGAAATCCTTCCTTCTTCTGACAGATATTTATTGAGAGTCAACCATGTGTTAGTGAATCAGTTACTTTTCATATTTTCTTCCTACACAGCACCTTAACACAGCACCTTTTGAATTCTCATTTTATATTTTCAGAGATCTCCAGATTTCTGAGTCCTGTCTCACAACAGGGCCATGGAAAGAATCCAGTTCCCCTTTGAGGCTGGGTCCCAAGCAGGTCATCTGCTCTACCAGTGAATTTCAGCCTTATTAAACTTGGGGAAGTGAACAACTATGGAAAGGAGCACCACTCAAAATCTCTTTTCTTGGCAAGGATGGTCTCAAAGGCATCCAACTTTTGATGGTGGGAGTATGGTTAAGGTCAAGTGTGGAGGTTTTCTCTATAGAGCACTCAGTTGTACAGCAGCAGCAGAGACAGAAGTGGCCTCCTCATCTCAGCTCTGCAGTGTGGTTTGGAGCATTGGTCTCTGGAAGTTCAGGCCTCATCATGATTCTGCAAGCACAGTTACTCTCAGCAATATTATGAAGGGTGACCTCCTGTTCTTTTTTTATTGTTGTTCAATTATAGTTTTCTCAGTTTTTCCCCTGTTGCTCTCCCCTGTCTCCCCACTTCCCGCTCTACTCTTTTAACAACTAGTTTTGGTTAATCATCCAAAGTTGGCTTCTGTGACCTACGTGTAAGAACTCTGTCTGTGCTAAGAGAGGTCTAACTGTTGAACATAAACAGGCCCTGACCACATCGTACTTAGAGACTCACGGAGGAGACAGATATTAATTAAATGAATACAGAATTATAAATTGTGGTCATTTGTACTTATCTCTATGAAGAAAAACTACATCGATGGGAAATGATAATAGGGAAAATCTAACATCAATTTCAGAAGCACTGTGGCAGTTTCCAGGTGAGTGAAACAGAATGAATATTTCTCCTCAGGAGAGTGAGAAGTTATTAAAAACTATTCAATAAGAATACCTGATTTTTAAGGTCATTCGATGTATACAACTATAATGAATTTGCATTTGGGTCAAAATGGAATAGGCAATTCCTCTTCCAACTTCCACTCCCACCCCCACCCCCTTGAGGGTGGTCTGTACTTCGTGACTGATATTCAAAAAGTAGAGTGTGGAAAGGGGGGACACAGTAACTTTACAGTAGAAGAAACCTGGCAACTACATTCTTAGCCAAATGGTCAAGTTTAATGTCACTAGTTGCTCTAGATGAAAATATCTGTGTCTCCCCACCCTCCAAAAAAATCATAGGTTAAAACCTAATCCTCAATGTAGTGGTATCTTGAGGTAAAGCCTTTGGGAGGTAATTAGGTCATAAAGGTAGAGCCCTCAGGAAAGGGATTAGCGCTCTTATAAAAGAAATCCCAGACAGATCCCTTCCACATGAGGAGACAGCTGTCTAGGAACCAGGAAGCAGGCTCTAACCATACCCCAAATTTGCCAGCACCTTGATCTTGGACTTCTAGCCTCCAGACTATAAGCAATAAATTTCTTTTGTTTATAAGCCACCCAATCTATTGTATTTTGCTATGGAAGCCTGAACAGACAAAGACATCAGCCACAGGCCATGCTGATAATAAGCAACTCCAGATATGATATGATAAAAAGGGAACTTCACCTCTCTGAACGTCTTACCCAAAATCTTTAGTCAAAAACTAAAATCTTACCCAAAACCTTTTGTCTAAGCATGAGACAAACACCAGACAAATTCAAATTGAGGAACATTCTACAAAGTACCTGATTTCAGGTACTCAAAACTGTCAAGGCCTGAAAAATAAGAAGAAAAAAACTTAAATACTGTCACATGTCAGAGGGGACTAAGGAGACGTGGTGGCTAAATGCAATGGGATATCTGGATTTGATTCTGGAACAGAAAGAGACTTCACTGTAAAAATTGGTCAAATGTAAACGAAGTCCAAAGTTTAGTTCATAGTAATGTGTCAGTATTAGTTTCTTAGCTTTGGCAACTGTAAAGGAAGGTGTCAACATTAGGGAAAACTAAGTCAGAGACCTTCAGCAACTCTCCATAGTAATCTTGTAACTGTTTGGTAGTTATAACATAATTCTATAATGTAAGAATAATGCTATAGGACTCTATAGTTCAATCATTCCAACACTACTCCATAATGTTAAAATGTTTTTTTGAAGGAGAGCCAGGGAAACCTGATAACTGACCATTGAAGGCAGTTGTCTAGGCAATATAGTGGCCTATGGAGAGGGCATGAATATAGAGAGACCTTTATTTTGGAGGCAGTTCCAACATGCCCTTCTGACACTAGGGAAAAGGCTTTCCAATGGCAGGAGAGCCCAAGGCCCATAAACAAAGCCCCAGCAACACAGACCAGATGTGTGCACATCCCAAGTCCTGATGGATTTCCAATCCTCTGTTTCCATGAGGAATAAAATCTATTTTTCCAAGTCCCAGAAGCTCTCCCTCTAAGCTTCTTGTTTAGTTGATTTATAAATGTTTGGTTTTTCATTTGCATCAAGTAAATTGTTCCCAACAGTGAGCTAGTGATTCCGCCTGGGTGGGAAGCTCCCTCCTGTCCTAGGGCCATGTGCTTCCTAATTTGTCATGCTGGGCTTATGGCCTTAGCAATCCTTTTATTTATTCTACAGCAAACCACAGTAGTTTCATGTTCAATTGTTCAAGTCTGGATGGAACTGAAGTGTTTGTCTCGTTTTTCAGTGTAATGTGGTTTTGACTGAGAACTGTGGAAGGAGACCAAAGACGGGGTGTGTGCTTGGGCAGAGGGAGGAGGGGTGAGAAGGGGTGAGGACACATACTTAACACTCTCCTTAAACCCATGGTTACTACTTTAAGAAGTCTTTAGGTATTCATAGTGTTTTATCCATAACATTTAGTATGGTTACTAGACCTAGATTTTGGTCTTCTTGTTCCTCTCTTACCCTTATTCTACAAGGTTTGGGGGAGGTGGATCCCAGCCATTGGTCACTGAGAGCATTCCATCCTACTGTTCACAGTCAAGGATGCAGTGTGTCTTAGGATGGACCAAGGAGGGTCATACCCAGAAATGTTGCTGAAGATATTGCAAGAGACAGTCTTTCCACTGAGGCTGTCAATGTTCCGAGCACCAATTCAAAATCTGAAGTACATTGGTGAGTTTCAGGCTGGAGCCTTGGTGGTAAAACAGTTAATAGGTTGTAGCCTGATGCTTCCAGCATCCACCTTTACTGCTCCAGGTTCTCACATGATCAAGTTCAAGCCTGTCTGATGAGAAAACCAGCAAACCTGAAAGTGGAATAAGACAAGAAAACAACTTGAACTATGATAACCCTGGATCCAGCCATGCCTAAAGCCAAATATGTATTCCTTTAATATCTTTTTAGTTGTTATGATATGAGTTAATCAGTTGTATTTATTTTATTTTATTGGATTTTTAAGCTTCTTACCTCAATAGAAAGAGAAGTAACATCTGCTAAATGCTTGTGAAATGTACCTGGCATTTTGACATATTGTTTTCAGTTGAAAAAATTGAGGAGAAGCAGATACAAAAAAAAAACACAAACAAACAAACAAACAAAAAAAACAGGCCCTGGCTGGTGTAGCTCAGTGGATTGAGCATGGGCCTGTGAATCTAAAGATTGTGGTTCTATTCCAGTCAGGGCACATACCTGGGCTGCAGGCCAGGTCCCAGCAGGGGACACGTGAGAAGCAACCATATATTGATATTTCTCTCCCTCTCTCCTTCCCTTCCCCTCTAAAGATAAATAAATAAAATCTTAAAAAAAACTCTACCTTTTCTCTATTTACCTAAAAGCAAGGCATAAATGTATACAGGTGTCCTTCCCTCCTGTGTACCAGGAAGGACAGAAGTTAATCACCAAAGACAGCTCTAGGCTCTCAGCACCCAGAGGCGGCCCTAGAGGAAACTACATAGGAACCCTTGCTAAAACTAGCCCTCTCTGCCATGCATCTCCCCCTATATTTACATTACTACAATTTGTCAGCTCTGGAAGCTCAAAGCCCTTTTCCTTTGTCTTACCACATCTATATAAATATTGTACTCCACCCTTCTGGATCTCTTGATAACTGTCTTGGCACCCTTGAGGCAAGTGGAGAATCTGTCCAGGAGCCTATCTGTAGGTGGTCCTGCTCTGCAGACCCTGTTCTGATCCCAGGTGCAGATATCTTGGGTGTGTCTCCTTGCCAGGTGTGTCTAGCATGACTTAGGTAGTGTCCCTCTTGAACCAAAGATGTCATGCCTGACTGGCAACCCTCTTGGTTGACATGCATGATTCCATATTGTTTTCTATTCTTTGTGCTGTCTTGACCCAACCAACTCTATTTTATTGGTCCTGCTCTCCATAACAGTGTATGTGTAAATAGCTTCTGCTTGTTTTTCTCCAGTGAATCTGTGTTTCATCAGTCTAATTTATAGAGCCTTAGGCAATGAACAAAAAATGAGTGGAGATAAAAGGAAATATTTTCACCCTTACACCCACAAAGCAATTCACACCAAGCCTGCTAGGTTCTTATGTATAATTTCCCCCTTAATCCTAAAAAAAAAAACAAACAAAACGTTGTGAAGAATTATTTATCTCATTCACAGGTAAGGAAACTGAAAAATAGAAAAGCTAAAAATCTACCCAAGATTACCAATGGGTTAAGCAACAGAGCTGGGATTATACCTGAAGTCAGCCCTACAAGGTGAGGTTCCAACCTCACCCTGCTGACTTTTTCTTTAAGCACCAGATCTGCTTTTGCGTCTTTGCCGTGAGGTATTTTGGTGGGACTAAACAATTACTCAGTTCTGTGGCTAACAAATCTCTTTAGTGTCTCCCAAATCTTTTTTCCATCTTCACTGCCAACACCAAACCTAGAACAAGACAGCAGCCTGCTAAAGTCACCACTCCCAGTTTACCCTCCCACTTTGTTTTCTACTCTGCATCCCGGATTCACTCTAAAGAAGTTTCCATCATTATTATGTATATTGGTTCATTTATTTATTTTATTCTGTTGGGAAGTGGGGGTTTTTTTTTTGCATTTTTTATTGTTGTTCAAGTACACTTGTCTCCATTTTTACCCCACCACTCCTCCCCACCCCACCCAACCCTGCCTCCTACCCTCCAACTCACCCCCTTTGGCTTTGTCCATGTGTTCTTCATACATGTTCCTTGATCCCCTCCCCCCATTATCTGCTATTATCCCTCTCCCTCCTCCTCTCTGATTACTGTCAGATTGTTCTTTATTTTAATGTCTCTGGTTGTATTTTGCTCGCTTGTTGTTTTGTTGATTGGTTCCACTTATAGGTGAGATCATATGGTATTTCTCTTTTACCAATTGGCTTATTTCACTTAGTATAATGCTCTTCAGATGTATCCATGTAGTCACAAAGGGTAGGAGCTCTTTATTTCTTTCTGCTGCGTAGTATTCCATCATGTAAATGTACCATGGTTTTTTGATCCACTCATTTACTGATGGGCACTTAGGTTGCTTCCAGCACTTGGCTATTATGAATTGTGCTGCTATAAACATTGGGGTGCACAAGTTCTTTTGGATTGGTGTTTCAGGATCCTTAGGGTATAATCCCAACAGTGGAATTGCTGGGTCAAAAGGCAGTTTCAGTTTTAGTTTTCTGAGGAAATTCCACACTGTTTTCCACAGTGGCTGCACCAGTCTGCATTCACACCAATGGTGCACTAGGGTTCCCTTTACTCCACAACCTCTCCAACGCTTGTTGTGTGTTGATTTGTTTAGGATGGCCATTCTGATCAATGTGAAGTATTATCTCAGTGTGATTTTAATTGGCATCTCTCTGATGGCTAGTGATACTGAGCATCTTTTCATGTGTCTCTGAGCCCTCTGTATGCCCTCCTTGGAGAAGTGTCTATTCAGCCCTTTGCCCACTTTGTTGCCCATTGGGTTGTCTTCCTGGATTGGAGTCATGTGAGTTCTTTATGTATTTTGGAGATCAGACCCTAAATGATCCTGAATGGCTGCAGCAATATTGAGAAAGAAGAACAAAGTAGGAGGGATCACAATACCTGATATCAAACTATATCACAAGGCCACTGTAATCAAAACAGTATGGTACTGGTATAAGAACAAACACACAGACCAATGGAAGAAAATAGAAAGCCCAGAAATAAACTCAAATCTTTATGGTCAATTAATATTCAACAAAGGGGACAGAAGCATAAAATGGAGTAAAAATAGCCTCTTCAACAAATGGTATTGGAAGATCTGGACAGCTACATGCAAAAAAAAATGAAACTCGACCACCAACTTACACCTTACACAACAATAAATTCTAAGTGGATAAAAGACTTAAATATAAGTTGTGACACCATAAAATTCTAGAGGAAAACGTAGACAGGAAAATCTCAGATATTCCACTTAAGCAATATTTTCACCGATATGTCCCTTACAGCAAGACACATAAAGGAAAGAATAAATAAATGGAATCTCATGAAAATTAAAAAAAAAAACTTCTGCATGGCTAAAGAAAACAGCATTAAAATCAAAAGAGAATCAACCACATGGGAAAACATATTTGCATATGTGAAAACATAGTTGCACCAAAATATTAGGAAGTTTCTGAGGGACAAAGATTTGATTTAGTTTTCCCTGTGATGGATGCCCATTGCCTAACAATGTTTGATGCCACTTCCTCAATGTTCTCATTTATTTTTCCATTTCTAAATACCTTTTGTAGGTTAAATGCAATCATATTTATATGTCCAGACCACATCTTCTCCATGGAACTTGACTTATGGAAACCCATCCTTCCAGGTGTTCAAGCCAAAGAGATGAAGTCATTCTCTAGACTCTACACCTGTTCTTGCATGCCCCTTCCAATTTATCAGCAAATATTATTGGGTCTCACTACCACACCTGACCATACTCATTGCTCTTGTCATAATCCAAATCACCACCTTTTCTTCTTCCTGAGTTACTGTGTCAGGCTTCTAACTAATATTCCTGCTCTACTCTTACCCCATCCTGACTCACAGGGATCCTTTTAAACCAGTGGACTGAATACTTCATGTCTCTGCTTTAAAAAAATCCAGCAGCTTTCCTTCTGACTCAGAGAAGAAGTTAAAGTCCACACAGTGGGTCACCAGATCCATCATCTCTCTGAATTGCCCTCTATGCTGGCCCCTGGGCTCCTTTGGTGTTCTTCAAACATACCAGTTCTCTCGCCACCAAGGTCTCTCGCTAGACCTTGGCCCTAGCTTTTCCCTTTGCCTAGAATTCTCTTCTCTTAGATACCCACATGACTTACTTCCTACCCTTCAAATTTTTGCCCAAATACCACTTTCTCAGTGAGACTTTTTTGATGTACTCTATCTAAAAATTCTACCTGTTCCATCAAAGCAGAATGTTTTGTCCCTTTTTTTATTTGTTTGTTTCTTTTCTCCTTTATCTCCAGTGCCTGCATGTGCTGAATAAATGTTTATTAAATAAAAAGTACTAGGTGGTAAATATTTAATGAATGAATGCACAAATAAAGAAATGTCACCTAATCATTGATGACTCCCCATTTCTGTAGAATAAAGTTTAAATTTATTAGAGCGCAAGGCTTTCCAGCATCTCATCTTTGACTCTCTTGAGCTTTATCTCTCAAGAGCCACCACACCATGACTGGCCTGCACTCACATACCCTGTGCCCCTGACACACTTAAATATTTACTAAAAGTGCATATGAAACTCTTTCTATTTTTGCAGCCCACTGTGAAGTCTTCCTTGGCCTGTCACACTGTCCCAGATGGAGAAGGTGACTGACCTTTGTAGGGCTCCTTCCATCCCTCATTCTTCTCCCTTTTAGCACTTACCAGTCTATATGACTCTGCTATAGTTTTCTGCTTCTGAGAGGTCTCTGCAATGAGAATCTGACATCCCCATGGACAAATGGCATATTTTTTCTGGCCACTGTACCTCCAAGCCCAGCACAGTAGCCAAATCTGTCAGAATACTTGCTACCAATACTTTTATTCACTGCAAAACACTGCCTCCATCTCATCTAACCTAGAATGAACCCTTCGTCCCATTTCAAGCCTGGGGTTCATCGAATCCTCATTTTTTTCATATGTCAAATGAGAGTGGTAACAATAAAAACAAATGAACATTTCCATCCTTATAAGCAGAACAAAACCACAAAAGTTTAAGTAACTGTAATATAAAATGTTAAATTTACTATGTACAACTCTCTTTGCTTGAAAGCAGAGTTGATTAGTCATTACCCACATTAAAAGTCTATACATAGTAGTCATATGAATAATCATGGTTTTACTTAGAAGAATGAAAACACTAAAACATAACAGAGTGTCAACTTGGGCAAGCACCATTAACAGAAGTCATGCAAGACGCAAATGATATTAACTGGCTCAGTCAGAATAAGTCTTGTGAAGAGATTACCTTTTTCTCCCACACAGGACTCCCCTCACCAGGCCTGGCCTCTCCTCTCGAAGCCTTTGGTCTGCATGCTCCATGACTGTTTAGGACACTAGAGATGCCAGCTCAGATCTCACACAGATGAAGCAGCACAATTGAGAGCTGGGCAAACAGAGGTGACAGGGCTCTGTAGACATACAGTGGGGCGGAAATGGCTTTCTCTGGTGGGATCTCTCTGTTGGCCACTGGGGGTTGCATCAGTTAAAGAGGAGGGTGGTAAAGGATGTCAAGGAAGCAGACTCAGTATTTCAAGACCTAAATTTCTGCTCTGGAAATCCTATTAGTTGATCCATCAATTGCCCCTTTTCTCATTCAGATCCTTGGCTTTGACACAGATAGTTTTGTGATGGGGAAGGAGTAGGCAGTACACAGCAGTAATCACATGTTTGTGGGAAAGGTTATTTATTTTTTTTAAGTATATTTTATTGGTTATACTTTTACAGTAGTCCCATTTTTCCTCCCTTTATTCCCCTTTGCCCTGCACCACCCTCCCACCCGCATTCCCCCAACTTAGTTCATGTCCCTGGGTCATACATATAAGTTGTTTGGCTTCTCCATTTCTTGTACTGTTCTTAACCACCCCCTGTTTTGTAGCTACCATTTATGCTGCTTATACCCTGTACCTGTTCCCCCATCCTCCCTCCCCACTGATAACCCTCCACGTGCTCTCCATTTCTGTGATTCTGTTCCTGTTCTAGTTGTTTGCTTAGTTCGTTTTCGTTTTTGTGTTTGTTTTAGATTTGGTTGTTGATAGCTATGAGTTTGTTGTCATTTTACTGTTCATATTTTTTTTTCTTTTTTCCTTTTTTGTAGGTAAGTCCCTTTAACATTTCATATTAGGGCTGGGTGATGATGAACTTCTTTTACTTGACCTTATCTGGGAAGCACTTTATCTGCCCTTCCATTCTAAATGATAGCTTTGCTAGATAGAGCAATCTTGGATGTAGGTCCTTGCCTTTAATGATTTCAATACTTCTTTCCAGCCTCTTCTTGCCTGCAATGTTTCTTTTGAGAAATAGTCTTATGGGAACTCCTTCGTAGGTAATTCGTTCATTTTCTCTTGCTGCTTTTAAGATTCTCTCCTTTTTAGTCTTGGATAATGTAATTATAATGTGCCTTGGTGTGTGCTTCCTTGGGCCCAACTTCTTTGGGACTCTCTGAGCTTCCTGAACTTCATGGGAGTCTATTTCCTTTGCCCAACTGGGGAAATTCTCCACTATTTTTTCAAATAACTTTTCAATTTCTTGCTTTTCTTCCTTTCCTGCTGGCACCCCTATGATTCAGATGTTGGAACATTTAAAGTTGCCCTGGAGGTTCCTAGGCCTCTCCTCGTTTTTTTGAATTTTTGTTTCTTCATTCTGTTCTGGTTGAATGCTTATTTATTCCTTCTGCTCCAAATCATTTATTTGAATTCCAGTTTACTTCCCTTCGCTGTTGATTCCTTGTATATTTTTCTTTATTTCACTTTGAATAGCCTTCATTTTTTCCTCCATTTTGTGATCACACTCAGTCATTTCTGTGAGCATGCTGATTACCAGTGTTTTGAACTCTGCGTCTGATAGGTTAGCTATCTCTTCATCACTTAGTTCTACTTTTGCAACTTTAATCTGTTCTTTCATTTTGGCCATATTTTTTTTTTGTTTGTTTCAGCATAGCTGTTATGCTGTAAGGGGTGGAGCCTTAGGTATTCACCACCTCGGGGCAACCCATGTTGCTGTGTTGTGGCACTATATGTGGGAGCAGGGTCCAACGGGGAACAATACCATTTGTTCAGCTCTCCACTGGCATTTGGTCACTTCTCCCATTACCCACAAGTAAATTGGGCCCTTCTGGTGCTGATTCCCAGGTGGGTGGGTTTGTGTACATTCTAGGACCCTCTGGGTCTCTCCAACAAACTCTCCCATGAGGCTGGGAGTTTCTTCCATCACCACAACCCCCACAGGTTTTTACTGCAAGAGGTTTTGAGGCTTTATTTCCCTGCACTGGAATCCTGGGTTGCATGTTCTGTCTTGCTCCCAAGTTGTTCTTCCCAGTTATCTGTAAGCAAATGTGGGACTGCCCGCTCCTTCAGCTGCTGCCTTGCTACACGTCCTCTCTGTCTGGTGGCCTGTCTCCACTCCTCCTACCAGTCTGAATGAATGCTTCTTCTTTAACTCCGTGGTTGTTAGACTCTCATATAGTTGATTTTCTGTCAGTTCTGGTTATTTTTTGTTTTTAAATTTGTCGTTGTCCTTCTTTTGGTTGTGCAAGGAGGCAAAGCATATCTACCTATGCCTCCATCTTGGCTAGATGTCCTGGAAAGAAGATTCTCAGGGGCTTGTTCATTTGCCCCTGCCTCTCCATGTCTTGGGTTTACCCATATCAGTCTAAGAGACTTGTACCTATGGCTGCTCCATTGTCTGTGTCTGAAATTTTCTCCCTGTTGACATTTCCAATCATTGTTCCAAGTTGGTCATGTGTCAAAATATCTCTTTGGGATGTCTGCAATTTGTCCTCAGAAATGCATGAAAATTGTTCAGTCATTTTCATAATTGATGCAAAGAACAGGCCTGGTCTGCAAGAACAATTCTGTAATCACAATTTTGATTTTTCCAAGCTGACGCTCTTTTTTTATTTTAATGAAATTGTCATGAGTGCAGGATTCACTAAACTTTTTTTTCTCAAAGACATTTTAACTTTGTGCAGTATTTGCCCTATACTGTATGTTTGGGAATATCAAATCAAATCATTATTGAAAAGCTATAACAATTTGGGAATAATAAAGAATTCAGTTACTTGTGGTTATTAGATACTTGTCAAAAATCTTCCCTATTCCCTTTATCCTATAGGAAACAAATTTTGTAAACTAAGGGTAAACCATATGTCCCTAAGCTCTGGATTTGGGGGGAGTCTTTCTCTTTCATATCCAAAATGATGTGATCCAAGCCCCAGAATTGAATGTATGTAAGAAGACTTGCTTATAGCCCAAGAATTTCTAAGAATCTCTAAGAAGTGGTTATATGTTCCATAAACTTACCTTGATCAGGCCACCTCTCATTCCAAGGCAATGTCTTCAGCTCCTCCTCCATCATCTGTGAACATTTTGCCACCATTTCTCTCTGTTGCTGTAGCTCTCTCTTCACTTCCATCTACAGAAAGAGACATCTTACTTTGTGTCCTTAAGCACAGCTGTAACAGTGCACTCAACTGGATCAAACTGCATTAAGGCATGAGCATGGTGAAAAGAAATGACAAGGCCCCAAAGAGAAACCCAGAGCTAGGTACCAAACACTTCTCCCCTTCAGTGCACAGCATTCCTCTTTATGAGACATCCCTATCATCACCTTTCTCCCTTGCAGATACTTGAATCCCTTTCTGAGGTGTGAAAACCAGTTCCTTTTCTCAAGTCACCTTTCTATGACTCTAAGGCCTTAGCCTGTGGTCTTCTGACCTCACCAGAAGAATGAAAAATTAAATCAATTAACATCATATGTACCCTGCTTACAAGGACCACCATTTTTTTAGAAACTTACAGTCCAGGCTAAGCACAACACTTTCATATTACTACTTCAATCTAAACTTTCCCTAGGATGAGAAGTAAAAACTTGCATTGTTAAAGCAACAAAGGCTTTCCCAAAAGCCTCCTCCAAGAGACAGATTTCATCTTTCCCTACAGAATGCAGAAACCATCCATCAACAGTTTTGAACCAGCTTAATGGGGTTTGGGGAAAGAGTGGCATCCTGTATCTAATGTTAGCATTTTGAGGGCTTTCCAATCTTATGAAAAAACAAACTGAAGCTGAGTGTTTAGGTTCTGAGGATCTAGCGGTTAACAAGACTGTCTCAGATTTCAGTCTAATGAGACCTCTACATAAGAAATCGAGCTGCTTTGAGAAGCCATGATAAGTACCCCCACAGGGCATCATATGGAGCTATGGTGTCTCAGGGGAGTGGTGCTATTTCTTATAAAGTGCCAAATGCACTCTAAGGCTGCGGCTTGGAGGTTAAATTTCAATTAAGCCTCTTGAATTTTGACACTTGGCAATCCAAGAATTCCTTTACAAAAATAAACAACCACGCCACCAGAAAACCACATATTCTACCTCTGCAGAGTCCATAGCACGTTGGATACCAAATAATTCTTGTGAAACAATTTTTCTCGGGAGTTAAGGAAACGTGAAACAATATTTATTTTCAGTTGTATTGAAAGGTGTGCTATTAGAAATAAAGAAAGGGAGGTACCTGAAAATAAAGAATGGCTGGGCCCTAAAATTATGAAATAGTTTAAATATAATCTAATATATTATGTAGAATGCAAAGATAATTGTGCATTTTCTAAAAAGCAAAAGTTCTAAAATTTATTTTATTATTATTATTATTATTATTATTATTATGTTGGGTTTGATATCAAAATTGTTATATATTTATTGTAGTACAGAAGAATAGCTAGGAACATAAGTTTGTAGGTGAAAATATACTTAAATCACAACTCAACACCAAAAAACAAACAATCCAATTTAAAAATGGGCAAAGGACTTGAAAAGATACTTCCCCATAGAGGACATAGAGATGGCCAATATACATATGAAAATATGTTCAATGCCACTAATCATCAGAAAAATACAAATTAAAACCACAATGAGATATCATCTCACACCTGTAAGAATGGCTATCACCAATAAAACAATGAACAAGTGTTGGCAAGGCTGTAGAGAAAAGAAAACCCTTTTGCATTTTTGATGGGAATGCATTTTGGTATGGCCACTGTGGAAAGCACTATGGAGTTACCTCAAAAAATTAAAAGTGAAACTGCCTATGACCCAATAATTCTACTTTTAGGAATACATTCAAAGAAACCTGAAACACTAATTTGAAAGAATATATGCACCCTTACGCTAATTGTAATGTTATTTGCAATAACCAAGATCTGGATGCAGCCCAAGTACCCATCAGTAGATGAATGGATAAAACAACTAGTATACATTTACACAGTGGAATGCTACTCAGCCATAAAAAAGAAGAAACTCTCACCTTTTGCAACAGCATGGATTAACCTGAAGAGTATTATGCCAAGTGAAATCAGCCAGTCAGAGAAAGAGGAATGCCATATTAACTTCACTTATATGTGGACTTTAATAAACAAAATAAATGAACAAACAAAATAGAAACTGACTCATAGATACAGAGATCAGACAGACAGCTGTCAGAGGAGAGGAGTTTTGGGGCTGGGTGAAAAAGTGAAGAGTTAAGCAAAAAACAAACAAACAAAAAACTTATAGATATAGACAATAGTGTGGTGATTATCATAAATGGTGACACAAGATTTGACTTTGTGTCATGAACAACCAATAAAATATTCAGATGAAATATTATAGAATTTTATACCTTAAACCTATATAATTTTATTAACCAATGTCACCCCAGTACATTCAATTTTTTTAAATTTCATCTCTGACACCCTTAGGCAAACTATAACTCCTCTGAGCTTCAAATTGACTATTTGTAACAGGAGATTACTGTGATAAAATTATTATAATAATGAACAAAATATACGTTATTTTTCATATTCTAAGCATTTAATAAATGCTAGTTGTTTTTGCAAAGTGGAATTCAGGAAATTTAGGATATTTTGAAGAAGGAAATAAAGATTATCCTTTATTCCATGATTAAAATCCAACAGCAATTAAAGTAAGTTTATATATATTTTTCCAGGATATGTGTATGTTGGACTACAACATTAGACATATTTTAATGTCAGTAAACATAGGTGTAACTCGTCATTTTAGAAGTTGTGTTTTATTCCATTCCATGGTGATAATATACAATGCTTTTATAATACTTTACTAATGACATCATTTAAGATATTTACATTTTACTCATTACTACTTTTTTAACTATTTTTATAAGCACACATGATGGGGATCACTATACATATGCATTTTTAGCATCTGTCCCATTATTTATAGAAATATAACTGGTTTGTCAACTGATATACCCCTGTATTTGATAACTATTATTGAACTGCCCTCCATAATGTATAGTTTCCACAGGCAATACGAGAATGTCTGGAGAATTTCTTGGAGAATTGGTAGCTGGGAACATGCCTGAGCACAGGACTCTCTAGGCCCTGATGTCCCAGAGGTTCAGAGCACCACCTCTGACTGTACAGAGCTCGGTCAAGCTAGACACCTTGCCTGCATTAGCAACTATCTAGCCAAGTCAGTGTTTCTACCAGATGTGTGACTCTAGATACGCTTCTTTCTTAAGCTTTCTTGGCCTCGGTCCCTTCACTTGTAAAATGGGAATGGAGTACACACTGTAGTGAGGAAACTTAAAAAGGTAACATAATAAAATATATAGTGCCTGATTCACCATAGGCATTTAATAAATATGTGCTCTTTTCCTCCACTCTTTGGTAAACTGCAAGGTTTTATGCCAAGGTGCCTTGTTAAAAGTAGATGCTCATAAATTTGTGTTGCTATCTTGGATTATTTTTACTCCTCAAAAGAGTATTTCAAAGTAAGGAATCAAAGAGGACACTTAGGGATTTAGCTAGTCTTACAGTGGGAAGAAGATGGGGATAATGGCAGTGGAGACGGGGGAGGGTGGAGAGGGAATGGTGAAGGAAGTAAAGAGGGAGGACTGAGTTTTGAAAACAGGTAGATCTAAGGTTGAATTTTAGCACTTACTAGCTGTGTGAGTTGGGGTTTTGAGTGAACCTCCTAGAACCTCAATTTCCTGATCAATAGTGTGCAGTTAACGACTTCCTTCTCAATGTGTGCTTGTGAGAATTGACAGAGTGCAAGTGAAATATTCAGAGTACTTTCAGACAAACATCAGATGTCCAATAAAAGGCAACTCTCATCTACTATTGCCATCATTATATCAAAGGTTAACATTATTATTTGATCATTATGTCCATTGTTGGCATTAAACATTGCTTCTTGTGACTAACTCTCCAAGAAACCCTCATGGCTTAGGACAATAAGTCTGTTATAGCCCCCAACGATCAACTTGAGTGGCATTTAGCCATTCACTCATTAGATTAGAGCCACATATTGAATCTGTCTCAGTCCCAGGGCTTTGCAGGTGGACAGTGACTGATCAGTTATTGTACATTACAGGCTTAGGACTCAAGAAGAGCTCAGCATGGAAACAGTGTCTCTTTTCATCTTTTGTACTCCATAGACAATATTCTCATCATTCATTGCTTACAATCATTATTACAAACCAGTACTATTTAAGTACACACACTGTATCTATTCCTTTTTTTGGTGGTGTTTGTTGGTTGGTTTGTTTTTAGTTCCCGTGTTTTGTTTGTCACAAAAGGACAAAAAAAAGTGAGACCAGATTTTGAAGCCCAAATGGACCATGGCAAACCTACTCCTTTCACTATAAGAGTTGGTGATAAAGGAAATCTTCGAGGCAGGTGTTTTGTAATAGTTATACCATAAAAGACTCACAGAAACAAGATGAAAAAGAATTGCTTTTTTAATTTTAATTGTTCAAGTACAGTTTTCTGCCCTTTACCCCCATCCCAGCCCACCCACCAACCCTCCCCAGCCCCCTCCTTTCTCTACCCACCCCTGTTATTGTCCATGTGTCCTTTATACTAGTTCCTTCAAACCCTTCCCTGCTTCCCCTGAAATTCCCTCCCCTCTCCCCTCTGGTCACTGTCAGCCTGTTCTCAATTTCAGTGTCTTTGGTTATATTTTACTTGTTTGTTTGTTTTGTTGATTAGATTCCTGTTAAAGGTGAGATCATATGGTATTTGTCTTTCACTGCCTGGCTTATTTCACATTATGCTAAGCAAAAAAGAATTGTTTTTTATGTTTTGTTTTTCTTATATCATCTCTGACTTCATATTCACCAGACTATCTAGAATAGAAAAGAAGCACAGGTATAAAGTGTGCTGGAGAGACAATATGCAAGGGTCTTCCAGGTCATGGTAGTCCATAGCTCCAAGTTGTACACACTCTATAGAGAAGCCAATCAAACACTCAGAAAACTTATCTGTACTGTCTCATCAAAAGAAGCCTTTCTAATAAGCGATAACTAAGGCTTAACCCCCTCTTTAAGTGTCAAAACATTTTGAAGTAAACTGATGTGGGTGAAAGTCACTGTAAAATAGTCTGTGCACATCTCTGATGATCCTAAACTTACCGAGTTTCTATAGTTCAGGAACTTAATGCTGTATTGTAGGGGAGGTAAATCTCTTTGTCTTCTTTGCTTTTATTTTTTTCCTCCTCTATTCTCAAGCTGTCAAGTCTTCTATTGACATTTTCACTGTTCCTGGCAACTCTTCTTCCTTTTCCTAGTCACTTATGTATAATCTGCTGGGGGACAAGGATAAAAAAAACAGTAAATAACCATGCTCACTAAACAAAGTGAGTTTCATAGGATTTCCTAAGACTTAGAAGGGGAGCCAGAGGGTTTGTGCCTTCATTAAATTCCATCTACAAATATCCATTGACTTCCTTTGTACAATGCCTTGTAATAATCCATGGTATATGATTTTTCTAGGAAGTAAGACACATTGTTTGGGGGCTGTGAGTTTTGAAAAATATATTTCCATTTATAGGGCCCTTTACAAATATCTAAGTTTATGGCTAAATTGTGAATGGTTAATATTGTTAACTTCTCAGGACTAATTACTGAACCACCCTGCCTATGTACTGTGGATTTCCACATCTCCACAAAGCATCAACACATATAATCTTTTGTTTTCATCCTAGGTTTGATGTTAGCAAGGTCATAATGTTTATCCAATTCTTAGAACACAGGAAACAAAAACTCATAAACTGTGAACTATTTCAAAGCCTTTAAAATATCAGACCAAAATTGACTCTCCACTTAGGCAAAAGCCCACACCCCAAACTTTTGACCAAACCTCAAAGAACAAGAATTTTTTATCTCTTATTGCCACATGTAAGATCCCTTGTTAGAAAGAATGCTGGCCCAGGAGTCAGGAGACTGGGGATCATAGTCTGAAATCTGCAAGGAACTCACAAGCAAGCTTCTCTGGGTCCTAGATTTGTCTCTTTTCCTCTGTATACTGAGGATAATCAATCTGCCCCATAGGATGAAATAGTGACATATTTTAAAATACGATCTTAAGCCAAGTGTATAACCAAGCCCCTCTGAAGCCTTCGACTGAACTAGAGACAGAGCAAAATCCTTTTCTCATTGTACCAACTTCCTGCCTGCCAGTTTACAGACCTCCCTCCATGCAGAAACCATCAGCAAAAGCCCAAAGATAATAGAGACACAAAAAACAATCTGCATAGACTGTCTTTCTGGCCCCAACACTCAAATCATTCCTTCCACACTAGGCTGGGCAAGAGGAGCAATTCTGGGAAAGACTGCAAATAGTCACAGAGGCCTCCCTGGGAATCTCGGTGTGTTTCTCTCTTGCTGGCCACTGACTGGCCTGAGGTCATGCACAGGGAAGAACACCAGCTCCAACAAGACTCTTTGCAAAAATTTCAGTAATGTGTGCTGAAGACTAACAGATGTGCGCTTTCTCCTCCTGCAGAGTCTGAGGCCAGACACCAGCTCTCTGAATGCAAGGCCTCTCTCAGAAGTCCTGACAGCACACACCCAGCCATTCGTTGGTAGGGTAGGACCACATGCTACAGGCTTTGTCTTAAATCTAGAAACATAACAGAGAGAGATGAGGG
Source organism: Sturnira hondurensis (assembly GCF_014824575.4). Classification (NCBI taxonomy): domain Eukaryota; kingdom Metazoa; phylum Chordata; class Mammalia; order Chiroptera; family Phyllostomidae; genus Sturnira; species Sturnira hondurensis. Next base: position 1,867,289 of record NW_028083079.1, on the reverse strand, counting down.
TAGTTAAGAGACAGAAGTAGACAAACCTGGGTAGAGTCTCGGCTCTGACACCTTCTAGCTCAGTAAGGTTTATAAACGTATTTTCTTATCTCTAAAAAAGGGATAGCCACCTTTTGTAAAAAATTAACAAAATATATAAGATGTTCATTAGTGTGGGGCACAAAGTACATACTCATAATTTATTACTTTCTCTTTTTCCACCAACCTATCTAGCAAATCCCATGGAAATCACTCTATTTCCTCTTACAGGTGGTGATAAATGAAATCTTCAGGGCAAGTTCCTGAAGATTTGATAGTTGCACCATAAAGAGCTTACAGAGATAAAGGTGAGAAATAAAGATGAAAAACAGTGAGTTTTTTTATTTTGTTTTCTTATTTTTTGAGTTTTTTTTCCTTGTCTCTGGCAGCAAGCACATGGGACCACCCAGAATAGATGACTGACCAGTGTCAGTCATATTTCTGCTACCCTGGACCTGCCATCTGTTGCTCCCTGCCCGTGGGAAGAGCAGAAGGGGAGTGTGTGGAGAAGACAAGAAGACAAAGCTACTACTCCCTCCCACCCACAGGGCACTCATGTGAGAGAAGACAAGTGAGGACAGGAGATGGCCAGGAGTGGTTCCTTCTAGGCCTTCAGGGACCTGCCCACCCTTCTTGTCTGAATCTCTGAAGAACCCTTCTTGCCTAGCTTGATCCTGACCTTCAAGAGGGAGGACTCACAATCACTGCCTATGAGAGCACTTAGCAGATGCTGGGACTGAAAGTGTGATGTTCTACAGATCTGTAAATGGACTTAGCAATGCTCCTGGGAAGCTCCCTTCTGGATCGGGAGGCCTTTTAGTGGCACTAGAATAACCACAGTGGTTACAATACAAGTATTCATCATGAGCCAGAGCACTGTGCTAAATGTTTTATGGCCACTACTAATATTTAAAGACGCCAAGAGTAAGAGAGATTAGAGATTAAGCAACATTGTCAAGATTACGTTAGTAAGTGACAAAAGCAGGATTCACAGCCAGTTCTGGCTGAATCTAGCAAGGTTTCCTCAACCGCTAGCTAGGCTGTTGTGCTTCTGCCGCCTGGTCAAGGTCAGTTTGGCAGTTTCTCAGCCTCTGGTCTCACTGGCTTGCAAAGCAGCAGAATGTGCAGTGATGTGATTTCTTGGTGATTTCCTCTGTGCCTCACATATACAGAGGCTCTGCTGGTAGAGTGCTGTGGTGACAATCACGTGGCCTCTCCGAGTCTATTCACCCATTACTCAGGGGGAGATGACACTTGTGCTGGCTCCCTCTACTCAATCTCCATCCTGCTGGGAATGATCCTGGAAAGATAATGAGCATGTCTGGGACATAATGCTCCCAGTGCAGTACCTGGCATGTAAAAAAGTGTATTTATCCCTTTCCCCATTTCCTATGTCTGAGGGGGGAATTATTCTGGTTTCATTGGGAAAAGTCCACCTTTTGCCTGTCATTAGGCCAGTTAGGTTTCTGAGTGAGGATTTTCAAATAAGTCATTTATTTTCCTTTTTGTTTTTTAATTTATTTAATTATTTTTCAAGTACAGTTTTCTGTCCATTACTCCCATCCCATCCCATCCCTCCATGTTCCCCTCCCTCCCATTTTCACCCTTCTTAGTTGTTGTCCACATATCCTTTATATATGTTCCTCTAAATCCCTCCCCTATTTCCCCTGAAATTCCCTCCCCTCTCCCCTCTGGTCGCTGTCCCCCCGTTCTCTATTTCAGTGTCTTTGGTTATATAAGTGATTTTTTATTAAACATCACAAAATTGATAGAATATAAAAGGGGATAGATTAGATAGATAGATGGATAGGATGACAGGTGATAGGTAGATGGATGTGATGGACATGTGGACAAAGACAGACAGATAGATGTATAGACAGATATGTGACAGGGAGTATAACTATTTTTCAAAGATTAATGTAGTAAATAGTGAATAATATTATATTTAATAAAGAACTCCATCAAATAGTAAAAATGCTGAAATGTTTGTATAAACCTGGCCACAAATTTAAATTTATTTAGCAAGAAATTCTATGCTGCAGAAAGGAAGAAGGAACTCCTACCCTTTGCAACATCATGGATGGAACTGGAAAGCATTATGCTGAGTGAAATAAGCCAGGCGGTGAAAGACAAATACCATATGATATCACTGTTAACAGGAATCTAAACAACAAAACAAACAAGCAAGCAAAATATGACCAATGACACTCAAATACGGAACAGGCTGACAGGGTCCAGAGGGGAGAGGGGACAGAATCATAGGGGAAAAGGGGAAGGACTCACATGAACAAGTATAAAAGACACATGGACAATAACTAAGGTGAGGGGCAGAAATGGAAGAAAGGTGGGGAGCACTGGTGGGGCAGGGCTGGGAATATAAGACAGAAAACTGTACTTGAACAAGAATTAAATTAAAATAAAAAAATTTTAAAAAGAAATAAAAAGAAAACGTATTGCAGTTTTATTAGTTGTTGTTGTATTGTCTTATTTTCCACACTCAGCACTGTAGTGACTTCAAGATTCTCTGCCATAGTGTCACGGACATGGGCTGTGATGCTGAAAAGTGGGACAGCCCGTGGGTGTGGTTGTGAGCAGTCGTTAGTGAGACAAGGGGAACAGGTGCTGCCAGGCTGTGCACTGCTCTTCTTGCTTTGGAAAAACAAAATAGGCAGCTATTCTCAACAATCATTAGTCACAAGGTTTAAAGAAATATAGTGGGATTGGTACTTGTTTTTAATGTCCTTCTTTGTTCTTTTCCATAGTTTTTGAACACATTCAAGCCACGGGGCAATGCGGTTGGTGTGGGAGGAAGTTGCCCTGCTCCACGCTGATACTGAGAACCCAGGCTCCATCTCACAGTGCTTCGTCCCACCCTCAGCACGGCTTCTCCATGGGTGCTGCAGGGGGAACAAAAGACCACAGGCAGGATTGGGTTTAGGCCTGAAAGTAGTGCCATCACTTCTGGACAACACTCAGTCACATTGTCCTAACCTCATTGCAAAAACAGAAAGGGAAATAAATGTCTTCTTGGGTGCTCATGACAGACATGAAGGATTTCATGAAGATGTTTCATTGTCTTGGCCATATAACTTCTTTGGATTTCTTGCTTGTACCTTGTCTGCTTCAGCCTAATCTTAACCCAGCAGCCAACAGAATCATTTAAAAACATAACAGACTATGCCACTTCCATGCCCAAAGCTCTGCAGAAACTCTATAACTATTGCAGTATAGGAGCTAAGGGCACCACACTGACCAACCTGGGCCCCCATAGTTACTACTCTCCCCCTCACTTGCATGATCCAGCCTGTTGGGCTCCTTACAGTCACTCTTCCTTTGCTGTATAAGCTGCCTGGAAAGCTCTTATCTAATCCTTACCTCCTTCAAAGTCAGTATCACCCTTTTTTTAAATGAGGTCTCCTGATCATCCTATTGAAAAATGTATTTGTCCTTCTTTCTACTTAATACCTCCAATTCCCTTTACCCTGCTCTCTTTCTTCCAGATCACTTAACACCACTTATTTAGTTTATATATTAGCATTATAATTATTGTCTGTTGTCTTTGTCCCTCGCACCCCATATCCTTTGAGTTGGATGCCCTGTTGCACCAGATGGCAGCTGACAGTGGAAAAGACATTACACATATTTTACTCTAAATATAGCTACAGGGAAATATATTTGTCTGTCTGGTTCTGTGACTTTACCCAAGTGCCTAGAACAGTGCTTGCAATGTGGCAGGCACTGAATTTATATTCAGTGAAGGAATGAATAAATGAATCAGAGAATTATGTGACTGAATGGAATCAATGAGTACAGTGAAAGGCCCTGAGATTGTGTTCATTTCTCAAAACAGATTCGAGTCCTAGACTTTGCACTCAATAGCTCAGGACATTAGTAGATCCACTTGGCCTTTGTAATGCTCTATTTTTCCCCCTGAAAAATAAGAATGTTCAACATATCTATTATATCTACCTCTCAAGGTCTCTATCAACATGGAAACATTGATTAAGAAATGATATGAAGGAAAATACATTTAAAAACAGTAGCACTAATCAACATTAGTAGCTATGGACATGATTAGGTTACTCTGATTTGTGCATAGAGAATATAGGTTAACTTGATCTGATGAAATGAAGATTGAAGCTTAGTAGAAGTTCATGAGACAGTCAGTCCCCCAGAAGCCTGTCATCTGTCCACTGCCTGGCTACTCCTGATAAGAGCCAGACTGAGCCTAGCTGGTCCCATAGACAGGTCTATAGAGGCAGATGGAGGGCTCTCTTGAAACAGCCAAGGCAACTGAAGACACATCAGGCCAGTGCTGCTATCCTTGCACCTGCTGGACCTTCTGTTAAAAGAGTTGTCTCCTCTTTGGCCAAGAAACAAAGAATCCTTAGCTTGTGTGACATCTCCACTTACCTTGTCCCCTCAATGCAGTCAGCTTAACTGCAAAGTGGACTTTTGTCTGGACTGATACAAAGTAAGAAATGGTTGTCCATAGGGTTTCCTTTTGGCTATGAATCCTCCACTTCCCTTCCTGTTGCATCTCAGGTGAAGTCTAGAAAGTGGCATTGAAGATGGAAGCTTTTTTGTGCTTCATCCATCCTCTGTGGGTGAGTGCCCTCATGTAAAATCTGCTCAACCAGGGGAGAACAAACTTGTTTCACCTCTACTCTGGAACTTAGTGTCAACTCTTAACTGAAGGACACTAATGTGAGGGATATTTATTGGTGAGCAGTGTATGGCTACTTTCCATAAACAGATGAGGACTGTTTGTAATTGAACAGGTATAAATTGTTTATAGCTGCTTGAAACTGAATGAGTACTTAAACATGCTCAAAAAAATGTGTTCTTTCAAACAAGGTTTTTTCCCCCATATGGTTTCATTAATGGCACCTTTTTTTTTGATGTGAGACAATGATCATTATCATGAAGGAGTCAATCAAAACCACATTTTCTCAGTGCTCATCTACACTTTCATTTATAAACACAAAATTAGAAAATGTTTCTAAGCAGACTGCCATCCCCAAATTTGTACTTCCACTGTGATTTTTTATCTATAATCTTTTGATTTTTCCACCATAGCCATTTGCCTTTAGAAATTTATTTTTATTTTTTCTTGCAACCTGTCTTTATTAAGTAGTTTAAAAGTCCTAAGGGAAGTGTCAGAAAGGGTTTCCAGAAGCTCTTTCTAAATCTAATCAGTTGGTCGAATCAGAATATTGGCATCTTGCCCCATGATGGGAGTAGGATAAACTTGGGCATAATGGAAGGGAAATATGCCCACTAAGAGCAAGTTCTAGCCTAAAGATCCCCTCTAGTTCCTCCAGAGCTCTGAGAACATCCAAAGAAGAAGAATTCCAAAGAAATAAATGTTCCCATCTATGACTGCTTCATTTCTAACTCCTTGGAACCTCTGAGCTTGTCACTGAAATCTCTGGAGAGTCTATCTGGAACTGCGAATAAACCAATTTCAGGGGGTTTCCTTGTTACCAGAGTGACATCTGAATAACAATAGACAACTTACTCAAGGACATGCCCCTTTTTCCTGTTATCTTCACCCCACTGTTTTCTCCAGTGAAACAGAGTGTGGGAACCAACAAACATAAATCACTTCCTCAGCTCCCTCCAGCACTTTCTCCACTTTGCAAACCCATTTGTTTCCTCTCTTCATGCTTCTGACCTGATAAGCCTTTGTTACAGCATCTTCCTACTATTGAGTTCCCACTGAGAGCCAGGCCCTGTGCTCAGACTGGTATGCAGAGCATCATTTAATCCTCATACACCCGGTGGTGGAGGTTCTATCATTACCACCACTTAACACAGGAAGAAGCTGAGAATCAGAGGGCTTAAAAGACTTGTTTGACTCTGCACAGCTAGAAAGTGTCAGAATTTCCCTTGTAACTATATTTACTTCTTTCTTCTTTTCCATGAACTTTCTCTTTCAGTGTACTTCATTATTTCTTGGAGGACACTGAGGGATCTAGAATATGTCACAACAGCTGAATCTCAGTCTCCCTTTCTGTAAAATAATATGATGGGGGTAAGCTTCATTCATGCTTAAACATCCTTGGACTCTAAGGATTCAAATGATGGCAGCACATGATTTGCTGAAACATCCCAATTTGTAAGACTCCACATACCTGCTTTTACTAAGTCTGTTGAGAAGTTATCAGCTCCCAATTCTATGTGTCTCAGAAACAGGAGAAATTGGGGTCATCTCAGCCCCCAGGATAAGAGAAATATGGACAGATGCAGAGTGTGGTAACTACACATTTTCTGTCTTTTAAAAAATTGAAAAAGAACATTGGCTTCTCAATTGTGGTGTAGACTCTAGAATTTAAGACTCTATAGTTCATGTTCAGGCTTTGTCACTAGCTTACTGTGTGATCTTGGGAAAGTCACCAAACTCACTAGGAATCTGTCTCCTCCTCCATAAAATGGAGATGCTGATAACCATGCTTCCCTCCCAGATCAGTGAGAGGAACAAACTGGCCTAACAGATAGAGTTAACCTCCAACTAGTCCATCACTGTCTGTGCATGTAAAAGTTCACAACTGGGCATCCAAAGTGCTCCTTGAATTTAAGCCATAGAGGGTTGACCTCTTATGGGCATAACTCTAGACAACAAAAAAAGTCAGAAAAGGATGAGAAGTTATTAGCTTCCTCCCCCAACAGCCTGACCATTAATGGAATTGAACACAGGCAGACTCTCTCATCCCTAGCATTTGCTCTTCTGAGCCAGCGAGACCCAGGAAGTGACGCCCACTGAAGACACTAATGCTGTTTCTTTGGGAGGAGTTAGCCCAGTGGTTTTAAATACGTATTTAACCTTGTGTTTCTTAGTTTTGGACTGAACCTTGTTTGAAAACTCCAATTAAATTTACTACTCTCTCCACTCTTGAAGCAGATTTGTCTTTGGATAACCTTGAATAAAAGTGGCAAACAAAGACGTCTTCAAAAGCCCTGCTTTACTTTACAAAGCAATGGCCCCTGGTGGGACAGTAGTCTTGACTTTTATTTGAATCTGTGTCTCTAGGCACAGAGGGAACATGCACCCAGAAATGTGCTTTCCCAGCATGCTTTGCTCCAGGGTCATGCCCTCTTGGTTATTAGTCATTCTTAACTCATAAGATCAAAACTAGAGCTACATAAAAGCTAAAAATGGATGATTTGTCACCCAGCAAGAACCAATAAAATGTAACCACATGGAAAGATGAGTTAAGCCAAGCTCATCTTTCTCTTAAAGATAATTCCCTCTGATGTCTCACAAGTCACCATGTTTGTTTTCCTACAAATCCTTTCTGACCCAGAGAGGCAAGCCCTACCCTTCATTCCTCCTTTATGAGCCCACTGGGTTCTTTCCACACAGGAAAATACTGCATTTTTTCTGTGTATTTGTGAAGAATTGTATTTTCTAATCTGGCGGGTGCCACGAATATGAGTGGACCAGGATTGGTGCTGCTCACCTGCAGCTGCCCACACATAGTCAGCATATTTGATAAAAAGCCCATCCTCTTTCTAGTCCCTTGCCCCTTACAAGACCTCCCAGATGATTTCTAATACAACAGCACGCTGAAGTATGGTTTCCTGATGGTTGGCCTTTTACAGAAGTTAAAACCCAGTCCTGGTTCATCTTTTCAAAAGATTATCTCCCCCTGATTGGTGTAGCTCAGTTGGTTGAACATTGTTCTACACAGTAAAAGGTCACTGGTTCGATTCCTGGTCAGGTCACATGCCTGGGTTCCAGGTTTGGTCCCCAGTGAGAGCATATATGAGAGGCAACGAACCAATGTTTCTCACATCATTGTTTTTCTCCCTCTCTTTCTCCTTCCCTTCCCTCTTCCTAACAATGAATAAGTAAGATATTCAAAAAGAAAAAAGATTATCTCAAATTCCCCAGCTATTGGTTTTCACCATGGGAACCACAGTCCATTTATAGGCTTTGACTATGGCTATTTTATTTTCTGTATTACTTAATAATAAGAACACAAATAATAACACAAAATAAAACAAAGCAGTTAACACTAACACTAAACAATATGTTAGATAAACTAACAATAAATTCATGTTTTTAATAGTAACAGCCCTGATACACATACTATTAAAATTGTGACACAACGTTAATAAGAATAACAATAGAACATATGTTGAAAGCTTACTCTGTATCAAAGACTGTGCTGCACATTTCTCTTTTACTATCTGTAGGAGTGGATCTTATTTATAATCTTTATTTTACACATAAAGAAACTAAGGTTACAAAAGGTTAAATAACTTGCCTCTGTCATACTGGTCACAAAACCCAGGACCAGGATGAAAGGCCAGAGCTGACTAAGAAGACCATGCATTTAACCACTCTCTCCTCTTCTCCTTTCCATAGTCAGGAAAAACCATACATGAGATCAGGGTGGAGTTTGGTCCTCTGTCTGCACAGAAGAACCAACATGAGGGAAGATTTGAGTTGAACCCACGGCCTCCAATTCTACTGGGTTTGACTGTCTTCACTCTTCCCAATGCACACCTGAATCATCCTGTTGTGAACAGTCCTGGCTCCATGAAGCAGTATCTAGACACCCGCAAATACATGACATGCCATTATTATATGTATAAAGAAAATGGAAGGGCTCGGGATGCATGACTTTTTCAATCTCCTTGTTTGTTAATCTAGGAATTAAAGAAAGGAAGAAAGAGGATAAAGGGAGGGAATGAGGAAGAGGAGGAAAAAGTTAGCAACTATTTGTATTAGTTAACATTGATTGAATTGCCCTAGTTAGTTAGTCAGTGCACTGAAAGTTCTGCACATATAATCTCATTTAATTTTTTTCCACAACCCTAACGCAAACGAGAAAGATGGCTCCTGCTGAGGTTAAGAAACGTCTCCCGCTCACATGGCTGGTAAGTGGTAGAGATGGGACTCAGACCAAAAGCTGGGTGCTCAGGGGACCTGCATGTTTTACCACAGGCTATAACACCTCATAGGTGGCAGGCACTGTGCTAGACAGTTCTCATTATACCATGCACACTACTGCAGCACTTAATACAGTATGTAGTGAGTGTTTCCACCTTCAACCCTCACTCATTCTGACTCTTTAGCATGATATACCAGGGTCCATAAAATGTGTTCTGTGCCTATGTCTCCAGTCTTGGTTCCTACTATCTACCCCTCTTATTCTGTCATCTGCCATGTTGAACACCTTACAGACTAGCTCACCTTTGGCTCATTGTCACATGGTTTATCTTTTTGGAGTACCTTTCTGTTCCTGTTCACTTAGCTCATTTCTTTTGTGCTTTCAGGATTGGGCCAAGGAGTTGCCTCATCCAGAAATCTTCCCCTGGGCTACTCTAAGCTTAGCTTAGCTGCCCCTTTGTGTATTTCCTCCACATCCTAAGGTTCTCTGCACCACAGCACTTAACTGCACCACGTTGCGCCTGTGGGGTGAACTGTCTCCTCCACCCCTCAGACTTTGGAGCGCTTGAGTACAGAGACTGTATCCCATCCCATTCTGTATCCCCGCCATTGTACACAGTGTCTGGTGCACAATACACATTCTAAAAATATTTCTGAAATGAACAAATTGCCATATGGCTTGCTGGATGGATAGTTGGATGAAACAATTTTGCAACAAGTTGCTGCAGATGCTAAAGCTTAGGCAATGTAATAAGCTACCACCTCTGACAGCCCTAACGACCGCAGAGAGGAAAACAATAATGAGCAAAAGCAGTGAGGAAACAGGAGAAGCACATTCTAGAGAACCAGCAAAGAAACATTAGCCTTGCAGCTCCTCAAGTTCAATCTTTGTATTTCACAAATATAGAAACAGGGCCATAGAGAAGAGGAGTGATCAGACAAGTCATAGTAGTGTGGAGACTAGGACCAGGTCTCTCAACTTCTAGCTCCATGTTTTCTATCTTCTCCTTGTCTTGGGATGCATGGAATGGAAGGCTGCCCACGTGAAATACTTGTTCTAATGAGGAGCCTAGGGTTGAAAAAATTCCTCTTAATGAGAGGAAGTGTGTGGAGTGCCAAAGCCAGCAGAGTTTGGCCAATAAAAGGCAGTAATGAAAGCTGCAGTTAGAGTTCGACTGGGGTGACAGGAAGTGCATCTAATTCCCTAGAGAAGGAGTAAGATGTGGAAGTTTCCCAAATATATGATACAACATCACAAACTCTGGGTGCCCAGACCTCTGGGTGACCTGATGATTCGTGGTTGTGACACATATATATCATTTCAGGTGTGCATAAGGAGATGTGTGAAGTTAACAAGGATGGTTTAGTGCCAGAAAGTTCAATGAGTTGGGTTTGAAAACAGTGACCTCTGAGGTACATGTCTGATAACAGTGTGATCACTCCAGTCTAGACCCAGGTCTCAAGACTGGTACCGAAGGACTGCTACACTACAAGTAGTTATGCACAGTCGCATTGTAACAGGACTTCCTCCCCTTGTATATTCTCCATGAAGAATGAAAAAATGATCTTATTATCTATAAATCAGATCTATGTCACTTTACTGTTTAAGGTTTTTCATCTATCACACTTGAATAAACCTTGAACTCTCCACAGTGGTTTGCAAGGCCCTTAGTGATCTGACCCTAATGACTTCCCTGTTCCTCTCCCCGCTCCTTCCTTGCTAGGCTCAAGCTACTGTCCTGGTTCTCTTTCCCCAAATCTCACAATTCTTTCTTGCCTCTGGGTTTTTTTACTCACTGTCCTATCAACCTAGAATATTCTTCTACCTAAGAAGAATATTGATTCAAGAATATTGAATCAAAATCAGTTTTTATTCTATTCACAAAACTGATTGTATTTCATGTCTAAGATCAAATGCTAAGCATCTCCCTGTAGCCCATCCCCAGTAAGTTACCCTCTGCTTCTTTCCTTGTGATATTCTTCATTATCTGAACTCACTGTATCTAAGCCAAGGGCGACCCCAGAGGGCAGGGACCTTGCCAGCCTGGTTCACCACTCAATCTCCTGATTTCCTGAAGAGCATCCATCACCTGGAATGTTATCCATGGTATGTCTTCATTTTGGTTATTGAATAAATTAACACATTTTAGAAATAGGGGCCTACTGAGTGTCTACTATGTGCAAAAGATTGTGATGGGTACCCTGGAGAACAAAGAGATGAGTTCATCACTGCATCTGCTAAGAAGGTTCATAGACTCATAGAGAAGGCAATTCTAATAATTGATAATAAACAAATATAACCTCAGGGCAATTAGAGAGCAGTAAGTAAAATGATGTGGGCAGTGACATGGCGGAGGTTAACTGCAAATAGAGTCAAAGCTTGGAAGAAGCTTGGGAGGTAGGATTTTCCCAAAGATGGAAGGAAGATGGTAGGGTCACCTGCTCGCCTGTCAGATCCAGAAGGACAGGAGCACAGACTGTTGTCCATTGTTTTTTTTCCAGGGTTAAGAAAGGTGCTTGGCAATAATGTAGCTTTGATGAATATATGTGGAGTGAATAAACAAATACATAAATGAGCTTATTGCAATAGCCATTTCTATGAGATATTAAAATATGGTTGTGTCCACTTAATGGGAAAAACAGTCTTCTATTCTTGCTTTCATTTCTGTTAAAGCAAGCAAGCACCCTCTTTCACTTACACCCACTCAAATTCCAGGCTTATTATTTTGGCAGTGAATTAGCATCGACAGAGAAGTCAGCACTCATCCCTCCATGGCCTGTCATCAAAGAAGACATGGGAGCTAAACGCCCTGGGTGAGGAAGGACCTTCCTCTGCTCAGATCTGCCTGTGGCTATAATGAGAAATGGGAATACCCATATGAGAAGAGTATCGGTGAAGGTGAAGGAAAGCCTTTACAATTCTGCATTCCGTGATTAATTTTCAATGGCTTCACGGAGGTTTAATTTTACATACCATAAAACTGACCAATTTCAAGCAAAATAATCAGTGGTCCATAGTAAATATATAAAGTTGTGCAACCATCATCCTGTGCAATTTTAGAACAGGCCCAGCACTCCAAGAATGTCATGACCACTGCAGTCTCTCCCCACACCCACCCCAAGCCTCAGGCAACCACTTCTCAGCTCTCTGTAGATTTACCATCTCTGGACATTTCATATAAATGGAATAATACAAGCCCACATCATGAATTTCTATGTCAAAATGTTGTCACTATGTGTTATCTGGGGGGAGAGTTTAAGCGTAATCTTTTTATTCCATGTGACTCAGTTTCCTCGTCTATAAAATGGAATTTGCCATACTCCCACAGGTGACTACGTTATTTAGTCCAATCCCTGGTAAATGCCACATGCTCCATCAACCATAGCTGTTGTTTTTATTATTAGCAGCATTATTTCCCAGCATAGTTTAGCAAGGCTGGAGTAAAGAAATTAGAAAAAGAAATCCATGGAAACTCTCACAAATGACACATTAAAGGAGAGGAAATATTTCCACTTAGATTTCAACAGGAAAAAAACTTCTTTCTGTTCCAAGGCTTTCTGCTCACATTTGTTTTGTGGGGGATAGGATGTGGATAGATGCAGCCATCTCATTCACTGCTGATTTACTGCCAAAGAAATGATTCTGGAATCTGAGTAGATGTGAGTCGACAGAGAGGGTGTTTTTCTGTTTCACTAGAAATGAAAGAAGACCTTTAATGCGAGAGCCAAGTGACAAGGACAGGGAGCTGGTATTTCCATTAAGCAGACATAGTAGTGTTTTCATGTCTGACTATGGCTTCTCCATTAACAGAAAGGTTAAAAATATCCATTTCTGTATTAAAACCCTTGTGGAAGTAAAGGATTTCTTTTCTTTTCTGAAGGAAATACTTTCTTCCTCTTTTCAAGCTAAAGAGAGAAAATATATAGTTCCTGATTTAGAGTCAAGAGCCAAGGTTCTGGTGCTGGCCCCATTGCTGACACAGTTGGATTTGAGTACCTCGATCCTCCTCTCTGGGCCTCAGTTTACCTTACCTGTAAAAAGGAGCAGTTGGACCTCAGAAACATTTCTTCAAGGTAGGACTGTGGGTCTAAAGCTTTGGGGTCCTGAAAATGAACACACAGCTGACAATAGATGGAGAAGGGCCCAGAGCTGCCAACTCTCCTGCAATGTCATGTGTTTTATGGACCAAAGGAGTGTGTTGGGTAGAACTTAAACCTCCTTGTAAATCACAGAACATTTACAGTTTCTTTGTTTTAAATCAGGGGTGAGCAAAGTCAGGCCTTTGGGGCAAATCTAGCCACATCCTTTTTTATTATAAATAATGCTTTATTAGAACACAAGCACATCTGTTTGTTTACGTATAGTCTATGACAAAACTTGAAATATTTAGCGTCTAGCCCTTTACAGAAAACAGTTGTCTGGTAGGTTTTATGAACTACTCTAAATAAAATTTAAAACTAAGTTCAGTATATATTTAAGCAATTTCAGGCCGTCCTGAGTTGGTGCTAATATGAGTGTACTATAATCCCAAAGGTAGTAAAAAATCTATAAGAAATAAGAGACAATAGATGATGATAATGATGATGAAGACACTGAGTGCTTAAGAAAACAAGATAATAACCTGAATACTTTATACTAATGTGTTTAATTCTCCCCATGGTTATTGTAACTTTATAATGAGGAAAATAAGGCATAGGGTTAAGGCCAAGGCCATGATGCTAGTAAGTCATGACTTGGGATATGGGACTTTTCAGCCTTGTTTAACTTTTCTAATATGAATTGGAAGACAGCAATCAGAGAAGAAAAGGGGCTTGTGTACAATTCTTTATGACAAAGAAAAAGGGACCCAGCCCCCTGACTCCATGACCATTATGCCATACACTAGTGTGTCTGCTAACTCCTGGGAGATTTCTGTACCTAACTAATTACTCTATAAATTCTATAACCAATTTCAGGCTATTAGTTCTAAGAAGAGTCATGTCTTCTATTTCTTTTCCTAGAGCCACGGTATATGATAGGCAGACAATAAATGCCTGGTGATAATGATAGCAGACATTTACTGATATAAGATGATATTTCAAGGAATTGTTTCAGCACCGTGCATGGATTACCATAGAACCTACCACCACTGGGTCCTTAAAACAGTCTTGTATTTTAGGCACTTTCCTTCTCTGTACACATTATATGTAAATGTTTAAAATGAGGAAATGGAGACACAGAAGTTCATTAATGTTTCCATGGTCTCATAGCTAGTGAGGGGCAAAGCTTGGAGGTGAACTTGGGCCAAAAACCCATGCTCTAAGACTTGGTCACTTGGTGTGGTCTGCTGATCAGTGAGTGTGAGATCACCTGGGAGCTGGTTAGGAATGCGGGATCTCAGACCTCCGGACTCATGATGTGCATTTTAACAAGGTCCTCAGGTGATCTGCATGCACATTAAAGTCTGAGAAACTTTGCTCTCAATCAGCATATTATGTTAATAAAGTGTTGAATGAGTGATTGCTTTCTGTGCAATGACAAGAAACAAATTCGTCAGATGAAAACTGGACTCTATTGGAAAGGATCACAGTTTCTGCTCTATAAATCAAACCTATTCCTAAAGTGAGTGATCTTTTTGTAGATTCCATACTGATTTTGCTGCCCCTGAAGGCTCCTAAAACCCTTTCATGGCAAATGTCTAAGATCTATATTTATACGTTCAGCTGCATGATCAATCCAGAAGGAAATGCTTCAAGACTAGCTCAAAACCAGGCTGGGCTTTGCTTGTGACACAACCAGTGTGTGTCTTTAGGCAAGAACCAGAGAGAAAACTCTATCAAAAGATGCTCAGTAGCCTGTGAGTTACTATTTCCCAAAATCTAAGTTTTTCACAATTCCTTTTTCATGAATAAATATGTAAACTGAGGCATTTGACACTGCCCCTAAAACCAACCAGTGCCTCTGAATTTTTAGATATGTTCAGAGACGGCAGGGGCTATGTGGACTCATTCAAGGAGATAGGTTATTTTGTGTTTGGTTATTAATTTTTTCAGATTTTGTAATAAACATTTTCACCAAATAATCAAAGTAAGTTTGGAGGACTCAATTATCTCTCTTCCCCAGGCACTGGAAATGTTCCCGGCTGCTTCAGGGAGATGAGAATCCGGGCTTCCTCCTTCCGCCTCAGTGGGAAGGTGGCAAAGAGCAAGTGCCTCCCTCTTCGTAACCATATCCTTTGGGTTTCGTGCTGATTGAAAGGACTCTGACTCCCACTTCTCTTCATGGTCAGATAGTGACACCTACCATTACTGGGTCTTGATGAAGCTTATTTTCCTTCGTTACACTGACATTCATACAGCCTTTAACCTAGTGGTCCCCCAACAAGCATGAGGATTTAAAAGCTCACAAGGGATTGTTGTGAGCTTATAAATCTTTAGATCCCATCCCCAAATAGTCTAATTAAGCCTAATTGGTCAGTCCCAATTAAGGATAAAACTTAGAAATGAGTATTTTAAGATGTTTCCCAAGTGATTTTAATCCACATGTCTCAGAACCATAATCCAATGTCTCTCTCCAGTGATTCGTTGCATTTCTTTAATACAATGTTCAACTCCCTGGCAAACATGAGTCCCCAAATAGGTTACACCCCAATATGAAGTGGTGCCTTAGCACCTGAGGAAATATCCCATGGTGTGCTTTTGCCCAGGAATGCCAAACTGGGCTGAAACTGAAAGGGGAGGAAAGCCTGCAGAGGCAGAACCAAAGCTTGGAAAGCTTTGCCTCGGGCTGCAGTGGTCACAAGTCAAAGGTATCCACTGGAGCTTAGGGCCACAACCTTGCTGCAACACTGGGCAGCACACCCAGAGCAGGTCCCACCGTACCTTTGTCAGAGACTTTGCTCAGCGTACTCTGCTCTTATTAAAATAGCAGCAGATTCCACTCAGTTGGTTTTACCTTGATTTGTTGCCATGGACAATTGGATTTGGTTGGACACCTTTTCACTCACAGCGGAAGCTGCTCTACCAGTGCCGTTGCTCGCAGTTGACAATGGTACTAACTTCTCCTTGACTGTCTGTCTCATCCCCACAACCCGTCTCTTTTGCAGTGGGAGAGCAGCAGACCCATTTATTTATTGTGTAAATGTAGACCTCAGGTTGAGCGAATATCTAACCATTCACTCTAATGCCTGGGCTGCGTTCACTTTTTTTCCTGGTCTTCCCCACACCCAAAATCCTTCCTGTCCTAATAAAAATAAGATAATTTGAGGACGAATTTATGCTGTGTCTGTATATCAAGATCAAGACAAAGAGTTCACTTACGGTTATTCCCACAGTTCAAATTCACCAGTGCATACTGTCTACTAAGTTTTAGATGCAGATAATTGCACTGACATAAAAATTCATTTTTACTAATAAGTAATAGATGCTATCAATTATTCAGTATCAATAAATTATACTAAACAGTTTTCACCTTATGTGATTAAATTTTACAGCAATCTGTCTAAGACATATATTGTTCCCATTCAAGTTGGAAGTAAGGGATTACTGTTATAGATTAATTGACAGGGTCAAAGTCTGAACCCAGGGCCATCAGAGACCAGAGGCCAGGTGTTCCTGCTCCTCTTTGCCTTTTCCTGAGGGGACCGATGAGACATCAGAACTTGATGGGGAGGTCAGGCTTCCATTGGCGTTAGCAGCAGAGTTGACCTCAGCTCACTGGATATGCTATAACAATCCCCCCCTCCCTGGGTCCCAGAAGGTTATTCTGGGTGACCGCCAAACCCCTCACAGCCGTAATATTATATAAGCAATCTTTAATTTAACTCTAGGGTCAGTACTGGAAAGGTTTGATAGTTTCTGGTCTCTTTATGCCTTTAGAAAAGGATGAAGTTCTGCTATGACTAATAAGCCTACATATTTTCCAAACTGAGAAAATTTGAGAACAAAAAAAAAGATGCTATTAATAATTATGCCTGGATATTACCCAGAAGCCATGACTATCCTGGGAAAACCAAGAAGTGTGTTCATCATTGCTATGATATGCTTCTTTCTCTAATTCACAGCTACTAGTGGAATGTGTTCAATAAAAGATGGTGTCTCTGGAGAAAAGAGAAGCATGAGGGTAGTGCAAAGAACCTCTTACCTGGGCCAGAAATAGCATTACTGCCAGATCAAGGCAGGAGGGGTGCAGGAAAGAGATGTGGCCGTAAGAAAAGATGCATGTAGAGGAGTATAAGTAAAAAATTCCTAACCTCCCCCTTGTGCATTAAGGTGGACCCTGGACCCTAAAGCCTCTATATATCTCAATGACACACCCCTGAGCAAGATTTTTTAGGCTTCGTGCAATTCTATCCTTTGAACATGCACTCTGCAGGGCTGACAAATTTGTCAGGTATGAGCAGGTCACATCCTATCTCAGAAATAGAAGGTGACAGCTAACTCTATTCTAAACAGTCCCCCAAGCAATGAGATCACACAGAACATGCCTCTACCAGATTCAGCAGCTGGGGCGCTATGGGCTTGATCATTAACTGTGGCTTATGAAATGCTCTCCTGACCTTTCTGCATGTAAGGTGACAGCTCCCTTTTTTGAGAAAGTGTGAATTCTAAGGAGAAAGGACACATACTCAGATGCCGTCTGCATCTATCCCCTTCTCTCAGCCATATTTTAAAGAATTAAGCACATATATTAAAATAATAAAGTAGGTCAAACCTTTCTTTAGGCCTTGGGAATTTAAGGAGAAATGAGACTTGGTTTCTGCTTTTGAAAAAAAGGGGAAGGATTTACAGGAACTAGTATAAAGGACACATGGACAACAACTAAGGGGGGTGGAAATGGGAGGGAGGTGGGGAGCATGGGGGGGTGGGCTTGAATGGGAGTAAAAGACAGAAAACTGTACTTGAACAATAATTAAATTTAAAAAGTATTAAAAAATTAAATATGAAAAGCTAAAAAAACAACAACATAAAAGAAATTGATCCTTATTAAAGAAACAGATATACAGGAAATTCAGTATACCACCCTTGTTATAGAAGTTTATTCTGTGCCAGACATTATACATATACCTCATTTAATCTTCATACCAATGAAACAAAGTAAGTTTTATCATCTCAATTCATAGTGTCCTAACACACAAGGTATAAATCATAGGACTAAGATCTCAACAAAAGTCTATTTCATTCCACATTCACTCTTTATTTATGTTTTCTAATGGCTTCTTATTTTATTCAAGGGAAAAGCCAAAGTCACTACTATGACCTAAACACCCCTATTATTATTTGCCAAATGTTTACATACCACCCAATCAGGACCCATGATAGGACTGTACTCCCAGATTCTTAATTCGAATCCACCCAGGTAATCAGTCCAATTCAATGAGTTACACACATAAATAATATGTGTAGCTTCCAGACTGTATATAGCATTGCCAATGTGAGACCCAGCAGGGATCCCTTTTTCTGCTTATGCCAAGGTTTCCAGCATTATTACAGATATGGTTGCTCCATCAGTCTGGGCCCTGGGGTGAGGATGTGGGAGCAGAGGGCCCTACTGACCCATGGTGGACATCAGGCTCATGGGAGAAGTCATTGTGATCCCAGAGCTTTTTTTTAAAATTGTTGTTCAAGTATAGTTTTCTGTCTTTTACTCTCATCCCAGGCCACCCTCCCAGTTTTCCCCAACTCCCTCCCATTTCCACCCCCCCTTAGTTTTTGTCCATGTGTTCTTTGTACTAGTTCCTTCAAACCCTTCCCTCCTTCCCCTGAAATTCCTCCCCTCTCCCCTCTGGTCACTGTTAGCCTGTTCTGTATTTCAGTGTCTTTGGTTACATTTTGCTTGCTTGTTTGTTTTGTTGTTTAGGTTCCTGTTAAAGGTGAGATTATATGGTATTTGTCTTTCATCACCTGGCTTATTTCACTCAACATAAGAGCTTTTGATTAAGGCATCATGACCTAGCCCTCTTTGATTGATTCAGATGCTTTTTTAAACCTTAATACATCAAAATGTATCTTCTATAGCTTATGCAATTATCATGGTGTGTCCTCTTGTCCACACTAAATTGTTAGCTCTGTGACAACCAAGAGTTTTGCCATTTTTGTTCACTAAGGTATTTCCCATGCCAGGATTACTGCATATCTGATGTAGAAAATCAATAAATCCTTGCTGAATTAATGTAAGAACAAAGCTATCTCATTACTCCTATTGGTGTGAGAGAGTTAAGTTCAGGACGCTATTAGAAAAAAAGAGAAGAGACTGATTCAAATTAAGGTTGAACTCATGTTTCCCTCGTCTGACCCAGTTCTTGGTGACTGCCTGCAGCATTGTGGGAAATCAGTATAAGATTGTTGAGCTGTTACAATAAAAAGCTTCCACTGTGGTTTTCATAACTAACCGGCTCACCATGCACACATGCATTAGTAATTGCTCAACTCTCCTGCCGGTGAGACCTTCATCCATCACTCTGAAGGTCCTAGTCATGCCTTAGTCATGCCCACTGACTCAGCTCCTTTCAGCTTTCCCCCAGGGACATTTCTCTTCTTTCTCCCTGTTCATTCTCCTCTCCTTTAATTCACACGGCACTCAGGCGTGTCTTGGACGTGGCTGCCGAAGTGACTCTTGCCTCCTTCAGAACAAAGCAGCTCTCTTTGTCCCTGTGTCCCTGGAGGCATTTTCCCCAGATTTCAGCCTCAGGAACCTGTTACAAAGAAACAAATATACCTGTCGAAAGATTCTAATGGAGAGACATGCCCTTCTTGCCAAAATTTTGGTTTGTACTGGAAATAACGCTGACTTCTGTTTACCTCTGAATGAATGTGCTTCTAGCAGCTGTCCATTTAGTTGCCTCTCTGACAACTAAAACACAAAATTCCAGATCAAAACTCATCTCTTCCTCCTCCTGAATTTCCTATTTCGGTGTTGACACCACTTCCAGGGATGAAAGATCGCTTTATCCAACTTGCTGCCTTCACCTAAAGCAAGGAAGTCGAATGCCATTTGCAGCTAGCTGTCAGCCCTGGATCTGAGAGCAGTGCTCTCAAGAGAAACAGCGCAATAGGATGTGTGTGTGTGTGTGTGTGTGTATATTCCCATATACATATATCATATGCATGGGGGGCTAGTGAGTCTGAAATTTGTAGGGTGGGCCAGCAGGCTGGAAATGAAGGTAAAAGCTAACACTGCAGTCTGCAATCTATAGTGTAGGACATTAAGGTAGAAACTGAGGCAGGATTTACATGCTGGAGTCCTGGGATAGAATTCCTTTTCCTCTAGGAAACCTCAGCTTTGCTTCTAAGGCCTTTGACTGATTAGATGAGACACATTATCAATGGTAACGTCCTCTATTTAAGGTCACTGATCATGAAGGTTCATCTACAAAATACCTTCAACCAACAGCTAGACTAATGTTTGCCCAAACAGCTAGGCACCCTGGCCTAGCCACGTTGACATGTAAAATTAACCACCACATCTCTATATTCTTTAATCCACAATAGGCATTATTAATCAATCACTGCACTTTCCCAGATAAGTTTAGATGAGGCTTTGTGGTTCCTCTTCTAACAACACTGTTCCCAGCCATTACCAATGGATCGGCTTTGACAAGTGAGTTGGAATGCATCTCTGGCACTTTGAAAAGCGCTTCTAATCATTTTTCTCTCCTGCTGAAATGGCTCCTGTCATTGCTTAAGATTCCTTATGCAAAGTGTGTTTCACAAAACATCAGTCATACAAGATTGTCAGTGAAAGAGATTCTGTGTTCAAAGAGATTTATAATTGGCACCATGACTCCGTCCAAAAATGTTCAAGAGCTCCTATCAAAACCAGTACATTTTGACAACCCAGCTTTTCTGGAATTTATTTGACAGCTCCAATTATTCTTAACATTAGACTCATTAACAATGAGGAGAACATATTTTGGGAAATGCTTATCACTCAAGGCCTTTCCGTATATGATATCATCTATTTTTCCTAACAAAAATTCTTTGAATCAAGGTGTTCTTTGAACATCCCCTACTATCTACATCCTGCTTGTCCTTAGACTTGTTCATTAAAGCACTTCCGCAAGATCTATGTCAGCACCTCTCGTGGCAGAAACGATGCTGTGTGCTCAGTGAGACTTCTCCTGTCCTGGGCACACAGAACCCATTTCCCAGCAGCCTTCCCAATTACTGTGGGGCCATGTTATTGAGTCTGTCCACTGGAATATGAGTGAAATGATGTAAAGTCACTTCCAGGTCTGGTTCCACAGCCTCCCACTCCATCCTGTGCTCACTCTACTCCCAGCTCACGTGGTTAGACACAGAGGACCCTCGGAGGGTAGCTCCCCATAATGTGAGAAGCCTGCATCCAGAGTCACTGCTTAGAACAGAGCACTACCTGGACCCAAGAGAAACTGAGGAAGACGTTTGCCTTATGGTAAGTCAATGATATTCGGGGGCTATATGTCACAGCAACTGACATTAATTCTCTTCAATTCCATTAAGCCTACTCTATGTCTTGGCTGGAATAGAGGTTCTCTTTCTCAGGCTCCCATAATACTCTGGCACACTCATAATGCCTATTGCTTTCTATCTCTCATTAGGATCATTTACGTTGCTGTGTTATCTCTATTCCTAGACTTTGAGCTTCTTGAAGGCAAGATTCATACCCATGTTATCTCCATACCCGCTGCCTCACTTGGAGCGTGAATGGTCATCGATGTTTGTGGAATGAAAGGTGACATGTAGGGTATTCACATTCTAACAGCAAATCTCATCATAATGAGACAAAGCTGCATGCTTTAAGGGAATTTAGGACCTATAGCATTTTATTGGGACTTTCTGTTGATATGCTGATCAAACGGACTCATGCCCGTCTCTATACAATTCTTAAGTACCTCTTGGTGCAGAAAGCCAGACTGAAAAGTAGGCAACGCCGAGGTTTTGGAATTAGAGAACACTTGGCTGAATCCCAGTTCTCTCCCTCGTTCCTCTGACTTTGGACAAATGACTTTACACTCCTAAGCTTCAGATTCCTTGTCTTTAAATACAGCAATAATCCCTACCTCATGGGACTGCAAGGTGGATTAAATGAAATCTTGTATGTGCAGTACCACAGAGGCCCGGCAAATGGCAGCTCTCTCCACCAGGGCAGTTGCTGCTGACCTGTCAGCAGGGGCCATCCTGGCCCAGAGAAGCGTGCCAGACCCTGAAGGAAATTGGACGGCTTTTAAAGCACCGTTGATGAAATATGATTTTGCAGCTCCCGCTGAGAGACGAGCTGCAAGAGAACAGCTGTGTTGTTTTACTGGGGAATTGAGGATTGAGTGTCACATGAAGTCCTCTTACAAAGGATCTAAAACTCGTTATTGACGCTACCGAGCAGTTTGTTTAGTAAATGAAATCCTGTCTCAAAGAGCTATGGCTAAATGGTGAGGTCCAAACAAAAAGTAAATAACAGTTTTCTTTCCTCATTGATCCTGACAGATTAAAACACATGTATCAGTGTGCCTGCCGCTTAAGTCTGAGCTAATGCAACATTGATGCAACTCTCATTCTCAGGGGAAAAATGACCAATTAGAGCACAGAATGGCCTAATCCTTGTGGCATAAATATATTAGAAATGGGACTCCCTAGCTGGCTATTTAAAATGGCAAAGAAACAATGTATTCCTGTAATTGCAATCATCATTCATTTGGAAGTTGTTATGGGGAACAGACGGTGGACGAAATGGAGACATAACTTTCTGAGATCTGTTTTCCCTCTAGAAGTGTCAGGGAAATGTGGCAGAAAGTAGATTAAAGACACCTGGGTCCAAGTCCTGGTTTGTCCACTCTGCCATCTGAGATAAACCCTGCCCTCTCTCTGGGCTGCAGTTCCCCGGACGTAGGAAAGACTCACACTGGGCAACCTCTAAGCCCTCCTGCAATTGCACTAAGTTTAACATCCTAGGATTCCCTTTCCTACATTTCTCGAGCTGATGCGGGGAAAGATGAGCTTAGAGGTGGCCTTTGGTCTGGAAGGAAAATAAAGAGAACCTATGGCTCAGTTCTCCATTAAAAAATAACTGTCAAATTTTAAGCAATGAAGTGGAAGAAAAAAAGATGATGGTTTTTAGCTCACTGAACTTCCCCGTGCCCCTTAAAGTTGTTATTCACCATTTCCTATCCACTCAAACACCATGGCAAGAAGGATTCTGAACCGAACCCCACAAATCTTGTCTCCAAGGATGAGTGAGAGCCAGCGTGTACTGAGTGTACCTGATGTGCAGGCACTGTGCTAAGTGATTTATAGACTTTACTTCATTTTTCCTCACCACAGCTATAAGGAAGTACAAGTAGTATTCTCATCTCACTAATCAGAGACAGGAAATCGATTGCCCAAGTTCATGGAATTGGGGGTCGCCCTAGAATGCAAAGCCAGCTCCTTCAGTTGCTCTGACCAAGCAGCTGTTCTCCTGCTACGCCTCCCGGTGTCCTCTCGTTCCTTCCTTCAAGAAACGCCTGCCAAAGGCCTGCAGCGGACCCAGAGCCTGGGATCGATTACGGGGCGAGACAGCGGGAAGGGCTCCTGTTCTCAGAGAACTTGTCTTCTAGCTGAGCTCGGTAAACAAACAAAATTATCAATAGACATATCTATGCAGATAATAATAACAAATACTGTGCAGACAATAATCTTGTAAATGTAAAGAGGAAGCAGTGGCTGGTTTATATTGGATGAAGATGTGACGTTTAAGCTGAGACCTTGGGAAAAGTACCGGACCTCTCCAAACTGCACGTTTCCCATCAGCAACGGGATTTCAGAGGGGAGCAAATGGGACTGTGAGAGTTAACAGCTTCGTATCCAGCAAAATTCTTGCAAATGCAAGAGTTTAACTCCCAAGCAGTGACTCTGCTATCTGAGGCGATTCTGCACTTGAAAATCTAGCGTTCCTCGGCCGTGACTGAACCACAGTAGTGCTAGTACAACTACTACCAGTAATAACAACGAAAGTGCACTGAGGGCCTACTGTGTACTAGGCCGTGTTCTCAATACTTGGCGTGTATTGAATGATTCAATCCTCTCAACACCCTTAGGAAGAAAACACTATTATGAGTTTTACTTTAAAGATGCTGGATCCAAGGCTCTTGGAGGTTAAGTCAGTTAGCCAACTTGAGGCAGATAGTAAGTAGTGGAGCTGGGCTTTGAACCCAGGTACTCTGGGTCCAGAGGCCATGTCTTCCACCATCATGCTTTGCTGTTTCATACATAATTATCCTTGAACCCAGATCTCCAAAATCCTGCCAGAGTGAATAAAGATGCTTGTCGACCCCATGGAGCCCATGCACTATTTGGTGTTGGTGACATGGGGATCTCAGTGAGGAAGGAAGGTCATCTCTCTGGAGAACAAATGCAGAGCATTGCCTTTTCTCCCAAAGATGTGAGGTCCTCCGCGCACACATGGGCTCTAAGACTATGCCTATAGGGGTGCCCAAACTTTTGGCATCTCTGGGCCACACTGGAAGAAAAAGAGTTGTCTTGGGCCACGCAGGCTGCAGGTTGGACACCCCTGCATGAGGAGCACGTGATGGTAGCAGCAAGGTTCCTAAAGTAGTGAGTGCCCCACCACCAGAGGAATTCAAGTATAGGTTCAACAACCTTTTGTCAGGAGCTTTGTGGAATGAACATTGACCATTAACTAGAGCATTGGCATAAATATCTCTTGGAGCTGAAGTCCCCCCTCCCACAGATGTTAAACAGTAGAGGGCTCCTCTGCCTCTCCGTGTCCACGGGTAAAGCAGGAGGCTGCCTATGAAATAGCACTGCAGTGCCTGCCTGCTTCCAAAGTACACAGTCCACACGTGTCTGTTACTCTCAGCCTGGACATTGCTGCTCCTCTGATTTAAGGCATAAAAGCCTTCAGTGAGAATGGAATTATGATCTTTGGGAGAAGGTGATTTATTAATAACAAATAACCGAGCTCCCAGCTCCTACATCAGGTGTTTCCTGACAGAATTGAACAGAGTACAAGACTTGCTGGGACAGTAAAGGGGCAAGAGTGAGGTGAAGGTGCATATTGGAAGCTGAGGATAGAAATTAGGAAACTGGAAGTTAAATATTTCAGAGTATTTTATGTTTTGCCTAAGGCTACTCTCATTCCTCTAAAAATATCCCTAAACCATAGGAAATGTTTTCAGATACAAATTATAATCCGGGGGGCGGGGGGGAAGCAGAGTCAGGAAGGAAAAAAGAAGAAAGTTCCTTATAGACATTCCTGCCCATTCTAAAAGAAGGATCCTTGTATTCACAGTCCAAGAGGGTGGGGAAAAAACAGCAGTTATATTTTCCACACATCCAGGAAAGAGTCCGATTTATAGACTCGGACACGTGGTTCAGAACCAGGTTTTTATTTTCTTTTATCTGTGTCAGTTCACAAGTGTCCGTCTGTGCAGGGCATTCAGAAAGAAAAATCAAAGTTGAAGTAGATTCCTGGGGCCCCAGGAGAAAGGGCGGGCTCAGCAGTCCCACAGGCTGAGCCGAGAGGCTCCTTTTCCCTGAAAAAAGAGTCGGACCAAAGGCGATCTGCAAAGAGCTGGCTTCATGAGGGGGCATGCATGGAGCAGGCTCACAGAGTCCTGGAAGAGAAAACAGGGACCCCAGGCCGTAAGTTCCAACTCAGCACTGAGGGGGGTGCTCAGCAGAAACTCGGAGTTCTGAACTTCCATTTCCTTGAATGAGTTGGAGGATTTGTGTGTAGGTTGTTTCCACCAAAGAGATCAATTTATCAAGTCTGCAGCAGGACAGCATGAACCTGACTTGTACCTGAAACACAGGAAACAGCACTATAGTATAGTGTTCTAGCACATTATGAATAAATAGATAAAACAGATGGGTTCTAATTCCTCCTCTACTACTTGGTCAGGTTACTTCTGATTTGTGAGCCACCTACACCACCTATAAACAGTGCAAACTTTATTTTCATGGTGTTTGAATGAGATGATGTAAATAGCACACAATGCCTAATACAGTAAAAACACTGAATTAATGCCATAATTATTAGTGTTGTTTTTGTAATACATATATAAACTTATATTTATATTTGTGGCTGGGAGAGATGTCTCTTGCAAATAAACATTCTCTCTTCTTTTGTACCTTCAAATCCAAATGTTAGAGGTCGTCTCTGAATAAATTAATTAGGGAATAGATTAATTAAGGATGAATTGGATCACCAGTCAGTGGCTGATGATCAATACCCACTTATGGCCCAATCAGAGGCTCAAGGACAGCCTACAGAGGTTTCCATGAATTGAGACTGTGGACATAACACCCCAAAGAGAGGAGGCCTTAGACTGATTTGTCCAACTCCTCCTCTGAACCAATAACATACCTAACGAAAAACCTTAACAGAAACCCCAGGCATACCTGGACTCTCTACATAGCTTGGGAGCTAATCAGTAGCATGAAATCAAGGGTAAAATAAATATTCCAAATGGAGTGGTCACCATTAGCTATTGGATATATTTATCATAGACTATTAATGCTATATCAAAGCCATTTTGCCCTTTTATTTTGATAAGGGAAATCAAAGTTTAGGGGAAGAAGTGACTTTGGAGAGTCATACAACAATTTCTTCTTTATTACCCAAACCACTGTCAGCCTCAATTTTTTTTTGAACTTCCTCTGTACAGATCTTCTTGCATGGAAATAACATTCACATCCTCTCCCTGTGGCCCCATTGTTCTCAGTATCTGTGCCATTCATTTGGGACTTACTCATATTTACCCACTTTATGCAGAGAAGTATTCGTGAACACCTACAACAGGCCAGATTCTATATGCGGAGACTCACAAGAAAGACACTATTCTTACCTAAAGGAGCTCACAGTCTAGACAGATCATTGCTGTCCAAATGAAATAATGACAGCCACAGACCTAATTTTATTTTTTTAATAATTTTTTTATTTAACTCTTGTTCAAGTACAGCTTTCTGTCTTATATTCCCAACCCTGACTGTCCCCCCGCCCCATGCTCCCCACCTCCCTCCCATTTCCGCCCCCACCCTTAGTTATTGTCCATGTGTCCTTTTTACTTGTTCATGTGAGTCCATCCCCTTTTCCCCTATGATTCTCTCGCCTCTCCCCTCTGGACCCTGTCAGCCTGTTCCGCAATTGAGTGTCATTGGTCATATTTTGCTTGCTTGTTTGTTTTGTTTAGATCCCTGTTAATGGTGATATCATATGGTATTTGTCTGTCACCGCCTGGCTTATTTCACTCAGCATAATGCTTTCCAGTTCCATCCACGATGTTGCAAAGGGTAGTAGTAGTTCCTTCTTCCTTTCTGCAGCATAGAATTCCATTGTGTAAATGTACCATAGTTTTTTGATCCAGTCATTGACCGATGGGCATCTAGGTTGCTTCCAGCTCTTGGCTATCGTGAATTGTGCTGCTATGAACATTGGGGTGCATAGGTTCTTTTGGATTGGTGTTTCAGGGTTCTTAGGATATACTCCTAATAGTGGAATTGCTGGGTCAAAAGGCACGTTCATTTTTAGTTTTCTGAGAAAATTCCATACTATTTTCCATAGTGGTTGTACCAGTCTGCAATCCCACCAACAGTGAACTAGGGTCCCCTTTTCCCCACAGCCTCTCCAGCACTTGTTGTTTGTTTCTTTGTTTATGATAGCCATTCTGACTGGTGTTAAGTGGTATCTCATTGTGGTTTTAATTTGCATCTCTCTGATAGCTAGCGATATCGAGCATCTTTTCATGTGTCTCTGGATCCTCTGTATGTCCTCCTTGGAGAAATGTCTGTTCAAGTCCTCTGCCCATTTTTTATTGGGTTGCTTGTCTTCTTTGAGTGGAGTCGAGTGAGTTCTTTGTATATTTTGGAGATTAAACCTTTGTTTTAAATTCTCAAGAAGACCCTTTTAAAAAGGTAAGGAAAGAGAGATGAAATTAATTCTAATATTTTTACTTTAGCCAATGTACCCCAAATATTTTAATTTTGATATAAAATTACAATATAGTTATTAATAAGACGTGTTACATTGTTCTTTATACCAAGACTCTCAAGTGTGTGGTTTTTACAGCACCAGCACCTCTCAGTTGGAACCACTGCATTTTAAGTCTCAGGATCCACATGTCATTTGTGGCTACCGTATTGGAGAGCCCAAGTCTAGATGTAAAATAAACAAGCAAATCCCTAAACACAGAGATAGGTAGGTAAATAGAAGGTTTGACAAGGACAGATTATGAGTGTCTAACCTGGTATCATGTGTGTTTGTGTGTGTATGTGTCTGTGTCTGCTTACAGGTACCTGACTCTGTGTGGTAGAGTTAAATAAGAAAGGACTTCATTAGAGAGTTAGGCAAGAGAGATGAGTTCACTGGAAAACAGTTCTCAAAGTTTTATTTTAATAATATTTTTACTGAGATATAACTCACATACCATAAAATTCTCTCTTCTCAAAGTTTTGATACTTAATATAAACCATAAAGGGTGATATCATTTCTTTGGGCAAGTCGGAGGCAGAATTCCATGTTGAACGAACAGTATTTGCAAAAGCTTATGTGCGTGATTTAGTATGGCAGCTAGCAGAAAATTAAATCTTTTTGTTGTTGTTGCTGGGTGGTAAAATGGGAGCTTGAAAGGCAGTAGGAGATGGCACAAGAGGACGCTTTGCACATCTTCTGAGGCAGAGGAACTTTGACACTAAGGCAATGAAAACCCATTAAAATTGTTTGGTTGTGAAAGAGCTAAAAGACTGGGACCATTGGAGGAACTGGGGGAGACAAGATCAATGGCAGGAGGGGTTACTACTGATGGCTTCATTTATTTTGAGAAAGGAGCTGCTATTCGGTCTGTCTTGTATTGTAGCAAATGGTACATTCCTCTGTTGTATCAAATAGTGTGGGGGTCTCCCAAAAGAAGTGAGTACTTTATGATGTCTTTTTGTTCAATGTTCTTGGTTCCTCTAATTCCTTGAGATGTTAATTTGTACTGTGACCAGAACAAGAAAGCCTTAATTGATACCATCTTCTGAGGACAAAAGAAAAGCAAGTTTGTAATTTAATAAATACAGTCAAAGCTGACCTTTGAGATGAACATCAAGCATCTTTCAGAAGAAAATTTTGTCCTAGAAGCTTGCCAGGGACATTGGATAACATGATACCTTGATTGTTCTACCCATGAAGTCCTGGGCATCCAACTTCAAAATGCATGCCCCACATCTTTCCATAAAAGATGAATTGTGGAGTCCTTCCTTCTAAGATGCTAAGACTGTTAGAATGATGTCTCATACAAAGCTGTGGTTCAAGAGCTGGGATCAATATAGGGGAGCTACCTTCTGAAATGATGAATTATATGAAAAGGAACTTGGGACCCACCAGATGGAAGCTGTCGCCTAATGCTGTTATCATTGTGGAAGCGCTGCCTGAAGGGAGACGTGCGGGGAGTAAATCATGGAAAACTTAAACCAGAGTCAAACTCCAGCTCCAGCCTTGATAAATAGCAAAACAACATGTCCCTTGGATACTAAGCCCTGTAAATAAACACCACAAACATGCATGTCTAAAGTGCCTGTGTGCACCTCTAACAAACTCTCGTCCTGCCTGAGTTTTGAATTAGCGTTTCAAATAATCAGAGGAATTAGCTAAGTTGTTTGGGTAATCTCTTGAATAGTTTAGTTCTTGCCCCGACTAGCTGAAATTTCTCTTGTTTTGCTCTGGGTTCTCAAGAAGATAGCAAGGCACTGAGTGGCACTCACGCCTGCTTTGGGTTTATCAGTTTGGCGAATTTAGACAAGGCACTTTCTCTCCCAAAGCATCAATTTATCTATCTGGGCAATAAAACATTCACACTTTAACATTCCCATAGGCTCTAAGAATGATCTCCAGATAGTTATGGGTCAGATGATTCGATCAAGCTAAGAGACCTCAGATGTATTGTATCTAATAGATGAAAAGTTTGGTCTTTTTCTAATTGTATTTTACCATTTTATCCATTACCATTAATCCCCCTTCTACTTCCTCCACCTGCAATCACCACACTGCTGTCCGTGTCCATGAATCCTTTCTCCTTTTGTTCTATCCCTCCACCCACTACCCCTCCCCCACGTAAATGTTGATTGGATTTACGGAATGTTGCTTCAAGATAATGACATTTGAACTTAGACTCTCTTCTCCTGGAAAGAATGGCAGTGTAAAGCTTAGTTTATTGCTTACCTTTTTTTTGGAGAACTGCCTTTCTTAGCTGTGCGTTGTACGTAAAATCGACTCACCCTCAGTTCCAGAAGCAGGCCTTGACTGAAATATGCTAACCAATAAAGCTCATCTACTGGCCTCCTGGTCATCTTAGAAATGGGCATGTGACACAGTTTAAGCCAATGAGATGCAAGGAGGCCCAGGCCAAGGACTTCTGGGAATGAAGCTTTCTCACACTTTAAAGGGAGCTAATGAGAGTCCAGTTCCTTTTATCCCTGCTTATGAATAAACATGCAGGCCCAGATCATCTGGCCACTATCTTATATCCATCTCATTTTCTCAGATGATAACAGAAAGGTAGAAAGCATAGAAGAGAACCAGACAGCAAACAGGCCATTGGTCATAACATTGAGTCACTGAAATGAGCTTTACAGTAAGTCTGCCTTGCCTCTCAGCTTTTGGATACTACCATCAACAAATCCCTTAATTATCTAAACAAGTTACATTTATTTCTGTTACATACAACCAAATAGTCCAGTGAGTCCAGTCATGAAGACTGCCTCATACCTGAATGTCCTTTTCCGCTTGTCAAACTCCATGGCCCAAAATATCTCCTCTGTTAGGAAAATTTGTCTCATGGAGAAATCCCAGATGCTTCAGCGAGTCTCTTCACGTCAGACGGAGCCCTGTTTTGCTTTGTGTATAGAAGGCAATTCTTAGCTAGGTAATAAAAAAAGGTTATGTAATACCACAATTTATTCCAGCTACATCCGTGTGACTCAACAGAGGCTTAGGCAAAACTGTGGTTTATTTATTGGTAATTGTCTAACAATCTACACAAAATAGACTATTTCCGATCTGTGTATTGGGGAGCTAAATGAGGTAATTAAAGATTTTTTCCAAAAGACAACTTCTGTGAGACTTCAGCTGTTGACCCTGTGCCATTTCAGGTCAGGGTTGCCAGATTCAGAGGCTTCCCCTGTGACGTTTTAATTTTTTTTATTGTATGGCTAATTATTTTTGATACTATCAGAAAGCATTTTGATTCAATGCCCTGAAGCCGATAGCCTGGGTTTGAATTCCAGCTCCACCACTTCTGGTGAGGCATCCTCCCATGAACTCAGACTTTCTCCCTCTGTGTTCTGTTTTCTCCTTTGTAAAGTGAGGATATTAGAGTTCCCCACCTCAAAGGGTCTTTGGATGACCTACAAGGCTGTCAAGAGTTTCCTTTTGTTTGCTTTTCCAACACCAGCTCTTGCTACACCCAACCTTTTATGTCAGCCTGCATGCATTCCTTGCTGTTTCCTACATGTGCCATGCTCTTGCTGATCCCAGGTCTGTGTGAGCCATTACCTCTGGCTGAGATGCACGTCAGCCTGGCTGACATTTATGTGGCCTTCAGGCCTCCGACAGCCCATCCTCTGTGCTCTGCTTCCCAAAAAGAGGTAGGAGCCTCACATTGTAATCCTTCCCTGTCCCAGTGCCACCATCCCATCTGCTATCTATTGAAGTTTCCCGCCTCCTTATCTAATTCTCCACTGGAAGATAGTGTTCATAAAAGCAGCAGGGGATAATTTGTTCATATCTAAATCCTTAGCACTTAGCATAGTGCTTGATAACACAGGGCCAACTCAAAAAACTTTTGATTAGTGCGTGAATCAGCTCTGGGATCCTTGAACCAGTGAAGGTGGGGTTGAGAGGAAAGGAAGATACTGTGGGACTCACCAGCTACCTCTGGTGACTCCAGAGGCTAAAGAGAACCTGAGAGATAACAAGTTTCAAGGGCATCCCAGTAATCCATTTGTTTAAACTAGATCCCTGATGTCTGAGTGCCTGACTTAACACCATAATTCTCTTAGCTATAACTTCCTAAAAACCCATATGCTCAATCACAAACTCAAGAAAAAAGTCTTGGCTTAGGGTGTCCTAATTTAATAACTGTCTCTCTGACCAAATTCCATACCAATGAAAAAAAGTGGAAACTTAGGGGGAAAAAATTAGTCTTCTGGGAGATGAGTTGAAAGAATAAGTAAAATGTTCCAAATTTCGATAAGTTGTATAGTGCTTTTTTAGGTATTTATTAGAAACAAACCTCTCCAACTTAATTGTTTTAGAAAAGTCACAATCTGAATAGCAAACCAGCCTGCATACATTACAAAATTTCATTTTCTTCTGGCTTCAGTGAAGTATATCAACAAAACTTAATTGAGCTTTTATTATGTACCCAAGAAATAGCATCATTGAGTACTTTATTCTATACACTAAATGCCTTTCATAACTTATCTAATTCTTCTCTTACAACAAATCTATGAAGAAAGGATCTTTTTAAATCATTTTACTGAGGAGAAAAATGAGGTAGAATGAGATTTAGTAGCTTAGATCTGGGACTCAGACCTCGGCATTATGGCTTCAGAGATGCCCTCTCAACCAGTTGGCCATGTCCGCTCACTTTCATACTTATCATATCATTTAATTCCCATAACTACCCTAGTAGATGGTTACTTTTATTTTCATTTTATAAATAAAGATTACAACTTAACCAAAGAAGATTAATAGATTGCAAATAAGCATATAAAAATGATCCACATCATAAGCCATCAGGGAAATGTAAAGTAAAACAACAAGGCACAACTATACACCTATTAGAATGGCCCAAATCCAGAACACAGCATCACCAAATGTTGGCAAGGATGTGGAGCAGCAAGAACTCTCATTCATTACTGGTGGGAACGCAAAATGCTACAGTCACTTTGCAAGAACACCTCACAGTTTGTCACAAAACTAAACCTACTCTTACCGTACAAGCCAACAATCCTGATACAGCAAGATACGATCAGATCACTGGGGAGAAGAGGGAAGAGGCAGTAGGAGGAGTTTGCTGAGGCGATGGTAAGCAGTCTAGGATGGGATTGGCTGAGGAGCTGAATGCCTCCAGAGTACATGGAATTATGGGTGAGAATTGAAATAAAAGAAATACACTCTCAGGCTCCCAGAAGGACATGGTCTCTCTCTGTCTCTCTCTGTCTCTCTGTCTCTGTCTCTCTGTCTCTCTCTCTCTGTCTCTTTCTCTTTCTCTCTCCGCCCCCCTCCCTCCCTCCCTCCCTCCTCAAGGATGCCTGGATAACTGTGCTGCTGCTGCCTGCATTTTCCACTGCACAGTATTTCGGATGGGAAGGAACTCCAGGTACAGCCTAGGATTGGGTCGGCCTGGCAGAGAGCAGCAGGTTTGTTCTTTGTCCTAGAGGAGACGAGCTCTGAGGCAGAAGCCTATTTGTCATTCCTCCAAAACTGTGTAACTTTTGTGTCTTATGTTATTTTGGTTTATAAATTGACCCTTTAGAAATAAGATAACTAAAAAATGAACAGGGGGAAAATGCTAGAAGAACTCACGTGTTAGAGTTTAGCCTTAATTAATAGGCTTAAGTGATTAAAGTTCTAACTAAAGAATTAAAGAGTTTAGCCTTCATTGATAGGCTTAAGCAACTAATGTATATTATCAGTCACTGTTATTCCAAAATTATGAACCTTTTGAATAAAGACTCTTTTCTTTTATCACCAGGAATTCCAGCGTCTGGAATTTTGCCTGGAAGGTGGCAGTAGGCCATAGGATCCCAGTTTGCTGTTTGGTAACAGCAATGGTGACTCTGGTTGGATCCTAGCTGCCTGTGGCTCGTTGACCCTCTGAGTGGGACTGTGGGTTCCCCAGTCTCCGGGAGTTCCTCTGCATGCCTGCTAGGGGTGCCAGCCACCAAAATGCACCTGGCTGGCACATAAAAAGGAAATGGGTCTGAGAAAAGGCCATGAAACAAAGTCCAGGTGAGGACTGCTTCGGGAAAGCCACTGTGGGGGGCCCATCGTTTGTGGGATTGGTTGGCAGATTTGCTTGTGAGTACTCATTGGAATAATGGAGTTGTGGATACCAGTGTTTTGTATATGTCCTCAGGTTTCTTGGGTTTTTCTGGTTATAGCTTTTGTCCTGTGCATGGGGGGCAATAGGGCAGTTCTGTGCTGGCTCCTAGAGGGAGCTCTCGGGAGGATTTTGATTAATTACTTGAATGCTATGTGGTCTGCATATGTTTTGTACTGTGAAGAAAGGTGGCCCATGCACAGCTTCCTAAGTTATTGTACCATCATGCAATTGAAGCAGTATTGCCAACAGTTGTACAGATGGAATGAAATCTGTCATGTCCATGCATTTATGTCTTTGCATAACAGGGTTTTGCCAGGGACAGAAAGTCAGTTGAAGGCACCGAGAAGGGAGGAGGTCTCAATAGTAAGACACAGGAAGAAAGGGAGAATGAAGAGATGAATCTCATCAATGTTCTGGACCCAGGAGACCCAGGGTTTGTGACAGGAGGAGCTTTCTTGCCACCGCCCCCTTCATGAGCTACCCCTAAGTAGAGACCAGGGAGCCAATGCCTCCACCCCTGTATGACATGGGGTGGGTCCCACCCTCAAAGACCCATCAGGGTACCCAGTTTGCCCAGGGAGCCTCCCTATCCAGAGTAAGGCAGTGTCCTTTGAGGCAATATCCTATAGGTGCAGTAAATGAGCAAATCCAGCCTGCTAGCCACTCTTGGGCCCATGCTCTGTTCTCCACTTCAGACTAACTGAATGAATTGGAAGAACTGCAACTTGCCATACAGGAAGGATCCTTGGAGAATGGCATATCTCATTGACTCCATTTTTATTACTAACCAACTGAACTGGGCACATGTACAGGTTCTCCTGAATATCTTGCTAACCATGGATGAGAGACAACTGGTTATAAACAGTGCTAATGAAGAGACCCAACATCTCTACCAAGAGAACCCTGATGGGACCCCCAACCCAGCTGGTGCAGTTCCTATGACAGAGCCTAACTGGAACCCAAATGGTGGGGGCCTGGTTTTCCTGGAACATTACAGAGAGTGCATGCAGGAAGGGCTTAAGAAGGGGGTCCCCAAACAAAAGAGCCTGAATATAATACTGGCTGTTCAACAAAGACCAGATGAGGACCCTTCTGATTTTTTTTTTCACATTTTTTAAATTGTTGTTCAAGTATAGTTGTCTCCATTTTCCCCCAACCACTTCCTATCACCCCAGCCATCTCTACTTCCCACCCTTGATCTTGTTCCTCCCTTTGGCTTTGTCCATGTGTCCTTTATACCTGTTCCTGAAAAACCTTCTCCCTTTATCCCCATCAGGCCTATGGGAAGCTCTCTGATGCTGACGCAGAGGCACCAGGAAATGTGAGGATGGTGAACATGACTTTTGTTGGGCAAAGTGCCCCAGATATTAGAAGGAAACTCCAGAATTTAGATGGGGCTTGGGGATGAATCCCACTTAGCTGGTAGACAGGCCTTTAAAGTTTATAATGCCTGAGAAGCACATAAAGGAAAGTAAAGAAGGAAAGTAAAGCAGGCCATAACGTTCTTAGAAACGGAGTGGTGAGGCCCGAGGAGGAAACAGGACCTTGAAGAACAAGGAGAGGCCCAGTAGGTGCCAATCAATATGCATATTGCAAAGGAGGAAGGCCATTGGAGAAGGGAATGCCCAAAACTAGAAAGAAAGAAAGAAAGAAAGAAAGAAAGAAAGAAAGAAAGAAAGAAAGAAAGAAAGAAAGAAAGAAAGAAAAAGTTTACAGCTACCTAGTAAATCATAAAATCCTATCTTCCCTAAACCAAGGGCACTTAAAGAGTAAACAGTTTATACTTCCCCTTCCCCAGGGCAGAGTAAAATAGCTTAAACCACCAAACTCAGGGAAATAGCTAAAATCCAATTAGCGCCATTTAAACTAACCATACCCAAAGACAGGTGAAAGGCCTGGAAGGCTCAAGGTGCTGAACAGGAGCTGGCTGAACAGTGGACTGGCCCCTCTGCCATCCTGTTGACATCACATTCTTCCCTAGGAATCAAGCCCTGGATCCACTCCACACAGATAAAACACGCACCACCTGTGGACGGCACAGACACTGCTGCAGTGGTTAATGCTGAAGGGAAAGCTGGACCTGCACTCTGGACAGAGATTTGAAATTCCTCTTCTGGAAAAGGACAGTGACGCCCAATACAGGGTGACAATGTTACTTTTACTTTATTCACGTGCTTGCAAAGCTATGGACTTTCTAGCTGCCAGGTGCTTTCTAGCCGCCACACTTCCTTCCCAGTGTGGAAAAGAACAAGGATTGAAAGTGGGTTACAGTTAAATCTGAATGAGTAAAGGTACAGAGAAAGGTGGTGAAAGTTCTAAACCTGGAAGAAAGGAAACCTCACTCCTGGATATGGATGGTTATTCTTTGCTTGCTTGGTTTCTTTGCTTGTTTTCCAGTCTTATGGGGACATGGTTTAAACTTTACTGTTTTGGGTACATCGGGAACCGTTTGCTTCTGCTGTTTGGCCAGGGGGACCTAGGAGAGGTCATCTGTGAAGCCAGTGGAGAGAATGCCTTTGCCTTTGGGGACCTAGGAATGGTCATTTGATGCCGGTGGAATCCGGCTTAGAGCAAGAAAGCATGTCTTTGCCTTGAGACCAGGTGGTGAGAGGTTGTGTCTCTGCCAAGGGCACAGTAGATGCACTGGTAGGTGAGTGAATGCCTCTACCGTTGACCCAGGGGCCATAGAGTGCTTTTCAGCATACCATCTGGGAGTGAGAGGAGGAAACTTAAATGAATGTCATTAAGTGAACAAAGCCAATCTTAAAAGGCTGCATACTATATAATTTCAACTAAATGATATTCTGAAAAAGAAAACTACAGAAACCATAAAAAGATCAGGGTTGCAAAGGGTTTGAGGAGAGCTAGAGATAAATAGGTGGAGCACAGATGACTTTTAGGGCAATAAAAATGCTTTGTATGATTGTATAATGATAGATAGCTGCCATTATAAATATGCCCCAACCCATAAAATGTACAACACCAAGAGTGAACCCTAATGTAAACTGGACTCTGGGTGATCAGACGTGTCAGTGTAGGATAATCAGCTGTTATAGAAATACCACTCTAACGGGGGGATGTTGATAATGGGGGAGGCTGTGGATGTGTGGGGCAGGGGATGCCCTATATCCCCAGGAAGATACTCCCTGTATCTTCCTCTTAATTTCGCTGTGAGCCACAAATTGCTCCAAAGGAGTAAAGTTTCAATTTTATAAAATACCCAAATTTATGAATTTATAACATTTATAGGAAGGTAGCTATGAATGGGCAAGGGCTGTGTATGTGTGTGTGTTTCTATGCTGTAACTTTATAGCTAAATATTATAGCATAATTTTATAATTTATGCTATAATTGTAGCACTGAGTCTGCCACACGACAGGCACTCCATATACCTTCCTCAAATGAGGAGGAAATGCTTCAGTACTATATGGTGTTTGACTTCATCTCAGCCAGTGTCATGTCAGTCCCTCACTGGTTCTGTACAGTGCATCGTCACAGGAGTTAAACAGGTCAAAATTGTATTACAAGAAAAAGAAACTTATGAGTACTCAAGTGGACTTTCAGAGGGAAGTGGAAAAAAAGATACCACTTCTGTCTCTATATTGAAAACATCTGGTCAAGGAGACTTCTCAAATTTTTAAAAAAAAATGACATCATGCTAGAAAGCTGTAAGGTTGGTGACACCAGGAGACATGTCTGAATCTTGTTCTTTTCCACTGGAAAGTGTGAGAGTACGTGCATGTCTTTCTACACATACAGCCATAGTAAATTTTAAAAAAATAAATAAGAGGGAAGGAAGGAGGGAGGAAGGGAAGGGCATGGTTTCTACCTCCCAGATGTGAAACTTGCTTCATTCTGCTCCCAAAGCTCTCGTAAGGCCAAGATTAACCTAGAAGGGATATGTCTGTCACAGATTCCTTTAACCAAATCCAAGTCTGGAAATTCAGCCACCTCCATTCCTAGAGGGACTTTCAAAGCCCCATTATTTCAGCAAAGTGTCCTTCTATGAACAGGCAGCCCTGTTCCTGCTGTTTCTAAGAAAACCCCCTCTTTGAAACAAGAGATTAAAGAGTAATCTCAACCCAGAGTCAGCCCCTATATCATAAAACTAACACCTCAGCCCAGACAAGGAAGGACAGAGTTTTACGGGGGGATAAATAATGGAATGGCTTTATCTACCCAGCACGGTAACTGTCTGCTCAACTAACTGGTGAATGTAAAGCCCTCCAACATGGAGACCCTCTTAGAGAGGCATTTCCTGAATCCCAGATGGCCTTTTAATTAAGTTTAAGAAAGCTTCCAACCTGCTCTCCCCTTCCGATGGCACAGTCACAGAGAAAAGAAATAAATCTTGGTGGGGGGAGGAAGAAAAAAAGTTCACATCCTTGGAGAGTACCGTGGGGCCTTCAGGATCCAGGTGATCCTGGCTGATGCACTTCCCTTCCATCTTCCGGAGAACTAACACGTATTAAGTTACATATAAGTTATGTATGTGCCGACTTATTTACACTTATTACAAACCTACTAGAGACACGTTTTTCACTCCATTTGATGAGACATTCAAACCCAGGGAAGAATTTGTTCATAGTCACAGAGGAAGTCAGTGGCAGAGCTTGGATCCGGACCAAGGTCAACTTGCTTCCAAATCCACACTCTCTCCAATATAACTTAAAGCAGGAAGAAAATAAAATTAGAAGCAAGAGTCTGGGTCTAGCATTAGAATCTTTAACTTCTAGCAGCAAGATCAGAAGAACTGGCATTATAAATATGAGTCCAGTCCTGGCTTTGCCCCTAGCATACTATCCCCTTGGACCAGCACTGAATTCCTCTGGGCCTCAGTTTTAACTTTGAGAGGTGTGAAGGTCAGGTTTGTGTGAAGTCTGCTGACTTCATAGGGAATAGTGTACAATTGTGGGATAATAATTACTGGATAATTCCTTTGCTCACATAAAATGGTGTCTTAATCATTGCATTTTTGGTATCTTTAAATCCAAACTACAATGCCTCTTGTGTAGTAGAATATATTGGCAGGTTTTTATGTTTTTGTCATAAAACACTTAGAGAAACAAATTTGTGCTGACCACTTCCTACTCTTCCTATAGCTTACTCATCTGTAAAATGGTGTTTTGTGAAACTGATCTTACAGGTTAGTGGATTGAATGGGATAATATAGCTGAGTGCTCATGAAAATGCCTGGCACAAAGTAGATGTCCCTTAACGATTAACTAAGTGGAGAATTGTAAAATTGGAGCAGTTATCTGAGTCAGAGATGGAAAGTCTTTTCAGACCAAAGTTGTAAAAAAATGTAAACATGTTTCAGAAAAGAAAAATATATGCATTGGAAATGCATTTTTCTCTATGCATTGTAGAATTGATACTGTGGCCCAGCTTCTCCATGAAGAACTCCTGTAGTTATGCACCCTCTTCTCAAAGGGAGCCTTCCTTTCATCCCACCCCCTCACCACTGCTCATACTGAAACTCTCAGGCTGTTCTGGGTACGGGGAGGGGGAGATGACTTTGTGATTGCTCTCAGGTTTCTTCATTTCAGCATTGATATCTCATAGGAAAATAGAGATCAGAACCTGACTTCTGCTCTGTATTTAATAAGATGCTGGGAGGAGGGAATTTATCTTATTCATTTCTACTCACATTCTTCAGAATGGCAGCATACTGAATCATCTTCCAACGATGTCCCACTATCAGCACACATTACTTTCACCTACAATGAAGAGTTCAGGTGCTTAAAGCAAGCATGAAAAACACTCTGTGGTCTAGCTCACCATTGACTTCTACAGTCTCACCCTGGCCATGCCTATGAACCAGTCCTGTGCCCCAGACAAACCAAGGTATTGGCAATTGCTGAACATGTAGTTCTCTTTCAGAGCTCCTTTTCTTTTCCCTCTGCTCACCTTACTCCCTCCAATTTCATTTCCTTCCCCACAACTACATATCACCTTGCACACCTTACAGGAGCCTTCTCACTTTGGAGGGCACCCATCACGCTTTCTCTCCTCCAGAAGACATTTCCTGAAAACTATCCCCTGGCTCCTGGTAAAATTGACTATCTCTGTCCTTTTCCTTCCCAGGGACTCCACTGAGCGCTCACCAATAATACTTCAGTAGTACATTTTTCCCCATGTGGCTATTGGCCCCTTTAAAGCAATGGCCATGTACAAATTTTCTCTGTATCCGGAGTCCAGCAGAGGGCCCAAAGCACAATAAATGTGCAGTGAAAGGGTCTAACTTATTTTCTTGTTAAGTATTTACTGGCAACCTATTATGTGCCAGGGACTGTTCTAGAGGCTGGGGAAATGGTAGCAATGTAGTCCAGACATGTGCCTTGCCTCCAGAGAAGTGGTCAACTAATCACTCAAAAATGCTCAATTAGAATTATGACAGGTATAAATGAGAAGTGGAAACAAACCTATGAAAGCCCATTCGACATAGTGAAGGAAATAAAAAGAACCTCCCCTAAAAAAAACTGATATTTGAAGTGAAGTATAATTAAGTCATTTGGTAAGCATGGGATCAGGAGAGGGCATAAATAAATAAGGTCTCCAAAAGCCCAGGGCAGTGTACTTTCTCTCAATTCTGCCTCAATTTCCCCATTGTGTATTCTCCCCCCTGGGTATATTACACACAATAAACTCAATAGCCCCTCCAAGTAAGAGAGTTGACAGTTGACTGGAGAGTTGACCACAGAAGTTGACTTTGTTCTTCCTTCCTTCCTTTTTTTTCATTGTTTTCTCCCTCTTTCTCTCCTTCATCACTTCCTACTTGGTGGTATGTTTAGCCATACCTACTGTGGGCCAAGTGCTGGGTTAAGTACAGGAAATACAGGGATGACTGAGACCGATATATCCTAGCCCTTGTGGAGCTCACAGATGTGACACATACCTATGGGACTATAGTCAGGATCACTCAATGAAGAAGACCCAGTTACTGTGGAAACGTGTAAGAAGAATTTCAATCTCATTTATGAGTTCAGGGAAGTTACATTACAACCACATCCTAAGGATAAATAGGAGTTGTCAGGAGAAGAGTTAGTGAGCAAACTTTTCCAGGATGAAGGAATGGCATTTGCAAAGACCTTGAGGAGAGGAGAATGCCCTATTAGAGGGACTAAAAGACAGTGGTCAGCCTGGCTGGAGAAAGTAAAAGCAGCCCCTGAGGAGGCCAATAAGACAGACCTGCTCATGCCAGCCTAGTCAGCCACAGTAGGTCATTTTTACTCATCCCAAGAGCAGTGGGAGCGATATACTCCTGAGAGCCCTCCAACTGCTCCTCAAAATCATGTTTTTACCTCTTAAAAAGCCCTAGCAATAATCCACAGAAACCATTTTCTTCTTTTTCCTGTCCTCTCCCGCCCATGCCTAGAGTGCCCCACCCTAGTTTTTCCCCTGCCTCCATCAACAGGGCATAATTGTTAGGAGTCCAAGCCTGGAACATTGCCCTTGGAGCCTGGGGTTGCAGCTGACACTGCCCACCACATCCCTGACCCAAGTGTAAATCAACCATGAATTACTGAGTGAACCTTGTCCACCGGCGGTGACCTAGCTATGCGGTCACAGTGGGAGAACTGGCCCCTAAAAGTAATCACCCCTGCCCTTTGAAGAACAGCTGAGTCAATGGCCCCATTCATGGGCCTGTCCACCCCTCCCAGGTCTCCTTCCCTCCAGAGATATATGACAGGATGTCCACATATGCAGCTGTCAGTGGAAAACCATGCAGTGGGTAGGGTAGATGGAAAATATCTTCCTTTTTGCAAATTTATGGAAAGTAAATATTGCAGTCCTCCCCCAAGATGCTAAATATAGCAGGTAACAGATCCTCTTTTAAAACTAAAAATACACATTGATTTTCTTCATACAGAAGGAATAGCAAAAACACAGGTGACAGACAAATCTGCTATAATCATCGAATATTGATTAAAAGACCAACTCTTTCTAGCCAGACCCAGAAACCACCCATGCAAAGGACAGAGGCATGTAGTTTTAACCCAGAAAGTAGTACTAACAACGAGGAGTTCACGCACAGCACATTCCTCCAGGGCTCTAAATCCCATCCCACAGTATATTCCTCTTCCTTTCTTCCCTAATGGCAAATCCATTTCCCTTTGTACTTGCAACTTTTAATCTCAGTCCCTCCAGGCATTAATAGTGCTATTTGATGTTAATGAGATAAAAATATAACTTTAATAAAGATTAGTAAACATTATTCCATTCCAGGATTTCTGACTCAGCATTACTGAGACTTGGGTCAGGTCATTGATGTGAGGGCTACCCTATACATTGCAGCATGGTCAGCAGCATCTCTGGCTTCTACCCACTAAAGGCCACTAGCATCCCATCCCCTTTCTACCCAGCAGCTGTGACAACCAAAATTTCTCCAAACATTGCTAAATATCTCCTGGGAGACAAAATTGCCCCAAGTTGAAAACCACTAGCCTATTCTCAGTCTGAAAGTCGTGTTATCATCTCCTAGCACCTCAATACTGTACAGATCACCTTTCTGCTCCACACTGCTGAAACATTAATCCCCATTGCCCCCAGTTGAAGCCTTCTAACTAGATCCAGTGGTCTTAT
The DNA here is from genome assembly GCF_014824575.4 of Sturnira hondurensis. Lineage (NCBI taxonomy): Eukaryota > Metazoa > Chordata > Mammalia > Chiroptera > Phyllostomidae > Sturnira > Sturnira hondurensis. The sequence goes on along the minus strand of NW_028083079.1, from coordinate 1,824,740 downwards.
ATTCTCTTCAACCTCTCTTCTGCATCAGAGATTTGGGGGGGCTTTTGTTTCTTTGCTTGCTTGTTTCCAACTTCCCCTTTTAGGTCCTTCTCACTTAGGAGGCATGTAGCGCAGTGATGAAGGCATGATAGACTTTGAAATTAAAAAAGGAACTATGTGTGAATCATAAAGCAACTTACCATATTTTTAGGAGTATAAGACTTACCAGACCATAAGATGCACCTAGGTTTTAGAGGAGGAAAATAAGAAAAAAATTTTGAAGCAAAAAATGTGGTAAAATATTTAATAACCTGTGACCCCGCTCCACTGCCACCACCCCCATCCCCACAGTGAGCCAGGTAAGCTACATTTGGACTATAAGATGCACCCCCTTTTTCCTCCCAAATTTTGGGGGGAAGTGCATCTTATAGTATGAAAAATACGGTAATTATTTTAAGACTTGTAGCAACTGATGTAAGATCTCCGAGCCTCAGTTTTCTCAGTCACATGAAGAAAAGAATATTTAGCATTTAATGTTATATCAAGAATTATATAATGTAATGTGGGTACAGCACTTTTCTGAGCCTGGAATGTAGTAATTACTTACTAAATGGCATTTGTCATTAACCAGGCTCACTGTTATTCATCTCCATCATTTAGACGCCTCCATCCCCTTTTTCTTTCTTTTTTTCCTCCATCCTCCTTTGCAAATTTTGCCTCCTTTCCTGCTTACCTTTCTTTTTATAGTCACATATTTACTTAAAATTAATGCATCTCTAAATCAAGAACTTGCAAAAAGTTGCTCTTATCATTAACATTTACCATGAAGTCTTACCCTCTGTTTCTAAACGTCTAGAAAACTGCTGCTTGAATATAATGAGATTATTTGTCAAAAAGCAGACAAGCTCAGATGTATCAAGGGTAAATTAAAAGATCATTAAGAGGGAAGGAAGAAACATGAACTGTTCCAATGATACAAATGAGGTCATTATTCTCAGCAAAATAAAGAAAATATTGAACCCCTTGAGGGGTAAAGTCAAGATTTTATACAGTCAGAGCAGCTCTAGAGATGCATTAAGAAACTGTTGGGAATCTGAAATAAAGAATCCTGATGAAGAAGGGTATGATGAAGAGTCATCAATCTAACCAACCAACAAACATTTACTTTTAAAGTCCAACTGTATATAGATGTTTAAGTTGCCTACAGTATTATGTCATGAGCAAAGTGCTCTCTCTATCTCAGAGTGGAAACAAGTACCAAGGAAGCTACATTTAATTGATATCATTTAAGGGAGAGTTAAAGGATGACAAATGTTAGACATTACAGAGATGGTTCAACTGGAAAAGGATTTAAAGGAGATATGGCCATCCTTTTTAAAGGAGATATGGAGATAAAGCATCCTTTGATGCTTTACAAAGGATACTCCTGAAGCAATGGAAGAATAAAGTTGGAATGTTGTTTAAGGTTGGTCCTTTCCACAGCATCAGGGTTTAGAGACTAACAAAGCCTTTTTCACAACTACCTTATCAATGTCTTAACAGATAGGAAGTGGAGTCAGGGTTCATAGATGAAGCTTTTGAGTTGGTTAGAGTTTTGCTGAAACATGAACTCTGACACTCACTAGACATTTGACGTTGGTTAAAGGGCTTTCCCTAATTTAGCCTGTTTTCTAATCTGTAATAGGAGAGGATGATGCCTACCTCCTTGGGATAGTTAAAAACAAGTTAAATTAGTTCATTTTTAGTCTGGTCTAGATGGAGGCATAGGTAAACATGCTTTGTCTCTTCACATAACTACAAAAAAAAATTACAGCTGGACTATAAAACAAATGTCACCTAGAACCGTCAGAAAATCAAGTTGTATAAAAGTCTGACAACCAAGGATTTAAAGAAGCCACATTCATCCAGGAAGGTAGGAAGGTCAGAGAAGTGAGAGGCACAGAGAGTCATGGAGCTGCAAAGTGGTATGGAGAGGCAGTGGAACAGGTGGCCCCACATTCACATGTGGTGGATAAAAATTGGAAGGGTTGCTTCAGGAGCAAGAGATCCCAGCCCCAAACCTGACAGCCCAGCAGCCCAGGGGTCCAGCACCATGAAGATAAATTCCCATAACTTCTAGCTGTAAAAAGCAGTGGGGGTTGGGTCAGTGGAAGAAACTGCTGAATTCTCAGGAGGCTCTTCTTAAAGGTCCCACACGGACTTAGGACTTAGGCAGACCACCCTGCTCTGGGATTCGGTACCAGGGCAATAGCTGGAAGAGTTTAAGTGTTATATGGGGAGAAAGTGAAGTGGCTGCCAACAGCAGGAGACAGCTTCCCCCAGGCAAACCTCCAGAAGCCAGGCATTGGCATTGTCCCCTCTCTGAGCCCTCCCCAACAAGAGCCACAAAGTGGTGACACAGGTTGCCTCACCCTGGTGATCACCTCAGGTTCCACCCCCACACAATTTACAGGTACACTTTTCTACAATAGGCCACACTACTAAGACAGGGAGTCAAAGCAGCTCTACCTAATACACAGAAATAAACACAGGAGGCTGCCAAACTGAGGAGACAAAGACACGTGGCCCAAATGAAAGAACAAAACAAAACTCCAGAAAAAGAATGAAACAAAACTGAGGTAAGCAACCTATCAGATGCAGAGTTCAAACCACTGGTTATCAGGATGCTCAAAGAACTCACTGAGTGTGGCAACAGCATAAAAAATACCAGGCAGAAGTGAAGGTTGTATTAAGTAAAATAAAGAAAAATCTACAGGGGAACAACAGTGGAGGGAATGAAGCTGAGAATCAAATCAACAATTTGGAACATAAGTAAGAAAAAAGCATTCAATAAGAACAACAAGAAGAAAAAAGAAAACAAATAAACAAACAAACAAAAAAACAAGGATAGACCAAGGAGCCTCTGGGACATCTGCAAATGTACCACATTCAAATCATAGGGATGCCAGAAAGAGAAGGGAAAGAGCAAGAAATTAAAAACTTATTTGAAAAAATAATGCAAGAAAACTTTTCTAATTTGGTGAAGGAAATAGACACACAAGTCCAGGAAACACAGAAAGTCCCCAACAAGTTGGTTCTGAAGAGACACATAATAATTAGAATACCAAAGGGTAAAAAGAATCTTAAAAGTAGCAAGAGAAAAGCAGAGAGTTATCTACAAAGGAGTTCCCATAAGACTATAAGCTGATTTCTTAAAAGAAACGTTGCAGGCAAGAAGGCACTGGCAAGGAATATTCAAAGTAATGAAAAGCAAGGTGTCAGAGACATCTACAACCTAGATGTCATTCTAGACCAATCATTTAGAACAGGACAGATAAAGTGCTTCCCAGACAAGGTAAAGCTAAAAGTTCATCATCACTAAGCAGTTATTATAGGAAATGTTAAAGGGACTTTAAAGAAAAAAAAGAAAATCAAAACCATGAACGTTAAAATGGTGACAAATTCACAACTATCAACAGCTGAATTAGAAAAAAATAAAAACAAAAACAAACTAAGAAACAACTAGAACAGGAACAGAATCATACATATGGAGATCACTTGGAGGGTTATTGGCTGGGAGGATAACTAGATAATGGGGGGAAAGGTGAAGGGATTAAGAATCATAAATTGGTAGGTACAAAATAGACAAGGGGATGTTAAGTACAGTATAGGAAATGGAGAAGCCAAAGAACTTACATGCACGATCCATGAACAGGAACTGAAGGGGGAGATTGCTGGGGTGAATGGAGGTGCTGGGTGAAGGGGGGCAAAGGGGAAAAATTGGGACAACTGTAGTAGCATAATCAATCAAATATGTTAAAAATTGGTTCATTTTCATAAAACACTTGGCATAGTATTTGGAATGCACCAAATGCTCTGTAATTGATACTACTTGTTTTAATTATACTAGTAGGAAATCTTGCGTAGAGTTGTGCTAGGAGAGTAGATGAAATTCAAATCCCATTGAGCTTTGTACCCTCTAGCTCCCTCCTGCAAACAATAAAAATATAACCAAGACATTGAAAGATCGGGACTCCAAGTGGCATGGTGGGTGAGTGGAGGGAAATCGTTCTATTCTTTTTCTCTGTTGCCTATTCAATCACATTCTGCATGTTAGTTCTCCTGTGACTGGATGTAATACTGAGTTGGCTCGATGTATATTCTGGTTGCTCTCCAATAATAACAATATCCTCTGAACAGCCTCAGTTCAATGATTAATATGTCCAATTCTATGGAATTATCACAATTGTAGCTTGATGTATGGTTTAAGTTTCTTTCCTGAGATCAGGCCTATAGCAGGTGTGGTGCTCATAGTTGCTTTCCCTTTGTCCTCCACCCCCTCAGGCTGCCTCTGGCTCTTCCAGCATTGAAGTGGAGAACTGGGAAAAGAAAAAGACCAGGAAAAGTCTCCCTTTATCAATGCTGATATAATCTGACATTAGTTTCCTTTGGGCCTATGGAGGATAAAAACCAAGTTTGAGGGATATTCAAAATTGATACTTTCTAGTGGCATGCTTGTGAGTTCATTATACAAAGCCCACTATAGCTTCCAGATATCTCACATTCCATAATCTACATGTGAGCCATCTACAACTTCTTTGGCCTCATTGAGATTGTCATACTGGGGTCCCAGGACCCACCCAGAAGTCCATTTTGCAAACAGCATTTTTAGGATGATTCTTATCCTATTCTTTTCTGGTGACCACCATCTGGATCATTAGAAGCATGTACTTCTGTTCCAGTGAACTCCAGCAGAACAAGTCATTCCCAATAAAACTGCTCATTCTATCTACCAGCTGAACAGATATTGGGCATGATTTTTCTCCACTCGGCTTTGACAGGCAGGCATCCATAATCAGCCATTGTGGAATGAACTCTCATCCCCTCCCATGTTCAAGAGGCCACATCTCTAACAATGCTTTCCAATTAAAAATTTTCTCATTTTTTACATCTTCTCTTCATTCACTTTTGTACCCTGCACGTGAACAGTGCTCTAATGGTTATATAACCTTTGACCTTGTCCTTTCTAAGTTGGCACTGGTCATCTAACACCACACTCCAGACTATGGAATTTGTCAGCACTGTATTTTCTGAAACTAATTCATGAAAGGTTCATTTTAAGTACCTCATCACAGAAGGCAATCTTCCAAAATGCCAAAGTCACCACTGCAAAGTCTTATAGTGCCCCCAAAAGTTGTGCTGGAAGAGAGAGGGCAGAATGCCAACCTCCCACCTTCTGGCAGACCAAAGGGAGGGCTGAGTGTAGAGTGGGTAGAGGACTCTTTCCAATCTGTGTGCCTTTTTCCAAAGGGTGAATGACTAAAGATCTCAGATCATAATCTCTTATTTTTTGTATTTGCATAACTAATCTCTTCTAATATTTTTCTTTTTTTCCTGAAATACATATCAGAAGGATAATCATTCATGGGAGGCACAGTCTAGGAAGGGCTGCCGAAGCCTCACTTGGCACTTAACACAAGGTTTCATGAAAAGAATTTCTGCTGTTCCTTTCTGCAGAGCTCAGGACAGGAAGGGCTGTATAGCAAAGAGCACTGGGACTTTGGAGCTGGGCAAGCCAAGGGTCAAATTCCAGTTCTTTCATTCCCTTGCTAGCTTACCTGGGGAACTAAGCTTAATATTTATTCATGCATTACTAATTCATTTATTCTATTCCCAAGTATTTATTAAGTACTACTATTGCCAAGTACTCTGTCACATTTTGAAGATGGTGAACTAGTATAAGAAAGCACCTACTCCATATTCTTCATAGAGTTTATAGTTATCATGGCAATATATCAGAACCTTGGGTCCAATGATAGAACTCTTGAAAGAGGAACATAGTTCTCCTTAGTTATATATCAGAATATTTCTTACATATAAGTATATATATACGTATAATATATGTAAATATATGTAATATATGTAAGTATATATAAGTATATATACACCCACACATACATAATATATTATATATATATATATATATATATATATATATATNATACACACCCAAACATACAAAATATATAATATATATATATATATATATATATATATATATATATATGGGGGGTGGGGGGGTGTATATACTTATTGGATCCAAGATATTGGGTTCAAAATATTGGACCCAAGATTCTGATGTGTGTATATGTATATATAATATATATGTATATATACTATATAAATATGAAGACAGAAGTATATCCCACCAAATGTGACGCCTATTGACTTGCTGATGACCTCTGAAAAGGTTAAATGCATAGGAACCTGTTGTATTTTGAATGCCCAGGGCGCACTGATGTCGATCGCGTATGAGAGTTGTTAAGCACAGCAGAACTCACAGTTGTAACGTGTTTCCTGCAACATTCTCCTTTACTGTTGAGTATGGTTTATTGTCATGTGGAATATTCTTTAAAAAGCATAATACATGTTTCCTAATTTCTAATCATCCTCTCTTGTTCTTCCCTTCATAGATTTTCATTTTAACTTAATTCTACTTGATTGCTAGTCTACTGTTTCCTTAGAATATCCTCTTTGATTAAGAAGAAAAGTCACAGATACATACATTTTTGAAGCCAGTTATTACCCATATGTCATATCTCAGTGAAACCACAGTCATCCTATGTTGGCCATTTAAAATATAAAGAATATTATTATTATTATTATTATTATTATTATTGAATTTAACATAAAATAGAACCCACTCTGAAACTAAAGGAACTACTGAACTTTATTTTTGTTGAAGGAAAAATTTTTAAAATTTTTATTCTTTATTTTTTATTATTATTATTTTTATTTAATTCTTGTTCAAGTACAGTTTTCTGTCTTGTATTCCCAGCCCTGCCCCGCCCCTCAGGGTTCCCCACCTCCCTCCCATTTCCGGCCCCCACCTTAGTTATTGTCCATGTGTCCTTTATACTTATTCATGTGAGTCCTTCCCCTTTTTCCCTGTGATTCTCTCCCCTCTCCCTTCTGGACCCTGTCAGCAAGTTCTGTATTTCAGTGAACTACTGAACTTTAAATAAAAATTTCTTTACAAAAATAAAAAATCCCCACTAAAGTTAAAGGAAAGAAAATATTATTTAAAACATTGAGAATGGAGACATTTTTTAAAATCATGTGCTTTTACCCTAAATAGTATCTCTTGATTACTTGCTTTCTCCATTTCCTGATTTTGAATATTATTATTCATTGTCAAGTTTTGTAATACTTTTCCACTAGGGAAAAATAACACTCAGTCATTAATATTAATTATATATGTAAATGGATTTAATGTTCACCACCAATCCTTTTTACTATGGCTTGTTACTCCTGATTTTTATTTCATCTCTTTATTGGGTGCATTTTTTTGTCTAGCATCTGTTCTTTTAATTCCAGGGAAGGTTTATGCTGTTGGTTGAATTTCTGCATGTTTGAGGATGTAGAGCTGTTAGCATAACATTCCAATGAAAAACTGTAGCTGGATATAAGATTAATGAGTCCAATTTCCTTTCTTCCAAACTTTATGGAAACTCCTTCACTGTCTTCTGGCGTGACACATTGCTGTGGAAAAACACAAGGCAAGCCTGGACTTTTTGTTTCTGTATTATTGTTAGTAGTAGCAGCTGGAGTAGTATTAGAATATAATAAATTTACTAGAATCTGTGCTCATCATTCTATATAAAAATTTCTTGGCATAGGATGCAGTGGTGTTTCTTTCTATTAAATCATCTTTCTTTTATAAAATACTTTCTTACATAATCTTTTAAAGCATCATCTTATATTTGACTGTTTTTTGTTGAATTTACTGTACTTTTGGAATTTTTCCTGTGGCTTTTACCTCAGTGATACTTTAAATTTTTTCTTTGCTTATTTCTTGGGTTCTTCTCACCTTCTATGACTTAATTTTACTAACGGTCTTGCTTTTCAAATTATAAATCATTATTTTTTATGCAAGAGAGACATCAACGTACCTGATTTCCTTGATGCTATTGGGAACTGGAAAATGATATGCTTGAATCTTCCTCCAGTAATGTATGTTCTCTTTGTGTTTTATTCCTTTGACTATTGAGTATTTTGCATAGATTTTTATGCTCATTTATTTCTGATAGTTTTTTGAACCTGCCAAAGTATTGGTTGAACAATATTGTGCATGATAAGGGTGCAGAAGTAAAAGAGGGGAGGAAAACTCTTGAAAGTGGTAGACTTTTTTATTTTACTGGTTTTCCAAAACACTCACCAGATTCCACATTTCCAGGGCCACAAGCCTGTGTTCATTCTTTCTGTTTTAGGTGTTTAGGAGGTCAGTTTGGCTCCCATAGAAATTCTGTATGTTCCAAGTCTCCTGATTTATGATCTGATGATCACTGTTTTCATTCTATACTTCAATTCCTTTTTTTTTAAAAAAGAGATAGAAAGACTTGTAAACGTCATTGTGGAGAAACCGCTTCCTGGCCAGTGGCTTCCTACGGTATTATCTCTCTCTTCTTCCATGGCCACCCACCACCTCGATTCTCCGTGGATTCCACTGTCTTAGATTTTCAAGGATCACTCAGTGGTCTTTTCAGGATTGTGACACTTCTAGGAAAATCTGTCCCCAACTTTAGGTCCAGGGAATCACACTCACGATCTTGGCATTCAACCCCTGGCCACGGACAAGATTTCACAATATCACATAGGAACATATCAAAATTTGTGGTTTGGGTTGTAACTATTTTCACTTTCACTCAAGAGAGAGTAAATTTTACTTCTTCTGTTTGCCTTTCTTTTTATTTTTAGCATTTTCAGAAGGTTTAAAGGAAAGATTCTCTAATCATTAAACCAAAGTCTCTTCTTCGAAGGTTATGTTGCCCTTACAATCCCCATTGCTGCGCTTCCAGTTACAGAAAAGCTGGAATGATGTAGGAGGGGGTAGGACAGCTTTACCTGTGATGACAAAAGAGAAGATAGAAGCTTGAATGTGTCAAGCTGGTTCATTCCTTCTTTCTATGAAGCTTTATATTTGCTCATCCTCCTTTAGTGAAGGCTAATCATTTTAAAACACACATCCCCTCGGCCTTGTTTAAAATAAAACTTGAAAGAGGAGAAAATTGACCTAGAGTTAGTTCACAATGCCCCACTCCATACTTCGGACAAAGTCTAGTATCCTATCACGTAGAAACTGTAACTTGCACTACTGTGGGAGCTCCTCCTCCAGTGCCTAGTACAAGGCATAGCGCACGGAACTCTTCCAACAAAAAGCAATCAAGTGAAGCAATGTAGGAAACTCATTGTAAAAGATAAATCCCTTCTTTTCAAAGCTAAAGCCCTCTCTTTCCAAACCTCTCTCTCCCTTGCTACAGCTTTCTCAGAGAGTTCCCCTTTCCTGGAAATAAACAAGGCAGTAGAATTGGATTTGATTTATAGCATCCCGTGAAACAGGCACAGAAAAACGGTTTCCTTAGATCTTCAGTTTAAAGTCTTTCTTTCTTTTTTCCATTAGAAAAAAAACCTTCAACAGTCCAGTCTCCCCAAGGCCTGAAGCAAGCAAGAAAAAAAAAACTAAATGAGAAGTTTCAAAGCACTATGTTCAGAATCTCCATCCCATCTCTGGAGGCAGCCCCTGGAAAACGTGTGTCACCTTTTTGGATACAGCCATCCTTCCTCCCTTTTTTCCCTTCCTTCAAGGCCCTGGAGCAAGCTTTGGGTGGGGCATCTTGACCCCCAAGAAAGACCAGCTGCTATTTTAGGGACTTCATGCTTCGAAGGGTCTAATTCTAATTGGGTTACATGGTAACTACAAACTTAGCCACAGGGTGTGACGGAAGGTCAAGGGGAAGAGCTTGGACTTGATTAGGTACTGGAAGGACAACTGCCTGATTTAAATCTGCTATTTTCTAGGCATACTTAAGACAAATTACTTAACCTCTCTGAAACTTCATTGTTCCCATCTGTAAAATAAGCTTAATAGAATCAATTTCACAGGATTATACACTCATAATAATTACTGTAGTTTCTACCATAGAGATTAAGCGCTCCGTAAGTGCTAACACATATGCAAAAATTACCATATTTTGCCACTTTTTTGCGCAAATTTTTTAGGGAAAAATAAGGATGTGCATGAGTAGTGCCTGAAATGCCTTGTAATCTGTTCCTGTGTTTTGTCATTATTTGTTACATAAAATTTCTTATACCATAATATGTTCAAACATAAATGCTAAATTTCCTTTATAATGCAAAAACAAGCATCTAAATCTAAATAAATAAATAATAACAATAAGTAATAAGTAATAGAATTAAAACATTAAAAAGAACGATTTTTTTCCTGAACATTTGGGCCAAGAATGTGGGTGTGCATTATACACAGGAGTGCATTATGCACAGCAAAATATGGTAACTCTCTCTCTCTCAGTCTTTCCCTCCCTCTCTCCCTCCCTCTCTCCCTCGGGGGTAGGCACATGCACACACACATACGATGATTGCTCACTGGTACCAGCCTGCTCTGTGAAGTTGGTTATCTAGTGCCATTGCTTTGCAGGTGATGAAAGTGAGGCCCAGTGATGTTAAGTACGTTTCCTGAGATAACATACGTAAAGCTGTGACGTTTATATTTGAACCTGGATCTCTGATTCTGAAGCTCGTGGTCCCACATGCTCTGTCATTTCAGTCAGCCAACGTATCCCGAGTCCTCTTCCAATCTCACACCAAAGTCCACAAAAGAACTCACATAAGATCAATAAGAAGCCATTGCTCGGAAGCCCCATGTTGACTAAGTCACTGGATAGCTCTGTGGACTCATGCAGGAGGGTCCCTTCCCTTGAATTCCTGAGCAGAGAACTCTAATTCCTTACTTTACTGCCTCTGTGAAGGATTCCCTGACTCTCTCTCTCCTGCAGTTCAGAAACAGTCCTGTTCTCTTCTGTGGTCCCGAAGCTCTTTGTCATTTCTCAATCTCAGTAAGTACTTCTAATTCATAGGATTCTTGTTTTCATGTGTCTGTCACCACTCAGGAACCAGTTCCTCAGAGCAAGGACTGTGAGCTCTTTGTACATTCCCCACCTGGCGCCCAGAAGAGCACAGCAAATGCATGTTGAATGAAAGATCATACAAACAGCTCCATTTTGGCAGAAAGTGGTCACATAACAGATGGTGGGCCAAGCACTTGCCATGTATTCTCTGATTTAATTCTCATAATCATCCCATAGAGTAGGTTCTCTTGTTGAGCTCAATTTACAGAGAAGAAACTGAGCCTGAAGGTGATAAAGCAGTTTGCCGTGATCTTATTTGAATGGCAGAGTGAGGAAATACACCAAATTAGGCCCTGAAGGGTATGCCTTGCTCCAGAATGAATGAAGACACCAGCTTTATTGTGACAGACACCATCACTTCACTGCAAGGACCACCCACATACTTACATGAAGGTGCGTCGGCACTGAACAGCACCTCGCAGTGTGGGCCACTTCTTAGGGTCAGTGTGACTTTTCCATGCAACATTCCCTTTGTTAATACACAAATTTCCCTTCTCTGCACCCCTACAGGAGCATCTGTGTAAACCCTTGTCAGCTACTTCTTTAATCAAAACTAGGAGAAAAAAATGAGGTCAGAAATGGGTTTCAGGAAGAGAAATGGCCAGAATGGGGGACAGAATACTGGAAGGAAGGCAAAGGGCCATGGAAGGTTTGAGGATTAAGGGCAGTTCTGGCCATCCCCTGCTGTGTTTTGGGCAGCAGATCCTGGGGCTGTGACTGTCAGTAGCACAGTGAGCAGGGCTGGGCCCCTCCCTGTCTCCTGTCTGTGTCTGAGATCATTCCCCAAGTACACCACAACCCGACCCTCCCCCCAGCCCGCCCCCACAATCCCCCCCCCCGCCACCCCCTCCTCAGCTCTCCAGGGATTAATCCAGTCTCTCAGGAAGGCATTGCCCCAGCCTGGCTCTGTCCCCGGTCCCAGAGGCTGAGCCAACCTCAGAGCTGACTCAGTTGTCCCTTCCTTTGAGTTCCTTCCACACTGGGTATGGGCTGGTTCTGTGTGTTTCCCTTTTTCCTCTCACTGCAGAGTCGGGTTCATCTCTGCAGCCCAAGCACACAGCACAGGGCCCAACACAGAGGCGGTGCTTGGTAAATGCCTATTAATTTAAGAGGCACCAGTGTATGGGGCAAAAAGCACAGGCTTCAGAATTAAATGGGATACTAGTTCCGCCACTTAGTCTCCATGACATCTTTGGAATTTATGTCTCCCCAAGCCTCCTTTTCTTATTTACAGTTGAAAATAATTATCTGATTCGGTATTACTGTGTAGATTATATGAGACACTCCGAGTAAAAGTAGTTTGTAAACTGTAAAGGGCTGACCAATAAGTAGTTCTCATTACAATCAAGTAATCTAATATTCCACTACCAGAGCTACTATTCTTATGTCTTTCTAAGCAGAGACCCATCTTACAGGGTTTGGGTACACAAGCCTCCAAAGGTAAGCAAGACAAAGATTTGACTTCTGGCTTCTGAGTGCTTAGAGGTGGCCCCTTGAGTCATCATTATAATCTACTGTATTCATTTACTATTCATTCATTTATTTATATTACTGCATTCAGAAAAGATCTTTCACTTATTCTTTTCCAGGCTGGGACAAGTTGAAGAGATACCACAGCAAGCAAAGTAGTTATTGTTTTTGTTTCTTGATGCTTATAGAGACAGGCATTATACAAATAATCATTAAAATATTTTACTGTAGTTGTGATGGCACTGAGAAAATGGGAAGGACAGGAAATCAAGGGACTATATGATGGGGAATGATGTGTGTGTGTGTGTGTGTGTGTGTGTGTGTGTGTGTGTGTGTTAATGGGGGTTGGATGCAGTGCCTGGAGACAGTGAAAACTCTCCTGAAGAGAAGTCTGTTAAATAGCCTGAAGAAGGAGGAGGACATAAGCAGGTTATGAAGGCATGGGTGTGGGAAGGGAGGCACAGGTAATGAGACAAAAGCCTTCTCCAAAGAAGGATCCTGTCCTCAGGGGCAAGACCAGTAGGTTGGAAAGCACTTGGCTCCTTGGAAGTCCTTTAGGGGACAGGCAGGAAAAGATCATTTCTGAGAAGAGTCTGAAATCTGTCTCGCTTTTTCCTTTTGGCCTGTACTGATTTTCCCAGTTCCACAAAAGGAGGAGGGGAAATAAAGAGGAGGGAGAGGAAAGGAAGACAGACAAGATGGACAAGGAGATGAAGAAGAAGAGGGAGAGAAAAGGGGAGAGAAGGAGGGGAAGGATGGAAGAGGAGGAGCGGGAGGAAGAGGAGGGGAAGGAGGAGAGTTTTATGATTCCTTACAACGAAACAGCACTATTCCTTACGGAATTTAACGCCCCTCACCACCTGGGGTCTCTGTCTCAATGGCGACCCTGCTTCACTCTATCTTTTGAGCTAAAGAAAGATGGGAATTATCCCGATCTCCCTGCTTTTTACATTCAAGATCCAATTACTGCTGCTTCTGCTGGCCAATTCTATCAAATCTGATGCTTCCCCCTTCCTATAGTTGCCCTTTCTGCGGTAGGCCACACCCTCAGCACCTTCCAACCCAATTGCTAAAATAGCTTCTCCACTGATCTCCCATTCATTATTCTCCCACGAAACACTTGTGACTGACATTCGTAAAACCCACGTCTGATCATGTTCTCCTCTCTTTAAAATCCTTTAATAGGAGGTTCTCATCCTTAAGAAAAAGCCTAAACTCTTCTCCTTGGCACCTGCACTAGCTACAACATTTGCAGGGCTCAGTGCAAAATGAAAATGTAGAACTCCTTGTTCAAGTATTACTAGGAATCAAGACAGCCATAGCAAAGTGTTAAACAAAACACAAGGTTTTTCTAACTGCAGGGTATGTGCAACAGCAGAGGCTGCATGTCCAGGAAACGGACTTCCCCTGGCACTAATGGCCCCGCAGGAACCAACCCCTGGCATCTCTTCAGTGCTACCCAAACTACCTGTTACTCCCCAGCAAGCCTCGCTGTCTGTCATGCTCCTTTTATGCAAATGATACCCTACCTAGACTCTCTTTTCCTTCTGGTTTAACTACTTCTTATCTATCGAGATTCCAGATACCATTTTCTTCCTATTCTGCAGGCTATCTAGCCAAATTCTGAGTTCCCACAGCCTTGACCTTCCCTTGCTAATAGCAGTTATTGAAATCCACTGAAATCATTTATTTCACATTTTCTGAATCAGATCTTGACTTCTCTGAAGAAAGAGACAAGGGCGTCTAATTCTAAGCCATGACTGCTCGATTTTGATAATTTCTGATATGTCTCAAGGACTTGTTTAGTACCCTAAAATAACTGCTAGATAATTTATACACGTGATCTCAGGTGATACATATTATTATAGCGGAAGTAGCTCATCCAAGATCACAGCTAGGAAGTGGCAGCCACAGTGCTCAGGAAGAAATCCTTCTGATCCCCAAATGAGTATGATTAATTCATATGTTTTATCTACCCTCAAATTTCTAGGCAAACACAGAATGTGGTAGTCTTATTTATAGTCCTATAAAAAATGTCCTAATACTTAGAGCCTGTGAATATTACTTTATTTAGCAAAAATAACTTTTACATATGTAATCAAGTTAAGGACCCTGAGAAATTATCCTTTGTGTTACTTGGGCGGGCCCTAAATTCAATCACAAGTATCCTTTAGGAGAGGGTTCAGAAGGAGATTTCAGACAGAAGAGGAGAGGGCATTGTGAGCATGGAGATGTAGATTAGAGTGGTGTAACCACAAGTCAGAGAATGCTGGCAGCCACCAGGAGCTGGAAGAGGCAAGGAGCTGATTTTACCCCTAGAGCCTTCAAAGTGCTGACCCCTTGATTTCAGCCCATTGACACAAGTTTGGACTTCTGGTCTTCAGACCTGTGAGAAAATAAATTACTAGCCAAGTTTGCAATAATTTGTTACAATAGCCACAAAAGCTAATATAAGATAAATGAAGTTTTATGTAGAAGAGTAATTACATGTGTGGGGAGAGAAAAATGAATGAATTGTACAGTGGATGATTCTTGTCAAGTGTTCACACGAATACACACACACACATGCACACCCTTTCAGTTTCCAAGTTAAGCATTGCCCTCTTTGTACATATGAAGGAATTGGGGCTAAGGGTTTAAATGACTTTTATAAACTCACCAGCTAATGGGAAAAGGACCTAGGGGTAGACACCATGCCTTCTGACTCCTATGTTAACCTGTTTATGTCTTCCTTAGGAAAGAAAGAAAGAAAGAAAGAAAGAAAGAAAGAAAGAAAGAAAGAAAGAAAGAAAGAAAGAAAATCATCTTAAAAGGAAGAATCCATCAGTAAATTTTCTACCTCAAATTTTGAATGTTTGTTTTACTACACACCTCTGTCCAGCTCAAGTACACTCCGTGGGAGCACAGCGCACAGGTCTCCAGGTGGCACAGCTATGAAGCCCGAAGGGCAAGGAGCACCCCTTCTTCATGGATTGCTCCTGGTCCCCGGCACCGCCTCTGGCACCTAGCTGTACTTGGTGAATGTTTGAAGAAAAACAAGTTAACAAAATCCAATGCCTGACTCAGTAAAACTTGTGATTTAGTGCCCCCTTTTTCCATTTTATTATGAATTTGGATGCCCAAGACACTGAAGTATTAGTAAAAATTATTTCCAAACAACTGGGAAATATTAGCCTGTAGTAGAGTCATGGCTGTGCCCATCTTCACTACTAGCCAAGAGTGCCTTGACAGGAGAAAATGCGTTGCTACCTCTCTGTGTCCCTCATCTTATGGGAGGGAGGTGCTTAATGAACTCATATCTACTGTAACTATAGACATGATAAGACCCCTTTCTCTACTGTGAGCAGGCAAGACTTCTGTGTTTTGGGGACACAAATCTGACTGTGCTCTTCCTGTAACTTGGTGTGATGGTTCCCACTTGAATATAAGTAGCATCTCCATCACTGTATATAATTGAGAGCTAACTCTGGCTTCCTCGGGGAGAAGTTACATATGGAAGATTCATGCCTTTCGGGTGTGAAGTTCCTAGTGGAAAGCCTCTGTTAATTTATAGGAGGTCATAAATCAGCAGGAAAAGAAACATTGGCTCACAATCCATGGAAGGAAAAGGCATCCTCCAGGCTGAATTGCAAACTGGGCCACAAGCCTAACGATGATTTAAGACCCTGGGCTCAATGATCGGCCCCTGGCTGATTTGGATTCCTTGAGACTTCTCTGTTTAGGCCAGAAAGGAAGGTTTTGCACTGACTACTGATCATAAGTGACAGGCACACAAAATTTTCAGCTAACTATACATCACTGAGAGCGCCATGTCTGCCCAGAAGAGTGATGCCATGCATTGCATCACCGACAGTGACCCTGCCAATTGGCTGCAGCCATCCTGGTCCCTTGGGCCAAAGCTTGTACTTGTAAAGGACGGCTCACATTTAGACATTGATTTAAACCTGGAATTCTTAGCCTTGGCCAAGATGTTTAGACCACTGTTCTTGTGGGTGAGAAGCAAGGAAGAAAACAGGTGGAAATAGTCTATGACTTGTTCAAGGTGGTGGTTACCCAAGTGTGTACAAAAGTCTAAACTGATCTAACTAAATACTTCAGAACTGCGCATTTGTTGTATGCGAAGTTCTAAGGAGAAAATGCCAATAAAATTATTTATGGAAGTAAAAAAATGGTCACTTAATTATTATAAATGAATTGCCTGACAACATCACCAGTAGAGTTTGCGATTTCTGATCAGGGAAAGAAGTCATTCCTGACTACCTGTTATTATAAGCCAAGATCTATGTTAAATGCCAAAGTTAAGAAGTCCCTGCCTTTCCAGGGCTTCTGGGACAGAGGAAGAAGTAAGGCACATTAACAGACAATTATGATATAGTCTGGAAGGGGCTGTGATGGGCAAAACATAGAGAGGGGCTGTGGGAGCAGAGGCGACTCATTCAACCCACTTGGAAGTCAAGGATAGATTTCTGAGGCATGAAGAATGAGTAGAAGTTTTTCAGTTAAAGGTTGGGGAGGGCAACTGGAGTAGGGAAAAGAGCTTTAGAAAAAAAGAACAGACTGTAGTACAATGTAGCAGTTTTGTGTGTTGTGTGTGTCTGTCTGTGTTTTAATTATGAGTGGCTGGGGTGGGAGAGGGTTGTTGGATGAAAAAGCATGAGGTTGGGAAGGGCAGTCGATGAGACTGGAAATGTTAAGAAACAAATTTTTTCCAGATGCCACTTTGTCTCAGCTGAGCTAAAGTAAAACAGCCTAGAGGCTTCTCCACGTGGGAACGGGGAATGTTATTTTGTTCTATTTACCCATTGACTTGACTGAATAAAAAGTAATAAAGAAAGCTGTATATAGGGGTGAGTGAGCTAGATGGAAACTGGGAGACCTGGGTTCCAGATGCTTCTCTTTTTTGAAATTTGCTGTGTGATTTTGGGCAGGTCTACACCTCTCTGAGCCTGTTTCCTCACTTGCCAGCTGAGGGTAATGCTAGCTACTTCAGAAAATTAGAATGATATGCAATAATATTGAGAAAAGCCATTTGGATGGTATAAAGGGCTCTTTAGAAATACATTTGCTTATAAAGTTGATGAGATTAGGAAGCAGTTTACGTATAAAATGGAATCTAACTATATGAGGTTTTTCTAACTTTAAGTTTGATGGTCCTGGTAGATGTCCCTGTGAGTGTTCCACAGGAAGACATTAATGGACATGTGGCTGCCAGAGTGGAGGCAAGGAGACGTCAAGCTGGACTTTTAGAGAAAGTAGTATGAATACCCAAGGGAGGAAAGAGGCAACATCGGGAAATGTGGTCTGCTCAAGGGCAAGGGCAGCGAATGGTTTGTGGACTTGAGGAGTTTTGTGAACTCCCTGCAAGGCTCTTCTTGAAAATCTTCCCAGTGTGGTGGGACATTGAAATCGTGTCACGTCCCCTGCTCTAGGGCCTTCACATGAAGTGGGAGGCAGGGCTATAATTCCCTGGGCATAGTCCGAGGGTGGGTATAGCATTTGGCAGTGCAGAGCCGCCCACAGGATATTAAGAGATGTTGAGTGCCTCCCCTGTGCCTTCACTGACCCGTCTTAATGCTCTGTTGAGACTCAGATCCTGTTTGTAAATGGAAGATACCCAACCCTCACAGGGGTCCCCCATTGCTGTTCTGTGGGAGCCATCCAGTCCCATCCAATTGATTGATTTCTCCGGATACACCAGGGGTGGTCCTGGGGGAAGGGGGTCTTGGCAGGATATCGCCTCATATTCTCAGTTCATTTGCCACTGTGCCTTTGCCAAGTTTTGCTTCCCATTGCATTTCATCAGATCATTCCATAGTCTGTCTCCTTAAGGCACATTCAGAGAATCTGAATTAAGCTTCAACCAACCCCTGACTTTCCCCAGAATGCGTTGTTAGGGAACTCGCTTCAAAAGCAGCCTGGGCTCTGTCCCAGACTCCAATCACTCTTTCCCTTCTCCTCATCCTCTTCCTCATCATTCAATGAATCCTCAGTAGCCCCTACTTTCCTGGTCACTGGACAAGACCTTGTATGTCCTGAACAGCTATGCCAAGAATCTGCCCATCATAGCCCTTCTTTTCTGCTCCCTGCAGCCATGAGACTTTTGTTTAATTATCTCTGGACTTGGCAGCATATTTTAGGGAAGAGCATACGAGCTCCGGTCTCCAGCTTCCCCTGTACCAAAGACAGGACCCTCGGATAACAGGGCTACTATAATGCCTCCTGTCAAGTGCCCGTAGCCACTCAAAGCAAATCCTTCTCTGAGACAAAGGAGAAAATTAACTTGCAATATCTTACCCATAAGTCATACATTAAAGTGAATGGATTGTTTGTTTGTTTGTTTCCACAGCTTTCTCTAAGCTGAGAGGTTATGAGCAAACATTCTCTGAAACATCAGCAAGAGCTTTCATAATGTGTCTATTTGAGCATTGGGGGGCATCTACCTATCAGAAATGATCGAAATAAATCCCCCTCTCATGAGCTATCTCTGTCCCCCCAGCTATCATAATAGTCCAGACCACCGTTAGTTCTTACCTGACCCACAGAGTAGCACCCACATATTTTATAACCCTGTAATCCTTCTTGGCAGCTGGAGAGACAGACGCTGCAAAAGTGTACACCACATTTCCCCTTCTTCTGCCCACTTTAAGATAAACTGTTCAGTTCTGCCTACAACGCCCAATGGTTCTGTGCTTGCCTACCTGCACGAACTTGGCTCCTAGCGCTCTTATCCCATCCCCTGTGCCCCAGCTGGTGCAGGACCCTTTTACCGTAGTTTCTCAAATTCCCAAACCTCCTCCCTCCGAGGAGCTCTGACAGTAAAGTTTCCCTTTTCATGGGATATTCTCCTTTCTGAGTTTTATATACCAGGCTCCCTTTTGTCATTCAAATGAATGATCTTTAGGGAGGCCTTCCTTAGTTACTTTACATTCCAGACATGTTAGGTTGAGCCACATGAAATTGCTGTTTTGTAGGTTGAACATTGGAAGTTTCATAACCTTCAACCTAAAAAAGCTGCAGGCCTATTTGTCTTGCCTGAATGGTGAGTTTTTCTACATGCTTGTGTCGTTCACCTGGTTCGTATATAATGTGCAGTATTACCTTACACATAGTATGTTTTTAATAAAAGGTACTTGCAGTTGCTATCACTGTTGTTACAGTCGTGGTTGCCACCCATCCTCATCCTCATCATCATCATGCTAAACCATGAAGGAAGACATAAAGATGAGGAAAATGTGCAAACACAGGAGACCTGAACATTAAACTGGTTTGAGACGACATAGGACACAAAAGGTCTGAGTGAGATGGGATCTTCTATTGCTGGGAAACTGACCTTAGATAAAGCAGTATTCCTTTGGAGTTCGCACAAGGGTTGGATTTTCAAAGTAGACTCACAAGAAGCAAATAGTCTACCAAGTAGCAAGCTTTATCAATAATTTCAAAGCTACAAGTGACCCCAAGTCAAGGGAAAGCAGGGAGAGGCCCAGGACTGCCCACACTCCCTCCCAGGCACTTTCCCACCATATCAGGACTGGCTCTAACTCAGATTTTACATATAGGTTTCTAAACTATGGACAAAAGTACATCACTTACATGAAAGGCAGACATTTGGGTCTTGAAACATCTTCATTTTTTACTCCAATAATTACATAGCTTACACAACATTTCTGGGAGTGCTGAGCCCCGTGAATCTGCAGATTCCAGGTTTACTTATCATAAGCAGCCCTAAACTGATAAGGTACATGCTCCTAAAAGTACTCCAAAGATAAAGACTCACCACTAATAAATACCATCCATAGTTTCCCCTAGAATTCATAAAAGCATATTCACAAGATTTACTGGATTACATTACTTCCTCCACCCTCAGCCATTCCCAGGAAAGAAAAGGAATGTATTACAGGCCTGTGTAACCCTTTCCTTCCCACTTTTTTAGGCTATAGTTCTCTCATCTATAAAATGAATATTTTGATCACCATATCTGAGGACCTAAAGGGTCCTAAATCTCATGAGTCCATGATAAGTGAGGTGATTTCCTATCACTACATAGACCAGGCAGAAGCTACATTCATAACATATAGTAAAAGGGATGCTCTACCAGAGGGATTTTTAAACTCAACTTGAAAAGTTTCTTCCTACTCAGATCACTGAGTGAGCAGGGTATGTTGGAAGAAGGGTGCCCTCTGGAGTCAGAGCGGCCTGGGTTCAAGCCTCAGCTCTAGAATTTAGCAGCTACAGGTCTTTGGAAAGTAGCACAATGCATCTAAACCTCTGTTTCTTCACCCATTAGTTCATAACCATGAGTTTTAATGAGATAATGCCAATCAACACCAAGTACACTGACTGGTATAAAGTAATTGACAGGGGTGAGGTCATTCATTCATACATGCCATTGCATGCATCTACTATTGCATAGGACCTTGCTATCTGGAATGTCCACACTGAACAAAAATTATCTGAGACAATAGGCATTAGGCCTACTCTCATGAAAAGCACGGATAAATCACTAGCTATGCACACCTCTTTCCATGCCTACCATGTTGCCTCTTAGCTTGGATTTGTTGCACACATAGCCTCCAGACAGAACTTCCTCAACTACAGAGCTGAGCCACTCCTTTGCTTAAAACTCTCCAATACCTCCAGACTGCTTTAAAGATCAATCTGATGCAATTCAACCCCTTGAGCAAGGCTCTCAGTGACGAGGCTATCGTTTTCTTCTCATTGAACCCCCAGGATTAGTCAGGGTAGATTAAGTACGGGAACAAACAGTGCCAACATTTAAGCAGAATAACACTCTAAAAGTGTGTTTCTCATTTACGCCTCCATCTAACTTGGGTTAACTGAGAGAGGGCTGATCACCATGGGCAATAGTTCAGAGCCCTCCTTTCCTTTGGTCTTGTGGGTCCCCCTCTGCCTCTGGATTCTCAGAATTCTGTCTGCCAGAATATAGGGAAAGAGAACAGATTATTCATGGAAAGATTTATGGTTCAGATCTGGATGACATGCCTATCACTTCCTGTCTCATTCTACTGGCCGTAAATGAATTCTGAATACTACTTTACCTAACCACAAATGAGGATGACATATTAGATGTTGCTGATCATTAGCTTTCTTTCTTCTATTCTCTTACAACTGACATTGGAGCAAATCTAGACTGCTACACCAAAAACCACCTCCGTGCTTTTGACCTTGCTGGCCTCTCTGTCAATAACACATTAGCAGAACTCCTTTTTATCCTTCAGCTCTGTTTAAGCATCATCTTCTCTTTAATTCTTCTTACACTGGGGCCCTTCCTTACCCAGAGATAAAGCTAATTGCTCACCCTTCTTAGTACCTCTAGATTTTGCCCACACTCACTGTCTTATAGCTTTTTCATATGCTTGCCTCTTCTCTAGAATTGCAGCTCCTGAGCAGACGCCTGTGCTATTGCATCACTGTGTCCCCACCATCCTGCACAAATCCCAGCACTGAGTGAGCTGCTGAGAAGGAAACTCCAAAGGTACTCAGTGTTCTCAAAGAAACAGGGCTGAGTGTTACAAGCCAAGTTTAAAGTCAGACCACCTGGTTTTAAGACTGACCGGTTTGTATAACCTTAAGTTGCTTACTCTCTGAATCTCAGGCACCTCATCTGTACAGCCAGAACACATTGTCATGGAGAACTTATGAATTAATGGATTTAAAGCTCTCAGTATGGTGCTTGATGCCCACAAGGAACACTCAATAAAATAATGGCTATTGCTATTATCATATCCTTCTGACCTATGTCATGAATGGGAAGGGAAATGCCCTCCCCTGCTCAAAGCAACTTTGAATTAGGGCAGAAAACCTAGTGCTACAGACACGTGTGCCCCACGGAGTGACTCAGGCAGGCCGAGGCTTTGGTGAGCTCCCATGGCCCTGGAAGGGTTCCTTGAGTGAGGTCTGGCAAGGGCAAGGAGAAGCTGACAGAGTAAATGATTTAGTCTGCTCAGCAAAGTAAACGTGGCTCCAGAAAGTCAGAAGACACTCAGAAGGAAAGCTCCAACTGCCACTGGGTGGAGGAAATTTTTTTTTTCCAAATTCAATTTGTTTTCACTTGAGCTGCTTCGTTTCATCAACACAGCTCTTTGGAACATTGGCTAAATTCCCCCCAAAAGTCTCCCTTTTTAAGTATTTTTTCCCTCTCCATTTTCCCTAGTTCCTCAAATGCAATAAAAATTAAACACTTGGAAACCTAGTCCCCCAAAACACCAAGTCAGTGTAGGTATAGCCAGGGATGTGCTTTCAGATTGATTGGTAAAGATGGGACTGTAGGTTTGGATACAGAGCTGTTGTAAGCGGCACAGTGACTGCAGTTAAATCATTCCCCCAATGGCCCTGCAGTTGACAAATGGCCTTCTCTTGACAAAGACCCCTTTATCCAGGTTGGCCTTGAGTGAGGCCCTCGGGGCCTCCCCAATTCAGCTTCAGGAGGAAGGAAAAGGAAGGGAGCAGACCCTTGTCTACAGCAGCAGCACAGAAGGTTTCTCAATCAAGAGTCCGGGTTGCAATCCATTCTCTGTTTATGCATCCGGGTAATGGTCACTCACACCATTGCTCCACCAACAGGACCAGGCCAGGGGCCCTAGGCCGGAATGTATTGGGGGAGTATCATTCTGTGTCACCTGGAACTTGTACAAAAAGCAAACAATAAATTAGAGAACCCTCCTTGGGCTGGCCCACAGAAGATTCTGAAGTGCTTCCAGTTTAGAACCAAGTCGGGACCAGCACTGGTTCCTTCTGAGTATAAACCACCCCAGTGTTATAGCTTCAGTCCTCTCTGTTGGATAGGAAGTATATAATGTCAACAGCAGAAGACTACATAAAGGACACTTTTCTTTTTTTTTTTTTTCCTCTGCTGCCTCCTCACCTTTTTTGTTTTCATAAGAACTTGGCATGGGCTGATAAATTAAGCAGATTTTTCCACACAAGCAACATAAGGATTCTTTGTAAACTGCATGCAAGTTACATGACTATGGTGGCCTAGTTTAGGAAGATAATTTTGCTTAAGTTGTTCTTCTATGTTGTTAGGTATTTAATGCCTATAGACATGAAAAATCTACAAAGAAGTAGTAAAAGATGAACACTACGGTTTTACTGGTATTTGCCAGGAGACCATATGCTGTTGTAATCCTTGTACAATCCTGTAAGGTGTCTTTGTTCAGAGAAAATTGAAACTCCTAGAAGTTAAAAACTTTGTTCAAGATCCTGTAGATAGAGTGTGGGAAAGCCATAAATCAATCAGATTTTGGCTTAGCAACTGTGAAAGTCCCCTTGCACTAGTAACTATGACTCTCCTTGCCTCACTGCCCTCTTCTTCAAAACTAAAACAACAGCTTGATCTGCCTCCTGAGGTGGTTGGAAGGATTAAATGAAATCTCTTTGAAGGAATCTATCTATCTGTACCTTTTACATGGTTGTATATGAAATTCTACCCACGTAGAGTCTGCAGCCTCCGTTGTTTTGAAACCAGAAAGTCAGCATTCATGCTGCCTGGCACTACCCAGCCAATGAGTAGAGACAAGGATTGAATCTCTGTGTATGCTTTTTTCAGACAGCTGGCTATCTGAGAAAACAACAGGTAATGTACCCTAAAACCCACCTTAACCTCTTATCTCAAACCAGCCTTTTTATAAGAAGAAAAAAAGCGTAGGTAAGAGGTCTGTAAAAAAGGTTAACTAGATAAGAGTTACAGTCTGGCTGCAATTTTCCTTGTACTTCTTTATCTGCCAATCTACAATTTTTGTCAGGAGAGTTCTCTCCTTTAAATGTAGTGGCTCAGATACCATCTTGATGGCTTGCAGACCCTTTGGAGCATGAAGGTTGAATTGCTTGTCCACCTCCATAGAGCCTCATGAGTCACCATAGGTCAGGCATTCCAGGTCTTGAAATAACAGCTTTCAGAGATTAATCACTTAAGCCTATCAACTATGACTAAGGCTAAAATCGTTGACTCTTGTGTTCCCCTGACAGTTTGAAGCAGTTCAAGGCAACAAAGCATGGGGAGCCAGGTCAAGGGGAGAAACAGAGTTGCCCCTGACTTCCCCACACACTACCCTCACCCTGTTTAGGCTGGGAATTAGCTCTGTCACTGCACTAACCTTGTTCACAGGACTAGATACAGGGCTTGAATCTGAGACCTCTTCCAGTGGCTACTACGCAACTGCTTTTCGTTATATGTTGGTTGAGATATCAAAGGTATCTTTCTGACCTTTCACATCTCAGCAAAATTGGCCAAATTCCCCAAATGTGTAGCCAATGGTCATTCAAAATCTTCTCCCATACTTCAGCATATTCCCAGAAACCCAGGAGTCTCTTGACTCTAAGAGTCTTATTTTTAGATGAGTATCTCTGTTCTATTCCATTAAGACCCAGCTGGGGAAAAAACCTATTTTTTGAGTTTTTAAACTATCCACTCAGACATTTGTGAGAAGAGTAGACTTTATTCAATACTGTGGAGAGGGCCTCCAAAGGAGAAATCTCTACCAACACCATAAAAACGACAAGGACCAGAACGTCACTAGTAAGAAACAGCCTCTGGCCACCTCAGTTTCAAGGTACTTCATGAATTTCATAGCAGCCTTTCTCCATTTGGCTGGTGTCTCTGTTTTCTTCTCCTCACCCTCTACCTTTTTGTGTGTGTCTCATTACTCAACTCCCTTTATTTTATTTAAGGAGGAAAATGGATCAATCACACTCCTATCCCATGGAAAGCTCTCATCCACGATCGTTTGGCATCTGTCAACACCCACACCTTAGAGATCTCACCAATCTCCAGAGGATTATTGAGCTCCACCCACCTTTTTTCCCAGGAGGCATTCCAATGCTGGTGCTAAGATCTTAGATACCTACTAACAAAAAGTCTCTACCACTTATGTTGCACCAGGCACTTTTCAGCACATCATATTTAGGAACTAATTTCATTCTCGCAACAACTCCCTGAAATTGTTATTTTTACATTACCATTTCACAGATGGGAACTAAGAGGCAGAGAGGTAAAGCAACTTGCTCAAGGTCACGTAGATAGTGGTGGAGCCCTGATTCGACTTCTGACAGTCTGGTTCCAAGGTCTGTGCTGTTCTCTGCTAGGCGCTCATAAGATAGAAAGATGGGAAGCCCGATGTTTTTCCCTCCCAACTCACAGCAAAATAAAGGAGTGTATTTATTTACAAAATAAATGAATGTGTAGAATATGAAGCAAAACTGGGGTTTGGGAAAATGTATAAAATGAAAACAACAAAAAGTAGGCCAGAAGCTATCAGGGTTTTTTTGTTTTTGTTTTTGTTTTTAAATATTAAGCTCTAAGAGGGTAGTTTCAAATGGGACAGAGGAAGCTCTGGGGCAAGCAGTCTTGAGGAGCATTGACCAGGCTCCAGGAAGTTACATGCAGGGTTTACACTGGGTCAGGGAAGGACCATGTTTTACATCCTATAATCTGTCTTCCATACCTGCAGGAAAAACATCATGGCCAGGGTACAGCCTACTTCACTTTAGAGTCCCTTGGGAGGAGATGAAGGCTGTCGAGGCAGGAGGAGAGAGCTCTCAGTTACACAAAGACTCATGTTGCTGAAGGGGGTGGGCCCCTCTTCAGAGGAGCAAACCCAGGAAATTTTCTCTTCCAGGTGATCTTTGTTTCCTGCTTGGAAACCACCATAGTATATCCACTTCTGAACAATGATGTCTGTCATAAGCACACCCCTCTCTCATCGAAATTCAGCAGAGTGGGTAACCAGGGCTGGGGCTTCTTAACAAGTTGAGGAAGTTAGTGCTCTTCCCCAGCTCCCTTTTCTAAACATTTTCCTCCTGAAAAAAACAAAAGTTAAATCATCCTCAACATCCAGACCTATTCTTACAGAAAAGTAAGAAAAATCACTCTTGATTATTTGAGTCTTTGACATTTAATATAATTCAAAGATCTATCTTGAGGAATAAAGGTCTCGTTCACTGAGTGTTTCACCTTTTCCATTTGGCAAATTCTCATACCCTCACCTTTCTTCCCACCCAGACTAATTGAAAAGTTCTGTCATTAAGCACAATACTTTCTTTTTGGGCTCCAGCATCACACATACACAGAATGATGATAATAACAATACTCTGCTAGGAACTTACTATTTTACTACACCGAGCGGCTAACTGTTGGACAAGTACACTCTTACTGAAGTTTTAAGATGACTCTGAGTTCTATAAAATTACCTTCGTTTTATAGTTGAAGATATCAAGGCTTAGAGAGGGTCCCATAAGCCGTGAATGGAGAACTTGGACTCAACCCAAATCCACCTGATTTTAGAACTTCAATTACTTCACTCTTTCCCTAGTTGAGACAATGGCCACCACTACTGGTGGAGAATGCAGCAGAGCTCATGACCTTTATTACCATCTATCCTGAAAGGCCTCTTACTTGCCCAAAAGTCTCTACTACCCATATCAGCAGCATCGAGTCCAGGAACTCAAGACCACTTAAGTGGAAGCTGTTCTGTCCCATTTCAGGTCATTTGCTTCTAACAACCACTTCTGGATTAGATTTCTTCAGTCTGTCTATACAGTTCTGACTCATCTGAGATATTTGGCTTGTGGTTCTGCCTTATTATCCTCCTCAATACATCCATCTAAAGACCTCCTGTCCTGCTCACTCCTAATTCTTTCAAGATATACCTCTGCCTTTCAGTCTTTCTCCACACTCCACATATTGCTTTCATCTTTGGTGACTTCAGCCATGGATAATCCTTCCAACATCCTGGCTTTTCAGATTCTACATTCTTTATTTCCTATGATCTTCACCTCTCTACTCCTGCCACATAATCTCAGTTCAACAATCCCCGGTACAGACATACCTCATTTTACTAAGATTTGCTTTATTGAGCTTTAAAAAATGCAACATCTTTTTGCATTTTTTACAAATGGAAGGCAAGACCTCCCTCCAGCAAAAAAGATGACAACTTAATTCCAATATCTGCTTTATTGCACTACTCACTTTTTTGCAATTGTCTGGAACTGACCCCACAATAGCTCCAAGGTATGCCTGTACCATTTTACAGGTCTTTCAGGATCTCCAGTTGACAGACCCATCTTCTTTCTCCTCATTTCCCAGAATCCCTTTGTTTAACTTCCTTTTTTATCCTGCTAAGTTGTGATTAACTGTCACAGCAATCACTTTTCTCAAAATCCTCAGTCTCTTGATTTATTTCTTGATTATTTACTTATTTTTTATTGTTGTTCAAGTACAGTTGTCTCCATTTTCCCCTCACCACTCCCCACACCTCAGCCATCCCATCTCCCACCCTTGATTCTACCCCCCTTTGGCTTTGTCCATGTGTCCCTTATACATGTTCCTTGACAACCCTTCCCCTTTTGTCCCCTATCATT
This sequence comes from Sturnira hondurensis, assembly GCF_014824575.4. NCBI lineage: Eukaryota > Metazoa > Chordata > Mammalia > Chiroptera > Phyllostomidae > Sturnira > Sturnira hondurensis. The sequence continues at coordinate 1,796,952 of NW_028083079.1, read as the reverse complement.
CCCCTTCTCCCTCCCCTCTGGTTACTACCAGTTTGTTCTTTGTTTCAATGTCTCTGGTTGTATTTTGCTTGCTTGCTTGTTTGTTTTGTTTGATTAGGTTCCACTTATAGGTGAGATCATACAGTATTTATCTTTCACTGCTTAGCTTATTTCCCTTAGCCTAATGCTGTTGTTTTCCACGGGTCAAGTTGTGAGTCTTATATGAAACCAAAACCTGAATAAATTCAACTTACTATCTTCTCTACACCTGCACTTGGGTTACTGGGTCATTTGGAGTTAATCGATCACTCTGAATTGGAAACAGTCTTAATTCATGCTCCCCGACTTTAACTTGGCCTTTCATAATGCCCAGGAGCCCCACTGCGTCTCGATAAGTGGCGCTTTCCCCTGCTCTGAAGAAGCCATTTCAGACCGTCTCCTCTGATCTCCTCTGTCCTCAAACACATGACCCCCACTTCTCCCTTAGTCTCTATAGGACCTTACTTCCCACAGAAAAATAAAAGGCATCAGTCAAACCTCCCTCAGCTTCCTGCCATAAAGCTCCCATATTTGCATCTTCACTCACCCCCTGCCCCCACACTTGATGGATTGGAAGGAATATCCTTTATCTTGTGGAAAACCATATGCCATTCTCTGGGTCCTATCTCTTCTTGCCTTTTCAGGAATGTTACTCCCTCCCTCCCTCCCTCTCCACTGTCTGCATCCCATGAGGACATGGCACTGCCTCCCATTCCCAGGTCCACCTCCACATTCCACACACATTCTCTCCTCTCTTTCACAGAGAAGTTTCCCTGACACATTGCATCCAATATCTCCATGTCATCACTCCTCCCTCACGCCCTGCACCTGTGTCTGGCTTCCTTATCTTCACACCGCTGAAGCTGCACTTAAAAAATGGGCTGATTATCTTTCTCTTGCTGCCTGGCACATGCATTTTCCATCTTTTGTTTTACCTGACTTACACACTCTTTAGTACTGTTGGTCACTCAGAGCATTTTCTTTCCTTGGCTTCTGGAATATTGTATTCTAGTTACCCTCTTAACTATCTGGCTATTAATTCCTTTCTCTGCCTTGGGCCATCTTGTTTCATATTCCTTGTCTTCTCATTTGATCTCATCCTCTCTTGTGGTGCCTCCCATATCTTCATGCCTTCTAACCCTGAACCTCTATTTCTGGTCAGTTTGCAGTGCCCCCAAGTTTTATGCTCAATGATCTACAGATTGCACTGGGATGTCTCACAGGCACTTCATATTCAACCTTCATAAAATACCTCCCCTCATCTTTTATTCAGCCCATTCCTGAATATGCATACTGACATCTAGTTTCAGTTTCATTCACAGGCCACCAATTACCTGCTTACTACAAGTTTCACCTGTATATGACCCTCTCTCTCGATGGTTGCCCACATTCCCCCACTTGTTTAACTTATATTCTTCCATCTTCCATTCTTCTTCCATTCTTCCAGATTTGCACTCTGGTGTTACCTTTACAAAAACCTTTGCTGACCTCAAGAGCAGGTAGGGCAACCCTGCTCTGTTCACCTACAGCATCTTGTGATTATCTGTATAGTATCAGTTATACTATATCTTAGTTGTTTGTTTAGCTAACTGTTTTACCTTTTATCTAGTTCATAACTCTGTCTTGAACACCCAGCCTAGCCTTTGGAATATAAAAAAGTGATCACCCAATATTTGCTGAATGGGTGATTCATTTTTAAACTATAACTTTGTTTTCTGTGAGTTGTGCAGAGACAAACAAATGTGCTTTACTCAATGAGGTTATGATGGTTCTCTTAAAAGTCAGCTTTATTGAGTTGTTATTTCTATACAACAAAATTCATGAAATTAAACGCAAATTTCAATGAATTTTTACAAGTGTGCATTAACAAATACAGTATCTTAATATAGAAAATTTCTCTCCCTGCAAAAAGTACCCTCTGTCCATCTGAAGTGAATCTCTTTGCCTCCCCCTGAAGCTCCCAGAAGTGACTTATCTATTTGTCACAATAGTGTTGCCTTTTATAAAATTTCATAAAATTTGAATCATACAGTGTGTAGTCTTCTGTGTCTGCTTTTTGTTCACTTAGCATAATGTTTCTGAAATATATCCATTGATGTTGTACATATTAGTAGTTCATTCATTTTTTATTGCAGAATAGTAGTCCATGGTATGCATACACCACTGTTTATTAATTAATTTATCAATTAATAGATAATTATTTTATTTTCCATTTGAGGCTCTTATGAAGAAAGCTTCTGTGGACATTCAAGTACAAATCTTGTGTGTACACATTTACATTTCTCTAGGGTAAACACCTAGGAGTGGAATTGCTAGGTAAATGGTAAGTGAATATTTTACTTTACTTTCTAAGAAACTGCCAAACTCTTTTCCAAAATTTTATGCATTTCCACTAGCAACACTGGAGATTCCAGTGACTGCACTGCCTACCGAAACTTAGTGTCAGCCTTACTGACTGTAGCTATTGTGATGGTTGTACAGTGGTACCTCTTTATGGTTTCCATTTGTATTCGCCTGACAACTACTGATCATGAGCATATTTCTATAAGCTTATTGGTGATTTGTGTCTTCCACTTTGCAGTGTCTGTTAAAAATATTTGCCTTTCTTTAATCAGCTATTTATGTTTTTATATTTCAATTGTGAAAGTTCTTTATATTTTTTAAGGTTTTCGTTAGCTATACTTATTGCAAATATTTTCTCCCAGTCCAGAGCTTTTCTTTCCATTTTATTATTTGTATTTTTTAAAGAGCAGAAATGTTTAAATTTGATGTTAAGTATAATTTGTTATGTTTTTGTGTGTGTAGTATATCAGAAAATTTTTTTCTACCTCTACTTCTTACTGTAGATTTTATTCTTATATTGTCTTCTAAAAGTTTTGTGCTTTGAACTACTACATTTAGGTTAATTTTTGTACAAGTTGTGAAATAGGGAGTTAATTCATTGTTTTTTAGATGGATATTCACTTGATCCAGCATCATCTGTTTAAAGTCTATTGTTTCCCTTATTGAATTACTTTAGCGCTGTCTTCAAAAATCACTTGATATACACAAATGGTTTTATTTGGGAGATCGGTTCTGTCCTATTGATCTCTACCTCTCCTTCTATGGCATACTTTAATGTATTAATTAGTCTATTTGATAGTAGGCATTGCAATCTGGTAAAGTAAATTTATCAGCATTGGGTTTTTATTTCAGAATTATTTATGCTATTATTCTAGGCTTTCTACTTTCTTACCACTTTCAGAATGTGCTAAATTCCACAAAAAAAAACTTACAGGAAATTGATTGAGACTGTATCTGTTGATCTGTTTGAGGATAATTCACATCTTATTGAGACGTCTGCTTTATTAACATGGTATACCTCTCCACTGACTAGTGTTTTTTTAATGTAAAACTTTCTGTCATTTCAGTATACAGGTAACGCACACATTTGGTAACATTTATTCTTAAGTATTCTGTGGTTTTAATTCTATCATAATGACAGTTTTTGAATTTCAAATTCTCATTACTCACTGATGGTATATAGAAATAAAATTTACTTTTTACATATTCACCTGTTATAGCATTGCTAAATCTACTTTTTAGTTCTAGTACTGCTTGTTATGAATTTTTAAAAATAGTATATGTATTCAATTATGTTGCCCCAAAATAAAAGTAATATTTTCTATTTTTTGATAACTACAATCTTGTGTTGTCGGGAATAAATATGTTAAAATTAAAAGGGGGTTTTCTTGATGAGCAGTCAGTTGTGAACACAGAATAATAGCACAAAGAGGCTTATGAGATTAAAGGATTTATTGCTCACAAATCTTCAAGGAGACGAAATGGGTTACCACTCAGGGAGCCATACAGAAGAAGCTCCAAGGAAGTGGGCTCAACCAAGTAGGTGGGGGCCAGAGAAGTAGTGAATACCCAGGAGCAAGTGCCTTTATTGTGAGTCAGGGTGGAGTACAAAAGCAAAAGGCACAATGAGGGTTGCATTGTCACATTTAAATGCCCCTCAGTCACAGTCAGGGGAGAACAGGAAGCTTAGCTTGTGGCAGGGACAGCTTTATCATGATGGTTCACTTAGTCACCTTAGTGAGGTGCGCACAGTCTGTTTGTGGGGATGTCATCAAGGCACCAGGAAAATAGGAAGCTTTAAAAATTTACAGTACCACTTTTCATATTTTTTTGACTATTGCATTGCATAGGTCTCCCAGTACAACACTGAAGGCATGAAACAGAAGTCATCAAAGTAAACATTCTTGTTTTATTCCTGATTTTATGGAGAAGGCATTCAGTCTTTCACCTTCTACTAGTAGAGCATCCTTCTACTTTTAGTGTTTTGAGGGTTTTTTATCAAAAATATATTTTGAGTTTGTTTAAATGCTTATTTTGCATCCATTGGATCAATTCTTTTTTTATTTTGCTCTGTAAGTATGGCAAATTTGTTGTGTTATTTTCACTAAAAACTAATTGGATTTCTGGGGTAAATCTCATTTGGTTAGACTGAGATTTGGTTAAATCTCATTTGGTTATATATTGCTCTATTAAATTTGTTAATATTTGTCAAAGATTTCTGCATATTTGTTCATAAGGAATATTGGTCTTTTTATCAAAATAATGTTAGTCTTGTAGAATTAGTTTGAAAGTGTATTAGTTATTTATTGTTGCATGACAAATTGCCCCCAAATTTAGCAGCTAATTCAGGATTAGCTTAGCTTAGGGATCAGGATCCCTCAAGAAGTTGTAGTCAAACTATCACCAGGGGTAAAATTGTCTGGGTCTGGAAAATTCACTTCCAAATTGTTTGAATTCTCAGTTCATTTACATAGGGAAGAGAGAGAAAGAGAAAGAGAGAAAGACAGAGAGAGAAAGAGGAGGAATGGGTGTCCTAAAGTCTTTGCTCTGAAGGATGAAAGATTATTTAGGGTACACTGTCAAATTCCCCTTTTTCCTATGGAAAGTCAACAGGCCCATCAGGGGGCAGGACTAAGCAGGCCCCCAAGCAAAGGCTGTAGAATAAAAGCCTGAACTGTGATCCAGATGGAGACCATAGAAGGTTCTCAGGGCAGTACTCACACAATAAAAGCTAAGGAGCAGCGAGTCAGCAGGGAGGACTGATCTGACTCTGGGTCAAGAAAGATCCTCAGACAGGAGAATAAGCTGGGAGTAGCAGAACACCCGTGAGAAGGCCCCCAAACATGATGGATGAATTGTACCTCAGTGGATACTAGCCCAGACACTACTAAAGAGCCCATTGAGGCCAGGAAAACTCATCCCTCCAAAGCAATTAGCTTTTTTCCCTCCCTGCAACAAATCCAGATGAGAGAGGCATGTAGGGTAAATGGAGGAATCTAAAAGACTTAGTAAATGTAGAAAGACTGAAAAAAATACCAACAGGCAGTTTAAATTATTATTGCAAACTAAGTTTTAAATTAATATGAATTAATTTAATTTTGATGCAGGGAGGGTGCTGGAAAACTACAGGAAGAGGAATCAGTGTGATGAAATAAACTAGCTTCATTTTCTTTTTATGTCTTAATTGCGATGTGAGTAAATTTGCAGTCTCTCCCGCCCCAAATGTACATATTCCTTAGAGACCTCTTAGAAGACAGTGTTACGATCCACATTTCACGGATGAGAAATAGGGGCTCAGAGAAGCTGGCTTATGTAAATTTATACAGCTGGAGAATTGTGTAAACCGCCTCAGTGTCCTCATAGTTTCACCCTCAGAGCTCATGAAATACCTGTCTCCTTCTCCCATCTCCTTTTCCAGTTTTACTCTGGGGCAGACTTTCTGTCCCATTTACTCATAATTAGATTCAAATCCTCCCCTATGCCCTTCAGACTCATGCTTTAGTTTGAATGCCTTTTTTGGTTGGTGATCTTATTTCTGGATGCTATATTTCGGGTTATGCTCAGCATCGTGACCTACGTCCCATTGGTGAACACTATTCTAACTCCTTTCTCCACACTACTCAGCCCCTCAGGCCAGGTCCCAGTCCATATCCAGAACCCGCCACTCACAGGATTGAAACCAGAAAAGACACCAGCGTTCGGGCTGCCTGTCACTACCAAACCCAATAAGCAATGAGAGTGATTGAATTTTTATGGGAGCTTTATTCAGATGGACAGTGATCTGGGAAGATGGTGGGTTCTCACCCAAAATGAACCATCTTCCCTTTTCTTTCAAGGCCAGACTTTTTATAACAAGGAATAAGCAAGATACCATGAGGTGTTTTGAAATTCAGGGAGGATTAGGTAAAAGAAACTGCAATATTCCTGTTCTGGGCAGTTGGCTGTTCCCAGGGGCAGGTGGTTCTCTGCTGCTCCCTGAAACACAATGGCCTGGATGCCACCACTTGTCCCCAGGCAGTTATCTTTAGTGGTGCCCCAGGAGGTCGGCTGTTTTTCCAGAAGCCAGGGAGGGCCTTGGGGGTCTATCTGTAATTTCTAAAACAAAAGCTTTAACATATACATTACTTGCTAGGCTTATAACTTTTTACCTTAAACTAAAATTTTCCAACTCTTGAGTCCCCTATCAGTATTCTGTCTATGAAGATCCAGACCTCAAGCCAGGAGATGTCTGCTCTGTATGCCCTTAATTTTCCTTTCTTTGCTCTGATTCATAGAAACCTTCTTCATCCCCAACATACCGCATTTATTTAAGCAACTTAAACTTACCTGCTAGGGTCTTCTATGTTTTAATATGTGTCATTTTAACCAAAAGGTATGAGGCAAGAACTAACACTCACAAATCCAGCAGCAGATAAAGCCTTAAGAAGGTATGCAGGTGCTGAGGTAAAGATGTCTGCCAGACTGTTAAAACAGGGCAGTGAAGACAAAAGAGCTCAGGTTTTCTAAGCAGACCACAATATCGACACCTTCTCGTGTTTTCCTGTAGCTGTCTTAAGTAATACTGCACTACAAACAACTTCATAATGCAATCATGTTTAGAACTGTTCTCACCTATGCAGTGCCCCTATGAGATATTGTGATTTACAAGAAATATATATATACATACACAAATATATATGCACACACACATATGTAGTCAAATATATATATACACACACATATATATAGTCATTCACACGACCAAGTAATTATAGTTTTCATGTATCTCTGGTCTCATATATCCTGACTCACAATTCCCAAAACAAACCCTTGGAATTTTATGAGCAGTAAGAATATTAGGAGCATCTTTTGTTATTATATTTGGATTCTTGTTCTCCTTTCCTAAAAAAGCATCAGAGACATACAAGTGAAATGGATGTCTTGTCGTGCATAACAAACCTCTTTCCACCACAAAGGGTTTTATGTTAATGAGGTGACTTTTAGAAAGCACCTGAGAATGGGGGCTGTTTGCCAGGGGAGCCAACCATGAGCCAACTTTTGGTCCCAAACCCTGATTTTCAGTGAGAAAAGACAGGCTGGAGGTTGAATCAATGCCCAGAGCTCAATGAGTTAATCAGTCATGCCAGTGTGATGAAGCCTCCATGAAGCCCGAAAGAAGGGGGTTTGGAGGGCTTCCAGATTAGGAAAACAGAATGCTTTCATGTTGCCATCATGATGGGCCCCAAGGTCCGTGAAGACAGAGAAGCTCCTTCCTTCAGGACCTTGCCTATGTATCTCTTCATCTGTATGTTAACTCATCCTTTAATATCCTTTATAAAAAATTAGTAATCTAGTAATTAGTAAATTCGTAAATTGCTAAGAAAATTGAGTAATTTACTCAAATGGGTTTTCTGGGCTCTGTGAGTCACTCTAGCAAATAATTGAACCCCATGAGAGGGGTCATAGGAAACTGATTTATAGCCAGTCAATCAGAAATACAGGTAACAATCGGAACTTGTAATTGGCATCCTGAAATGGACAGGGTTGTTAAAATCTCCAATTTGTATGTCAGAAGTACAACCTGGGTTTGCAATTGGGGTTTGAAATGGAGGGTGGTTTTATGTCACTGAGCCCTTTACCTGTGGAATCTGAGGCCATCTCTGGGTAGATACAGTCTGAATTGAGTTGAATTCTCAAACACCCTATTGGTGTCAAGTAATTGCTTATTGGTGTGGCAAAGCCTACACACGTGTGCATGCACACACACACACACACATACACACACTGGAACTGGGTCCAGAAGTGCAAAAATACCCTACCAATTTAGAATAATACCAGAACTGCCCTGGCTGGCATAGTTCGGTGGATTGAGTGTGGGCCTGCGAACCAAAGGATCGCTGTTCAATTCCCAGTCAGGGCACATGCCTGGGTTGCAGGCTAGTTCCCAGCAGGGGACGCAGGAGGGGCAACCACACATTGATATTTTCCCCCCTCTCCTTCTCTTTCCTTCTAAAGATAAATAAATAAAATCTTTAAAAAATAAAATAAAATAAAAAATAAATAGAATAATACCAGAACCAATCAAAAACAACATTTTATTGAGGCCAACAGCCAGATTTCTTTGTAGCCCAGTCAATTTATCTTAGGTCTATTTTCGTCCACAAAGAAGTATGCTGAAGACTAATTGAGACTGCATATGTAAAATTCAGAGCACAGTTTCATTTCAAATGTTCTGAATATGGAAGTTTCTTTTCCTTTGAATCTGTGTCTAAGTTGTAGTCTTTTGTTCTACAAGAAGATGGAGTGGATAAGCAACACTAGATTAACCTGTTACAGCAGCCATTGAGGGGAAGTCACTCTGAGTTTCCAGTTTCTCACGACAAAGTCCTCAGCAATTTGGAGACACATACATGGCTTGCATTGGGACTCATGATGTGATCTGTGCCATCAAGGTGAAATTTAGAAAAGACTCTGACCTCTCAGGAAGTGAATCTTCTCTGCCCATATTTTCCACAAACACCCATTTAGGGTTCCTGACTCTCTGAAGCTTCCAGAGACCCCCCAATGCATGCCACAGTTTCTGCCTGTCATGTCCTTGCCTAAGTGATGCTCTGGGTATGAATATTACCATAAACCCCATTTCCAGTCACCACTTCCAGAAAAATTTACTGATTTTGAACCTGAACTATGTGCCCCACTTTTGTAATTCTATAGTTGTATATCTTTACCACAACATCTACCACATTGGGCTATGCACTTATTTCATTCTCTCATCGGACTGTGAGTATCAGGAGGGCAGGCACCATATTTTGCTTGTTTCTGTATTCCCAGTTTGAGAAATGGCACACTTTTGGTGTTTAAATCATGGGTTAGGGAAACCAAGACGAAAAAGAGAAGGATGTAGCTGCAGATGAGAAGAGAAATGAAGATGAAAGAAGTTAAGGGAGAGAAAACTGAGAAATGGAATAATGAAAAAAAAAAGATAGAAGGAAGGGAAGGAAAGAGAAAAAAGGAAAAGGAAGAAGTAATGAAGAGGAAGAATAGAAATTTGATCTTTCACCTTCCTCTTTAGAAAAAAGCCAGCTTCAGGAGTCTACAGCTCTGAGGTCCTTCTTTACCATTAGAAATAGTTAAAAATAGCATTAGATGAGTTTATTGGCATTGGATAGATAACTTTTCAAAAGTTGGAAATGCAGAGTTGGAGTAAAAAATAATAAGGGTAGGTATGGAGGAATGAAATAATAAATTCAGATGTTCCAAAAGCATCCTTCCAGAGACAAGTTTTATGCTATTTCACTAGTCTGTCTGGAAGTGTGACATGGGAAGGTGAATTTATCTAAGGTTCGGAGCCTTAGTTTTCTAAGATACCTGTCAAAAAATGATTTCTTCAACCCGTTTTCATCAGCTTCATATCAGTACCACTTGACAGAGTATGTTTGGCCTCTGGATGCCAGTTGGTTTGTATCAGTCAATACAAACCAACGTGGGAGCTAATCCAAACCACAAAGATAAGGAATCCCAGAGAGTGTTACGTAACAGAAGCTATAGTATTTGCCTGTATTTATGAACCATGTGGGCTTTGCAGAGATAAAAGATGACTCTTTTTAAATTGAATTTTCAAAAACTCTGAAAAATTCTAACAGAGCTTGGGTTTTCCATTCACACCAAATAGTTTTACTCATTTTTGTTACATTGGGTGTTTTCTTTGAAAACACACATTCATATCTTTTTTCCCTTTGCTTAAAAATTTATTCTTGGATCCCAAGCCTATAAGATAAAATGCAAAACAAACTCCTTTATAATTTGACGCTAATTTATGTTTTAGGCTTTATCTCATACTTTTTGCTTTCTTGCACCATACATTCTCACAAAGTGGTGTCTCTTACATATTATAAGAAACATCTGCATGCTTTTTTAATATTATTTTTTCCTAGAATGTTCTTCTTTTCTTTCTCTACCTACCCAATACCCCAATAGTTACCCTTCCGAGAAGACACTCTGGCCTAGTGTACATAAGAATATGAACAGTGAAATCAGTTCACCCAGGTCTTGAATCTTCTTCCTAATCTCTGAATATTATTGGGAAATTTGTGGACACTCCTAACAACAAACTGTTCCTCTCCAAAACGGTGATAATAATACTGACCCCAGAGAGTTGCTGGCATGATCCTATAAAATAATATATTTAAAGGATCAACATAGTGTCTTAAAAATAGTGTTTAATATTATATACCTTATTGATAGTGGACTCAAGACTTGGAAAATTTTAGCTTAAGGTAAAAAGTTATAAGTCTAGCAAGTAGTGTGTATATTAAAGTTTTGTTTCAGAAACTACACATAAGACCCACCCTGGCTTCTGGGAAAACAGTTGACCTCTTGGTGCACTGCTAGAAATTACTGCCTGGGGACTAGTTGGAGGCATCTGGGCCTTTGTGTTCCAGGAAGAGATAGACAACCACCCTCCCCTAGAAACAGCTAACTGCCCAGGACAGTAATGTTGCACCTTCTGAATCTCAAAGCCCACACTGCACCTTGTTTATTCCCCCACTCCCTTATAAAGGGTCTGGCCAGGAAAGAAAAGACAAAATGGTCTGTTAAACGGGTGTGAACCCACCATCTTCTCAGATAGCCGGCCATCTAAATAAAGCGCCCATAAAGATTCAATCTCTGTATTGCTTATTGGGTTTGGTAGTAACAGGCAGCCCGAACACTGGTGTCTTTTCCAGTTACATTATGATATTATTCTTATCTTCATCATCACCACCATCATCATCATCAGTATTTTAAGGCTGTTGGATTAAATTGAATAATTCAAGTATAGGAGTTAGCACTGGAATTAGCACTGACAGATCAATGATGGTAGTTATAACCACCATTATAATAATTCTCATTATTATTATACTCAATGAACTCCACTTGTTATTAATCAACAGCCTTCCTCTGTTATTCTTACAGACATGATCTTTACCTACCTTTAGCATGGTACTTATCATAACATTTCATAATTCTGTTTAGGTATTCCCCTTAGTCTGCAATTAACTCAATGGCAGTTCTTGCTGAAGCTGTCTATGTATCACTAGAACTTAGTACTACTTGAGCTATTAACAGATTCATTTTCAATGAACAGAGTTAATGGTCCATACTAAGCCATCCCTGCTGTTGTTTTGTTTTGTGTTTGCCTCTTCACAGCTATACCGTTTATTTGTTAAATGGCTGTCCAGAGTGAGGAAGTGTGGCCTATGAGAACTCAAATTGGGCAGAAGGCCCACACCATTGTCCTTAATAGCACCATATTCTCAAACTGAACTAGGTAGACTTCCTTAAAAGTCATTTAGAACTTCTAATACCCCCAGAAAGTCCTTGGTTGTAACTAGCAGGATGATTGTGGAAGGACTTAAAGCCTACCCCTGAGTCTTCTCCAAATACTCATTAGCAATTCTGGGATGAGTTCATGGGAGCTCACCACAGTCATTAAATGATTCCTTCAGTGTTTCAGAGTTTGGAACCACCATCCTGCTCCATGGAAACTTTTAGATGAAATTAGCTTATGGTTGGTAACGTTGGCCAAATAGATGAAAGGGGAATAAGTGTATATAATAAATACTCAGCTTTGTGGCTTATAGGAGTAGTCCATGTTTCATCTTCTATCACAAAGGAAAAGTATTAACTCCTTCAAAACCTCATTGAAGCTGGCTTCAGAGCCAAGGTTTAGGTTAGCATTCCATAACCAAATTAAAAATAAGGCCCCAAGATAAAGTACTTTAAAAATACCCTCCAAATAAGTTAAATATCACAAAATCTTAAATTTTACCTCCTGCCTAAACTCAATATATTGTTCTCAATTAGTACTTTATAAGAATTAGTGAGGGATTTGGCATCAGTGAGATCTGATTTTGAACTTTGGCTTTGGCACTTGCATAGGTTACCCATCTGAAGCTAATTTTTCTAACCAATTAAATGGGAACCATGATTTTCATAACATTGTGATAAGGAATAATTGTGATATATTGGTGATACGTTGGTGAAAATTCATACTACAGTGCTAAGGATACAAATAAACATTACTTTCCTTCTCCTTTTCCCTGGGCTCTGAGAGTATTTCTAAAAATAAATTATTATGAGTTTGTGTTGTGAAAACTCCAAACATACACCAACCTATTTCTACATTAATTTGTAAAGATGTAGACACACTCCATAAAGTAGAAGATGGTTGTCCGTGTACACCCATCCCTGGTTTCAGAGGCATTTTGTTGCTGTTATTACAGAAGTATAACATTGTACTGAGTACTTGATGCACATGACTTGGCTCGAATAATGCCTATCAGGCTGACTGAGTGTCAAAAAAGGCATGCCAAGTGATGAGGCAGATTCTCCTCATCACAAGCTCTTAAGCTGCACAATTAGTGTTATGGAAACATAGACTCATTCTTTCTGCAAGTGTTGTTCTTTACATGTGCTGATGGTAGAGATAAAGTCAAAATATGGAGAAATCATAGTTACTGACTATCTCTCATGTGTTCTAAGTCTAATATATGTATGACATCACTAAATTCTCATAATAACCAGATAAGGCAGGCATCCTTGTCATCATTACTATGTTGAATATTATCATTTTATGGAAAATGAAATACTGAAGTGCCAAGATCACCCAGCTGGTGAATACCTGGCCCAGGATTCAAACACATTTCTGTCCTGCCCCAGTGATCACACCCTCTTCCCCACCACATTGCATCTCATTGCACAGGGTCAAACGAAATGGATTAAATACAAGTTCTCTAGATGGGCAGATGATGGACATATTATTTTCAACTTGGAATTGAGAAATTTGGTAGGAATGTGGCATTTAAACTGGTCTGAAAAAGAAAGAGGAAGCATAAAAATACACATTTTAAAATTGCCAAGCATACTCCAAGGAGCCAATTCAGGTGAGATCACAGACCCTGAACTTCAACCAACAAAAATCTAGATTCATTGCCTAGATTTCATCCCAGGGACATACCAAGACTATCAAATAAAAATAATCACTTTTGAGGGAAACATCAGTTTGGTAGTTTAGTACCAAATTTACCTGTTAAAACATAAGGGGGCATCTAAACAATTCATTTTTACTGGCCTGTGTTAGCCCTTGAAGTTTTCCATTTTCCCAGAAATTTTTCTCTTTTTATTCAGATAAGTTGGCAGTAACATTAAGTCTTTAGCCAAAGAAAAGGGACTGGCCAGACCCCATTAGGCTGAGATTTCAATGAAACATCGTGAAGGAAAAGAGAGGTCTGACAGTAAGTTGGTTACAGAAACAGGAAAACATTCACCACTGGGCAAGCAGCTCAGTCTTCAGGTCTGGCTTATGCCTGGCTAGTCAAAGGGTAACATAGTCACTCAATGGGTAACACTGATAATGTTGAAGCATGTTGCCAGTCAGAGAGGCCCAGAGTAAGAAAGCATCCAAGTTAGTTTAAAAGAATGTTGACCTGTTCTCAGCTTGAGCTGCCAACCAGGACTCCTGGGCATGTGGCAATCCAACATCAGCTTCCTGCCTTGGTCGCACAATAGTCCAATGTAGGACAACATAGTTTCTTATATTTTTAAATCCTTTCCTTGACTTCACTTTTTTCCTAGTGTAAAAGTAAAGAAAATTCAATGAGTATTAATAAGAATATCAAGAAAATGAAACTGAACATAAGAAATGGGAAATAGAAGTTAAAAGTTGTCAAGGCACGAGTAGACATTTTTTGATGTAGTGTATTATAAGAGGAAATTAAAAAATGACAAATAAATAGGACAAAACAAAACAATGCATATGCCTTGGAATAGAATTCTGATCTGTTCATTGAAGAGCTAAGATACAAGGCATATGCTAACCAGGAGACAATATTGTATTGGACCCTCTCCTGCTCTGGCATAAAGTTATCATGGAAGGCACTAGTCTGCAAACCCTGCTGTAGCCACAGGGCAGTAAAATGCTTAAGAGTATGTGATTTGGCATCAGCTGGGACTGGATAAAAATCACCATTTAACACCAATGCACACTTAAGAAGTTATTTAAACCCCATAAAAATTAAGTTTTCTTATCTCTGAACCGAATAGCACTATCTATTCTATGCCATCTCGATATACATATAATATCATGTATAAAAAGTGGTTAGCACAATGTTCAGCACACCAATTTAATTCATTGTCATTAACAAATTGTTATTGTAGAAGGTGGTTGAGTTATTTCCTTGATTTATCTGCAGATTTCACTATTTGTTGCTGCTAAGGTAAGTAATCTGAATGAAGAATACCTAGTTGTTTTCTGCTTAGGAATCTCAGTTACTTCTCAGACTGGCACAGCAAATTAATATTAAAAATATAACAGATTGTTTTAAATTGCAAAAAAATGTGCATATAGGCAATATCATTAGAGTATAGACCAAGACAGAATGGGAGAAATAATAGAAGGAACAGTGTAGTAGAGAAGAGCTATATAGAATGAAATTAGAATGTCAGAAGAGATAGTAACACTAGACACAAACCTCTTCCCCCCCCAAAAAATATTTTAAATACAAAAAAAAATGTAGAGGCTGAAAAAATCTCAATTTTAAAAAATCTTAAGTAAAATACTAGCATATTAAAACTAACACTGTTCTGCCCTGGCTGGTGTAGCTCAGTGGATTGAGCGTGGACCTGAGAACCAGAGGATCACAGCTTGATTCCCAGTCAGGGCACATGTCTGGGTTGCAGACCAGTTCCCAGGAGGGGATGCATGAGAGGCAACCATACATTAATATTTCTCTCCCTCTTTCCTTCCCTTCCTCTCTAAAAATAAATAAATAAATATTTTTTTAAAAAACAATGTAAAATCTTTAAAAAAGAAACTCTTAGCAAAGTATAAAACACAGCACATTTTCTTAATCTAGCAGCAAGCANGGGCGACTGGCAGTTCCCCGAGTAGACGACCTGCTCTGGGCCCCTTGGGACCGGGGAGGTGCGCGCTACCGGCGGTCCAGGAAACCGGGGGCCCGGGGGTCGCGCGTGGCACAGCAGATTTTCTTAATCTAGCAGCAAGCAGCTATCCAAAACCTACTGCAAGTATACTTAATGATAAAGCATTAGAACCTTTTCTATTAAAGTCAAAAAAAGATAATAGTATAGTTCACATAATAATCATTACTAGTCTACTGGATGTCCTAACTATGCAATAAGACAAGAAAAAGAAAGAAGGCATTAGAATTGGAAGTTGTCATTACATGTTTAGAGGCTATAAGACTATTGACATAGTAAGTCAAGAAAACTATAAATGAACTAATTAGGCAACAATGAGATCTCAGAAGGATTGAGTAACATACAATAATGTAACATTAAGTATAGTCATAATAGCAAAAAGTTTCTAAAATGCTTATAAATTTTAAAATATATATGTGCAAAACTTCATGGAAAATATTATAAAATGTTCTCATGAAACACACAAACAAATAAAAACAAAATATATGGTGAGCTGTGCCATTTCCATGTATAGAGATGTTAAAAATCACAACGCCATTAATTTGATTCAAATCATCGACATAGTCAATGATATTTCAAACAAAGTTCTATTTTATTTGAAACAAGACCATTTTCCCTCAAAGCTATAAATTTTTTAAAATTCTTTTTTCCCCAGTCTGGATATGGAAGCACAAAGATTAGCCAATTAACTCTGGGAGAAGAAAGATTTTTAAAAGAAGATAGTACTTAAATACCTATTTATTAAGAATATATATGTGTGTTTTAATTATAGAAATTAAAATACAGTGATATCAAAACAGGAAAAAAAGTTCAATGTAAGAGAATTTGAAGCCACTAAATAAGATCAAATACATGTAAGAAACTGGTATATGGCAAGGTGGCATTGTAAATCAGTGGAAGAAAAAAGAAAACTCAGTAAGTGACATGGTTTTCCATTTAGAACTTAATTCCTACATGAAAATAATTAAATAAAATGTAAACATAAAAAATTAATTAGTAGAAATTCTAGGATAATTTTTGACCATGAGATAAGAGCCAGAATTTCTGAAATCTCTTCAATCAGTAGCTTATCGGAAAGCACTAATAAAATTGACTACGTCAAAATTAAACTGTTCTCTACAAAATACTCTATGAAACATACTGAAATGGAAAAATGACAAACTTGGGAAAGATATTTGTGATATATAAAACCAATACAGTTTAGAATCCGAAATAGGGAGATAAATTACATGACAGTTTAAACAAACCAACAATACAACTTAAAAGGGCGCAAAATGAGAGCAGACAATTCAGAAGAGTCAATGAACATATGAAAGGATAATTATCCTCACTAGTAATAAAGGAAATGCAAATTAAAACCGGAGTGAAACACCATTTCACATCAAACAGTTTGACAGGCATTAAGAAATCTGTCAACACCAACTGTTTGTAAAGACATGAGAAAACTGAACACTCCTACCCTGCTGGTGGGAGTGTAAATTAGTACAATCACTTTGGAGAGCAATTTGGCTCTGAGTAAAGAAACTTAAAATGTGCATAGCCAATGACTTAGCAATTTTACTTTAGAGAAGCCTTGCTCAACTGTACCAAGGTACCCAGGAAATTTGTTGTCACACTGTGGTTTGTAGTGGGAAAAAATGGAAATAAGCTTTATATTTTCAACAGAGAACAGGCAAATAAATATTTATCTATTTACTATAATAAAAACTCAAAGTGAATTAATTAGACCTATATATAAAGACATGAAAGAATCTTAAAAATGCAATGCTGAGTAGAAAAAAAAAAGGAGGGGATGGCATGTTGTCAAAAAGTATGCTGTACAAAGTAATTACATAAATATATTTTAAAACAGCAACTACATCTACTATTTATGGTACATTTCATAATAAACCTAGAAAGTTTGCCTGCAAAATTTATGCTGGTGATTGTCTATAAAGAAAGGTGAAAATAGAGGGAAAAGGAGCTTCAACTTCATCTGTAATGTTCTATACTTTTTAAATAAATCAATTGTACGGTGAATAAGTTTTAGCAATTATAGTTGGAGAAGGCTTCCAAGAGAAAATATGACTCTGCCACCAGAACGTAAGTAAGAGGAGAAAGAGATTTTGTTTGTTTTGCTTTCTGTTCTCAGATTAAAGAAGGCACTTAATCACCAGTGATTCTCCTCTCACTGCCCTGGAACCCAGAGTGCTGTTGGGACAGAGGGAAATGCAAAGATGAATTAGATACCACCCAGGTTTTAAGAAAGCTCAAAATGCATCAGAGTAATGGAAATTAGACATCATATGCATGCATCCACATGTGTGTGACATATGTATACACACCACTTACAACCAGAGCACTAAGGTGCCACAAGTGATAAAGCTAAGACTCTTCCAAGGCTGGAAGGATACTACCTTGCTCCTCCAACCAGGGACCACTTTGCATGTCTGCTCAACCCATTCAGCCAGTCTTGTCCGAGGCAAATCAACACTTCAAGTCACTCTACTTACCTGTCTTCTCAAGTCTACCCAAATGCTCTCCAGAGCTACATTTAGTTCTTCACTCAGCAAACATTTATTAAATATACCAGGCTCTTTACTAGGTATTTTAGATATACACACTCTTATTCCTCAAAATAGCCCTCTATGGTCAGTATTTTGACCTCATTTTACAGGTAAAAACACAAACACACACACAGTTTTAAAGTGCCTTTTCCAAAGTTGCAGTTTGTAGTTGATGTTTCTGGAATTCAAACCTAGGTCTGAATGACCCCAAAGCCAAGCTCTGGAAAGAGACCTGAGAATACAGTTGCTGAATCAGCTTCCTCCACAACCACTTCATTCAGAGCTTTATACCAGACCCCAGGAAAAGAACCAAAGATATATAAGATGTGGTCTCTGCTGCTGAGCAACGTGGGACCCAGTGTTGGGCTTACCTCATCAGAGATACAAGAACCCTCTTTATACAAGAAGGTTATAATTAAGCCATTCTACAGTCTCCTCCAGGCTGAAAAAGCCTGCTGCCTTTCATCTTTGCACATAAGCCTTATATTCCAGGCCTGTGCAGTTCCCGCCAGATTCCCACATCCCTTCTGGGCTTGGAGGCCAAGAATTGATCACGGCCCTACAGTGAGGGAAAGATCAGTTACTGTCTCACTGCAGCCAAAAGTTCCCAGTGTGGTATAAGGGGATCCCCTTCTGGGTCCAGCCTAGAGGTCTCAGTGCAATTAATGTCATTTGAAAGTTGCAAGAAGTTAACACCTAAAGCTTGCCTGTTGATGGCCAAGCCCCAATGAATTTTTCAGATGTGCTGGATTATTTCTCCTCATGTGTCCACATGCATGGCTGCTGAGTCCATCTGTAGCAGGAAGTGGGATAAGTGAAAACTCTAAAAGAAAGGGTAGGGAATGTGTCCTCTGAGCATAACTGGAAGTATGACACTCAGTTTCTGGATGTGTTTTGCCTACTAAAACTCTGAGTTTAAGAAAGGGGTTTTTTTTTGTCTGTTTGTTTGTTTTATTTTTTTTGCATTGACCACTACACTTGGAAAAAAATAACCAACCCCTTCATTCCAATGTACCACAGAAGCAATTTATTATAGAACACCCTAGTGTGACATGAACTGTATGTTCTTTAAAAAAAACATAACAGAGAGTTGCCTCAGTGCCAGTTGTGAGATCCAATCATCTTGTCTTCTTCTGCCTGCCTGGCCTGGGTGTTGGGATAGTGGAGTCGGGGCTGTTAGGGTGGATAGTGAGACACATTGTGGTTACTGACATGCAGTGGTAGGGACTGTGGAGGCCACGGTAGGTGTCTGATGCCAGCTTACATCTGCAGAGTCAGCAGGGAGGGGAAAGAACTAGGGGAAAAGTGCATTCAGAGAGCTTTGAGCTATCAGAATCCTCAGGCATCTCCTCATTCACAGGTTTCCAAGGCTGTTAAACAGCAGTGTTGCCCGAAAAACTTTTAAAAATATTCATTCCTTGAGTACACACCAACACTACTGAACCAGAGTCTATAATTGTGAGTGAGCCTGCAGACACATGTTTGGGAACCAGACTTGAGTCTGATACCTTCATGATAGAACTGGAGAAACTAAAGCTAAAGAGGGAGCATGATTTGACCACAGACAATGGCAAAATGTGTCAGAAGTCAGAGCACCAGGGTCCCAGCCCCAAAGTTCTTGAAGCCTCTCTCATTCTCTGTAAACTCATCATTTCCACCTCTCAAACTGTTCCAGTCTCAAGGAATAGTCCCACCAACCACCCATAGCTCAAATCAAATGCTGGGGAGCTGTCTCTTTGTCTACCTTTTACACAGAACACATGCCCTCTCGCTAATTTTTAACACTGGCAAAGTTGGATGGCCTTCCCCTTCCTCACTGCACTTCCCCAGTTCAGCTACTGGAGGAACCTCCCCAGTTCCCTAGAAAGCCACTGCAATAGCTTCCCAAGTGGTGTCTTGGCCTCTGGTCTGGACACCCTGTCCATCCCCCACACTGAAGCCAAAAGGATCTTTGTAAAGCATTAAAACATGAATCTGACCTTGTCACTTGCTGCTTGTTGTCTTTCAATATCTGCCAAAACACAAAGACTTTGACCAACCTTTCATAACTGACCACACTTTTTCATTATTCCCCATCTGTCACTTTTCATTTCAATGAACACAAAATTTCTATTTCCTTATATGTACCATTCAGTTGCATGCCTTCACTCATGAATTTCCTCTTGGGATTCTTTCCCTTCTCTCTCTCTCTCTCTCTCTCTCTCTCTCTCTCTCTCTCACACACACACACACACATACACACATTTTGATTCTATAAGGCTTAAATTCTGTATCCCTTATAAGAAGTCCTTCCTAATCCCAGCTATCTGTATCAGAAATTTTTCTCTTTACCTCTGTAACATCCTATGATTTCCCCATTAATCCCTTTATTAGATTATATTCATATTGTTTTGTATAAACTTACTCCTTTGTGATGTGAGGCTCATAGTACTATCACTGGTTCATTTCTATATTTCAAGAATAAAACACAAGACTTGGCTTATAAGTAGTTAAAGTGTTTGTTGGGCCAAATCAGCATCTCCTGGAATAAGCTGATGGGCCTAATTCCTAATTACACTGCAAGCAGGTGTCTCCTTTTTATGGCCTAGTAGTATTCCATTGTATAAATGTACCATCACTGTTTTATCCACTCATCTACTGATGAGCACATGGGTTGCTTCCAACTCTTGGCTACTATAAATAATGCTGCAATGAACATAAAGGTGTGTATAGTCTTTTGATTCAGTGTTTTGGGTTTCTTCAGATATATTTCCAGAAATGGAATTTCTGAGACATAAGGCAGTTCCATTTTTAATTTTTTAAAGATTCCTCACACATTCCTCACAGCCATTTGTCATTTTCTTGCTTTATGATCTTTGGTGAGAAAAGGAAATTAACATTTTAATAAAACATTTTTTTTTAGATTTTATTTATTTATTTATTTATAGAGGGGAAGGAGAGAGGGAGAGAAACATCAATGTATGGTTGCCTTTTGTGCGTTCCCTGCTGGCAGTTAGCCTGCAAGGAACGGGCCTGCAACCCAGGCATGTGCCCTGACTGGGAATCGAACCGCGATCGTGTGGTTCGCAGGCCCGCGCTCAATCCACAGAGCTACGCCAGCCAGGGCTAATAAAACATTTTTATATGCAAAATTACAGTATACATATTTTCCTTAGATCTTTTAAAAATAAACAGGCTGAATATTGAGGTCCATGGAAGGAAGTCTTCACTTTCATGCATGGATGGTAAGGATTAAGTACAACCCTCTGGAGGGTGACCTGGTAACACACAAAAAAAATCTTAAAAAGTATGTACATTTGGACTTAGCCATTCTACATTTGGGACTTCCCTAAGATAATGATCATCAATCAACCTGTGGTCCACTAGCCAAATCCAGCCTGTTAACAAATTTTGTAAAGTTTGTTTTTGAATCACAAGGGCACCTATTCTGTTACATAGTACCTATGGCTGCTTATATGTTACAAGGGCAGAGTTGAATCTTTGCAAAAGAGACCACATAGCCCACAAAACCCCAAATATTTATTATCTATATTTTTATGAAAAAACCTTGCTCATCCCCACTATAGAGTTATGAAAATATCACTGAGCCACTGATAATTTGGGTCTCTTGCACGGGCCATCCATGTTCTTCTTCAAAGGACAAGGCTTCCACTACCTTGGCCCCAAGCCTGTAACCATGACATGCTTAAGTGTTCAGGCCAGAGCTCTCCAAGCTCAGATTGTTCAGCTCCTTCGGGGGCTAAAGGTCAAGGCCTCCTAGGGGTGCTGTGTCAGAAGCAGCAGTTCAGACATCTGCTTGCCAGTAACGCAGTCTTCATTCCACACTAGGGCTCCTCACGGGGACCTTGTTTGTTTCTCCTTTTTAAATACTCAAAACTAATTCTTAATTTGTTTCCTTTCCTGAACTCTTTGAGAGAATCCAAATCACTATAACAGGCACAATTAAGGTTTGCGAAGCTCATTTCCCCTAACACATGACACAGTTGCCTCTGGTGGTTAGACCTCTTTTTCCATCTGAGGAAAGGGAGCCATGTTACCTCAAAAGTGAATCATTCTTCCAAGAATGACCTTGGTAACTTCGGGATATTTTTTCCACACAAAGAAAAAGAAAAGAAAAAAGTTAAATATTTAACATGGCACCCTTCTATACACGTACTCATTTGATAACGGAAAAAGCTAACAAGGCTATTTCAAAAATAATAACAAAAAATAGGAAGTTTAGTTCATAGGTGGATTTGAGGACTCACTGAGATTATGCAAACAACTAACTGTTATAAACTCTAATGTGTTTCATAGATATAAGATGGAATTATTATTAATAAAAGTTAATATTCCAAGACAAGTGAGGATTGTTCCTCATATTGCAGAAATATCTTTAAAACCTGCAATAATTGTATTTAGAGAATTAAGTTTACCCAAAAGCAAATCACAGAAAAACAAGAAACCATACACACAAATACATGTTTATGTATGCATTATTTTCTCCCCCAAAATGTCATGAATCTTTAATGAACCTCTATAACTAATAAGAAGAGAGCTGTTCTTTTGAACACAGCCCTACCTGTGAGGGGTTGCCACATTTGCTGAACTAGCCCATAGGACCTCTCAGAAAGGCCTGTGAGCATTGCAGCATTAACATAAAGAGAGAACTGCCAGCTCTATAAATTATGGAAAGTTGATACTGGAAGAAAACTTAGAAAACATTTTGAATTCACTCCTCATTTTCCGTATTAGGAACTGTTTGCAAAAGAAAAGAAATATTTTGCCCACAGTCACAGAGAGCTCATTGGTGAATGGACCTAGGTTGAAACTTAGATCATCTGTCTCCAAACCAAACTCTTCTCTAACCCCTTTCCCTTCCCCCACCCCCTAAAAAACAGAAACATTTCTGAGATGGGAAGTGAGATCCACCCGAAGAAGGCACAGGAGATTGCAGGTTCACTAAGGGAAGGGGGACTACCTGACTCCCCTGAGAGCATTTAAGAAAGCAGGTCACCCTACACTGAGCAGGAGGCATCCGGCACTCACAGAGCTGCCAGGCCCTCACACCATTCATCACTAGCTCCTGAGCCACTTTCCAGACCTACCCTGGGTTCCACTTCCTGACAGGCTGTATATCGTTTCCGTCTCACAGCTCAGGGTTCATTTTTCTCCCATTTATGGTCCTGCCTTACCCTTTGGCTGAACACTAGCCATGCTTCTGCTTTGCCTGATCCAAACCAGGCTATAAGCATCAGCACACTCATTCCCTATGGGTGACCCACCACAAGGCTTTTTCTCTCCGTGTGGGACTCGGGAAGACTGAGGGTGACCCTTTCCTGTAAGACCAAATCCCACAGTCTAGGAGGGAGATGCTCACATTCTTCTTGCCTGCCTCCTCCACAAGCATCCATTTACTGAATTTTGCCCTTACAACTGCAGGGGTGGCACCCAGCATCAGCAACCAATGATTCACCTGCACACAGGTAAATTTGGGTACATCTTATTCTGCTAACAGGATGTGCCCTTATACTCATAATGAATATCACTTGGCAGTCACAAATGATCTCTCAGCTTTGAAAATGTCTCACAAGCATATATTAATTGAGCAGACTTGCCAGCTCCAAACATTTCCACTCTACCTCCCAAGCTTCTGGGTCTTTACCCAAGTTACATCCATGCTCCATACAAAACTTCCATCATCAACTCTGCGTTGGGAAACTGAGCTCAGGGAATCCCAACGTATCCATGTTGCCATCTGGACCCCAGGAGATTTTCTAGACCACTTGACTCCCTCTAGCAGAGCATCAGAGGAGCCCTATTTCAGGACTTTCAGAGATGCAGAGGTGATATTCATAGAATTTTAAATTTAGAAAGATGGGGATTTAAAATCCAGAACACCCCCTGGAAAAACACCCAACCTCTGAGCCGCAGGTATTTCAGAGGCAATACCTGCATGAGCTGTTATCAGGATGAAAGGTGAAGAATCAGATGGTTTTGGGGTGATACCTGGCACACAAGAGACATTATTGATTGGTTGATATTTCCTATGGTATCACTTACAAGACCCTGTGACTTAGGTCCAATTGTTACCATCAGTTTAAAGATGGAGAAACGGAGGCATAGAGAGATTAGGTAACATGTACCAAACCACAGGGTGAACAGGTCTGGAACTTGAGACTGGACAGCCTGGCTCCAGACCCTGACCCCTGATGTCCACACTGCCCCCTTCTTAATAGTGGTTCTCCATGGACAGCGGTTTCAGTATTGCCGTCATACCAAGGAGGGTGGTCTAGCTCTTCTGAGTGAGAGCCCCAGGGGAAGACACATCCCTACTCTCTGCTTCCCTATGTCTAGCCCCTGGGTGGTCAATTAAATCCAGACAAACAAGTCTTATATGGGCCTTACACTTTCTGGGAATAATAATAATGCCTTATCAGAAAGAATATTGCAGATGTTTGTTGGTGGTGGTTTTTTTTCTTTTTCTTTTCAGTAGCTTTGGGTCCTTTGTGGAATGAAAACATTTCTGGAAACAAGCAATCTGCATTGGATTCCAGCTCCACCCTCCTCTTCTCCTATCTCTCCTGTGGAAACTGTTTTCTCACCTGTAAAAATAGCATCATAGCCTCTCAACTCAAGGGAGTGCTGGAAAGGCAAAAGATGACGTTAAGGTTCTCCGTTAACCCACGAGTCCTCATAGTCTTTGCTGTGCTGTTGGTGACAACCTCGAACGAGTGATTTTCTGAGACAAAGGTCCACTTGGAAAGAAATAGGCATGAGCATTCTGTCAACTCTCAGCGCCACAAGGTTCTGAATTCACCCCTGCTCCTGACATGGTACTTCTGTCTCTTTCTTCTCTTTAGCACAAATATCACCGTCTCTAACTTGTCCAGTTAACCTGTTTGGCTGTACTTACTAGTGCCAGATCCTGTGTGAGCCTGCAAAAACATGGAGATGAATAAAACACAAACCATGTGAGGAAAGCCCCCACCT
The DNA here is from genome assembly GCF_014824575.4 of Sturnira hondurensis. Taxonomy (NCBI): domain Eukaryota; kingdom Metazoa; phylum Chordata; class Mammalia; order Chiroptera; family Phyllostomidae; genus Sturnira; species Sturnira hondurensis. The sequence continues at coordinate 1,772,113 of NW_028083079.1, read as the reverse complement.
TGTGGTAGATACAACAATGCCAGTATCGCTATGCAGAGAAGAGGGTGATTAACTGTTAGGGGAGTCAGGAAAACTTTCAAGGAGAAGGCCAACTTCTGGACTGGACTTTAATGCTTGAATAGGCTGGACAAGGGTTTGGGGTGGTGGTGAATGTCCAGAGCTGGGAAGGGCCTTCCTAGCAGGAGGAACAGAGTATGGGAAAGTAAGACGTGAAGCGTTATGATGTGACGGGACAGCTGCTAGGACTCCTGTTTCTCAGGCTTACTGATCCCTGGGAAGGACAGTGCTGGGTGGACAGAGCTAGATCTGGGAGGGCCTTGGGTGCCAAAACTCAGGAGGCCGGAATTAGTCTTTCTTCTGTATTCAGAACGTTCAGAACTGTGACCTTACCTGGGTCATGTTCCTCTGGATTCTAGGAGTCACTGGCTTGCTTATACCTGGTTCTCTAACTAGTCACTTCTCTCCTTCACGGAGTAACCCTGTCTAGTCCCTGAGTCCATTCTGCCTGTCCCCCCCAGCACTCTCACCGCCACCCACAAGGCACCTGAAGTGCTTACAGCAGCAGAAAGTGGGAGCAGCTCCCCAGAGTAGTGGGAAAATAAGCTGCTGAAAGGTTTATTTCCCTGCTCAGAATATTTTTACAAAGCAAACCCACAAGGCTTGTCACCACGCACTCAACTATTTTTAAGCTTCCTGACCAGATCTTCAGGATAGGCCTTAGGGGACAGTGAGTGGCGGCAGGGAGGTGGGAGTTGCTCTTGGCTTTGGGTAAGCTGGGTCTTCTGGGAGTCCTGAGATTTGGTTTGGCTGAAGAACATTTCTGGGGGAGGGCGTAGGGGTGAAGTGGAAGCAATTAGCCCCCTTGTCTGCATGGCTCATTCATCTTCTGTGACCAACAGAAACTCCAACCCCTTGCCTTCCTCAAGCACAAGGGCCGCCAAGGGAAATGAAGCAGGGATTTCACCTCCCTCAAAGCCACTGTGTCATGGACTCAGGCCATAGACAAGGGGCCCTTACACTGGTTTTGTAGCACACACTAGGCCTGGGTCATGACTCAGCCAAAGAGATTCCTCTCTCTTCTCCCACACTGACCAGAGCCTCAGCCAGCTGGGGCTGGTGGGCGGAGGGCTGAAAAGCCAGAAAAGGCAAAAAGTTGTGTGGGTGACCGGGCATTCTCAGAGTTTCCAACAATGATGATGCTGAACCCCTGCAGTCCCACAGCCAGTCCCAAATACAAAGTCAAGTGAAAGTGGTCCAGGTTTTTCTGGGAACGAAGGTTGACTCTGTCATGTTTTATCCAAATAATAGTGAAGTGTGGAGATTTATAGAAGAAAGAAAGTAACATAACAGTGCATTCGTCATGAAAGTAGAGGTCCCCAGATTGAACTGGTGCCCAGATTGAATTTTTTTAAAGAAAAACTAATACCTGATTGAACTTTTCTTCATGGGTTAATAATTAATAGTAGCATATGGGCATGTTCTAACAGGGTTTATAAGACATGTATCACATTTGTTCCTCAAAATAACCTGGTAGGGTATAATAGAGACATCTTCTTCATGTTACAACTGAGACAAGTTATGTGAACATCTAAATGTTGCAGAGTAAATACCAAGATGCAGATATTTTGAATCCTAGGCAAGATTTTATAAATATACAGGGTCTAGCACAAATAACATTCCTTTTTTACTACAAAATCACAAGCATGTAATTCTTTAACATAACAATATCACACTCAAGCATACCATATGCCATTTTAGTTGAAATGTTCACATTAAACTATAAATCATTACACCCATATTATTACCCCACCAACCATGCTGAAGCAGGCCTTACTTCTGCCGAACCCTGTATATGATACAAAGCATGCTCAAAATTTTTAAGAAATATTTAATTACTAGTAATGTAATGCCTAAGATTTCTCTAAAGCTCAGAGAGGTGAAATGAATGGCCAAATGAAACAGAATCTCTAAGTGACAAAGCCAAGATTTCAAACTAAGTCTGGCACCAACCGTGTGGTTTTTCCTCCTATTTATAGTCTTCTCCCTACTCCTCCTTCTTTTCAAACATTCAAATTTAATACTGTGTTTCCCATCTGACACACTTTTGAGGATTGCAAGAATGCAGGGTACTCACCTGCTTGCTCTGGGTGGATTTCTTTTCAGCTCTTGTGTTTTATTCCTATTCCCAGCTTTTCCTCAATGGCTCTGGCCACCTTGTCATGCTGCTGTAGCTTACTCTGGTCTTTTCCCTCCCGAGCGCTGAGCTCCTCTCAGTCAAACCTGTTGTGTGCACAGAGATCCACAGTAATAGAAGGACATGGTCACACAGGAAGCAACTTAAATCAGGGATCATGTATTACTAATCTGAAAGGTCATAAGCCATTGCCCTCCTTAGGGGCTATTTTTCTGCATAACCCATATTCTCCACAGTACTCTCGGACCCCGCATAATCCTTGATTTCAGGGCCCCCAGTAATTGTATTTAGTCATCTCAGATAGACAAGGAAAATTACCTTACTCTACTAAGCGCATCACATTTGCTTGCTTTGTCTACACCACCCTTCCCTCTAACTCTCCACTCCTAATCAGAAAGGGAAAATATCAATCTGTGGCTAATCTTGTTCTTCAGAACAAGAAAATATTTTCAAAAGTCCCCAGAAGGCTTTATAGTTTAACCCCATGTCCACCCTAAACCAATGGAAAAGAGAGTGGGCAAAAAGAAACCAGTGAGATTTTTTTAAATTGAATTTATTGAGGTGACATTGGTTCACAAAACCAGACAGGTTTTAACTATACAACTCAATAAAACATCATCTGTACACTAGGTTTTTCTTTCAGAGCAAGAGATGGGATAGTCCTTCCTGAGCCTGAGGGGCAGGGGTGGCACCTGAAAAAGATTGGAGCTACAACAAATTTAGTGCACCTGTATTTGACAGGAGCTGCTATAACAATCCACACATCTTAGGTGCTTTTTTTCACAAAACTCTGTCTTACTCTGAGTCTCAGAGTAAGAGACTGGCAGCTCTCCTACATGGCTCACCCCCAGTGATGCAGATATCTGGGCACATCTTATCCCGTGTTTCTGATAATTCAAGGCCTCCCCTTCCAGCTGCAGGGGTGAGAAGTTGAGAGAAGACACACTTTTGACTTCGCCACCTCTCCTGGAACTGACCGCATGACTTTCACACACACATCCTATTGGTCAGAAATAGCCATGTGGCCAACCCAAGTGCAAAGGAGGCTGAGAAATGTCCAAGAGAACATGGGTGCCAGGTCATGGCACAGTCAGCAACTCACAGATCCATGAGAATGTCTCCGTCAACAAGAGCATTGTCTAATGCAAGTCTTCACGCTTTAAGAAAATAAAAATAATCCAAAGTTCTGATGTTACAGTCTCTTCCTAAATCAGCCACTGCCCTTTCCAATTGTTTATGTTAGGTTCAATGCAGAACACCTGTGCATCCTTCCTGGCCAGACCCCTTTCCCCCAGCATTTACTTAAATGTAAATAATAGTGTAGTGTAGAGATTTTTTTCCATTGCCCAAAGAAAACACCAACGATTAAAGCTTATTTGTTTTCTTATCTCCTTTTATTTGCTTTAACATCTCTCTATAAGTTATACTTTAACAGCTCCCTTTTTTTTCTTTTTTTAAGAAATCCTCACCTGAGGATGTATTTATTGATTTTGAAGATAGAGAAAAGGGGAGACAGAGAGAGAGCCATGGATGTGAGAGACAGAAACATCAATTGGTTGCCTCCTGTACACACCCTGACTGGGGACTGAACCTGCAAACTAGGTATGTGCCCTGACACGGAACTGAGCCCTCAACTTTTTGGTACATAGAATTATGCTCTAACCAACTGAGCCACCATGCCAGGGCTGTACTCCCACAGATCTTAATCTCGGCATGCAGTTTCCCTAAGATAAAAAATATATATAATTCTCCATCTGTCTTTTTTCAAATAAACTCTTCTTCCTCATCATTTTCTCTCTGTTTTGGCAGACCGACAAGAATTATGTCATAACCTTGTGGTCTGCATCTCCTGGACTCAGGCTTGCTGGAGATGGAGCTAAGAATGAGGAAATTTGGATGGCTTACAGCTGAATTCTATGGTCTCCTTTCTGTGATAGCCTTTTGCCTCCAGAAAAATTCTAGAAAAATCCTGTGTGGGTTGTGGCTGACAGAAAATGAAAAGTTCCAGTTCTGTCCCCAGTAGAGAGCAGGGCATGTTCCTTAGCCCTAGTTAATTAGTGGAGAGGAATAGGCCCCTTTGCTTGGGTCAGAGACCCCCAAGTCATTATAAAGTTCTGCCTGCACATGGAAGCTCCAGGACCACAAATTAAAAATAAGAAATGAAAGGAAACAACCTCTAATTCAAAGGAGCTTTTCTCCAGTGGATTTTGAGTTTTCCAAAATGACATTTTTAACACTTGCCAGTCATAACTTAAGTTACCATTTCCCTCAACATCAGGCTAAAGTTAATCAGACTTGCATTTTTATCCAGCTTTGCTAGGAACTAGCTCCCAGGTCTTGAGCAGAATAGCCCCCTCTGTGAGTTCGTTCCCTCTCTGAACATTAGATGAATTGAGAGTCCTGTCCAATGTGAGGGGCAATGTCTCGTTTGCCTCTTTGTCCTGGTGCTTAGCACACGGTCTGATTCTCAATAATATAATTAGGCACCCTGGAATGAATAATTAATGAAATTGTATTAGTCTTCTCAGCCTGCCATAACAAAATACTACAGAATGTGTGGCTTTAACAACAGAAATTTATTTTCTCACAGTTACAGAGGATAAAAATTCAAGATCAAGGGGTTGTTAGAGTTGCTTTCAGGTGAGACCTTTCTTTCAGCTTGTGGATGGCCACCTTTTCACTGTGTCCTCACTTGGCCTCTCCTGTCTGCATGTGGAGCAAGAAAGTGAGTGAGAGAGATCTGATGTTTTTTCTTGTTCTTATAAGGACTCCAATACTAACTGATTAGCCACCCCCTTATAATCCTGACTGACTTTACTTGCTTCCCTACAAATATAGTCACAATGAAGGTTAGAACTTCAATGTTTAAATCTGGGAGGAAGTAGGGAGAGGACAATTCAGTCTGTAATAGAGATCTTTTGATTTTTTTCTTTAAATCTTACATTGGAGCAAAACTATCTTAATTCATTGAATTTCTATTGAAGAAATTCTTCTGGACTCTATATGCTATTCTCAGATGGTTTATTATCATCAACCTCTTTTATTGTAAATAATTGTCACTGCAGGTAATTCAGAAACATTTGGATAACTGAGCTTTAAAGACAATTTTGGCTGGATTTTCACTGTAGAGAGGGTCTTTAGCTCTGCTGGCCTCAGGCTATGATAACCTACTTCATACTAACTTTGTCACAAAACTTAAACCTAGATCCCTTGGTGTGCATACTAACAAAAGTTGTTCTATCCTTGAAAGAATGTGTCTTAAAATATGTACATATTGTTTGTTTGATACCTGTAATTTAATTATGAAAGCTTATACAGATTTTATGACTTTACTCAAATTGAAATGTGTCAACAACTTGATGAAGGAGGACCTTACAGTGTTCCAGATCCACTCACATCCTGTTCAGGTCTCAGCTCAAGGTTCAGGTCACAGGATGATGTTGGATATAGAGGAAGAGAGAGAGGGAAAGACAGAGAAGGGGGGAGAAGGGAGAGAGAGAAAGAGACTGACATGAGACAGGAACAAAGTACATTCTCCTTTCTATTGCAAAAACTGTCTATAAATATTTTTTTAATATTTTATTTATTTATCTTTAGAGAAGGGAAGGGGAGAGGGAGAGAAATATCAATGTGTGGTTGCCTCTCATGTGTCCCCTGCTGGGAACTGGCCCTGTGCCCTGACTGGGAATCGAACCGTGATGCTTTCTTTGGTTCGCAGGCCCGCACTCAATCCACTGAGATACACCAGCCAGGGCTGTCTATAAAAATTTAAATTCAGATCTCACATCCTTAAAACGGTGTTCTGATATTGATCAAGGTTGCTCATATTACCTGTATTGTGGAGTCATTTACATTCAAGTGAGATACAGGTGCAAAATGTGAGAGAAGACCTTCCTTCATTATCAAACGAAGGTGGTCAAGGTAATTGTATTACCATAAAATACATAACTATTGCATTAGGGTTAATATAATATATTGAACTTTTTAACATTTAGATGAGTAATTTATACTATTATCATTACAAATCTTTTTTGACAGTCTGCTGCATTTACTGAAAGTCTACCACATTTCACATGCATTTCATGTCATCAGAAACTCTAGCTAAAACTGCTCTCCAGTATTTTTGGTAGAATATTTTATACTTTATTTTAATGGTAAATTTATTATTTTGCAAGTTTATCCAAAGTTTATCTTGGAGGGTTGACTGTGCACCTCAATAAAATTTTTGTTTCTCAGAGATAAAGTCAAAAATCCCATTGTAAGACAATGAGAAAAACAGTTCTTTGCGTAACAGAATAAAGTTGGTCATCATTGTGGGTAGATACACAGCTCTGCAGATTGTTTTTCTTTTCATGAAAGGTGTTGTGTGATTCTTTCTTTCTTGGGGAGGTTCAGATGAGTTCTAAACTAGATACAGGGAGCGTCGTCCTGGTGGTAGTAATATAACTGTATATGATGATTCCTTGGGCCAAACAGTTTGCCAAGTATTTTGCACATTTTAACCCAATTAATTTGGCAGCAACCTACTGAGACAAGAACTATTAGTATCTCCTTTCTGTGGAGGAAGTAAACTAGGACATGAGAAGTAACTGGGTCAGGATTACACAGCTGTAGGTAGCAGGGCCTGGATTCAAACTCAGACATCTTGATGGGCACTCTCAGTGAGAAGAGAAAAGCTGGCCTTTGCCTTATCTTGGCCCATGGAGGGGTAGTGAGCAGGGTAGTGGAGGAAGGGAGAGGGTAAGGAAGAATCCAATTGGGAACCCAGTTGGCAAGATTTCCAGTCATAAATTTTCTTGGGTAGGGTTTTTTTTAAATATTTTATTTATTTTTCGGGGAAGAGAAGGAGAGAGGGAGAGAAACATCAATGTGTGGTTGCCTCTCATGTGTCCCCCACTGGGAACTGGCCTGCAATCCAGGCATGTGCCCTGACTGGGAATCAAACCACGATCCTTTGCTTTGCAGGCCCGCGCTCAATCCACTGAGCTACGCCAGCCAGGGCTTGGGTAGGGTTTAAAATAGCTCTTAAACTCTGTATTTTACTAAAAGCCATCCTAAGACTTGTGGAATTTATTAATAAATATCATATTTTAATATTGTATGTATTGAGTGCTTAGTCCATGCTAAGTTCTTTGCATGCATCATCTCATGTATTCCTTAGAAGAGTCTGAAGCAACATTCCAGGAAGATATCAGAGATCAACATCTGATAAGCTGTATAGGGTTTATGCCTCAGGGCTCAGCCCAAGAAGAAAGAATTGAGTGAATTCAGACACAAGCTGGGAAACTGTAAGGTAAATAGAGATGAAAGGTTCATGACTTGGGTTAGGAAAGAGGTGAATGGGTTCTTGTCAGATTCTGGCCACGTGGACCATGGGGGTCCCGACTCAGCTCAAGGACAGGATTGGGTCTCCAAGACTGATCACAAGTTTTAATCCAATGTTTCATGTTGCAGTGGGGTAGGGTCAGCCCATTCCATGGAATAGGAGAATACTTTCAGGGACAGTCATCATGGGAAGTTTTGCTATCAGAATTACCAGAGGTGACAATAGGCAATTTCATTGCATCACCCCCTAATAAAGAGGCTTACTTTAAGTATCATGAAAGATCAGGCACAAAGAAAGAAACATAAGACAACATCGATTTAAAATTGGGAAACTGAAAGGACAGGAAGATTATAAGATTATAAGAACTCTACTCTTCACTCCTCCATTGAAATAAGAGCCTAGTTAAATTTCATACCAGGATATCGGAGCATGACCTGAGACCCTTATGGGAAGGGGCTTACTAAATCTGAGTTGAGTTAGTATGTATTTTAGTGTATGTATGTATATGAATGTGTATATTCGTAGACAGACAGGTTGGTGTAGATAGATAGATAGATAGATAAAGTATATTTACATAGTACCCACAGGGGGAGTAAATAATTATATTTGTCTCTTTTTGATTATATGTAAGAAGTATAGCCCGGTAAAAGACTTATATGAAAGCAATTGATGTTTATTTAAACTTCCTATTTTATTCTAGCTTTTTTACTATAATTTATAGGTTACTAAGGAGACATAAAGTGGGTTATATTCTGACATCTGGATCTAAGAAGGGGGACAACTTAAATTCTAGTGAAGTTCAGCATTTTGACTACTACAGGGGACTGGACATTTTGATTACTGAAATGAGATTGTATTGTGGTTTAAAAAGTGTAAAGTCACACTTTTTTTTCCCTAAGGGGGAGCAGATCAGCTGTTGGCCTTCCAGAAGTTTTTATCCAAAGGACCAGGGATAGAAGAGTGCACATAATGTCCCCAGGGGCTGCTATGAAAAGAAAAATGCACTTTCTGATTCTACCTATTCTGCTCACAAAACATTAAAGTGAAAGAAAGAATAAGAAGGAGAGAAAGTGTCTCAGGATAGACATCATCCCCTTAGGATGAATACACAGGTTTTTTTTTTTGGTGTGTGTGTGGGGTGGGGGTAGTTTGGTACCTACCCTGGAGAAGGTCAACCAGAAAGTCATGGCTCTTTCACATTAGCCAGGAAGAGCTTTGGGTCAACCCATTTTCTACTCTGTGTCTTCTAATCATCCTCTCCCTAGTAGAGATTAGCTTCTCTTGTAAACATTTCTGTGTACACTGGAAAGAATTTAGCTGACCAATTATCACAAGCATGTAAACCCATGAGGTAATCATAGTTTCTTCTGAGTTCAAACTTCTGCTTTAGATTTTATTCATTTGAAGACTTGTCAGGTATGTGTATGCTCAGTCAACTACATCTACTGTGATGAAATGGAACAGGCAAAGCAAAGCTGGGCTAAAATTCAGAACTCTGTTGTTTCGTTTCAGTGGGCATCTCTCTTTGTCTCGATGTGTCTATTTCTTAGAGAGCTCACCCCTTAAACTCCCCTAAAATTATTTTACAATCTGATGCTTTTAAAAATATTGCTGCTATTTTTAAGATCCCTCATCTGCCATGGGCTTTGCCTGCCATCTCTTGTTTGAGCATTACAATCTTATAAATTACATATCACTGTCTATTTTACAGCCAAAGCTAAAAAGGGTCAGCAACTTCTCCAGGAGCTCAACGAGCAAAGGATAGAACCAGTGGTCAACCCAAGTCCACTACACCCAATTGCCTTTCTTCCCTGGACATGTCATTGGCAAGAAGGGGAAGAAAATTTTCTGAACTCTTAAAACCCTCTTTCCTAAACTCTGGGCTATAGAAAACCTACTTGTATCTAGTTGTAAGACGTGTCCTTCCCCCACTCTGTTCTACCCAGCTCAGCAACCCACCCAATGCTATTTCAGCATTTGGATGGAAAGCTGTGAGGGCTCCAACCTAGGTCAGTTCCAACATCCCATTTTTACTGTTCAGTGGACAGCAGCTGTTAGAATCAGCTGAGACTGGTGAGTTACCCTTATAATCCAACTCCGTCAGGCATTAGAGATGTCCAAAATGTCTTGGCCCAGTGCACCAGGACACAGAACTTTCCAAAAGAGAGCCTACTTGCCCTGTTCGATCAGCTGGGATGAGAGTCCAAGAGCTCTTACCATATCCCAAATAATTTGAACTCCAGTTTCCAAGAACACTGACATCACACAAATGCCAAGGCATATAATTACATTTGAAGGAATCCCCTGCACTGAGAAAGAACTAAGGTCAGCAGGAAACTTTATTCAAGAAACTATATGTTTCTATATCTAAATTAACTTTCCTGATGTTATGGATTCTCCATATGGCCTAAATCCCTATGAATCATATTGCTTTTGACTTTTACCTCCTTCCATTAGATTTAGACTGAGTAACTAATATTCTTTTTTGGCAAAGGATGCTTTCTGGAAGCACAAAAAGGCTTCTGCAGAAAAGTCAGTGTGAGGTCCCCCCAGAGAAAAAAAGGTGAAACTACTTCCAAGTCACAGAGTTGAGAGATAGAAAAGATGATTGTTTAATTGCTCTTTACTAAGCTGTTCATGTTTGGGCTGGAGTAAGCGTCATCTTCAGTGCCCCTTGGAAAAAGATTAGAGATGTAGTACAATCTTCCCGGGGGGTAATGTTTTTATAATCCAGAGTCATGGGAACAAAAATCTATGCATGTAATGCCCATTTATTTGTAATTTATCACCCAGTAAGCCAAATATCTACATTAAACAGAGCTGCTTCCAGGAGAAAAGATCCTTGAGACTAAGAGTCTGTAAAAAAATAAATAAACAAACAAAAAACACATTAGCTTTTTAGGAAGAATCCCAAAATGGCAATGTTTTTCCCCCTTTAAGAAATATTTTCCCCAACTCATCACCCATCAAGACCTAAATTAGGCCACCCTTCTACAGAAGTCTTCCCTAAATATCCCCCACCCCCATCTGTAGAGCTCCTTTCAGGGTTTTTTGTTGTTGTTTTAGTTTTTAATAGTGTTATACAGAGTGCCATGATGCTCTGTGAATCATTTCACATATCAGTGAAACTATTAGCTTCTTGAGAGCAGAGAAAAGGAAAAAGCACTGAACTATAAGTGAGGTTCCAGTTTTCTCTCTGAATTTCCATGTAATTTTACTTTTTAAAGATTTTATTTATTTATTTTTAGAGAGCAGGGAAGGGAGGGATAAAGAGAGGGAGAGAAACATCAGTGTGTGGTTGCCTCTCACACACCCCCAGTCGGGGACCTGGCCCACCAGGCATGTGCCCTGGCTGGGAATTGAACCAGTGACCCTTTGGTGCATAGGCTGGGACTCAATTCACTGAGCAGGGCCTATACCAGCCAGATCCCATGTAATTTTGGATACAGAGTCTGGCAGAAGTAAGGCCTGCTTAAGTGTGGTTGGTAGGGTAATAATATGGGTATAATAATTTACAGTTTTAATTTGGACATTTAATTTGAACAACTCTATGAACCTAAAATGCCATAGAGTTGTGCTTGACTGTGCTATTGTTGTGTAACAGAATTACATGCTTATGGTTTTGTAGTAAAAGATCTTGTAATAAAAAAGAGGCATTATTTGTGCTGGACCCTGTAGATCACTTCCATTCTTGGCTATACCATTTGTTCTCATTTAAGTTTATGTGGTCTCCAGGGACCCATACAACTTTAATATTCAATGGTTTTATGTCCAACTATGATCATACTAGTCATTTCCACAACTCCCCTTACCAGGTGTACAAAGCACAGGTTCATCAGATTGTTATCATCACTATAAAAGCAATAATACCATAGCTGACTCTTATTCAAACACTTAACACTGTGTGCCACAAAGAAAGATCTCAGGAGATATTCCATCAAATGAATGAATATATACTTTTTAAGTTAATTGACATTGAAGAAGCACATAGAATATTCCAGATATACATAAGAATGTAGATGTAGTTATTCCGATTTCATTAAGGGAGATTATGAAGTTCAGACAAAGTCAGTGATCTGCTCAGGACGCTGCAGCTGCATTGTGGTGGGGCCTGTGGGCAGCCTAGTCTGTCTGGCCCCGGTGTCTGTGGTTTCTTTCTGTTACTTACATCCCGATTCTCTAAGCCTGTCTGAGAACCAATGCATACACCCACTATGTTTTATGCTCCTGTAAGGACAGGGCTTATTTATGCCCATCTGATCTGGATGGCGACAGTACTCAGCCCTGATTTGAGAAACAAAGACTTCGGGGAGAGGTTGGGTTTCCCACCAAAGCCTCCTCAGGCAAGTGGGCAAGTGCAATGAAGTTGCAGAAGGAGCTGGGAAACGGCAAGCGCAATGGGATGGCGGTTCTTTAGGTTTGTGATCAGGAAGGCCTGGGGCTCCTGCTGCAGCTGCCAGGCCTGCAGATTAAGCTTCTTTCTTTCTTCAAAAGCAAGAATGCGGAGACCTTAAAGTCGTTTTCTTTTAAACTCTATAAGCCTTTCAGGAAACAGCTTTCTCTGGGAACCTGCTCATCACAGAAAGCCCCTTGAAGAAGTGCCAAAATGTAGTTAGCAGGGAGGGCGAAGGGGAGGGGAAGATGTTGGGTTGATTCAGTTCAGCCATTTGATGGTGAAAGTGCCTTTATCAAGGGAGCAGAGAATAGCTGGGTGCCTTTCTTCCCATGCCGAGCACACAGACTCCTGGGAAAGGAACCCACATTTGGGTGATATGTGACTGGAAACAGAGATTCCTGAAACCCTGGGGATGTGGAACTTCATGATTACAGTGATAGTTCTCAGATACTAAGGACTCCAAGAACTGGGGTAGGAGCTCTTTGTTGTATTGAACTTTATTGCCGCCTGTGGATAAATGTGATTACCCTTATAAAGAAATAAGTGAGCCTCAGAGGACATAAAAAAGACTTGCAAGTGTCACACAGGTAGGACTGGCCCAGCCCCCAATCTGACAAATTTCATATTGCGCTGTCTCACCTTTCAGTGTCCAACTGAACGTTAGATCTGTGAGGCTGATTTGAAACAAAGTAGCATCCAGGATGGAAAAGGCAGAGGAGAGTGTTCATGAGTCAGGACTTACATGGGACAACCATGAAATTATCCCCTTCTGACAGTGAAAAGAAAGGACCTGAAGCCCGTGAGCACATCACTACTGCCATTCCCACTTACTAGACCTTATAGCACATCAACAGGGAAGGCGTGGCTTCTTCTGAGCATCATCTGCATATGGAAGCATCGTCCTAAGCCCTGAAAATTCCTCCTAAGAGCAATCTTTGAAGAGTGAGTTCCTTGAGAAATAAAAGGGAAGCTATGGGGCTGTTAGTGGAAAAGTGAAGACCTTAGACTTTTGAAGTAAACATCTGTAGCTGTATATCCTGGTTTGGGCACACACGGGTTCTCTGGCTCTGGGCTAGTGGCTGAACTTTTTGGAGTCTTCATTCCTTCATCTGACAAATGATTCTAAGAAGGATTTACTCTGAGGGCTACTGTGAGATCAGAGAACATTCTAAAACAGTGGCTAAACAGAGTGATAATTGCAAAGTAATTCCTGTGATTATTGGTGGGTTTCGTGGTTGTTACTGATGACATTGATATTATCCTTGGTATGGTTGTTGTTGTTATTATTATTATTTCTATTGAAGGAGAAAAAGCACATTGATACACAGGCATGAATTGACTCCTCAGACTAAATAATAATTGATGACTTAATTTAGAACCATCAAAGTAAACAAAACAATGACATTTAATATTTAATGGGTTATTGCTATATGTCAGACATGTTTCCAAGTTTTCCTCACATCCGATAGTCCTCACAGCAACCCTATTTGTCCATAAACAAAATGTTAGTCACTTAGAAGGTGAGTAAACTGAAGCAGACAGAAGGTAAGTAATATCTTCCAAAGTCACAGAGATTGAAACCCAGGAAGTCTGACCAGGGCAGTTTTCCCAGGCATGTGTGTGAGGAGAGCTGCCTACATCATGTATTTTCAGACTAGGTTCTGCTGATCCCTACAATCTATCAAAATGTGGTAAGAGATAATCTGTGGTAGATGGACTTCATGGTTTCTGTAACCATTTCAGTAGAATTTTCACAAGGCATCTCATTTAAATAAAGGATTTTGTGGCTGACAAGCATTAAATAAACTGGTCTAGACAGAGTGTGCTTCATGGGGTAGAAGTTCATGGGCTTCTGGCCCAGCTGAGTAATGGGGAACAACCACATTTAATACAATATTGGCCTTCATCATTTATATAAGGTATGGCCCTATTCATGATGGTACTAACAGGTAATCCTTCTCAATTAGGAAGAATCTCAGTATGGTAACTGTCATAACAGCCTCACCCCCTCAACCAGACGGACACTAGGTAGCTTGAGAGTTTCAGCACTCTCTTCCTGAACAGCAGCCCTGCAGCCAAGTTTCTGGAGACCCACATCTAGTTGTCAGAAAGATAGTTTGGGCTCAAAAGATGTTTGGTTGGCAGGCCTTGCTGATAATAGCGAGTCGATATCGTTCAGAACGAATCATCATTCTAATCACAGATATTTATTATTCTTTTTTAACACACATATAATTTAATAGTACTTTTAGATATTTCTGTGCTTTTTGACATTTCCCCCCCAAATATCCATTGTTTACAAAAAAATAAAAGAGGATAAGGGTGAATTCTGAAGCAGAAAATGTCTTTAAAGGAATGGAGAGATATCCCTAAAGTAGTAGTCTCAAAAGTTCTTTGCTGCCTCATGTCACATTTTAAAAAGTCAAAATGACTACCGTACATATCTGAGGTTAAAATTTTGAGAAATCTGTTTTTCCTTCCTTTCATATCTAATGGTTTCTAAGTAGGCTTTAAGGGGAATTACTTTTAGTCTGTTTACTATTTTATGGTGGGTTTTTAGTGTTTGCTGTTATTTTGTTTTAATTTTACTAATTTTATCAGTATGGGTTCCCAGGAACACAATACAATGAGAAATCTCAAATTTTCAAATGACTAGGAAGTCCCTCCCCCACAAAGAGCTCATCAAGGCTAGAAACCATGTCATTTCCAAGTTATTGTCATTTTTCAAGTAGTTTTGTCAACAAGTTTTTCCATTGATGTCCCACGTATGAATCAATTAATGAAGACCAATTTCACACTATGTGACATTGTCCCCAGACACCATTAATAAATTCAATGGCCAGTGCTTCTTCAAAGAGTGAGGAAGGGAGGACTCTAGACAGCACACCTTGATTAATTTACTTAGAGAAGGAAAAATTGACTTTCCTTCTCCATGGGTCCTGGGGACCAAGGACACTCTGCCCAGATAATTGGCACAACATGAGTTTCCAAGAGGAAGTGGGGACTGGGGGTCTTTTCTAAATTGTCACAGCCCCTTCCCAACTATGACTCCCCATATTATAGGACATGGGGCCTCCGATGCTGAAAATGTATTCATTAAATGGATGAATCATCATCTCCCAAGTAAAAAGTCTGAAACAGCTAGAGCCTCCTCAAGCTTTTCTCTTTTACCACCCCAATTCAGCGGACTATCCAGTCCATCCTTTTTCTCTGACGTGCCCTATATCATCCATTGACTGGGTGATGAAGCATCAAGGTTAATTTCTTGCCTACAGCCTGGCTCTTCCTACTTATTCTCCAGGCTGCAGTCATAATGAGATCATCTAAGCACTAATGTGACAACTCATTTCCCAACTTCAACCACTCTCCATTACCCCAGGCAAGGCTTTACAAACATTTTAAACAGTGGAATCTTTTCTTCAAGTGAAAGTTACAATATAGAACAGAAAAGAGGCAAAATTAAAACTGCTCTGGTTTCAGCTAGAGAAGCAAAATACTAAAGCATCCCTGTAACAGAAACACACACAAACATATGTACATACAAACATACATACATGTACACACAGCAGACCTGGTACAGAAGCAGCTCCTAGAACCCCTAGGGAATCAAAGGAGCCCGGTTTTAAAATTACTATCTTGAGTATAATGTCTGGGCTTTTAAATCTTTTACATAAGACAGAATGTAGCAGACTTCTGGTGCTCACCTTATCATCTCAGCTCACCTGCAATTGGAGCACTCACCACAGTGGACCATTCCTACGCATCTGATACTACTAAAGCCCCTCATCTAATGCTACAATAGGTCTTTCCTAACTTTGCCTGGGAACTTTCTTTGACTTACCACAAGCTGGTTCGTGGCTCAGGCAGGCACAGTCTGGGGCTGCCTTTGGAGTTAACACCTGTGGGACCAACTGCCAGCTGATGAAGAAAGGAACTACTGGATACATGCTGCAGACACCTGTCTCTCAGGTGAACAATTCAGAAGGAAATTCTGCATGCTTCTCAGAGGCCCCAATGAAATGGAAGCCTGTTGCTTCCTTCATGCTGCACCCTCACACTGGCTGTCTTTCCTTGCCTATCTCCCCTCCCCAGACTAGAGTCCCAGTTTTAAAACTGACATTCCTGCATCCCTTTTGGTTGTTGGTGAACCAGGATGGTTGGTCACCCTATGACTCCCTTCCAACTATTCTAACACAAGTCATTGCTTTGGGCTCTGCTTTTGGGAAAACCTCAGCCAGGCTATATGAGTAATGTTGGAGAGGAAGTCCTATTGTTAGAATCACCAGAACTGAAATCATCTGATGTCTCAGGCATTTATAGTTCTGTCACCATAGGCAAGTTACCTTGCTTCTCTCAACCTCAATTTCCTTATCTGGGAAAGAGGGATTAAATCTCACAACCTTTCTAGTTACAGCTATTCATTCATCCCTTTCCACATTACCAACTGAGCACATTCCTGCCCAGAATGAATTCTGTATCTCCTAGCATCTGTTGAAGCTAGGTGTGGCCCTGTGACTAACTTCTGGACAACAAAATGCAGGCAGAAATATTGTGAGGGGCTTCTGGAAATCTTTCTTAAAACATCTCTAGTGTATTCCTATGACCTGCTTTCCTTCATCCCTTCATCCTGGCTGCGAATGAGAATGCAGACAAGATACCTAAAACTAGAGGAGCCAAACCAGGACTGAGACATGGAATGGGGCAAGGAGATGGAGAAGCAGTAAAACAGAAAAAGCCCAGGTACCTGAGACCCTTTTGGACCAGAGTCGCCACTGTGTCACTGAAATCCAGACGTGCACATGAGAGAAAAACAAATTGGTATCGTGTCCATATCACTATTGTTCAGGAGTGAGGAAGTGCAAACATTATTCTTAGCCACATTTAATTCTAGTGGCAGGCTGATTTTTTTGTGAGAATTAAGATATTTAACGTGTAGACCTTTTAGTATGGAACACAGCACATATCTGGCACTGTTTTCTGTTATAATGGGGAGAGTGATGAGGTTAGGGTAGTGAAGCACACTGAAGATACCCAACAAAGAGCACTTTTCCATTGTTTTCCTTTCCCCAAATCTGCCCAGGCTAGTCTGACGCTCTTTACCAGCTACATCAGACCACTCACATTTCATAATCCCTCAAATGTACTACAAACACCTGTTCTTCCAGGTATTTGCAATTCTCTTTTCTCTGCCCAGACTATCCTTTCTCACTATTCTACCTGATGACTCTTCTTCGGTTTCATGACTCTGAAACCTCTGCTTCCCAGGAAGGACTCAGGACTGACATCCGTGCTCCCCACTCACAGCACCACACCTCCTCCTCCCCAACAGCATTCACTGCAGTGGGTTCCCATTGGCTATAAGCTAGGATCATTTCCTTTCAACACAGCTTTCTGGGCATAACCCCAACTCCTGTCCATTTTCTCTGATTCCTCAGAATTCAAGTTCTGAGTATGATGTGCACCTTGCAAGGGAGCACCTCATCTAAACTGGACTCATACCAGAAAATTCTATGCACCATGATAATATTGTAGTATTTATCTGAAAACAGTGAGACCCCCAAAACCTAATGAGCAGTGACTCTGAGCACTTAATGGAATGCTTTGAAAGGACTGCAGTTCTGGAAATGTCACTTATTCAAATAATGTGCTTTTAGAATGAAACCTAGTGGATGAAGGTAAGTAGCTCTGAACTGTTCATCACTCAAACCACTTCTGACACCAAATGCATATCTTTCTCATCACTTTTTGCCAAATCTCTGACACCAGTTGGGTGTCCAACAGTGAAATTTAATTCTGACATGATCTTCCTAGAGTTAGCAACAGGACTCATAACTTTAAGACTCAGTCCCATAAGCTTGCCTCCAATTCAGATAGATGTCAGTCAAGTTCCAGGCTGTCAACAAAACTCTGACCAATCAGCTATAGATTCAGGTTTCCACAACCAAACTCTTCCTCACATTTGATAATTGGCTAGAATGATTCACAGTATTCAGAAAAGCATGTTGCTTGGTATTACTGGTTTATTACAAAGCATGCAACTCAATAATAGCCCAGTGGAAGAGTTGCATGAGGCAAATTATGTGTGTGTATGAGGGGTGAGGAAGGGGTATTGCAAAAATGCTCTGCACCCTCACCAGGTATAACACCCTCCCAGCCCCTTGTGTGTTCACTGACCCAGATACCCTTCAGATTCATTCTTTAGAGGTATTTGTGGAGGTTCCATTATATAGGTATGATTGACTAGGTCATTGACCATTGGTGATTAATCTCTAGCCCCTCTGCCTTCCCCAGATATTGGGAGTGGGGCTGAAAGTTCCGACCTACAATTATGTTTTGGTCTTTCTGGAGACCAGCTCCCACTCTGAAGCTATGTAGGGGCCCCCAGCTATCAGTCATTCCATCAGTATAGAAAAGACATTCTTACCTCTCCAGAGATTTCAAGAATTTTGGGATCTATGTATCAGGAACCAAGGACAAAGAGCAAACATATATTTCTTATTTAGTACAGTGGCTTTCTTCCCCATATTATGTACCTAACTACTATAAAATACTTCAGAACAGTGAAGATTCTGCTCAAGGACAACATAGGTAGTAAAGTTCAGAGCTAAATTTATAGTCAGCATTTTCCGATGCCAATGAAAATACCATATCACAAATCTGCCTACAAGGCAGCTCATCTCATCATCACATAATAATAATAATAATGATAAGAATGACAACCAGAGGTAATATTTATGGAGCATGCATTAGATGCCAGAAAAGATGCTAAGCACTTTATAATGATCATTTCATTTTGTTCTGACTTTATATATGTATATGTGACATGCACATTTCCTCTCCCCATTTTATAGATAAAGAAACACCTGGAACTTTTAGTGACTTTCCTAACATCAGAAAAAAGTAGCAAAGGGGAAACTTGAGCTCAGCCTGATCAGGCTGGCAAAGCCAAAGCTCTCACCTCTTTGCCAGAATGCATTTCTCTGCATAAAATGGCTAGCTTAAATTTAGCTCCCCTTTTCAACGCCATCCAGGGAAAATTAGCGCCCCACCCCTCTGTGTGCTTTCACCGTACTGGGGTGGAGAGCAGGACCTGAAGCCATGCTTAGAGCTGGCACAGAGCAGCATGGCAAACGTGGGTTTATCTGAAGGGTAACATCAACCCTCCTCGGTGAGCAAACATAAACAATGGGTGCCCATCAGAGCTGACGCATACGACATGTGTCAATCTGACGAAAAAACATGTACTTATCCAATTTAAGAAAAACATGTTTATGAGAAATTGTGCAAAATTAACATGATTTTGCAACTAAAAGAAATATAAAATCAGAGGACGTCAAACTATGGACAACGCATCCAGAGAATGAGTTACTTTGAGATGCCATGCACATCCTGCCTCAGGAGAGAAAGATCTCTGCTGCACTTCCATCCCACTGACTCCACCTTGCAAGGGGCAGAAGCCTCAGTTACTTCCCAGACCTGGGCCTGATCAGACTTTTGAGACTCCAGATCAGTATCCACCAACTCTCTTCTGTGATGTCATTGCTGATTACTTCTGAGTGGTTATTATTGCTATTGGTTAATATAGATTTGGGCTGAATCTGCATTAACAAAAGCTAAGTTAAGAGTATAGTCACCTATACTGTCTCACTATTATCCCTCAGTGCTGGTGTCATCTGTAGGCTGGTGGCACTTTCAGTTGTTAAGGCTTGACTCAGATTGCCTGCTAAAGGTGTGTGCACAGTTCAGCCACTGCCTGCTCCGGCCTTGACTGTTGAAGAGGCTGGTAGTAATAGGAAAGATGGGGGTCAGACGACCGAGTAGGGATGGAGGGCTAACTTACAGGCAAGACCATATCATGAAACATCCACTTGCAACAATTGAGGATACCCCCAATAGACTATACATCATGTTGTGACACAGTTATTAGCTTAAATATCCATCTGCACTACTTTTCTGAGTGCCTAATTGAATCACAGTGTGCATTATTTATGTGTATATGTCCAGGGCCTGGTAGAATGGCTTACACAAAATAGTCATTCAATCAAATTAACAAATGATAATGGGCACATAATAAACACCTCCTGAGTTGGAATGGGTCTTGGTCTCTCCGCCTGTAAAATGGGGACTGTTCTGTCCTGCAAACAGAGACAATATTCATTCTTTGATGCCAAGAATTACTCGCAGCTTCACGAGCCAATACATGTGTGCAACTGGCAAGGAACATCCTGGAGAAATGCTACCCTATTATTAGAAGGCACTATTGAAAGGGGACCAGAAGAGAAAATTCCTACTGACCTAACATGATCCAGCTGCAAGGAACAGTTGTCCTTACACCAGCAGAAAGTTATTGCCTCTAGACTCAAAACCAGCAAATTGGCCTGAAGGCACTGGGCACAGTTTTTGTGGCACATCTCCGTAAATTTTAGCTACACTGCGCAAATACACACTATCCCTGTGTGAAGGAAGCTACCTGTGCCTCATCACCAGGTATGCAATCAGCGTCTGGTGGGCAGGTGGCCAAGCTGGCCATCTGTGTTGTGCTTGGTTGCTAGGGCACAGGCGAGGTGCTATGTAATGTCTTGCTTTCACCCCAGCCACAAAGGCCTGGAGCAATAACAAAACCTCCTCAAAGTGCTGCAGCTCCAAGAATATGTACATATTTGGCTTAATTCATGGAACTTCTGTTGAAGGCCAGCTCAGAAGATTGGGATTTTTGTCCAGGTTCTGCAGCTGGGGGACCCTGGGTTAGACATGTACTTTCTGAGCCTGTAAAGTCCCTTGTTGTAAATGAGAAGGACCCAAAGCTCAGCATTTCCCAGAGAGGACCTGTGTACCACCAGTGTACCATGTGGACAACCTTGTAAACAATGTAACAGCTATGAATTATTGTAATGTGCACTCGCTAAAAATAATTGTCATATCAAATACTTGACATCACATCACTAATTGATTAGAATGAATGTAAAGTAAATAGTTCAGTTTCTTAAGAAGAACCAACATTAGAAAATACAAATGCTGGTAGAAGGCATATGTGGATATGACAGAAACTGTGAAAGCGGAACACAAAAGCTAGAGTTAGATGTGCTGAACAGGTTAGATCAGATGTTCTAGCATCTCACTGCAATTCTATCACCAGGAACTAACTGGGAAAATTATCCAGACAATGCAGACAAAAGTAAATTTATTCTGCAAAATGGCTCCATTTGTATAAGCCAAGTCTATCAAAACAAACATAACACTTACAAGACATTAGGCAAGGCATTCTACATACGAAGATGAAGAACACAGGTTCTTGGCAGAGTCTAACCAGGGACACACCTGGGGAAATAAACATAGGTGACTTAGTGTGATGTTTATAATAATGTGAAGTAACGTGGGAGCCAGACAGAGAACACTGACTCTCCCTGGGAGAGAGGAATACTGAAAGAAGTCATAACCAGGGGAGGTGAACATTCAGCTAAGAAGCCTTGAAGCCTAGGTAAACACCCTATGAGCACATGAGAAGTAGAAGACATTCCAAGCAGAAGGAAAGCAGGTGAAAAAGTACCAAATGGTAAAACAAACAGGAGAATTCTCTTATTCTCTATTTCAAGTGTAAACAAAAGCAGTCATGTAGCTATTTTGTGCACTTCATAAGTGAGAGAACCAGATGTTGAATGGAGTTATACACAATTCCACACCTGTATGCTTTCTACTATATCATACCATATTTGTCATGCATACCTGAGACCTTGCCAATGTATAACTATTAGCTATATTTCCAGCTTATTTATTCTTAACCAAGTGTGAAACACTAATCAACATAAGAAGAAATAATGAAATCTGCTTCTTCAAAGTTAGTATCCCCAACTACAGGACATTTCTGGACTTGACATTACTTTTTCTTTTCAAAAAATTATCTATAGAACAATTTCCTAAGATACATTGCATGAGTTATTTTAGGCAAAAACCAGAAAGTTTCAGAAAAATCCTGCCATTTTCTTCCAATTTACACACAGACACATTTCTCAGAAGCAAAGCTAAGGGACAGATCCCATTCCTGGGGAAAATTTCATTAGTGACAAGGCAGGAAAGATGCTGAACTATGACAGCATCTTTAACATGCATTGATTAACAAGGCCATGACATTTGGGGATGTTCCATGAGACCTTCACACTAGCAAGGACACTTAATGCAATCAAGTTAAGAGAAATAAGACCTTCACAATCCCTTCTCCTACTCTTTCAGGTTTTACTTTGAACAACCCAGACAAAATGCCACAAATTCGCTACATTCAACTTTTAAAACAAAAGGGCTGATGGGAAAGGAATACAGATGGCTATGGCTTTTTCTTCTTTTTTTTTCTATTCAAACACCAGCAGCTATTCTAAGTCAAACCAGATATGGCTAATGGCTTCAGTTAGGTAAATTTGACTTTGGCAATGGGAAGGAAATTGCATGTAAGCCCAATGTAAAAGAAAAAAATGTTGGTCTGAGGGTATAAAAGAACCAAGGAGAAAAATAGAAGTTGAGGGTTTCCCCTAAAAAAAGGAACATCTTCAGCTTAAGGAGAGAGTTCCACAACAGAGGACTCCAGCTAATGGCATATTTTGGTGAAAATAGTGAAACAACTATGAATTTTGGAGTGAATGAAAGGGGGGTTAGTGTAACAGGATAACAGGATAGTGTAACAGGATACAGCCAAGAGGGGGGCCCCAAATAAGGACGTGTAATGGAGTCCAGAACTCAGGGTGTCCAGGAAATATTAGAAAAATATATATGTATAGGATGTCCTCACCCCCACAGTCTAAGCTGAGGGATGGGACACATGGAGCAGAGCCATTCAGAGCTTTTTTGTATAGCAACAGCTTTGCAGCTAACCTCTGGCATGGTCATTTAACATACCTATAACCTTTAACTGGTTGCACAGATATGTTAAATAGCTGTGGCCAGGCTTTGAGCCAAAGGGATGGAAGTGACTTCCACCCAAGATGTAACTGGGAGGCAACTCCCCCTGGTTCAGCACCTGAGTGAGAGCTTAGAGATGATTGGCTCCATGCCACGGGGTCACGCCTGCCCAGACTCACCATGGCAGCCCAGTAAAGTTGGAAGAATGTGGGAATGCTGGCAGGTGTGACTGATTGTAGGAGGAGTCAGAAATGGGGCTGCAAAGGAAGACTGGCGCTGGGATTTAAACCTAGGCGTGGCAGCCATGCAAGGGGGAGAACCATGCGGCTTTGGGGTGCTCCCTTTTGCCACGTGGCTTAGGAAGCAGGAGAGACTTTGCCTGGAAGAAAGGGGTGAAAGGACGCTTGCTGGTGGGCCATGAGAAGGTGCCACGTGGCTTTGGATTAACTGGAAATCGTGGTGGCAACACAGCTGGTGGTGCCTGGAGCCTGAATCATGGACTTCTACTTCTTCCCTGAGATGCGGTACCCCAGACTGGGCAGAGGGAGAAGGAAGGACTGTGTGCGTTTGTGGGTATTCTAAAGAACTTCAGTCTGTATAACTTTTAAATAAATAATAATTCCTTTCCTTTTCACCAGTCTCTGGCATTGAGAGATGTCTTTCCTCTGGCAGCAGGTAAAGCAAACCTAGTAGGTGGGGGTACCCCCGGAGAAAAGGGGGCATCTTTTCAGTAATAGTATATTGTACACCCTCCTCAGGCCCCACAGGTCTGTTCTGTAACATTACTGCCAAGGTGCCCTTTATCAACTGTGTGACTTTGAGGCTCTCTCCTGCCTCAATTTTCTCGCGTGCAAAATAAGGCTCACAGGAACTGCTGTGAGGATCAGGTACAAGTTATAAGAGTAGAGACAAGAGTTGGCAATAAGTAGAGGCATCATATGTCCAAAATAAACGGGGGGCCTCTATGGTCAATTCCATTTAATTGATAGGACATTTAGTTACATGGTAAGGTAAGGCTGGTTGAAGGTAAGGCTGCTGGATATTCTGAGTCTCTTTAACAATGTTTTTTGCTTTGGCTGTTTGGTTTAATAATTAAACCTTCTATTTTCGTAATGCTTATATCTTAAAAATTATTGCTTTTTAGTATTATACTTATTCTGTGTGTATCTGGCCAGCTTTCTAAATCATTTTATCTGCTCTAACATTAGTTTTGCCAATTATCTTTGATCCTCCAGATACAAAATCCCATACTCTAAAATAATAATCATTTTACATCTTTCTTTCCAACATTTATTTCATTTCTTTTCATTTTTTTTTAGGTTTTTAAAATTTATTTATCTTTAGAGAGGAAGGGAAGAAGAGAGGGAGAGAAATATCAATGTATGGTTGCTTTTCATGCGTCCCCTGCTGGGGACTGGCCTGCAACCCAGGCATGTGCCCTGGCTAGGACTCGAACTGCGATCCTCTGGTTGCAGGCCCACACTCAATCCACTGAGCTACACCAGCCAGGGCCTTTTCATGTTTTAATTACATCATTGTCCTCTTGTTAAGTTTTAATTAACTCATATTAGCAACTTAAATTTTCTTTGGAATGAGGCACATGACGTAGGGACTTGATGGGTGCTGCGGGCTTTACATAGTGAGAGCAAAAAAGGAGAGATTTCTATTGTGCTTTCCCCTAAGGTGCATCTATCAACAACATCCAAGCAAAACTGCACCAGATCTGTGTCACTGGGTCAAGGCCAATTCTGAAGCCATAGAAAGAAGCCACAAAACAGAGATGCTGCATTTGGAGCAGGGTTGGGCTTTGCTCCAGGGATTTTGTTTCAAAATCTCACTGAAGAAAATTTATATGAAGACACTTCTACCACCTTGGATTAGAGGCACAAACATCCTCAGGTATTGAAATGGGCAGCTTCCAGGCCTCTACTTTTAGGTCCATGAAATCCGGGTTAGTCAGTAAAATAAAAAAATTCAAGTTTTGGAACCAAAATCCGTATTCCTTTCACAGAAGTAGGGTCCACCCCACAATCCATTCTTGTAAGAAGAGGCATTTTGGAGAAATGGGTTCATAATTTATAAGTTGCCTCTGCCCTGGGAACAGTTAGTTCTCCACAACCTCTGCACGTATTTGCTACCCTCTAGTCAGCAGAGATACCTTTATAACGCCCATGGGCAAACAACATATATTTCTTTATTAAATCAGTAATAGCCCATAGTGTTTATTCTAATAGTCACACTCCATCGCCACCCTCCCTCAGCACTGTGTTCGGTGCCTTTGCACCAAGTGTGTTTTCCATAGTGGTCTTTATCCCCTTTATGTCTTCTGTGCACAGTAAACTTCTGGTTAGTGAAGGTATTACCTCATCCAGGCTTCCTCTGAGTTCTTACGTTCTATGTCTTGTTTATCATAGCTCTTACATCATAGCTCTTAGATCGATTTCATTGAAATTAGACACAATTTCTTATTGCTCTCTGTATTCTCACTGCCAAGAACTGAGCCTGATACATATTACTATTGTCTGTATCTATCGGGTTGCTTTTAGCAGCAAGTAACACAGTGATTGACTTCAAATCGGCTTTGTTAATGGGAAAGTGTACCGATTCACATAACTGAAAGTCAAAGGTGGGGCTGACTCTAGTTTTGATTTACTGATGCATCTGCCTCAAGTTCCTCTCCATGTGCTTTCTTCATCTTCAGGCAGGTAACTAGATGGTCACAGCAATCATGGGTCACACACCCATGCAGAGTAACTTACTCAGGTTCTTCCCATGACCAACTTTGTCTCCCTCATCATTTCCAGAATAGGTTCATGCACCCATCCCTAAGTCAATTATTGGAAAGTGGAGTGGGATGCCCTTGAGATCAGTCAGATCCAGCCCTGGAGCTAGAGATGGAATCCCTCACCCTGCAATGGAGACACTGCTCAAGGTGGGGTTTTGCTGAGACTACAGTAAACTAAAAACTAAAAGAAACCACTACCCTTGCAGCCATTAAATTAATAGTTTACTTTCCTCATATAACAAGAGCTAGGTCCCTGATATTATCAATGCAGCCACCTGAAGGCATTAGGACTGGCACCTTGAGATTCTCTTGGCCCTTCTCTTATGCCTGGTTCAGTCTGGATTAGAAACAGGAGGGAATAGAAAAATAAGTGCATTGAAAGTGCTGCAAGTTTTGTTTTTCACCGGCAGAGAAAGGATTTGCAAATATGGAGCGGGCTAAGACTAGAATAAATTCCATAGTGTGGTATAGACTGAAATGGAAAGTGATGAGGTAAACTCATGGCTTTAAATTTACATAAAGAGAGATTGATTGACCAATAGATAGATGATACAGATAATGTGTGTGTGAGCGGACATGTGTGTATATGTGTGCTCTGTCTCTGTCCACTGAAAGGACCTCGAAACATTGACACCCTTTCACAATGATCCTGTGTAGTTCTTGGTTTCTGTGTATTATTCTCCACTGAAGAAACTAAAACCCCTCAGAGAAATGGTTTATCCAGTGCTAGAGAAGGAAAAATTCAAAATAAGCCCAAAACATCTTGTATCATGAAACAAGGAATTGCTGGCCGAATGATGGAGACAGGTCAAAACATTACTGGAGCCAGTTTGAAGGTCCCCCACCCCCGGCTGAGTCCAGGACAATCTGCATCAAAATAAATAATGGCATATGAAGATTATAAACTTTTGAGTAAAATAGAAATCCATTCATCTCTACCGCCATCATCTAGCCAAATGATAAAAGTTAATATCACCAGTGATGAGACAAATCAGCATTTGGTATCCAACAACATGATGCCATGAGATAGATACTTGGCAGGTATCACACTGCTCAAAACTCTTATATCATAAGGAAAGATACAAACTCAAACTGAGGGACATGCTCCAAAGTAATTGGCCTATCTTGTCTAAAAATGTCAAATTCATGAATGCTAAAGGAAGACTTAGGATTTGTTTCAAATTGAAGGAAAATAAAAATACGTGACAATTTAGTGAGTGCGTGTTCCTGATTTCAACTGGGTATATGTATTAGAAAACTATACTGGGTCGATGCTAACTTTCTGCTTTTGAGGGTTGTGTTGTCATTATGCAGGAGAATATCCTTGTTTTTTAAGAAATGCAAATTGATGCGACTTAGTAGCAAATGGCTCAGGAACAATAGTGTGTATGAGTGTGTGTTGTGTGTATGGGTGTGTATATAAGAAGGCTAAGTAAGAAGCATGTATAAAAATGCCAATGATTAAGGAATCTGGGTTACATAAATATGGGAGCTCTTTGTACTATTTTGTAAGTTTTCTGAAGATTTTCCATTATTTAAAAATAGAGTGTTTCAAAAAAGAGGAAGAGGAGGAACATGGAGGTCTCTTGGCAACCACAAGTGTTTATGAAAACATACATCTCGGGCCTCATAAGGCAAACCCCACCAAAAATGCTGCGCTTCTTTGCATTTCCAAATGAAAGGGTATTATTCCTCAAGCTACTCAAATATAGAAAATGCATTCAGTTACCATTCATTTTCACTTATTCATCCACCCACTGTTTCTGGGAATCTCTAGGAAATGTTCTGCAAATCTGTCTGGCTGTCACTTTTTATATGAACTACACATTTGTCTCCAGACCACCATCTGTTCTTGCATGGGTTACCCCTTTCTCTACTAAGATAATTTTGCCCAAATTGCAGCTGCTACCCTTCTTCATCTTCCCTGTGTGGCCTCCTCACCTGCCCATGAGATCACTGAAATCGCAGCTCAGCTGAGCCCAGCTGTACTCCACAGAGCTGCAATAGGCCCTGGAATCTAGAAGGCTCTTCCTTCGGGTGCTACTCCCAAACATAGCAAGTACTTATTTTGAAAGCTCAACCTCAGGGATAGTTTTCCCCAACAAAAATTTTCAGAGATCTCCACAACTCTGAGTGCAACCCCTAATGACTTCCAAAAGGGAGAATTCATTTTTGCCAAGAAAGTTCTGGTTTATACGTGTGAGGGGGCCAAATGATGCCCTGCAGGTCAAAATTGAGCCTGCTGCCTATTTTTATATGTTCTGCAAGGCAAGAATGATTTATATATTTTAATGGTTGAAAAAGTTAAAAAAAATAGAATGATATTTTATGACCCGTGAAAATAATATAAAATTCAAATTTCAGGGTCCATAAATAAAGTTTATTGGAACACAAACACGCTCATTGGTTTACATACTGTCTGGGGCTCCTTTCATGCTATAAAGGCATCATTGAGCAGTTCTGACAGGGACCACCTGGCCTGCAAAGCCTAATACTCACTACCTGCCCCTTTAACAGAGAAAGTTGGTCAATCCCTGACCTGTATGACTGAAAGAAACTTTCAACATGGCCCTTCTTCAAACAAGAACCAAAGGTATCATCGCCTCCTCCTAAAGCAAGCCCCGCATCTCTACCCCAAGAAAGCATAAACTATGAATAACTGCTTAAATGACAGCTTTTTCATCTTAAAAATTATCTCAAGTTTCAGTTACTGGAACTGTGATGCCTTCAGTGCCAAGTAAACATGTATGGAGCTGAACTGAGCCTTTGGGGGTTGGGATGCTGGGATCTGGCTCCCAGCTGGGTCTCCAGTGCTTGTCAAATAATGACTCCAGGTCAGTCTAGGAATGAAGTGACTGACTGTAGTAGCCCCTAAGTGGCGGAAAGAGAAGAGCTGTAGGGGTGGAAGGAGAGGAGGGAACGGGGGTTGGGCGGGGGGGGATTTCTAATTGAGTTCAAGCAACTCTCCTGCTATCAGTGCAACTGGTGGACCCACACCTTTAAGAAAAAACTGTCAAGACAGCTTAGTTCTATTTTGGTCATTGGTTCCACAGGAGAAATGTCTGGCACTTTTGTCATTTGGGGTCAATTTAATAGTCAAGTCTCTATTTTAAAATTAATGCCGATATGATGATTCCTGAGTGAATTTTAGTTCTTTCACAGGATACTACTTATATTGTTTTATTAAAATAGAAATGGAAATTAATCCAGAAAGAAGAAACTTACGGCTGCTGACAGCCACCAAAACACTAGGAATGCATTCTGCCAACAACCTGAAAGAGCTTGGAAGTGAATTGATCCCTAGTCAAGCCCCAGGCGTAAACAGAGCCCAGACAACACTTGGATTGCAGCTTTCTGGGTCCCAGTCAGGCCCTGCCAGGATTCCTGACCTACAAAAGCTGAGAGATAAGATCTGTGTGCTGTGTTTTAGCTGATAACTTTGTGGCAATTTGTCAGACAACAATAGAAAAGTAATACACTGGGCGATATTTCCTACTCCATTTTTCCCATCTTTAAGATGCTCATTTTATGCTGCTATGACCAGGGTGGTACTGTCAAGAGCCAGCCATCCAAGAAAGAGCTCAGGGACTCTTCTAGACTGATCCCCAGAGGCTCCCTTCAGCAGCCAGCTGTCGATGCTGTTAGAGCATCTGACCCCTGGGCAGGGGCCACGGGTGGAGCAGGCATGTGTCCCTCCCTCCAGCCCTGCCTACTGCCCACCCTGAGCAAACATAAGAGACCAGTGGGAGACCAACCTATGGATCTGGGTCACCAGTATAAAAAACACATGGTTTTCTATGTGTGTAAAATGTGGGGGGAAAATGACTGTTTTCACAACACGTTGCATAATTATGGTACAGAAGAGGAAAATGGGATGTTTGGTGTCTGAACATTGAGTTGTTTCAAGACTTGTCCAGGCCATTTGTTGTGTGATGAATCCCTCCGTCACATGCATTTCTGAGTCTGTTCCTCCCATCAGTAAAACGGGCATCCAGCAATGATACCCGAAGTCATTCTTTCACAAAATACTTAGTATACATTGTCAGTGTACACTAGGCCTCATACCGGAAGCCAGGGATATAGAAATAGATGAAACAGGGCACCTGCCCTCAAGACTTGGAAGGAATGGGTCTAAAAAAATTAAACTATGGGAGGGAAGTAAAAATCTTCCCTTTTCACTGCTGTAGTCAGCAGGGCATAGGACATATCACAGTGGTATCCACTGTGTGTCTGTAGAGTTCATGTGTAGTGCGCCAAGTTGTTAGGTTATGAACTGGTGATTAAATTGCATTTAGGGGAGAGGACAGCTTTTAAGTAGTAAAATCTCTTGTGTGTAATTTTGTTGCTGAAAAGTAAGACTGGTCAGGGCTAGGATAAAATAGCTAAACTGTTCTACCCAAGAAATAAACCAGAATATCAGAGAGGGAGGTTTGCAGCACTATAGAAAAGAAGGGGGGAAGAAGAAGAAGAAGACTGAACTCTGTGCTGAAATCTCCCTCCAGAGCTATAAATTTACACATGTATCCACACACACACTTTTAAGGTGGATTGTCAGTACAAATCTGCCACCCACAGCTCCCATTGGTGAGTTTAGGGGAGATAAGTTGAAAGGAGCTATTTTCTAAGCATTGGTGAATGGCACAGGGTAGGAGCAGCTGGTGGAACAATCCAAAGATATGGGCAATGTGAGAGGCACAACACCTGGGCCAGAGGTGACAATGTAAACAAAAGCTCAACTGCCTGAATTCATCAGAGGACACTTGGGATTCCCCCATCTGTGAAATGGGGCTTTGAGCCAATATAGATCCTAATCATTACAGACAAGATTATCCCTGCAAGCTGAAGAGCTTGGGAGACGGGTGGGGGCTGACGCGGAAGAGATGAGAAAATGAATGGACAAAATGTCAGGAGCACAAGAGGAAGGTAGTCCTGACTCCCAAGGAAAGGGAAGAATTTACATTTTTACTCTGTTGTCATCAGTGAATTACTTTGTTGAGTAGAAAGAAAAGCTGATAAAGAGCATCTATCTACATGTCATTTCTTCCCTGGAGATTAGTCATGGAGAAGGAAAGCCTTTAGGGGAATGTGATGGGGTCAGAATTTCTGGGATTGGGTGGGTACTGCAGAAAGCAGGAAGAATTCAATGAGTTCTGCACCCCTGGCTCCCAGACCAGAAACAGCCAGGAGGAGGGAGTCTGGGGGCTGAGGGACTGCCTCTCCTTCCAGACAGACCTGCCTTCTCTCCAGACAGGTACTTGCTCTACTTCCCTTTTGTCTTTTGTAGTTTTTACCTGATGCCTGAGACCTGACCTTTCTACTAACTCTTTTTAGTAAAACACCAGGGAAATTTTAAAAAGAAGAAGAAAAAGAAAGCTTGGGAAAAGAAAGAAAAGGCAAGCAGAACATTCATGTGAGCGTGAGCGTGTTTTCAGGGGTGCAGACGTAACTTGGAAAATGATTCTTTGCAAGAGACCTTTGGTGCCAAATAGTTGAGTGGCTGCCAGTCATTTATGACTCCTTCTTTATCATTTCCTTTCTGATGAGGCAGATCAAGACAAATCCACATTCCTTCCTTGTGGCTGGGGCCCGCTCTCGGCCTTTGCCAGCTGCTGGTTTGCTGAGGCCCTTGGGTTTGAGAAAACCTGCCTGGCAGCCCCATGTTTGTTTGCAGCAGCACTTGTGCAGATGGGGTGTCATCTGGGAGCCATGGCAGCAGAGACACAACAAACAAAAGCAAGCACTGCTTCCAGGGTGAACAGTGAAGTTCTCCTAGTTCCCCCGCACTGTTTATGGAGTAGCTGAGTGGCCATATATCCCTGGTCCCCCAAAGCCAGATAGTGGGCAGCTGTTGTGGATTCTTCCTGAAGAGCTTATAATAAAATAATTCAGGCTGAGCTTGACCTTGAGACCATGAATGTCTCCTGCTGCCATTTGTCTCCTGGTGACTATCCCACTATGCTCTTCCTTCCTTTCTTTCTTTTTTTCTTCCTTTTTTTCTTTCTTTCTTTCTTTCTTTCTTTCTTTCTTTCTTTCTTTCTTTCTTTCTTTCTTTCTTTCTTTTCTCTCTCTCTCTCTCTCTCTCTCTCTCTCTCTCTCTCTCTCTCTTTCTTTCTCTCTCCCCCTCTCCCTCCCTCCCTTCCTTCCTTCCTGTCTTTCTTTCAATAATTGAGCAATGGATAGATGCTAGATCCTGAGATTAGAACC
The DNA here is from genome assembly GCF_014824575.4 of Sturnira hondurensis. NCBI lineage: Eukaryota > Metazoa > Chordata > Mammalia > Chiroptera > Phyllostomidae > Sturnira > Sturnira hondurensis. Next base: position 1,740,321 of record NW_028083079.1, on the reverse strand, counting down.
AAGAACATAACAGAGCACATGGTCTCCATCCTCATGGAGCTGAGAAGTGAGGTAAGGAAATAGACATGTTGCCTTTGGTGTGATAAGTAATACAATAGGCTGTGGGGAAAAGAATAGTGAATCCCGTATCAATCAAGGACCTTTCAGAAGGTATTACAGTCTGAGCTTGGCTTTGAAATGCCAGTTACCTGAATGGAAGTGTGGAGGACAGACATCTTTCTGGGAAGCAGTACAGCAGGTGCAGACAGGGAGGACCCAGGAAGTACAAGGCTATCCGAGGAACCTGCAGCACCTCAAACGTAGAGCACATGTCATTGAGTGTGAGATGGAACAGTGGACCCAGACAGGAGAAAGGGCACACAATGGTATGGAAACAGAAAGATTTTAGACAAATGATCCAATCTGCATCTCAGAAACACCCCATAACCTGCAGCTTGGAGAAAGATGGAGTGGATGAGAGGAGGGTTGTAAGGAGAAAGATCATGCATGCAGACTTCTACTAAGTCACCAGCAGAAATACTTCAGCAGGATAGGGTTTAGTGCTGACAGCAATAAGAGCTCTTGGGCTAATGAGCACACAAGAAGGGGACTGTCAGCTCCATTTGCAAATAAATTCTGATCCATTTTCTCATGTGTGAAGAAAATCTACAATGCCCATATCATTCAGTCCTTCAAATTTGCTCAATTTAATTCTCATTTACTGGTTACCTAATTTATGCCAAGCACTATTAGAGATACCAGAAAAGTAAAATGGTTCATACTTTCTACTTTCATGACCTAATAATTAATGGCTATTTGATATTAAAATATAGCAATCAATAACTTAGCCTTTTCCCCAATTGCCCTCACTTTATAATTTGTTTTTATTTGCAATTATCAGACTACAGGGGAAAAGAAGAAAATTAAGTTTCCTGAATGATTTTCAGATAAGTTAGCAATGGAAATACAGATAATTTCTCTGGAGTCCAAGTTGCTAAGAGGAAGGCTAATGAGGACCAGTCTGGGTGCTCAGCGAGAAAGGCCATTTGCTTGGGCTCTGCTTGCTGGTGTCCAGTAGTCTGGTTTGGGTGGCATTCTGGACTGTGGGCAGATTGTTATGTTAACATGCTGGCCGGCTTGTTACCATGCATAGCCAGGGATGATACAGGCTCTACAGTGGGCACTGGCACACCCAAGCAGGCCCCCCAAAATAACCCTTCCTTCAAAACAGTGGCCCCAGAGAATTCTGCTGGATCGTCATGTATCTGTTAGTTTTCCATTCAAGCCCACAGGCTCTGAGCTTTAAAGAATTCTCCATTCTAAATCTCTTCCATCCTGCCTGATGAACACACATTTGTTTTCTACCACTTTTTCCTACATGACCTCCCCTGAAGCAAAGAAGAAAACCACTAAAGTACTTAGTACATCTTCCTTGTGGTATGTAAATAGTGCATATAATAAGGTAATATGCAACATATATAATAAAGTAATGTGTACTCTCTGTCCTGCATTGCATAGTATGCATTGCATACAATATGATGGGAGATAATGTGGTGCACTGTGACTCTTTGTTTCCTTGGCTGCGTTGCCATGAGACTACGAGCTATTTCACTGCCAGGCAGTGGCTTATTCATTCTTATGTCTTTAGAACTAGAAGTGTCTAACAATTAATAAGAACTCGGCTGTGTTTCTGATAAAGGGAAGGGTGAAGGAAAGGAGGAAAGGGACCAAGGAAATAATTATCTTGCAAAGAACCTAGTCTTCTTTTTAAATGGTTTCCTTTTCTCACTAACACAGCTGTCTCCCTCTAAGGGCTCTAGCATTTTTTAAATAAAATACAAGAAAAAAGTGAAAATGCAGATTCCCTGGCCTTGCACCTTCTCAAAGAAGGTCTTGATTCCTGGAATTTGTTTACTCACACTTTAGAGGAGTAAGCTAAGGAAAATAAGAATTACACATAAAGGTAAGTACCATTATCCAAGTGTGTACAAGGTAAGGTGTCTTAGGAAGTCAGAGGGAGGAATTGTTAATTCTGCCCAAGAAGGTTAGGCCAGGAGGACTATTTGAGATGGGATTTCAAGGCTAAGCCTGGGCAAGAAGAGTATTTTAGGGCAAGATTCATGGGAATAAATGAAAGCTTCCCAGCACTTGCGTCTTATTATACTAACTGAGCAGTGGTGGGTTCTGAAGAGTTTGTATATTTTCTACGCAGTTATTCTTATAAAGATAGCATCATCTCTTCAAAAATTATGTCCTGGAGAATTGACATGGATGAGAGGTTTGGTTCATAAACTGAGAGCTCCAAGTCGCACTTGCTCCTTTCAGTTGGAAAATCTGAGAAATCAGAGATAAAACAGACTCATTACAATTCATTCACAGCTACACAGAGACAGGTTCAGAATTGAAGACTTGAATCAAGAGTCCTTTACATCAGCAAGAAGATTAACAGTAGGGTCAAACAGAGAAGCCTCTGCACACACGCACCCACCCAAACTAGTGGGTTGGTACACACGTCCTCTATCGATGCCGCTCCTGTTCTGCAGGCTCATTCTAAAATATATTTATTAATAATAAAATCCAATGCAACTAAGCTCTTAGAAGAGAGATCCAAAGTTCTGGGGTAGAATATAGACTCAATAAAAAATACCTGGGCATGCACCCTGTCTCTGCCACTTTCTACCTCTGTATCCTTTTACAAATTCACTGCTGTGTCTCTACCTCGTCTGTAAAATGGGAATGTTTATCTATAACTCTGAGACCTAGAGGAAGTGCATGAAATACATATGAAGATGACTAGCACAGTTTCTAAATGTAGTGGGCTGGATGATGGTGCCCCAAACATACATACATCTGTATCCCAATATCCAGAGCCAGTGAATGTGCCCTTACCTCTGCAGATGTGTCTAAGTTAAGGGTGTTCAGATGAGATCACCTGAGGTTATTCTGACAGCACCTAGGTCCAGTGTTGAATATCCTCATAAGAGACACACAGGGAAGAGGTGGAGGAAAGGTGACCTCAGAGGTAGAGACTGCAATTGTCCAGCCATGAGCCAAAGCCTGGAGCCATCAGAAGCTGGAAGAGACAAGGATCTTCCCTAGAGCCCTGGAAGGGAGCAAGGCCCTGCTAAAACCTTGATTTCACACTTCAGTTTTCCAGAGCCATGAGAGAATACATTGCTGTCATTTAAAGCCTCCAAGTGTGCAATAATTAGGGCAGCTACAAGAAATTGTGTTAGTAGGTGTTCAAAAACTGTATATATGAGTGAGTCCTCATCTCCTTCTGCCAGAAAGGTTGGGTTAAAAGCACAGCTGATGCTTTTATTCCTTTCCTTTTGTTTTTTCTTCAGCTGGGTAGGAAGAGGGATGGGACTATCAAATTTGGCCCCATGAGCTCTGGTCTGAGCCCCACTGTGAGCTCTGATATGCTTCTAGCTAGGAACAAGAGGCAAGAAGAAGACTGAAATCTTTGTGAAAAACCCACCCGAGAACCGGAGGAGAGGATGTTGGAAGAAGCAGCTTCAACATGACTTTCTTTACTGAACTCTAATATTAGGAGCTGGGGACAGTGTGGTTTATACATTTTTTTCCATGGGGCATTTTCCCTGAGGATGATGTGGCAGAATCAGCCCTGGGGTGGGTGTCCTTCTAGACTTGGCCATAAACTTGAAGTCACTGCTCGTAACTCTTCCTCTTTTGAGCTTTAGGTTTTGGGGGTTTTTTTGTAGATCTAGTAAATATTTTGTGCCATATAATTTTGATGGAAAAAAATATAGAGGTAACAATCTACTACCTGCTCCAAGCTACATCTGGATGATTTCATTCTACCATCCTAAACTTCACATATAAAGCTAGAAATCAATTCACTCAGTTATATAGATACTTGTCTTATTACACATTCTACCACCTCACACCTTGGGTAACAGAGCTGTTCCCAGTCCTCCAGTATCCAAGGCCACCTTCTCCTCATTCATTTCTTTACTAACATTATGCTTCAGCCTCACTGAATGATGTTTCACTGATACTATTTTCCTACACAGGAGATGGAATCTTTTGAGACACTCCAAAACAAAACATNATCAGCCCTGGGCTGGGTGTCCTTCTAGACTTGGCCATAAACTTGGAGTCACTGCTCGTAACTCTTCCTCTTTTGAGCTTTAGGTTTTGGGGTGTTTTTTGTAGATCTAGTAAATATTTTGTGCCATATAATTTTGATGGAAAAAAATATAGAGGCAACAATCTACTACCTGCTCCAAGCTACATCTGGATGATTTCATTCTACCATCCTAAACTTCACATATAAAGCTAGAAATCAATTCACTCAGTTATATAGATACTTGTCTTATTACACATTCTACCACCTCACACCTTGGGTAACAGAGCTGTTCCCAGTCCTCCAGTATCCAAGGCCACCTTCTCCTCATTCATTTCTTTACTAACATTATGCTTCAGCCTCACTGAATGATGTTTCACTGATACTATTTTCCTACACAGGAGATGGAATCTTTTGAGACACTCCAAAACAAAACATCAAGTAGTAGCAAAGATTCTCACCTAAGTTGGTCCCTACTTTGGCCAAACTCCCTGTACATGCAAGAGACACAATGCAACCTTCACTTTCAGGAAACAGAAGAGATGCTCATGGATGGGAAATTCAAGGTCTCAGTCACAAATTTTAGTGATTTCCCATTTCGTAGTTCAAATCTGATCAATTTGTGCCATAAAATGTTAGAGTAATATGAAAATATTGCCAACCTAAAAAAGCCAAGGCCTGGAGACAAAAGAGATGCCCAGCCACACATCTTAAGTCAGTGATGGAGAAGGGACTAGATCCCAAAATATTTTGAGCCATATATCCTTCAGTATTTTCAATAGTAGGACTGTTCAATAACTCAGTGGTAGGGAGCTTCAATGTAATGGGGTATATAGAAGAGGTAGGGAGGGAGGTCCTAAAGTTGTATAACCAGCCCAGCAAGGCAGCATTCTCCCCACCTTTTGGAACCCAGAATGAAGAATGGAGAGGTATGAATGACCACTTAGCTGAGTTCCACAAGCATAGTTCTTTTCAGCTGGGGAGGCAGGGGGAGGCAATATTCCCCAGGGAACATTTGACAATGTCTGGAGACATTTTTGATTGTCACAAGGTAGAGGGTGGGGGCAGGGGGTTGGGAGCTACTGGCATCTAGTGGGTAGAAACCAGGAATGCTGTGAACATCCTACAAGGCACAAGACAGTCCCCCACAACAAAAAATTTTCCAGCCCAAATGTCAATATTACCAAGGCCTATGTGGAAAGGGAGTGAATGCAATCATCAGAGATGACATACTCGTGTAAGCTGTGTGCTCAAATTATAATGAGCCTCAGTCTGGGCTCCCAAAAATCTGGTTCTTAACATTTCCATTGGGACTGTGAGCTACCCAAGTCCAGTTGCAAGAGCCAATAAATCTTTTTTTTTTTGGCATTTGATGATTTGAGTTGGGTTTTTGTCACTTGGAGTGGAAAGAGTTCAACCAATAAACTCACATTTATGGAGCACTTGAGAGTTAGTTAAGTATTTTCACATTCGTGATCTTATTTGAGCCTCACAAAAACCTATGCTATATATGGAGAGAGAGAAGGGATACAGATCCTCATCTCATGACATGTGTGAAAAATGAAACCCAAAGTTGCTGAGGTTAAATGACCATCCGAACACCACCCACAACATGTTGAATGTTGTCCAACCTCCCCTGAGGAAAACAAACAAACAAACTGTACATCCTTAGAGTCAGAAGAGCACAGCCAGAGGTACTGTAATTAAAATAATAAGATAAGAGTTGACACAGATATGCCAAGCTCTGCTTTAAGGACTTTTCACATATTAACTCATAAATCCATGCCACAATTTTATTGCAATAGGTACAATTATTTTCTCCATTTTACAGGTGAGGAAATCAAGGTATTCAAGTAAATTGCTGAGGCCCACCAGAGAGTAAGGGACAAGACGAGGATTCAAATTCAGAATCCTCACATTCAACTACTGTACCTTTTTGAGTTACAAAGAGGTTATGAAATTTGACCAAATCCTCCCCCGACGTGGCTAGGAAGGTGAGGAACCGTGATCCAAATTCTGCTCTGACTGACTTAAAGTCCTTTATTCTAAACTGGCACCTGGGACTCACTCTCAATCCAGAGAGCACCCTGTGATGCCAGGATTTAAACCCAGACTTCACCATCTAAGGCCAGTGCTAATGTCTTCTCATACACTCATATAATGCCTATTTAATGCACGCTTACTACATGTTAAGCCCTTTAGAGATTTTCTTTGGAATAAGGAGTAGGAATGATGCGTGTTGCAACTTACTGAATTACAAACCTAGTCTTACCCTTGAAGAAAATGAGATTCATATTCCAGCAGAGCTCCAGGGATTTGGGAACACTAGGAAAGGAGAGCCATCTGCATTTCATTAGGGAAAGACAAGAAAGCTCCTCTCATAAACCTCAGAAGCCAAGTTGGAAATATGCTAGTTCACAGTTCATAGCAAAAATTAGACCCATCACACCAAAATCACTTCAATGCCAGGGGCACACGTGGTCAGAATGGTGAGACTGTCTACTCCATGGCTTCTTTGTAGTAATTGTGAGCTAAGGGTTCTGTCCCCTTTTCTGACATTAGGGAGAAGGAAAAACAGACCTTCGGGTCCAAAACAGATGGCTTTTATCAAGATGAAAAAAAAAGACATGTCATTATTTTGACAGAAAAAGACACAATATTTAAGGGTGAAGTGAATTTCAAAATCTTTGGAAATAGAATACAGTTGAAATAAACATAAAAGGAAGATTATTTCAAAAGCTCTCACAAATTTCAAAATCCCTTCTGGATCAACTGTGATTTCTCAAGACATCTGAATTTTTGACATGTATTTTTAGCAGGTATATCTTCACCTCTGGGACTTTCACATTGTAATCTCTCAGTCTGATACCACAACTGAGCAGAAAGAACATCACACATGGACATACGGAGCCCAAGGGCCAGTCCTATAGGGTGGGGCTTTTTCAAGGCTTGAGTGGACCAGTAGAAGCAGAACCTTGTCTCTGAAAGGAGCATTTGTCAACTCTAAGAACGGAAGTTTGTTTCTTTATAGTTAATGTAAAGAAGGTGCTAATGAAAAGTTTGGTAAAAGCAATACCTTCAGTTACTTGGGCAAATTAATCTTTGCCTGAAAACTATATGTTATTCTCCCATTCTTTTTTTAAAAAGTATTTGTATTTATTTGTTTTTAAAGAGAGGAAAAGGGAGGGGGAGAGAGAGAGGGAAAAAAACAGTGTGTGATTGCCTCTCACATGCCCCCAACTAGGGACCTGGTCCACAACCCAGCATGTACCCTGACTAGGAATTGAACCAGCAACCCTTTGGTTCACAGGCTGGCACTCAATCCACTGAGCCACACTAGCCAGGGCAATTTTTCTGTTCTTAAATGAGATGAGGAAGTTGAAGTTCATGTAATTAAATCATTTGCCCAAAGTCAAATCCCTAGTAATCAGAGCAGCTGAGAGGATGAGTTTTTTATTTCCTCGAGGAAACTTGAGTTCATTGATTCTAAAGCTGAGTATATTGTCTTCCTCCAAAGTGGCACCTCCTTCCTCATGTGTTCCCCATTTTGTGACTGGCATCCAAATCCCCCAGTCATCATAGCTGGACACATGGAATGTCCCATCTCCTGTTTCAGTCCATGACCGACTCCCCCAATTCTCTTTCCGTACTCTCCATGGCACCTCCTAAAGTCCTCCCATGCCTACCTGGAGTGGTGCTAACACTTCCCGTCTGGTCTTTCTCCTGTCATCTTGGTCCCTCCTTCACACAGCCACTAGAACAGATTAAATGCAAACTCGCCAGCATCACTCTCACACACAGAGCCCTGTCAGACACCCACATCACCTAGCAGATTTCTTGGCTGAGCACAGATGACCCTATTCCTTCTGAGCCTGCATCACCTTCTCAACTCCCCTCTCTGCTTCTCTCTCCAAACTCATTCGCTTTGAAGATCACAAATGGCTTGTGGCCTCCCTTCATCTACAATGATATTTCTCACCTCTCTGTGTTTCTCCACCAGGCTGTTCTACCTCCTGCCCTTCCTCCACACAGTCCGCTCCTTCTCATCCTTTAAGACTCAGCTTAGCCATCCCTTTCTGTTGTGTGTGTGCCAGAAAGTTTTCCCTGAAGCCTTACAAACCCCACTTTGAGGGTCCAGTCCTGGCTTGTGCTTCTCATAGTGGTGGCCATCTTGATTATCTTGCTCTCCACCAATCTGTATCCTCCACCAGAACATTAACTCCTTCAAGGCAGCAACGACTAACCTCTTCCAGCAGAATAAATCCATGGTGAGGTTCTGTCATCGCCCTCACATAGAACTGCAGCTGATCCACGAGCAAGATTTTTCCTGTTTGAAGCAAAGAGTGGCAAGGAGTGCTCTATATGAATGGAAAAAAGTGAAGTAAAGTAACAGACACCCCTCAGCCTCTAGCACTTACTTTACATATATCTGTCCTAAAGTCATTTATAGGAAAAACAAAAGAACTGCCAAAGATGAATCTCCCTGCATCTTGCATTTTCCTGAATCTCATTGCCCGTCATTACTTAAATAAGAGCCTTTAAATTAAAACTCAAGTCCATTTTAAAGATCTTGTTTTACTCTTTCTGGTTTTGACTTTCTTTTTTAAATATAAGTTGTAATTTGTTTTTGCTTTTTTATTGAATTTATCAAGGTGACATTGGCTAATAAAATTATATAGGTTTCAAGTATGTAATTCTATAATATAACCTCTCTATATTGTATTTGGTGTTCACCACTCTAAGATGATTTTGACTCTAAGAAATTAAATACAGAACTCCTTAATCAGGTCTACATCATGTGACTCAACCTGACTTTTTAGTCCCAGAATCTGCCATTCTTTCCCCAGGAATATCCCATATTGTCCCAGCCATCTCCTTTTTATTTGTCCTCAAATAAGAGATGTGTAAACAGGTAAAATCGAGGGAGGAAGTCAGTCCACAATCAGAACTCATTTGACAATATCGCTCCTGTTTCTTATAAGAACAGGGAAATAATTCTCCTCCACATAGCATTGCTCAGATTTTTCTCTCAAATCCTTTCTCATTATCAAACTTATTATGTCTCCCATGCTGGTTCATGCAAGATATATGACGCTTTGTCCCCCCCTCCCCCATACGTGTATGCGAACAACACGTACTCTCACTCAGGGAGAGAATTAAGGTTTCTCTGGTTCTGTGATGTGCTACACACACGCAGCACTCAGCTGAGTCCTTTAATTAATATTTTCAGAAACCTTAAAAAGTAGATATTCGTCCTCTTCCAGATAGAAGAAACTAAGTCTCAGAGGCCTTAAGTAGCTAAAGTTTTTCAAGTTAAATTAGAGTCAGGATTTAAACATGAGTATTTGAATTCAAAACACCCATTTCTCTTCCTAACCACGAGTCAATGATGTTACAGATTTTTAAAAAACTGTGTCTGCATGAAGCTCTAGTTGCCGAAATTTAACTGTTGCTATTGTAACAGGGTTCTCTTTACATAGTAGGACCCTAGGAGAAGAGCCGGAAAGTTTAGAATGAGATTCAGGGACTTTAGCCCACCATCAGAATTAAGGGATGAGTGAAGGCAATGGAAAATGAAGAAGAAAAGTTGAATCTGGAGATGGGAGGTATCCAGTTACGACTTTGTCCTCCAGAGGAAACGGGCAGCGACACGTGGAAGGTGAATGCCTGCAGGAACAGGGTGTGGCCGCATGGCCAGGAGTTTGGCAGGGTGGTCTGAGGAGCAGCAGCCTTTATAGTCAGTGGCTGCGTTTCCAAGTATCTGAGCCACGGGGGCATCTGGCCCAGAAGATGTTCTTGGAACCAGGGACTGTAGAAGGAGGCAAAAATAAGGAAACGCTAAAATAAATCATGGGCTCCATGTGTCCAGGCTCGTAGGAATGCTCTGACTTGGGAACCACTTTCCCCATTAACACTGGAATTTTCCAGCAGTCCGTCCTGTCCTAAACTGCAATTTCTTACTTGAGAGTTATTGGGAATCCCAGTGGAAATGGGTTACAAAATAGGGAATGATATTCCACCACATTATTTTAGGGCCCAACTCTAGTTACCCTTCTTTACCCGCATAGTGTACGGCAGCTCTTTACCCAGTGTCTCTCAGCCTCCAGGTTCCCCACTCCCATCTCTTCCCTTATAATGCTAGAGCTAGAAACCTACAAACTACGTTTCTCAGACTCCCTGCCAACTCGCTTCCCACAAGAGCCCCTCAACGACGGACAGGAGACTAGAAGGTGGCAAGATGAAAAAGACTCTCTTATTTCCAGACCTTGGCAGACACACCTTTCAGAAGCGAGACAGCTGTAGTTCCAGCCTCCAACTTCCTTTAGTATTCCTGGCACCCTCCATGAGATGCCTCATTAGGGGCACCAGCTCTAGCCAGCCCACCAGGTATGGGTTCAAGCATTCAGTTCACATTCTCAGAGTTCTGCCACTAGCCACAATGTGCCTCCCCAAGAGGCGGAAGCACTAGTTGTAATACACACACAGAGAAGTATAAGAATCGGCCATGTAGAATTCTTCTCCTAGTTCCTAAGTTCTCCTAAAACCACCTTTCCCTTCGGGTTCTCCCTGCCCGAGGAATAGTCTCTACTTCCTGCAGCTACTAATGTCTGGATTACTTAGCATTCCCTCTTCATTAGGGAGCTTTCTAAGACATGTGTAGTCAATTTCCTATATTCAATCCCCTCTATTTGAAATTCCTGATGTGCTTTCCATTTTTCCTGGCTGGAAGCTGACATTATTCAACCTCTCGCAAGGACAATTATATAAAGATAAATGTCAACCTCTTAGAAAAGGAAACAACCCTGTCAAGTCATCAATTCCTCTATCAATAAGAACAGAAAGGACACTGGCCCTGTAGGCACAAAAGCTCGGATACCTTAGTCAGCCTTAAACGAACTTGGTCTGGACCCCAGCGACACTCCAGGTAGAGAAGTCCTGGGCTCTAGGCCCACAACTGTAAATGATATGTCATCTCTACCACCAGGGAGCTTATAAGAGGGGGGAGAGGTCAGTTATGATGCCACGGGAGTGGAATCTACCAGAGCGGCCAGAGGCCAAGCGAGGACAAAGGAGGAAGTCTATGAACTTTGCATGGAGAACACTGCTTATCGGAGTCTTGCTATTGTTGTTTTTCCCGTAAAAGAGAAACAGAAACCAATTTTGGATGACTTAACTCAATAAAGTATATGTGAGAAGTGGAAGACTAAATTCTGAAGTCAGGGAAGGAGGCTAAAGAAGGAAAAAGGAATAGACGGAAGTCAGGCAGCTCTAGACAGTATTGTTGGCTGAGGTTGTCTGATATCTGGACGCAGGCCCACTGCTGGGATGAAAGAATTCACGCATTTCACGTGCTCACCTGGAGAAAGTCCAGGTAGCCTAAATTAGGTTAATGTCCATTCTATGACTATACCAAATAGGTGAGATGCCATATTGAGCAGGGCATCTATGCCCATGAGAGGGAAGATATAATCCCCAAAGGGACACCCAGGAAGAAGGAATGGAGGAAAACTAAATTAAAAAAAGAGTGGGGAGATCAAGACAGAAAGGTGTTTGCTGGGAAGATGAGTAGAATTTTCTGTTTTGGCTAGAGGATGATGTCTGTTTCAGGCAGGGAGAGCATCATGAATAAAAGCATGATGGTGAGAAAGACACCATAATGGAATATAAATAATCCTGAAACAGCAAAGTGGAGATGAGACTGCCAACATTAACAGGGACCAGATGACAGGTCACCACACAGCACTAAAGAACCCACGATGTAGTCTACAGTACCCAGGAGGCACCATCGGGTGGGGGTGGAGTCTCAGCCAACCACTCACCTCTTGACATTGTTGCACATATGCATTTTTGCCTCTGTGTGTGAATAATGAAGCAGGTGCCTCACTGCAAACTTGACGTGGAACTTTCAGTGGAATGGAGGGGACTGGGCCAGATTGGAGTGAGCTAAGGAGAGAATGGGTGTTAGCAGGTGGAAATAGGGGAAGAAGATGCTGTATGATTAAGGGCTAACTTTTGGGCACAACTCAAGGTTGGATAGGAGTTCAGGAAGGACAAGTCCATTGGAAGCACTGAAGTGAGGATGTGGCACTGGAGCAAACATGGACCCTATAGTCTTTGTCATAGGAAAGGGCCCTCAGTGTCCTTCCTACTATTTATCAGTCATGGGAGCAAGCCAGCCTCAACTGCAGAACAACTGCTCTATAAAACTCTTTTAAAAATAAATCATAAGTCCTCATAAACTCCCTAGACTTCAGACTCCTCCAAGGACAACAACCCTGTTTGATTCATTTCTGTAATCTAACTGTCTCATATCAAGTAGGCATGCAAAGCAGCTGTTGGAACAAACTGATTAATTTAGTGGGATGATACAATTGTGAAACATTGCTTTGATGACTGGTCCACAACTTTCTTCTTCTACTTCATATAGTGCAGGCAGCATGCTATCAGCTCAGTCTGGCTTTAAATTACAAATTTAAAAAATTCGTAAGCCAGAGAAGGCTCTTGAGATGAGATCACATTTCATATCACTGTATAGCAGAACCACTCATAACCGGCTCAGTGAGCCAATGCCCCCCAAAAGTGAAATGAGTTTCCTAAAATTATACCATGAGTTTACAGCGAGACTGGGTCCCCCCACTGGGTATCTTCACTTCCCCCGAGGTCCTCTGTCCTCTGTACCCATCAAGGCTAGGAAAGGAATGGTGACCACTTGTAACCACCGGAAGGCCGGGCCTGTGGACGCTGAGAAAGACCCGTCAGGATGGCGTACGGGAGTGTGCACGCCAGGGCAGACATCTCCACATGGAGCTTTTCAGAGATAGCGCCGCTGTTCGTGCATGGCAGTTCAGCTTTTGTCTGTCTAAAACGTGGAGCTTTCATTTGCCCAAATAATTTTGGCTGTTCTCGCTCCCTGACCCCAGTGCGGTGAACTCTGAGGATGCGAAGAGAGGATAGTGGGTGACTCAGCAAGGCTGGGCAGGACATCAAGGAGCCAAAGGGAACTAACTAACCCAAAGGCTGGCCACTGTGACTGGAGGTGACTGCCTAGAAAGATGAGTTGTCAGCCCTGCCAGCTGCCTCTGTGCCAGGGAGGAAAGAGACTGGCACCCGTGCTCTTGGGATTGTATCCAGTACCCTTTCTTTCAAACAACAAATCACCACCAACCAGCCATGAATGCACCCCTACTTCCTTCTCTTACCTAACTATTGGCCAAATAGAGTTGTTGCCACAGAACCCTGCTGGGGTCAGATGCGGGACACCTCACAGAAGAGGGCAGATCAACATTGGGGTTAGCCAAGTAACGACACTGGCTTGCATCTTCCAGTGCCTCAGAAAGCACCTGGAACAGAGCCTCTGGTTCTTCTCAACTTAGGAAGCCAGCCCTCTGAGCATGTCCTGCTAGGTGAGGGGCCAAAGCAAAATTTTTTGAGGATGGCTAATAAACTCAATGGGGTGTGTCTGCTGCAAGTCCCCCACTGTGGCGAGTGCAGGTGTTGGGAAGAGGAAAACACAGTTAGAACGAACGACAACTTCTGTCATCCAGTTGGGCGAGTCATTGCTCTCCCTGAACTACACTCCTGCATCCGTGAGGTGGAGTCACCACTTACTGCTACTGAAAGCTTTTGTGGGAACAAAAGGAGGAAATTTAAGAGAAACACCAAAGTTAAGCAGGCACTTGACTGAATGGTCCCTGTGATACTGTGATTTATAGTGAGAAATATGTATTTGCTCTCATCCCTGTTTTTGTCACAGAGCTCTTAAAACCTTGGAATTTCCTGAATAATGAGAACATAAAAGTGTCTTTTGTGATGTTGGTGAGGTGACTTTTGGACATCACCTAAGGATGGGGGCTGGATGCCAGGAGAACCAACCATATGATCAGAGAGCTGGAACTTTCCGTCCCCCTGCCCCTTACCTCCTGGGAGGAGAGAGGGGCTGGAGATTGAGTTTAATCGCTAAGGGTCAGTGATTTAACCAATCATGCTTATGTAATGATGCCTCCAGAAAATCCTAAAAAAGATGGGGTATAAAGAGCTTGCAGGCTGGTGAGCCCGTGGAGATTTGAGTGGGCGTGGAAGCTCCATGCCCTTTCCTCATTCCTTGCTCTGTGGGTCTCTTCCATATGGAAGATACATGTATCCTTCCTTTTATATATATCCTTCATAATAAGCCTTTATAATAAGGATATATATAATATATATAATTATATATAATAAGGATATATATAATATATCCTTTATAATAAGGATGTATATATATCCTTTATAATAAATAAATAACTTATTTACTTATTAAATAAGTTATTTAATAAGTAAAATGTCACTCTGAGTTCTGTGAGCCCCTGTAACAAGTTATTTGAACCTGAGGAGGTGGCTGTGGGAAGTTCTGATTTATAGCCAGTTAGTCACAAGTACAGGTATCATCCTGGATTTGAAACTGGCCTCTGAAGTCCAAGAAGGAGACCAGGGCAACCTCCAACTGCAGCTGCCCTATCAGAGCCACAGGTGACAACATGGGCTTGCAGCTGGCATGTGAAGGGAGGGTGGTTTGGCAGGAATAAACCTTCACCTGTGGGATCTGATGCTATCTCTGTGCAGACAGTGTCAGAATTGAGCTGAACCTTAAGACACCGAGCTGGTGTGCGAGAACTGCTTAGAGTTAGGTGGTCTGCCCCCTACACAGACACACGCACATTGGAATTGGGTTTACAAACCCAAATAATTCCCCATTCTTGTCCTTGAGTGAGTGAACCCAGAGAATAGCAGACTGACTATCCTGGGAAGCACCTCATATCTTTAGCAAAAAAAAAATGAAGAATTTATTCTGAATTTTTAAAAATTACTGAACTGTTCAAAACTAAGCTTAGCGCTGGGAATGTGACAACGTGCAGGTTAAAGGTTTTGCCATAAGAACAAAGTTAAGGGGAGAATGACAAGAGCCAAAAGACTTCAGCATCATAAGTACTTTGTTTCAAAAGTAGCAGTTGCTAAGGGAACACAGCTGAGGGTCACCTAGCACATCTTCCAAAGAGAGGGAAGGCTTCCCAGAGAAAGTGATGTCTAAGTAAGGGGCTTACATACATAGAAGTTAGACATGTGAAAGGAGGAAAAGAGTGATGAAAGATGTTCTGTTCATTCACTCATTCATTCATTCAGCAAACAAATCCTGAACACCTAATATATTATAGGAACTATTACAAACAGTGCAGATACATTAATGAATGTGACAGTGAAGGTCTTTCATCTTATAAAGTCAGTCTTCCAGCTGGTTGATCAATAATAAATAATTCACACAATCTCAAGAAGTGATTCACGACATGTAGAAAATAAAGCAGAATGCAGTGCAAAGGAGCTGTTTGGTGATCGTAGAAGACCACTCCAAGTTCCCTTACAGGTGAAACCTGAGAGAGGAGAAGAAGCCAGCACACAACCATGTGGCCCACTAATGGGCAAGCAGAGGGAAGTGCACATGCCTGGGTCTTAACTTCAGAGCAAGCTTGACACACTCTAGGCACAAAAACGACGGTGCCTTGGCTGTCAAGGGAGTACCAAGGAAGCGTGGAAGAAGGGCTGCAGGGCCAGCACTTGTAAAACCACACAGGGAATGCTAAGACGTTTGGTTCAATTCTATTTGTGATGGGAGGCCATTGGAGATTTTAAGCAGGGCATAGTTGTGATCTGATCTATATACTTAAAGATCATCCATGTTCTTGTGGGAACATACAAAGCAATATTTGCAAGGACTCTAGAGGAGACAGCACTAGGTCTATGTGAAGAAAAAAATAGAAGAAAAAAGAAAGAAAACCACCTAGTCCAGTGGAGGGAGGCAGCATTCAAGGATGATGATCCTGGAGAGTTTGGCTGGGATCCCACATTCCAGGGTCTTGGGTGCTGTGACAAGGATTTGGACCTTAACCCCATGCAATGGAGGCTGTGGAAGGATTTACCGAGAGAAGTCAGATTTCTGTCTGAGAAACACACCGGTGACGGTGATGGCTCCAGAAACCAGGGTGTGGCTGAAAGTCTTCCTCCCTCAATGTCAGCATCCTTGTTTTGCAGGTAACATGTGTTCCATAGGAGAGCATGTGCGAACAGAAGCACAGGGGAAGAAGAGAAAGCTGAATGCACAGGGTTGCAGAGAAAAGTCAGAACCCCCCCCTCCTCAGGACCCCTCCTGAGGCCATGGGTGCTCTGGGATTCCGCATCTCTCTCAGTAGGGTTTCTCAAAGAAACCATGGTTCAGAACTGGGAGACATGAGAGTGATCATTATCTCATCCAGGCCTATCATTTACAGATGAAATTAGTCTCCTTATTCCCATCAGCCAGATGGCTCTGAGGTTAGTTTCTCCAGGGCTCAACCACAAAGACTGGCTAGTTTTGTTTCTTTTTTTTTAAGCCTGGAGATATTGGCCAAAATGACTGTCTCTGTCCCCACCACAAATAATCTGCTTTTGTCCCTTAGTTTGTAAAAAGCCATAGATTGTATATTTGGTTTCCCATTGCATGACTTTCTCAGGCAGCCAACCAGTCACCCAGATCCTTGAAGGCTGGGTCCCCAAAAGACCTCACCATTGTTCAGGGGGTGGGGGTCTGTCTGCCTGCATGGGTCATTCATTCCCTTGTCCAATAAGTTAGGCTGAGAAACAGGTCATTTATACAAGGTACCATGCCCTCTGATAGATCTGCTTCAATTACTATTGTTGCTATTTGTTTACAGATGAAATCTATGGAGCACTGGGTTCAAATGTTCACACTGAGCCCAGAGATCAGTTTTGACACCTTTATATATCAAATACTGTCTCATTAGTCACCTGCAAAACATTAACGGAGTACCTGCTAAATGGCCACCCCTCTGCTTGCCACTGAAGACATGATGTTGAAGACATAGCCCTCACTCAGGAAACCTGACATTTAGTCACTGACATGTAGTGACTTCTATTAAAATTACAAAGACATGAAGCAAACATTAAAATCCTGAAAAACATGAACCTCAACCTTTCCTCGGAGATCCATAACACTTTATAATTAATCTAATACTATCTAAGAGAACAACTACAGTTTTAGCTCCAAAAAAACGGGAATTTACTTTAATACAGAGACATTCTTGAGCAGGGAGCCTTACTCTTTCTTACTAGCTCTCAGTTACTAGTAGGTGTCTCAAAGTCCCAGTGGCTGTCTGTTCTTATGATGCCTATGACAGGCCTGCCAAAGGGGGCTGCGATGAGAAATTATGTCTTCATATAGGGATAAATATCATATCCCTCATCTCATTTTAACCATCACTATTAGCCCCATTTTATTCACAAGGGAGGTGAAATCTACAGAGAATCAGAAATTTAACCAAGCTCAGTCAAGCAGCAATAATTCAATAGTTGCACACCATTCTAGGAGTA
Source organism: Sturnira hondurensis (assembly GCF_014824575.4). Classification (NCBI taxonomy): domain Eukaryota; kingdom Metazoa; phylum Chordata; class Mammalia; order Chiroptera; family Phyllostomidae; genus Sturnira; species Sturnira hondurensis. The sequence goes on along the minus strand of NW_028083079.1, from coordinate 1,722,857 downwards.
ATAGTGATTCATTTATTGAACAAACATTCATCGAGTACCTGTTATGTATGGAACTGTGAATAAGACACAGTTTATGCCATTGGGGAGCTCCTAGCTCCATGAATTAAAAAATCCATTTATCATATATGGTCGTCTAATCACTATGATATACACCTAAAACTGATAGAAAATATTGAGTACAAACTTCTTTGAAAATAAAATATAAAGGAAGAAGACAAAATCATTTATTCATCAATTGTAAAACATTCAGTTGTTTCACCTTTTAGCTACTGTGAATAATGCTATGATATGAATAATTGTATACAAGATTTTGTGTGGACCTACGTTTTCATATGACAGAATATTGCTCAGCTCTGAAAAAGAACTGAAGTACTATGCATTCTACAATATGAATGAACCTTGAAAATATAGTAAGTTGTAGAAGCCAAACATGAACAGGCACATTTGAGTACTGTCAAATTCCATTTATACAATATATCCAAAATAGGCAAAAATCCATAGAAAGAGAAAGTGAATCGTTGGTTTTTCGTGGGCTGGGAGATGGGTCTACAGATGTGACTGCTAATGGGTACAGAATTCCTTTCATGGCACTGTAAATGTTCCAGAACTTAGATAGCAGTGACAGTCCACAACTTTGTGAATATACTCAAAACCACTGAATGGTACACTTAAAGAGAAAGGATTTTGGACTATATGGAGTGCATCTAAATAAAACTTGTAAATGCAGCTTTAAAAATAAATGTGCTATTCAGCTGGACTTCTTAAATATTTTGAATATTAAGCTCTTATCAGATATGGCTTGCAAATATTTTCTTTCATTTCGTAGAGTGTCTCTTCACTCTGTTGACTGTTCACTGTGCGAAGCTTTTTAGGTTGAGTCAGTCCCACTTCTCTAAAAATAAAAATTTCATTTGTCTATATTTACTTTTATTCCCTATGCTTTTGGGCTATAACACCCCACCAAAAATACCCAGAATGATGTTAAGGAGACTTTTCCCTGCTATTTTTAATAGTAGTTAGTTTTATGGTTTCAGCTCTTCCACTTAAGGCTTTAACACATTTTAAGGTGATTTTGTATGTGGTGTGATGTGAGTTTAATTTTATTTTTCCATGTATGGATACCTAGTTTTTCCTACCCAATTTATTTAAGAGACTATCATTTCCCCATTGGCTCTTCTTGGCACCCTTGTTAAAGACAGGTTGGTTGTAGATGCATAGATTTATTCTGGGCTCCTTATGCTATTTCATTGGTCTAGGTCTGTTTTCCTTCCAGTGTCATGCTGTTTTGATCACTATAGCTCTGTAGTGTATTTTGAAGTCAGGTGATATAAAACCTCTGGCTTGTTCTTCTTGGCCAAGTTTGCTTTCACTGTTCTGGGTCTTTTCTGGTTCCACCTGGTTTTGGGGACCTTTTTTTTTCTATTTCTATAATAAATTTCGGTTGAGATTATATTAAATCAATTGTATAAATATTTTAACAATATTAATTTTTCCAATGCATAAACGTGGAATGGCTTTCTGTTTATCTGTATCTTCTTTAATTTTCTTCATCAATGTATTTTAGTTTTCATTGTACAATTCTTTTACCTCATTGGTTAAGTTTATTTCTACATATTTTATTCTTTTTATTGCTATTGAAATTGAGAGTATTTTCTTAATTCTCTTTTCAGAAATTAATTTTTTGTGTATACAAACACCACAGAAACAGCATGGCTTTTTGCATGATGATTTTGTATCCTGCATCTTTACTAAATTTGTTTATTAGTTCTAACAGTTTCTTGTTGTGTGAGTTTTCTGTATATGTGATCATATAATTTCAAAACAGAGATATGCTTACTTCTTTTTTTTAATTTAGATGCCTTCTATTTCTTATTCTTGTTCAATTACTCTAGCTAGGACTTTTGGTACTATGTTAAATATAAATTAACCAGAAATTATTAAGCCCGCTCTATAGATAAACCAACTCCTTCAGATATTTGATAAGCTCAAAGAGCTGATATGTATTGAAACAGAAAATCTACACTGGTTTCTCTGACTCAAACTCCAGGACTATCAAACTTAATCAGCTTTCTACTGAGGTCCCATAAACAGATGGGATTGTACTCCCCAGCTCCGATCTGGGCTGGCTCCCCAGTTCACTCACTGAGCAGGTCCATTCCCCCCTCTCTTCTTCCCCAGGAACACAGAACCGTCACCCCTCTGTGGTTGTGGCAAACTACGGGCCATGTGGCCACAGAAACAAAGGGCTGCTGTGCCCTCTGACTAAATCCTATTCACAAGGTCTGATACCCGCTTGCAAACCCAGCTTGGAAAGGCTCTCTGAAAAATCAGCTGGATGCCCTCATCTGTAAAGCTCTTTATTCTTTCAATTTAACTTTTTCTTTTTCCAATCAGTAAAAACAGGTGCCTATTTCCATGTTCTGATTCTCACTGAGACTCTCTTAGAGACTACGCTTTCCTCAGCTCTGTTCTTACTCCCTACAATCTGCTTTCCTGGCCATGTGGTGCCAGCCTCCTTCATCTGCCCTGGCCCCCCTTCCGTGACTTAGGAAAACACACAAAGATGGCTTACTTAGAGAGATAAGGAAGTAACAGGAGGCAGCAAGGCATAGTCAGTTCAGGATGTAGGTTTCTGACAGAGCTGCCAGGTCCTATTGATGGAGTGGGTATGGAAAGCAGAAAAAAATGAACAACTAGGAGGAAAGAATTGTGAGGTCCCAATAAGAAAAAGACTGGGGGAAAAGGCTTGGGGCAGGTAGAGATGAAGAGGTCTACCCTGCACCGGTTAACTCTGGCCTACTTATTAGACATCCAAGTAGAAAGGGAGAGCGGACATCCTAGATGTCTAGAACGGAGAACATCACGTGAAATAGACAGTCATGAAATGCACGAAATGTTGAGGATCATAAATATTTTGGTATGCCTAAAGTGTAGGTTGTGTAATTGGGACTTTGGAGAGACAAGGCAGAGATCAGGTTACAGGTGATTCTCCATGGTGAAGGTTACTTTCCGGTCAGTTTGTAAATACCTGTGCAATTCACAATAACCTATTAAGAGGTCTGAAACATCATGTCTTTCTGACATCCATCCTGTGGTTCTGATCTCTTCTTTTGTATACCTAGAGCAGCAGGGATTCTCAGCCTTGGAGACTGGATAACTCTTTGCTAGAGGTGGCTGACTTATGCGCTGTAGGATGTTTGGCAGCATTTCTGGCCTCTGGGTACTACATGCAAGTAACATCACCCTCCCCACCCCCATTATAACAACCAAAAATGTCTCTCAATACTGACAAATACCCCCTGGGGGCCAAATCACCCCCAGTTGAGAACTACTGACCAAGCAGTAACCAGTGCCACACATTTGCTGTAGAAGTTCATGGGTCTAGTTCTATATGTTTACTATACATGTATTTACCCGTAAAACATGTTATTTTTTCTTTTTCAGATATGGACTATTGTATGTATCAATTTTTAACTTGCTTATTTCACATTCTAACTGTTTTGGGTGTCTAAACATGCTGATACATAGAAAACTGTCAGTTTTTAAAAATATGGTGTAGCATTGTGTAGTATCTATATATCACATTACATCTATATCTCTAATATTAGATCTTGAGTTTGTTTTGTATTTCAAACAAATTTGTAATGAATACTCTAATATATATTTCCTCACGTATAAATGTAAATGTCCTCTCAGGTAACAAAGAAGGCTAGTAAAAAAATAGTCTTTTGAAATATGATGTTGGAAGAAAACTCTAAGGTCACCCTGGCTGCCAGAAAGATGAACAAGTAGGTCCCAGAGCAAATTAAGCTTGAAACATTGCCAGAAGCAAAAAGTGACAAAACTGAAATTGTCCTCCTTTGGGCACATCCTGAGCAAGCAGGGCTTTTTGGAAAAGACAGTAATGCTGGGGAAAATAGAGGGCAACAGTGAAAGACCGAACATGAGATGGACTGAGTTCATAAAAGAAGCCTTAGGCATGAGTCTACAGGAGCTGAGCAGGGCTTGCTGAGGACAGGACACAGTGGACGCCACCCACTCACAGAGTTTCCAGGAGTCAGAGCTGACTCAACAGCATATAAGACACACAAAGAAAAGTGGAGTCGTTGGATTTTTAATTTCAATAAAACTGCCTCATGTGGATTTGTTTGTAAAAAATTGCTGCAGTAATTTTCTTCCTGCCCCAGTCCTTTGGACATGACTTTGTGGCCCCTTCCATTGTAAGGTGGTATCCTTTTCTACATCTCTTGAGCCTGAGCGGGCCCTGTGACTCAGTGAGCAATGGAATGTCCCTTCGTACAGAGACAGGAACATGGGACTGCTTAACGTAGTCTTGCACTCAAGGTATTGCAGTTTTGACCCGAGGGATAGTCCGGTCCATAGGAGAAAAAACATTAGAAGTTTTAAGGTGGTATTGTAATGCGTATACAAAGTATTATAGGGGGAGGGAGGAAGTGTGTGGCTTGGGGGCTGGGTTTGGGGGAAGCACTGAGGGTGTGAGTCAGGAGAGCAAGGGGGCTTAACTGTTTCACAGGGGAAGCCCTTTCTCAGAGGATGGGAGGGAGATTGCTAATCAGGCATAGCAACAACCCATGTAAAATGGGAACCCTCAGCTTCAGCTTCTCCCAGGACAGAGCTGATTAATCCCAAAGGCTCTGGCCCTCCTCCCTGTGGATATGTTACAGGGAAGGCTTTCAGATACTGAACACCCGTTAACACGGTGAGAAGAGCAAGAGCAACGCTATGAACAACTTCCCGCGGAGGAGTGCAGCTCTGTGCCAACCTATCAGCCCAGGAAGGAAGGGGTCTATGAAAGTATGTCATTTTTTCCCCAAAACATAAAACATATCTCAGATAATTGGCTTAAGCAACACCTTTCTGTGGGACAAGGGATATTGGAAGCAGGTTATTTCAGGCTGTGGAACAAATCAGAGGGTGGGGGCAATGTTCTGAGAAGCTTTGGGAAACAGATCTGGAAACGTCACCCTTCTCTCTCCCTCCCGTTGTGCCAGGATGTCTCCTTTGACATCTGAAATACCCTGTCGTGCTATTCATCTCCTCGCTAAAAACACTTTTTTTTTCTGAACTATTGCTCAGCAACACAACAGTTCCAATCAGTGCAGTGGCTGCTAAACCCTTCTTTGTTTTCTTCGCTCCCACTCTCCTCCCTGCCCTTCTCTTCCCTTGCCCCCCCTTTCGTTTCCCTTTAGGGTTGTTTTCAATAGGAAAGAAGCATTTCTCTAAGAAGCACAAAGACTCTAGTTAACGGGTTAGTCATTTTGGAGATGAATAATAGCAAGGCTGCCTTGTATTCCTGGTGCAGACTTCTGTGTACATGAGGAACTATGGGTTAGGGAGTTCTTTGCGAAATTGTTTGAAATTCCAAAAAAATTAAAAAAAATAAACTAAGGGTTCAAATAACATGTTATGAGTAAATAAACTATGATTTATTGCTACTACAGAATATAGTTCCCTTAAAAAAACAAAGCACAGCAAATCCTGTCAGCTTTCTATGTACCAGCATGTTTAGATATCCCAAACACATAGGTATGTGAAATAAGCAAGTTAAAAATTAAAGCACAACATAATGGTACATAGGAAAAAAAGAAAAACAGAGCAGGTCTCTATGTGTACAGGTAAATGTATAGAAGTAGGTCCATGAGCTTCTACAGCAAGTGTACGGCACTAGTTATTACCACTAGGTCAGTGGTTCTTAACTGGGGCAATTTTGCAATGTCCAGAGAAAACTGTTGTTTATCAAACTGCTGGGAGGCAGGATGGTGCTTCTGGCATTCAGTGGGTAGGATGCAGAGATGCTGCTAAAGATTCTACAATACAAAGGAAAGTCACTCCCAGCAAAGAGTCATCCAGCCCAGAATATCAATAGCACCAGGGTTGAGAAGCCCTGATGCTCTAGGTAGTCAAAGAGGGCCTAGGATTAGATGGATTTCAAAAAGGAGTTTATCAGTAATGTTTTAGACCTTTCCAACAAAATGTAATTATACTTTACTTAGGTAAGTATGTGTTAATTAAAAATCAACCTTCACTGGATTTTCATTGACTACGGGGAACCCTTTGTTACCTGGTTCCTGCTTCATCTTAGGTCTTTGCTACACATCCTAGATTTTATGTATATCAAAATATTTATAGTCTTTCCAAGTTTCTCGGGCTTCATAATTGCTATTTTCTCCTAATTATAACCTTTCAGAGATTTCCTTCCCTTCCCTCCTTCTTTACCTGGTGAAATTCTATTCACTCTCCAGACCCAACTCAGCACTGCTTTCTCTGTCTTCCCAGGTGAGGTGGTTCTCCCCCTCCTCTCTACCATCTCTACAGAGCCTAGGCAGCTGGTGCTCTAAGTAGACCTCAGCAAGCTGACGCGAGAGGTGGGTTGGCAGAGTAAGCCCTAACCCAGCCAGCCATGGGAGATGTCCTGGCTTCCTACACACCCCACTGAACCACCCTGAAGAGCAGGTCACGCATTGGTCAGACTTTAACATGGGAACCCTGCAGGAAATCAGGCACACACCTCATGTTGGTAGAGGTCACACACTCAGACGTTCACTGGAGTGTTAGATATTGTGAGTGTGTGAAGCAGGCGTGGAGGGAACTCTGGGAAACTGGAGAGCACAGCCCCACCCAGATTGGCAGAACTGGCCATCCTGGATCGATGGCTGATTGCTGCCATGCACACCCCAGGCTTCCAGGTCTTCCGAAACAAATTAGAAGTTCAGAATGTTATTTATAATTTTTCAGTTCTTAGAGTTTGATATTTCTATCAGAATTTTATAATCGATTGACAAGTGAAACAATAATGCTTCCATAGATCAGATCTGTCTTAAGGGGTATTGGTTTTTAAACCCTGGAGCATATCTATTCATAAATGAATTTCCTGAACTGAAATTCATTGTCTAGTATAGAAGACAGGCACCAAGACACATGAGAAGCCAAGACAGTCAGGTGTCACACAGTCTTTAACATGGTGGCCCACCCTGCAGAAAAATATGGACAAATGGAAATCAGACCCTTGTCACCACTAGACAAGTGACCCATTGTCCTGTGGTGGGGATGAGTAAGCAAAGGGGCTAGAAAGAAGAACCAATTCCTTTCCGTGAACTGTCTCAGATGACAGAGGATCCTATTTTATAAACTGAGATAGGTAGAAAAGGGAGAATAAGAGAAAGGACCTTTTCTCCTACAATAATGATATTAATCTCAATTCCACTTGAACGTGATCCTACGGTTCCATGAACTGTTTGCAAACACTCAACTCTTATTTTTGCCAAATGGCCAACAGAGAGACATAGCAGAACACAAATATTCCAGGCTCACACATGAAGTTCTCACTGGCACCAGCTGCCTCGCAAACTGCACTCCTTGGACCAGAATCACGATGGGCAGAGTCTTTTCATCTCAAAACCCAGCCGCGGCCAGGAGCCAAGTGAAAGCAGGACAGGGGCCTCAATTTCTGATTGACCACAACCGTGCCAAGTGTCTGTGAAGCAGATTCCATCCTCCCACGTCTCCTGTGGGATCTGTGGTTTCGGGATCTGGGATGCTGGCCTCGGGCATCTCTCTCCGCTGAGACTGACTCATGGTAGAGCTCTTTTAGAAAACTAGGAAGGAAGTGGCAGAAGATCCCATTTTGCTGACAAGGGGAGGCTGTGAGCTACAGCCCCCCCCCCACATGTAACACCCTGAAACATGCTCCTGTTGCCATAGAAACCCCATAATGCAGTGTGAGCAAGTGCGGCCTGAGTAGATCCCATCCAAAATGCTCCCTGAGGCCCATTGCTTTCAGCCCCTTTCATCGCCGGAGCCAAAGTCTAACTGGAGCCAGAATTAGTGATGGGCAAAGAGCTCAAAAGACGGCTGGTCCCCTTCCAGGCCATCTCTGATTTATGCAGAGTTTCTCAGGTTTGGAAGATTTGAGTGGCCAAGCTGTCCTGTGAGAGTCATGGCTCCTCTTTCTCTTATCCTGGGCCACAAATTAGCATCTCACTCTGCACCAGGGGAGTGGTGTGACAGCTACTCGAAGCAGCTTTAGAATGCTTTTAAAGTTTGCAAAGAAAAGGGCATCTTGAGTAAAGACCAGAGCACAATTTGGGTCCCAGCCTGTTTCCCCTTCTTCCTTAAATACACACAGATTGATCTAGCTAGACTCTACAGCACCACAGTGGGAACAAGCAAAAACCTTTGAACAAGACTATTAAATATGCTTTTAATGTGCTTCTCCAGGGAGAAGCAGCCACTACACCCCATGCATAAATCCAGAACAGCCAAATTTCAATTGTGAAGATTTAACATTTGTTAGAGTAAATAGAAGCCTTTCCCTCTCCTTCTTCCTGCAGATGTGTCCAGTCAAGTACATGAAGACTATAAGAGCTAGCAAGAGCCCACCTATCTAGCTGAACTCTATCTCTAGGCTCCTAGGATAGAGTAAATAAATATAAAAGTGGAGAGGCCATTTAACGGAAAATATCTCAAGAGATTTTATGGACCACATGGAACGATCCATCCCAAGGGGACAACTAATGTGTCAGATCAACTGGACTCAGAGAAAAGTGAGTTTGTAAAAACTTTATTTGCTTCAAAATTCTAATGGCTTCCCACGTCGCCTCCCTTAAGTGTTGTTATGCTCCTCACACAACACTTACTGCTCCGGTCCATCTGGTTGAGGGGCGAGAAAGAGGCACGAAGTAAGAGGTAACTATAAGAAAGTCAACAATCATTTCCTTTCTCCTGAGATGTCTTATAAAACCTAAATTTATATAGCAGATGCAAGAAAGGAAATATTCTTCATTTTTTCCATTTAGAGTCTTAGGGAAGGGGTAAGTGCAGTCCTGAAGGTGTGTTTGTTTAATGAGGTTTTCCAATGCAAAAACCTAGGAAGAAAACAGGGGAAAATACAAATAAAGCCAGCATGTAGACATGCTGCTTTTCAGAGGCTTTTGCCTCGAATCGTGTCACGGTGCCCAACGAGGGAAGGAAGCAGGGCACTTCACTTTCATTTTGCAGATAAGGAGACTGACATTCAGAGGTGGAAGTACCTTTGTGGGAACTGATACCAATATCTTTTTCAGCCACTGCCCACATGTTCCCAAACACAGGACAGCATCCAATAAGGGTATCAAATAAGAGAGAAGTTATTTGGCCAATTTATATATTTGAACATTAGAGATGGGTGAAATAATAAAATGTCGACTTATGATATCTAACTATCAAGTTACCCCATATAAAGTCATGAAATTATAAAGACATGTTATCATTGATTTTTCTTTCACCTCTTAATTTACATGAACCTCTTTTACTCAAATCCCTGACATCAAGATCCATCCTTCAGAAGTCATCAGACAGTTTTCCAGAGTCCATTATCTCTACATTTATCTGATTCATGTCAGCTCTGGTTCTTCTTAAATCCACAACCCACAAGAATGATTTGCCTCCTGTTTTACTATATTGTCAGATGACCTCTATACCTAGTCAACCTTTACATTGATTTAATGGATGCATTTGTTTTCCCTGAATAGTGGGGGTTTTTTGCTACTAAAAAATAAAGCAATTAAGAGATTGTCCATAAATCTGTAAGACTTATCATAACTTGATTATAATATGTCTCCTTTTTGCCAAGATAGAATTTTTGTGGACAAAAAGCTATTTCCTTAAAACATATGCACCCCAGTATTCATAGTAGCATTTTTTTACAATAGCCAAGTGCTACAAACAGCCTGTGCCCATGAGTAAATGAGTGGATCAAAAAACTGTGGTACATTTATACAATGGAATACTATGCAACAGAAAGAAAGAAGGAACTCCTACCCTTTACAACAGCATGGATGGAACTGGAGGGCATAATGCTAAGTGAAATAAGCCAGGTCATGAAAGACAAATCTCACCTATAAATGGAACCTAATCAACAAAACAAACAAGAGAGCAAAATAGAACCAGAGACATGGAAATAAAGGACAAACTGAGAGTGACTGGAAGGGGGAGGGGAGGGGGATAACAAGGAAAGAAGGGGAAAGTTCATGCCAAGGAACATGCAAAGGACCCATGGACAAGGGCATGAGGGCGGGAGTTCCATGAGGGAGGGGGAGGGGTAGGACGGGGAGAGTAATGGGAGAAAAATGGGGAAAACTGTAATTGAACAACAATAAGAATTAAATTAAAAACAGCTATTTTCTTATATGCTGGCATTCAGAGCCCTGCAGGAAGTCAGAAAAGGGACTGAAATCCATTGGCTTCTAGTTGGGACTTACACTAGTCCCACTGCTCCATCCCATGATGGACCGCACGTACCTGAAGGTCACAGCGTGTCTTGCTTATCTTAACCATATCCTAACACAATACCTGACGAAAAACAGGTTCTCAATAACTGTTGAGTAAGTTAATGAATGAATTGAATAATTAATCAAAGCATCACATATTCTTCAACACTTAAGAAATGGAGGGGTGCTTTATGATTCTAAATATAGGTGGCCATTAAACAACAGGGGTACGAACTGCATGGATCCACTTATACACAGATTTTTAAAATAAATATACAGTCGGCCTTCTGTATCCTGGATTTCATATCCACAGATTCAATGAAGACCTTTTCATTCTGTGGTTGGGAATACACAGATGCAAAGCGTCAACTCTATGCATTGTTATTTTATATGAGGGTCTTGAGCATCTGTGATAGTAGCTAAGTTTAAGGAGTGTCTAAGTTATCAGCAGCTTTTCATCCAGGTAGAGAGTTGGTGCCCTAACCTCCTTGTTATTCTTGTCAACTATAGAACAAAATCATTCTCCAAACTGAAGATGCCCATTGTTTTCTTTCCTGTGGCAATGCTATATAGTTTGATTTGACCATACTGGCATTGCAACATCTCAGAGCCCAGGCTCACCATCCCAGGCCACTGAATAGCAGAAGCCAATCAGCACAAAGCCAGTCCAACACTCAGTGGCCACTCATAAATGGTCTAGGAAGGCTGCTGCCCAGAATGGAACCTGAGAGTTCCTGGTCTCATGGACAGATTTCCCCCAAAAAACGAACCCTTTTCTGGTGCTTTGTCAATTACTACCCTGCTTGCCAGCCCACAAAGCCCCCAAGAATCCAGTCATCTCCCCACCCTGGAGCCGGCTCTATGTAAAAGCCTGCGGTATCTTCTTGGTTTTGCTCAAATGTAGCAATGCAGGGCTGGGTGAGGAGAGGTGACACACACAGGAAGTAAGACAGGAAAGGAGGTTGGTGGGGGACAGCTTCTGTGGACAAAGCTTCTGCCTGCTGAAGTTGTTTGGACTTAAGCACAGAAAATCCGTTCTATGATCATGCTGCTGGGATCTAAGAAGGAGGGAGAGGGGCCGGGAGCAAACCCTGCTCTGGGCAGCTCTGAAGTAAGCTAAGTTCATGAGCAGTGTTTTCTCCTCTCCCTTTAGGGCACGAGTGTCAAACTCATTTTCACAGGAAGCCATATTAGCCTTGGGGTTGCTCTCAAAAGGCTGAATGTAATGTTAGAACTGTATAAATGTAACTACTCCTTAACTAGGGGCAAGGAGCTTGGTGCTGCCACCGGGTAGAAACAAGGTGCTGGGCCGGATAAAACAAGGCGGAGGATCAAATTTTGCCCACAGCCTTGTGTTTGCCACCTGTGCTTTAGGGATAACTCCGAGCTCCCACAGCTGCCCCACAATTGTCCTTGCTGCCAGGAACTGTAAGCTTGGGGGACTTACCACAGCTACCTATGCATCCCTTCAGCTTCTCTACCAGGCCTTGTCTCTACTTTGATCCAGAACCGGGCACATAGGAGATGCCCACTAGAGTCCAGTTTTCTTTCTCCCATCGCATAACTAGCTACTTCACATCTGGTTCAAAGCTCTTTCACCGCCATTTTAGTGAGAGACTTCACCATAATCTTTTAAGGTAGGCAGGGATGGGGATGCTCCATTTTTAAAGTGGAGGGATCATTCCTTCTTGTCCTCACAAAACTTCCAGGATAACAGTCCTTTGGTTAGGATAATCTACTAGCTACCTGGTCTGGTCTCTGCCTCCCTCTCCTGTGTCTCTTTCCTTGATTCCATCCCCCATGCTGTGTTAAAGTCATGTTCAACTTCTTGTGGCTCCTCAAACCTATCCCATACCATGCCTTAACTCATGCTTCCCCCGATTCCTGAATTGCCTCTCTCCCATCCTCTGGTAGGCAGACATACCCTGTCAACTGCTCCGTGCCTCAAGATTCAGGCCAGAGTCTTTTTCCTCACCCAGGCCAATCACAAGTGTCTAACATTTACCTGAATGATACCAAATATCTCCTTTGAGAGTCTTTACCTCTTCACCAGTCAAATTTTCCCCATGTGACTCTGCATTTTTTAAAATTCAGAAATATCTTGTTGCAAGCAATAGTAAATTCAAGTCAACCTGACCATATATTTTTTAAATAGGAGCAGGGCTGTATTGGCTCAATAAATCGGACCAGTGCTTAGGGCACAGCTGGATTCAGCCACTCAAACTATATAACCAGAATTCCACCTCCCCTAGTATCCAAGCTCTGCTCTCTCCTCTCCAGATTTTATCCTCAAGAAATATTTCTTTCCCCACAGTGGCTCTTGGAATAGAACAAGCAAGTGTAAAAAGGGCACAAAAGTTTGGAGAGAAATCCAAGGGCTCCATCAAGCAGAACCCAGTGACCAATTAAAGATTTTGTTAAGTATTTATGAATGCGCCAGGAAGCCTCAGGGGATTTAAACACACACACACACACACACACACACACACACACCAGATATGTGCTAAGACAATCACTTTCATTTCTATTGAAGAAAATGAATGGAAAAGGTAGGAATAGAAGAGGGATCATCAGCTATGAGGCTGTTATTAAAATCTAGGGAGGAAGAGTGGGGACTGGAACTAAGATGATGGCAATAAAGACGAAGAAAAGTAAACACAGACATACAATGGAAATGGAAGATTTTTATCATGGACTGGACGGGGAAAGTGATTACAGAGTGTTAGAAGTCAAGAGTGACTTCTATATTTAGGACCTGAGCAACTGGTGATACCAGTTTTTGCATAAAGAGACAGACTGGTGGGAAGTGTGAGGCCACAGGTTTTGAGGGCAGAGCCAGCAGTTCCATTTGGAGCACTGATTGTTCATGACACATCCAGGTGGGCTTCAGTCTGGTTTGTGGGCAGACATGAAGGCCCAGACTTTCCCCAGACCTGGGTCTGAAATAGGGTATCTGGTGTCTGGCCAGGGAAGAAAAGGATGTGAAGATATTGGGGAATACAGACTGTGGGGTTGAGAAATACAGGTCACCTTGTAAGTCTTGTCGGTTCCGTTGGAGAGATTTGGACTTAAAGATAACCAGATGGACAGAGAGATAACAAGATCTGGGTTCTGTCACCAGCTCTGTGGCACTCTGGCTATTCGATGATATCGGCCAATCCACCTTCCCTCTCTCAACCTCACCCTCCTCAGCTGTCAATGGGGATCATTTTATTTCCCTCACTTTCAAGGCTTTTGTGAAGATCTTCATGTTAGAAGGTACTGCAAACTGTAGAGCAATTAATAAGAATATTATAAATAAGAATTATGATCATTTTAATATATACCCAGACATCGAAACCAAAAGAATTTTCGAAGGAAAGTGAGCAGTGTAAGAGAAATGGGTACATTCTTTCTTCAAGCTCTAAACATTTGAAACTCTCCCCAAAACAGCCTCAGCCTTCTGGTGTCAATGAAACACACTTGCTTACTTTGTTTTTTAAACTCTCCCATTCCTGTCCCCCAGTTAGCTGCTCACAGTTTGTCTCCTGCAGTTACTGCTAAAATGTATTTCTCCCCCTGTATGTTCTAGTTTCTCAGACTAAATCCATGCCGTTTGGCTGAAGGAACAGGCCAGACAGTATCCAACCTGACATTCCTCCCCTCGGCCACCAAGAAGCTGAAAGATGAGTTTCAGTATTTTGCCAACAAACAACTGAGGGTTAAAACAACCACCTACCTGTAAACTGAACATTATGGGGTTTATATATATATATATATATATATTTTTTTTTTTTGTTAAATGTTTAACAGCAAAGCCTGGGAATGCCCAGGAAGCAGATGAGATCATCTGTCTGGTCTGTGCGCAGCGTGTTCTGCAGGTCTTCTCATTCCACATTACGTCATGCTGGGAAGAGAAAGCAAAGCATCTGGACATTCCGTACGCAGTCTGCGGGGGTGCTGAGCAAGGGAGGCAGTGGCTTGCTGGAGAGGTGTGATCCCCCGTCCTGTTCATACATGAGTAGGAGCGCTCGTTAATTCTGCCAACAGTTAGAGAATGCCCCTGATGACCCTGTGATTTTTGATATGAAAATAATCTTGCATATTCATTAACTTATTCCCTTAATAAGTGGTTGTTTTTGCACACTTACCCTGCAATAGGTACTATACTAGAGGCTGGGGATACAAAGGCGAACAAAAGGGATAAAAGCCCCTGCCTTCCTGGACCTGGTATTCTATAGCAAGAGATGGTCAATTCACCAATCAACATGTGAATACATGGTACAATGTCAGATAAATGCTCTGAAGCAAAAATTAACCATGATGAGGGGATAGAGAGACAGGAGGGCTAGTCTGGATGAGAGAAATGAGGACAGTCCCTCTAAGAAGGTGACATTGGAGTGGAAACCAGAATGAACTGACGGTTGCACCAAAAAATATCTCTGAAGAAGAGGAAGGGAATCTCTGGGCAGAGAGACAGGAAGTGCAAAGGTCCTGAGACTAGAAAGTGGTTTAGTAGAGAGGCAACTATTTTCACATTCCTGTAACCCCAGGATAAACCCAGGAGCAGATTTTCCCCATTCTGCTGTGTATTCAAGAGGCTATCAATTCCCCTTCTCTTCAAACAAGGTGGGTTAAAAAAAAAACCAGATCCAGCCCTCATTCCCCTTTGCTTTTCTTTAATTATCACATGTGCTTTCCATTAGGCTTTCTCTCTATAGAAGGAAAATTAAACCAAGAGTTATATCATTGAGGTTAATAGCAAGGAAAAGGAAGAGGGAAGAATTCTCCCACTCCCTCTCTGGTTTGCATAAGAATATTGGATGGTTTGCATTTGGATAACAAATTCTAGGACTGTCTAACTGTGTCTTTGGTCATGTTTAATGCTCCAGCATATTTTGGTGCTGAGGATATTATGAAATCATCCTTCTTTCTGTGAACCAAAGTGACAGGCTGGCTGCTGACAGGTACATTTGTATTCAGTGCAAAGATTCTGCTTGAAATAGACTTGTCTCACTTTTGTCTTGGGCCTTCATAATCACGAGGAGATCTTATCACTGAGGCCATCACTGAAAGCCACTTTCAAAAGGTGCTTTTACAAACAGACATTGGGGAAATCTTCAAACTCATCCATTTTGCTAATAATCAAGACCTAATTTCATGAAGTTCAATATACTTTCTGTCTCTGGTGACCTCATTGTGTCAAACAAACAAACAAACCAAAAAACAAAACTCGATGCGTGCCATGTCAGCGTTGATTCATAGTTATTGAGACTGATCTGCACTGATGCCTGGGGGCTTGGATTGAAAGTTAACGCCGTACAAAGGTGACCTGCAGGAAATACCCAGCTCTGCTTGAAAGCTGGAGATCTACTAGGCAAAAACGATCGTCATAGACTGTGGCAGATTCTCTGGCCGTCGGGCTCTTTTATAAACAGGGCTCGTGTGGTCAAAGCTGATCTAAGAACTGGGGAAAAATCACACTGAAATCTTCTGAAATGTTGAAAGAGGATGAAAAAAAATGTGTGGGTGTAATTAGGAGAGGTTCAGTTGAAAGATGGGACCTTGAGTGGGACAAAAGGGAAATATAATAGATCAGCCAGTTTTCTTTTCAGAAACGAAGGGCAAGGAACAGTAGAAGAAACACAGAGGGGATTTTTCTTTAGTTGCAGGCATGGGGATAGAGAAACCAATATGTAGAAGACTCTCTAGTGGCAAGTGGGGCTCCAGGTGGGGATGACCCAATGTTTGATTCTCAAACTTTCTCCTTCGGTATCCTTGCAACTATGTATGGGGACATGTGTGACAGTGCAGTGCAAGTGAACTCCTGCTCATTGGAACTTTCTTTAAAGTCACGTGTTTTATTAATCAACTACCCATCAGATATGAATTCACATTTATATTTGTTTTAATATGGAATACTGGTTTAAAGTGCTGTTCAATTAAATTTCTTAGCTTTAACTTCAAGTAGAAGTGATGCCCAAGGTCCATCATTGGATTGGAGTATTCCCAAGTGCAGAGCTTTATATCAGTGTTTGAGAAACTTCATTCCACCTCAGATTTATAGGAATGGACCCTCCAGCAATGCAGGGGAAAGGTTTGAAGGGGACTAACTTGTCACCTTTGTTGTGTTAGGCACTGTGTTAAGCGTAATGCACCATCTCATTTAATAGTACCACAGACATGCACAGTTGTTATTAACAACTCCCATTTTACAGACA
The DNA here is from genome assembly GCF_014824575.4 of Sturnira hondurensis. NCBI lineage: Eukaryota > Metazoa > Chordata > Mammalia > Chiroptera > Phyllostomidae > Sturnira > Sturnira hondurensis. Next base: position 1,706,389 of record NW_028083079.1, on the reverse strand, counting down.
AAGAAACCAACCAGAAAGATGAGCTAAGTCATACCAGGTCTCATGACTAGAACATGCAGGAGCCAGAGTTTGAAACCAAGTCTGTCCGAAAAACACATGCCCTTTCACCAAACCATGAAACACTGTCTCTTAGGGTAAGAAAGAGAATGGGCTCTATTAATTTAAATATGTGCAGAAGTTAGGTCAGGGGACACCCCTTCTCTGAGGAAAAAACCAAAGCAAAATCCAAACCATGAACTTCATTGTCCTAATTTAAAACATCAACCCTTTTGAGGCCCATGTTTGGGGACATCTCACATTTTCAGTCGGTTGGTCACCTCTATCTCCTTCTTCCAGGTTAGAATGTAATTTATTTATAAAAGGTGCATTGATTTTGTGAGCAAGAGATCACGTATCATAATTTCATGTGTCAGGCATTTCATTCATTACAAACATTGTGTGATATGTTGAACAATGGCCCCGATTCTCTACTTGAGTTATACCCATTGAAATGTGATGTTGCAGCTCTTTAATCAAGAGGTGATCTAGTTGCTCATGCTATTATTCTGGTTGCCCTAGTATCTTGATTCCTCTAACAGAATGTGGCAGAAGTTATAACGTGTAAGTTTTCTGAGTGTGGAGTGTAAGGAGTTTTGTGCGATCCTGCTTCTCTCACTCGCCTGCCATGCCATGGGAACGCGACCGGGCCAGGGCGCAGGAGGAAGGGAGACATACGTGGGCAGCCACGCTCAGAGGGGGAGCTGCGGCACTAACCCCAGCCTCAGGAGGGAGCCCGGCAGAAACCAGAAGAGCCACCCAGCCCTGCCCCTTAAATTGCTGACCTGCAGAATTGCGAGCTAAGTAAATGACGGTTGTTTTAAACCACAAAGTTTTGGAGCAGTTCGTTTCTCAGCAGAAGATCACTGACATTTGTTTACCAAAATGCAACTGAGTGCCAACATCGTGGCATGGCATGGGGACGCTGTTCTGAAGAAGCAGCCCACAGGCCAAATGGAAGGTCAGACAGGTAGACAGATACTCACACCCAGGCAAGTTATGTGATTAACCAAAGTAGCCTGTGAAAAGTTCTACTTTCTCCACAGAGAAGCCACCATTCTGAAGAGGACAGTATCAGTCTGTTCCCACACTTCTCATAATAGTGTCATCCAAACCTCAGACTGCATCAGTGACCACTCAGCAAGGAGCCTTGAGGACTACCCAGTGCTATTTATAGCTATTATAGGATCTCCATTGTGTAACCTCAAATGGGAGCCAGGCGTTTGGGGCCAGGCTTTTTGGAAGGACCATTTTAAAGGGATATTGTCCTCTGTTTAAATATGAAATTGCTGGATATTTGGGGGTACTGAGCAAATATTTCAGTCCCTTGTACTTGCAATGATTAAAAATTTTAATAGAGCTGTAGGCCCCAGAAATCACAAACTTTTTGATTATTTCTGTTTTTTAAACAGGAAACTGAGGCAGAGACTAATAGAAGCTAAACCTGTATTTGGGTCCCAACTCAGGCATTCATTAGCTATCTGATCTTTAGCTGGTTCCAGAATCTCTATACTTAAGGTTGTCTTTAAATAGGGACAAAGATACTTCCCTCATAAGGTTATGTTGCACACTAAATGTGCCTGGTTCATACCTAATGTTAACTCATTTCCCATTTCCTTCATTCTTAATTCTGCAACACAGATGTAATACAGTTTTATATTTTTATTCTTTTTCAAGGTTTTATTTATTTATTTTTAGAGAGGGGAAGAGAGGGAGGGAAACATCAACCCATGGTTACCTCTTGCAAGCCCCCTACTGGGGATATGGCCTGTAGCCCAGGCAAGTACCCTAGACTGGGAATCAAACCAGTGACCCTTTGATTCACAGCCCAGCATTCAATCCATTCAGCCATACCAGCAAGGGTGGTAAGACAGTTTTAAATCCACTCTCATAAACACCTAGTTAGAGAAAAGAGGTTCTGAAATCAGATAGTCAGGCAGTATGCAGGTGTGGTTATAAGCTCTGATGTGGAACCCAGGGCTGCACAGATTCATGTTCTAGCCCCCCACCTTGCTTTGTGGCCTTCAGTGGTCACTTTGCATCTCTTTGCCTCAGTTTCCTCACTTGTGCAATGCAGACGATAATGCTGTTTACCTTACAAGGTTGTTGGGACTGAAGGAGTTGACAATGCAAAATGTTTCAAAGGTTCTGGCATATATTGTACATAGGCTTGCTTTTCCTTAATATCTGCAGACTGATTAATAGATTGTAGTGTGACCTTGGACAGGTTAACAAAACTTTTTGCTGTTTACAAATCTATAAAATGGTGCTTATAATATTTTCCTCAAGAAATTATTGTAAGAAGTCAAGTTATGTTAAGTGAGTAGCATGACACCCAGAGAATAGTAGCTACATATTATTGGCAGTAGCAAATAATTGTTGTCATCATCAAGTCAGTAATCAGGATAATGATTGCCTGAGGCAAACGAGGAGTTATTTTAAGTGTTAAATTATATTTGAAAATTAAGTGTTAGGTATCTATTATGTATAGAGACAGACATGAGAAGTGAGGGCATTGGAGTTGACAAATTGGATTTGAGTTACTAAATACATCACTTAGCAAGAGCAAAGCAGTGAACATATTATTTGACTTTCCTTTGTTTCTCTTTCCTCATTGGAAAGACTGGAAAAATACCACCTACCTTGCAAGGTTGTTGTAGGATTAAACAGGATACTACGTAAAGCACTTGGCACATCAGTACAGCTCAATAAATGGCAGCTATTTTAAATCAAAAGTCTAAGACAGAAAAACGACCTGCAATTTCTTTTTAGTAATATGCAATGAATTTTTAAAAAGCTTGATTTATCCTTGCAAGCTGGATTCCAGCAAAGTTAATGACAACGGAGAGAAAAGAGGAATGAGGGTTAGAAGGACTAAATACACAGAATGTGTAAGGACTTTTGCTGAGGTTAGCTATAAGGAATTTGTGGTTTGATTCAAAAGACTTCAGTTTTATGAGGTCTGAGAGCCTTTTCAAAAAGAAAACCAGATGTATCAATGGAAATTTTATGCGAACAGTGCTATCTTCAGCAAATGCTGCTTTGAGTCTGTCTGTTACATTGGGTAGGGGTTGGACTGGAGACAGATGCTGGGGTGTTTTTTAAAGCTTAATTGGTCTTGTCTCGCAGACCCTTGGTGATGTTCTCTAATGGGTCATGAGACCAATACTTTGCAAGCAAAAGGCCCCTGAACCACAAGCAGAGGAAAGATTCCACGATAGCCCAGAAAGCAAAAGGGCTTCCTGTTTCAGACTCCTGCTTTCCATCTTTGAGGAAAACAGGGTTTGTCTTTCCAAGGAGTCCCACATCTTCATCCCCAACACTTGCAGCAGCCAATGGAGAGGAGTTGCTTCCCCAAGCCCCCAATCACTCGGCTTTAGGAGCCTTGGAGGTAAAGGACATTTGGGAGACAACAAACAGTACTTATGTTAACTTGTGTTTGCCAGCTAAACTGCAAAGACAATGAATTTTCTAGTATGATTATCAGAATTAACTGGCAGGCCTTGTGAAAAGGCTTGGAAAGATTAAAAATATATAAGGAAAAATCATCACAAGATTGGGTGCCTGCTCAAGGTATGCAAGTGAACAGGAGAGGCCAGGAGTATGGAAGAGGGGCAGGGCATAAGGCATTAGCAGAAAAAGTGAGATACAGAGTGAATGCAGATGGTTTCAGGATGTTGAGGCCTGGGTGAGCCAACATTGGAAATATATTGAGCTATTTCTTCTAGGGGACCCTAAACACATTTGCTGGGATTGGAGTTGATTTTTAATGGGGCTACATGGAGGTGGATAGCCAGGTGAATGCCTTCAGGGTCAAAGACAGAATGCTTCTATGTTTAAGACCATTCTTCTGCCACCACCTCCTAGAAACACTCACCAAGGCTGCTGTGACCACTTTCTTCATCTTACTTGAAGGCAAACATTTTAGGGACCAGGAACAGTAAGCAGAAAGGCAGACAGGAGGCAATATGGCAGGGGGATTAAGAAGACTAACTCTGAAATCAGATGGCCTGAGATGAGAACCATAGCAGAGTTTTAAATGTATATATATTTTGGGAGCTAAAGCCCATGATGCTAACCCATTAACTGTGAATATCCAAAAGACAAAATGTGTTAAATCTGCTGAACTGAATGACATGTATATAAGCTTTTTCCCTTATCCTGGCTCTGTTCATGATTAGAATGAGAAATCTGATATAGCTCTTTGAGGTCAGAAGTACAGTGAGCAGAGTTTTAAGTCAGTGAAGGATGCAGTCCAAGTCAGGTTCATCTTGTGGTCCATTCTGCATATCCAAACAGGTTTGCCCAACCTTGAATGTGACTCATTCGCTGAAGAAGACCTGTATCCTCCTCTGACTCAATAGTAGAGAAATACAAGTAAGGGAGTAATTTGCTCACCTGGGCAATGCCTGAGTCATTGGGGAGGGAGCGGGGTAGTACATCTCCTAAACCCATGCATGCTAGTGGCCTTAGTTGTGCATTTTTAGTGATGTCCCTGTACCCTTGTCCATCTCCTGCAAAGACATTGAAGTGATCTCTAAATTTCAGACCTACACGTGGCATAGATTATTAATTTTCCTAAATATTCATTCTCCAGTTCTAGTAGAGAAACATAAAACCTGATTTTATGGGGACCCACAGCTGTCTATGTAAGGATTACATTTTTCAATCTTTGTAGCTAGATAGGAACACATTGCTTATTTCTGACAAATGGGATAAGACCAGAAGTGCCTTATGCAAGCTTCCGAGACTCCCTCTGAAGAGAGAGCAGAAGCCTTCCTGCCATGGTCTGAATGTTTGTGTCCACCCAAAAGTCCTATGTTAAAATCTTAATGCCCCATGAGAAAATATTAGGAGGTGGGGTCTTTGGGAGGTACTTAGGTCATGTGAGAGTGGAGCCCTCATGAAGATTAGTCCTCTTATAAAGGAGTCATTGCATAGCTTCTTCAACCTTCCACCATTCAAGAGAGGACACATCGAGAGGGTGGCATCTGCAACCTGGAGGAAGGCTCTCACCAGAACTCAACCATGCTCTTGGACTTCCCTGATCTTGGACTTCCAGCCTCCAGAACAAACCAGCAGTACCAAATGATTTGTATTTCCTTGAGTATTCACAATTTGTCTCATTTCTTTCTTTCTATGCATGTTGTCAACTTCTGCTTTAAAAGTCATCTTGTTTGAAAGAAAAGCGTCACTTTCTCTGACAAACCCCCTCTTACCTTTTGGGCAGGCTTGTGGGTTCCTTCTACTCTATTTCAGTGTCACCAGTAGCAATCATTTGAACAACAAAGGGAGAGTTTGTGTGTGTTTCTTCATTTCACCCCAGACTGTTTGCCCAGAGGAATGTAATGGTGCTATGAACATATTTAAGCCACCCCCACTGCCTGGTATAAAATAGATGCTCACAAAATCCCTTTTAAGTGAACATGTGCTGATCATCCAGCCATCTTCCTTTGCTAATCAATAGAATGTTTCAATATAATTTGATTGATTCTTTGAAACAAAGCTTCTGGAGTGTATCTTGGTGTGAATCTGTGACCTTAGGCAACTCTTTCTGAATATCAGTTTCCTCTTATTTAAAATTGGAGGAGAAAAGGCCTGCTTCATGATTTGGGGGATTATTAAGTATAATACAGTGCATAGGCCACCCTATCCTCCCTGACCTATTATTTCCCCTCATTAAATGACACTCATTATCATTATTCTTTAGAGAAGTTCACTCAGTCTAGAGAAGTTAGCCCCCAAACCACATGCACTCAAAATGAAAGAGACAAGAAGATCTTACATGAAGAAACCCACCAGAAAATCAGTGGCATGGGCAGCCTTACATAATGGAGTGAGTCCTGTACTGAGTATTTTGATCTCTGAGAAAGTCCTGGCTGAGCCTCTAGATACTATGAGATCATGAGGAAGTCACCTCCACCCCCAGACCATGGTGCCTCCATGTGTGCAGATTTGAAAGTGCTCCAGTGATGTCAAGGGCCAGTCTGAGTATCTATTACAACTTGGAGCCACACTCCCTTTGGCCCAGTGTCACCATTCTTAGTCCATTGAACAAGGCAAATGTTGCCCTTGGATGATTATTCTTACCAGTCTCCCCACACTCCCACCCCCTCCTCACCCACTGTTTTATGGGAACCAGCATGAGTTGGTTGCACCTTTAGACTTTGGACTGATGCTACATGTTTGCACAGAGTGGGTGATTGGTTTCATATGGCTGCACCATCCGGCAGCTGGGGACATCTGCTTATACTTAACACACAGGCAAACTTCCCACAGTCAGGAGTCAGCGTGCTCCTGGCTGAGAAGAGGTTGGCCCTCTGGGCTGCTAAAGCAGGGACTTAGACTTGTGTTCTGGACTTGGATATCAGGAAGAATAACTGGACATGAAATAATTAGAGTAAGAATCATATCTGGATGTATGAATTGCCTATGGAAATGAGACAGTTGGACAGGAAGCAATAAATTACACTGATGAAGATAATTAAGAGAGACTTTGAAGGGTGCTTTGTCCCCAGAGAGAAGTCCAGGCTTCAGGGATATTGACCCACGTTGAGAAGGATAATACCTGTCCCAGCAACAGCCGCAGTATGTAGCCCAAGCTCACCATGAGAAGGGACTACCTTCTCTGTGTGACACCCCCCCCCACATAAAGACCTGGCTTTTTGCTCCATTGCAGTAGACAACACGCACAGTGGAAGGAGCTCTGGCCTTAGAATCATTTGACCAGATATGTCTCCTGAGTTTCCCATTTGCTCTGTGTATCTTTGAGAAGGTCATGCAACTTCTCTGAGCAGCAGTTACTTCATTCCAGAAAGGATATCACTTGGGACAAATAAGATGCTCAGTGCAAGTGTTTTGTCTAATGTGGAGTATTATCCAGATGTCATGAACTTCAGTTATTATCTAAAGAATATCTCAAGGTCATAAAGATAGAAGTAAATATATTCTATTCTGCCAGCCAGAATAGAAGTTTCTCTACAGATACCCTGAGATATGGTTGTTTACTTTTCACATCAAGGTCTCATCTCCAGAGATAAGTGTCCTCAGCCTTGTAGAAGAGTCAGTTCTGTTCTCTGAGGGCCATGGTGGCCATGATGTCCTGCCAAAGCCTTCCTCCTCTCCAGCACACCAGATCTCCTGGTCTGCTTTCTCTCTTCAACAGCAGGGGAACATATGTGCTTCCTTTTTCATAAGAAACACCTGGAAATATTTGGAAGCAGTGAAAGGAGAGAAAAGGCATAGACTTTGCTACCAAGTAGTCCTTGTTTCATGTCCCACTTTTCTGTTCTCATCTGTGAGAGCAAACTCCATCAACCTCAGTGTTTCCATCTGTAAAGGGCGATGGTAGCACTGAGCAGTGAGGGGATAATGATGATTATGTCAGATGATGCATGGACAGAGTGACACTGTGCCTTAGCTTAGAGTAAGTTCCCAGTAAATTATAACTATGCGGCTATTCCTATATTGCTGTATTGACCTACTTTTGCCTTCATTGTTGGAATTCCTCACATTTAACACTAAATGTTTACATTGGCATCTTCCACAATGTGGCTTGGGTCATTAGAAAATCAAATCCCTGTGCATTTACTGAGCATCTCCTCAGTCCCAAGCACTGTGTCAGGCACTGTTGAGGATTCAAAACAGAATTCCTTTCATGAGTGAGAAATAATGTCAGACCATGGCCATATTTTCAGAATAATTGATACATGATAAAAATTTACACATAGGATGGAAGTATAATTGGGAGCTTTTAGGTTTGAAAGGCTTTGTTCTTTCCCTTTTTTTTTTTTTTTGCACATGAGCTGTACCATTTTATTTTATTTTTTAAATGTATTTATTTTAATTGTTGTTCAAGTACAGTTTTCTGTCTTTTACTCCCATCCCAGCTCACCCCCCAGTGCTCCCCGCCTCCCTCTCATTTCCACCCCCCTTAGTTTTGGCCTACGTGTCCTTTATACTTGTTCCTGTAAACCCTCCTTCCCCTTCCTTTTAAAATTATCTGTAAGATTTTATGGTGAGAGTATTTGCTTGAGCTAGAGAAAGTCCATGAAAGCACTACGTATACCGTTATGAACAATAAACAAAGAATTCAGTGACTTCCTCACACTCCATTACTTGTGATAATTTGCTCTATGTTTCAATCTACTGAGATACTCATTGCAAAAAAAATGACATAAAATAATAATACAACTTCTAAAATGTCAGTTACTTTCAACTTAAAGTATGGCGATGGCTCTTCATAGCTACTAACATCAAATCCAAGTTCACTCTAGTGAACTAGGGTTCACTCTAGGGTTCACTCTAGGGTTCCAGGCCCCTCTTAACTTTGTCCTTGAATATTTCAGGACTTCACTGCTGATGACTCTTCTCTTTTATATCAACCCTCAGGACCCGATGGAACATGGAGTCCAGGCTCCAGCTATGCCAACTTCTTGTAGTTCCCTGAGTAAGTCTTGCTCTTCTACTCCTCTGGGCCTATGCAGAGGCTCATCTGGTTTCCATTTCTTAGAAAACCTCTTCTAAGAGGTTTTCTGTTTACTTTCTGTTTCTGTTTACTTTCTCTGTCTGCACAGCTCCAACAAATTCTTCTCAAAGGTGAGCACAGTCATCAATATATATGAGAAATTATCCCCAAGCACCTTGATCGTATTTGAGATTCCTTCCCCCAATGCCAAAAATTTTTGATCCCTACCACCATCTTTTATTTACTCCACTTTAAAAAAAATAATTCTCTCTTTGCTTATTTGTCACTGAACAATGAGCTTTTTGGAAATAGAGGTCAGGCCTTATTTCTCTCAGTGTCATTCATAAAATTCCACAATGCCTTTGGGATGGATGGACAGAAGCATGGATATTTTCACGAGCAGTTTCCAGAACAATAGGTCAAAAGCACATCGTTTTTCTTCTCAGAATAATAATTGCATAAGACCCAACAAATCACCTAGTTCCCTCTGAAATATCTTGGCCATAGCCATAAAGAAGCCCAAAATGGTTGGAATTGACCTGTAAATTGTCAAATTCAATTTTGAATAGTTTAATCCACTTGACAGCCATAAAAAACAATTATGCCTTCTAATTTTTCATTCATGTTTAGACATTCCAAATATTCAACATGACAAATGGTCCTTCACCATTCACCATATACAGCTAATCCTAACCATGCTCAGAATCCCCATCTAGATTAAATCTTTCCAAGAAATAGAAATTCTGTTGGGAAAATAAATGGGGGGGTGGAGAGAGTGGTGGGGAGCAGGGAGAAACAGAATATCAATTAAATGGAGAGAGAGCGAAGTATGGCTTAATCTTAAATCTTTTATAAGGATGTGGATAGTTGTCCAGACCCAGCAGTAACTGAACTCCAGCTTTGGCCTTCTTCATGAATTCTTATTGGCTGTTGCTGGGCTATCAATCCCCCTCACTCTGATGGAAGTCTGCTCTTGAATGATCCAAAAAAATGTTCTGCTGAAAATGACATAACGATCTCTCCAGGTGGAACTGATTCCTGGTGCATAGATACCAAAGACTCCATTTCTCTACATCTCAAATGCACATGTACGTTCATCTGACAAAGTCCTTTCTTGTCATGAACACTGCCTCCTTAACTCCCCGAATCTAGAAAAACTTTTTTAACTTGAAGCGTCCAAAGCCTCCCTGTTTACACGACCCAGGCTAACTTTTTCTTGCTTTTTCTTTTTTGGGAAAGAAAAGACTTGGGAAAGGATTTGACAAACACATTCACACACACACACAATAGTCATAGTGAGTCTCTATTTCATGAAGACAGTATTTTTCTCTACTTCAAAATTGCTAATTACAAAGCTCTCTTGGCTGTGGAGCACAGAGTGGATGGCTACCTCCTCACTAGTTCATGCCTCTGCTTAGAGGTCTAAAGACCTTACCTGAAAGAGCCCCCTTTACTCTCCCCTTTTCCCCATTTTAGTTTACATCATTGTACTTATTGAAGGAAGATCTGTTAGAGTAGGAACTTGGACAAATGTGTTTATTGTCACGTATCTTGAGCCTAGAATTCCTGGTATATAGTATCTGATAGACAGCTCTAGATATCAATATATTAAATAGATAGGTAGATAAACATAGATTTCTATTTATCTATGTATTAGATAGATAGATGATAGATAGATAGATAGATAGATAGCCCCAGGGGGTTCTGCTACGCTTAGTTCTTACAAGCTGCGTGGCTTTGGAAAAGAGACTCCATGCCTCAGATGCCCGACACGAGCTGTCTCCACACCCTCAGTGCTCCAATTTGGGTGCCAGGAGGAACAGAAGGACTCAGAGATGTGACTGTCCTTAGTCAGCCCGGCTCCTCCAACCGCCTCAATTTCACCTCTAATTATTTTCTCTATCATTTCTAGTCCTGGTCATTCTTTCAGCATCTGGAACATGCTAGGAACTTGGGCTGGGACAGTGTTAACACCTATTTTCATCTGGCAAGTGCACCATACAGAAAGAGAAGCCTTCCTGGGACCTGAAGACGCCCTGTCCTTCATTATTCTCTCTCACTGCTTTGTATTCTCCCTAACAAACATGCTGTGGTTAGTGTTTTTTCCCCACAAGACTGTAAACATCAGGCTGAAAGACATATGTGTCCTGTCCCATTTGCTTGGATCCCAAGGGCCTAGAACCAGGCCAGGACCATAATAGACACTCAGTAAATATCTGTAGAATGAACAAATGTGCCTGAAGATGATCTTAACTACCTTATAAAGTTTCCTGAAATTTAAAACTAAATTATTTAGAGTTGACAGAGCCATGAATGTAGGTAGTATCCATAAAAAATAAATTTCTAAGCAGTGTGGCTGGAACATAGCACAGTATGTGCGTAATAAATGCTAACTGTTACAAAAAACTATTACTGTAGTTGTTATCATCCCTTCACAAATGTCTCTGGTTACATTTAGCTATTTAGCTCCAATAATTGTTTATACTTACTTGAAATCTAAAATATTGCATTAATTTTCATTTCTCTGATGATTAGTGAAGTCAAGCATCTTTTCTTATATCTATTGGTTATTTGTATGTTCTCTTTGGAGAAGTATCTACTTAGGCCTTCTGTCCATTTTTTTAATTGGATTGTTTACTTTTTTCAGTGTTAAGGTGTATGAGTTCTTTATAAATTTTGGATATTAACCCCCGATCAGGTGTATCACTGGCAAACATTATCTCTCATTCAGTGGGTTGTCTTTTCATGTTGTTGATGGTTTCCTTTGCTGTGCAAAACTTTTTTAGTTTGATGTGACCCCTTTGCTTATTTTTTTCTTTTGTTTCTCTAATCTGAAGAGAAATATCAGAACAAATTTAACCATGAAAAATGACTGAGATTTTACTGCCTATATTTTCTTATAGTTTTTTATGGTTTTTCTGCTTACATTTTAGTCTTTAATCCATTTTGAGTTTATTCTTGTGTGCGGTGTAAGGAGGTTGTTTAGTTTCTTTTTTTTTTTTGCATGTATCTGTCCAATTTTTCCAACACTGTTTATTGAATAGACTGTCTTTACACAATTTTGTGTTCTTGCCTCTTTTGTCAAATATTAATTGACCAGGGGGTGTGGATTTATTTCTGTGCTTGCTATTCTTCTTCATTGACATGCATGCCTGTTTTTATGCCAGTACCATGCTATTTTGATTACTATGGCCTTGTATCAATAGTATAGTTTCATATTAAGTAGCATGATACTTCCAGATTTGTTCTTCTTTCTCAAGATTTCTGAGGCTATTTGAGGTATTTTATCATTCTATATCAATTTTTGGAATATTTGTTTCAGTCTGTGAGACACATCATTTGTATTTTAATAGAAATTGCATTGAATCTATAGATTGCTTGGGCAATATGGACATTTTAATAAGGTTAATTCTTCCTATCCATGAACACAGTTTATGCTTCCACTTATTTGTATCTTCCTCAATTTCTTTCTTCAGTCTTCTATAATTTTCCAAGAACACCTCCTTTCCAAGTTTTTTACCTCCTTGGTTAAATTTATTCCTTGGTACCTTCTCTTTTGTTTTTACCATTGTAAATGAATTGTTTTCTTAGTTTCTCTTTTGTGGTACAGAAATGTCACCGATTTCTGAGTATTAATTTTGTATCAGCTACTTTACTGGATTCATTTATCAGTTCTAGAGGGTTTTTGGTGAAGTCTTTAGGGTTTTCTATATACAGCATTACACTATCTGAAAATGAACATGCAAGTTAAAAGCCACAATGAGTATCACCTCATAGCTGTCAGAATGGTTCTTTCATCAATACATCAACAAACAAGTGTTGGTGAGAATATGAAGAGAAGGGAACCCTTATATTCTGTTGGTGGAAATTCAGACTGCTGCAGCCACTGTGAAAAACAGTATGGAGTTTCCTCAAAAAATTAAAAATGGAACTGCCTTTTGACCCAAAGATCCCACTTCTGGGAATATATCCAAAGAAACACAAAATACTAATTTGAAACAATATATGTATGTTTATGATCATTGTGGCATTACTTTCAATAGCCAAGATTTGGAAGTAGCCCAAGTGTCCATCGGTAGATGATGGATAAAAAAGCTGTGGTGCAATTACACAATGGAGTACTACTCAGCCATAAAAAAGTAGGAAATTTTACCCTTTGTAACAGTATGGATGGGCCTGGAGAGTGTTATGCTAAGGGAAATGAGCCAGTCAGAGAAAGACTAATCCATATGATTTCACTCATATGTGGAATCTAATGAACAAAATAAACTAACAAACAACATAAAGAGAGACTCATGGATACAGAAAACAGGCCAACAGCCATCAGAGTGGAGGGGGTTGGGGGGCTAGATGAAAAGCTGAATAAATTAAGCAAAACATAATAATAATAAAAATTACATTAGAATGGTACTCTCAAAAGTTTTCTATTTTAAAGTTTGGTGGCTATTGACAAAAACCAGTTTTCTTGATGTAGTCTGTATAATTGGCTCATTGAGTGAAACCCATACATTATTGTTTTTTTCTCCCACCCCAGACCTATAGTTTAGAATTTGTCCTGAAGCTAATGGCTTCACCTTTACTCTGATCTGCATTGAGATAAGTTTGTATTAGGCAAAATGTTATGGTCTAGACTAGATTTTCTATTCCAAATTTGTATATATGTATGTATGTATGTATATATATATATATGAAAATTCTTCCATTTAAATGGAAAGCAATTCCATTTACAATGGTAAAAACAAAAGAGAAGGTACCAAGGGATAAATTTAACCAAGGAGGTAAAAAACTTGGAAAGGAGGTGTTCTTGGAAAATTGCAGAAGACTGAAGAAAGAAATTGAGGAAGATACAAATAAGTGGAAGCATATACTGCGTTCATGGATAGGAAGAACTAACCTGTATATATATGTGGTGCCCTCTGTGCCCATATATATATATATATATATATATATATATATATATATATATATATCTCAAAGAATAGACCCATTTTCATACCCTCTTCTAAATCCTTAACTGATGAAGCCTCAGATGAAACAATAAAGAAGAATACCAGAAGCAGACTCAAGAATGATGTCCCTGAGTCTTTGTCTGTGATGTGGTTTCTGGGATATGGGTTTCAGTAAAACATCACATTTTAGAATCTCCGTGGGTCTGCATACCCCTGCTCCCTGGCTGCTGGTCCGTGAGCCCTGCATGGGCTCCTGGAGGCTGACATTGTCTTGGCCCAGCTCCTTTGCTTTGCTAACTTACTGGGTCTGACAGCTGGCAAGGCAAATGCATGTGCTGACCCCAGAAAGTAATGAAGAGACCACTGCTACAAGGAAAGACTTGGGCCATTGGGTATCAGGAGGAGAGAAAGGAGACAGAGAGATCTGAATGTCCCTCTTATTGTACCATTTACCACTTAACAGCGTTAGCCTTTCCACTCTCAGACCAGCCTGCAGAGTTTTACAAGCAGGTTGTAAAATGAATTCATCTCTGAAACCTGAAGCAAATCCTTTATCATCAGATCTCTGCCTCCCTGGAATGTAATTGGTTTCCAAACTTGAAGGGAGTGGAGTGGTGGGGGGAATCCATTTGACAATTTGAAACTAATAAAAGAAGAAAAAGACATCAAAATGTGCTTCCTTTGCAAAATGTGACTTTCTGCAATCAACTAGTCCTCTATCTGCCAATGACTCACTAATATCCCTTGTACCATATCCTGGTCCCCTCTGTGCCTAGATCTCTGATGGAATGAGAAGATTGGAACCTTCCAGTACTGCAGTCTTGTGTTCCAAGACCTATAAAATGTCTTAGGAAAATACAGTTAATTATTAGCTCTGGTGGTCACTGTTCAAATAGGACAAAGAAGAGAACTGAGAAAGTGGAGTGTTTTCAGATCTGGAAATAGCCACCAAATTGCTTCATCAAAATGCTTTAACATGTTTACTTTCCATCTGGTCTAAATGTCTTGTCGCCCAATACCCATAAGAAATTTTACTGCACTCAGTAAAGAATCAAAACACTCCATGCTTTCCTGTACATTAAAATACACTCTCCTCTCTTCAATCTTGGATAAATCTGAGGTGTATGAAGTCTCAGATGTATTTTCAATTGAAATTGAAAAACATCGAATAGTCAAGTAGGGAGATATAGGGGTGGGGAGTTGGCCACGGGGTTCAAAAGACTGAAATACATGTTGTTCATTAGAAAGCCCCATTTTGGCTTCTCTGTGGGGGCTGGAGCATTGTCTGGGGTGCATTTTGTATCACCAGGGTTTTGGCATCTGTGTGTGTGTGTGTGTGTGTGTGTGTACTCTTTCCTCTGGGAAGCTGCAGATTTGGTCTGTGAGTTGGGATAACCTCCAGGATGCAGAGACCTGCTTCTCTAGTCTTGTCTGTCCCAGCAGGTACCCTTGACCAGCCTGTCTTCTCAACATGTCAGGTTCTCAAAGATACATGTCTGATGTTTGTTTGCCAGGCCTCCAAGCCATCACTCACACTGGCATGTCAGACTCTCTTCAGGCCCTGATGTGCCACAGTTTCTTAGGGATCCAGCTGGGATGCTAACCCTATGTGCAGAGGCCAAGAGATTGATTCTGTGTGGGTAGCATAGGGCAATGGAGGAAACCAAGGAGTCAGGGCACCCAGGTTCTAACCCCTGCTCTGCAAACTGCTAAGGTGCATTATGTTCTTTCCAAGAGCTCCAACTGCCTGAAGTCTCAATGTAGGGATGATTATCCTTGGACAGGCCTATTCTCTTGGTTGTTACAAGAGACCAATGAATGGGACAGGGCTTTTTACAGGGGTGGGCAAAAGTAGGCTTACAGTTGTGAGTACGCGAAACACAGAGTTTATTCTTGTATTATTATTTGTAAATTATTGCATTACTTTCCATGTGAACAACTATACATCTCTTTTGCCCACCCCAATAAACGGTGAATCTTTCAGTAACTGAAAGGCATTATACTAGTACTAACACTAAAAATTGGTGAAGGTTACCATATAAGATTTTATTATAAGCGATCTCACACTATACAAATAGACATTTGTGCCATCTTAGGATGTTTTAACATGGGGAAAAAACACATTGATCTTAACCAGTCACCCCTCCCCACAAAAGAAATGGCAATGACATCCCTTTGGGACTGCGGGAGAGTTTGGAGGCACAGGTGGGCATTTTAACATCAAATCTTACTGGGATGAAGTGATTCCCTCCTCAGTTTCCTTTTTGTTTGTTTGTTTGTTTCAGGGAGAAAGTTTCAGTTTGGTGGCAGCTTGCCTTTAACATCCCTTAAACTCTGTTCATCTTCCTCATTAGCAAAGAAACAAGATGCCTTAGGCTTCGAGCTTTCTGCAGGCAACATTATCTAGACAGGAATTAGACCTACAAGGAAATCAAATGCTGAGTTATCTTTACCTTTGGCTAGTGATGTCTACTGTCCATTTACAGATGAACATTTTCATATTAAGCCAAATTTACCTAAATTAAAAGACTGTATCAACACCGTAGTTGATAGTGTCATATCAACTACACCATCTTTTAGCAAATTTTGCTTAAAAAGTAGAACTTAAGAGTTCTCACCAAAAACAAACAAAAACGAGAAATATATAAGGTGATGGTTATATTAGTTAACTGAACGGTGGAATCCTTTCACAACCTACCCATGTAGCAATCACCAGGAGATACACTTTCAATATCTTACAATTTTATCAGTCAATTATACCTCAGTAAGGCCGAAAAATGTGTAATAGAATTGATGGTAGGTAGATACGGCACTAATCATGACTTTGCATCAGTATCTATCGCTACATAATAAAATATTGCCAAACTTAGTGACATAAGCAACGACAAATGTTTTTCTCTCTCACAGTTTGGTAGGTCAGCAGTTAGGGGTGGTTCTGGCTCAGGGTCTCCCATGAGGTTGCAGTCAAGTTGCTGGGCAGAGCTGCAGACATCTGAAGGCTCCGCTGGGGCTGGAGGGTCTGCTTCCAAGGTGGTTCATGTGGCCAAGAAGTTGGTGCGGGCTGTTCCTTACCACATGGACTTCACCACCTCACCACATGGGCATCTCCACAGTGGAGTGTCCTCATGACATGGCCACTTGTGTACCTTTGAGCAGGTGAGACAAAAGATCCAGGGAAAAATGGCAATGTCCTTTTTGACCTACCATCAAAAATCACATCTGTCATTTCCACAATCTCTAATTAGTTCTACTTAGTATGGGAGGGGATGACACAAAGGGGCAAATACAAGGAAGACTGCCTACTGAGCTATGATACACCAGTGCCTGAGGTTGGAGAAGCATGGCTCGGACCTAAAGTTTCAGTTCTACAGAAAGGGCAACTGAACATCAGAGAAGGGGGGTGATGTAACCACGTCCAGACAAGTGTTTCTGGCAGAGCCACGGTTAGGATTAAGAGTGCCTGGTCCCAAGCAAAATAAAACCAAAGACACTGAAATAGAGAACAGGCTGACAGTGACCAGAGGGGAGAGGGGAGGGAATTTCAGGGGAAATAGGGAAGGGATTTAGAGAAATATATATAAAGGATACACGGACAACAACTGTGAAGGGTGGAAATGGGAGGGAGGGGAAGCACGGGGGGTGGAATAGGATGGGAGTAATAGGCAGAACACTGTACTTCAAAAATAATTAAATAAATTGGGGGGGAAAAAAGAGTGCCTGGTCCCAAGCACAGTGTAATTCCCACCATGTGGCAAATGCCGGTGCTGTCGTTAGCTTTTCCAACTCTAGGAGAAATCCAGCCCTTTTTTTTTTTGGACAACAGCCTCTAACAGAAAGCAAATGCTTCAGCAAATTACCAAGCTTTCCGAGTCCCCATCTGGGACTGGGTCCAGGCATCATAGCTGATTTGGAAGACAGTAAATCTGGAGTCAAAGATCACCTACCCTCACGCTCTCAGGATTGCCAACTGACTGTCCACAAGCTGTGTTTAGCCCACAGATCCATCTGCTTGGCCTAAACAGGACATTGCTAGTTTGTTTGTTTGTTTTTAATGAGTTGCTAATTGGATGTCAAATCAGGTTATTTTATAAAAATCTAGATATGAGGTTTCCCTTGAAATAATCAGAGCTGCTGACAGTGCCTGGCCTATTTTTCTGCACAGTAACCATGTGCTAGCGTTCTGTATTGGCTACATATGATTTCTTGTTATCCATGGTGCCTGCCACTTCTCTGCTTTCTTAAATACCCTTCTTGTTCTCCATCAGTCATTGAAATGACTGCTCTTGCCTTAACCCAACTCTCTCATTTACAGATGGGTAAACTGAGGCCTCAACCAGTTGGCAGGTTTACATTCTGTCAAATGGCATTCCCAAGGCCACGTGGCTGGTCAGTGGCAGGGCAAAGACTATGGTGGGTGTTGCTACCTAAGCTGACACCCTTCCCAAAACACTCCTCTGCTGCTTCCACAAGTGGGCTTCAAAATAACCACTGGATGTTCTGAATTGCCTGCCTAATGTGGCTGTCTTCCCCTTACTGTGCTTTTCACCTGAAGAGTGATCTCATATCACATGGCAGAACAGGGCATATTTCAGGAAGGAGGGACTGCATTCCAACCCATTACCACAGTTCAAGAAAAGACCATTTAAAAGTTTACCCATGTATCTCCATTCTAAAGGAAGGATAGCAGATAGAGAAAATGTAAGTACAAAACTACCCAAGCCCTGGGAAAAGATTGGCAACAATCCCAAACACCACAGATTTCAGCCCATCCAACTACCAGGTTCCTCGTCTTAAATCTTTCAATTTACCATTTCTCATTACTAAAAATAATTTATTTAAAATCTTTCAAGGAAGTGTCTTGCTTCCCCATTTCCTGACCTTTATGAAGTCACCATTTTGGCCTACACATGAAAGGCCAGTGTTTTAACTAAATAGCATATAAAAATGGTGGAGGAAGGGAGTGAGAAAGATTTTGGCACACCCGAGGCGCCCCGTGAGGGACGATCTTGAAAGCCAGGCTCAACAGCTGCTCTGGTGATCAATATGTAGAACTCAGATTCCCCAGCACCAACTGGCTCCAGCCAAGGTCACAGGCTTGCGTCCAAATGCACGGAGCCACTTCTGCTTCAGAGTGGGACAAGAGTGGCTTCCCCCAGGTCCCTGAGTTCAGATCAGCTTTCCCTTATAAATCTGCAAGAATCAGTGAGTTTAAGAGGTGGGGATGCACTCTAATTGACCATCAGAGAACCACAAGCCATAACAGACCTGGAAGGTGTACATCCTGCTCCCCAGCAACAGGAAGTAGAGGTGAGGTGATGTCTTTGTCACAGAGCGCTGGATATGCTGACTCACCTCCTCTGGACCCTCCCACTCCACACGAGAATCCCACCACTTCCCTTTCCATCACTCCAAGAAGCTCTGGATTTCCTTGGGAATTCACAGCTGAGCCCTGGAGCATTGTCAGCTATCTGGTGATACAGATAGAATGATTCTTTCCTCCAGGTCTCATTCGAGAGCTCTCTCATTCGAGAGCTCTCTCTGGATGCCAGGAAAGAAATGAGATGAGTGAGAGAATTGCACTTCCTTTCATTTACTCATTTTTTTTCTTATGAGTGGAGAAGAAACTCATAAGAAACTGAGTTTTTCTTTTTCTTATATTTGCTAGGCATCTGTGATGTGCTAGGTACACAGTTAAGGACTGAATGAGCAAGACATGAGCATTACTCACAAGGAGCTTCAGTCTAAGAGAAAAGATTGATGAAAAGGCGGTTACAAGGAAATGAGATAAGTGTTATCATAGAGGAAGTGGGAAAATGAAAGTATGTGGAATGGGGAATAGGGGAGGAAGTGACATTAGGGGAAGATGAGAAAGACCAGGAGGACTGAGTATAAATGAGACAGAGGGGCAGGAGTATATCAAATGGACAAGTAGCCTGAGGTAAAGACTGATAGTGAGAGGAAGCAAGGTGTATTCAGAGTTGAAAGCCACTCCATGTAAATAAGGAACAGAGGTAAGGTAAATGAAGGTCTTAATATGTCTGGTAACATGTTTTTACTCCTAAGTTCAATGGGGGCACAATGAGATGAACAGGGGCCAACAAGCAGAGAGTTGGAGTTTAGGAGATTCCATTAGCCCTGCCAGGTAGGAAACAAAGGGAGAGATCCAGGCAAGATGCCACTGCTCTCAATTTACCGTAATGATAAATAACAGTTGTTAAGAGAACATTCAAAACACATTGATGGCCTCAAACCACTCCGCGAACATCTCTGTGGATGAGAAATAGAGTGAAAATAAGTTAAGGACTGGGCTGAAATTACAGGCCTCTGGACCCCCAGTCCAAAGCAAGAAGAGGCATTCAGGATTTCTGCTCTTGTGGGAAGAATAGAGAATAATGTTCAACATGAGGCAAGGCTGGCCTCAAGGCAGGCTCTCTGCTGAGAAACAAAGGGAGATTAAGATCCCCTGTTAGTAAGGAGACACTGAGGATTCAGTTGCTGTGACCACGGTCTGGAGTTAGAGCCACCTGACAAAAGAGACCTGTGTGTGCAGATCGGCCCTTGCAGCCAGAATCCAGCTGAAACCAACTATATAGTCCCTGACGTAACCGGATCAGAATATCTCCATGCTGCCCGTGGAGCAAGAGTCTCAAATGTTGACATAAAACACAGTCCTGGATAGCAGACCTAGAATCCAATGGAACAAAACATCACAAATCTAGAGATTTATTTTTCCCATATATTTTCTGGGGGAAATACATGGGAACAAAACAAAAGTCATTCTAGGTAAGATAGTCCTGCAAAACAAAATTATAAAACTCTTGAAGAAGCTAATTCTAGTTTCTAACCATCCCCCTCAATTCAAAGAAACAAACAAAAATAACTAAACATTAAAATAATATCAAAACAACATAAAATCAGATCAAAATAATAATCAGGAGATATATCAATGACAAAGGAAAATTTCCTAATGTGATGAAAGACTTTCAGTAAGTAAAGTTGTACTTTTCAAAGAGATAATAAGGAAAAAGAAATTGTGAACCCAAAATAGGGAAAATGACAGCAAGAATAGTGAATAGAAAAAGAATCAATAGAAAATTTATAAATAAAAACAATAATTACAATTATTTTTAAAAACTCAATATAGGATAAGTCTACATTAGACCAGAAAACTAAGAAAAAGGAAGAGAGAGAAAAAATTAATCACAAGATATATCTTTTATCAAATTCAAGATACTATTGATTTTGAGATTTATTCTTATTTCATGTACTCTGTGTATATATATGTATATTTATTCTTATTTCATGTACTCTGTACATATACATATACATATATACATATACATATGTGATTGGTCCAGAGGTGTCCAGCCATGTAATATAAAAAATAGAGACTTTATTGAAGAAGATACAAGAAACATTGTATATAGGACAATGACACCTCAGTTTTCTTCAAACTAGTCACCTTGGGACCTCACACAGTTCTCTCCCAATCACCATTAGCTGCCCCATCATATTTTCCTGAATCTCATTGATGGCCTGAAATTTCCCTTTCGAAGGTAATTTTAGTGTTGGGAAAAGCCAGAAGTTTGAAGTCAGCATATCTGGGCTGTAGTGGGGCTGAGTCACCTGGGTGATCTGATATTTCACCAGAAAGCTCTGTGCGAGGCTTAATGCATGCGTGGGCATGCTGGGTTGTGATGAAGCAGCAGTTGCCCGTAGCTGCAGCCTTCTGAATCATTCAAATCGTTTCCATGGAGGAATGTTCAAGCTGAACACAAAATCTGATGCAGATTCACTGCTCTGCTCGCTCATTTTGAATGTGACCCCCACACAGTACACTTGCTCACTCAGCAGCATCTAACGCCCCCACTGCCTAGTACAGTGAACTCATCGTTGTACACACATGCACATTCCAGTCCACTCCCCTTGGCTGCCAGGTTACACTGATGTCACACAAACCGTTCTTGTTATTCACAGTGGTTGGACTTCTTCCAGGTAGACCTCATACATCATATCTCCTAGTGATTCTATTTCTGTATTTGGACACTTGCAGATACAGCTGATGTTTAAACTGTAGTACATTGCTTTCTTAACACTTCCTTATTAGTCTTCTTACAATAAGAATATATATATATACATAAATATATAATCTTTATATTCAGATAGATAAGAAGATCTGTATCCATACCTATCTGTATGTCCGCCTGTCTTTCTGGCTTTCTATTCTTTCTCCACATCCAGATAAATACATGACTAGCTACATAGATAAGTAGACAGATTGCATGGGATTGCCTTACACAATTGTAGAGGTTGGCAAAACAAGTCTGAAGTTCACAGAAAGGGAGTATCACAAGGAAACCTCCCAGTCACAGACTATTTTGACTAAGCTCTCCTTTAAGGAGCTCACTTGATTGGGTCAGGCTCATCCACGATCATCTTCATTAATACAGTCAACTGATTATGGACTTTCATCACATCTGCAAAAATGCTTCACAATGGTCTCTATATCAGTATTTGATTTACTTCCTGGAGACTCTATCTTAGCCTAGTTGAACTGACACATTAATATGTTACCATGACATTTTTTTGAAAGTCAAACTTCTTGAAAATTGAATTTTATAAAAAGACTCATAAATAAATAAAACCACAGTAATACTTAACTAGACAAAAACAAGATCACAAATTAAAAATAGAGTAACCAAGTAGGGACATTAATAAAGATAAAGTAGAAAATATTTTTAAATCATAAAAAATGAATGCAAAATATATGATAATTTTCTTCAAGTTTTTCAATTTTATATACTTTTCAAATGCATAAATTTGAAATTATAGCACAAATCAAAGAGTTTGTGAAAATCTTATAAATTATCAAAACTGGCTCAAGTACAAATCAAAATCTTGCACAAAATTAGATATTAATTTTGTGCTCCAATGAATTTATAGTCACTTATCTCAAATAACAAATAATTATTCTTTTCTTTAAACTGTAAAAATGCAGTACAAAAATGAAATATATAGCCTAATTTATTATAAAGAAAAATGCTAAATAATAATCAAAATATTTTTAAATATACTAAATATATTTATATAAGTGTGCTCAAAACAACATAATCAACAGTAACAATGACAATAAAATATCATGTCCAGTGTATTGCTGGCCCAGGAATGAGAAAATATTTTAGAGGCATAAAGTCCATTAATTTAATCAAACATTTTGGGATATTTATAACAAGAAATATACTATTTCTTATCTGGTGAAGAAAAGCACTTGATACAATTGAACCTTTAACTATGAATAAAACTTTAGGGAAATTAGGAATATAAATAAATTTCCTAAAGTATATAAAAGCTTCATCAAAAATCTGTGGTATTTCATGATTATGAATACATTTTTTCATTATTATGTAATACTTATTGAATGTTTAAAATGTGGTAGGCACTGATCTAAACAGTACATATAAAAATATATATTATAAAAATATGTATGTATTATATATGTCATATATACACAGAGAGTATATTTATACATATTTTATATATACATGTGGTCTGGCACAAATAATGCACTTTTTTACTTCAAAATCTTTTATTACAAAATCATAAGCATGTAATTCTGTAATATAACAATATCATACTAAGCATATTCTATGATATTTTAGGTGAAATGTTCAAATTTATGTATACATATATTTTTTTTTCCAATTCACACAACTTTTAGGTGACAGAGCCTAAAGTCGGAGACTCTGGACCCCAGAGCTTGCGCTTTTAACTACTGTTGGTTAAAAGCCTCTCGGATGCAACCTGGAAACACTCCCTTTATGGTCTAGAGTGAGCCGAGGGGGCCCAGTGCCACTCCTACTATTTGACATTATTCAAAGTCCTGGCCAATGCAATAAGAAAAATGAACATGTGACTTTAAAAAGAGATAAAATGACCTTTACTTGCAAATAAGAGGATTAGAAAATCCAGGAAAAGTACAGAAAAAAATATTAAAAAAGAGAATTCTGCAAGTTGCAAGATCACTTTATAGATTCATTCATATTCCCAGAAAACAGCTCTGCCAAATAAAAAGTGTAGCAGAAATTAAAGATACTTTAATAATGGCAAGTAAAACTTCAGGATTATTACAAACAATTTTAGCCAAAAGTGTAAATGAACTTTTAGGAGAAAAATTTAAAGAAATGTTTAAAGGACATAAAAAGAAACACTGAGTAAATACTTGTGGAAGAGAGCATTCAGTATCAAAGAGATCCCACGTACCATGTTCATGGATAGGAAGAATTAACATCATCAAAATGTCCACACTACCCAAAGCAATTTATAGATTCAATGCAATCCCTATTAAAGTACCAATGGCATATTTTACAGATATAAAACAAACATTTCAAAAATCTATATGGAACCATAATTGACCCAGAATAGTTGCAGCAATTTTGAGAAAGAAGAACAAAGTTGGAGGGATCACAATACCTAGTATCAAACTATATTACAAGGCCGCTGTAATCAAAACAGCCTGGTACTAGCATAAGAACAGACACATAGACCAATGGAACACAAAAAAGAGCCCAGAAATAAACCCAAGTCTCTATGGTCAATTAATATTTCACAAAGGGGGCAGAAGTATAAAATGGAGTAAAAATAGCCTCTTCAACAAATGGTGTTGGGAGATCTAGACAGCTACCTGCAAAAAAAATGAAATTTGATGACCAACTTACACCACACACAAAAAAAGATTCAAGGTGGATAAAAGACTTAACTATAAGTCATGACATTATAAAAGTCCTAGAGGAAAACATAAGCAGGAAAATCTCAGATATTCCACACAGCAATATTTTCACCGATATGTCCCCTAGAGCAAGGGACATAAAGGAAAGGATAAACAAATGGGACCTCATCAAAATCAAAAGCTTCTGCAAGGCCAAAGAAAACAGCAGTAAAATGAAAACAAAACCAACTACATGGGACAACATATTTGCCAATGATACCTTGGACAAGGGGTCGATCTTCAAAATATATGAAGGACTCACATGACTCCAATCCAGGAAGACAAACAACTCAATTAAAAAATGGGGTAAGGACTTGAACAGCCACTTCTCCAAGGAGGACATACAGAGTGCCCAGAGACAGATGCTCAGCATCTCTAGCCATCAGAGTGATGCAAATTAAAACCACAGTGAGATACCACTTCACACCAGTAAGAATAACCATCATAAACAAAGTAACAAACAAATGTTGGAGAGGTTGTGGAGAAAAGGGAATCCTAGTGCACTGTTGGTGGGAATGCAGACTGGTGCAGCCACTGTGGAAAACAGTATGGAATTTCCTCAGAAAACTAAAAATGGAACTGCCCTTTAACTCAGCAATTCCACTGCTGGGATTATACCCTAAGAACCAATCCAAAAGAACCTGTGCACCCAATGTTCACAGCAGCATAATTTACAGTAGCCAAGTGTTGGAAGCAACCTAAGTGCCCATTAGTAAGTTAATGGATCAAAAATCTGTGGTACATTTACACAATGGAATACTAAGCAGCAGAAAGAAAGAAGGGGCTCCTACCCTTTGCAACAGTATGGAGGGAACTAGAGAGAGTTATGCTAAGTGAAATAAGCCAGGCAGTGAAAGACAAATACCACATGATCTCACCTTTACATGGAACCTAATCAACAGAACAAACAAACAAGCACAATATAACCAGAGACATTGAAATTAAGAACAAACTGACAGTAACCAGAGGGTAGGTGGGAGAGGATAATGAGGAGAAGGGGGGAAGGGTTTTCAGGAACAACTGTAAAGGACACATAGATAAAACCAAGAGGAGATGCAATCAGGGGAGGGAGGTGGGGATGGCTGGGAGAGTGGGGGAGGGGAGGAGGCAGACAACTGTACTTGAACAACAATTAAAAAAAAGAGGTCCCCATTCTCCCACCAAAATAACCTATACACCTGTTGCAATTTCAATGAAAATTTCAATAAGATTTTCATTAAAATTCACCAACCAGAGTTTATGCTCTTCCTACAGAGTAAAAAAGAAAATTTTTTAATGTCAAAAAAATTCAGATTACCAAAACCAGATACCAAATCTTATTCTAACAGCATAATAGTCAAGACAATGTGTTATTGATTTGAGGAGACCAATCAATTTAATAGAATCAAGCACATTGAAACAGACGCATGGAAACTCGGCAGTATCAGATGTGCCATTATAAACAAACAGAGTAAGGAGAGACCACATAAAAAGTGGTAAAAGAACGATTGGCCTCCGATGCGGTAACAAAACAAAATTAAACACTACTTTAGAGCAAAATACATTTCAGGTAAATTGAAGGTCACAATTGAAGAACAAAAACTCTTCTAAGAAAATGATTGAAAAATAACTCTGACCTCAGATTCAAGGATTTGTTGAACCAGACACAAAAGCTCAAAGCATAAAGTGTTTGACAAATCTGAGTACAGTAGAACCAAAACCACTCTGCATGACACAGACACCACAAAAAAAGTAAACACTATGCCACAGACTCGGATAATTTATTTGAAATGTTCTTTTGTCTGTTTTAACTGACAAAGTACCAAAATGCAGACTATATGGGGTAAAAATTTCTCCAAATCAATGAAATAAATACTCAAATGCAAGGCAAAAATAGAAGACAAAAACAAGCAGGTTATGAGAGAGAAAATCACATCAGCCGATAAAAACATAAAAATAATTATTCTCAATAATAAATGCAAATGAAAGTGTGAAAAGTTATTCTCATTGACAAATGCAAAATTGGAAAGTGAGACACTTTGTCAAATCCACAAGAGGGTCAAATGTCTGACAGTATCGATTACTAGTGAGGTATAGGGAAACGAAAACTCTCCATCCTCCATAAAGCACTGCTGAGAAAGTAAATTGGTGCAACAATTTTGGAGAGCAATTTGCTTCATATTATCTAGCACATATAAACACGGGCAGGTTGTGACCTGGAAATTCTAGATTTAGACATTCACCACAGAGGGACTTCTACAAATACAAAGAGATGTGTATAGGAATGCCTATTGCAGTGCTATTTGTACTTAGGAACAACTAAAACCAACCTAAATGTACAATATGAGAGTGGATGAACCAAATTGTGGAGTTACCCACACAGTTCAAAATGGATACATTTATCTACATGGAACGATAGCAGGGCTAATTCCCAAAACACGGTTTTCCCTTGGAAAAAAACAACTTGCAAAAGAATATGTGTAGTGCGACAAAATTTATGCCAAGTTTAAATGCATGTAAAACAGTATCATATATTGCTTTTATGGATGCATTTATGTAATTTTAGAAGTTGCTATCTCTAAGTGATGCGGTTATTCTTTATATTACTTAATACTTTCCATAGGCTTATAAAGAGTTTATAATACAAAAATCTTTTAATAGATGAAATGAATTCGAGGAGGCAAGTCTCTAGGCAGAGAGAACAATGAGGTCATTCAGTATTTTAGGTAAAGTCCAGGGGCAATTTGCATCAAGATGGATGGATGGGGGTGGGAATGTAGGGGAGAGTGCCACATCTTGGGGAATATCCCCAAACTTTGGGCCTGAGGTCACACTGGTAGCAATAGCTATGTATGAAGTCACTTGTAAACATTTCTGCTCCTCCCTCCACCACAATCAGGAAAATAACAGCTCGACAAATATCACCATCAATTTAAAAATTTATCCTGGATAAACTAATTTTGAAATAATTTAAAAAATTTTATCCTGGGCTTTGCCTGTACTGAGACTTTTACACGTATTTGGCCAAAGAGGACATTTACTCTAGTAAAGAGGTAGACAAGTAATTTCCGAATGGACAAAATCCATGCTGTGCTTTCGAGGGAAGGCAGTCCTTAGAAGGGATCCACAGACCAAGAGTGCAGAGGAGCTTATTTGGAAGGGCTCGTGTAAGATGCACAATGTACTCAGTCCAGAAAAAGAAAGGGAGACTCAGCCTCCCAGAATCTTTGATTCCAAAGGCATCGATGTCCACGACATCATTCGGTTCATTGTTCAGCCTTCAAGCAGATCAATGACTGACCTACTTCTGTTAGATGCTATCTGTTCCCTTTAACACTTTCATAAAGTAGTCAAGCATCACATAGACCTGGGTTCGGATTCTGCTTTGCTTTAGGGGCTATCTAATGCTGAGCAAGTTATGAAAACTTCCTAAACCTCGATTTCCTTATCAGGAAAATGGGTATAATAGTATTACTTCCTTTACTGTTTGTTATAAGATGCACTTTAAATACAATACAAAGCCATCGAACACATTATGAGTGCTCAATAAATGTTAGCTGACGTGACTATTACTGCCTCTGTGCCAGGTAGAAAGGGCCTGAATCCGAGGCAAGGTCCAGTCTAACCTGCCCTCGCCAACTCTCTGTCCAGTGCATGCTCACTCGCCCTAAGCCTTCTGAATTTGGCGGTGCAACCCAAAGAGCCGAGAGTTAAGCGTAGTCAACTGCTATCTGAGTCTACTCTCAAGGTCAGTCTAGGCCAGAAAGCAGGACACAGGGCCACCTCTGCAGTCCCTTTCCACACAGAAGCAGTCGCTCTACGATTTTTTTTTTTTTTTTTAGGTAGGCCCGGGGCCAGAAGTCTTGGATGTGTCTCTTAGCACCATATGTCCAAGTCCTTAATAGATCCTTTGAAGCTTAGATCCTCAGAGCAGTTTGCCGGGTTCATCCTGTAAGTTTTCTAAATTAAATGTTTAAGATGCATTTGGGTGGCCAACTGTTAACCTCCTGTCTGTGTAATTGCTTGCAGACATCAAGGCTGCATGTAGAGGGGTAGAGGGTCCTGGAACTATCTGTGCCACCTGTTCTGCGTCAGGACATAGTTTAATACACACATTTACAAGTGTGTGAGCTCAATGCAAAAGCTTAACTTTGTCCAAAATATCAAATTATGTTTCCCGACACCTTAGAAAATGGAATTAAACTCAAAGCAGCCTAGAAATGCTGAAGTCATCACACAAGAGGAGAATGGCATTCAAAGGGAACCAACACTTTCCATATGCCAGGGTGCTCTGCTAGGAATGTCCCATGTATCATCTTACTAATCCTCATTCCCCCACTGCAAAGTGGACGTTATTATTATCCCCCTTTGACAGATGAGAAATCCTGAGGATCAGCAGGCTGAATGGAGTTGCCCCGGGTCACACAGCTAATGAGCAGCCTAATAAAAAAAAGCCACTTGATATTAGACCCAACTGTTCCTTTCTGCCCTGGAGCTGCAGGGAGACTGGAGAGGGAGACCTGCGATGAGCATTTGCGTGGGACCGAACAGTTGCCAGCACCGTCCTAATTGGTGTGCCATCCTCACAGCAACCCTATGAGGACAACGTTGTCACTCTCATTAGCCCATGTTCCCAATGGAGAAAGGCAGGCTTGCCCACAGTGCTCCAGCCAGTAGGGGTGGTGCTGGAATTTAACGCCAGCTCCAGGTCCCTAGCCACTCCACCGTCCTGCGTGTTGAGGAAGTACATGCAGCACACGGCAAAGTTATCTCCAAAGGCACAGCATTCAGGGCCTTTCTGATATTTTCCATTCTGCTGAGAATGGTCTCCTGGGCGCAGCAGTGATACTCTCCATTGTAAGAGGAGAAAAGGGACAAGACATTTAGTCCAGATGGGTTTAGAGGGTCAGAGACAGGAGCAGCTCTCCCAAGGTCAAAGGACCTGTCAGTGGTAACGCTGACACAAGCCTCCAGGTGCCCTGGCCTCCAGTCTGCGGCTTTCTCCAGTGCCCGGTTACTCTGCGGCTAACTCCGACAGTCGCCTGAGGCTCTGTTGTCATGGAGCGGAGGATCAAAGGGCAGAATCGCTGCTCTGGCAGAAACGCTGTAATGGAAATCACTTCACAGGCTGGGGCAGAGAGCCTCCCCTCCTCATCACTTTTAGCTCGGGGCAGAGTCCATGACTCATCTAGGGCATCTGGGTGTGTCTCTTCCACAGAACCAGGGCATCCCAGGCAGAGTCCCAGCAGAAAGACAGGAGGACTCTAGGCCATTCCCCGCGCCAGGGACAAGAGAAAGTGGCCGTCTGTCAACGAGTACTGGAAGGCTCCTCAAGTATTTCTCTGGGGAGCATGCACATAAAATCTCTTGGCACTTCTCATCCAGTCATTTTAATCATGAGAAAATAATAGCTCCGGAGATGGAGTGTTTGAAGTTGTAGGAAAAGAGTGAGTTTCTAAGCCAGACCAATTTGCACTCAAATCCTATTTCCATCTCTCACAAAAGAAATGAGCAACTTGACTTGGGCAAGCCCCGGCTTCCTCATTTCCAGAACGGCTATGATAAATACCTCTCTCACACTGTCACAGTGGAGGTTCATTGAGATGAAGTGTGGGATGTTTCCAACAGAGGAAAGGCGCACCATATATACTTAATAAAGGTTGGATTTGTCTCTTCTTGCACCAAGTACAATGAAAATCATTTGGAGGATATAGTAGACTAACTATATGGCAAAAGGGAGTCAAGCTAAGGAGCTCGAGATAAAGGTATTCTCACAAGGGTCCTTATGAAGAGGGGCAGGAGCGGCAGAGTCGGGGAAAGAGATTGAGAGGTGCAACGCTGTCGGCTTTGCTGATGAAGGAGAAGCCATGAGCCAGGAAATTCAGGTGAACCCCAGATCCAGAAAATACAAGAAGATGGGCTTTCCTTGCAGGGATGTCCAACCGCTTGGTGTCTCTGGACCACATTGAAAAGAAGAATTATCTTGGGCCACACATTAAATACACAAACACTGATGAAAACTGATGAGCAAAAAAGAAGTTTTAAGTAAATTTATGATTTTGTGTTGGGCCGCATCCACAGCATTTTGGGGCTGCAGGCAGCTTGGAGACCGTGGGCTGGACACCTCTGCTAGAGCCTTTAGAAGAACCTTCCTTCTGACACTTCGATTTTAGCCCTGTGAGACTGATCTTGGACTTCAGACCTCCAGAATTATAAGGTGATACATTGTGGGTTTTTTAAGCCGTTGCATCATTTGTCACATTGCCAATAGGAAACTAACACAGAGGAGTCTGTCACAAGCGAACACAGACCCCAGTGTTGAGGGCTTGCCTGCCGCACAGGGCGTGTAGGTGTACCCCAGTGTGCCAGGGTCCAGTTTCCTGGCCATACAGGTGAGGTCTCAGGCTCACCAATGAGTACATGATAAAAATTCTTAACATTCCCCATATCACCATCAAATCCCAGCAACAATTTTGTTGTTGTGTTCTCCTGTTACCTCAGACATTCTCAGGAACAAGCTCACCCAGTCTCGCTTTGAAGTTCTCTATGCACAAACCGTTTGAGGAGGAAACCCCCAGTGCCACAGAGTCCGGTGCCTTTGTGAGAGCCCACTTCTCTCTCTGGCCCGCTTCTTGTCACCGTCTTGTCCCACAAGCCTGGCCAAACTCTGTCACTGAGCTCTGGAATTAGCAGGAAGGGAAATCTTTTTAAACAAAGTGCCGAATTTGCAGCCAGTTCCCAAAGTTGCACTGCTTCTTCCCAGAGCCGTACAGTTTTCAGCTCTGGATATCGCTCCCCCAGCACCCTGCCACACACTCGCGGGTCCAGGCCAAGCGGAAATAAATCCTGTCCTCTCCTCTCTCATCTCTGCCTCAGCTCTCTGTCCCAACCTTTTCCTGCCCCCACACCCGAATGTCTCCCTCTTCCTCCAGCTAATAACCGAAGCACCTTCCATGTATAACAACCTAGGCAAATAGATGCTCAGCTGGGACAGGTATCACCAACTTCACACCTGACTAAGTAAAAACCAGACATGATCTGATTTGAACACATCCCTTCCTGAGGACCCTCTGGGTGCCACGTTGTACTAGACAAGATTGATGTGAAGATTTGGGTTTCAGGATTTTTTAAGAGGGTTTGCTTTGAATCTGGCAGGGGGGAGGAGTTCTTTAAGTGAAACGACCCTGGCAGTAGCAACATTGAAGCTTCTCTTCCTGCCACTGAGAATAAACACATCATTATCAGAATCTGATATTTTTGTGAACTCTGGTATTGAGGTCCTAGAGGCTGTTTCAAAAAATTATACCCTCTTCTTCACCCACAATCAAAACCGATGGAGAAATAAGGCAGGAATAAGGTGGCGGATGGCCAAAACATATGGTAACTTATGCACTGGCTTCTACCAATGAAGAGAGGCCTAGACCATCATGCCACTGGAGTCTCACACGGAATGTTACTCACCCTGTAGCAGATTATGTTCTTGTCAAAATACTCACAGCCTCTCTCTTCTGAGCCTAACCCGCCCCCTGTATCATCTTTCCTATGTCCCTGAGATTTGTTCTGGTCAACAAGTATGGGTTGAAGTGACGAGAGCCCTTTCCTCCAGATGCTTTGAAACCCACGGCATGTCTCCCCCGTGTTTCCTTTATTCTGCCATCGACTGTCACATTCCAGACTGGGCTTCTCTATCACTCTTGGTCCCCAAATGAAGAGAGAATAGAGTAGAGTTGTGGTCAGCCCACAATGGGCAGACTTCAAATAAGAAATACATTTTTGGCCCTGGCTGGTATAGCTCAGTGGATTGAGTGCCTGCCTGTGAATCAAAGGTTCACTGGTTTGATTCCCAGTCAGGGCACATGCCTGGGTTGCTGGCCAGGTCCCCAGCTGGGAGAGCAAGAGGTAACCACACATTGATGTTTCCCTCCTCTCTTTCTCCCTCCCTCCCCCTCTCCCTAAAAATAAAGAAAATCTTTTTTAAAAAAGAAATACTTCTTTTTTGGTTGGGAGCTAATAAGATTTTGTAATCAATTGCTACCTCAGCCTAACTTACCTTGGAGTTAGAGCTGTGTGAAGGCCTCCCCATCACACACACCCACAATAGCCAGTAACTTCCCTGTCTACCTGGGTCTCTATCCTCCCATTTATCCACCCATTCACACAGTGCTGACTGGGCTTTAAGCCTGTGAGAGGCATTAGAGCTACAATAATGGGTGACACATGCCTGGGGGGAGCCAGTCACGTGGGGAAATAACTGAAAAGGAAAGCACTGAGTGTTAGAGGGATGTACAAAGTGCCAAGAGGGCCCAGAGCAGGGATGACTCAGACCAGCTAAAGGAGCAGGAAACCCCCCAGCAATCTCTGCAAGAGCCCTTCCCATCAGGGGCCCCCAAAACATGCGGCCAACCCAATAAGACATATCTTGTATTGTCCCTATTCTCTGGAGCATAAACCTGGCTTGAAAGGCAACCAAGATATCAGGATATAGGTCAAATTCCAAGAACACTATAGGAATTCAGAGGAAGGCAGGAATCTGTTCCACTTGTGTCTGCATAGGAGGTCTTTAGGAGGGAGGCTGGATTTCAACTGAGCCGTGAAAGGTGGGTTGAATTCTTCCTAGTAAAAGTTGGGGGCAGCTCACTTCAACAGAAGGGGGAAGAATGTACAAAGAACCCAAGGCAGGAGAGTCAGCTCTGTTCCAGAGAAGGAGCGTGGAGCAGGGAGGAATGGCTCATGGGGAAAGCAGAGGAAACCTGGACTAGAAAAGGCCTCAGAGCCCAAACGCAGGACTAGAGAGGGCTACATCTGTAGCCCTTATGTAGAAAGAGCCATTGAAATTTCCTGATTATGGAAACTCCATGATTAGAAAAGACATTTTAGAATGATAGGGAAAATGACCCTGGCATTGTGGAAGGTGGAATGGAAGGGCTGACTGGAGATGACAACTAATAGGAGGCTGCTAAATGCCCCAGGCAAGAAGTGAGGGGCCCTGAGCCAAGGTGGGGAGTCAGAAGGAGAGAAGGGAACCTAAGTGAGAGGGTCATTAAGGAAAGAACCATAATTAAAGGGGTAGCGGCGCTGAGAGCAGCTTGGGCGCCATGGGAGCTGGCTCCAAGGAGGCACTGGAGTTGAGTCTTAAATAATAAACACAGCTCCTATGAACTGAATGAGGGGAGGGAGGGAAGCAGTAAGAAGAAGTGTAGCATTTTAAAGGGAGGAGACTGGTTGGACTCAGCAGAGGTCTTCCATAGAGGTATGAAGACGAGGTCAGCAAGTAGAAAACCAGAGTTCTGTTAGACATATACAGCCCCTCACCTTCCTTCTTCAGTCCTCTTAAGCATCCTATGCATTCTACACTATGACCCCATCTTACAGATGAGGAAATGGAGACTGAGAGAGATTGTATGTAGGCTGGCTACCTAATCACGTGTGGGGCCTGGTGAAAAGTGAAAACGTGGGGCTTCTTCTTCAGTCATTATTAAGAATTTCAGGACAGCGTCAGCAGAGCAGTGAGCCAAGCCCAAGGCTCTCTGTGCACTGAACCTTGTGTGACTGCACAGGTCACACGCCCATGACTGCAGGCCTGGTGCAACAATAGCCCAGGGTTCCCATAGCAAGAAAAGGTCATGGCTGGAGGTCACAGCCCCTGGGAGAGCAGTTGACATGGAGGCTCTGACAGGTTGAGTCACTGCAGTGAGTGGAGCCCCTGATGAAGATGGAAGTGAAATATCTGGTTTTAAGCCACTGACTTTCTGGGGTTGCTGACTACTAAAGCACAGTGTGGCCTCGCTGAGGCTCAGAGCACCCTTCCAACCCTTAGATTGGGGAGCTAGGTGCTGAGCTGCGGCCTCTGAGGCCCCATGGTTCCTCCCCTACTGGTATGTGTTCCTGCTGCAGGTCACAACCATTTAGAGGGTCATGACACCACTGTATTGGGTCACAAGCAGATTTTCACAATAAAATATCAAATGAAATATAACAGAAAAGACCCTTGTGCATTACACCCTGTAGTGCTATTTTTCATGAAATTTTTTGCGGTACCTGTGTATAGTCAAAGTCACAATATAAATGCACTTCTTGCTGTGGACCATTGTCGAAAAATTTTTTTAAGCCATGGCTCTACATCATGCTTTCAGCACAGGACAGGAAAACAGGTCCACCCCAACGACTCAAAGACTCGTCATTTCTTTTAAAATTAGCAAAATGGGAGCAAACTCGGATCCTTATTGCCAACATGGTTAATGCTTGGGGCTTTACAGTTTCCCGAAGAAAAAGCATGCCAGATTTCATCCAACGTGAAACTCGAGCTTTGTATATATGCCCCTTTAACTCCATTAGTCCCCCACCTCCTCCGTCCTAATTCTTATTCTGTCTTAAAAGAACCATGAAGTCATCATTTTGGATACAGGCAACAAAACTTCATTGTCTCTGCACACAAGTCGACAAACGCTGGGCGCAGATGTGCCCAATGGAGCAAATACTAAAAAAGCAGGCAAGAAGCCACTGTGTCCCCAGCACTAGGCCGCAGGCCAGGCCTCTTCCTTTCTTCGAACCCATGACAGGGCTGAGCCCATCAGAAGTGAGTCATCGAGGAGTGCCAGCATCCGCCCACCGGGGGAGACCTATTTACTCCAGGGAAAACAATCTGCAGACAATTCTTGTGCTTCACTGTGCCAGAAGCTGTCAGGCCTTCTTCTCACCATCGCAACTGTGGGACTGAGCCCCTGCTTACGACAAAAGGAATGCACGAAAGAACCGAAAATAGCTTATTTTCAATGACTTCCTGCAAATTCCCAGATGTGCGCTGCAGTGGCTGTGTGGGACACACATTTGGGACTGGAGTGTGAATATTCGCTCTGATTTCTTTCTCTAAACCCAGCGTTTGAGGCAGCAAGGATGTTATCAATCATTTGAATGAAGGTGGGTCTCCACTCCCACCCCTTTCATAGGCCTCGCCTTCTGGGGGCTAGGGATTTGAAGGATGCTGTCCATGACTTTTCTCTGGGCAGAGGTCACCTTCCCCTGGTGTAAAATGGTTGCAGCAAGCTTGTCGAGTTTCTGTTTCTACAATGCATCGTATGTCTAGCTTTGTCTTGTATTTTCAGACCACCCTCATTTGGGGTCAGGATGTTTCCATCATCTCATCATAGTTTCCAGACTTTTCACGGTTGCCCTGCTTGCTTCCTGTGCCCTTGTCAACCATGGCCAGAGCATTGTCTTAAATGCCGATCTCATCAGCCTCTTTCTCCCTCAAAATCCTTCAGTATTTTTAATGGCTCCCCCAAGCATAAAGACCAAGCCTAAAGGTCAAGAAGACTCTGGGTGGGTGGGTGGTCTGGCCCTTCCCACTCCCAGGGCTCATCTCAGGCTCCTCTCCCCTTTGCCCTCTGAGGACCACACTGCCGCACTGTCCTTCCTGAAAGTTCTGGAGTGCCTCAGGCTCTTCCCTGCCTTGGGACCTTTGCATCTGCTGTTCTTGCTGAACAGAATGCCCCTTCTGCTACACGCTCCATATTGTTGAAACCCACTCACCTTCTTTTCCCAGCGGAACCAATGCTTTCTTCAGACACCTTCCAGAACTCCCCAAATAAACCAAGTCACTCTGGTCACTCCATATTCTCTTCCATCACCTTACGCCTTTCTGTTACTGCCCTTATTATAACGTATAAGAGAGTAGGATCTTTAACGTCTCTGCCCCACTAGACTAAGCTTCAAGAGGTCAGTGTTTGTTCACTCTCTGTACCACATTGTAACATGGTGCCTGATACCTAGAACCTAGTAAATAAATATTTGTTGAATAAATTCTAAAGCCCCTTGAAAAGACTTCTTTGAGATCTTACAGAAGATTTATTTGGCTCAGGAACTACTATTTCCCTAAGAGCGAATGTTTAAATCTATCTCCCTCTTTCTTCTCTTTGAATGCTAGAGAACTCCGAGCCATGAATAAATACCTAATATGCCAAATCTGTGCATACATGGGGTCCGCATATTAGTTTTTTCTTTGTCTTGATTTCCTACTTTTTATTACTATTATTTTATTGAAGTACAGTCGACAGAAATGTCATTTTTCACTCAAGATTATTTTTAATAGTTTTGGGCACACAGCATAGCTGTTAGACAATCATGTACTTTACAAAGCATCCCCCCTGATATTTCAGGTACCTGCCTGGTACCATACATAGATATTGCTACTTTTAATCACACTTTCTTGGGGACAGTGTGATTAAAAGGGTGTCTGTCATCTTATTCCATGAGAAAGAATATCACACGATACTACTATGAAATTTCATTACAAACCTTCATGGCAAAATTTAAGAGAGTGAGGTATGTTGAATCCTCCAAGGAAAGAGCTGGAGATACATATTCATCTCTTCAGTGCTGAAGACCTCTCGGAATGGAAGAACGAACAGGGAACAGAGCAGCTGCCATGGGAGCCAGAAGGCCTGGGACGTATGCCCTCACAGTAGCTCTTGGGTAGGTTGCTCCCCAAACCCTCGACTCCTCCTTTCTAAATGACAGGAACTCTCCTGTGCTTAAGACACAAGCCTGTTGGAGCACTGTGTGACAGCACTTTGTAGCCTAAAAAGCAAACACATGCACACACGCATGCAAAAACTCAGACACACATGAATGTATGGCTGTGCTCAGGGGGGTGAGGGGGTGAGCTTTGATGAGATCACATTTGATTTCAGGACTGGCTCACGGACAAATTTTCAAGTGAGTAAAGTTTTCCATTGTTACATTCCTTNCTTAAGACACAAGCCTGTTGGAGCACTGTGTGACAGCACTTTGTAGCCTGAAAAGCAAGCACATGCACACACGCATGCAAAAACTCAGACACACATGAATGTATGGCTGTGCTCAGGGGGGTGAGGGGGTGAGCTTTGATGAGATCACATTTGATTTCAGGACTGGCTCACGGACAAATTTTCAAGTGAGTAAAGTTTTCCATTGTTACATTCCTTCTTTGCAGCCTCTCCTGGGTCTTACTCACTCTTTCCAGCCTCTCCTCCTGGGTCTCACTCATGGAGCTGCTCGATACTGTCAGGCTCAGAGACCCCCACCGAGGCACAGCCGAAGACTACCCACATGCTTTCATCCTACTTTCTATTGTCCTCCATCCAAAACGGTCAGCCCCACGGAAGGTTTCCCTTACGTCTCCAAAGCCCTGTAGCTGATAAATTCACGTGGTAAACAAATTAAAATTAAAGATGACTGACAATGTACCAAGATAAATTGAACAATTACTCTACAGCGTGATGAGGGCTTTAGTGGGAAAGGCCCTACAAGGGGGATCTAAGGGTACAAAACTTCACGAAGGAAAAGGATTCACACTGAGCCCTAAAAGTCAGTTGGAGTTTTTGAGGTCAAGGAGAAGGAAAGTCTGTGAGAAAAAAAAACAAAACAGTATATCCTGAAAACTGAGGGATGGGTGTTAACTCAGGCTTATACATCTATCTGCTCATTCTGAGCCCCACTGAAGTCTGTATCTCTGGTAGCCCCAGAAATATTGCAGGATGGGAATGGTCCCTCGGGAGGCCGCCAGGAGCTTCCCAAGGCCAAAAGCTATCTGGCTGCACAAGGACACATCTCGTAGGAAGCCTGACAAGTCCTCATGAATGAGAGTCCTCTTCCCCTCCCAGCACGTGAGAACAGAGAGAAGACGTCCATCTATGAACTAGGAACTTCACCAGATATGGCAACTGCCGGCTCTTTGGTTTGGGGACTTCCCAGGCTCCAGAGCTGTGAGAACTGTAAGACTGTTGTATAAAACACTCAGACTAGGGGGTTTTTGTTGCAATAGCCCCAACTAACTGAGACACTGCCTGTGAGCGTGGGAGCCCCTGGGGACCTGCACACTCATGCAGGACTTACCATTCCCTTTAATCCTACTGTCTTACCTCCTCAAAGAAATCACAACCTCATATACCGAACATAGTCAGTTCTCAGTAAGTGTCCATTTCTGATAATAATGGTAGCAAAAGAGGGTTCATCCCTTGGCATGCGCCAGGCAGTTGGCTGAAGCATTTTATATACATGATCTCACTTATTTCCTACATTGGCCGCACAAGGCTAAACCAGCTACCAAGCCCTTTTCATACAAGGGAAAGCTGAGGCTCAGAGAGGTCAAGCGCTGTGCTGAATGTCACACTCTGGTGTGTGGGAAGCTGCACACAAAGCCTGATTCTCCCCCACGTCAAAGTCTCGGCTCTAATCACCATCTTGAGCTGCTTCACATATGGTCTCCAGCTCTTCCCACAGCGGGGAACAGCGCGATCATGCAAAGTTATATGACTTACTCGAGGTTGCACCATAGAACACTGGCCACTGTGCCACGTTGAGAAACGCATTCTGGTAAAGTGCCCTCTCACCAGGCAAACTCCACTCCTTTTTCTAACTGGAAATGATGTATATTTCGAATCCACAGGAAAGTCTCAACACTGCCTGACACTACCTGTTTCTGTTGCCAGTGACTTAGCTTTTCCATTAAGACCCAGAAGGGAGGGAGAGCCACAAAAAGCCCAGCATGTCCCAACACCCGGCACAGAAAGCCCGTACCCAGGAAGGTTTCGAGGTGTGAGAAAATGCATTTGGGCTCTGCAGTTGGCTTGAGAATAAAGTGGTGTGTAGTCTGGTTCTTGTCTCACCACATTCTGTCAAAGTACATAATTTTCAGGTCGTGCCCATGAGGGACATCTGGACTGTGTCACCGCCCCCAGGGTCTATGCCAGTCTGGACCAGCTGTCGGAGTTAAGGAATTTTTGAATGAAAGTGCATGCAACATAGCTGTAACAAAGCTAAGTTGCATGCACTTTCATTAAAAAATGATGGAATGATGATGGATAGTGGAGTATTATCATCACTAGAATTTGTTGAAGCTCGTCGTTATCCAACAGTGCCTTGGGGAAGGACTGTGTGCATTCATTCTCCCATTTAGCAACCATAACACCCTTATAGAAAACATGAAGTCCCAATTTTATCCATGAAAACAATGAGACTTAATAATTTGCCCAGTAAGTCCAAGAGTAATATGAAACTTTTCTTCAGCAGTGGTTCTATCTCCCTACCTTCTAGCAGATACCATCCATTTACTGTTATTTACAATTTCTCTCCTTAAAGTTTTACCCTGGCAGGGTGGGTGTTGAGTGAAAGGCACAGGCAGAAACAAGTTTGGAAAATCCACTGTTTACCAAGGACTGTGTCAGGTATTCATTAACGTTTTCTGAATTAGCCCTCACAAGACTATGTATCATCATTTTCTTTTTATAGATAAGGACAATGATGCTCAGGGAGAATAAATGACTTGCCCAAAGGACACATCTACTAACTGGGAGCGTCTGGGCTCCTCAGATCCTATGTCCTTGCTTTTTCCACTACCCAGGAGAGCAAGCTAACAAGAAGACAAAAAAAGTCAAATAATAAGCTAGATTAGGGGCCTGAGTGGTTCACCAATTACAGCATATATCTTAGAAAAATGTGGTAGTCTGTTTCTACTAAGATGTCTCTCTGTTTGAGAGCAAGACTAGAAAAAGAATAACAATGTGGCAAAGAGTAAAGATTAGAAAATATGTTGATCTTCCTGAATCTTTAAATGGCTTTAGATGGGAGAGAGGGCTGGGCCTGTTTGAGCTCAACCTTTCATTCACTGGGTGGCTCATTCCACCAAATCCTATTTATTGTTTGCTTATTTTGTGTCAGGCACCCTATTAGTCCTAAAGATGTAAGAATCTTCAAAATACTATGCCTGGCCCAAAGTAGGAACTCATGCACTACTTAAGGAGGGAAAGAGAAAACAAATGAGACCCAGACCCTGTCTTCAAAGAGTTCAAAGTCTAGTGTCAACCTGAAAAGGAAACCGTTGATGCATCATAGCAAATATGAACCATTAGAGGTCAGTTGCGACACAGGCTCTGAAGGAAGATGGGAAAGAAGGATGTCGTGCAAGGCTACCTAAGGGAAGTGAAGCAATTTTCAAGCTGTGATCTGGCAGACACATTGTAGTTGAACCTAAGCTAAAACGGAGATGTTCTAGATGGAAGTATGCCATGCTTCAAGGTGCAGGGACCCCTTCAAAGGCTTTAGAATCTCAGAAAGACTGCAGTAGAG
The DNA here is from genome assembly GCF_014824575.4 of Sturnira hondurensis. Classification (NCBI taxonomy): domain Eukaryota; kingdom Metazoa; phylum Chordata; class Mammalia; order Chiroptera; family Phyllostomidae; genus Sturnira; species Sturnira hondurensis. Next base: position 1,666,089 of record NW_028083079.1, on the reverse strand, counting down.
AACACATAGGACAGTATTACTGGGTAAGAATAAATGTGGCAATAGATGAGCCTGGGGAAACTGACAGAGGCTAGGTTTAAATGAAGATGGAAAGAGAATCCAAGAACATGGACCTCCTGGATGAGCAGAAAGCTATGAAAAGTGTAATGTCTTTAGATTTGTCTGCTGTACATAGAATGAATGGGAGCAGTTAAGACTGGGAGCAGAGAGACAAGATAGAAGGCTATTTCCATAATCCAGGTGGGAAATGATAGCAATCTACCTTCAGACAATTTCCGTTTCAGAAGGTTCATGATCCAAATTGGACCACTGAAGGTTGTTCAGAATATTCCGAAGCCCTAAGCAGAAGTTCTGTTGCTGGAATTAATATACCTCCCAGAATTATATACCTTTGTAGACCCAACTTTAATTTCTTTTTGGATGCAATAACTATAACAATAAAAATTCCTTATACTTACATAAATATTTTATTTTTTAGAAATTGTATTTATTTATTTTTAGACAGAGAGAAAGGGAGGGGGAAATAGAGAAAGAAACATCAACATGTGGCTGTCTCTCGTGCACCCTGCACTGCAGAACCTGGCCTAAAACCCAGGTATGTGCCCTGACTGGGACTCAAACCAGTGACCTTTGGTTTGCAGCCTGGCATTCAATGCACTGAGCCACACCAGCCAGGATACTTACATAAATATTTTAAATGGCAATGTGTTCTCATTTATACCCAGATAAGTCTGCTATTTAGTAGGTATTCAGTAAATAAAGGCTGTCACTAGATTCTACAAATAGTCCTTTGATGTCTCTGGGGGTAAGCAAGAGAGCTATGAATAGCAGCTCCAGTTTTCAGATCAGCAAACCGAGGCTCATAGAAGTTAATGAGCATCTGAAGGTCCAAGAAGAATCCAGAGGCAAGAGGAAAACTAAATTCCATGTAGTCTTAGCAGGGTATTCTATCTTCCTCCATGTTGGAGTCCAAGGGCACAACTCTCAGTGTCCACAGACAGGAATCTGAGTTTGTGATTAATCTCATAGCCATTGATTTTAAAACCTATTTTCCAGAAAGGGTCAACATATTCAAACACAACTGGGAGCCAGGAAGAAAGCAAGGGAACATGGAATAATTTAAGGAGACAAAAAAACCTAACATGGTCTCTTTCCTGAAGCTCCAAATAGCCAGGTCAAACTGAGTCTTAACCTGGCTCTTTGTGTGCTTAATCCATATTTGTAAATGTTTATTCCCACTGACAACAAATAAGGATCTGGTCATTGCCCTTGTTCAGGGCTCATTCTCCCAGTGGACACTGCAGATGCCAAATTTCACACGTGCCAGAAGTCCATCCTCACACCTGGCACGTGCTGAACCAGTACTGGCTGACAACAAGACTTTCTCAGGAGTCTGGGCTGCCAGCCTCTACATCCTGGGAGAACTCCCCTTCAACAGCATGAGGAAAGACACAGATGGTGGAATCTGTCTATGTACGCCCTGAAAAGCCACATCCTGCTGGGATCTTCTTGGCTCTGGACACAGGTCCCTTCCCTCAGGCTCCCTTCTTGGATCAGGTGGAGATGGAGTCAGCTTCCTGGCTCCTCCAGCTCATCTCTAGCAACCCAGCTCAGCCCACAGCTCTCCCACACTGAGCAAGGCTGTTGACTGCGCGCTAGGAAGAGGAGGAATTAGAGGAGGTAGATGAGAAGGAACCAGGAACACAGACGCTGCCCTGGTTCCCTGTGGTAGACACTATTACTGTTCACCCATCCAGTGCCCCTCACATGGAGGATTATATGCCTTCACCCTGTTAATTTTGACAGAGTCATGTCAGTTCTTTTGGTCAAGGAAGCACAAGCAGAAATGACACGAGTCCCTTGTAAGAAGAAGCTTCTAAAATTCCACGTATGGTTTCTGAGTTCTTTGCTCCCTTTGTCAATGCTCCACATAGAGGCTGCTGACTTAGGTTGGGTCCCAGGCTAAGGCTGAGGTGGAGCAAAGCCACAGCTAAGCCACAATGGCCAAATAGCATGATAGAAAAATTGACCCTATTGTTGCCCACGAAGATTTAGGGGTCATTTTTTACCTAAGCAAAACCTCAATTATCCTGACTACCTCTGAGTCCCTTTTTGCCCTCCTTCTCCATCCACCCTACTAAGACAGGCTTTGTGCTACCACTCTAGGTTTCTGTATCCTAGCATGTACATAACATATTAGAATGTATATATGAGACTGCATCCACCGGCCTTCACATTGTAGGCTTCTTGATCTACACACCTATATATTTCCTAAGCATATGGGCCTCACTTAAAAATATCCATTGCAATAAACAGAAGTTACTTATTCCTGAAATCAATGTTTCATAATATCCCTTCTTTAGGGATAATACTACACTTGGCTAAAAATAAAGAGAAGGTAAAAACCAATGGTGTCTTTCTAACACTCTGGGGAGAGCAGGGATGGTGTGAAGACACTGTCAGCTGACTCACCTAACATTCCGCATATTCCTGGAGGATTTCTTCCTTACTTATTTCCTCTATCAAAGTTGGAAAAGCAACCAAGAGTGGTCATGTAATTTGGTCCTAGACAATGAAATAAAAGTGGAAATATGAGGATATTCTAGGAAGATGTTTGCTTTTCTGATAAAAAGAACTAAAAAGGACTGAGTAGAGGTAATGTCACCCATCCTCCATATTCCTTAATTGGAGATAAATGAGGTGCCTGCAATGGGGGCTGCCAATGTAAGAGGGTTATGGTGTGTGTGGGGTGGGGGGCGGGGGGAGGATGCAGACACAGGCCTTGCATTGTTAAGTCCGAGTTTCCTAATTAGGTGAAAAAGTAAACTCAGAGTTGTTTCTCCCATTATTAGATTTTCTGTTACTGGCAACCAAATATGATACAGGAAACAAAGTTTTTTTGTAGGGGGTGGTTTTGGTTTGTTTTTTTTGGGGGGGAGGACACCACCTTCGCCGTTTGCCTTTATGGTCTAGCTCCTAATGATACTTTAAGACTCAGCTCCATTGCTGTGTCCCTACTAAAAATAGTTTGTATATCAAAGCACGCGCCCTGGACCTGTTAGTCTGGATCAGTGAAACAAGCCCATTTCTATGTGGGTATACTCACAAAGATGAATTTCCTATGAAAAGATAGTTTTATTGTCCCCATACTTCTTCCTAGTGTTGAATTCTCCCAGATCTTTGATGTCTACTAGATGTTGCCAACTAATCCATCCTCTCTAGATTACACAGAATTCGGGTATCCATTGTGTAGACTGCTGGGGGCCTGGCTGTAATCTGGGGCCAACCTGGGACACCAGGTCAGCAGTAAAATGTCTAAGATCTATCACGTATTTCAGGTTGCTGGATGTATTGTCTGCGAAGATGGATCTTACTTGTTGTATACCCTTGCTGAATTTCTGAATGCTCCCCCCTAAATTACTTTGCTCTAGTTCTTCCCCTTGTTCTCAGACTTGGACTAAATATACCCCCTTCTTCTGCAAAAGCTGCCAATTACAATGCCCTCTACCTCAGCAAACCCTCCCCAAGTTGGGTCATCCCGGAAACCATCCCATGTCTCACTGTATAAAATGGTCTTGGGAACTCAGGATCTATACCCCAACCCCTTGCACAGTTTTAGATATAGAGCAAAGAAAGGAATGACACAGCAAGAAAGGGGAGAGATCGTTAAGACACTTTTCAGAGCCTTGTGCATGGATATCCTGGTATAACCCAGAGCTAATGGGCAACCTATGGACTCAGAAAACAAAGTTTTAAATATTGGCTGGCCACATATTAGCTGTGCAACCTTGGAAAATTTAAATAACCTCATTGTGCCTCAGTTTCTCATCTGACATGTGGAGATTATAATAGTACCTACCTTATTGCTTGCAGTGAGAATCAGTTAAGCCAACACATGTGCTTAGCACATTGTCTGATTACATGGTAGTTGCCCAATAAGTTCTAACTAACACTATCAAGCTACAATGATAGAGGTAAATTTGTTGGTCCCTAGCACCGAAGCCAGGAGCTGCTGTGAACTTTGGAACATGACAAATGCATGCAAATAGATAATCAAGCCAAGGAATCAGAGAAGAGGGAAGTATAATGTCAAAAGTATTAGACTGGTCAAAATGCAATTATGAAAACCAGATTTGTTAACTCATAGGAAATGTCTCTGGAAGGGAATCAAGCAACTCATTTTGGAGAAATAGACTGCAGACTGGAAAGAAAAATGACTAAAAGGAAAAGAAGGTGAGATCAGTGCCACGTCGAGAGCCCTTTCTCATTGCACGACTCGTTTTCCCCGAGATGAGCTTGGTTTAGGATGAAGAATTTGGTTTCCTCCACAGAGATGTTCGACAGCTGCACTTCATCTGCAATTCCTGTCAAAGAAGTTGGATGCAAGAAGCTGGGGCAGGAATTCAAGGAAGTGACATTGAAAGAGGCCATATTCCCCAGAAGGGGCATGGAAATGAGGTCCATGCAGAGGCATCCATGATTCCAAGGCTGAAATATAAATTAGGAAATCTCCACCTTGGGGAGCTGAACCATCTGAATATGTGTTTCCTCTGTTGCAACTTGCATCTGGTTAAGGGACATCATGGTTGGGTTGACTGGATGAGTAGGTCTGAACCCAGGCCTAGGGGCCTGCTATTCTGGTTCACTTGGTAAGTGATCTCTTATGATTCTTATCTTTGAAATTACAGCAACATTGAATGAGATGTTACCCTAGACCTTACACTTGTGCTACTTTCCCTTCTCTGGGCTTCAGTGGTCCCCAGTGTGAAGTGAGTGGGGCCACTCCAAATCTCCTTCCAGCTTTAGATGGGCATAGTATATGGTCAAAAGAAAAATAAATAACTGACAATTGTCTAGAGATATTCAGGTAGTACTTACTTACTGATTTACTGACAAAAAAATGACCAGTGCATGCAAGATGCAAGTAGACAACCAAGAAAAGGAATCAGAAAACAGTACTATTATATCTACCCTTTATTATATGAACTATAGAACTAATTTATGAGAATATTAGTATATTTTTAAGGATAGTTATAATACTCTTAAAATTAAAAATAAAGTGAAATAATTATCAGTGTGTTAACCTACAATGAAGCAGCATAGTAAACGGACCAGTAGGAGAAGTCTTAGAATTCTGGTCTTTGAAATTACAGCAACGTTGAATGAGATACTACCCTGGACTTTACACTTGTGCTACTGATTTAAATGAGTTGCAATCTGCATTAAAGAAACATCAAAGGGGTTAATCTTGTCTGGTACACTGAGTGCTGGCAAAAGCCACTGCATTAGGAAGATCAGAATTATAGGACCACCATGACTGTTATTTAGTTGGGTGACTGTACATGTCACATCCCCTTTCTGACCCTCTTTGTTCCTCTGTAAAAATCACAGATGCTAATACCTGTAAACAACCGAAAGGTCTATGAACTCTTGTCCTTCTCCATTCAGCCTCGAGTACCTTCTATGTTTGCCTCTACATGCTCTATGTTCATTTGGTGCCTGTTGATTGAGAGCCCTTAAAATCAAGAGACTTGTCTCATTCAGTAAAGAAGAAAATAAATCACGGATGCTGAGAGAAGTAGAAAGCTAGCGAAATGCTGTCAACTTGGCCTTCTTTCCAGCCTAAATTGGTTTGATTAAAGGAGAAGATAAGAGTCTCTCTCTCCCTCAGGTCTCCAGAAGAGCTCTTTATGCTAAATAGGCAGCTTGAAGGAGTTTAAACATTCCTCAAGCTTTAGAATTTCTCACAAGGTTGAATAAGCAAAATCAAATCAAACTCTTCCATCATCAAACACTCCAGAAGAAAAATTTGCATCATGCAATTATTAGGCAAGCATGGCTTCTATGCCCTATTAAGGAAATATCTACTAGGCTAGATTTGGAAACAGGTAAAGAAGAACCAGTGCATGGGTCTACATTTATCTAATGAAGCTGACATTTAGCTTCTCTTGTTTAAATATTACCCTAATTTCAATTATGCAGTTGGTTCCAAATTTTCGAAGAGAAATGGGGTACCACTTATTGAGACTCTTAAAACTGTAACAGTAGTCAGTTATTTACTTATTATTCTTTATGGCCACATTTCTTGTTTATCTCATGCTGGAAGAATCTTTGAAAGGGTCAGGCTCACCTGCTTTAAGCTTGGGGCAACTAAAGCCAAAAAGAGAAAGGCACTTACCGAAGTTCACTTAGCAAGTTCACTTAGGAGGTAAAAGGCCCCCACCCCTGGAATAGAAATAAGGAGATATATTAAGGGTCTCTTTAAACCCCATTAATCAGATGAGAATGTGGGTTGACTGAGACTTAGTATTCCATGTCCACAGGTAGGAGCCAGCAATGAAGTCTAAGCAGAGCATAGAGGGTTAGAAGCTATTAGAGTCGGAGCCCAGGCATGGAAGAGAGAGAGCACGGTAGTAAGGGAGGATGGAACTAGGGAGTGAAGAGAACCAAAGACAGAACCCACAGGAAGCAAAACTTTTAAGAGACTGAGAAGGAATGGTCAGAGCTGTGTCAACAGAAGAATGTCGCAAACATGCCAAAAGAAACGTGATTTTCTATAAGGACCAATTAACATTGTACATTTCAGTAATAAGGTCTACTAAGATAAGAACTAGAAAGATGGCCACTGGGCTTGGTAATATGAAGATGGGTTGACCGTAATGAAACTCACTCAGGGAAGGGGGTTGGAGGGAGACAGCTGATGAAAGTAAACTGAAAGGTGACTATGAGATGAGAGGCAGTGGATACAGACTCTGCAGGGATAAGGGTAACAAAGCCTGACATACAGTATGTGATCAGAATCATGGGAATACAGACAAAAGAAAGAGATTTTTTAAAAAAACTAGAAGAATGTATATCCAAGGATGAGAAGAAAATGTCGTGCAGGGCACAGCAGAAGGATGAAGAGGCTAAAGTTTCCATACAAGTCTTTTAGGTAAATTGATACAGTTATGTATTATTCAAAGACACGTATCCATGAATTAAATTACAAGCCTGATGAGACAATAAAGAGAGAGGTCTCTTCTCCCTCTGGACAGCTTCTTTGCATCTTTGGCTCATTTTCCATTCAGTCTAAATATTTATGGAGACAGCTTTACTTGGAGCTGTATTATTCTTTCAAAGGATGTTAGCAACATGACAAAGACCAGAGAGAGATGATGATGAATGTAGGATGCACAGGGCGTGGGTGGGAGAGCCAGGGCCAGGGGTACTGAGCATGGCATTTTCCAGGGAAATGTTTTCATGGAATCTGACCCTGTGGACAGGAATGCATTAGTCAGAATTCATAGCAACCTTTCAAGATAGGCAATGAGAATGATTCATTTGCTATTAGCTTTGTCATTGTCTATGTATTGATGTGCTGATATTGTCAGTGATGTCTACCAGGAAGGAAAAGATTGGAAAGCCCTTCTCCATCTCACTGCCATCTACTTACCTGTTACCTCCATGGTCTGTAATCTGGTCCTTGCCTACGCCACCATGTCCATCTCTTCCCACAATGATCCCCACTAACTCACCTCTACTTGTGCAGGCTTTTGCTCTCATTCAGATACATCAAATTGGTTTTAACTCAAAGTCCCCAGTCCTATTTTTTCCTCTTCCTGGAAAACAGTTACTGAAGATTTTTTCAAGGTTCTTCTTCATTAATTCATTGATCAAAAAACATCTCTTTGAGGGGGCCTTCCCTGTCACTCTTTTAAAAAATAAAACCTCAAACCTATATCATTCTCTAGACTTTTGCCTTGTTATAGTCTCCTTGAATACTGCTTCTGTGAATGTTATTTATATTTATGAATATTTTTACTTATATATGTACATATGTGTATGTATATGTATATGTGTGTATGAGGTCTGTCCAGAAAAAAGTCCAGCCACTGTTAATATAGAGAGAATTGTTTGCGCAACATCGATGTAACCTGACAGCCAAGGAGAGCGGACTGGAATGCACATATGTGAACAATGGCAACTTCACTGTTACTAGTCAGTGGGGGGCAATGGATGCTGTTGAGTGAGCATATGTACTGCATGGCCGTTGTTGGATTCAAAATGAGTGAGAGAGTAGAGCAATGAATTTGCATCACATTTTGTGTTAAACTTGAACATTTCTCCACAGAAACTATTCAGATGACTCGGAAGGCTTTTGGGGACAATACAATGAGTGCAGCTCAAATAAAAGTGGGGCACAAATGCTTCAAAGAGGGTTGAGAATCTGTTGAAAGTGGCCCACGTTCTGGAAGGTCTGCAACAAGCAGGACACCTGAGAAGGTTGAACGTGTACGGGCTGCAACCAACAAAGATCAGAGACTGACAGCGCAAGAACTAGAAAGATTCCAAAAACTACTGTATCCAAGATTTTGACACAAGATCTTGTCATAAAATGTGTCATGGCACCATTCGTTCCATGGCTTCTGCTACCAGAAAAGAAGCAACATTCTGCTGCAGTTGCTGGTGACTTGACTCAAACTACTACCAATGAACAAAGGTTTCCTCAAGAAGGTCATAACTTTGAAGGGGACTGAGGTGTCATTATCCTACATACAATGTTTCTTGTATTTTGTATCTTCTTCAATAAATGTCTCTATTTTTCATATTGCATGGCTGGATACTTTCTATATGTATATATGTCGTATCTAACTAACTATACAGAGAAATACTTTACTTTCTTATTATTATATCCCCTACTATCTGGAAGAGTACCTGGCATGGAAGAGGTATCCAAAAAATGTCATTAATCAATTTAATTTGTTAATCCTCCAAAAGGCCCCTAATCTCTGCTTTTACATCCTGAGGCATATATTTCACATGTATTATAATAAGCTCCTCTCCTGTTTGGCTCTCCTATTGATTGGTGAGTTCTTGAAGTTCATGAATCATGACTAATTTATCTTTACATGTCCAGTGTCTCACACCGCGCTGCTGTTCACTGCCTGAAAGAGAAGTGTTACACACCAAATGCCGATTACCAACAGCCAGAAAAATAGCAGTGAAATTAAAGTTGAACTCTCGAGATTCAGCCATGACTTACCTAGAAAAAGGAGAAATGGTGCTGCCATAATTGCATTAAAAAGATCAACCAGCAAAGTATACATATTGCTCATTCAGAGCAATATGCCCAGTCAGAAGACGTATTTTGAGCTGAAACCCAGCCAGCCTCTATGCTGGCCCTGGCCTCTATGTCATTCTGAGCAAGGCCCTTCCCTCTCTCGGCCCATTCCCACCTGTACAGTGAGAAGATTAAACTAGGGAACATCTAAGGCCCTTCAGCCCTGATGTTCTAATCCTGTACTTACCCAGGACTGTGAGTAATGCAAGGGACTAAGAGAAATATGAGGAATGTATAACCCTGCTCTCAAGAAAGGCAACCACGCATGGTTTGAGGAAAAAAAAAAAAAAACACTTGAACTTGAATTTGGAACTCACAAACTTTGTGAACTTACAAACTTTTTCCTTAGGAAAAATCATTAATAAGTATATGCCTCTACAAAATAGAAATAAGAATTTCTAGCTCCGTGCTCAGTAAATTGTAGCTTGCTTTGGACTTCTTCTTCTTCTTCTTATATCCCATGGTAAGCCTTTTGNACGCATGGTTTGAGGTAAAAAAAAAAAAAAAAAAAACACTTGAACTTGAATTTGGAACTCACAAACTTTGTGAACTTACAAACTTTTTCCTTAGGAAAAATCATTAATAAGTATATGCCTCTACAAAATAGAAATAAGAATTTCTAGCTCCGTGCTCAGTAAATTGTAGCTTGCTTTGGACTTCTTCTTCTTCTTCTTATATCCCATGGTAAGCCTTTTGAGTCAGATGACTTAAGAACCAGAAGATTCTTTCATAAACACCACACTAGCAGTCAGGTTACCTCAAGTGCCTCTGCAGCCCAGTGCGGGTTCGGATGGCCTCCCTGGCCAACTGGGCTGATGTTTCCCAGGACTCGTCTCTGGGGCTTCTGAGTAGACTCCATTTGTGTCACCAGGAAGCTTCTCGAGCCTTTTCTTTTGCTAGAATTCCATGATAAACATTCTTACAGATGACTTACTGCCTGTCACAACACTCGGCAGCTCCCTTTCCAGAAGGAATTCCTACAGAATGAGGTCAACCCTTCACTAACCATGAATTCCATTTTTTTTCACCCCTTTTGGTCTTGCTGTTAAGATGCTGAGCAACTGTCTCCGGTTACATCAATAGGTCGCCTCCAACAGCTGTGGGAGCAAAATGTTCCAGCAACCTAAGACAGAACCCCGAGGATCCAAGGAGATGAAGCACAGTGCCAAATGCAATCACGGGGCCATAGGGGAAATTCCAAATTAGTAGACCCATGAGGTAAGGTTAATGACAAGTTCTTAGATATACTTCTACAGCACTTGGAAATGGACAATGTGTAAAGGTGCTGGTCATAGACATTTTTTATTCATCAATGTTTCCTTGATGCCAGGAACAATGCTTTCTTTTTTTTACTGTGCATCCAGAATATTAGGAACCCTTAAAAGAATTGAGCTGTGCACACTGTAGAACTCATGTAACTCCTTACTTGACAGAGGGATAGCAGCTACCTCTTGCCAGACACAGGAGAGCATAAACCAGGGCCTTCAGGTCAACCATTCCCCCACTCTCTTCAAGAGAGCTGGGAATGTTTTGGGGAACCTTGTACTGTGTGCAGAGTCATCCCCTTGCCTCGTGGTCTCCTGCTGCTGGATTATACATGAATTCGATAAATCACTCCATCTTTCATGTCATATAGCTAATGCTTGACACATGATGGATGGTAACGGTTGAATAGATTGAACTAAAGCCTCTCCACCAACCTGACTCCAGAAACTTCTCCTATTTCTATCTCCAGGAGATAATAATTTCCCTATGGCTTCTTATTAAAATAACAGTTCAGAAAAAACAATGGAGGAATTCAATTTTACTCAATATCAATCTTCTATTCAGTTACTCAGAGACAGACCTTTACAGAACCCCTGGGAGAGGCATAGCTCTGAAGTCTTATTACCTGAATTTCAATTCTAACCTCTTGAGCAAGTTACATAACCTCTCTGAGCCTGTTTTCATAATCACAAAATGGCAATAATAATAATAGAACCTATCTGCTAGGTTTATGGAAGGACTAAAAGTCTATACATGTAAAATAATGCATGACATTGAGAAGATCTAAACTGACATTAGCTATTATTTCTGGCAGTAGTAATAATAGTAGTGTAGAAATAGTGGTTGTACAGTGGTAATGGTAGTACTAGTAGTATAATGATATAGTAATGGAGTACTATAATAGCATAGTAGTATAGTGTAAGTAACAGTACTATAGTAATACTAGTAGTGGTCATGTAGTAATAATAGCAGCAGTAGTAGCACATTGGCAGCAATATAACAGTATAGTAGTAATAGCAGTAAAAATGGTATAGTAATGCAGCAGCAGTGGTAGACATATATCATGCTAGTATTATATAACACTGGAAATGCCATCATTCTAGTACTAGGAGAAGTATTAATAACAGTGTCAAAGTACGGCAGTAACAGTAGTAGTATTTGCCAGGCATCAGGCACTAGGCCCTTCCCCTCAAGCAGCTCTCACTCTTCCCTGATTCCCTGAATGTCCAAGATGAAAGGGGGTTTAGGGATCACCTAGTGTATGTCACCCATTACATGTAGAGGGGAAAAAACTATGGTAAAAAAGCCTGAGGTATCCCACTCAAGATCATCTAGAGTTCATGTCAGAGTTTGGATGGGGCTCAAATTCTAACCCTCTTATTCTCCCTTCAACACTCCCTCTACTGGACCGTGGAACCGTTTGTAATTCATCTACAGGTCTCCTCCTGCCATCTACCCATTAACACCCAGACCCATTCCCCTCAACCACATGAGAAAGCTAAATACCACCCCCAACACTTTTCCTGTATGTCCTTCTCAATAACTCCTATTCCTCTTTCAAGACTCAACTACTCTTTCAAATGTTTCCTAGGTCCTCCCTCCATCTGGTTTTCAGGCTGTGTTAGGGCAGCCCTCTTTGTTCACGTAGAATCCCTTCAACGGTTTATTGTGGCATGTATTTCACAGAGTTGGAATCATTCTTTAGGTGCAGGAATTATTCTCAGTACTTTACAAATAGCAATTTATTTAATTCTTATAAGAACTGCTGTGAGGTTCTTAAGATTGATTTGTCTTATCTGTTTTCCAGACACGTTGGTTTCAAAAATAATTATGGAGCACCCACTATGGCTGTGTATTAGATACATACTTGCAAATGAGGTAACTTTGCCCTTGTCCTCAAGATACTTACAGTCTAGTCAGAGAGACAGGCAAGGAAGCAACTGGTTATAATGCAATATATTAAGTCTTACAGGAGGAGACTTGGAGATCACATAGGAGGGGCACAAAAGCATCTGGGGAGAGGGTGTCAGGGAAAGCTTCCTGGCATCATGACATCCAGGTTTGGACTTAAAGATTAAATTTGTTGGATGGAGAGAAGGTGAAAGAATGTTTTAGGATATAGAGAAGTACATGATAAAAAAAACAGAAGGAGAAGAACATAGGTAGGAAAAGTCAGGGGAGTGGGATGAGGAGAATGTTAGTGCTGGGAGAAAAAAGAGCTGTCAAACGTGAACTTGAGAGGCAGGGTGGTCAGCAATGCAGTCAGTACTCTACAAGCAGTGTGCTCAGTTGGCTGGTGTCATAGACCATGAACTCCCTGAGGAATGGAGTCTACCTGACTTGCTACTTTGTTCTTCATACAATGTCTAATGCAGAGTAAATGCTTAATGATTCCTTACATGAACAAACAAAATGATTGTTTAAATGAATGAACAATGAATAAAGGCAAGAATACTCTTTTCTTTCTCTCTCTCTCTCTCTTTCCTTCCTTCCTTCCTTCCTTCCCTCCTCCCCTCCTTTCTCCCTTTTAAGATTTCTGTTTATTTTCCCAGAGGGCCAATTTCACCTCAAAAAACTGCAATTACTATCTAATTGGGGCTTGCTATGTCCAAAACACCTTTTATAGGATGTTTTCCTAAAGTGTGCCACCAAAATGTTCTGTTTCATGAAGCTAGACTGGTGCCATATGTTTGGCATTTTGTAAATGGAGGAAATAAAGGTGATTCCAGTGAAGCAACAAGCGGAGCCCAAGTGATAAGAGAAACTTAGAGAAAGAACAATATTTTTTAAAACTTTTTTTGAAAATACAAGTACATAAATCATTCTGTAGCTATGCTGTCCTGATTAGAAACCCAAAACAGGAAAAATAATTTTTTCTTCTTTGCTAATATTTTATCATAACTGACAGCTCAAAACCCCTGGGACCCTAGAGTTTGTGGATCTTTCAGTTGGGAGCTGGAAAGACTGATCTCACAGCATTACCTTACAGCCAGTTCTCAAGAAAAAAACACAGCAATGAGTGTGGGCTTCCGGAATTCTGCAGACACCTCTCGTTCAGGCACAGGGTTTCCGAGAGGAGACGGGGCTCCTTCAGGGGGTTGGCCAACAAAAGAAACAGTTAAAGGATAAAGTCATATCAGGCCTGATGCCAAACCTCAAGGAGCCATGGGGGTCACAGGCTTAGGACCAGATTGTCAGGGGTCTGCCAACTGGTCATTAACGCAGCCCTCTCTCTGCCTATAACCATACTTAGTCAACTGAGAACACCATCCCTGCTCAACACTTAATGGTGGCACAGTGGGTAGAGAGAGGTGGTATATAGGTGTAGATACAAATGCTGGCCCTACTGCCATGCATTACCTAACCGAACTAAACTTTCAAATTCTTGTGTGGAAATAGAGCAGGAAGGAGAGACAGACAGACAGACAGAGGCAGAGACAAAGGAAGGAAAGAAGGAAAAGAAAGAAAGGTGCTGTTTTAAGAACTAAGGGAAATCATTTATTTAGAGCCTGGTTCTTTGCACAGAACATGACTTTATTAAATACTAGCACTCTTCTTCACATTCACTGTCATTACAAGGCTCTTTTAGAATCTCCTCATTACCCAGTTTAGAGGTCCCCAAATTTGTGCAATGCATATAAATTATTCCTTGTCCCCAAATGAATAAGGATTTTAATAATCACTTAACATTTTGGAAATTTTGGAAGGCTGGGGAAGAATATGCTCACCTGGAAATGTCTTTGATCACCATGTCCCTCACTGCTTTCTAAAGTTTTCAATATTTTTGAGTTTAAACTTTAAACAATCAAAATTCTAGAAGATATGTTTGGGGTCATTCAGGCCTACATGAAAATCTAAGTTCTACCAATGACCAGTTACGTGGTTCTGGAAGTATTATTTTATCCCTAAGACCCAATTTCCTTAGCCGTAAATGAAACTAATATCCATGCCTCATAAAGTTTAAATATTAAATGGCATTGCCACATTAAATTACACAACACAAGATATGATGTATAACTTCATTCATTCGTTCATTCAACAAATATGTATCAAGCAAGCACCTGCCATGTGTGAGGAGGTATTCAAAGGACCGATGATAAAATTGTGAACAAAACAATGTCCCTTGAGCCCTCCTGGAGCCCTTATTCTAGTATAGGAGGCAAGCAATGAACAAACAGATTTCTCTCAGCTGGAATGAGTGCTATGGAGAAAAAGAAGCAGATGGGAGATAAGAGTGCTAGAAAAAAACACTAGATTCCTTTCCCCTTTGCTCACACAGTTCCTTTCATCTCGTATCCCAGTTTCTCCCACCCCCTGACCATGGGACTCCAGAAAGGATGAAAAAGAGGTTACAGTCTGTTGAAGTGAGTCATCTGACATCCTTTAAATAAAGCGGTGAACCCCAATAGCAGAGTACATGGTCACCAGCAGGATGGACTATTTGAGTGTCGCTTTGGAGACCCCTGCAGACTCACAGCTATGCTGTCTCCAGACTTGTCATCATTGACATTACAGAGGCAGTTCTTGGAGAATGGACACCCCCCCACCCCCACCTCAAGGAAGCAGGCCTCAATAATGCCATCTTTGTTGCAGCGAAACATCAGTGACTTTGTTCTGTGCTGGGTCCAAAATGAAGGGAAAGAAGGGAATGGCCAGCTGTGAAAAGATCAATTTGTTTCCAATCCACTCTTTCTTACCATCCAGAGGCTGGCTCCCCACCTTGGCTACTTCTGTCAGGGACAGATGCCAAGTAGGGCATAGACTAAAGAAACACCCCCAGTTCCCACGAAGCAAGAGCATTCAGCCTTCTGCCCAGAGCCTGTGGAGTAAGCCATCACCCAGCTGTACTGCACTGGGTAGACACAGGTTGGAGTAGCCAAGAGGGATGCCTCAAGTCTAATTCAAAACTATATTCAAATCTTCCTCTAATCTGCATTTGAAAATACCCAGTGTTGGGCTGCTGGGGGAGAGCCAACACTCCCGTTTGCCATATTTGGGAGGGTAAATTGGTGAAACCTCTTCAGAGCCCATTCAGCAGTATATGCAGGCATTGAAGGCTTTGTTGTAATCAGCCCACTCCTAGGAATGTGTCCTTTAGGTAAATTCTCAGAAGTGCACCAAGATGAATGCATGAGTATCTTTAGTGCAGTACTAGTTGCACCAGCAAAGGTTTGGAATCAATGGAATATTATGTTATAAGAAAGAGAGAAAAAGAAAGAAAGGAAGGAAGGAAGGAAGGAAGGAAGGAAGGAAGGAAGGAAGGAAGGAAGGAAGGAAGGAAGAAGAGAGGGAGGGAGGGAGGGAGGGAAGGAGGGCAGACACATATTTGTAGATATACATGTAATACAGAAAGAGGCCCAAAAGAAAAAGGAAGAAATATAATATGTGATTTTGTACATATGGTAAACTCTACCTGTTACATATAAAGTTAACCCCTCTATCACTGTATGTATCCTGCTGTACCTCTACAGACACCTCTGTCCAGTCCTATTCCAGTACAAAGATTCAATAATGTTCACATGGCAAAAGTGCTCATGTGGGGCCCTACAGGTGTGAAGATGCTAGGAATGAATGGGTACTGTAGATAGATGGAAGAGCATGAAGCCTTGTGAGTCTTACTAATTCTGGTCTGTAGATCCGTGCTCCTGGGCCAGGATGAGGGAGAATCAGTAGCCAGGTGAGTAGTCAGCTGCTTACCTGGTCTATGATTTCTCCTAAGTTCCTTCTGAGTGGGAAACTAAGACCATACTCCTAGTAGTTTCAGTTTTCCAGTCTCTTCCTCATGGATGACCCATTTCCTTCTTTTAGCAAATAGCACAGGGAACAAATGTGAATGAAGGAGCCTAAAAGTTCCCTAAGAGGAAGAACAGTTTATATCTGAATGGTCAGAATTCGCTTCCCCTCAACTCTAAAAAATCTCGAAAAATTTTCAGGAGTAAATGTCATCAAATATCCAATGAGCACCAAATGTTGGAGAAAATAAGTAATTCTTCCCATCCCGCCACTAATGAGCTGTGGAATTTTGATTGAGCTTCCTGCTCTCACTGGGCTTCGGCTCTCCCTGCGGTCTTTGTGACGTGGACCCTGTGTACTTGGACCAGCTCAGGGATGAGGAACATCTGTGCCACTTCTCTCCCTGCGTCCCCTGACAGTCATGACTAATCAATCATAACACTCTTTCCTACGAATCCCAGATGATTCTCCTTCTCAGAATCTTCCTTACTACAGAACTCTAAGCGGCAACTAACAATGAATCTAAGTTGATATAAAAGATAACACTCGTCTTCTCCAGATGAGATAATCTCTGAAGTTTATTTCACATTTGACATTCTGTTTTCAGAATTCAGGGATTCACCTGAACCCCAGCTCATTCATGAAGTCAACCTAAAAGAAAAAGTATTTTCCATTTCTGAGTTGTACAGTCAATATGAACTTGACTTCCGGCTGCTTTACCATGGTATGTCTTTGTCATTACCTAAACAACACTTCTGCCTCTTTGGAAAGAAAATTTAATTTCAGTGATTTTCAAACTGCGCAGCAATGGACACCCAGAGGTACTCAAGGGTTTTCAAAGGGCTCCAGCTGGGAGACAAGTCTTAAGGGAGCTTTCAGATTCTAAATTTTCATCAGCACTCTTTCTCAGAGTTGTAAGCATGAAGACTGTCCTCTTCATAAAACTTTTCTCCCATTTTACAAAAGGAAGCCATAAACTCTCACTCCTCTTGAGTTCCCTTGAGGTATAAAAATCTCCAGGGGAACAAACAAAGCTGCAATTCAAAATTCTGTTGTAACTATTGAGAAAGTGAGTGGCTAATGATCGAGTAACAGATCATCTTGCAAGTCAGATGACTTCCGATGCGTTGGCTACAATAAAAATGAACGGGAACCTAATTAAAATGTCAATTGAGAAATCACAAAAAATGCTTTTTTGGATGATTATCCCCCTACAGATTTTGGCAAGCAACATGGAAAGAAATTATAGGATAAGTCTTTCTTTTCTCGTTCATTAGTTTCTGTGAATGAGTTTCTAGTGCTTGCAACCAAAAAAATGAAAGGTAGACAGAGAATTTATATAATACCATCTCATGCTTGCAGTGATAAATATTCCTCAACAGATATATGATCTAATTTAAAAAATATCTCAGAGAAGCATTTTCAATAAAATTCTGTTTCATGTCATAAACACTTATCAAAATTATAATAAATGTAGAGTAGATTGATCAATTGACTACTAACAATCATTATGATAGTTCAGTTCAGGAGAAATCGTTTTATGCTAGAACTTTATATTTACAGAACACTACAGGAATATGAATTTATATGCATGTTTTGTTTCAGAGGAATATGATAACATCAATAAAATGCCTTCAAGTATAAAAACATACCACATTAGGATAAGCTCCTATGGAAGAAATGGAATGGAAATACACATTTAATGAGAAAAAGAAACTATGCAAGCTTTCAACTGTTAAAGAAAGATCTTATCCATATATTTCTTAATGGGTAAATGGCAGCATTAAATCACTATGGAATTTAAATTTCATTAAATCCATTTTAAAATTTTATATGATAATTTTATTTTTAAATAACTGTATTTTCAATATACCTAAAGTTACATGCTTTGTAACTATTTAAACATAAAATAAAACACTCGTTAACTTACAAAGGTATATGGTTCTTCTAAGATGACTTTAGAGGATACAAAACCAAACTCTCCAAGACTACTATAGATGGTACAGCACAAATAAAGCTCCCTCTTTATTACATAAAAGTCTTTCATTATAAAATTATAATCATAGTTCTGTAACATAATAATATCATACTCAAGCACACCGTACAATATTTTAGGCAAAATGTTCAAAGTGCTTTCCAACTCATATGAGATGTTCATGTACCCTACCAACCACACTCAATGGTGTTACTCCTGCTGGACGCTGTATTTTACCACAGTGAATTTTCTTTAGCAAATACAATAGACAGATCAAAGGGCAGGTGTTCAAGGGAATCCCATCTGCTGATAATATAATCTGTGTAAAGGATGTGAGTATAACACATTTTCTGAGTATAAATGTTACCTGTCAAGTTGGGCTGAGATTAGACTAGACCTGGTCCTTGTCAGCTCCAGCCCAGTATTCCTAACCCTGGACCCAGGCAACCCTTTGTACCAGGGTACCCTAACTTGCATAAGGAAACTGGAAGATTTTTAAACTGGTAAGAACAGATACTACACTTGATCTTAGCCAAAAGGCCGAGAAGCGATAGGAAACTGAAAGATTTTTAAATCCTGGGTCTTTATTGAGTTTAAAAAAAACTCTTTAATTTTAAATTACAGCGTACAATGCTGGTGCCTTGGAATCAACACCTTATCTAGGGAACACAAGCAAAGTAATCAATATTTGTATCATTTCCTGAGATGTCCTTCCTGGTCAATTCCAGATGTTCTTCTTCTGGGGCAGTTCGCTGAGCTAGGGCAAAGGCAAGGAGATAGTAGGAGGAGGGAGAAAGTAGTTGCCTACCTACTGTTGCTTCCATTTTCAGTGGGGTCTATTTATTCAGTGACTCATTCAGTAAGCCTTACCTTAACACCCACTCTGTGCCAAGTTCTAAGCTAGGATCTGGGATTCCCAAGGCCACAAAGACACAGGCTGTGCTCTTAAATATCTCATAGTCTACTAAGGGAAAGACAAACTCACGAACAAGTAACTAAGATACTCTATAGTAAGTGTTATTTTGGAAAAACTGTCATGCTAGGGATCAGAGAAATGGGGTGGCCAATTTTCAAGAGTTGGTGCCATTTGAATAGGAAATGAGAAGTAGGGGCACTTCCAGCAGAAGGCACAGCACACACTTTGACATATAAACATGTGTGATCGTGATAGTTGAAGAATGGAAAGTATATTGGGGGTAACGCAGAGGGTAGAAGCATCATTTAGGAGGTGGGGCAGGGGATAAACCAGTTGGGAATAGGTCATAATAAGCCTTCAAAGTTCTACTGAGGCTGTTGGAATTTGAACTTAATACTTTGAGCAAGGAGACGAAGCATGACTACATCAACATTTTAGGATGATTATTCTGGATGGCCATGGGTTAAGAGATGGAAAAATGTCTAACCTAGCACCCAGCACTGAATATAAACAAACTCTTTAAAAAAAAAAAACTTAGTTGACCTCTCGACTCCTTTTTCTCCCTTGAAGAAAACCAGGGCTCTGAGTCCATGACACACAGAGCATCCAAGAAATGTTTTACACTGAGAAGAAGAGGGAATGAACCAAGAATAAGGTAAGAACTATTCATTTGTTTTATCAGTATTTATCCGGTGCCTATTTCATTATATATGGGTCTACACATTTTTTTCTCTACAACAAATTTGTCAAATATGAACTATGAGGACACTGAGTCACAGATGAGTTAAGTAACTTGCCCAAGTTACTTAACTTCCTAATGAGGACACTGAGTCACAGATGAGTTAAGTAACTTGCCCAAGCTTATATAGCAAACACATTATTTACCAACCCAGGCAGTCTGGTGTGTATGCGCTTAACCACGGCACTGTCCCCCGTTAAGTGTCAAGATGACTATTTTACTGTTTGGGACTGTGACAATAAAAGCACAGCAAACCAGTGGGGAGAGCTCCTCTAGCGAAGGATGTGGCTTCTCCTTGGCGCCATTTCAAGCGATGGGGTCGCAGGTGTGTGTGCTCACAGGCCAAATCTGGAGGTGAAGGGAGCATGGGTGCCGTGTCCTGCTGCAGCCAGGCCCACTAAGAAGTCCACTGCCTCTATTCCGGAGATGGAACACCCAGGTCCAAATGGTGGCCCTCCTCATTCTTCTTCTAGGCCCATTTCAGTGAACGACCTCCATTTATGGGCACCCCTCCATTCGGGATGCTATTTCTCTCTAGTCAATCACCAAACTCTGGCAACCTTGTTTGTAATATCGCTAAAACCTTCCCACTTCTCTTCATCCCCTCAGCTCCCACCCTAGCCCCAAACCGCCATCCGCTCCTGCTTAAGTGACTAGGACAGCCCCTCACAGGTCTGACTCCAGTTTGCCTTCTTACCTTTGCTTCACACTGCAGCCAGGATGATATTTCCAAAGCATGAATCTATTTTTGTCGCCACCCTGTTGGTGCCCTGGCATGGCCTCCCTTCGCCTACCTATAGAAGGAGAGTTCAAAATCCTTCCCCTGGTCCACAAGGCCCTGAACGAGAACCTGCCAACCTAGCCCCTCTCACCAGCCCAGCCCCCAGCATGCCGTCTGCACCCCACCCTCACTCCACTAGCATTCCTAGAATGCCATATGCTGTTTCTCATCTCCCACTCCTGCTGCCTCCTTTCTTTCTTTTTCCCTCCATAACTCGAAGTCATACAGAAAAATCTGCTCAGGTGTGACTCTCTTTAGCAAGCTCTTTCCCCTTCTTCCACCTACCTAGGTCCTCTACTGCCTCTACGATGGCACTTGTCCCATTGGACTATAATTGTCACTTTACTTGTTTGTCTTCTCTTCTGGGCCATAGGTCTCATCAGGGCGAGCTTCCTAGTTCATCCAAATTCCTCACTGCCCTGAACAGTGCTAAGCACATGGGATCAGTAAATACGTATTAAATAAATGAATAAATATCCTCATTATTATCTTCTTCTCAAGATGGAGGCAGTATATGTTCTCATAATAGATGCTGTGTGCTTGCAAACAAACTGATTACAAAGTTAAATAAACTTGAACATTGTCATTAACTCCTCAGGGCCACCCCAGCCTCCATCTCCCAGGGATGCTAAAGATGGCTTCATCTACTTCATGGGACCACATTCCCTTTCAGAGGGGAACCAATTCTTCCAACTAATTGGAAACAGGAACTAACAAACTCCCTCTGCAATTTTAAAGGTCCAAACAGGCCTCATGACCACGTATGAGAACATGATGAATTTTTCACACGGCTTTTCCAAAAACAGAAAGGAATCCACTCCAAGCTCTGCAAAAGACGAGCTCTTGTAACATTTCCTTTGCAGGGCGATGGTGGGGGGGGGGGGGATTTTCCAATACAGTGGGCCCCAGACTACCGAGTGAAACCATCCCCTCATTCCCTTATTCTTCTCCCTAATACACGCACACACCTACTCACACTTAAAAGCAGATGTTTGAAGACCTTCTGAAATCAGGGATTGACCCCCCCAAAAGGTTGTGTTTCATAAGATGTTTCAAGGGAAAGAGACAATGGGCTTGCTAAAGGTCAAGAGAGAAGATGAAAAGGGGCAGATGCCCAGGCCCTTCCCACGTTGTGGCATACAGCCATCTGGGGGAAGTTTTGCGAATCTGATCCTAAAATACACGCGGACGTCACTGCTCATTCTTTCTCTCATGATGAAGCACAGAACAATACAAATCCTATGGTGAATGCCTATGGCAGAATCCCAAGATATTTAATGCTGTGGCTCCTTGGCTACATTGCTGTGGAGCTTTCCTATGATTTTATTTCTTATACATAAAATGAGCCTTGGATGAATATTGCATTCCTTGGAGAGGGCAGAAAAGAATTCCAAAGATTTCAAAAAACTTACTCTGTTTCTACTGTTTTCAGGGAATGATTATGTCATGCTGGTGGAGTATGTGGAGCTAGACAAAGGCACATTTTTTAAGCCCACCAGGAGCTTAACATCTAGGAATTTTTATTAACTCATTTTTAATATGGAACTAGTAACATCTGCCCCCAGTCAATTTGAGAAGATGCCATGAAATAGAATGTGTAAGATGGTTATAATCCAGTGCCTGGCACATGGAGGCTCATAATAAATGTCATTCACTTTACACTCTCATGAGACAGGCACATATGGAAGCAATTACTTAAGACCTGAGGCAAAGAGGGCAATCAAGGAACAAGATGCGACTAAAATATAGAGAGGCATTCTGAGCTGAATATTGAGGACTGAGCAGGTGGCATTTGGGTTGAGCATGAGAAGATGAAGTGGCATTTCAGATAAGATGGGAAGGCTGTTTTCCCAGAAGTCTGTGTAACTGGAGTGCATCACTTGAGTGTAGGGGGAAACACTTCCTGGCTCAGCTAGTTACTATTGTGTCATTTGTTAACATTATCAAATCTTTTCCATGTGGCTCTGCTTCCTATCCAAAAATAGATCACAAATGAGAAACTGAGATTCTAGTTCCCAGCACATCCTCATGGTTTGTCTCCTTTTCACACTTGACTGTAAGCTCTTCAAGAGCAGGGACTGGCTGCTCAGGTGCCCCCTGGCCAGCATTATATATAGTATTCTCAAATAAATTATGTAAAATATATAAATCTGTGAATTGCTTGCAACATGGGTGGATTCACATAGGCCAGTTATCTCTTACCTCAGGGGCTAATTGGGCCTTCTTCCCAAAGAGTTCTATTTTTATTCTACAAACTGGATGACCTAGCCCAGCACCCAGGGGAGTACTGCTCACCGCCTTGTCCCTAGCTCCTCACTGTCACCAGGAGGGAGGTCTGTAGGTAGAAAGAATTGGTCATCAACAGAAAGGTAAGATCTGAGAAACACAGCCAGATCTGTTACCACCAACCTTTTCCTCCAATCTCTGACCA
Source organism: Sturnira hondurensis (assembly GCF_014824575.4). Taxonomy (NCBI): domain Eukaryota; kingdom Metazoa; phylum Chordata; class Mammalia; order Chiroptera; family Phyllostomidae; genus Sturnira; species Sturnira hondurensis. The sequence goes on along the minus strand of NW_028083079.1, from coordinate 1,643,145 downwards.
TATCCTCCAAATGCAAGAACAAGGTTCAGAGATCCCCAGTGTGGCAAGGACTGTCTAGCTATTCCTAAAACTTATTTTCTCATATCCTAAGGCACCCAGATAAACATATTTCCCAGCTTTCCTTGCAGTAAAGTGTGGCTGTGCACTTGGGTTCCAGCCAGTAGGATGTCACTACTACTACATTTATCCACAATCCCACCCATGCAATTCTCCTTGCTCTCTGTGTCTGCTGGTTTTCTGAAGGTAAATCCAGTCTCTATGGAATCCAAAATGGTAGAGCCATCAGACGGAATGATTCTGGGATCATCTGGTTGAAGGAGAGCCAACCTCCTACCAAGGCTTTACATGAGCAAGATATAATCTATTCTGTTATGCCACCCCAATTTTGCATGTGTATTTTCTATTACAGCAGCTGTTGCTACCCCAATAAATATTTGCACAAGTTTCACTTGACCCCATGACACTATTCATTGGATAACCAGAAGAGCAAGGATTCTGAGAGGAGGGCCCCAATGAGGACAGATCACATCCAGAGCTTGAGACAGAAGGTGGCAACAGCATGGCCAGGTGAGAAATGCCTGCCCAGGTGAGAGATGGGAGGTACTAGGAACTAATTTCACCTGTCTGCTGAAGAACAATGCTAAGAGAAGACTTAGACCCTTCCATCACTTACTCCGTGCCTGGGAGGTCTTAGATTACTCACACTTTCTGCAAAAGATTAGCTCTCTCATCTCTGGTGAGAGGCATCTAGACTAGTGGGAAAGACCCAGACTTCAAAAAAAGTGAGGCATGGGTTAGAACCCTGGCTTTGCCACTTGGCAGCTCTTGCCCATGGGTGATCCAGCTTTGCTCGCCCTCTGTGATATGAGCTCTCACGTGCAGATGCTAATCTACATATCGCTGTTTTACAGTTACTGAGATAATACTTGTTAAACATACCCCATACCACTTCAATAATATACTTGTTAAATACACAACACACTACTTTAATAATATAACCATTCAGTAATTAGTACCTATTCTTACTCTCTCATATGAAATATCACAAACACCCTCCCGATTTCTATCATTTATATGTCTCTTTTTAAAAAAAATTACTGAATACTTACCACCTGACATGATAAGCACAAGAAATACACAAATAAAAACATGGAGTCCCTGCCCTCAAAAGAAGATACCAACATCCTTTTGGATGTTTTCTATTTCTCAGCTTCCTTAGAACTGCTAATGAACCCCTCTCCTGGCCTGGCCTGAGATGCGTTTGGGTTCTGGAAGGTGAAAGGCCAGCCCAGAGAGCACCAGGCAACTGCGGGTCCCTCAGAGCCAGAGCTGCTGTCTGTGTAATCGGATCTGACCATAGAGATTGTGACTAAGCGAAACCCCATCTGCTGCGAGGTTTCCCTGTATTCCCTGGAGGGACTAGAGCAGGATATGAGGCAGCGGCGACGGCGAGGTGATGGTCTGCACGGAAATGGTGAGATCCCCCACATGTAATGTGTCTCACCGCAGACCTGTGTGGGTCTCCCCCGGCATGACATCATCCTGGAGCTCACCGGAGCTCACGTCTGCCCACACTGCTCCCTCCACATGGCAGGGAATAGGGCAGTACATATGTGCAGGCATGCGTGTGGTGTGCATGCATGTGCATGTGTGTGCACGTGTGTGTGCTGCTGGAAGATACAAACCAGGGCTTCTGAGTCTCAGCACTACTGACATATTTGTGCTGGATAATATTCTGTTATGGGAGCTGTCCTGTGCATTACAGGGTATTCTACAGCACCCATGGCCTCTCCCTGCTAGTCACCAGTAGCACCTTCTCCCCTACGAAGTTGTGATGGCCAAAATGATTCTTGTCATTTCCAAACCCCCTGGGTAGCAAAATCACTGCCCCCCTCCCCGCTGCATTGAGAACCACTGGCATAAATCCCAAGTGAAGTGAATGAAACGCCCTTTTATTAAAAGCAGGGACATAATTCAGGGGGTAAATAAAATACATTAAGTTTCCAACTCCCTATCTAGTTGGAGAAATGAAGCAAAGGCTGGAAATGTGGTTTGTTTGATCATTTGGATGACATTTGTTCAATTAAGAGGAAAATCTAGAAGTAATAATTACCAACTATGTGGCACTTTCGATGTCCTAAGCGTGGTACTAAGTGCTTTATACCACTGATTCCTAACAGACCTGAATGTAGGTGTTCCAAATTCCTGTTTCACAGACAGACACTGAGGATTACAGAGGCAAACAGTCATGCTCAGGGGCACGCAGCTCATAAGTAACTGGGCTGGAATTTTAACCCAGGTCTACACAAGTTTAAGTCCAAACTCAGAGCCACTGGGTTATCTTGGTCCGTTATTTTGGAGTTCGTATGAAACATCATAATATGTCAACGTCTATCATTGAAACCAATGACTATTTAATGAGACTACCTTCAACAGCAGCCTAGACAGAAGGTGGGAGGATTTGTGTGGAAGGTCGGACTTTCTGTGCCATTAGTTACACAAAACTGACTCACATTTATAAATTAACATGAGATGGTACACAATTAACCTCTCAGTTGGTGAGATGTGTTAGAGGCTTCTCAGGTAAATAGTACACTGAAGAGAAAGACCATGTTTTAATGACTGCATTTCTAATCCCCTGTCCCTGAATAGGGCGATTGGAATACTATGAGGCTCCTCAGCGAGGACTTGGAGTCAAAAGCATGCATTTGGCATCGGATGGTCCCGGATTCTGATCCCAGCTCTGACACTTGCAAGCTCTGTGGCTTTCAGCAAAGCACTTTGCAGTTGAGAGCTTCAGCTAACCCCTCTGCAAAATGGAGAGGTAAATACTTCCCAGGTAGCGGGAACCAAATGCAGAGTGTCTCACAGCCACGTAGCTATTCTTCCATCACACTCATCCCTGCTTGTGATTTATGCTCATTTGTGTATTTATGCATTTACTTATGCATTATGGGATGTCTCACCCATGAGTCTGAAAGTCCTATGAGACTGGAGACTGCATCTCTTTCATTCACTGCCTGAAATAGTTTGACATAGCACTTGGCACAGAGTAGATACTCATTTAAAATATGCCGAGTGAGTATTTCCCCCTCCCCCCGGCATTTTCTTCTAAGATAATGAGTTTCCTGACACTGGAAGTAGTCAAGCAATGGAAAAATTAGACTTTCTATCCCTCTGTGTCCCTATCACATTGTCCTCTCTCACAGTAACTTTTACTACAGCACATATCACATTGCTTTGCAATTGCCTGTTTCTGTGTCCATCTCCCATATGGGGCTATAAACTCCTTCTGAGCTGACAAATCATCTTTTAATCCCTGTGATTTGGTCCCATTACCTATACCCAAGGTGTGATACAAGTCTGAGTCCAATAAATATTTGTAAAGACATGATGCCTTGGAGGGCATGCATAGACCAAACTGGAACTTAGCCAAAATTGCCACCCTGCTGTCTTCCAACCCATCAGATCTAGGCTTCAGAACCTACTTGCTGCCAATTCTGCTCACACAACTTTTAACAACCAGAAACAAACGATCACGGTTGTTATTTTTATTACTCCAGACAAGCATGGACAATCCACAATTCTGAATTGAGCTGAATTGGCTGCTTATAAAAAGAAAAATAGTGAACCAGATTTTTCATATCCAAGCTTGTACTTGAAAGATGACTAGGTTCAACCATTCACAAAACCACATATCTATAAAGTGCTTACCATGCGCCAGCCGTAGTAATGGTAGTAAGGTGCAGCTGTGTCCCCAGCATCTGCTAGGGCAGTATCTGTGTGTCCTACCTATATTTATGGAATGAAGAAATGAATAAACTGTTGAGTGAGTTAGTCAGTGAAAGCATTACCATGCCCTTTTCCTTGCTCACCACCCCTTTTATTAAATAAGGAAAGCAAAGTGGTACAATGTGCTCTTCCAGAAAACACAGTGAAGAGGATTCTGCACGAAATGAAAAGAGGTCTGGGTTCTAATCCACAAATGACAGCAGGCTTCATTGGAGAGTAATGATATCAATAGTATCTATCCATAACTTTGTTATGAAGGTTAAATGAAGTTAGTATGCATAGTGTTCTAAGTATGGTATCCAATGCACGGTAAATGTTCAATGACCATTAGCAATCACCATTTATAGGAGATCCTCAGTGGCAGAAATAAAACTCTGCGAAGGGCCCTTTAGAAAGCAGCCGTCCACTCACAGGCTTGCTCAGATGTGGACTTGAGAACACCGTCTCTTTACCCATGCGTCCTGCTCACCTCTCGGGCTCTCTCTGAGCCTCAGTCTGCACTAAGATAGTCAATATCAGTTTATGACATCTCCTTAGTGGGTGTCTTCCTGGTATACCTAGATTCACACATAGCTTAGTATCAGCAGAATACCCACAGAAGAGAGAAAAAGATCCATTGTTCATCCATCGTTCCCAGAACTACGGGACTGGGCCACCTCACTGACCTTCACAAAGACCCTCCCTCACACCAACCTGGCCAGTCTCTCCATTGCAAGAGTGACAGTGAGAGAAGCTGCTTTACATGTAGCCAGGGTTTGGTCTGGAGTTTATCTTTGTCACAGCTTCAGTGATGGTGCACGGAATGTACTAAGTTGAATTAATATATAATTGCCATTTTTGTAGGTCAAGTGTAGTCAGTTATCAGCAATTTCATATTAATCACCTATTAGGTTAACTGTGCAAACAAAATTACAACATTCTAAAGAGGTAAAGTACTTCCACTTCTTTTAAAATCAATCATTTCTTGCTCATTTCTGCTCATTAAGCCAGGCTCCCAAAGACCTCTCATTGGCAATACTACACTAGCTTACAGGAGTTACTGGAAGAATGTGCCTCAGAGTGAGCACCCCACAGCTGGTCTTCTACAATGCAGCTGTCTCACTGATTCATCCTGGCCCCTACCCCCTCCTGTCCATGGGGATTATCAAGACTTCACCATCATTTCCTTATAAAGTATTTCCACGGGGTGGGGGGAAATCACCTGTCATGGGCCTCACACAATGAGTCATGCATCTATACTGAGAGTACTCCCCATGCACCATTCATCTGCAAGTTGAGTCCAGTCCGGGCCTGGGCAGGTGTTCCAAAGAATTTAGAAAGCTTTTGAACTTCCCCTATGGAGGCCCTTCTCTGAGACGGTGTCTGAAGACTTGCTTGGCGGCTCACTATGGGGATTCTTTAGTCCCCAGACACCATAGCTCCATCTGATGAGATCAGAGAGCAAAAAGGAAACCAAAAGAAAGCTGAAAAGGGAGACAGGACTTGTGGATCTTGCACAGAAGCAGTGAGGGAGCGGGGAGCCTGGTGTATGTCTGCTTACTCTTCTCTGTCACCTTTTCATGTCTGTTCCATCTAAGTAAAAGAACTTCAGTCTGTGTGAAGGATTTTCTAGGCAGCAAACTCCTCTGATTCTGCAGGTCTTACGGAAATCTAGACAAGTTGCTTCCTCCATGTGAAACATTATTCCAAGAATAAGCAGAGCTGCAGTTTAGCCTCAGCCAGCCACGATTTTCAGTGTGTGGGCAAAGCAGGCAACTGCTCTGAGCCTCCTTTCCTCATCTCTCACTTGAGCATGATGATCAATTAGCTCCTCTCACTTGACAAAGTGTGCTGTGGATGAATCCTCAGAGTTATAGATGAGCAGCTACCCAGATAAGCCTGACACTTACTACGGTCAGGCTGGCTGCGGCATGATAAGGATGTAATGCTGAAGTCCAGTCTTATTCTCGCTCTGGGCTGCATCACTCAACACTGCAAAGCTCCCGCACCAAGAGGCCACTTCAGAACTGGCAGGGAAATGGTGGAGGTTGCAGCTCCCTCTAATCTCCCTTTCTTTCCATGTCTTCCAGCGATACCTGAAGTCATATTAAAGAACCTGCAATAAGAAGGTATTTGGAAGTCTAATGAGATAAAATTACTCTTTTAAGGTCCCGTTATACACAAGACAAAGACATCATCCCATTTTTTTTCTTGTATTAGTTTTCCTGTAACAAATTACCACAAACTTAGGGGCTTAAAACCACAGAAAATTATTCTCTTACAGTTCCAAAAGGCAGAATTTGAAATGAGTTCTATTGGGTTAAAGTCAAGTTGTCTAGTACTAAGCTGCTTCACCCTAAGACTCCAGGGGAGAATCTGTTCTTTGCCTCTTTCGGCTTCTATTAACTGCCAGCATTCCTTGGCTTGTGGCCACATCACTTCAACCTCTGTTCCCTAATCACGGTGCTCTCTCCTCTTCTGCAGTGAAATCTCCCTCTGCTCCCTCTTATAAGGTCACTTGTGGTAGGACCTAGGATGATCTCCTCATGTCACAGTCCTTAACTTATCACATTTGAAAAGTCTCTTTTGACGTATAAGGTATTCATAGATTCTGAGGAATTGGGATATGGCTAGTTGGGGGGGCCTAGGGGGAGTTATCATTCAGCCTACCACAGTCCTGTCAACTCTATGAAGTGAATAAATATGCTCACTTTCATTACACAGAAGAAATTTGAAACATTTCACAAACTCATCAATAGTATTGCTGGTATTAAACCCAAGTCTGGCTAATTTCAAATCATGGGCTTCTTTTTTTATACCATTGTACCCCATAACACCAATAAAATAACAACCCTTATAAATGGTTTCTTTAGTGGAAGCCAAATAACCCAGTATTTGACATGTGGAGACTTTCTGTCAAACCATGAACTGGTTATGTGACTTTATGCAAGTCTCTCAACCTCTCCTCACCTCAGTTTCCTCATCTGCAATACAGGCATAGCCTAAGATGTGAGGGCTAAAATAATATCCATGCTTTGTAATGTCATTAGCAATTATAAGTGTTATATTTGCCACCCTGCTTTTGGAAGGCTGTGGATAGGGAAGGAGCAGGGGTAAGCTTGCCCAGTCAGGACCAAGGCCACCCTTGGTACTTCCCAAGTACCAAGGGGTACTTCCCAAGGAGCAAAGCGATCCTCATGCCTCTGTGATACCAGTCAATCTCTAGGCCCTGCTGGGGGAGACTCTAGGTCTGTGGCAAGTGGTACAAGCAAGCTGACTCTGAATAGGAGAGAAATTTCTAGCATCACCTAAAGAAACAGAATATGTAAAGACTTGGAAAACAGTGGGAGAACAGGGCCCTGAGAGCCTGCTATTGAATTAATAGGCAAATATACCTCCATTTTTCAAAGGAAGTTACTACAATTTCTCCCAGATAAATAATCTCTCAATACTAAACAGCCCTTTAGGAAAATACACATTTCCATGAGATCGTGCTTTGGCGGTAAAGGGGAGGGACATCGTGTGCCTACCAGGATGGAAGGAAGGAGATTTATGAAGGATATTTGAATAAATAGAGTAATCAGTACACTCAGTTCCCTCAACCTGTGAATCTCATGGCTGTAACAAAAGGAGCTATATATTTGTTATATGTTTATGCACTTTTAGTAACCCTTCTTATTTTAGTGAGAATATCTCTGTAACATATCTGAGATTTTCTCTTTCCTATTATTTAAAGGTGAGAAAATAAATGCCCAGAGCAAAATAAGTGACCACCACTTTGAGATTACTTAGATGTGGCAAGTATGAACATTTAATGAAATGTATTTTCTTTAATCCCAAGAAGGACTCCAGGAAGTACTAGTTATTATTGCACCCATTTTAGAAATGAGGGCCTGTAACAAAGAAGTTAAGTCACTTGCCTAAGGTCCCAATCCTTTTCCTAACTAGTTAGTGGTTGAATTAGAATGAAAACCATGTCCAGGCCAGACAGCTTCACAGGTCCAGTGTTAGCACAGACAGACACAGGCTTTTTACTAAACCCTGCAGACGTACTGCCCCAAGAAGCAAAACCAAAGCCTTTCTTGCCTCAGCAGATATTTACGCACAAACTCCATATTCAATCAGGGCAGTCTAGCTGAGTCCCAAAATGCCACCTTTGTCTTCAGATCACTGTTGAATTAAATACATAAGGAAGCACCCACCATAGTAGAAAGTAGAGTCTGGAGTCTACAACACGGCTTTGGGTCCTCTTGCTGCCTTTTATTAATCATGTGTCTAGGACAATTTACTTAATCTCTCCATGTCTCACCACCCCTGTCTTAAAAATGGGAATAATGTATGGTATAGATAATGTCTGCCCAAGGGGCTCAGGCCAACTGCTTAATGTGAGCCACTGTAATCTGTCATTGTTCACAAAAGAAATCTAACAAAAACCAAGGAGAGAAATCAGGAAAAGGATACATTATACTTCCTCACAAGTATCTAGCTCAGCTGTGGCAAATCAGTCAAAGAAATTCAATCTGCATTGGCTTCAAAGCTATGCGTTCCCTCTCTGGCTTGCATTGAGCCCAAGGTGCTTTAACTCACTCGTATTTGTCACTGCAGACCAGTAAACATGACCAAAGCGCTTTCTCAGTCCTCTGTGAGGAACACACAACTCCAAACCTTCTCACATAGCGTTGGCCAATGCTGCTCTTTCGAACTCCCCTTCTTCCCCTTGGCCTTGACAGATAAGAAGCAGTCTTTAGAAGGTGTTAGCAGACAAGACAGCCAGGCGGCTTAAACTTCCTTCTCTCCCCTGTTATCCCTGCGGAGACCAGAAATACTTTACATAGAAGCTGGGATTCCTGCTTTCATAAGCATAGGATGGCTATGCAAAGTGTGAGCTCTCAGCTGAGATTCAGGGGAGAAATCATAATTTATTATTTTAAAACTGCAGAGGTTATCAAGTTTGCTGAGCACTTTCTCTTCCAACTCTCATTTGGTCTCACACCAACCCTGGGTGATACGGGAGATAGGGATTTTTATCTGTTTCATTAACGAGAAATCTGAGTTTCAGAGAAGGGACATGATTTTCTCAAGGTAATGCACTTTGTAAACGGTCAAGCTGATTAAGCCCAAAACTACTTGTGCCTACCTTATGCCTTTCTCACCATTTCCATCATCCAGCCAATCAGTTGGTCAGTCATTCATTTCACAGGAACGCTAGTTGACTTCCCAGTGCTTTGGGATGGAAAGTACAGCTCTTGGCCTCGAGGAGCACTCATGGTCCCACTGGGGAAGTGGATGCATAAATCAGTGATAATGATAAATGTTCTAGTCATCTAATAAATAATTTCAAGAAAGGTTTATTGTTTGCCTCTACCATAGATGTAGGCCATTCTAAAATCCATGATGCCCTGAAACGTTTCTCAAAATAATTAACAAGTGGCATGTGAAGAAGCAGATAAAAAGGTACAGAGCCTACCCTCAAAGTGTTCATGGTCTAATGAGGTAAACAGACAGTTCATGCAATGTGCTAGAAATGAAAATCTGGTACCCTGGCCGGGTGGCTCAGTTGGATGGAGCACCATTCCATAAACCAAAAGGTTGCAGGTTCAATTCCTGGTCAGGGCACATACCTAGGTTGTAGAACCAAATGATGCTGTCTCTCACATCGATGTTTCTCTATCTCTCCCTTCCTCTCTCTCTAAAATCAACACAAAACATATCCTAGGGTGAGGATTTTTAAAAAGTGAAAGGCTGGATAAGTATGGAGGAGAGGCCCTTCTCCCTGCATGTAAGGTCATGGAAACTTTCTTGGAACTTCTCTGAAGTAAATCTTGAAAAATAATATAGGAATCAGCCATGTGGATGAATTGGGGTCTAGGGTTATTTTAAAGACAGTATATTGAAGGTGCAAAGCCTCAGAGGCCTCTGAATTGCCTCTTTGAATTTTCTACTTAAAATGTTTAAGTTGCTAAGATCCTTACAGATTGCTCATTTGGTAACCAGGACACTGAGAGCCAGGGAAGGGAATGATTTGATCGAAGTCACACAGTCCATTGGTTCAACATCAGGACTCGACCCAACTTGAAACCAAAGCTCTTTCCATTCTGCCATACTGACCAGAAAATCTGATTATTGGTTGATTACACAGCTAATTTGCTCTAATTCCATCAGACAGGGAAGCTCTCCTGTATCTTCATTCAATGACCACTGTCCTCTTTGAGAACTGTGGGGTTTTTTGTTTTTGTTTTTGTCCTAGGAAAAGTGAGAGAGATGGAGAAAAAGAGCACTGAAGAAAGACTGGGGGAACCTTCATTCTAAAAAATGCATCTGATTGAATGATAGCCCATTGCGTTGGATCAGAGCTCCTTCACTGCTTTGGGAGAAATTTCTGGCTGAGATAGAGTCATGTGAGACTTTTGGATGGAGGGTAGCACTAGATGGGTTCCAAGAAGAAGAGGAGGAGGAAGAGGTTGGGAACAGTAAGGGAGTAGGTAAGCAGAGATGGGAAGCAAGGGGTCCTGTGGGAAGTGAATGACAGACTTCTCAAAGAAATAGACACTCAGCTTCCTCAGATAGTGCAAGTCCTGGTGAACATTCCACTCACTGACTGATCTATCTTGTGAAAAAAAATGTATGACTTTTAATACACCTTCAAGGAAATGGAAATTATCTCACCTGAGGTGAACCCCGACACTCCCTCTGGCCTCCAAACCACAGCCTCCACCAGCAACCTGCGAATGAGGATTGCAAACAAGCAACAACAAAATCAGCCTTTGGCTGGGAACTCCGTGCAGAGGTGGTGTTTACAGTCATTTCCTCTGCTCTCTTACGTGGAAAAATGCCCTTACAATACTAAGAAGGATGCAAAGTAAGAGACTGAAGCCAAGACATGTGGCCTCTGCCAAACAGAAGGATGAATGAGTATTAATCTCATAAATATCCTTCACTGTAATGTCTAGTAGGATTGGCTTGCTCAGTGCTAACTGTGGTGACCATCTACATGGAAAGCAGCCATGGTGGCTTTGGGTAAGTCAGCTCTCTGGGCTCCCTTTTCTCATCTGTGCAATGGATGAGTTAGGTACAATAATCTAAATGCCTTTTTATCTTCTGTGGGTAAAGGGAAAGGATTTAATTATAAAGCACATCATGTCAAACATTCTTCTCTTCCTCTGTTACTTCATTCATTCAGCAAATATTTACTGAGCCTTTGTAATGCCCAAGACTCTGTGCTAGGCACAGACAAAGCAAGTGTGGTCATTCTCCTCTGGAAGCCTACAGTGAAGTACGAAAAACTAGACACACATAGACAATTATACCATCTAGAGGCAATGATGTCCTAAAAGATTTACAAAATGTTGTAGTGCATGGAAGTGTTCCTTGTGGGAGAAATCTGAGAATCTCCGCGGTGAAGTCAGATCAGAATTGGATGATAACGCAGAGCTGGACGTGAGGATTCTACGTAGAGTACAGCATGAGCAAAGGTTTAGGTATCACAGAACACAAGGTGGATGCAGACCCATTTGTCTGGGACAGAGGCTGCAAAAAGTCCAGGGACAGATGGAAACAGGTCCTTATCTGAGATCCCTTACTCAAAACCCCAAAAGTAGGACTTCAGATTCCACAGAGATTTTGGAGAAAACCAAAGTGGCCTCTTGTAAAGATACCTAAACAAAGCTACTCATCTCTTATGTACTTTATTGAAATATACTTTTATAATAGTTAATGCTTAGCTATATTCTTGTTTGTTTGTTCTATTGGCCTGTTTCCTGTCTTGGGGGCCAGCCTGGTCCTATTTGGCTTTGCTTTTCCCAGTGATCGGCTAAGACCATGCAGTAGGCCACCATCAGTGACTGTGGAAGACTACAGGGGTGCAGGGTCCAGGTTGGGACATCCCCAGAAGGAGCTATAGTTACCACACAAGTTGTCCAACATGCTTTTTACCGCATTTAAAGCATACATAGTTATAAGTATATATTCATTGTATATTCTGTATAAATGTAATCTCTGTGCCATGTGATGCAGTTTATATGCTGTTCCTAATAATTTATTTTTATTGTATTGTTCCACTATCATTTACCCCCCTTGTACCCTCTTCCACCCCCACCCATCCCCTTCCCCCACAGTCACCACACTGCTGTCCCTATCCATGAGTCTTTTCATTTTTTACTTGATCCCCCAACTCCGCCAAAGAGCTGTCGGCCTCCTCTCTATGAGTCTGTCTCTATTTTGCTTGTTAGTTCAGTTTGTTCATTAGATTCCACATATGAGTGAAATCATGGTATTTGTCTTTCTCCTACTAGCTTATTTCACTTAGCATAATGTTCTCCACGGCCATCCTCCCCTCCAGGGTCATTCAGCCTTCCCTCCACCAGAGCCCAGGGGAGTGGCTGTGAGGGAAATTCTGTGCATTTTCTCTTTAAGAAGGTGTCTGCATCTCTAACCATTTCTCCCTGGTGGACAGAAATTCCATTGCTTTTCACCACTGGGTGTTATGTGGGTTCCTTTCCCAGTTCTAGTACTCAAACTAGGGAGCCCAGCTTGGGACTTAGATCCCATGCTTCTCAGGGGAATCCCCCAAGCCCCAGCCAGTGAAATATCCCTCTGAGACTTCTGCCACCTCAGTGGGGGGAACCCAGGCAGCCCTGCAGCCCTCTCACACCTCTTCTGTAAGTCCTCAGTTATAACCAGCTTCTTTGAAGCTAGTGTTCAGTTGATTATTCAGGATGATTTTTCTGTAATTTAGTTGTAATTCCAGTTGGTCCTGGGAAGAGGTTAGTGTAGCTTCTTCCTATTCCACCGCCATCTTGAACCTCTATATACTATTCCACGATTTTATTCCCTAACCCAGGAGATCAGCTTGCTAGACACTGGAAAGCTGACAGGCATTCACTACTGGTCAAAAGACACAGCCTTGTGCTACTGCGATATGTTTTGGCTAAAACACAGAATTAAAAACTTCCAAAACAAATAGTATTTGAATTAGCCAGAATGGTTCAAAAGTTCAAACGAGCTCTTTTTACGACATGACTATTTATGGGCTTTCTTGCAGTCTGGGATGGTCACTTAAGCAGAGAACCCTAGAAGACCAGTGCCAGCACCACCACAGGGGAAAAAACTGTTTCCCAGTTTTTTCAGATGGGGAAACTGAGGCCCACAGCATCTACAAATCACAGGCATGGAGACGACATCATTCAGTATTTAAAACAGGTGGCTAACTGAAAGATCTCTGAATTTGCTCTGTGGAACAAAGAACTATATTTATATTTTTATACAAGCCGTGTTATAATCTAATAGGGCATAAAACATCATTTAAATATCAGTTTACTGAGTTTCTGGGCATTGATGTGTAACCATGGGAATTAGGGAGCCCAGCCCTGGCTGGTGTGTCTCAGTGGATTGAGCATTGGCCTATGAACCAAAAGGTCACTGGTTCGATTCCTGGGCAGGGCACATGCCTGATTGCAGGCCAGTCCCCAGTCAGAGGCCTGAAAGAGGCAACCAGTTGATGTTTCCCTCCCTCCCCTTCTCCCCCTTCCCCTCTCTCTAAAAATAACATCTTAAAAAAAAATTAAGGAGCCCAGTGTTACAATCTGACTGCTATCCAGAGGCATTCTCTCAGCAGAGTTACATTACTTCTCTGAACCTCAGTTTCTTTGTCTGTGAAAAGGGTCAACAGCACTTGTGCCCATAGGTTGGGAGGATGTCATAAAACAGTGTCAATAAGGCACCTTGTACAGCACCTAACACAGACCTAACAAAGGAGGGCCCAGCGGCAGCTCCAGGTCCCATGATGCCTCATTTCCCTCCATTCTCACCAAACTACTATGTGCTGTGTGTGACAAGCTCAAGCGTGGATGCTGTGCCCTCGCTTCTTCCCCACTCCCGTGCGTGTCCTGAGGATACGCCACGCAGGCTAACCACCAGACTCACGGGTGACTCACAGCCTGAAAGCCACCCACAGCAGGCAGCAAATGGGCACCTTATATCTCCAAGGTTAAGTTGTTACTGGGGGGAAGTGGATTTTGCCACCCAGAATGTGTCTCTGTGGCATGAGGAATATTTTAGGCTGATTATTTTTAAGAAACAAAAGACTCTGGGAGGACTTTTTTAAATCTCTCCCTTAATTGCCTAAAAGAATTTAAAGGACCTGGCCCAGGAGGAATACTATCAGCAGAGGTATCTACGAAGACCGTGGGGGCAGGGCTTGGAGACCAAAGTTCCCTCTGTGTTCCATTGTCTCTGGGGGCCCCAGCAAATATTTGTATTCTCATCTCCGTGTCATTTGCTTCCCTCCCTCTTGAAACCCCACTCCTGGCCCTTCTCCTTGGTTCAGAATGGCACAGACTCCCCGTGGCCTGACCACGTGTGGGATTCGAACCCCCATACATACAAAATTCAATTTTATATTCTCCTGTTAACCCAGCTCATGCCAATTTAATTCTTAAACCAGGCAGAAAAACCCGGGGTGGAGAGAAATTTTTCCTCCCCTAGCATTACTTCGTGTGTGGTGGACACCTTTCAGCCTGGAGAACAAGCCTCTGAGAACTTCCCCCAGGAGATGCAGCTCCAAAGACCGGACCAGACACAGGGCACAAACAATGTCAAAAAGCTGCTCCCCACAGGGCACTGGGAGCTAGGACAAAGCAGCCTCCAGGCAGCTGGGCATGGAAGGCTGTATCCCACAGGGGAGAAGAGGGACCAATCTGTGCTCCCCACACTGTCCCCACCTGCTGAGAACTAAGCCCGTGTTATCTGTCTGCTGGTCCAAGAGAAACCCAAAACTCCCCAAGCTTTTGAAGGGCTTTATCTCCTCTTTCCAGGAACTCATTTGCTTTCTCAGAGGTGCCACTGAGCAGCTGCTGCCCAGAGCCCAGGCGAGCCCCGGTCCCGTTTCCAGGCTGCCGAGGTGCAGAGCCCGCCCCCCTGATCCTGCTCCCTCTCCCTCCCTGGGCTTCTGTCTCATAATTAGAAAAATCCGTTTGGGGAGCAAAGCAAAAAAAAAAAATCACACATCACCAACAGCTGTTCTGAGTCGGGAGCAGGAGGGAGGGGAGCGGGAATTCCTACTTTCGCCATAAATTGTATGCAAATGGGTTCTTTTCCTGGAAGAGAGCAGGCAGTGAGAGCGTCTTTCATGAGCTAACCGTGTTCCTCCGCGGGGAGGGCTGTTCCTTTAATTCGCCAACTGAAAAAGTGGGAAAGGATGTCTGGAGGCGAGGCGTCCCATTACAGAGGAAGGAGCTCACTATATAAGCCAGCCAAAGCTGGCTGCACTGGCCACAGCCTGCCTACTGTCCCACGCTCTCCCGCACAGACACACACACCGCCCCTCCTCCGCGCACAGACAGCGTGGGGTGGCGTGTCTCGGGGGCAGCGCACCTGGGAGTCCCGCCGCTGCTGCTCACTTCCAGGTACTGATTCCAAGGAGCTGGTTCATTCAAGGATCTAGGTCTTTTCCAACTCCGGAGAGGTAAGTCTGTTTTACCTCCATCACCAGAGATCGTTATGACATACTGTTCACCGTCCTAGTATCAAATGGGTTGCATTTTCTTAAGCGCAAAACTTTTACTTTATCTGCGCCGCTGGGATCTGGCTGTACCTGGGCTGTTTTCTCTTTGCTCCCTTCCAGTCTTGCAGACTTTTGTCTGTTTGTTCTAGTTCTATGAATAGTTACACCTGGAAGGAACTTTTCTGTAAAAACAACGAAAAAAAGGTTTTTATCTGTGCTGCTCTTCAGAGGAAAAATAACATTTGCTTCACTCCCTGCCTGGCTGATTTCACCTGTGAATCTTTTTTTGTGAGGGATAAGGAAGTAGGGCTTGCGATGTGGAGTTTGCTCAGAGCCTCACTCTGGGTAGGATGGAGGAGACTGACAGAGGATTGTCCTGGAGAGGACAATAAAAGTTTACACCTAAACAGCCCTTGCCTTATAGTTTTCAGTGTTGTATCTATCCCCTCATTTCGCAACATCCACCCCGAGGTCAGACATGGAAAGGGGTGACGGCCGGGGACAGGAGCCACAGGGTGACTCCCAGGCTCAGGTGAACCACTGCAGACTGCGAGGCCAGAGTGCTGGACACCAGCTTCTGTTCTGAAGGGTGGGGGACTCCCTGAGGACGCCTCCTGATTTGCTGATCCTTGAACTGGGTACCCGGACACGTCTGGAGTGCGTAGAGCCAGTAGGATCTCCTATCTTTCAAGAATCACCTCTCCCTCTCATCACAGAGAGCCCTGAGAATCCAATTCTCCGGGGGATGGAAATCCTAAATCCCCTGGCTGGCTATGGAAGGAGCACAGGGCTTCCTCTCCCTCACTGGTGGTGTAGGGGGTTAAGGGTTCAGGTTTTGAAGCTGGGAATCCCTTTAATATCCCTACCCACACCACCAAACCTGTGACCCTGATGAAAATGCATAAAACCTTTTTGAGCCTCAGTTTCCACTTCTCCCAAATGGGCACAGTAACTTCTGCTGTCTTTATAAAGAGAAAATGAGTGATTGCTCAAAACTAAAAGTGTGGATCATTGTTGGCACTGCCAAAAACTGCTATCTCCTTGGAAGTAAAAAGGGGCACTTTGTCAACCTCTGCTCATGTCTTGTAGGATCCTCACCCACCTGTCCCCCTCCCTGTTATTTTATCTCGCCAGGTCTGAGGTGTCTCACCAGGCTGGCAGGCCAGAGTCTTGGCTATATGTTGCAAGCAGGCGGTTGTGTTGGCACAGGTTGGGAGAGAAGGGAGCTGCCTGGGGCTGGATGTGAATGCCGGGTTCTGATTCCAAAATGCACGAGGTTTTGAGTTTGGGCATCTGCAGATTCTACAGCTGTCAGCTGTAGTGTACAATGCTGCCAGAGGGGGAGGGGCGCCTCTTTCCAAATGCTTCCCACCCAGAGGAACAGCAGGACCAAGCACCCCACTTGAAGAATGAATACTTCTTTCTCAGGTATTTGTGGATCACTCCCTCACTTTTTATGGTGCTTTTCTCTATGTGCTCTAGAACTGCAACCTGCTGCCCACCCCAGCCAGCTTTCTGCCTTTTCCTACAATAGGACAAGCCCAGTGCGGGACTGGGGAGAGGAAACCTGCAGGAAGTTTGCTGGCACAGGGTGTGTGCGAGCCCTTTTGCAGTAGATGTGAGTGAGTGAGCTTTGACCCTGTGAGTTGCAGGAAGGTGACGGTGTTTGGGAGAAGAGGGTACACACTATGTATATTCTCTGATTTTCTCAAACAGTCTGAATTGGATAAAGATTGAAAGGGGTGCTGCCAAACTTAACAGTTGCTAAAGTTTTTCTTATGCTGCATTTGAAAAACCTTGTTTCCCTGTGTTATTTCCCACTGTCTCCCTAACCCCCAAGAAGTTACTGACAGTTTAGCCCTCGGCTTTGTCATCCACTTAAGAGAGTGACAATCTTGATTTTGCATAGCTCTGTGACACTCAGCTGAGATAATATGGCAAAATGTTGGCACAGTACCTGGCACATAGTAAAAGCTCAATAAATTGGAAGGTTCTCTTCGTGCTGTTGCTTATCAGTTTACTAGGACTTCTCCAAGACCAGATAATGTTCTAAGATGGTGCTTTCCAAACCCCTTTAGCAGTGAAAATATCTGTTAAATCAGATTGAGGGCAATATATGGCAGGTAAATATACCGCTGATTGGGTTGACATGGGGGTGGGGGATCAAAACCTCGCCATACACTCCCCAGCCTCTGAACATTTCCACAGAGTCTTGAACTCACCAAACGCAGTTAAACATCGTGAAGCCAGGCGGTGCATTTTTAGGGTGCAATTCTGCATTTGATGAGGACCCATACCCCTCCAAATCCCCACCTCTAATGAAAGTCAGCGAAATGTCCCAAGTAGTACAGTCGGCAAGAATATATGTGGGAAGTTTAAGATGGTAAATGAAAGATGATCATTTTAATTACCTTAATCATAACAATACCCAAAACCCTATTGTTATCATTATGCAGATAACAGTGAAAACCCTGCTCTCTAACATGTAGGCCCTTTGCATATATAATCTCACTAAATAGCCACATGTCTCTGAGAAATGGACTATACCCCTTAGACAAAGACATAGCTTGAAAAGCAAAGAGAATTAAGTTTCCTGAGTTTCAGAGGGATGGAGCCAGTTTTCAGACCCAAGTTCCCCTGATCCCCAAATCAGAAGCATATTTCACCATGTACCTGCTGAATGTGGCTGTTTCTTGAACTACCTTTAGAAGGAATAAACTTCCTTTCCAACTAAATCTGCCCCTCCAGCCAGACTGTGGCCACCCATAAATACAGCGGTAGCCTGATCATATAACCAGAATGGAATTTGGAAAGGGAATTCAAGCTGACAGAATGAAAAACACATCCCTCTTAATCCTACCCTTTCTAATGCTCACAAAGAACTCAGCGCACTTATCCCCCCTTACCCTTGGGTTTCTGTAGACACACAGCCATGCTTTCTTATAGGGAAAAAATATCCAGCCAGCTTAAAACACATGTCCCTCCATGCTGAAGTCACGTCCGTTTGAAAAGCCAAAGTAGGTAACAAACATTTAGCTGACTCTTAATACTCAATCCCTTTGTGATGGTACAACATCAAAATAGTTAATGATGAGGGTTACATATTGCATATGTGATGGAAGGGTTTGCCTATGGTTTTTCATAATTTGTAGTCTAACACTGTAAGTTTTGAATGACTAGCTCCATTTTATGACCAGAAAGAAATGAGGCTCAAGAAAGTTAAGTGACTCATCTGAGGGTTTTCCATAAGTGAGGAGCAGAGCTGGCTTTGAACCCAGAGCTTCTGACTAAAACTCTCCCATTCTTTCCACTATGCTGCCTGTCTCCTGGAGTCAGGCAGGGCTTACCTCTTACAGAGCCTTAAACAATGTCTGTCTCTCAGTAATTGGCTGGGACATTAGAGAAGCCCCCGACCAGCATTGCTGTCTATTGATTTTACAGAATAGCCCATTTTTCAGGGTGCTCAGAAAAGGTCAACTCCCGGTAGGGCACTTGTCTGCCTGGAAACAGAAAAGTTCACATTTCAGCCCCGGGAGAGAGAAGAATGACATGAGAGGTAGCGATGAGGTCATTACTGCTGATTTTCATCACAGAAAAGTTGGCACCCATATTGCCATATCTACAGGTGGGAGCTGATTGGGAAAGCAGGGCTGTCGCTGTACCTGCGTGCTCTCTGAAAGCCAGGTGAACTGCACACCTGGTTTTAAAGGGGCTAATTGGTGTACAGACTCAGGGCAGTAAACCCTGGGACCATCAGGAAATGGTTGTAGGCTCTGAGCCACAAATTCTCTTGTAGCCTCAGAGATAAGGGTTATGATTCAATCATTTCTCACTTTGAGAAGATTACAGGGAATCCCTTGAATCTGAACTCCAGCTAGGAGGAGATGAACACCTCCAACGCGTGGAAAACATTAGATGATGTCTCCTCTCCAAAGAGGAACACCCTCTCAAACTCCAGGCAATAATTTCATCCAAGGCAAAAACAGAGGTGGCCTCCCCTAGGAGGAAAATCTGTATTCCTACCTGATTATAACCTTGGTGACCAGACTTCTTTCATTTTCCAAGTTATGCCAATAAGCCTAGAAATTATTTTTCTGTGTTTTCCTCTTATCTCACACTGCTGGTCTCTCCTTAACTCCAGCAACAACCTAGTTCAGCACTTAATTACTCCCTTTTGCCCTGCATCAGTGAATAAAAGGAAAATGCTCATGTTGAAAGTAGATTATAAATGGAAAATCCCTTCCATGTCTATTTTTAGTCTATTTGTTAGTGAAAATTATAAATAATTATTTCATGCCAAGTTAGCTCAAATTTTTGAAATTTCCTGAAATTCATGGGTCCTTAATTATGCAGCCATAGTAACGCAATTAGCTTTGGCTGGCCCTTTAACCCTCTCCAAACACTGCATCAAGAGCCAGAAATATTTCATAAGTTCTGAGTAGATTGCTTTGCTTCCGAATTAACCACTGATTAACTCTTACCCTGGAGGAGGTGAGTAGGCTGCTACTAACTTCTGCACGAAGGACTCCAAAAAGTTCATCTAGGAGGGATGATCATAACAGCTCATGTTTATTGAATAATCTACACACATTATGCCATTTAATGACCCACTATTGTTTCCACAAGTATAATCGCCCCTCTCCATTTAAACAGGGGGAACCTGAGGCTCTGAAAGTTTAAGTAGCTTCCCCAACACCACACAGATAGTTCTGGCTGAAGCCTGAACTCAGAGCCAGTTCCAAATCCCAAACAAATGTTTATAACTAGTATGGTAAGGGAGTCGTGCTCAGCACCATAATTCTATTCACTCTCTGACCCCAGAGAGGGCTGGACACAGCTAGGAAGGAGTCAAAGGCTTGTCTTCCAGACCCTAGCATTCTCTTCCACAGGGTTGGCACCATTGCGATCTGCAACTTGTTCCTTCAGATTTCATTTGGAGCAAAAGCTAATTAAATAGTGTATGATTTCTAGTGTCTAGAAATAGTGTCTAGTGTCTAGTGTATGATTTCTAGAGCTCTTCTGAGCTCCGAGCTGGAGGAGAATGGAGTGTGATCCACGACTCATCCCGCCTACCACCCTGAGACCCCGAGCCCACAGGTTGGTGCATAGGCGCATGCTGCCTTAGTGAAGCTGCGTGCCCTGCTGGCTGGCTCACACTCCCATTTCCCGGTTCCCACAGACTTCTCTGCTTCCCCTACTGACCTTCCTGCATTAAAATTGATGATGGGCTCCCCCTCCATCTGATTGTATGCCTTGGAGGTCAAGTACATCAGTGAGGCAGGAACTGTGTCTGCTGAAGCTCTTTATCCCCAAAGCCCAGTCACCTGCTGGCAAATATCGGGCCCTGGGGAGCGTTGAAGAACGCTCTCCTCTCCCAGAGGAAATGAAGCAATAATAGCACAGCACCGCTTTGCTTCGTAACTGTGTTCTTTGATTTATGAAACATATGCAGGTGCCAAATAAGTGTTAAAAATAGGATACTCATAAATTTATGAATGTATAAAGTAACTTTTCTGTGCCTCTCTCCTGGATTCTCCCAGCAACTATGTATTATTTTACACTAAGTGAACTGAGACCTGGAAATGCTGTCACCTGCACAAAGTAGAGAGTGGCAGATTGGGGTTCTTCCCCAGGCCTGACACCCCAAACTGTGCTTTATTTTCACTGTGCCACTCAGCACTCAGGGATGGTTCCCATTTTTTAAATGAGAAAAGGGGTTAGAGACAGCAGGAGACTTGCTAGAAAAACATTTACATTATTAAAGGGTAGTTTGGTACCCAGAGCAAAATACTTAACACAAATAAAAGACTTGCCTGCAGTGGACTTTAGGTAAGGGGATACTTTGGAAGAATAGGAGCTCAAATTTCACCCCCCACAGTGGGTTCAGAGATAAAACCATACTTGGTGGTGACAAAGAAAGATGGCGGAAAGTGAGCTTGAGTGCAAGTCGGCATATTTTTGTCCAAAGCTCAGCGTACAAATGCAGCATAGGGAAATCCTAGTTCATAGCTGAGCACTGGGGAACTCGGCTGGGTATGCAGTGCAGTGTGGACACCTGTCACCTCCCTGCAGAAGCAACGCACCACCACCCAGACAGGGAGCCCAGAGCAACAGTGGACTCCCTGCCAGCCAGAGGGTAGGCACCAAGATACAAAATCCCAGCAACAGCATTAGCACTGACACATGTGAGTGCTTCCAGACAAGGAGGCCATGGTGTTCCACCCAGGGAAGAGGAGCTTGGATGCGACAGAGGGAGCCCACCTGACCGGCGCTCAGGAAGTCAGGTGGGCAGATACACCTGCAGTATTTCCCCAGAGGGAAGGGCCCTGGGCTCTGAGGTGTTTTCCCACTGAGCCCCGGGATGGTCACACAGAGGTAGTCCGATACAGAGCTGTCACAGAACAGTGATCTAACTCAGCCAATTTCAACCTTGTTCAGTTCATTGAACACATAAACTAATTACTAAAATTCTGTGGCACACCAAAAATATATATTTTTGCCAACCTGACAAAAATAGATATACTTTTTATTCACTCACACTAGATGGCTATTATTGTGTTGGCCATCATCGTTTTTTTAATCTGAAGGAGAAGAGGTCAGTGCCCCTGACTCAACAGTCAGGTGTCACGTATTTCAAAAATTCCAGCACACTGGTTGAAAATCACTGATCTTACTTACACGTAGGTTGTTTTTTTTTTTAAAAAAAAATCCCCCTAAAATGCATAGAATATTGAAACCGAAAGGGCTCATCGATAATCTCTAAGCCAGGGGCTTGGCCACTGGGTTTAAAAGGCTCCTCAGAGGTGATTTCAGGGCTGCCATGGGGACGTGGTGAGGCTCGACCTCGTTTCAGCTAAAACACCTCTACTTTTATCTATGTTGTACACTGAACTTCCTCATGAAATGTCATTTAATAAAAGAGTTCTGTAACAACAAAAAAGAAAGTTTTGTAAATCGGTGGCCTAGTTTAACTCCCTTTATTTTAAGGATGGTGAAACTGAGACTTACAAAAAGTTGAAGTCTCAGATTTCTTGTAGTTGGCAGCAGGGTCAGGATTGAGTCCTAGGTGTTTTGACTCTTGCTCTTAGAAGACAGAGACAATATAAAATGTGTCAGAGTTAATAAATTTTTTAAAAAGGAGATAGTAACAGAGTTTTATCCTTTGAGTAGCTTTGGCACATACTGAGCCAAGGAGCCCTCTGTATTAGTTATCTGCTGCTGTGTAGCAAAATACCACAAAACGCAGTGGCTTCCGACAACATACATTGATTGTGTTACAGTTTCTGTAGGTGAGGATTCCAAGCACTGGTCAGATGACCTCTGTACCTCACAGTCTCTCAGGCAGCTATAATCACAGGATTGGCCAGGATTGAGGTCCTATCTGAAGGTTCAAGTGGGGATTGATTAGCTTCCAAGGTCACTCATGTGCCTGTTGGCCGGATTCAGTTCCTTCAGGGCTGTTGGATTGAGCGCCTCAGCTCCTTGCTGGCTGTGGGCCCAAGGCCACCCTCACTTCCTTCCACCTGGGCCTCTCCCCCATTGACACTTGCTTTATCAAAGCCATCAAGGGGGTAAGAGGGCCTGCAAGCAAGACAGACATCACAATCCTGTGTAGCCAAATAGTACAAGTGACATGCCATCACCTTAGACCATCCCACACTCAAGGAGAGAATTACCTGGAATGTGCCAAGCAGGAAGCTTATCGTCGAGAACCATCTCAGAACTTGCCTGCCACTGCTTCCAACACTCCAGTGTCACTGTTTCCTGTCAACTTATCAATGTCAAATGCATCCAACACACCTGCACTTCTATTGTAAGCAATCAATAATATGGCGGCCACTAAGGAATAATGGTGCTTTACTTAATCTTCCCATCCAGTTCTAAGGGGAAGCCAGGTGTTTTGTATTAAATGTTATAGCTTATTAGGGAACCACGACTCTCCTTGAATATCACCCCAGGGCACAATCTTCCAAGGCAAGGACTTCAAATGTACTTCATTCAAAAGCATGACATGCAAAGTGACCAAAACTGAAATTGATCCATTGCCCTTCCCCCTAACCTATTCCTCTTTTAGCAGGTATAATGAAGACTGAAAGATAGGATTAATTCCATCTCCCTTTCCACTTTTTTTTACCAATTTACCTTACACCAGATCCTTTGGACTCTTCTGTCTTGACAACTAAATCACTGCCTGCTCGTCCCCTCCATCATCACCCCGTCCAGGCTGCGGCATCTCACAGACGGACCACTGCAACAGTGTCCCCACTGGCCCCCATCCACCAGCCTTAGGTTGTAGATGGCACATTGCTCCTGAACCTAAACATTTTCAAATGGTTCTCTTCTGGCCACAGAAAAAAAATCAAATTATCACCCTGGTGTTTAGTGTTTTCCATGATCTGGCTCCTGGTCTCCAAACAGACCTTATACTTCAGCTATAATTCATGCTCTTTATACCAACCCACCATTTCATGCTTTGTGTGTCCTCCCAAGTGCTATTTCCTCTTTCCTAGAATGCCCTTCCCTATGCTTTTTACCTACTCGCAGTCACCTTTTAAGATTCAGCTTAGAATTCACCTTCTCCAGGTAGGTGAGATGACCCTTTCCTGTCACCTCATTCCACCCCATGTATTTCTCTACCATTACTATGCCATTCTGGAATTGCCTGTTCACTCATAAGTTAATGCCCCTTGCCAGTGATGTTCTTGGAATAAGAATTCTATATCCACTGTATCTGTAATTGAATACAACTGGAATAAAATTAATTTTCAACTACGGACAGCAGTCCTTGCTGTTTCCCAGATTTGGACTTCCCCTTCCTCACGAGAGTGTGTTTGGAAAGCTCAGACACTGAGGTTGCTTTCATGCTTTCTTTGCCCTCCAAGCCCTCAACTGTGCAGAGTGATGTCACAATATGTGACAGGAGAAAGCCAGCACAGTCTGGGGACAGGAAACCATCTCAGGATGCAAACTTCAAGGAATGTCTTTGCTTTCAGAGGTGACTCCCAGAATCAAAGCAAACACTACTTGGGAGTTTGGAAAACCAGTACCAAGGACAGAGGAGGCCTGTCTGGGGATTTGAGGCTGAGTCACAAGAGATAGAAAAATCTGGACTTTATAAGGAGGATCTGTCTACAACTAGTGGAAGGAAGGAAAGGGCTCAAGAAAGGAATGCAGACAAAGATATCCCTATTGTAGGACATGGAGAAATGAACAGCCCAGAGGAATGATTGGATAATAACTAAAAGTATGGCTTTAGCATTCGAACATTCTATGTTCCAGAGCTTGCTGTTTGCTTGTTATCTGATCTTGGCCAAGTTACTTAACTTCTCTAATAAGTCCCATTTTTCTCAACTGTATGAAAGGAAAAAGAGTAGCACCTACTTTCTAAGGTTATTATGCATATTAAATGATGTAGTGCAAGTGCATTGCTCAGCACAGAAACTGGCACTCGCTATAAATGTTGAATTGCCATTGTTGTTACCAGTTGTTGAAATGGTTCTTGGTAATAAAACTCCATTAAACAGGCAGTTCCCAAAAGTGTACTCTGTGCAGCAGCACTCTCATGAGATGCACCTCAAAAGAGTGGCCAAAAGAGTTTGAGGAATACCTGACACTGTGTCCTCCTATTCTGGAAATTCACAGTTCCTATGTCCATTCAATATGTTCCTATGTTCTAAGGCATACGGTAGAAAACAAGATATATAAGTCTTTGTATTTGTGGAGCTTACATTATGGTGGAAGGAGGAAGACAATGAAAAGGAATCAAATAAAGTCATAGTACAATTTCAGGTAGATATTTGCTAAGAAGAAATATAAAATATGGTAAGGGAATGGCAATACTGGCAGTGTGGGGGCCCTCTTTGAGACAGGGTAGCACATTGAGGTGACAATTGAGCAGACATCTGAGTGAAATGAGGAAATGAGCTTTGTAGGCAGTAGGTAGGAATTAGGATTTTATCCCGAGTGTGATTAGAAGCCAATGGGAGATTTGGGGTAGAAGAATTCATGATCTGAGATATCCCATAGCAGTTCATCTATTTGGCTTTGTTTTACACAGCATCCCCTAACTTTTTGGCTATAAATAACCTTTCCCACAGGACATCTACCTAATATCTTGGGATATAGTCTGGTAAATTCTGCACCAGAGCACAAGGCTTTGTAGATATTAAAAGGACTGTAAATTTGTTCTTTCTCATCTAGACCTATAGTAATAAGCCAAACAAACCATTTGGGCCAAAACAGACATGCCCAGAGCAGGAAACCCCAGCTCCGGAGGAAGAGACAAGCAGGCTGTCCCCCTAAGTTACATCACTTTTTGGCTAAGATGATCAATGAGTACAGCCAGGCTTCAGGAGACTCTGGAACCCCATCTCAGGCCAAAAGAAACTTGCCAACATCTTCCTAGAAGCTCATAAGCACTTGCAAACAGTACACCTTGGCTGAAGCCTTCTCCAAAGGGGAAGTGTACGAAGCTTGAGCTCCTGCCAGAGGCTCTGGGAGGAGGACAGAGGTCAAACATTTCAGTGCTTACATGTGGACAGCTCCCACATTGCTGCTGAAGGTGTAGGAAATGAAAGGTGAAGGGGTCTGCTAGGGTTCTAATCTCTCCTGTTACCAAGCAGTGCTGATTTAAATTTTCATCTTATATAAACTGCAGGAAGTTGCTTGATAAGTCAAGCCAGTGTAGTAGTTAAAAGTCCAAAAGCTGGCCCTGCCTCTTAGGCCAGTTACCGATCCTCCCTGAGTATCAATTAACTTCTAACTAGGCATAATAATACCTATCTCACTAGGTCACCATGACAAATGACAAGATAAATGATGGCACATATAACAAAAACATCTAGTGTAAGGCTTGGCACAAAACAGGTATATAGTAGGCTCTAACACAAGGTCACTTTCATTTTTGTCTAGTTCAATCTATATTTGGTTTTATACCAAATACTGGTCATTTATGAAATACTATATCCCAACAAAGGTCACCATATAATGTGTAGTGGCCTATTTCTGTAAATAAAGTTCTACTGGAACACAGCCTTGCTCATTCATTAATGCCGTGTCTATGGGCACTTCCTCCACAATAGGAAAGTTGAGTTGTGGCAGAAACCATCTTCCTGAAATCTAATATTTGCTATCTGGTCACTTCAAAAATGTCTGGTGACTCCTGCCAGTCACTGTACTGAATTTATATACATAATTTTCAATCACCAGAATCTAGCAAGTTGGATATTATTATCCTTATACATATAAAGAAATTGAAATAGAAGTACTCCTCTAGTAAGTCCTCCTCCAAACACATGCCAAACTATATACCAGAAGGAAGCATAAAAGAATGCTAGAAGCATTCGTTTGTGTGATTCATCCCACTTTGCCCCTCACTATCTCTCTCAGGCCGAATTTCTTGATTTTCTGCCCTATGCTAAATGGAATGAAACTGTCTTGAAGGGATTTTCTCCCTTTCCTGATTTATTTGTTCATTTATTCTTCTTTTTAATAGTGTACTTTTATTGTATTTTTCCATTACCATTTATCCCCCTTATACTCTTGCCCGCCTCCATCCACCCTTCTCACTTCTGCAATCACCACACTGTTGTCTGTGTCCATGAGTTCTTTTTCTTTTTTGCTCAGTCCTTCCACCCCACAACCCAGCCCCAAGAGCTGTGGGCCTCTCTATCTATCAGTCTGTCTATATTTTGCTTGTTAGTTCAGTTTGTTCATTAGATTCTACATATGAGTGAAATCATCTGGTATTTTCTTCCTCTGACTGGCTTATTTCAGTTACACAATGTTCTCCAGTTCCTCCCATACTATTACAAAAGGTAAAATTTTCTTCCTTTTTGCGACTGAGTAGTATTCCATTGTGTAAATACACCTGAGTTGTTTTATCCACTCATCTACTGAGGGAGACTTAGGCTACTTCCAAATCTTGGCTATTGTAAATAATGCTGCAATGAATGTACAGTGTGTATATTCTTTTGAATTAGTGTTTCAGGTTTCTTTGGATATATTTCCAGAAGTGCTGAGTCATACGGCAGCTCCATTCTTAGTTTTTTGAGGTAACTGCATACTGCTTTCCACAGTGGCTGCAGCAATCTGCATTCCCACCAACAGTGCAAAAGGATTCTCAACATCCTCATCAGCACTTGTTTTTTGTTGATTCATTGCTGATAGTTATTCTGACATGTGTGAGGTGATATCTCATTTCTTTTATGATTAATGATGCATTAATTTGCATTTCTTTTATGATTAATGATGTTGAGCATCTTTTCACATGCCTATTGGCCATCTGTATGTCCTCTTTGGAGAAATATCTATTCAAGTCCTTTGCCCATTTTTGACTGAACTGTTTGGGTTTTTGGTGTTCAGTTTTATAAGTCTTTACAAATTTTTGATAGTAAGCCTTATCACATGTATCAGTAAATACGTTCTCCCATTCAGTGGTTTTTTTTAAATTTTGTTGCTTTCCTTTGTAGTGCAAAAAGTTTTTAGTTTGATATAGCCTCATTTGTTTATTTTTCTTTTCTCATTGCCTGCATAGATATATCAGAAAAAAGATTGCTTCAAACAATGCCCGAGATTTTAGTGCCTATGTTTTCTTCTAGGATTTTTATGGTTTCAGGTCTAACATTTAAGTCTTCAGTCAATTTTGAATTTATTCTTGTGTGAGGCATAAGAATGTGGTCTAGTTTCATTTTTTTGCATGTATCTGTCTAATATTCCCAACACTGTTTATTGAATAAACTATCTTTAGCCCATTTTTTGTGCTTGCCTCCTCTGTCAAATATTAATTGACTATGAAGGTGTGGATTTGTTTCTGGGATCTCTATTCTATTCCATTGATCTTTATGTCTGTTTTTATGCCAGTAGCATGCTGTTTTGATGACTATGACCTTATAGCAGGGGTGTCAAATTCATTTTCACTGGGGGCCTCACTTCACAGTTGCCTTCAAAAGGCCAAAATAATTTTAGGACTGTATAAATTTAACTACTCTTTAACTGTTAAGGAGTTGAAATTTCATTTGACCCTTTGAAAGCAACCATGAGGCTGATGTGGCCCCCAGGGAAAATGAGTTTGACACCCCTGCCTTATAGTATAGTTTAATATTAGGTAGCATGACTCCTCCAACTTTGTTGTTTTCTTATCAAGATTGCCATTGCTATTTGGGGTCTTTTGTGGCTCCACATAAATTTTTGGAATATTTGTTCTAATTCCATGAAATATATCATTGGTATATTGATAGGAATTGCATTGACTCTATAGACTGCTTTGGGTAGTATGGACATTTTAATGATGTAATTCTCCCTATCCATGTTATATGCATCTACTTATTTGTATCTTCTTCAGTTTCTGTCTTCAGTGTCTTATAATTTTCCAATTACATGTCTTATACATTCTTGGTTCAATTTATTCCTAGGTATTTTATTCTTTTTGAAGCAAATGTGAATTGGATTGTTTTCTTAATTTTTCTTTCTGATAGGCCATTATTGGCATATAAAAATGCAAGTGATTTCGGGATTTTAATTCTTTATCCTGCTACTTTACTGAATTTATTTATCTGTTCTAGTACTTTCTTGGTGGAATCTTTAGGGTTTTCTATGTACAGTATCATGTCATCTGCAAATAATGACAGTTTTACTTCTTCCTTTCCAATTTGGAAGCCTTTTGTTTCTACTTCTTGTTTGATTGTTTTGGCTGGGACTTCCAGTACTATGTTGATTAAGAGAAGTCAAAGTGGACAACCCTGTCTTGTTCCTGATCTTAAGGGGAACCCTTGTAGTTTTTGCCCACTGAGTACAATGCTTGCAGTGGGTATGTCATAATGGACTTTATTACATTTAGGTATGCTCCCTCTATTGCCACTTTTCTGAGACCTTTTATCATAAATGGGTGCTGGACTTCATCTGCATCTGTCGATATGATCATATGGTTTTTATCCTTCACTTTGTTTATGTGCTGTATCACATTCACTGATTTACAAATATTATATTAGCATTGCATCGCTGGAATAAATTCCACCTGATCATAGTATATGGTCTTTTTGATGCATTTCTGTATTTGGTTTGCTAATATCTTGTTGAAGGTTTTAGCATCGATGTTCATTAGAGCTATTGGCCTATAATTGTTTTTTGTAGTATCTTTGTCTGGTTTTATAATTAGGATAATGTTGGCCTTGTAAAATGAGCTTGAGAGTCATCCTTACTCTTGAATTTTTTGGAAAAGTTTGAGAAGGAGGGATGTTAGTTCTTCTTGAAATATTTGGTAAAATTCACCTGTGAAGCCATTGACCCAGTGCTTTGTGTGTTGGGATTTTTCTGATTACTTCTTCAATTTCACTAGGTGTAATCTTTCTGATTCTCTGTTTCTTCTTGATTTAGTTTTAGAAGATTGTGTGTTTCTAGGAACTAATTCATTTTGTCTGGATTGTCCAATTTGTTGGCATATAGTTGTTTGTAATATTTTCTTACAATCCTTCATGTTTCTTTGGTGTCAGTTGTTACTTCTCCTCCTTTTTTTTCTGTTTTTTTTTTATTTGGATCTTCTCTCTTTTTTTTTTTTGATAAGTCTGGTTAAAGGTTT
Organism: Sturnira hondurensis; assembly: GCF_014824575.4. Lineage (NCBI taxonomy): Eukaryota > Metazoa > Chordata > Mammalia > Chiroptera > Phyllostomidae > Sturnira > Sturnira hondurensis. The sequence goes on along the minus strand of NW_028083079.1, from coordinate 1,613,299 downwards.
GTCACTTTGGGCTTTGTTTGTTGTGCTTTTTCAAGTTCTTTTAAGTGTAAAGTTAGATTGTTTATTTGATCTTTTTCTTGCTTCTTGAGATAGGCCTGTAATGCTATAAATTTCCCTCTTAGAACTGCCTTCACTGTGTTGCAAAGATTTCAAGTAGTTTCTTCTCATTTTCATTTGTTTCAAGGTATCTTTTGATTTCTTCCTTGATCACATTGCTAACCCACTCATTGTTTAATAATATGTTATTTAGCTTCCATGTCTGTGTGTATTTTTCAGTTTTCTTCCTGTGACTGATTTTTAGTTTCATAGCATTATGGTCAGAGAAGATGTTTGATATGATTTCAATCTTCTTAAATTTATTGAGACTTGTTTTGTGTCCTAACATGTAGTCTATCATGGAAAACATTCCATGTGCACTTGAAAAGAATGTATATTCTGCTGCTTTGGGATGAAATACTCTGAAGGTATCAATTAAATCCTTTTGCTCTAGAGCAGGGGTGTCCAACCTATGGCCCATAGACTACATGTAACTTAGGATGGCTATGAATGCAGCCCAACATAAAATCGTAAATTTACTTAAAACATTATGAGATTTTTCTGTGATTATGAATCACAGTACATTTAACGTGTGGCCCAAGACAACTCTTTTTCTTCCAGTGTGACCGAAAGATGCCAAAATTTGGACACCGCTGATCTAGAGTGTCATTGAAGGCCTCTGTTTCCTTGTTGATTTCTCTCTGGAAGAGCTATCCATTTAAGTCTATGGGGTGTTAAAATTCCCTACTATGAGTGTATTTCTGTTGATCTCTTCCTTTATGTCCATCAAGATTTGCTTTACATATTTAGGTGCTTCTGTGCGAAGTACATAAATATTTACTAGGGTTATAACTTTCTATTAGATTGTTCCCTTTATCAATGTAGTGTCCTTCTTTATCCCTTACTATAGCCTTGGTTTTAAAGTCTATTTTGTTAGATATAAGTGTGTATATCCCAACTTTTTTCCTTTCCAATTGCATGAAATATCTTTTTTCACCCCTTTGCTTACATTTTTAAAAAATATATTTTCTTGATTATGTTATTACAGTTGTCCCATTTCCCCCCTTCACTCCCCTCCAACCTGCACACCCCCTCCCACCCACATTCCCCCCCTTTAGTTCATGTTCATGTGTCATAAGTTCTTTAGCTTCTACATTTCCCATACTATCCTTACCCTCCCCCTGTCTATTTTCTACCTGCCATCCATGCTACTTATTCTCTGTACCTTTTCCATCTCTCTCCTGTTCCCACTCCCCTGTTGATAACCCTGCATGTGATCTCCATTTCTGTGAATCTCTTCCTGTTCTAGTTGTTTGCTTAGTTCATTTTTGCTTTGTTTTAGGTGTGGTTGTTAATGATTGTGAGTTTGCTGTCCTTTTACTGTACATATTTTTTATCTTATTTTTCTTAGATAAATTCCCTCAACATTTCATATAATAAGGACTTAGTGATGATGAACTCCTCTAACTTGACCTTACCTTAGGAGCACTTTACCTGCCCTTCCATTCTAAATGAAATCTTTGCTGGATAGAGCAATCTTGGATGTAGGTCCTTGACTTTCATAACTTCAAATACTTCTTTCCAGCCCCTTCTTGCCTCCAAAGTCTCTTTTGAGAAATCAGCTGACAGTCTGATGGGAACTCCTTTGTAGGTAACTGCCTCCTTATCTCTTGCTGCTTCTAGGATTCTCTTAATTTTAATCTTGGTTAATGTAATTATGATGTGCCTTGGTGTGTTCCTTCTTGGGTCCATCATCTTTGGGACTCTCTAAGCTTCCTGGACTTCCTGGAAGTCTATTTCCTTTGCCAGATTGGGGAAGTTCTCCTTTATTATTTGTTCAAATAAGTTTTCCATTTGTTGTTGTTCTTCTTCTCCTTCTGGTACCCCTATAATTTAGATGTTGGAACATTTAAAGGTGTCCTGAAGGTTTCTTAGCCTCTCCTCATTTTTTTGAATTCTTGTTTCTTCATTCTTTCCTGATTGGATGTTTCTTTCTTCCTTCTGGTCCACTCCCTTGATTTGAGTCCCACTTTCCTTTCCATCACTATTGATCCCCTGTACATTTTTTTTTATTTTGCTTAGTGTAGCCTTCATTTTTTTCATTTAATTTGAGACCCAATTCAACAAAGTCTGTGAGTATCCTGATCACCAGTATTTTGAACTGCTCATCTGATAGGCTGGCTACCTCTTCATCACTTAGTTGTATTTTTTCTAGAACTTTGATCTGTTCTTTCATTTGGACCATTTTTTTTTCTTGACATGCCTATTACATAGTGAGGGGTGGAGCCTTAGGTATTCACCAGGGCAGGGTAACCCATGTGGCTGTGTTGTGACACTGTGTGTGGGGATGGGGTTCAAGAGGGAACAATGGCGCTTGCTCTGCTCTCTGCCAGATTTCAGCCACTTCCCCCACTTCCCACAAGCAAATTAGGCCCTTCAGGTTCTAATTCCTGGTGGTTGGCTTGTGGATGTTCTAGCACCCTGTTGGTCTCTCCGACAAACTTTTCCTGGGAGTCTCTCCCACTGCTGCCCAACCCCCACAGGTGCCCTCAGTCAGTGGTTTGAGGCCTCATTTCCCTGCACTGGGGCCCTGGGTTGCGTGGTCCATCTTGCTCCCCTTTGCCTTGCCTGGTCCATCTGTGTGCAAATGTGGAACCCCCTGTTCCACCAGCCACTGCAGTAGTCTTGCTGGCCAGCTGCAGCCACGCACTGCCAATCACTTCTGGCCTAAAATGTTTCTGTCGAGATATCAGATGACAGTCTTATGGGAGCTCCCTTGTAGGTAACTAACTGCTTTTCTCTTACGGCTTTTAAGATTTTATCTTTGTTTAGGCTTTGCCATTTTAATTAGGATGTGCCTTGGTGTGAGCCTCTTTGAGTCCATCTTTTTTGGGTGTGCTTCCCGGACTTGTGTGTTTATTTACTTCACCAGATAAGGGAAGTTTTCGATCATTTTTTCTACAAATTGGTTCTCAATCCCTTGCTCTCTCTCTTCTCCTTCTGGTATCACTATGATCTATCTATGATGCAGATATTGTTACACTTCATATTATCCTAAAGGTCCCTTAAACCATTCTCATTTTTTAATGCCTTTTTTTTTTTTTTTGCTGCTCTGATTGGCTGTTTTTTCTACCTTGTCTTCCAAATTGCACTCTATTCTCTGCTTCATCTAACCCACTGTTTATACCTTCCAGTGTATTTTTTCAGATACTGCATTCTTTATTTGCCTGATCCTTCTTACAGTTTCTATGTCTTTTTTTTCATGCTATTGAACATCCTTATAATCATAATTTTAAACTCTATATCTGATCATTACTTGCCTCCATTTCACTTAGCTCTTCTTCCATAGAATTATCTTAAATTCTTGCATTTGGAGCCCATGTCTTTGTCTTCCCAGTTTGGCTGCCTCTTTGTATTTGTTTCTGTGTATTGGGAAGATCCACAAGGACTCTGGTTCAGACCTATGTTGGATGCTGCCTGTAACTGGCCCTGGAAAACCTGTTTGGAACTATTAGCAATCCACAGCTTGTGGCTCCCTCTGCCTGGTTGGGGTGCATGCTTAAAGAACCAAGCTATGCACCAAAGCTGTCTTTTGCCTGTACCAGGACTGATGGAGGTTCATCTAAAGTCTCAAAACTCCCAGAGATCTACCTCTGCCTGCAGGTTGTCTGTTAGGCTTTATCACTAAAAGAGCCTCTAGCTGTACCCCTCAGGAGGGCTTAAGCTTCACAGAGTTGGATCAGAGGGATTCCTGAGGGTTGGAGAGGGGGTGAGTGGGATGGAGGGGAAGGCTTTGCAGAAGAAAGATGTCTTCTGCAGTACGGGGAGTGACTCAGCACAGGGATCCTGGCCACTGACCCTTCAGCTCTCTCCCATGAACCACCAACCCCAGACTTTCCCTAGGTGGCTTTCTTTTACCCTGCCCTCCCTCCACTGGAGCCCAGAGGAGTGATTGCAATGCACAATTTTGTGCATTGACTCTTTAAATGGGTATCTGCCTCTCTAGTCATCTCTCCCTGGTGGAGAGAAACCCTGCTGTTTTCCACAGCCAGTTGTTTTGTGGGTTCCTATCCCCATTCTTGTGCTTTACACTGGGGATCCTGGCTTGTTGTTTATACCCAACATTTCTTGGCCTGCCCCCCACCAGGCTGCTGAAATATACCTCTGGAACTTCAGCGGCACCCATGGGAGCCTAGCTAGCCCTTTCATGCCTCTGTACTCCCTACCAGTCTCAATGTGGTGGTCCTTGGTTGTAGGGCTTCTCCCCTGCTAGTCTTTAGTGGGTTGTGCAAGATGATTTTTCTGTTTAGTTTTAATTCCGGTTTGTTCCTGGGAGGAGGTTAGTGTAGCTTCCACCTACTCTACTGCCATCTTGGATCTTGTTTATTTGTTCTTATAAATCCATTCTCTCAAAAATGAAAGTTGTAATGTCTTGCCCCTCAGAAATGCTATCATACCTTGACTAACTTTTTGGGAGCCGTGGGTTTTTTGCAGATAGTACATAAAACATAGATGGTACATGAGTAGTACATGGTACATAGGTAGTACATAAGATAGAATTTTCTAGGAAGAAGAGATGGTTAAGTTCCTCTGTCTGCTACTTCTTACTTCATCTTTATCTCCAGACCAGATGCAAGGAGACTTAGCTATTTCCAGGGACTTTAAAGATTTGCCCAGACATACAGTACATTTGGCTTGGTGCCTCCCCTCAAGTTACAAATGTAAATAAAATACTCATGTGCACCTCAGTTTGCCAACACTGTTCTTCCAAGAGGTCTCATTTGAGGAATCTAACAACTCTATATACATCAATGATGTTGTATTTCCCTCTGATATTTATTGTATAAATGTTAGTTCTTTATTTTTCTTTCTTTTTATTGTTTTTCAGATAGTTTTCTGCCTTCCCCCCACACCCCGACCCAACCCTCCAGCCCTCCCCACCTCCCTCCTATTTCCACCCTGCCCCTGTGTTATTGTCCATGTGTCCTTTATAATTATTCCTGGAAAACTTTCACCCCTTTCCCCTAAAATTTCCTCCCCTCTCCCTTCTGGTCACTATCAGCCTGTTCTCAATTTCAGTGTCTTTGGTTATTATATTTTGCTTGTTTATTTTGTTGACTAGGTTCCTGTTAAAGGTGAGATCATATGGTATTTGTCTTTCACCACCTGGCTTATTTCTTTAAATTGAACAACGAATTTTGCTTCATAATTTTGGTAACCCAACAAAATTGTATTTGTGAAGTGTCAGGCACAGGATGAATGTTAAACTGTTTACCTCATTCTTAGTTTGAATCGCCAGAGAGCCTCCATCCTAAAGCTTTGCACTTAGCCACAGACCACTCACAGGTATATCATCACTCCTGTCTAATATACAAGGTAGACCAAAAGTAGGTTTACAGTTGTAAGTATTCAAAATACAGTTCTTTTGTATCACTATTTATTAATTATTATATTATTTTCTGTATGAAAAACTATAAACCTACTTTTGTTCCACCCTGTATGAGGAGATGAAAAGGGAAAAAAATTAAGAGTTGTTCTCCATTGTGTGCTATCAAACCTAATCCTGCACCATACTTCAGACACAAAATAATCAAGTAAGTCTGGGAAACACTCTATAAATTCCCCCTTTCTTGGATATTTCCAATGAACACAAACACTTTAAGACCCTGGAAAACCCCAAAAGCCGTGTAATTTTTTTTTGTTTCAAAGAGTATTTATTTGGCTTTAGAATAGCAGTTGCCAAGAATGTTTAATTAGGAAATGTTTTTCCCTTGCATTAATACCTGTCAGCAGGTTGTAGATTACACTTTAGAAAATGCCACTTAAACAGCTAAATTAAATCGAAGTCAAGAGTTAGAAATATCTCTGTATTTCAGGCATATAGGCAGCTCTTCCTGCTCTCTTTGCAAGTCATAATGGTCTTTCATGGCTAATATTTATTCTGGACCCTGACCACGGGGTCCTTTTGAAGTTAGTCCTAACTTGGTCACACAAAACCACTGTTTAACATCATTAAAGGACAGCAGCAAGGCTGAGGGGAAGGAATGGGGTCTCTGACTCATGAACCAGTCCACCAGAATTCAATTCCTGCTCCCCCTTTCCAGACATATGACCTTGAGCTGTATGAGCCTCTGGTTCCTGATCTGTAAACCAGGAAAATAAAGGAAGCTCCCTCAGTGGTCTTGGAGTGGATTCAATGAGATCATCCACATTAGACCCTAAAAGCAGTCCCTGGCACAAGTGTGTTCAATCAACGTTAGTTATTATTGTAGCATTCAAATAGCCTCATTTTGAGAAAGAAAAAAGTAGATGATGAAAGTATGTCTGCTTTGCTTGGGATCATGCAAATCAATTCCTGGAGTAGTCTTAGTTTTCCCAGGAAGTCCAGTTTCCTGCTTCCAGTCTTAGAAGCATATTTTCATTTTGGGAGTCAACTTTTATCAAAAGGCATCAAACTTTATTGAACTTGATTCATATAGGCCTTTATAATTGTCAATGACTCCATCTAGCTCCCTCTGACAAAGGCCTCAGTCAAGCAGCATTCCATTCATTGAAATATCAGCACATTGAGATGGAAAAGGTTGCCAAAGCTATCTTTTGCTATGCCAAATATTTGGCATATACATCAACACCCGCCCCCCTTTCTGTACCCATGGCAGACATTGCTAATCCATCACAGCACTTTGTCCACTGGAGTCCAAACATGGACAAAGAATCTTTTTCAACACATCTCTAGGAGCCTCATCAGCTAACTGAAGTTGACACATGAACTAAAACTTAATCGCCTTCCCAAACCAATCTAACCTCTTAACCAATACATATTATTGGTTAAACAACATTATCATCTATTTTAATATATATTTAATGTTGTGGAGCTTCCTCATAAGGGAGGACAAGAGAGAAAAGTAAAATAGACACTAACATTTAGTTAGCATGTATTATTAATATTCCAGGCTTTCATAATCCATTGTCCCATTCGCTGTTTCCAGCAACCCTAGGGAGATCTCTCTTTTACAGGTGAAGAAGCCATAGTTCAGAAAAGTTACAGGACTTTGTCCAAGGCAGGTAAAGAGAACTTAATCTCTCATCTTCCTGACTCTAAAAGCTGTGTTCTTTTCTCTCCCATCGCAGTGCCTCTTTATGGCTTTTCAAAGGCTTTTCAGGACTGCATCTTTGGCATTGGGTGACTGCTAACTGCTTAAAAAGCCACATGTCACAGAGCCATTTTCAGAAAATCTCTAGAGTTATGGGTCTATCTAACCTGTCCTACCTAGATAAATCTGTTTAGTGTTTTAAGCTTGGCAGAAGAGCTCAAGAACCCATTTTCTAATACTTGTGAAAGAGCTGACTAGATTTCTTACAATTCTGGATGAAGGCCAAAACAGAGGAGGCCTTTCGTTCCATTGGGGAATGAAGTAAAATCTATTTTTGAAACATTTTTCAGAATAATTCAGGAACCTATATTGATGCCACTTGGTCAGACCACTTTTTATTTTCTTTTCTGTCTAGGCAAGAAATAGACGAGGAAAAGCAAGTGCTCTGCAGAATTTTTATTTCAAAAATTAAAACCAGACCATACCAGGGCAGTTTTGTGGTCTGAATGTATCAATGGATCTAGTCATATTCCATCTGAGCTTTTCTTAGGTATACCAAACCACTAATATGAATCTCAGTATTGTGTCTGGATGGAATATTTTATGGATTAAGATTTGTGGGCTTAATTTGGTTGGTGGTAATGAAACTTCTTTTGGGGAGGTGGGAAAGAGGAAGCCACAATTCACTGCCAATGCATAACCCAAACAACTGAGAAAGAAACACTCATTATTTGGGGGGTTTTGTACTTAGTATTGACCATTGGACTTGGGTCTAAAATAAATCCAAAATTAGGTTGGGCAGAATTATTGCCGAATTAGCAATGGACTGTAGGTAGTTAGACCCAAAGAGATGCTAGAATTGGAGACATACATACTTGCTTATTTTACAGAGGAATAGATGTGACTTGCCCAAGGTCACCTGAATAATTGTCAGAACCATAACTCAGAGCTCAAGAACCCTTGGGATGTTGACTAGAATTTCATGGTAAGGAGCCTGGTCTGTCTTGGCTACTTTCATAACCCCTATGTTTAGTGTGGTGTCTGGCATATAGCACATAGTCACCATATCACCAAAGGAGTAAAAAGGAACTAATCCTAAACCCTGAGTGGTCAGTTGATTGGAACATCATCCCATAAACCAAACTGAAATGTTGCAGGTTCAATCCTCAGTCAAGCCCCATACCTAAATTGCAAGTTCAATCCCCATTCAGAGAGCATACAGGAGGCAACCAATTGATGTTCCTCTCTCATACCAATGTTCCTTTATCTATCTATCTATCTATCTATCTATCTATCTATCTACCTACCTACCTATCTATCTATCTCTCCCTTTCTCCCTCCTTCCCTCCCTCCCATCCTCTTTTTCTAAGAGCAATGAAAAAAAGGTCCTTGGGTAAGGATTTAAAAAATGAACTAATTCCAGGAGTGTGGCTGTGATGAATTCCTTGATGTATCTTGCTTTAAAAGAAATCACAGAAGAACTAATTATTATTAAGGTCAACAGGAAACTAAGAATATGTATTCATTCATTACTTTTACAAATATGATCAGCTGCTATATATGAGTTCAAATCAAGAAATATGTTCAGCTTTATTCAATATTAATGTATTGTGGATTTACTATGTTCTAGACACAGGCTTGATATTGGGTATTGAGAGATAAATGACTCAAATACAGTTCGTGCCTTTGTAGAGTTTACAATCTACAAATAGTCTAACTGTATGTACCCCAACTATATAAGGACTAACTGTACACGCACTAACTGCTTAGAGTCTAACATAAATACAAGACACAATTTGCCTCTTGCTCTAAAAGAGGAAGATAAACATCCATAATAAAGCCACCCCAAATCATTTTTGGAATAGCATATGCTAGAAATACAAGATCAAATAATCAGAGACTTCAAAAGAGGAACCTGAAGAAAAGTTCTAAGATTTTTTTAGCTTTATTTTGAAGGACAGATAGATCTGTCCACTGAGAGATAGCAAAAAGGGCTTCTTAGAAGTCTTCTAGGCAACTGGAACCCTTTCCCAGTAACTGAAATGTAACAGTGTGTCTAAGGCATTGGACAGCGTGCTTTCTCTCTATAGCACCCATAGGATACAGACACCTTAAGGCCCTAATTGCAGGTAATGTTGTATTCTCTGTTGAGCCAGGTGATTGGAAGTTATATAGACAGAGCTTGGGTCTGGTCTTGAACAATAACTCCTTTCCTTGGCCCTCCATCACTGAAAGCTCTATAACATGATGGTTCGGAGCACTTATTTTGGACTCAGATGGACCTGCATTTAAATCTCAACTCCGTATTTAATAGATATCTGAACTTGCACAAGGTATTTAATTATTCTATGTCCCAGTTTTCTCATCTGTAGAATTAGAATAAAGATAACTGTCTTATATCATTTTGTGAAAATCTGAAATTGAACATTTATAGTGTATAGCATAGGCTCTGGTCATTCAGACCAGCACTGAGTGTTGCTCAAACTTGCTTCTGTATGTTCTAGTTCCTGAGATTTCTGGAATCAGACAACAGGTCCTCACTGGCCTCATCTCTCCAGCACCCAGTATATTGCACAGCACATAGTAACTAAACAGCAAGTAGCTCTTGAAAGAATCTTAACATTTTAACTCTTGTTGCTGGCTTCAGAGCATGTACCATGTTCTCAATCTGCAGTGACCCTTAAGAATATCACAAATATTAAATCCAAAATATGTGGACTTCCAAACAATTTGATTTTGTGAGCTTTCAGGAAAAAAAAAACTAAGTTTTATGCTTACAGGGAGCATGCCAATCTTTATTGTTGTGTCCCTCATACCTAACGTGGGGTTTGGCACATGGCAAGCATTCAATAAATATGCACTGAAATGATGGATAGTTAGGTAGATAAACAGATGGAGGGATGGGTGACAGATGGAACGTTGAAGAAATGTTACAGGACCAAGAAATATGGAAATCCCTTTGACACAGATGTTCTCCGAAATCCCACTGCTCATATTTCTCTCTGGAGACCCTTAAATTGACCTCAGACTAAGAATTATTAGAAGCCTTTCACATGCACTTAATTTTGAAGCTTTCTCACTGGCGTGGGAAAAGAGATAAACTTCAATCAAATTTCTTGATTGAGAGGCAGGGTCTATGGGTTTAATATCAGCTTTACCACTGATGCGCTGGTGGCCCTTTCTGGGTGTTTCACTTCTGCTGTTGCACAGCGTGTACTCTCTGCTGAACTGGGTGTGGCTGCCTGGAGTGATGTATTCGTACCACTTCTAAAGTGGGGCTCCACAGAAGCATGTGGGCATGGATTAGAAACACCTGCCACATGCCCTGGAAGCATGGGTGGGGGTGCCCCAGATCTGCCATTTCTGGGGTCAGTGACCTTCTACAGTTGCTTCTAAGCCCTGCTCCAGTCTGATTTTGATTCTACTGTATGATCTGATGTCTGTCTGTGTCTGTGGAAAGTGCTGAAAATCTGAGCCAGACGTTTCCCGTCAGGAGCAATGTCTTGAAAGATTAAACCACAGGCAGCCTGTTCTGGAGAGAGCCCTGGCCAAGTGGCACGGACAGCCATCCCAGGGGCAGCGCTGCTGCTTGGCCCGGGTCTAACCTCCCAGAAAAGAGCTCCACCCCAGGCTTGTGGGCTGGATTTTCTTGCTACTAAATTAGAATCGATAGGCTAGAGGAAACTAGGACTGAGTCCTTCCTCTCCTAAGGACTTCAGGGTATCCCTGGTCTTTAGGGCTTCCCCAAGGTTGTCTCAGGAATTCCTCATCCTTCAGAGACTAGCCTTCACTGTCTTCTCCAAACAAAAGGCACAGCTCCTCACACAGTAACAGTACACACCAGTTACTGAGTTCTCCCTCCGATTAGGCAGTCCTAAATATTTCCATGGATAATCTCATTGTCTCTCACTTGCAGTTGAAAGAGCTTTATTGTGGGGTTGATGTTAGTGTTGCTATTTTACAAATATAAAATATTGAGGCTCAGGGAGGCAATGTTACGCAGCCTCTAGACTGAGCCATATGAAGTTGCCCCTATCCAACCTTTTTGACCTACAAAAAGGGCAGTTCAACTAATAGCAAGTGGCAGAACCAGGATCTGATAGTGTTTGACTGACTCTAGGGCAGATATTCTGAAACACTGCATAGAATATTCTTGGATATTTTCCAGTGTGGCATTTATCATTCTTCCCTGTAAATATCTGTTCACATGTCTGTTTCTTTTACTGGACTCACTGAGAACAAATATACCTCAGAGCCTGGTCTGAGCACTCATTCAACTGATTTCCGTTGAATGCAAGAATAAATGATTTTTAAAATAAATTCATTGTCAGGTCTCTGAAAAGACTGTTGGCTCCACTAGCATCCTAACTGGGCACCCATTAAACCACCATGGTACATCAATGGATAAATGATTTTCAGTGCTGGGATTCAAACACCTAGGGCTTGGAAGGGTTTTGTTTGGCATTCAGAGTTTTCTCAATTCTTTTGAGATACAGATTGTGCTGGACTCAGTCAACTATAAAGATCAGATGTCCTTGGAAAAAAATCCACACTTAAAGCTCTTTCCTGGCTCCTCTCCCTTCCTGACACATTCCAAGGAGGAATTTATGAATGTTGGGAAGGACAGAGGGTGAGCGATTCCTAGAACCTTTAAGAATGCCCATGTGAGCAGCTCCATGCTTAACTGGCTGTGCATAAAGAAATCCTCTTCGTGTGAACTGTCTCACACATTGCCAAAATGATTTGGAAAGAAATTAATTGGAATTGCTAAACAGTGAGAATCTTCCTTGTTCCCCCAGACCAAGGATATTTTATGTGCCCAAATCAACAAGATAAATATACTTTTTGAACTATTAAAAATGAAGTTACCAGTAACTAATTCTGAAATATGATTCTAGCCTGTTGGAAGTTTTATCTTTATCTAAAAATGAAATTGTTTATTCTCCAGCTATGACTAAGAAAACAATCCAAAGATTGTTGACTCCTTCAGCCAGCAATGGTCTTTGTCCTGTGGTGAGGCGCCCATAAATAACCCTTAGTTTATTCTATGCTGCTTCTAAAAAATTAGCTACCAAAACAGATCTACTGGGCAGGGGCGGGGAGTGGGCGGCATTGATAACAATCCAAAAGACATCTTAGAATATAAAAGTATTAACCAAAAAGCCCCTGGGACATGGTTGCCATGCTACTGACTATGGTCTCCCTGTTGAATGAAGTAACTCAGCGTAATGTTCTGAATAAAAATCTATAATGCCCAAATCTGGAGAATTGGCCTATATTGGCAGCATCTAATACTAAAGAACTAATTTTTATCTTTCATCAGTAGTGAAGTCCTAATACTTCACTACCCTCTATATACACTCCCCCCCACACACACAAAAAGCCTTTAGGACCATTGATGTTATACAGCTAGTTGTCTAGGACGGGGGTGGTTTATAGAAAATAAGCACTGTAAGTGTGCCAGGTATTTGGAAACCAAAGGACTAAATACAGAAGTCTATATTTTTTTTCAGCAGATGACACTGTGAGCAGTTAGGCATGTAGCCTTAGAGAAACAGCAGTGCTCACAGGCTCAGCACCAGCTCCTCGCATTGACCCTTCATGGCCTCCTCACTATGGCTCTCCTGACTCGTGTGCCCTCTGCCTTCTGCTCCCCTCAATGTATTTTACACCTGAGTAGTATTCAATAGGGCCATCTGACCTTTGCCTATGTCAGACAGCCACAAAGAGAAGCTGTTGTCAATATTGCCATCCTCTTTCCATGTATTTCAACTCCATCGTCTTTACTCTTGCTGTTCCCTCTTACTAGACTTCCGTAGGCTTCTAATTACACCCCCTACTACAGTTGTATCTGTTTTAGAATCTCACCCATCCTGAAGGTCCATCTCTTTCAAGGTGTCTTTCTCGAGCATCTCAAAAGAAAGTAGCCTCCCTGCACTTTGAACTTTAATAGGCTTAGGTCGGTCAGTCCCTTTTGTTACCTATTATGTTACCATTGTAGTCATGATGTAGCTCCCTGATTATTCCATCCCTTCCATATGCAAAGTTTCCTTTTTCATCTATTCTCTAATTGACCAGTGTTGTTATTATTGCTTTTATTATCACTAGCTACCATATATTAAGCAGTTTTTGCATATCAGGCACTGTGTTAGTAGGTTAATATACATCTTCTCATTTTATCCCGTCCTCCCACAAAACTAGGAACTAGACATATGAGGTCTGTCTGGAAAAAGTCCAGCCATTGTTAATATAACAATAACAGTTTGTGTGACATCGATGTAACCTGGCAGCCAAGGAGAGTGGCCTGGATGCATATGTGTGAACAACAGCGACTTCACTGTACTAGTCAGTGGGGGTGGTAGATGCTGTTGAGTGAGCATGTGTACTGTGTGGCCATTGCATTCAAAATGACTGAGAATAGAACAATGAATCTGCATCAAATTTTGTGGTAGGCTTGAATATTCCTCCATGTTCAACTACTTGGATAGTTCAGAGGGCTTTCAGGGACAATGCAATGAGAGCAGCAAAATGAACATGTGGCACAAATGTCTCAAAGATGGTTAAGAGCCTGTTGGAAGTGATCCATGTTCTGGAAGGCCTGCAACAAGTAGAACACCTAAGAAGGCTGAATGTGTATGGGCTGCAATCAACAAAATAGGCGACTGATGGTTCGAAAACTAGAAGCTAATCTAGGGATTCAAAAAACTACTGTATCTGAGATTTTGACACAGGATCTTGACATAAAATGTGTGCAGGCAAAATTTGTTACACAGCTTCTGCTACCAGAGCAGAAGAAACATCCTGTTGCCATTGCTGACGACTCGATTCAATGCATCACATCTCATGCAGAGTTTTTTGGTGAAACATCAAATCACCCAGGTGACTCAGTTCCCCTACAGCCCAGATTTGGCACCCTGTGACTTCTGGCTTCTCCAAAAACTAAAATCACCTTTGAAAAGGAAGAGATTTCAGACCATCGATGAGATTCAGGAAAATATGATGGGGCAGCTGGTGGTAATTCTGACAAAGAGTTTTGCGAAGTGTTTTGAACAGTGGAAGAGACACTGGGAGAACTGTGTGAGGTCCCGAGGTGCCGACTTTGAAAAGGACTGAAGCATCATTGTCCTATGTACAATGTTTCTTGTCTCTTGTGTCTTCTTCAATAAATGTCTCTGTTTTTCACAGTACATGACTGGATACTTTCTGGACAGACCTCATATGTATAACCATGTATGAGATGAGGCAAGCGAGACTCAGAGGGGCAAAGAGAATGTCCACAGGTAGCAGCTACTAAATGGAAGAGCTGGATTCTAACACATGTCTATTTCTTCCACATCCAGCTGCTCATCCTCAAAATTGTTTAGACGTCTATAGGACTGAGTTCCTTTAAAAACTCTGGTGACAGTGACCAGAGGAGAGAGGGGAGGGGATTATAGGGGAAAACGGTGAACAGTTTACAGGAACTATTATAAAGTTCCTGTAAAGGGGGGGACTAGGGTGGTGGGGAGGGGTGGGGGGAAAAGACAGAAAACTGTACATGAACAACAATTTTAAAATGTTTAAAAAACAATAAAATTTTTTTAAAATAAATAAAAATAAAAATGAAAACTCTGGAGCAAAGGCATGCAGGGTCAACAGGAAGAAGAGTCACGAGTTATCTTTCATCAGCTCTTCAGGTCCCAGGAGAAAGGAAAGGCAGAGCAGGGCCAGATGTTAGGTGCAGCCAAAGGGGTTTCTAGAGCAGCTCATTTGGGGTTTGATTGAGATGAATCTCCTGAAGATCTAAAGGCTTTAAGGTATAGAGAGAGAAAAAAAAGAGAAAAACTTTTCCACCCCTAGGGCAGGATGTGGGAAAAGGATGCTGACCTGGGGCAAGGTGGAGTTCCTTCAGATTTGAGTACAACAGCCATAAAGACTATTTCCCACTTGTACCTGGGTATGTTTGAACATGTCAGTTGTGGAAATTACAGTGCATATACGTACTTGCTTGTGGGTAGGTGAGTTGCTGGAAAGGACTTCCTAGTCTCCTGGCTCCTCTCTCTGAGGTACTCACCCATTTTCATTAGACAATAATGTTGTAACTTTCTTAGAGACTCACTTTGACCTCTCTGAGCCTCAGTTTCCTCATTTGTACCACGGGCTTAGCGTGACCCAGCAGCTCTCTAAGCCCGTAGTGCTCAACAGAACTTCTGCAACGATGAAAGTGTTTTTTGCCTGCACTGTCTGATATCATAGACACTAGCCATGTCCCTATTAAGTACTTGAAATGGGTAGTACTTGGGTAGTACACTTGAGGATGGAAATTTTAATTGTATTTAATTTTAATTCATTATAATTTTAATAACCACTTGTGCCTGGTGGCTAACCATATTGGACAGCACAGCTCTAGGGCAAAAAAATTCAAAGTTTTTCTCCCTCTTCTTAAGCCCTCTCTCATGGGGAAATTTTTATGGTAATTTTTTCCCTCCAGGTTAATCATGTTTTGAGTAGTTCATAGGAAAGGATACACCTAAAGAGTTTCACAGAAACAATTCACAGCAGTTAATTTGGCTCTAAAAAAATTCTTTTGATAAAGATAGAAAGCGCAGTCTGGTCCACACGTTTATTTTTCTGCATTCAGCAGCAATATGCTGAGACAGGATACAGATGAAGGCAACACACATGGCTTAGAAATAGATACTTTGTCCTGGATATGCGACCCCAACGATCAATGTATTGAGCCCGTCCAAAAGCTGTATCTATTCCTACTGCCTTCCTTTGCAAACATTGATTCATCTGATCCTTTAATCTGTAATCTCACTATAAAGGACAGGTATATAGGTAAATAGAGAGAGAAGAAGGAGGGGGGGAAGAGGAAGAGGATGGGGGTGGGGAAGGGAGGGGAAGGGAAGGGAAGGGAGAGGAGAGGAGAGGAAGGGAAGAGAGAATCTCCCAGGGTATATTTACTGGGAATTCTGAGAGAGAGAAGTCTCTGCTTCACTACATAACTTTTACCCTTGCTTAAAAAAACAAACAAACAACAACAACAAAAAAAAACAGATCTGAATAAGCCAAAGAAGTTTCAAGAGTTAGAAGAAAGAAAATCCTGGAAAATGTATTAAGGTCCATATTTCTTACTACAAATCTTCTCTTTATTGAGCTCTTGCTGCTGCCGAAAGACTGCACCATTCCCATTACACCTTATCTACTACGTACTTTTCGCAACGGTCCTGAGAGGTGCAGATACTGCCTCACTCAAGGAAGAGGAAGTGCTTGAACAGTAACTCAAAACCGAGTTTGTTTGCAAAACCTGTGCTCTTCAACCAACGTGTCTCTTGGCTGCTATTCTAGCACCTTGGAGCTTGCTACACTCTCAGGGAAGCCCTTTCAACTGGATAATTCTAACTAGAAAAATATTTCTCCTGCTGTGCTGAAATTTGTCTCGTCGTAACTAACGCTCTGCTGCACTCTCAACATGCACACACATTGCTGCTCGTTCTGTCCTTTGGGGCCACAGGGACAAGCCCACTCCTGCTTCTGCAGGATTTAGGCATGGTAACCCTGTCCCTCTCAATCTTGGCTTTTTCAACTGCAGGATGAACACACAGGTCCACAATCCTTCCTCCTACAAGATATTTTCTAGACTTCCCATTGCCTGATCATTTGGCATAAAGATAAGAATCTTCTGTGCTTTTTAAAGAGCCTCTGTAGAATTCAAGCTGTTCATTCTGAAATTTTAAATGCCTTACTGCGAGAACATGATCCTTCATGTCTGACCTAAATATCACAAAGTGCAATCTACAGCAATTTCCCTACATCTGTCTTCAAAGGGGTCGTTAATCAGCCACTTGTCTGCATATGGCATTTTTAAAGGTTACTATCTGTACCCTATCTTTTGCCTCTCTGGCGTAAATGTGTCCAGTTCCAGGACATTTATCTTCATGAGATTTATGTCATCACCCTTTAGTGATTTCTGCAGTTCCTTTGTTCTGGATGCAAGTTGCTGTGGAGTTTCGGACAGATTCAATGAGGAGGTCGGTCTTAAGCAAAAGGAGGCCCTGGGCCTAGGTGTAGGCCAGGTTTTGTTCCTAGCAGTGCAACAAAATTGCAGCTACATTTTAACGTGTGTCTACTATGGTCCTCACATGCTGCGCTAATCTGTAATTCCCTCGTGAAGAATTGTGACCCCTACTTTCCAAAGGAAGTCACGGTTTAGAGGGGATAAATAGCTTGCCCCCAGTGACAGCGCTAGTGAGTGGCATTTAAACCCAGTTTTGTCAAATTCCAAAGCTGAGGCATTTTCTACCACGCTGAAGATATAATGGGTCTTTCCCAAAGTACAAAAACATAGCTCAGCCCACCATGAGTCAATGGGAAATACACAGCCCTCAGGAATCCCATTTCCTTCCTCCAGACAATGTAGCATTTGGCTGTGCCGATGCACATCTCTGACATGCACGGTGAAAAATCTTCATTCAGCCCATGCTCTGATCATTATTACTCTAGGCTCATTGCCTTAGAGTCCCAACCAGCAACTCTAATGGCTTTTTAAATGGAAATTTAAGTCATTTAGCAACACACAAAAGTGTTGGCTGAAAGTCCAAAAGCATTTCAAACTGGCCCATGGTTCTTTCTCATTTAAAGAAAAAAAAAAGCTAAGAGTTGATGGGAAGAGGGTGGAAAGAAAGGAAGGGCTTTGTGGAAGGCAGAGACAGCTAAAGCAGTTGCAATAGAGTAGGCAATCAACCAATATTTGTCCACTAAACAAGTAAGATGGACCATGATGGTCTGGGAGAAGAAACATTACTGAGTTCTCCTCTTCATAATAATTTTTATTCACTGGGCTTGCCTATGTCACAGATCCACCAATTCTTAGTTGAAAAACTATGGTAATTTGAATGAAAAAGCATACTCGGAAGTTTTTTGTTTCTTTTTTGCCCATGTTTTATTCTGTTATTGTTTCTGTTCTAAGCAGGGAGTAGAGGCCCTAAGTAGATGTTATATGATAGTTGGTGAAGTACCAAATATGAATATAATTAGGATGTAGTATGGACAGGAAGTTCCTGATTCTATGCACAGCCAGTGCTTTCTAAGTCCCCAGTTCCCTGCTCAGACCTACAGAAATGCTTTTGATTCTATTTCCTCTTTCACCAGCCTTGTCTGGGTTTTGCTGTGACTCTCTGTCATCATGGAAGAGATGACCATTTGGGATCATGTCGATACATTTTACCATTAGGATGCATTTTATCATTGGGAAAAACAAAAGTTGTGAAACCTTTTGTAGGATTAGTAATCCAAATACCATATCTAATTGGCATAAAAAAGTAACTTAGAGTGTTAAAGTCTAATAATAGACATGGGCAAAGGGAAATGTCAACTTGTGAAAAAACAAATAGCCTTCAGTCATTTTCTTGAACTACACCCAGCTCTATTTCCTAGTAAAAGAGGACTATATATGACATCATACCATGTATAGATCATTCCCATATGCATCCAACGCATATTTTAATGAATATTATAACCACCTGAAGTTTAACCTTGTCTTCCTATTTTTGCTCAATAACTTTTCAGCCTCCTTTGACAATCCCCCTGTCCTCTGTTGCCTGATTGCCCCCACCGGTGAAGAGCCATAACACACATGATGAGTAAGGCAACTCAGCAGAGTAAGAACTGCCTCACATGAGCAGGTCTCCTCCGACCTCCCTTTGTATCTGACCCCCTTACTCTTTTAGAGACTCTGGCCTATCAGCACTACAGTGACTACTGAATGAATGCCAAGAGAGCTTCAGATAGAGGAGACACAAAGTAAAAACTCACTTACAATTGCAGATAGTCAATAGAGTCAATTAGCAGAAAATATTACTAAGCTTGTTGCTTTTCTTTATTTACTTGTAGGAGAGAATTCCTCAAGAAGATCAGGAACAGCTGATTTAGACTCAACTCTCTGCTTCCAAGTCCCCATCTCTGCCTGAGAGTGAGACACCTTAGGACCCTAGAACCCGAGCAACATCCAGCCAAACCCACCTCCACCATGGGGGCTGTGACTCGGCTCTTGGCGGGCATCTGCCTAGCTTTCCTTGCCCTCATGGCCGATGGAGGGGTCCTCAAGAGAGTCATCCGGCACAAGCGACAGAGTGGGGTGAACATCACTCTGCCGGAGGAAAACCAGCCTGTGGTGTTTAACCACATCTACAACATCAAGCTGCCTGTGGGGGCCCAGTGCTCTGTGGATCTAGAATCAGCCAGTGGCGAGAAAGAGCTGGCCCCACCGTCAGAGCCCAGGGAAAGCTTCCAGGAGCACACGCTGGACAGGGAAAACCAGATCGTCTTCACCCACCGCATCAACATCCCCCGCCGGGCCTGTGGGTGTGCTGCTGCCCCTGACATCAAGGAGCTCCTGAGCAGACTGGAGGAGCTGGAGAACCTGGTGTCTTCCCTGCGGGAGCAGTGCACCCTGGGAGCAGGCTGCTGTCTCCAGCCCGCCGAAGGTACAAGCTAGGGATGGGCCCAGCCCCTCGCTGCACAATGGGCGAAAGGATGAGCGTGGCAGGATCCACATTAGCCGTTGTTTCCACAGTGGGTTCCTGAGCACACTAGCCCCACAAAGTGTTCATTACAAAGAGATGTTCTGGGCAAATAAAGTAGAGAATGTAACCATCTGTATTCTACTCTTGGTGACAAATGTTTCTCAGAGGAATTTGCAGGCCTCTGAAGTCTTGCTTCAAAAATCCTATTTTACTTTAATTACTAGTTTCTAAAACTTATTGGACCATGAAATGTATACAGTCTGTACCTCAAAACTTATATACACATTAGGAAATTCCTGAGCCAAAGGCCATACTCCGAAAGGTACTGAAATGGCCTCATTACCCCGCCGTACGAATAGGAAACTAAGACCCAGAAGGAGGGTGGGATCCTCAAGGGTCTGACATAAGCGGCCAAGTTAGGACTTCGACCACAGTGTTTCACACCCTGATGCTGCTACACATGCGCGATGCTTCCCACGGCAGCACAAAGCCTGGGAGTTTGAGTAAATGTCCTAGCTGAGTGGCAACAATGAGGATGGTCACCACTGTGGCTGAGCCCCTTTTATGGACACGGCACTGTATTTCATTACCTGACTTAATCCTCCCACCAACCCTCTAAGATGAGTTGGAATAGTCCCATTCTGCAGATGTAAGAACTGAGACACAGAGCAGTTGTCCAGCTGACCCCAAGGGTGATAAGAGACTGGAACTTGGAACACACCTGTGTGCCAGCCCAGCTCCCAGTTTTCCAATACTACCTGTCTGTATTCCTCATAAAGAAGTGTTGCCACTTTGGAATCGTCCTCATCTCCATCCCCTGAAGTTGCTAAAACTGCAGGAGCTTCAAGAGCTTTAAATCAGAGATGAAAATCTCTATTTATACCACTCAGAAAAAAATCACCATAAATTACCAGAACAAATTATTTTAAGAGTAGACCTAATCACTGTAAGTGGAGAATACTAAAGACATGCTCTGGGATTCTAAGGCAAAAAACATTTTTTCTTTATGCACAAATTAGGTTGTCTTCTACCTCTCAACTCCCTGGCAAAATAGATGAGAGTTTACAATAGAATGAATTCTTTAAAAGTGGGTGGAAATAATTGCCTAGAGAATTGCTGTTCAATGGAAATATAACGTGAGCCATCTATGTAACTATAGATTTTCCAGTAGCCAAGTTAAAAAAAATGAAAAGAAACAGATAAGGATAACTTGAAGCATCTATTTTATTTCACTCAACGGAGCTAAAATATCCACGTTTCAGCCTGTAATCCATATAAAAACGATTAAAGGACATGTAACATTCTTCTACGCTAAGCCTTTGGAATTGGAACATGTCAGACACTTCAAGCACATCTCAGTGCAGATCAGCCAGAGTTCAATTGCGCCACACGGGTCCCACGGCTACCATACTACACAGCACAGGTGTAGGTTCTCACTTTTCAAATAAACTTTTTCAAAAAAATTCCCTCCCTGCCTGCTGTCAGAACGGGGATAAAACATATTAATGCAACTGTATTTATGTGCAGAGAAAATGGAGTGAGTTTTATTGCTCCTCCTTGGGTTCCTCAGAGATCACGCCAGTGACTCCTGCGAGTGGAGCTGAAATAGTATACAGACTTTAAAGAGCTGAAGGCATGTCAGCGCCGACCACTCCTCAGACTCCCCACTACAGCCTCTAGGAAAGAGAGGGGGAAAAGATAGAGCCTCGTGAGTTTTGTGGGGGCGGAGCCAAATTGCAAGTTGCGCTGACAGAATTAGAAAGCCACGACTTAACTGTCTCATTTCAGTCACGGAAAATTAGAAAGTTTTGGTCACGTGACCCATATGAGAATGTGAGTCAACCCCAAAAAACCATACAGAGAACATCATGATGAGCACAACAGTCAGCTCCTGATGTCCCCGTCTAACCTCGATAGACCCAGGGAAGTGCTCTTTGGGTCCCACCAGATCGATGAGGAAACTGAGCTCCAGAAAGAGCCTACAGCCCCTCCCAAAAGCAGCGCAGAGGTTCAGTCAAAGAATCAGAACTGGGTTCAGTTCGACAATGATCTCTTGGACGTCTCCTATATGCCTGACCTTGGCCGGACACCAAGGTAGCAACAGAGCCCTACGTAACGTATTCCACAAGGCGGCGATCCATAACTGCCTGCAGATGTGCAACTATGTGAAAATGTGATGAAAACTATGGATTTCTGTCCATTTCCAGGGGTGGAAACAGACAAACACACACATACCTACAAACTTAAGCTCACACTGTCTTTGCATGTAAGTCTACAAATTTCAGAGAGTTCAAGTTAAGAATTCCTACCATCTGATTTCACACACTAAGCTTCTAGTTTTCAAGCCCGATGGGGCCCAAGGGTGCAACCATGCTCTGGCTGAATTTGATTCTGGGTTTCGCAGGTAGGAACCGAGAAATTGAGCTGAGAGCCTCTGTTCTCTTCTCTGCAGGTCGCCTGGACACCCGGCCCTTCTGCAGTGGCCACGGGAACTTCAGCACCGAAGGATGTGGCTGTGTTTGTGAACCTGGCTGGAAAGGCCCCAACTGCTCTGAGCCCGAATGTCCAGGCAACTGCCACCTGCAAGGCCAATGCCTTGACGGGCAGTGCATCTGCGACGAGGGCTTCACCGGAGAAGACTGCAGCCAGCTGGCCTGCCCCAGTGACTGCAATGACCAGGGCAAGTGCACAGATGGGGTCTGCATCTGTTTCGAAGGCTACACCGGCGCTGACTGCAGCCGGGAGGTTTGCCCGGTGCCCTGCAGCAAGGAGCACGGCAGGTGTGTGGACGGCCGGTGTGTGTGCCAGGACGGCTTTGCCGGCGATGACTGCAACGAGCCCCTGTGCCTCAACAACTGCTACAACCGTGGGCGCTGCGTGGAGAACGAGTGTGTGTGTGACGAGGGCTTCACTGGTGAGGACTGCAGTGAGCTGATCTGCCCCAATGACTGTTTCGACCGAGGCCGCTGTGTCAACGGCACCTGCTACTGCGAAGAAGGCTTCGCTGGGGAGGACTGCGGCCAGCTCACCTGCCCGCAGGCCTGCCACGGCCAGGGCCGGTGCGAGGCAGGGCAGTGCGTGTGCCACGAGGGCTTTGCCGGCGTGGACTGCAGCGAGAAGAGGTGTCCTGCTGACTGTCACCACCATGGCCGCTGCACCAACGGGCAGTGTGAGTGTGATGACGGCTTCACGGGAGCTGACTGCAGTGAGCTCCGATGCCCCAACGGCTGTAGCGGCCACGGCCACTGTGTCAATGGGCAGTGTGTGTGTGACGAGGGCTACACTGGGGAGGACTGTGGCCAGCTGCGGTGCCCCAACGACTGCAACAGCCGGGGCCGCTGCATCGAGGGGAAGTGCGTGTGCGAACAAGGCTTCCAGGGCTACGACTGCAGTGAAATGAGCTGTCCCAACGACTGTCACCAGCATGGCCGCTGCGTGAATGGCATGTGTGTCTGTGACGACGGCTACACGGGCGAGGACTGCCGGGATCTGCGGTGCCCCAAGGACTGCAGCCACCGGGGCCGCTGTGTGGAGGGGCAGTGCGTGTGTGAGGACGGCTTCACCGGCCGCGACTGTGCGGAACTCTCCTGTCCCAGCGACTGCCACGGCCAAGGCCGCTGCGTGAACGGGCAGTGTGTCTGCCACGAGGGCTTCATGGGCAAAGACTGCAAGGAGCGAAAGTGTCCCAGCGACTGCCATGGCCGGGGCCACTGCGTGGACGGCCAGTGTGTCTGCCACGAGGGCTTCACCGGCCCTGACTGTGGGCAGCGCTCCTGCCCCAGTGACTGCAGTAACTTGGGACAGTGCGTGGCAGGCCGCTGCATCTGCAACGAAGGCTACACCGGGGAAGACTGCTCGGAGGGTGAGTACCAGGGCTCACACTAGCAAGATAAGGCCACAACGCCGGGTATGTGTTGGAGAACTAAGTGTTATCTTAAAACACACGCACACAAACTCTTTGAAGGGGCTCTGGTTATTCAACTCTTACAGGGCTACCTATTTGAGTCTAAGAGGCTCAGAGAGGTCATGGAATTGTCCCAAGGACACACAGCAAATACATCGCAGAGCTGACATTTGAGTCTGCCTAATTCATCCGCACTGAGTTTGACAGTGCTAGTAGCCAGTATGAAGTAGATGAAATGACAACCTCCCTCTTGCTAAGCATCAACCTCCTTTCCTACTTCCCACTGACATTGAACTAGATCCCTCTATTTGGCTGGAAGTAAAAATTCAGCTAAATTAAATGGGCAGTGAGATTACATAAAACAAATTGTTTTACATGCACGCTCAGCTAAAGACTGAATGCTGACCACTTATGAAGCAGGCCTGTCTCTTAATTCATCTTTTCTGTGCTGTCTTTGATCCCAAGGAAGGTGAGCTCCTTAAAGGAGAACTACCCCTGCAGTTAGCACAGGCATGGTCTGCAGTAACTGCGCAGTAAACATTGCTTGAGTGACATGTTCATGCTTAATAAGGACCTTCTTTGTACTTCCCTCACCCACCCAAGTTATGATTGTCCTGATGGAGAATTGCTACCTTGATGAATACTAATGGTAGATAAGAATAAATATATGGCTCTGTGTTTATGTGGCCAAGGCAGAGAAGCCAGGTGGGAGGAACCCCAGGCTGGCAGGGAGATGTGAGTCCAAATTTGATGAGATGTGCTGAGCTGGGCAGGTCCCTCTACCTCAATCACATCTAGAAAGTGAAAAAGTTGGGCCAGGGGAGCCTAAAACACCCTCCCAGGCTTGAAGTGCAGAGCATGGAGCTAAGGTCAGGCTGCCCCTTCTTATGCAAATGGCCTGAATCTGAACCAGGGTCCAGGGGATGGAGAAGTCAGAGGAAACAGGTCCCAAAAAACCCTCGAGGCCACACAGCTGACCTGGAACTTCAGCCTCATGGCAGTGGATGGCCACCAAAGCTTTTAGAGATGGGTCACAGCAGTCATTCCTTCATGAGTTCTGCATTTTGGAAGATGGAAGCTAGATTTCAGGCCTCTGTGGACTGCCAGTGGAGGACAGAATTTATGGGGTACATTACTGACCTCAGCTGTCCTTTCTTATTCCCATCAGTGTCCCCTCCCAAAGACCTCATTGTGACTGAAGTGACAGAAGAGACTGTAAACGTGGCCTGGGAGAATGAGATGCGGGTCACAGAGTACCTGGTTATGTATACGCCCACCCACGTGGACGGCCTGGAAATGCAGTTCCGGGTCCCCGGGGACCAGACGTCCGCCACCATCCGGGAGTTGGAGCCTGGTGTCGAGTACTTTATCCGAGTGTTTGCCATCCTGGAGAACAAGAAGAGCATTCCCGTCAGCGCCAGGGTGGCCACTTGTGAGTGGGCAGAACCGCCCTTGGCGGCCTCCATTGCCCCCCTCGCCCAGTGCACAGCTGTTGCCATGAGTCATCACCTTGCCTTTGACCTCCAAACGCCACAGCTGTCCTTTCATAGTTACATCAGTTAAGGCCCTGGCATCCAGTGAAGCCCACTGAATGTTTTCTTAAAGAAACTCCTCATATGCTAACTCATTTAAGTCCCCATAACCCTGTAAAATAGGAGCTATTGTTAATCCATTTTACAGATGAGGAGACTGAGATTCTGTGATTATCTCATCCCAAATCACACAGTTAATAAGTGGCAGAGATGGGGTTTGAACCCTCACAGTCTGGTTGCAGATTTATGCTCCTAAATGCCTGATTCTACTACTATATTCCTATGCAGCTCACTGTCTATGTACATATTTTAACAGTGGAAACACAGGGTTCAAATTTTTCCTTTAAGAGTCCAACATCAGTATAATTTTCTTCATACCTGAAAAGCAAGTTGGGCTAGAAAGTGGTCTTTTTTTGTTTAATTGTAATAACATTGGCTGCCATGTTAAACTCATGCTCCACACCAGGGATATGCCCAGCAGTCTACGTGCAATATATCACTCATTCCCAGTACATTCCCAAGGAGCAGGCATGCTTACCTCCTTCTCTCAAGAAACTGAAGTTTGGGGAATTTTGTGCAATATGCCCAGGTACACAACATTTGTCATTGAAGAACTTAAATTCTAGCCCAAGTCTGTCTGATTCAAAAGCCAGGAGTTTATATTATGAATCCTCAGATATGTGTACATATTGGGTTTAACCATATGAAACTGCCAAAAATTAATCATATGGTTTGTCCTAATACTCCTTTCACACTGCCTCACAGTAGACAGCATCCCAGAAGAGCCCTTGAATAGACTCCAGCTCAGATGGTCAGCCCTTGACCGTGGCAAACACCAACCGCCTGGGGTTCAGTGGAGCAGGGCTGTGTCGCCTCTACCATGCACATTGCCATCCTTACCTCCTCTCTGTGCTTTCCCTGACAGACTTGCCTGCACCTGAAGGCCTCAAATTCAAGTCCATCAAGGAGACATCTGTGGAAGTGGAGTGGGACCCTCTGGACATTGCTTTTGAAACGTGGGAGATCATCTTCCGGAATATGGTAGGGAGCACAAAGCAGCAGGCATGCAAGAATCTAAAAGGTGGTCAAAGGCCACTGCAGACTCCTATACCAACTTTAGTTCCTCAGCTTTTGGTGAGGGGCAAGGCTGTAATTGGCCCTTGTGTGTTTGCATATACATTTTGAGTGACTTTAAAAAGTCAATACACATAACACTTAGGGCTGGGAGCCTAGACCAGGGGCATCAAACTCATTTTCCCTGGGGGCCATATCAGCCTCACGGTTGCCTCCAAAGGGCCGAATGTAACTTTAGGACTGTATAAATATAACTACTCCTTAACTAGGAGCATGAGCTCGGCACTGCCCGAGGTAGAAACTAGGTGCCGAGCCACATAAAACAAGGTGGAGGGCCGGATTTGGTCCACAGGCCTTGTGTTGACACCTATGGCCTAGACAAAGAGACGTTAATCTCTAGGTTTCAATTATTTCTCATAGTCTTGAAAATCTCTACTCAGAGGCAAAGAAGAGAGGAAATAGTCTCTGTCTCAAAATGCCTCTGGGCCTAAAGTACAAGTGAAGCAGGGTAGTAGGTTCCTGAGTTCAAGCCCAGGCTCTGCCACTAACTAGCTATGTGACTATGGGACAATCACCTGACTTCTGTGATGCTGGCTTATTCCGTCAGAAAAGAGAGTAAGCCCGTGGCTCCCGAACTGCTTTGGCTCTCACATTCTGTCACTCGACTTGAGTGTCAGAGGGGTGAGCCAGGAAGTTTATGAAGGAAACACACTTGAGAAATGTCTTTATCATTTCTGTATACTGAGCACCTACCAGACTGATATGTAAGTGCTTAGTGGATAGAAGAAAGAATAAAAGAGGATTGCATGAATGTGAAGTGAATAAATTGTATGAGTGAAGAGGCTGGAACCTTTCAGAGGTCTTACCAGGGGACCTCTACCTTTCAGAATAAAGAAGATGAGGAAGAGATCACCAAAAGTCTGAGAAGGCCAGAGACCACATACCGGCAAACAGGCCTGGCTCCTGGACAGGAATATGAGATATCGCTGCACATCGTGAAAAACAACACTCGGGGCCCAGGCCTAAGGAAGGTGACGACCACCCGTGAGTATCGCCTTTAATGTCACCGACACCATGACAAAGCTGACAGTAACTCATAGGATTTCTGGTTAATGACACGCCCTCTTCCTAGCGCTTGCATCAATTAGCTTTTGCTACGGAAAAACCAAGCCCAGATCTTAGTGGCTTAAAACAATAATTCTACCCATTGATGATTTGCGGTTGGGCTCAACTGGACAGGTTTTGTGTTCTTGACTGAGCTCACGTAGGCACCTGTGTGGGCTGAGGGCTGGTGGGTCCAGGACGGCTTCATCCAGGGTGATGCCTTTCTGCCCCTCTGGTTCCTCAGCCTCCAGGATGCTACCCCGGCCCTGCTCTTACAGTGGCTCACCAGGTTGAAAACTGGCATTCCTTCCATCAGAGCAAGTCTCAAGGCCAGTCCAGGTGTAAAGGGTAGGGAAACAGGTCCATCTCTTGAGGGGCGGAGCTTCCACCTGGTATTGCACAGCGGCCAGGATACAGGAAAACTGAGGCCACTGCAAACAATCTACCACATCATCTAATGTATTTAATATTCACACCAGACCTGTAAAAGAGGTAGGGCAAATATCAATGGTGTTATTTTTCAAGAGTGGAAGCTGAGACTTAGAGAAATTAAATCAATTTAATCAATACCACATGGTCAGTACTGTCAGGACCACCATTTTAAGCCAGGGTCTCATTTTACGACATGAACCCCATTACCAGCAGCATTGACTAGGCTCAGGTTTATGTAGAACATTGGACTCCATATCTTGAACAGGAATCTAAATAAAATGTCACTCAACCCTAACCATGTCAGAACTTCTTGGGGGCAGAATAGGAGTCAGCACTGCCAGACCATTTGATGAGGGAAAAAAATCCAAATTTGGAGTTGTTCTACCGGAAAGCAAAGTTTGAATAAATAAATGAATAAATAAAATTATTTTTTCATTGCCATTTGATAAATCCTGTTTATCTTTTTTAAAATAACATATGTGCCACCTGCTTAAAGAATCGACTCTTCTTGGCAGGGTGTTGTTGGAAAGTTAAATCTTTCCACCAGCAGACTGCTGTTGGCTAATACAAGAAAGAATCTCTTGCATTTAAATACTTGCATACTTCATCTAGCTCAGAGCCAATTCATGGAATTGTCTACCTTATAAACAAGTATTTCCATCATCCTGACAACGTCCCTCTGTGGTAGGTAGAAGGCAGGTACCAACAGGACAAAATCATTAGATCATCAGAAAGGCTTAAAAAAGATCGAGCAAATGCTTATTTGCTATAGAGAAGATACACTGAGGATACAAAAGACCTTTCTTTCCTCGGCCCTTTTCTTTGTAATCCAAACATGGGGATTGGCTGCTTTATTTTCATCTCACTGCAGGACAAACATCCAAACGTTTGATGTCCCATAATCACATAAATATCAACACCGAGAGGCAGATATTAACCTGTTCACCTTGCTGCTACCTGAACGATTTCTTCTGTTTAAAGAACCTGAAAGTTTTGGTGCCAAAACATTTTTTACTCTTTCCCTCTGATCTTTATAGAGGTGGTATCACTCACATTTTTTTGGCATATTAATTTTTTGAGAGGCCTTCACATTTAGAGGAGAAAAAGCTTGGGCTTTGGACGCAAACAGTCCTGAGTTTGAATTCCAGGGTCATCACTCACTATGACCTTGAGCAGTTTCACGTCCATAAACCTCTGACCCACAATCTGGACAATGGGTTTATCATATCCGAGTTGTGGAGCTGTCGTGAGAGTTAAGACGTAAATGACAAAGCACTGTGCTGGGCACATAAGCACGGGGCAAAGCTGGTCTCCTCTCTTCAAGCACCCCACATCTAGGGAGAGATCAGTGCTCTTGGTTGAAGCCCAGCTTCTTTCATAAAAGAGCTGCTAAGGCAGATAGATAGTAGGCATGGTGAGGGTGCTTGCTAGCTCCCGTAAGAACAGGGGAGAGGCAGCTTCAGCACTGAATTATAGCATCATTTTCATTGTGCATTTTATGGGCTCATTATCTGTGAGCTGACACTAAGATATCAATAACTGGAATTAAAGAAAATAGATGGTAGGTTTCTCACAGTCAGCTCTGAGTGATTCCTTCTTCTCGTTCCCCTTATAAAACCAAGCTCCTTTCATTTGCTATTGTTTCCTCAATCAACACTGAAAACAAAAACTTAAGTACTTTTAAAAATGAGGAAAGAAGGAAACATTGACTGAATGCCTAGCAAGTCTTCATTTTAGGTATTTACTGAATGCCTGGAATGTTTTAGTGCTTGCACTGAAATTATTTATGTAATTCAAAAAAATAGACTTAAGACATAAATGACAGAGCCTGACGCCATGCTGGGGTTTAAGAAAAATCAAAGACCCTTTGTCTGAATGAATGAATGACCCTATCTAAATTGAATAATAAGTACACTTTGAATAAACTATATAGAAATCTCTTGCAAACAGAAAGAATATTACACTATTAAAATATTCTTCCTTTTCATTGTGGTAAGAACATTTAGTATGAGATTTGCCCTCTGGACAAGTTTTTAAGTATACAATACAGTACTGTTAGCCATAGGTTCAATATTGTACACCAAATCTCTAGAATTTAATCATCCTGATTAACTGGAGCTTTTTACCTTGGGGGAGGGAATATCTGTTTGCCCGATTGTAACGCGGGGTCAATTAAGGCTTCTCATTAGGAAATGACCTATAAATGGAACTCTGAAGGGTGAATAGGAGATGTTTAGATGGAAGACAAGCCACTGTGGGGAGAAGAAACTGAGGAACAGCCAGTGTGGAGGCCAGGAAGGGAGAAACAGCAGGACTTGCTCTCAGAGTGCTGAGCAGCCTGCAGTCAGAGCTCCAAAACCAAAGGGCAGACAGAGCAGGAGGTGAGTACCAGGGCAGGAGGAAGGCCATGCGGAGGAGACAGGATAGGCAGCCACAGCTTTCCTTCCTGAATCCTTTCCATCAAAACAACTTTTCATATGCTGGTGAGACTGTCATTGCCTCACTTTCTGGTGCCATAATTCTAATGGAGAAGTTATCGACCATCTAGAGTGTTGCCTGGTTAAAAAGGCAGAAGAGACTAAGTCAATGTTTTTTAAATAAAGTAGTCCCTAAGCTTGTTTCTTCAACTTAGGAAAACAGTAATGATAATACTAACAGAGTAACAACCACCTATGATATGGCTGCTGTGTCCCGGACCCCCTACCAGATGCTTTGCAAGCATTGTCTCCTTTACTTGGAGAAAAACAAATCCTACCAGGTCGCTGTCATACTTACAGCCTATCAGACAGGAAGCGGAGGCTCAGAAGAGACAATAAGGTCGGGTGATCACTACTACACCTGACTGTACAGAGGTGGGTGGGGACGGCTGCCTATTTGCTCAGCCCTGGCACAGCCCCCTTGGTCTCTAAAACTGCTCTGTCCTCTGCTGGTCACAGGCCTGGATGCTCCCAGCCAGATGGAGGTGAAAGACGTCACAGATACCACGGCACTGGTCACCTGGTTCAAGCCCCTGGCCGAGATCGATGGCATTGAGCTCTCCTACGGGGTCAAAGATGTGCCAGGCGACCGCACCACCATCGATCTCACGGCTGACGAGACCCAGTACTCCATCGGGAACCTGAAGCCTGACACCGAGTATGAGGTGTCCCTCACCTCCCGCAGGGTCGACATGGCCAGCAACCCTGCCAAAGAGACCTTCACAACAGGTGAGGACACGTCTGTCCCCCTCTGCACTGGGGTGTCTTCCCAGCTCCTTTTGCAGCAAGACAGTACAAAGGGAATTTTCATTTCTTTACATTTTATTTTCAAATATTGTACTGGTTGACTGATTATTTTTTCAGAGAAAAAAATACCCAAAGTAACTTTTCATAGCAATATATACACACACACATATGTGTGTGTATATACAAGTATACACACACATGCATTTATGTATATATACATATACACACGCATATGTGTATACACACACATATTTGCATACAGAGAAGGTGCTGGACTGACATTCTCAGACAAAAGTTCTAGTAAAAAATTTTTAAATAGGAGTTTTAATAATATAATATAGTATATGGAAAACATAAATGACAAAGGTGTCTCCTAACCTCTTAGCCTATGGCATCATTTTTAACGTTCCAAAGTGTCAATCATTCGGCACGTATTTTTTCAGAGCTCAGAAAGGCACTATATGAGTTATTAGAAATGCATTGATGAACTCAACAGGCCAGTTCTTACACTCGTAGAGCTAATTTGTAGGTTTCTGTGTAGAAAAATCTGAGGAAAGCACAAAATCTGAGGAAAGCACAAATGACTAAAGTATCACATATATTAATAATGGGGAAAGATGCCAAATATGTCACATTTGTTTGGCTTGTGCATCAGCTATTGAGACAGGTATGTGGGCATTTTTTTCTCCAGTGGTGAGAACCTTTCATGTCTCAGCTTGAATTGTGAGACGCCCACTCTCCTGGAGCCTGGTGCTGTCAATACAGATGTCCCTTCCTCTCCACGCAGGGCTGGACGCTCCCAGGAACCTCCGCCGCGTCTCCCAGACGGACAGCAGCATCACCCTGGAATGGAGGAATGGCAAGGCGGCTGTGGACAGCTACAGAATTAAGTACGCACCCATCTCTGGAGGTGACCACGCCGAGGTCGAAGTCCCAAGGAGCCAACAAGCCACAACCAAGACCACACTCACAGGTGAGCTCCATGTCGCAGGCCCAGCCGGCCCCGGGACATGGCCCCACGCAGCAACCCTCCACTGGGAACACGGTACAGTTCCCAGCATTCCTCTCCCTGGGATATCAGTTAGTCCCGAGGGCATTCCAAACACTGAAATATCATAGCCTCGGGGGGAGGGGGTGCATTTTTATGATCCTCTGAAAGTCTTTCCTATTTGAAGCAGAATTTCAACCTGTACATTCTCTCTTAGGCCTGAGGCCAGGAACCGAATATGGGATTGGTGTGTCTGCTGTGAAGGGGGACACAGAAAGCAATCCAGCCACCATCAACGCAGCCACAGGTGAGGCACACCTGGACTCCCACCACACCACTCCTACCACACCCCTCCCCCCTGGGCTGGCACTAACAGACACAGGGCTCCGGAGGTAGAAAATCTGCTTTAAAAGAAACAGTAGATGCTCCAAAGAGAAAGGAACCCCTAGGACCATCTAGCCCAGATGTCTAACTCTAAAGTAACGTGAGCACAGCACACCCAAACGATGCCAACACTACTCTCTCAGGAAACGGAGCAGCGGGTTTCTTTTTAGGAAAAATTGGAACCAGACTTTATAAGAAATCTACAAACTTTTTAAAGTTCGTAACTCGTTCCATGTTTTTTTTTTAACACCGTCGACTCATGCGAACACATCTGCAGGGTTTCTGTTAGAATACCTTTAAGATACATTATGTACCTTGGTGGTACCAATTTTAAGTGGCAGGAGCCTAGATGAAGTCAGAATTTGCTCTTACCCATTGCATCCTGAGGCTCTGACTTCTGGGTAAGGATGGTGAAGAGCTATCTGATTTGAAGGCATTGCTTCTTTCTCCAAGGTTTTTCTTTTTTTCTGGACAACTTGTAAGAAAGAAGACGCTTTCCTCTATCTCTCTGCCAGCCTCCTCCTGACGTACCCCTAAATATTGCAAAGAAAAGGGAGGCTGGAGCGCAGGGGGACATAACTCATGCTTCACTGAGCTTCCTCATTATGCAGGCACCAATGCTGAGCACTTACATATTCTTTTGGATCGTTTTATTTTAAGACAATTGTAGACTCACATGCTGTGAAATAATACAGAGAGATCCCCTAAGCCCCTCCCCCAGTTTCCCCCAATGATAACCATTGTTTAATTATAAAACAATATCACCTGTCTGGTGTGGCTCAGTGGACTGAGTGCCGGCCTGTGAACCAAAGGGTCACAGGTTTGATTCCCAGCCAGGGCACATGCCTGGGTTTCAGGCCAGGTCTCCAGGTGAGGGGTACACAAGAGGCAACTACACATTGAGGTTTCTCTCCTTCTCTTTATCCCTCTCTTTCCCTCTCTCTAAAAATAAGTAAATAAAATCTTTTTAAAAACCCTAACATTAAAAAAACCCCACAATATCACAACCATGAAACTGACATTGATGTATTCAGATGTCACCAGTTTTACACACACTCACCTGGGAGCGTGTATTAATGTCTAGGCAGTTTGATCACATGTGGATTTTTGAATGTTCTGCTACAGTCAAGACCTGGAATAGTTCCATCATTGGGATCTCTCTTCCTGTTTCATAGCCACGACCCCTCCCTCCCCATCCCTGACCCTCAGCAATGCTCTGTTCTCTATCTCTATAATGTTGTCATTTCAAGAATGCTACATAAAAGGAATCATATGGTAGGCAACCTTTTGAGACTGACCTTCACTCAGCATAATTCTCTTGAGATCCATCCCAGTGGTTTTTGTATCAACAGTTAGTCCCTTACAAATGCTCTTAATTGAGCAGCATTTCGTGGTACAGACGTACCACTACATTCTTTTCAGTCTTCCATAAACCTGGTGAGGTGATGTACAGCAGCATTTACAAACGCAAAAACTGAGACCCAGCTAGGTGAGTTTCCAGAAGCCACCCAGCCGGTTCACGGGAGGACTCGGGGCTGCAGCCCACCGCCAGCTGACTTTCAGTCCCAAAGCAGCCGGCCTCTCAGCCTGAAAAGGGTTCATTTCTGTGTCTCCCTCCCAGATATGGATGCACCCAAGGACCTTCGGGTTTCTGAGGCGACGGAGACCACCCTGACCCTGTTCTGGAAGTCACCGTTGGCCAAGTTTGACCATTACCGCCTCAACTACAGCCTTGCCGCAGGCCAGCCGATGGAGGTGCAGCTTCCCAGAGACACCACCTCCTACGTCCTAAGAGGCCTGGAACCTGGGCAGGAATATGCCATCCTCCTGAGGGCAGAGAAGGGCAGGCACAGGAGCAAGCCCGCGCGGGTAAAGGCATCCACAGGTGAGGTCAGCCCCTGAGCGCCTGAACAGACACTGTTGATTGAGAGGTTGGCAGACCCAGCCGCTAGGCCGTCTTCACACACGAACACCGGATGGGAAGTCATGCTACTCTCTCTACCCACAAAGCCTCTACATGCCCCTCTGAAAGAGCCACTCACTTATCTTCTCCTTTTGTCAACTGACTAGGCAAAGCTCCCTTGCTGGGTGATCAATAGTGGTTTTTAACTATTTCTCCCTAGGAAAACTGAAAGCATTGGAATTTCTGCCCATTTTTGTTTCTTTTTTAATTTTATTTTGTGTACTATACAGAGTCTTTTAAATTGTTTGTTCTCCCCATTAGCCTAACAATTAATTTATTTTTCATTTTATTTCTCTTCAAGATGACTGTGATGTTGGTAATAATTTTTTTATTATTCTTCATTAAATGTTTCTATTCCAGGTCTTTTGCTTTCCTCTAAGGTTACCGCAAATTTACATACAGTCCTTGGAGCCTTCCAAAGTACCCTTCTCATTTTCTCTTTTCTCTTAGTCATTAAGAGGGAATTTCATTGTTCCACGGTGGCTAATCTGACCTCCAGTGTCCCTTCTAGCCCAATCACCCCGTACTTCGTACCTGCTGCCACACTTCCTCAGTGGCAAAAATGAAAAATACATAAATAAATCAGTTCTTCATATATGAAAAATATGCACATATAATTTTGGCCCCCAAATATAAAAGATGTATACTTGGAAAATGTTAATGCTTCAGGGTTTGACAAACAATAGTCTGTAGTTTCAATTTAATTCTTTCTTGAGAACCCACTGAATACCTTGTAGTATGCTGATATTTGAGGGACAAGTGGGTCATGTACTTGGCATTGTCATGCTGGCTCCCACACTCCTGCTCACAGACCTCAGGGAAGGCCAGACATTCAGAATGTTAGATGGAACTCAATCAAGGAAAGGGGGTGATTAGAAGAATCAGGAGCCACGAGAGAAAGTGTCATGGCAGAGTGTTACTCCAGCTGACTGTCCATAAAGAGAAAAGAGGGTGTAATGGACAAATTTCAAAATGCCTCTGAGTCTTTCCCAAAGGTATTCACAAGTACCTCCAACAGCATATTATATAAATCTCAAATAACAGTCACTTAAGCAAAAGTTGGTTTCCTCTCTCATAAAGTAAATCTGAGGTTCAATGATTCAGGGATAGTTCCAAATTATCAGTGACTCCAGCTCCTTCTCTCCTTGGTTCTCCATTCTTGGCATCCATTCTCAAAGTCACCTCCATGTCACAATATGGCTGCTGCAGTACAGCCTTCACATCTGTGTTCTAGTCAGGAAAAAACAATACAAAAAAGGAGGAGCTACTAGATGAGTCTTTCTAGAAACCTCACCAATGACTTCATATTGTATCAGCCATTCCGAGCTATAAGAAAGGTAGTCTTCTGGCTGAGCATGTTGCTGCCAACATGAAAATGTGGCTGTTCATAAGAAAGAGAGAGAGGGAAGGACTATTTGGCAGGCAAAAAGCAGTCTCTCCAGAGAGTCTAAAGTGAGCCCTGGTGGTCTATTCTATGGACTGTGCATGGGCTGCTTCCCTCCCAGCTCTGAGATGATCATCAAGGATCCTATGGAAAGGAAGCTTAATCATAGATGAGGGAGGGGCAGGGCAGGGCAGAGCAGGAAGGATTAAATCCATGGCAAAGAGGTGAAGGTTTCAGCTTGTTATAAGGTATCAAGGGGGTAACAAAGAATCAGAAAAACAAAAATAGGAAACTCCTCCTCCTCCTCTTTCTCCTCTTCTTCCGTCTCCCCATCTCTTCCTCTTTCTCTTCTCTCTCTCTTTGTTTTTCCCTGAGTTTGACAAATGCTGAATCATAGAGAGTTTCCTGGCTCCGTTTAATCATATTACCCTGTAGCCACATTATCTCCTACCTCCAGTAGGAAAGCCCAGGCCTCAGCGGCTCAGAGGGATGGAAGTCTCCAAGTGAACCACAGGCTGGGACTACTTTTTCTCTGACTGCGAGTCCAGTTTGGCACCTCAGAGGCTCGTGATTTCATCTCCCAGGCATGCTTCCTTAACACTGTTTCACAGAAATCATGGTAGATATATAAAGACATTCTTCATTATAGAAAAAAAGGTGCACAGTCCCTTTCATGGGTTCTTTACCCATTGTCTCCATAATATCTCTCTATCACTTTCTCCATAGAATGATTTTATTTTATTGAAAGCGAGGTGGACATTTCTTTCCTTCTCCTGAATTCTGTCTTCCCAAGTCTCTTACATTTACTACAGTCAACAATATACTACAAGTGTGCTCTGTGCTAAGTTCTGGGGACGCTGGAGCAATTAAGACAGGTTTGTGCTCTGAGGAAGTCATGATCTCACAAACAGAAAACAGGACACTCCACTTGCTGTAGGTGGGAGGCAGAGCATGCAGCAGGAGCACAGCATGCCTTTGAGAATCAGGCCTAAAAGGGGAGTAAGCATTTGGACAGACACAGAGAGGCAAACAGGACTGTGTTGTAGAATATGTAAAGAAATGGGAGTCCAGGCTCTCGGCCTTTATAAGCATGTGGGAAGGAAAAAGAAACAGGAAAAACGGGAGCTCTCGGGTAGACGTGTTATGGGGCTATGAGTCCTGAAATGCCAAAGGACTGAGGTTCAAACCTCAGAAGAAAGGGACTCCCGGTTCTGCATCACTGGACTCTTAAAAGCAGAAGTCTGCAAAGTGCCGCTCACCGTCTGTGGGTTTTCCACAGACGCTGTGGAATTGGCTTCCCCAAAGCATTTTTCCCAGGGAATTCCAGGGCTCTAGCTCTGGAGTTGAGCCAAAGTGCAAGCCTTTTCCTTGATGTGGCACCAAATGAAAAGTATGCGTAACCTCGCTGCCACTCACACATGCAACAAGATCCAAAGACCCTACCACAGGCTGCACGACCCAACAGACTCTGGCCCTTCCCATCTCTCTGACCCAGTTCCCACCATTTGTCCCTTCCCCTTACTCATGTCTCCATTGTCACCTTGGCTTTCTCACTATTCCTTAAGTGTGCCAAGCCTGCTCCTACCTTAGGGCCTTTACACATGCTCTTCTTGCTGCCTAGTTACCACTGTTTTCTTAGTTCTTCCCATGGCATCTCCCTCGTTGCGTTCAGTTCATGTGTTATCTCAAAAGACTTTTCTGGCCACTGATGTAAATGGTGCCCCCATCCTGATTTACCCCTCCATGCATTCCAGGTTTCCTCTTGACACTCACCTGGCCTGATATCATCCAGTAATTGGTTTATCCATCTATTGTCTGGCTCCTACTACCAACCAAAATGTTAAGGACTCTGCCTCTATCCAGCACTATATCCCCAGGGCTTTAGACACAGGCAAGCACAAGGCATGTGCTTTATGAGCATGTAGGGACCTCAGTTGTTTAAGCAGCTGGGGAAAAGGTCAAAGCTTTTCTTCTTGAGTGTTTTGCTTCTTTAAAAAAACCAGCTTAAAATATAAGTTTCCCCAAAAGGCATATTTTAAGGCAGCAAACTACTTACCACTTTATCTTCTACAAGATGTTGGGAATCTAAAGGTCTGAAGTTGGCACAGCCAAAAATTCCTTCAGGCCAGCTGGTCAACCCACTGTCAGCCCAGAAATGGGATTTCGAAATTCTGATTTCCCAGGCCCACTGACATTGTTCAGAGGGCAGATGCCAGTACACAGCTGGAAGGAAAAGACAACAGCCTTTTCATAAAGAAATGCCAGGAAATTGAGTGTGGAACTATACAACAGAGAGACTGGGCTTCCTGGGCAGTGAGCCGCCAGTGTGTCAGTTGCTGACGAAATGGAGAGTCAGCAGTTACTATGGGGACCTCTTGGTCCCCCACCTCAGCTCTTGTCTGCTGAATTTTTATTAATATCAGTATCTCTCTTTTTCATATTCTTATCCCTCTTCTTTTAATGCATCTGTGATTTCATTCATTAACAAATGAATACTTATCTGACTAGCACTGCTTTGGTGAAAAGGTTTGGGTGGGATACCAAGGGCACCACTGCAGAAACAGTCACAGCATCATGCACTGAGGAGAAACTTGATTTTAAACTTGAAAGTATAATCTTTCTTGATTCACATACCTCCTTATTCAAAAGACAAAAAGATGGAAGAACTACTAGAAATTTTGGTGGAAGTACCATTACCATGATTATTAGTATTCACCAAGAAACATAACATTAGGTGAAATTACTCTCAACTGTATGAGCAGATGAAGCAGAGTGTCAGGGAGAGGAGCATGGCAGAATATAGTGTCCGTGGCATATAAAACACTGATTCAAGGAGACAAGATGGCTCTCATCAGGAAGAGACATTTTCCATGTGGGTCTCCTCCCCTTGCTCCATCCATCTTCACTGCCACAGTTTAATAGATAATCTGTAATCCCCTCCTCCCTGCCCAATTAGGTCTCTCTCATATCTCTTACAACCTGGTACCTGAAATTTCTTTCATGGAAAAAAATATGTTTTATGTCAGAATTAGAGAGCTTTAATAGTTAGAGAGGAAAGAGTGACTTCATTCACATAAAGGAGGAATCATTAAAGTCAAGTAAGTTGTGGACCAGCAGTTTTGAAAGGAGGAGGAGAAAAAAGGAAGAAAATGGGATAAGGAGAGTTTATGAGCCATTGGATCAATTTTTTAAGAGTTTGGTGAGGTTAGATTTGTCCCATGTCTCTTTATGCAAGAGGACTGCTGGGTTATTATAAAGGGCATGCTCCTGAGTGTGTTTGTGCTGAAATCCCAAGGTCAATGACACAATTGTTATGTCTGGAGCTCTGCTCTTGGCCTCACAAGGGCCAGTGCATTTAAGGATGGTTTGAGCAACCATCAACAATACAATACATAAATGAACAGGCATGACTACATTCCAATAAAACCTGAATTTCATATATTTTCATATGTTTTGAAGTATTTATTCTTCTCTGCATTTTTTCTCAGCCACTGAAAAAATATGAAAACTATTTTCAGTGTACCCATTACTGAAATAGGCAGCAGACCAGATTGGACCCTCAGATTGCAGTTTGCAGACCCCTGTTCTAGATCAAACAAGATTTGAGGGAGTGCACGCTTTGCCAATATTAAACAATTAGAAAGAACAGTCCCAAGAACTTGGAGAAGTCTGAATTCAATATATTCTTGAAAAGAAACATTGTTTCCTCTTAAAGGATACCTTCAATCCAATTGCAAACTCAGATTTTCAAGTCAGAAGCCTGCCTTCATGGACACAGAGTTCATTTAAAATTAGCTAACAGCCTAAGGTATGAATAGAGGAGGGAAAAGATCTTTTAAATGAACTCAAAGCAGTTCTTACTCTGTTGTTCACAGGATCCATTTCCAGAGAAAGTCCTTTCTTTCTCGGTCATGCAAAGTCCCTTTAAGCGCAGCCCTGGGCATATTGTGACTCTGAATTGTAAACGTTCAGACAAGGGAGTTGTGCTGCACTTCCTGAGTGTGCTCAGGAGAAAGAACACAGGGCACATCCCGTTTTAACCGTTTCTCCTAGGGCCTCAGTCTTTCTGTCCAGTAAGGGACGGTTTTCTACAGATGCCCCACCTTGCTCAGTTCAGCTTTACTTGTACTGTATTAATTGGTCTCTCAGCTTCCTGAAGTGGTTTATGTGAACTGATCTGAACCCTGGAAACTGACAAAGATTTCAACACAGAGAGACAATGATACAGAGGAGATGGAGGAAGCACGAAAAGGCAGGACATCCAAGAGGAGCCAATTTTCTAAAAACACAAAAGCTGGACAGCTCAGACCAAGAATCCAAGGAATAACCAAGGAAGGAATAAAGGGATAAACTGAAACCAAGAGCAGTAATAACACAGACCACAGGTCGACAGGAAAACACTATTTCCAAAACACAAACCCAAATATGCTGTTGTTTTGCAACAACACCTTTCGGGGACGTGATCGGGGACACGGTCGGTGACACACAGTACTCAGGCCCCCGTGGCCTTTCAGCACTGGCACCCAGGGTGCCATTTTGGGGTTCCCATGAAGCAAGCATTTTGAGGCGTGGTTTAACTGACCCCATTTCTGTCATTATTCAGACCACACCCCTGAACTGGAAAACCTCACTGTGACCGAGGTTGGCTGGGATGGCCTCAAACTCAACTGGACCGCAGCTGACCAGGCCTATGAGCACTTTGTCATTCAGGTGCAGGAGGCCAACAAGGTGGAGGCAGCTCAGAACCTCACGGTGCCCGGCAGCCTGCGGGCTGTGGACATCCCGGGCCTCAGGGCCGCCACCCCTTACAGAGTCACCATCTACGGGGTGATCCGGGGCTATAGAACACCAGTGCTCTCTGCTGAGGCCTCCACAGGTACTTCTTACTTTTCTGTCTATAGCTTCTGTTTTTTCCAACAGGAAACGGCCCAAGGATAATTGGTTGCAACTTGCTTTTGAATGGATTTGTTCTGCCCCAGGTTATAGCACCATGGTGTGTAAGAATGGGGAGCCCTCAGCTCCAGGGACAAGTGCCACACTGACCCCCATGGGGGCCACACCCTTTGGAGTTCTGCAGAGTCCAGCCTGGGGGTTACACTCTCAGCCCCAAAGGCAAGGACCATCAGCTTCACAAACAGGCTCCCTCCTGCTAAGGGGCATTAAGGCATTTTATTTGAAAGGAAAAAATTAATTTCCTTGTCTACTGGAGGTCGGGGCTATTCCTTGATGAAATACGATAACACATCTTTTCCTACACCTTACCTCCTTTGCTCTATTTCACAAATTTAGGGAGCTGCACGATGCACATTTATCTAAAGGCGGTCACTTCTTTTTTAAGTCACATAATGCCTGTTCTTGTGTTACAGAGCCCCTGGATCTCGTGTGATTTGATTATTAAACTGGTTCTTTATCTTTCTCCAGGGGAAATTCCCAGTTTGGGAGAGGTCACCGTGTCCAAGGTGGGCTGGAACACCCTCAAGCTCAACTGGAGTGCTCCAGAAGGAGCCTATGAGCAGTTTTTTATTCAGGTGCAGGAGACTGGCTCAGGAGAGGCAGTCCAGAACCTCACTGTCCCAGGAGGGCTGAGGTCCGTGGACCTGCCTGGGCTCAGAGCAGCCACTCATTACAGCATCACCATCCGTGGGGTCACTCAGGACTTCAGCACAATCCCTCTCTCTGTTGAAGTCTTGACAGGTATTCTAAACTAACTCATTAATTTGCTTCCTCCCATTGTCTCTGCTCAGGAGGGATCACAGCCCTTCCCTGCTCTAAACCAGGTTCAGCCCTTACCACCTTGGGAAAACCTGTGAATCACCCCTGCTTCCGTCCCAGTGTCGTATTTCTTATATGGCCAAGTCCGAGTTGCAGCATGGTAGCCAGCCCCATGGGAAATTCCACCTACTTTTCCTTTACAAAAGTGAGAGGTGACTTTTCTTTCAAAGGAAGTTTCAGTGATAATATTTAAGAAGTTGGAAAGCACAATTTGCAAATGGAAAAAAGTTTGAGCTCATTTTAAGAACATACCAAAAGACTCCCCAAAGTTC
Organism: Sturnira hondurensis; assembly: GCF_014824575.4. NCBI lineage: Eukaryota > Metazoa > Chordata > Mammalia > Chiroptera > Phyllostomidae > Sturnira > Sturnira hondurensis. The sequence continues at coordinate 1,571,630 of NW_028083079.1, read as the reverse complement.
CATTGGTATGTCAAAAACAGAAATTGTGAACAATTCCTAGAACTCTCTTTCATCCCCAACGCCTGAAGAGAAAAACCCTGGCTTTAGTGCCGGCTTTTTGAGTGTGCTCAACAGCTGCTGTAAAGAGATTATGCATCTGTAACCAACACTCTGTGGACAGTTCATCCCAACCCTCGCCAAAATGCCATCCACTGTGCAACAGATTTTTCTAGTAACTCAGCAACTCTGTGTCCTTATGCAGAAGAGGTTCCAGACCTGGGAAACCTCACAGTGACCGAGGTTAGCTGGGATGCGCTCAGACTGCACTGGACCACCCCAGATGGGATCTATGAGCAGTTTGTCATTGAGGTCCAGGAGGCTGGCCAGGCCAAAGAAGTTCACAGTCTCACCGTTCCTGGCAGCCTGAGCTCCGTGGAAATCCCAGGCCTCAGGGCTGGCACCCCTTACACAATCACCCTGCATGGCGAGGTTGGGGACCGCAGCACTCAACCCCTTGGTGTGGAGGTCACCACAGGTATATGACCCTCCAGTCTGACCGGAACTGTGACCGAGCCAGCCTGTCTTTGCAACAGAGAAAACTCTGCATGCGGCAGAGCCTGTCTCGGTGTTGTTGAGAGACAGTGTAGACACAAGCTTAACTCGGGAAGGTCTGGGTTGGAATTCTACCTCACTGGTCGAATAATCTGGGGAGGGGAATCATTTCCCACCTCTGAGCCTGCTTTTCTCACCTTCCAATTGGAGATAAGCCCTCTACTGCAGAACACTGTCAGGAACAGTAAATGAGATCATGAAAGTGCTCAGCAAAGTGCCCATCCTCTAATAAAATATTAACCAGCATATACCTTAATTTGTCATACAGGAACATATCATGGTAAAAATAGCATAAATAATAAGGCTGTACACAAGAATAAGGTCAGAACTTTCCAGAGAACTCTGAATAGTCTGTGGCCTCAGTCATCCAGCTTGTAGTCAGGTCTCTACAGAACAACCTTGGAAATGATCTAGTCATCTTCTAAAATTACCAAGTCTCTCTCTTCTCTAACAGCCACTCGGGGCAGGAACATTTCCCCAAAAGGACAACCACATTTGACTCCCATGTTTCGGGGAGGAAAAACAATTCATCTCAATTTGTCCCCTGAAAATATGCTGCCCCATCTGTTACCAAAAACTCCATACTGGTCATGAGGTATCTAGAAACTGCTTTAAAAGGAGCTATGGGAATATAGGCTGGATATTTGCTAGGAAGGTTTTTATGCTGAGCCTTCAACTCATGATATTTTCTAGACTACATAGTCTGTTTTGCTAACACCATCCAAATAATCTAATTTTAAAAACTGTTTTCCTTATGGACATATAAATTTATATTTATATATATATGTATATACATATATATATGTATATATATATATCTTATTATATATAAGATATCTATAATAATATTTAGTCTTTGCTAGAAACTGCATGAAATTCCAGAAATAAGAAAGGTGATGTTGCAGCCCCCCAAGCTGGCCAGGTTGTCCCTATCCTGTGTTTCCTTGAGTAGCTTCAAACCAAACAAATGTGAAAGGGGCCTTTGGGACCTATGTCATCTGGGTGCAGGATGCCAATGGTCTACATCTGTAGTTTGTGAACTTCTGCTTTTAGCAGCAGAACTCCTTTGTGCATCACATCTTACAAGGAATCCCATTTATGACCATTAAATGACCAGCTTCCTTCCTAGCTCTTGGTGAGCTAGGAAGGAAGGCTGGGGGTAGACCTGGCCCCAGACGCAGGGTCCCAACCCAGTCCTTCCAAAAAGATACCAGGTCCATGTGGAACACAGTTTGAAAACAGTCCCTCTAAATGGACAAATTTGCTCAGACTCTCACAGTAAAATTCCCAGTTATTTTCATTTCTAACTTGGAATCTACAGCCACTTCTGCTTAAAAAAGAGAGACTGAGAGATTCATTTAACCTTGAGAAGCAGGGGCTTTTTTTCATAGTTGAATCTAAACTTTCTAAATAAGCAATAATAACTACATTAAATTCCTTTCATGCATTGTAGAAAAATAAATAGCAGGTTCTACTCTGCACCATTTACCAAGCCATAATCACTCTGAAGTTGAAGTGGGCCCTTCCTCCCCACAAAAGGCCTTGCTTCAATGATGCAGGCATTCTCATTCAGACACAACGTACTAGCAGAAGACGATGAAGGGAAAGAACCAGTCCAAGAATCCAGTATAGAACCTTTGGCCAATGCAAGCTGAGAAAAGTCCTGAGGGAAAACAACAGACTTGTCCAAACCTGAAGCTTTATAAACCCCATCAGATAGCATGTGGCCAGCAAGGAGATGATCACTTCAAGGTCAACTAATGAAATGAAGCAAGGAATTCTCTCCAATATAACCAAGAATTTGCAACGGGGAAACACTGTGAACCAAACTGAAGGGAGTTGTTTGCCTGTGTGGTCTAAGCCTATTAGGAAGCAAATGGGGGATTGTAGCAAAGAAAATCAAGGTTTATTTAAGGAAACAGCACCAAGTCTATGAGCTAATGCTCTGAAACCTGGCTCCCCATGGCTTGTAGGGGATGGGTTACGTAGGGGGGAATCATCAATCATAGCCATGAAAGGAATCAGGGCTGTGGGTTCTACTGACTGGTCAGGGCCAGGGTAGGGAGTAGGTGATCTGTGCATCGGGTGCTGATGTCAGCTGTGGCGTTGTTCTGTCTGACTTCGAAAGGATGTGGGCAGTAGGGCTATTCCGCCTCATGGGTCTGGGGCTGACACAAAACCGAGGTCAAGATGTTATCTTTAGCAGAAACGCTGTTCTCCTGATCAACAAACCTGAGGCTTTGTTCTTTAAGGAAGTTTGACGCTGACCAGAACCTAACTGTCCTGAGGGCTGAATGAGAAGGGAATGGATGGGCAGTATGTGCGGAGGAGGAAGATCGGTCAAAAGGCACATGAGTCACCGTGCTATTAGACAGGGCAAAGCTGGCTTGAATTAAGGAAAAAGTCGCAATAAAGAAATGAAGTTCCTGTGCAATTACATCAAAACAACGATGTGTTTGTTAGGCTGTCACTTACTTACCAGGCACTCAGTATGTGTCAGGTAGGATACTCAGAGGTTTATAAATAGCATCAGTTAATCATCACACAATCCAAGGAAATGGTACGGTCAGCTCCTTTTAAAGGTGGGAAAAGTGAGGCCCAGAGATGAGTTGGTGACATGCCAAGATTACGCAGCTAGCAAACATCAGTGTTGGAATTCTAACCAAGGCCCAGCTGCCTCCAGAGCCTGCACTTCTAACCATTCCTGCCTCCTTTAGCCTGACCCACAGTCCCACCTTTTCCAGTTGTCCTTTAACCTCTGGCTGTGCCTGCTAAGAGACAAAGAGGTGGGCTGTACAGTGGTCCAGATGGCATTGTCATCTCAGGGACGGACAGTACAGATTTTCAACCCCTGAAACAAAAATCTGTGGCCAGGCACCACACTTCTAATTGGAAATACCCAGAGACCAAGAATGACCACACACCCACACCCACACATACACATACACAATTCTCTCACCCCTTTCTGTCTTCACTGGGCTGTGGGACGTTTGGTTTCTTCATGTTTGGTGTACAGAACTGACAAATACCTCTCTGTCCTTCTTCAGAGGAGCTTCCCCTGCTGGGAGACTTAGCCGTGACTGAGGTTGGCTGGGATGGCCTCAAACTCAACTGGACCGCAGCTGACCAGGCCTATGAGCACTTTGTCATTCAGGTGCAGGAGGCCAACAAGGTGGAGGCAGCTCAGAACCTCACGGTGCCCGGCAGCCTGCGGGCTGTGGACATCCCGGGCCTCAAGGCCGCCACCCCTTACAGAGTCACCATCTACGGGGTGATCCGGGGCTATAGAACACCAGCGCTCTCTGCTGAGGCCTCCACAGGTACCTTCCTCCCCATGTGGATGCCCTCCCCCCGGGCCCCTGCTTTCTCTCCAGGAGATAAGGGAGCCAGCTTCTCTCCAGGGCTGAACTTTTCCACGTGCCCCGGAGCTGCTGGCCGTGCACGGTCAGGACCTCCCTGGGGACTGTGCCTTGGTCCAGATGCCTTTTCCATCTCAAGAATGAGGGATACAGGTGTTCTCTTTTCTGAGCTTCAGCTTCCAGCCTCTCCTAGACTTTATCTGCCTAATTCTACAACTCCATCTCTCATCTCTATGGAATGACGCCTTTCTGTTCTAGAAGACGGCCTGACAGGTTTAATTCTCCTCTCTAGTGCTGGATAGAACTAAAAGCCAACCCTTCCCCTGTGTGAGTGCTGGTGGATCACAGACTGTTCACTTCAGGGAGTCTTTTTGCTGGTTGGAAATGGTGCTTTCCTATCCTGAACACCTCAGGGGTAGGAGCACTGCTATTCTTGCATTTAAAAAAAATGTTTTAATTCACATGTTTCTTTAAAATGCACTGAGTAAAATAAGGCAACTGAATTACTTTCTGCTGGGCAATTCTCTCAGTTACTGAGTCACTGTTAGGACACCAAATTAGCAAATAGCTAGAGAAACAAGGGAGGGAAAACAATATCACACGATTATGACTGGAGAGAGTACAGAGAAAAAGCCGTTCATTAACAGAAGCACACGCAGCAGCATTTGAAGCAAGGAATGCCCCAGGCTATGAACGCCAGAGATCCGATGCCCGTTTTACTCTTTTAATCGAGAGCTGCTCCCTGGCGTGGTGGCCTTTGGATGGCACACTCCCAGCTCAGACCCAGGACAGCGCCTTGTAATTTACCCGTCCCTCTGCAGAGGGACAAGGCGTTCAGTGTTTCCCTGGGAGCCTGCGAAAGCGAGCAGCCTTGCAGCACCGTCTGCCATTGTCCATCTTCCTAGGGGACACCATTGGCTTGAAGCTCAGTAGAGGATGTATTGTTTGGTTCTGCATATGCCTACCCCATATTTAGGGAATTATTGCAACTACACTTTCATACAAACCTATATGTCCTAGCTGGTTCTACCAAAAACATAGCTCCACTTTTTAGCTTCAATCATTTCAGTACCTCTCGCTGAGATAAACGTACTGCATAGGCAACTGCTGAATGACTGGGGACCCCGAATGCCTCAAAATTGCAGCTGAGGCTGCCCTGGATGTACCTAGGGCTCTTTCCATCTCAAATCCACAAACCATCCCTCCACTTCTGATCTTTCCTGCAGATTTTATGGTTTGGATGTTCTTAGTAGTTTTATGGGGGGTGGGGGTCCATTTTACTGATAGCAACATTCTTGCTTCTGATGCATCAGTATGAGGGGAGGAAGGACCATAATCCCCTCTGATCTGCATTCCACCAAATCCACGGGGACAGGGAGGCTTTCTCTTTCCTTGCCAGAGTGAGAGATGGCGTTAGCTTTTCAAACCCTGCTTCTGCCTGTCCTCTGCATATATTCTTCCTGTTGCTCAGAAAAGCTTGGGTAGGACCATCTCCAAGGCAAAATGTCATTTCTTGGCTGACCAGGGGACTGCCTCGTCCTGGCTCAGCTCTGCTGGTTGGCACTGCAAATACTGGCCTTCTTGGCCTGCATAGGAAGCAGTTAAGAGAGGACAAGCTATTTTAACAGAATATATGAGAACAGTTGGCCCTTGTCAGAAGTTCACAGGAAATATCAAGAATTACACTGACAAGTTGCCAATTTCTTTCAAGTCAGAAAATCAGAAGCCTGAAGGTACCACCTTGGGAGGGTACTGGCATCAGAATTGTTTAGTTTTCATTTGAATAGATGGGAGCTCCCTCAAGGCAAAAGATGCCTGTGGGAGCAAGCCAAGATAGTCTTGGTCTATTGAGTGCAATTCAGGAGACTGGAAGCTGCCAGAACTCCTATCTTTTGACTGGTGGCCAGCATCCTTGAGGTGGGGCTCCCAGAAGCATCTGGATCAGGCTCAGCCAGTCCAGCCGCCGTCACTCAGCATGTCTTCTCACTCGCTGGTCTCGGCCAGCCTGATCCTGTGGGGTACCGCCCAAGCAGGGCAATCCAACTGCTGTACCCGCCTCCCTGTGTTTTTCTTTTAACAAACTTCCTCCCTCAGCAGCACTGATTAATAACACTGTTTCGTTTCACCATAACTCTCAGGTATCAGATCTTCCTCCCCAACTACAGTTCTATTAACAACTTCAACACAGCCAAATGATTGACTCAGATTTACTTGTTTCTTCTCCCCGACCCATTGTTTTTTTTTTCAGCCAGAGAACCTGAAATTGGAAACTTAAATGTTTCTGACATCACCTCCGAGAGCTTCAATCTCTCCTGGACAGCTACCGATGGAGCCTTCGAGACCTTTACCATTGAAATTATTGATTCTAATAGGTTACTGGAGACGACGCAATACAGAATCTCTGGTGCTGAACGAACTGCCCACATCTCAGGGCTACGCCCTAGTAATGACTTTATTGTCTACCTCTCTGGACTTGCTCCCAGCATCCGGACCCAAACCATCAATATCACAGCCACCACAGGTACACGTGCACCCTCCCACTTCTAACGCCCTCTCTCTCCAGGGTCTTCCTTGCAGGATGAGGCCACTCCCTCTCGCCCACCGAAGCAAGGCCCCAGTGCAGTAACTCCTCTGTGGTGCCAGGCCGGAGCACTGTTTACATACCTCTCCTCCTATAGCAGCCCAGGTGGTGGATCTCCACACAGACCCTTGCCTGATGTCTCACTGACCAGGACATTTGCAGCATTAAATGCAGTTTGGTCCAGATTGCCACATAGAATCTGGAGAAAAGCACCCTCCCCTTCAGTAACGACAACAACACAAAGCCATGAGCCACAACGGGCATTCTCCCTGAGTTAGAAAGGCATCACATCAATCAAAGAGGCTTCAAAAGTCGTATTTTTTGTTATCCTAGTATCTTTGTCTTCCTCGTGCCTTTGACCTCTTAGTACCCAAATATCCTGATGATCTCATGAAATTGTGTTGGTGCTTTTTTGTTTTCAATTCAGAAAGCAATAAAAAAAGAGCACGCCCCTCATCAGATGAGTACAGAAGGGAACCATGCCACCAAGGACACCCCAATTCCAATGCCACCTCAAAGAGAAAAGACCAGCACGTGCTTTTGCCCCCAAGACAGCGAGTGTTAGATGGTAAACACAGAAAGAAAACAGTCACATACAAACAAGGAGCTTGGTTAGCAGAAGGATAATGGCTGTCACTTAAAATGTGTAGTACCTGTGACACACACCCTAGGGTGGAATCTGGTGGCACGCAGCAGAAGGGAATGTGGTGTACGAATTTAGAAAGGAGAGCCTTTTCCATTCAGAATGGCCTTCTTAGCACATTTGGGACAATGCCTCCTCTTGCCAGATAAAGTAAGGCATCACAAACTGAAAAAAATAGTTATGGAATAAACTAGGGAGAATTTCTTCTTATAGTTTGCAGTCTTGTATTCTGGAGAATTCAAGAAAAGGATGGACATTGTAGCATCAAAGTTATCTATTGTATCAGTCATCCAAGGTTGAGGGAGGGTCTGTCTTCATTCTTCATTACCAGGGTAGTCCACGCAAATGTCTGAGGGCCAGCATTCTCTCGTTCTCATCTCAGCCACTGGAAAATACAGCAAAACCTAGGGAAGAAAACTAGTCAACCCTATGTATTTGTTGCTGATGGCTCAGATCTGTTCCAACAAAGGACAAGTTCCCTTACCAGAGGGTAAAGTCTAAAACTTTATGGATTTAGTCTTATGTGTTTTGATTTTGAACCTATAATGGTTTTTTTAATTGACACGCTTTCCTTTTTTTTTTCCTCCTTGCTTTAGTAGCTGAACCTCTCCTTAGCCACCTCACTATCTCAAATGTGACCTGGGACAGTGTGTCCATCTCATGGAAAGCTCAGGAGTGTGCCTTTGATAGCTTTCTTGTAGAGGTTAGGAATTCTGACCTCCTCAGGAGACGGTGGTGCACCTGTGCCTGCGGCGTCCCAGAGTTCTGTCATGACCGACCTCAAAGCTTCTTCTAATTACACCGCCCACCTTCAGGGGCTGATGGGCAGGCAGCGCACTCAGACCCTAATGGTCCAGACAACCATAGGTATTATCCACGAGGGGGTCTTCACTCTCCATCCACCTTCCTTTGAGGAGCATTCCAAAAATTCATTCCCTCCCTATTTTTCGTCTTCCTAGTTCCTCCAGATCTCTCTCAAGTTTTATAGAGCCACCCAAATCAGAGCTTTAAAAATGTTTTTCAAAAATACTCTCACCCCAAATTAAGTAACTTCACTGCCAACCTCTTTGTCCTAAGTATTCATCCGCATCTGGAGCTGCTCTGTTTGTATAGAGTTAACCTGACCTGCTTTGGTTGAATTTCTAAACCGTCCTTTCATCTGATCTTGAATAATTGTTTCCAGTTCCTCTCATTATCATCTGCCTGCGGTCTTTCTAATCAAAGTTCACCCCATCACATTCAAAGAGGTGTATGCATGCTGGTTTTGGTTCCTTAGTACGAATGCTCAACACTCTCTTCCTCTCCGCAAAGATTTTTAAAGTGAGCCACTAACATGTAGAGCAAAGACCCTAAAACACACCCCAAGAGCCACATGGAAGGACCCGGTGGTCTCATCTTGTCCTTGAGACTTTCGTTTGCCTGCATTCCCTACCAAGACACCGCTCTTCTATGACAGTTACCCTATTAAGCATGCTGTGGCACCCACTGAAATCTGTCACAAAGGTTTAGAGTCTTCCTTTCATCCATCATCTTTTCCAAATCTTGGTGCATGTGGTGAATATCCAGAGCATTACATTTTTGAGAAAATGTCTGTCTTTCCTGGAAGCAGGCAGCATGTCGAGAAAGTGTTTCCAAAGGCTAGAAGTGGTAGGAGAAAAAAGTTCCTAGCTTGCATGGAACACTAACTACCATTCTTCTTCTGAATTTTTTTCTTGCATTTCACTTTTCAGCTTGATTGCGCCCTTTGGGAGGCAGACAGCTGGCTACTCAAGGCAGTCAGCCCGGCCTCGAGTAGCCAGGTCTTAGCCACCATGGTGAATGTGTCAGCACCGCTAGTCTCTGTCTGGTAGCATGAAAAGAGCCCTAACACGCATCCTTAATTCGAGAGATCGCTTCCACAGCCAACGACAGGACAAACAGAGTCCCATTTGGAGGATTTTACCTTTTGTGGGGCTGAGGTAATTTGCCACTGCTGTGGCTGAAAATTATACCATCCAACTGACTGCTAAGTAGGAAATCCCATGCTATTATTTAGAGCTATAGTCTGCTTCTGAGCCAGATCCTTTTTGTCCTGAGAGACTTTGTGGCATTGGGTTATGCTGTGCAATCGTCCAGTTAAAGTTCATCCAAATGAGTCCTTTCTTTCCTGCAAGTACCGTAGCGGCCACAAAACAACCCCTGAGTCCTTGGGGGGATTAGCCTGCTTCCTCCCAGCCCCAAATCCTCATCCTCATATCTCAGCCCTCTGGGACGCTTGCCTCTCTCTAAAATACAGTCTGGGTTGAACTTACTTTAATGTTCATGTTTTTCAGTAAATGTGCATGTGGGAAGCCAGATCATATCGTACATCTCTGTTGAAAGTAGCAGCATAGGCCCCCTACTTTAAAAACAAGTTGCTCTCATCACCAATTGTCTAGACTTCAAGGGACAAGAGAAACTTAACCTTCATGGAACCATCCATCTTTCCAAATTACCCGATAGGTGAATTTCCTAATCAGAAAACTGCAACACCAAACTTCAAGTTTTTCTGTAATGTGTGCATGCACCATGTGTGTGTGTGTGTTTTTTAATGAAAGCCATTTCCACATTTACAGCATTGGTGGTGAGATGCTGGTTTTCCTAATGCATATACATTTGGGTTTCTAAATACTATCAAAAATTTGTTTTGTATGGCTATTAGCCTTTAATTGGTGCAATCCAAATAGATACAAAGAAGACTAGATATGGAAATCTCAGAGTAAATTTTCTAAGGTGCTTCGTGGCACAGTCACTCCTTGAGATGTTCAAAGAATATTCCTCATATAGGGCATCCATTGATCAATCAGTCTATGCAATGCTGGGCTAAATAAAACTAAATAGGTTTCTTTACAGGAACCAGCATTTCCGAGGCTCTAAAATGCTAGTCTGCTCTGTGAATCTCTAGGATGAGAAACAATCTTCCATGTTTACCACACATGCTTCAACAGGAAGCTGTCTTTTCTTTGAACATCTTATGGAGCTAAGGCCTCACTGCAAACCTTAGAGAATGTACCCTGAATGCCCCTTGCATTAATCCTGCTGCTCTCATGGCTTGTTTACTCTTCTTCATACATGACTAGCACATGGTCATGTCGACACTTAAAAAGAATGCAAATCTATGCCTGCAGACAAAGCAATGGAGCCTAATATGCTACCTTTCAGCAAGTAATTGGAGGGATTGATACTTTCGTGTTCTATGGCTACATTCTGGAGAGATCCACACTGCTTCTGCTAATAATGTCTCTCTCTCTCTCTCTCTCTCTCTCTGCCTATGTTCCTTTTTCTTCAGAGCCAGAGCCACAGTTGGGCGCGCTAATCTTTAGCAATATTACTTCTGACAGCTTCAACGTGTCATGGACCATTCAAGCTGGGCCTCTTGCACAGATTGTTATCAATGTTAGCGATTCTCATTGGCTGCATGAGCCCCAGCAATTCACAGTCTCAGGAGATGCACAGCATGCTCACATCACCGGCTTGGTGGAGAACACTGGCTATGATGTTAGTGTGACAGGGACCACCTGGGCTGGGGACCCCACCAGACCCCTCACTGCCTTTGTCATGACAGGTACTTTTAAAGGTTCTCCTTCACCTCTTTAGAATTCTGAGACGGTAAAAGGGGGGAAAGGTGATAGACATTCTAAAGAGAAATTGAACCCAAAATATAGTCTTCACCCCATATATAAACTTCTAAGTGAAGAGAAAGCAGATACTACTGCAAAGAGGAATCTTCCACAGCCATTCTTAGGAAGCTGACACAATGTGGCCAAAAGTTGTACAAACCTTGCAGGTTTCTGTGCTCAGTTTTATAGACTGTCTGATTCACAGTTTGGAGATTCCGGCTAAAGAGGGAGTTCTAAGTTCATAATGACCTAGAGTAGGAATTTTGTCCACAAATCCTGCTATGTAAGCCAGTCAGTCCATAAACTACATGCCTCAGAAATATAATAAATTATCTTTTTCTTCTAAAAAGTACTTCTTTAAAATTGGCTTTATAACAGATTAATGAAGGCTCACCCTAGAATAGCATGTAAGACCCATGCTTAATTTAACCTTACCCATTCATTAAACTGGACTTCTAACTTCTCTTTGAATTATGTGAAGAAATGGTTTTCCATTTCCTTTCCTGAGATCGTCCCAAATGAATGGCAAAGGATGCTAATAGTGTCGATTTACCAGATACCTAGTCTGAAAAACAGGAGAACCAACTTTGCCATCTGATTTTCACATTAAACCAGAACTCTCCTAGGGCCTACATTGCTGCGAATATGATACATTAATAAGTTCAAGTAAGTATTGGAGGCAGCATAAAGTCCTACAAGAAGGAGGATTGTGAGACCAGGCCTGAGTGGTTTCTTACCCTCTCCCACATTCTTTTCAGTTACATAACCTTGTCTGGGTCTTAACTGCTCTCAACCCCAATTTCCCTATTAAGAGGAGATGGTGCCCATAGCTCCCTCAGGCAGCCTTGTCCCAGGAACTAAGTGGATATGATGAGATTTACCTGCCCAGCATCCAGTTGGCATTTGACAGGTACCGCTGGGTCCTTCCTGCTTTCCCCCAACACTATGAGGAAAGTGGTGTGCTTAAAAATTAGCAGTAAGCCTAGATAGAATCAACAGACTCATGCAGCCATGACTGTCCTGTTACTTTTGAGAGACTCTTGGGTATGTTTTAATGTGAGATCAAAAAGTGGTTGTATTTTCTGTCTCGTTGGCTAATGTAAATTCAATCATTCACACAGTCTTCAAACACAGACCATGGCAATTCCTTAGTGGGGCATGGGGTAGCCATGACCTGACCCTGCCAGGGAGGACAGAAAGGGCCAGCCACAGCGCCTATCAGGCCCCGACTTGTAGCTGCTGGCAGGGCCTCCCACAGAATAGAAAGAAGAAAAGGAGGTCAGGAGAGCTGGTTTTGAGGAGCCGGGATCCAGTTACAGCATTGTCTCAGCTAATCCTTGATTCAAAGAGAAAAGATTGCATTTTAAAAGAAGCATATTTTAAAGGGGGGGGGGGGGCATGGGGGACTACAAATAACAGACCCTTGATTGACTCATTAGCCTGAAGGCCCTCCCTTTCATCAGAATGCGCTGCTTTGACGGCGTGGAGGTGCGATGAGGCCAGCTCTCCAAGTGAGGCGCCGCTTAACCAAACAAAGCTCAGCAGCAGAATCGGAGACTCTTGTCTTACAGACAAGGAAGCCTGTTTGCACAGTGCATGTGATTTCATCTTTGCCTTTGATAGAGTTGTGATTCTGGGGAGATCTTTACATGGTACAAAAAAAGTCTCAAAATAAACACCAAGTGTTTCAACATAAGCACAGAAAGTCCAAGCCACGGCAAAATTTAAATCTCTGCTTAGAGGATGAGGACATCCATTTACTTGTTCATTCAGTCACCGAACACTTCTTTTTAAAACATTTTTCTTTACATCCTGTGGATTAGACTATGGGCATTAGTGTATGGTCATTTATCTCTTTGAAAGTTTCCATTTAGCTGCGATGATAAAAGAAAGCTCTAAACTAGACGCAGCTAAAGCGGCCTTGGCCATGAAATTCTCACCCTCCTGCCCCCTCCGATAAAAAATAAATGCATTTACCATTACTGTTTTGTTTTGCAAGAGAGGGATGCTTTGGACCTTTGCTAATCCTGCTTATGTCTCAAGACTTGCCAGCACTGATGGGCTTGACTAATTCTCTGTTGGCTAAGGGTGTGGAAAGAACATTGAACTTGGAGTCTGATGACCTGAGTTGGATCTCAGCCTAGCTACCTAGTAGATATGTGATCTTGGGCAAGTCATTGACCTCTATGTTTCTTTACATATGATGGGTGAGGGTAGTATTGACAGAAGCTCAGCTCTTATAAGTTCCCTCCTCTAGAGAAGGCCAAGGTGTGAAAAGAACCCTTGGCACCTTACAAGTAAGTGCTTGAGATATAGATGTTGGTGAGTGAATGAACAAACAATGATGACAGAACTTACAGAAGACCCAAATGTGTCTTTATCCCTAATTTTACCCAGAAAAAAAAAAACATCAGAAGAATTAGCAAGTCTTAGTATTCTTTATCGGCCATAACCAAAAGTCATTCATTTTGACACATTAAAAATCTTCCTCCCTTTTTCTCAACTTGAGAACACGTGTCACTTGTTGACTAATCGACCTGATTCAAAATGCAAACTAGACGGAGAGTAGAAACACATGAAGTATAGCAACAAAGAAACATATTGGAAGGGGGGGGAAAGCTGATTTGCTTTAAGGCAAGAAGACAGGGGAAAGGAGAGAAAGGTCCCAAACCCAATACGAAATATATGATTTTATAAAATGTTCACGGCCACTGGAGTCAGACCGTGATGAAAAGCCTTGCTCTATCACACACTAGCTTTGTGACTTTGGCCGAGTTAGTTAATCTCTTTGAAGCTCAGTTTTCTTACCTGTATAATGTGGATAGTTTCTATCTCCTAGGCTTATTATGAAACTTACACAAGACACCATCATCTGGCACCTAATAAACTCTCCCTGATCTGCTGGGCACACAACACATTTACTGGGCGGCTGGGTATCTGTCGGTGTTTGTGGAGACTTAAACGCTATCCCAGCAGAGTCAGTGCTGCTAACCTGCGTTATTTTCACTCCTCCCTTCTTTCAGAGGCTCTGCCCCTTCTGGAAAACCTAACCATTTCCGACATTAATCCCTACGGGTTCACAGTGTCCTGGACGGCATCGGAGAATGCCTTTGACAGCTTCCTAGTCACGGTGGTGGATTCAGGGAGGCTGCTGGATCCCCAGGAATTCACACTTTCAGGAACCCAGAGGAAGCTGGAGCTCAGAGGCCTCATAACCGGCATTGGCTATGAGGTTATGGTCTCTGGCTCTGCGCAAGGGCACCAAACGAAGCCCTTGAGGGCTGAGATTGTTACAGGTATTTTGACTCAAGTGAGCCATTTTCTTCTCTTCCTGGTTTCCTACCATGTAATCCATTGACCATATCACCATGGTTTTAACATCCCTGTCCGTGTTCCCTACTTAATCCATAGATGTGACCTGTTCTTTTGTGCTCCCCCACCACGTTCTCCCTTGTCTTACATCTCTGATGAGCACTCCCCTTCTCCCGTGCCAGAAATGGGGTAAAAATGTTGCCACTTGGTGTTCCAAATCCGTCAGACCACGTCTTAGCTGTAGCTCTTGTGTGTTTACTCCACATCATCTTCCCCTGTGTTCATCCTGGCTGGTCCCCAGCTACATTTCAGCCTTCTCAGAAGAAATATACCAATGGGTATGTTTCAAAAACTTATAACATTTACCATCTCCAAGTTTCAACTGTAATCTTGACACACTTACCAGGTGGGCTCGTCATTGCAAAACCAATTATTGACTTACTATATCGATAATCACTAACATCGTGGATATTCTTCAACACAGACTAAATCCATAATTTTCTCAAGACTAGTAATTCCTAGAGAAATAGAGTATTAACAACATGAACCTTCAAAAACTCTGTGTTTCCCAAAGTCTTTCTAGAAACTATTACTTCTGTGAAATATTCAAAGGTCCTACGTGGTGAAGAAGTTCCATGTTCAAATAAGTTTTGGAAACACTGATTTAAAAATAGTTTAAAGAGATCCTTGACCACAAGACTTTAAAGAACACCCTAATATGCATGTGTCTCTCCAAAAGGGACTTACCCAGGCAGCATTTCCCAAATTTACTGGACAGTGGGTACCTTTTAAGGAAGAAGATTAAACAAGAATAGTTTGCTGCAAGTAGACTTTGGGAGACACAGCTGTAAATTTACAGTGACATTGAGTTTTGTCTAGTTCAGGCAATCAAAGATAATACCTTGAGTCCAAAGTATACAGCACAAGAGGTTCCAAGCATCAGTTCTACCATCTGAACACTTATCTAATGGTTAAAAAAAAAGCAAGCAAGTCAAAAGAGTAGGAGCCTTCTTTAGTAAAACAGCTCCAAAAAAAAAGCAAGAAGATCATAACATTTATATCATTTTAAAAGCCATTTTGCTCATGATCAAGGGAAATATAATCAGTGGTATCATCATGGGCAGCTCTACAGATCGTTAATGCTGGTTTATTTGTTTTTTCAAAAAGAAAAGAAAAAGATCTCACAGTGGATGGGCACTCCGCCACTGGAAGACAGAGAGCAAATGTAAACAAGTTACTGGCTTTGAACTTGTTTAATAATGCAGGGGAAGGCCAATGTTGAGTCCAGATGTGGATTTATAGAATTGCTTTTAGACAAAACTCACATATGCACTCGGTTTGTATTAAATGTGTCAACACCATCTTTCCCTTCTCCTGGGCCTGCTAGACTTTTTCACGTTGAATAATTTTACTTTTGGCATCTCAGGATGGGGCCATCACTGCACGTTGATATCCCGTTGGAGAGAAGCTCGCACATGCTGAGAATTGATGTTGTCTTTCCTCCTTCTATTATTTCCCCCCCTTCTAGAAGCCGAGCCAGAGGTTGACAACCTTCTGGTTTCAGATGCCACCCCAGACGGTTTCCGTCTGTCCTGGACCGCTGATGAAGGGGTCTTCGACAGTTTTGTTCTCAAAATCAGAGATACCAAAAAGCAGTCTGAGCCACTGGAAATAACCCTTCTTGCCCCCGAACGTACCAGGGACATAACAGGTCTCAGAGAGGCCACCGAATACGAAATTGAACTCTATGGAATAAGCAGTGGAAGGCGCTCCCAGCCAGTCAGTGCTCTAGCAACAACAGGTACCGTACAAAACAGGAGAGATGGAGAAAAGTCACTCCTCGGGGGTCTTCTTCTCACAGGGCTAGGAACTTACAGGAGCTTTGGGTGCGGACTTCGGATCCTGGCTCTTTCGATTATAGACAGGGAGACTGGACAATTGGGCTGAGCCTCTACACAAAAAAAGTATTATGTCATTTATTTAGTAGCATTGTGAGAATTAAATGAGATAATTCATGGAAAGCCCAGAGCATGACTGGCACATACTGAGGGCTCAGCAAATGAGATATATTTATGTATTCATTATTGTCACTAATACATCACCATTGTTACAATTATTGCATTTTTTCATTTCAAAGATTTTTTCCTTCTACCCATTATCTCATCATTTTTTTTCTAGATATACACTTCCTTGTTCTTTGGTCAAATGTTTAAATTATACTATGCAGGAGTAATGGAAAAGTAGTACCTCCACCTATAAAAATTAATATTTATAAGCTGCTATGTGTGAAAAATGAGTACCACGAACAGAAAGGGAAAAGAGGAAGCCAGCATGGTTAAGGCCTGCTCCTCCTACACTCACTAAGTTTATTCAATACTTATAGTGACTCTAAAGGGGACTAGATGAGGAGGTGATAACTTCCTCCCATATGAGTTCTTTCGAGGAGAATAAAGGAAGCCGGTTAATAACATAGCTAGTAATAATAATGATATGAAAACTAAGATGACTCTTTAGAAGGAACTGGAAAGACCTACAACAGGTGGGGTGAATTTCTTCACAAAACTGAGAAAAACAGACAAACCTAGCCTTAGCTGGAGACAGCTGCTTCAAAGAGGAGCCAGAGGACAGAATCTTCAAATCACAGGAAGAGGAAAAGGGACCAGAGAAATGATGCAGCACAGCCTCTCCTGTTTGTGCAGAAAGAACCTGAGGCCCAGAAAAGGTCAGGTGATTTTGCCAAAGGTCACGCAGCCAGATTTGGGGTAGAACCCAAACACCAACGTATTTTAATACTATTAAATATAAGCATGTTGGATGACAGATAGCCAATGACTATACCAGGGTGGGCAAAAGTAGGTGCACAGTTACAAGTACATGAAACACCGTTTATTCTCGTATTATTTATTTATTTATTTATTTATTATTGTATTATTTACTGTACAAACAACTATAAATGTACTTTTTCCCACCCCTGTACATACTTTCCATCTGTGGCAAGCGTGGAGCATAACAGTAGCCAAAGCTTCTTTGTCCAGGGACTGGTATTTTATTATGTCCAGTTTCAGGACCTAATGAGCTCCAAAAAGCCACCTGTAGAAATCATAACCAATATGTGTAGATGTGGAGGAGATGCTGAGAGCCAGGCAGTGATCCAGTGAGGGGAACAACCCTGTTCCTTATTAACAGGGACGCCCTCTCCCGGGCTGCAGCTCCTTGCCGCCTCCCCCTGTGGCAGATCACAAGACAGAGCCTGATTTTTGACCTTGGTTTATAAACACTGGTTTTCAAAGTTTACTTCTAATTACTGATTTTGTTTGGTTGGACTTTTTTTTTTCTAGAGACTCGGCAGTTCCAAAGCCAAAAGGAGAATGAATAATCATGTTGGGTTTTTTAAAAATTTTTTTTTAAGAACGAAAGAAGAGAAAAGATAGACCTTGGTTTTTCAGGAGGCCCTCTCTTTGAGTCCTGCCTCTGGGGCCCTGTAGTCCCCACAGAGGTTGTGTGTGTGCTGTGTGTCTGCCTGCCTGTGCTCTGGCACCCAGAGGCAACGGAGAGGTGACTCTGCTGTCAGCTTTATAAAGTCCCCTCTCTGTTTTCTCATCCATTCTCCACCCTTTCTTCCCTTGCACCATCGTGAACCTTCTCTGCGATGCCCGTGCCTCTTTTTCCTTATGGAGCTGCTGCACGTCTTCCTCTCACCCGCTGAGTGCCAGCTGCCAGCCCCCAGGGCCCTGGTGGCAGAGGGGGTGGTTCGAAGCCGCATTGCCTAGCGGTTAGCCTGCAGTCTCTGGGAGGATTCCTTGAAGTCTGATCTGGGCTCTATGTCTTACCAGCTGAGTGACTTCGGGCCAGTCTCCTTTTCTCTCTGAGCCTCAGTGCCCCTCACTTGGCAGATAGAATTTACCTCAAAGATCAGCCATTGCGGTTTACGTATGATTATGAATGCAGAGTATTTAGCAGCGTTCCCTTGCCACTGTAACAAAATTAGCTATTAAAACATTATTATTATTATTTAATAAAATATGACATAGCCTAATGTAACAACATGGTATTGGGTAATTTAGGATAAATTTTATTTTTTAATGGTCCACTTGGTTCAAAATTCAAAAATGACAAAAGGGTTAGAGTGAAGTTTCTATTCTATGTCCCTTCCCCCCAGTTGCTCTACCTAAAGGAAGCCAGTGTTACCACTTCCTTCTGTATCATTCCAGAAACACGCTATACAAACAGACAAAATTAGTCATAACTCTACATTCTCTTCTGCCCTTTTGTGGCACAGTGGTTAACATACCCTCTATTGTACATACTGTTGTTGATGTGTGTGTGTTCCTTGCTTATTCATAGATCTCAGAGATAATGGTATACACATTAATTTGACCATCTCCCTACTGATGGACACTTAGTTTGTGATTTTTTTCCACCTTCTATCCATCATGCCCTGCATTTCCAATGGCACCTCTTCCCTTCTACAGTTTAAGCCACTTCTTCATAATTGCCTTGCCCCGCTGCGGGATGTCTGGAGTTGCCACGAGCTTCTTTTGCCTCTGGGGAGTTCAATGACAACATGTCTCTGAGGAGCCCCTGCAGGGGCCCCAGAATAGACGGAAAATAGCTCAAAATCTAGCAACAGAGTAAACTGATTTGCCATTCTCTTCTGGAGGTTCCTTAACCTGTTCCCACTGGGAGTCCAGTCATGTACCCCTGAGGCCAGTGGGTGTGATTAGTGCCCCTGTCCCCGATTCCCAGAACATGTTCCCTCCCACCCCATCTGCCTTTCCAGCCAAACAGCCTCTTAACCCCTCTGCCCAGTCCCAGTTCAGATGCGTTTGAAACGGCACGCCACTGTGTCACAGTGTCATTGTATCTGGCAGCCTAGGTCAATGAGCCTGCAGAGATGCTTGGCCGTCCTCCCTTCCATGTGAAGCAGGTTCTTCATGCCACAGGAGGCCTGCTAAAATGACCAATAGCCTTCCACACCTAGCTAGGTCTGCAGTCCAAAACTATCACGCGCACGGACCCTGAACTTCACTGCTCCTTGCACTCAGGAGTGCATGATGGATGAGGCTACTGATTCCTGTGGGTGCTCAGATAGTGCTGGTAATATTGCCATTTTTTCAGATGAAAAAACTGGGGTTCAGAGAATTCTGCTGTGGCCTCAAGGCATACCTTCTAAGATGGGCCAGGACCTGCATCAATGAAGTTTGCAGGAGAGCCTGAGCTTACCTACGTCCCTGGGTTTTTTTTTATCAACTGGCCTCATCTAGACCTTTCCTGGGGGCTACTTCAAAATCCAAGGTGGCTCATGGCAGAGAGAGTCACATCAGAAATAAAAGAAAGAGAGGGCGAATCATGTTTACTGAATTCTACTGCAAGCCAGATTCTGCACTGGGGCTTTAGACCCATTATCTCTGTTAATCCTCAGAACATTCCTTCCTGAAAGGGGGCACCATTTGTCACTGGACAGCTGGAGCAATTGAGGCTCACGGCAGTGAAGGGACCTGCCCCAGGTTGCCCAGGCTCTCTGTGGTATTCGGACTCTCACGATCTTGCAGGCCCCAGAACCCTGGTGGTTTCCAAAGCTCTCCCAGCAGAAGGCAAAACCCCAGGCAGCCACAGAGTCTGGGGGTGGCTACCAGGTTGCAAGAGAAAGCTGTAGGAGAAGAGAAAAAGATAGAAAGGAAGAGGAAAAAAACACCCTCTACAGAGTGGTCTGTGGGTTTCAGAACTTAATGATCCACGTGGGTTGGAGCGGGGGAAAGATGAAGTGAGGTCCCTGGAGACCTGAAAATTGTTTCCTGAATTCTCTGGTTAAGCGTGGTCAGCTAAGGAGGGCAGAAAGCTATGCCAAAACATACAGAGAGAAAGCCAAAGGACACTGGGTTTGCAGGGGGAGATGTTTATGTAGCAGGAGTGGGCCCCTGGGCGTGGCTTTCTCCACAGGTAGAACCCATGTCCTTGCCGTGTTTGCTTTGGCGATGGGCCCAAGGTTACTCCCCTGGCTCTGGACCTCCATCCAGTTCTGGGAATGGGTTTGCTGAGGTCAGTTTCCAAGCGAACATTATTTTCGGGGTCTGGGAGTTGTCCTCAATTCTAATGCTCAGTCCTGGGACCCAGAAAGGTCACATCACAAGACTGTTCATTGGAAAACCAGTCAAGCCTCAGTTTACTCCTCCATCAAATGGCTAAGCATACCTTCTTCTCAGGGTTTTCTAAATGAGAGTTAATCCTTATAAATTGCTAAAATCTATGCCATTGTCAAGTCTTGGTATCATTTAACAAAAGGAACTAGAAAGCCAAGATTTTGGAAAACATGCTAAAGATCCTGAATCACAGGAAGATGTATTTCAAGCTGGGAATCCACTTACTCACACTTCCTTCGATGTCAGCCGAGGTGCTAACATTCTTCTTGAATAAAACCAAATGGCAGCTCCACAGCCCAGGTCCCCGAAAGACTGGGTGTTTCCATCAAGGCAGTAACTTGACCACAGATTGCCACATTCTCCATCCCAAAGGTTTGGCTCAGAGACAGACTAGGGGCTGAATTTGCCTGGATAAGGGATCCAAGAAGAATCTTTGATGAGCAACATAGTTACCTAACTGTTTCTGGGTTTCTTCTGTGTTTTCTCCTCCACAGCCATGGGCTCCCCAAAGGAAATCATCTTCTCAGACATCACTGAAAACTCAGCTGCTGTCAGCTGGATGGCACCCACTTCCCAAGTGGAGAGCTTCCGGGTCACCTACGTGCCCATCGCTGGAGGTAGGAGGCCCGGGAAGGCCACAGGCAGAAAGGGCCTGGGGGTCTGGGTGGAATAGTGAAGAGATCCTGATCATTCCTGTCCTCCCGACCATCTTCATGTTGGAGACCATCTGGATAGACCTCATTGTGAACTTCACAATGACATCCTAGGGAGAAACTATCATGGGAGGGTCATTGTGGGAAGATCCTTTCCAGCCCTGACATTTTAAACATCTGTGAGAAGGAGATTCCCAACATTGTGTCCGCACAATGACAGAAGACATGGAATACACTGGCCTTTCCCTTTGAGCATGCTCATCTGACAAGCTGGTCTTGACCTGGATAGATGTGAGGGTTTTGCCCTTGGGCCCCAAAATCTTTTCGTCTCAGTAGAGGATGGGAAGTTGTGACTTAGTAGAATTGGGAGTTCTAGTTCAGAGCACATGGGCTGTAATAAAAATGGCCAGGAAGGAAGCACAGTCAAATCTGTCTAAAAACATTTTGTCAGGTAGTGAGCTCCCTGTTAGGGGAAGTGTGTACAGAGAGGAGGCTTGACAATCTCTTCGGAGGAATGCTGTAGCATCTCTGTGAAAACTTTGACCAGCTGATGTCCAAGCTCCTCACCAGTCCCCAAATTCTGAGAAATGTAAAATTTTGGACTTTTTAATAACTGTCAGAGTACAGACTTGATGATGACCATCTTCTCTTCTTAAAGAGTAGAATCCCTCCTGGTAAAGGAGCCTATATATGCCTAACCTAAAACAATGGGTTAAATATGTTACACGTGCATCACCTGGTGAACTTCCCGTATTCTTCGTGAGAGAAATAAATAAAATTTGCACAACATGACAGCTCTCTACTGAACGGAAATTTGCCATTTTTAACACATTGTGACTTCATGTTTTTTCCTCTCCTGGCTTGGATTTTGGCATCTGCCTGGGTGGAAAATTACATCGTACAAAAAGTAAGATGTCTTCTCTTATGCCAGAGGGCAGGAGCAAATGCGAAGTCAAGAAAATGGCACTGGGTATGGTGTCATGTCCGAATCGGATACACCCATGCTTGGGGCAATGGTGAGTGCGTTTCCGTGAGGCTCCCCTGCCCCAGCATTGCTTTGCTGTGTTCCAGGTACACCTCAAGTGGTCACTGTGGACGGAACCAGGACTCAGGCCAGGCTGGTGAAACTCTTACCTGGATCCGAGTACCTTGTCAGCATCATCGCCGCAAAGGGCTTCAAGGAAAGCGAACCCATCTCCGGGACTTTCAACACAGGTGGTGTTGTCGCCTTTGGTATTATCACTCATGACTCAGCAGCTGGGAAAATGTTTCCACTTAGAAAATCTTAGTGGGAAGGGGACTGGATTTGAAGCATCACATGCCTCATTTCAGACCCATCACCTTCCTCCTATGGGCTGGGGAACCTTAATCTTAGCCTTAAACACCCTGGACCTCTGTTTCCCGGGGCCACATGGAAGAAAAAGGCCAAG
Source organism: Sturnira hondurensis (assembly GCF_014824575.4). Classification (NCBI taxonomy): domain Eukaryota; kingdom Metazoa; phylum Chordata; class Mammalia; order Chiroptera; family Phyllostomidae; genus Sturnira; species Sturnira hondurensis. Next base: position 1,549,283 of record NW_028083079.1, on the reverse strand, counting down.
CTGGGGAGTCACACTGAGCTGGGTTGAAATCCTGGATTGACCATTTCTAGATACATGAGTAGTCAATTCATTTCTTTAGGCTCCAGCTTCCCCCCTCTGTGAAATGGGTACAATTCTGCTTCCTCTGCTGTAAGAACCACATGAAACAATATAGGTAAAGCATCTGTGTATAAGATGACTGCGTACAATCAGCCTCCACCCACTTCCCCACCTGGTGCCAGCAGATCACGAGGGTCCTTTCAAGCAGGTGCTTCACAGAGACGTGGTACGGTGGCAGCTACGAAGTTACTGCTCTCCACAGAGCAGCCACCGTATTCCTGGCTCTGTTACTAATCCCTTCACATTTAACCGTTAAAATGGCTATTGTCACTCCCATTTTATAGAGGAAACAACTGAGACCCAGAGCCCTATAACTAGTAAATGCTAGAAACAGATTTCAGCTGAGGTCAGTCTAACTCTGTGTTCTTCTCAAATAAAGGATTGTTTTCCTGTTATAACCTGATTTGGACAGCACCCAGTGAAGAGGGGGGAATAATGAATTGCATTGAAGAAGAATGAACTGGGAAATTTCTCTTCAGGCAGCCATGTCTGTAAACAATTTATCCTTTGATATATGAGCAATTATCTAGTCTAATCCATTCAAGGATGCAAAGAATGGGCCTTGTAGAAATTTTAAAAATATCTTAATAGCCTCAAAGAGTTTATAACATGCAATTAAACATCCTATCTGAAGCCAGAGTCTTGTCCACCCTGCCACACAAGCCATTATTGCCCCCATAGAAATTTTTTATTCATGGATTCTCCATGGCCAAACAGCAAAAGCTGGATGCCTTTCTTCCCAAGGCACCAGTGTCCTCGCCAGTTAAAGGAGGTTCTGTGCAGTCATGATGAAGCAGGAAGGAACTTGGAGTGGGTGATGTGGACCCCCCAGATCACTCGGCTACTCCTGACTGTCAGGCCAGTCATTGCCTCCCTTGGGATTCAGGCATGTCATCTGCAAATGACCTCATGACAGCTGCCCTCCACCTCCTGGGGCTGTTGTCCTGAAATAATTAAGTGGTAAATGGGGTGCAAGGGGAAAATAGTTGTAAGTAGCTTGGTTTCTAAAAAAGCAGTGTTGGGCAGCAGCAGTGGTCAGTCAACGAGGCCAGGGCCCTGTGAATATCCATGCTTTCCCAGAACAAGTCATTGGGAAATCATATCAGTGACTTCAAGTCACCTGAGTGGTCTATTAATAACACCGCCATTATTGAGCACTGTCCCCAGCACACATCACACACAACGCCAGGTTCATCCTTACAACAGTCCCCCTTTGACAGCTGAAGGAAGTGAGGTTTGCAGAGGGAAATGACGCAGGCCACACAGACCCCAGGCAGAGAAACCAAGGAGGAGCCCGGCCCCCAGCCCCCAGCCCCCAGAGCCCGGGTCCATGTCCTCTACACGCCTCCTAACCAGAGCTCTCACTCAAACCCCCGAAAAGCCTCAGGCAGCCTCCACTTCATAAGTTTCCTGGTTTTTTTTAAGTTCTCTCCCTTGGGAAAGTGATTGGAACTATAATGATAATGCTTGTCACGTGTCAGCCCTTTCTATTTTACACAGCATCTTTCCACCTGTGATATCATGTGACAATTAGAACAACACTGAGGATTCCACCAGGCAGAATGAGTATCCCCATTTTACAGATGGGGAAATAGAGACCCAAGGTAACCTGGCCAACAAGGGAAGAAGTCCTGACTCAAACCCCGCTCATCCTGGCTCCCGGGTCAGGACTCTGAACCTTTCATGCAGCTGACACTGTGTCTCCATCCAGGAGTCCGGGAGCAGGGTGGACAGCAGAGGTCTGAGGACAGCTGTGGTCTGAGGTCCTACCCCACAATTGCCTATCTCTCTGACACATCACCATCTTCCTTTGCAGCTCTGGACAGCCCCTCTGGCCTGGTGACAGCCAACGTCACTGACTCAGAAGCCCTGGCCATGTGGCAGCCGGCCATTGCCGCTGTGGACAGTTATGTCATCTCCTACACAGGGGAGAAAGGTGAGGCTGTGTCTAAGACCCGCCCCATCGTGAGGAATGTCTGTCTTGCTAAAGCTCTCCTCGTTCTCCCTTCTCTGGCCACCTTTGGTGAAGGATGACAGAAATGGGTGGCAAGGCTGGAAGGCCCGCAGTGTCCCTGTGGCTCTCCATTTCCACCTCAGAATGAGGGCTGGGGCAGGGGTGGGTGTGGTGTGGCGGGGCCTGGGCGGGAGTGACAGGGAGGCCCTGCCTGTAGGCCTCTGCCTGTTGTCAATGAGCTTCCACGCTGTGGTTTTGTCGAGGAAATCTAGTCGTCCATTTCAAGAAAAACTAAAGGGATGATCCCTAGCCTGTTCCTCCTGTCCTGAGAGGGTCTCCACCTTTCTCTTCCTCTCTAGGAAGCAGCTCTCGTCTCTTAGAAAGAAGGGGTTCAGGAGCTTAATCTTAAATGGGCTACTTCAGGTGATGCTGGGAACCTAGGCTTCTCAGGAGCCAGAGAGAGGCCAGGGGTAGCAAGTCTGAGGAATCAGAAGGTATTGTTCCTTGTCTTAGCAGGCATCTTTCCTAAGATGCTCAGTTGGCAAATTAAACACCTGTTTTATTAAACTCAAATGTAAATAAGAGAGAGGAGAGAGATTCCTTTCCAATGAATGAGCCATGTGTTTGTAATGAGCTCCTCTAGAAAAAAATGTTACTATATTAATCTCAAAGCACATGCAGGTTTTATATTTGATGGTTCAGTAGGGTTTTCCTTTCAACGACTGGAGGACAAGGCATTCTGATCTGTGTCTGGGGCCTCTGAACGTCTGAACTCAGGCCCAGCACCCACCTGAGAGAGTTCTTTGTGAGGACAGAGCTGGGGGGGAGCGGGGAGGAAGAGAGGTGTGTGCGTTTACTTTTTATTCTTCAATTTGTAAATATTCTCTGTGCACAAACTCTTCTGAGTCTGAGAAGATGGTGTTGTCTCACCTAAAATATATCAGAATATAACTCACGGGAATCATGGAAATTTGGGGTGCCTAGGAAAGGGCCTGGTCTGGAGGTGGGGAGGGGGCTCACAGATGATGTGGTAGGGTGGCCAACCCGTTCCAATTTGCCCAGGACTTTCCCTGTTTTAGCACTAAAAGCGCCACGCCCTGAGAGACTCCTCAGTCCCTGGCAAGCCAGGATGGTTGGTCACCAGTGATTAGGGAGTGAACACACACACTTGGGCACTGGTGTTTGGTTTCCACCTTGGACCTGACCCAGTGGGTCTCAAAGGCAGAAGCAGGCTCTGGTGCTTCTGTCGTCCAGTTGGTGGTGGTCCTCCAGCCTAATGACTTGACAGCATTTGTCAGAGTATAGAAGGACGTGTAAGTAAGTGAAAAGGAGAGGGACCACAAGCCCGAGACAGATTAGGTGTGGGCAACATTTAAAGATGTTACAGCACCACTCCTCCAGCTGTGCCTGCACCATCTGGAAAATTCTCCTCACCCCCAGTTCCCCTTTCCTCTGATTTGGTGCCTGGAAAAACTTAGTCTCCATATGATGAATCCTTTGTACGTGAGGTGAGTGCTCAAGAGAGAGAAGGGGGCGTGAGTCACTTCAGGAAATCAAACATGCTTTTCTGCAGGGCCAGTGAAAGTAAGTGTCTGTGTGAGAAGGAGGTGTGTGTGCTGGTGGCTCAGACCAGCAGAGGTAACTGCCTCGGTGTGTGTATTTCTTGTGCAGTGCCAGAAATTACAAGAACAGTGTCCGGGAACACGGTGGAGTACGTGCTGACCAACCTGGAGCCAGCCACGGAGTACACGCTGAGGATCTTTGCAGAAAAAGGGCCCCAGAAAAGCTCGACCATCAATACCAAGTTTACAACAGGTGCAAAGCCACCAGGACCCTCTACCTTAAACAGTCCCCTCTCCAGCTTCCTTATTCAGTCAGATCCGTGCAGCGTGATGGCATCCACCGTCAGCTAAATTCCCCAGTGCCCACTCAATCTTGACCTGAAGAAGCACACGGTTTCCTTTTGAACTGGGATGACCTGTTCTTCTGGTGGACTAGAAAACAATTTTAAAAGAAGACCTTTTAAGTAGAAAGCCAGCCCCTACTGGCTCTCAGTCCAGTATTTAGCGATCCATGTTCCAGGCAGGGAAATATTGTAAGAGAAAGGTTGTTCAGGCAAGTTTGTCTAAATGTCTGTTGGGGTTTTGTACAGTCAGACCTTTTCACAAACTGTAGCAAGCAGGGAAACGGAGGAAGTGCCCTCTCAGTAGGGGTGATCCTCACTATCAGTATCCATCTGTCCTCTTGTTTAGGGACAAGGGACATCAGTGATACGTTCACAGCTGTGTCTTTCTCTCCCGGTCCAAGGCGCATCAAGGCTACGTTGGGCTCAGAAAAACCTGGTCCCTAGGATGGGATGGAGCCCAGAGGACATATGTCTTTGGAGATTATACGGCCCAACCTCCTCATTTACAGATGGGGAAGGCTCCATCCAAAGTTGTATAGGGCAATGGTTAGAAAAGGACTTAGGCCCAGGCCTCTGGATACCCAGCCAGGGATTTTGTCTTACGTGTGCTGACTTATCTGCTGTTGAATGTCTTATCTTCTCCAGACCTCGACGCTCCTAGAGACTTGACTGCTACCGAGGTTCAGTCGGAAACTGCTGTCCTCACCTGGCGACCCCCCCGCGCATCTGTCACTGGTTACCTATTGGTGTATGAATCCGTGGACGGTACAGTGAAGGTATATTGAAGTATATAAACAAGTCTCCACTGCTAACTGAAACCTTTCTGTTATGCACAAAGTTGGGAAGAATTATCTGGGTGTGTTTCTCTATCCCAGTGCAACTGAGAAACTGGAAAACAAATTAATAGGGACTGGATGCCATGCCTTCTGAATCATATGCTCCAGCATCTCTCATTTCCATCAGATTCCAGTTTTGGTAGCCGGCCAAGGTCAAGAACCACTGCTCATAAGACTTGAGAACAGTTTGGGAGCTGGATTCTTGATCTGTTAACATGTTGTTGAGCAAAGGCCAAAGGCTTCTTCTGCATTTTTGCTACATATCCGTATATTACCTTCCAGAGGCATCTCTCTGTTATATGTTTGAAATATGTATCACCATGGTCTTATGTCATGAACGGTGAGTACTGTTCACAGAAGTGGTTCATACTATTTATTTCTCTACCAAGAAACTTTTTTGTTTTACTTTTTAGTTTGAAATAACATTAGACCTTCACACAAGTGAAATTTTCCCAACTTAACCTTCTAAAACTTGTTATTAAATTTTTAATTTCAGTCATCATACTTTATATTTTCAGGATCTCTTACTTATTCTCTGCACATCTATCTGTTCCTAGCATATTGTTTGCATTTTGTGCATCGTCTTCTCTTTATCTCTGAGAATGTATGTTATTGTTTTTTCATTCTACAGCATGCATAGTGTTTCTTTCAAGTTCTTCTCTGTTTCACTGCTGTTGGTTTGGTTTAGGTCTCCATCTTTCACACTGGAGACTTCCACCCAATGTCTGTTGGTCCTTTTGCCCTGGAGCCAAGAATGAAACAGCTGATTGGGAATTCCAGTCACACAGACAGGGCTTGTCAACTATGGGGCAAATACCCAGCAATCTTGGGGGGACGCCCAGGTATCATTACTGTAAGCCCTTTCTCTTAACCAACTCAGTCTCCCTGGAGGACCCTCCCACTCCTGCAAACCAGGCTGCCAGGAGCCCAGCTGGAGAAAGAGCGTGGGCCCCACTGTGCACAAACTTTCTGTGTCCTCTCCTTCTCTGCCTCAGCTTCCCCTGCAGCCAGTCCTGCTGGATTTGGACTCAGAGCCCCTTCCCTGGCTCAGCCTTTCCAGAGGCTGGACTCTGCCTCCCCTCTGGGCTGGGAAGGACCATCGTGCAGACTGTTAAAGCTGGGGGGGTCCTTCTCTCGCACAAAGCTTTTAAACACACTTTTGTTCAGCCACGCCCCACACTGACCTTCAAAGGCATCTTTGCCCCTGCACGCACTCCATTCCTGAACTCCCTGGGCATTCGTCATCAGGCCTCTGACGGCTCTGCCAACTCAGCCCCCAGCATTCTCCGTTCTCTGCCTCAGTTGTCACTCCCCTGCACACTTTCCATCTACCAGGATTCCATTGGCACCACGTGCCTGGGGCTGTCTCCTCTGTCATGTTCCTCACTTTGTGGGTTTACACTCTATGTCCCCTCACACTCATTTTAGTGGGCATCAGAGGCCAGTAGAGATAGACTGGCATGTCCGATCTGCCATGCTCAGCCAGAAGTGGACACACATTTCTAGTTACCATCATGGCCCTGCTTGGGGTTGGTATAACAACGAACTAACTCCCTGTGTGAAGAGAGGCAAGTTTCTTACTTCCTACGGGTGGCAGTGTTCACATCTATAAAATGAGTGCATTGGACCCACCAATCTCTAAGGTCCCTTCCTGGCCAGGCAGGAATTTGGTGTTCTAGGATTTGGTGTTCTCCTAAAGTCAGGAGTCTCATTTCAATCTATCCTAGTTGCCTAGAAAATGACTTTGCACAGCAACCTAGAGAGCTCGTAGGTAATTGTATCCCCAAGTAATTCAATGAACCCAGCTCTGTACCTGATCCTTCCCCAAGGGCCAGACCTGGGGACCATGCAAAGGTCACTGGGTCACTGATATCAAATGAGCATACACCCTGGTTTACTTTCCTGCATGTCCAGTTCCCAGCTTTATGTGAGTCACCAGAAAGTCAGATTGGTGTAGAACGGAAGAGTCCTGGATGGGACATTGGAGGACCATCCTCTGCCACCAATAAATTATGGAGTGACAGCAAGTCTCTCAGCTTCTCTGAAACCCCTCCCCCATTGGAAGAATCAGGATAACTTCACCTGCTGAGTCATGAGGATGCAGAGAACCTTCCGGGGGCCTCCATACTGAGCCATCACTGCCTAACCCCAGTCGGCCATGTCTGCAGATTGTACGGGCACTACTGCGTTTGGTTAGCTGGGAATGCAGGTGGAATTCCAACCCCACACACCAAGGTTGTTTGCTAAAAGGTGACTTCACAGGCATGGGAAGCTAGAAAGAAGACTTGAAAAGAAAGAGAATTTCCTGCAAATTGAAACCGGTCACCTCTGGGCAGCATCACGGCGACCAGTCACAGACTACACGCATAGTTAGTTTGCAGATGTGTATGGCAGCTGCACACATCGGCCTCTCCTGGATGCCTTGGTTCTAGAAGAGAGGCGTGCTCCGTCAGCCCAAGCCTTCACATGCCCTGCCTACCCAGCACTGTAATCACCTCCTGGCTGACGAGAGCTCCAAACTGACTGGGCTTCAAAATCACCTGGGGAGTCTCTTAAATAGGCACCTGGTCAGGCCCTACTTCCAGCCCCTATGATCTCGTCTGGGATGGAGCCCAGGTGTTGCATTATTCTAAAGCTTTCCAGAGGACTGTGAAAAAGAGCCGTATTTAGGGACCACTGATATAACTGTCTCAAAGTCTAAACCTTTTGTCCTTTGTGTAATCCACCTTGCTACCAGACTAAATTTGGCTCATGTCATAAACCTTTCAGGAATCTCCATTTCTTATCATGACAAACTCTAAATTCCATAGCATGGCATTTAAGGCCCCTTGTCACCTGGTCTTTTCCTACCTCTCCTGTCACTCCCTCACCGAAAACCAAGGATGACTGAGGCCGATTGTTGCCTTTTCACATTATTTTAATTAGCTCTGCCTCTTCTGGGCCCAAGACCTTAGCTCGTGCTGCGTTCCTCCGTCTCTGACATCTGAGGAGTGAGCATGGAAGCTGGCACAGATTGGGACCAGTGGGTTCCTATTGAATAAAGAAATAAATGGGGGTAAAAGGGAAGAAAAAGAAATACATGGATGGTTGAATGAGTGAATGCACCATCTGTACCCAAGGATTTATGTGGCCAAAAGTTATTATATTCTTTCTTCTGCCCTTAGGAAGTCATTTTGGGCCCAGACACCACCTCCTACAGCCTAGCAGAGCTGAGTCCATCCACTCACTACACAGCAAAGATCCAGGCACTGCACGGGCCCCTGAGGAGCAAGCTGGTCCAGACCATCTTCACCACAGGTAAGCAGCTCAGGGACCACACTTCATGAGCTGAACCAACCCTCCTCTCCTTCTCTGCTACATTAAACCTTTCTACCAACCTCTAAAAAGGATTAGTTCCCTGCGACTACCTGAAAGCCCAGGGAATGTGGGTGCAAAGGATAATGGGACTCATGGCAAAAGGGGAGGAGAGTCAGTAGTGAGAATATCTGAACTCAGTCCTCATTTCCACCATTTGCTCTGCATGACTCAGGAAAATCACTGCCATTCTCTAAGCCTCAGTTATCCCATCTATAAAATGGGATTAATAATCATCCCTTCTTCACACGACTGTTGTGAGGGTCCTTGCATTGTATTTGTCATCCTTGCCCATTGTGCAGTCCATTCTTGGGGCTCATTGTAAGCTTAGGGTCCCTCTCTTTTTTTCTTAGGATGTCAGCATTTACAAAGCCTGTCCAGATTCAAAATCACACACCTGTCTTCCCACCAAGATGGTGTGGTGAGCCAGGAATACCATACCCAGTTTTTGGTGGGGAAACGCGGGTTCCCAGAGACTCAGTGACCTTCTCAAGGCTCCACCATGAGTTAGAGTCAGATTTGGGCTCAGGTGTTCCAGGACCAGGGCACCGTCTCTGCACCCTGCCACTGGGGGGTCTTCTGAAGATAGCAGACATGCAAGGCATTCCACTGGTGAATAAGAGGAAGCAGCCATTCCTGAGAAGGGAGGCGTTGGTCTTTGGAGAGCCTTGAACCTGCCCTTCACACTTCACTCTGGTCACTCTGCATACACCTGCTAAGGGAAGTGCACAAACGTACCTCTGACAGAACTTATGCCAGGTGCTGAGAACACAACAACAGTGCTGAGAACACAATAATATGAGTGTGCCCTAAAGATGCTCTCAGGCTAGGGCTATGAAAGAGACAACAGCTAATGCTGCAACTTCAGGTGGAGGTAAAGTACAGTGGCCCAGTAGGGAGTCAGATCAGAAAAAAGAACTCCTCTGGCCATCAATTCTCTGTGCCACCTGTTAAACACAGACCCAAGACGGTCTGTATCCATCATGTTTTTAATGTTTTGCATCACAGTATTGCACTTGGAGATTCCCCAGGCATTCTCATGTTCCCCCATCTAAGATTCCCAAGCGCAGGGCAGTTAAATGCCTTCTCTAGCATCCCAAGGCAAGGAAGGGGCAAGTTGAGGACTGGAACCCTCGTCTTTGGTTTCTGAGTTGTCTGATGACACTGGGATGCATCCAGCCTCACAGAGTGCCCTGATGCACAGTGGGCCACCCGCAGGGTGCTAGGAATCCAGCCATCCTGGCCAGCACCTGTGTGCTCATCAGACGCTGCCCGGCTGCTCCAGGCAGATCAAGGCCAGCCTCCTACATGCCCATCCGAGTGGCTTAGTCTTCCCCCCACTGCCATCGCTGATGGCTTCCACCCATCTGAGGGACAGAGATGGATGTGTCCCTTACATCCATAATCTCTACGCCTCATTGTGCCCTCGCAAAATAGATTCTGTCCCCGTCTTGCATGTAAGGGAAAACATCTCAGGGAGGGTACGTCATCCAGCCAACAGAGTAGCACCACCTCAGGTCTCCCACTCTGACAGCCACCTTTTCCTCTCCTCCTGCAGTTGGACTCCTGTACCCATTCCCCAGGGACTGCTCCCAAGCCATGCTAAATGGAGACACGACCTCTGGCCTCTACACCATTTATCTGAACAGTGATAAGACCCAGCCTCTGGAGGTCTTCTGTGACATGACCTCTGATGGGGGTGGATGGATCGTGAGTATCACTGAAACCTCAGTCAAGGGGCCTGGGGGCAGAGGGCACGTGGGGCGGGTAGGACTCGGAGGTCCTCTCCCTGCACTCTGACCCCAAGGTGCATGAGGCTTTGTCAGATAGCGCCTGTCACACAGAGACACTCAGGGGTTAGCTCTCACACCAAAGACTGGGAAAAAGCTGAGGGTTAAAAAACAGAAGAAAATCATTTGCTTGTGATTTACTTCCTCTGGCCCTCAGCTCTGTGATGCGTAAACATGACAGTGGTCATAAACCCACTCTGTGTATTAATTAGTACCTGCTCTCCACCAGGCAGTGTGCCAAGAGCTTTATGTGAATTATTTCAATCTCTACCATGCAATCTGGGTAGCATTTTGCAATTGACAAACTTTTTTTTTTTTCATTGTTGTTCAATTACAGCCCCAATTTTTCCCCTGCTGTTCCCTGTCCTGCCCATCCCTCCCCCCACTCCCTCTGCCAATCCCTACCCTGTTGTCCAAAGACTTAAATAAACCCTCTTTTTTAGAGCAGTTTTAGGTGCAACAAAATGGAGCGCACGGTACAGTGAGTGCCCAATACCCCCACGCAGCCCCCACCTGCAGTCTCTCCTGCTATCATCATCTCACCCCAGGATGATGCATTTGTTACGGGGGTGCCGGTGCATTGATTGACACATGATTCCCACTCAGAGCTGTGTGGTATTTTCAGTGCCTGTTCTTTAAGTGGGGACACCAAGGCTCAGAGAGGGGAGGTGACCTGCCCAGCGTTACCTGGCCAACGAGTGGCGGACAGAGCTGGGGACTGGTGCTTCCCTGCAATCTAGTGCTCGCCCTCTCAGGAAGACGCCTTCTCCCTCCTTCAGTAGCTTGCACGCACCCAGCTTCACTGGTTACGTTCACAGGTATTCCTGAGACGCAAAAACGGGCATGAGGATTTCTACCGAAACTGGAAGGCCTATGCTGCTGGCTTTGGGGACCGCAGAGAAGAATTCTGGCTTGGTAACGCAGCCCTGCATGTCTGTGACCCGAACGCCCATGTCTGCCCTCCTTGTCACTGTCCCAGCCCACAGCAACCTATAGGAGAGAGATGGATGAGGAGGAGACAGCTCTGGTAGTAGACTCAGAATCTCAACTCCTCAGTGGAAAATACTTTAAATTCTCTGGATCATTAAAAATAAAAATCTGGCCGAGGGAGAGCCAACAGCCAGGCCTTAAGAATGAGCTTAGCCTTAAGTCATTCACTGAACCATTTATAGAATCGTCCTTACCAATGCCATGAACTGCTTCTGTTCTGGTCTCCCAGGGCTGAGATGGGCTGTTTATAACCATCACCTCTAAGCACCCCTGTAAGGTACAAAATCCCCATCTTACCAAGTGAATATGTAGGCATTTGAGCTGCAATTTGAAATCTTCCAAGCCAACAGTACATCCTCACACCCTCACAGCTGCCATTTTCCCACAACCTGCCAGCAGAGGGCACTGTCCTCTGCACCAGTGCCTAGGCAGGGCAGGTGGATCCCTCTGTCATCCACTGTCCTTCACTTGTAAGGAGCTTTAGAGTTTATAAGGAGTTTTCCCACCTTACCTCCTTTGATCTTCACAATACCCTAGGAGGTTGGCAGGGCAAAGCTTGTCACCCTGATTTTACCTGAGGCTCAGAAACATCATCTGTTTCGCCTGGTGTTGCACCAGCAAGGAGCCAGCCTGGGTCTGTGTGTGACTCAAGTCTCCGTAGCGTACACAGCCACCGCTCTGACACAGTGGAGTGGAAGTAATGGCCTCAGTCACTGTGCTTCTGCATCAACCCCTGCCTGTCATCCACAGGGCTGGACAACCTGAACAAAATAACATCCCAGGGGCAGTATGAGCTCCGCGTGGACCTGCGGGACCATGGGAAGACAGCCTATGCTGTCTACGACAGGTTCAGCGTGGGAGATGCCAAGACTCGCTACAAGCTGAAGGTGGAGGGGTACAGCGGCACAGCAGGTAGGAACCACAGGACCAGCTCGTGTTCTCAGCTGATTCTTCCTTTCGTCATCCCGTCCTTCATGAGTCCACCCACAGATTGCATCAACAACTAGGTGAATCCCTACTGGGTGCTAATGCGGAAGAACTGCTGTTGAACACGGTTGGGGAGATAGATATTTTGGTCACTGAAACAGAGGAGGTTGGGACGCAGGACAAGCAGGACTGATCTGTAGCTGCCATCGCTTAAAACTACATCTTCTTATCCACTTTTAGATACAGGTTTTAGACTGATAGAAAAACAGCCTCTCAGGCCTTAATACGCACATGAGCCAGTGCTTCTCAGGTTACTGTGACACATGACCCCCCGGGGCATCCTGGGAATGTGCCGTGCTGACACACCCAGAGTCAGCATTTTTTCCAAGTTCCCTGGTGATGCCACCCACTGTGGGTGGTGTGGCTGGTCTGTGCAAACCGTCCACTCCATCACCCAACGGCTTGAATCTCTTCTAAGACATCCCTGTCACACAGTCATCCAGACTCAGCCCGACCACTAGCTCTCCAGCGGCCTTTTCATTCCTTGTCTCGTCCATAACCTAGTTCATATCTCAAAGATTTCTTTGACTTGAAATGACCTTTGCATGGTTTTCTGGCTCCCCTTTAGAGGAGAAATAAGTAGGGAAACAACATGCATTTAGGCCTAGTAGGTAATAATCTCTTTCACAGATATCTCCCGTACATTACCCCCATTTAACTCTCGCAAAAACCATGCCAGGAAGACACAGGGGAGAAAACCAAGGCTCAGAAAAGCTTGGCGATTTGCCCAAGGTGAGACAGCTCGTAGCAGGTGGGCCCAGGGCACCAGCCTGGCTGCAGAAGCTGTTCCTGGTATCAAGGCAGGTCAGGTCTGAGAGTGTGCCCACCCCATGCTCCCCAGGCCCACTTTGGGCGGCTCTCAGTCGTGTATGCAAAAACAGAAGAGACAGATGCTGCGGGACATACCCAGCCTCTCTGAGCCCTCCAAGGAAACGTGTATAATGGGGGGAAACACCTCCTGATAAGGGTTCACCAAAAGCCAGGCTCAGTCAAAGAAGAGAGGGAACTCTAAGAGAAGAGGAAGACCTGGGGGTAAAAACTATTTTTGTTCTTTGAGGGATCCCTCAAAGAATTCTGGTGGTTTACAACCTGGCAATAAATACCTCTTTGACTGAGACAGCCTCAGGCAAAAAGGGTCTAGTTACCTGGCAGACAAAGATGCTGCTGGAGCTGCAGGAATGAGCGAGCCCCCGCCCACCGGCCTCTCGGTTTTCCCACCTCAGATGAGCTGGGATGTGCCCCTGCACAAAGGCAGCCCTTACAGGGGGCATCTCATCGGCTCTGCCTGCCATGTTCACGCTCTTGGCAGCTTAAAAGGGCATCTGAGCCCTCGGACAACTTGCTCCGAAATATCAGGCTCGTGAGCCATGGCATTTCATATTTTTATGCACCGGGTGGGGAGTGAGGTACACAGAAAGAAAGGGCACGTAAATGTTCCTAAAATTCAGTGTGTTCAATTACAAAGTAGAGTCCCAGAAAGCACTATCTATAAATGGACTTTTTGTCTAAGAAGCAGGGGATGCTGGTCCCATAAACACTATGAAAAATATGTAAAACACAGGCTATTTGGTGACATCTAATAACTGAAGGGTTTTCATTCTAAGTGTGGCTCTAAATAGTTGTATTTGGGGAAAGCATTCTTAAACACAGATTTCTCACATCGCTCAGTGAGCTCCTTTATGGAAAAATCCAACAAATCATAAAAATAACAATCCTAACTCTTTGCTCAGCACCCTACCTTTATAGCATACACCTTCATATACGGTCCCAACAGCACCCTGAGGTGGATAGAAGCAACATGCTGGTTCCATTTTTTAGATGAGAAAACTAAGGTTCAGCAAGAGGCTTGACTTGTGCAAGGTCACAGCTAGGGAACAGAAGACCTGGGACTTGAAGCTGGACCCTCCAAAGCCACCCATGGCCCTCTTTCTACCAGATTATCGGAATCTGATCAGATGCTGCTTCCATCAGAAACACATCTGTGGGTGGCACTCACAACCCATCCAGTCCTGTATGTGATCCTACATCTGGGTCCAATATTCAAGGCCGGCCCACCCCCTTTCCATTGTCCCCCCTGGTTTTGCCCTTCGCAACCCACAGGAAACTCCAGCTGGGATCTCTCAGGTGCACACTTTCTCTCTCCCAGGTGATTCGATGGCCTACCACAATGGCAGGTCCTTTTCTACCTTCGACAAGGACACGGACTCAGCCATCACCAACTGTGCTCTGTCCTACAAGGGGGCCTTCTGGTATAAGAACTGTCACCGTGTCAACCTAATGGGCAGATATGGAGACGATAACCACAGTCAGGTGAGTAGATTGTGAGGCCGAGGGCCAGGCTTGGGAAGCTGGCTGGGGGTGAGACTAGGAGGCAGGAACCTCAGGTAGGTGGTGTGTTTTTCCCAGTACCACAGGGAGAAACCTCAGTGACAGTGCAGGTCAGGTGAAATTATAGAAACAGCATGAGTCAACTCTCGCAGTTCCAGAGGGGAACCACGGGTCAGGTGGATTTCAGAACAGAAAGCTCTTCCCAGACAAAATCTCTGCATGCCAGAAGGAGAGCAGATTCGGGGAGGCCATCCAGGTGAAGCCAGGCGAGCACAGGTGTTTCCTCCGTCTCATTACGTTGCTGGCCACACTTCCACTCTGTGCATTATCGCATCGCCTTCCCTGCCTTTCCCCCAACATCAGTGTAGCACAGTCTCCCTGAAAAATAAAAAAAGCTACATGCCAAAAGGAAGCCGCTTGGTCCATCCTCCCAGCCAATTTTGGCAGAAGAAGGAGAGCATGCAAAAGGCCACCAAAGAGGGCTGGGAGCCCGGTCCTAACTGACTCTGCTCCAGCCGCTATGACAGATCCTTCACAAATCCGTTTCATCTTCATAGCAACCTTTCAAGGTTGTTAGACCTTTAAAAAATAGTGAACCTGAGGCCCAGAAATGTTGGTAACTTGTTCAAGACCATTTCTCTCTCAGGCAAGAGCACTGAGATTTAATACTATGTGCCAGGGTCCAAAACGTGTTACATCTGTGGTCGTTCCGCCTTTCCACACCAACCCCTATTAAAGTGCTTTGTAGGCAGCCTGTGAATTATAGACTCCCCTGGATACAGCTACTCAACCCTGTAACGTCCAGTCAGGATCTGAATCCCGTTAGTACCATGCCTCACGATGGCAAGTTTCATCAGCCGCCACTCGGTTTAAAGGTCGAAGATCACACCACAGTGGCTTTTGACTAAAGTGAAATCACTGAGTCAGATCCCGCCAGGCCCTCTGAGAGTTTCCCCTGCCCAGAGCAATAGACGCAGAGGCAGGAGACAGCTGTGAACTACCAAATAGCCACGTGGAAACAGACCCGTTCCCTCAGCTGAGGAGCAACGGTCCGTGACCGCCTCGCCCAGCGGCACCCAATCTGGAGGGCTTCTCTCTCTTGCAGGGTGTTAACTGGTTCCACTGGAAGGGCCACGAGCACTCAATCCAGTTCGCCGAGATGAAGGTGAGACCCAGCAACTTCCGAAATCTGGAAGGCAGGCGCAAACGGGCGTAACATTCGGGGACAACTGGGAGAGAAGTGTAGGGCCCAGCGGAAGACAAGAACTCTACCAAAGTATCAGTACAACCCATCTAACCGTCGTCAAGCCACGCCCGGGCCCTTGGCAGGAGTTAACCCTGACCAGGGAGCCTCGGGGCCGCGGGCGGGAGCGCTGGCCTCCGCACTCCGCGATTCCTTCCTTCGCACCAAAGACAACGGTCTCCAGCAGGTTTCTGCTTTGTTGCTCGAATCAGCAAATCGCTCCCGGGACAGCAGCACAGGAGTTTCCGGTTTCCCTCCTCCCCGCGGCTCTGGGAGTGGGAGAGGGGGCGCTGCGCAGGGGTAGTCTGTTCTAGAACCAGCTGTACTTTACGCAGAGCTGCGTGATTCATTATCACTATTTTTGTTAGCAACGGTTCGATGTGTGTCATTGGGAGCCATGCCTGTTTTCTACATTTCGTACTGCGGAACCCAGAAAAGCAATGCCGTTTCCATTTTAAGGATGTAATTAATGTTATTAATATAATAATGATGATGAAAGCTAAAGACTTTTAAAGACATCTCCCTTTCCAAAACACACGTGGACAGTACCTGATTGTATTTTTTTTAATAAAAGCACAAGTACTTTTAAACAAAGCTGTAGTTTGGCCTTTCGCTGCTGAGCCTGAATCCCACCAATGCCAGCGAGCTTGAACAGAGGGGGTGCTGGAACATGAAGGTGAGGAGGGGCGTGGTCACGCGGGAGAGGGAGGGCCGGAAGGGAGGGGAACGCATTTCTGGATGAAGTTGAACAACTTTGCAAAAAGCTTACAACTTCAGATTCGGCTTCTTGCTCACTATGTCCAAGACTAATCGTTTATGGCTTAAAAGATGTTTTTACACCCATTTTCTAAAGTAATCTCCTAACAATTTTATGACATAGACGAGGTGAGAATTGTTATCATACAAGAGTTAAAATTCCCAGAAGCAGAACTGCCTGGGTTCAAATCCTGGCTCCACCATCCCCTCATTCCCTAACCTCTCTGTGCCTCAGTTTCCTCATCCGGAAAGTGGGGAGGCTCACACTTCTTAATTTCAAAGCATTTCTGTGAAAAATAAATGATATTATCCATAGGAAGCCCTTAGCATAGTGTCTGGCATATATTAAGTGCTAATAAGCATTAGTTATCCTACTATTCCTTTTTAAATTGTATTTGTTGATTTTAGAAAAGAGAAGGGAAGGAAGAGAGAGAAGAGAAACGCCATTTTTTTTGTTTGTTTCACTTATTCGTTCCTTCATTGATTCTTATACGGGCCCTGACAGGGGATCAAACCCACAACACGGGCGCATCAGGACGATGCTGCAACCAGCTGAGCTGTCCAAACAGAGTGTACTACACTTTGTATACGACGGATCGGGTTTCCAGGAAGCCCAATGACTTGTCTGTGGCTACGTACCCAATTAATAACGGAACTAGGATTTAGACTCTGGTCCTCTGGCCCCAATGTCCCTGCTCTCCCCCAGGCCCCTAATAAAAATCTCTCCTTCCCCAGGAAAAGGGGGGCCACGGTGACAATGTACAGGATGCAGAATGCGGAAGGTCAACTGGATCCCTCATCAGGATCCTACAATCCCCAAGTCTTAGGACTGAAGAGAATACCTGTTAGAAATATCTCCTTCTCCCCTCCTCAAAGCCCCCAAAGAGGGCAGGGCCAGTGTCTCCCAGCCCCATCCTGAATACTTCTGTGATTCAGGGAGCTCACTGCCCAGCGCAGCGGACCTCTTTGTGCTCAGGGAATGTGAGTCTGAACCACACATTATCCATTTCTCTTTTAAAACAAGGGTGTTGGGAGGATGGTGAAAGCAATCACCAGCTCATTCCTTTAGGAACTTTCAGCAAATTGACTTAGTTAATGAAACGGTTTGGGCTGATAGGCCTCATTCAAATGGAATGTGATGGCTCAGAAGTGAGGCTCAGAGGAATTTATGGCTCTGGCCAGACCCCTTGCTGCTGAGTTTATCATGCTTTAATAAGTACTGTCGTGTTATATACACAATTTGCTGTTCCAGATCATAAGACTTGTTGCCTGCAATTCAGCCATAGCAACACTCGCCTTGCTCTGTAAACCCAAACAAACTGGTGCCCTGCAACCCCCAGGCCTCAGTGGGAGCTTAACCCTCTCCTGCCTGCTGTCTTGGAGGTCTCTGAACTCCAGTCCCCTGCCCCCCAGAAAGTTAGATACAGCTAAGCCGGTAAGGTATTCCCCAGAAACTGCTCAAGAACCAAATTCTGACTCGTGAAGAAGTCACATCAAACAGGAGTCTTTCATTGTGGCCTTGGGAAGGTGGTAGATGCCCCCAGAAGAGGCCGAGGCCATGAAATTCTGTGCTTCACAGCTGGTTTCAAACCACCTACACACCCCAAGCTCTGGTTGAGAAGCTCTGGTCGAAAGTGCAAGGTCACCACATCTCAGACGCATTCCAGTCCAGTCACTGAGTCTGTGGCTTCATTCAAGCAACCTCCTCCATCCAGAAAGCTCTCCTGAAATTCTACTCCACCCTCAACGTCAAAGCCCACATCTGGCCCCAACCCTCATGAAACACTCAGCAGCTCTCCACTGAGAATTAATTTCCAGGGTGTTTGGTCTTCCCTTTGCCCCTCCCCATCTGCCCACCTCCCTTCTCCCTGCCCTGTACCCTTTAAGGCCCCCGTGTGTGAATTATATCAATGCACTTCCCTGCCTGGGGTGGGGAGGAGTCGGGTACTTATTTTCCAGCTCCATCTCTATGGCATCATCGTGGGCTGACAGTTTCCCTCATAACAGAGATACAGGCCAGTCAATTGAGCATCTCCACACAAGTCTCCCATCAGGTTTCAGAGGACTACTTCTGCCCTTGCCCCTCAGGCCCAGGGCGGTCTCTGTACCTCAGCCGCCGCTAGACCTGGGGAACCACACCAGCCCATGTGGTTCTCCCCCACCCTGCCCACACCACCACAAAGAGAGCCCCTCAACTCACACCCACTCCCGTACCTCACCCTCAGAACACTCACACTCACAAGGCTGTCCTTTTGCCTCGCCTCACTGTGTCTAGTCACGCCTCTCTCCCTGCTGCAGACATTGGTCATCTATTGCCTTCCCAGTGTCTAAACTCCTTTCTAGTTTTGGAGCATCTCCCATTGGGCGAGGACCCTGCTTCCCACCATGGAAGCCAAATGGAAAAATACTCTTTCCTCCTCCCCAGGGCAGCCAGAGTGCAGGCACATAACTCAGGCTTTGCCTATTGGATAATTACAGAGGGACTTTTACTTAGCCTTGAGCAAGGAATGCAAACCAAGGAGTCTATAAGGCTGGCTTGCCCACCTTCACAGTATCGACCACACAGCTCCACTGTCTGGGACGATGATCTATCCTGCCTTCTCCCCTTCTCGGCTTGCCCTCTCCCGTAGCCACTCTCCTTCCCACCATGCCTTGCCAACCCCAGAGTGTCCACAGCTCCTTGGGGGCTGAGCTGATTGGATCTCTCCTCCCAGGGTTTCTGACTTCCTTTCCATGTCAAGTCAGCAACGAGCACCCCACATACCCAGCACTAAGTGAACAAAATAACCACACCCCCCACCCTTGCTCAGCCTCCACACTGGGGACAGGATGGCAACAGCCACCACATCAGACCAGCCGATGGCAAACTGGAAACTGACACTGTGCTATGGGAGCGAGTACAGGACATGACGAGAACGTCCATTGGGCACTGCACCAGGAAGGCTTCCCCAAGGAAGGTCATTGGAACCATGATGCACACGATAAGGAGGAGTGAAGCAGGAGGAGGCAGAGGGCAGAGCATTTGTCTCTCCAGGCCCTGAGGCTGCCAAGCTGCAGGGAAGGAAAGCCCGGGGTCCAGAGGGAGCAGGGCCACCCAGTCCTGCAGGGGGGCCTTTGGTCCGGAAAAAGGATTTTGGTCCTTTTCCCAAGTGTAATAGGAAGCTACTTGGGAATTTTAAGCAGCGAAGTATTATGATCTTGTTTTTAATTCCTTTTTAACCATGTTTTTGTGGCAGTCTGGATTTGGGCAAGGAGGTACAAGATGGGAGAGGCCTACATGGAGGCCCCCGCGGGAGCCCAGGGAAAAAGGTTTGGGTGAACGTGGTGTCCTGAGGTGCAGAGTATGATTCTGAGAAAGACAGAAGGTAAAAACCACAGGACTTGGGGGATCCAGAGAGCTTCTCCATATCCACACTCCTGCCCCTGAGCTGCCCTCCATGCCTAGAGCGCATCTTTCCCGGACACGGATGTCATTCCAATTAGACCAGACTAATTAGGGATTTGGGGAGCTAGAGTCGAGGCCTCACTAACTCCAGGAGTGGGGAGGGCCGCAGGGTCCTGGAGCACTGGGGCTTCGCTGCTCAGATTTGGGTGAGGTGGGAGGGGGACTAGGGGAGCCTCCCCTGAGGCTACTATGGTTAGAATGAGGACGAGGCCGTGGCTGGACACAAAGGCTGACAGCAGTGCAGGGCCTTGCCTTGAAGGCTTTGTGTTCTCGGAGCCCAGCTGAGAATTTCTGAAGACATTTAAGGCAGGAGCGACATAATCAGCATTGCTCTTTAGGAAGCTCACTCTCGCACTAGAAAGACAACCTCCCCCCACCTGTGTTCCCTGGCCTCAGTGGGTGCTGGGATCCTCCAAGGCACACCCTTACAGGATGAGAGAGGGTGTGATATATCACTGGCCGGCAGAGGGCTCACTCTCCTCATCCTTTTTCCTATCCGGTGAGCCCCGAAAATGAACTGAAAGCTCAGAAAGGAAGCAGGAGAAGGATCTGTCCTTGATAACTGCTCCAATCCCAAAACTGGAAAATAGATTTCAGCATATTATAGGAAACACACACACACACACACACACACACACATAGTGAAAATAAGTAGCCGCCACATTGTCCCGGTGTATTGTAGTTACAGGTTAAGAAATGTGTTTCAGAGCAATAAAATGACTTCCAAGTTCACTTGGCCTTGAAGTGCTAGACCAAGAACTAAAACATAGGTCTTCTGCGCCCATCGGCCACACAGCCCAGAAGAGCACCATCTGCACACGTACCCTCTACCCATTCTCTCACTCGGTGCACACGGAGCACCTGCTGTGTGCCAGCTCCCACATGGCACTTTATAGTTTGCAAAGCAGGTGTGATCGTAACAACTTCTCAAAGTAATCCTCTTTGTAGCCAGAGCTGAGCTTGGGTCCTAAGTTTCACAATTACCGAACGATCTTGCTCTACTCGCGTAATTTTTCTTAGTATCCCTAAAAATGAGAATGAAGAGGGCCTACCGTGAAGAGAATGTGTGATGATTTAAAAGAGAAAATGGACGGAGCCTGGCCGGGAGAAAAATGCTAACACAGGTTTGTCTCCCTCAAGTTGGAAAGCTGAGCATCTGGGTGCAATACCTAAGTCTTCCAGCAGATGGCGGTCACCCCCGGCTTTAGGGAGGCTCTAAATGCAGAGCTCAGGGGAAAGCGTTGATGTGGACGCGATGTCAACGGGGCTCCTAGACTCACACTTTCAAGGAACACCTTCACTTCCACTCAAATCCCTCTCTCCATAAGGGGCTCAAACTCTGTCCAAGGCATGACAGGCCGTTTCTGCTGTTCTCGTCTCCCCTGTGCAAAACCCTCTGGTTTATCACATCTTGCAAATGTACATTGGGGTGGGGGATAGGAATGTGGGGGCAGGGGAGATAGGGACAGGGTTTCTGGCCCATGTGTCCAATCCCCACTCAGATTCCTGGCAAGGAGCACCGACCCCCCCCTTTCCTGCCACGTTCAATGGCCCCATTATATCAACGTCCCCCCACTAATTTACTTTTGCTTTTGACTTGCTTGCTGTTGGCTGTGAGGCCAAGATCACACTTTCCTACTCTCTACACTCATTTCTTTGGCTTCCCCCTGGGCCCTCCAAGAAAAAACTTCTATCTCCTTTCCTACAGCTCAACTTTCTATCCCAGAGTGAGGAGCACCTGGAGATAGGGACCAGTTCCTACTGCCCTTGATGTTTTTTTACTTTCTCTTCACCTCTAAAACCTGGTTAGATGGTGATCCACCCGAGGGCTTAGGAAGCATTGAAAAGAAAGTCAAAGGCCCTGTGTCCCAACCCTTGTCCCCCAGAGTCAGTCTATGCCCACAAAGAGGTGTAGAGTGATCCTCTTGCAATGCTGAGTCGAGTCATCTCATTCCGCTGCTTGAAACCCTCCAGAGCTTGCCATCTGGCTTAGAGCAAAGCCCGAGGTGTTACAGTGGCTTGAAGCCCCCAGCGATCTGTCACCTCATACTTCTGGGACCTCAACTCCTCTCTCATGACGCTCTAGGCACACTGGCCTGCCTCCTGTCCTTCAAACCCGGCAAACCCTCCCCCACCGCAGACCTCCTGCTGGAACACTGTTCCCCCAACACGTGCGTGGCTCATGTTCATTTCCTTCGGGCATCCTCCCAATGTCACCTTCTCAGCACCCTGCAGAAGCACACACATGCACAAACGCACGCACACACGCCCTGCACCCAGTACTCGTCTGTTTTTCTCCATCACATGTGTTTGCACCAGATATACTACTGGTTTACTTACTTATGGGCATGCTCTCTAGAAATATCGCTCCATGACAACAGGAACTTTATATATGTTTCCTCTCTGCTGTGTCTCCAGGCCCTAGAACAGAGCCTACTCTATGGTTTCCCAATCATGGTATGTTAACTGACCACATGGCCAGACCTGGGAGGAGAAGCCAGCAGTCCTGATTAGCCTCACTTTATTTTCTGTATAATGTGTTCGGTGTCAGCTCTGTTCCCAGATAATCATTGAAAGCAGAAACAAACAAACTCGGAGAGGACACAATTTTCCCAAAGCCTCCAAGCACTCAAGGAGAATTCAAAATCAGTTCCCGCTCAGCCACATCATTATTTCAACAGGTCAAAAACTAACGGTGTGATTTAAAGAAATAGCAAAGGGCCCCAGCTGGTGTGGCTCAGTGGATTGAGCATGGGCTGCAAACCAAAGGATCGCTGGTTCGATTTCCAGTCAGGGCACATGCCTGGGTTGCAGGCCAGGTCCCCCGTGCAGGGCATGTGAGAGGCAACCCACATTGATGTTTCTCTCCCTCTCTTTCTCCTTCCCTCTCTCTAAAATTAAATAAAAGATCCAGCAGGACATTCAGAGGGGAAAGCACCATAAAAATCAATCATTTGAAAGACAGAACATGGTATATGTCCAGCCAGAATCACTTCTCCCGGGACTTTCCACACACATGGGCTCTTCCAATTCTGGGCAGAGGCCCGGCCACCCCACCCTGCCCAGAATCGTCATTTCTCAAGGACTGGTGGGAAGTGAGCAGTATTAGCCGACCTGCCAAACCTTTTATTTACATGCACTAATTGTAAAAAGGTTCCTAAAAATGATAGGGACAGAGACACTGAGAGAGCATTTCCAGGTAAGGCAGGAATGTCACTAAACTGGGTTCACCTAGCTGAAGGCTCAAGAGCTTCTCTGCAAAGCACCACTGCCTCCCAGTGAGAGAGGAGGCTGGGTCATCCCCAGCGGGGAAGGTTCAGCTTCTCTCTGGAGATCAGGGTCTGGCACAAGTAACGCCCCTTTTGTATTACAAAATCTTTTATTACAAAAGCATAAGCATGTAATTCTGTAACATAACAATGTCACACTCAAGCACACCATGTGACATTTTAGGTGAAATGTTCAATTAAAACTATAAATTATTACACCCATATTATTACCCTGCCCACCACACCCAGGCAGGAGTTACTCCTGCCAGACCCTGTATGTCCACGCACCCAAAGCCTTCTAAGCGGTTATCAGGGGAGAGGGTGCAATAGGCCCCAGGTGTGTGAAAGGAGATTGAGAGAGACGCACACAGTGGACCCAGCTGAAGGGAGGCTGAGGACCACACTCTGCCTGGACCTCTTACAAGTGAGCCCCAGAGTCGGGTTGGGAAAAGCATCGATCTCCAGCCACAAGCCCAACTCCTAGGTGGCAAAGGGCAGTTCAGCGCAACACAGAGTTAGCTCCAGAGCAGGGCGCAAATACCACGAGGGTACAGATGAGCCTGCTGTGTTCACACTGCCTCCCCAGGTCTCCCCCCAGTTCGTAGAGCTCAAACACAGTCGGGATTCCTTTGTTAAGAAGTCAATTTATAACAACTGCCTGCAAGTCACTGGGAAAGAGGCCAAGATCACAACCAAGAACAGTAAAAAATAAGACATCAATTAATAGATGTCTTATTAATATATTTGTAAGATATCTGTTATCCTTAGAGGGTGAACACTTAGACAATCGGAATAGTGAGACCAGAAATACCACCTCTCTGGGAGAACAAAATGGGATGATAGCAGGGACAAAATCTCTGAAGGCCCATCACAGGAGGAAAAGAGAAGGCATATCCTGTCGGGTGGCAGAAAGAAGAACTTGGACTCAATGGTGAAATCTACCCGGGGACAGACTGCACTCAAGTAAAAAGAACATGTATCATTTGAAGCAGGAGCAGGCTCTCACAGAGGCCGTGAGCACCTGATAACGGAGGGACCCTTGGTCTCGGCGATGTAGGTGGGGCTTTGTCATGCCCCGTCCAGCCCTGAGATGGACTCACTCGGCCCCTCTGGTCCGGTTAGTTGTCTTATACAAGGTGTCCAAAATGTTTCTGCTCCAGGTCTTCAGTCTCCAGCCTGAGACTCAAAGGCAACGAAAGCAAACCATGAAAGAGTTCAGAGACCACGAAACACAGACGTTATTCCTAAGAAGAAAGGGAGCCCCTGAGGAGACCGGCCGTGAAATAAACGGGTTGAGTGTTCCTCTGCCCAGACAGAGCCCTTCCTCCGGGAGCGTGCTGGGGAGGAGCCATGACAAGCTAGCAAAACCCTAAACCTCCTGAAAATTGTATGTTTAATTAGTTTCTCTGAAGCGAGCTCCTTACAGAAAAATAAATCTGCAGCCCCAGCCGTGACTTACAGCCAGAGAATCTCACTGCCTCCTGGGCTACAGGAACCAAATTTCACTCTCTAACCGTCCCTCAGGAAGTTGCAGTGTCTCTACAAAGGAGATCTCACGTGTAAGAAAGAGATGCTGTTATCATTCAACTCCAGTCTCAGCCACCCCTTAATTCTTTTTCCCACTTCATCTAAATACCAACAGCATTCACATGGCATTCCAACGGTTTTATGTACAGCATGTAATACATGTTTTAATACTAAGGTCTGAGGTTGATTATAACAAGACCACTAGTCAGGGGATCAGGAAATTGACTCTCCAACCAGACGCTAGGGGCGTTGGGGGCATGGTTTCTTAGCAAACTCTGTATCGGCAGCATCTGGCAAGGAAGGGAGCAACAAGCTACATGAAATATGGAACCCACCACTCGGTGGTTCCGAGGTCTGGCCCTGCTCCAGAACCCGCGGAGCTGCCTTGAATAAGTCACAGGACTTCTCTGAGCGTCAGACTGTTTCCACTTTAAATCGGAAGTAATAACAGCTACCGAGTATGATTGCAGTAAATGCAGTAATGTACACAAAGTGTCCCAGAGGGTGTTTGGCACAGAACAGGTGCCGAGTCATGTGCCCTCCCTATTCTCTAAAGCCGTGCTTCCCACAAAGTAAATGACCAGCAAATGTTTGCCTGGATGATCAACAGGTAGAACTAAGATGAATGCTCTCAGTTAATTTGGAGAAGCACAGTCAGGTGAATTCATGACATCTGTGTTCAGGCAACCGCTCCGCAAAAGAGCTGGGGACGGAGGGAGGAAAGGAATCTAAAATTGGACTCTATCTCTGGCAACTGTGAGAGGCAGCCAACACTCGTATTTGTCTTGTGTGGTTCACACCATGATTTCTTTGTTGATATCTCAGCTCCAGAAAGCGAAGTCTCCAGATCTTCCAGCAGAGTCACAGAAGTCACTCCTTTTAATAGCTTTTCAGTGTAGAGCTGGACAGGTAGACACAGTTGCACTGTATTCAAAGGAGGATTCAAGCAACCCCATACCACATCCCCATGACATCCAGTCCCCACTTCCTGTGCCTGAAGGGCTTATAGCTCCAAGTGAATGTGTGCTTGATGCTGTGATCAGGGAGCAAAATACATGTCATCGATATGTTTTCTCCCTGCCTTCCGCACAAGGAGGGTAAGGACAAATTCGTGGTCCACTTTCTCCAGCCATCAGGGCTCAGGTCTGTGGCACAATCCGTTCCTTCTAGTTCCTCCCACCATTGTCTGCTCTTTTTCATCCCACTGGCTCAGTTTTACTTTGTGTTTAATCCTTAAACCAAAGCAAACCTTTCTACAGAAAGGTGAGATAACAGAACATTAAAAATAGGAAATTGCATGCCGATTCCCAATTTGGACTCCCCTACTTTGAAAAATGACTGACTTCCCTCCCTCAGAGTCACCATCTTTAAATGGTGACGGTGCTAAAAATTAACAACATGAAGCACTTGTAACAGCTCCAGATTCATCCCAGGCACTGTTATCATGGCCTCCTGTGTGGAAACTCACTTAACCCTCACAGAAACGTTATGGCAGAAGTATCACCATATACCCACTATACAGAGGAGGCACTGAGGCACAGGAAGGCTAGGAAACCTCAAAGCCCACTATTGAGGAGGCACTTTATTTACTGCAATTAGGACTCAAATGAAATGCTTTATTTAGTGCCCTATCATATGGGAACCAGGAAGATGGCCGTGCATGTAATTAATACACTGCAAACGCTGGCAGTGGAGCCAGCCACCCCGCACAGACACTGATTTTAATGATAAGGAGTAACTCCAATTTTCCTTCCATCATTAAATTTCACTATCAGGAACTACAGAACCTGACCATAGAAACAACAGAAGCCAAGAGGTTATTTATTGCTGTAACCGGGTTCATGGAGAACAGATCTGTAAGGCAAAGGGGCACACACGCTGTTTTTTCTCTGACGGCAAGGCAGACACATTCCTGGGCCGGCTCTTTCTCACCTAATGCATGGGGAACTGAGACAGGGACCGTGAGGTCCTTGTGAAGAGGAAAGCCTGCAGCCCCCGCTCTGTCCACAGTCTGGAAGGTGATTCACACTGTATTCACACAAGCTGGTCCTGCTGAGCTGGTCTCATGGAGAAATGGCTGTTCTCACCTGTGGCTTGAAAAACTGTGGCTTGAATTGGAAGGTACTGACTAGCGGTTCTTCATTTCAGAGTCTCTGGAACTCCAGCATCCACAGCAGGCTGTTTATCCTTCGGGCCAAGACTCAACAAAAGAGGTTCTTTAAGGACCTAAAATCCCTTCACCGTCAGTTTTGGAATGAGTGGCAGCCAGGTAAAAATGCATCATTATTGAGGTACGCACTAAAATCGTCACTTCTCCCAACCTTCAATGACATCATCGGTGTGGCCGCAGTGAGGAAATGGAAACCAGATACAGAGAGGTACCAGAAAAGGCCAAAGCAGGACCCAGAGGTGCATCCTGTCCATTCCCAAGAGAGCCTCCCGCCAGCCCGACTTTGTCAGCAGCAATCACACTGGACATCCTGGTCCCCTCCTAAGTCCCCACTTTCCGCTGCTTGATTAACTTCTGCTAGTGGCTTACCTTGCCTGCTGTGCCTGACTCTGACGCCTTCCACCCCAACACCTGATAGCCACCCAAAGCTTTGGCACTTCTTCGGCACCCATTCCCTGGACTGGTACTGGAATTGGAACCCCTTGTTCTGCAATGACCCCACTCCAAGTCTGGTACGGATCTTATCTGAGCGGATCCCAACAGCCAGACACAGTCAGGGACTGGTAGGTCTTAGGCTCCACTGCCAAAGCTGCAGAGGAAGGCCATGGACAGAAAACATCCCGGGATGGAGTAACCACAGGCGGGATCCTTCAAATAACACATCAGGAAAGCCTCTTCCAAGAAGGTGGCATTTGGATCTAGAGCTTCTGTGTGATCCAGCTCAACCCAAAGTGGGAAGCAACTTTCTTGGTAAAATGCCTCCTGCAGACTTCATCCCTGAAGATGGTGCCACTGCAGGAGACACATTCTCCCTCTCTACCTCTCTGCCTCAAGGCTTTCTTCTGAGCCTGGGAAGCCCACTCAGATCTAACCCAGGGACATTTTCAAAGGGGGAGGGGGAGGTCTCTGGGCACCCTTGACCAGTGAGGGACAAGAGCCCTTGGTAAGTGTCCCAGGCTCTTCCCCTTCCCCAGGACAACCCCACAGCGTGCTGGACATGCCTTTCCACAGGAGCCCGGTGGGAACCTGGCACTTACCACATACTGGCCTTTCCTCTTCCCTGTCTGCCACTGCCCACGCCCTCACTCCTGCATCCTGGGATCACCTCCCAAGCCCTTGTCTCAGACTCTGCTTCCCGATGAGCTGCAGAGGAAGCTTACTGTGGCTATAGTGAGAATCAGGAGTGCTGTATAAGTTCAAGTCCATGGTACCAATACCAGCTGGAGAGTGAAAGGTCATGGAAAACTTTAGATTCAGAGTTCACTGCCCAGGTGCTCAAGATGGGAGAGCCCAGGCCGGTAACCCAGCCCCCACATTCGGGAGGCAGTGGTGGCTGGACGTGTGGCCTCACTATGTAGAGGCTGTGTGGGGTCCCTGAGCCTCTGCTAAGCAGGCCAAGATTCAGGAAAGGAATTGGGATGGCCAGGAAAGGGACACTGAGGCAAAAGGCTGCTCATCGAAATGGGGCCACCAGGGAAGCCACAGGGGAAGTTCTGACTCAACCCTTATGCAAGTGCCCAGAAGTCGTCTCTAGCATATTGGATATGGCATGAAAAGAACCGCAGCTTTCCTGAGTGCTGCTTATTTTTAATCTGCTAAGCAGTTTTCATAATGAGCTCATTTAATTGTCAAAACAACCACATAAGTCATTCTCCCCATTTTATAGAGGAGGAAAGTGAACCCACTAAGCACTAGAACCAAGACTCAAATCCAGAAGCAATGGATTCCAAACTCCACGCTCTGGCCAACCTACTACCCTACCAGGGTCCAATGGTGCTGCAGCCCAAGTTCAAGGTCAAGGTCAACAATTGACCCTGCAGATGGAGTTTGCTGGCTGCTGTCAGGAGCATCTGGGATAGGAAATGATTCTTGGTGTCAAAGTGCACCGATAGCCTGAGTTCACCAGCATCATCTGGAGAGAGAGGGTTCCTATGCCTGGGCCTCAGAGCAGCAGTGACCACGTCCTGTGCAGTCACATTGCAGCTGTCCTTCCCATTCCTGAAGAACATGCCTCAGATTTGTCATCTACCTTCAGGATCTGAAGGGGGAGGACTCCAGGTTAAGGTGGACAGTCAGCAAGGCACGTTCCCACTTATAAAACATATTCCAGGGCTTGAAGTCATGATGCTGAGGATGAGCAGAGCAGGCCATGTGACTCCCATTTCAGAGAGGAGCAAACAGGGTCGGAGACGCTGAGAGGCAGGAAGGACAGTGCCGTAGAAATCCCAGCCTCTGGCTGTGGAGCCAGGAATGCCTACTCTAGCCCAAGCTCTGCCCCTGACTGACCTTGACTCAGCACAGACTCAACTATCCAGCCTGGATACTGACTTTGCAGGCATGTTGGGAAAGGAAGAGATCAGAGATAGAAGGAAACTGACTCCCTGAACAACCCCAGAGAGCAGAGATCAGACTCACCGGTCGTAGCACTGAACAGTAATGTGAGCAAGCAGTTCATTTTTAACGTTTTTCCACTGAGTACATGGACTTGTCTGTTCCAGAAGTCAGCCAACCCTGGTCAGGACAGTCCCTCTGCAGTCAAGGCAACCTTCTCCTCTGACATCAGTCCAACAGAATCAGCATCCCTTGGAGCTTCCTTCTGCTGCTGTGCAAGCTGAACTTCAATGAACGTTCGGGCCTTGGTTTCTGGGATGCCCCTTCTTGGTTTGAGCCTTGACACTGACCTTCCTCGTTAGCCCTGACACCAATGAGATGGCAGAGCCATATACCACTCACTTTTCCTCCCTGTTGGAGGAGAACCGGCCTCATCAGCTAATCCAAAACCAGATCAGAGGGCACCACACCTGCTCACAGAAGACCTGGTAGTGACCTTGACCTGGCACTGACATTAGCTTGGCTTCTGCTTCACTACGACACCTTGAGCACATTTCTTCAGCCCCCGGTCTATAACTTTCCCATCTCTGGAATCATGGGGCTAAACTCACTAGATACAAAGCATCCTGCTAACACTTCACAGTCCTAACATACAGACTCGAGGCCTGAGAGAGAGAAAGATGTCAGTTAATCAGTCAAAGCTGTGGGGTAATTAATGAAGGTGATTTCCCCAGACTCTGAGAGAAAAAAGATTGCATTGAATAGGAGAGGATCATCAAAGCTGAGGTCACGTTTATGAAGGCAACACACCAGGCTGTTTTATATTAGCAAATCCTACTGTTTCAGATGTAGGAGAGAGCGGAGTGGCCACAGGCTCTGGATTTGCACAGACCTGCACTCAAATCCCCTTTTTACTCCTAACTGACTGTATGATGACGGGAACTCACCTTCACCTTTCTAAGCCTCGTTCTACCACTTATAAAATGTTATATCTCAGAAAGTTGTGGTAATTAATCTTACCACAAGGTAATTAAACAAGATAATGAGGGTAACATGCATTGTAAGTTGTGGTAGGAAATTCCCTTGACTCTCGTCACACTAGGCCGAGGGAGGAAGCCAGCTTGGGAAAGCAGGGGGAGGAACGAAGGCATTTCATTCATTGATGTATCTATTCATTTATCTCAATGATATGTGTCAGGTACTGGCAATATGGAGATGAATAAAACATAGCCCCTGACCTCAAGGAATTCAGTGTCTGGGTGGAAAGATTCAGTACATTGGTAACCACCTCACCCAAGTACCTGAAAGCCAGCACTCCCACATTTAGAAGCTCATGGAAACATGCACAGAGATGACCAATGAAATGATGGCTATAACTATAAAAATTAGGAGGAATAATTAAATGTCCATCAAAAGAAGAGCAAACAAATTAAAGCATGTCACTTCATTAAGATTTAGTGAAAATGTAGTTATCAAATCATGTATACAGTTGGTTATACTGAATTAGACTTTAAAACACACAAGATAATTTCTATTTGCCATGGAAGTGCATCTCTGTGTGTAAAAGTATTTTTTAGGTGGTCTAGAAGAATCCACATCAAATTCATGAACCTGGATGCTTCTGAGGAAGATAGGAAGAAAATGAGCCTAGGGGTAATGAGCAAAGGGACAATAATTTCATCTGTAACATTTCACTTACATTTAAAAAGAATAGAAACAAATATGAAAAATGAATTTGGACAGTAGTATTATATGTGATATTCTTCTTAATATCTTTCTTCAGTTTTTGAGTTTATCATAATAAAAGTAGAGCAATGTGTTACACAAAGAGTGATGAAAACGCCCTTCTCTTAACTGGCTAAGTTGACCTTAGAGTAAATGTTTGAAGGTCGTGGTCAGAGGGTGGGGTCGAAGCTGGTAGGAGTTAGCCAGTGGTGATGGAGAATCCAAAAACATGCCAGTTAATCACATCCACGCTACTTGGGAGTCAGTATGAAACTTTGAATAAAGGAAGGCCTCATTTTTCCTCCTGGATTCACCACTTACTAACAGAACAAATGTCATCACACATTAGCTCTGAAACGTATTGCTTTCTCTAACGAATCTAGTTCTCCATGCTAATTAGTAGATAAAATGTGGACCTGAAATTCTCTGTAATACATTTATCTTTAATTTGAGCCAATAATTTAAATAGACCCTTTAGGAATGTCTTAGTCACTCTAGAAGAAAAGGTCCAACCTCCAAATGAAGGATTTCCGGCTTGCCATCCTCAACTCCAATCCAAGATGGTGCCTGGGTGTGGTTCGTGCAACCTTATAATGGAAGCAAAACACTGGAGGGTCTGAGGGACAGAGCCAGGTAGATGTTGATGCCAGAAGTAACACCCAAATCTACCTCGTTGCAGATGACCTGCCTGTCCTCCAAGTGAAGTCTGCAACAAGTGAAACTGGAGGTCTACTGAGTTTCTCCCTTTCTCTCTCTGCTTGGGTAAAGTCCAAGTGGTCTCTGGCTAACTCAGTCCTACCATCTCTAAACCTTTCTGAGGGCTGTTGTGAAGCCATTCAGCCTCAGACCAAATGGCTTGTAATCTCTGCAGCCTTCTCAACTGAACCACCTTGGTCTTGCTATGATGGACCTTCTCATCAATATCTCACCTCAGCATTCAGCTATCCACAGCACACAGGAATCAAGGGAAACCTGAGAGAGCGAAACCTCCAAGCCTCCCTCAGCCTCATAGAGGCTACACTGCCACATTTACTTTGAGATAGCTGCCCTGACATTAATGTGACATCCTGTGACGTAACCCTACCAGGCAGCTCCCCAAGCAGAAAGAGTAAAAGCAGTAACCACCTTCTGTTCTGGATGTTTCTTTCTTTTATCTAAAGCACTTCCCTTTTCTTGGTCAACTGCCTTCACAGGATGACTCAATCCCTTCTTCTTCCCTCCTAGTCTTCTCCTTTTCATAAAATCCTAGGCTGGTGAAATGGTTAAATTTGTGTTTCAATTTGGCTAAGCATGGTACCCAGATATTTGATCATACACGTCTGCATTTTGCTGTAAAAGATTTTAGATGAGATGAACATTGAGTAAAAGCAGATTGTTCTCCATAATGTGGGTGGGCCTCATCCAATCAGTTGAAGGCCCGACAGAAAAGACTGACCTCCCTTCAGAGAAGAGAAAACTGCCAGCAAACTCCTTTCAGACTTGAGTGACACCATGAATCTTTCTTTGGGTCTAAACCCACTGGTCATCCTTTTCTTCTCTATGAGTCCCAGTTTGCAAGGCTATGGTCTTACTTAGAAAGTCAAGTACCTGTCCTCTGGGATAATAAACTTGAAGGAGGCAGGAGCCTGCAGGGAAAGCATGGCTAAAGGGGACAAATTTGAATTTGTTATTAAAAAATTGTTTATCACGATTGTACTATGTGATCTTGGGCAAGTCTTTTCATTTCTCTGAGCTTCAATTTGTCCCACAAAGTTGCTCTACTAATCAAGGTATCATTATCACCGTTAATAGTAATATTCACTTTTAGAGATGCTACCACACACTAGTCACCATGCAAAGTTCAACTGGGATTGTAAGTAGTGGAGTTTGAGGTTTTGCAGAGGTGCGTTTTGAATAAATCAGAGTTCAGGGGCCACAGTTGGGGTTGTATGGGGCGGGTGTGCGCAGGTAGGTTTCAGCTGGCCTGACCACGGCTGGGCTGTAAGATTCAGGTAGAGGGGAAAGCTGGGACTAGCCTGTGGTCAGTTATGACAAGAACAGTGATTGGGGGGCAGGGGGATGACAGTTGAAAAACAGAGTAATGACAGCTACTTCTTCCCATATCTCTTGTCCCAAAGGATGTGATCCTAGTAACTTTGGCTTTGATTTAAAAAAAAAAATCTGTGATGAAACCAGATTTACCTTCTGCCCCCACCAGGTAAGGAACAAATGTTCTCGCAACTTCACCCATAGAATCCGAGGACGGGAAATTCCCCTGGAAGCCCAGAATTAACTGAGGCCAAACTCTGGGCTTTTTCTGAGCAAACATTTAGAGAGAAACCAAAGTGATGATGCTGTAAAAGAGCCAGTGGGGCTGTCCCCTTGCACAGGGGCAAGGTTGCTGAAGACACAGGGATTAGTACAGATGAATCATTGCCAGTCCGTTCCTGAGAGCATTTGCTGGTGGCAACCCAATGAATACTAGTTCTCTGAAAGCGCTGACAAGTCACCCACCAGGCCCGGGAGTTAGAGAGAAGGCTTCAGAACCTGGTGGGAGGGGAGAGCAGGCAGTAGAGACACGGAGGCGTACCCCTCTTCCAGAACTCATGTTCCTCCTTTTGGTAAGATAATTTCCTACTCTTTCTGAAGTGTGGGTGATTCTAGAATCTAGATGAGTGGTGCCCACTATCCTGACCTTCCGCACCTCCTGTGTGGGTGGGAATTCATGTTCCTGTATGACTCCTGCCCTTGACAGCAAGGAACAAGATGTTCTACCTGCTGGGCAACTTGGGAGGCAAGGTGCGCGGCTGCCTTGCTTTTGGTTATTGACAATGAGTATAAACTGAAGGTCTCTGGAGCACTGCCTTAGATAGAATCTAGGGTGAACAGAGCTTTAAGAAGTGATGTTCCA
Source organism: Sturnira hondurensis (assembly GCF_014824575.4). Lineage (NCBI taxonomy): Eukaryota > Metazoa > Chordata > Mammalia > Chiroptera > Phyllostomidae > Sturnira > Sturnira hondurensis. The sequence goes on along the minus strand of NW_028083079.1, from coordinate 1,515,683 downwards.
TTCAGTATCTTGACCAGGGTGGTGCATAAACAAACCTGCACATGTGATAAAACATAGAGAGCTAAATGTATAAATATACACAGCAAATGAGAATGAGTAAGTTTGGGAAAATCTAAACTTGAGTGCATTCTATAAGTCTTAAAATCCTGGTCTTGATATTCTATCCTAGTGTAGTTTTGCAAATTATTACCACTGGGGGAAACTGGGTGTACAGAATCTCTCTGTTGTTTTTTATAAACAGGTTTATTGAGCTATGCTTCACGTACCATACAATTCACTCAGGTAAAGTGCACAGTTTGTTGGCCTTCGGTATAGTCACAGAGTTGCTCATCCATCACAGAACTTTAGAACATATCAGTTACGCCATAAAAGAAACCCCATATCTTTTACCCACCGCTCCCAGATTCCCTCAGGACCCCAAGGCCCAGGTAACCACCAGTCCCCTTTCTGTCTCTATAAAGTTGCCTGTTTTGGGTAGTTTATATAAGTGAAGTCATACAACAGATGGTCTTTCATGACTGACTTCTTTCACTTAACATTTATTCCAGCATGTATCAATAATTCATTTCTTTTCATTGATAAACAATATTCTATTTTATGGAAACACCATGTTTTATTTATCTATTCATCAGTTGATGGACATTTGCGTTGTCTCCACTTTTTGGCTCTTATGCAAAATGGTTTCAATTCTCTTGAGTTTATGTATACCAATGAACTTGCTGAATTATATGGTAATGCTATGTTTAAGTTTTGAACAAACTGCCGGCTTCTTTTTAAGTGTATTCTTATTGTATTTTTCCATTACCATTTATCCCCTTTATACACACACCTCTCTCACCTCCACCCACACCCCTCCCTGTCGCAGTCACCACACTGTTGTCCATGCCCATGAGTTCTTTTGTTTCGCGTAATCCCTCCATCTGCCAACATCCCTCCAACCAGAGCTGTCAGCCTGCTATCTATGAGTCTGTCTTTTTTTTGCTTGTTAATTTAGTTTGTTCATTAAAATCTACATTATGAGTAAAATTATATGGTATTTGTCTTTCTCTGACTGGTTTATTTCACTTAGCGCATTGTTCTCCAGGTCCATCCTTGCTGTCACAAAGAGTAATTTTTTCTTTTTTACATCCGAGTACTATTCCATTGCGTAAATGTACCATAGCAGCCTTATCCACTAATCTACTGATGGACCCTTGGGCTGCTTCCAAATCTTGGCTACTGCAAATAATGCTGCAGTGATCACAGGGTGCATATGTTCTTTCAAATTGGTGTTTTGGGTTTCTTGGATAACTTCCCAAAAGTGGAATTGCTAGGTCATAAGGCAGTTCCATCATTAATTGTTTGAAGAAACCCCATACTGCCTTCCATGGTGGCTGCACCAATCTGCATTCTCACCAACAGAGCAGAAATGCCAGGCTACTTTTTAAAGCAGGTGCATCATTTCACATTCCTACCAGTGGTATACGAGGGTTCCAATTCCTCCACATCCCCTCCAACACTTATCTTTTTTAAATTATAACCATTCTGGTGGGAGTGTGGTGGTATCTCACTGTGGTTTTCATTGGCATTTCCCTGATGGCTATTGAGGCCTAACATCTTTCCATATGCTCATTGGCCATTTGTGTGTTTTCTTTGGAGAAGTAAATGCCAATTCAAGTGCTTGCACACTTTTTAATTGGGTTATTCATCTTTTTATTATTGATCTCTGTATTGTGGCTTACAATTTCATATGAGTCCAATACAATGATCTCAATACAAATTTCAATTTAAAGAAAGGACGTTGGAGAAAACCAAAAGGAAATTCAGGAAAAAAATGAAGCAGTATTTTACTGAAGACAATATACAGAGGGCAACCAAAGACATGAAAAGATGTTCAGTAACATTAGCCATTAGGGGAAAGCAAATTAAAACCATAGTAACATATAACCACACATCTATCAAAATGGCTGAAGTAAAAATAATTAAAAATAATTTTAATTATTTTTAAAATTGGCTGAAGTAAAAATAATTTTTTACTTCAGAATGGCTGAAGTAAAAAATAATTTTTGTGGTAAAACCTAATATTGGTGAGGATGCAAAGAAACTGGGTGACCTGTATACTCCTGGTGGGGGCTGTAAAATAGTACAGTCACTCTGGAAAAGTCTGGCAGTCTCTTATAAAAAATTAATCACAAAGCTACCACACAACCCAGCAATTACACTTTTGGGCATATACCCTGAGCAGTGAAGACTTATGTTCACACAAAACCTTGTACTTGATTGTTCACAGAAGCTTTACTTGTAAGAGCCCCAACGTGGAATAATGCAGATGCCCTTCAGTTCCATGGAGCACTACTCAGCAATAAAATGGAACTATCCACTGATATTCTGAACAACTTGCCTGAGTCTCCAGAGAACTCAGCTAAGAAAAAGAAAAAGAAAAAGAAAGAAAGAAAAGAAAAGTATCACAAAGTTAAACACTATACAAGTCCACTTATGCAACCTTTTTAAATGACAAAATTAGAGAAATGGAGAACAGATTAGAGGTAGCCGGGGGTTAGGAATGGAGTGGGGTGCAGGAGATGGAGGGGGTGACTGCAAATAGGCAACACCAGGGGTAGACCTACAGAAATGCTCTGCATCTTCATTGTATTGATGTCAGCATCCTTGTCGTGATTTGGTGCTTCCGTGTCTGGCAAGATGGGAGACCACGCCAGATCTCCCGCATCTCCCTGCAGTATTTGTTATAATAGTGAATCTATAATTATCTCAAAGAAAGTTTAATTTAAAAAAGCAGCCTCAGAGATCCATTTACAGCCTTACCAATTACTAATTGTGTGATTTGGGACAAAATAACATTGTCAGTTTTCTACCTGTAAAATGGGATAATATCTACTCATGTGATTGTGATAAAGGTCAAATGAAAATACAAGTGAAAGAGCCTGTAACTAACAAGGCAATTACTGTCAGTACTACAACTATTAATAGAGTATTCTCTGCCCTCAATTTATATCCCTTAGTGGGTGCTGTAATGTCACTCATCATTATTTGATTTTTCCACTGCTAATGTAGCCATTGTGAAAAAAAGTAGCAGAAAACATTAATTCCTACTCAGGCAAGTTAGCAGGTGACTGCTGACACTAATGCTTTAAAAGGTTCAAGATTGAAAGGAAACAGGACAGGAACTGGGCACTCCTCAAAGCCTCTCAGACAGGAGAAGCTGGAGATAGGCCAGGCTGGACTCAAACCCCAAGTTTTAAGGACTTTTGGCATCTGGAAGTGGGGACTTTTGACCTACTTGCTGAGTATAACTTTACTCTTAACCTTGTAGTCTAGGGATGGTCACTCGTCTCTGCCCGCTGTACTGGAATAAGCACACCCCCTTGCAAAGCTGGTAACACGAGGCAAGTCAGTATTTCCCAAACTCCAGCCCCTCCTGCTCCAGTGTCCTCACTTCTGCCAAGTTCACTCAAACACCAAAATTGTCACTTACTTACTATTTTTTCATTAAACAACTGTCTTCTTTACTCAAATAACCTTAGTGTTAAAGGACACAAAAGCAGATAAACAGTTGTTCACATTTTAACATCTTTGAAAGCAATAAGCTTCTTACAATCAATGCTGTATGATGGTCTGATTAGTAAATTATTTTTCAGTCCTACTAGAATATATAATAATGTTTTATAATCAGTAATATTTTAGGTCCTATTAAGTATGCATGTCACTTCATTAAGTAGAAAACCAGAGTTGCTTATTAAAAATAGAAGGAACCATTTAAATACACATATTTGATTAAATTACATTTTAATTACATTGCCAGCACAATTAGATTTCAGCTAGTGTGCTGCCTGGGAATATGTTGCCCTGAAGCCCGCCCCAACTCTGTTAAAGAAGGGAAACTCGAAGAGAGTTAGAAACGACTCACTAGCACCAGACTGATAGGACCTCCCTGACGCACTATACAGCAGCACATCACCCATTTTAGTAACAGCCACACTATGCACACCTACAACTATCTCCATTAGCAGCCAGTGTCTGCCTTTAAAAAGCACTGAGGAAAGGCAGTGAGTCCCCAGCAGACAAAAGCTGCATCGTTGCTTCTGGGTATTGGAAGCGATACGCTTGTCATTCCTAGGGGGATGGAGGATGACAGCATGCTGGTTCCCCATTGAGATGTTGTGTAGCAGTTACAAATGTTAACCAGAAGTACATCCACTCACATGGATAAAGTCTTAAAGTAAAATGCTGAGTGGAGGAAAAAGAAACTTAGTAAGAGATATATCACAGCATCATACATGTAAATGAATATCATACACATTCAGCACAAATGCTACACATTTTTAAAAATATACACGTATTCTTATGATGGGGAGAGTGGGAGAAGGGACCGAGTGTGCAGGGAAGAAAAATAATATTCATAAACTGAAATAAGACAAGAGGCTGTTGAGACCAATAATGATTCTGTGCCCTGAGATGAAGTATTTGAGTAAGTCAAATATCCATATAAAATATGAATATAAATGTAAAGCTCCTATCAGTATCACATAGGTATACAGTAGGCACTCAGTGAATGTCACTTGCTTGCCTTTAAGGTTACCTACAAGAGCTGTCTGCAGTATTGTCAAGAATTCCTAGTGGTACCGAATTCCCAGTGACTGTCCCTACATAGATGTCACATGGCCCTTAGCAGTCCCCTGTAGAGTTCTTGGTCCCCACCTCTATCCACACACACACACATCTCACACCACTCCAGTTCAGGATGACCCACCACCAATAACCGTCCCTCCTCCATCATCACCAAAGGGCATATGAAGCCCAGCTGACTGTCCTGAAACATGGCTTGCAGACCCTAAGAGCATGGGGATTGAGTCCCACCATCCCATTGGACAGACAGGCAACTGAGGCCAGAGAGGGTCAGAAACTAGATGGAATCACACAATGAGTAAGAAGCAGTTCTGTAACTTGAACCAGGTTGCTTTCCTTTCACATGCGGGTACATCCTCCCCCCACCCCCATGGTCTGTAATGCCCTTTACCTGACTTACCAATATAAACCAAGAACAATGACTCTGAGATAGAATTTCCATTCTTTAAGGGGCAGATATTTATGCCTAGGGTGCAGCTCACCAGGCACTGGGGGACTGAGACATTAGGAGGTCAGGAAATTACCAGGAGGGCAATGAGTACCCTAGTAGATAAGACAAGTGATAACAGCCAGTGGAGTCATTTCTTAATGCCATTACCACTAAATACGATCTATTCCCTGGAAGATAAATAATAGAGTCAGGCCTGCCGACTGCCTGGCATCTCTGCCCCAGAGTGTGGGTTGCAGACATAACAAAAGTGATGGTGAGGGTGGGGGCAGGGGCATACATCATTTTATGATAATTGTCTCATATTCCCATAGTATATACTATTATCTCCTTTTTACCGATACTAAGAAACTCCCAATGGCTAAGTAGCTTGCCAAAATTCATAAAGCTAGTAATGCACTGAATAGGGGATTCTACAGAATGTGTTTCCAATGCTCTGGTCTCCCCATACTTTCACCCCCTACCCCAAGGCTCCTTATACATCAAGAAAATATGAAGGTTTAGAGGACAGCTAAGCTTTGAAATGGGGTTGAACCGAGGAGAGTTTCATGTGCCTCTATCATCGGACATGGGTTTTAAATGAAGCATACAATTTCCTCAGGTGGGTGGGGGCAGGGCAGTCCAGGGATGGTGGATGTATGCATAGCAAAGGCTTCTGGCTAGGAGAGCACAGCGCATGCCTGGTGTGCCACGCGGGTGGGAACCTCTGGCACGTGAAGCGGAATGCAGGCAGGTCTGGGTGAAGCTCAGCTCTGTACAGACAAACAGAAGAGCTGATCATCAGGGGGACTTCCAAGTGGGGCATGGCCAAAGGCATCCCCCCAGAGCCTCCAGTAAAGGGAAGGAGGGGTCGAGAACATGTATTTCGGGCCAAACTGACTTGAACTTGAGTCCTAACCCTGCCATGAATTAGCTGTTGTGTTGGGCAAGGGCCTATCCTCATAGATAACAATCAGAACGGGCCCGGCACATAGGAAATGCTCAATATGCTTTACTGATGATAGCGAAGAAGGTAATGACGACAACACTGAAGGTGGAGGCGGAGGCGGAGGCGGGGGAGAGGGGGAGGGAGTAGGGGGAGCGATGAGGAGGAAGAAAAAGAGAGGGAAGAAAATTTATGGTCATGTAGAGGAGAGGGTGGCTCCGTGAGCCAACACTTATTAAAGAACAAGGAGTCACCAAGTCTGTCCAGCTAGAAGCATTAGGACAAAAGTTCTGCAGACATGGTAGGAATCTCTCCATGGCCAAGACTCTTATCTTCTGCTTTGTCTATTTTGTAAATATTCTGGTACCTCGCTGGATGTTGTTTTTTTTTTTTAAAGAAAACTAACCTATATCAAGAAACCCCATGTGCTAATCACTATGCTAGGCTCCAGAGGCCCCAAAATGTATTAGACCCATCCCTATCCTCAAAAAATTTACAGTCTAGTAGGTGGAATGAGGAGAGGTGCAGACATATAAGCAATGACCTAAAGCAGAAAAGCTCACCAATCTGAATGCTAGGTTGAGGTTCAGTAAAGAGCCAGGCACTGGGGGTTGGGGTTGTGGGTGGGGGTGGAGTGGAGGTGGGGGTGGAGGTGAAAGCACTTCTGAGGTGAAGCTTTGACTCACTGAACCCGAGAGCAGATGAGAAAACGAGGTTTGAAAAGAACAGAAACTGGGCAGTTCCACAGTTCTAGGTAATAGAAAATAACCAGGAGTTTGGTCCGTGCCTTGGAATGGGTACACTCCAAGTCTTTTTCCATCTTTGTCTCTTTTGCTCAGGATTCAAATTTCTGAAGGTTCATCCTTTGGATTCATGAGGCAGGACATCAGGATCTTCCATGGTAGGAGGTTTGTTTTGAGAGAAAATTCATGCAGGGTTGTCAAACACAGAGACAAGATAAATTACCAGGGAAAAATAAATATTGACTACATCTGGAGCAGATGCAGCTAGTTTACCACCCAGTTTCCTCTGATCTGGTTCAAAGAGACAAAGCGCCCAGGTTAAAAACTCCTCCTCCCTTTCCCCAGACATCCTTTCAACTGGGAATAGATTCTAGAGTCAAACCTAGTTTTGTCCAATGAGATGCAGGCAGAATCCAGTGGGTGGAGCTCTAGGTGACCCCTTGCAAAGGCCGTGCCCTTTTGGCTGTTGTCCTTCCTTTCTTTGTACCTAAACATAGTAGGGATGCCTGGAGGAGCAGCAGTGATTCTATGACATGAAACTGAAAGCAGTCTTCTGGGGCTAGAGATGGGAGAGTAGTAGGAAGGAGCCTGGTTCTCAATGACTTTGTAAAACTCTTACTTCATAGGGAGACAGATTGAAGCTCAAGCAGTTGGACCCACATTACAATTAGTTTAATAAGTGTTTGTGGCCCTGGCTGGCATAGCTTAGTGGATTGAGCGTGGGCCTGCGAACCACACGATCGCGGTTCGATTCCCAGTCAGGGCACATGCCTGGGTTGCAGGCCAGTTCCCAGCAGGGGACACACCAGAGGCAACCATACATTGATATTTCTCTCTCTCTCTCCTTCCTTTCCCCTCTAAAGATAAATAAATAAAATCTAGAAAAAAATGTAAAAAAAATAAGTGTTTGTGGTAAGGGCATGGATAAGGGTGGTCTCCTTTCATTAGAGGTTAGCTCTCAAATGATTCTACTCTAGTCAGTCAGTTTTCCTGACGCCCAGGAAAAATCAAGACTTCCCCATTGTATAGGTTTGTGGTTCACCAGTCTTTTCCCTCTGGGCAGTTACCCCACTTACTTGGGCCACTGTTTGTATAATGCTTGCATCTATCACCAGACTGTGTGCTTTGCAAGGATCCAGTAGATGCTGTATTTACGCCTATGTTTCTATCTACATCTGTATCTTTATCTATATCCACATTTCTACCCACTTATCTAACTATCTATCTTATCGTCTATGTATCCAGATCATTGTATCCTTCATCTCCTGCATAGTGCCTTGAATAACACAGGTCCTCAAATCTTTGCTAAGTAAAGTGAATGCATAAATGCACAAATCATGAATAAATGATGAATGAAAGCTATTAGTTGAGATTGTACCTTCAGGTTCCTCAATCACCTTTACTTCTACTAAGAAAAGCGAGAGGTGAATGAACAAATCAGGAATCCCTCAGTACTTTATAAGAGGGAAGACACCTCTGAAGACTTGGGAGCTATGTATTATCTCTCCAAGGATTTCTCCAGAACATTGCCTGGCTTATCGGGATACACACAGGTTCTAAGGGCTGTCTGTTTTCCTCTTCAGCAGAGCTTTGGTGGAGAAGAAACTGGTCTCACCTAATGTCTGGGCATCTGTAGGGGGCGATGATGGAGGTTCATGTTCTATGCCATTTCCCCAGTGCACCTGCTGACTGTCCCCCAGCACCACTGTTTGGTCCCTTCCTGCAGCTCTAAGTCAGGACCACTTGTGTATCATGCACATCAAAGCCACATCAGAGGCTAGAGCTGAGTTGCTGTGTCAATGATGAAAGTCCTAAGAGTCACAGCTCAGGAGGCACGGAACTCCTGAGGCCGCCACTAGCTCCCTGGTGGACCAGGTACTTTCCTAAAGACAACACATCATTCAGGTCTTCCTGTGCTTTTACTGTAAACTCTTGGTTTATTACGTACCTAAGAGGAAGGACAGAGGGGAAGGAGAGACTGAGACAGACACAAGGGAGGTTTGATCTGAAAGAAGCAGAGCAAATAGCAAGATTCCTATCTGTTCAGAGCTGTGAGGAACAAGCCCCCATTAAAGAGACTGAGGCCCAGAAAGAGAAAGTGATCCCAGAGGTGGCTCATGATCTAGGAAGCCAAGAAGACAGGGATGAAAACCCGTGTCCTGATGTTCTTTCCAGAGCTCCTTCTACACATCTGAATGGTCACTGAGACCCCTCTAGAATCCAGGCCTTTGGGACTAGGAGACCCTCCAGGAGAGGAGGCAGCTCTGTGCTCTGAGGACCAAGCATGCTTGTGGCATAAAGGTGGACTTAGATGTAATCCACCTACTAAGTGCGCATCACTGTGAGGGGCATCTGAGGGAACACAGAAATGAAAAAGTCTTAGGCTCTGCCTCCACAGGGTTCCCAGTCCAGTTGAGGAGACAGATATATGTGCTGCTTGATCCAACCTCAGACAGATGGGAGAAGGGTTAGAATTGCCCAGGGGAAGGATCTAAGGGTCAGGATGGAAATCCACAAAGGTTTCTTGGCTTTGGGGTGAGCAGCGCGCACTGGAGGGAGGAAGGTCACCACAAGCCGAGAGACCTGTGCAGTAAAGGCCTCGAGGTGGGGAAGTCCATGGTGTAATTCTGGTGAGTCACCCTGTGACTGAGGCTTAGTTGGTTTGTAGGGAAGGGAACAGTTGCATAGAACTGACTAGGAAGGCAATGCCGACTAGCTCTGAAACCCCCAAAGCCTGGCCTCATTCACGTCTGAGTGCCCAGTGCAGGAAGAGCCAGGTACCAAGTGAATGGAAGTGCGGCCTAATTCTGAAATCTTTGGGTCTTAATGAAGCATAAAAACATGTTACCAACATCTTCTCTTAATACCTGAGAGTTTGTGCAGAAATCCCTCCCAAAAGACCACCTACAAGGAAGTACCTATCAAATACCCCATACTGTGAAGCACAGAAATTCTATGCCAAGACATGTGAAAGTACAGGTGGTCAACATGACTCTATCACTTACCTGCTGGCTTTATGAAAGGGCTTATAATAAATTTATCTACAGAATAAAGAACTCAAAGATCTGGTGCATTTTTAGTGAAAGAATTCGCTGGACTGTCTGATTTTCCTCGCCCAAATGAAGTGAGCAAAAATATCCAATCTCCTGGGTGTAGTTGAAGAGAATGATTACTCTGGAGACCGAGTATGATTTTTCAGCCTGAACCAGGACCTGGACCAGCAAGTATTATTATTGTCCTTGGGAAAAACCATCACAGGCTCTGCAGGGCTGAGTCACAGGGCTGAGTCGCAACAGGGCCCCATGTAGCAGGGAGAAGCAGATGCTCAGAGTGTTCTCCCCAGGCTTCAAGTTTGGAAAAGAACAGATGATCCCCATTGAGTAAGCAGCTAAGGTTCATGGGAAATCTGGGAAAGTGCTAGAAGTCTGAAAAATAAAAAATAAAGGAAATTTGGCATTTCTTCCTAGTAGGCATGTGAGTCTGCAAGCAATAATGTGTGACCTGATTCATATTTTGAGCAGACTAGAGGGATTGTAGAAAAATCTTTTCCTCACCCTATCAAAGTTTTTCACACCCTCTCCCCAGACTGTATATCAAAAGTAAGAAAAAAACTCAGATGTCATTGCCTAAATTCATCCCTACCCACCACCCCAAAATACTTTAAAAAAACAAAGAGATACCAGGATACTTAGTTCTTTTCATGAAATTTCATGCAGGTGTCACTCAGTTAACAGTGGATTATGACATTCTTGGGTTTGATTCTTGAAATCAAAATGTGGAGAATGGCATAGGGGAAAAAATCGAAAGCACTTAGCCCTAGGAAGTGCCTGATACTAAATGTAACTCACTTCTGTGATGATTTGCATGGTCGAGCATTTTACATAGTTAGGCACAAACTCTGCTCATTTCTTTCTGCCTTGTTTGCCCTCTGCCCTCTTGCCACTCACACTTGATACAAAGAAGGTACAGCAGGAAGTCTAGCACTGCTGTGGTCCTACAGTGCTGTGGCTGACCTACAAATCCCAGATGTCTCTCCTTACTCACACAGACTAAGGGCCAAAGGAATGTATGAGGCTGGCTGTCAGTTCTTGCCCTTCTGTTGATGAACTGTGTAACTTGAACCAAATTATGTAAACTCTTGGAGCTTGTAGATGGGCTCAATCACATAGACACTATACTGTGTCTCTCTGGGCATTACTTGAGACAACACTACTAGAACGTGGTGGGCACACAGTAAATAAATAGTGGGTGTAGGAGATGTGTGCTTATCTATCTGCTCTCCCTCATTCCTCTGACTCCTCCATGGAAAATCCAATTTGTGGTTTGCATGCTACACAGGAAATGTTAATGAGGGGTAGTGGCACCTGCTGAAAGCTTTCCTGAACATCCCTCCTAGGAATGCTCTTAATGGGCATACCTAGCACCCACACAGCCCTGGGGGAACCGGGCTCCCAGGCTGGGGGCTTCCAGCCAGGACCCTGGTGCTATGCCAAGCCCCATTGTTCTAAGATAAGGTGGAGATCCCCAAATGCCTGTAACTCTGCCTTAGACAATCCCATAGAGCTAAACAACCCCAGCATTTAAACTGGGTGTTGGCTGATAATCCATGTTAATATCAAAGAGACATTTAAACTCTTTCTTAAACATATTTATCTCCACTATATACTTTGGTCTTTACAAGAAACTCGTGGGGTTCATTAGGCAGTTACAAGTATCTCACCTTTGTGGGTGAAGAAACTATAGTCAAAAGTAAAGCATTTTGTTCATCGTCTCAAGACACAGAGCATTCTTTACAGTGACCTATTGGATCAAGGGCAACTCAGCTTTGACATCTGCCCATGTCCCTGAGGATCAGCAGTAACATTAATTTTAGTGCCTAGTCACTACATCTTATCACATGCCCCCTGGTTTACCTATCCCATCTCATTGCTGAGTGCATTTATTAGTAGCCACAAGATGATTACAGAAATATGGGGCAGGTAGGGAGAGAATCCTTTTGAAAGTAATACAATCCTTTTCCTTTATACTTCGGATTAATAGCTGGTACAAATGACACACTCCCAACTCTGTAGCAGTCTGTGCTCGTCTTTCTGAACCGTGCAGAAGAGGGAGGATTGCAACATCTAAGGCTTTGACTTGGGCACTTTCTTGAAGACAATATTCCAGATCTCCCCGTATAAAGTAGGAGAGAATCATAGTAACATATTATTTCATCCAGAATTATAACAGCAATTACTTTGATGAGTAGAAAGACATCTTTATTAAGAAAAATTTAAATGGGAAAGTTTATAGAAATGAAATAACCCGTAACTTCACTGTGTCTTTCTTTTGCAATCCAACATGTGTGTTAATACATGTGTGGTTTCTATCCTTTTCTTTTCTCTGTGCTTATGAAACTCACGGCCCTGACTGTACTCCACTTGCACTCACACTCCTTGGCAGGAAAACTGCAAACTCTCTTGTTGCCTCCCTTTTACTTAGTGCAGTGTGGGCTCACCATGGCCAGGAATCTTGTCTAGCAAAAGATGAAAAAAAAAGCAGTTGTTTCGAAATTTCCCCCTGCTCTCTTTCTAAGCACCACTAGGTCCACACTTTATGATGACAGCCCCCTCTTTAAAAGTAGACAGGCCCTGGGGGACTGCCAGTTTCCCATAAAGACCTCCACTTATCAGGCAAAGTTGAGTTTCTACTGGCCATGCAAGGAAGAACACCACTTTGAGAGAGTCAGTGTGTCTCAGAAAATGGATGTCAAGGGTGACATTTATAGGGCCTGAGGATCTGGATTTGTGTCTTGAGCAGATCTTTGTCCTAGTAGTTTAGGGTTGGAGGACTCAAAAGGCTGGAGTCCTGAGGAGAGTGAATACGAATTGTTTGATAAGCAAGAGGGTTTGCACAGCTGAGCAATCTATGGTCCTGAGAAGAGTAGCATTTGCCCAGATGAGCATCCAGTTGCCCTCAAGCAGGATGAATGGGTTCTGTGAGGTGCCTGAGGTTATCAATGACATTATTTACTGGCTACAGCTTTACCTTCCTGGGCAAGAATTTTCTGGAACAACTGGTAGTCACATGGAGCCTCAGCGCCCATTCTTGATCACTGAGCCTTAGGATTGCAGGTATCTTTATTCAACAGGAAACCGGAAGATGGACCAAGAGAGGAGGGACTGGTCTGTGTACCCACAGTGCCCGGTTCCCACAGTGGGAAGAGATTCATGCTGAGAATTGTCCAAGGAGGAAAATGACTAGTGTGCACATAGACTGAGCTGTCTTAGAGAACTGAATATGTGTTAACATGAGAGTATGAGGATGTGTCTGAGTGGTGTATGTGTTTGTGAGAGAGAGGGAGGAAAATTAGGGAAAATCCTCAATTTCCCCTCTTAGTAGCAATAATAACTTAATCACCAAACTTGGCTAATCACCAAACGGAAGGAGGAAGTGAATGGTTTATCCCCCAAGGGGTCATTAAGGCAATGTCTGGAGACTTGCTTGCTTATCTCAGCTGGAGAAGGGTCCTATTGGCTCTGGTGATAGAGGCCTGGGATGCTACTCAGCATCTCACAAAGGACAGGACAGCCCTGCCCCTGCCTGCAACAAAGGATCATCCAGCCTACAATATCCAGAGTGTAAAGATTAAGAAACCCTGATGAAGATTCACTCTCCCTATGAAGGAGGAGGGGAAAGCAGGGACCAAAAGACAAGACAGCAGGGACAGGCACCATGAGAGGGCCCTCTGGGAAAGAGGCAATATAAACAGAGGGTGGAACCGTATTGTACACATTGTTAGTGATCTCTTAGAGTTCAACTTTGTAGTGAAGTGTTTTCCTGTATCATTAAATATTTTTTGAAAACGTGGCTTTTAGTGGTTTAACAATATTATACCTATGCCTCTACCATAACTTTTTGACAATTTCCTTTTTTTTTTTTCACATCCAAAGTGTTCCTAATCTTCTACTGGTGTCAGTAATAGAGCAATGAAACCTTGAATAAATAAATCTTTGTGAATATAATAGATTCCATTATATTGTTTCCTTCAATGCTTAAACACAAAATTGTTACATAAATGGAATTGGATTCCAGAAAGATGCCTTCACATGCACTTCCACCAGCAAGGATAGTGAGCCCCTGGAGGTTTTTTCAACGTTTCCACTAAAGGCTCATTCACTACCATATTTCTACCAGATTCTTCCCATTCCTTCTTTCAAGGAACGTGTCTATTTACTAAGCATATCTCAACCCTCCAGATCTCAATTCCCTCATTTATTTACTAGTAGCCATGACGTTATTAAAGAAATATGAGAGGAAAGGAGAAGTAATTACAGCCCTTTTCATGCATACTTCAGATTGACCTTTGGTACAAATGACGCACTCCCAACACGGTAGTAGTTTTTCTAGTCTTTCCCAACACTAGGAGGGCTCCAACATCTAAGTCTTCAACTTCTTTGACACTTCCTTGAAGACGATATTCTAGGTCTCCCCATATAAACCAGAAGACAATCATATTCACATATTTCATCTAAAATTATAACAGCAATTACTCTGATGAGTAGGAAGATATCTCATTAAGGACAAAATTAAATATGGAAATGTATAAAAATTTTAAATGCTTAATGTTATTGTGTTTTTCTTTTGCAATTCAGTATACTTATTAATATTCTTGCATTTCTATCCTTTTCTTTTTCCTCTGCTTATAAAACTTGTGGCCTTGACTATTCTTTTATGAAATGATAGGAAGCAGAAGTTGAGAAAGTAATCACTTCCTAGTCATATCCTTGAAATGTGAAATTTTAGATTTACTTTAATGTCCAATAATTCTGTTTGAAAAGAAAAAAGAGAGAGAGAAATTAGTTAGGATCTAATACACCACCCCAACCTTCAGCTTTCAAAAGAGAAAAAATCAGATCCAGAGAACAGGCAAGATTGTCAGCCTCCCAGTCTGGAGACCTACATACAATGCAAATCCTTTATTCTCAGTCCAGTGCTTTGTCTGCTGAGTTCAGCTTCCAAAAGATAATTATTTTTAAAGATACCTGCACATGTTACATTTTTACAGATAAGGAACTGGGCTCAGAGGAATTAAGCATCTTACTCCCAGTGACGTACCTGGTTAAGTGGTGGAGCTGAATTCCAACCAGTCCTGCCTGATTTGGCTGCTGGGTATGTGTATACTAAGTGCATCTTCAGGCATCTGTCTGGAATCCAATCTGGTAACGTGTTTAAACCTCTGATGGCCTAGAAAGTGAGTAGTCTATGGTCAATTATCTGTAGGAAAGCCTCAGGGGAAAAGGTAATCTTCTCTTTCACACTCATGTCGACTAGAATCCTGAGTTAAATCTGTATTCATTAATTAGCAGAACCCCTTTGTAATAAGGAATGCGTGTGCAATGGTGCCATTGTTCTGGTAGACACAGCCTATAACTGTACTGTCTTATGGCCAGTGCCCACTTGTGGTTACGAGCACAGGAAATGTGGCTAGTTCAAACTGAGATGAGCTGTATGTGAAAACAACACACTGAATTTTGAAGAAGACTTGGTATGGAAACAAATGTAACATATCTCATTAATACCTTTTGACATTGGTTACATGATTAGGTTAAATAAAATATATTATCAAAATACATATATTAAAGCTAATTTCACCTGTTTCTTTTGCTCTCTTTCCTATGGCTACTAGAAAGTTTAAAAATTCTATGTGGACTTCCAGCCAAGATGGAGGCAAAGTAGGGTAGATACACTGTGCCTCCTACACAACCAAAAGAAGGACAACAACAAATTTAAAAACAAAAAACAACCAGAACTGCCAGAAAATCAAACTGTATGGAAGTCTGACAACCAAGGAGTTAAAGAAACATTCATCCACATCAGTAGGAGGGGACACGGGCAGCCAGGGTGGAGAGGACATGCAGCAAGGTGGTGGCTAGAGGACCAAGCAGGTAAGGGAGTGGCTGGTGGCCGGGGTGAGTCAGGGGCTGGAGGAGAGAGTGGTCCCACATTTGCATGTGGATAAACCAGGAAGAACAACTGGGGATGGAGACAGACAGCACACCCAGGGTTCCAGAGCAGGGAAATAATGCCCCCACCCCCGCAAAATCTGACTGAAAAACCTGCAGGGTCAGCGGCAGCAAGAGAAACTGCCAGCCTTATAAGAGAGTGTGTTGGGGAGACCCACAGGGTCCTAGAACATACACAAAATTATCCACCCAGGAATCAGCACCAGAAGGGCCCAATTTACTTGTGGGCAGCACAGAAAGTGACTGAAAGACAGCAGAGAGCTGAGCAAGTGCCATTGTTCCCTCTCAAACTCCTCCCCACACACAGCACCACAATGCAGCTATGTGGATTGCGCCACCCTGGCGAATACCTAAAATTCCTCCCCTTACTACATAACAAGTGCACTGAGACAAAAATATATATATATATATGGCCCAAATGAAAGAACAGATGAAAGCTCCAGAAAAACACAACTAAGCAATGAAAAGATAGCCAACCTATTAGATACAGAGTTCTAAACACTGGTCATCAGGATGCTCACAGAAATGGTTGAATGTGGTCGAAAAATACAGGAAAAAGTGAAGGCTGTGCAAAATGAAATAAAGGGAACCAACAGTGACAGGAAGGAAACCAGGACTCAAATCAGTGGTTTGGAGTAGAAGGAAGAAATAAACATTCAACCAGAATGGAATGAAGAAACAAAAATTCAGAAATATGAGAGGCTTGGGAACCTTTGGGACAGCCTTAAAACACTGCAACATCTGAATCATAGGAGTACCAGAAGGAGAGGAGGAAAAGCAAGAAATCGAAAACTTATTTGAAAACATCATGAAGAAGAATTTCCCTAATCTAGCAACGGAAACAGACTTCTAGGAAGCTCAGAGAGTCCCAAAGAAGTTGGACCCAAGGAAGCACACACCAAGGCACATTATAATTAAATTACCCAAGTTTAAAAATAAGAAGAGAATCTTAAAAACAGCAAGAGAAAAGGAAAGAATTACCTACAAAGGAGTTCCCATAACTGTCAGCTGATTTCTCAAAAGAAATGTTGCAGGCAAGAAAGGGCTGAAAAGAAGTATTTGAAGTCATGAAAGGCAAGGACCTACATTCAAGATTACTCTCTCCAGCAAAGCTATCATTTAGAATGGAAGGGCAGATAAAGTGCTTCCCAGATAAGGTCAAGTTAAAGGAGTTCATCATCACCAAGCCCTTATTCTATGAAATGTGAAAGTGACTTATTTAAGAAAAAGAAGAAGATCAAAAATACAAACAGTAAAATGACAACAGACTCACAACTAATAACAACCAAACCTAAGAAAGCAAAAACAAAAGGAACTAAGCAAACAACTAGAACAGGAACAGATTCACAGAAATAGAGAATCTGTGAACAGAAACAGATTCACAGAAATCACATGGAGGGTTATCAGTGGGGAGAGGGAGGGAGGATAATGAGGAAAAGGTACAGGAAATAAGTAGCATAAATGGTAGGTACAGAGTAGACAGGGGGAGGTTAAGAACAGCATAGGAAATGGAGAAACCCAAGAACTTATATGTATGACCCATGGACATGAACTAAGGTAGAGGAATGATGGTGGGAGAAGGGGTACATGGCAGAGGGGAGTAAATGGGAGGAAAAAGTGGGACAACTGTGTTAGGTTGGAGTAACTCAAGAAACCAGGCGGGTGCAGCAAGCTAGGAAGAGCAGGGTTTAGTAGTGGGGAATAAGAGGGAAAGAAGAGCCAACCGAGGGAGGTTAAGAGGAAACTGGGGACAACCAAGGGAGGTTGGGAAGGCAACCAGGGAGGTTGGGACTCGCTCAGTTGTTCTTAGATCGGGGGGGGGGGGGGGGGTTTGTTTGTTTGTTTAAGCATTTTTTAAATTTAGTTATTGTTCAAGTACAGTTTTCTGTCTTTCACTCCCATCCCAGCCCATCCCCCCCAGTGCTCCCCACCTCCCTCCCCTTTCCATCCCCCTTAGTTTTTGTCCATGTGTCCTTTATACTTGTTCCTGTGAATCCTTCCCCTTTTCCCCTGAAATTCTCTCCCCTCTGGTCCCTGTCAGCCTGTCCTGTATTTCAGTGTTTTTGGTTATATTTTGCTGGCTTGTTTGTTTTGTTGTTTAGCTTCCTGTTAAAGGTGAGATCATATGGTATTTGTCTTTCACCGCCTGGCTTATTTCACTCAGCATAATGCTTTTCAGTTCCATCCATGATGTTGCAAAGGGTAGGAGCTCCTTCTTTCTTTCTGCTGCATAGAATTCCATTGTGTGTATGTACCATAGTTTTTGGATCCATTCATTTACTGCTGAGCACCTAGGTTGCTTTCAACTCTTGGCTATTGTAAATTGTGCTGCTATAAACATCGAGGTGCATAGGTTCTTTTGGATTGGTGTCTTGGGGTTCTTAGAATATACTCCCAACAGTGGAAATGCTGGGTCAAAAGGCACATTCATTTTTAGTTTTCTTAGAAAATTATAGATCAGGGTTTTTAAAAGCAAAAACCTATGGTTGGGGTATTAGAGTCTGATTGGCTAGAGCTGGTTGCTGGGTGAAGGCTGCATCCTGTTATGCTGGATAAGCCAACCCCAGACCCTAATCTTTCCGGGTAGGGTCCACAGGCAGCTCCCCATGGTGCCATTTTCTCACCTGGTGATTTTCATTTCTCCTAGGCCTCCCTAGATCTAACAAACTGTAATAGCATAATCAATAAAATATATTTAAAATAAAATAAAATTTCTATGTGGCTCACATTATGTTTATTTGGAACAGCCCTGGTCTATATTTCTTATTCTGTGATCAAGTCATCTTGATTCTCATGCAATGGGTAAGGCTTTATAAATAGAGGGTGATTTGACATCTGATCATCCTAACTATGGGTGAGATCTAGAACCCTAGATTGTTAGGTCTGGAAGAAACTCCTGGCAGAGACTTCTAATCATTTGTGATGCCCATTCTTCTCTTCCCTCATAGTGATGGAACCCCAGTTTTCTGCTGACACTGTAGCTGCTAATAATAAAAGCTATAACCCCAGTCCACTTTGCAGCTACAAGAGTCCATATGACAAAGTTGTAGCCAATGGGATGTGAGTTGAAATGCTATGTGCAGCTCCCAAGTTATATATTTAATCATTAGAGCTAGTAGTTCTTGATTCTGTGTACCTCCCTGTTTCCTGGAAAAACAAAATACTAGGTTTTGAGGATTTCTTAGAGTAGTGAACCTATGGCCATCTTGAGAACTCTATTTGAGGAAGAAAAACAGTTTTATCCTATTTAAGTCACTGTTTCATACAACTAATTGAGCCTTAACACAGATGCTGAAGACCATTTTTGTCTAACAGTCCTATATCACAAAACACACATATCAGAGAGGGCTAGAGAGTACCCAGATTTGCTCAGCAACATAGCATGAGAGCTGGGTCTTGAATCCAGGGCTTCAAACTGTTTACTCTTCCATACCACGCATTATACTCAGCTAGCTCATCCAATTACGGAGTGTATAAGAACACATTCCAAAATGTATGCTGCATAAATGAACTATTCTCCTTTGTATTCCAGAGACAAGAATCTCCATTTGCTAATATAATTGGCATTTTAAATTGCTTCCTTAAGACCTCAGTGATTTGTGTACACTACCCATTTGTGTACACTACACAACAGTCGTTCACTTGAGCAAGACACAGCCAGCCACAAAATACTTATCAATGACGTATCGCTGGAGGCACCAAAACTAGCAAAGGTAATCCTGATGCTACTGGCTTCCTTCCCGCCCTATAAAAATCAGACAAAGTTGGCTCAAATCATTCACTCCAAGCTCTGTGGAAAAGCAAAACCTGTAGATTTCTGCAGATTTGGGGAGTGGGAGTAGGGGCCAAATCTAGGTATGTGATTCTCCAAGTGCTATTTATTCCATATTGCTACAAACCAGACAAGAAATCCAGCCCTTCCTCAATTTTTGCAAATATATGCACACATGTGCAACATCTCATGCAAAGAAGTAATAAGTATAATATACTTAAAGATTTATCTAGGAGATAAGGAAGGGTTACATACCAGCAACTTCGAATGGAGCATTAGGCGTCTCTCCCCTATGAAACTTCCCCTGGTTCACCCTGCTTCAAGGGAATTCCCATGGGATGATTTCCCCAGTCACCATCGAGCCACAGAAGCACCCCCTCCACAGGAGCATGCGTTGGAGAGCAGAACCCTGATCTTACTGCAGCCCCAGCCTGCCCCCTCAGCCAGCCAGCTTGAGCAATGACAGCCTGCAGAACCTGCATATGGGGCTCTGGCTTAACCTAGAGCACTCCTCAGTCATAGACCATCCCCCTAGTCCCTCCTCCCCCCACTCCCTTATATTCCCCTGATCTCCCCTCTTTCTCATTGACAGAGAGCCAGAGATATCTCTCAATGCCTCTTATATTCTCAGGCTGTGCTACAACTGCCAACTTCCAGTGTCTTCTTTTGCTTGAGCTCCTACAAAGCCCTTTAGAGTCTTACCTGCCATTCAGAATGACTTGGCATGTGCCCTTTCCAAATAAGAAGGATCACTTTATAAACAAGTTTTGGTACCAGCTATTAAGAATATTTTTAAAATTCACTAAATTAGAAAGCAAAAATAGGTAGAACCTCAGGCATTTTCATTCACAGAGAGATACATCAACACATTTCTCTAGAAAACTGAGGGCTGAGGCCATTCTTAGGGTGGGAGGGATGCATGACCAGAGCAGAAAATTCTTGCCCTAAGTATGTATAGATGTCCTATTTTACAACTAAAGAACTTGATTCTGCCTTAAGTTAACTTAGTTAAAAAATGACCTCCTCATCCGAGGCCCCAAGGAGGCAGGTGAAGACAGAGGCATCACCTGAAATATCCTTATGAATTACCTTGTCATTTTCCTACTTTCCACCAGAGGGATAATGAAAAGCTTCAAATACCCAAAGAGGCATTTAATGATGGGAAATGGCTGGAGTGAGTCATACACCCACAATGCTATCCCATTCTGGATTGGTTGAGTGATTATTTCAAACTTTCTAAAAAAATTTTAAAATGCCCAAATATTTTCAAACTGAAATGTTTAGGGAAAAATTTCTGCATGCTCCTTTTCTTCCTTCTCTCCACAATGAGTTGTATCTACCAAAGCCTCAGGCAAAAGCCACGAAGTGAGCCCTGAGTCATAGGAATGCTGAGACATGTAACTAACTGGGCAGAAAGAAGTTATGACTCTCTGGACAGAACTTCACTCAGTGGCCAAACTCTAGCCTCACAGCCTGGTCTCTGATAAACAACCCTTGTCCCAAGATGGCAATGGTGTTACCTGCTTTGTGACTGCACTAGATTGTCTGTAAGCTTGACTGATACAATGTAGACCCAAATTAGCAATGGTTCAAACCAAGTCACATGTTATTTCTCTTCCCAGGGCTGGGATGGTATCTCCATAATCATCAGGGATCCAGGTTCTACCTTGTTGCTCTTTCATCCTTAACATGGTTTTCATCTCGTGACCAATGTGACTTCTCTTGCTCCCACTATCACACCTGCATTCCAGTTATCGGGGAGTGAAAAAATGGAGAGGGCCTGCTTTCTCTTATAAAGTGCTCACCTTGGAAGTAGTACACACCTCTAGGTTCCAGTTCAAAATGTTTTTAGTTCCTTTTGTTATTATATTCATGAATTATTTAGAAGAATGTTGTTTAATTTTCAAGTATTTAGGAATTATCATTTTGTTATTGATTTTTAATTTAATTCTGCTATTGTCAAGTAATATATTCTATATGATTTTAGTCCTTTTAAATGTACTGAGAATTGTTTTACGGTTCAGCATACAGTTTATGTTGGTTCCCTGAGCTCTTGAGAAGAATCTGAATTCTGCTATTGGGGTGGAATGTTTTAGAAATGCCAGGTGAGTTGGAATGATGTTCAATTCTTCTATATCTTCAGTAATTTTCTGTCCATTTTTTCTGTCAGTAGTAAGAAGAGGAAGGTTGAAATCTCCAAATATAACTGCAGACTTGTCTAACTCTCCCTTCAGCGCTGTCCACTTTCCAATCACGTATTTCTATTAAGTAGGCACTGCTTAGGGTTCTTCTGTCTTTTTGGCAAATTACCCTCATTTTCTTATAAAATATCCCTCTTTAGTCCTGGTAATATTCCTTGCTTTGAATTTTACTGTGCCTGATATTAATATGTATTCAGTTTTTCTTCCTGATTAGTATGTACACGTTATATATTTTTCCGATACTTTCCATTTTAACCTGTGTCTTTATGTTTCAAGTGGTTTCCTTATAGGTAGCACATAGTTGGCCTTGCATTCTGGTCCAGTCTGAAAACTTCTGCTTTTGAATGGCAATGTGTATCACTTATAGTCAATACAATAATATAACTGGGTTCAAATGTACCTTCTTGTCATTTGTTTTCAATTTGTCCTAAATGTTCTTTGCTCCTCCTATTCTCTGTGTTTTCTTTTGACTATTTTTTTATTATTCTAACTCCACTAGTAGCTTATAAGCTTTATGCCTTAGTTACTCTGTTAGTTCCCCGGCGTTCACAATGTGCATCTCTAACACCACAACCTGCCTTCAGTGACCAAGGTTACACCACTTCTCAGATAAATGACCACTGGGCAATAGCACACACCCACTTACCTACCCCTTTGCGCTATTTTATCAAAAATTTTATTTTTACAGAGGTTAAAATCCACAATGTATTAGTAGGATTTTTGCTTTCATTAGTCAATTATTTTTATAGAAATGTAATAAGCTTGCAAATAAATTTTTTGTTTTAATGTTACTTACATTTACCATTATATTTTTATTTATGTTTATAATTTCTGAAGGTTTTTAGTTCTTTATGTAGGTTCTAATATTCAGTAGTTGTCATTTTCCTTTCAGCTGAAGTTTTTTTAACATTTCTTGTAATTCATGTCTGCTAGCCAAAAATTCTCTCAATTTTTTTCTGGAAACATCTTTATTTTGCCTTAGTTTTTGAAGGACATTTTTGTCAGATACAAAAATCTAAGTTTACATTTTCTTTTTTCCTTCAGTATTTTTCCATTCTTCTGGTACATGTGGTTTCTGAAGAAATTGGATTTATATAAATATGTGTTCCTCTATCAAAATTTTCCTGGCTATTTTTAAGATTTTTCTCATCTTCTGTTTTCAGAAATTTCATTACTATGTTCCATTGTGTGGTTTTGTGTTTTTCTAGCTTGTGATTTTTTTTGAGAATGTTGAATCTGAGGATTTAAATTCCTCAGTCGCAAAAATATGTCCTGTGAAATAAATTATTTTAATTGGTTAGCCCTTTATTTTTTCCTCTACCTCAGTCCATTCTCAAATATAAATTGCTTTTATATTAACAACTTCATATAAAGAATAGAAACATAAAAGTTTCAGTGAAAATAAGAGGATTAGTTTAGGAACTTAGTGTGAAATACTCAATTTATTGCTCTAGCACAACTTGTATGTATAATATTTATGCAAAAACTATTGGCCTTGCTAAAACCTACTGTTGGTCAACTGGGTAAGTTTGACCCAGCCAAACTTAAAAGCCATCAGCCATCCCCAAATCAGACCACCCACATATGATTGTGAAGTTTATGGCAACCATGCTCAAAGTGTGTTTTTTAATCAGCTATTCTTTGGAAAAAACATAAAGATCACATACTTCTGAAAACGATCCCTTATATTCAGCTCAGCTAATACAAACAGTAAACCCAAACCAATAATGTTTTAAACAAATATAGAAATCTGTTTCTGTCTCAAGTTTATGTTAACATAGTCATTCAAGGTTTATAAAGAGGCTTGAATCACCAAACACCCAGACTCCATCCGCCTTGCTGTTCTGCTCTGCTCAACACATGATCCAAACTCCAACATCTCACTCACTCACCTATTTAAGTCGGTTAGGTGGAGAAATAAGAATAAATCCATGCCCCTCCCTTTAAGAATATTTCCTGAGAACTTGTACATTCTAATTCCATTTATAGCCTATTAGTCAGAATTTCATTACATGGCCACACCAACTACAAGAAAGTCTGGGGAATAAGGTTTTGTGCTGGACCACTGTATTCAGGTAACTTTTAGGTGCTACGTTACCGAGGGAGAAGCAAGGACGGATACTAGAGGGCAAGCCACCTTTCTGCATTGCTCAATCTTTCCTTCAACAAAACTGACCCCTTTTATATAAGGTACTAGTGACAGACTCTAAGACATAGGGTGAATAAACACCATCACTCCTACATGAATCTTACAGTCTAGTAAATATATAAAAGTAAAGTAGCTAAGAACATGTATCTCCTATATACTTCCTACTACCTATTTTCTTTTTTTGGCATTTTTAAAATTTTTATTGAATTTATTGGGGTGGCAATGGTTAATAAAATGATATGAGCTACAAGTTTACAATTCTATAATACATTGTCTGTATATTGTGTTGTGTGTTCACCACCCAATGTCAAGGTTTTCATCGCCATTTATCCCTTCTTTACCCTCCTCTACCTCACCTAACTCCTCTTCCCCTCTGCTAATCATCATACCCTTGTCTGTGTCTATGAGGTTTCTTATTTTGCTTAATCCCTTCATATTTTTCACCCAGCTCCTAATCCCCTCCACTCTGACAGCTGTCAGTCTTATCTCTGTACCTACAAGTCTGTTTCTGTTTTGTTTGTTAGCTTATTTGTTCATTACATTTCACATATAAGTGAAATCATATGGTATTTGTCTTTCTCTGACTGGCTTATTTCACTCAGCATAATACCCTCCAGGTCCATACGTGCTATTGCAAGAGGTTAAGATTTCTTTTTTTTTTTTATGGCTGAGTATTATTTTCCATTGCATAAGTTTACCACAGCTTTTTTATCCACTCATCTACTGATGGGTACTTAGGCTGCTTCCAAATCTTGGCTATTCTAAATAATACTGCAATGAATACAGGGGTGCACATATTCTTTAAAATCAGTGTTTCAGGTTTCTTCGGATATATTCACAGAAGTGAAGTTGCTGGATCATAAGGCAGCTCCATTCTTTTAAAGAAACTCCATACTGTCTTCCACAGTGGCTGCACCAGTCTGCATTCCTACCTACAATTGACAAGGGTTGCCTTTTCTCCACACCCTCACCAACACTTGTTGTTGTTGATAACAGCCATAAGGCAATTTATTGATGACTGATGTAAGGCAATATCTCATTGTAGTTTTAATTTGCATTTCTCTGATGATTAGTGACATTGAGCATCTTGTCATATGTCTATTGGCCATCTGTTTGTCCTCTTTGGAGAAGTGTCTATTCAGGTCCTCTGCCCACCTACAGCCGATTTTCAACAACATCTATGTGTACTGATGTTCTGTTGGTTCGACTCCTACAAATCATTAATACCATTATTCAGCCCCCACCTAGAACTCAGCATCACATTAGGCAAGATGAGGGATCCTTGAGTGTTGCAATGAAAGAAAATTTCAGAGATCATTTAATCTTTTGTGGTTAGGAAAACTGAGGTCCAGAGAGAAAGGGACTTACCCAAGGTCCCTCCTTCAATCTCTTTGTTGGCAACAATGCAGATCTCTATCTGCAATCACTACAGAGACAGTCAGGACTCTGAAATTCAAGAAATAAAAGCTGAGCTTCCCTCAGGATTCCCCTGATGTGTATGACTCATGGGGAAACCCCCCTGAGGACAGCCAGCAACTAACGCTGCTGCTGTAAGAATGTAGCTTGCTAGGCACTTGAACTTCTCACCATTAAACAGAAACTGATCCCACCTAGACTACTGAAATGCCTTTCCAACCAGCCTCTGTGCCTGGAAAGAAACCAGTCAAGTTGAAAATGCTGGATTTAACTCCCTACTCCAACACTTACTAGCTGTGTGTCCTTGACCACAACACTTAACTCCAATGAGTTTTAAATTTCTTATCTCTAACTTGGGGGTGACTACCCCTATATTATAGTACTAAAAAGATCCAGTAAAATACCATAGATAATACCTTTAGCAAAATAAATGTTATTTTCATTCATATATCATTGCTTCCAGTGAGAACTTTCTTTCTCAAACTTATTTTGGATGATTCAACCACTTTGAGTCCTTCAGTGGCTCCCAAACACTTACAGAAGAAAAGTCAAAATGCCTTTGTAAGATTTTCAAGGTCTTCTCTTTTAAAAAGAGAGAGAGAGAGATGGAGAGATCTAAGATCTAAAATCAAAGATAAAACTAAAACCTAAGTCAACTGACTCCTGTTTTAATAATTTTTAAACAAATAACTAGAGTAAATCATTATTTACAAATAGCTACTAAAATAACTAACATAACACATAGAAAGTTCTACAAGAGATTAATAGGGAGCGTGGGAAGGCCCATTTATTATAATGATGTTTATATCTTCTCAGCCATTCACTTCCATGGATTAAAATACATCCCAAAAGAACAACTACAATCATCTCTAGGTGGCAGAGTTGTGAGTGGTTTTTAACAACTGTGCTAGCAATTTGAGTATTCTCCAATATTTGAACACCAAAATATGGTTCATGTGTGTGATACAAGTAAAATGATAGTGATAGTAATATGTTGTGCCTATAACTAAAGGTTCAGGAGGCGAATGAAGTGATAAAGGGGAAAGACTTAATGACAACATAATTCCAGTGGCCCTTGGGGTCCTGTGTACAAAATACACAGGCTCACCACCATTTATTCTGTCTCAAGTCGCAGGGTCATTTTTCTGTTTCTGAGACTCCATGGCTAATCTTGAGGCAGGACTTGCAACTGAAGGGCATTCCTCATTGCTAAGATAAGCACACAAAAAGAGATTGACAGCCAAAATATATTATAAAATCACGCAAATCAACAACAAAAAACAGATAGCTGCCCCATTAAGAAATATGGTAACAGGGTATAAGCAGTCGATTTATAGAAGAGGAAGCCTCAAAAGCTAAAAAGCTTCTGAAGAGATGGTCAAAATAATCAGCAATTAGAGAAATGCAAATGACATTTTGAGCTCAGGAAAAATTATATAGACATCTCACACTAGCAAAATTTAAAAAACTGCATCAGAAAACTTGGTTGGCAAGGATATTAAGAAATCAGAACCCTTGTATATTGTTGGTGGGGATATAAAATGGTGCAACCACTATAGAAAACAGTATGGAAATTCCTCAAAAAATTGAAAAAAGAACTACCAGATGAGCCAGCAACCCCACTCCTGGTCATTTATCTAACATAACTGAAATCAGGATCTTGAAGAAATATATGTACTTCCACTTTCAATGCAAATTATTCACAATGGCAATGTAAGGAAACAAGTTAAATGTTCATCAATGGATGAATGATTAAAGAAAATGCCGTATATATACAAACAATGAAATATTTAGCCTTAAAGAGGCAGGAAATCCTGCCATACATGATAACAGGGATGAACCTCAAGGACATTATGCTAAGTGAAGTCAGCCAGTTGTATGAAGTATCTAAGTAGTCTACTTACAGAACCAGAATAGAATGATGATTGCCAGGGGACAGGACAAGGGGGAAGTGGGGAGTTGTTCATTGGGGTAAAGTTTCAGTTATACAAGATAAGGAGAATCTGCAGAATCTGCTCTATAATATAGTGATTGTACATAATAGTATTGTATTCTGCACTTCCAATGTTGTCCAGAGGGTCGATCTCATGGTAAGCGTTCTTACAAAATAATAATAGTAACCCAAAGAGGCATGAAGGAACTTTTGGAGGTTTAACAAAAACACCAAAACTGGGTTCAAGGATGTGGAACGTAGCGGTCAACATGTCCCAGTGGTGGGTCATCCTAAAGGACAACGATCGACACTTAGTTCAATTACATATACACTTATAGCAATTTCTTTCCAAGGTATAGAGCACAAGATATTCTCACACAGGTTCATCACAGGACATGCCTGGGGGTATCTATTGCTGTATTTCTTTTTTGGAGCAAGTGGGAGGAGGAGATGAAAAATAATTTTGGTGTCCATCGCAGGGAAAATGGGCAGGTAAAAAAATAGGTGGACACATACCATACAATACCATGAAACACCAGGCAGTTCAAAGGAATGGCTTAGATTCTTGTCATAACAACATAGAGGAATCTTTAAAAAGTTGCCTTTGACAGAAAAAAAAGGAAAAACAGAATGGACACATTTCTCTAGATTCAAACTACATATGAAATAATAATGCATTTTGAAAGAACGTGCAAGTAAACACAACAACATCTCTTTGGCCTCTTCTTCTCCCACACTCCGTGTGTGTCTACACTTTCCATGCCAAAAACAATGAACTGTGTTTAGTTCCACAGACTCAGTGAAGCATGCTGTTTCACTACTGTCTGTCTTGTACACACTGCGCCTTCCCCCAACTTTCTGGTCTAGTTCACTGAAGGATGGGAACACTGAATCTTACTCACTGCTGAATCATCGGAGCTTCTAGCTTGCTCTTTGGTGCTGAGTAGCTGTCCTATAACACTGTTGACTTAAACTCAGCAGGTCTCCTCTGCCCCCACAAACTCTCTAGATCCTCTACCAATCATTTTGTGTAACAGCTACAGGTGGATGAGCACCTTCTAAAACCCAGCATTATACTACTATCTGGAAGGCACACACTTGAAAGTCAAGATCCTGGGAGCTTAGCATGGGAAGAAGACTGGAGGTAAAAAGTCCCATATGTTAACTTTCATTTAGTCCCCCCCACCCATTGTGTAAGGTGCCCCTTCTTCCAGCTGCACCCGGTGTCCACTAGTCCAGAGCCCCTCTGAATTTCTCCCTCAAGTGTAAACTTCCAGCTACACACACACACACACACACGGTTGAGGGAAGATGGGTGAATCAGAAGGAACAGTATTGAGATAGGTCAGTTGCTGATTCCTAGACTGGCACTTCTCAATGCATGCTCCTGGACCAGCAGTGCTGGCATTTGAAATGCAAACTCTCAAACTCCACCCTAGACCCACTTTATCAGAAACTCGGGCTGGCACCTAGCCATCTGTGTTTTAACAGGGGATTCTGATACACACTCAAGTTTGAGAACAACGGCCCTAAGATCAACTATGGCCAAAGGCGCAGGGAAATAAAAGAACAAGTCTGGCCTTCTCAGCAGCCTGGGCCCCACTGGCTTCCCCCTCCTCACCCAGTCTGGCCCTTGGGGCACAGTGTAGAACCCAAAAAGACACAGAGGAATAAAGCCTTTGAGCTANTTCGGCATCCCTCGGTGGGCCAAGTATTGCCCCCCCCTCGGACCCTTTGTTCGGTAACACTTGGGGCACAGTGTAGAACCCAAAAAGACACAGAGGAATAAAGCCTTTGAGCTACGACCAATTGACGGCTTTAGGAAAAAAGACAACTAAGCTTTGGGTTACAGATGAAATTTCTCATGAAACAGTGGTCAAAATTTAGGCTATTAAAGTGATGGTTCAACGGCTATTTTTAAATGAGGAACAATTACATTAAATCAAGAACTTCTACCTTAAAATTGCTACCAACAGTATTACATAGTGATGGAGATTTTGAAAGAACCAGAGAAAACTAGCCAAAGCAACCTTGAGGGAAAAAAATGCTGCAGGTATCACATTCCCTTACCTTAAGTTGTACTACAAAGGAACAATAACCAACAGTGTGGCACTGACAGAAAGACAGACACACAGACCAATGCAACAGAACTGAGGGCTCAGGAAGAAACCTGCGTGTATATGGCTAAGTAAGTTTTGACCAAGGAGTCAAAAACACAATGGAGAAAAGCAAGCCTCTGCAGGTTTTTTAAATTAGTATTGCTTTGTAGGGATGCATAAATTTTACTATAATGTGCTTTTACACAGTAATTTTTAAGAATAAAAGTCACATATCTAGCACAAGTTGCTACTGTACATTGTATTTGTTTTAAAAATACACGATTTTTAAAATATTTAATGTGAAGATGTTTGTGTATCAATAAGTAACTGATATATTCTTGTTAATGTCTGAAGGAAAAAGAATAGACTGTATAAAAAGAAACTTACCAAATCTGACTGCAGAAGTATAAACATATGCACATTTTTAAATGTACTTGATGAAAATTATTTTAAATGTGCACACTATTTTTTTAATTTCACTATATTTTGTTTTGTTTGAAAGCTGTAGTATAGTGTTGTGATTGGACACATAAAATCTGAAGCCCAGATTCAAATCCTGGCACACCACTTACTAGTGAGGTGACCTGTAACAAGTTACTTTAACCACTCTGTATTTTATTTTTTTCATACCATAATTAAATCCATTACATTTGGCCATTATGATAACGAAATAAGTTAGTATATTTAATGTATTCAAAACACTGCCCAGCACATAGCAATTAGAAATGTTGATGGTGGCAGTGGTTATCATGTCAGGGCTAACCAAAATTTAGAAATTTGTCTTTTGTAAAAATGTGTCATTTATTGCCTGTCTTTAGTAATAAAACATAAGCAAATGACTTTCCCCCCTAATATTAATCTAGCTGAAAAACTTCAATGACAAAGGATTAAAAGGTGACTAGCAGCTGCTTTCTACCTTTACATCTTCATTTTATTCTTCTTTTATGGTTCGCTCATACTGTACTTTCTTCAGAGAAAACAGTAGTACATTCTTCTCAAACAGAACAAAAATAAAACTCGGTCAAATATTTCACATGTAATAATCACCTAGTTTTTTCAGGCTAATCACATGTCCTTACATCCCTACTCATATAATTTATACATGCCAGGGTTTAGGGTTTACATCATTATTGGAGAAAAATTCTCTAGCATTAATACATGTGTGTCTCTTACATTTACTCATGGCATTACTTGTGTGTATATTTAAATCTCATCTCATCTGTTTTTATTCACAATATTTCTTAACACAATCAAATGTGTACTTGAATTCTGCAAATGTATGTGAATTGTATCAGCTCTCAATTTAACAAGGATTTATATTTAAAAATTTGTTTAAAAAAAGGAATAAATCTGAATACCATATTGTAGACCCACTGTGCTATCTGCCCAGAAACAATTATAAACTGGAAACTCACTCAGCTGATGTCGATTACACACCAACCTCCCGGTAAGTAAGAGACCTTTTATGGAAAAGGAAGCTAACTTCAAGTCAGACTGTGATGAAAATGACTCCCTTCTATTCATGCTCTAGTCTCATGGTTTTACTTGCTCTCACTACATCCTGTACCTGAGTTGTCTGTTCTAAGAGAGCTGACCCAGATCCACAGCATCCTCTTCATTGGGTACCCTTGGTGCTACTCATAACTACAGACTGGAAACAGCTTTGTGCCAAGTGAGTGAGTGGCTGATAAAACTTCTGAAGGGCTCTGTCGTCAGGACCAACGCTGTAAGGTTTTTTCACCAAAAGGTAACCTACGACAAAGATGGTGACTCTCTCACCCTTAGTTTGGTTTCATTCCAGCCTTAGAAAACACAGAGGGATGCACCCCAAAGGGAAACTTCAGCACTGATACCTCAGTTACTGTGATTCAGAAAAGTTTCTAGGAAGTTTCAAGAGAAGAGCTGAAAAGTCATAAAGTAATACAGAATCTATTTTTTCACAGGGGCTCACGTTTCACCTCCCACTCCACTTGCTCAGTGTGCCACTAAGATCCAATGTGTTAAAATAAAAATAATGCCTTCAATTTGTGGTTCTGCTGTGTGCCCAGCAATGCACAAATCTTTTATATGTGTTGTGTCACTTCACTTAAAGTTTACAACATGCTGAGTTTTATTCTCTTTTTAAATAGGAAGAAACTAGGGCTCAGAAAGGATAAAGAGTTTGACCAAAGCCACACAGCTAGTAAATCAAAATTAAATCCCTATCTGTCTGCCTGCAACATTCATAATCTGAATTACCTACCACATTGGCTTCCTGAGCACACAGAGCTATGTTTCAAATAAACCAGTTCTCAGTTTAGTTAGGACTGGCTCATTCCAAAAGCTATTCAGAATTTTCTTCTGCCCAGAACACACTGCTAATCTCCCCAACCCGACAATCTTGTCTGCCTAACAAGTCACTGCATTTCCACTGAGATGCAATATAGCATCATTCTGTCTCTGAAGCCTTTCCTGCCACCTCAAACTGCAAACTCTAGTGTTTACACCTGGTGAAGTCTGCCCTTGCTGTGCCTTTCATATCTCTGCCAATTTTGGCTCCACTTTGTCCTTCCCTTCTCCCCTCCCCTCCTCCTCCTTCTTGCCATCCTTTCTCTCTTTCTCTCCCCCCTCTTCTTTAAATAAGTGCCTACACTATAGAAGTGAACTCATACATGTAAGATTTTCATCTGTTGCAATATATGAATCAGATATAAATAATGTTTCCCATTTTCAACTTCAAAATCCAGGAGATGGAACATTTTTGTAATGTCTAAAAATAGGATCCAAAACACAAACACCCACAACTCTCTCTCCCCCGAATTAACAGTATACAGTAAATTAATTTTGGGGGTGAGTCAGTGACTAGTGATAGGAAAAAAATTATCTAATCCTGTTCAATGAGAGGAATTAACATGATTTCAGCACCCACTAAGTGCTGGCAATACATTAATCATATAAACACAGTAATTAGTCATATGTGAAATACATATTAACCATTAACTATGTTAATCATTTTATATATGTACATACCTGTATATGTGTATATGTATACACACATATATGCATATGTATCTATACATACACATACATGTATATATTCTGTCTTCCTATCTGCACTTTAGGGAGACAACTAAGACTCAGAGAAGTTAGGTAAGGGTCCTGCTACTATCCAGTATGAAAGAGGAGGAGGTGGGATTCAAACTCAAGACCATGTTTTCTCACTAGAATAAACATTCTTTTACACGAAATCAAAGAGGTTGTATTGGTGGGGGAAAAGGAAGAGGAAAATGCCTTAGTGAAAAACACACCCTAGGATTAAGAAACACTTTTTCAAGTTCAATAGTGAGGTTACCAGGGCAGGGTTTTGTAATCACAGGCACAGAACCCTCGCGTGTTGGTTGACACTTCCTATGATTCAGCTCTGCCGTCTTACTCGGCTCTGGGCAAAATTAAACCACACTGTAGAAAAGGAAACAATATCATACTGATAACTTCTATTTAAAATCTGATAATTTAAAACAAACGTGAAAACCAATGGAATGACATAGATTTTTATCTCACCTTGCAGTCACAGAAATGTTGACTGTGATAAACTTTGAATTCCAAATTCCACAAACAAAACTTCTCTCTACTGGTTCTGGAGGTTTCTTATATTGTTTCACAACCTACACACCCCATGCCCCTAGTCTCATGGAGTCTGCTTCGTCTTCCTTCCTCGGCCCATGCCATGAACCCTAAAACACATGACAGGGAGGGGGCCCAGTGGGAAGAGGTGCCCCGGAGTCCTTCCCTGTGTGGGGCACTTCTGAAAATCTTTACATACCCCCTTCCCATGATTTTCTCAGGCTGCTCTGGGCTGACCAAGCAACAGAAAGAAACCAGGCAGGATGTCAGCCCACTTGGGTTCTGAGAATTACTACTTGGCCATAGTGCTCTCTGGCTTAAACCATAGCAGCAGGCAGGATGGAAAGTGTAAGTAAAGAAAGTACACCTGACGCTTTGGGGGAAGTCATCAGAGTGAAAGCAGATAGGGTCTGCGGCAGACCTCAGCTCTGGCCAAGGCCAAATTGGCCTGCTGAAGTTGCCAGGCTTACCAAGTTTTCCAGGTCCTGCCCTCCTGTGTAGACTCCTGGGAGTCTTGTGACATCAGCATTCTTCTCTCAGACATCATCAGCTTTCTGCTGCATTTTTCACCTTCACTCTACATCACGTGTCCCAGTAAATGTGAATTTTCCCAAGGCCAATCCTAAGCCTCTACTCTCCTGGGCTGCATCTGGATAAAGTCTTGAGAGTCAGTATACTATTGTGGTTGAACATGAGAACAGACTTAGATGGATCTGACTTCAAATTCTGGGTCTGTCTGTTGTCATCTATGTGACTTAAGCAAGTAAGAATCTTAATTCATTCTCTCCTTTGACTTCTCTGTGGGAATAACTGTTTTCCTAACATATGTTTCCATTCCCTACCTCTAATACAGTCAACTGCCTGCTAAACATTTCCACTTGGATGTTCCTTTACTGCCTCAAATTTGACAAACAAAAACCATTATCTACTCCTCTCTATCTCCCCAAAATCCTTCTTACGGTTCTTTCTGCTAATGGAAACACCAGCCATTGGGATTCACCTTTTGACAGTGTAGCTATGTAATGGATTCCATATTAAAAGTTTCCCCCTATTGAATCGGATCATAAATACTATTGATTCCCCCCGCAGCTCTCTGCAGTCCAACACCTCCTTTCTCGTAGGTTCTTGTTAGCTCGTGACATTTTATTCCCCTACATGTGTGCTCCTGCCAAACTAGCCTTCACACCACAGCCAGAAGAACACCCTTCATCCACCATTCCCCACCATCATTGAAAAACCATCAGCAACCTTCCAACTGGAAAAGAGAAGCCGCCATGGCCTGGTGCTCAAAGCTCTTCATAACCTGGGCTTAGCCTTTCCCAACATCACCTCCCAGAGGCCCACACCTGAGGCCTCCCCTCCCGCTAAACCATTCCACCCAAGGTAATTAATGCATTCCAGTAACTAAATATTTGTAAGAGGCTTACTTTCAGCCATGCTTTAGGGACCCAGTGTGTAAATAAATAGACATAGCCTTCTCCATGGTGGAGCAGACAGGCTTTGGACAAGTGAGCACATGTATAATGACAAATTGTGAACTCCTGGTAAAACATGACAAACTGACCACAGCATCTTTTCCTTTTCCTGACAAAATGACCAAAAAAATTTAAGGTATAGTTAGACAACAAATTACATAATCAAATTTTGGAGGACAGGATACAGATAGATGAGCAGTAATTGACTTAGTGGAGTGGAGAAAACATCACCTTTGAGGAGGCAAATACTCAATGTGATTATGCACCCTGCAGAACACCTGCCACGTGAGGCTCTCGGAAGCCTGACGTTCCGCAGAAGCATGGGGCAGGACATGAGACTGCACATCTGGACACAGGAAGCTATTAAACCCTTATGTGACCCCTTTGGTCCCACAGAGCCTGAGAGCCACCCTACAAGCAAAAGACAAGAGAGCTAGTGTCTGGAAAAATTGTTCGAAGAAGTGCCAGATTCATGTATGTTGGGCACAGAACAGGACAGAGATGAGGCATTGGGCTAAAAATGATCATGCCAAGGCCTATCCCCATGGTGTTTCAGAGCTCCATGGTTAATGCTCCTAGATGGGGGAGGGAAAGAGAAAAAGATCATACATAAACAAATGGGGACCACAATTGCAATCAGACTTCTACCAGAAATGCTAGAAAGTGGAAAAAATTGGAGAAAGCCTTCAAACTTCTGAGGAAGTTTTTAATATGGAATTCATTACATAGCTACACAATAAACAAAAATAAGAGGAACACACAGACATTTTCAGACATATGAAGATGCAGAAAATGCACCACCCATGCACAACCTCTTTTTCAGGAAGTTACTTGAGAACATCCTCCAGCTAAGCAAAGACATAAAGCAAGAAAGAGGAAGATGCGACCAAGGGGTCCAAACTAGGAGAGCAGTGTAGGGGAATTCCAGGGTGCTGGCAGGGTGGGAGGCTCCGGATGAAGGCTGTGAGAAAATAAAAAACGACACAAATTAGTATCTATATATTTTATCACTTAGAACAGGGGTCGGAAAACTCCGGTTCATGTTCCAATCTTACCTGCTACTTAGTTTTGTAAACAAAGTTTTATTGGAACACAGCCACGCCCATTTATGTATTTTCTGCTGTTCAGTTATGCATTGCCTCTGACCCCATTCCTTCTACAACAACTCAGCAGTTGCATCAGAGACTGTCTAGACTGAACAGTGTCAGATTTTTACTATGTGATTCTTTATAGAATTTGTCACATCCTGATATAAAAAGGAAAAAAATACTGATTTGCTAGAATGGGTGAAAAAAGATAATAAACATAGGGAGGAACTACATGAACTGGGGATAATGAGCAACTGTTAACTCAGGAAATAATACAAAGTGTACGAGGAAAAGAATGACCACAGGACACTGTTTGGACTCAGTGAACAATATTTGCATGTTTGTAAACATAGATACACTGATTTGAATTTTACCCCAAATTGTTATATATGTATTAAGAGGAAAGGAGAAGTGAGATATATAAAAGCTTTACATTTTCATCTACTATAGCAGAAAGTCAGTGGAAGCTTCACATTTATAAATCAGTAAATAATAATATAAGCATGTTGGCTAGAAATATAGAGGCATATGCCATAAGAAATAATTAAAAGAGTTAAAAAGTGGTTGGTCTGGTGAGCAGGACTAAATAATGAGGTAGGGATTAGTAAGCAGGGCACTGTTTTCACTGCAAACCTTTCAGTGTTTTTCTTTAACATGTGTGTATACATACTGTTTGTTAAAATAGCAATTGACTTTCGGAAACACACCATCTCAAAACTTACAAAAAATAGTAGGTGTTATGAAGCCCCAAAACAAGATGTCATGAAAAAGAATAATGGAGTGGATAAAATATAAATTTACTTAATCTTCATAGAAATTGATTCTTTTGTCTGAAGAGTCCTTTTTAAAGCATATTTTATTGATTATGCCAGTTGTCCCAATTTTTTTCTCCCCTTTATCCCCCTCCCCACCCTCCAGCATTCCCTCCCGCCTTACTTAGTTCATGTCCCTGGGTTGTACATATAAGTTCTTTGGCTTCTTCATCTCCTATACTGATCTTAACCTCCCCTATTTTGTGCCTACCTGTCATGCTTCTTATTCCCTGTACCTTCTCCCCATTCTCTCTCCCTCCCTCTCCCCCTGATAACCTTCCATGTGATCTCCATTTCTGTGATTATGTTCCTGTCCTCATTGTTTGCTTAGCTTTTGTCTTTGTTTTTTAGGTTCAGTTGTTGATAGTTTTGAGTTTGCTGTCATTTTACTGTTCATAGTTTTTGATCTTCTATTTCTTAGATAAGTCCCTTTAACATTTCATGTAATAAGGGCTTGGTGAGATGAACTCCTTTAACTTTTGTCTGAAGAGTCTTAAAGGAAGGACCTCACAAACCAAAAGTGGTGCAGTCTGCATTGTGACCCTGATTCTGCCAGTAAGTAGCTTGCTGTCTGATGTTGGGAAATCTTAAACTGAGAACCTGAGAGCTAGCCAGACAGTTTAGGGGAAGGAACCTCTCACACAGGCCTAGCTCATGTAAAGGCCTAGCTCATGTAAAGGCCCAGGGGTGCGATCAAGCATGATGATTTAAAGGACTTGAATTGGTTTGGGTTGGCTATATGAGAGTGTGGCTATAGAAGTGTTTTAGGAACAAACTAGCAAAGACAACAAGGAAGATACCAGGATGTCACCTTGAAGCATTCCAAGGCATTGCTGAGCACTGGATGAAGATATCAACAGAATAGCATGAACGTCTCACAAGACCATGACCAACACATGAGCATATTTCATCCTTTCATGATTATTGCACAAAAACAGATTCAAATCTACAATCTAACAAAAAG
The DNA here is from genome assembly GCF_014824575.4 of Sturnira hondurensis. Classification (NCBI taxonomy): domain Eukaryota; kingdom Metazoa; phylum Chordata; class Mammalia; order Chiroptera; family Phyllostomidae; genus Sturnira; species Sturnira hondurensis. Next base: position 1,478,427 of record NW_028083079.1, on the reverse strand, counting down.
TTATTGTGCAGTCAAAAAGTTCAAACAGACTGTATCTGTTTCCTTCAAGATGATGTGTCAAACTCATCTCTAAGCAGCAAAGGGACCTCCCAATGTCCTTGCTAGCTTTAAAAGTGACTATTATTAATAGTCAATAATATTGTAATAATCATGTATGGTGTCAAGGGGGTACTAGACTTATGGGGGCATCACTTCCTAAGTTACATAAATGTCTAACTACTATGCTGTACACCTGAAAGTAATGTAATATTGAATGTTAACTGTAATTGAAACAACAAAGTGACCTGCCTTTCTCAAGTAAACTCCTATCCAACCCTGCCTATTCCATCTCCTTAGTCCGCACCCTGGAATTTTGGATGCAAGGTTCCGTCCAGTCTCTTCTCACCTCTCTTCAACCAAATCCAAAGTCCTTTTTAAATATATTTTACTGATTATGCCGTTACAGTTGTCCTATTTCCCCCCCTTCATTCCCCTCCACCCTGCACATCCCCTCCCCCACCATCCCCCCTTTAGTTTATATCCACGTGTCTCAAGTTCTTTAGATTCTATATTTCCCATACTATTCTTGCCCTCCCCCTACCTATTTTCTACCTACTGTCTATGCTACTTATTCTCTGTACCTTCTCCCCCCTTCTCCTCCTCCCACTCTCCTGTTGGTAACCCTCCATGTGTTCGTCATTTCTATGGTTCCATTCCTGATCTAGCTGTCCTCTTGGTTTGCTTTGGTTTCAGGTGTGGTTGTTAATAACTGTGAGTTTGCTGTCCTTTCACTGTTCATATTTTTATCTTCTTTTTCTTAGATAAGTCCCTTTAACATTTCATATAATAAGGGCTTGGTGATGATGAACTCCTTGAATTTGATCTTATCTGAGAAGCACTTTATCTGCCCTTTCATTCTAAATGAAAGCTTTACTGGACAGAGCAATCTTGGATGTAGGCACTTGCATTTCATAATCTGGAATACTTCTTTCCAGCCCCTTCTTTCCTGGAAGGTCTCTTGAAAAATCAGCTGACAGTCTGATGGGTACTCCTTTGTAGGTGACTGTCCCCTCATCTCTTGCTGCTTCTAGGATTCTCTCCCTCATTTTAATCTTGGCTAATGTAATTATAACGTGCCTTGGTGTGTTCCTTCTTGGGCCCAACTTCTTTTGGACTCTCTGAGCTTCCTGGATTTCCTGGAAGTCCATTTCCTTTGCCAGATTGAGGAAGTTCTCCTTTATTATTTGTTCAAATAAGTTTTCCACTTGTCACTATTCCTCTTCCCCCTCTGGTACCCCTATAATTCAGATGTTGGAATGTTTAAAGATGTCCTGAAGGTTCCTAAGCCTCTCCTCATTTTTTTGAATTCTTGTTTCTTCATACTTTTCTGTTTGGTCATTTTTTCTTCCTTCTGGTCCACTCCCTTGATTTGAGTCCCAGTTTCCTTTCCATCACTATTGGTTTCCTGTGCATTTCCTTCCATTTCAATTAGTTTAGCCTTCATTTGTTCCTCTAATTTGTGACTAATGTCAACCAGTTCTGTGAGCATCCTGATCACCAGTGTTTTGAACTGTGCATCTGAGAGGTTGGCTATTTCTTGGTCGCTCAGAGTTATTGGCTCTGGGGCTTTTTCTTCTTCTTGAGCCATAATGTTTGGTCTGTTAGCGCCTGTTATGTATGAGGGGCAGAGCCCTAGGTGTTCACCAGGATGGGGCAACTCAGTCACTGGGTTGTGATGCTGTATGTGGGGGCGGGGTCAAAGAGGGGCAATGGCAGTCCCCTCTGCTGCTTCCTCCTGCTGGGGCCTGCGCAGTCTGTCTCACTGCTCGCTCCTTCGCCTGGTTTATCTATGCATGAATGTGTGACTGCGGTCAGACCGCCTTGTGCCCTCACTAGGTCTGCCCACTGCTACCCCACACCTGGGATCCACCCACAGCTGCCTGCATTCTTGGGTCTGTCCGGAGAATCTTTCCTGACCGATCTGGCTCCGCCGCTGGCTCCGCCCCTCTTACTGGTCTGGCTGAACAGATCGTTTTTGTCAGACTTCCATATAGTTTAATTTTCTGTGTTTTGGTTGCATTTTTGTTACTAAAACTTTGTTGTCTTTAAACTTGGTTGTGTGAGGAGGCACAGTGTTTCCACCTATGCCTCCATCTTGCCCGGAAGTCCCCAAATCCAAAGTCTTGATCTTCTCCATCACTCGACTGACTTTCTAAGTGTCCTCTTCTTCACTCGCTAATCATTCTGCTCCCAACATCACAGTACAGACTTGGGTCTTTCAAGGGAGGACCCACGGGATGCTCTCTCCCCACCTCCATGAGCAATGGACCCCAGGGAAAGATTTCCCCTCATCAGAAAACAAGCTGCTAGCAGAATCAGGGTCACCTTGCTGATCGCTCCACTTCTGGTTCGTGGGGTCTTCTCTTTAAGGCTCCTCAGACAAAAAAGTCTGTAAACACTGCAGACAGGAGCCCGAGACTGCCAAATTCTAAGCAGGGGATTTCTTCTTTTCTTCCCCTCTTTTAATAGAAATTGTTTCCTCTTTTAAAGAGATAGCAATTAATATTTAATAGAATGAGTTCTAGTTACATTTTACAATTCATGCTCTTGGGTTAAAGTAATACCCAGATATAATTATTTTTGTGTGTGAAGTATTGCTTATGTCCCCGCAGATTAACTCCTGCTTCCTTTAAAGTGGCAGGAAGCCTCCACATAATTGCTGCTGGCATTTTCTTGTAAAAATTACTCAGGATTAATCACAAATTATTTTTATTGTACTGGGATGAGGCAGCACTGAATTAATAATGTGCCCTAACCATTAATTTAATCAGCAATTCTCAGTCATTTTTATCTCAAAACTCCTTACATTTTTAAAAATGAAGAACTCCATAAAATGTGTTTGGAGGAGTTTATCTATAAACAATATTAAAAATAAAAAGGGAGAAGCTTGAAAAATCTTAACTTATTAATCCATTTTAAAATATCAATAATAAACCCAGCATAGGTTAACACAAATGTTTATTTTTTTGAAAACTATATTTTCAAAAAAATACTAAAAAGAGTGACAATGGTTTTACAATTTTGCAAATCTCCTTCACGTCTGGCTTAAGAGGAGACAGCTGGATTCTCACATCTGCTTCTCCATTCAGTCTTTTGCAAATATCACACATTATGCAGACTTTGGAAAATTCTACTTATACTTATGAGAGGATGAAAAAGGCCAAAAACAACTTGTATTGGTATGAAAATAGCTTTGATGTGGTGGGTACTGTAAAAGGGTTACAGAGATCCCAGGGGTCTTTGGACCACATTTTGAGAATCTCTGACTTAACTAAAATAAAACAGCAAAATATATTTATTCATTCAAACATTAGTGTTTTCACATAAGGGATTTCACTTAATCTTGACAACCAGGCAGGGAGGAGATATGATTATATTACACTACATATAAAAAAGAAAGGGTTTATTAGTAAAGACATTGGGAATTTATTTGTAAATATTTGCATGCATAAGCCATGACTCAGAGTCTGTGGAACTCTAGGTGGACACCCGATGGCCAAAGTGAAAGTGATGTCACACAAAGATGATGGACTTACCTAAGTAAGTAGTTCACTCTGTCTTTAAATATTCATTGTGGGCAATTCACTTGGATCCATGATTCATTCAATAGCTTATCTCAATTCTATTTCATCTGTTTAGATCGTAGATTCCTGGTTCAGGAAGCAGCTATCTTATTTTCATGCCTTTTAGATTCTTGTTTGTACCATTTGGGGTGGGGGATGGGGGGAAGCAATTGCCCTAAACTTGTCATCTACTGAGTAGAATGATAATCATAGCAATAATCAGCTGTGCAAATTCCAATTTGCACTTTGCCAAGTGCTGTGATTGAGGGTGAAAAAGGACCACAGAAAGAAGAAATGTGTACATTACAAAGACTGAGATAGTGCAGTAAGTTGGAACTAGCTACCAATCCCTTTCTGCCACTCACTAATGTATGACTTCGGCATGTCAAGGGACTCTGTGGAACTCAGTGTCTTCATTGGTAAAATGAGACAACAATGCCCGTCTCCTAGGGTTGCCGGGAAGTGTGGATAGACTGATGCATGGAAAGTGCCTGCCACAGTGCCTGACACACAGTGAGAGCTCCCAAAGTGGCAGCTGTGATGACACAGCTCATAGTAATAAGGATGCATCAGCAACACCGTGGATGTTTGCACAGCCTGTTGATTCCAGGAGCCATAGAAGGGCTTCTATGCAGAGGCCACAGCCTTCCTTCCTGTCTCTGCATTCTGGCCACAAAAGCCATCTTTCAGGTCCTTGATTATGCCAGGTTCCTCCAGCCTCAGTACTTTCCTGGGGCTATTCCTTCTGCCTGGAAGCTCTCGGAATCCCTCCACACTCACAGTGACCAAGTCTGTCCTGTGCAGTCCATAACTAAGCCCTGAGGCTTTCCAGGGAAGCCACAAACAGAGAAGGCTATTCTCTGTGACATACCTAGCCGGTCTCCTCCAGGATGCCATCCACACACAGAACCACTTGCTCACTGCCAGCTAATCAGATAACCCAGAAAACACGCACAGGAGATCCATACTTGCCTACAGATGTCTTGGCTTTGTTTTCCTCCCACACTCCCCTTTCTCTTCTATGGATCTTATTTGGGACCTTTGTTAATTCAAACAATTGATCTAAACAATATTCTAATAATTCACCAAATTTCTGTGCATAACTCTTTGGCATTACTCTAAAAGTGATGGGTCCATCCTACTAATATTCTATTGATATAATTTACCCAAGTTTACACAGGTTAAGAATAGATATGCATATCCTTCTCCTCCCAACACCAAGAAATTCTGAAATCTGTCCAAGTTCACAGAAGTTACAGAATAGTTGTACCCTCACTCCCCTACCCTAAATCAACAAGCTAAAAATCAGCAGACTATAGTTCACTCTTGCTCTTAAGACTTCCGTTTTATTTCATTGAAGACCCATGGCTTTGTTCCAGAACATCAAAAATTAGCATGGAAAGGGAGTAGGTAAATAACAGCACATTTTATACCATAGCCATTATTTCAAAGATAAAACAGCACCTGTGGATTTAATGAGGCCCTGAGAAAGAGAACTGAGTCTCCACAACAGCTCCCACAGTGGTTTCCTGATTGCTGCCTCATCCTCTCCCGCTTGGATCTAGCAGTGTCCTGCTAGATTACATTTCTACATACAGCTCTAAACTTGCCATTCTTAAAAATGTACAATGTCCCAACAATGCCCACAACCTAAAATCCCAACTCCTCACTCATCTATTTGCATCCTTCTGTGACCTGGCTGCATCCTGCTCTACCAAACTTCTTTTTCTCTCTATTCCTCCACCTCCTACCTATAAATATCAGGTGGCCCACTGCAACACTCCCTTGATGAAGGGAGCAATGCCATTTCCTTCAAACCCAAGTTTATTTTTTGATTGGTACTCAGACCAGCTACTTTTAACAGTACTGACTAATATACTCCTCTTTCCCTGGAATACCTTTCCATCATCAATTTCTAAGATCTATCCTTTAAAGCCCACCCCAAATACTGCCACCTCCAGGAACTCCTCCCTGTTTATCTTCACTAAAAACAATATGTAGTTGGAGCTCCCTCTCATACTACTCAGTATCATGTCTTATATCAGCATTCTGTATACCCATATCCTACCCATATCCTGTATGCCAGCTATTTGATCAAAGAGCCGTGTCTTGTATGTCTATGTGCCTCCCTCCCCCACATACTCTGTATAGGTGCTGGCAGACAGGAGGTGTCAATTAATGACATGAAGCCAATTAATAATAAATAAATAAATCACATTTGATCATGACTATCTCCTACCTAAACTCTTTTTTAAAAAGATTTTATTTATTTATCTTTAGAGGGTAAGGAAAGGAGAGGAGAGAAATATCAATGTATGGTTGCCTTTCATGCGTCTCCCACTGGGAACTGGCCCACAACCCAGGCATGTGCCCTGACTGGGAATCGATCCTACCTAAACTCTTTCATTATACTCAGATTATACCCACCTTCTAAAAGCAACTGCAAAGCCAGGTGTGATTATCCCTGACCTATTCTCCAGTGTCATTTGGCACCATCTCACCTTTCCCACATATACACCTCTCCCCTATATGACCCTTGAACCAATAAAACTCTTTCAGGCCTTGGCCTTCACACATGTTCTTCTCTTCCTAAAACCTACTTTCTCCCATTAATTTCCTGGTCCACAGTTTCTGACATTTCAAGTTTCGCTTTAAAATCCACATCCTCAAAAAATGCCCTCTTGGATATCTCTCAGCAAGGGCCCTGGCAGGAAGCAGGTGATGCATACCAACTTGGGTAAATGTTAATAAAGGGGCTATGTACAAAGGTGTGGGCAGAGTTTAGTTACAAACCCCCACAAGAAGTAATGTGGTGCCCATGGCTAACAACAGCAAGCAGACATGACCTCGCTCAGGCTGAATCAGGAGAGGAGAGAGCACATACAAGAACCTGGAGAGAGTAGCTATAAGAAGGAGGCTGCCTTAAAGAACTGGCAGCCTTCAGCAGAGGGTCACAACTGAGCAGAGAGGCCTGGTAGAGAAGGAACTAGGGAAGTAAATACCCCAGCCTCATTCTCTCACTTTCCTAATGACCAATCTCCAGCTGGGAGCAGAGGAGCCCTTAATGGCCATCCATGCAGGCCAGCCTCCTGGGGAAGGTGGAGAAGGCAGGTAGGAGGTTAGCAGGGTGAACAGAAGCTGCCCAGTGTATTATCTATTCTCAGGTAAACCCTCTTGTTATTTTGCCTCATAGCGAACCTGTGCTTTTGCATCTGAGTACTCAATACAACATACTTTTCTGTATCTTTTTTGGCTGAATATCTAAAAGCACCTTCAGATTGTAAATCCCATGGCCAGGAAGACATGAGCCTTGCTTGACATGCTTGCTCACTACTGCATTCCCAGAACCTAGTGTATAATAGGTGCTGAATAAATACTGCTAACAAATGAGTGAATACAGGCATAAATTAGAGACACAGTCACACATAATTATACACACACATATCTCAGTTTCAGAGGGAAAAATCTCCTTCACAGAATTGAAAAATGCCAGGAAATATCACATCAAAGTCAATTCAATGAAAACAAATTGCTGCCTAGCATAGAATATCAAACTCTAACTTCAAAAAGAGCTGATCATTTTCTAAGAAGAGAAGAAAATAAACTCCTTCCAATTACCTGCTATGAAAACACTCTGAACCAGACTAGAGAGGCTATTACTGTATTATACAAAATTGTTATCTCCCCCAACCCATGCTACAGATTTAAATAAGATCAAGTGGAAATATTCTCCTTGAACCCTGTTCTCCACAAACCTTGGAAGCTTCCATACTCAACTTCATAGCTTCAAAAGAAGGAAAGTGCTAGCAAACTCTAAACCCCCTTCTCCTGGTCTTGAGATTTTATGCATCTTCCAAAAAACCAAATTTCTCTGAGTTCTTGTGATAACATTAAAAGGAACCCAGACATAAACTTTTAAATAAAATTCTTCATAAGTTCATAAACCAGTGTATTTTATTGACAGCTAAATTTGATACCCAACCACAAACCTCTACATTTGTGTTTGTCAATACATTCAAACTTTGATAAGAAGGAGGAAGTCAAATACCATATGATCTCACCTGTAAGTGGAACCTAATCAACAAAACAAACAAGCAAGCAAAATATAACCAGAAACATTGAAATTAAGAACAAAGTGACAGTACCCAGAAGGGAGGTGGGAGGGGACAATGGAGGGGAAAGGGGAAGGGTTTTCAGGAACAACTATAAAGGACATGTGGAAAAACCAAAGAGGGGCAGGATCAAGGGTGGGAAGTGGAGGTGGCTGGGAAGGGTGAGGGGAAAATGGAGACAACTGTACTTGAACAACAATTTTAAAAAGTTTTTAAAAAGGAGGAGGAAGTGTTTTTCCTTAGCATTTTTACAAAAAAAATAATTCTAAATCTTTCCTCATTCTTTTAGCTCCTCAGATGCATCAAGTGCCATGTTCTCTTCAACGGCAGGAATTGCATATTTGCTGTTCTCCTTTACTAAGATTCACCCCTTTTTCCACCAACTAGTTCTGTAAACCAGGGCTAATATTGACATCCAGATCCCAGAGTGACTGTGAGGGATAATGGATATAATAGTACATGTAAGGCCCACAGAAGAGCACCAGGCACAATGGTAAGATCTCAGTAAGCACTGTCATCCTCATCATCAGTAATGATTATTTCCAAATTTTCCTTCAAACCTCTAATCATATGTTACTTGCTTTGGGAAGATTTAATGTACCCCAAATTAGACTGACTGCTTTCATTGTGACCATCTGTGTGACTGAGTACCTTTCCTTTATAGTATTAATGACAATCCATAATTGTGTATGATTCATATTATCAAAAAAGTAATGCATATGTCCCTGGCTAGGCAAAAAAAAAAAAAGAGAGAGGATTTGTGCATCTAGCAAGTGTGTTATTGGTCATCATTGTGTGTATCTCTACATTCTAAGAAAAGGCTTCACACTTAGTGCTCAAAATATATATAAATGAAAAGATGAACACACAGTCTCTCCCCATCTGAGTGTGGCACAGTACTCACCACCACATTCCATAGATTTCCTTCATGTTCACTATTTCAAGAGCTCCAAAGACAGATATTTTAGGAAGCTGATGCATCAAGAAGTCCCATGACTAGAGACTCCAGTTCCCAGAGTCACAGGTGGGTTCGAACACAAGTACCCATATTTCTAATCATATAGTATCCTAGGTATAGGGAGAAAATGGCATAAGTTCTATGTTATGGACTAAATGTTTGTGTGCTTCCAAAACTCATTTGTTGTAGTCCTAACCCCCAACATGATGACATCTGGAGGTTAGTGCTACATTAGATTTAGAGGAGATCACAAGAGTGCAGTCTTACTGATAGGATTAGTGCTTTTATAAGAGACCAAAGCATTAGCTCTCTTTCCCTTCACCATGTACGGCATAGCAAGAAGGAAACCACCTATACCCCAGAAAGGGAGCTCTCACCAGAATCCAGCCATGGTGACACCAACCTCCAAAGCTGTCTATAAGCACCTTTGGATTATAAATCCCACTGCCATTAAGACACGAGCTTTGCTTCTTTAACTAGAGGCTCCAGTTCCCAGAATCCTGGGCAGAACAGAACCTAAGTATTCATACATTTTAATAATATAGTATCCTGGGCACAGGCAGAAAATGTCTGTTGTTTAAGCCACCTAGTCTGTAGTATTTTGTGATAGCAGCCTGAGCTGATTAATACAGAGTGGGGGTGGGGCCCTCAGCTTTATTTACATAGTTCCCTATATAATTGTGAAAGCCAATTGTCAAAGCTTAGTTCTGACAGGGTGTGGGGAAAAAATGCTTGATGTTCACCACACTACTTCTTCCTAGACACACACAAAGACTACATTTTCGAGACTCCCCTATACTTAGATTGGGGTCATATGACTGAATTATAACAAACAGAATAGAGGCAGCAGTGATAGGATCCACTTCCAGGACTAGCTCACAGTGTAATTCCATGTGTAATTTCCCACTCTGTCTTCCCTCTCCACAGCCACCTGAGAGACCACAAGCACTACCTGTCACCCACTAGACTTCACATAAGTGAGAAATAGATTTTTTTATTAAGTCTCAGGTATTTTATGGCTAACTTGTTACTACTGCATGTCCTAGTATTATCCTGACTAATGCAAAGAAGTGGAATGGAACACTGGAAAAAGAAAAGAAGAGAGCAAAAGTCTGAGGTCCAACTTTGTCATCAGTTTATGATGTGACATTGGAAAGTCACTTCTCTGGCTATGAATTTTCTCATGCACATTACTCATCACCGCGAATGGTTCGTGATTTTGACCCAAATCTACCTTCAAACTGGACTCAGTGTTTCACTATGTCCTTCCCTCCTACACATACATACAGCCCCAAAGGCAATGGTAAGTAACATTGTTTTACTGAAGAATTTGCTGGGTGGTAACAAAAGAGATTGTATCTTGGGTGACCACTGTGTTTAGTTTGGATCTATTTTGGAAAAATTCAGACCTATTGTCCCTAGTGTAATTCACTGTAATTATTAATATTCGAGGCCCCTTTGCCTGCTAGGCATCCTGGTTAAACAATAAAGTTTATTGTTTAACTTTGCTATCCAGGAAAGCTACCAGTTAGAATAGAAGAGCAAAAAAAGTGCTTCCCAGATAAGATCAAGTTAAAGGAGTTCATCATCACCCAGCCCTTATTATATAAAATGTTAAAGGGACTTATCTAAGGAAAAGATGATGATCAAAACTATGAACAGTAAAATGACAACAAACTCACAACTATCAACAACCGAATCTAAAAAAAACAAACACAAAAATTAACTAAGCAATCAACTAGAACAGGAACAGAATCACTGAAATGGAGATCACATGGAAGGTTATCAGTGGGGAGAGGGAGGGAGCAGAATGGGGGAAAAGGTACAGGGAAAAAGAAGCATAAATGGTAGGTACAAAATAGACAATGGGAAGTTAATAATAGTATAGTAAATGAAAAAGTCAAGAACTTTTATGTACGACCCATGAACGTGAACTAAGGGGAGGGATTCAGGTGTGAGAGAGGGTGCTGGGCAGAGGGGAATAAAGGAGAGGAAAAAATGGGACAGCTGTAATAGCATAATCAATCAAATATATTTATAAATAAATATTTAGAAAGTAAAAAAAAAATAAGGTAAGCTGCACATACACAACCTACAGCAACTCTCACCAGACATCTCTCTGTCCACATTATTGTTCTCCCTCCACCTTGAGACTCTACCATCCCCCACAGGTCCTCCCTAGAGTCCTTCACTGGATCCTCTGTACCCACTCACTCGCTGAGAAAGAGAGCAGAGAAATATGCCAACTCATAACTCCTCATCATAATTCACTGCCTCAAACGAGACACACGGCTCTACCCTAACTGCAAGGGAGACAGATTACTGTAGACTTCATGGTGATCTTGTGTGCTCAGAAACAAAAAACAAATTGATGAGTATGAGTAGAAACTTAACAACATGCCTTCACCTTCTCTATGGGTAAATGAGCATAGGTCCATCTGATAAAGGTGGAACAACATCGCTCATGGGGAAAATGACCTGACTGATAAACTGCCTCTAGTCGGAGCAGACTGGGAATGAACTATGACTATCAAGTGAAAAGGCATTGATTTAGGCTTCTTACATTGTGAAACCTGGAAGCTGAGAAACAGATACTGGTTGCAGTGGGACTTAGGGCTTTTGAACTAGAGTGGCCCCTATACCCAAGAGAATAGTCTCATTACAAGGTCAACACCTGAGTTTTGGGGGGGGACAACTATAGCCCTTGGACTGCCATGAAGACCCCTACTGAAGGGACATGCTTGGTGCTGTCCTCGTGGCCTGCAGTGCTTCTTTTGCATCATTCTTCTAAGCAAGTGGACCGCTGTGGTCATGCTGGTTTGATTATCATTATTTGCTATTCAAGTATTGACCTTGGAGGAATAGCATTAATGGTACTTGCTTGATGTGGTCAGCTGATCCCCAGACCTATCGAATTGGAATCAGCATTTTAACAAGATCCCCAGGCAACTGCTATGCATAATTAAAGTTTCTGAGGCAGTGAAATAAGATGAACCCAGGAGCAGAACTGGTGGTCACATAGAATGGACAGAAGAGTAGACACTAGCCAATTTCTACTGCTCTTAGGATGACCTGCTGCTCTTAGGATGCTCTTAGGATGATCTCTCAGATGAAATCCATATTCATGTGTATTTTTTTCTTGTTGTTTCTAGTTTTTACTTCTAATTCATTCATAGCATTACTGATGTTCTCCAGAGGACTCTGTAACAGAGATTAGGTCATGCTATGAAAACCTACAATTAATCAATTAGCCCTCAATCCCATGCAGTGAAGAAAACAATTTACACAATGTTTTAAATGCATTAAATTTTAGGTTTTATTTCTTCTCTCCAAAAATGCTTATCAAGCACCATCACATTGAAGAAAGAGGAAAGGAAGGCAAAGCCATGTGGCCTCAAAGCTGGGGTCCCCCTGTTCCATGAAGTACAGGAGAGCTGGTTCACCTTTGTCCAGCCTGAATCCTGCAAGGGGCATGCACCGGGAAACCAAAGACAGGACCTCACAGGAGCAGCTCACTGCTGGCATGTGCCCTGGGTCCCAGTCCTCTAGTGATAGGGTAATCATCTTCTAAAGTTCTGCCAGACTGGCTGAAGAGTCTCTTGGACTGATACCTTATTTTCTCTCAGTTCCCACAAAGGGTTTTCAGCCTGTCCAGCTATTCATCAGCTACGTCAACATTCTGACATGTGGATAGAAGGGGATACCCCAGACTACACCATTCCACAAGAAGAAGAAAAGGACACACAGGGCTGGGTCCACCACTCTGTGGGCTGATTTCAGAGGGAGAAATTTACTTTTGTTTCTTATACATTTCACATTCCCTGAAAAGAGGTAGTGAAAGGTAGTACAGGGTTTTCAGAAAAGGAAATAATAGATTTTCCTATGGCCTGTAGGAAACTACCACATATATAATTTAAGAAAAAAAGAAATGAAGAGTATAAGGCCTGTCCAGAAAGTGTCCAGCTATGTAATATGAAAACTAGAGACCTTTACTGAAGAAAATGAAAGATCCGAGAAACACTGTACACAGGACAATGATGCCTCAGTCCCCTTCAAAGTAGACACCTTGGGACCTCACACAGCTCTCTCAGCATTTCTTCCACTGTTCAAAACACTCTGCAAAATCCTTTGTTGGAATTGCCATCAGCTGCCCCACAGTATTTTCTTGAATCTCACTGATGGTCTGAAATCTCTTCCCTTTCAAAAGTTATTTTACTTTTGGGAAAAGTCAGAAGTCACAGGGCACCAAATCTGGATCATTGGTAGCAGTTTGAATCAAGTCATTAGCAACTGAAATATGATGCTCCTTCTGCTCTGGTAGCAGAAGCCATGGAACAAATTTTGCTATGACATGTTTCATGCCAAGATCCTGCATCAAAATCTTGGACACAGTAGTTTTTGTCAGCTTCTAGATCAGCTTCTAGTTCTTGCACTGTTAGTCTCCAATTGTTATTCATTGCAGCCCATACACATTCACCATTCTCAAGTGTTCTGCCTGTTGTAGGTCTTCCGGAACATGGATCACTTTCAACAGATTCTTGACCATCTTTGAAGTTTGTGTCCCACTTTTATTTGCACTGCACTCATTGCATCATCCTTGAAAGCCTCCTGAATCATCTGAATAGTTTTCATGGAGGAATGTTCAAGCTTAATGACAAATTTAATGCAGAGTCATTGCTCTACTTGCTCAGTCATTTTGAATGCAACAGCCACACAGTACCCATGCTCACTCAACATCTACCACCCCCACTGAATAGTACAGTGAAGTCATCATTGTTCACACAAGTTCACTCCAGTCCCTTCTCTTTGGCTGCCAGGTTACACTGATGTTGTACAAACCGTTATTATAGTAACGATGGCTGGACTTTTTCCAGACAGACCTCATATAGCATATTCAATATAATCACACGATATTAATTGTCAGGGGACTATGGGTTGTTTCTAACCTTCTTTACTAAAAGCAATACATGTTCATATAATCACATTCAGACAAAAATATATAACAAGAATAAGAGAAATATAATTGGTTAAAATTGCAGCTAGGAGAGCAGAAGGGAATATTAGAACCAAGAAGGGAATAAGGACAACTGAGAAAAGGAATAGGGAAAGTCCTTGAAAGGGAAGAAGGCTTGAAAGAAAAGGAGGAATGGGTGTCTTTGGTGATCTGACCAACAATGCTGGAGGAATTTCATGACCTCGACTCATACTCAATAGCTCGTCCAGCTAGATTAATGCTTCAAGTCAACACGACTCAGATCCTTTCAACAAATGTAAACCAAGTGCTCACTATATACCAGGAACTGTTCTAAGATGTTTTAAATACAATATCAATCTTTTAACCACCCTAAAAGTGAAAATGATTTTTGTCATGTTACCAATGAAAACAACTGACACATAGGGTGACTAAGTAAGCCCCCTCCCAAATGCTAGAAATACCTTACTGTATGAGTGCTTAATAAATCTTCATTCCCAACAGAAGGAAGGGGGAGAGAATTTGAAATCAGGTCTGTAGCAGGTCACTTCTCTGAATGCTTCTCCAAACATCCACACTCTTCTATACAACAGTTTCCCTGATCCACAGCTTTGCTGTCCACACTTTCAATTACCTGTGGTCAATCGTGGTTCAACAACTAAATCACATTCCTCCAACCACTGACATTATCTATTCCTGACATCCAACCACCAACATCATCATGGCTTGATGACCCAGGATCACTCAAAACAGACGATCCTCCTTCTGAACTGACATGGGTGAGAAGGTTGGTTGTAGCCTGATGCTACATCTCAACGCCTATGTCATTCACTTCACTGCACCTCATCACATAGGCATTTCATCTCATCTTCACAAGAAGGGTGAATACAAGCGGTATTTTGGGAGAAAGAACACATTCACATAATTTTTATTACAGTGTATTATTGTAATTGTCCTATTTTATTATTAGTTATGGTTGTTAATCTCTTACTGTGCCTAACTGATAAATTAAACTTTATTATGGGTATGAACATACAGGGAAAAAACAGAATATGTAGGGTTCAGCACTATCTACAGTTGCAGGCATCCACTGAGGATCTTGGAAAGTATCTCTGTGCATAAGAGGGGACCACTATAGGCCCAGAAAGGACAAGTTTCCCAGAGAGATGCCGCACTACATGTCTTCTTCTATTTCTTAACACCTTCTGTGTTTCTCCCTTCTTGATTATCTCCTCTGCAGACAGATGCTCACAAGTTGGTATTTTCAGTCTGATAATCCCCCCCTTTATTGTCACAGCTGAAAGTTTGATGTTAAGAAAGCAAAGTTAGGTTGGGACTTTTTGTTCTCCTTCCCAGTAAAAAGAACAACTACGCAAAATGAAGGGGTACATTCTTGTGGTTCACATGTTTCCTCCTTTGCATGTCTCTTCACAACTGAAAATATGTGGCATTGCACAGCAAAAGCACCTGTTTGATTTGAAATAGTTTATTCCAGGGATAAATCAAGTATTACTTTAAAACCAAGACCCTTCGAGCTTCAAATTTCACAGAAATCGAAAAAAAAAAGGCACACTTTAAAGAGAAAAGGTCACTTCCTGATTTTGCTAACATCAGGAAACAACACTTTAGGACATCTTTTAGTGTCAATCTCCACCCTCAGTGCAGTCCATAAATGTAGCATAACCAGAGAAATGAGCCACTCAAATCTCAATCGCTCTCTCTCTCTCATATAACATTTATTGGGAGCCTAATAGGGGTGAATATCTGCAAGTCACTCACTCACGAGACATGTTGTGTTCTCAAGGTGCTTATAGTGTAGTTGGGGTACGGAGGCAGGCACCTAGAAAACAGTTAATATAATTGCACAGTAGTTTCAGCAACTTGCTCTACAGTCAGGCAGACCTGTGTCACAATGCCAGCTCCATCAATGCGTAACAGTAAGACTGGAAAAAGCTATTTGGCAGCTCCCAACCTCAGTTTCCTTATCTGCCAAATGGGGAAAATAGTACTCATGGAATAATTGTAAAAAGAAGTGAAATTATGAATGTAATGTGCTTGACACACAGTATGAGCTCACAAAATGTAGGCGATGCTTGTTAACCATACAATAATTATTATTACTCTCATCATTACTGACTGGAGATAGAAGTATGCTACAGAACCCTACAGGAAAAGGATATATTTCTTACTGGGATTTTAGGGTGGAAACTCAGAGAAGAGACAATATTTGAAGAGCAACTTTTTTAAAAAAACAGTGTTGAATTATCAGAGCAAGAGATGTAAGAAAGAGCATCTGATGAAGGTGTTGCCTGCACAAAAAATACAGAGTTGGGGAGGGGATTGGCAAGGAAGGGGAATGGAACACAGAGCACAACTGGAGCAGAGGTAGGGTTTCAGTGGGTCAGAGACTGAAAAAGAAGCTTAGGAGAAGATCATGCAGGGCTTGCAAGGAAACGTGACCAGGTTCCGCGGACAAAGGAAGATCCTGATAGATTGAGCAGCAGAAGAGGAATGGAGTGAAACTACCTAGTAGTGTTCAGGGGAATTTTTATTCATTAACCTAGTGTAGAGGTCAAAGAGCTCACCACAAGGAAGCCCCCTATACAATGATAGATCAGCTTGAATTTTCCCACTGTACATGTATAACACCCCAAGTCTTCTGTTACCAATATCACTTACCCAATTTCAAGTTCCACAAAGGCAGGAATGATATCTGTTGTCTTCATTGTTATATTGACAATACCCAGCATGTAGTAAGCTCTCAAATGCCCAGTGCACAATGTACCATAAAACACCCATCTCTTCCCTTATGTATTGTTTTATTGATAAGGAAGGACCTCGCCTCAGCTTTGCAAAAAATACAGGCTCATCTCTCTTCTTTGAATGACAATAGAGTTCTTAGGGACCATCTAATTGATGAGTTTTTTAGTTCTTCAATTCTACTGAAGCCCACAGAGGTCAGGAGAGTGATGATCTATTTTTGTTCTTCAATCTCCCACTTCCCTAGTGTTTGTTTATCACCAGCTCTGGATCACTGGAAATCATAAAGCATGTCTTTTGAAATACTTCCATATTTTCGATCCTTAAGATTGGCTCTTATTCTAATTCATTTCAGTGGCATATTTTAAATTTATAGATTACCATCATCTACCATTTTGGAATGTGTATATTTCAAAGCACCTATATAACAAGCAAAGGGTCCATTTCTCCCTTTGAATTCATCTGCTTCTTATGATCAAAGACAATCATGCAACCCAACGTGTCTTCTTCTTTGTTACCAGGGAGCTCAAGGGTATACATGTTGTGCTCAAATGCTGAAACTCACCTGCCAGGGTTTCTCCATCCTTCCACTTTCTCTCTACCTTTCTACCCTGGCTCCTACTTTTTGCTTTGTCTATGGCTTCAGTTCTTATAAATCTGTGTATTTTTTTAAGATTTTATTTATTTATCTTTAGCGGGAAAGGGAAGGAGAGAGGGAGAGAAATATCAATGTATGGTTGCCTCTCATAGGTCCCCTGCTGGGAACTGGCCTGCAACCCAGGCATGTGCCCTGACTGGGAATGGAACTGCGATCGTATGGTTCGCAGGCCCGCGCTCAATCCACTGAGCTATGCCAGTCAGAGCTAAATCTGTGTATTGATTTTAAGTTGCCTCAAAACATTTTTTAAGTCAGCAGTAATTACATATATATGTGTGTGTATATATGTATATCATTCATGTATATGTGCATACACTCATATATGTATGTCACATATTTATGAACACGCATATGTCCAATATTGAAAACATATCTATCTGTATATTGCCCCAATATATACAGAAGGTATATATCTGTATATATACCTTCTGCCACACCTCTCCCTCAGCTCCTACGTCCTCTCCAGTAGTTCATTTTTGGCAATTGCAGAGGACATCAAGCTCCTCTGCAATTGGTGAATCCTTAAAAAGAATTTTCTCGCAGGAAGGCGTGAGTTAGCAATGTAAATGTAAGTAAAGATTTCATAGGGGACCCTGAGGAAACACATTTCTGTTCTATTCTCCAAATCCCTTCTTTGGTTATCCTGTCTTGTGTTTATTTTAATACCCTAACCCAGGGGTTGGCAAACTTTTTCTGTAGAGGGCTAAATAGTAATGTTTTAGACTTTGTGGGCTGCGAGGTCTCTATCACAAGTACTCGAGGCTGCTGTTATAGTGCAAACTCAGCCATCAGTGGTGCATAAGTAAAGGGACGCGACTATGTCACAGTTTTATTTATCAAACAGTGGCACGCCAGATCTGGCCTGTAACTGGATTTTGCTGGCCCTATTCTAAACCTTCCCCACGCCCCACTGGGTCTGTCTTCGCTGCATCCTCTCAGGAAGTGTCACTCTGGCCAACTCTAATGTCCAATCTAGTCAAGGTAACCCCAGCAAAACAGATGGCTGCCCAGCTAATGGGACAGGACCCTCCCTCCTCAGTAGCATTGTTATTACATATTTTATTGCTTGAAAATATCCTGGAGGAGTTTGTCCCTCTCTTGCATACACCAATCATTTTTAAATATATCTTTCTACCACAGACAATGATTACAAGAGAACTTCAGATATATATTACAAATATATCTCCATCTGCATAAGCAATAGTATATTTGAGTTTGGAAACTGTTCAATCAAGGGACAGAAAAACAAGTCTTCATGGCAACATTCCCCAGCTGCATGAACCTGGACAATCCCTTCTCTATGACCCAGTTTTCTCATCTCTACAATGAGGGTAAGGGCTCACCTGCCCAAAGGCACAGTCTCGACCAGATGACCCCTAGGAGGTTCATTCTGGAATAGACAGGTCAGTTCTTTACACTAGCAATTTCTAAATGGTTTCACAAATCACAACTCTCTGGGGGTGTATGTCAAAACAGATTGCTGGACCCCAGCCTGAGCTTTGATGTGGTAAGTCTAGGGTGGAGCCTGAGCATTTGCAGCCACCAAGTCCTGCTACCTACTGCTGGCCTGGGGACCACACTTTAGGAACCACCAGTCCATGTGCTAGCAATCTCACCGTCCCTTCTGTGGGGAAGCACTGGTTGGGGGAGGGTTTTCTAGAGCTGGTTCCTCATTTCAAAAATGGGGCTCCTTAAAGAGATAAGAAATTTGGTTTTTTTTGCGCACTGAGTCTCAGATGCTACAGCCGCACCTCACTACTAATTCAAGGCTAAAAGGAGGCTGGTGGTCACTTCACCTGTAGAAGGACAGGGAGGTGCGGGACATCACACCATTCCTTTGTACAAGCCAAACTTCTAGAACTTTCTCTCTCCACACACAATGTCAACACAAGCACTGACTGAGGGTCAGTCATTCCTAGGCCCTGCACCAACTAATCCAGGACGGGACGCAAGGAGTCAGAAGGAGACTGGGAAAGTGCAGGCTGCCCTCAAAGACTCAATCTTATGGAGAAGGCAAAATGCACATGGGTGCATGCACTTGACCATCATATGTCAAGGCTATTAGTAGATAATGAAATGCAATGTTGGGGGGGGGGCATGGAGACGGAGAGTTCTGGAGAGAGGATGTTGGTAGACTTGAGAGGTCTAGACAGGCTTTCCGAGAGGAGGTGAGGCAGCCTGGCAGTGGCCCAGGGGGACAAGAAGGACCTGAAGCAGTGGAAAGGGGAGGAGAACATGAAAAGAAGCCTGGGTGTTCCTGGAATATTAGCAGAGAAGAGATGAGAATGAGCACAGGGGACTTCTGAACTTGTCTGTACCCTCCCCGTGTGAACTCCCACAAGTCATTTCCATTTGTTTATGTCAGTTTCCCGATTTGAGCAATGAAGGCATTGAGCTAAATCACAAGTTTCCAAATGGTGTTCCATCTTGAAGAGACCCTAGGCCATTAAAAGGTAAAATGAGCAGGCTGGGCTCGGCCCTTCTCCTCGTCCCATCTGCTTCCGCCAAAGAAACTCCACTTTCTTCTAGTGTTCACTCCCTGTCCAGTTTCACTTCCAGAAAGGATCTGAGAATTACTCAACAAGAAAGTTCGTGAAGGCTCTTTCCCTTGGTGCGTTGGGTGGCTGAATAGAAAGGAGAAAGAACAGTGAGCACAACGGATGGGGCCGCTGGGTTGGCCGGGCTCACTCCTAGAACAGCTTGGGAGAAGAGAGTTTCAGCCAATGGGGGCAGGAATCAGGAAACTCACAGGAGGTTTGCAAGGGGAGAAGTGCCACAAGCTGCTAAGCAAACTCATCTGAAAATCTCAACTGCTCAGAAGGTTCTGAGTAAACACAAAGGTTGATTTTTCCCCCTTGTCAGCCTTCCTTCCCAGGACATTGTACTATATGCAAAATGGGTAACTGTAAGACAAACATTTTTTTCCACTGCCCTTCTAAGCCCCACAGGCCTTCAGGAAGACCTGCACTTCAAGCAAACCTTTTTTATTTTTCAACACCCACAACTTCCATTCAACAATCAGAAGTTTTCCACTTTCATCAAAGAAAGTGAAGAGAGAGGCCGAGGGAGCAGGCTGTTCTCAGCAGCCCTGGGCAGATTACTAAATCCCCTGCTACCCACTCACTGCCCATGCCCACCACAGGACATAGCCTTCCCCCAAATCAGCCAGGTACACAAGCAAAAAAAAAAAATGCCCACTGGCTTGCTTGCTTCATTCCCACCTCAATTTCCAGACCAAAACAGTGTGTGTACTGACTTCATCCTAAACCAAGCCCATATGTGGGAATCATTATATATATTATATATAGCATTCGTATACCAATATAATATATAATCACATTTATATATAACATTGTGCTGGGCATCTTAAACATACAGTGATGTATATCAATTATTTCCCAACTTGGGATCAAGGGGCTTCCGCTTCTTTGAGGATAAAATGGGTCTACAGCCTCGTACTCTATTTAACCCAAGTAAACAATGCACTTCTGAATGGCTCTTTCGTATCTGTAATCTGTGATTTTATAGATTCACTGGGAAGAAATATTCAGACCAGTTCCTAGGGTCTGACCTGACTCCAGTGATGCTCAGCAGTTTGGTATCCCTGCAGAGGGATCCAAGCTTGGCTTGGGACACGAGACATTTCCTTAGGAGGAACTGGGGTTTCTGCTGGCTCTCAGAAAGATCCAAAAAGTGGCTTCAGCCAAAAAGTGAGCAGAAAGGGGAGGGGTGCTACAAAGAATTGGGTACTTCCAGATGAGGTTTTCAAGGGGCTGTACCCAGAGCACCAACTCTGCAGTGACTCACGTTTCAAATGGTGTTTTGACATGCAAAGCATTAATAAGCACAGAGGTGACCAGCTCTGTTCCCCAGAGAATCTATTTATTGAATCTATCTGAATTCCAGACTGGGCCCAGGGGACCACTTCAGATGCTTAACCGGAATGGTCCAACACCACAACCAAGTCCATTCCCGTTCATGAAGTGCTGTTACATCACTATCCCATCTCATCCTTGCAGTGGCTGTCAAAGCATATGGGGAGAAGGGAGGGCCATAAAGATTTGTACAAGGCCCCAAGGCCAGTAGGGGCAGGGCTGAGACCCAACCTCAGGTTTTCAGCCTCTAAGTGCAGTGACAGGTCAATGATTTAGCCTGGGCTTGGGGGCTAGCCAGGTATGACTGCACCCAAGTTATCTCATTGATCAACATTTGCAACTTGGCTTGAGACAGTTTTCATTCTCCCTGATTCTCTATTTTCCCATCTGGAAAAAGGAAATATTACCTGCCTCCGAGGGTGGAGATGAGGGTGGAGTGAGGCCATGTGTAAAGCTCCTTGGACAGTGTCTGAAACAGTAGAGGTTCAACTATAATAGTCTCATACCTGCACAATACACAATACATACATAAGCACACAACATGCACCACATATGCACACCACACATGCAACCACCCACATACAGCACGTGCAAACACACCCCTCACTTCTGGCATACAACCACTTCCCCACCCCCACCCCCACCCTCGTAACACATTCCTTCCCCTTTTTGTGAGTTTTATGACAAGCCCAGGTGATCTGCAACTTTAACAATCCTGATACATTTTGCAGAAATTTTTGTTCCGAAGATCAGTGTGTCCAGATTTCCTGCTTACGAACAGTCTCTTTGGACCTGTCCCCAAATTTTATGCTGCCACAAGCTTGTTCTTCTTTGGGTAAATCTTCACATTCATGGGCTCTTCCTTCCCAGATATCTGGTAGCAGTTCAAGTTTTTGGCAGGGCCAATACTGTCAAACTGAATCCAAGGAATCCAGCCTCCCTGAGGCCCAGCAAAGAGACATTTTCTGACAAGATCATCAGATCTGCAAGCCTCCCTAAAGACAGTGTGCAGCATCTCAAGCCGGAAGGCATTTTGTGGCTGAGTCTAAATGAAGCAGAAGTGGCTGCATGTGTGCACGCGTGCGCGTGCACACCTCCCCACCCCCTACCCCCAGAATAGGGAAACTGTCATTTTCCTACTCGCCCTCTGACATCAGCTACCTTCTGTGTAGCTACAGTTTCTCTGCACTCAAATTAATCTCTGGCGATGAAAAATGAGCCTCTCCCCCACCCTTGCTGCTGCCTTTCACCTCACGCCCCCAGAGAAGAGCTGCTTCATGAGGCAGCTGGTGAAGGTTTTTTTCCAAGTCACATGATCCAGGATGCAGGGGAGAATCCTTCTTGGAACCGAGATGGGCCCAGAACCGAATCAGATGAGGAGAGATAAGGTGTGATGTGGGGAAGACTATATAAGAATGGGCCCAGGAGTGCAGCAAGCACTCAACCAAGTGGCCCCTTCTCAAGACACAGCCATGCAGGAGCCAACAGGCTCCGTCACCAGCCACCTGGGAACCACTAGCCGCAGTTATTTCTATTTCACCACGGCCACGCTGGCGCTGTGTCTCGTCCTTGCTGTGGCAACCATTATGGTGTTGGTAGTTCAGAAGACGGTAAGTGGACTTCTCTTCCTCGCCTTTCCTTTCTTATTTATATTCATTTTACCCCAGAGAGAAAGCCTTGGTAATAGACTATAAATGAATAGAGAGTTTAAAAAAAGAAGTACATCGATCTTGTAGTGAAAGGGAGAAAAGAAATGGGAAATTAACTCTGAAATATTTGGGTTTTTGAAAGAAAAATGTTTTGAGCCATCATCTCAAAACTTTCCAGACTCCCATGAGCCAAAAGAGGGCAGAAGAGCTACAGGCTTTGAGAGATTAAGGTTTAAACCTTGCAAGAGATGGAGACTCATATCAAAGAGGGAAGCAGCAAGGAAACCGGGTAACCTATTTGCACAACTTATTATTTTGCTTTTGAGGTCTTGGGATAAGATTCTTAGGTTCTGTATTTTCAGTCCAAATGTTTTTCAGATTTCTGAGGCCTCATCCATTTCCAGGGGCTTTTTGTTTTTTTTAAACAAGGATCTCAGTTTCAGAGGCCAAGGTCGGTGAGGGAAGGAGATAAAAGAGAAGACCAGGGCTGCTTAGAGCTTTGGGCATTTCAGCATTGAAACCCACAAGGCAAATTGCAAGCTTCCTCCCAAGTCACTGCTTTGAAGAGTTTAGGGTGTCACAAGAAACAGCACAGAGGCAGGGCACAGAAATGTTTTTAACACCTGTTCCCTCTGAGACTGCTCAGAATACCGAAAGTACAAGAACTTACGGTGCATACAGTAGTCAAATCGTCTCAGGAGACTTACTGTTTAAAGTAAATGGTAACCTTTGTTGCAAAAACAGAAGAGATGAAGGAGGACACTTCTTTATATTTTAGAAAACTGTTTTGTATAGAGTCCACCAACATTTATTATTAATTAACAGTGTACTGTAATTATACATTGCTGATGCATCCTTAAGTAAAATTTTTGTTAATTTTGGTGATTCAAGAACTATACTCTCTCCCCACCCCACAAAAATGAGAACATTTCTGTTTATTCCTTCATGGTTCTCGTTTTTCACAGTATTACAATCCTACAGAATTTGCTCTGGTTTTCCTTCAGTTCTTTTAGGCTGAATGCCCTATAACTTATGAATTACTAAAAAGAACAGGCTTTAACATACCTCTGTGGTATCTTTCTCAAGTGTCCTCAGGGTTGAAATTTAAATGAAGCTTTGAGTCTTGTATCTCCATAAAAGTGAAAGGAAATAAATGCTAATATTTGATTTCAGTAGTAGAATGTATGAAACTCACCATTTAATGGCCTTACCTACATCTACTAAGAATAATACTCTTGAAAATATTCCAGGGCACTTTTATTTTGATAGGGGCTCTATAATTTCTGTAATTCTAATTTGATGTGAACCAAGGCCAAAGAAAGGAAATCAAAGTGGCCTTTAAGGTCTAGTTAAAGGTTCCAACTAGAACTGCTTGGGGCGGGGGCGGGGGGAGGCAGAAAGAGAGAGGGAGAATGGGGGCGGGTGTGGTGATGACATTTAAAGTTAGAGAAAGCTCCAGAACAGCTCTTATGCAAATCCCACGTTTAGTTGAATTGATTCTATTTACACAGGAACTAGCATGGATCTCTCTGCTTTGTTTTTGTAAACATGGGAAATGAGTAAAAGAAAGGAGGAGGAGTGGGGGGAGAATGTACAGAGAATAAGTAGCATAGATGGCAGGGAGAAAATAGGGGGAGGACAAGAGTAGTGTGGGAAATGTAGAAGCTAAAGGACTTATGACACATGGACATGAACTAAAGGGGGGAATGTGGGGGGGTGCAGGGTGGAAGAGAATGAGGGGGAAATGGGACAACTGTAATGGCATAATCAATAAAATATATTTTTTTAAAAAGAAAGGGGACAGGGCTTGAACTAAGTCATCCTGAGAAAGTGGTAGAGCCCACTGCCTGAGTGTGCACTGAGAAAGCATTCTCTTTTCCAATACGGACAGCAACGGAAGCACTGCACAACTTTGTTCCCAATCAAAGCTCTGGGGACCTTTGTCTGTTTTTCCTTCCATTTCTCTGACTTAGACCTCATGCTTGGATATGAAAAGATTCATTTCACAACCAGATTGGATGGTTTGGTATGCTGTGATTTCTTAGCCTGAAAAGTATCAGTTACTCGCTTGAAAGCGTTGTGATTTTAAGTGTTTTACTCGTGTCATTTTCAAAAAATTGTTAATACATTAACTATTATAAGAGATAAGAAGGGTTATTACCTGGAACCCAAGTTATTAGGGAAGGCTTCGTGCAGGAAGAGGGAACGCAGGCTGACTTTTAGGATAGAGAGAGTTTAGACAAATGAAGAAACTTCAACAGGACTTATGGTAAAAAAAAAAATCAATGGGAGATAACCAAAGAACTTAAACTCACATCCCAATTATTAAAAATGAAATGGGTTGCTGGCCACATAGCACTGTATGCGTGAGGATGGATGGGGCCAGGGTGGAGAACCATGAGAACAGCTTTACTAGCCTAAAAAGTCACAGTTGCAGGTAAAAGGGCACATGGACAGACACAACTGAAACAAGAGAAGTCATAATATGTAGTAAGTGATGGTAGGCAGGCACCTAGCGCTACCGTGAGATCCCAATTTAAGCAGACAGAACATTTTCCCAGGCAAGTTTAAGAAAAAACTTCACTGGAGATTGAAGTTTCAGGCTGGCCTGAGAGACATGTATCATTTCCCGTAAGCGGAGAAGGGACATCAAACGAGAGGGAACTCCTGGTCGGTAGAAGAACACGAGCAAAGGGATGGAGAAGAGCAGATGTAACACACTCGGGAAAACCAACAGAGACTGCCTTGAGGTTTGTCCTTGAGATCAAATAACTCCAAGATCAAGCTTTTTGGATGAGACAAAAAAGGCACTTAAGTTTCTATTACGAATTTTTTATTGGGCATATACTGTGTGTAGGACACTGTTCTAAGTAATGGGATTATTCATAGACCTAAACAAAGCCAACAGACACCCTGCTTTCATGTTGCTTTGCAACAGTCATCTAGTGGTATCTCTACGTCTGTGTGGTGGTTGTACTTTGTATTTACAAATTGCACTTTGTATAATACATGCACTGGTTGTATTTAAAACCAGTATATGTATTATAAAATATTATATTCAAATGATTTAAGATTGGTAAACAGGAAACAAGGAGAAAGAAAAAAGTAAAAATCTCTTACCCACCCCATTACCAAGCCCTCTTTCTTGGGATAACCACCACTGACGGATTCTTCCTTGTCCTTCCAAAAATCTGTTTATCAACAAATATATAGTATACACATATGATTACAGTAAACTCATAGTTCTGCACCTTACTTTATTGACTTGATGGTACATCTGGGAGATTCTTCCATGCCAATACATGGTCATTCACCTATTCTTTTGAGAAGTCACATAGTATTCTATTGTATGATTGCTTCATAATGTATTTTTATCTGTGTATAATGAAGAACACGATGTCTTTGTCTACAATTTTTCTCACTTTGCATGTCTAACAATATATCTGTGGGATAAATTCCTAGTGGAATTTTGTCAGTTGGCTTCCAAAGAGGTTGTACCAACACACCCTTGAGGATGTAAAAGTACAACCAACAAAGAGACACCTCCGCACCATGATATGGAAAGAAAGAAAAGTGATATATTATTATGTTAGCACAGCATAGCCCACACATATACATCAGGGTGAAATTCCACACAATTTATACAGCAAAGCAAAAGCAAAAACAAAAAATATGTCTCTTACCTCCTACAAAAGGTTAGTTTGATAAGGAGGTGGGCTATGAGGTTGACCTCAGAAGTGTTTACATTTCAAGGGACTCTGGGGTCTTCAGTGGTAAGGACATCTCTCTTACAAATCCCAAAACTGGGCTTCTCCAGCCCCTGAAGAGAATACTTTACTTTCTAAAAGGTTAGAACAAATACAGTCGTCTCCATTTTCCCACCGCCATTTTCCCCTGCCCCACCCACCCTCAATCCTACCCCCTTTGGCTTTGTGCATGGGTCCTTTATACATGTTCCTTGATGACCCTTTCCCTTCTTCCCCCTTATCTCCCTCCCCCTCCCATCTGGAGACTATCAGTTTGTTCTTTATTTCGATGTCTCTTGTTATGTTTTGCTTGCTTGTCTGTTTTTCTGATTAAGTTCCACTTATAGGCAAGTTCATATGGTATTTGTCTTTAACTGCCTGGCTTATTTTACTTAGCATAATACTCTCCAGTTCCAGGAGCTCCTTTCTTCTGCTCAGTATTCCATTGTGTAAATGTACCATAGTTTTTTGATCCATTCATTTAACTGATGAGCACTTAGTCTGTTTCCAGCACTTGGCTATTGTAAATAGCACTGCTATGAACATTGGGGTGCGTGGGTTCTTTTGAACTGGTGTTTTAGGATTCTTAAGGTATAATCATAGCAGTGGAATTGTCAGGTCAAAAGGCAGTTCCATTTTCAGTTTTTGAGGAGATTCATTACTGTTTTCCACAGTGGCTGCACCAGTCTGCATTCCCACCAAATCACTAGGTTTTCAAGGAGACCCTTTCTAGAAAGAAAAGAAAGCAGCTACCTCCTTTCTCGTTATAATCAAAGAAAATTCCTTTTTTAGACAATGTATCCTTACCAAGCATGGAACTGAATGCCTGTTTAAGGGTAGTGACTGGAGTGGTAATATGGGGTTTTGTTTGTTTGTTTACTTTTAAGTTCAAATAAAATTAAGAGGTGACTTGAAATGCCCTGTGGCACTTCCCTGTACTTCCCTGTACCCAAGTTACCCTCTTTCATGCATTTAATTTATCAGTAAAAAACATCCTCTGAAAATCTCAGGATCTAAGCCCTGTGATGGGCTGTGATGGGAGGACCAAACAAACAGGGCAGAACTTCTGTTTGCTTGGAATTCTCTAGACTAAAGAGTGAGGCCCAAATATCCAAGAGCTTGAGTTCAGGGCAGAATGGTACAGAATGCTACAGACCACAGGAGAGGAAGACAATTTCTGCTTAGAGTCAGAGAGGGGTTAACAGAAGAGCTGGAATGCAAGCTGAGCCTCTTCCAAGGGTTAGAATAATCACATTTTATGCCCAAAGTTTTATTTTGAAAATGTTCAAACCTACAGTAAACTAGAATAATAAATGCCCATATAACCTAAATTTGTTGTGTTAATATTTTGCCATATTTGTGTTCTCCTTCTCTCTCTCCCTGTATATATATGTATGTGTATGTATATGTTTATATGAATGTGTACATATGTATATATTAATGAAAATAAGTTGCAGACAGTGTGACCTTCCACGTACATGTGTATTCAGCCATCTTCTACTTACTGCAAAGATATTATCATAGCTGAGACAGTTAATGTTAACTCAGTAAGATCATCTAATAATAATAACATGCAGCCCATATACTAATTTTCCCACTTGTCCAAAGATATTTTCTACAGGGGTTGTGCTTTGTTTTGTTGGGGATCCAGAACCCATGTTCAGGTCGCACACCACATTTGGCTATGCCTGTTAATCCAGATCTCTGCTACTTGAAGGGCAGTCCTGGAAGCTTGTTAGAAATGCAGAATCTCAGGCCCCATTCTCAACTTACTGAATCAGCATCTGCATTTTAACAAGGTCCCCAGGTGATCTATATGCACATTGAAGAGTGAGAAGCAATGATCTAAGAATCTTCTCTGCCCTTTGTTTTTATGACACTGACTTTTTTTTTAAGCATCCAGGCTAGTTCTGTTGTAGAACAGTTCACTTTTTAGATTTGTCTCAGTGTTTACTCGTGATTACATGTGGGTGAAACACTTTTTGCAATTACAGTGCATAGGTAATGTTACTGACTTTTTATTGTAGCATGGTTGGAGACGTTCGTCAGGCTGTCCCATCACAGGCGAAGATGTTTAGTCAGTTGATTAAGGTGGTAACCACTGGCCATCTCTTCTGTAAAGCACTGTTTTTCTTACTAATTAGCAATCTATGGGGCAATAATACTCTGATGACATGTAAATATCCTCCACTCAGTGGTTTTGGCACCCTCAATGACCCTGGTCTGAGTCAGCTAAGGCACTGAGGGTAGAATAATGATTGCCTAATTCTCTCATTCCTTCTACATTTATTAGCTGGCACTCTTCAAGGCAGAAGAGCTCTCTGTTGGAAGGACGGTGACGGGTAGAATTGGGATAGGGCATTCCAGGTGAGGCAAAGGTACATTCCAGAGGAAGGCAAGCCTAGGCATGAGGAGAGTAAAGGCAGAGCCAAAACAGTAGTCAGTCCAAACTGCATGCAAAGGGTAGCAGCAGGAAATAGGCCTGGGCAGCAAGAAGCACTGATAGAGGAAGGTGAGAGATAGGATGCCACTCCCGTCAGCAGTCTAGGAAGAAGTCTTCTTGAGCCCAGCTCCGCACTCAGTCTCCTGTAGCCATACCCCCATTCCTTAGGTGCTCTGACTGCCTGTTCAGTGATGTCTTTTAAGCCTTTGCTATTCAGCAAGCATGGGCATCATCCAGAACCTCATTAGAAATGCAAACCCTAAGGACCCATCTCAGACCTATGAAATCAGAACCAGCATTTGAACCAGACCCTCACAGGAAGAAGTGCTGCTGTAAGCCACTCTGTTTCAATCCCCACTTCCACTAACCATACCAAGACAAAGGCCACACTTCCTTCAGTGAACTTCGTCTTTCTCTTAGGAATTTCCTATGACCTCCATCTACTTTCTCAGGGTCACAGAATTTTCTGCCTCAGCTTAATCCTGCCCTTCCTTAGAAAGGCAACACGGCATGCCATCTAAGTCAACATACCTGAGTTTGAATCCTTTCCCACTATTTGTTATCTGTGGGACCCTCTGTAATCATTGCCATTTCTCTAAGTCTTGGTTAGTCACTAACTCTTGGAGTAAAGACCAAATAAAATAGTACACATAAAGTATTTAGCCCCAGAGGATTAAGAGTTTAATAATGTTAACTTGAAAATAAGAGAGGGACCCTGACTGGTGTGGCTCAGTGGGTCGGATGTTGTCCCACAAACTGAAATGTCACTGGTTCAATTCCAAGTTAGGGCACATGCCTGGGTTGCCGGCCAGGTCCCCAGCTGGGGCCAAGCAAGAGGCAACCATTCAATGTTTCTCTTGCACATTGTTGTTTCTTTCCCTCTCTTTCTCTCTCCTTTCCCCTCTCTCTGAAAATAAATAAATAAAATCTTTTTAAAAAGAGAGAGAAAAGAGGCATTCCTGGCAAAGGTCCCTGTGGCCCACCTAGTAAGATAGCACAAGGCCAGCAAGGAAGGGGATATGGAACCCCCCTGCATATTCCAAACATTAGTTGCCTTTGGCCATTTTCAATCCGAGAGGACGTATTTATCAAAAGCACATTTGGGAGCTGTCTACCTCTGCACAGCATTGCTCTGTGAAAGGAAATAGCCTTTCAAGGTGCTGAGGCAAATTAAGCACATCATTAGGCTCAAGAGAGTAGCCAAAATAGGTATCATTTTCAAGCATTCTCTAACACTTTATACCTAACATCTGTAATAAGATGTTATTAACAACAACTATGTTGTTGTCAACAACACAGTGGACAGTAGCATTATTAGTTCTGTAATCACAATGATTAAACAAAGTGAGAAAATGGGAGTCCTAGGCAGGGAAGATGACTGGGATTGGGTCATTTCATCTGGATGAGCAGGTTAAAATGTGACGGTTCCTCCCTCCATGCACAGAAACATTGTTGGGGACATGCATCAGATACCCAGAATCTGAACCAAAAGAAGTTCACTGAAGGAAGTGTAGCTGGTTGGTAACCATGGAGATGAAGTTTTCTGAGCTACTTAGTGGAGCTGAAAGTGACAGCTTAGGAGGATCCATTGTCTGTGTCTGTGCCCGTGTACTTTTCACCTCAAAGTCAAGTCACTGAGGAAGATGGTTCATTTCCCCAGCCAGGACCCAGATTCCCAGGCAAGATGTGGGAGAGAATTCTAGAGTGTGTGTGTGCTTGGGGGGGCGGGGGGGGAGGGACATGACACTGAAGAACTGATGGACAGCACTTAGCATAGTGCCTAGGGCACATACAGTCCTCAGCCAATTTGGAAGTCATCATTCCTTTATACCCTGCTTTCCTATCTCCAAATGGGAGGGGAGAGGAGGGAAGACTGAGCTTTCCTGCCCTTGGCTTCTAAAGGTAGCCACTCCTGGGGAAGTGGAAAGAGCACCAGAGAACTTCAGTTCACATCTGCCACTGACTCATGAGTGTCTCAGTTTCCTCTTCTATAAAATTAGCTTGATGGCCTGAAAGATGTCCCGGTTCTCCTCTGGCTTTGACTCTCTGATCTTGTCTACCATGGGCCTCCAAGAGACCTAGATGGCTTTTTCCCAAGAGCTCTTTACAATAGGAGTTATCACACTCCTGTCTTGGCTGCCCTGGGTCTCAGGTGAAGGTTTAAGCCACAGGACTCTCCTGTACAAAGGTACCTTGTTTTTGACATCTCCTATCTGAAGTTAGGAAACCAAGAAGCCCCCAAATGATAGACAGAGGCTTCCTCTGACACCCATATAAATGAGGTCCTCCTCCCAGGTATTATCTTCTACAGGCTTGCTACCCAATGTGTGTTCTGTGGGCCAGCAGCATCATCATTACCTGGGAGCTTGTCAGAAATACAGACTCCCAGGCTCTACCCAAACCTGCAGAGGCAGAATTTGCATTTTAACTTCAAGTGCCTGAGGAGCGTAGCAGTCTCCCTCCACACCTTATCTGTGGTTTCTGTTATCCGTGCTCAACTGTGATCCAAAAATATTTAGTGGAAAGTTCTAGAAATAAACAACTTTGAGTGGCGCAATAAAATCTCACCACATCCCCCTCCATCCCCCTCTGACCTGCCCAGGATATGAATCATGCCTTTGTCCAGCATCTCCATGCTGTAAAAGCTCCCCGCCTGTTAGTCATTCAGTGGCCATGGGGTGCTCAGGTCTACCGTCATGGTATCTTATCGCAGTGCGTGTGTTGGAATCACTTTTATTTTACTTAATAACAGCTCCAAAGCCATCACTACTGTGATGCTGGTGATTTGGATATTGGTTAAGGGGAAAGGTCAGTATGTGTAGGAAAAACATAGTATATAAGAAATTTCAGTTTTATCCACAATTTCAGGCATCCACTGGGGGTCTTGGAAGGCATCCCCCCTGGATAAGAGGGAACTACTGTACAACCTTGAAATATTTGGACTTTTTGCCTTCATAGCTCTTACAGCAACTTAAAATTCGAATTATATATTTATTTGTATATTTTAAATAACTGCTTTAATGACTGAGCCATAAAATCCACAGGATGTTTTCCAATGACTAATTTGGTGCCTGGCACATACCAGGTGCTCATTCCATATGTGCTGAATGAATGATTCTCTGGTATTTCCCAACTGCCAGAGGCCCCTGGGATGGCTCCACAGGTTTGCTGTTCTGGCATTCTCTCACTGTACCTCCATATTCTCCTGTGCAGCCAACAAATGCAGTGATCTTAGTACCACACCCAAACATAGAGGATTTTCTTTGTCCATTTGAACATCATGCTAATCAATGGTCATGCTCGGCAGTAAATTAAGTGCTGATTAAATTTTGAGATGCTGTTTATTGTTTCACTGAGGCAACATGGAGGGGAATTTTGTGGTATCAGGTTTTCCTATGACTTGCAGGCACATCCGAGAGACCACAAGTGCACAGTATTGTTAGTTAGGTTAAGAGCTTTCAACTACAGCAATAAAATCATAGAATATGAGAGCAAGGAGGGAAGAACCTGTGAAGCCAAGTTTCCTTTCTTTTCCCTGAAAACCTGAAGCCCGAGAGCTTATACTGGCTTCTGCGATCTCCAGATCAGTGCTGAGCTAGGGTGTTGCCTCCAGAACACTTCCTGGACTTGTACCACCATTTTGGCTTGGAGAAGAGACCCAGTCCCCAGAAAAAGAGTCCTCAGTGGAAGGCAAAAGGCAGAGCCCCTATGAAGGTGGTAAAATAAAAGGAGAACTCCAGATGTGGTCCTTGGTATTTATACTGAATACTAAGAAAATAAGATACAGGCAGCTGCTAACTTCTTGCTTTGATAGAGGTGGAGAAATTGTTCTCATCTATGTAAGAGCTCCAACTTCTCTAGGTCTTTATTAATATTTCAATCCAATGTCCCACAGGAGATCTCAACCTATTACTCTTGTCAGGATACCTGAGGGATATCTCCATGGCTGAAGTGGAGAGAAGGGGAAAGGGGACTGATTGTGGGGAAGTTAGTCCCTAAACAATTTACTAGGGGTGAAGAACTGTGGCCATCTGCTTCTGTTGCCTGCTTGCTCAACAAGACATCCCTTTCATCCCCTGCAACGCCCCAACCCAGGTGGTGCCCCCACAGAACACAATCTGTTCCTATCTATCTCATGGCTATCGGTGTAAATACTGATGTCTGCACTTATGTTTACTGTACAGTAAATAATATAAAATATATAGTGATATATACATATATAATATTTTTGCACTTATTTATGTTTATAAATATTTCCATATTATATTCTATTTTTAACATAATAAATCCAGGGGACAGGGACTCAATTTAATAATGTTATCCTCATGATGCTTGGCATATGACAATTAATTCAGAATTTCTAACCACAGGAGAGATATAAATGTACCTTCTCTGGTATGTTTACAACCTACTTTTACTGTTTGATGAATCAAAGATGGAAAAAGAAACCCACATATATTTATATACTATATTTGATTGCTCTTAAGTGGACCAAAGAGGGAAAGATAACACATGTGAAGATTAAAAGAAAAATAAAAGCACTGGACTGGGAGTTGGTTGCAGATTCTGGTCCCTGAGCTGCCATAAACTTTTCATTTTACCTCTCTCAGCCCTGCCCCCCATTCCTCGCCTGTGAAATAAGGATAGTAATTGAACTGCTTTTCTGACAGGCACATTGTAAAGTAAATGCATGAGCAAGGGAATTATAACTAAGTCAGTGAATTTATTTTTTAAAATGTAAGAGTCAAATGGAATGTGAATTCTAAACAGCACAGTACATTGAGGACAATCAAAATGTGTGGGTGGGGGAGTGTATTGTTTCAATTGAATATCATCCTCACACTGTTTATTTCTTCTCTTCTAGGACTACATTCCCAACTCACCAGGAAAATTCCCCCTTAAAGGAGGTAAGACCTTGAGATTAAGAGTAACGTGTAGTGAGTCATCCACATCACGCCACACAGGTGATCAACAGCCAGAAATATCATGGCAGGGCTCAACAGAAAAGTGGGTGGAAGCGGAGGTACAGGCTGCTCGGGCAGAGCTGACAAAGTCAATTCATCACAGCAGGCTCTGATGTGCACTCTCATCGCCACAAGTCTCCCACCATCCCTCAACTCTCCCACTAATGAACATTCTACCTCTGGCACAGGCTGTCACATGGACATGGGCAGGCACACAAAGCAGCATTGTGTTAAAGGCTTGCCATCTGGAGTCAGGCAAGTGTGGGTATGAATCTTGGCTCTATGCTCTACACCCTACCTGGGAGCCTTAGTTCCTTATCTATGAAACAGGAATAACAATATTACCTTATGAAGGCATTCAAGAAGCCAATTAGATCTCATTCATAAATTGTTTAGCATGGCCACCAATACATAGGAATCATTAAATAATTGGTAGTCACCAAAATGCACATTACAGTTGAAGAATTGCGAAAACAGACCTTCTCCACACCTTCCACATATTTTACCATTGAGGTCACTAAATAATGTATTGTCTCTACCAGCCCCAGAGGACTGATATGCAGTTAGGTTAGCACTGAAAGTGAAAAACTTTGAGATCATCAGATTAATGTTTGCATTGTACAGAGGAGAAGTAAGACCCGGTGAAGTGTTGTGTCCAAGGTAATATAGAGCTAAACCTAAAATCCAGATGTCCTTATCTTTTACCCAGTATTCTTTTCACTCAAGAACATTAACCCATCTCAGTTCTGCAATCTTTAGAACCTCAGTAACAAACACAGCTGGATGACCAGAGAGCTCAGAGAAAAAATGTAAAAGAGAAAGGGTGGGTCATCACAGGCAGGAACACCAGAGGATCTTTGGGACCAGAGGAGGGCACAAGTGTCTACACACAGCCTCCCACACCAACATCACCACACTTGGAGTTCCCTTAAGCATGTCTCTCTTGCTATCTGTCACCCAGAGGCTTAGAAAGGAGGGGCAAAGGCCCCAAAACAAACAAGCACTCTGGATCTTTCGGGAAAGATGAATAATTATAGCTTTGTCAACAGTATCTTAACTGTGGCTTTAATTACTTAGCATGTGACCTCAATTCTCATAATGCCTCTGTAGACAGTCACATTAAAGTAAAAAGAATCATGGTATAATGAAAAGGTAAGCAAAAAAATTTTCCATAAAGGGCCAGAGAGTAAATATTTTAAGCTTTGCAGGTCATAAGGTCTTTCTTGCAACTAGTCAGCTCTTCTGTTGTAGCGCACAAGCAGCCATGGACTTTGCAAATGAGCGGTCAGGGCTACGGGTCCATAAAGCTTCATTTACAGAATGAGGAGGTAGGCTGGCTTTGACCTACACACCAGAGTCTGCCAACCCCTATTATGGAAAAAGTACAAGCTCTGACACAACAACATGTAAGGCATGTTCTCACAGAGTCTTCCAGAAAGCCAAGGACACAGAGCAAAAGTCATTTCCCTTCCCTACTCTCACCATTCCACCACCACAGCTACCCAGATTTTTCTAGCAAGACCAGAACTTTTCATTTTTTGAGAGTTTTTTTTTTAACAAGGATGTGACCTCAATGACAAGGACAGTTTTAATGAGGCGGTGTGACCTCAGCCCCTTGGGATCTCAGTTTAGCACCTGCAGAGAACTTCCAGCATAGGCTGCCAAGCACAGGGGCCCTAACCAGTGGATTTGCCCCTATTACAGTTTTCAACAGTCCAGAGTGGAATCAGAGAAGAAAGACAAGGTTACCCCTTTTCCCACGGCCAGCCATTTTTAATGTTAGGGGCGCTCCTTTGCTCTCAGAGTCTTTTCCTATCTATAGTCTTAAAATGTCCTTTCTTTTACAACATGGAGCTGATATGGATGAAAGTTAAGTTGGTTTGCTTTTTGTCCAAGTTATTTTATTTTGTTTTAATGGTCGCAACAGAAAAAAAATCAAAAGATGGACACTCTGTATGGGTCATTGAATTTTCATTTTGGGGTAAATGTCATTAACCCATGAAATCCAAAACTGTGGGCACCATGGACTAGACTATTTGTTAATCTCTTATCTTGGCTGCCAGTGGGAATTATCAGAATACAAACTAATCCAAAACCAACTTCAGCTCACAATGTAATGTTACCAGATAAAACAATGCTAACAATAATCTGCACTAGGGCTAGAAACTTTGGTAAAGACCTTTCAGAATGTCCCTTGCAGAGATCTTAGCCTCCCTCCCATGAGTGAGCAACACGGGAATTAGCGATCCCATTTTGCAGATGAGTAGCTGACACCCATGCAGTCAGTGAGACTTGCCTAAGGTCATCCAAGGAGTTGCCTGCAGAACAGGGACCAGAATCCAAGGCTCCCCTCTATTTCCCTGTAAGATGTGCTTCAGCTGTAAATGTCCATGACGTGTTGTGTGCGGTACTTGGTCTTCTCCTGCTTTTAATGCAAGCCTACTCTTCCCTTCACTTGACCCACTGTCTACACGGTGAATCGTGAGGTGGAAAGCATGTAAGATCTAGTCTCCAGAACAGACCGTCACTTCAGCAGGTGGTTTCTCTGGGCCTCATCTGTAACGTAATGGCAGTGTACTCAATGAACTGGAAAGCCCTTCCAGCTTTGACACTTTACCATAACTCTGTTGTTTAATGCTTAAATATGTAAGAAAAAACTAACAGTAATGTTGAGGAAATCTGCAGCCATACCTTCTGCCTCTAGCAAGCCTGTCTACACAGGCCCAAGCAGCAAATTGCCCCTTTAGAAAAGCCATTGCAAGATATTCTTGGCAGAGAGGAACCATCTCCCAGAAACCCCCAGGAGGAAGCTCCAGAGGCACTAGAGCATACAAGAGCAGAAGCCAGACACTTTCAGGGAGCCCTGTGCCACTGGCTGATGGACATTGCCCCCCATCAGCAGGAAGCTGGCAGCAGTTCAGAGCCTGGGAAGCAGGGCCATGTATGAACACTAAAGTAACTCAGCACAGCCTGACCATTAACTGCAGGGAATCCATGGGGAAAAGCCCTTTTTGTAGAGGAGAGATTTCTCAGTCCCAGGACAAACTTCCTCTTCCTGGCCAGGATGCTGGTCAGCAGCAGCCATTCACACTCACTCCATTGTGCTTAGGACTCAGTGGATCACTCCAGGATGTATTGGGACTGTCGGCCAGGAGAACCTTCCAGTGCACACTCCTCTTCTCCTCTAGAAAACGGAGTTAAAATAACTCTTGGACAGAACTGCTATGAGAGTGAATGCAACAACAAATACAACCCTCCTCTGCCACTAAATAAAAGGGCTCTATCTCACCCCACATACAATGAGGAACTCAGGAGAGCTGCAGGGAGAGTGAGGCATGTGCTGCTGCTCCTCACTTCTTGTTCCAATTTTCTGTTTCCACCGCGTTTTGTATCTTGTATGTGCTCGTGCAGCTCATTTGTCCAAACCACAGAGTAAAGACACCTCTGCCTTAATTTCCCCAGTGTTCCTATAGCAACACTTGTGTACAGCAACATCTGCAGCAGGATTTAGGGTATAAGAGAAGCTGGTGGGCAGTGCACTCCTTTGCAGAGGATGATGCAAACTGGGAATTGCACCCTTCCGTTCTCCTAAGGCTTCTTCCACTCCAGCCACTGGGCATTACCTGAGGGACAGCTTTCTGCCCAGGGTTCAAAGCTCTCTACCTTGCATGCTGATCTACTCTTCTTCCTACCTCTTTTTACTTTCTTCTTCTCCCCATTTCCACACTTCACACCCATACACACGACTTCCCCTCTTAAACACTGCAGAAATTCAAATTCTACTGACTCTATTTTGCAGAAAGATTTTTGTCACCTTGGTCTCACTCCCAGGACTTCTCAACATCCCGACAACCAAATGGCAGTTTTTCCTTGCCCTTAAGGAACTCTGCAGACAAGTTTTAAATCAGTTCTCCTGTTATTCCCTCACTTCATGAATGAGGACCTGAGGATTTGGCAGAGTGAAAATAATAAACACTGATGTGCCTAGCACAGGGCTAAGGGCTTCTCAATTCACTCACACACTTCTCACAACGAGCCCCAAGGATAATTATTATCTCTATCTTATAGGAACAGAAACTGGTGCACAAAGAGGTTTACTGACTTGCCTAAAACTACACAGCTAGCAAGGAGTGGAGCAAGACTTCAAAATCCAGGCTGACCTGCCTGGAGCCCTTTTGCTTGTCCAGGTGCTTAGTAAAATCCCATCATGCTCCCTTCCAGGGCCCCTGTCAGTTCTCCATGGCTGCGATCCTGCCAGTACCTTCCTCACTTCCTCCAAACCTGCAGGCATCTGTCTGTTTTCCTGTCACTGAAGCATACTCGTTACTGAGCTCCAAGGCAGACAGCGCCATCAGGGTGGCTGCACACATGCCTTTGCATGAGAGGTGGAGTGGTGGGGAGCATAAATGGCCCAGGATAGGGGTCTAGAGGGCCAGTTTAAGCCCTAGCTATGTAGCTGAGGAGTCATAAAATCTAGGATGATTCCTTTTCTCCTGCCAGTTAGAAGGGGTTTGTCTTTTCTGTGAATGCCCTGTGCCCACCATATCCAGAGGTTCCTAGAGGCCCTTAGGAAAGTGGATAGACTACACAAAGGTCCTGACAACCCCATCCTCGAATTCCCCACCCTCACCTGAATGCAGTCTCCAGTGAAAGGCGAGGCACAAAAGGCAGAGAACTGGGTTGAACTTTGGCACACCTACACTCCAGTCTTAGGACTCCGAGAAACTCATTCTCCCTTAGTTGGACTGGAATTTCCTGGTTTCAAAAAGATTAGAAGTGATTGGGGTAAGTCAGATGGCCTAACCCTGGCCCAGACTTTGCTTGGGGTGTAACATTCCAGGAATCAAGCAAATATCTTAATATTCTTTGATCTTTTACCATTATAACAACTTACAAATCCTGCCTGGCTTGGCAGGCACCTTCCTCCACACTACTCTTGCTAAAAAGAAAATGTGGGCATTAGAGAGATCAAGTGAGGTTGGCTCTCTAACGGAATCCAGTGAACCCACTCCCAAAGAAACGGGAACCGCCACCCACTGCAGGCGAGGAAGCTAAACCACTCAGGCTAACTACTCACCAAACCCCACTACCCCTGATGTCACATGGCTGTGATCCACACAGTCCCAGTCCCACCAGGACCCCGCCCTGGCAGCGGAAGAGGCAGGGAGGGGAGCAACAGCCCCCTTCCCTACAAAGACTGAAAGCAGCAAATCTTACTTCTATCAGCTGGACTGATCTGCATCTAGATAAGCAGAGGCTGGGAGATCCAACCAAGCAGATGTTGTTGCTTTTTTTTTTCCTAGCAAGAGGGGGCTACCTCCACTTAGGAGGCCAATCACTTTTCACATAGCCAGTCACAGGTCTCAGAGAGCTTATTTGCTTCTCCATTTACTTTAAATACATTCACTACAAACCCTCTCTTAAACTCATTTTTTCCTAAGGCAGAGCTAACAAGAAAAAGAAATCTCTCCACAATAAAGAAAGTAGAAAACTGGCCACGGAGAATAAAGTGAAATAAGGTGCTGGGGAGGCCATGCAGAGTGCTAAAGGGTCTACACTGACCCTCACCCTCTGCCCTGGAGAGGAGAGAGGGGGAACTAGGGAGAAGGAGAGAGAGGAGGAGATGGAAGACAAGAGGAGAGGGAGGAAAAGGAAAAAACTGTTTTGATCACTGAGAAACATTAAAATGTATTACTTGAATTTAGTACATACAAGTCACAAGTCTCTAAATCCAGAGGAAATCCTCATCTTTCAAATACTTTGAGGAAGGAAAAAGGAAAGAAAGAGAAGTGGGGGAGGGAAAGCAGGCCTATTCCTCAAACTGGCTTCATTATTTATTTCAACCAAGCCCTCGGGAAACCGCATGTGTTGGCTGAAATTTCTACCAGCTCAGCAGTGCCAGCCCTGAACCATGGAATGGGAGCCAGACGTCATTTTGTACATTTTGGGTGGTGGACAAAAGCTCATTATTACGCATTATCTCATTTAATCCTTCCAGCAACTCCTCAAGGGAGGTTACTGTTATCCTCACTCTTAGGAGAATTCAAAGAGGCTGAGTGTCTAGTAAGTGGCAGGGAAGAACTTGAATCCACGCTGGTTTGGTCCCAAGACTAACGTTCTAAGGGTGCTGTCACGCTTCTGCATCTAGAATAAGCTAAGAAGTGCTTTCAAAAAGTTGTTTAAAATGTTAGCAGATTTCACCATGAGACTCCAGATTTACTTTGTCTTTTGGATTATAGACATTAAAGGTGCTTCCTAAATGCCCCCATATTATCGATTCAACCTGCATTTACTGTAAGTGAATTCCAAAGAAATACCCATAGGGTCAGATAGTTTTATCTCCCAAACTACAAGTCAGGATTGAAAAGACCCTAAAATCCTTAGGAACCTTCAAGGGGTTCAGATGAGCTCCAACTTAATCTCCATTTGTACTACTGATCATTTTCTCTACAGGTGCGTATCACTGAGCAGGCCAGGGTTGGTATCCCCCAAACTGCTCTTTTTAAATCCAAGGCCACTTATTCTGGAGCTTCTCCATCACCAGTTGGCTTGGTGGCATCAAGAAGATCGTTAAACTAAAGCCAGTTGAAACGCCCTTAACTTAGGTTAGTGATTCACTTTGATTCCAAACTCCACTGATAACGGAGAGACACTCCCCTAGATGCCCCCGATGGGACTCTCCTGGGTATTCCACCAGCCCAGTGGAATACAGCCAGACCCAGGGAGATGCAGAGTCATTCCTCTCTTTCCTGGGAGGATTAAAATATTTTGAAAGGTGGAAGGAGGATTCTGCACACCTTTCTGGAAGTGTCAGATGGCCTCAGACACTTACATACATAATTGAGAGACTAATCCGTCATATAACGCTATGAGCTTTGTTTTAGAGAGCACTTCATCAGCCAGATTTCTCTGCTTAGCAGTAGTGTTTGGCAGGGCCACTGCAACAAGGAGGAAAAGAGGAGTGGAGGAGGAGGGACTATCTACCACTCGCTGGCTGTCTCCTGTACATCACACTCTGCACTGGCCACTTGACATCCATCGTCGCATCGTATCATCACAGGATCCATGCATCTGGTTGACTGTTATCCCACTTTACAGATGCAGTAACTGAGGGTCAGTAAGAGGAAGTGACAGGTCTGAAGCCCTGGCCAAAACCCAGGTGTTTGTTTGGAGATGTACTGTGTCTGTCTAGTCCTGATACCAACCTGGAAGGAGCCCGGCACTCAGACCACATACCATCTGGCTACAATGGTTGGTGTGGTTTGTTTTGCCACCTTGGGCATTGTTGCACTTTAATGTAAGCTTGATGGCCCAACAGATGACTTGGCAGGGTTCAGCACGTGGGCCTGAAGTCACCTTCTGGCATTCTCCCACAAGAGGGAGCCCAGAGGCTTATTTTCCTAGCACCTCCGGCTGTCTTGTTTTCAGTCCAGTGCTGTGGTGCTGCTGCTGCTGCGTTTGGTAGCTGCAAACCCACTGCGTCCTCCATTTAACCCTCTCTGCTCCATGAAAAGACCAAAAAACAGGAAGAACACTTTGGACTAGGGGTGTGCTGAACCCAGCTCTGCTACTTAGTGAGGCTTGGGGCCATACCTTCAGCCCAGCCCCTCTGGGGTCAGTGTCCCCACTCACAGAACTAGGATTGTGGTTAACTTAGCATCTAATGGCCCTTTTAGGCAGAACCTTATGAGATCTCAAGGTGGGGTCCAATCTTCAGGTTGACATTATTCTCACTTCTAGAACATGATCCTTTCACCCACATTGAAAGTGCTCGAAAGTGGTTGAAAGTGCAACTGGCCAGGACTGTTTCATTGGCACCTATTTCTCTTCAGGTTCCTCCCTGCAAAAAAAGCCTTAGAAAGTTCATGAACCTTCCAGAGGAGTCCAAAGCTTGGGAAAACAGTTTACAACTCTTTCCCATCTGAAAGCCTTGGCCCTCAGAATTCCCAGGGCCCTTGAGTTGACTGAAAGATAGAATGCCCCAAAGGAGTAAGGAACACTAGACCCTGGTCCTGCCTCTGTCCCTAACTTATGGAGTGACCTAGGACAAGTATGCAGTGGGGTAACATTGGGGAGCACATATATTATTGCTGATTACCATGCCTGGACCAAGTGACTTCTCGGGAACTTCCATTTCTATGAAGCATGCACATCCTTAAGGAGCCAGGCCCTATGTAACTCTGATTATTCCCAGAGCTGTAATGTTCTGTTCTACCACGGCAGATGTCTGGAGTCTGACTAGGAGAAGACAGTCTTCTAGCTGGGGAAGAGCAGCATGTCCATACAGACAGACAGCTGGAGCTACGACTGACTTCCCCTGCCCCATGGCAGGCCTGGCAGTGTACAGCTGAGTCTACAGAGCTTGGTAGAATAAGTGAGAAGGGGCTTCCTAGATCATCAAATCCACACTGCTCTCCATCTAGCTAGGGACATGAGAACACAAAGAGGGGAAATTCCTAGTTTCTAACTCCCAAGCCATACACTCAGCCATGACTTACAGAAAGCTCTCATTTTCCCCATGGAAGTCTTCAGTTCTTCAAACCAACCCTGATCCCAGATTTTACATTCATCTGGGAAATGAATGAAAGGGAATGTTTTGTACTCTATGCTCCCAGCACACAAAATTCCAGGGACATTGCAGGATTACAGCTGCACATAGCACTACCCATTGATAAGTCACTCCTTCCTGTTTTCAGAACTAGAAAATCATGTCCCCAGGGTGCTAAGGAGACACGAGCCACATAAAATGTTCATCCAGCTCTTGACAAGAGCCACATGACCCTCAGAGCAGCCCAATGCCTCTTTAAACAGCACTTGACTGGTCAAATATTTGAGGTCCCAGTACTGTGACTTCTAGTCTAATCTGTGTGCCCCTAGTAAAGGTCCTTCCATTGCCTCATCCGAGAAATGGGGATGAGAGCACCATTAGCCATTAGCGGAGTGGGTCAACTCCTTAAACACGCGGTTGCAGCCTTAGCCTTCAGGGCCAGCAGAGCAGGCTGCCCGCCTTCCTGCTGACAGCCTTGTCAGATGGCCAAGGCCTCCTCTGAGCTCCTCTCCAGGTTCAACCACGGCATTCATTCTATCTGCAACCTCTCCTGGATCCTGGAGCCCAGCACACTTTCCTTAGCAATGTCATTCTCACAGGCAGTGGCTCATGGTTTTCCTTTTACTTGAAACCATTTAAGAGATTTTTCAAGAAAAATTAAAATACACCACGCCATCTGACTTCAGGAAATGCAAATACTTCAAATATGTTTTTTTTTTCATTCTTGGGTTTCTCAGAATTACAACTGAGGTCAACCCACCAAACATGCAAAGACCAAAGGGGGAGAAAAATAAAAGAACCTGCCTATGTGAGAGGCAAGCCCGGGCTTGTACTTTTACAGCCATCTGTTTACAGAAGCTCACCTGATACGTACGGCACGGTGTGAGCAGACCTCTGGCCTGTGAGCAGAGCTCACTCCAGGGTACAAGTTTTATCCTCTCATTTACATCTAGCCCAACCTGCTGGACCAATGAGAGAATGAGGCCAGGGGTATCTCAATCTGGAGGGGAAAGGCAAACCAGGCACCCCATTCACCTTGCTCATGCCTGAAGAACTTACCTGATATCCACAGAGGGAAGAGAGAGAGGTGAACTAGATGATCCAATTCAACAAATATCCACAGAGCATCTTCTGTGCGGGGCAGTGGGGATATATAAACAGTAGTCCCTTTGTGGTCCAATGGAGGAAACTAGGAACACCGAGGGGACAGTCAGAAGAGGCTTCCTAGAAGGGATGACTGCCAGGCTATGCTTTAAATGAGCCATTACTTGCCCAGTGAAGGAGAATCCCAGTGGAATGGCAAATCAACATGTGTGTTTAGGGGCAGCAGAAGCCCCCAAACTCCAGTAGTGATAAGCAATCCACTCAGGCATTAAAATCAGGCAGCCTGGGTTTGAATCTCCACTACACCACTGACTAGATGTATGGATGTGAAAAAGTCACTTAACCCTTTAAAACCTTGATTCCTTAGGCACAAGATGAAAATCATTATAATGCATTTCTTGTGGGGTGGTTGTAAGGATTAAGTAAAATAATGCATGTAACATGCTTAGCAAAGTACCTAGAAAATAGCCATCACTCAAAATGTATTAGCTATTATTATTACTATTCCTAGCACTACTATTACTATTATTATTTTATTAGGACAGAGGGGAGGGATGAGAACACAAGGGAACATGAAAGCCATGTGGAGAAGCTTGGCCCTGATCCTGCAGGCACACAGGCGTCAGGAAGGGGATTCAAGCAGAACGCAGCTAAACACGCCTCTCTGTGATTGCTCCTGCGGACCTGATGTTCCACACCCCACAAAGAGGAGGCAGGACCACAGAAATCTCAACAGCTGTCACAGTGCATTAGACAGTAAGCAGTCCTCAGTGTTTTGAATCTGATTCTGAGACAAGAGGGCAACCTAGTCCAGGGCTTGTCACCACTCAGCCAAAAAGCAGAGATGGGGATTGGATTATAATTGTGCTTTTATAAATATCAGAGGCCAGCCATCTGAGAAGGGGAGGAGTTAAAGCCATACCATCCACTCTCCCTTGAGCTTTCAGAAGCAAGTTTATATCGGGGAAACGTGGGGACTGGAGAGGGGGAAATTCCTAAGGGAGCTGAAAGGGGAGTCTGGCAGCTTCTCCCCTTGTTCTGGTGTTACCTCTCCTTTCACATTAGCATTGCTCTCTTCCCCCAGATATCTGTGGTTTATGGCCATCAAAGCTTTGTGTTCTCTGGTTAGGGAGGAGAGGTATTAACCATTCACTCTCAAGTGCCCTTGGTCAGGGGAGATAAGGTTTTGTGATTCATCAGCTGGCTGTAAGTTGCTTAAACTGTTTGGTCATGTTTAATTTTCTTGTCTCAGTTTCCCCATTCCACTTGCCCAGGAATTCTCCTAGCCTCTCACTATCCTATCTCAGTTCTACACACCCCAAACATGTGGGCTGTGGGCTGAAACAGGCAGGGCAACAATGTTCATTGGAGTATGAGTGAAAGATGGATTCAGAAGCCTGGAAGCTGGCCTTCCAGTCCTC
Source organism: Sturnira hondurensis (assembly GCF_014824575.4). Taxonomy (NCBI): domain Eukaryota; kingdom Metazoa; phylum Chordata; class Mammalia; order Chiroptera; family Phyllostomidae; genus Sturnira; species Sturnira hondurensis. The sequence continues at coordinate 1,433,615 of NW_028083079.1, read as the reverse complement.
ATCAGGAAAGACACATGTGGATCAGAGAGCTTCTTTAAGGGGTGAGGGCAATGCTTCAGGTGAAGATGCCCCTAGCAGCAAGCTTATCAAGGCAGCAGAGGGAACTCTTCACTTAATGTTCAGCTGTTCCAAGTCCAGTACCATGAAGAGTCGAGAGATTTTCTCAGGCCGGGGAGGAGAGGGCAGTGGGAAGATTGTGAGCCCAACAAGAATTGTAAGCAAATTCACGGGTGTAGTGCCTTCAGCTGAATTGGCCTATGGCTGCCTAGTGTCTGATGGACAGAACGAACAGTCATTTATAATGACATCATCCAAAAGAGGTCAATGTCAGGTCATAGACTTACCAGTTTTATAGCTAGGGAAATCAAGGCCTAAAGAAAAAATGGAATGTGCCCAGAGTAAGTTGAATTCACGAGGCAGTGTAGGAAATGTGTAACTTGTTTCTTTGCATACAAAATAGTTACAATCATAAGAAGCTAAGCCACCATCACCAGTAAATATATTTAATAAAACATTTTTATATTTTAAGCCATAATGACATAAACATTGTCTTTTCCCCCTGCCAACGGAGCTCCTGATAGCAGGCTCCCTGCTTAGATTTCTTTGATCCTATATCCTCTTACAGTTGAACACAGGGATGTTTTTAATCTCCACTATCTAGCAAAACAGCCTCAAGGAGGAAACCTGGCCTCTGGGTGGATACAGACTTAGATGTGAATCTCGGAGTTTCCAACCACTTGCTTGACCTGGTACCACTGACTGTGTCTAGGCCCCAGATTAACCTTTCAGAGTTACTCTGAGAATTAAATTAGCTGAATACGTACAAGCACACAGTTCAGTATCCGGTGCACTCTCAAAGGAAGGACAGTAGCAGTTACCATCAACAATCACCTATCATTGCCCCGACTACCATGGCCGGGCTGAGTGAGATGGGAATGGACTAGGTGAAGTGAAACCTGTAATAGGGCAAGAATGGCACCTGGTACTTAGAGGAACCTGGGTCAGGTATGTTTTCATTCCCCAACTTCCACAGTCTGGGAAAAGCCCAAGTAGAAGTGGTCCATTTTTAAAAAATACTAAGGTAGTTGATGGCAAAATGAGAAATAAACAGATTTCTGTGGTGAGAACCAGGGGAGGGGGTCCAGGGGCTAGACTGAGGTGGGCAAATAGGGGGAAAATGGGGGACATCTGTAATAGTGTTAACAATTTTAAAAAAGAAAAAAAACTAAGCTATAGAGATCTAATGTGTGGTATAATATAATGAATATTATACTACAAAGATGTAATGTGATAAGTATTGCTTCAATGGCAATCATATTATAATATATAATAACATGCTGTATGCCTTAAATTTACAAAATATAACATATGAGATTAAATAAAAATAAATTAAAATTAAAAAATAAAGACAGTAAACCACTAAAAAAATGAATAAACAAACAGATGCCCCTTGCCCACAGATGGAAACAGCACAGTCATGGTCTCCATCAAAGGGCTGTGGGAAAAGATCTGGTGTCTCCCACTCCCAGAGCAGAGAAACAGATAATGTGTGATTTCACTTTTAGGAAATTGCTCAGAGGACATCTCATGTATCCTGGAAAGGGCTCCATTCAAGAAGTCATGGGCCTACCTCCAAGGTCAGTAACTGAATCTAGGAACTCCAACCATTTCAGGGCCAAGTCCTGCAGCCTTTTTTGCATTTGGAAAACTTTTTTAAAAATTCATTGTTGTTCAGTGACAATTGTTCCACCTGTTTTCCTCATTCTGAAACTTCTAAGCCAGAGGTCACGATGAGGCCTGTGGCCAAATGTGACCTGCAGATGTGTTCTGTTTAGCCTGCAAGCTATCTTTTACAATTTGAATTAAAATGCCTTAGGAGAAAGAGAAGAGAGTTACTCTAAAACAGTAAGGTTCCTCTAGCCTCAGCCACCTGCCCTGCATTCACGCCTTCTCACCGACTACCTGGCTCCCAGAGGCCTCTATGTCCCACCCCCTCCACCCCTCTCTATTCGGCCCCCTACAAGTTGCAGGCCAAGTGCATAGTGCTTTTCCTCATACAAGAGATGCAGGCTCTTAATCTCTGCCTCTGCCTAGTTATTCACAAAGGGACCACAATACTGCCCTGTCCCCAGATTGACAGCTTAATGAACAAGTCAGCACAGGGCCTATTTGCATATTATTGCAAGGTAAGAGCCTCCTTATAAATGAGATAATTAGAGCCACTTACACTGGGAAAGATGAGATATGGAGGCAACAGCCAAGATTCTCTGAATAGCCATTCTGCTCATTTTAGAAATTCAATTTTGCAATTAGATTAGTTTGCACTCTCCAATGGAACTGCAAGGAGGTTTGAAGGGAAGGCATAGAGGCTGTTAAAACAAACAGGCCTGCTTCCCAGTTCTGAAAGGCACCGAGTGCTGACTTTCCCTTGTTAGGGCCCAGACAGACTTCGATTCTGACAGGAATATGTTGGCACATAAATAATCTGGGGTGTCCAACCTTTTGGCATTTCTGGGCCACTCTGGAAAAAGAGTTGCCTTGGGCCACATATTAAATACATTGTAATATGTCATCACACAAAAATCTCATAATGTTTTAAGTAAATTTACTATTTTGTATCAGGCCACATTCATACCACCCTGGGCTGCATGTGGTCCATGGGCCGCAGGCTGAACACCCCTGGGAGGATCTGCTGACATTCTACCCTTCTATTAAGTCCCAGCTTGGAAGAGCTCCTTAATGTGCATGTAAGGGCTATCTGCATTTATGTTTGGCTGCCTTTTTAAGAAGAGGAAGATATTTAAAGATTTAGATAATGAATGGTTAAAGGATGCATCTTGTTCTGAAAGTAAACAGACTGAGATTTTCCTGGACATCTTGATGCCTAAATTGGTTACTAAAAATAAATGTCCTATTTCTGATACTTTGTGCAATGCCTACCAAATAGTAGTCCCCCCTTGATCAAGTATTCATTGATTGATTGGATAAATGAACATGATAGTCCAGAACTTGAGGGGAATACATCCAGGAGCTTGTAGTCTGAAAAGGCAAAGATATTGTAATAACGGAGTAATATAATAATTAAGTGGAAAGTAATTCTACAGGAGCTAGAGAGAGGTCTAGCACCCTGTGTGTTCTTACTCTCAGCTTTGAGCATTAGAGAAAGGGAAGAATATTAAGCACCACCTAGAAAGAGCAACACAGGAGGTATCTCAGGTGGTCATTAAGAGCAGGCAGTATTATAGAAGACACAAGTCTTGAATGGGGAACCTTGAAAAAGACTTCACATTTTTAGCCTGCACCTGCCATCTACCCCATAATTGTTTTGTTTTTTCTTCTCTCTCCAGTGTCAAAGCATATAAACAAAACCAAGTTGTCTTGGAACAAAGATGGCATCATCCATGGAGTCAGATATCAGGATGGGAACCTGGTCATCCAGTTCCCAGGTTGGTACTTCATTATTTGCCAACTGCAGTTTTATGTGAAATGCCCAGGACATTCTGTCGACCTAAAGTTGGAACTTCTCATCGACAAAGATGTCAAAAAGCAGACGCTGGTGACAGTGTGTGAGTCTGGAGTGCAAACTGAAAAGATATACCAGAATCTCTCTCAGTTCCTGCTGCAGCACCTACAGGTCAACAGCACCATATCAGTCCAGGTGGATAAATTCCAGTATGTGGATACAAACACCTTTCCTCTTGAGAATGTGTTGTCTGTCTTCTTATACAGTAGTTCAGACTGAACCCTTTCTCCTGGCCTCTGTCATATAGCACTTCATCTATCCAAACACTTGAGCAAAAAAGGAAACTCTAGACCAAGACTGAAACCACAAAGGGTATTAAATAGTATGCTTCTCCTTCTGTCTTTTTGGAAGATACAACTCCAGGGTTAAAAAGAGAGTTTAAGATAGAGAGCAGGGAAGCAATGTGGTGTGGTGGACAGAGCCCCACAAGGGAATCAGAAGGGATGCGCTTATGCCCCAACCACTAACTCACAGCATGACCTGGAGCTATTCCTTTCCTGTCCTTGGAGTTCAGGATCCATGTCTGAAGAATGAAAGGGCTGGATTTGAATCTTTCTGAAGTCTCTTACATCTCCAAAGACCAGCCTCTCTCATCACAGATCTGTGAAGTAAGATTCCAGACAGTGTTCTGGAAGCCCCCAACCAAAGGGAAGGCCCTCACACCAGTATAAAACCAATGGCACTAACATCATCTGGCTGCATGTCACCTCCACAGAGTCAGAATTTGGAGACAACTTTCAGGGCAACTGGATAAATGGTGTGAAATGTAGGACCTAAAATGTGTGGGGGAAAAACCCTGCCAAACTGACCATTCTGAATTGAAGAGTCTTTGTGGGGCCGTCCATTCCAGTGAAGGGGGACAATAACGCAACAACAGATGGTTTCTGGTTTTCAGGGAAGTGCTGTGCATTCAGCCAACTCTTAAATCGAGCATGTAGTGGTCCCAATGATGTGGTCATTTGGTCAGGGCACAAGTGCTGCCATCTCCCTCGTGAGTTCATTCTGTCCCCTGCTTCAAACACCTCTCAGAAAACCATTTCTGGACAGGGTTTGTTAGGCCCCACAAAGTTGTTGATAGACAGTGATGACCCTGAAGACACTGAAAAGGACTCCTGAGCAAAGCCAGATTTCACTCACTATGTCAACTTTGACAGCTGTCCATCATCTTTGAAGGAGCATCTTACTGTTTGAAAAGGCCATTGGACTAGAAGCATAAGCCCCGGTTATGCTTCAGAAAGAAAAGGGACATTTAACTCTATGCAAATTAGTGAAGTGAAATTTGCATTTTTCTCAGGAAGCGGGAGAGGAAAGAAAAGATTAAGAGTTCAGGAAAGTTTGTCAGAGAAAGATTAGAAAAGATTTAAAAAGAAAAAATCAGCAGCGGTAGTATGGATGAGAGGAATTTGGGAGAACAGAAATGACTAAGTGAGTAGCTGAGCAGCATACTCTGTTGACCCCTCCTCCATCAACGAATTATTCAATAAAGTCTACACTGAGACCCTTTTTGTTAGTAGACTCTTTGGGAGCAAGAGGCATTGGAAGAGGTGTTGATCTGAGCAAGCCAAGCCCAGTGGTACGTGGTAAAAATATAAGCAGGTTTTGAGGACCCAAAGCTGGAGAATAAGTAGGCCTCTGCCATTAGAGTTATAACCTAACTCTACAGGGCAAATGAATTTTGCTTTAGATCAACTCATACATTCTTGAAAATGTATCTGCAACCCAACCATGTGTAAATTAAGCACATTTTTTACCATTTCATATTCCAACTCAAGAACTATTCCATTTGCCATTTTCACCAACCATCCTCCAAGCAGAGGTACCTGACTTAGGCATTGTGAGTGACTGCCAATCTCAGGCTCTATCAAGTCAACACCTGAAGACACAGGGGGCACAGCACTGAAAGGAATCTTGTAGCAAGACAAAACAGTAAGAGAGTAATCTCTAGTCAGTCACCTAACAGTTACACAGGCAGTGGATGACCTAATGGTTATATAGGGAGTGGGCAACCTAGGAAGTTCAAAACTAAAGTTACTCCCTGAGAGTTAACCAGCCCCCTGAACATATGGTGAGCAAATGACACCGTCTTTGCCAGTAAAATAAATAGTTTCTGTAACTGGGAAGTCAGGCTACCTAAAACATACGCCTCTTTGGTAAAAACTTAACTGCACTTCTCCACCCCCCAACACATACACACACACACACACACACACACACACACAGAGCATACTTGCAGAACTTGTAGAAGAGCATGAATTAATGAAAAGTAACAAGTCAATATAGACTAAATGTATTGCTGCCCTTGGGAAAATTCATACCACTGACTCATTCCCACACAAGGACAAAGCCCTTAGTTGAGAGGACAGTCAGTCTGTCATCTCTGGAAAGATCCTGAGAGATCAGCTTAACCCAACATTCGAATGGAAGTCCAATACAAGGCAGGGACTTGGGGAGTCCTTACCCATGATTAGTAGCAGGGCTAGGGTCTGAGCCCAGCCTCCTGACTCCTGTCTCCATTACTTCCCACCAGGCTTTATGGGTCCCTTTCTGCAGCCCATCTGTAATTCCACAGGCCGCATCTTCCCAGCCCCGCAGTGAAGTATTCCCAGTACTCAGGGCGGTCCTCTGCTCTGCCTGGCCCTCACTGCAGTCACACCAGGATCACCATTCTAATGTGAGACCCAGGTGGTCTGCAGATTCAATACATGGTCAAATCTCAGGGAAAGGTTGGTGTCCCATGATATAAAAGTTCTATCTCTCAGAAACTGAAGAAATTTGTAAGGCTGGTATTTTTTCCCAATAAAAAAATTAAAAACTTGTTTTAATTTGAAATTATGTATATATGTGCATATATGTGTTAGCGCATTATGTGTGTACAGCCATATCTCGATACATGTGTACATGTGTGTGCACTATACACACATGTGTATTATATATACAAATATGTATCTGTGTGTGTATTTTCTTTAGTAATTGTTTTAAAGGTCATCTGCATATTCTGGGGTCAGGAGAGGGAGCCTGATTCTTGCTCTGGTCATTACAAAATTTATATTCATTTCTATTTATTTTTAATTATAAAAAGAACAGAAAATAATATTTTTCCATGCCTTACCAGCCTATTTAATAACTATTAATATTTTGCTATATCTGTCTCTGCTTCTGTTGAAAAATAAAGTAATACATATAAAGCTAAAGTCTCATTCCTCCATTCATGTCTCTATACCCTCCCCAGAGAATATCTATTGCCTGGAAGTTTGTGTGTTCCCTTCACTTACATAAATTTATACTTGTTCTCCCATAAAATTGTATAGTAGAGTTTAGAGTAGCTTTTAAAATTTCAACAAATGATATCATACTTTATGTAACATTTTGTGAATTGAATGATTTCACGTAATAGTAAGTTTTTGAGATTTATGCAGACAGATACTGTAGTTCTAGCTCATTCATTTAACTGTCATATGCTAACATTTCATTATTTAAATATCCCACCATTTGCCCATTCTTCTATAGATGAACTTTTATTTTGCCTCCTGATTTTGCTATAATAAGCACATCTTCTGCACAGTTCCCACTGCTTGTTGCCACTTTTCTACGCAACAAAAATATCCTTTAAAAAATATAAATATGGCAGTTCCTCCTTTATCTGCAAGAAATACATTCCAAGACACCTACTGGATGCCTGAAACCACAGATTGTACCAAACCTTATACACACTGTTTTTTCCTATACATATTCCAATACATATCTTTTAACTTAAAAAATAAAAGCAATTAACTTTAAAAAAATTAAGGGCTTCTCTTTGACATATTGGAATTGCCAGCATCACTACTCTTGCATTTGGGGGCTATTATGAAAAGAAGGGTGACTTGAACACCAGCACTGTGATCATGTGACAGTCGGTCTGATAATCAAGATGGCTATTACATGACTAACAGGCAGGGGACATGTAGGGCCTGGATCTCATGGACAAAGGGATGAGTTGCATCTCAACTGGGAGCTGCTCGGCATGAGATTTCATCACAGTCCTTAGAACAGCCTGTAATTTAACACTTACAAATTGTTTATTTCTGGAACTTTCTGTGTAATATTCTCAGACCACAGTTGACTGTGGGTAAGTGAAAGCATGCAAAGTGGAACAGCGGTTGAGGGAGACTGCCGGAGTAGCCTGAACCTACTGAATCAACTGTGGCTAGTGAAATTAGACCCCTGTGGTCACAGCTCCTGAGCTGGAGCTTTGGAATCTGAATAGTTCTTTCTACCTTTCTTAATTAAGCACTTCTCTGCTCTGTGCACCCACTCTGCACACATCATGAGTGCCCATGTGGTGCCCTGCCCCCTGCCAGATGCCAGGTTATGACCCAGTGTTGTAGACCATTCTGCATGGTGTGGGCCCACCTCCCACTGGGAGATGCACAAGACCCACACCCACGGATAGGTTCTCCTGTCGGGGATCAGGCCTGCTATTTACCCAGGCTGCTTTGAGTCTTGCTTTTTGGTAAAAACTCCCTCACCCGGAATTGTGACAAACATTTACAGCAAATTTCCTAAAAACAATGCTAAACCTTCCAAGGACCAGTGTAACTAGTTCAACCACTCTTGCCTTTTCATTTGCAAATATCCCGCTTCTGTGATGTGATTACCAGCATCCTCTCCATTGTTTTCTGTAAAAGGTAACCGCCTAAAGTGAACCTGTGCATAGTAAATGAGGGCCATCCTGCTCGGGGAAACCCAATAAAGGACATCCTGGCAATAACTATATAATCTAGATATCCAGCCTTGGTTTTCTCCTAAAACCCAGCCCTATATACTCAGTAGACTCTGGGCTCTATCCATTAGCTCTCTCTGAGACCCTGCAGTGGAAGATTGGCACTCAACGTCTAGTGCATGACTTTTGAGGTTTGCTTTTTTTTACCACAACCCAAAGAAAGAAATATTCTCCTTTGCAAACAAGTATACATATAGACACATACACAAACCCTTAAGACAAAGTTTTATTACATTAAGTAAGAGTTGCCCTTACTATTTGCAACTAAGAAAAAAATCTGTTGTGACCACCTGAATTGATTTTATAATGCTTTCATGAGTCACAGCTCACAATTTGCAAAATACTATTCTCATGTGACCTCCCCTACTCCAGAAGTTGGAAAACTGAAGATATACTTTCCTTATTTTCTTGTGGCTTGGGCTCTTGCAGCTAAGAGAAACAAGACTTTGGGATGCTTGTCCCTTCTGCCACAAGCCCAGCTGTGGAGGCATTTGGTATTTCTGCAGCTGCTTTTGCAGAGGTTCCCATGTTTAGATACTAGCTTAGTAAGTATGGCGAGTCTAGGCATAGGGAAAAAGGAGCATCCATGCTGCTGAGATGGTCTGTTGCAGATTTCCATTGGTCCTAGAACCAGAAGTGGTAGCAGCTTCCTGACTGTGGTGTTTTCCTGTTCAAAACAGCAGTATGGTGGCTCCTGAGGGGGCAGCTTCCTGGTACAAGATCACTGAAGAGATACCTGAGCAGCTTAGTTCCTAGGAGAGGGGTTAGAAGTTGCTCTTGAAAGCTCAAGCTGAATTCTTTTTCTTCTGCCCTCTTGACAATTCTTTAAGCCATTTAACATCCTGTGATAAATGCCTTCCTGCTAAGCAAGCTGGGGTGAAATCTGATCTCTGCAACTGATCCCTGATGGATAGTCTCAGCAGGTACCGAACCAAGCTCACGATGCCACAACTTGTCACCATTCCCATGTTCTAAATCTCAAAGTCTACATGAGTTTTCTATCACCCTTCTTTCCTATTTCCCATCCAATCAACATCTGTTCAATTCATCCATGTCTCTAGTCCCAGCCACCATCATCTCACTTGCATTCACTCTCATCACCTCCTAACTCACATCACTGGTTCCTGTCTCCTCACAAATCCCATCTCCAAACAGCAATAACAACTCTCTATTGTTCTTGAGCTTGGTAGTAATAATCATTTACCCAGCTCTCACATGTTATTCACTTTCGATATCCTTGCTCATTTAATCCTCAAAATACCCCTAGAAGGTAGACGTCATTATCCCCACTCAGCAGACAATGACATCAGGACTCAGAGACACTGGGTAGCATGGCCAGGATCACCCAGCCAGTGGTTGATAGAGCTGGGACTCAAGCCCTGGTGTGTGAACATCCACAGTTCAACATTACCTGCTCCAATCTCTGCAAATCCAGCCTTTCTAAAGTTTAAGATCTCTGAACCAGCTCCCTTTCCATCTAGACCCTGCCCTTCTCTCTAGCCTCACATCACTCCCCACCCCTAGTTCACATTAAACTTGAAACTCTCAAACTCCAATCCCTCAAACTTTCTGTGTTCAGCTTTGCCACCAGGTGTTTGCAGATGTTCTTCCTTCTACTTAGAACACTTGTTTCGCTCACTTTTGCCTGGTTACCACCTATCATGGTCTGATCTCCCCAGAGAAGTCTTCCTGACTCTGCTGGCCTCACCTAATACCCTTAACTGTTCCATTCTTAAGTGCATAACACTGTACTGTTCACCCCGGTTCTATTCAACACCTGGACTCCTCAAGTGCAGGAACCCAATCTTATTCAGCACTAGGCCCTCAGAGCCCAGTACAGCTCCTGGGACAAAACCGTTATTCAGTGACTATTTCTTAAATGAATAATCAAAGAAAATCTCTTTAAACACAGGCCTCATTCTAGAGAGAAGATAGCAAATAAGCTACCCTTCCCCCAAGGAACAAAAACTCTTTCCAAAATATGAAAATGTAAATTGAAAACAATCTTTTTCTTCAAATGGTTTTTCAGGACTCAGGAGAGTAGGATGCAGACTAAGGAAAGGAGAATTTTTCAGAAAACAAAATCCACTACTGCCATCTGAGAATCTGAAAAAGACAAACTCTAATTTAGTTTATTGAACCCCTTATGATCAAGGTATAGTATATCTTCTATATAATTCATCTCTATTCCTACCCCTATGAGATAGCTGGATGCTACTCTATTCCTTTTGTAAGTGGGGAATGCTCACATAGAGAATTTAAATCAAATTTTACTGCATCTGACAATCAACTGAAAGACTTCTTTAAACCCTCAGGGCATATCTCACCCCAATTAAGTTAGAATCTCTGGGGTTAGAACTCAGTCATCAGGATGACTTTAAGCTCCCAAATTTGAAGCTAAGTTTGAGTCAGTGTTTAAACCCTTGCTGTTCAAATAGACCAGCAGCCTGGAATCTCACACCCACCCAGACCTATTGAAACAGAACTTCCATTTTAATAAGATCCACAAGAGACTCACAGGTACCNTTAAATCAAATTTTACTGCATCTTACAATCAACTGAAAGACTTCTTTAAACCCTCAGGGCATATCTCACACCAATTAAGTTAGAATCTCTGGGGTTAGAACTCAGTCATCAGGATGACTTTAAGCTCCCAAATTTGAAGCTAAGTTTGAGTCAGTGTTTAAACCCTTGCTGTTCAAATAGACCAGCAGCCTGGAATCTCACACCCACCCAGACCTATTGAAACAGAACTTCCATTTTAATAAGATCCACAAGAGACTCACAGGTACCTATACTCTATGAAAGCTCACCCTGGATTTTGTTTCCTTAGCCCTCTTGACAACTCTCTATATAAGCCATTTAATTTTTTAGGAACACTGGCTTTGATGACTTTCCCTGTGAAGTGGAGAAAACTGCACTGAATCCATTATGCTTCCTAAGCTGACTTGGGAGACAGTCTCCCTGTTCTTCTGCTGCTTATGCAATATGAGGGTCCAGACACTACCAAGAGCATCCTCAAGTCACCATGACAGTATTCATTTGTAATTATCATCACTGAGTTTTTTAAATAGCTTTTGGTCCAGTTCTCTCCCTTGGGAATCTTAGGCAAGATCTTGTACAAGACTGTACAAGATACTGGCCAATATGTGGAAAGCTTGGAATACAGTCCAGAGTGAGTTATATGTTTTCCTATGGCCAGGAAAAGAGAGAAAACACATCTCGGGGCAGCAGAAGGGAAAAACAACTTGGAAACTTGAGTTTGAATCCTAACTCAGGCAACTGCTAAGTTTGGGATCTTGATAAGCCACCAACATCCTCTAAACTTGTATTTCCACAGCTATAAAATGAGAAGCATAATCTGCCCCCAAACTGTGGGGAAAACAAACACACAATTACCTTGAAATATATACAAATGATATTCAGTATCCTCAGAGGAATCCGACTCTGGGAAAAGGAGCAGGAAAACAAATCAAGAGCAAATTTGAGAAAAACGAAGCTTCCACAACCCCATCGAATCCCACTCCCACCTGCATCCTGAAAAAACAGCCACTGGACCGACAAAGATGTACACAAGGCCAATGCCCATGGGATTCTTTCATACTTTTGGGAAAACTGGCTTGATTAAGCCTGTTGAATATTGGGAGATAGGGTACTGGGGGGTCCCTTTCCTGTCTCCTCCAGAGCAGCACTGGTCACATCAGAGTGTTGGTGTTTTCGAGTCTTTTTTCCACTTAGAATGGACTACGTAAGCAAGAATCTGTCTGAGAACCCCAACGCCTAGGTCAGGGTCTGGCACTAAGTCAGCACTCAGGAAGTCTGTAGATTTTACTCACAGCAAGACAGGAAATTAGCAGCTGAGGGTATCAGGGCAGCTAGCTGAGAACATGCTGAACTGAAGTCCCCTCCACCTTCACTACCAGAAGGCTGCAAGTGAAAACGAGCTGAGATATTTCATCATTGCATTGTCTGTGCTGGTGGTACAGATGACACCACTGTACCACATCACGACCTCTGACTGTGCCTTCTGCTCTCACACTAGTTTCATTTTAACAGCTGGCCTGATGCATTCAGCATCAGATGCAGAGGAGTCAAAGAAAGAAAGGCCACAAACAGTCATGGGATTGACGCATCAAGATGAGGACAAAGCAAGAGCACGCATAAGGAGGCTGAATTACTATTGCCAAAGCCACATTCATACACTCAAACAGACAGCCCTCAATTGTATCTGACCTTTACCTGTTCCTCTTTTCATTAACTACGGTGTGTTTATTTAAGCAGTTTTATATTATATAAATCCATATAATTGCTAACACCTACTGAATGCTTGCTTACCAGGTTCCAGGCATCATGTTGAAGCTTTCAAATACTGGTCTATTTTCACTACCTGTTGTGAGAAAGACTGTTTATTCCCATGTTAATAGATGAGGAAACACAGCCTTAAAGAAATGCGTAAGCATAGATTGGCAGTTTCAGAATAGTCATGAAGACATAAAGTACAGCATTGAGAATATAGTCAATAATATTGTAACAACTATGTATGATATCATATAGGTACTGGATATATTGGGGTGATCACTTAGTAAGTTACATAATGTCCAATCACTGGGATATATACCTGAAACTAATAAAATATCACAAGTCAACTGTAATTGAAAAATAAAAAATTATTTTTTAAACAATAAATGCACATATAGGCAGAAATAATTACATGCTTATTTGTCTATTTAGGGCTGGTTTTAAAAAAGTATGTTTAAAGGAATGAAAGTAAGTGCTCAAGAATATAGGGCCCATTTAATCTGATAAAATTTTTTTCTTTGTGTGCTCACCACCCAAGGTCAAGCCTTCCTCTGTCACACTATATTCTGGACCCTTTTTATACACAATGCAGTATATATATGATGTGTTATAGAATTGTATACTTGAAACCAATGTTACCCCAATAAATTTAATAGAATTTAAAAAAAACAAAAGGGGTAATAAAATTCAAAAATAACCAAAACTTGAATAAAAGGAAGGAAGGAAGGAAGGCAGGCAGGCAGACATAAGCATGTCCAACTTTAAGCAGCTTGGAGCCAGGATATAAATGTTTGAAGTCTGACTGCACAGCCACACCCCTGAGGACCCTACACTGCTCTGCTGTGAAGCCACCTGACTTTGCACATACTGCTTTCTTTGGATACAGGGTCCTTGCCCTTCTGCCTCAGCTTAGCTAACTTACCTCATTTATAAGATTTTATTATTTCTCAAGAACCATTCCCAGGCTAAGTCAGGCATCCAGCCCAGGCCTTGATGTCCTCATCTCTAAGCAGTCATCACCCTGTACTAAAATTGTGCGATTATGTGTTTATCTCCCTTGCTAGACTGTGCACTTCATGGTAAGAACAATGTTTATATGCAGTACACTTCTCCCTCCAGTGTCTACAACATAAAGTGCTTCTTGCTTCCAAATGATTAGGCATGGCCTCCCATCATTCACACTCTGGACTCTGGAAAGGACACTGCTACCTTGAGGCCATAACTCTACAAGCCTGAGCCTTCATGCTGGCTGCTCCAGAAATGTTGGCTCTTTCTCCTCTTGGTTACTGTCACAACTTAGTGGAAAATCATACACTTAATGATACCCATCATTCTAGGCTGAATTCCAAATAGCCAGGAAGCATCTCATTCTCCACAGCCAGAATGACCAAGGCCCTTCCGTGACTTACAATCTTGGTCCAACTCTTCCTGGCCCCAGAGACAGAAAGAAGTAGGACCACCCCGAACCCAAAGTGCCAACTCATTTCCTGCCCAAAATTAACCACTTCCCAAAAAGAGTGACTGTGTGAATATTAAGACCCTTCAGGGGAAAACCCCACCTCCATCTACAGGGCCGTCATCTTACCCTATGATCCCAACGGACAGTCACCCAGCTGTCCGGCATTGGTACCCTACCCAAAGTTCATGTGACTCATTCTTGTCAACCACCACCTTGCTGTTCTAGGACAACTCTTAACACACATTAGACATGTGATGTGCATTTGCTGAATAAATGAAAGATTAAATGAATATCATCTTGGATATCTGCACAGCATTTTTTCATTTTCATTTTCATTTGGTTTACATTCAATATTATTTTATATTAGTTTTAGGTATACAACATAGTGGTTAGATAATCATCTACTTTACAAAGTGTTCTCCCAATATTTCCAGTACCCTAATATATGTATGGCACCGACCATTCATATATTATTGACTATATTCCCTATGGTATACTTTACATCCTCATGACTATTTTGTAACTACCAATTTGTACTTTTTAATCCTTTCACTTTTTTACCCAGTCCCCCAGCTCCCTCCCTTGTGGCAACGTCAGTCTGTTCTCTGTGAGCATAGTACTTTATAGAGTTTACAAAACTGTTCTTTCAAGTGACACATGAGGGAATTAAGCTGTTCAGTCAGCTGGTAAGGGGCAGAGCTGGGAGCCCCTGTATTCTGATTTCTTGTCTAGACTATACTATATTCTGGGATCAACAAACTACAGCCTCTGGGGCTTTTACATGTTTGGGTAAATAAAGTTTTATTAGAACACAGCTCTGTCCACTCATTGGCATACAGTCCATAGCTGCTTTTGAACTACAATGATTACAAGTTAAGTAGTTGTGCCAGAATGCAAGAGAGGTTCTACGGCCTACAAAGCCTAAAATATTTACCATTTGTCCCCTTATAGAAAATGTTCACCATATCCTTCTATATATTAATGGTGATTCCATATATGTTAAGACAGACCATACTGTGCCATATATAATGGGCACCCATGTTTTGTGCACATTATACATAGGATTATTATACCCATGCTATGTAATCATTATACCCATGTATAATGCACATCCTTATCTTTCCCTCAAAAATTTGGGCAAAAAATGTGCATAGCAAAATACAGTACATATTAACATACCCCACACACATGCTAAATTTACCTACAAAGACAATGATTTGCCTACTGCTTCTATGTCAACTTCTCAATATTGTCAACTATAGGAGGGGAGTGTCAATTGTGTTAGAATCGAGTACAGAACACACCTGTGGGCATTGTGCTAGATGGGAGGGGTTGGGGGACAGGTGAAAAAAAGAGGAATTAAGATGGAAAAACTGTTAGTTATAAAACAGTCACAGGGACATAAAGCATAGCATATTAAATATAGCCAATAATGTTGTAATAACTATGTATGGTGTCAGATGGGTACTAGACTTATCAGTATGATCACTTCCTAAGGTACATATAAATGTCTAATCGCTATGTTGTACAGCTGAAACTAATATAATATTGCAGGTCAATATTAAATGTCTGTGGCCATTTAAGAAATAATTATAAAATAATTTTGAAATAAAAGAATTAAAAATAAAAATAAAATTTAAAATGTCTGTGAGTGCTGAGTTTTATGAAAGAATGCATGGGCTTTGACCAAGGTAGTATCTATCCTGACAAAAGAAGAACTGGCCTCAGAGGCAAGCCCACTAAACACAGTGAGCCGGAATGGCTTGCAGTAAGAGGGGACAACAGAACCATAAAAAGCAGAATAATTTAAAATCACAGTGTACTTCAGGGATGAAAGCCCTACACATCCTTATAATGACACAATTCAGTTCAACCTTAACATCATGGCTGACACTGAATTGCATTTTTTCCATTATTATTATTATTATTATTCAACCTTGATGACTTGAGTTAGAAAAACAGCTGCCAGGAGATTTCTAAACTCAGAATTGTAAATTACCATTTTAAAAAAATATTTTTTTGTTTTTTTAAAAAAACACATTGATGGACCTTTCTGTTACATAAAAACAAAGCAAAGATTGAGCTCTAAATGAAAGAATTTTTGAGATGTGAGGATTTGAACTTCCTTATAATAATGAAAAAGGTTTTAAGTGAAAATTTTTTTCTAAAATGTATCTTTCGTTTCCACTGGTAAAGGGGACTTAGTGAATTCTAGGTGAACTATGGAGCCTCATATGTGGCTATTTTCCAGAATAAATTATCCAGTTTTCCAGAAATACACTATCAGACATGGGGTTGTATTCAAACACCAGGACAAAGCCAACACGGTGGGTGGTGGAATATTGTAAGTACCCAATAAAGACAGGGTATCATTATTATTCCTCTTTGAATCACATGGTAGGTACTTATGAACTATTTTTTTCTTTGAACAGAAGCTGAAATTGTTAACTGCATGGAAACTTCATTCCTTTAATATGAACTTTTCCCTTTCTTTCCTTTTCATTCAAACTGACCTCATCCAGCACCCTGACTCACCTGCCTCTTTCTCCCTTGCAATGTCCACTTCCTGAATCATTAAACCCTCAGGACAAGGTGGTTCTGGTCAGTATCAATAATCTTAGGAACAAATTCTCAGGTCTGTTGACCCAAAGATAGAATTTCAGTCAAACTAGAGATAAAATCTAGGCCTCAGCTATGTTCCAGCTTCAGACCCAGAAAAGAGGAGCAATCCCACAAAGAACACACCCTTGCAAAACCAGGCAGAGAGCCACTGTGGCTGACATCAGGATCAGACACACGGCCCCCACATCCAGGTTCCAACCAATCAACAGAGGTCATGACCCTACTCACAACCCTAACTCCCTTAGTCCCCTATATAACCCATCCCTTAGAAACCATCGGGGAGCCAGGTTTTGCAGCAATAGCTCACTTGTGACTCTGAGTTTGGCACCATTTCCTTAAAGAAACTTTTGCTGCAAACCCCTGTTGGTGTTTGGGCTTTGATGTGTCAGGCAAACAAGCCCCTTTAGTTCTGTTACAAAATCACCTTCATATATTGAAGGTCTATTCCCTTTTCTGCTATTGTTAATAATTCTTTCTATCTATCTATCTATCTATCTACCTATCTATGTACCTACCTACTAATATAGATACATATATATGGATCCATATATACATACATATGTGTATATCTCATATGCTTATATCCCTATGTATATAGGCATAGGTACACACACACACACACACATATATATATATATATATATATATATATATATATATATATATGTGCACTAGTGACTACAATACACATTTACAGTATTCTGGTGTTACAGCTATTTTTAAATCATATTTTTGTCAAAAATACTATTATAGTACTTTAATCTAAATATTGAAATACAGAAGAAAGCTAAATGCTACATTAAAAAGGCATTACTATCCTGATTTTATTGACATAGAAACACTGAGAATCAGAGAAGGGAGTAGTGGGGGGAAGAGGGGAAGGGTGTTCAGGAAGAACTGTAAAGGACACATGGACAGAACCAAGGGTGGGGTGGAAGCAAGGGAGGGAGGGAGGGATGGCTGGGGTGGGGGGTGGAGTGGTAGGGGGTAAATGCAGACACTATACTTGAACAACAATTTTAAAAAGCGAGAGAATCAGGAAAATCACCAAGAAAATAAATAAGTAGAAAAACCAAGACTTCAACCCAGGTTTCAGCAACCAAATTAGTTTTCATTCTAAACCACATTTCTTTCTCTGAATACTTAAAGAGGCTAAATCTCCACATAATAGGGACATATCCATTATCACCAAAACAGCAAAACTTCAAAAAGAATCAGGCTCATGGTCTTTCAGAAATACAGGCAAAAAAATACTAAACTATCAAAATTATCATTTTGCTATTGCAAATAGTAAAAAATGACTAGCACAAAGTAAATGCAAGAAAAGTACAAGACTCATTTGTGTGTTTGTAGAACTTAAAAACAAGTTTGGAAAATGTAATAGGTACTCGAAACTTCCTGGTAAAAGTATAAAATGATATATTAAAAAGCCCAACAAATTCAATAATATCAGCTAATAACAGCTACTAACAAGCAATAAAAGAATACCAAGTGCCACAGATTAGTCTAAGTGCTTTTTACCCAAATGACTCTGATTTTTTTTTCTTTTTAAGATTTTACTTATTTTTTGAAATAAGCCAGATGTTAAAAGGCAAATACCATATGATCTCACCTTTAACAGGAAGCTAAACAACAAAACAAACAAGCAAGCAAAATAAAAACAAAGACACTGAAATAGAGAACAGGGGGAAAGTGACCAGAGGGGAGAGGGGAGGGAATTTCAGGGGAAAAGGGAGAAGGATTTACAAAAACTAGTATAAAGGACACATGGACAACAACTAGGGGGGTGGAAATGGGAGGGAAGTGGGGAGCACTGGCGGGGTGGGCTGGGATGGGAGTAAAAGACAGAAAACTGTACTTGAACAATAATTAAATTTAAAAAAAGATTTTACTCATTTTATTTTTAGGCAGAGCAGGAGGGAGAAAGAGAGGGAAATAAACAGCAATGTGTGGTTGTCTCTTGCACGCCCCCTACTAGGGACCTGGCCTGCAACCCAAGTATGTGCCCTGGCTGGGAAGTGAACCAGTGACCCTGTAGTTCACAGGCCAGCACTCAATCCACTGAACCACACCAGCCAAGGCCCAAACATCTTTTAATCTTCACAGGTATACTATGAGTTTGGTCCATTGATATCTCCAATTTAAAGATATGGAAATGTGGCCTGGAGAGGCTAAATTACAGCAGGGCCTGTCATGAGAATGTCTTGCTAAGGGACAGAACTCCTGTGATAACTGTGGTATTTGAATTTGGAGAGCCCCACCCCTGGCCCAGTGGGGAAGAAGGGGATCTAGAAGAGAAATTAGCTGTGCAGACACAGTGGTGCTGAGGAGAAGCCCAGGCCTTTAAGGAAAAAGGATCCAAACACGGCTAAGACATAGTAAGAAGAAGAGGAGGATAAAGGTAATCAAGATGAGGTCAAAGGTGTTCTAGGCAGAATAAGAAAGCATGCTTAAAGGGCTTGAGAAAAATCACACCTTAAAAATACCTCCCCTTAACAGATTTTTAAAAATTCTTTGCTAAAGAGATGTGTTTTATTTAATAAAACTAGTGCATCAAAAAGTAAAAGTCTCCCCTGATGTAACTGTTTGGGGGGCAGGGGGAGACAATAATAGCAAGTCCTTCCTTTCTGAATCAAAGGTCTGGAATAAACCAAAAATTAAAACAGAGATTAAGACAGATGGGAAATTAAAATATCAACTTTATGGTTGTGAAAGGTCAATTTGGAGAATGTAGCTTAGTTTAAGAGTCAAATGGGCCAGCCTCACTAGCCAAATCCCAGGTTTGGCCAAACTTGCCTATTACAGCATCACTGAATCCTGGATTAGACAGGGGTCCCCCAAGAGGAAGATAAAGAGAGCCTTGGAGAGGAACATGGCCATTGTACTTTTCCCAGATAAGTCATTCTATCACCCCTGTGGCATAATAAAAAAAGAGCAGAGACAGACATGGAGTTATGCTAACTGAGCTTCCATCATGTGAAAGAAACATTGAGAAAAGATGTTCCTCGCTAATCCCCATGATTCTTTTAAATATTTCACACTAAGAAACAAAAGAAATATATTTACCAAAAGTCTACAATTAAAATCATACTCAGTGGTAAATATTGAGTATTTGCCCCCTGGTTGGTAACGAGACAAGGGTGTATACTGTCACCACTTCTGTGCCACACTGCACTGCAGGTCTTAGCCAGAGCTGTAAGAAAAAAAATAAAGGGCTTGGGAGAAGATGGCAGTGGAGCAGGACAAACGATTTCGCTTCCCTCCATGCGCCGGAGAAAAACCGGGCTGATCTGCAGAGGAGCGCAGTGAACACCCAACAGGGACCCAGCATATAGGAAGGCAGGACTTCAGAAAGTGTAGCGGACACTGAATGACCAGAGGTTGAGGAGAGGAGATGACTGCAGATCAACAAGGTACGAGTGAACAGTGCAGAGGCCGCAGGCCCTCCACTGGGCTGCCCCAGGGCCCTGGCGGGGCCGCCTTGGTCTCTGAGAGCCAAGGGCGGGCAACAACAACCCTGGGAGAGAACTAGTCAAAAGCACCCTCCCTATCTGGCAGGGCACAGATTGGAAAACACCAGGAGAGATCAGTTTGCCTCTAGTGGCAGAGAGAGGAGTGGGCAGTGGGAAGCAAACCTGAGAGCTCTGATAACCCGTGGAGTCAGCCTGCGGTTGCCGGCTTGGGAGAACTGAGAGTCGCCCATGTGTTCCCTGTAGTGTGGGGTCAGAGTTGGGTCTGCCACAGACCCTGGGAGCCTCGGGCTACTAGCAAGGCCCCTGGAAGAGAGCCACTCATCAGCTCTCTCCCTACCCAGCTGGGTGCAGACTGAGAAGCGCCTGGAGTCGGGCTGTGGCTGTTGGATTGGGAGAACTGAGAATTGCCCGTGCATAGCCTGTAGCACAGGGTGAGAGTCGGGTCTGCCACAGACTCGGGTAGCCTTGGGCTACTAGCAAGGCCTCTGGAAAAGAGCCAGGCATCAGCTCCCTCCATACCCAGCCGGGCACAGACTGAAAAACCCGGGAGTCAGGCCATGGTTGCCGGCTTGGGAGAATTGTGAGTTGCCCTGTGTGTTCTGCCACACCACTGGGAAAGGTCCATGCCCAAGCCTGCGAGACCAGGAAAGCCTGGCTGGGAGCACACGCCCTCACGCCAGGCCAGGGCAGGAAAGCCTGGGGAAAAATCTGCTCTCAGTGGGGCGCTGGAGAGCGGCACCAGGCTGGATCTTGGGAGGGCACTGGCAAGACCAGTTGAGTTCACCGAGACGAGAGAAAGGCCACACTAATAGCCCCTTAGGCTGCTGCAGCTAGTGAGACCAGAAGAAAAGGTTTGACCACCTGGAAACCAAAAAGAGGAGTAGGTGGAAGCGGAGAACACCAAGATACCTGCAGTAGACTGCACCACTGAATTTCACAGGTATCCTACCACAGAAGTTCACACCATAAACCCAGGGAACCAGAACAGATCAATTTAAGAAGCTGAGGCCAACAAGAAAAGCATCACAAACAATGGGAAGACAAAGAAACAATCCCCAAATGAAAGAAAAGGAGGAAGTCTCAGAAAGAATGTTAGATGAAATAGAGGCAAGTCAACTATCAGATATTGAATTCAAAGCACTGGTTATCAGGAAAGTCAGAGAGCTTACAACGAGCTACCAGAAACTACAGGGGAGCTAGAGCGAACTCTCTGCAAACTACACCAACATGAAAAAGGAAATAGAAACCATCAGTAAAGGCCAAGAGGAAATGAAGAATACAATTTCTGAACTGAAGAACACAGTGGAAGGTATGAAGAGTAGGATCAATAAGGCGGAAGACCGCACAAGCGAGGTCGAAAACAGGGTAGAAAGAATGTCCCACACGGACCAAGTAATGGAAAAGAAAATCAGAAAAAATGAGGAGAGTTTAAGAGAAATGCAAGACAATATGAAACGTAATAATCTCCAAATAATAGGAATACCAGAAGGAGAAGAACAACAAGGGATAGAAAACCTACTTGAAAGAGTAATAACAGAAAATTTTCCTAAGTTAAGGAGAGATAAAGTCACACGAATCCAGGAATCGCAGAGAATCCCAAGCAGGTGGAACCCCAAGAGGCCTACTGCAAGACACATCATCATTAAAATGGCAAAGCTCCAAGACAAAGAGAGAATCCTAAAGGCAGCTAGGGAGAAAAAGGAAGTAACATACAAGGGGGTCCCAATAAGGTTGGCTACTGACTTCTCAATGGAAACACTCCAAGCAAGAAGAGAATGGCAGGAAATATTCCAAGTAATGAGAAACAGAGGCCTACAACCAAGGCTACTTTACCCAGCAAGGCTCTCAATCAAGACAGAAGGCCAAATAAAGAGCTTCCAAGACAAAAGAAGTCTAAAAGAATACCCCTCCACCAAACCAGCTCTACAAGAATTACTAAAAGGGCTGCTTTAAGGAAAGGAAGGAAAAGAGAGAGACAGAGAGGAACACAGGTACACAAATGGCAATGAATAAGTACCTTTCAATAATAACCTTAAATGTAAATGGATTAAATGCACCAATTAAAAGACAGAATAGCTGAATTAAAAGATTAGAATAGCTGAATGGATAAGAAAGCATGACCCACACATATGTTGCCTACAAGAGACCCACCTCAGGTCAAAAGACCATCACAGACTAAAAGTGAAAGGATGGAAACAAATTTTCCAAGCAAATGGACAAGAAAAAAAAAAGCCGGGGTAGCAATTCTCATATCAGACAAAAAAGACTTCAAAAACAGGGCCATAAAGAGACACCCAGAAGGTCACTTCATAATACTCAAGGGAAGAATCCACCAAGAAGACATTAACATCGTAAATATATATGCACCCAACATAGGAGCACCCAAATATACAAAGAAAATCCTAGAGGACCTCAAGAAAGATACTGACAGCAACACAATTAGAGTAGGGGATTTTAACACCCCACTGTCAAACATGGACAGATCTTCCAAACAAAATATCAACAAAGATATTGCAGGATTAAACGACACTCTAGATGAAATGGACCTAATTGATATATATAGAGCCATCCATCCCAAAGAAGCTAAATACACATCCTTTTCAAATGCACATGGAACATTTTCAAAGATAGACCACATGATAGGACACAAAATGAGTCTCAACAAATTCAAGAAAATTGAAATCATACCAAGCATTTTCTCTGATCACAAGGGACTGAAATTGGAAACCAATCCTACAGGAAAAAACCCAAAACACCCAAAATCATGGAGACTGAATGGTAGGCTATTAAACAACGAATGGGTCAAGATTGAAATTAGGGAAGAAATCAAAAAATTTCTGGAAACAAATGAAAACNGATGCAAGGATGGTTCAATATTCGTAAATCAGTAAATGTAATACATCACATAAACAAAAGCAAAGACAAAAACCACATGATCATATCAACAGATGCGGAAAAACCTTTTGATAAGGTTCAACACCCATTTATGATAAAGGTACTCAGAAAAATGGGAGTAGAGGGAGTATTCCTCAATATAATAAAGGCCATATATGAAAGACCTAGAGCAAACATCACACTCAATGGGCAAAAACTAAAAGCTTTTCCACTAAGATCAGGAACAAGACAAGGTTTCCCACTTTCACCACTTCTATTCAATATAGTATTAGAAGTTCTAGCCACAGCGATCACACAAGAAAAGGAAATAAAAGGCATCCAAATTGGAAAGGAGGAAACAAAACTGGCATTGTTTGCAGATGACATGATAGCATACATGGAAAATCCTATAGCCTCCACCAAAAAACTGCTCGAACTAATAAATGAATTTGGCAAAACAGTGGTTTACAAAGTCAATATCCAGAAATTAAAGGTATTTTTGTATACCAACAATGAAACAGCAGAAGCAGAAATCAAGAAAAAAATCCCATTCAATATAGCAAAAACAAAAATAAAATATCTGGGAATAAATCTAACCAAGGAGGTAAAAGACCTGTATGCAGACAATTACACAACACTGAAGAAAGAAATCAAGGAAGACACAAACAAATGGAAACATATACCGTGTTCATGGATTGGAAGAATTAACATCATCAAAATGTCCATACCACCCAAAGCAATTTACAGATTCAATGCAATACCTATTAAAGTACCAAGGGCATTATTTCACAGACATAGAACAAACACTTCAAAAATTTATATGGAACCATAAAAGACCCCAAATAGCAGCTGCAATTTTGAGAAAGAACAAAGTAGGAGGGATTACAATACCTGATATCAAACTGTATTACAAGGCCACTGTAATCCAAACAGTCTGGTACTGGCCTAAAAACAGGCACATAGACCAATGGAATAGAACAGAGAGCCCAGAAATAAACCCAACTCTCTACAGTCAATTAATATTCGACAAAGGGGGCAGTAACATAAAATGGAGTAAAGATAGCCTCTTCAACAAATGGTGTTGGGAGAACTGGACAGCTACATGCAAAAAAATGAAACTCGAGCACCAACTTACACCATACGCCAAAACTAATTCAAGGTGGATAAAAGACTTAAATATAAGCCGTGAAACCATTAAAGCCCTAGCGGAGAACATTGGCAGGAAAATCTCGGATATTCCACACAGCAACATTTTTATTGATACGTCCCCTAGAGCAAGGGACATAAAGGAAAGAGTAAACAAATGGGATCTCATCAAACTTAAAAGCTTCTGCATGGCTAAGGAAAACAGTATCAAGATAAAAAGAGAAGCAACAGCTTGGGAAAGCATATTTGCCAATGATACCTCAGACAAAGGTTTAATCTCCAAAATATACAAAGAACTCACACGACTCCACTCAAAGAAGATGAGCAACCCAATTAAAAAATGGGCGAAGGACTTGAACAGACATTTCTCCAAGGGGGACATACGGAGGATCCAGAGATACATGAAAAGATGCTCAATGTCACTAGCTATCAGAGAGATGCAAATTAAAACCACAATGAGATACCACTTAACACCAGTCAGAATGGCTATCATAAACAAAGAAACAAACAACAAGTGCTGGAGAGGTTGTGGGGAAAAGGGGACCCTAGTTCACTGTTGGTGGGATTGCAGACTTGTACAACCACTATGGAAAGCAGTATGGAATTTTCTAAGAAAGCTAAAAATGAATGTGCCTTTTGACTCAGCAATTCCACTACTAGGCGTATATCCTAAGAACCTTGAAGCACCAATCCAAAAGAACCTATGCACCCCGATGTTCATAGTGGCACAATTTATGATAGCCAAGAGTTGGAAGCAACCTAGATGCCCATCGGTAAATGATTGGATCAAAAAGCTATGGTACATTTACACAATGGAATTCTATGCTGCAGAAAGGAAGAAGGAGCTCCTACCCTTTGCAACATCATGGATGGAACTGGAAAGCATTATGCTGAGCGAAATAAGCCAGGTGGTGAAAGTCAAATACCATATGATATCACCGTTAACAGGAATCTAAACAACAAAACAAACAAGCAAGTAAAATATGACCAAAGACACTGAAATAGGGAACAGGCTGACAGGGTCCAGAGGGGAGAGGGGAGACATTCACAGGGGAAAAAGGGATAGACTCACATGAACAAGTATAAAGGACACATGGACAATAACTAAGGTGGGGGGCAGAAATGGGAGGGAGTTGGGGAGCACTGGGGGTGGGGCAGGGCTGGGAATATAAGACATAAAACTGTACTTAAACAAGAATTAAATAAAAATTAAAATTAAAAATTAAAAATAAATTAAAATAAATAGAAATATAAATAAATGGGAAATGTTAATATATTTCAAAAAATAAATAAAATTTGATTTTTTTCTGTTAAAAAAAGAAATTGTACAAAGATTACGAAAGGAGTAAAACTGTCTTTATTAATAGACAATACAAATACTATATTTTAAAAATTACAAAGGGTCTACAAACAAATTTACAAGGTCATCAAATACAATGTCAATACATACAAATCAATTACATGTCTGTATACTACCAACAATTAGAAGACAAAAATTCAAAAAATAAAACACATACAGTAGTACCCCAAAATATCAAATAGCTAAGGAAAACTCAAAGGAAGATGTAAAGAAACTCTAGACTAAAAATTATAAAATATTGCTGAAAGAAATTAAAGACCTAAACAAACAGATTTCAGGTATATGAATTGGAAGACTTGATATGTTATGATGTAAATTCTCCCCAAATTGATCTGCAGAATGGAAAATTTTCTAATTAAAATCCCTGTAGGTATTTTGTGTGTGGGAATTGGCAAACTGGTTATAAAAGTTATTTGAAAATGCAAAGAAACTAAAATAGACAAAATACCCTCAAAGAAAATGAGCAAACTGCAAAACTTACACTATCAGATTTAAACTTACTATAAAGTTGGGGGCTTCTAGCTAAGATGGAGGCATAGGTATATGCTTTGCTTCCTCAAACATCCAAAGGAAGTACAGCAACAAATTTAAAAACAAAAAACAACTAGAACTGCCAGAAAACTGAACTGTATGGCAGTCCAACAACCAAGGAGTCAAAGAAGAAACATTCATCCAGATTGGTAGGAATGGCAGAGATGAGCAGCCGGGGCAGAGAGAACATGCAGCAAAGTGGAAGCAGCTGGTGGAATGGGCAGTCACACAGTTGGTACAAATAAGCTAGGAGGAACAACTGAGGAGCAAGGCAGACTGGGGCAGACCAGTCTGACTGTGCAACCCAGGGTTCCAGTGCAGGAAACTAAAGCCTCAAAACCTCCCGCTGTAAAAACCTGGGGGGTGTGGCAATGGGAGAAACTGCCAGTCTCACAGGAGAGTTGACTGGAGAGACCCAGAGGGTCCTAGAATATACACAAACACACCCACCAGGCAATCAGCACCAGAAGGACCCAATTTACTTGCAGGTAGCAGAGGAAGTGACTGAAAGCCAAAGGAGAGCTGAACAATCAGCATTGCTCCCTCTCGGACCCCTCCCCCACATAGAGTGCCACAATGCAGCCATTCAGATTGCCCCATCCTGGCGAATACTTAAGGCTCCTCCCCTCACCAACTAACAGGCATGCTGAGGCAAAAAAAAAAAAAAAATGGCCCAAATGAAAGAACAGATCAAAGCTCCAGAAAAAATAACTAAGCAATGAGGAGATAGCCAGCCTATCAGATGCAGAGTTCAAAACACTGGTAATCAGGGTGCTCACAGAAATGGTTGAGTATGGACACAAAATAAAGGAAGAAGTGAAATGAAGTAAAATATAGAAAACCAACAGTTAAAGGAAGGAAACCAGTACTCAGATTACCAATATGGAGCAGAAGGAAGAAATAAACACTCAACCAGAACAGAATGAAGATACAAAAATTCAAAAAAGTGAGGACAGGCTGAGGAACCTGGGGGACAATTTTAATGTTCCAACATCTGAATCATAGGGGTACCAGAAGGAGAAGAGGAAGAGCAAGAAATGGAAAACTTATTTGAAAACATAATGACTGAAGACTTCCCCAATCTGACAAAGGAAATAGACTTCCAAGAAGTCCAGGAAGCTCAAAGAGTCCGAAAGAAATTGGACCCAAAGAGGAACATACCAAGGCACATCATAATTAAATTACCCAAGATTAAAGATAAGGAGAAAATCATAAAAGCAGCAAGAGAAGAGGAGACAGTTACCTACAAAGGAGTTTCCATAAGACTATCAACTGATTTCTCAAAAGAAACCTTGCAGGCAAGAAGGGTCAGGAAAGAAGTATTCAAAGTCATGAAAGGCAAGTGCCTACATCCAAGATTGCTCTATCCAGCAAAGCTATTATTTAGAATGGAAGGATAGATAAAGTGCTTCCCAGATAAGGTGAAGTTAAAGGAATTCATCACCACCAAGCCCTTATTATACAAAATGTTAAAGGGACTCATGTAAGAAAAAGAAGACGATCAAAACCATGAACAGCAAAATGACAACAGACTCACAACTATCAACAACTGAACCTAAAAAACAAAAACAGACCTGTCAGGTGTGCCCTTGGCTTATCTTCACCAGCTCCAGGAGGTACGTCTGTAGGAAAAGGAGAAAAATGCTTTGTATGAGTCAGAGGGTGACTAAAGTGAATACGACATTTGGAGAGTTTGCATGATGCCTAAGAGAAATATGCCTTTTCTCCAGCTTGGTTCAGTTCCCTTAGAGTTTTTGTTTGTTTCTTTCTTTTTCTTTCTTTCTTTTATTCTTCTGAAACATGGGAGACTCAGGAGAAAGTCTTAAACAAAAATGAATCTTGGCTCTGTGACTTTGGGCAAGTTATCTAACCTGTCTCAGACTTTGTTTTTTCATTTCTAAATGGGAACATTAATTCATACCATGGATGGATAGTGTTCAGAATCATTCTTGGCATATGGTAGTGTTCAGTAAAAAAACAAAAACAGAAACAAACTAAGCAAATAGCTAGAATAGGAACAGAATCACTGAAATGGAGATCACATACAGGGTGATCAGCAGGGAGGTAGGGAGAGGAGAAAGAGGGAAAAAGTACAGAGAATAAGAAGCATAAATGGTAGGTACAAAATAGACAGGAGGAGGTTAAGAATAGTACAGGAAATGGAGAAGCCAAAGAACTTAAATGTACAACCCATGGACGTGAACTAAAGTGAAAAGGAATGCTGGTGGGAGGTGGAGTGTGGGCCAAAGGCTCACAAAGGCATAAAGAGGAGAAAAAAATGGGACAATTGTAATAGCATAATCAATAAAATATACTTTAAAAATATAATTTAAAAATTTACTATAAAGTTAAGGTAATCAAGGCAGTGTTGTCTAATCACACACATATTATCTGAATAGCAACAAAAACCTTAGTGGAAAAACAATGTTCTGTTTAGTAAATGATGCTGGAACAATTACATGAAAAATGAACTTTTACCCCTACCTTGAACATACCTAAAAATGTATTTGAGATGGGCCATTCACCTAAATGTAAGTAATGAAATAAAATAGCTACTGTAATAAAATAGAGAATATTTTCATAATCTTAAGGTAGACAATAATGTATTTTGTAGATATGAAATACACAGCTATAATAAATAAATGAATACTCATTTAAATTAAGAACTTGTATTCATCAAAACACATCATTATGAAAGTGAATAGAAAAGCCACAGATATTTAGAAAGATGTTTACTACATATATATGACAAAGGAGTCATATCCCCAATATAAATAAAACACCTATAAACCAATCTTAAATGGACAAACTAATTTTTAAACAGGGGAAAGAATTGAATAGGACGTTAAAAAAGAGAATACCCATTTGGCCAACAAGGATATGAGAAGGTGTTTGGTATCATTTGTAGTCAAGGAAATGGGAATTAAAACCACAAGGAGATACCACATGTACCAGAATTGCTAAAATTAAAATGACTGACAATACCAAGTGTCAGTGAGGATGTGAAGCAACTAGAAATCTGATCAATTGCTGGGGGAAGTGAAAATGGTACAATCACTTTGGAAAACTGTTTGGCAATATCTACTAAAGTAGAAACATATACATGTCTTATGACCTAACCATTCTACCCTTAGGCCCAACTGAGATCATATAACATCTGTCCAGACAGCAGAGAGCCATATAATATGAAAATAGGACATTTATTGAAGAAGATACAAGATATAAGAAACATTGCACATACAACAATGATACCTCAGTCCCCTTCAAAGTAGGCACCTTGGGACCTCACACAGTTCTCCCAATCACCATCAGCTGCCCCATTGTATTTTCCTGAATTTCACTGACAGTCTGAAATCTCTTCCTTTTCAAAAGTGATTTTAGTTTTGAGAAAAGCCAGAAGTTGCAGGGTGCCAAATTTGGGCTGTAGTGGGGGCTGAGTCACCTGGGTGATTTGATGTTTTGCCAAAAAACTCTGCACAAGATGTGATGCATGAGTGGGCACACTGTTGTGATGAAGCTGCCAATCATCAGTTGCCCATAGCTGCAGACTTCGGAATCATCTGAATAGTTTCCATGGAGGAATGTTTAAGCTTAACACAAAATTTGATGCAAATTCATTGCTTTATTTGCTCAGTCATTTTTAATGCAACAGCCACACAGTACACATTATCACTCAAGGGTGTTTACTGCACCCCACTGAATAGCACAGTGAAGTCGTCATTGTTCACCCATGTGCATTTCTAGTCCACTCTCCTTGGCTGCCAGGTTACATTTATGCCATGCAAACTGTTCTCATTATACTAACAATGGCTGGACTTTTTCCAGACAGATCTCATATATCCACAAAAAGACAGGTAGAAGAATGTAGCACCTTAAGTTATAATAGTCCTAAAGTGCAAACAACTCAAATGTCTATCAACAGAAGAATGGATAAATAGTGGCATATTCATGCAATGAAATATTCCGGCAGCAACAATGGGGGGAAAGTCACACACAATAATAGAAATAAACTTTAAAGACATTTTGGTACCATACTTTCACTAGCCATGGGTACTACCAATCTTTATTACTTTGGCTAATATGGGGGGAATTACATTTTATTGACATTTGGCATTTTTAAAATAATCACATACCTATGCTGGAAACTGCCAATGCTTTAGAGATAGAGAAGACTTCTGCTTTGAAAAAAAGAGTTGGGATTGGTAAGGTTTTGTGTGTAGTTTCCTCCTTATCCATGGGGCATACATTCCAAAACTCCTGAAACAGGAATCAGTGGATTCCTGAAACTGAGGACAGTATCAAACACTAATCAACTTCAACTTTGCAGGAAATGTGGCAGCATCCTGTTCATCAGTAGACAGCCTCTCTAGTAAGTTTTTTATCTTTCGATCCAAACCTATCCCTGGGTCTGTGTAGCCATCCCTCACTTGCAGTTAACAGCATGGTGTCATCACTCCTTCCAGTGAATCCCTAGCTGAAGTCTCTGTACAGGTTCAGGGCTGTCTGGTGCAACATGATGCCATCAACCAGAGCATGTTTTCTGTTCATGTCTTCTAACCACAAATTGAAGGCCTTTTCTCCCCTAACTAAGCACTTACCACCCACTGTGGCCATAACTTTTGCAGTATGAAGTGCGGCAGCAAAACTAGCACAATTTCTTTTCCTTCTTCACAATTTCATGAGTAGAAGATTCATTCTTACTGTAGATCTTAGAATACAATTTTTTTCTTTCCTTAAGTCAAGAACTTTCACTTTTTCACTTTAAGGAAGCACAGTATGGCTTCTCTTTGATGTATCCAAAATGCCAGCATCCCTACTCTTGCACTTTGGGGCCACTGTGAAGTAAAATAAGGGTGACTAGAACACAAGAACTGTGAATCCATGACAGTCAGTTGATAACCACAACAGCTACTAAGTGACTAACGAGCAGAAAGCAGAGAGTGTGTTGACGATGAACAAAGGGGTAATCCACACATCCCCAACGAGATGGAGCAGAATACCTGAGATTGGCTCACACCATCAGTTGCCCACAGTTTAAAACTTTTGAATTGCTTATTTCTGAAATTTTCCATTTAATATTTCTGGACAGTGATTGACCACAGGTAACTAAAACTGTGGAAAGTAAACCACAGCTAAGAGGTGACTGGAGTACAAGAATTCATTACCCTGAGAGAGTCTGCCCTGCCCTCAGCCTTTGCTGGGGGAAATAGTTTTAGGTAGATTCTTAAGCAAAGGAAGCCACACTGTACCCAAATCATCACCAGCTGGCCGTAGAAGATTTCACCAAGGATAGGTCACCCCTGATGGAGCGTATAGAATGCTCAGATGTCTATGAATTAGTCTGGCTCTGCAGGGGCAACAGAGGGTAAGTGGGTGCACATCTCCACACTGCTTGGTGTACCTTCTAATCTAACCCAATCCCTCCCAACAAACCCTTCCAGTGTAACCCTCTGGAAATCCTAATCTAGGGTAAGCAAACAGTCATAAATCATCACTTTTCTTGATAAATTCTTTTTATCTTTTTGCCTTACTTGGAATATGGCTGTTCTCTAAGATACCATTTTTCCCCTAGGCCTCTCAGGGGGGACGTGCTTTGTTCTCTCTATCCCACAGCATAGAGTCTTGAGATAACGCAGGTGTCCTTCTTTCTCCCTACTTTCACACCCTTCGTGCCCCTTACTCTTATAAGACACTCGAGCTCTCATGAATTCTCACCTTTTCCTTGTTGCTATTATCTACTGACCACCTGACCACTCCCTTATCCTTGAAGACCTGAGCTTCTGGCTCAGTTTTCCTCTCTATCCCAACTTCTGTATTATTCTCACCAGTCTCAACCACACAATGGGCCATTCAGCACCCTGGTATCTAAGCTCCTTCACCTTTTGCTCCACTCTACATCAGCCCACTCCCACAGTCACATCCTGGATCTCCCTGCCAACACAAACTGTATCACCTATGAAATATCAGCTTAAACATCCTACACTCTTCCCATCACCTCCCATCATTCTAAATTATATGCTCCAGAATAGCCCTCACAACTCCCACCACAATTCTTTGACCTTATACTTCAAGTCCTATCATTTTTTTCACCATCCCTGAGTCTCTCCTGACTTCACTTCCCTTCTTGACCATCCTATATTCATGAGCACTCATTTTAAGTACTGTCTGGCAAATCCACTTGCTCACCGCCCCCTTTTTCATTCTTGCCTGAGACACACCAGCCATCTCCCCTCTCTGTGGCTGCCCCAAGCTGCTGTATGTTGCTGGAGAAAATGACCACACAACTGAGCTGATGAGGTTCATGTTACAGTTCCAGGTACCAATAGGCTCTCACATCTTCCCAGAGAGCAGACCATCTTTCTCTCACAGGCTCACTTCACCATTCACCAAGGTGAGCAACTCCTCTCTCCCCATGCCTCCCACACCTTCTCCTCCATCCACAGTATCAGTTGATGACCTTGCCTCATACTTAGCTGACAAAAATAAATGTCACCAGAAGCAAACTCCCCCAACTTCTCACCACCCATGCCCAAGCCCACAGTATCTATACTCACTCTCTTCCTTTTTTAACCCACCATGATGTAGGAAGTGTCCTCAGGCCTCATAAAAGTCAACCTTCTTCTTGGCTCTGAATTCTCTCCCATGGAGTCATCCTTGCCTTCTGAAGGACCTCACTTCCTTAGTTATGCCATTTCCTGGAATATGATTAGTCTTCCCGTCTCTCTACTAAATAATTCCCATCAATAAACAACCTCTAGTGTCTGCTCTTACCAAAAAGGCAAGTCTTGACCCCTGCAGTGTCCACAGCATTCCTCTATCTCTATTCACAGCCAAATTTGACAACAGTTATCTGCACCCAATATTTCAAAATCTTTCCCATTATTGTTCTTTTTCACTTAACATATTTTTATAGAAAATTTAAAAATACAGGGAAAGAGTTGGATATTCACTTGTATGTGTATTTTTTAAATGAATTAGCAGGACAGACATGAAATCCACGACAGGGATTGCACCTGTAATGGGTGTATCAGAATAAAACTGGAAGTGCGGGACAAAGAGGACTTTACCTTCACCCTTTTACTCTCAATAGTCCCTGTTCTGGCTTCCACCTCCACCACCCAACAAAAAATTGCTCGTGTTAAGATCAACAATCAATAACCTCCATGCTTTTAAATTCAATGAAAATCTCTTTGTTGGGTGGAAGCCTCATCTTATTCAAACTCTCAGCATTTGTCACAGTTGACTACTCCCTCCCTAGCATATGCTTCTCCTTCAGCTTCCATAATACCACATCACCTAATGTCCTCTCCCACTGCAATGGGATGTCTTTCTCCCTGATATTTCAAATGTAAAATGCCCACAATTTCTTATTACCACATCTTCTGTTCCCTGCCTGCCTCCCATTTTCTAGATTTCCTCAACAAGGGTTAGCTCATCAACTGAACTGCTCAAACCAGAAACCACTCTTTCAGTAGTAACCAATATCTAAGCAACAACTAATAAGATCTCACTTTCTTCCTCTTTTCTCTGTTTCTACTATCAGCACTGCAACCCAGACCATCATTCTCACATGGATTCTGAAATAGACTCCTGCCTGTCTTCACCTCTTCCTTGTTACCTCCTCCCACCCCTGATTCCTGATGCATTATCCTTAACCCATGAAAAAGAATCTTCTTAAAAATGAAATCATATTAGTTCATTGGTCTCTCTCTCTCTCTCTCTTTCCTCCCCCTCTTCCTCTTTCTTCTTTTCTCTCTTTCTTTAAGATTTTATTTATATATTTAGAGAGAGAGGAAGAGAGGGAGAAAGAGAGGGAGAGAAACATCAATGTGTGGTTGCCTTTCACATGACCCACACTGGGGACCTGGCCTGCAACCCAGGCATGTGCCCTGACTGGCGACCATTTGGTTCACAGCCCAAGCTCAGTCCACTGAGCTACACCAGCCAGGGCTCTCTCTCTCTCTCTCTCTCTCTCTCTCTCTTTCTTTATCTCCTCTCTCTCTACCTCTCTCTATCCCCCCTCCCTTCCCCCTTCCTCCTTCCCCCATTACTCTGTCATTACATTTGGAAACTTCAGAATTGAACTCAACATTGACACATAGCCAGAGGATCATAAATACCAGTTAAATGAATCAGTGAAGTGGATCAGGGAATTGTATAATCTTCTGAAATCCAGACAGAGTGAGCTGAAGGTAATAATAGAGCCAGATATCAAGCACACAGGCAAAAGAAGGTAAAATAACAGCCATGAAGTAGTAAACAATATAAAAATGAGAAAAATCATCAGAATTAGAAAGTATATGGCATAGTGCTTGACCCTTAATAGGCATGCTTATTAAACAGAAATTGGTAGTGGTCATTAAATAGTGGCAGTAGTCAGTTAGTGTTCTAGGAAGGTCCTGAACTTTCAAGTGCCCCCACGAGGGGTCTAGCTATGTAACTGACATTCTATTCTTCCTTATTCCTTTGTGTATCCCTACCACAGGCTAAGGGGTCTTCTGAGTTCCCTGGAGTTTTGGGTTGTCCATTCAAGTAGTACTCTACTGTTCTTATAACTGGAAAAGTAACACAGTACTAGAATCTGTATGGTCCCTCACAAGGTTAATGTTTACAGCTCTGTCCCTGGTGGCAGCTCACAAAAGAAGATTACAAAGTATATACTGAGATGGATTCCACCAACAAGAATGTTCCAATGAATTAATTAGTTTTTTAAAATGATTTCCCCCTTTCTTTTAAAAATAAAAGAGGAAATAAATTCTGGTGAGGTCTATCTTATAGCTAATAAAGCCTTGGCAATGTTGTCCAAATGTAAAGTCAGTTTTAGAGTATTCCTTGACCTAAACTCAGGGTAACTTAATGGGACAAGTGTCAGGGTGCTCCATACATGTGACTGCAGGCTATTCCATAATGGGGGGGCTTTTTCTAGAAGGAACTAGTATCACCCATCACACATCAGGAAAGTTGACCTGCTCAAAGCACCTTTCATTGCCACCTTCTAAATGTAGGCTTTAATCACTTACTATTGTTGTTTTATAAAGGAGGAGACTGGAATTCCTAAAACTAAATCAAGGGATGCCAACCCAAACAAGGCAAATGTAATGATTTAGACTTTTCCATTCTCTATCCTCCAAATTTCTATCCTGTACCCCGTGGACTCTCAACCATGTAGCCGAACATTTTATGGAACTAGTGTGATGAACTGGAAGCAGCACAGGCATTACAGCCAGAATTCTGATCACACATCTACTGTTTGGATTTGAACAAGTCATTAATCTCGATGTGCTTGTTTAATCATCTGATAAATGGGTACAATTTTGCCAACCTCATAGTGTGTTTGTAGGTGAGCCCTTGCTGCTTGGCTCACAGTAGACATTCAATCCTGAGAGCAATTAGATATCATTTTACACAATAGACTTCTTTCTCCAACCTGATTATAAAACCTCCAATACAATGTAGTTTTTATTTTCTTTATTTATTTATCTTCTATATTGCAAGAGTTCAATAGCCAGAAGTGAATATTGGACAGCCCAGCTCAACATTATTTTTCTTTGAATAAATTATTGGGGTGTTTTAGGCTTAATTATTGGGGTAACGTTTTATCCCACAGTTGCTTCAAAAAAAGACATATTTTTTGTAAGTTTCAATATACTTCTACCAGGAATATCTTATAAATTATGTTCACACCCTCTTTAACTTTGTATCCACTTGGTCTGCCAAAGTTCCAAAAAATAATTTTGATGTTAGGGTGTTTTTTATGAATAGTTTGCTTTCTGTATTTTAGAGTTATGTTCACTGATGCATGACCACTCATGACAGTATATTCTAGTACGGATCACACTCACCATCACTATAAAAGTTCCCCTTCTGACCTGTTTAAGATATTTTGCCTTGAGTTCTGCTTTCCTGATATTAATACTAAGATTCCTCAGTATTCTTCTGGGTTGTCTTAGCCTGTGTACCCTTGCCCAGTCTTTTAATTTTAACTCTCCATGTCTCTTTAAACCTGTTCTCTGAATCACTTTGTTGAGCTCAGTGGTCAATCTGTGGGCCTAGAGATTCTGATTAAAGACTCCTCTCTTTTATAGCCACAGTATCTGTTGAGCCTTGAGGAACCATAAAGTTCCTTAGCACAGTCTTCTTAATAACATTAATGCCCTACATATTTATAGCACACTGCAGCTTGAAAAATCACTTTCTTATCTATTATCCCCTTAATCTTCACAACCACCTTTGAAATAGAGCAGATATTGTCACTCATGGTGATTCTGAACACAAGATAGTGCACACTGCTCAAGTATCATAGTGCTGGGTATAAATTAGCTCACATACTTCCAGGACAAACAAATTTATCCAATGGAAAGAATGGGGGGATCAGGCAAACATACAGATCAGGGGAACAAGTAACTCCTGAAGAGCTGTATCTTTTGTTTTTCATGTTAAATATAGAGGACATACAGAGGGTCCAGAGACATATGAAAAGATGCTAAGCATCACTAGCCATCAGAGAGATGCAAATTAAAACCACAATGAGATACCACTTCACACTGGTCAGAATGGCCATCATAAATAAATCAACAAACAACAAGTCTCAGAGAGGTTGTGGAGAAAAGAGAACCCTAGAGCACTGTTGGTGCGAATGCAGACTGGTGCAGTCACTGTGGATAACAGTATGGAATTTCCTCAGAAAACTAAAAATGGAACTGCCTTTTGACCCAGCAATTCCACTGCTGGGATTATACCCTAAGAACCCTGAAACACCAATCCAAAAGAACCTATGCACCCCAATGTTCACAGCAGCACAATTTACAATAGCCAAGTGTTGGAAGCAACCTAAGTAAATGAATTGCAAAAAAGCAACCTAAGTAAAAAGCCCATCAGTAAATGAATGGATCAAAAAACTATGCTACATTTATATAATGGAATACTATGCAGCAAAGAAAGAAGAAGCTCCTACCCTTTGTGACAGCATGGATGGAACTGGAGAGCACTAGCTAAGTGAAATAAGCCAGACAGGGAAAGAAAAATACCATATGATCTCACCTTTAAGTGGAACCTAATCAACAAAACAAACAAGCGAGTAAAATATAACCAGAGACACTGAAATTAAGAACAAACTGATAGTAACCAGATGGGAGGTGGGAGGGGATAAGGTAGGGAAAAGGTGGAAAGGTTTTCAGGAACAACTATAAAGGACACATGGACAAAACCAAGGAGGGATGCAATCTGGGAGAGAGGTGGGGACAGCTGGAGTGGGGAGAAAATGCAGACAACTGTACTTGAACAACAATTAAAATAAATTCAAAATATAGAGGTTTAGCCTTTTAGTCATTCAAAAAACATCTATTTACTACACTAGTATGGATATACTAGTATAGATATACTAGTGTAGTAAATAGACTATACTATGGATATACACTACATTAGGCAGCTGGAATACAAAGTTGAATAAGACAGTCTCTGCTCCACAGCACTGAAAACATAGTTTAGGAATTCTCAAATTTGGCTTATCATCAAAATTAACTTAGAAAAAATTTAAATTACAGATTTCCTCTCCACGCACACTGAAAAGTCATAGGGCTAGAACCCAGAAACATGTATGTTTTAAAGGTCCATAGTCCAAGATAGAGTTGAAAACACTGGACATTCCAGGAAAATAATGAATTTTTGGCACACTTAGCAATTCTTGCAATGTTTTTGCTTGTACTATCCCCCTTAAGTCTCACAGTGAAACAACAAGGCAGAAGTTTTATATTCACTTTATATTCACCTTTATAAAGGTAAAAATAGAGAAGCAAAGTGGTTTCACAAATTCATAGCCAGTGAATAAACGAAGTTGAGTCTGGACTGAAACTCATTTCTCCAAGTCCTACATTCTTTATTCCATCCACACTTGATGAAATCAAAGGAAGGAATGACAGTAGATAAATATAAAGTGTAAGAGGAAAGAGGGAGATTCTTATTCTTATCAGAAAGAGTTTGGCCAAGAGCCTAGCACAATATCTGGATTATAATATGAGCTTAATAAATGCTTTCAACTGAATTGAACTGAACTGAAGTGCCTGTGTTTACTACCAACAGGAAAAGGCCACGCCAGATTAATGCTGCAACTCCCCAAGCCCAGAATCCAAGACCTGGGATAATGATAATATCCAACTAATCAATCAGTGTTCACCGAATGCCAGGCCCTGTTAATATGTTACATTAAATACTATATGTGGGTGTCTTTTAAATTTTATACACACACACAAATGAAATTTAATCCTCAAAACAAGTTTGTGAGGTTCGAACCATTATTAATCCCATTTTCTAGATGAGAAAAATGGGGAACAGAGAAGTTACTTTACCCAACATCAGAAAACTAACAACTGTTGGAGGCAGGATTAAAAGGCAGCTAGTCCTGGCCCAGGTTCATATTTTGATCCATTTCAACCACACGGCAGCTCTCCAGTATGCAATTCAGTACAATCCTGGATTTCTAGCTTTGGGCCATTTTCATAGTTAGAATTAGACAATGACAGTTTGAGTGGCCATAATTTTATTTTTCAGTTGTACTACATCCTCCATAGTCCCAGAATCATTGCTTAGCCAGGAAAATCACATTTTGCCATATCCCCTCGACTTTGGCCTGATTTCAGCACGCATGCACATGCCTATTGATTTCAGTCTATTTCATGCATATGGCCAGGGTTCCACCTATATGTGGCATGGGGTCTCTGCTTTTCTGTCTCAGGGTTTTCTCCAAAACCATGGAAGACTCTTAGCCCTAAATTGTGTGCAGCCAGGTGCTTTAAAGTCATTAATGCTCCCAGAGGCAACTCAGACAAGGACTGGACTTAATGGATAGATGCTCTATGATCAGCACCCATATGAGAGACAATTCTGAGACATGTTTGTCAACATTACAGCCATTGATATTTTGGGCCAAATAATTCTTTGTTGTGTGGGCTGTCCTGTTTAGCAGCATCCTTGGATGCCAGTAGCACCTCTCAGTTGTGACAACCAAAAATGTCTCCACACATTACCAAATGCTGCAGAGAGAAAAAATATATATCACTCTTAGTTGAAAACCACTGAACTACATGGGTTGACAGAGAATGCCTAAAGGGACTGAGCTCCAACTTCCCACAAAAGTGACCAGTTCAATGGTCAATATTTATTGACTTTTCTCCCTTCCCTCCTTTCTATTTCCTGTGTCACCTCCTAAACAAGTTTCTCACCTGAATCCTTTCCTTGGGCTTTGCTTTCAAAGGAACCCAAACTCAGATATTAGATTATTAGTAAGCACCCTTTAATTATATAAAAAATAACCACCTCTGGAAATTTATTTTATTGACCTCCTAAGTATAAAGAAAGGACTCACAGGCAGATCCTCCTAGCTCACTGGAAACCTGTAGACACACTTTCAGAACTATGGCCTGGATGACAGCCCTGGGCCAGAGGAAACTTGTCTGAGTTCCCTCAGACTTCAGTAAGTGGATGGGTCCTGTCACATACCACAAATTGTAGAGCTCTGTCACCTATGTGCAGATGCCTTGGGTCAGGAGCAGTGACTCATCTTTGACTTTTTTGAATCAGGATCTCAGAAAGGGTGATCTGAGCATGTGTACTTTTAATAAAATGCCCTTAATACTCCTGATATATGGAACTGCACATTCATTCCAGCCTTCCCGCTCACAGGTACAGATTCTTAGTGAGGCAGATGGGAGAAGAGACCCACTCGAGGACCCATGGAGAATAGAGGCTGAAGAACCCACAGCAGCTGTGTTGCAGCTGTGAACTCCTTGTTATCACTGATGCACTCCAAGGCACTAGGGCTGGAAAGACAGAGATGGATGAGAAGAAAGAAAAGCCTTAACTGCTGCTTTGCTCTGGGAAGCTGCCTGAGAGAGAACCCAAATGTCCTCTGATTCATGCCAATGGTTTGCCCAGAAAGTTCTTGCTCAATAAATGGAGGTTATAAAGCACAGCTCTGGGCAGGGGGACAATTTCTCATCCAGAGACCTGCTCTCTTTCCCAAATTTTGGACTCTATTGCTTTCATTGGGCAGCATGAAATACTGGTAATTTTCAGCTTCGAATCTCACCATCCAGGTATACTATTTGTTCTTTCGTTCTTTAAAGCTTGACTCCATAAAAAAAAAAATCTTTCTTCTTTTTTAGGTGAACCAGGCCAGAATAACTATAAAATGGAAAAAGAATAAAGATGCATTAACAAAACTAAGCTACAGCAATACAATGGGATGCACCAAGGAAATGAGGAAATATCCATTGGGACCAAAGTTATAAGGAAAAATGATATAGCTTATTTTTATTAAGATCACAAGTATATTATTTAAGCAGTATGTCAGAATAACTTCATGAGACAGGTATCTATTTTATTATTATTATTATTATTATTCCTATTTTATAAATAAAGAAAATGAATACCATAGAGAGTAATTCGCAAGCTCAAGACCATGCAGCTCAGCATGAGCTGAGTTAAGAAAGTCAAGCTTCAGACCCTTCCTTTCTTCAGAGTTCAAACATGCCTTCCTGAATGCTAACACTGTTTTCCAAGTCCATACACAGATCCTGTTCCACTTGACCATATAACAAGTATTATTCTTTCTAGCTATAGTTCAACATTTCATTTGTATATACTAGGTGTCCTTTGTCTAAGAAAATGCCAGAACAATGTCATAATAAACATTTATATTTTTTGCAAAGTTCCAGCTGAAAGGGCTCAACAGATTAAAGTACACCTTTCTTTGAAGAGACAGGGAAACTGAAGCCCAGAAAGCCACACAGCAAGCCAGTGCCAGAGGCAGCTCAAGATTCAGATGTCCTGGTACCCAGTCTAGGTTACATGAGGAAGAGCAAAGAGAGAGAAAAAAGTAGTAGAACCAAAAGGGCTCTCACATGTTTTCCTATTCTGTGACGTTCCAAAACTTGGCATCCATAATTTCATAAATGGAAAAATACAAACACTTTCCCCAGTAAAAACGTAACTGATTTTCCTGTGAGGCTAACAGCACATACTTTGTATTTACTTGGAAAGTTCTTGGGAACAAGGAGAACTCTGGTGGGATTGTGTTTCTCGGCCTCCTCCTGAAGTTTTCAGGGAAGCAGGGCCAGGAGAACTATTTCCCACTTGGCTTCAGTGGGCTGCTCTTAAAATATGCTGTGATCTAAACACACATTGACAGTCCACAGCAACTGTATTTTTTTTTTCTCCAAAGCAAGTCATGTCACTTCCCTGCCTCCAGCATCACCAATAATCACATCCTTATCTTGCAAGGCTGTATTCTCAGCACCTTGAAACTAGACAAACACTGTTAATGGAGTCAGATGAGGCTTTCCTAGCTGATTCCTGGGCTATGGAGAATAGGGTACAACTCAAGGATAATGACGAACCAAAATCCCTCCTAATGTAATTCTAATTATTTTAGTTTATCTTCAGTTTTATCATTTTGTTATTACTAGATTAGGTCCCTGCAGTAGGGCCTGAGCAGTGGTAATTTTTTAAGTTTACCTTCCTCGCTTTAGTTCATGTCCAGGTGTCATAAATTCTTTACCTTCTACGTTTCCCATACTATTCTTGCCCTCCCCTGTCTATTTTCTACCTACCATCTATGCTACTTATTCTCTGTACCTTTTCCCTCTCTTTCCTCCTCCCACTCCCTTGCTGCTAACCCTCCATGTGATCTCCATTTCTGTGGTTCTGTTCCTGTTCTAGTTGTTTGCTTAGTTTGCTTTTGTTTTAGGTGTGGTTAATAACTGAGTTTGATGTCTTTTTACTGTTAATATTTTTTATCTTATTTTTCTTAGATAAATCCCTTTAACATTTCATATAATAAGGACTTGGTGATGATGAACTTCTTGAACTTGACCTTATCTGAGAAGTGCTTTATCTGCCCTTTCATTCTAAATGAAAGCTTTGCTGGATAGAGCAATCTTGGATATAGGCACTTGCATTTCATGACTTGGAATACTTCTTTCCAGCCCCTTCTTGCCTGTAAGGTCTCTTCTGAGAAATCAGCTACAGTCTGATGGAAATTCCTTTGTAGGTAACTGTCTCCTTATCTCTTGCTGATTCTAGGATTCTCTCCTTCATTTTAATCTTGGCTAATGTAATTATGATGTGCCTTGGTGTGTTCCTCCTTGGGTCCAACTTCTTTGGGACTCTCTGAGCTTCCTGGACTTCCTGGAAGTCTATTTCCTTGGCCAAATTGAGGAAGTTCTCCTTTATTATTTGTTCAAATAACTTTTCCACCTGTTGCTCTTCCTCTTCTCCTTCTGGTACCCCTATAATTTGGATGTTGGAATGTTTAAAGATGTCCTAGAGGTTCCTCTCCTCATTTTTTTTGAATTCTTGTTTCTTCATTATTTTCTGTTTGGTTGTTTCTTTCTTCCTTCTGATCCACTCCATTGATTTGAATCCCAGTTTTCTTCCCATCACTGTTGGTTCCCTGTACATTTTCCTTGATCTCACTTAGCATAGCCTTCATTTTTTCATCTAATTTGTGACCAAAGGCAACCAATTCTGTGAGCATCCTAATCACCAGTGCTTTGAACTGTGCACCTGACAGGTTGGCTATCTCTTCATCACTTAGATATATTGGCTCTAGGGCTTTGATCTGTTCTTCCATTTGAGCCCCCTTTTTTGGGGGGGAGGGTCTGGTTGAGCCTGTTATGTACAAGGGGCAGAGCCTTAGGTGTTCACCAGGGCAGGGCAACCCAGTCCCTGGGTTGTGATGCTGTATGTGGTGGAGGGGTCCAAGAAGGAACAATGGCACTTGCTCCACTCTCTCTTGGATTTCAGTCCCCTCTGCCACTTCCCCCAAGCAAATTGGGCCCTTCTGGTGCTGGTTCCCAGGTGGGTGGATTTGTGTACATTCTAGGATTCTGTGGGTCTCTCCACCTAACTCTCCTGTGAGGCTGGGAGTCTCTCCCAGCACCGCAACCCCCGAGAAGTGTTTTCAATCGGTGTTTTGGGGCTTTATTTCCAAGTGCTGGGGCCCTGGGTTGCATGGTCTGTCTGGCTGCACATTTTCACCTGGTTTATCTGTGCACAACTGTGTGACCACTGTCAGCCAACCGCTTTCTGAGCCTCACTGGGTCTGCTCGTTGCCACCCCGCACCTAGGGTCTGCCAACCACTGCCTGTACGCCCGGGTCCGCCAGCCACCACTTTTTCCTGCCACAACTCCTTTCCGCCGGCCACCAATTCCACCCCTCTTAACCAGTCTGGATGAACGGTTGTTGGACTTTTGTACAGTTCAATTTTCTGTCAGATCTGGTTGATTTTTTGTTGTTGTTTATAAAGTTTTGTTGTCCTTAATTTTGGTTGTGTGAGGAGGTACAGTGTGTCTACCTATGCCTCCATCTTGGCCAGAAGTCATCTCTGCTCTCTTAACCTGCCTTCCCTTCTGGGTGTAAATCCAATCCCAGAACCCCTTATCATACCAGTCCACACTGATTTTTTTCCTAGATTATAAACTTCTTAGGGCCTGTGCTAAAACTAGAGTATACCCTTAACTTAGTAGAGCTGCTAAAGAGAAAGCTGCACGAATGAATGCCAAGATTAAACTCTGGGAGAGCAGGTTGTCTCGTCCCTCATTGTTGTCCCAATACTTCACCCAGCACCTGACACACAGCAAGTCTTCAATAAATATTCACTGAATACAGGACTAACTAAATGAATACATTTCAACCTACAACTATTTCAGCACATACACAAAATTTAAATTATGGTCTCAGAAGCTAATTTATGTACAACCCGTTACTTAGATCTGTTTTAGTGTCTCTAAAACAGATGTGGTTCTCAAACTCTTGGTCTCAGAACCCCTTTTACACCTAAAAATTATTAAGGATCTTAAAGAGCTCTTGTTTATGTGGGCCACACCTATTTATGTGGGTTGTATTAAGAATTAAAACTGATGTTTAAGAATATTTATTTGTTAAAATAACAGTAATAAAACTACTATATGCTAATAGGTTAACATAAATAATATATTTTTATGAAAAATAACTGCTTTTCTAAACCAAAATAATTTAATGGGAACAGTAGCACTGTTTTACATTTTGCAAATCTCTTTAATGGCTGTCTTAGCAGAAGTCAACTGAATGCTCAGGTCTGCTTCTGCATTCAACCTGTTGCCTCTGGAGAACTCCCTGTGCACTTGTGAGAGAATTAGAATAAAAAAGTCAAGTAACACCTCACTATCATCATGAAAATAGCCTGGGCCTTGTGGACTCCCTAAAAGGATCTCAGGGGCCCCCAGAGATTTTCTGATCACATTTAAAGAACTGTGG
This sequence comes from Sturnira hondurensis, assembly GCF_014824575.4. Lineage (NCBI taxonomy): Eukaryota > Metazoa > Chordata > Mammalia > Chiroptera > Phyllostomidae > Sturnira > Sturnira hondurensis. The sequence goes on along the minus strand of NW_028083079.1, from coordinate 1,389,274 downwards.
CTCCACACATTTCATAATACAATTTCTGCACACAACTGAGAAAAATTAATCAAAGGATTATTTTCCTGCTTTGAAAGCAATATAGGGTTTATCCCACAAGGATAAACCCTTATCTACTAGGATGTCATAGCAGAGAATTTTGAAAGTGCACTTTCATTAAATGAGTAACATATCATAGATATTAAAATTCTTTAAGAGTTTAACTTCATGAAACAGAATATATATAGCAGCAGCACAAAACTCTAGTATCTGTAATGTTCCTATGTTCCTTCTATCTTCTCCCTTATCATCTTTCTGCACCTTTGACAGTGCCTTCCAAATCAGCAAGTATTCTAGCAAGGAAGCCAAAAGCAACATAGTCATGCGTGACTTAAAGCAAATTACTTAAACTCTCTTGCCTCAATTTCCCCATATCTAAAATGAAAATGGTCATTGCACATATCCCTTTGTATTATGAAGATTAAATTAGTTACTGTCGATGAATGCATAGTGCTTAGAGTAGCACGTGACACGTGGCAAACTGTCAATGACTGTTGGCGATTATATGGGTCTATCATTTGAAATCTCTTAAAAGGAGCTAGAAATGTAAATTTTTATAATTTATTCATTTCCCATAATTTAGCATGACATAAAGATATGTTTATAGCAGTAATTTTAAGAAAATACCCTTACCCTAAAAGGATCAACTATATAAAGTACCATTACAGAGTCCCCTGCTAACAAATCAAAGATGAGGCTTGAAAATCCGTACTACAAACTGTGTAAAATATCTCCTTTTCCAAAAGCCTTTGTGCATATAGTGGTAATCAGCCTTGCTCTATCTAACAAATGCTAAGTGACAATTAAATGTAAGCTGGCCCCTGGGTAAAGTGTACACCAAGAGAAATTGTTAATGTCAACATGTACCAAACGCAAGCAGATTCAACAAGCACACACTAATCATCACTCCACATAATCCCTATGAGGTAATGAGGGCACAAGCTTACATGAGACAGAGTCTTGCCCTCAGGGACTGGTGGAGAACTCCTCATGTACATAACAGTGACATAGGCAAGACGTCCTAAACACTCCAACACAGACAGTAAAATGCTTATGAAAAAGCAAAGAAAAGGTCATTTTGACTTGAGGAATCTGGAAGACGTTGCCAAGGTGGCAGCTTGTGAGGAGGGCACTGAAAAATGGGTGAGACTCACCAAAAGGAATGAAAGAAAGGAAAATGGCACTGGCAGAAGCAGGACGGGGCGTGGTACACTGATACAATAAAAGCATAAGCCAGTGAACGGTGAGAAAGGCTGTTTGGAGTTGAATGGGGCAGGTCTTACATGCTAGGCCAGGCTGTCTGAACTTTACTCAACAAGCAAAAGACAACCTCAGCAACAATGAGTATGAAGCTATGACATTCACACCTTAGTGCTTTGTCACTGATACACCTCAAGTTGGATGAAAAGGCAGGCAGTGTAAGAGAGGAAACCAATTATGAGGGCATGACAAAAATCCAAAGGGAGAAGTAGCTGGGACATTTACAATGTGAAAAGGAAAAGAGGATGGGACTTCTATTTTAAAAGAAGATTCCAAAAGACTGGGGAAAAACTAAATGTTGGAGGAAAACTATTCTGTGCTAGACCAGAGCTGTGTGTGCTACAAAAGAAAAAAATTGTTAAGACATTTTCAAGAAGGTAAATTTGGAAGGTATATTAGACTGAGGAAAAGAAAAAACTCAGGATTGATTACCTGATTCAGAGTTGTAAATTACAACCCCACTAGAAAAATAATAAACAACAAACTCTTACAAATCAATAAGAAAAATTAATATAACAATAGAAAAATAAGACATGGACATGAACAGGCAAATCATAAAGGAAGAAATAAAAACAACCAAGAAATATGGAATAAAATACCAAGCCAAATTAAAAGGAAAATGTAAACAAACTATAAATTATCACTTTTTGCCTCCAAGACTGACAAAAAATATAAATCGGTGAGGCAGACACTGTTGGTTGCCTATCCGACACTGCATCCTTCCTTGCCAACAGAACTCTGGATTTGTTCAGTCATCCAAGCTCTTCTAGGGCTTGCATTTTAATCAGTCCCAGTCCCGTTCCATCCCTGTTGGGAAGAACTTTATTAGTCTAAGCCAAAATTAGTGATTTCATTATTTTTACCACATGTTCTAATTCATGACTGTTGATATGTGACAGAAGCATATGGACAAAGGTGGAAAACCTATGAGGAGCAAGAAACTGTTTTAGGAATAGTTTCTTAGATCTTAGAAAAAGAGCTCTAGGCATTTCAACACCCACTTTATTTGCCCTTAGATGCATGAGAACAAACGCTTGCAGCTTCTTCAGTATACTGAGGAAATGAGGACACCCAACTAACATGCTGAGAATGGCTCAGAGGAAAGGCAGGAAAAACCTGGTATTTAATGTGATTTGACTGCTGGAATAACCTATTTTGAAATCAAACTATCCTGGGACATCTTGTTACATAAGGGTTTTTGAAAGTCTTATTATTGAAGCCACTTTAATTTGGGATCTTAGTTTCTTGTAGATCTTTCAATACCATTTGGGTTAATTGTGAAAACAATTTCTATATACACAGTGGCTGCTTAATACTTTCTGATGAATGAGTAAGTGAATAAATGAACCAATGAGGTCTATGAGGATGACAATGGGAAGTGCCTAGAAGGAACACAAACTTCAAGTTGGGAAGAATTTTGAATATCCTATAGAATTCAAGTATGTTCAAATTCACCCATGGAATCAGTGGGAAAATAGAAACCAGAACAGGTTCTGGACTTCCCCAGAGCAGCCTCCATCTAACTCACCATGTCCTCTCCTGATGTTGTTGCTCCCGAGTCCTACATTTCATTCCATACTAAGACAATTAAGGTCGCAGAGTCAAGATCTTCCCTCATGGGAAACAGGACTGGCTGTTCACCAAAGGTCCCAAAGACACAGTAACCCCAAGAGGTGTCGCATCTCCACCCAGGAAAGTTAAGAAAGGTCCCAAATCTGATATGCCTACGAGAATCCCTTCTTTGGTTCTTCTCTGAGTGTTAGAGCTGACTCTGGCAGAAATCCAACTAAGAGTCTGCCGGGGGTAGCCCTGCAGGTTCCCCTTTCATCACATAAGTTTGTTCAAACCAGTTCTGTAAAAAAAAAAAAAATGTGGATTCCACTGGCAAGATCAAGAATGCATTCACTTTCTCTCACAGAAGCAGTTCTGTCTTGTGATATCCTTAATGTCTCCACCAGATGAGGCATCTTTTCTCTTTTTGTTACTGCATAATTCTCTTGGTTCTACAATTAAATATGAAATATATTATGTCATTCCTTGAAATTTAAAATTCAAATGTTAGCTAACTAATCAGAAAGGAAAATAGAACCTCATTTTGTGCCATAAGTTAAAATAACTTCAGTGGGGTTAAAATTTAAATGTAAAAAAACTATAAAAGTGGTAAGAAAAATATAAATAAATATTCATAACATACTGTAAAAATAATACACTTCCTAAATAGGGTACTAAAGGTAGAAGCTACAAAAGAAAAGATGAATGGATTTGACTATAAAAATTTTTTAACTTCTGGAGTGGAAGGCTGGAGCCTGGGAGGGGAAGGTGACTAAGTCATTATTATGCTGCTTTCACATCTATAGACTAGCCTTTCAAATAACAAAATAAGGATGCAAAATTAAACTTTTATAATAAAATATTAAAGGCAAATGCTAAACTAAAAACAAAATCTATTTGCAATATCTACAACAGATATAGGCTATTGTATTCAATATATGTACAGCTAATAAATATTAATAATGCAGTATAGCCTTTTATTCAGAAATGGGCTTTGCAGACAGAGATCAAATCACCTCCAGGTCTTCCTCTTGCCAAATGTGGGATTTGGGCTGTGTTCTCCCCTTGCCTGTTTCCTTCTCTACAAAATGAGGATAATGTCCTCCTGTGGTGCAATAAGAAAAATATTTGCTCTTTGTCCCCAGCCCTGTCACAGAGCTCTTAAAAACCTTTGCAGTTTTCTGAGTTATGACAGTAACAGAAATATCTTTTGTTCAAATGAGCCGATTCTTGATTGGAGCTGGTCACATGAAACACCAACCGTTAAAAAGAAGCTTGGGATTTTCAGTTCAACCCAACCCCTCTTCAATATCCAGGAAGCAGAAAGGGGCTAGAGACTGAGTTATTCCCCAATGGCCAATGTTTAATCAATTATCCCTACGTAATGACGCCTCCATAAAAATCCCAAAGCGACAGAGTTCTGAACGCTTCAGAGTTGGTGAATTCATCAAGATGTTGGGACTGTGGCACTCCCTGGCCCCAAGGAACAGAGACTCCTCCACTTGGGACCCTCCCAGACCTCACTCTGTGTAACTCTCTGTCTATGGATCTCTTCACTTATATCCTTTATAATAAACAGGTAACAGTAGGTAAAGTGCCTTTCAGAGTTCTGTGAGTTGCCCCCAAATATAGCTGGTCAATCAGTGACCCGATTTGTGACTGGCATCTGAAGCAAAGGCAGTCTAGTGGACCAAGCCCTTATATCTCTGGAGTCTCGTGTTAACTCCAGGTATCGTCAGAATTGAGTTGAATTTTAGAATATCCTGTAGGTGCCAGAAAGTTAGAGAAGTGGTATTAAAGAACTGAAAAAGAAATGTATTTGATATCAGGATGAAAAGAATCTCTTACCTCCTCACAAAGTTACTGTAAGAATAAGATGAGAGAATTGATGCAAGACATTTAGCAAAGAGTGGACTTCAAAAAAAGCATTAGTATTATCACTGCTACTAGGAAAAAAATATGAACTTGGCCATTGGAAATGGGCAAAGGTCATTAACAATTATTCATAAAAGAAGACAAGTAAATGATCAATCAACAAACAGGATACTGAACCTCTTCACTCATTAAAAAATGCATCTTTTTCTACTCATTTAATGGCCACATATTAAAAATAATGGCAATGTCTGGTGTTGGCAAGGTGTCTCTTCAGTGGGAGGGTAAATGGTATGAACTCTGATGGCAAAGAGGCAATATGTATCTAAGTTCTAAAAATTACATGCATACTCTTTGACATCATTATTTTATTTCTAAGAATACATTCTACAGAAGAAAATAAAAACTTAAATATATGCAAATATTTAGCTGCAAAAATGTTCATTATGGCATTAGTCATAATAGCAAAAAAGAAAAAATAGAAGCCATCTGAAAGGTATACACCCAGAAGAACCATTAAATAAGTTATGACTTGCCTTTAGTATAATTTCATACAGGTATTACAATAAAAATATTTAATGGTAGGAAAGCTTTTCATGATATACTAAGTGAATAAAGGGAGATTACAAAACGAATCATAGTATTTGACATTATGTACAGTAATGTTTGTTTGATAAACTGCTCCTTTTTTATAAATTCCAAATCATTTACAATAAGCAATTACTTCTAAAGTAATTTTTAAACAATAAACTTCTTAATGCCATTTTTACTAAGTGACTATAAAAAGTGAATATGTAAAGAATATTCTCTTTAAAGTTTTCTAATAAACCAAGAAAACAATTATGCTAGTGGGTCTTCTAGCCTACTCTCAATTATTTTGTTCACCAATTCACTTATTTATTCTTTCAGTACTTTTTCTTTTTTTAAATTAAATTTATAGGAGTGACACTGGTTAATAAAATTATATAGGTCTTTTAAAAAACATTTTACTTATTTATTTTTAGAGAGAGGGGAAGGAAGGAGACAGAGTGGGAAAGAAACATTAATGTGTGGTTGCCTCTCATGTGTCCCCTACTGGGGACCTGGCCTACAACCCAGGCATGTGCCGTGACTGGGAATCGAACTGGTGACCCTTTGCTTCACAGGCCCATGCTTAATCCACTGAGCTACACCAGCCAGGGCTTATATAGGTCTTTTGATCTTTATATGTCCACAGTACTTGTTTGGATTACAGACATTAGTCTAATGTGATCTCTGTTCTCAATAAGCTTCCAATTTACTGCAAATCAGTGAACTCAAGACAATGCAGAGAAGCTCATTCAAAGAAAATCATTCACTGGGTAGAAGATTTTGCAGAGAAGAGACTTGCCTGGGCCTAAATGCAAGTTTTGGTCAGCATAGAAGCTAGCCTGCTGGAGAAGAGCATGTGGCAATGGACAGTCCAGGGTATAGCCTAGGCAAAAACAAGGAAGGATGGACATGCTGGCACATGTAAGTCAACATGGCTAGAAAGTGGGGTGGCTATAGTGGAACAGCTAGGAAAAAAGCTTGTTTGGCATTTTCTTACTACACAAAGAAAAGTAATAAAACCTTAAAAGTCCCTGCCTTTCTATTCATGTTTGTGAACGAGGTGATATTAACAGATCAACACCTACTGGATCAACCCCAATGTCCTGAGCTCCAAACACCTTCAGCGAGGAGCCCAAAGAGGCCTCAGCGGTCTGAATCTAAGTGGGCACTGGCCATGGATAGGGAGCGTCTTGGTCTGTCTGAGTTGCTATAACAAAGTAACATATATTGAGTGGCTTACAAGCAAAAATTATTTACTTTCCACAGTTTTAGAGCCTGGAAGTCCAGAATCAGGACACCAGCATAGTCTAATTCTGATGACAATCCATTTATGGCGTGCAGACTTACTGTATCCTCCTGTGGTGGAAAGAGGGAGAGAACCCTCTGGGGTCCCTATAATAAAGGCACTAATTCATGAGGGCCCCACCCTCAAGACCTGATTACCTTCCAAATGCCCCACCTCCTAAAACCATCACATTGAGGGTTAGGACTTCAACACACAAATTCTGAAGGGACACAAACGTTCACTCAGTCACAGGCAGGTTGCCTCCCCAGATCCCTTCCCTCTTATAAATATTAAAGGCATAAAGTTTTCTGTCTCATTAAACAGTCTACACACCCAGAGTCAGCCACTCAGGTGAAAACCACAAACAATATCTGACAGAGCAGTACCTTGCCAAATGAAAAAAATATTGTGTAACACTACTTCCTACCACCATCACCCTCAACATACACAACCTTCAACGTCAGAGAGGGGTGGGGAACAAGAACCGAGAGTGGTCTTCAAGGAGGCATGCTTGTCTGAAATCTTCCAGTCAGGGGTGAGGACCACCTCCCAGTGGGGGCCACTGCAGAGCCTTCCAGTCTATTTCACTCGAGTCTGGGCAGGGCTGAGGTTCTTGTTGTGGTTGTCACTGGAAGAATAATTTCCCTTTCCTTCCACTCCTAGATGTTGACTGCCAACAACATGCTAGGCACTGTGCCCAGCCTAGGCTCTCTCCAATGAACACTCTGAGGAAGTTTAGAAAAGAATTTGAGAAACTTCCTGCTGTGAACAGTGCTTACTAATCACTGCATTAACAATTCAAAAGTATGAATAATGATAGAATCTGCCCCTTCTGAACCCTTTCTGAACACAGTGCTATCTACCAAGCACTGTGCTGGGTGGCCTGCAGCCTCACCTCACTTTATCCTCACAGCGGTACAGTGCAGCAGGGTCTGTTGGTGGTGGTGTTGGTGTGGGCGTCAGGATCCTCATTTTATGATGAAAAAAATGAGCTTCAGAAATGTCATCTAACTCATTCAAGATTACGAGGCTAGTGAGTGGCAGATCTGGGATTCTTGTCACCTCCCCTCTTCCCCTCTCTCCAGACCCTCATCCCTTCCCCTCCATCTATTTTTTGGTCTGGCTGAGCTATCTGTAGTTTCCTGAAGGCACCAGACATTTCACTTCCTCTTGGCCTTGGTTAAGGATGCGGCTCTGCTGCAAGAGCTCTGCCCTCCTGCCCCCTTGTTTGGCTGTCTCCTACCCACCCCTCAAGACCAGCTCAACAGTTACTGCATCCAGGAAACCCTCCTAAACCTCCAACTCCACAGATTAAATTAATACAGAGATATTCTTGCCTTTCTTTGAATGTGCTACAACCATGCTTATTTCTAGGTTTTAGCGGTATTATCTTCTCTTCACCTAAAATGGTCTTTATTCACATGGACACACATCTGAATACACATGCACACTCACACACATGCACACAATAGGCTCCTTCCCTAATCCTACTCATCCTTCAGGTATCCTAGAGGTGGATAACTCTGAGAAACCTTCCCTGAGCCATGTGCAGGCGCCATTTCCAGAGGGTAGTGTCTCTACTTTGTAGCTTCACACATGGGGCTCCCTTCACATCCCACTTTTCACACTGGTGTGCCACTGTTTCCACTTCATCAGAGAACCCCTTCAGGGAAGTTACTGTCTCACCGTCCCCTCCTACGTCACAGCTGGACACCTATCACATGTTCAATAAATGTTTGTTGGAAGAGTGAATGCTCACCTGCCTGAGTCCTCCTTCTCTGGGCCCCTCGTCTGGAGAAACAGAGAACGATGTGTCCCTGTGTTGTTTCAGCTTCAGTTGAGTTGATATTATCATTAAAACCAGAGGCCCCATGCTTTTTATAGCAGTAAATGAAGAAACCTGAAAGGATGAAGAGAAACTCTTGCCAGGAGTACTTTTAAGAATGAAATATGGTGGAGTAAATGGTATTATTTTGCCAAAGATTAGAAGTAACTTTTGGAGGGGAGGAGCATTAGTAAAGGAGGAAAGCTCTCACTAAAATTTAAAGACCTGATTCTGTTTCCAGTCATCACAGAAAGGAGTCATTTACTTACAGGAAAATTTCCCATGAGATATTCTATCAACTGCAAAGGTTCATAGTGACATTATCTTTACCTTGACGCTAAGATGTTTCTCTGCTTTATCTGCTTTGAAAAACTATATTTACTCACTTTGTATCATGCTTGTAATAGTTCATGCAACTATACTACTTGCATCAATAGATCATGCAAGTAGTATAGGCTGAGAGAAGGTAAATATGTATGGTAGACTGGTTGCATTCATATATCATGCCTTTTGTCATGTGCTTCTTAGTTTATTTCTTAGCCTCTTGAATCTGGGCTGCACTAGTAACATGCTTTTGGCTAAGGAGATGTTAGCAAACAGGATGCAATCAAAGGCCTGGAAAAGGACTCAAGCATTTCAACTTGCTTCTTTTACTTCTGCCATTGCCATGTGACCTAGCGCGTGGTAGCCAGCTGGAGAATGAAAGTCATGTGGAGAAGAGTAGAGGCACCCTAGCCTACCCTTCTGTAGAGCAGAACAGTCTGCCTACTCCCAAACATGTGAATGAGCTCAACAAAGATTAGCAGGGCTACCTGACTCACAGCCAATCACAAATGCATGAGTAAGACTAGCCAAGATCAAGTCTAACTCAGATCATCTGAATCCCACTAACTCCTGAGCTAAAGAAATATTTGTAGTGGGTTGTCATATAGAACTTTTGTACCTAGAGACAACTGATACAACACACCCAACCAGAGCACAAATATTGGGTCATCTCAACTAGAAACAGAGTCCTTGGTTGCAAAGAGAAATGAAAGAGCATTGTTGGTGGGAATGCAGACTGGCACAATCACTGTGGAAAACTATGGAATTTCCTCAAAAAACTAAAAATGGAACTGTCTTTTGACCCAGCAATTCCACTGCTGGGATAATACCCTAAGAATCCTGAAACATTAATTCAAAACAACCTAGGTATCCCAATGTTCATAGCAGCACAATTTACAATGGCCAGGTGCTGGAAGCAACCTAAGTGCCCAGTAAATGAGTGGATCAAAAAACTGTGGTACATTTACATGATGGAATACTATGCAGCAGAAAGAAAGAGGGAGCTCCTATACTTTGCAACAGCATGGATGGAACTAGAGAGCATTATGCTAAGTGAAATAAGCCATGCAGTGAAAGACAAATACCATACAATCTCACTTGTACGTGGAATTAATCAACAATAGAAACAAGCAAGAAAAACATAACCAAAGACATTAAAATAAAGAACAAACTGACAGTCACCAGAGGTGGGGAAGATAACGGGGGAAAGAAGGGAAAGGGTCATCAAGGAACACGTATAAAGGATCCATGGACAAAGCCAAAGGGGGGTAGGGGTGAGGGTGGGAGGTGGGGGTGGGTGGAGTGGGGGAAAGTGGTGACAGGAGAATGGAGACAACTGTATTCAAACAACAATTAAAAAAGAAAATCTTTACATTTAAAATAATATACATGTAAAAATAAAAAAAATATTTTTTGCATCACCGGGAGGGAGGGAGGGAGGGAGACAGGGAGGCGAGAGGAAAATTCTAGGAGCTCCTTTGCCCAGAGAAAAGATTAATAGGAACCCATGATTTGGCCTTTTATTACCAATTCCAGCTACATCTCTGACCACTTCCAATATTTATCCTTATACTCAGTAATATTAAAATCCCTAAATTTCATCATCAGTATGGGGAAATCACTCTTATGTAGTGATTATGCTGGTTGAGCTGTGGTGCCAGACTGTACAGGTGCAACTCACCCCCACTTACTTGGTTGTATAACCCTGCACAAATCACTTGATCACCCTCTTTATGTAAAATGGTGACAATAACAGGATATATCTCATAGGGCTGGGAGATTAAAAAGAGTTTGTAGGTGTAAATTACTTAGAACAATGCCTGGTACACACAGCATGTACTCAGTTAACGTTAGCTAGTAATAGTAGTATTTTCAGACTAATTCATCTACCCAGAATGTTCTTTCCACTCTTCAATTGAATAATTTCTAATCTTCCTATTAGACTCTTGTTAGCTCTTCTAAGAAGTCTTTTTGGCCCTAGTACGACCAACCCTTGCACCCTACCTTTGAACTCATAGGACCTCTACATTTTCCTCCTCCTAGAACCTGAGACATGATTTAAAATGATCTCTGTGTAATTGCTTTTCCCTTTAAACTGTGCATTTCTTGAGGACAGAATCTATACCTTGTCATCCTCTGAGTGACCCAAATATTAGATTGAGCTAATATTGGGGCATTATGCCTCTTAAGATCTAGACAAAATTGTGTTGAATCTTCATCACTCATCTTGGGGACCTCCCCAAACTTACTGAAAATTCCCAGGGAATGACATTTTCATGAACTTTCTGAGTCCCAGCTTCTATCAACTGAATCAGTTTACTTTAAAGCCTGACCTGCTTTCTAGAATACACATTCTCTCTTCTTTAAAAGTTGATGCAGAAAAATGATTTCTGGTCAGATGGAGGTGTAGGTAAACATACTTCTTCACCTCCTTGCACAACCACAAAAAGAATCATAACTAAATCTCAAAACAACAACCAGAACTGTCAGAAAATTGAGCTGTATGGAAGTCTGATAACCAAGAATTTAAAGAAGCCACATTCATCCTGATGGGTAGGAAAGGTGTAGATGTGAAGACAGGGTGGGGAGGCAAGAAGACATGGTGTGGTGTGGAGAGGCAGTGGCAGCAGCAGAACAGGCAGAGGTGGTCCCACATCCACATGTGTGGATAAAAATCAGAAGGGACACCTTAGGAGTGAGCAATCCCAGCCCCAGACCAGACTGCACAGCCCAGGGTTCCAGTGACAGGAATATAAATCCCCATAACTTCTGGCTGTAAAAACCAGTGTGTGTTGAGGTGACAGAAGAAACAGCAGGATTTTTAGGAAATTCCACTTAAATGGCCCATACAGTCTTAAAACTTACACAAAATCACCCACTCTGGGATTCAACACCAGGACAATAGCTGGAAGGGCTCCAGTTGCATACGGGGAGTGGGTGAAGTGACTGTAAATGGAGCAAGTGCCAGGCAAATCTCCAGAAGCCAGGCAGTGGCACAGTCCCCTCTCTGAGCCCTCCCCCCAACAAAGAGCCACAAAGTGGTGAAGAGAGTTGCCCCACCCTGGTGATTACCTAAGGCTCTGCCCCAGATAATTTACAGGCACCTTTTACAGAGAGTCAAAGCAGCTCTACCTAATACACAGAAACAAACACAGGGAGGCTGCCAAATTGAGGAGACAAAAAAATATGGCCCAAATGAAAAAACAGAACAAAATCCCAGAAAGAGAAATGAAATGGAGATTTCCAACCTATCAGATGCAGAGTTCAAAACAATGGTGATTGGGATGCTCAAAGAACTCACTGAGTATGGCAACAACATAAAGGAAGAAATGAAGATCACACTAAGTGAAATAAAGAAAAATCTACAGAGAACCAACAGCGAAGGGAAGGAAGCCCGGAATCAAATCATCAACTTGAAACAGAAGGAAGAAATAAGCATTCAACCAGAACAGAAAGAAGAAACAAAAATGCAAAAAAATGAGGGTAGTATAAAAAAACTCTAAGACACCTCCAAATGTGCCAACATTGGAATCATAGGGATGCCAGAAGGAGAAGAGGAAGAACAAGAAATTAAAAACTTATTTGAAAAAATAATGAAAGAAAACTTTCCTAATTTGGTGAAACAGACATACAAGTCCAAGAAGCACAGAGTCCCAAAGAAGTTGGACCTAAAGAGGACAGCACCAAGACACAACATAATTAAAATGCTAAAAGTTAAAGATAAAGAGAGAGCCTTAAAAGCAGCAAGAAAAAAGCAGAGCTGCCTACAAAGGAGTTCCCACAAGACTGTCAGCTGATTTCTCAAAACAAACTTCGCAGGCAAGAAGTATTCAAAGTGATGAAAAGCAAGGACCTACAACCTCAATTACTCTATCCAGCAAAATTACAATCAAGAAGGGAAGGACAAATAAAGTGCTTCCCAGACAAGGTAAAGCTAAAGGAGTTCATTATCACCAAGTCTTTATTACATGAAATGTTGAAGGGACTTGTTTAAGAAAAAGATAAAAAATATGAACATTAAAAAGGCAACAAGTTCACAATTATCAACAACTGAATCTAAAACAAACATAAACAACTACGTAAACAACCAAGACAGGAATAGAATCATAGGTACGGAGGGAGATCATTTGGAGAGTTACCAGTTGGGAGGGGGAAAGGGGAGAATGGGGGGAAAGGTGCAGAAATTAAAATGCATAATTGGTAGACACAAAATAGACAGGGGGATATTAAGAACAGCATAGGAAATGGAGAAGACAAAGAATTTCATATGCACAACCCATGAACATGAACTGAAGGAGTGGGGATTGCTGGAGAAAAAGAGGGGGCATACCAGACAGAGTGGGGCAAAGAGGGAAAAACTGGGACAACTGTAATAACATAATCAATAAAATATACTTAAATAAAACTAAAAATATACTAAAACATTTTTATAAATTGATGCAGATCTGAAATTTGACTCATTTAGTTACTTGCAGTACATAAGCTCACAGGACATTGGTATGTACAGAAGATCCTGCAAGAGGTTTGTGGAGATTACAGGAGTGAGGATGGTGTTATATTACAATGGGCAAATCATGCTAAAATTCTATGGTAGACAAAAAAATCTTAAGATCTTTAAAAAAATTCTTCATATGCTCCCCTACCAATATCAGCCCTTAGGCCTCTCTTCTCTTCTCACCCCTTCATACCCAAATCCCTGTTGATTTCTTATTCAGAATCCTTTAGATTTTTTTAAATCTCTAACCAGACCCCTTGGAGAGGGTTCACTCACAACCCCAGGTGATACTTACTAAACAAAGTACCTTCCATAGCAGGAAATATGAGACTATTCTCTAATTCTTTTTTTATACTACTGTCCAACACAGCATGCAGCTCATCATGGTAGGTACCCATAAGTATAAATTTAAGTCAAATTTTTAGGAGACATCTAGACAGACTGGAATAGGAAAGGACTCAGAGAAGAAAGTGAATAAAGGCCAAACAGTAGACTGAGTGTATATTCATGAGTCTCATAAACCTTAGTTTTATTAAACTTTTCATCAGCAGAAGAGAAGAAATTTAACTAGCCCCAAGGTATAGACAATGTAGGGCAATAGTTAAAAGCAAGGTCTTTGGGGCTCAGACAACCTGATATCAAATTCTGGCTGTGTAAAAAAACATTACCATCACCAAGTTATTTCACTTCTTGGAGCCCCTGTCTCCTTAGCCACAAAATGCAAGTAACAATACATGGGTCATGGCCTTGCTGGAAAGAATAAATGTGATACATGCAAAATGTCTCACACAGTCCTAACCCATAAGTGCTGCATCAGTAGTATCTGTCATTTAATGAAGAGATGGGTCTTAATCTATAGGGATTCTGGGGAAAAAACTAGAAAAGGTGGAAAAGAGAGACCTTAGGTATCCATTACACATATTTCATTAACTTCTCTCCTCTGTATTCAGACGGCTACTAATTGTGACATCCTTGAAATAAATTAGAAAATAGTCACTAGAATAATGTTCTGTGTTCTGTGGCTCTGATAAGGCTCCTAATTGAGAAAGGGCAGAACAGAGATAGACAGATGTAAGGAGGTGGATTCCTAGATACATGGTATGAGAATTAGGGTTTCTTAGATAGTTGAGGCTTGGGAGGAAAAGAATGACCTAGAACTTCAAATATTCAATAGTTGACATGATTTCCTGTGATCTCCCCACCTAACCCTATCCTATGGTTTCTCTTCTCTCAGAAAGCCACATGAAGGTCCCAACAAGAACAGCCTAAGATTCACGAAGGACTCATCACGTAGACTTTTTTAAAAAAGTCTTACTTCCAGTTACAGTTACACATCATCGATGGTGGCAGGATTTAAAATGCACTCATCCCTGGCTGTATAGCTCAATGGATTGAGCGCGAGCTGTGAACCAAGGGGTCAACAGTTCGATTCCCAGTCGGGGCACATGCCTGGGTTACAGGCCATGTCCCTGGTACAGGGCGCATGAGAGGTAACCACACACTGATGTTCCTCTCCCTCTCATTCTCCTTCTCCTTCTCTTCACCTCTCTCTAAAAATGAATACACAAAATCTTTTAAAAAAATAAATAATAAAAGGCACTCATACAACTTTTAACTTGTGCCAATAACCAAACCATGCTTCTTGAAGAGCTCAACATATACCTTGTGTGCCCAAATAAAAGGAAACCCCATAGAGGCCCCATTTCCCTAACAACATACCAACAAAAAAAGATTTTGGGCTAAGCTGATATATAACATTTTAGGGATACATAAGAAAAATTTATATATCTCTTCACAACATTCAATATATCAACTGAGTTATACAAACACATCTAAAATAACCTAATATGCAAATTATACTAATATGAAAATCTGCTTTCTCCTTTGTTCATATATATGCACACATGTGTGCATATATATATATTTTATAACTTTATTTGAAGTCTTCATGTGCATCTTCAACATCAGTGTCTTTGCCATCCTAGAGCCATTTCTGAGATATCTAACTCAATTTTTCAGAATTTATTATCTATACTTCTGCTAAAGGGCTATGAGTTAATCCACAAATCATACCCATACCACAAACGCAATCCCAAGCAACAAACGCCCATTTTCAGAACATAAAAAGGTTTTATTTTCATTTGTCTTCTGGTGTATTTGTGATATTCGAAGCATAACCACTTGATTCTCTTGTTCTGTGAAGGCATCTGTAACACTGTCACCCATCACTCACATCTGGAAAGGCAGAGCCCAAGAAAAATCACTGCATCTGGGTCAGATTCCTTTGCATCATTCTAAATGACTAAATCAGGTGACCTCTGTAAACATCTAAAATTGCATTGCTTGAAATCATTTCAGGCTCATTGTCTTCTTCCAACATTTTATTGATAGAAAAAAATGTATGGTGAAAGCATCCCTTAATCTGAGAAACTCAAGGACCTGAATAAAGAAATTTCCTTTTTTGCAGGAGTAATCTGGGAGTGGGATGGGTAAAGACCTTGCTTTATATTTGGATATAGAGAGTAATACTTTTTATAAAGTTTGTTTTATCCTATGAATAGCACAAATGTATTATAATAGACTTTCAGTGTTTCAAGCCCTAAACTGTTCAATTTCTACATTTAAAACAACATACAGGATGAGGCAAAAGTAGGTTTACCATGTGAGTACATTAGATGCAGCACTTATTCTTGTATTATTATTTACTCCTTATTATGTTATTTTCCATACAAACAACACTGAAAGGGAGTTCAGAATACTGGTCTGGCTTAAGCATCAAGTTTGTGTCACAAAATCATGAGAAAAAATATGCAAAAAGAGAACATGACTGGGTATTTAGATATTACCTTTTAGGCAATAAGGAGCCACTGAATATTTTTTAGGTGATAACAGACATTTTTTTAAAAATCCACAAGCCTTTAATCATGGTAGTTAAGAACAAAGCCTTTTGAGTCAGAAAAAAAAAAAAGAAACACTACACTCAAATCTGTTTACCACTTAGTAACTACAAGATCTTCAACATCTCACTTCCCATAAGAACCTTTTATTTAGATCAGGGGTGTCAAACGCATTTTCACCAGGGGCCACATCAACCTGGTGGTTGCCTTCAAAGGGCTGAATATAATTTCAGGACTGTATAAATGTAACTACTCCTTAACTGTTAAGAATCTGAAATTACATTCTGCCCTTTGAAGGCAACCGTGAGACTGATGTGGCCCCCAATAAAAATGAGTTTGACACCTTTAATTTAGATGAACATAATAATACACACCTCAAAAAGTCAATAGGTGTATTTTAAAAGGCAATGAATATAAAATTCCTGGCACAGAACCTGGCATATAATAGGTACTCAATAAATGATGGCTGTCATATTACAAAGTCATGCTTGGGGAAAACTGTGTTAGAGGTGAGTATGTAGGATGGATTAGAAATAGAGAGATGAGTCCATGGCCATACCACCCCGAACATGCCTGATCTCATCTGATCTCGGAAGCTAAGCAGGGTCAGGCCTGGTTAGTACTAGGATGGGAGAAATAGGGAGATGATTATAATATACAGGAGAGTTGGGCTGGTGGCTTGGAATCCTATAAGGTTTGGTCATGAAAAGAAAAGATAGGATAGGACAGAGGAAAGACAAAAGATGACCCAGATAGTCATCCCAGCTAACCAACTAAACTAGGAGAGAACAAAAGGATAAACATTGTCTTGCTTTTAGATACAATGAGTTTAAAATGATGGTGGTACAGCCAAGGCTATGCTCACTAGAAAGTTACAAACATGAAACTCTCAGAAAATAAGTCACAGTGAAAAAAAGAGACTCTGGAAAGGCTGCCACTTGGGCAAGACTTAAAATAGTACAAAGAGAATCCTCCACCAGGTGGGACACCTGAGCCACATGGAGATGACGAGACATGCTCCCATACATACTGGCATAATTCTAGTTTAGTTTTCTTCCCTGCTGAACCTGAAGCTTAAAAAGAATAGGGACTATGAACAGGGATGTTTGTAACTGTATTCCCCCAAATCAAGCTCAGTGTCAGCACAGAGTAGACTCACCTCAAATATTGTTCCTCTAATTCATCGTGCATGAGATACTCAAACAGACTATATAGCAAGTTCAGGTTCAATGACAAGCATTTTCTAACCCTTGTCTTTAAATACCACTCAACAATTCTTTGAGGTGTTTATTATTATTTTATCATAATTGTTGTTATTATTATTACTATTTAAATAATAGAAGCTTATCAACATGAGATGTCTATGACCTTGTCCAAGATCATTAAGTAAATGAACTTGTCAGGGTCTCTCTGATTATCTCATGCAGTTCAGAAATTTTAATCACCCGTTCCAGGGTCTTTGATTCATGAAAATGAGGATAATGGATTACTTAGTAGAAAACATCTTTCAAACTATCGAGGTTTGTAAGGCAGCAGAACGGTAGAATAGTAAAACTGATCCTGATGGGAAAGAGTTGGAAGCTGCAATGGGCAGGGATTCCAAAGGAGAGGGGGTGGATGCATTCGAAGCAATGTAAAGGTCAAGAAATCCAGAGAACAGAAACACTGTCACTCCCCATGAGTGATTCCAGTTTGGGAAAAAGGCCCCATTTGCCTGGATTACTGAAGCAGGATCCTGTTTGGGGATTGCTATAAAAGAGAATGTAGCCATGTCCCTGGTGTAAGAGAAAGCAAGGCAGCCTAAGGAGCCAGACCAGTCTGCCTCAGACCACACCTGCTTCTGCAGTCCCTCCCCACCAGGCTGGGACTCTCCTGCTCACAGCTCACCAGCTCAGCCGGTGCTTTCCTCTGTTTCTCCTGTAGACTCCCAGCTTACCATTTCCTAATGCCAATGTGCCACTCCCATAATCCCTTTGGAATGAATGTCATCTTCTACGCATAGTTTTCAAGTAGAATCAATACTCACTTTTTTTTACAAATGGCAAGGGCAGAGAAGGAAGCCACAGAAAGCCCAAATCTTCAGGTAACTGAAAACTAATCACATTTGAAGGAGTCCAAAGTTGGACACACTGAACAGTCATATTTCCCAAGGGACTTTCCTCTGTAGGCTTCCAGGCTCTTCAAGAGGTTTCTATCACCATCATGAGAGGGAGAATAACTCTAGCTTGCCTAGGGAAATAACACTACACAGATCAAAACTAATGTAACACCTTCTACCTATTGAAAGATTTCTCTTGTTTCCCAGCCAAAACAAGAAATATCACCATTAGGCAACCTGAGTGGAGCTGCAGAAAGTATCCTAGAATGGCCCAGCTTTGCCCTTGAAGAAGAAAAAATATTCCCCCAAATATTAGTTTTATTTCCCCTTCCTGAAAAAAGGAATGAAATAACATTAAATTAGACACCTCCCTGCTAACATCAAATCTGTCCCATGGACTGTGGCACAGACACAGCTACATAACTGGCCAGTCTGTAGCAGAGGTGTCTGCTAAAAACAGGGATTTAAACCACAAATCCAAACAGAAAACCACAATAAGGAAATCACGTACACACCTCTCTTCTAATCCCCTTGTTCCAGAAAGGGAAAATATCTGTGGACAGTGCCCAAGGCCTCTTTCACTTCTCTGCAGCAGTAATGAATTTAACAATTGCTGGACAATCTTTTTTAAACAGGGGATAGAAAAGGAGTTTTGTTAACTTGGGACGGAGGTGGAGATTACTGGGCCTGGGTAAGGCCTGGTGACTGCAGGAGAGCACATGATTGTCACCCAGTTTTTTGAGCACAGCAACCTCAGAGCATGCTCTAGGGATGTATAAGGAGGGTGCCAGAACTTTCAGGGTCTCGCCAAGCCTAAAGCTGACTCCTTGCTGGCCCATAAGCTGCTCCAAAGCAGGGATTTTGTGTCTTGTCCACTGCTGGGTCCCAAGCTCCTCAGAGAGTATATGGCACACAACATACACTCAAAAAGTTGTTAGAATAAATGAACAAATGCCTTAAGTTTTGTTTCTATTTAGAATTAGTGATTAATTTTAATTAAAGACACCTAGCATATCATCAACCAACAGAAACAAAAGAGCTTTCGGAGGTGAGAAAAGATACAGAGAATAGTACAGGGAGTTCCCATGACTTCCATTTCCACCAGCATTTCAAAAAACGCAATGATTTGAAAGCACATAAATCTGGTCTCAAAGCCTGGTTCTACCACTTTCTCTCTGGGTAAATTTGGGCAAGTCATTCCTCTTTCATGAATTTCAGGTTTCCATTTCTAAAATGGGGTCAGTAATACATCACATGGCTTTTATGAGAAGTAAACAGAACAGGATATGTCAAATGTCTAATACAGTATCTGGCCCATAGCAGGTGTTAAATGTTATATATCATTGTTGCTGTTATCATTACCACCAATCCAGGTGGAGGACAAGAGGGAACATAGTGAGAGGCCTCCTCGTGTCTATTATCTCCATTCCTTTCTGGACACCACTCTCCCTTCTGCTCAGGATCATGATGGCAGGAAGACCTAGCTGGACATTCGGGATTCTAGAGGATCAATTACCACAAATTTTTATCTATCTTAGCCAGTGCTGGGCTGGTAAATGTTTAGTAGCTGATTCTCTAAGTGAGAAAAAGAGCCTTGATTTGTGGTGTTTGTCCTTTTCTATAGCATAAATATTCTCCCCTGTGGCCATTTTCAAGCTGCCAATATAATACACTGAACGTAGAGTCGAGAAGAGATGAGCAATAACACATCATTATGTAGCATCTTCACCATTCAGATGCAATAGATATAAATACCCTCAAGAGTACAGTAATTACGATGAGTAAAATGTAGCAAAATAATTGAGAAGTGATGTCCTGAATATTCTTTACCTTGTTTTTATTATAATTCATTTGATTATCAGCTCATATAATTTCCATTAATGGCTGTGTTTCACAACCACCTTGCAAAATTCCTGAAAATTTAACAAAAGAGCCAGTGTGAGTTGGCTCTAGCACACTGCTGGTTCTAGTCTACTTCTGCCCACAGTAGTGATTTCATCAGAATGCAGTTTGGGCATATGCAGTGAGCTCAGACATTAAAACACTCCAATGGCTTAAAATAAGGCCTCCCCAGAATTCAGGACAACTTTCAGGGAAAAAAATTCTCCTTTGACAGTCTCTAAAAATCTCTCCAAGGGAAAGTGGCCATCACTGAGGGTCCTTAAATGAGGAGATTGTTCAGGGAAAATCCCATGCAACTCAATACAAGGCAATACCAAACACTTAATCTGTAAAGCTGGATTGACAGAGTGATGGTTGGAGAAAAGAACATGGGCCAACACCTGCCTCTGCCGCTATGTGGTTATGTGGCTTTGACCAAGTGACTTCATCTCCCTTAGCCTCATTTTCATCATGTGCAGAATGGGGACAGCACCTCCCCATAAATGCAGTTGTGGGGTTGATGAGATCATATATTCCAACTGGCTCTGTGAACTGTGAAGCATCATAAAAATGTAAGGCATTGCTTCTACACAGGGAATGAAACAGGAACCTGGAGTGAGAAAGAGCTGGGTGGGGAAAGAAGAAGGTAGCCGATTTAGATAGAGGACAATGGGAAAAACCAGGAAGAAGAGGTTTGGAGTAGGAGGAGGATAAGGGAAGTGGGGGTGAGAGAGGTCAGTGAGCATCCCATTGCATTTACAGTCATTGCCTTCAGTGTTTTTCCAACTCTCTAGTCATACTCATTGCAGCAGATTCTTCCTTATTGCTCAAAAGTTCCCATGTTCATACTAGGACAAGGCTTTAATACCACCCCGACTACCAAGAGTGGACTTGGCTCTCTCAGCCTCTATGTTGGGCCCTTCCTGCCCCCATATGGACCCCTTATCATGGATGACACCATTTCAACCACTGTGTAGGCATTAGAATTATCTGACTCCCAGAGCTCTGGTTGGACCAAGAGCCTCCTTGAGCTCAAGCACATTTCTGTGTCTAACACACAGCTTAAAATACTGTTGGGCCTCAAATGAGAAAAAATAAAAATCAATTTCAATCAAGGCAATGCCTGCTTTTGTAATGCCTTCATTAATCAGGCACTTTTGTGGAAGAATTCTTAAGACGGTCTCATTTTAAAGATACTCCTTTTTCAGCCAAGGTTAGGTAGAAATGGGACAGAATGACTGATGTTCAGTGTTGAGACTTTTTAGCAATAGAACAGGTTATTCATGAAGTGAATGTCTTCTTGTTACAAGAGGAACCAACAAGAGAGGAACCCAACCTCTTGGTGAGCATGCTGTTGAGGTGTTTGTTGAGAGCACCAAAACGGTTGGCTTCTCAAGGTTCTTCCAACCCTGAGACTCTTACAATCATTCAAATGCACCTAGCCTTCAAGTGTCACAGCAGAGTTTCTTCACCCTCCAGCAAGGTAAAGAAACTCTAATTTAAATTAGAACACCTTCTCACCCCACTCCCCCAAAACACCTAACCAAAAAATTTCAGGGAGTCTACAAAATGGCATGCCTCATGAGGACATTCATTTCCCAGGGTACCTCTAATTCCAGCCATAGGTACACTCCATTTTATTCTTTGAGGCCATCATGGAAACTTGAATTCAGAAATAGCTGAGGCTCTGATGATCGCATCTCTTGATTTTACTTTCATGTGTCTCCCTACCCCATCTCTGTGGTCCCTGACTTAATGATCTCTCACCTGGACAAGTGCCACAGGCTTCCAGTGGTGGCCCTGCCACCGGCCTCTCTCACCTTCAACTCATCCTATGCATAGTGCTAGAAAGATTGTTCTGAAGTGCAAATGTGACCATGCTCCTCCTCTGCCTGTAATTTTTCCATAGCTTATCACTGTCTACAGGTACAAAAGTCCCCATGGGCCTGGTATACTGGATCTTTATCACCTGTGTCATTTGTCCTCCCTATTTTCTTTGCCACATAAGCTAGAGCTGTACCAAATCACGAATAATTGCCCAAAGACACCATGCTACCTCATCCACCATGTTTTGTACCAGTTCTTCTCTCCATTAAGAATAGTGCCAGCTGACCTGACTCACTCCAACTCCCCGCTAGTAAAGATTTCTTGTTCTCTCAATGTTCATCTCTTACACCATCTTCTCTTTAATACTTCCCAAACCACTCAAGCAAATTCAGTCCCCTCCCCCCTTTGTGTCCCCATGGAATAGTGTACACTTCTCTATCTTAGTAGTCATCACTTTCAATGGCATTATTGTTTCGTCCTTGCTTCTCCCAGAGCTATGAGGTCTGAGATTGACTTGTCTCCCCCAGAGAGCCTAAAACTATGCCTGGTTCTCCTAGAAATAAATTGTCCATGGTCACAAAACCGGAGGAGGTCAAGCATGAACTAGCTCTTCATAAATTCATTTCTTCATTTGCTTTCCCTCAATCTCTCAGCTCTAATATGTTTTGCCTTTCCTCATTTTCCCTCAGGTCCTTTCCAAATTTGCGTTTCCTTTTGTGAACACAAATTTGACCTGAACAACCCTAATTTTCAACTTTAATGTTTATTGATATGCTCTTCCAAAGCAGCACCATTAACATCCATGCTACTCTCTCTGCCTCTCCATCTAATTAATGGTCCCTAGATGCTTCACAGGGTATATCTATCAGAAAGGCATACAATACTACTGAAGTATAAACTTCTGTTAAACACCTCAGTCTTTGCCACTTACATATATTTGATCTTGTTATAACCCACCAGTCATAAACCACCTGGTAATGTCTTCAGAATCCATCCTGGTGTAAAGGCTAATTATCTGCCATGGTTCAAAAACAAACATATCTGGTGAATGTCCCATAAAGAGATATCAAAGGAAGGAAAATAATGAAGGCAAATGTTTGTCCCCAAAATACTTGCATATCCCATATTGAATTCAATACTCTTCAAATCCACTCATCTAATGCACTTCATTTTACAGACCTACCAATGATACAGAGAGGATAGGGTGCTTGCCCATGGTCACACAGTTGGTTATAAGCAAAACTAGAGATGTCTTCAGGATCTCCTAGCACCAATCCTTAAGGTTCTTTTTCATTTTTAAGAGCAGTGGATCCTTCCTTGCTTTCTTTCTTTTTCTTTTTCTCTTTATTTTTTTTCTTTCTCTCTTTTCTTTTCCTTTCTTCTTTTCTTTCTCTCTCTCTTTGTTTCTTTCAGTTCCTACCATAATTAGACACTATTCTAGGTACTGGCAACACAGTAGCAACAAAACAAAGTCCCTGCCCTCATAAAGCTTACATATTAGTTTTCTGTCTTATTTTTTATGGACCCATCTGAATTATAGGAAAGATTTATTTTTTCAAAGAATCCATGAAAAAAGGAAACAAAATGAGTTTACAATCAGAAACCCAAAAGGAAGTTTGACTTTGAGGATTGTTTTGGGCCACACAACATACATTGTTGATTTGTAAGGCAAAATGCTGGTTTCCAAGAAGAATATCTTCAGAAAGAAAACATAATTAGCTGGTCTAGCATAACTGTGTAGAGGGGAGGAGGCAGAATTGGGCTGTAGACCTCTACGTGGTAAAAATCAAGGCACACAATATAAAAATAACCAAAATCCTTTTTCCTACCATACCACATAGCTTGATTTAGGAATCTACTGAATCTTCCCAAAAGAGCCCCAGGCATGAATGGATTACTATGCTTATTCTCTTTAGTCCCTCTCCTCCTCTGGTTGGCTCAGTTCCTGCCAATCATGGAGGCACTTTTATGAGGGCCTACAGTTTTTGTCACCATATTGAACATTTACTGAGAAAAAAGGAAAAGAAAATTACTTTCTAGTCTCACCATTTTGGTCTGAAAAAAAATGTGACTTTTCACCCCACTGAACTTTTTCACAGTTGCAGGCATGGCTTTGCAGAGAAGAAACTTGAAGCAGATGAAGAGTGGATTATGCTGAGCAGAGAAACAGGGACCTGGCAAGTTCAAAGGGCATGGAGGGTCCAGGAAGCTGTAATGCACAGGGGGCTCCATAAGGAGAGTGTATGTTGCAAAACGAGGCTGGCTGGGTGCTTTGGGTGCAGACCATGAACAGTTTTAATTAGATCTCACTGCAATGGGGCTGATAGTGAGTTTGAAGTCCCTGAGGACTTCAGGGCAGAATGGAAGAGGGGTGGCTATGAGTCTGAATTAGAAATTCACCAAGCAAAAGCAAGACTTGACTACAGTACCCTTAAGGCTGAACGGAACTTAAATGGTCCTCAAGGCACCAGCCTCCTGAACAGAAAAAGAGCTATAAATTAATGTGAAAGTTTTATTTATTTTAGTCTCAAAAGGTGAAAAGCATGCCAAGGGGATTACTTGGGGCATCTGAGATTTTCTGAAGCTCACTTGTGCCTTTGAGTGGTTAGAGGGGAGAGCTCTGCTCTGCTGTTGGCCAGGCATGAACGCGACTCTTGACCCAGCTGTCTCCTCCCTGTTTGAACTCCACTGTTAGCGACATCTCTCTGTGCCTCAATTTTTTCATCTGGAACAAGAGGAAACAATACTGACTTCCGTTGTATAGTTTTTGCAAAATTAAGTAAAATTACATATGTATATTACTTAGCAGTTTGCTCACAACAAATTAGCACTTAATAAAAATGTATTGGCCAATTTTTCTGCCAAATGAGATCAAAACCAGTGATCTACACATCCAGAAAATTCAGTGAACTCAAACAATGCAATTACAGAACAATTACTAAGCACATCATATTCTGAAAACAAAATATATTTTTTTAATCTTGCAAACAGATGAAGAAACAAAAAAGACTAGTTACGTACAAAGGCAGAGATTGTAAATGATTAGAATGATAACAGCAGCATTTCTGTGTCCCTTGGCATTCCTAGTCAATGTGGCAATAAAGGACACAGGGGTCTTGTGAAGCCCACAGATACAAGTGGTCAAACTCCACACTTCCCTCTACCAAAATACAGGTTGGGCACTGCGGGTCTCATGACCCTAAAGGATCATTTCTTAGCCCCCAAGACAATATCGTGCAAGATCACAGAGGTCGTGTCCCACACTTCTGCCCTGGAGGAACAGAGGAAGGAGTTCTTTGTACCAGCCACTCACCTCTCACCAGGGTGCAGACACCAGGCAGAGATCTTTTCACTTGGGAATTACCCATGTGGCAGCTCCTACAGAATGATGGAGTTATTAACACCAAAAGCTAGTTTCTATTCCTCAGACCCTATCCTAGGCATGGCTGTATATGACCTTAGGAAGGATTCTTCCCTTGCTGAGCCTTGGAGTGCCTATCAGCTACCTGGGGATATTAATCCCTGCCTGAACAATATCATTGGAGTATTGGGCAAAATATAACCAACAAGCATTGCTAAAGGAAATATTGAAGGGTGTGTGTATTTAAAATAACTGGTGTGAGAGAAAAGTGTCAACCAGAAGAGTGTAAAATCCTAACAGTGGGTGAGAAGGGGAAAATAAGAGAATGAAATACGTGTAACTCATCTTTGCATTTCCAGTTTCCAGAACCAGGGACTGCTCTGTCAACAACTATTGAACGAAAGAGCTGGGCCAGTGAGATTTCTCAGGGCACAGAGAAAGGAAAAGGTTCAAAAATCAATAGAAATCCAATCGAGTTCAAATAATTTTAAATATTTACTTGTGTGCAAGGCACTGTGCACTGCCAAAAAGTCACAAAGATAATAAGAAAAATAAAGGAAGTAAGAAAATAAAAATTCTCATAGCCTATTAGGAGTATATACTGACTTTTAAAAATTGGAGAACATCCCTGGCAGGTGAACCCATAAGCCAAAAGGTTTTGGGTTCAATTTTCGATCAGGGCATATGCCTAGGTTACAGGGTCAGTCCCCGTTTAGGGCACATACAAGAGGCAACTAATTGATGTTCTCTCACATGATGTCTCTCTCTCTCTCTCACATACACACACACACACACACACACACCCCACCCCAGAATCAATAAATATATCCTTGGGTGAGAATTTATAAAAAATAATAAAAAATATTTTAAAATTAAAGAACAACCTGGGTATAATTACAAAATTTTTTAAATGTACATCCTTTAGCCCAACAATTCCAATCTGGAAATCTATCCTAGTAAAACAAACAAAAAAAAGTTAACACTTAATAAACTGTAACTGACCTCAGCAAGAGCAACTTGCTAATGATAAAGAGAAGACTATCAGACACTCAGTGGGTGCCCACTGCCATACATGTATTACTTATTTAATCCTCAAGCAACTCTTCTGTGGAGATATTATCATCCCAATTTAGCATTCTGAGAAACTGAAGGTCATGGAATCTATGTTATGCCCAGTTTTTTAAACCTCAGTCTGTTCATTTACAAACTGGAGCCCAGTTGCCTCGGATTCAACTCCTAGCTCTGCCACTTCCATCATGTAGTGTAACTTTGTATCTTAAACTCTCTGAGACTCAGTTTTCTCATCCTAA
Source organism: Sturnira hondurensis (assembly GCF_014824575.4). NCBI lineage: Eukaryota > Metazoa > Chordata > Mammalia > Chiroptera > Phyllostomidae > Sturnira > Sturnira hondurensis. The sequence continues at coordinate 1,362,679 of NW_028083079.1, read as the reverse complement.
ACTCTAAACCCTTCTTCTCATAGTTTTTGGTAAGAATTAATAATACAGGCAATGTGACCAGCCCACAGGGACCGTTCAAAAGTGGTAAACTCACAAAGCTATGAAAAGGTGGAGATAGAATTTGGAATTACATCTAAAGCCCAGGTTCTTTCCTCTAAATAACATAATGGGGAAAAACCCCAGTGTGCAACTCTATGTACAATATTAGACTACATGACCTCCAAAGACAGGGGATTTCCCAGAAGGATTTAGCTGCTTCAGACATCTTTCTAAACCTAACTCAGTGCCTCCAATTTCTACTATTGGTTTCATTTCATTGGGTTAAAGCTCAATTAAAAGCCAAATGTTTCTCTTGGGATGTAAAGTAACCACATTTTTTTCCTGCTAAAGTGTTTTGGCACTACTTTTACATTAGATGTCTACCACCTAGCAAAAATTAGGATGCAGGAAGTATAAAACCAAAGTGATGTAAGATTCTACAAAATAAAAAGAAATGCCAGGAGAAGTCTACAAGAACAGCTTCTATTGGTTCCTATCCAGTAGCAGCTAAGGAGGCAGCAGTAGCTGCGGAGGCAGTAGCTGATGTGCTGAGAGAGGAAACAGAAGATGGAAGATTTTCTGGAAGGACTGCCCATCTACACCAAAAGCAGTTTTAGTCAATTTCCTGCCAACTCTGTGTGTAAAGCCTCCATCTACACCCCTCAATCTGCCTACCCATGCCAGAGTGCCCATCCAAACAGATCACTGTGATAGAAACAAAACATCCTTTTGCATTACCTACATCAGCAACGGGACAACAAGAACGTTGCCAAGAAGAGAGACCAGGGGCAAGCAGACCTCAGGGGCTAGAGCTCGGCGCCCCCCACCCCCTACAAGGTCACATGGACCCACAGATCAGACATGCACAAGGACACTTAAGACTCAGTCTCCCATCGGTGCCTCCTATCTTGCCTGCTGCTCACCCACCTGCCGTATGTAAGCACCTTGTCCACCAGCCCACACCCCGCCGTGTACACCACTTCCAACCTCATAGGAGCCAATGTATTCATTTTCCATGAGTCTTTATTTATGATGTAAAATGAACCAAGCGATGGTTAAAGGGGACGTCAGACCCAGTAGGTGATGTTGGTAGATGCTTCTTAAAAAGGCAACACTGTCATCCACTACACCACCCCACCCCAGATCCTCTCCTGCCTGCCACCCAAGTCCCCGACCTGGCCCCCCTGGGAGAACCAGAGTGTGTCTGCAAGTGTCTAGACTTGAGCCCTGCTGCAACTGGGTAACAGGGGTCGGGCACTTCTCCCTGCTTCCATCTTGTCTGGCTTCAAAGTCTTGGCCTTGACTCTAGTTCCACTGGGACCTATTCCATGTCCAGACCCTGCTCTATGTGTGCACGATGGGGAGAAGTCAGCCTTTCCGGATCTTTCTCTTAAAGTCATTTTGCCATGGTCTGGTGCATGCTCTGTGACCACCCCAACGAAAGGATTTCTCCTCACAAAAAAAAAAAATGACTTCCACCAAGGATTGAAGAGACATGGGGTAAGTCTCCCAAAGTTAAGTAGCACAGACTGGGAGAAAGAACTCCTGACTCTGAATCAGGAAACCTGGCTCATAACTAAAACTGATTAAGTTCTAGTTAGAACTAGAAATGCTACAAAACACCCTACAATGCACGGAGCAGCCCCCCACAACAAAGGGGTATCTGACCCAATATGTCAGTAATGGCAAATAGCATAGTGCCTATAGCTAACAGAGCTGTATTGTATACTCAGAATTTGCCAAGAGGTCTGATCTTATGTTGTGTTCTTATCTCAAAATAATAATAATAATAATGGAGGTGGGAGGAAACTTTGGGAGGTGGTGGACATGTCTATGGCCTTGATGGTGATGATGGTTTCACAGGTGTACAATTCATCCCCAATCCCATCAAGTTTTCTACATTAACTGTGTACAGTTTTTACATGTCAATCATATCTCAATAAAGTGGTTTAACAAAAAGAAAGAAAGAAACTCAGGGCAATAAGGTGGTCTTAATCTAACTCACTGTGCGACCTGGCTAAGTCGTTTCAATTTCCCTGTCAGCAGCAAAGGGCTCAGACCAAATATTTCTAAGCACTTTGCAGTTCTGACGGTCTAAGCTGCTGCGGAGGGAGAACAGCCAAGAAATGACTGAATATGGCAGTCCTCCCTGGGGCATCTCGAGAAGCTCCAGAGTGAAAGCTGAGTTGGCCTGGAGCAAGCAAGCAAGCAGGGGCTTGAACTGCAGCAGCCATCCAAAGTCTGAATTCACTCCATCTCCCGCATCACTCCTAAGAACAAAACTGAACTTGGAAGTGGCCAAAACATTCTGGACTTGCATTATTCTGATAGTTTGGATGAAAGGGATGTAATCCAAGGAGGTCCAGCTGGTTCCCCAAATTCAAACACCCTGGTCTTAAATTCACATGACTTATAACATGTTTACTAAATGGCAGCGTTGGGAATGGGCCTGAAATCTGACTCCCATCCAGTGATCCCTTGACTCCATCGGATAAATCTCAATTCTAATTCTTCCAGGGCAGTTATTCCCAACCAGGGATGACTTTTGTCCCCACAGGGAACAACTGGCGATGCCTGGAGACATTGTTGGTTGTCACAATTGGGGTGGAGGGAGTACTACAGGCATCTGGTGGGGTGAAGCCAAAATGCTGCAAAACACCCTACAATGCACGGAGCAGCCCCCCCACAACAAAGGGGTATCTGACCCAAAATGTCAATAATGGCAAGGTTGAGAAATGCTGCTCTGAAACATACCAAAATCTCACCTGGTTTCTCAAGTTACATCATCAGAGAGACTTGTTAATAAATTCTCTCATGGCTAAGCTAAAAGTGAATCCTATGTTAAAAAGCTCCTGGTTCTTTGATCGTCTCCATCTGACATTTATACCACAAAACGATCAGAGGGTCTTTGTCAGGCACAAAGGTGGTTGCTTATTTAATGTCAAAGATAAAGTTACCTTGAGTCCCATTTCCACCTAACAGGATGATCTCGCTGTTGAATTCGCATAGATTTCAAAACGGAAAGTGAGGCCTCCAAGCCAATTTTAGGACTTGTCACGGATAGCCTTATGTCAGTTTCTGTAACTCACTGACTCGGCTACTTCCCTCCTTCCCACAGCTACTCAAACTTATGCAATAGTGCTTATTGTTCATTTGTGCTACAAACATTTATTTTAACAAGGTTAGTGCTGGGCACTGGGGTGACAGAAAAAGGCACACTTGCTACCCAGAAAAATTGTCACTTAGTGGAAGAGACAAATCTGTCAACAGATGGAACCACACTGGCATAATAATTGCTTCAGCAGAGAAGCCCCGTGGAGGTGCTTGACCAGTTTTAGGGATCAGAGAAGGCTCCCAAGAAGAAGGGGCAAGAATGGAGGTGGTGAGACTGGTTTGAGTCTATGCGCTAAAGGATATTTTGCAGCATCCAGGTGGGAGGATGAGTGATGCAAATAAATGCAAGGGAGTCTTTGCAAGTGCAATGGACAGTCCCCAGTTATTGCTTGGCTATGGGGAAGTGCGGAGTTGGGGAAAATGAAGAATGACTCCTAGAGTCCTGACTTGGGTGTCAGGGCTCACTGAAAAAGGGGACACAATGGAGGAGCAGCCTGGGGGCAACATGACTCTTTTGGTCTTGTACTGAGTATGAATTTCCCAGCAGACCACTGCCTACACTGGCCTGGAGTGCAGAAGAACGGCCTGCACACTCAAGAGAAGGTGGGACCAGAAATGAGGGGATACACCATGGTGTGAGACTTAAATCCACCCCAGGAGCACCAATACCATGCTCAGGGCTGCAGGGAAGGAATGAAATCAATGTCAACAGTGGTCTCCATTGTTGCTGAGCAGATAACCTGGCTGGAGAAGGACCTGGTTTGCCAGGTATCTCTCTGCCTCACTTTATCCTCCAACAATCTACAAGGTTGGTGTGACCCTCAACTTAACAATGGCAGAAATGGAGCTCAGTGAGGAGATAATGGTCAGCTCAACCGCATGGAGGTAATATTTCAAATCAGGTCTGCCTGTCTATAAGCCCTGTGTTCTTCCTAACTAAACCATACTGCCTCGTTCTTCAAAAGTATTCCTACACTTTTAAAAGTGGCAAAGCATTACAGGCTCTCATGTTAGGAAAACATGGGTTCAGATTCCAGCTACATCTGTTATTAGCAGCTCAACACCCTCATTGGCAAAGCAGAGGATATTAATATCCAGTTCACAAGGATATTGCAAGGACTGAATAAAACAGAAATCTCTTAGTGCTATGGCTGGCATAAAGAAGTACTTAATAAAGGTGATCAGCATTTTTATGTTTACTCTTAAGTCAGTAATTCTCAACTAGGGGGATTTTTCTTCCTCTATCTCCACAACATTTGGCCACGTCTGGAAGCATTTTTAGTTGTCACAACCGGGGGGTGGAGGTATACTACTGGCATCTAGTAGGTAGAGGCCAGGTCTGCTTCTAAATACTCTACAATACATAGGACAGCAAAGTATTATGTGACCTATAGTGCCAATAATGCCAAGGTTGAGAAATCCTGCTTTAACTTAAAATATCTAAACTAGGGTGGGATGAAATACATTAGATCAGAGATAATCTGATCTAATTTATTCCTTTCACAAAAGGGATCATGGAAACCATAAAGAGAAAAGGACTCAAGGGCAGATTGGACAGAGAGGAAAAGAACACTGGCAATTAAGAGCTGGCTGTCTGGAGCTTCTCTTTAGAAATGCTTCTGTACCCTTCCTGCCATCCCATTTTGGGACTATGACTGGGGCAATTCTTTTCCAACCTTCTTGAAGAGGGAAAAGATGGTTCAGTGGGGCCCTTGAGTGAGGGCATCCTGGCTCAGTCCTCCTGGTGGCCACATCCCAGCCCAGCAGTGTCTGGCCCAATTAAGGGTAGCAATCAGGAATATGTGTTGAGCAATATGCTCAGCACTTTATGAGCATTATGTCATTTTCCCTTTATAACACATGGTTTTGTTATCATCCCATTGTGGATAATGAGGACATGGAGGTCTACGGAGCCAACATGGTTTGCCCAGGGTTACACAACTGAGGGATACAGTGGGAATTGGAAGCCAGGCAATAAATCGCCAGGGATTGCACTGATCCATTTCTCAACAGTGTCCCCAGAGAATCCCTGGCCTGAGTCTCCCAACCCATCATTCCCTCCATGTTTATGAGAAGCAGAGACAGCCTCTTCTGAACACTGGGTTTGGGAGTCACTAAAGTCGTGCTTACCAATATCATCAGAAAGCTCACTTCACTGGATTAGCTCATTCTTTTGGTACAGTGACCATGGATCCGGGTGGGTTATCAGACCACCTGTTTTTCTGGAGACCAGAGGCAGGGTGCAAAAGACCAGAGGTCACACAATAAATTTGTGACTGGTCTCCTGACTTTCTGTCTGTTTCATATTTGGAAAGAGAAAAGCAAAAGGGAAAACACCAACTCCAAATGCTGACCTCTCAGGAGTAGTCAGAGGCTTAACCTCAGGGCAGTTTCCTTTTGAGACAAAAGACATTTGCATGAAGTGATTCCCCAAAGACCTTGGAGAAAAGGTTTTCTGGTCTCGTTCCTCTGCCAGTTAAAGCAAATGGGACTCTGGGTTGTCAAAATAGCAACTCAAAAGGGGTAAGTAGGTAAAACTACAGAATGAATACAGATCTGATATTTGCAGATCCCAAGCCCAAACAACAGTTTCAATTCTGTAAATTTTTAAGCCAGGACCCAAAGCTCCACTTTCCTTTTTAAAGAAGGAAAGGGGTACTTACTGGTTCCCAAATTCCCCTTTAATAGATTCCATCTTCCAGCAAGAATGCTCTTGATTTATTAATTTACTATGTAGCTCACCTTATCCCCAAAGGTCTTTTAAGGCAACAAACAAAAGTACACAATATTGTGGGGTACGATAAAGAAGGAAAAAATTCAAGCCATGGGCAAATGAAAGTCAAATAGGAACACATGCCAGGGAAAATCAGTAAAGAGCAATGAACAGCTGTTATAATGAGCTTCCTAGTACCCAACCCAATGAGGAAAACCCATTACCTGTCTCTCTCTATATAGATATAGATATCTATATCTATAGATCTATATCTATACCTATCTATATAGCTAGATATGTGTGGACAGTGTGTGTGTGTCTATGTGTGTGTGTGTGTAGATATAGATAGATATAGATATAGATCAATCTATATCTATATCTATCTATATCTACACACACACACACATATACATATATATACACGAATGATACATGGGAAGAGAGAAAGAGAGAGAAGTTGTTCTGGAGAAAAATAGATTTTCCCTGAAATGATGTGAAAAACAAACTTTTAGTTTTTAATATTTGAAAGGTTGTCTATTGCAGCAACTTGCATTAGTTACCTGACAAACCCCCTCCCCTCCACCACCATGCCCCATCACCCCCTCCCCTTCAAAGGCACTCAGATAGGTATTAAAGAAGAAATGGCTTTCTGATTTTTCAGGTAACATCCCATAATCTGTCTACCAGGTTGGGGTGTTACACCTTTCATTCCCTAGATCAGAGTTTCTCAACCTTGGTAATACTGGTATTTCAGACTGGACAATCCTTTGTTATGGGGGGCTGTCCTGTGCATTGAAGGATGTTTAGCAGCTTCCCTGGCTCCCACCCACTGGATGCCAGCAGCACCCCTCCCTTGTTTGTGACAGACGAAAATGCCCCCGGATATTGCCAGATGTCTACCAGTGGAGAATCACTATCCTAGACCTACGATCTAACAGAACAAATTATATATCCATCTCTCCCAGCCACTCCTACCCCACAACATACACACCATACATCCAAGATGCAGTAGATGAACAGAGACAAGATAATCGCAATCAACGCACCTGGTAGGGAAAAAATGGGAAACATACAAGAGTCACAGATTGGGAGCAGTTCTGAAATCTGGCTGGGCAGACTTAAGGCTCCTGCTCTGGTGAGTGGTTGTGGACCTCCACTCGGGGCGTCTCACACTTGTCCCTTGTTTACACGATCCCTGGTCCACCCTTTGGGAGCCATGACCTACCTTCCTTGGACATACATGCAGTGTTAGACATTTTTCATTTCTTGGACATTGCATAATTTTCTTAGAATACTTCCTGTTCACAGAAGGTTGGCATCCCAAGGGTTGTTTTAAATCTCAAATATTTTCTAGACCAAGGTCCTGGGGGTTTTTTGGCATTGCATTTCACTCAATAACATAATAGGTTTCTGAACTATTTCCAGTGAACACAGCCAAAGTTCTTTTTAAGATATCGTTTTTCAACTGTTCTTTTCCTTGCTTTTTCATTTCCTTGGTTCTCTCTCTCTCTTAAGCTAATGGCAGCTACCTTGAGTCTATATGGAAAAATCAATGTCTGATTTTTTTTCATTCGAGCTATGCCCTGAGTCATTTTTCCAACTAAGAATTTCACAGGGCCTTTGCCACTTCAATCCTTATTGAATTCCATCTTGTATGGTACTGTATCTAAAGCAGTATGCTTTTCCAACTTTAAGGCCTCGCAATTCTAGTCTCTCTTTATTCTGCTTAATTTATGCTTAAAATCCACCTAACAATTTCTCATCTCATGCTTGTAATACCTTGCCAAATGCAGCCAAGCTACCATCATTCTATTTTCTTACCTCTCCCCCTGGAATGACAAGTTCAGTAAGCACAGGGTTTGCTTTTTCAAGTCATTGTCACAGGCAGCAACTTTACCAATACATTGCCATTGAATACTCTGACTGACATCTTTTCTGATGCGTGCACTGACAAGCAGTGCCCATGGCATCATGGATGAGATGTGAGAAAAATTCACACGGACTACCGAGTCCTGTGGAGGAAAAGGGCAGGCAAGGCTACTCCCTCAAGCGGGGACAGCCTCAGAATAGCCTGGCCACCCTCTCCAGGGGAGAGTGGCATGGAACGGCCGGGCAACTCTCTCACCAGGGGAGAGAGAGAGCCCCAACCCTTGCCTAGTCAGGCTTTTATTGGGATGTTTGCACAGGAGTTCAGGTATAGCTTATTAATCATTGTCAAGCAGTAAACAGTAGATAGTATACAAAGAATCATTAGGGCTTCTTCTAAATCAGGGCCTGTCAGCTAAAAGGCTACAGAACTTTGGGAACATGAACTCTTTTTCTTCTCAGGCCCTTATCATCTAACTAAAAGCATTCTTAAATAAAGCAGGTCTCACAGGGTTTCACATATTCCTTCTCAGGCCCAATTACCCAGGGAGCCCGCCATTCCCAGCACAAGGCTTGCACCACCTTCCCCATCATAGGTTTTTAGGCTTAAGTGGATTAGAGCCAGGAAGCGCTTCTCCCAGAGGACATGGGGACTCTGGCTTCATCACAGCCGGGAGGGCGGGGGGCGGGGGGGCGGTCCCCATCACTCCCACTTTGTTGCAGCCCCCTAAGTCCTTCCATGATGGCCTCCTAAGTGATTGTGTCCAGCCTAGGTTGCCCCTTTTCTGAGGGGTCTCACCTGTCTCTGACCATCTGACCATACTTTGGGGGCAGGGAGATGAAGCAGGGGCAGCATCTGCTGCCAGAGACAAGCCTTGTCTCCTCAGTGGCTCGCATTCCAGAGGTCGCTCACAGCCTTAGACATGGGAGACGGTTTACAATTCCTGAAACCAGGCAGGGCGGTCCCCAACACTTTTCAGTCTCTAATTCAGTTTTCTATTACCTGCCCCTAGACTGCTAAGCTAACACCATGTATTCTACCTTTTGTTATGGAGCACTTTATATCAATTTGTGCATCACAGTAATTAACAGTAGCTGTCAAACCAGGTAAGCCATACAATTTCAGTAGATTAACACAATAAAGGTTTATTTCTCACTCACTTAAAGTCCAATGAAGATAAGCTGCCTTTTTCCATCTTGGAGCCACCGAAGAGCCAATTGCCACTAGATCCCAAGCAATAACAGAGGAGATTTTTTAAAGGCACTGAATGATAAAGACCCAGTAAAATCTGGTTAGAAAGATCAAATTAAATGCTTCCTCTCTTTCCCTCTTCTGTGGCCTTGCCAACCTTGGACTATACAAATTCTGTATGGGGTAGCGATAACACAGAGGAAGACCATTCATGGGTATAATCACTTGGTGCCCCATAAGCATCACCCATCTGCAGGTTTTTTGTGCAGAACTGGCTCCCAAACATCAAGAGGAACATCAACGAACTTGGGAATCTCCATAAACAACTGCCAAGCTTAGAGAGCTAGAAAGAAGCTGTTTTGGGTAGACATTATTCATAAATATTTGCTGCCCCATTCTGAGTGCAGAGTTCCCTTCCCCATCTCACCGACAGAAGACTCTGGCCCATGCAACGTGATTTAAAGTGATGTGTATCACTTTTGGTAGAAGCTTTCAGGACAAAGGTATGGAGACTCATGTTCTCTTTCCCTTCAACCACCATGATCAACAGAGGCTGATTAATCAGCCTGGGTGCTGGAATGAATATCATTGGAGCAGTTGCTCTGGCCTGCAATAAACATGAGGTGTGAGCAAGTGACAAAAATTCTCTCTTTGGACAAACTTTACTCATGACTTTATTCAGGTTCCTATGAGCTCTCATCTCAATAGACTTTGGCTTTTGAGCTTCAGTGTCTGCTTCTCAGTTTTAGCAAGAATCCTGCCAAGTCAGCTTAGCCAGAATCCTCCATACTCAATATCAGATCATGCTTAATATCAAATCAGGTTCTTCACCTTCCACCATCCCCCAGGTGATGTCAGATCACCCTGGCCTACCCTCAGAAAGCATCCTGTTAGGCCAGTTTAGCCAAAATCCCCCTTATTCCTGATGTTTCCTCTTAGTATTTTCCATCCACTGATCCCCACCCTCCTCCTTAGCTATGAACTTCTACCTGCTCATGCTATATTTGGAGTGGAGTCCAATTTCTTCAAGGCCCCATTGAAGTGATCCCTAATATCACAGAAGTCTCCCTTGAATAAAGCCAGAAATATCATTTTAATGTGGTATAAATAATTTTAACAGAATATTATTTTTCTTTAACACAAGACATAAACCTTTGTTCCTTAGAGTCCCTGAGATCTTGGAATAGTGTGTTAGTGCCGTATAATTTGGCCTGTCTTAACTGATAATACTAGTGAAGTAATGGCATTTCCTAAATGCCACTAGTCCCCAAGAAGAGATAACATGGTGGGAACACAGTCATTGTCACTAACAAGCTGAAAAGCCAAGTGGAAAAGCAGCACCCAACTTGCCCGTGTGTTACTCCCAAACTGGAAGTAACAAAGATGTGGTTCAGCCTCAAGAAGAATGTTCTGAGAGTTACCGCTGAGCACCTGGTGACTGAAGGTAATTGCAGAGGTGCAAGCAGAGGTCTGAGATGGGAGGGTGGGAAATGGCACTAAAACCTCTTCCTGGGATGACAGGCTGTCATTACAGGGAAAGTCTATATTGTAGGTGGCCTTTTACCCCAGGATTTTCACCTGTCAGTAAGGAAAGCACAGAGACTTAGGACTGTCTGGACCTTAGCTATGCCAAAGAACCCATCCTCCCAGGGGGCCCTAAGGGCCAGGATGCAGTTCTTCTCAGGAAGTCCGCATGGATTTTTCTCCATTAAACACCACTACCCTTGGGAGTTGGAGTCACTGTCCCCCTTCCTCTCTTTTCTCTCTGTCCCTATCTCTCTGCATCCTGATTCTCTCTCACATTGCCCTGGTTTCCACGTGCCCCAGATATTTAGGGTGTTACCCCTCTGTGTCCCTGTGCCTTTGTATATTTGTGCCTCCATTTCAGTCTGTTTCTCTGTTTCTGTGCATCTTTTTTCCTCTTTCTCAACCTTCCCTCTATCTCTTCCCAGCATGCATTGCCTCCATCAACACACTACCCAGATCTTTTTGATGACATAAAGTCCCCATAAAACCAACCCTAAGACTTCTTTCTCACCATAGCTGATATCAAAATGATTAACATGTTCAGCCACATCTTCAGTTTCTGATGTTTCATCACTTTCCATTCCTAGAATGGAGCTTCTCCCCTAACCAGACACTGCTCATCTCCAGCCCCAGTGGCTGAACACTTGTGCTCAACCTTTTCCTTCTAAATTCCAAAATTATCTCTGGCCATGGTTCCAGGGCAGAGCCTTGCCCTTCTTCCCTATCTGACCTTTCTGTCCTGTTCCAGAGACATTCCCAGAAAGGCCATGGCAAGGGTGTAGCCACCACAAACTTTCTTGGTTATGAAGGGTGGAGGTTTACAGACACCACAGACACCACCCCAACCCAAAGAGTTGCCCAGCCCTCTGCCACAGCCTCATTCCTGCTCCTCCCCTGCACAGTCCCTTGGATGTGCCTAGTGGCTTCCACTTCATGCCTTCGCTCTCGTCATAACCTCCACTGGCTACACCCTCCACTCACAGCAGTGCAACAGGATGACAGAGAGAACAAAGCATGTGTCTAGCTTCTCAGGGGTCTGGGTTCAACATCAGCTCCAAATCTAGTAACTCTCTTTTTGGATAATTCTGAGCAATTTGCATTATACCTCTTAAAAATTGAAGTTATGGTGCTGACCTGCCAAGATTGTATAAGAATTAAGTCAGATTGTGTACAGAAAGTTCCTGATGCAGAGCTGTAATAAAGACGATAACAGTGAAACATGTATTCCTGTTCTATCTACTCACCACCCAAACCACAGGTCTCTCTCCATCTTCTAAGCTGGCCTTTACATCAACTGTGCAGCACCACAATTTAGCAGCATTCTTGGTTGTAACTGAATACCAATGTCAAGGCCATAAAAGGGAGAAAGAGTAGCTAGTAGGCACAAGGACAGCAATACTGACTCCTCCACTAAAGTCTACTCTGTTGGGTCAGCAGGCATGGAGTTCCTGTTATTTACTTTCACTATCCCCACTTCCACTGCTATCACCCCTCCCCCCTGGCCCTCTTTCACTTTTCCATTCATGAGATTCACTATAAAACACAAACCAGACCACCCATCCTCTCTGAGCCCCCTGGGATGCCTCCTAATAGTGATAACCTGTCTCTACCTTGAGATGATGATAACAGTTGGTTCCCCCAAACATGTATTTAGCATCTACTCTATGCCCTGAGCTTGGGAGACTCAGCAATGAAAAATACATATCTCTACCTACTTGAGATGTTCATATCTTCACCAGCTAGTGGGAGGGAAAGCTACATAAACAAATCATAGCAATGCAATATGATAAGATATCAATAATTGAGGTGTGGGTTGGACACACTGAAAGATGGGCGCTCTAGCTTTGCCTGGGTCTGCCACTATGATGCAACTCTAGGGCTTAGTCTTTTGTTGCTTTATTGCAAGACTCACTTGACTCCATTCAGCACTGAGAGCCAATATTGCCCATGTTGAGAGGTGGGGCTACAACTATGGACAAAATAATAATGATCTTCAACCTCAGATCTGGGTCACAACTATATCTCCAACTGCTGGTTGAGTTTGGGCCACCAAGCAGGTATCTGAGGAGTGAGGGAATGCCCACACCCGCAGCCAGGCATCACAATTTATCAGCATTCTTGGTTGAAACTGAATAATAATGTCAAGGCCAGAAAAAGGAGAAAGAGTCCAAGGAAACAGTCTGGTGGTTTGGCCAAGACTTCTCAGGCCCCATCTAGCTTGCTCTTCATTGCAGACACTATGTCACTACATCTGCCAACCCACTCCACCTGAGCCCTCTTCTCCCAACCAGGTGGTGCCATCTATCCAGAGACAGAATTGAAAATGTTGTCTATATTCTTCCCATAACTGAATCATCAACAAATATGTACACAATCACACCAGCAGGCCCTTTTAAGAATATGATCATTAGCGTTAACAATTGAACTGAGGTTCAACAAGATGTCATTTATCTAGCAACATCGGCTGCCTGGACCAGAATCAAGAACTAAAAAGAAAATAAAAACATTCTTCTGTAAGCCAGAACACACACCCTAAAATCCTATGTAAATACTAATGCTCATCCATATGATTCATTGGAAAGGCTATTGGGACCACATGCAGCACCCACTCACTTACTTCTATTTTCCATTCTTAGATTCTGTCAAAAACACAGAATTGAAATTTTAATGCTTGAATCATGTCCCATTGTCATCATGGTTCATGCTTAGACTGCTTTTTATTTAGTCAGTCATTTAGTTATAACATTGTAAGCACCTATTGACCCATAACATAAGACCAAAGCCAGGACCTTGAGAGGTAGCTTATACAAAACCCCGCATAACTACCCCTGAGCCATCCAGCTCAGGAGATCCAGCATCCTGAGTCTTGTATACATCATTGCTTTACTCTCCTTTTTAATTAATTGTATGTATATGTATTTGTTTGTGTGTGTATGTATTTACTTATGTGTGCACACACGCATTATTTTTAACTTTAACCTTGCCATATATATATATATATATATACAATCTTTGGGAACTTACTTTTACACTTTATTTTGTCTTGCTAAGATTCACCCAAATTGAGATGCATTGCTGTTCCTTCATTTGGACAAGTGTATGGGGTGGTTCTGCCACACTTCATTCCCTGACTTTCCTAGTGACAGGCATTGGGTGTGCATGCAGGTTTTTGCTACTGTGGCATCATGACTTTGAAGGCTCTGACATGTATCCCCTTGCAAGAATCTCCTTTTGCTGTATGCCTAGGAGTGGATAAGAGAGTTCTAACTTGCTTGAGCTACATCTAAAGGACAGCTAGGTTTAAGCAAAGCAGAGAGAAAGAATAATTAGGAAGGAAGGAAAAGAAGAGTTATCCTAAAAGTCTAATTGGGGGGGCAAACTCAGCATAGGAGCAACATCGTTCTTTGTGATTTGATGGCTGCCAAGGACACAGGCACAGACATAGTGATGTTCATTGTGGAAACAGAATTATTCAGATGCAGTGAAATCTGCTTTGGTATCTCACTAAATGATGCAAATGCTATTGTCCTAAGTAAATAGCCACTCCTGGTAAAAATGGGGTGACCTGTGGTATCACCTCTGCATAGGAAGAACCTCAAATGCGCTCATATGCTCTGTCTTAGGAATGCCCCTCCTGGTACTACATGCAAGATCCACAATATAAAAACAAACAACAACAACAACAAAAACCCCACCTCTGTGCTTAATTTATAAACTAATAAGAAACAATCCAAATCCAAATGCATGTTAAGTAGGTGCTATGTAAACTCCAGTATTTCTATTTGACAGAAGATTTATGGAGTCCTTAACATCTTTATTCATGAAAATTCATAAAATGCTGCTATTCCACAAGATGAGCAGAAATCATAATTGGGTGTACAAGGTGATCACAATGATAGTTCAAATTAAAAGCATAGAAAAATAAGTTGAAAGAAATACTCTTAACTGTAAATACCAGTTTCTAGAAGGTTTAGGGCAGCAGTCAGAAACCTACAGTGCCCAGGTGAAATCCAGCCAGCCCCATTTTTGTCTGGCCTGAAAACAAAGGATGGTTTTCCTTTTTAAAGTGGTTATATAAGTACCTATATAATATATTCAATTTTGCCCCTTGGCTCACAAATTCTAAAATACTTACTATCTGACTCTTCACAGAAAAAGTTTTAAAAGTGTAAACTGTATTTTAGAAAGGTTTCCATTCAAAACGATTGCTTTTAGGTTGTCCCTTAGAGGGCCATGTGTCAATCACTAAAAAATTCTTACACTGTATTAGTATATATAGCTCATTTCCCAAGAGAACTAGAAGAGGAGGCCCTGCAACCATCCACACCATTCCAGGAAGATGGAGCCGTGCCCTGGATTAACACTCTTGCAGGAAGCCTGTGAATGTTGCACAAGGCAAAACATGCTTAGATGTCAAGAAGTAATTACTGAAAAATGACTGTTTTCCCAATTTGAGAAGCAATAGGAACACGTCTGCTTCTGCATTCCAGCTGCCCATCATAATCCCTCTACTCATGGGGAAATTGCCTTGGTTTAGTCTGGAAAGAGGTGACTCAGAAAACAAAGATGTGTGGAGATGAGTGGGGGGACAACCTGTGGGCAAAGACACAGAGAAGCAGAGAGACCCTGAAAATATTAATGCCAGATATATCCTCAGCAATCATGCTGTTCAATCCACTGGCTCCATTTTACAGATGAAGAGAATGATACCTGAAAACCAGAAATGACTTAGAACCATCCTATCTCAGTGAGATCAAGAGATGTAAAAGACATCAGCTCCGAACTTCTCTGAATTTAAACTGGATTTCCTCCCACATGTCCCCAATAAGTGGTTGTTCAGATCCTGAATTTACTCATGGCACAGAGAGCTGCCACCTCTGGAAGCAGCACGATTTACGATCAAATAACAATGCTATGATTGAACAGTCTTAAAACTGAGCTGAAATGTGCCTCTCAGTACCTTCTATTCCTTGGTCTATTTCAACTCTCTGGATACCTCACAAAATGGTAAAATAATACCACCACCACCAATGATGATAATACAAATCCACAATCCAAAGTCCAAGAAGCCATAAAAATCTGAAAGCTATTATGACTCCTTTGGCAACAAAACTGACTTGAAAGGGCATGTGTGTTTGTGCACAGGTGTGTGTGTGCTTCTTATCTATTCCACTGAGTATGAGTATGCCAGGCTTCAGAAATATTTCTGTGTTTGATTATAGGGTGCTTTTCTGGGCCTCCTGGGAGCATGATGTAATATAAGGTATATAGAGTGTATTATTAGGGTGAACCATATGAATTTATTATTTGTGGGGGGAAAATGGTCAGATAATGGTATGGTTGATTTCGTATGGTTCAACTTAATGCTTTTCTAAAACCTGGCCCCACGGATTTGGAATTAAGGGCCTCAGGACCTGTGAGAGAGAGGAGCCTCCACTTTGGAGCACTATGTGACAAGAACTGTGTCAAAAGAGATTCTCAAACTAATATTCCACTGAGGCCTCTCCCTGGGACCCCAGAGGCATCCAGCTGCCTCCCCAGCATGTCACCTCCACTTGGCCATCTAAAAGTTACCGTAAATGCTACATGTCTTGATCGGAGCTCTCAAGCTTCCTTTCCTATCCCCACTAACGGTATCCCTGTCGCTGGTTTCTTCCAATGGCTTTTTCCGATGTTCCAACCAAAAACTTTGGATCCAGACTTTTCTCTTTCTCTCTCGCCTCACAGCCAGCTTGTTAAGAAATTATCTCTGCTCTACATTAAAATTTATCCAGAATTCACCACTTTTTGTGACCCTCACTACCACCAGCCTATTCAATCCACCATGGTGCCACACCTGGATTGTTGCAGTGGAATCTCCAATTCCACCCTTTTCCTCAGGCTACTCTCAGCACAGCAGCCAGGATGGTCCTTTCGCAGTGAAATCAGAACTTACCACCCTTCTGCCTACACCTTCACGCCCCACCTCCCAGAAAAAGAAACCAAATTCCACCCATTCCGAAGCCAAATTCCTAAAGGCCCTTCACGATCAGCCTCCTGTGACACTGCTCTGACCTCACAAACCCCCACTCTCCTCCTCACTGCCAGCACCCTGCCACCCTGATGCCGCTAGAACACACCTGCGTCAAGGCCAGGAGCAGTCTCCTACCAGACACCCACAAGGCTTTCACCCACTTCAGGTCGTCACTCACATGTCTCCTCTCTGAAAAGGCGGCCTTTTCTGACCATCCTATTTTAAATTATGACTAGGATTAACTCCCACTCTCCCTTTTCTGTTTTTTCCCCTCAAGCACGAAGACCATCTAATATACTATGAGTTGAACTTATTTACTTTACTTACTGGCCATCTCCTCACTAGAATATAAGCTTCGTGGAAGCAGAGATTTGTGTCTGTTCTCTTCACTGCTTTATCCCCTAATACCCAGAACATTATCTTACATACAGCTGACACTCAAGTGCAGTAACTCATGATTTATTTGTAAGCTATTTACTTTCACCTTGAAATCCACTGAGAATCAAGAAGGAAGTGAAAAGTCCCTTGTAGCAGTCAAAACAGATGTCTGTATCACCAGACAAGTTATAAAAATGGTCAACAAATAAGTGTGTGAAAAGATGCCTAACAGTGTTAGCCATTAGGAAAATGCAAATTAAAGCCACAGACATCGCTACCCACCTACAAAAATGGCTAATTAAAAAAATTAGTAATCACACTAATGCTGGAGAGAGGATGCAGAGAGGATGTTGGCTCTTTCACACATTGCTGCTGGGAAGTACAATGATACAACAACTGTAGATAAAGATATGGTGGTAACCTGCAAAACTGAACCGGAGCCTCCATATGACTCAGAAATTCCAGCTCTTGGGATTTCTGAGTAACAACAGAGAAATGAAGACATGTTCACACAAAACCTGTATACCATATTAATAGCAGCTTTATTCATAATAACTCAAAACTGGAAACAATCCAAATGTCCTTCAATGGTTAAGCAAACTGTGGTACATCCATACCAGCAATCAAAGGAAATTAACTATTAGTCATGTAATAATTTGGATAAACCTCAATTGAACCCATGCCAAGTGAAAAAACCCAACCTCAAAAGGCTACAGACTGCATGATTCCATTTTATATATGTAAAATAATATAATTATCAATTTCAAGAGCACATAGTGGTTGTCAAGGGATGAGGGAAGAGGAGACGGAGGCTGGTAGCTGTGACTGACTACAAAACACAGCATGGGAAATCCTTGTAAGGGAGCTTTTCTGTCATCTTGACTGTGGTGATGCTCTCATGAACCTCCAGGTGATTAACTGCACAGAACTAAAGATGTATATACACAAATGGGTGCATATAGTAAAAGGAGTGGAATCTGAAAATGTCTTGGTTGTGATGTTATACTATACTTATGCAAAATGTTACCTTGTGGAAAACTTACAACTACATGTAAATCTACATCTACAATTATCTCAAAGATATGTCTGTAGGTCCATGACCTAAAACTCTTATTCTCTTCCCAAAGGACATTCCTCAGGCACAAACACAGAATCCATTGACACTTACTTTAAACAGAATTATAGCAAGCTTAGTTACCATGTTTGGCAGTAGCCAGGTATGTTAGAGGGCGAGACAGTCTGCTCCAGTTCTCAGGCTCACAGAATCCAGATAAAACCCAGTCTGGTGTTTTTAGTGTTCAGCATCTTTCACGGCCCTTTCATATCATGGACCATAATATCTAACACTTCATTTGAGCCCATATATTTACCACTTTTAATACCCTGGTTTGATCAACCACACAAATTTTCTTAAAAAGAAATACAAAGGTAAAAACACATTTGTAAATCCCTTTAGGATGATCAGGTATTAAGTGTGATTATGTATTTAAAAGTTACAACAGCAAAGATATAGGTTAGTCTCAAGGAAAAGTTTCTTACTAGATTTGTTAACTACAAATGAGTAACCAAGGGCCATAAAAGTCATTCTTTGCTAGGACTCTTTGAAAATATGTTAGATGCTTATTTCAATACATGGATTAAGAGTTCATTATGTGACAGTCACTATTAGGTACTACAGCAACAGGGAAGGTATATAACCTAGGACCTGCCCTCCTAGAGCTGATGGTTTAATGGGAGTGATGAGAAAACAGTCAATCACAGGCTAATATGAAGTGTGATCGGGGAAGAACATAGATAAGGATCTCACTCAAACTTGGAGGTAGAAAGATGTAGGAAAGTTCTTTATGTGAAGTTTAAAAATAGGGGAGCATGGTAATATGAAGGGAAAGGGCTAGAAGCTTTCACAGTGGAGGGAACAGCATGTGCAACAGAGCAGCTAGTCCCTGGTGCGCTGGGGGGAGTCACAGCTTGGGGAAGTTGTAAGAGATGAAGCTGGACATTGGGGAGGGGTCATGGTGGGCTGGGACTGACTATAACAGGCCTTTCCACATAGCCTAAAGGGGTTTAGCTGTGATATAAAGAAAAGAAGCAACTGAATGGAGGTGCTAGTCAAACTGGTTGCTATAGGACATCCTTTACTCTTTCTGTAACCCATCTTTTGCAGTGATCTCCTATTCTTCTCTGAATATCGCCCTCCCTAAGCTTCAAGGTCTAATTCCAGCACCACCTCTTTCTCCAGGAAGCCTCCCAATCCTCCAACTGGAAGAGATGACCTGGATGCAGGTGTCCCTGTACATGCACCATACAGCAGCAGGTGCAGTGTAGCGTAACGGTTAGGAGCTGTGGAGTCAGTCTGCTTGAGTCCCAATCCAGGCTTTACTGCTTACCCTCTATACTTCAGTTTCCCTAACTATCAAATGGAAATAATAACATTAACACATCACAAGGTCATCTCAAGCTTGAGTAATTTAATCAATACACTGAACTCACTTAGAACAGTGACTAGCACAAAGCAAGTGTTTAATAAATATTAGCCTTCATTACATGTTGTGTCCCCATACATACCCAGCTGTGGGCAAGGCCTTTTACTCAGTCAGCTTCAGACTGATGACAGAATAGAATTCAATGTCCTCTCCACGTAAACAGTCACCTCTATGATCTCATATTCTTTGCTTAGACAATGGGTCAACACAGGCTAGAAATACACTTTCCTTTCACATCTGTGGTAGAGGCAAGAACCTAAAACATGCCTTAGAAGAACTAGATTATCTTCCTAGATCCTCTGTCTTAATCTCTGGATGATCTAGGCCACGTCGTGACTTTATCTTCCAGAACTTCGGTATCCTCATCTGTGCAATGGGAATGGGCTCCTATGAGGCTCAAAAGAGATGGAGGGCTTGGCAGCACTTTGCCCAGTGGTGATGCAACCCTGATTTCCATTTCCCAGTCTGCAAGCCACACCACACACCTCCCATCCCTCACTTTCACTTCAGCAGAAGCTCACTCTCCAGACTGGCACAGCTGAACCGCAGAAGCAGGTATGTTTTAATTAGCCCCACCCACTGACTTGATTAATTATTTTTCTCCTCCTCCAGGGACTTTCCTGACTTCCTTCTGTACACGAAGGAAGGAGCACTTGAGCACACTGTGCATGAATCTGTTTGGAAAGCTTTCTTCTTCTTTTTTTTTTTCTTAAACCAAACTTGGTTTCTGTTGTAGGCGGTGCATTCCCTAGCAGGGCGGAGCGCAGTGTGTTGTGGAGGGGTGAGGAGGAGAGGCCAGGGGGAGGAGTAGGCAGTGATTAATTCACCCACTGTGAGAGCTGGTCTTCTATTTAATGGGGGGGGTCTCTCTAGCCGGGAGTCAGATCTGTCTCCAGCCCAGCGGGAACATGGGAGACGATCTGGGGCTGGGCTTGGGGGAGACAGCCAGTGTGGAAATGCTGCCGGAGGACAAGAGCTGCAGGCCCAGGGCCAGAGCCAGGAGCAGTAGCACCTGCTGGGCTCTCACCTGTTGCCTGGTGTCACTCCCCATCCTGGCAGGACTCACCACCTACCTGTTCGTTGGCCAGCTCAGAGCCCAAGGAGAGGCCTGTGTGTTCCAGGTAAGCAGGACTTTGGGCTGCCCTGGGGGATCAGTGGACCCTCTGTGGGCATCTGCAAGCTAATGCAACCCTGGACAGAGCTCCCCGATCCGTCACCCTCCTTTACTTCCTGGCTTCAACATACAAAGGAAATGCAGACTGTGAGGGTGGGGAGGCCCAATTTGGTGTTTGTTCTCAATATTTCTAGGGAATGAATTGTCCCTTTTTATGTTTATATGGCAACCAAACCACATACTTGTAGATAATTATAATCGTAGTACACTGATAAGTTGGGAAAGTGCCTTTCCTTTAAACAAACAAACAAAAAAAAAACCTCTTTAAATTACATAACTAACAAATGATCATTGAAAAAATTGGGGAAGAATGGATTAAGAAAAGAAGATAACTATCATTACCCACAACTCCAGAAAGGTAACCGCTTTAAAATGTTGACATTCGGGGTACATCACTTCATGTTTTTAATAAGATGGAATTATTTTAAGTGTCTTAATATGTTAGCATTGAAATTATTCTTAATAAATTTACAGCAGTGTGAGGATATAGATGGTTGTATTATATCCCTATACATCTATGTGCAATGACTTATTTAATCAACCCCCTTACACGGGTTTAGAACAGTTCTTCTTCAATGTTCCAGAAAGAACTGCCGGCCAGGTTGTCTATTATTCATGTCTTGCTGGAGGTGGGGGTAATTGGGGTCTGGAGGAGCTTAGTCAAATAAATAAATATATATATACACACACACATACATTTATTTGTGTATATATGTGTATGTGTATGTATGTGTATATATGTGTATGTGTATATATGTGTATATATTATACACATATACATGTATAAATGTGTGTATACACACATATATATGGTCTAAGGAGAACGATGAGGGGATACAGGTGTCAAAACACAATTCTGAACTAGGAACATCAAAAACCTTAAAGCCTAAAGAATGTGCCTTTCATGCCTTTCAAGTAATACCCCTTTTTAAAAAATGCTCTTGCATAATCTGTTGATGACTGATTTAATTTCGGTCCAAAGTATTACATTCCCTGGGAGTAAACAGGCTTTTCGGTTGGTTTAATTGGAAACCTGGCTTCCAAGCAGTGCTGGTCAACTTCAGAGCAGAGGCTCGGAGAGCAAGTTGAGGCCAGTGTGTAACTGTCACCACCCCATCGGGGACGGCAAACAGCCTGTGTGTGATTCAGGCAGCTGCCTCCCAGGCCACATGCCATCATTCACAAAGTGTCGAAAGACGAAAGACGCAGTCCACCGGAAACGCTGTTTACGTTAGAGGAGCACTGCAGGGCATGAGGTCCCAAGCTGTGACCCCAAGATCAGCAGGGTGCTGCTTCCTGGGAAGCAAAACTGCAGCATCCAGCTGATGCTCTGGGACTCAGACGTCTTTAGCCATAAAGAGTCAGTTGCTCTTCATGAGGAGCTGAGTGACCCCAGTAACCTATACTCTCCTGCCTTCTAAAAGGAAACACTCCCTCTGCCCAAAATGATGTCTATGTTGTCAGAAGCCAGAGAACACCTATGCTGATCTAGAAGACAATTAGGTGGAATGCCCAGTGCAGAGGGGCCCAGTGACTTGCCTAGTCTGGAAAAGAGTTTGAGATGGGAGGTGTCTCTAGACAAGAAGCCCATGGGGACCAGCCTGAGTACCTGCCCCACTGGAGGTACTCAAGGGATGAAAAGTCTAAAACAGCATTCCGTTTGAGTTAAACCAGTCTCCCTGAAGAGTGGACATGTGAGGACATTTGGAGCTGTGGTTTGGCCAGTAGATGTAACTTCTTGGTGCATCGGAAGGAAGACAAAGGGACATGGGGGTGAAGCTGGGGCACATGCGGCAATTGGGGTCCTAAAAAGAAACAGCTGGCCCATTCAAAGAAGAGAGTTTAAAGAAGAATATTTAAAGAACTGAAAATGGGTTCAAAGAAGGGTCTATTTGCTGAGATGCAGACAGATTAAAGGAAGCCTCCAGAGCTAGCAGCATCCTGAGGAACAGCAACAGAGAGAGGCAGGTCACCAAACCTTGGCATTAACAGGCAAAAAAAGGGGAGAGATTTTGAGAAACCCAAAGGATGTAACTCATGAAGGAAGGGGACTGCCTGGAGGAGCTGCTGTCTGAGTAAAGGAAAGCCAGCAGTCTGCCAAAAAAGCAGGGAGAAAGGAGGCAGGGGGAGGGGCCCTTGGGGCCACTTTGCTCCCGGAGGGCAAGCGTGCCCAGAGGTCAGCCTCGAAGGGTACAGGAAGGGCCGAGAAGGGTGGATCAGAGTGGCCAACAGACAGTAAGTGGCTCTGAGGAGACTGCTTATTGAAGAAAATGAGATTCAAGGAGGGAAAACCAGGTTACAAAGCAGAGCTTGGGTGGGTGTGGACGTAACAGTGAAATGCCCATAGCTCTTAGAAACCTAAGCTTGATTCCCGGCTCAGCCAACTCTGGCCTTGTGAAAATAGGCATGTGGCTTCATTTTTTTTTTTTTTTGAGCCTGTTTCTTTTCTACCAAAAGAAGATACTACTATCAATACTTCCACAGCACCAATAAATCATGTGCAGGGGCAGTTCATACTCCGCCAATGGGGAGAACTATGCTCACACACATATTGTGATGGAATTGTCGCTCTATGCCACACACCAGACAACTACCAAGAGAACCAGATCCTGGTCTCAGCAAGCTCCAAGTCTGATGTGTGACATAAAAAATAGGTTATGTGGTGTGTAATTCCAGATGTTCTCCTAGCCCAGCCTCAGGAGTAGAGGAGGTTCAGGGGAAGGCTTCTGGAGGAGGGAAGGAAGTCAATGTGGTCTGAGGTCCAGGCCACAGACTCTGTTGGAGATAACAAGGCCGTTTAAGGTTCTAAAGCCTAAAGCTGCAAACCAGACCATCTGACCTCCTGCTCAGTGTTCCCTCCATTGTGTCAGACTGCCCTTCACATGGCAGGGAGATAACTCCCAGGTCACTGAGGGGAAAAAAATGGCCTATTTGTCTTCAAAGAATCTATAATGCCCCAGGCCCAAAGCAATCAATTTTAACACAAGGAGGAGTAAAGGAGGGTCACCCCCCTCTTCCAATAATTCACAGCCCTGAGGAGCAGGCCCAGGAGCAGAAGACAAGCCAATGGTGATGACAATAATAACAACACGATATTAACTCCCACTTCACATTTGTAGAGAACTCCCACAAAGAAGATCCAACCAGTCTTACAGCAACCCAGAAATGCAGTGAGGAGGGTGAGCAGTCCCATTTGGCAGATGAGGAACTTTAAGCGAGAGTCTATGTGAACGCTCAAGGTCACAAAGCCTCTCTGTTAGCAAATCAAGGTCTCTTTTGATTTCCATGTTGCCTCCCCACCTGTCTATGTCCACTCACAATCAAATTTATTTTGTATTTTAACACAAAATAAGCACTTTCCATCCACCCTTTTTATAGGTGAATGAATGGATCGCCCTCATGTAAAACACAAAATCCTGTAAAGACAAAGCCTGGGCTTGATTCTCCACCCAGGAGCCAAAATGATTCTTTGAACACTTTCACTGGATTGCGCCATGGCCCTTTGTGGCCTGATCTTCTACCAATCCCCCTCCCCTGCCCCGCCCCCATCGCCAGCCCCCAGCCACCCTGCCTTCCTTCTGTTCCCCAGCACTCCAATTCTTCTGTTCCTCCTGCCAGACTGCTCTAAGGGGCTTCCTCTTTCCATCTTTGTAATGACCACAGGAGGTTGGCATTGTTAAGAATCTCTTCTAATCCCACATAAAAAAAAGCACTGAGACTTAAAAAAATGGGCTCAGAGGGGCTCAAAAGGAATAGAGTGAGCAAAGTACACAACCTCTCTGAGTTTCAGTTTTCCCATATTGCCTAACTGACTGAAGTGCTATGAGGATTCCAAGTGCTACATGGCCCCCAGTGAGTGCCTGGCAATGAGGGCACTAGGTGGGTGTTTGTCCCTTTCCTTCACCTAAGAAGAGGAAAGCTCTTCACAGATTTATAGAAACTAAGAGATGGATATGCTCTTAGTCCCAGGATCAGCCAAATTTTATCCATTTCCCGTTTTTGTAAATAAAGTTTTATTGGAACACAGCCATGCTCCTTACACACAGTCTGTGGCTGTTTTCATGCCACAACAGCAGACTTGGGTAATTATGACAGTGACAAGTTAATGTTTACTGCGTAGCCCTCTAGAGGAAGTTTGCTGACTCTTGACCTAGTCCTATCTCCTTGTTTTACAACTGAGGAAACAGAGGACCAGAGATGGAAAGAAAAAGTTCAGGGTCATAGAGCAGGTCAAGGCTAGGGGGACAGAACCAAATCTAGATTCTATTTCTACAGTCACTTGGCCTTCATTGTACAAGCAAACAGGACTGACTCCATTCTAGCTAGGCTCCCAAATCAGAGATTGGAAAAGGAACAGCAACTGTAGGACTGTTGCAGATTTTTATGAACAGCAACAAAAACAGTTACCAGGATTGTGTAAATGCGTGTGTGTGTGTGTGTATTTTAACTAGATTCTTCCTTCAGGGGTTGGTTATGTAAGGAAAGATTCGATGTGACAAACTCATTACCCAGGTAAATTGTAGAGCAGAAACCAAAATTACATGTGAAAAGTGTTCTCAGATAAATGCCTTTAGGTGACATGTCCATACATACAGCATCGATTAAATACATCATGATCCTTCCCTACAATGGAAAGCTGCAACTGCCACTGTTTTTTTTTTATTTTGTTAGTTTGTTTTTAACGAGGCATCTCCATATGTAAGGATGGGAATTTCTCTAAGATATATCATTAAAGGGAAAAAGCAAAGGATGTAATAGCAGAGAGAATATGGAGCGCTTAGTTTTCTGAAAACATAATACACATTCAAATATATGAATGTTTATAAAGGCACAGACTATCTCAGGAAAAGGATAAAAGAGGCTGATAACTCTGCTCTGTCCAGGTGGGGAAACCAGGTGGCTGGGCGATAAGGCAGAGACATTTTTAAACATATACTCTTATATAGAAGATGTGTATGTTACCTACACAAAAAAATATACACAGTAAAATATTTTAGGATGTTTAAACTCCTGGAAAATGTTAGGTAGATTTGCATCTTAGAAAAATAATGGGTCAGAAGTTCAAACCCAGTTTGAATTCTGACCTAGCCACTTCTTAGCCATGTTACCTAACTTTTCTGGGCCTCAGCTTCTTTATGTATGACACAGGGATAATTAAAAACAAAATACTACTTATAGTGTCTGGCAGAGGTGGCAGGTTATTAAATGGTAATTAGGGAATTTCCCTGTTCATGGAAATGACATCATAGAAAACAACTTCTCCACCTGTTCTGGAATTTGCCATTGCCAGGCCAAAGAGCAGGTTTGGGTGTTGGAGGGCATTTCTTGGTGCCTGGTATTTGTGAGCTACCTCCACGCCTCCTTCTCTACCCTGGTCTTGCCCTCTCAACCTACACTGTAATCCATTTTTGACCCACCTGCACTTGACCACAGCCTGGGCCTTATTTAGGTCCTTGGCTTCCTCTGTCCTTGGGAGGGGTCTATAGGCTAGGCCTCCATCTTCTCCTGACACTGTGCCCAGGCATGACAGAATACACCACACTGGCTTAGCCCCAAGCCTGCCGCAGGGTGGGCACCAGTACTCTGCCATGAACTGTCAGGGCAGCCATATGACTGCTTCCCAGAGTTGTGCCAGTATCCTCCTTCCCTCCGAGGTCCTACTTCTAGAAACATCTGTATACACTCTCCCCAAGTTCTCCTTGGTTCTCTCCAACCTCACTTCCACCCATTCTTAAAAATCCCTGCAAGGTCCTTGTTCCCTGTACCTCTATTCCTTCCCACACGCACATTTCCCTGAGGCCTCTTTATCTCCTCCCAGAAGAGGACTCCATAGTGATGCCCCCTCAGGCTTCAGAGTGACACAGACTGAGGAAGAATCATAGCTTCACCACATCACACTTGTGACCTTCTAATAACGTATTACATACCAGACTCCACTCTAAGCTTTTTCATATTTAGGGTTTTGAGAAGAACAATGAGATCACATCTATAAAGTCCTTAGTGTGGTGTCCAATACAAACATATGAGACTCATAGTTACTTTTATTACCACATGTATCTTCTCTGTCAGTCCTTGAAATCTCACAATGAGAAAAGTTCTACTGTAATCTCCACTTTAGAGATGATGAAACTGAGGCTTCATAATGTTAAGCCATGTGCCCAGACCTGCAGTTAGAGTGGGACATCGGTTCAAATCTACCATACACATTCCTTCTAAACACTATGGGAGTCTGCCTCTGGGTATATGCCAACAGATTATTTGTCCCCTGGGATGGTCAGGAGGATTTAGCAATGAATTTAAATTTAAATCTGAATCAGATTTAGCATCTGAAATGTGTCCGTCACATAGTTAAATGCTCAATAAATGCTAGCCTCCTTCCTCCCCTGAGAGCACCTGGCTGTATCTGCCATACAGAAGGCACTCATTAAGTGTTTCTGAATGGAGAGAGGGATGGAAGGATGCACAAGTACCTGACTTCCCTAAGCCTTACCCTCCCTGTCTATAAAATGGGAAGGTTAACATGCTGTCTTCATAGGACTGTACTGAGAGTTCTGCAAGGAGATGTCCAAAAAGTGAGTGCTGTCAAGTAGATGCTCAAGAGACATTATTTCCCTACCTATTCCACCCTGAGTGAGCCCTTTTATCTCACTCCAGCTGTTTCCTCTGAGGGCAATAATAATTATCCCCCTTTGGAGTTGTCTAGCAGAAACAAACACAGCTGAGATAAAAGTGCTTTGTAAACTACAAAACTTGGAGTGTTCAGTTGCCCCTACTGTAGCCTCAGGAAGTCCTGACATACTGGAAGAGAAGCTCAACTCACTCCAAAGGTCAGGCTGTGGGCAAAGGGCAAAGGTTGTATAGGTGAGCTGCGCAAGTGCAAAGGAAGAGAGGGCAAGTAAGCTGTGGGTGTGAATCCCAAACATCTGCTGCAACTTCTAGTTTGGGATTGCAGGATCCCTTTGTTCACCTGAGTCTACACATGCATCAGTCAGTGCCCAGCAGTTTCATCTGACAGAGCACACAATGCGTAGCTGCAGCAGGGCAATGGCTACAAGAGGTCATCCCCACAGCTGACAGCAGCAACTAGCTTAGGTTTTGAAATGTGTGGAGTTTATATTCCATTCCCTCAATCACTTTACATTCTGAAAGGACAGAAGTTCAAAAGCAAACTGAGTACTGAGGAAGCCTCTCCTGTTGGGACAAGGAGTAAGTTTTCCAGAGCTCCTAAAGGATCCAAATCTACCACAGAGAGACACAGAGTAGCTTCTGTTTATCACTAAAATGATGAAACCAATGAGATGCTCTACAGAACCAACAACATATGCCACAAGCATTTATTGAGCCCAGAAGAAAGAAGGAAAATGCACTGGATATCTACAAATGAACTGGATGGTCTTTCTTAGCCATCACAATAGTCCTGGGAGAAGGAATCATTGTCTGATTTGATTGATGAGGAAACAGTCTCACTGAGGTCAGGTAACACACAAAAGTCAGACCACCTGAAAATAATACAGCTGGGATTTCCATATTCACTCTTCTGGAAACACCATAGTCTTTGCTTTGCACCACTCTGAACGTTGTCTGTAAATTAAAGCCCTGTCTAGCACAACCTACCAGATGATGAAATGGAATGGCTTTGGAATAAAACATTTCTAGGTGGATTTATCCTTGCGTAAGTACAAACTGAGATAAGCAAGAGAAGACAAGGAGGCAAATGTCTGTCTTTCTCCTAGAGGTGCTAG
Source organism: Sturnira hondurensis (assembly GCF_014824575.4). Taxonomy (NCBI): domain Eukaryota; kingdom Metazoa; phylum Chordata; class Mammalia; order Chiroptera; family Phyllostomidae; genus Sturnira; species Sturnira hondurensis. The sequence continues at coordinate 1,334,438 of NW_028083079.1, read as the reverse complement.
AAGGATATTATAGATCATAAAACACTTCAGCGTTTTCAACTGTGGGCAAGCAATAGATATCTCTTCCTATTAATGAATATACTAGAGAGAGACTACAGAATATGAGAGAAAGACTAAATGGGTCATTAGTTAAAATACACTGAAGGGATTTTTTGGAGGAATATACCAAGAAGATAATCTCAAAGACCATCTTGCTTCAAGTTCTATCTCCCATTGTATATGTTCATGAGGCTTCTGTTATGTGCCAGGGTCTGTACTTGGTCTAAATGTTCAGATCCCAGACCCTCCATTTACTCTTTGACCTTTGGCTTACAAAGACTATAAAAAGGTAGTATGCTCCCTTGAGAGTAACTAGAGTATAAGATGAGGAAGACACATACACACCCAACACAGGACCTGGCATCCAGCAAGCACTCAGCCAGACAGTAGTCTCCTCCTTTCCTCCATCCTCCTTCTTTCCTATATGAAGGATTAGAGTAATCCCCCAAAATGCCTACAGTAATAGGTAATGGTTAGTTTCAGTCAGCAATTACCAATCAACATACCCCCCAACTGAGGATAAACAAAGAAATAAAAGGAAATGAGAGTGAAGATTCCACGACCTATAGGAACTAAGGGGTAAAAAGCCCCACTTGCTCTGCTCAAGCAAATATATGCTGGTGGTAGCAGGCTTCCTGTTCATCCCATGAACATGCATGCCTATGGGCATACACTATGGCCTTTTCTGGCTCTGACTTCTGATCAAAGCTCCCAAATTTTAAGAAACATTTCCAGAGCCATGACTGCTCCAAGCAGAGCCTGATGAAAATCTGTAGAGGCCCCAGGCTTAAAAGATTTTTGGCTACGTACCTCTACATAATTAAATTCTTTTTGTCTAAACAAAAACTCAAAACTTTACATGCATTCTAAAACAAAAAACGTCTTTTTCCTAGTTTTTTGGATTGCAAAACTCTAACTAAAGCCACTGAAACTTAACCTTACTCCATCCTCTATTCTTTTCTGCTTGTCTTTCTGATGCCCAAGCATCAGCGTATTGTGCTGATTGAATAATCCTGCAGAGGTGGCAGGCACTGACTGAGGCACCAGGAATATAGTGGTGAACAAGACAGATAGACCACGTTCTTGCCTGCATGCAGCTTGAATTCTACCAGAGAGAGAAAAGCAATAAATAACATATAAGTAATATCACTTCAGGAAGTGATAAAGGTTTAGGAAGGAAAACAATATAGGATCCTGGTTCTCAGCCAGTGGTTTAAGAAGGCATTTAGGGGAAAATAAATCATATTCTTCTGGCATGCTCTTGAATATTGTATCTATTCGGATTTGGAAGTCAATGTCACACTACCTTCAGAAGCCACCATCTCCTGGGTACCTCAGAGTAACCCCAAAACAATGAAGATGAGTCAGGGTTAGACAACAACAGACATTCTATTGGCCTAGTGTTGCCAGCAACCTACTGGAGAGCAGACATTGAACCAACTCAAATGTATAAACCTTTCTCCAAATGAACTATTGTACTATTTCCTCCTCTCTAATCTCTTCATTCACTCTTGCTTCCTGTTGCAATAATCTTCCTCTCATGATAAAGTCATTACTAAGAAAAACAGCAATAGAAGGCTTTAGATATTGTTCCTGGAAAAAGAGTCCCAGCTGATGTTCTTCTTGGGGACTCTGGGAATATTGTGTTCTTCAATACCTGCCAACTGGCACTATCACAGCCTCCAGATATTTAATGACATTCAAAGTCCAAGTTCGAGAAATCCAGCAGAGCAAAGAGGGAAATGTGCTCACATCCCAAATTCATGCTAATGACAAGGGGATTATGAGCCAAAAGGAATCCTCCAAACTCTTAGCTGAGTGTCTGCTTAGCCAAAAATAAGCAGGATATTCAAGATTTCTTAGCAGAATTAATGAGTCAGAGAAGACTAATCAGTGTGAGTACCATCCCCTACACAAGGGGATGCAACCAAGCTGTCCCCAGTTCTCTCTGAGAACTCCACCTTCAGTTGTCTGCCTTGCCAAAGGACTGATTCTTTATCAGCTCTGTCAACAGCAAGTAAGGAAACAGGCTACAAAATAAGCTCATTTTTAAGGTGCTTCTCCACCTCCTGAGCCCATCAAAGTTCCTGATGCTGGACAAGTAGTCATATCATTTGGTTTTGGTTTTCAAAGACCATTGTATTCATGACCCTATGCTAAATGTATAGTAGTGTGTTCACCTGGCAGCAAAAGCCCTGCAGTTTCCCAACTGCTCCCATGCCCTGTTGGGCCTCCTTACTCTTGCACAAGAGTAAGGCCTTGTTGGAAATTGGCCTTGTTGGAAATTGTTATTGCCTTTTATCACCTGGCTAATACCTGTGGGACCTGGATGATTCAGGTCAAGGGTAATTTCCCCTGATCCCCCTGCCTCAGGGACTGGGATGATAAATTGGGATTTTGAATGTCAAGATAATTGTCTTGATAAAGTGAGGCTTTAGCAAAAGTCCTGTGAAAGCAGGCTAGGAGATGGATTAGAGAAAAGAAGAAACCAGGTGCAGGAGAGACCTATCTATGGTAGGAGCTTCTTGAAAGAATCCAGGCAAGCACCATGCTGAGGCCTGGAATAGATTCAAGAAAGAGAAAAACTGCAAAATAGAAATGACAGTTTGGGTTTGTGGTGGAAAAAATAAACAAATTTTAGGCCTGCTAACTTAGGGGAAGAAGTGGAGGTATCATTAACAGCAGAGAAGAGGGAGCTGGAGAGACCATGAGTAGAGCTTGTCAATCAAAGACAAGATATTTGTCCTCAGGAGGGCTTCCAGTAGAGGTTAGGTCATGTGGCTTAGGAGTAAAAAGAGCCCGACCATCTGTGTTCTAACAGAACCACTACTATCACAGAACTGTTCACAGACCTAGGCTCAGAAAAGGTGCAGCTATATCACCCATGTGTATGTAGAACATCCATGCACAGGACACCACACTACAGACACATGTAGATACACAGATGCAAAAACGCTCTTTTCCACCAATGGAGATGCCTTCTCCTATACTCACAGACACACAATTCTTAATTCACAGGTATACACTCACACACACACATAGGTTTTAAAATGTAAAACTGACCAAGTGTCCACAGTGACATGAGGATTACCATTGGTGGGGACTGAGCAATTATGAGAATCAAATCAGAAGACTCTGGGTTGAGTCAAAATCATATCAGAGAAGCTTCTTTGGAAGCATTATAAAATATAAGATGGTGATTTTATTCCTAAGCTAAGAGCTTTGTTTTGCTCCTAAGCTTTCTGTTCTGGCATGTAAGTGGTGATTCCCTCAGTTTCCATGCCTTCTTTGAACTCATAAATTTTTTGTTGAATTTGCTGGGGTGGCATTTGAGTGTACAATTCTATAATACACCATCTGTATGTTGTGTGTTCACCACCCAAAGTCAAGTCTCCTTCCATCATCAATTATCTCCCCTATACCCTCTTCTACCTCCCATCACCCCTCTTTCTCTGTGGTAATCACCATACTGTTGTTTGTGTCTATGAGGGGTATTTTGTTGTTGTTTTTGGTTCTTTTTTTTGCTTAATCTCCTCACCTTCTTCACCCAGCCTTCCAACTGCCCTCCCCTCTCACAGCTCACTCTAGTCTCTGTATCTATGAGTCTGTTTCTACTTTGTTACTTTATTTTATTCACCTGATTTGATCCTCATTTCAAACATTGGAGTTATCTAGACCACAGGTGGCAAACACAAGGCCCACAGGCTGAGTCCAGCCCTCCACCTTGTTTTATCTGGCCGGCACCTTGTTTCCACCCGGTGGCAGCGCCGAGCTCTCGCTTAACTGCTAAGGAGTACTTACATTTACACAGTCCTAAAGTTACATTTGGCCCTTTGAAGGCAACCGTGAGGCTGATGTGGCCCCCAGTGAAAATGAGTTTGACACCCCTGCTCTAGGGCAATGGATGTTATTATTCCCATTTTACAAATGAGGACACCAAAGCTCAGAGGAGAAAAGTGTCTTACTCAAGATTATTTTGTTTTGTTTTGTTTCATTTTTAAAAGATTTTGTTTATTTATTTTTAGAGAGAGGGGAAGGGAGGTAAAGAAACATCAATGTATGGTTGCCTCTCATGCACCCCCTACTGCAGACCTGACCTGCAACCCAGGCATGTGCCCTGACTAGGAATCAAACTGGTGACCCTTTGATTCGCAGGTACATGCTCAATCCACTGAGCTACACTAGCCAGTGCTCAAAATCACATTGTTAATAAATGGTGGAATTGGGACTCAAGTCCAGGTCTGTCTGCCTCCAAAGCAGTTACTCTCCCATTACCACGTGGTATCTGAAATGGCTCGCAAACTAGGATTGCAATAAAGAAAAAGTCATCATGTACTATAAGGAAGCAAGAATTGAATAGACTGAGGAGAAGATCATAATGATTACTTCTTTTCCTGTATCACTTTTTAAGTAATTACAATTTTTAAATTGTGGTGGAAAAAAATGAAACAAGTGCCAAGATTTGTTCAAATAATAATAGAACCATTGACAAAATGTTGGAGTGCCCTAGAATAGAACAAGAAAAGCTCTTAGGACAGAATCTTTAAGTGGAGCTTCAGAGACAAGGGTAAGAGAGAGAAAAGACATTAGGATGCTGGAGGAAGAAAGGGGAGAGCTTGAGTGCAAGATTCCCATCACCAAATATCCTCCTTTCCATTTCCTTCAGCTCAGAGCACCCAGGTCGGGTAGTGGCAGCATCTTAATCATCTCAATGCTTTGGGCAACTATGTGGATATTGGTGTCAAAAGGAGCACAGATTATCTGAACCATGTCTTTCTTTCCCAACAGACTCCAAAAGGACAGGAATTAGGACCTTCACCTCAGCGAGTTTGTAAGTATGTTAATATTTCATGCCTTTTCTTGTGGGGAACAAAAACATATCTAAAAGTTCTGGTATGTAGGAGATTCAGAGGGATACAAACCAAGAGGAGAGGTTAGGGGCCTCTCCAGCCACTGAGAAGGCAAACTGGTGCCATGGCCAAGTGCAGGGCCTGTGGATTGATGGCCTTTGCACAAACATTTCACCTGTCTCTGTCTCTTTTTACTCACCTATAAAAATGGTTATGATAGTACCTGCCTCCCAGGGTTTGTATAAAGGTACTAGAACGCTGCTTACCACATCAAAAGAATACAAAGACTTTTTTCTTTTAATCATCAACAACACCTTTATCACTATAGCTGGAACACACTAGTCCAATATGATCACCTCTAAAAAACCAAAAGGCAATTTTTAGGTCTTCTGGAGAACTGATAGTGAAACAGAAGATCAGAAAGGGAAAGGGATCTGTCAAGGTCATAGAGCTACATTGTGGTTCTCACGCTATTGTGGTAGGCCATCCAGATACCTCACTGGACATGGTTAAGGGGACCATGAAGAAGACAAAAGGCCAGTTTGCTCCCACAGAAGCAGTAGGAGGAAAGGAGAGGCAAGGTGAGCTCTACTGAGCACTACCATATGCCAAGAATGATTCTGAACACTATCCATCCATGGTAGGAATTAATGTACCCATTTAGAAATGAAAAAACAAAGTCTGAGACAGGTTAGATAATTTGCCCAAAGTCACAGAGCCAGGATTCATTTTTGTTTAAGACTTTCTCCTGAGTCTCCCCTGTTTCAGAAAAATAAAAGAAAGAAAGAAAAAGAAACAAACAAATCAAAACTCTAAGAAGGGAACTGGACCAAGCTGGAGAAAAGGCATATTTCTCTTAGGCATCATGCAAACTCTCCAAATGTCGTATTCACTTTAGTCACCCTCTGACTCATACAAAGCATTTTTCTCTTTTTCTTACAGACGTACCTCCTGGAGCTGGTGAAGATAAGCCAAGGGCACACCTGACAGGTAATTCTCCCTGGTGTGCTTTCCAGGAGATGATGGGCCTCATATTTATTTCAGAGTGTTTGCAAAAACTAATTCTAGTAGCTTCAAACAGGAAATCACACCCCTTAGTAACAGACTCCTCCTCTCAGTCAACAGTTTTCAGATGTCTTTCTTCCTTGAGGGATCCAAAGGCCCAGGTCTCTTGGGCATTATCTTTCAGATGCTATAGGCCCTCTTCCTTTCTCTGCTGTTTCTCACTTTCATTCACACACTCAGTCATTCAGAAATGGCTTTCCTCAGACTCTAAGATTTACATAATTCTGAATCTCGTCAAAGATGAATGATCCCTTGAGTTACCAATTTATTGAATCCACCTGTCCCCTATTCAAAATGAAGTTATTGGACATTTACATTCAGGTAGGTATTTCCAAAGAATATGCATGGATGTGAAGAAATTAAGAGCACTCTCATAATATCACCAGTTGGCCAGCTCCCCAAGTCATGGGGAGAAACTCCTGGCATCTCACACTTGGAGTTATGTATACCTCTAAGGCTCCAGACAAAAAGGCCAAACAGTGCAGAAAGATGTTAAAAACCCATTGAAAAACTAGAGTTAAAAAGCAAGCACGCCCTCCTGACATATAAAAAAATTGAAACTCACAGGGGAATATCCTTGGGCCTAAAACATTTGTCTTAATATCTAGTCAAGAGGAAGCTGTTTAGGGGGAGTCCTGCGTGAGGATAAGGACCAGGAAGATGCCAATCTGCCATCACACTCACCTGTAAGAATGGGTGACCCTGAACAGGCTAGGTAGAAAACTCTTAAAAACTGAGTATGGAGGTGCCACCCCTCTTCCTATTGAATGGGAGTTGAAATTGGAGAGGGAATCTAGGTTCTATTGAACTCCTAATATGTATCAGACACCGTGGTAGGCATTTTACATATATTATTCATTTAATCTGCATATTAGTATGCCCAGTGAGATAGGGAAACTGAGGCTTGGGCAACTAAATTCACTTATCCCAAGTGGCATGACTAAGACAAGCTGAGAGTTGAGTTTGACTCTCAGAACTGCACTGTTTCCATTACAACATACTTCCTACCCAAACTCCTACTTGCTGCTATGTTGAAAGAGCTAATTGCATAGTAATTTAACAGAACTTGCTTTATCTACAGACTAAATTTTTGCTTTTGTATCATCTTGGAGGAAATTTTTTAAATCTACTGTATCACCAACAAAGAAGGAGTAGAGACTATCACAGATGACTAATAAAAAATTTTGCAAAGGACCAACAGAGCTCTCCAGAGACCACTTAGTGCAGGGGTCAGGAGAGACCACACACATTCCCAACAGTCTAGTCAGCAGTGGGAAAGATGCTTTACAAAAATCCAGGAACCAAAGTTCCCAGTCAACCACCAGAGGTGAAGATTGCTGACTGCTTCTTTAAACATAACCAGTCCCCAAACTGTGGCTGGCAGTGCATCATGTTGATTACTATGGATTTTGAAATTGGTTGTAGAAATTAAAATGTTTTCCATTTCCCTGAAAAGTAATAGTTTATTGCAGATCATTTTAGTTAAAATATGGTTCAATTCTACTCATTTTTTGGCTATAGATATACTTCATGAAAGTGTTAATTCATATGTTCTACTTAATGTATACATGTAAATGATGCAAATGTAGAATCATATAGAAATATATAAAATGAAACAGGCTTATTTTTTAAACTGTCAAAATGAAAGATGTTACTTTATTTCAGTAAAAAAACAAGGATATATTGAGTAATGTTCTATCCAGCCATTGTGATGAAAATGTCCATGCTTCTTGTATTCACTAGATCTTCAGAACAAAACTAGGAGGGAGCTTTAGCTCCAGTTCACAGACAGGAAATTGAGACTCAGAGAGGAGAAAGGAACCTACATGGTTGATTGATAACCTAGAGTTGTAGAGTCAGGACTGGAATGGCATCCAAGTGACCCAGAGCCCTGGTCCCTTCCACTCCATGAGTCAAGTACCTCAGCTTATTTACTCTGGCCCTGTTGATGTCAGAGAAGAATTTCCAAAATGTTCTGGACCTCTACATGTAGGTTTTTAAAATTAATTTCTGCCTGCGTTTCACATGGTTTGGGACCACAGTGTTAAAAGGGGGTGACAGAAGACATTTGACTCTCTCTAAAATGTCTTCTCTTCATGGCAGAGCACGTCTGAAACAAAAAGATGAATAAAAGTGAATGTCACTTGGAGAATATTGCCCAATATTGCCCAATAACTAGGGCATTATACACACCATCTCTCTTCCTCCCTTCCACAGGCATTATTATCCCCCCCCCTTTTTTTTACAGAAAGGGATATCAAATAAAAAACAAATCCTGACTTTGTAAGGAAAAAGACTTTATGCAAAAGGATTACTGCAGGGTGGGAAGGTGGCAGAGGGAAGGGATTAATACAATAGGGAGATCCTCTGACCATAAAGTCTCCATGTGTCCCCAGAGTCAGGCTAAAAGGATTTTTCCTTCATAGACAGGAGTAAACAAAGCTAGAAAAAAACAATAGGTGGAGGGACGGAGAAGAAAGGTTCGCGTGACAGGAGCAGAACCTTATAGTGACTTAGGGGCAGGGGTGGGCCCAAGTTTGGGGACCTGGAGGAAGGAGAGAAGCTTAATCAGAGTTCAGTTAACAAGCATTTTGTTCCAATGAATCAGTGGGGGATAAAACAGTTTAGCTAATTATTTATGAGGCAAAAAATAGGAAATTGGAAGGTCTTGTGTCTGGCCATGTCATATGTAAACAAGGGGACATCCATAAATCTTAAGTCATTTACGGAAGGAAGACTGGGTTTTTGCAGTAAGCTGATTTCCCAAACCAAAAGAGTGATTGAGACTTCTTATCCTTCGCTCTTTTCCAGGATCCCAGGACTCAGGTAAAAGTTAAAATTGTCAGATAAGAAAACTTAGGCTCAGAGAAGCAAAGTAATTTGCCCCAGGTCATCGGCCTAACATGCTACTCTCTGAACTAATGTCCACTCACACACCTTCCACTCAGTACTCCTCAAGCAGCTTGTTAGCTATTGGTTTTAGATAATCACTTTACTCTTTAAAAATAACATGAAACACTTTTTGTAAAGTTCATAGGTTCTAACACAAGCAAATTAATCCTCTCTCTTGTCTTTGCAGTTGTGAAACAAATGCCCACAAAGCCCTTAAAAAATCAGTTCCCAGCTCTGGATTGGGAACACGAACTTGGCTTGGCCTTCATCAAAAACCGGATGAACTACACCAATAAATTTCTGGTGATCCCAGAGTCAGGAGACTACTTTGTTTACTCCCAGATCACATTTCGAGGTACCACATCCAAATGTGGTGAAATCAGCCAAGGGAGCCGACTGAACAAGCCAGATGCTATCATTGTGGTCATCACCAAGGTAACAGACAGCTACCCTGAGCCCACCCAGCTCCTCATGGGGACCAAGACAGTGTGTGAAATAAGCAGCAACTGGTTCCAACCCATTTATCTAGGGGCAATGTTCTCCTTGCAAGAAGGGGACAAGCTGATGGTGAACGTCAGTGACATCTCTTTGGTGGATTACACAAAAGAAGATAAAACCTTCTTCGGAGCCTTCTTGCTATAGGGGCAAGGCAGACATCATTGTGTAAAGGTCCTCTCCTCCTACTTCCTAATTTTCTTCATTCATATGTAATTATAGCCTCAGATTTTCTTGGAGCATTCTCCAAGTATTTTACCTATTACAGTATTTTCGCTATAAAACTTAGGGCTCCAAAGTTCACACTTTATATGCCTTACTCATGGGAATACTAATTGGAAAAAGGCAGAAGAAAGCAGACATATTATCATGGTTGCTTGGAAGAGTGGTGAGTTTCTAAACATTAGCACACTGGTCACCAAATGAATGGATGATCTACTTGAAGCATTTCCACCCTTTCCCACTACACATTTGTCACCAGTGGACTAACTTGTTGTTTAATTTGATTATGAAGCATTTGCTTCAGTTCAGGAGCCTTGAATAAAGTCCAAAGCTCTAGAAAACTAATACTTTCAAAGGAGAAATCCTTAATCAGATTTCCTAAATACATACTTTCATGCCTTGCCAAAAAAAATGAAAAAAGTTGGTTATTTTTCATGAATGTTCAAAAAAAATTGTTTTTCACAATGCTCTCTGTGGCAAATGAGAAAACCTACCTTTCCCTTTTTTGTGTATATCGGCATCAAAACAAGCAAGTATGAGTTCCACGTGCATATCAAAAATACAGCAATAGCTTTTATCCACCACAGTTTTCTTGAGCACCTATTATGTTCTGGGTATTACCTTTACCCAGAAGACACTATAAAGAACAAAACAAACTCTACTCAAAATTTATCTGACAAGGTTTCATAAGATACCTGGAGTACTCCTGACTATGTAAAATATCCAACTGATTTAGGTCACTCAAGAAAATTGAACACAGATTTCTAGCTAACTAGACCAACTGTATAACAAATGTGATTGATGCCCAGAGACAATGGACTTACTCTCCTAGGAGAAAAAAAAGTCAATCACTAAATCTGGAGAAGTTAACCTGGATCAGCTTCAAACTTTGATTCACAACTTTATATGCACTGTTATGTGGGTATTTTTCTCTTAAAATGTTCAAAGGGATTTAAATATAGGATTAGCTGATCAGGAGAGGCTGGACATTGAAGAGGTCTCTCCTGCACATCAATGGGTTTATATACTCTTAACTTATGTCATTTTCCTGCATCAATATGTCAAGGGTAGAAGGGGCATTTCTGCTCTTTTAGCCTCTGTTGACTTATCTGTAAAGCAAGAATCCACCAATTTGTTTCCCAGGATCAAATGAATTCATGGGGATGAAACATGTTAGCTCTAAGCATTTGTGAATTCTGAGAGTATGTCAGTGTGACATGGGAGTGACCTTCAGCACTTCAGACTCTATTATAAACACTCCCTATTGTGGGAGACCTCACGATGAGCCTGAAGGCAAACCTGGCACCGAAATCACTCTTCCTCTTGTTCCCAGGACACTCCAGAGGCACAGAAGTGTGTGATGGAGCTCCTGAGCATGGTGATTGGTATAGTGGTACTTGATTGATGTTTGTTGAATTATAATTAAATAAAAATTAATTTCCAGTTTCTCAATTGGGAGGCTAGGTCTTTAAAGCCTTCAGCTTCTCAAAACAGTCATCACAGGGCTCAGTGAATGCACATAGAACAGTGTAGTCACCTCCACCTGGTTCCAAAGAGTCTTCACAGAAGAAGTGAGTTCTGAAAGAAGGTGGGTGGACAACAGATGGACTCGGGGAAAGGGCATCTCAGATGGAGGAATTACCCGTTCCTCAAAGCAGAAAGGAAAGGTTTCTCAGTAACTATAAAACCAGCTTGATAAAAGAATGTTTCCTTGACCGACTCCTAGAACAATATTTATTGGTAGATCACAATGTTTTATCAATGACTTTAGACTGGCTCCATGGTAAGAATTAACACCCCCACTAAGAAAATAAAATGCTCTGTCTGCATCTTCATGAGAGCACCAAGCAACTTGGGGGCAGGGAAGGATTTGCAAGGAAAGAGGCCAGAGTGGTCTGCTCATCTTCACTAAAAGGAACCCTTGTGCCCAGGCTCTTCAAACCTGCCCACTGTTTGGATTCCCATCTGATGGACTGGGAAGTTTATTTAAGAAATTGGAATTTCCTACTACCCTAAAAGACTTGAGGCTTGGAAAATATCCTACTGTATAATTATTTTGCTTCCATCATAAGCTTGTTTATTGAAGAATGTATTGTGCTCAAGGTTCCCTGTCTGAATTGGTGAAATGCTGTATGTTGTATCTTTTACTGCTCAGAAAGGCCCAGGCAAAACTGCCTAGTAGGACTCAAGTCCCAGGCATCGTTTCCAGGGTAAATATCTGTGCCCTAGTTTTTAAAATGAAGTGGAAGAATGGTGTTTAAGACTATGTGGTGTTCCCCTAGAAGGAAGAATGGGAATGCATTCAAAGGTTCAGAAGGGAAGAAGGAGCATGCTTACATGCTTTGGAAAACAGTTAATTTAAGAGGAGAGTGCTTTGCTGGTTCAATGTCTTTCAAATGGCTGACTTCGAATCAATTCCGCAAACATTTACTGAGTACCTACTTGTCCTGGAGACACCAAGATAAATTGTTTTAGTCTCAGATGTGTTAATTCTAACTGCTCAGCACCTCCATTGTCTACAGATCCTTTCATTTATTTTGGTTGTATTAGCTACTTAATTAGCTTAGCTAACTTTAGACACATGGATATTTTCTCATGAAAATGGGTGCCATTTGATGAAGGATGATCATTAACAAAATGATCTGTGTTTACTATAAGTGATTTTTTAAATAGCCACGTAAGGACAGTTTTCCATAAATAAAAGGGAAGAAAATAAAGATACTGTTTTCTACGATAGAATCCATTATTAAGCCAAGTGTGGAGAGAGGTTATCACCTGCTGGGCTCAAGTTTGGCCAGCAACACCCCTGAAAATATTAGAACTTTGTGGATGACACAGAGGTGCATTGAAGAGCCAGTGCCCCTCAGCAAATACAGGAACTATGATCAAAATGCATGGGGTTGCTAGCATTTTGACCCTAGCATGGTTTGGGTCTATTTGATAGAAGAGAATTGCTTAAGCTACCAAAATTTCTATTTTTTTTTTTACTAAACTACAGTAGAATGTGAAAAGGTACACTTTTCACATCCTGAAAAATGTCTGGTTCAATTCAATAACAGTGCTTGCCAAAGTCCTTGGCTCCATTTCAATCTAAGCTACATCACCCAAGAGGAAATTCCACCCAAGAGGAGTCAATAACTCCTCTGGGTTATAAAAGTTCAACTAGCTCACTGTGCACAAGGCATGCCCATTGCCAACATTCTCTTGCAAGGTATTTTCCAAGTCCTTTCCCAGTCATGTTTCCATGATTGTGACATTGGGGATTAATTTTTCAGGACAGAGTGGTTATATTCCATACCTTGCAACACACATGCAGGACTTGCTTGCCCTAAGATTTCTTGCTCTCTTAGGGCCTGGAGTCCTGGAAATGTTTTGCCATTTTAGCAGAATTTTTTTTAAATGTGGATCACTGTCCTGTATATTAACAGCTATTACATCATTTTGGCAGCTGGGCCCAAGAAGAATGTCCTGCCCCATACCAACAACCTTACTTGCAACTTCCCAACCTCTGAGACACTTCTGCCCCCTAACCCCTTACATCATCCCATTTAAGGGAGAAAATACCGTATCAGCCCAGACAGGAGTTACTTGTCAGGGCCACATAAGGAGTTAATGGCAGATTTGGAGCTAGGATACTATCTTCTTGAATCATAATACTAGGCACACCCAATTACCCTCTTCTCTTAGCAAATAGTATTTATTTTAATAACTGAAGGAGAAATTGGAAGGAGATATAAAAAGTTTTATCAAATACCCATGGGATAATATAAAAGGAAAGAGCAGACTTCTTCCATGTGCCCCTGGAGGAAGGAGACTGGGCTAATGAGTTGCAGTTACAGTATCTCCATTTCTGGCTTGATAACCAAAGAAATTTTCTACCCTAAACTAGAATATCCCCAGATACTGATTTCTCAGTCCCTGGAGATATTCAAGCAAAGGGTTTATCTCAAGGGTTTTGCAGAAGCCATTTCTTCACTGAGGTAGGAAGAGGGATGATCAAATGATATCTGAGGTCTTTCAAAATCTATAATTATGCCATTCTTTCATGAACTTCCATATGTTCTTTTTGATCATTAAGAACCTGAGAAGCCTTGCCAAGAGTTCGGTGGCTGCCAGCCTAGGAATGGATGCCATTTCCCACTTGCTCAGAGAATATCCAACACAAAATAACTCTGATATCTTGGCCAGTAGAGAATGTCATGGCATTTCAGAGCTGATGCAATTTGTAGAATTGTCTGCTCCAAGTTACATCATTTTAAGGATGAAGAAACCCAGGCTCAGGAAGATGATACAAAAACAAAAAAAGAGAAGAAAGAAAAAAAGGTGATACAAACTGCCCAATGCCAGACAGTAGCTAGGAGCAGTGTTGAGACTAGAATTCATATCTCCTGATAGCAAGCACACCAGTCTTTCAATTTCATTCATGAATCAGGTTTTTTGAATGTTAGTCACATAGCAACACTTACCTAGAGGTGGAGAGCCCAGACAAGAGAGAACACAACAGGCAAGTCTCATGTTTGTGGTGCATATACTCAGGAGGAAGGAGACACAGAGTTTCAAGTAAATAAAGTAGCTGAACTTAAAATGATTTTATTCTTAAAGTCATTAAAATATGTAACTTCCCCCTCTTTTGTTTCAGAAGTGTAGGAATTAAACAAATGTAGGGGTTTATGTGGTTTTAGTGTTAAGCACACGTGCTTTTACTGATTTTATGTTTTATGTTAAAACATCACAATCCCAAAGTAAACTGCATATTGTATGTTGTTATGTACGTACTTCACTGGTATGCAGCCCATGTCTTTGGGCACTATTGTGTCAATTCCAATCTCTGTGAATGAAATGTTGTATGTATTGATGTATTTAATAGATGTAATTTAATAAATTTGCATTAAAAGCCACAGAATTTTAATAACTGCATCAATCTTTTGTTAATCTCTTCATTTATATATTTTCTAAGTTAAGATTTCTAGGTAACTTTTGGGGGTTTTAAAAATGCATCAAGCCCTGGCTGGTGGTGGCTCAGTGGATTGAGCACTGGCCTGTGAGCCAAAGGGTCACAGGTTCGATTCCCAATCAGGGCATATGCCTGGGTTGCAGGCCAGGTCCCCAACAAGGGGCATATGACAGGCAACCGCACATTGATATTTCTCTCTCTCTCTCTCTCTCTCTCTCTTTCTTCCTCCCTTCTCCTCTGTAAAATAAATAAATAAAATATTTTTAAAATGCACCAAGTTCTCCACATACTTGACTATAACTGATTTTCACAGATTATAATAAATCTTGTAACAAATTGTGAAATCCTATAGACTGGGCCACTGGTCAGTTGAAGTAAAGGCAATCTACTAAGTTCCCTTTATAAATTAGGAGACTCTGTAGTTAAGTGGTATAAACTCACACTTAACAAAAAGAGAGAAGCCAGAGAGAGCTAAGTTAGTACTTGATGGAGCCAGAATTTGGACCCAACTCTCACTGCCTCTCATAAAAACAGCAGTCAGCAGCATTTAAAGGGGTTCAACCCATCCATCTTTTTCCATTTTCCAGAACAGTGGCTGGAGTCACTACTGATGCTCAGCCATCATTAGATTGGGACCATATTAAATTGCCATTTCTGTGGATCAAAAATGGCCACAAAGAATATCATCTGTTTCCATCCAATAGCTGTAGGTAAAATTACACACAGATTAAGAGAAAGGGGGTAAGGCTCTCCTCCCAAACACCTGTCTCAAAAATTTCTCTCCCAATGGGAGACCTGAGAATGTACTGACGGCCTTCCTGATGCAGATTTCATATTTAGCTTATATGCATCCCTAGGAATGATATGAACAAAACATTTTTAAACCTATGGAGAGAAATTAATTATTGGCCCTAAATTTAATAAAAGCCTATTACAGACAAAAGTCACAGGGCCAGTTCTCCACGTGAAAACTATTCATTTAACTAACTCACCAAAAACAACCCTTTCAATCAGTTCTCAAAAGGACTCTCTATTCCTAGGAACTCTGGAGCAAGGAAACAAAACTGCCTCTCCTGATGTTTGTCACGTTGTCCGCAGTGGATATTCAGTGTCCAATCAGAGCCCGGCCACCATTCAGTCAGGATGTCCAGGAGTAGTGTCTGTCCTCATTTGTTAGATATGACCCTGGTTGGCTGATGCTTAAGACACACTGGTTGTTAGTTGTTTTGACTGCCATCCCTGTGTACACTGCCTCCAACTCACATACACACACACACACACACACACACACACACTAATAATCTTCCTCTCATCTTCACTAATAATAATGCTCCCGGATAGAACTGTAGAAAACACAGTGGATCTGGAGTCAGTGGACCTGTGCCCCAGGCCCAGAGCTGCCAGCTGACAAATTCTGAGCCAGGGCCACCCACCTCACCTCTGGAGATCTCAATTTCCCCCTCTGAGAATGAGGAGCAGAGGTGAGTGAAGTGAGAGGTAAAGCTCCTTCCATTTTCAGTTTAGAAAGAGGTCTCAATACTTCTATGTTTGACTCTCAAATGAGCTTCCCTTTTTCAGGTATGTAGGGGGCAGGGTGAGGGGACAGAAGAGGGTATCTCCAAGAGAAAGCAAAATTCCCCGTGTACCTTATGCTGCATAGCTCTCCAGTTGGCACATAGGGACTTTTCACCTCAACAGTGCAAGAAATGGAAAGGTAACTGGAATCAGGATGTAAACTCCAGGGTTTGTGAATCCTGTTCCCTTTCGACAGCCCTCTTCTCTACTGCTCACCCAGCCGCTGCGACCTTCCCTGGGCTTGGCAGTTCACTCACCATTCCAGGTAACCAGGGGCAGCGCTCACTCAATGCGTTGAGCTCCTGCTGGGCCCTGTGAGTGAAGTAGACATGGCTCCTGGGCTCACCAAGCTTCTGCACTATTGAGTTGAAATAGTGAGGAGGCACAATAAAGACACTAATAAATAAAAATACATTGCAGTAAGCAACTTCAAGGAAACAAATGGTGTAAAGGTAAGAATATCAAGGGGGACTCTTATGTTATGTGGGTGACTCAGTGTTTTGATTTCATTAACATTTGGACTTCATGATACCACAACACTGTTACTGACTGACAGCAAGTATGGGTCAACCAGTGGGTACCACTCATAATTAGGTCCTTCAGGGACAAAGAACAAGATGGCTGACAACTGGCCAGCTGCCAGCTGTCCTGAGCCAAATCAAATTAGTTGCAACTTGGACTCTTCTGGCATAGCTGGTGGCAACCACCTCACCAATCCCTAGGTCTCCACACTACACTCTCAGATAGGAAGCATTTACCCTGCGGCCACGGAATGGGGATCCAGAACCCCTTTTGTCACTCCCTTCTGTTTTTCAGGAATGACACCCAACTGTTTCCCTCTGTGCTAGGGAACTCTCCCTATTATGCCCTTTCACTAGGAAACACAGTCTGACACCACAGAAAAATTACTGGCCTGTATCCCTTCTCCTAAGAGTTCCATGAGGAGGAGAATAGGATCTGAGGACAATGCCCATTTTACAGAGAAGTAAACTGAGGCTCAAAGAGAAAACCATCATGCCTAAAGTATTCACATGAATAAGGAGAGCCGTGTCTGATCAACCCCAGTACTATGTTCTCAGAACCATGATTCCTCCCTAGAGGGTATAGTCCACAAGCAAAAGGCTCAGAGATGCCCCACTGGGAGTCTATGCAGCAAAAATAAATTCAAAGTGCTTGTGGAGTTGATGCAAGCAGGAACAGGGAAGTAAGGCCCAAATGCACTGGGGTCTTCTCGTGTCTTTAGGATACTCTCCCTGTCCATATATTCATGAGCACTAGAACTTCAGAGGCATCGCCATCTTCCACCGAGGGGCCAAAGGCAGAACCCGAGGCCATCTTAAATTGGTCTCTCTCCATTATCTCCAACATTGAATCACTCACTAAGGGTGATCCCATCTTTTTTTATTACAACAGCATCCTCAATAGGCTCCCTGGCCCAAGTGAAGCTCACTCCAGCCCATCCGCTGCACAGCACTCTGTGTGGTCTCATATAACAAACTGGGTGCTATACAGGGTAGGGGAAAGTAGGTTTACAGTTTTGAGTATGCAAAACACACAGTTTATTCTTGCATCATTTATTAATTATATTATTTTCCATATGAATAACTATAAACCTACTTCTGCTACACCCTATAGTTCTGCTTTAAAATGTTCTAGTAGCTTCCAATCCCCTTCAATGGGAAATCCAAGCTCCTGCCCTTGGCATCCAAGGCCCTTCCTTATTCTGCCCCTCTCAGTCTCTCTGCTTCCACAGGTGTCTCTTCCACTTTGTTGTAGGCAGGGACATGCAGGGAAATGTTTAACAACCAGCTCTCAAATAAAGTTCTGATTTATACCATTTGCCTGTATCGGTAGTGTAAATATTTCCACCACAACCAATTTCAAGAGTCAATGTGTTGCCACTGAATGGGGAGTTGAAGGAAGGTATCTTGTAGCACACCACAGATGCAATAGAAAGAAATAACCCCAAGAGAATAGATATAAGTAAAATGTAGTGATAATTATGAAGTGGTAAATTTTCAGTATTTATTACCTTTGTTTTAATATAATTTATTAAAATTAAGTATATATAATTTAATGTTTAATCACGACCATGTTTTATGACTGGCTCACAAAATTCCTGAAAAGTTAACATTCAGCTCCTGAGAGTTGGTATACAGTGGCCTCCGAACCATTGCTTATTCTCCCTCTTTTTTTTTTTTTTGGCTTACTTTTCACTCTAGGGAGAACACCTACCCTCCCCCTACTTCATGGTGAACTCCTATTTGTTTGTCAAGATTCAGTTCGAATGTCACTTCCTCTGTGGAGCCCTCCCTGAATGACCCATCCAGGGGCCCCCATCTCAGGTCCGCTGTCTGCTTGGCTGTCTTCCCTTTGCTAGTTGATGCCTTATTCACTCTTGGGAGCTAGAATCAAGTAGATGCTATTACATGTTTATGGAGTAAACTATTAAATATAATTCCAAATGTAGAGTCCCTTCCTGTTAGCATCTGACTCCCAAATTTCAACTGAAGATTATGTTTGTTAATAATTTCTGATGGGAAATTAACTATTATGGGACTTATTCAATATATTCCCAAGGGTCCTGACCAGAGCTAAAACAGGCTTTTGAAAGGGCTGGAAGCAGGCTGAAGAAAGTGAAAGGGGAAGGTTCCAACCAAAATCTACAAAATACATTTATAACATTAATGTTTTTGTAGAAATATAAGTTCAGATGCCACCCACATCCCCACTGCAAACCAAGTGTCCCTAGTGAGAAGGAGAGAAAAATCAGAATGTGGGAAGAAACCTGAACAACCAAACAGCTGCTCCCAGGCCTTGTTTGGGGATTGACCAGAACTGACTGGAAGCGGGAACCAAACCCCTGCCACAAAACAGACTCAGGAAGCCACTTTTCACTTATTCAATTTTTATTCAATTCTGACAATAATGTTATCGATCAGGACTTGTTACTTCCACTTCACAGCTAAACACACTGAGGCTTAAAGAGGTACCATGATTCTTCCAAGTCCCAAAGCTGGGGAGCCAAGATGTGAACTAAGGTCTGGTTGATTGTAAAAACCATGCTCCTCTACAGTGTTTTGTATGCCAATCATACCTCAATAAAGCAGTCTTTTTCTTAAGTGCTCTTAACCACAACAAATAAAAGACACTGCTCCTTTTTCCTCTGCAAAAAAAAAAAAAAGAAGTAAAGGAAGGAAAAGAAGTCAGACAGAAAGTCAGAAAGAAGGGGAGGGGAGGGGAGAAATATTTACATTCCTTAACTCATTTAACCTGACCTAGCAGATTGGTATGTGAAGAAACTGAAGCTTAGAGAGCTTTAAAAAAACTGACCACTGATGCAACAGAATTCAACTTTTAGAGACCTTCTTCCTTCCATGGATCACATTTCTGACCTGACACAATCATCTAACCTTACTTCCCCCTGCAGCCGCTCCTGGGAAATAGCTTAAATAGTAATCAATACCTCAGCATCAAGTTGAAAGAATGTAAATCAATAAACAGTTGTTCCAGAAGGACCAGGCTAATCCCTAGGATTATTCAAGAAGACAGGAGAGCAGCACCTGGTTGCATCAGACAGATGTGCTAAGCAATGTTCTGTGGCTTTGGTAAATGAAGAAGGAAGCTAAGAAGAGAGTACTGAAAAATGCTGGACATTTCTCTGTGCTTCCCCTATAGTCCCCCAAAGTGAATCCCAAAAGGTTAAATGTGGTTTCATCACAAGTGTGGGTGTCACTTTCGTAGAGGAGGGAAGAAGAAGTCAGTAATTGGAGAACTTAAGCCTTTCCTCAAAGGTATGTTGAGTGAACTCTGTGTCCCCACTCAGGACCACAGATAGAAGAAAATAAAGCCCATGAATTACAGCATACAAAGGCCCAGACCAAGAGACCAGAGACAAGGGATCTATGTATTGCTCTACCATGTGCCCCTAGCCAGGTCACATGACGAAGTTATTGTACACTCAATCAACTAACATCAGCATCTCGTTCTAAGTGCTACTCTAAGCTCTGAGAAAACAAAGACAAAGAAGACATTGGGACTTCCACTTCCAGCTGTGCAGAGTAATGACTAAAGGACTTCCTGTTCTAACAGCTATAAAACAGGACAAAATATATGAAGCAAGTGCTCTGAGGCAGTGGACAACACACGAAGTAGGTCTGAGATCTTTGAGAGAAGGGAAATATAGAAGATACCCTCCACATTCACCTCACGACAATCTTAGTTTTCTGTCTTTGCAGTTTCCAAATAGTGGCCCTGAAAAATGGAGCCCAAAGGGAAAGCAACAGTTTTATGAAGTAGAAGAGACATGTATCAGATTTGGGGACTTCTGAGGCCACCAGAACTTGTAGGGAAAAATGCAGGAATGACAGATGCTGTGCAGAGAAGCTGAAGAAATCTTCATGCAAGCCCCTTCGGTTGAATATTAAACTGTGCAAATTCAGTGGCATCACAGAAAACAACTACAGGTGGCCTAAGAGCTGAATGGAGATTAAAGAGGCCACACACTACTGGAAAAGATGGAATCCTGATGAGGCAGAGTAGACACAGTTGACATAAGCCCAGGCATTCAATTGAGACCCTCACAGGGGTGTACAACCTGTGGCCCACTGGCCACACATAGTCCAAGATGGCTGTGAATGCAGCCCAACACAAAATTGTAAACTTACCTAAAATATTATGAGGTTTTTTGTGTATGTGATTACATGTCACAATGCATTTAACATGTGGCCCAACACAAATCTTCTTTTTCCAGTGTGGCCCAGAGATGCCAAAAGATTGGACACCCCTGCTAGAAAGAGCACGTTAAGAAACAGGCTAAACACTGGTAGACATTAGTCTGATCCTAACAAGTCCTTAATACTGTTTCCCATCCTTGCGATTGTAAACCTGCTTATGCCCACCCCGTGTATCATTAACAACATAGGCGGGGCTCTGCTCTCAAGAAGCTTAAATGCTGTCGGGGTGTGGATGCAGACTTTTTTAAAAACATGATTTTGGGTAGTGCACATGCTGTGTATGAAAAATAGTAGCAATGGAGAGAGTGAGGTTGGGGACAGAGATCTTAAACAGGGAGATGAAGACGATGATTCTAAAACAAACTTTAAAACTATATTAAGTGGAATAGATATTGACTGCAAAGATTTTAACTATACTGCCAGAGGTCATCTAACACTCTCAAATGAAGCAGTTGAGCATCTAAGGCCCAGTGCTAACCCCCGAGATGGACTGGGCCCTCTTCCTGATTCTACAACTAACAGACCGCTAGCTGAAGAATTTTACAGTCTGGAAACTCAGAACCTGGGTGTCTAAAACAAGTGGGCATAGGTTCCTTAGAGTCTAACAGACTTGGTACTCAGGTACCAGTTGATGCTTTGAAGCTACCACGGGCCTTTGACCACAATTCTCAGAGGCAGCTCTTTCTCAGGACAAATGCTCTAACAATTCATCAGTTAATGCCGCTCAGCTGCAGCAACATGCAGCGGCTCCAGTTCAGCAGATGCATATCAGACCTCTTCTAAGACCAAACAAAGCACTAACTCCCATTGCCACAAGCACCTGGAACGAGTCCATCATTACCTCAGATGGCCCACTGAGGCCATCCCTCTCATCCTAGCATGACCATCCTCTCCTCCTAAAAATTGTGAGTGTGGGAAACAGAGTTCTAGGGGCTTGTTAGGATGAGAAAAATTTTATCAGTAATTTTTCATAGTTCAATTCATTGATTCCCCTCTCAGTGGAGCTTTCCCTGATCACTCTGCATGCAGCCCTGCCTGAATCTCTTCATAGCACTTCGCATAGTTAGTTTGTTTTCATAGGTTTACAAGGCAAAACATCTATCTGCCTTTTCCCTGCTGACCCCCAGCCCCTAGCACAGTGCCCTGAATACAGTGGTACACATAATAAAAACGTGCTGAGTGAGGGAATGCTCACCTGGAAAAACAGCTTACTGAAAGGAAGAAATGTAGATAATATATATCTTTAAATACATGTCTAGTAGCCCTATAGTATTTATTTGTAGTGAGTCTATAAGATTAAATTTTAAGTTGGAATTGAAGCATAAAAATATAAACATTTTACAAAGAATGTTCATTCTATTCCCGAGATAGATATACTAAAACTAAGAAACATAAAAATATTGCAGTTTAAACTTCAACGCAAAAAAGTCTTTAAAAAACAACCTATTTTACTTTCTCCTTCTTAATAGAGTTCCTTATACACTGAATTTTAAGCACACATGAATTTTATTTTGGTAACCTTAAGAATTTTAATTTTTACCTAGCTGAATAACTATAGTTGAGTAATAGTTATTAAAAATAGTTAAATTGAGAGTAGAAAAAGACAATGTTTTGCAGTGAAAGTAAACTTTAACTTGAACAAAGCCTTGGTGAAGATGCAGAAAACTGAGAGGGTGTAACAGAGAAGAAACTCCAGGAAAGAGGAACTCCAGACTTTCTTGACATTTGAAACAGTTTGAACAGAGGACCAAAACATGCACCGACGTGGCACACACAAACACATGTACACTCACATGGGTGCCTCCTGCGACGTCATTATTACATAACCAAACTCACAAGCATCATCTGGGAATCGAGGGAGGGAGAGGCTGCCCTTCAGCACTCTGAATGCTAACTGGAAATTAACAGCCCTGGATATTTTGATGGGCAAGACAAAATATAAACATGTAATTACATAATGCCTGTCAGGACTTTTAATTTTCTTAAAACATTATTAATAAAGTCTGTATCTGGCATACTGCTTTTGTTCTTTTGTGTTTGTAAATGTTAAAGTACTTGAAAGGGAATCATGAACACAAAATAAACCATTTAAAATACACAAAAGCTAAGAGAATTCATCAACAGTAGAGCTGCACTGAAAGAAATCTTTTTTATGATTTCTTTTTGAAAGAAAACTTAAAGGAATTTCTTCAGGTTTAAGAGAAATGATACCACAGCAAGGATCTAATAATACCACAAAGGAATGTAAACACCAGAAATGACAAATGTAAGAGGGCCTAGGGAAGAAATCTTACCTATTGTGTTAACCTTTTAAAAGAAAAAACTGACGTTTTAGAGTAGAGGTTGGCAGGCTACCACCAGCAGGCCAAACCTGGCTTGCTGCCTGTATTTGTATAGTCCACAAGGTACAAATGGCTTTCACATTTTTTATTGTTGAAAGACTGAAAATCAATCAAAAGGAAAATAATATCACAATGTAACAAGAGTTTTCCACAACATGTGGGAAGCTGTATGAAACTTAAATTTTGGTGTCCATAAAACTTGTTTATTAGAATACATGCCCATTTGCCACGGTGGCACCTACAGCTGCTTTTCCACAATAACGGCAAAGCTGCGTGGCTGCAACAGAAACCATGACCGCCACGGCCGTGCAGGAGACGGCAGCTCACAACACTGCAGTTACCACTTTGCAGCATTTCCAGTCTCAGAATTTTTTATTATCACTAGTACAAATCTGTAACTTTAAAACAAGGAAAAGGAAAAGTGCACTTTTTCACAAAAACGTCTCGCGTTAAGGCACAGTGGCGCGTGAATTATTCTGTTACCAAGTAGACGGCAATGCAGAGTGTTTATTATGCCATAGCACTATCGCTGGGCTAGAAGAATCCGACATATGTCAACATTACCAGAATAAGCATTTGTCACATTTCATGGGACAGCAGTGGCCAGAAAACTGAGAAATTGAAAAGAAAATGACTCCTCACAGCACAGTTTCTTCACAAAAGTATGTAAATAACAGAAATGAAGCTGGAATCGAAATAAGATTCCAAGTGGCTCATCTGTTAGCCAAGGAAGGAAAACCATTTACCAATGATGAGTTAATTAAATCATGTTTGCAACGGCTAAAGAAATGTGTTCACAGCACAGAAAATAAACTTGCTTGAGGCTACTGACCTTTTCACAAGAACAGTTGCTTGAAAAGTTGATGACATCAGTAGTCAATTAAAAAACAAGGCAAATGATTTTTCTTGGCTATTGATGACTTGACAGATGTCAGCAATACTGCTCAGCTGTTTATTAAAGAAGCCACTGCCAACTTTGAAATGACTGAGCAGTTGGCCTCCGTGAACAGATTTTGTGGAACTACAACAGGTAAGAACGTTATCAAGGAGGTTGAGAAAACAGTAGATCAGTACAATTTAAAACAGAATCTGCAAAGACGTGTGACAAATGATGGCGGTAAAAATGTGTGTGGAGCAGAACTCTTAGTTGGACAAATTTACAAAGTTTGGGAAAATGTAGTATGTTTGAGGCCAATGGTTTAGTCATTAAATTATTCATCAGTAGGTAGTTTGCAGAAAATATTTAAATCTATCATATGTTATTAAATTAATAGCATCAATGATGAAATTCACTCACTCCTATGGGAAAGAAGTTTTATGCCAGTCCATGAGTTTTTGTCAGAAATAAAAGTAAATATCTTGACCGGCCCTACCATATAACAGTTTGATGGTTTAGTAGTGGTAAACATTTATTGCAAATAAGCTCATTGATGAGATTGAGATTTTTCTTAAGAACTTGCCAGTATTATCGAGCACTAAATGGCTTTAAAAATAAGCTTCTGCTGCAGACTCAATCGGAAATCACAAGGCAACCCAGCCTGGCTTTGCGGACCGTAGACTGCAGTAAAGTCATGTGACTACAACCAACATCGTCTGAATCACAAATAACATCAAGCTGCTTTATGCACTAACCATGCTGTCAAAAGTTAAAACAAGAAGTAAAATCTCCATTCCCACACAAATTTGCAGCATCTGTGTTTTCTTAGCTCAAACTCCAGTTCCAGAAGTGTTTTCCAAACCTCAATGTAAGTGCAAAGAAAATGTCCATATTTCAAAAGCTATTCAACTGGGCAGCTAAGGAGTTTCCACTTCACTTTCAGTTGTAAGTGGTTTATCTGAATTGCAATGATATGCTAAAAGGAAAACACTAAGAGAAGAATCTAAGAGATTTTTTAAATGCCTTCTGACTGTTGAATATGCTCAATTATAGATAGACACATGGGCACGATTTGGTATCAGGATTTCAAGTACCTATTCATGGGAAGGGGTATTTTTTTTTCCAAAAACAAAATACAGAAAATCTCATTACAGATCACCATTCACAGATGAACATTTGCAACTGAATTTTATGACAGGGAAAACTAACTCTGAATTCCATTTAAGCAAAATGTTATCCCTTGAGAAAAGAATTCTATTCTTCTCACTAGTAGATATATATTACAAATACACACACATACTCAATATTTTGAATTTTGTAAATAAAAAGTTGTGGAAATTTGTTTCCTCTCATTATATGAGAACTGAAATATCTGATTTTACCTCTTGGCCCACAAAGCATTAAATGTTTACAATCTGGCCATTTACCAAAAACTTTGCCAATTCTTGCTCTACACTGAAAAGTGCTAACCAATGTTTAGAGAACTCGAAGACCTTAAAAATTGAGAAATTGGCAACTTTTGTATCCAAAAAATAGATATCGTTAAGCTATTTCTCTGATGTGGATCCTGGCCGGCAGGATCCGCGTGTTATGGTGGCTATGAAAAAATTCACACAGACTACAGAAATCCTGTAGAGAAAAAGGGAAAGCAGGGCTGCTCTCTAAGTGAGAGAGAGGGCCTCAACCCCCGCTTGGACAGGCTTTTACTGTTTTTCAGGGTATATTACATTGAGGATGGTCCTCATTTACCATGCACAGGCTTGCTGTAGATGATTACCTTTTACAGATAACAAAGGAAAAAATTTTGCTAATTACTTCAAAGAGAAGGATGTTACAGACCAAGGGGAAAGGTGGTTGAACTGGTTACACTCCATACTTGGGAGGTTTAGCACAGACTTTAAGAAGTTGAAGTAAGCACTTTCTGCCTCAATTCAGGGTGAGGGAGATTTGGCAATAGCAAGTCTCAAAGCAACCTAGGTACAATGCAGGCCTGATTCCCCATGGGAGAACCCACCTGTGAGCACAGCTCCTGTGTGCCAGACCTCACTTCCCACTGACTTTTCTGAGGGGGAACTGGGCTACACTCCCACGCCATGTGGAATGGTCCCCTATATTTCTCCCTATTTATTGATTGACAAGTCCAATATAATTCCAATCAAAATATTATAATTTTTAATAGAAACCACTAGATTAAGTCTAATACATGAGGAATTACAAGGGATTTAGAGTATCCAAAGTAATCTTATAGAAGAACAAAAGATGGAAGATTTATTCTACCTGACTTCAAGACTTAGGATAAATCTATGGCAATCAAAACACTGAGACAAGAATAGATAAACAGATCCATGGAATAGAATTTTAAAATATTCTCACATTTATACTTTCTATTGATTTTTTATAAAAGGCCAAATAACTCAAAGGGAAAAGGGAGGTATTTTCTATGAATGATGTAGGAACAACTAGATATATATATGTGAAAAATAATAATTCGCTTCACACATCAAAAAATTATTTGAGGTGAATCATAGGTCTAAATATAAGAATTGAAAGTACAAAGATGTACCTTCCCAGTCATGGGCAGGCAAAAATTTTTTAAACAGGACACAGGAAACACTAACCATAAAACAAAATATAATGTTATGTTTCAGGATATTTGTAAGGAACTCCTACAACTCAATAAAAATAAGGCCCTGGCCAGGTGGCTCAGTTGGTTGGAGAGTCATCCTATACATCAAAAGGCTATGGGTCTCCACAGTAGTCAAGGCTCCACCCTACAATTTCTGATTAGAGCACATACCTAAGTCGCAGGTTCAATTCCCAGTCAGGGCAAGTATGGGAGGTAAATGATGGATGTTTCTCTCACACATCAATGCTCTCTCACTCTTCTCTCCTCTCTTCTCTCTCTCCCTCTCCCCTGCTCCCTCCCTTCCTCACTCTTCCTTTCTCTCTAAAATCAATAGAAACATATCCCTGGGTGAAGATCAAAAAAATAAGTCAGACAACCCAATACAAATGTAGGCTAAGATTTGAATGTATGTGTCACTAAGGTTGACCAATAAACATGGGGAAAAGTGCGTAAGTCACTAAAATTATACCATAGAAGCACAATGAGAAACCATAGCACACTTACTAGAATTGTAAATATTAAAAACACTGACAACATCAAGTGTTGTCAAAGATATGGACTAACTGTAAGCCTCACATGCCAGGGGAGGGAGTGGAAAATGGTACAGCCACACTGGAGACCAGATAGCATTTTTCTTATGTAGTTACCTCATGTATCTATCTGCATATGACTCAGTAATTTCACTCTTAGGTATTTTCAAGAGCAATTAAAATATTCCAGCCCTGGCTGGTGTAGCTCAGAGGATTGAGTGCGGGCCTGTGAACCAAAGGATTGTGGTTCGATTCCCAGTCAGGGCACGTGCATGGGTTGCAGGCCAGTTCCCAGCAGGGGACACAGGAGAGGCAACCATACATTGATATTTCTCTCCCTCTCTCCTCCTTCCCCTCTAAAGATAAATAAATAAAATCTTAAAAATATATATTCCAAAAAAATGTATTAAAAACAGTCACAATAGCCCCAAACTAGAAACAACCCAAATGTCCGTCAACAAAAGAACAGATGAACAAACTGCAGCGTAGTCATACAACAAGATACTACTCAGCATGCAACACCATGCGTGAATCTCAAAAACATTATGTCAAGTGAAAAGCAAGACACAAAAGAGTCCATAATGTATGATTCCATTTACATGAAGTTGTAGAGCAGACCTAACTAATCTACAGTGATAGAAATCAGAAAAACAGTTTCCTCTCGGCAGGGGACAGCCATGAACTGACTAAAAAGAGATAATAAGGAACTTTCTGGAATTATGTAAATATTATATATCTTGATAGGGAAGGTGCATTATACACCTTTATGTATTTGTCGAAATTCATGAAACTGTATACTTCAGAATTGTACATTTCACTGTATGTAAATTACACTTGAATTGAAAAAAAAAACCTTGACATTGTCTTAAGAAGTCCACACTCCATACTGCAATTTCTTTCAGGACATGAATGGAATCCTTCCCTGTCATCTCTCCATTCCATCCATTTCAACCACAATCTCATTTCTCCACACTAGCTGAGGCTCCACCCTGCAATCGCCTCTAGTCAGACACTCAGTCCACAGTCTGATCTCTCCAATGAGTCATGGCACCGCACTCTGGTCTGGAGTAGAAATATTCCAGTTTAATTCTCCATTGCCCTTAGGATAAATTCCATCTCACCCTAGGCATGGTCTTCTGTGATCTAGCACATGCATACTTGTGCCACACCTCCACCACTCTCCCATTGCAAACTGTCTCAGAGTCCACTTGAGTTAGTTATCTCTATTTTTGCACATTGCTCTTCCCACTTTTAATGTCTTAATGGTCTCCGCCTGTCCATAGATCAGCATCAGATGAATTTCAGAACCATTCTCAATACTTGATTTCAACCACCATTCCAAAACCAAGGTGTCCAGAAAATGTGAGTCCTTAAGGATTTTTCTGTGAGGTTTTTCTTTTTCCAGTCCATTTAAAAAGTGGAGACGTAAACGTCTTTTTAAATGAAGCTCTGCTGTGATTGTAAATCTTTAAAAAGTTCGACAAGTTAAAAACCTTGGGAGGTCATGTTCACCATGGTTGAGTGTTTACGGTCTGGGGGTCTGAGGTTACACTGCTGGTGTTCTGCTCTCCACTCTACTCCTCACCTGCTGAGTTACTGCAGGCAAGCAACTCAGCATCACTTAGTTCCCGGAGGTCCATGACCTGGGGCGCAGAGCCACGCCTCTTCATTAGCAAAACGAGGATGAGAACAATTATGCCTCCTTATTCAATTACCGTACGCATTAAACGAGACCCCAAGTATAAACTGCTTAGCAGCCTCTCTTCTTTCTCTGGGAATGTTATCTATTACTGTTACCTTTATGTCAGAATTCTATTTCCATGAGCTGAACACTGTCTATTGTTTTCATGCCCTTCTCATTTGAGCAAAATACTCAAGAAGGAAAGTCAAAATTCTCCTGGGGAATACATCAGCTCACAAATGGTTTGAGTCAGCTTTTGTAGACAAGCCTGAGTATTTTTTTCTTTTCTGCTAATGTGAGCACATTTCTATTTTGTGTAGCCTGCCATGTGGAGTCAAGACCATTAAAGCAAATTAATTTAAATGTTAGTACAAGGGTGAAACAAGAATCCTGGAGAGAGTGAGATAAGCTGCCAGGTACTTCTCTAGCCAAAAATACTAGTTTTGTGAAATCAGTGTTAACCCTTCAGTTTCTGTAGCCAAGGAAGACCTAAGAAAAGGTATTCATGATTGTTTTATTGTGCTGGCTCCCAGCCCTCCCCCAGTTCCATTCCAACTTCAGACACAACACAAACACACACAGACTGATAATATTCATTCTGCTCTTCTGGACAGGGGACCAGTCCACAAACTAGAGTCCTCACTGTCCAATACATTTGCAGAGGGAGCAGAAAGATTCTACCCTGCTATTCTTGCTGCTTTTGCCCTTGTTCTAGGGGTTCATAAGAATATGATGGGGTGGTACCAATCAAGTGGAAGAAAAAAACTAATTTGAAAGTTGGATTTAAGGATCCTTGTCCTCAACCACATCAGTTCTGATACAATAGAGCCAAGAGCTGGAATGGAAGTACACCATCCTTCTTCCCACAAAGTTCTTTGTACTCCATTCCAGAACATCTGATCACTCTGAGCCATTTGGAGCTTCCTCAAAAGCTCTTCAACTCAGTGCTCCAAAGAGCTAGAAAGTCATTTTCCATATTCAAACCCATCCCTCCCACGGTCTCCTCTGGCTCACTCATTGTCTGGGACTCAGATGAAATGCTTCCTCTTCCAGGAAGACTTCCTTGACTCTACTTGCAGCACTTGCCCACTCTGCTATGTCATTTGGAGTGGAATCTTTCATGGGACCATGAGCTGTGAGAACAGGGACTGTGCTTGCTTCATCTCTGCGTCCCAGTGTATGTCACATGGCAGGAACCCACTGCACATTTTGAAATGTGAATCTTGTTATTCATAGAGGTAAACAGAAGTTGCAGATGCATGGCCACTTTCTAGCAAATTCTGTTCTGATATCTTTTGTGGGACTGAAAAACATGAAAATCTCAGGACTTACAAACGCTAAGTGGCATTGTTCAAAGACACCCCTTTGGGTTAAATTGTAAGTAATTAAACCCACTGTTTGATGTCTACTAACTAAAATGCATTTAATAAATAGTTGTCAAATGATTCAATAAGTGAATTAAGTGAACACTGCCAGGAAGTGAAGAACACTAAAGAAAGCCCTAACCTACAGAATTTAGGAATTTGAGGTTCTGGTTTTCTCTGAGTCATGAATTCTCTGCTTGAATCTAAACAGGTCTCAACACCTGCCTGTCTTAGCCTTCCTTTCTGCACAATTAAAGGGTTTGACTAGGATACTGATTCTCAAACTGAGTTCCATGGAGCCTGGCTGGCCACAGAGCACTTTCTTAGCCTCTGTGGAATAGGAGGAGACACGGCACTAACTGGACGTGTGGTGTCCTGCTGCTGCCTCAGTTGGGACATCTCACTTTGACTTGCTTATTTTGACATTCCAGTATTTGATGCAGACCATGGCTATACCCCTGCAGGGGTGGGCAAGGGAGTGGGGAGTATCTTGAAAAGGGTTAAATTCTTTCACTCTGTAAACATCTACTGAGCCCAGCACTGCTCTGGGCACTGGGGAGACGAACAGGACAAAAACCCAGGCATCATAAAGTTTTTGTTCTTAGAGAGGAATATATACAATTAAGAAATGACCAAAATACTTCTCAGATAATGGTATGTCCATGAAATAAAAGGGGGAAATCAAAATAATGTGATAGAGGCAATGGTTTATCACTGTTCAATCACCTTCAATGAGGATATCACTTGGACTGGATGGTTAGGAAAGATCTTTTTTGAGAAGGTGACATTTGAGCTGGGACCCAAATGAAGGGAAGAAGTCAGCCATGTAGAAACGTGGGAGAAGAGCCTTCCAAGCAGGGGGAACAAAAGGTGCCAATGCCCTAAGGAGGAAAGACGCTTAACATCTTCCAGGAACAGTGAGGACTGTGGAGCTGGAAGGGGGTGAGGAGGAAAGACCAGTGGAGGAGGAAGAAGTAGGCAGGGGCCTCACAGGCCATGGCAAGGAGTTTGGAGTAGATGGACCTGATGGGCCGGATCTTTGAAAGACCTTAAATGAGTAAGGATTCCAGCCTGGTGGACTAGGTAAGAATTTTCCATGTAAAATGGAATAAAATTGAGGTGCTAAAACAGGGACAACTTTAAAAATCAAGGGAAGTATGCTTTGACAAATGGTTTTAGAACATTTATTTATTTAGCTCACAGGAGAAGGTTCTCACAGTTAGCAACGGTAGCTTTAAGAACCAAGGAGAAGATGTTCGTTGCCTGGGGCAGACTCGGGAGAAACAATCAGCTTTATTTTGTGTCCTGGTGTGGTGCTGGAGCTCAGTCATGTACTTCCCCCATTGAAAAGGTTAATGGTCACACATTTACAGAAGCTAAAACTTTCAAAGGACTTTTGGGCAAATACACTAATTTCCCTTAGAGGCAATGAAGGCATCTCAGCCTTGGAAATGAAATCTACAAGGTATAGCACTTGGAATTCTAAAGGCATGCACTAATATAAATTCAGACCATCTGAAAAAAGAGAAAGAAAAGAAAGGCTCTTTTTCTATTTGAGTATTGCTAAGAAATGCGTGAGATAGATCTTAAGTCCAAGAGGCAATGGGAAAACACTGGAGCCTCCCTGTAAGAGTAAGGAACTGTCCAGTCCTGCCCCATGTCCCACTTCTGCAACAATTCTCTTTTCACCTGGCAGCTCAGCCAAACGTTTTCTGTCCTTACCACCCGGCCTTCATCTGCTCTCTCACACACTTCTTAAAAGGTATAAATAGTGCATAAAACCCTCCAGTGGCTTCCCACTGCAATTAGAATCAAATTGGCCGACCAGGCCCTACATAACAGGACCCCACCTGCTATGACCACTATTCCTACCATCCTCCTCCAGGAACTC
The DNA here is from genome assembly GCF_014824575.4 of Sturnira hondurensis. Taxonomy (NCBI): domain Eukaryota; kingdom Metazoa; phylum Chordata; class Mammalia; order Chiroptera; family Phyllostomidae; genus Sturnira; species Sturnira hondurensis. The sequence goes on along the minus strand of NW_028083079.1, from coordinate 1,302,299 downwards.
ACAACACTTTGGTTGGTCTTCTGTTCATATGTTCTTCCCAAAATTTTGTGTGGTTCCCTCCCTCCCATCAGTTCGTCTCAACTCAAATGTCACCTTCGTGGAAAGGCCTTTCCCAACCCTAGTAAGACTGATCCCCAAACCCTGCCCCCATCACTTTCCATTGTTCCTATTGTCACAGAGTGCTATCCAAAATCATGTTTATTCTTATTGTCTGTCTCCACTTCCATTGGAATGTAAGCTCCTTGAGAGCAGCGACTCTGCCTGTAGTGTTCACGGTTACAGCCCAATGCGTGTGGGAAACTGCCTGCCACAAGGTAAGCACTCAACAAATAGTGACTGAATGGATGAATTAAGTGCATTGGCCTCCTAAAATGACCTCAAGCCCACAGGTCCTTTCTGTTGATATGTTAGTAAATTGAAGAAAAGTTCTCCTCTTGAAACTCGCTGAGGTATTTTAACAAGGAATTAGAAATTACTAATTTTAATTAGTAATTAGAACTAATTACTCAGTTCACACAATGCTTAATAAAGCTGCTTTCAGTTTATTCTCTCAACCTTGCTGATTGAATAGCCTTAAACTCTTAAAAGGTTAGAACAAAGAGTGGGAGGAAAGCACCTCAACAGCTACCTTTTGAGCCGAAACAGTTTGATTTAATCCTACAGACCCACATCCCTCGTGGTTGTATCTTATGGCACAGGGAAGAATTTTCTGCTCCTAAGCAAGGGAGAGAGGTGGGTGTGGCTGGGGTGGGGGAGAGTGGTGCGGAGAAAGTGCAGACAACCGTAATTGAACAACAATAAAGTCGCTTTAAATAATAAAATAATAAAATAAAGAGGATTTACTTTGCTTAAAAATAAAAGACTTTCCTGCTGCTAAAACTTCAAAGCCATAATTAATTACACTGTGGGCCTCAGATCCTCTCCAAGATCTACTACATATGCATATTGCATCATACAAATTCATCATTTTGCTGAAATACAGAAGAAATGTGAGCTGTGGTTTCAACATATTAATAGCAGTGCTCTTTTTTAAGATTAAAAATTTTTTATTATTGTTTCTGCTGTTATAGTTGTCCCAATTTTTCCCTCTTTGCCCCCCTCTGCACAGCCTGTTCTTTATTGAAATAAAATGTAAGAGGCTTTACAAATGAGGCAGTCAGTGGGCAAAATCCCACCATGATTACTACTTCCTGCGAACACAAAAATCAGCAAATTAAATTGAGTGGGATTCTGCTGGGCAGTCCACCACATGAACAGGTATGAGGCTGCTGGACCCTGGCAGGGTCTCCACTATGCCTCCTTCGTGACTCTGAGCTCAAGGTGGCTCCATCTTTTAAAGGTATCGATATGTGCTGTCCATACAACATGCTCAACGTGAAGTACAACAGCCCCACTAGAGACAGAGCTGACTGTGCCGACCATGTGGAGGGTTGTTTTCCAGAGCCATGCCTCTTGAAGGGTTTTCACAGTCTGGCTTTTAAGTCTTACCCTCGCTAGGATGGTAATTCACTGTATAAAAACAGATAAAGCAGAGCTGCTCTGATAAAGTAAGATGAAAGAAATTCCCCAAGGCAGCCTCCCCTCTCTCCACCTGTCCAGAGACTGAGTCCACAGGCCATCTGTGAAACGCATATAAGCTATGGTCGCTGCCACTGTGACAGCTCCCTAAGGTCACATGACTAAACAGGCCTGACCTGTAGTAAAAGCTCCATAGAAGTGTATCAACCTGTTGAGGTGGGGCTGAGGGTAGATTTTGAAGAATAGGTTCAGATAAAAAGTACAGGCATTTTGGTTGTGGGAGTAATGTAAAAAATAGAGGAACAGGGAGTGGAGCTGGATATTTAGGGGATAAAAGATGAATTTACTGGGGAAGAATGCATGACACAGAGCAGCAACAGTGGATAAGACCAAAGAGGCACGTGGAGTTGGGTGTGGGCCTCCTCAGTTGGGCTTTATTGTGAGAGCTATAGGAGTCACTGATGCTACTGGGCAAGACGGTACTTCTGGGAGACTTCTTTCTTCTACCTGCTCTGGTGGTTTACTGGTGGTTTCCATTTCCAAGCGCATTTTATTCCTCTCTAGTTCAAAGGAAGAAGAAAAGAATGAGGAAATGAAAGACTTAATAAATATTCATTTTTATTAATATTTGCTGAATGTCTACCATATACTACACATTATTGGAATGTCTAATAATTAAATATAATAATCCCCAAATACTAAATAATTAAATAATAATGTCTGGACATTATTGTTGGATATAACAGTGAGCAGAAAAGACAAGATCTGTGGTCACATGGAGACAATATTCTGGTGGATGAAACTGGTAACAAATCAACCACAGCATGGAGAACTAAAATATAATGTGAAATCAGGAGTGATTGGGGGAATGGAAAGGAATCAACTGTGGTTGATCAAAAGAGAGATCATTTCAGGCACAGAGAATAACTAATACAAAGGATTCAAAATGTGATGAGCTTGAAGTGTCCAAGGAACCAACAGAAAGCCAGTGTGTCCCAAGAAGAGGTGGGATGGGGAGGCAACGTTGTGGGAGATGAGGTTAGAGAGGAATATATATATATATATATATATATATATATATATATATATACATACATACATACATATACATACACACACATACATACACACACAATAATATATATATACTATATATATATACACACACACACACACACACACACACAATAGCACGTAGGGCTCTGTATAAAGAAAAAGAGTTGAGCTTTATTTATTTATTTTTTAAAGATTTTATTTATTTATTTATCTTTAGAGGGGAAGGAGAGAGGGAGAGAAACATCAATGTATGGTTGCCTTTCGTGCATCCCCTGCTGGGAGTTGGCCTGCAGGGAACCGGCCTGCAACCCAGGCATGTGCCCTGACTGGGAATCGAACCGCGATCCTCTGGTTCGCAGGCGCGCGCTCAATCCACTGAGCTACACCAGCCAGGGCAAGAGTTGAGCTTTAATATACAGGCAATCCGAACTCATTACAAATAAGCAAGATAGTGACATAATCTAAGTGATATTTTCAAAGAGCAATCTGTCTTCAGTTTAGAGAATATATTGTATAGGTACAGCAGTGGAGGAAAAAGAAACCAATTAGGAGATTAGATGAATTAAAGCAAAAGAAAATGATGCTACAGTGTATAAATGCAGATTTGAGAGAAGTGGATTATTTTGGATTATGTTTTTCAAAAAAAATCCCACATGACTTAACACTGGATTGGATGTGGGGTAACAGAGAATAGAGAAGTCATAGTTAACACCTAGTTTTCTGGGATTTCGCATCTTCATGGCTATTGTTGCCATTTACTAAAGTGAAGCAAACAGATGGAAGAATGGTCTTGGACATGGGGAGAATCTAGAATTATACTTTCACTATGTAACTTTTGGAATGTCTACTAAACAGCCAGGTGGGGAGGTCAGACAAGCAATATGCAGTGTGAATCTACAGTCCCAGGGACAAGTCAACACTAGGCAATATGTTTGGGAGCCATCCACACAGAGATATTTTTAAAGCCATGAGGCTGAATGAGGTCACGTAAAGAAACTATGAGACTACCCACTGACAGTAAACATTAAATTCTAGCTATAGAGTGTGCCAGGTTGGATGTTCCAGCTTGTTTGATTCCATATGACTATAAACATCATGCTCACCATCTGACACCACACAGAGCAGAGGAGCTGCCTGCCAGTCAATCTAGAGAATCATGAGAGAGAATAAATTGTTCGTGTATTAAGTACTCAGGAATTTGTTACTCAGTGACAAATAACTGAAAGAGATCCTTGCCACCACACTGCAACACCACTTATCAAGGGTACCAATGACCTTCATGTCATCAAATCCAGTGGTCACTTCTTGGGTCTTATCTTGTGTGACCACCCAGCAGCATCCCTTCTTGAATCCTCTTTCCCTTGACTTCTACGACCTCCCACTCTCCTGGTTACCCCTATCTCTTCTTCATTGCCCATAACTATGTGAGCAAACCCAGGGCGATTTGTCCAGATGAAAGTGTGTCCTCTTTATGTTGGGTGTCTCTGATTCGCAGTCTACCTGATGGAGGGCTTGTTGCTTCTCTCTAGGGAGCCTGTGTTCCAATACATGATCTTTTGTGTTTCTTTGGAGGGTTTTCTGGGGACTGCCCTTCCCAACCCCCTCGTATGGCACATCCAGCTGAAGCCTGACATCCTCTTCTCTCAGCCCTCTCATCCCTGGGTGGTTCATCCTACAACCCCTGACTAGAAAGGCCCCATTCCCCACTGGAGTCCACTTAGAGGAATCAGCAAGAAGGTTTAAGCCCCGGGCACCCTCGTGGGTCCACTCCACCCAGGGAGACTCCCCTATCTTTTCAGTGGAAATGCAGTCGCCCACACTACCTCTCTCAGATCCACTGGCTCTCACTTACCCCTTTTCTCCACAGCCAGCACATCAGCCTTAGAACATTAAAACCTCTGCAGGTCCAGTTGCTCAAAACACTGCAGAAGTGAAATAATCATCCCTCCCCAGGTGTTGGGTTAGAGTGAGGGAACAGAGGTTGGGAGGGGGACAAGTCAAACACCCCTCCATGAGGAGACAAAGAGGAAGAATAGTTGACAGTCTGCAAAATCAGTATTCCGCCCCCTCAACACTCACCTACCTCCCTCTTACTACTTCTCCTGGCTCTCCTGCCCCACTTCCTCACTCTCACTGATAACGGCCATTAAACTTGACCAACCCTTGGCACCTGGAGGCACATGGGAAGTCTTTCACCAGGAACCAGACCTTCTTTAAACTAGATTTGGAAGGATCTAGTAGCTCAACAGAGTGCTATCTATACCACAAACCCAATACTACTTGGTAACCTCTAAGAACATGAAAATACGCTATTTTGGACCAATTTGTTTCATTCAGAGAAAACCAGAATGCTGCATTGTGTTAGCGTGTGGTAATTAACACCAGTCTTTGTCTTAACTGGGGACTCTTTCAAAAAAGAAATATGTTGTTAAGTTCACTTCAATTCAATCTAACAATTATGCTATGTGTCCTAGATACATAGCTGGCCATTACCTCCAGGAGCTTATGTCCAGTGCTAGGAGTAACAAGAAACCAGATGATTATAGAAAGGAGCGAAGAGGACATCACAGGCAAATTTCCCAGCAGAAGGGACAAAGGACAACTTCTCCCAGGCTGAAAAAGTATTAGCCTGGTAAAGTGAGCTGTGCTGATGTGTTTAGGAAACCGGAAGGGATTCAATCTGAGAGAAGAGCACTGCGGGGGAGGCACAGGCGGTGAAAGGGGACATGAACAGCACAAATTGACACGAGATTGAAGAGGTGGATAGAGCCAGGAACGAGATGCACTGTAAGCCACGTTAATGGTTGTGGACTTTCTCCAGAGGGTCCTGGGGATCTGTGAATGGACTTGAAACAGGGGAAGAATTTGATATGATTTCCAATTTGGAAAGATTATTCTGGCCACACTCAGTCAGGAGCAAGACTGAAGTCAGAAGATCCACTGGGAAGCTGCTGCTCGTCATCCAGGAAAGAGGTGGCTGTGGCCTGGACTAAAGTATTGTCAGAGAGATGGGGATGTCAATGATGAACACCAGAGATACTGAGAAGGCACAGTCACCACCCTTTGACAACTGATAGAATGTAATGATAGAAAGAGAAGGAAGTGTGAATAGGATACCCAGGTTTCTGGCTTGAGCAACTGAGTGCATAATAATGTCACTCTCAAAGCCAGATGGTCCTAGGAGGGATACGGTTTTGGCTCAGGGTTAGGAAGGTGTTTGTATACCACTTGCCACAACCCTGTAAGATAAATAACACTGTTAGCATCTCATAAATGGAGACACTGTCAGTCTGTGAGGTGAAAGGTCATAAAGTCAGGAAGAAATGGAGCTGGGATAGTACATGGGTCCCTAGGAACAAGGGAAACCCAAAAGACCAAATTCCAAAGAACAAGTTGCCGCTCCTCATTAACTTCACCCTGGAAGCTCACACTTCCTTTTTAGGGGAACAAAGGGAGAAAATCCAAGAGCTCTCACCCACAGTCATTTCTGTCCATCTCAAATTTCCCACTAGATAGAGCTGGGACCTGGACTTCCTTTATCCCCACCACACAATTAGCAAGCTTTTCACCCATGGTTAAAATGGCCCCTGTACATAGGGAGGCAAAGGGTAGCATTTCCTCTTGTGGAAGAAGTGTCCCCACCTACTCCCTAGCTTCACCTTGCACATCCACGGTTCCTTTGCCACTGTGGTCTGGAGTCATATCAACGTCCACTCCACTCGCTTCTTTAAACAATTATGCAAAAGGAAGTAACATGCCACCACAATCATTAAACCACTTCTCTCTGCTCAGAGCCGGGCCTAATTCAAGCCAGGCTATCTGACGTCTGTAACTTCTGGTCTTTTGGAGTATGTAGGCCTCAACCTTCTCCCCCCCTTCTCAATAAATGCAAATAATCAACCATCAGATTTGCATCAAATACCTACTCTACTTGGCATAATGGAAAACTCAGTGATGAAGAAGATTCATTATAAGCCAGGGCAGTTTTATGTCTAAGAACCAAATTAAAGTCATAAATTCAAAAGACAGAGAAACTAAACATTTTTGAGTCCCTACTATATGCCAGTTCTATATTAATGCTTTCCATGTGGTATTTCATTCGATCTTCACAATAAGCATGAATTGAAAGTTATTTTCCACATTTGATAGACAGTGGGAGAAGAAGTACAATGTGGCAAAGACTGGCAAAGCCTTGAACAAATTCAAACTCCCTGGCAGGCATGGCTATGGATATGAGTCCTGACCAAAAGAAGTTACACATGCCACTTCCAGACATGGACCATAAAAGTTCTGTGTGATCCTTCACTTTCCATATTCTCTAAGTCATTCTCTTTCCATATTCTCTTCCTCACATCCTAGAAGTCCTATGTTGAAGATGGCAGATATTCTTTGGTCTAATTACCTGAATCATTGCAGAGAGCAGAGTGCCTCTTCATTGGACTTTGACAAATAAAATTCTACTGCAATAAGCCATCGACATTTAGGAGTTTATACATTGCTGTAGCTCACATTCATTCATGAATGCAACAGCCTTCAAAGACATTAAATTACTTGCACAGAGTCAACCAACTAGTTAGTGGCAGAGAACAGATTTGAAGTTAGGTTTAGGGAAGGTTCCTGATGAAGTACAACTTTATTATGGCTATAGCAAATGAGGAAGATTTAAAAAGACAGAAAATGAGGCAGAGAAAGGAGGACGTATTCTTAAGGAATCTGGATGAAGCAAAAATCCTATGCAGGAGAATTACAGAAGAGGAAATTGTAACTGTAAATTGTAACTTGTAGGACAAGTTACACTGTGGTGACCAACAGAAACCTAATCTCAGTGGCTTAACGCAAACAGAGTGTATTTCTGGCTCACAGTACACCCCAGTCAGAGTCCCCAGGAGTCTGACACACGTCACCTCTGATCATATTTCCTGGGTCAAAGAAAATAACATCACTGCATATTTAAACTCAAAGTTGGAGGAAATACAGTCTACCGCCTACCCAGAAAGGAAAGATCTAGAAATATTTGATAAGCAGCACTGATGGCTACTACAGAGTCAAAATGGGAGGGTCCTGGATATCAAAGTATAAAAATATATGTTCCTTTGGGAAATATTTTGATTAGACAATTAAGCATCTAACACTTGTCAAAAGCAGAAATTCTTATTTCTGCCAGAGACAGAGAAGTTCTAGCCTGAAGGGCTGACACGGAGCTTTGGGACAGCAGTCTGGATGCACACGTTGGCAGTGTAGGAATGTGCGCACCATTCCCCTCAAATTCCTTTCATATACAAAAATCTCTCAACAGTCAACTGTTTGGTGCTGGATTCAGGCAATTCTGAAACTGAATTCCAGGCCCTGCTGCCCACCATGGGTGTGATATTAAATAAGTTGTCTATCCTATTTTAGCCTTTCTCATCTATAAAATGAGAACGATAGTAGGAGCTGTCTCATAAATCTGTTCAAGCATTATATGATTTAACACATGTAAGAGCTCTTACTACATTCTTTTTAAAATATTCACTGCTGCTAAATACTCAAGAAATCACAAAGGTATACACATTCTTCATAATACTGCAATAAGTAGAAAATTTGAAATCCTCTAATGTCCCATCAATGTAAAATGACTGCACATGTGTGCAGAGAGACAGAGAGGGAGCAGAAGCACCAAACAGTTATTTTTTAAAGTCAGCATCATATATATTGCTCTGGAAAAATATCTACACCAACATTACAAAATTGTGAAACTGCAGAAAACAATTTGCTAGACATACCGCATATATGATTTCATATGTATGTGTGTGGAGGTGTACATATATACGTCATGATAAATCCAGGGTGGATACAAAAGTAGGTTTACAGTGTGAGTACATGAAACACAGCTTATTTTTGTATTATTATATAGTAATCTTTGTTTTATTTTTCCATATGAACAACTGTAAACCTACTTTTATTCCACCCTGTTTACTAAGGCATGGTTAGTCTTATAAAAATATTTTTTTAATTATTGGCTGGGAATGAGGTGCTATTTCAAGTTGGTTGTTCAGAAATGGCCTCTCAGAGCTGAGCTGGGAAAGACAGAAAGTTATGTACAAAAACAAAATGCACGACCTGCACCCGATACTGGCTTGCGACACTATTGTCCATGAAGAAGAACTGGAACTCCTTGGGGAAATGGCTGATTCTAGGATGGGACAGAAAACATAAAAGATGAGCCTGGAGCACCTTACAGTGCTCAAAAGTGAGAAAATACTCAAAAAACAAAAGGATGGAGGAATATAGGGGCCGACTAAAAGAGCTCCCAAGTCTAAACTCAGAACAATTTGAGCACCAAAATAAATACCAGATTTTACCTGAAAAGTATAAAATATTTATGGGTCCATATGATATCAATAAATGAGTAAAATTAAGCAAATGGGGGAAACAGACAAGTAAGTTTCCCATGACAAAGAAGTCTGAATAACGTATGTAGATATTCTGCCCTCGAGGAAGTGAAGCCTAACTTCACCACCCTTTAAGTGTGGGCTGCACAGTGACTTCCTTCCAGAGAGCAGGGCACAGAACTGGGGTGGACAGTTTTCCAGTAGAGAAATCTGACGAGCAGCATCTCAGCCAAGTGAGCAAGCTTAACATCACCAGGGAGAAGCCACGTTCACAGCATGTACCCTTAATAGGAAGTGATGAAAATAACGTCTTCCTCCCCAAAACCCATAACCCCAGTCAATCATGAGAAAAGCATCAGACCAACCCTGACTGAAGAACATTCTACAAAATCTGTGAACTCGAAACTATCTAGGTCATTAAAAACAAGGAAGGTCTGAAACTGTCACAGCCCAAAGCAGCCTAAAGTCAAAACAAAGAGAACAAAGAAAAAACATGAAATGTAATGTGGGATCCTGGCACAACAAAGAAAAAATTAAAAATTAGGGGAAAGCTAAGAAATTTGAATACATTATGGACTTCACTTAATAGTGTACCAATATTGCTTCATTAGTTGTGACAAATGTCCCATAGCAACGTAAAACATTCACAGCAGGGAAAACTGTACTATCTCTGCAACTTTTCTGTAAACCGAAAACTATTTGCAAACGAAACAGTTTACCTTTTTTAAACTGAATTTAAGTCCGTGAACAGAAGGGACAAGCTATCCTGTGATGGAATACTATTCAATAACAAAAAGGAAACAATTACTAACAGACACCACAATATGGATGTATATTAAGGATGCTGTACTGAGTGAAGGAAGCTGGATACAAAAAGACAGACTGCATGATTCCACTTCCATGGTGTTCTAGAACAGGCAAAAATAACCTATGGCAATAGATGTCAAATCAGTAGTTTTCGGGGGAATACCGAAAAAGGTATCAGTAGTTTTCGGGGAGAATACACTGCAAAAGGACATGAGGGAATTTTCTGGGTTGAAGGGAATGTCTCTGTCTTGAGGTATATTCATTAAAATTGATTGAATAGTACATTTAATATCAGAATTAAATATATAAATCAAAGATCCGTTATAAATAATTTTAAAATATAGATAAATAATTCTTAATATGAAAATCAATTCAAAACATGTATTGAATTGTGGAAAGAAGGAATCAAAGGAGGGTGGTCTGAGGGAAGGAGGGAGGAAGAAAAGGTATTTTTGAAGCCTAGGAGATTTGGATTACAAGAAAGATCAAAATTGTGTCTAATTCCTTCACTTAAAGAAATCCCTTGTTTTAACCTTCCAGATACATACCTAACAGAAACAGAATAATACCACTCATGCTGTAGTCATTTTCTGAATTAACAGCATGACCTTCAACAACACTGTACCTGTAGGACACCAAGGCCTTGCGCAGTACAATATTTTATAGCTTTGTACAGACATGGCAGAAACTGCTAGTTGCCTCACTAAGGATTATCCCAAGGAGTGCCCAGGCAGAAAGAGTCTTAAGAAAATCAATGACTAGATAATCTACATCTATTTTGATGCTTTTTGTAAGCTGACCCACCTGCCTGAGAATTCACCTTCAGTCAAGACCAAGCTTTGGGCTCACCTCCTGGATTCCTACTTTCCCTTTCAAAGTCACTTTTTTCCCACTTCAATAGAAAAGACAGATTTCTCACCCAACCTGAATATTGTTATTATTATGCAGCTTGTCAAAAGGGATGATTCAAACGTTGGTATCAATGTTGAGGTAATCAGCAAAGTTAAGGAGAGGTGAACAAATTCCTTTGCAAGTCAGGTGGTTTCTGATCCCTGTTTTCAACAAAACTGAGGAATTGAGTTGTCAACTGATAACTGATTAAAAATAATATTTGATGTAGCCCCCAGTGTGATTTTCACATTGCACCTCAAAAGAGTTCAGGGGCCCTGGCTGGTGTAGCTCATTGGATTGAGCATGGGCCTGTGAAGCAAAGGGTCGCCAGTTCGATTCCCAGTCAGGGCACATGCCTGGATTGCAGGCCAGGTCCCCAGTAGGGGACACATGAGAGGCGAGCACACATTGATGTTTCTCTCCCACTCTTTCTCCTTCCCTTCCCCTCTCTCTAAAAATAAACAAATAAAATATTTTTTTTAAAAAGGAGTTCAGGGAACTGACACTGCTCTAAAGTAATTTCTTCCATTTCCACGTATTTACTTATTGAACAAGGTTTGTCAACACTTGAATCTATAAAAGTATAGTTAGAAATGTAATTGGTGGTTACGCCTATGCTTCCCAGCACTAATAACTAACCCACTGGCATGTAAATTAGTTTTTACATCCCTCTCATTAGGAGACTCATTCCTCTCATTAAGAGATTCATTTTATGTTTCATAGATTATTTTTATCAATTATACAGTAGCAATAATTGTAATGATAATCCAGAAATTTCGTGGGTTCATAGCCACATGAAATTAAAATTCCCACGTCTATACAGATTGCTGTGGCCAAGAGGCATGATAAACAAAGTGCCAGATTTAAAAAGCTCAAGACCCGGCGCTGCACGGGCAGTGGGGAAGGAGTCCACGGTCCAGGGAGGAACGCCCACGGCAGAGCCTCTGTAGACCTTACAGTGAAGACGAAACCTGATGAAGTGCCTACGTTTGACCCAAGTCCACTCCAGGAAGGGCACTGGAGCCAAAATACACCTACATTTCCTCCAGCCATTTTCCCAACACATCCTGGAAAACGTTGGGTTCCGAGGCCTCGTCGTACTGCAGATTTAAATAGAGGCTTTTTTAAGATACCAGGTCACCAGACAGAGACTGGCATTGTCCATCAGAACGATTTATGAAACTTTTTGAGCACATGAAGAAATCTGGGGATTATTATTCTACCGTTGTGAAAGATGTGGCTTTAGAACAGACTGTTGCTATGGCAACTCTGATAATAGAACATAATTTCATCCATTCCTGTGCTAAGGTTATTACTTTGCTAAACAAGAAATGGAACTGTTGTAAGATTACCCTTAAATGTCTATCACAAACTGCTGGTTCCTATATAAAAAGTCTGGATGTGTAGCATCTGAAGCAACTGCACGTCAGAGGTTTCTAAAGTAAAAATCTTTTCAGAGAGACATTTGTCAAACGGGCTCATGCAACGAGGCTATGTACCCTTCCTGATGCTGGAAGGCTTTGCTGCAACCCAGCGGCCTCCACAAACACTGGGTTAGAAAGCACTGTGGTACAACAAACACAGTGACTTGTAGAAGATCACTTTGGGCTGGTGGGACATACTGTGACTTTAGAGTACAAATGAATATTATAAAGAGCATGGTTTTTTGCCCTGGCTGGTGTAACTCAGTGAACTGAGCGCGAGCCTGTGAACCACACAATCACAGTTCGATTCCCAGTCAGGGCACATGCCTGGGTTGCAGGCAGTTCCCGGTTCCTGACAGGGGATGCACAAGAGGCAACCATACATTGATACTTCTCTCCCTCTCTCCTTCCCTTCCCCTCTGAAGATAAATAAAATCTTAAAAAAAATACTTATTGAACTTTTGCATACACTAAACATAGGGATACAGTGATAAACTGGATGGACATGGCTCTACCCTTGTGTACTTTTCTCCCCCTCTTTCCTTCCCTTCCCCTTTAAAGATAAATAAATAAAATCTTTTAAAAAAGGACCGCCCTGGCTGGCGTAGCTCAGTGGATTGAGCACGGGCCTGCGAACCAGACGATCGCGGTTCGATTCCCAGTCAGGGCACATGCCTGGGTTGCAGGCTGGTTCCTTGCAGGCTAACTACCAGCAGGGGACGCACAAAAGGCAACCATACATTGATGTTTCTCTCCCCCTCTCCTTCCCCTCTAAAGATATATAAATAAATAAAATCTTTAAAAAAAAAAAAAAAGGAGCATGATTTTTAACCAAAGCAGTCTATTTTTAACTAGAATCTTTTTTGCATTCTATTTTTCAAAGTTTAGCTTCATTTCCTGGGAGGCAGAGGATAGGACTTATGTGTTTGCTCTCTGTACTGCTCATTTTTTAAAAAGCGTACAAAGAAGGCAGTTTCTTATGACATTCACAAAACTAATATTTTGTTTCAAAGAAACATATATAAATACAAATTAGGGGTGTATCATTTCCTACATGTTACTTGAAATTGGATAAGTTAGATATATTATAATTAAATGTAGTACCATCCATGTTTACCTTTATAGTGTATTTGCAAATAACTTGGTCACTCTTTTAAAGTAGAAATGAAAATTAACCTGTAAAACATAACAAGATTCAAAGTAAGACAATTTAAAAGTACTGTACATCTAGAGGTTTATATAATTCTACTGTAGGAAAAGTAGTACCTTTCTTAAGTGTGAAATATAATAATTACAGGTACTCACTTGTTTAAAATACCTAAGAGCAAATAAAAAGTACTTTTAATAGTGAATTAGCCAATCCTGGCAAGCAGGAAGGGGCAAGAGTAGGTTTACACTTGTTAATACGGAAAATAATACAATAACTAATAAGTAGTAATACAAAAATAAACTGTACTTTGCATACTCACAAGTATAAATATACTTTGGCCCCACCTGCATTATGTATTTCTAACCCACAGTGTCATCTTTCCATGGGTGTCTGAAGCCTCTCTTCTAAGAAATATTTTTTAGAAAAAATAGATTATAAAATTGAGAGGAATATTTTTTAAATGTGTCATATTGTATTTGTTACATTTTTAAAATGTTGATGGAAGCTTTTCTATTTAATGTGATTATAATGGTACAATTATTCTGGTCACCATCTTGTTTTTATTTTTTTTAAGTTGAGCACATATTAGATATGATATTAATGGTTCTAATTTTTTGCATTCATGCTGCATTAAACCTGTTCATATGATGAAAATAAAAACATAATAAATTAAAAAACAGAAAAACGTATATTAGAAAAAATCTGTAGAGGAAGTCCAATGAGAATAAAAGGAATGACAGAAAACCCCCAACTGTTTAAGAGTTCGTTTGTTTATTTTTCAGACAGAGGATGGTGCTGTTATATCATAACAGCATTTATATACCATTGGGTATATTTTAAAAGATGATATAATAATTTTATGTCTTTTGTATCAATGTTTACAATGAGCCAGAAATTGTGTACTTCACAGCCATATATATCTGTATTAAAATATATGATTTTTCAGGGATGATATAAAAATGTACAAGGTGGTTGCATATTTTTCAAAATTCTTTTAAGGATATCTGAGTGGAAATGTTTGAGGATGACAGGCCTAACCGACACCCTTTTATTCCTTGTACCGGGCCTGCAGGCAACGTGCCCAACCGCACATCTACTCTTCCAAGCCTCTCTGCAGCAACACGTATCTCAGTTCTGGCTCATTTTTGCCATTCCTTTCTTACACATGGGATGTGAACATAATGGCTGGATCTCCAGCAGCCACCTTTGACCATGCACTAAGAATGGCTGTAATAAAAGGCAGAAAGAAACCTGGCTTTCCAATAACTTTGTCTTCCTCTGTGCCATTCCCAAACTGCCTACCTCCAAGTTTCCTTTAGGTCAAAAAAAAAATGAACTCATACGTTTAAAAAACTGTTATGTTGGGTTTTCTGTTATACACAGCTAAGTCTAATCCTTTTTGTTCTTCCCTTCCCGCATTACTAAAAATCAAAAGGGTTACAACAGCAGAAAGAAACACAAGGAAAAGCCCCTCATCTCCTGAAAATGCCCTCTGAGACAAGGGTTAGACCCCACCTCCGGCCCAGCAACCACATCATTGTGTTCTGTTGGAGTCAGGCCTTTGAAGTCAGAGAGGCCTCGGCTTAACTGAGCAAGGATCAGTAAATGAAGGATAATGATGCCTGTCCCAAAGGAAGGATCGACTGAGATGAGATACACACCCACCACAAAAAAGAGGCTCAACCAATAGCAGTTCAACAGTGGTACCCAGTCCCAAACACCCTGAGCAGCTGTGACAGTGGTTTTTTTCCTAGAAAAGCCCCTGCAGTGGGATTGGTCATAGTTTCCAGACACATATTTTTAGAGTCTCGCTCTCTGACCCTCCGGGAGATTCTGAGAGTCTCCTAACACATTTTCAAATATTCCTTTGCTCCTTAAATAAACCAGAGTGGGTTCTGTGTTCTGCAACTTAGAACCCGAACCATGACACCTCATGTCAACCACCACATTTTTTTATCATTTAGTCAAAACCCCCAAAGAAGAGTTTCACTGGAAAGAAGTTCTACTAAGCCCAGGCAGCTCAGTTCCTACCCTTGACTCTATGTACTGTGGGTTCAAACTTTGCCCTAACCAACTGGTGTGTATGTAAATTGTCTTTTCAGCTCAACAGAAGCCCCTTAGAAACAGAGGCAGCCTGTTGAAGTCCAGTGGGAAATGGCCAAAGGAATGAGTGGGGATGAGGAGAATAGGTCCTGAGCCCCACACTGGAAATCCACAGAGCCCCACAAGAGTCCTTTCAGTACCCTGGGTGAAATGGGAAGACACGATCTGGCCCAGGGCTCTGATGTGAGATTAAAAACAATAAACCTAAAGACCCCTTGTCTATTCTAGGCCTAAGGGACAACTTCAAAAGTGTCTTTTTTCCAAGTACCTCCAGTGGAAGGCAGGGACTGGGTCATGTCTTTCCCCTTTCCTCTTTCGGGGCAGCTACCAAAGTGATGAGGCCTCTCCTGCCAGGGACAGGACCAAATCATGGGCCATATCGCCCTCTGGTGGATTTAAATGGAAAGGGTGTGGTTTTCAAATGGGCTACAAAGCTACTCACTGAATCCAGGAATTCCAGAAGTGAAAGGGATTTGGAGACCATGTACTCTAACATCCTCATTTATAGATGGGACAATGACAAAAGGTCAAGAGGGAGAGTGACTTGCCTGAGGTCATACCAAGAACAAATGTCAGAGCCTGGGCCAGACCACAGTCTCTAATGCCCATCCACATCCCAGGTCATTCTCTCTGACATGAAACACAGAGGCCTCCATCGTCTGTGGTCAGTGTCCACATGTCCCTAAACCCTCAGCATGGCTGAGCCATGCTGTCAGCAAGTAGCACTTTGGCTAATCTGCTCCAGACCAGGTAATTTCCCCACCCAGTTATAGCGTTGAAAAGTTACGTTACTTCTCTTTGAAAACCTACCACGTTAACACGTTGATTTTAATAGAAACCAACAGCTATAACTATGGCAACTTCTTGGAAGCTTAGAAAGAAAACACTCTCAGTTACGACTGGGTAATTCTAAAGCAACAATGGAATGCCTGATTTCTCCACAAACTACAGAAACCCTTTATTAAACCCTACAGACACCAATCTCTCCCACAGGTGGCCGTCTATAAAGATGCAACAGTCCAAAAAGTAAAAGCAAATCACCTTCACACCAACTCAGTTGCCAACCTAGCATGACGCACATAGAAGTCCATATGCTAATGGTGCCCAACGAGCCATTTTAATAAAAGCCAAAAGAAGTGGGTTGTGTTGTATCTTTGCGACAGAGAGGAAATGTCCTGTTCAAGGAAATTCTTAGAAATCTTTCAGTCTTTAAATCCCTCTGAAGCCTGAAAAGGCACAAGGAGGACTTGACTACGTTCTGCAGAGCAGGTGGGGCCCCGAGGGAGCCACTTTCACCTGCCCGCCCAGCTCATGGTAGCAGGGGGCCACCTGGCAGGTCCTGCTGGCCTCACGGTGTCGCAGGGTCTCGTGGATCTCATCTCGGGATCGCAAACATGACCAGTGTGCAGAATTTTAATCACCCGGCATGAAATAACCTGGGTTTTCCTCTCATCTTCTGACAAAACCTTAGAGCTTAGCCTGAATAAGTTCTCTATTTTTAATTATAATTATTCTACAATAATAATATTTGAGATTGAATGTCTACAGTAGCAATAGTCTAAGAGGTTTGCATGAGTTAACTCAATCCTGACCAGAAGTCTATGAAGAAAGGACTATCAGTTATCATTTTACAGAGGAAAACACCAGATCAGAGAAGTAATCCACCCAAGATCAAGCAGCTTGTAAATCGAAAAAAATCACATTTGAAGAGTCCATCCAATTTCAGAGTCCATACCCTTAAATGAGCTCCACTCTGAAGATGATCTGTGCGGATGCAGACCGACTTCTTTAGCATCCCTTAACTAAATCCCAGCAAGGGAGGGGGGTGTCAATCAGGGACTGAAGGTCAAAATCACAAAAGGGTCTGTTTTGATTTGAACACCGTGTCCTCCCAAAGGGCCCTCTAAATTGACTTTCCATGCTCATGTTAAGCATTTTTGCAGTCACTCTGCTTCCCTCTAGCAGCATAGGTGCATGTAAGTGTCATCAGACAGATAGAAAGCGGCACTGAGCTGGGAGCACATTTGGTATTTCCTCCTTCTGAAGACAGCGGGGTATTTTTTAATGGAATAAAGGCCTTGGAAGAAGACCTGAATTGGAGACCCAACTCTGCCATATCTGCTACTGTTTGACCATGGCTATTTACTCACTCTGGGACTCGTCCTCCCCATCTCGGCGAATGTGGAAAACACCCGCACTGTGCTGTTGCTGTAAGAACGTATTCCGACCGGTCTAGGAGCACCTAGCAGTGTCGGGCAGGCTTACAGTCGGCATTCAAGAAACAGTAGCAATTAGTGGACAACATCCTGCCAAAGCAGAGACTTACTTTCCTTCTACAACAAGCTCAGGAGCAAAAGGTAACAGTGGACATCAGGGGAGGAAGGAACAAATGCCTGTGACCTTCAGCATCATTTAATGAGATGTGCATGGGCTTTGGACAGATTCCTAGATGTGTGATTTGGGGCAAATTGCTTAATTTTGCTGAGTCTCAGTCTCAGTTTCCTTCCCCATAAACAGAGGACATATATCTTCATTATACATGATACACATTCATGTTACTTACTATCTAGTCAGGAAACCAGGACACAGACAAAAATAAAAGGAAGATTAGAGCATCTCCAGAATTTTCATAGATACTTCAATGATCTAAGCTACTGAGTTAGATTCTGAACTATGTTTACTTGTGTTAAGAAATGAGATCATTATAGGAATGCCAATAATATACCATATTTTTCAGACCATAAGACGCACCTAGATTTTAGAGGAGGTAAAAACAATTTTGAAGCAAAAAATGTGGTAAAATATTTCATGACATAAATAACATAATATTTCACCAATGTAAATGTAAAGCTACATTAGGACTATAAGATACACCCCCTTTGGGAGGAAATTGCATCTTATAGTCTGAAAAATACGGAATAATAAAATAGCAGCCTTCTCAAGTGTCCTAAGACTGAGAGTGCAATAATTAAGATTTCTAGATTGTTTTGAACAGAAAAAAAGCTATTTGTTTAATTTTAATCAAATAGAGTAGAATTGTTTTTAAGTATATTTTACATTTCTACACAGTCTTTAATTTTTTTTAATTATAAAAGCTTCATAAGTACATACTCAAGAGAAACTCTTATAAATATGCAATAGGAGACTTATACATGAATGTTCAAAAACTATTGTTTGTAACATAAAATAAAACAGTAAAAGAATCAAGGGACTGCCAACAGAGAATAAACAAATTACGGAGAATTTATACAATGGAATACTATATAGCAGAAAAATGAAATTATAGCTATAAGCGACATGAATGAATGCTAGAGGTATTACATTGAAAAGAACCAACTCATGGAACACTACATATAAGTGTGATACCACTTTTATAAAATTCAAGGACAAGCAACCCGAAATTAGATCATGTTTAGGGGTACATAGAGAAGTAGTGAAGCCATTTTTTAAAAGATTTTTACTTATCTTGAGAGGGGAAGAGAAGGAGAGAGGGAGAGAAATATCAATGTATGGTTGCCTCTCATGCGTCCGCTGCCGGGAACCAAGAACCGGGAACTGGCCTGCAACCCAGGCATGTGCCCTGACTGGGAATCGAACCGCGATCGTGTGGTTCGCAGGCCCGTGCTCAATCCACTGAGCTACACCAGCCAGGGCCTGAAGCCATATTTTTAAAAAACAAATAAATTATTTTTTTTTATTTCAGAGTAATGGCAACTGCTGGGAGAGACGGAGGAACAGGATCGGAGAGCAGCACAGGGGTCAGTTCAACAGCCCTGGTTAACTTCCCTGCCGGTGGTAGGCTCACCTCTTTGACCAAGATTCTTAATAATTTGTTGCACCTCAAACTGTACTTACAGATACACACATGCATACAGGTAGCATTACCCATAATAACACTACATAACAATCCTTTGAAAATCCACGCTGTTCAATGTTGGATGAGAAATCTGTCTTCCTTGCTCCTGACCTTGCTCTGTTAATACCCTAGAGATTCTTCTGTGTACTGTGAGCAGAATGCACAACCCAGCTAGCGCTTTAAAAATTTGTGTACTAAGGACCTAAGATTAAAGCTACAAACTTAATCACAAGAAGGCAATCCACAAACTCTGTATCCGTGCCTTCAAGGTTAAGCGACAGGGCGGAGCCGGTAATGACGCTGCACATCGGGCAGGAGGTATCAGCACTCAGAAGACTGGAGTTAAAATCCGTGCCACGACTGGTTCATTTCCACATGCCAAAACTACACAGAACTGAAGTCCCAAATAGTTCAACGCACTCTTCTGTGTTATCAGCCGATCAAATAAAATCAGTGAGTTAGTTTGCTGGGGCTGCCATCCAAAACAAACTAACAAAAACACCACAGACAGCGGGGCTTAAAAAGCAGAATTTTTTTCTCTCACAATTCTGGAGACTAATAGTCCAAATTCAAGATGTTGGCAGAGTTGTTTCTTCTGACGGCCTCCCTCCTTGGCTTGTAGGCAGCCATCTTCACCAGGTGACCTTACCATGTATCCCCACATGGTCTTCCCTCTGGAAGTCTGTGTCTTAATCTCTTTTTCTTAAAAGGAAACCAGTCACATTGGAATAGGGCTTGCTTCAATGACCTCATTTAACCTTAATCACCTCTTTAAAAACACTGTCTCCAAGTACAATCCATTCTGAGGTAGGGAGAGGTGAGACTTTGACATATGAATCGGGGAGGACACAGCTCAAACCATAACAGTCACCGTGGGTTTTCTGAAGACCAATGAAATACGGCCAGTGCTATCCAAGAGAGCTTTGCCTAGTAATGGAAGTACGCTCTATCTGCACTCTCCAGAAAGGCAGCCATATGTAGCAATTCAGCACTTGCAATGTAGCTAGTATAACTGAGAAGCTGAATTTTTTGTTTTAACAAATTTTAGTCAATATTAACTTTAATTGTCACCTGTGCCTAGTGGCTACCACTTCAGACAACTTCAGGATTAGGCCAAGCGTGAGTATGGGAGAGGCACACATCAAAGAGAGTGTCGACAAGGCTGGAAAAAATAAGTGTGAGGACAGAAACTTTTCGAGACCGTCCAGACAAACCACCCGTCCTGCGCAGAGACCTGTGCACCAAGGAGGAAGAGCATTTGGTCCAGCTTCCTCAAGAAATGTGAGAATCCTCTTGCCAGGTTTATGTATTCCTTTCCTTTCTCATTCATATTCTTTTTTGCACTCTCATAGAATTAGTGCCATACATTTGCTCTGCTTTTTTTTTTTTTAGAATAACTAGCAGGCGCCATGTCCTCCTGCAAAACACCAGCTCTTACCATCTCAGGCCTTTATTCCTGCAGTTGAACTTTGCACGATGGCTTCCCCCTTGCCCAGGCCTCAAACCAGACATCACCTGCCTTGACCGCCCTTATCCACACTAGCAGCCTCTGCCAATCCTGTTGCCTAGTTGTTTTTTATTATGATACTTCACCCTACCTGACATCATCTTGTTCACTGAGTTCTTACTTATTGCCCATTTTCCACTCCCCACCCTCACTGTACTGTGAGCTCCACGAGAACAGGAACCTTGTCTGTCTGGCTCGCTGCTTTATTCCCAGTTCCTAGACAAGGGCTAGATCTTCAGTAAGTGTTCCACGAAGGATGGAAGAATGGGTGAGTATTTCTCCCTCTCCTTCTAAGAACCGCACTGTCAAAGGCCTCTGCCATGTTTGAAGTCCTATAAAGCAGTAGAGACCTCCACACTTATACCTTCACCTTCTGCCCCCTAGAAAGCCAGCCAATAGCTTGGACCTCACCCCACCAACAGAACTGAGGAGACCATATTGCTCCCAGGAAATCCAAGAGGCCAAAGTAAGTGGTTATTTGTATAAGTCCTTCTGCTGCTCATCCTCACAGCCTCATCTGAGTAAGACAGGATCTTCATGCAAGTCCCCCCATCCCACTCCAGAGTGGGAAGAGGGTGACCATGTATGGGTAAAAGTCACACATCTAACACTTTAGGGAACCCAACTTGGCACCAAGCCAAAGAGTTATAAAATGTCTTCTGTCTCCTGATTAAATAATTCCACTCTGGGGTGTGTTCCCAAAGAAATAATCCCAAAGGGAGGAGGGGTTTCATTTTGAGTGACACAGTCTGATACTGTAGAGTTAAAAACATCACAAACACACAGCAACTAGCAAACAGCCAAACATAACATGTGGTACATTATACAGGTTCACACTCCCTTATCCAAAACCCTCAGGGCCTGATATATTTTGCAAGTCAAAATACTTCCAATATTAGAAAAGCTGTAGCTTGATTCTACTCCTTTGCGTATCACTCCCAACAGAGTCCGGAGCAGCATCCCTACTCAAACATACTAATATCTGCTGCAGAACAGATGTATAGTCATCCTAACTGGAATAAAGAGAGCACATAAAAACCCTCATACAGTTCGGGTGACATCAGGAAACAGAACCTTCCCAGCTGAGGAACTTCTGGTTCATGGAGCACCACAGGCTTCAGAACTGCAGACCAAGGATGAGGATCTGCACTACCAACGAGCCTACAATCCAGACTTGTATGAGCAAGACTGCAACGAAGACTACAACCCACCCTCTCTTGCCCAAGAAGGTGAACAAGAGACAGTGGGGCCATCAAAACTTCTTCCTTCTTCACTGTCCGCCTGACCCAGGGCCCACCTAAGCTGGGGAAGCAGGGACAGAGTGTACCAGAATCCCATTCAGCAGAAGAGAAGGTGGCCAGGTCATGAACATGCAACATGTATTGCAAACCCTGTGCAAAGATCGTTAATGAGGACCTTGCTGGGGACACCAAAAAATGTTCTCACCAGAGCCCAAATCTGTTCTCAGTGGTTCAGTGGCACCCCCAGGGAACTCTGTCCCTGGGGGACGGCATTAGAAGTCCTGGAGGACAAATCGCCAACCTGATATTTTTTCTGGTGCAGACAGAGCAGGTGGAAGTAGTTGACACAGAGAAAGTTGCTCTGACCTGGAATTCGGAAGGCAAGAGCACTCACCCTGGGTCACTTTTTCAAAACATCCTTTCAACATATATGGTCCATCTCCCTCTTCAGTCTCTCTTTATCTTAAGAAAGTGAAATCCACAAGCTCTTTTATATCTACTATTTTGGTAAAACACCTAACTTGAGATCTACCCACTTAATAAAAATTTAAGTGCACAAGCCCTGGCTGGTATAGTTCAGTGGATTGAGTGCAAACCTGTGAACCAAAGGATCGCGGTTCAATTCCAAGTCAGGGCACAGGCCTGGGTTGCAGGCCAGTTCCCAGCAGGGGACACACAAGAGGCAACCATACACTGACATGTCTCTTCCTCTCTCCTTCCCTTCCCCTCTAAAGATAAATAAAACCTTTAAAAAAAATAAATGCACAATATTGTTAACTACAGGCACAATGTTGTACAGCAGACTCTAGAACTCACCCGCCTTGCAGAATTAAAGTCGTGTACCTGCCGAAGGACACCTCCCGTGAACCCTACCGCAGCCTCTGGGAACCACCACTCTACTCTCCTGCAGTGAGTTTGACTATTTTAGATGCTTCATCTAAGTAGAATCATGCAGCATCTTTCCTCTGTGACTAGCTTATTTCAATTAGCATAATGCCCTCCATCCAAGTCATCACACAGAGAGGGATTTCCTACTTTTTTAAGTCTGAGTAATATTCCATTGTACATGCAGACCACATTTCTTTATCCACTCATCTGTTGATGGACATTTAGATTGTTTCCCTTAACTGGGGTACACAAATAATATGGCAATGAACACAGAAGTGCATGTAGCTCTTTCAAATCCTGATTTAAATTACTTTGGACATACACCAGAACTGAGATTGAAGGATCATACACCACAGCTCTAGTTTAAATTTTTGAAGAACTTCTGTAATCTTTTCCATACCAGCTATACCATTTTACATTCCCACCAGCAGTGCGCAAGGGTTCCATTTTTCCACATCCTTGCCAACACTTATTTTTTGCTTTTGGGTAACAGCCATGCTAAGGTGGAGGGCGGGGGGTAAGGTGATATCTCACTATGGTTGACTTGCATTTCCCTGATGGTTAGTGATACTGAGCACTATTTCACATTCACTTTGGTTATTTGTATGTCTTCTTCGGAAAATGTCTACTCAAGTCCTTTGTTTCTTGCTGTCGAGTTGTATGAGTTCTTTATATATTTTAGTTACTAATCCCTTACCAGATATAAAGTTTACAAATATCTCCTCCCTACTATGGGTTGCCTTCCCAATCTATTGTTTCCTTTGCTGCATTTCATGTAGTCCTGCTTGTCTATTTTTGCTTTTGTTGCCTGTGCTTTTAATGTCATATCCAAAAAATCCAAAACCAAAGTCACGAAAATCTTCCACTACATTAAAAAAAAACTCTTTTAAGAGTTTTACAGTTCCAGATCTTACAGTTAAGTCTTTAATCAATTTAGAGTTAATTTTTGTGCACAATTTCATCCTTTTGCAGGAAAATATCCAGCTTTCTCAAAACTGTTGAAAAGATTATCATTTCCCCATTGTGTTTTTTATACCTCAAAGATCAGTCAGTTCCATTTGTCTATATTAGCTGTCTTTACAGAAGTAAATCAATGAGCTCTGGCTGGTGTGGCTCAATGTATTAAGCACTGGCCCGCAAACCAAAGGGTCACTGGTTCAATGCCCAGTTTAGGGCATGTGCCTGGGTACAAGCCAGGTCCCAATAGTGGGTACATGAGAGGCAAACCACACACATCAATGTTTCCCTCCATCTCATCTTCCTTCCCTTCCCCTCTCTCTAAAAATAATAAAATCTTTTTAAAAAAGTACAGATTTGATTTGGGGTGATGAAGATACAATGTAATATACAAATGATGTATTATAGAATTGTATATCTGAAAATTATATAATTGTATTATCCAATGTCACCCCAATAAATTTAATTACAAATAGCCCTGGCTGGTGTGGCTCAGTGGATTGAGCACGGGCCTGCGAACCACACGATCGTGGTTCGATTCCCAGTCAGGGCACATGCCTGGGTTGCAGGCCAGTTCCCGGTTGGGGCCAGTTCCCAGCAGGGCATGCACGAGAAGCAACCATACATTGATGTTTCTCTTCCTCTCTCCTTCCCTTCCTCTCTAAAGATAAATAAATAAAATATTTTTTAAAAAATTTAATTACAAATAATAATTTTAAAAAAACAGTATGGTGCTGGCACATGCTCTTTTGTTAAAATCACCCTCCTAACAGCCAGAAATTAAACAGCAAGATTGTCCCTGTCGAGGAAGAAAACTTTGGGTCTTGGCTGACATCATCTTGGTACCACTGTCGCATTTTTCCCCACTGTTTCTTCATAACCCGTGAAGATATTCCAGAGTCCTACAATTGAGACAAGAAGGTTCTGGGGTTCACCTGCTGAAGACATCTAACTGATCTGCAAAGGCAAGCAGAGAGGAACGGCGGCTCTGTGGTTACATGCAGAAACACTGGAGCCAGCAGGCCCGGTTGTGAATTCTGACTCCTCCTCAAGGGCAGTGTGACCTTTAGCAAGTTGCTTAGTCTACCTGTGCTTTATTTTCCCATCAGTATGAGGATCAAAGAAGAAAACCCACAAACTGACAAGCACAATGTACAGCACGTTGTAAGAGCCCCAGAGAAGCCAGCTTTCATTGCTAATGTATCAGTGGGTGAAAACGGAGTCTGTGTTGCCATCTGAAGTCATGCTTATACCCAATCTCTACCAACTGGAATTCTTTCTTTAATTTCAAGTTTCTCAAACAAAGGGAGCATCTGCTGTGTTGCAGCAACCCTTGGATTTGGGGACCCTTAGCCCAATGTGTATGATATAAAACTAACTGGCCCCAAATCACAGATTCTCAGGCAAAGCAGGGATTTAAACCAGGTTTTCTGACTCCAACATGTGGGGCGGGGGGGGCACGGGGTTGACAGCACAACTATCCTTAAGAAAATTCTTTTTTACTGGGAAATCTGTCCTTGGAAGAAAAAGTTTGTTTTTCAGAACTATACAACAGACATCTTAAGTCAAGACTGGCAAGGAAAACAGATCTGTGAGAACCACGGACTTAGGGGTCCTGGGCAGGCTTGTGGCCAAACCGGGCTTCAGTATCCGCATCTGAAAATGAGTTGGTTGGACAAATGACCTCAAAGGGACCGCCAAGCAAGGTTTGAGCAATGGCAGCCCCAGTGGCATGGCGCATATCGTTGGACACATGACTTTAGCTGAGTATGATTTAAATTATTGTTAGCTTTATTACATAGGTGCTTCTGAAATGACAAGGACAATCACTTTACGTTACAGAGAGACCCAGAGAGATATTAAATATTTGAGGTAAAACAACCCCCAGCTGTCTCCTGCCTCATCCCCAGAGAAGCTCTCTGAATTTGTTTGCTCTGAGACATAATCAGCAACATCTAAAATTAGCACTGGAGCTGCTTCTCTCTCCCACTCCATCATCTCTGAGAGGTTCTGTAGATTGAAGAATTGCTTCTAATGATGATGAAATAACTCATTTAAAAACTCACAAACTGAGAAAACAAGTTCACTGTCTTATCTGTGAATAGTTTCAGCCTGAAAGGAAAATTCTGTCTTCTGCCAAACAAAAGGGAAAAAAGCAATTATTTGAGATAAAACTCCCAGCCCATCACTGTGCTTCTGGAAGATGGAATTCATTGATCAGAGTCAAAGTTCCAGGTCTGGGTGGAGAAAAATTAGGTCCCTGCATCATTAATTTCAATAGAATCTAAAATAATAGGATGCAGCCAAGCAAAAATACAATGAAATCTAATGTTCCCTGTTCCCTAAGTCACCTGCTCCCAGAGTGCAATGGGGTAGAAGATATGCTGACATTTTTCTGCCCGGAGTCAGTTTTCAAAGCTGCTAGGCTTCTTTTCTTTTATTTCAAACACACAGAAAAATGCAGGGGGCCACACAATAAATATTCACACACTAACTCAGATGTAATAAATGTTGACATTTTATTCTAACACATATACTTTGGTCACTTTAAAACAATGTTACCCATATAATTAAAACTCCTTCACTACTTCTATTCTCCTTTCTCCTCCCCAAGATAATTACTATCATGATTTTGATATATACTATTCTGTGCAAGTTTTTGTACACACTATACATAAATAAGTTGCTTTGCATAATTCTTATTATGGTAGTAAAACACATATAATAAAAATTTAGCCAGTTTAGAGTATGAAATTCAGTGTCATTTAGTACATTCACATCATCACCCACTACCCAGTTCCAGAACATTTCATCCCCTCAAAGGAAACCCTGTACCCTTTAAGCAGTCACTCTCTCCCCTCTTGGCCCTGAACAACCAGTCTATAGATTTATACCTCTACAGATCGGCCTATTCTGGACACTTCTTATAAACAAAATGACATAATACACTTTTTTTGTGTGTGTCTGATTTCTTCCATTTAGCATGGTGCTTTCACGGTTTATCCCTGTTGTTGTACCAGATATCAGTACTTCATTCTTTTTATGGCTACATGGTGTTCTGTTTTATGAATATATCCCATTTGTTTATCCATTCATCTGCTGATGGGCACTTAGGATGCTCCTCCTTTTTGGTTATTATAAAAATGAAACTATGAATATTCATATATATTTTTGTATGAACAAATGTTTTCTGTTCTCCTGGGTTTATACTGAGAATGGAATTGCTAGATCACAACTACATGAAACATCTTGAGGAACTGTCTATTTCCAAGGCTGCATGTTTCCTGTTGGTATCGTCCCACATCTGCTTTTCCCACGCACCATTTTGTTTGAGAGATTCCTCCAACTTAATATTTAGCTGTAGTTTTATTTATTTTTATATGGAATCCCATTGCACGAACACACCTCTGGTCATGTGCCATTCCCCTACTGCTGGATATTCAGGTTGGTCCCAGTTTCCCACTACCATAAATAACACTGCCATGATGGAAATTTCAAACGTTGAAGTCTGTGTACCAAATCTGCAGAACAAGAGATCCTCACGGGCTACTCCAATCTCCTCGGGTGATGGTTCTGGCTTGTGGGCGGAGAACTGAAGTGAGCAAGCTAAAGGAATGCATCAGGCCATGCCCCTAAATCACTAAAGCTCTCAGACCAGAGGGTGATGGGTGTATTATTATTCCCAATTCATTGCTCTGTGACTTGCAGTGCATCCTTGGGGGAGGTACCGTCCCTTCCCCTGCCCCACCCCACACATCAGGCTTGGCCATGTGATTGATGTGGCCTCAGGATGTGACAGGGAGCTTTATGGTCCATCCCCTGCCTCTTTCCTTTGCCTGGAACCCAGAATGAAGAAAATACATAGAGCAGAGTCACAGCTAGGTCATAAGGACCTACAAATTGAACAAAAGAAGCTTCTATTGTTGTAAGCCTCTGAGACGTTGATGTTGCTTGTCATCATAGAGTAACCTAGCACAGGCTAATGCAAGGGTTCTCTTCTTTACACTTATCCCAACTGAACTCTCTGTAATTTTGGCATGAATGTCCACCTGCCTAATTTTCAAACCCTTTTAAGCCTCATTCCAACTAAAATGCACTTACCAGGTTTGGATTCTATCCATTACTTAGGCCAGAGCTTGGGATTTAAAAACACAGGGGGAACAATAATGGTTAGAATTTGTGAGGATCTGCTCTGGGCCAGGCACACACAGGCAGGTGCATGTCCTTTGTCCTCATATCACCTGAAGGAGGCAAACAATGCTATTATCCCCATTTTATTGATGAAGAAAGTGGTGCTTCAAGGTGTTGAGTAACTGTCCTCAGGTAAGATTTGATCTAGGAAGAAGCAGCTGGAGAAACTGAACCTGAACACTCTCACTCCCTGTCCTACAGGACAATGTAGCCTGCTTCCAATGAGCCCACAAATATGTCCTCCTGTCAAGCCACAGCTGGCTCTCTGTGCCAGGCACTTGGCAACAGTAAGGTGCACTCACCAGCTGCAGACTGAACAAATCATCCCACTTAGCTAAGCCTCAGCTTCCCTCGCATATCAAGGGCCTGGCAGTGAGAGGGGTCCAGTGCAGGCTCTTTCCTCCATCTGTGAGCAGCAAGACCAGGATTTGAGTCTCCTATTGGTAATGACCTTGGGCAAGCCACTCTCAGGAGTCTCAGTCTCTTCAGCTCTTGGCTGGGAATAACCATTGCGACCTCACCGACTGTCATAAAGTGGAAATGAGTAAAGGTATGCAAAATTGCTGTGTGAACTCAAGAGCTCTCTGTACAGGTCAGCTGTTAGCCTCCTTTCAGGACGCAACACTTCAGAGGCCTTAGTGAGAGGGCGCTCACACCCACACACCCAATTCCAAGAAAAATACAAGAGGTGGGGGCCTTGTGGTTTCATCTGTCATGACTCACAGAGGCCACTCCTGCTGGGTATTCAAATCCTGTGGCTAGAGGAGCTGTGCTTTTTGCTAACCACTCCTTAAGGCTGTAACTCACACCCACTCTCTGGTCCAGAGGGAGGGAGTGGAAGGCCAAGGCGACTTGGAACTTTACTCCAAGCCAGTACAAGCATCTGGGGGAGGAGGCGGGTGGTACAGAGGATGTAAACAGGGAAGCTAGGAGGGGTGGTGTGAGTTTTCTGGTCTGCGAGAGAGGAAAGGATGCCCAGCCCTAACAGTAGCATATCCAAGTAGAAAAAGTTCAAGAGGTGTCAGAAGATGCTAGATATTTATTTTCTCATAATTTTGGAGGCTAGAAGTCTGATATCAGGGTATCATTAGCATTGCTTTTTTGCTGAGGCCTCTCTTTTCCATTTTTTTCTGAGGCATCTCTTTTCAGCTTATAGATGGCCATCTTTTTCCTGTGTCTTCAGAGCCTCTTTCCTCTGTACCTGTCTGTGTCCAAAGTTCCTCTTCTTATAAGGACACAAGTTCTTTTGGATGAGGGCCCACCCTAATGACCTCATTTAACTTAATTATCTCTTTAAAGACCCTATCTCTAAATACAGTCACATTCTGAGGTACAGGGAGTTAAAACTTCAACACAGGGATTTGGGGAGGACACAGTTCAGCCCGTAACAAGCAGCTATGTTAACGAATTACCTGGAGGAATGTCCTGTGGTAATACTTAATCATGAGACATCTTACACATTGCTGAATTCAAATTGCTTGCATTTTTGTAAGATTTTAAAATTCTATGGCCAGGGGATGACATGATTCTATATAGAGAGAACCCTAAAGAGTCCACCAAAAACGTACTAGAATTTAGGGAGTAAAAAGTAGCAGGATACAAAATAAGTATCCAGAAATCAGTTGCATTTTTATATACCAATAATGAACTATCAAAATGGGAAACTAACAAAACAAACCCATTTACAATTTCACCAAAAATAAGCAAAATATCTAGGAATAAACTTAAACAAGGATGTAAAAGACCTGTACATGGAAAAGTATAAAACACTGAATAAAGAAACTGAGGAGGATACAAATAAGTGGAAGCACATACTGTGTTCATGGACAGGAAGAATTAACATCATTAAAATGTCCATACTACCCAAAGCAATCTATAGATTCAACACAATTCCTAACAAGATACCAACAGCATATTTCACAAAACTAGAACAAATATCCCCCAAATTTCGTCAGCATTGGTGGTATAGTGGTGAGCACAGCTGCCTTCCAAATATCCCCAAATTTAAATGGAACCACAAAACACCCTGAATAACCACAGCAATATTGAGAAAGAAGAACGAAGTTGGAGAAATCGTGCTACCTCATATCAAATTATACTACAAGGCTATAGTAATCAAAACAGCCTGCTACTGGCATAAAAACAGACATAAAGATCAATGAATAGAATAGAGATCCCAGAAATAAACTCATGCTTTTATGGTCAACTAATATTTGACAAATGAGGCAAGAACATACAATGGGGTAAAGACAGTCTATTCAATAAATGGTGTTGAGAAAACTGGACAGATACATGCAGAAAAATTAAACTAAACCACCAACTTACACCATACCCAAGAATAAATTCAAAATAAATTAAAGACTTATCTGTAGGACTTGAAACCATAAAAAATCCTAGAAGAAAACATAGGCACTAAAACCCCAGACATTTCTCATAGCACTACTTTTTCTGACATATCTCCTTGGGCAAGGAAACAAAGCAAAAAATAAACAAGTGAGACTACATCAAACTAAAAACTTTTTTCACAGCAAAGAAAGCCAACAACAAAATGAAAAGATAGCCCACTGAATGGGAGAACATATTCACCAATGATACATCTAATAAGGGGTTAATATTCATAATTTATAAAGAACTTATACCACTCAGTGCCAAACAAACAAATAATCCAATTAAAAGATAGGTAAAGGACCTGAATAGACACTTCTCCAAAGAGGACATACAGATGGCCGACAGATGTATGAAAAGATGCTCAATGTCACTAATCATCAGAGAAAGCTAATTAAAACCACAATGAAATATCACCTCACACCTGTCAGAACAGCTATTATCAGTAAGTCAGCAAAGAACAAGTGTAGTTGAGGATGTACAGAAAAGGGAACCCTGGTGCACTGCTGGTATGACTACTGTGGAAAACAGTATGGAGTTTCCTCAAAAAGTTAAAACTGAAACTGCCTTATGACCCAGCCATTGGGAATTTATCTGAAGAAACCCAAAACCCTAGTTCAAAAGAACATATGCCATAATAAAGCACCACAGGCTGGATGGCTTAAACAACAGAAATTAATTTTCTCGGTTCTAAAAGCTGGAAGTCTCAATGGTCAGGCTCACTGCCATCCTCAGACCCCTCCAATTACTGGTTGCTTTGGGGATGTCATCACCAAACTTTTTTGGAGACAGACCCAGGGGGGCACTCTTGGAGGCCAAGGCAGATGTGACACAGATTTCCCAATTGGTGCACCTCAAGTACATTACATTGATCTTGCTGGAGCTGAACTTCAGCAGTACGGTGGAGGCAGCTGGTGTCGGAAAAACCCAGATTCAGGACGATCAAAGAGAAGTTGCACCTAAGACTCCACTGAGCCGAAAGCTGAAAACTAGTATATTTTACAGTTGGTATTTGCTGGTATGGAGATGTGCAATTGGTTTTTAGTAGGTGATCTTGTCTTTGACAATCTTGCTGAATCCTCTCACTAGTTCTAAAAGAGGATCTGTTGATTCTGCTGGCTTTCTATGTAGACGATCACAGCAACTGTGAATAATGATAGCTTTATCTCTTTCCTCCAATCTTTACACCTCTATATTAGTTTGCTAGGGCAGCTGTAACAAAGTGTCATATGCTGGGTGGCCTAAACAGCAAAAGTGTATTTTCTTACAAGTTTAAGGCCAGAAGTGTGAGATCAAGGTGTCAGGAGAGTTGCTTCTTCTGAGGCTCTGCTTGGCTTGTAAAGGGCTTTTTTCCCTGTGTTCACATGGTCTTTCCTCTGTGAATGTCTGTCTTAATCTCCTCTTTTAAGGACACCAGTCATACTGGATTTGGACCCACTCTAATAACCCCATTTTAACTTATGTTTTTAATAAGTCGATCTCCAAACACAGTCATAATCCAAGGATCAGGAGCTAGGACTTCAAAATATAAATTTGGGGAATATAGCCTCTCATTGCTTGTTCCTGGCTTCAACTGCAGTGATGAAGCAAGGTTCCCCCACACTTTTCTGTCTTAGAGCTGTTCCAGGAAGGCACTGATGACCTGAGGCAAGGAGTGGAAAAGAGAAAAGAGCAGGAGTCAAACCAGTTCCTTAACAAGGCTCACTGTCCCCTCTGCCTCTGGCTCATGTTCCCTCCACATGCAGAGCGGGATGTCCTCTCCAGAGTTTTCCCATCTGATTTTATTCTAGTTCTCTAGCGCCTCCATGCCTCCCTCTCTTTCCATAGTCTCTTTAGAGTTCAGGTTTTGGTGGCAGGGCTGGGGTAGGGGGGCAGGGGAGCAGGGGGGCAGGGGGGCAGGGAGGCATGGAGTGAACAATCCAGCCAGAAATTCCCATGATCAGATTGTTTTAGAAATACCTCTTTGGCTGCAGGGTAGAGACTGAATTAGAAGCGGGCAGCATTGGAGACTGAGAGACTAGATAAGGGGCTATTGCAATAAATGATTCCTAGACAAAGCCAGTGGCATTGGAATGGAGAAACTGATGGTGCTGACAGGACTTGAAATAGAAGGCAAGAAAGACATCAAGTATGAACCCTAGGATGCTGGCTTGGGTTAACCGGGTGGACAGCAGCAGCTTTCACTGAGATGATACAGGACATAGGAGCAAGAGAAGGTTTGGGGTTGGGAGAAGGGCTCACGGAAAGTGATATGCCCACAAGATGTGCCCATCACCCAAACTGATATTTAACAGGCGGATGGAGCTATACAGTTAGTATTCAGGAAAGAACTATGGACTGGATGACCCCAGAAGTCATCAGCACATGAGTGGTAATTGAAGCCACTGGAATAGACAGGCACGGATGAACTTCCCAAGATGGTGCAAGAAGGGAGAACGAGGGCCCAGGACACACTGCTGAGGATCACAGTATTTCAGGGCTGGTCCTACCAAGTGAGAAATTAAATCAGATGAGGACTAAAAGGAATCTCTGGACTTAGAGACACAGAAGTCTTGAAGGCCACTGCTCCCAGTAAGGGAAGTTGTCACCACTCTGATAACAATAAACGGTCGTTAGCAATACTATCACCTTAGAACTATACTGGCATTTTATACCTTTGTAAGAAGTTTATATTTCACAACTTTTTTCATTTGATGGGAACTGTGGCCCATAATATCATTTTTGAAAGAAGCGAGGGAAGGTTTCCTGGAAAAGAAAAGACTTGGGAGTGGAGGCTGAACATGCTGGGAGTACCTGAATTCATAAAAGGCTCTGCCGAGTCTGCCGTGGGATAGCAGCCCTGACTTAGACGTTTGCAGAGTCAGAGCTGTCCAACAACAGAAAGTGCTGCCTACAAAGCTAAGGAGACCCTGACCCCACGTATTCAAGCTTCTTGAGCCCTTTCAAGTTCATCGTCTC
The DNA here is from genome assembly GCF_014824575.4 of Sturnira hondurensis. Taxonomy (NCBI): domain Eukaryota; kingdom Metazoa; phylum Chordata; class Mammalia; order Chiroptera; family Phyllostomidae; genus Sturnira; species Sturnira hondurensis. The sequence continues at coordinate 1,268,996 of NW_028083079.1, read as the reverse complement.
ATTTCATCCTCACAGACATTCTGTGCAGAGAGAGGAAATTTTTCCTTTGTTTACAGATGAGGTTAATGGGTATGAAGATCATACAGCTAGAATGTGGAAGGAATGGCACCTAAGCCAGGTCTTCTCATTCCAAGATCAGTATTTTGGCCATGCTTCCAATCACAGAAGTTCCATCTAGCCATGCCTTCCTTCACAAAGGTTCCATTTGGCCATGCTTCCCATTGAAGAAATTCTTTCCAGGCTAAGCATCTGTCTAATAGGGAAACCCAGGCAAGAATTATTGCCTAAGGGAAAAAGGAGGGCTAGTAGGATATAGGGGCCCTTACCAGCTGAAGTTGAGTCCAGCTAAGCAATCAGTAACTATGATTTTTCCATCACTCTTTACAGTTGAGAAAACAAACACAGAGGCTATTACGCTGTTGAAAAATGAGGGTAGACTTTCATTAATGCTGACCCACAATGGGCTGTGCTTCTAGAGACCTCAGCAACAGTATTCCAACCTACAGGGTGGCTGCAGCCATGGTTATGATCAGTTTATCAGGACCAGTATTTTTCTGGGCTGGTGGGGCTCTAGTCAGGGAGTCTTTGTCCCTATGCCCTGCTGCAGGACATCCTTAATGACTGGGCCCAGCATGCAATCAGCAATGGCCCAGGCTCACTCTCCACATCACAGCTCTAATTCATACTCACCAACTCAGCTGTTCTTTTGAGGGTGCCACCATATGAGGAAATAAGAATGCAAAGGGCCACCAGGAACAAGTTTTAAGCAGTGACACCATGTAACTATCACAAAAGAAAAAGTGGCCACAACTGATTCAATTTGAGCAGAACTCGTCCCTTATTTCTAAAAAAGTCATTAAGATTCTTAGCTATTTGGGGGGGGGCAGCATCAAATCTCTAGGTGGGAGATAGAGAACTTCCTGCTAATCGGGTCAGGGAGAGTTCCTTCAGTTAATTCAAAAGAAATTATGAACAACCCATGTATTCATCAATAAGAAAAGGAATAAGTTATGCTATATCCATATAGTGAAATACTATATAGGAGTAAAAACGGGTGGACGAGGGTAATCATGTGTAAAATATCATTTTTGGTAAAAAAAAGAAAACTGCAGAAAAATGCATGCAGTATGACATAATTTAATGTAGTTTAAAACAGTGCTATACATCTCTTAGGATATACATATACTAGTGCAATAAAAGCATAAGAGAAATGATTGTCACTGATAAACACCTCATTCAAGGAACTGGTTACTTGTTGGATGAAGAGGTGGTGGGGAAGATGTAACAGGGAAAGGTTTCCATAGTACTGGAAATATTTTTGTTTCTTAGGTAGATTGGATATACCCAAACTCACACAATTCTTTAGACAAGGGGTGTCAACCTCATTTTCACCAGAGGCCACATCAGCTTTGCGGTTGCCTTCAAAGCACCAAAATAATTTTAGGACTATATACATCTAACTACTCCTTAACTGTTAAGAAGTTGAAATTACATTCAGCCCTTTGAGGGCAACCATGAGGCTGGTGTGGCTCATAGTGAAAATGAGTTTGATACCCCTGTTTTAGGCCTTTTTTGCCTTTAAAATACATTTCCTAGTAACTCTTTGTGACCTTGTTTATACCCAAAGCTCAGGTAACACAAGTTATAGCTGTCATATTTGCTAATGAATCTGTCTTTCCTGCTGAGGAATATGGATATACACTCTTGAGGCCAGAACCATCAACTAAGCTGCTCCCAAATTCCTGGGCCACTAGGTTTGGGGATAATTTGTTACTCAGAAAACTATTATGAGGGGCCATTGAGTATTCTTGAGCAAAGCAGGGACACTAAGAAAGTGGCATTTTACCAGGCTATCCTGTGGCCTCTGAACACCAAACAGCTAAATTTATTTTTGATGTGCAAAGCCCTAGGTGGTTAGCACAAACCCGGAAGAGCCTGTAGCCCTGGGCTTCGTGGGTGGGGTAGGCAACTCATTAGTAATTTCAGTGCGGACTCAGCAGACCATTCTTGGTCAACTCTGCGCTTTTTCCAATTGAATCTACTTGTTCAAGGGGACAGTACCTGAAGTCAAAAAGAAGACCTTCAGACTGTTAACCTGCAGAGGTCAGCTAAGCATAGGGAAGGGACAGCTGACTTGTCATGCTTCAGAGATGAGGAAAATATATCCATCCTGGTTGGGAGATGCTGCACAGCCAGCCATAAGGGACAGAGTGGCCAAGAATGGAGCCAGAGACCCCTAACCTTCAGTTCCTGTTGCAGCCTGGTAAGAATTACCCCAGGTTTGATGTCCCACTTACCATCTCAGATCCACGTTTCCAGTTAGCATGGGCAGGGGGGCAGGGCAGGTAGGGATGGGAAAAGAGGTGCAATAAATAACCATAAAAGGGAAATATAATGCATTTGGCAAAGCAAAGAAAGCAATCTTTTTCCCTGGGCTGCAGTTTCTAAAGCTGATTCAAAAAGAAAGCTCCACTGTCAGATGGAAAATGGGCTTTTCCCTAAAACAAGTTCTTGAAATGGTCCCACAACTGAGCACTTGTTGAGAAGAAGAAAAATGAGGTTGGCAACAGAAATAGATACAGTCACTGGGATAGAAAATGTGCGTGTCTTCATTCCAACGTTTTGTTGGGAGCTTAGACCATAGCAAAGGAGCGTTTGTGCTTGATTAGGATTGCCTCAAGACTAAACTTCTCTTCCCTGCTTCTCAGAGGTAGAGAAGAACAATCAATTATAGTTGGGCATATGTTACACTATAATAATAAAAATGCCTGCTCCTCCAACAAAAAAAGATTGAAAAAGCTGCTGTTTGTTTAGCATGTGTCTGTAATTTTAAACAAAATCTTTTAACATAGATCAAAACTTAAAGGACAAAGAAGACAGACTTTTATGCAGAAGACAGAGGCCTCAGCTTCACTCCTTGGAATGATAGAGAAGCTGAGGTCCAGACAGGGGAAGGCATGAAGCCAAGGTCATGCAAAGATTGCTGGCAAAGTGTAGAACAGAAGCCAGGAACACACCCAGAAGGGGCAACACCCAAAAGGTATGTGAGCCTTCCCAGTTCACATGGAGAGTGAATGTGAGCGGGAAGAGCTGTGCACCCATTAGCTACTCCTTCCTTTAATCCCCATGGGGACAGCCCACTCAGGCCACACCAGTTGCTAGAAAGGGACTGAGGACTGAAAGAATGGACCCAACACAGCACGTACAAGGGAGCAGCATCCAAGTGTCTGGGAACTAAGTTTTCTCACATCTGGGCCCAGCATGGACTGCCCCAGAAACTGGGCCTAGGGATGAATCAGATTAGAAATATGGCAGGGAACTCTCAAAAACGAAGGGGTCCTGGACTGAGTGAAAAGGCTGCTGGTGGCGTGGCTCAGACCAGAGACCTGGGTGCAAATCTCGACTTTGCCCGCTCCAGCTGTGAGATGTCAGGCAAGTCATAGCACATCTCTCAGCCTCCACTTCCTCCTCTTAAAAACGATCATAAATGTACATCTTATAGTGAGCTCAAGGTATATAAGAGGGGCTTAATAAATATAATTAAATCCCGATTCCCGAGCTAAAAAAGAAAAAGGGAGAACACACCCATGCATACATGCACACAGCGCCTACCCCAACTGACAAGGCTTGAGGCCATTTTTAGACCATCCCTTTAATAGGATGGGTAGTATGCCATAATACTACCCATCTGCTGATGACAGAGATTCAAGACACAACTTTATTCCCAATCAACAAACTTGCATTAAGGTCACTCACCAGACTCACTCTCTGGCCCACCAAGGGGCCAGATAAAATAAATTCCAATGGGTTTTGGAACCAAGATCCCCTAAACCTTCCCTTCCCCCACATTTAAATCTTCCCTGGCTGTGCCAATGACACCATAAAAGACAGCAGGCAGGAGGGTGGGTTCTGGAGCCAGGCAGAGCTGGGTTCAAAGCCTGCCTCTGCCCCAAACTGGCTGACTACACTTGGACGAAGTGCCCAGCTCTCTGAGTCTCGGTTTTCCTGTTTGTAAAGCAGAAATGATAATAAATATTTTGCAGGATAGTGGTGATGTTTAACAGAGCAGTGATTAAAGTGCAGTCAGCCAGTGTCTGTGGTAATGTCATACACTGTGGAATCAGGGTAGGCTGCGTCCCCGGAGGACGTAGCTCGATGTGGTCTTAGAAACTCTGCCTCTCCCCTGTAGTAACTATGTGATCCTAAGCAAGTCACTGAATTCCCTGGACCTCCATTCCTTCTTATGGACCACAGATACAATGCTTTCCCAATGGGAAAGGCTTCTGTAAAATTCAACCAAGATAACAGTAAGAGCCCTGACTGATGTGGCTCAGTGGGCTGGGCATCATCCTACAAACCAAAAGGTCACTGGTTTGATTCCCAGTCAGGGCACATGCCTGGGTTGCAGGTCAGATCCCCAGTTGGGGTCATACAGGTGTCAACCAATAGATATTTTTCTCACACATCGATGTTTCTCTTATACATTAATGTTTCTCCCCCTCTCTTTTCCCCTCCTTTCCCCCCTCTCTAAAAATAAATAAATAAAATCTTAAGAAATGATAATGGTAATAAACATGCTTAGAAAACTATAGCATGACTCTCAAGATATAATTATTATTCAAATGTGACTGGACATCTGTAATGCTTCTAAAATGCTTTCAACCCATAATTACCCAGAATGCTGGCAGAAAAGAGATGAAAATTCGTAGTGCAAAAAGTAGATGAAGTCAAAGGATTTTGAAACCTCTAATGGCACAAAGTTCACTCAAAGTCAAACATCAAATTTTCAACCTATTTTTGTTGCCATTATTATTTTATTTGGGGTTGCGATTTTTATGGTGTCTATTTCCTGAGAACATTTGTCTTTGTTTTCCTTTTCTCTAAAGTCACTAAACAATATAAATGCTCCAGTTAAGAGCTTTAATAGGAACCACCATCCATGTGATTTGTCAGGAGACAAAATAAAATTCTATGAAACGACAAACATTAGGGCACTTGAAAGCAATACTGGTCATCCCCACAAATGCGATGACAAATCCTCAGAGCCACCTAAAGGCATCAATTTCAAAAAGTTTATTGACTTTCTAGGGCTGCAAAAGTGGTTAAGAGCAAGAAACTGCATCACACAGACCTGGCTTCGAATCCCAGCACTACAGTTTAAAGTACACATTGTCCAGTTATCCAATCCATAAGTGGGGGAAATAATAACTGTCTCAGAAGATTATTGTGAGGGTTAAATAAATAAAACTGGGTGAAGGGTTGACCCAAGGATTCAATGAATGATAGTTAAAACTGTAAGCTCCCCTTGAGGAGGGGAGGCCTCCAGTTTTTTGAGGCCTGAGGCCTGACCAGACTTTTCCATTTATAGCTGATTTTTCATACATCTTTTCTTGCTCTCTCTACAACCCAAGAAGAGCTATAGGTTAGAACTCATTAGTGCCATCTCACTGCTGAGAAAACTGAGTCTGGGACAAATGAAGTGACTTGCCTCCAGTCACAATGAGAATGAAAAGAAGTGAAGACAGGTCCCTTCCTAGCCCTGAACTAAAGGGCAGGTTTCACCTCCTCAGAAGGAGCGAGGCCCAGGGTGCCAGTCCCCAAAGTCCCCTACCCAGGACAGAATTCAAGACCTCAGTATGGTCACGGGGAAGCAAATGTGACTCAGTTCCCAGACAAGACTCCCTGACCTCCAACCTCCCTCCACCCCCCCCCCACACACACGCACACATGCACACACGCACACACGCACACACACACACACCCTGAGCCAGGGCCTGGCTCAGAGCTTCCCAGCTGACCGCAATCGGAGCTGCTGACACCTGTTTCTGATGGGCAGGCTCGAGTGCGGCTGGGAAGCCAGCATGCTCTGCCCCAGTTTCCAGGATCTGACGTACACACCGGGGCTCACCTGCTGGGAAATCTCCATGCGAAGTCAGCAGGCTTATCGTAAAATCGTCTCCTAGCTTCCAGCCCCAGCCCTCAACTAGTCAGTCATGACCCCTCCTATTTCCCTTGTGACATGGGAATAGAGAGACCCCAGAAATGAGGGAAACCACCTTCATCATTTGAACTCCATCAACCTTGTACACCTAGGCTACCAGGATCCCAGACTTCCAGACCCTGAGAACGTTAAAAACCCTGAGAAGCCATCTAATCCAGGGATGGACAAACCTTTTCTGTAAAAGTCCAAATAGTATATATGTTTGGTGTAGTGGGTCATGTCCAGTCTCTGTCACATCTTCTGTATTTTTTAAAAGCCCCCTTTACAGCTACAAAAACTATTCTTAGCACAGAGGCCATACACAAACAGGTCTATGGGAGAATCTGGCCCGAGGCCCTGGTCTGGGAATCTCTGACTTACCCAAACTTCTCATTGCCCAGATGGAAACACTGATGTCCCAAGAGTCTAAATCCGTTTGTCCAAGACCACTCAGTGATCAGGACTGCCACTCATACTCGGATCTGACTCTTGGTCCATTCTGCCTCCAGAATTAAAAATATTTCACTCTATTTCTTCAAAATTCTGTAAACCCCTGGTTCTTAACCAAATTATTTGATGAATTGCATTTCATTCGAATGCTATATGTGAATACAACCAAAGAAAAAATGTTATTTAAAATCAAAACAGGCTGTTGTTGTTTCTGCCTTCCAAAGACAGGTGAAATAATTTCCATCGGAGGAAAGATAAATCTGTGTAGTTCTCCCTTGTCTGGCAGAGCTGGGAGGGAGAGAGAAAGGAAAAGACTGACATTGCAAAGCCTTTCCCTGGTTCTCTTACACTAGTGAAAAGGCAGGGGGTGTTGAAGAAGACTGCCATTGCTTTGCAGAGTCTTTGAGTGTGCAATGGGAGACCCCCTCCCAGGCCTCTGGCCTGTAGCATCAGCGTAAATTGTCCTACTTAATAAAAGGGAGGGAATTGGGTAGCCCAACTGGGAGGTGTCCTAACAATGGATATGAACAGGTAGTTAGACAAGAAACAGGAAGGCAGAGAGACATGACAGTGTGGTATAGACAGAATAGTAAGATCAGGAACATCTGATGTCAGCATTAAGTAATTTGCATTAATAGGATCTAAGCCCCTTCATATCCCTCAAACCTCTCCTAGAGTATGCTGTACATACAAAAGCCTTGTGTGAGCATTCTTGTTGTTTTTTTGAGCAAACTGAAGAGGAGCTGCTGGGAAAGTGGGGTAGACAAGGTGAGCACACACAGAGACAACCCAAGGGCTGAATTAACAAAGTGAGCAGAGACTCACCCCACTGCAAAATCGCCTGCCCAATATCCTTTTCCCCTTCTTCTTGCTACCAAAACCCCAACTCAAGTGTCCACCCTATTCATGATCCTCACTCTCCTAGTTTTCCTTGAGGCTGGGAAGGGCCATGTGACATAGTACTAGTCAATAGGACACTGAAGGAAGCCTTGTAGGAATTCTGAGAAAGTGTTTCCATCTTGACAAAAAGGAACAAACCTAGCCAGCACCACCACACTCCATCTGCCTTCACCCTTTGAGCACACACACTACAATAGACTGCAGGAGCTGTCTTGCTACTACTGTCCAATAGAACTTTCCACAGCAACAGAAGTGCTCTGTGACTGCACTGACACAATGCATTAACCATCAGCCCCTTGAAATTCTGCTAAGGTGGCCAAGGAACTGAATTTTTTCATTTTTATTTCATTTTGATTCACCTAAATTTAAGTGGTCACGCTGACTAGCGGTTACCTTATTGGACAGCTAGGGTTAGAGATTCATAGGATCTCTGACTCTCATGTGGACACACCTACCCTAAACTCCTTGTTACATAAAAAAAATCACTCCTTAATTTTTAGGTCACTGTAAATTGAGTTTTTCTGGTACCTGCAGCCAAATGCATTCTTACTGATAGGACTGTGGGATGATATTCATGGGTCAATCCTATTTGACATCTCCATCAACTTTGCCAAGGGCCAGGTGAGGGGGAAAGCATGGCCTGGGGGCAGGGAAGCACAATTATTACAAAGAAACATGGAACAAGCACAAGGCATTCATCCCTTGAGTAACCATCTCAGTTGGTACCCGCAATGACCTCAGACAGGTGCAGCCTACCTGAATTCCCATCATTGCTCCAAGGGAGGTATTTCTATCCCCTCAATATGGTGGGTCAAATATGAACACAGAAGCACGTAGTAGGTTAGCAAGGCTTAAAGGGTGGCTTAGAAGTGAGGAGGTGGGAGGAATGGGTCCCCTTCCAGGAAATACCACGCAATAAACTCAATGGAGTGGTGGGGGGGGCAGGTAGAATGTCCCTGGGAAACAGTTTCTAGGCTGGAAGTATATACAAAGATTTATATACCCCCACCAACAACACTTAACCAGCAATAATACCAAACAGACTTGTTTTATAAGTTAACTATGTACTGTTAAAAAATAATTTCTATTTGAAAAAAAGTATAATCATGATCCTCACAGAAATATAAAAGAAACACATGTCAAGGATTTTACTTGGCTCATTAATTTGTGAAGGACCCAGTAAGATCTCACCACTTGTTCAAAGAATCACAATACACACATACGCACACCAAAAAAGATATACTGGAATGAATTTACAGATAGATGCATAACTGGCTTATTCCACAGGGGGTGTGATAAACCAACTATATTTCCACTGGAAAAAAAATTTTGTGTATCTATGGACATGAGTGATTTGCATTGTTCCCAGTTATCTACAATTCACAGAGTTCTGAAATAGCTCAAAGGCAATGAGGGCACAGAGTTCCCATAGAAACACTTTGTTTTCCATTGAAGACACCCAGTAATCTTTTTTGTTTATTTCAAACTGGTTCTCCATCTTTCTTACAACATCAGAGTCAAACCTTGATCACCTTACCTACTATATCCATGGTTGTCCATGGGATCATCTCCTTGAAATGAGCACCAACATTCCAGAAAGTTACACAGCCCGTTCTGGAGCTGAGAGACCTGGTGTCACACTGAGAGGGCATGAACTACAGCATTCTCAAGTTCAAAGAGACATAATAACAAAGACTTTATTTTACAGAGGCAGACACTGGGGCCCAGGGGAAAAAACATTTTCCTAAAGACACCGAGAATGGAAATAGACACCTTAACATCTACTGCACACACTTCTTAAGGCAGAGGGACTGAAAAAGGAGGTACCAAGGGGCTACTCATCCCCCCCAGCCGAGATAGAGTGACCACCGGAGCCCTACCCCTGGAGATGTGTTCTTTCCCTCCTTGAGCCACATCAGCAAATCAGGGGCAGTAGTAATACCTCCCTCTGAAATGCTAAAGGGACTTATATAAGAAAAAGATGAAAATATGAACAGTGAAAGGACAGCAAACTCAGTTATTAACAACCACACCTAAAACAAAAGCAAACCAAGAGGACAGCTAGATCAGGAGTGGAACCATAGAAATGAAGAACACATGGAGGGTTAGCAACAGGGGAGTGGGAGGGGGAGAAGGGGGGAGAAGGCACAGAAAATAGCATAGATGGTAGGTAGAAAATAGATAGGGGGGAGGGCGAGAATAGTGGGGGAAATATAGAATCTAAAGAACTTGAGACACGTGGTTATAAACTAAGAGGGGGAGAATGGTGGGGGAGGAGGTGTGCGGGTGGAGGGGAATGAAGGGGGAATAGAACAACTGTAATGGTATAATCAATAAAATATATATTTTAAAAAATTAAAAAATTTAAAAAAAACAATAAAACTCCATCCAGAGTTAAAAAAAAAGAATACCTCCCTCTGTGTGCTGTGCTGTATGGGTTTTAAATGCTGCGATGTGAATAAAATGCTGCATGGCAGGTGCTCTATAGAGATTGTTTCCCTTCACCCTCCTGAGTGGCCCTTTAACCCCAGGGCAGTGACAGGGGTCATTCCCCTTTCACTTCCCCAAGAGACTGCAGTTAACACATAAGGACCACAGGGTCTTGCCCAAGATGAATCACAGACTCCTTTCTGGCCCAGACTCAATTAGATCGGACCAGCCTCAGCACATCATTGCATTTCCTATACCAAGTCAGCCCCACCATAACAAATTTTGAGGAAAACACAGAGAAAGAGGAGAGTACAAAAAAAAGTCTAAAAGTCACCCCCCAGTAAGATGGGCTCTGGGGCAGTGCTCAGAGGGTGGATGGGAGAGATGGCCAAGCAGCAGTGGGAATAGGAGACCCAGAGCCCCAGTGAACTGTACCCTCAGCACAGGGAACCCACAAACAGAGACACTAAGTTCGTTTCCCAGCAGGGTGAGTTGGTGTGACTTTCAAACAGCTCACAGGACAGGGCTCTGAGCATCTTCTGGGTCCTGATATGACTGAGCATCCGTCAAATAACCATGTTATGAGCAACTTGGTCTCAGTTTTCTGCCACATTCTCAATTTCGGGGCATCCCTGATTTCAGATGAGGCCCCAGGCTAGAAAGTGGTGGGGTTTTGTTTTGTTTTGTTTTTTCCCCAACATGCACACTCACACCAACATGCAATGGGTCCTTTCCCCTTCTCTGGGAGGGAAGTTTGCAACAGCATCAGAGTCAGACAGGAAGGGACCCCCAAGTTTCTGGTTTCCAGTCCTCCTGCCTTCCACCAGGTCAACTGGAAACCCCTCTGGGAGCAGAATCCTGGTTTTTCCAGGACTGATCAAAACCTAGAGCTCAGATGAAGGCCCTTCACATTTCTCTGATGCTTCAGATTTTCCAGATCACTTTCTTGTCCCAGTCATTGGAAAAACTTTGACCCATTTTACCAGGTAAGAAAAATGACGTTCCGGAAGCCCAGATGAGCTGACTGGGCACACAGAGCTGAGCCAGGACTAAAACTTATGCCTTTCATCATAGGCATCAGTTGTAGAAATAGGGACACTGAGGTCAGAGAAGGAAAAACAGCTTGCCTACGGTCACCAGCAGGGCTGGGATCGGAACATGCACCCGCCCCAGGCCAGAGCTCTTCTTCCGCCACCTTGCCTCTCTCCTCGGAGGTCTCTCAGAACGGAAACTCTATCCGTGGCAGCATGGACATTTCCGTTTGGGGAAAGAGGACAATGGCTGCACAGAGCTCCTTCCTGAGAACACTGTGAGCCCACGTGAACTCATCCGCAGGGAGCGCACTGGTGTAGCCATGTCTGCCGTGAGGACTGGAGCAAGGCGTTTCACCCTCGGTTTCCTGTCCTTGTCTGGATCCTCTTCTCCCTCTCTTTCTCCTACGTTGAACAGCACTATTGTAAGCAGAACATGAAGGTGACAGAAACAGTCAAATCTAGAGCTCAGCCTACTACCTGAGAATGAAATTAAGACAAAACACACCTGTACTTCATAAGATCTGCCATCTTTAGAGAAATTTTGATCTTTTACAGAAAAACCCAAGTTTGCAGCTTGAGTGCGGAGTCAAGTGGGACTTGAGGCTACCAGGCTTTGAGCACAGTAAGTGGAGGTGCTAGGCGGGGAACAGCTCACCTGAAAATCAATACCTACATTTAGAAGTGTGTGTCGTTATGATTTTAGAAATGAAAGCTCCTGTTTGAAACCACTGCTGTGGTCTTACATGACGTAACTGCGAGGTGCAGGAGAACATGGGCCCCCCTCTAATTAAATTTCATCTCCCCTGGAGGTGAATGCCAATCTCTCTGGGCTGCTCTCCGGTGCCCCCACTAAGTGAATTTAACATACACCTCTGTGATAGACTACGTTACTATTCCCAACTCTTCTCTGCCCTGTAATAATTACCAGGACTCTATATCCTTTTTGTCTATGACTTGACACTACCTCTAAGCAGAAGAGATAAAGTATATATACCCAAGCCCCCTAACACTTGGCCATCAAACTTATTCTAGCCAATGTTAAGTGATAGAGTACGAGTTCTAAACAAGGGCCTTAAGAAGTGTCACGCTTCTGCTCATGTCTCTTGTACTCCTGTTATTTGCCAGGATAAGAGCTCCTGCCAGGTACTTTCTGCTGCTTCAGTTCAGCTCCTAATGTGAAGTCATGAGAAGCAGACTCACACTGACCCTCAGCCTAGAGCCAAGCCCTCCTTATCCAAGTTAAGCCCAACAGAGCTACATGAATTTACCTGCAAACCTGTAAGAAAAATATATGTTCTCATAAGTCACTGATACTTGGGGGTGAGAGAATTTGTTGTATAACATTATCAAGCAAAAAATTGACTAATAAAGACACAGAGATGGTTATTTAGGTTATTCCATCCAAAAACAATCTCTAAATTCAGTCAATATTACATTCCATGTAGTAACAGACATGGATAGGCTTTTTACATTCATGTAACTTCTACATTGACACAATGGCATCTAGTTTGTATGCCACTCTCTTACAAACTTGGGTGAAATGAGTCTATTCCCTAGACTAATCATTACTCAGGGGATATCCAGAAATTCAAATCAAGGCCAATGAGCAGAGATATAACATAAGAAGTCACATATGGGAGAACAATATTGTAAAATACTGCAAAAGTCCACTCACCACTGAGGTGTTGTGGACAATGAAAAGTTTGGGGAATCATGCTTTCTGACAACCCCCTCACATGTCCTTGGTAGTATTTAAGGAAAGAAGCTCTCGAATCACAAGCATGGGCCACGTTTGCAAAAGGGCTGCAAAGAGTTCAAGCTGTACTGCAGTAGCAGAGCCCTTTGCTTACACACAATCTTCCACATCTCAATTTACAAAGTTGGTAAAAGTGGAGCTGCTCTGCTTGCAGCCTGTGCAAAGGGTGGGAGCCCATACTATTCAGCCTTCCCTAATCCTCTGGGGCAATATTTACATGGGTATCAGTTTCAGCAGTGGAGAAACTGGGGCCAGAGAAAGGAAGATAATTCTACAGACTGCAATGAGAAAGCTATGGAATTTTAGGGTCTCTGAAGACCCTTTAAACTCCAAAACCCCAGGAGCAAGCACTCTAGGGGTAGTCATTTTCACCCTATTTGGAAGAACACAAAGCATAAAGTAGTTGTGGCCCTGGCTGGTGTAGCTCAGCGGATTGAGCACAGGCCTGTAAACCACACCATCACAGTTCAATTCCCAGTCAGGGCACATGCCTGGGTTGCAGGCCAGTTCCCAGCAGGGGACCCATGAGAGGCAACCATACATTCATATTTCTCTCCTTTCTCCTTCCCTTCCCCTCTAAAGATAAATAAATAAAATCTTTAAAAAAGCTTATTAAAAAAAAGAGTAGTAGTTGTGAATCCTGATAAAAGAAGCATGCCCAGTCCCGGCCACTGTCAGCAAGTGGGGCAAGGACCGTTGTTATCTCTCTAAGGAAGACTCCAGCTGTAAGATTTTGACTCAAAGAATCTCAAAATCATCTCCTCTATTAGAAGCCATTATGCTGCCCAGAGGCATCATTGTCCCCTATGAATCAAAGTGACAGGACCAGAGTCCCTGGGCCACCCTCCTCCCAAGATCTATTCAGCCTCTGATCAAAGGAGATTAGAGACGCTCCCAGGCACCCTTCCATCTCACAGCTGTCAGTGCCTGGTGCTGACACCTTCAATCTCTCACCCATCCTGAATTCATAACGCAGTGAAATCACACACCACGCACCAGGACAAAGAAGGCATCTCTTCGATATTTCAGCGCAAGTCGAAGAGGAAGGGGATAAAAGAATTGAGACAAAATGAGAGGAACCCTGGTTCTACTTAACAAACTTGTGGAGATTAGGCTCAATGTACTTAAATGACGAGGAAATAAAATAGCTATTGCTCCACTTCCCCCCAGGCAAACATTACATAACATCTCTTTCTCTCTTTTGAAAGCAGATATAGAAATGTTTTCCACGCTTAAAAGGGAAGTCACCATTTCGAGGGACATGACCTGTGCAGGATGGAAATAAGTAATCCCATGCAATGTGCAGAGAACCAGGATGAAGACCTAGTTTTCCTGACAGCCATGCATAAGACTCTCGTACACAAATCTCTTTCCACTTCTGGGCCTCAGTATTTCCTGGAATTTAAATATGGAGGAAGAATCAGGAGGATCAGAAAAACCCATCTCAGGCTTCCAGAATTCAGTTCCTCAGCCATTGGTATGCTTTGGTGCCCTTGACCTTGACCCTGAAAAATCAGCAGAATCTGCAAATGCCCAGGAATTGGATCTAATTTTGCTTGCCTTTAACCCAAGTAAACGAACATTTACTCTGTGTTGAAGAGTCAGGAAAATTGTCATAATCACTTTTATTTCTGCAATAGAAGGTAAGTGACCAAGTGAATTTTTAATCCTAATACCATCAAAACAAATTACAGACTTTTTTTAATTTGATGAAAACTTGGTCACACTTACTGTTTTATCTTCCTCTTGTATTAGCTATTATGAAATTTAAAATCAGTAATTTTCACATTGACTATTTTTACTCTTAATTTCCACACTAACTGTCATTTTATGACAATATTTACACTAGCCATCATTTTACGACTTACATAAATATTCAAGTGTTATCCTGAAAGCATTTGAAACAACTAAGGATAAAGGATCTTCAATAAATACACATATATGCATATATATAACAGAAAACTAAATTATCAAATGTATTAGCACTAGAGGAATTTTCATCTTCTTTAAAATACACACACACACACATATACACACACACACACATATTCAGAAGCTCAAAGAATCATGAAGACTGGGAAAAAAATCATTCTGTAAAACTTCTTTTGAAGCAATTTCACTTTCGGGTATTTATCCAAAGAAAACAAAAACACTAATTTGAAAGAGATATGTGCAGTCCTATGCTTATTGCAGCATTACTGATAATAATAGCTAAGGTATGAAAGCAACCTAGATTTTACCAATAAAGTAATGCATAAAAAAGCATGATATATATGATATTCCATTGCATTCAACAATTTCAAAAAAGAAATCTTGCCATTTGCAATATCTTGGTTGGACGTAGAAAGTATCACTAAGTGAAATACTCCAGGGAGAGAAAGACAAATACCATATGATTTCACTTAAATGTGAAATCTAAGAAAGAAAACAAAATAAAAACAGACCCATTAAATATGGAGAACAAGCTGATGGTTGCCAAAAGGGCGGGGGTAGTGGGATGAAATTTTAAAAAATATATAAAACTTGTTTTTCCTTTTCTCTTGCCCATAAGTAATATAGTACTTAGAAAATGCCCAAGAGAAGTTCATATTTCTTGAGTGGGTTTTTTTTCTTTTTTCATTTCAGACTAAAAATCTAGGTCCCTTGCTCCCTGGCTCAGTTCTCAAGCCACAACACAACTGTCTTCATGTTATGAATTTCAGAGTTCTCTCTGAAACGGTCCTCATCTCCAAAATAGATTCTTCCCAACCACTAGATAAAGCTTGTGAAGCCTTTCACAATGACTCACCCAGAAGCAAAGATTCCCCAGCACAAAAGCAAGTCATAATATAAATACCCCACAGCCTGTGTCTGCACCAAAGCTCCAGGCCCCAGTGTGCAGTCCCCAAGCCAAGATGGCCCCAGAGTGGCTAACCCCAGTGAGCCTTAGATACTTAGGAACTGCATGCCTCCATTCCCCATGTGCTGGACAACACAGAAAAATAGAACTTTCTCCCCCTGCCTTTTTTTCCCTTTCCATCCATGCCTCCATTTATCCAGTCATTCATTTGTAGTAGATTAGATCCATTAAGAGCCCAATTCTCATTCTGTCCAGTACCCATTGCTTTGCCATGTAAGAATGAACTATCCTCCCACTGTCTCTGGGTTGAGCCATGGGGCTTGCTTTGGTCAATGAGATGTTAGCAGACATGACACCACAGAGGCAAGGAAAACTTAGAGGTTTCCACTCATCACCTGTGTTCTATTACACTTACAGGTATGTGAAAGGCATGGGAAACAGAATCAAGTCACCCAAGTTGTCCCAGCCATGGCCACTCTAGATCATCCAGTAGCCAGCCAACTCCCCACACATGTGACCAGATCCAGCCAACGTCAGCACAGCTGCCTAGCTGACCACCTCAGATACTGAGTAATACATAGGCATTATCACAAGCTACTGAGGATGTTACTTTCTGTGGTTGTTACTCAGCATTACTGTGGCAATAAGCAACAACAACATTTACCTGTATCTTCCATCTCTTATGGCTGAGTTCTGAACTACAAAGAAAAATCAGTCATCTTCCTTCCCTCACAGGATCCTAATTCGCTGGAAGAAACACAGAGAGCACTTCTCTATCTAAGATGGTCATGACAGCCCAGAATGTTGTAGGAAATACATGAATAACACTGACAGTGACATCAGGTATTGAGTGTTCTATATCTAGAGTTTTTAGTTCAATGTCTCAGAGAAACTTTTAAAAATCTTGAAAGTTAGGACATGTGATTCCATTTACAGACAGAGACACTGAAGCACAGAGAAGCCATATAACATGTCCAAGTCATCCAAGTCATCCAGCTGATGCACAGCTGAGCTGGGATTTCATCCTAGGCCATGGCTCCAGAACAAGCACTTAGAACAAGGCCTGGCACAGAGACAACACTCATAAACATCACTGTTGTGCTGACTCCCCATAAAACGACCCCTGCCTGTATTTGGGTGAGGGGATCCTATGGGTCCCCCTCCATGGAAGAAGTCCAGAAGCTCTCCTGCAGCATTCCAGCACCCTGCCAAAGTCAGAGACTTTGTTTACTTCACCGGTTTCTGACAATGTTGGGGTTCACTTTTTAGGGTTTCGCCAGAGCAGACTTCAGGAATAATCTCTTCCATAGCCCTGGGGAGTTAGCAAGCTATCTGGAAATCGATTATAAGGCTAAATGAAGAGTCATCATGGAAAGGGCAGGGCCTCAAAGTGCTAGTCTCCAGTTGTTCTTTACAAGGAGCAGCTTCGAATTTGTCCAGCAGGGGAGACAACTGAAGACAAATATTCAGGTGTCAGATGTTAGAGAAGGTGAAGTTGGTGTATGTTACCTACGGATGCACCATCATGTCTCATGGTGCTTCTCTGCTCATCAGCAGGCAGAAAGTATCAGAAGAAGGGATATGGATACACCAGTAGGTAAGTCTACTCATTTGGAAACCTTGAATCTCTTTCCCAACCGTTTTTCAATTTGTTTTTACTGTAAAATTTTGTCCTTTGCCTGATTACACTCTTCTGTCCTCCTATAGCTTGACGCTTTATGAGAGTATATTTTCCTACATCTCCTCTGTTTCCTTTTTCCAAGCATCAAGGCAACAACAAATATAAATTCTCATTCAAACCCAATTAGAGTATTTTTGGCCATCCACCATGTATATATATGGCACTGGGCTAGATTGTGTGTAGTATAAGGAAACATAATAAACATTTTATAATTGCTATGCAGAGGCAAAAAAAGTAAAAAAAAAAAAAAAGGGGGTAGGGCATCAAGCTTGTGCCCATTAATCATTCAGTCAGGTTAACCCATCCCACCTGAATCAGGTAATACGATGGAGCTCTGTGAGCACAAAATCTTCCAAAGAGCACACACAGAGGTGGCCAGCTGCATGAAAGCAGACGGGTGTGACATCAGGGAAGGTACAGGTATCCTTCCAAAAAACGGCCACACGGTGTCAGGTTCCAACCAGCAACTTCATACAAACCAGTCCTTCTTGCCCAGGGCAAGGTGGGAATTATGGGTCTCCTTTTAAAGATGAGCAAATGAGACTCAAAGAAGGGAAGTGATTTTTCCTGGGTAGGAAAGGCAAAAGTCTGAATCTGCCCAAGGCTGAATAATCTTTTGGGCCACGGACCTACCAAATTACTTGGTGATAAGGGGAAAACATTCTTAGAAGGAATGGGGGAAGCCCACATTTGGGTTCTGGATGGCAGGCTACCCTACAGTGCCTGTGGGTTCTCCTTCCTTCTCTACCCACTCTCCCAAAGAGGAGGGAGTATGAACAAAATCCCACATGAAAAGGGACTTCCCATCAGGAGTTCCTGAGAAAGGACCTGCTCTGTAACATTCTTTGTTCTGTGGTCCCCCCTCTCATGAGAGAGACTTTCAAAGGAGCATGAATCTCCTCTTTGGAACTCAAACCCTTCCCATTGCTACGCAAGAAGGCCCTGAAGGAAGCTCTCTGGCCCTGTCCCACAGCAACGAATGTCACAGTGAAGTTTCATCGTAACAAACAGATGATTCAGTGATTACTCAGAGCAACCAGGGCGTTTCAGAGATGTTCTCCTGGACCACAGCATACACAGTGATATGAGCTTGGTCTTCTGGCTGCAGCCTTTGCTTTCAGTGTCAGATCTGAGTAATAAGGGACACACTAAATGACTGGTGACAGTATTTACCCTTCTTCCTTCCCCATCCCCGTAACACTCAGAAGTCAGCCAATGTGACAAAATTTCAGTACCAAAACCTTCACTGAGAACAGTGAAACTTTTATTCTCTCCATTTTCCCACAAGTCTCAAAATGATACTGGAAATTTTTTTCTTTGTCTCCAAGTGTAATCAAAAAATATGTTTTTATTTAGGAAAAATCCAAAAGTCAAGCCTATTTTAGATTGTGAGATGACAGAAGAGGAATTTTCCTAAAGGTTCTTAGGTATCAATTATGTAAGACTCACTAAAAGGCTTTATTTGTGAGTCTTTGAAGGGAGTCCAGTGGTTAGAATTCCTGGAAATTGAGATGCTGAAATCCTTTGAAAGAATTAACCAAATTTCCAGCTCAAAAAGTACAGAAAGGGCCCTGGCTGGTGTAACTCAGTGGATTGAGCGTGGGCCTGTGAACCACATGATCGCGGTTCAATTCCCAGTCAGGGCACATGCCTGGGTTGCAGCCCAGTTCCTGGCAGGGGACCCATGAGAGGCAACCATACATTGATATTTCTCTCCCTCTCTCCTTCCCTTCCCTTCTAAAGATAAATAAATAAAATCTTTTTTTAAAAAAGTGCGCAAAGGGGTGATTTTACATCCAAAATGATGCCCTTCCACAAGCTCCTTAGAAAGAAAACAAATTCATTCCATAATAGGTTGTTCCATAATAGGTTGTACATCAAATCTATATTTCCCAAACTCCACTTACTGACATATTATTGTGGCTCTGCCTATTATCTCTACTATTATTTCCCTAATATGTTTAAAGCCATCTCATTCTTTTTTATTGTTGTTTTATTACAATTGTCCCAATTTTTCCCCTTTTGCCCTCCTCCGCTCATCCCACCCCTCCCCCGCTCCTACAGTCAATTCCCACACTGCTGTCCATGTCCATAGGTCATTCATAAATGTTCTTTGTCTAGTCCCTTCCTTCCCCTTCTTTCCACCATTACAGTAAAATGTATAGCCCTAACTGATGTGGCTCAGTTGGTTGGGCATCATCCCACCAAGTAAAATGTTTCTGGTTAGATTCCTAGTCTGGGTTCACGCCTGAGTTCTGCGGGTTCAGTCCGCAGACAGGGTGAATATGAAAGGCAACCAATCAATATTTCTCTCTCACATTGAAGTTACTCTCCCTCTCTACCTCCTTCCCTTCCCTCTAAAAATAAATGAATAAAATATATAAAATGTACATATCACTATCATACCTGGAAAAGGTCAACACAAAAATAAATATACTAAAAACAAAATAATGTGCTTAAATTCTGGTCTAATGTTGTCACCTGCCAAAGACTCTGAGGCTGCAGCCCATGTTCTTTTTGTTATAAAGGGAGACTGGCACTCTATAGCTATGACAGAGTGGGTAGGGACTTCTCTAGGATTTATCCCTTTCAGTAACTGAAGGGCTAAAAAGGGAGTCACTATCTCATTCTGGAATTCTACACTATACAGCACCATGCCCATGTTTGACCTTAAATCATCTCACTTCCCACAAGGGGACTGTGCCCCCAACTCTGGGGAAATACTGTATTAATGCCTATACCTGGCAAAAATCCCAGGGTCTCTGACTGATTAGAGCTCTTGTTCAAACAGGAGAGGACTGAAAGACAGTGGAGTGAGCACACCCAATCCTTCTTCTGATGTGACAGCACTCTGTACGTATAAACAAACCTCAAGCCCTACGTCTCACTTAACCACCGCTATGTCACAAATCATCCCCAAACTCAGCAGCAACAGTCACGTCATCATTCCTTTGTCTGTGCATTGCACAGGGGTTGGCTGATCTCGGCTGGGCTTAGCTGGAGTGCTTGTCTGGACTCTGATCTACATCTCTCATCCTCTTTTTTGGGACTAATGGACTAAAGGGGACATATTCTTCCATGACAGTAACAGAACAAGAGCACAAGTGGCAACATGCAAGGCATTTTAAGGCCTAAGCTCGAAACTCTAACACTGTCCCTCTTGCCCACAGACTACTGACCAAAGAAAGTTACCTACTTAGTCAAATCCAAAATGAAAAGCAGGGAAATATACTCTGCCCATGAGGATGCCATGGATGAGGTATGCCCATAGGCAGGAATAAAAAATTGGAACCAAAAAAACCACCAACCAGATTCTGTATTGCACTTGATCTTTCTAGAAACCTTCATCTGACTTTAATTTACAACATCAAATGCATCATGCTCAGTGAATTTAAGGTCTTACATTTATGGCCAATTGATTCTCACCAAGAATACCAAGTCCATTTAATGTGAAAAGAATAGTCTTTTCAACAAACATGACCACTGGCTATCCACATGCAAAACGATGAAGTGGACCTCAAAATGGATGATAGGCCTGCATGTAAGACTTAAAACTATAAGCCTTACAGAACAAACTACAGTAACTCCTGGTGACTTCAGTTAGACCATTTGTTTGTTAAATATGACATCGAAAACATAAGCAACAACAAAAAATAGTTAAGTTGAACATCAAAATTATAACATTTTGTGCTTCATAGGATACCATCAAGAAAAGTGAAATATAATCTAGAGAACGCAAGAAATATTTGGACACCATATATCTGAAAATAGTATAGTACTATAATATATAAGGATATATTAAACTTAAAACTTAACAAAAGAAAGAATAATCATCCAATCTTTAAAAGGGGAAGGATTTTAATAGACATTTCTCTAAACAAGATATATAAATCGACAATAAATATGATTTATATATCTCAAAATCATTAGTCATTAGGAAAAGATTCTCGACATCATTAGTCATCAGGAAAAGATTCTCAACAATATTAGTCATTAGGAAAACCTAAATCAAAGCCACAATACAATACTTCACACCCACTAGGATAGGTAAAATTTTAAAAACAGACAATAACAAGTACTGTCAAGAATGTGAAGAGATTGGAATCCTCACACATTGCTGGAAGCACTGTAAAATAGTGCAGCATTATTCATGGAGCCAAAAAGGGGAAGCAAAATACTAATAAATGTTCATCAACAGATGAATAAACAAAATGTGGTATATCCATGCAGTAGAATATTATTTGTCAATAAAAAGGGAGAACTGATACTTACCACAACATGGATGGACCATGAAAAGATTATGGTAAGTGAAACAAACCTGACACAAAAGGCTATACATTGTAAGATTCAATTTATATGAAATGTCCAGAATAGGCATATCCATAGACAGAAAGTAGGTAAGTGGTTGCCAGGAGGTATAAGGAAGAGAGAATGGAGAGTGACTGCTAATGGGTGTAGAGTTTCTTTATAGGGAGATAAAAACATTCAGAATTTGATAATTGTGAGAGTTGTACAACTATGAATATACTTAAAAACTATTGAATTATACACATTAAATTGTAAACTTATGGTATATGAATTATATCTTAATAAAGCTATCATTAAAAAATGAATTTTAAAAACAATCCAATTAGAAAGTGGGAAAAGAGCACTGGCTAGTGTGGCTCAGTATATTGAACACAGATCTGCAAACCAAAGGGTCACCGGTTCAATTCCCGGTTAGAGCATATGCCTGGGTTGCAGGCCAGGTCCCCAGGAGAGGGTGTGCGAGATGAAACTACATGTTGCTGTTTCTCTCCCTCTCTTTCTCCTTCTCTTCCCCCATCTCTAAAAAATAAATAAATAAAATTTAAAAGAAAAAACAAATAAAATGGGAGAAGACAGGGAGAGATATTTCACCAAAGAGGATGTATGGGTGACTAATATAAGCATGTGAAAAAGTGTTCAGCTTCATTAGCCATAGGGGCATGCATGTTAAAATAACACTGAGCTACCAGAACACACCTATTAGAGTGGAGAAGAAGAGAAACTGGATGATTCGTACATGGCTGGTGTGAATTTAAAACGGCACAGTCACTCTGGAAAATAATTTGACACTTTCTTTTCAAACTAAAAATGGTTTTACCGCTCAATCTAGAAATTGCATTCTTGGGCATTTCACCCTCAGAAATGAAAACTTATTTTTGTATGGAAACAAGTACACAAATGTTCATTAGCAGCTACAGTTGTAATAGCCCCAAACTGGAAACCATTCAAATATCTTTCAGTGGGTAAACAGTTAAAACAAACTGTGGTACATCCGTGTCATGGGTCAGCAACGAAAAAAAATGAACTATTAAAACACTCTGTGTATAACTTCCATGGACCTCAAGGAAATTATGCTGAGTGAAAGAAAAACTCTCAGAATGATACACACATACAGCCTGTTTCCACTTATGTAACACTCATGAAATGACATAATCATAGAAATGAAGAACAGATTCGTGGTTTTGAGGGGTAGAGATGGTGGGGTGAGGGGTGGGTGTGGCTATAAAGCAGAAAGAAGCCTTGTGGTGTCGTTAAGTGTCTGGATTGAGGTGGCAGTTGCATGAAGCCACACATGTGACAAAACTCCATACAGTTACATACACACACACACAAATGAGTACATGTGTAAGTAGTGAACTTTGAATAAACTCTGTGGATTGCACCAATGTTTATTTCCTGGTTTTGATATTGTTAGTGTTGTCAGGCGTTAACATAGGGGACGCTGGGTGAAGAGTTCATGGAACTTCTCCGCACATTTCTTTGTAACTTCCAATGAATTTTAAATTATTTCTAAATAAAGTTTTTTTTTAATCTAAACTTATCCTTATTCAAAATTTGCTTCTCTTTCTGAATTTTCTAATTGCACATCCATAGATCTGAAAGCTAGATGTGTAGGCTTCAGCCCAACTGCTCCTCATCCTTGACTCTTAACATCAAAGGAGGAGAGGAGGACAATGAGGAAGAGGAGGAAGGAGGAGGAGGAAGGGGAGGGAGAGGAGGAGAAACATTTATTAAATGCTTCTTCTCCCAGGCACTACACTTACAGCATTCCATGGCTGGTTTAATTTACTTCTCATAGCAACACTATTATTATTCCCATTTTAAAGATAAGGTAACTGAGGATTAGAGGGGTTAATGGCTATGGCCAAAGTCATCCGCAAGTTAGGAAGACACGCTTCTCACTGAGGCGGTCTGACCCCAGAGCCCATATGCTGTGGAATAACCAGATTCAAAATCCACCCTCTCATTTTAGGCCATTGCCTTTGTTCAACATTTCATGATTCTCTACCTGGACCAGGAGTTAGCACAGGAACCTGCTGACTAGTCTCTTACCACAAACCAAAGGGAAGGAAGCAATGATTGAATGGCTCGCCAAACCATATACGCCTGAATGGTAAACCGCCCCAAACAAAGGCAATTTCTCAGGCTCCCCATGCAAAAAAAAAAAAAAAGTATTTTGGTCAACTTGAATATACTGTGTGTTCAGTACTATGAGTGAGATAACCAAGCACCTACAAGCATCTGTTTTCAAGGATTCAATATGTGACGTGTGTCTAAAATGGTATATTTGGTAAAAATGTATTAATTTGAAAATATTGCTATCCTTACTCTCTCACTGTCTGAAATAATTTCAATCAAGCACTTCACACATGTCTTGAACACCAGCATCTTCGCAGTTCTTATCTAACAGCTTCCAGAGTATAGTATCTTCATTTCTAAGTTACCTGAAAAAATGACCTTTTGAATCCATATATTATGCTGCCCCTGAAAAACTAAAAGAGCCATTCATATAACACGAAGAAAATGTACAGGGTTTTTTTCCTTTGCTCTGTAGGTCAGTGGTTCTCAACAATGGCTGCAAATTAAAATCATGCTGTATTAGAAGTTACTAAGAGATCTTAATTATCCTCAACACAAAAAAGAAATGATGATTTTGTGACATGATAAAGATGTGAGCCAACACTACTGTTGTAGTCATATTGCAATACATAAATGCACAAAACCAACATGCTGTACATACCTCAAACTTATACAATGTGATCTGTAAATTATATCTCAACTGTTTTAAAGGGGGAAAACCACGTGGGAGCTGTAAAAACGTCCAATGCCCCAAAACAGTGATTTTACTGGCCTGGAGCGGACACTGATGTGGCAGTTTTTCAAGTTCCCCGGGTAATCCTGAGTGCAGCCTGAGCCGAGAACCACTGCTTCAGGGTGTAATTAAAGGTTTCCACCACCTAGTTCAGTACTTCCCAGGGCCCGATTACCTGCACCAGTCCCCGCCGGGCCCCTGCGGTTATATTCCAAGACCCCCAAGAGGTGCCTGAAACCACAGACCCTACCGAACTTTATATATACTCTGTTTTTCCTATACAGACGTGCCTATGATAAAAGCCAATGTATAAAGTAGGCACATTGAGAGATTAACAACTACCAATCATAAAATAGAACGATTATAACAATATGCTGTAATAACAAAAATTATGTGATGTGGTCTCTCAATAGATTATGGTGCTGTGTACTCACTCACTCACCCTTCGGATGGTGATGACGTGAGATGACAAAAGGCAGACGTGTTCCTGGGTCTGTGCAGCCGTCCCTCGAGTGCAGTACACAGCACGGTGTCCTCACTGCTTCCGGGGGACGCCCGACTGAAGTCTCCGCACAGGGTCAGGGCCGTCTGCCGCTACACGCTGTCATCGACGAGCGTCTTTTCTGCTCGTGACTTCCACCCCCGAGTTCACGGCCCTCTCTAGCCTAACTAGGCCCCTACCACGAGGCACTGTGGCTACGACTTCTGCAGTTTGAAGTATGACAGCAAAACCAGCCACCAGTTCTTTTTCCTTCTTCGCAATGTCACGAGTAGAAGATTCGTTCTTACCACAGACCTTAGCAACGTCAGCATATGATTTTTTTTCCTTATTGAAGTCAAGAACTTTCACCTCTCCACGTAAAGGAACCACGGTAACTAACGGCTTCAGTTTCGGCATAGTGACATCGCCAGCACCGCCACTCTTGCCCTTGGGGGCCATGGCGAAGTAAAATAAATTCATGGCTCAAACACAAGAACAGCGCCACCTGAAAACCAGGATGGCTTCGGCCGCAGCGCACGCAGCACGGAGACGCAGGGCGAGGGGACGACTCACGGCCCAGATCACGCGAGATTTCAACACCCGACCCAGTGCAGCGCAGGATCGAGACTGACAAGTTGTTTGGTTTTTGTTTTTGTTCTTTTCCTGGAAGTTTTCATTTAGTATTTTTAGACCATGGTTGACGGCGGATAACCGAAAGCTCGGAAAGCCAAACTGCGCATCAGGAGGGACAGCTGTATAATAATCTAGAAAGTTTTGTAAACATACCGACGCCCAAGCTGCACCCTGCCCTTCCCAGGGTTGTCGTGTATTTGAAGTTAGGCCCCAGGGCGTTCTTTATAAAATACCCCTGATGATTCTCACTTGCAGCCAGAGTCGAGAACCTTTCATTTTACAACTTAGGAATATTAATATCGCTTTCCAAGGAGGTTTCAAAGATTGATTCACCAATCATCAGCTACATAAAATATAATGGGTCACGCCCATCTCGCACCTCAACCCCTACCTCCCACCCCACCCCCATGACTTCCCAAACTGCTGAACCTTACTTCTGTTTCTTTCGTCTCTATGAGCATCCAAAGAGACAACTGATTGAGAACAGTTTAACCTAATTTGGCTTCCCCAAATAGTATTTGGTTGTCCTAAATAAAGGTATTGAAAGAGTGTCTCAGATGGTGAGAGATTTTGTGAGGACTCAAATAAAAAGTGGTTCCCCTTTTTCTTAAAAATAGATTGTGAACAGAATGCCACTTTATTTTTCGCATATTATTAACAACCATTTTTTTTTATGTTTACTACAGCTAGGCACCATGGTTCGTGTTTACCTGATCTCACTTAATCCTAAAGATGTATATAGGACATGTAATTGTTACAGTTCTTCCCATTTTAAAGAAACCCAGCTGCAGAGTCCATCTACCTAAGGTTGCCCCACAGGCGGTGTAGGAGGCAGAATTCAGACCTAGGTCTTCTGCGCCCAGTGCTGTTCTGCCTCCTTCCAGCCCAGCCATCCTCAAGATGTTTTCAGAAAAGCCACCAAAGAACACCCTACTCCAGCATCCCCATGACAGGGAGCATGGCATCATGGACAAAAGGAAGGACCACTGCAGAGGGAGTCATCAGACCTCCTCCCTTCTCCCTGGCTTTGCAGCCCAGTCACACTCCCCACAACATTCCCTGGTTCCTCTACTCTGTGACATCACAGACAGGTTCCTCCATGCTCTGGGGACACTGCAAGAGTGAGGCTCAAAGGTTAGATCTGAGAGCAGGAGGGAGTATCTGCCCTATACCTGAAGGGACACTGCCTCTATCACTCCCGGACACCTTTTTGCTTTGCTCCAAGGTAAGTATGTACTAACTTATCTTGATGCTACTGTTTTTCTCTCTGGCACCCAGTCTCCCCACCTGTGCTAAATGACCCCTAAGGGCTCCTCCAGCTCCTGAAGAAGGCTTCCTGTTTGACCTTGCGGATCTTTCTTGTTCTGGTCCAAGTCCAGTGGAGTCACTGGAGACCTGAAGTCCAGAGCCCACAGGAGACACTCCAGCACCCTTTTCCTCGGCCCCTACTTCCATCTAGAGGTGGGGACTGGCAGTGCAAGAAGCCCACCCCACCCTCCCTAGCTAGCATTAACTCTACACTTTCATTAACATGGGCACTGACATTTATTGAGCCTTCCCAATGTGCCAGAAAGCTATGCTAAGCACTTTCCATCATTATTTAATCCTCACAACCACCTTCTGGAGTATATGCTATGATTTCCATTCCCATTTTACAAATTAAAAAAACAGGTTCAGCTGTGGCTGGTGTGGCTGAGTAGAGTGAGTGCTGGCCCGTGGACCAAAGGGTCACCTGTTCAATTCCCAGTCACAGCACATGCCTGGGTTGTGGTCCAGGTCCGCAGTAGGAGGAACATAAGAGGCAACCATACATTGATGTTTCTCTCCCTTTCTACCCCCCTTCCTCTCTGTCTAAAGATAAATAAATTTTAAACATCTTTAAAAAAGGAAAACTGATGTTCAAGGAAGTAAACCCTAAATCTCTTAGTTAATATGTAGTAGATCTTTAATTAGAATTATACCCCAAAGAATGTGTTCGTAAGTACCACACTGCTCTCCCTTAAGAGCCTTTGCATTTCTGAAGAGGGTTCAGAAGTTCAAAAGTCTTTGCTATAAACACTCAAAGTAGAAAGTGGTCTGCTCCCTCTTTTTCTGGTGAAATTTCTGTGTGGACTAAAAATATGGAAAGCGTCAGTACTACATTCAGACAAACCTACATTTAAAACCTCAGCTGCATGGCTAGTATGGAATGATCTCCAAAATAATTGCATAGCCACAAGTTGCTTTAGAGGAAGAGACTTCCATTCAATATGTGAGATAAAACCATGAGAACTATGCTTCCGTAACAAAGCCTCTCAACAAAGCTAATGATAGATTTAGTAGGGGCTTGGGAAGGTTGAGCTTGTGAACACAGGGGACTTCAGAGGCCGGAGTGGTTGGAATAGGGGGTTCCCCACTGTGCAAGTGTAACTACTGTCATGGGTCTGTTCCTTTCTGGAAAATGGTCACTGAGACAGTGTTTCATGAATGGAGTAAATGGATTTAAAAACAGGTTCTGATGACTACCTATTAGCACAATTACAGAGTAATCGTCTTCACGTAGGAATGTGGGAACTTCTTTTTAGGTCTGTCTCCTCCACTTTGGTCTCCCTGAAGGCAAAGCTGCAGGAGAGACCCTCAGGGATTGTCCAGATCTTCACCACTGTCATCAGCTTTCCTTGAAGTTCCATCTGTCCACTTACAGACATCTTTTCTGTTTCAGGATCAGCTAGACTGTCGTCTTCTTGTTTTGTCTTTGACTCATCTGTGGAATCATAGGCTGAGCCAGTGGCTGCATCAAAGTATTCGACTCTCTGGACAACAGCCACTGACTGATGATGAGACTCCTTTAAGAGGAGTCTAGAAGGTTCTCCAGAGTTATGACCCATGATTTCACAGGCATGACCAAAACAGCAGATTTCAAATGATTTCCTGGGTCTACTGGAGACAGCCATGTTGCTTTTTCTTGGGGCTTAGATAGCATTAACCTCAGCTGTGGTATTAATCCAGGAACAACATGAAGTGCTGGCAAAATAGTGCATGCTCCTCCTGATTAGCCAAAATAAAAATTCAAAGGGACTCTAATATCCATGGTTACTTGAGCCAAGGATGGTCAATTGGTCAGCTGTGCCCCAGGATGTGGGCTGGATTATTTATTATGTTGGCCAAGGAGAGGCTCGATGAACACCTTGAGCTACCCAGCTCCTGTGAAGACCCCCGTCCCTAGAAGTTGGCTCCATTTGGGTTATGGATAGCCGCAGGAAGGGTTTACTTCTTCTGATGCTGTGTAAGAAGACACAATCCACTGAGGATGCTAGGCAGTCATACACTTGGAGTGTTTTGAGTATTGATCACACAGAAAAATCAGTCTTAGTCCTAACTGTCAATGAAGCGTCAACCTGGTTTCCACATAAGAAACAAACCATGTGAACAAGCAATCAATATCACTGTCCATCTGTATTTACTGTATTTACAGTTCCCCTTGGGAGTTTAGAGGAAGGATAGGAAGGTGTTGAGTGGTACGGTCTCCTCAGAGTTGCATCCCTGGACAGATTTGGGACAGCTGTCCTCCTGCCATATGGAACGTGAGTTCTTCCAGCGTTTTTTCTGCTCGGGGTAAATACAAATGTCCTCATCTACATGCTCCATATTCTTTAAGAACAGGAACTTTGGGTCCTGTTTTGTCCAAGAAGCCCTAAGGTTATTTTGATTTCCAGTTAATTATTTAGGACCCTTTGAAAACAATCAGATCTACATTGGCATGTCCCATTCCAATGAACTTCACCTAAATCTCCTATTTCAGATTGGAGTCAATGCAAAAAGAGAAGAAAAAGCTCCCTTAAGCTGTTGTTCTGCCCCAGAATATTCTTTGAAAATGTTTTGAAGTCTAATAACTCTCCTCTTGATTCATCTTGATTTAGTTTGCAATTTTGAATCTTTGCACAATCTACCCTTAAAAGAAAGCCTTTTGAAACAGTTTTAGGTGGTGTGTTTCCTGTTTTTCTTACCTTCTCAGGTCTTCTTTTTAAATTTTATGCATAGGTACATGACTTAAATCTTCTGGTCTTTTCCATCCTGCTGCTTTTGAATATTTTCCCCATTGCTAAAGATCAACACTCAAGTGAACCATCAGGCACAAATATGATAGTGCAGGGCAATGAGTAACAGAGTAACTAACAGAGTCCTCAGTTACACAGCAAATTTCTGTCTGCAGTTTGAGATCATCCTAAATTTTCCCTCAACTCAGCTCTCACCCAGAGTTTGAATTCAACCTCTCTGGATCCACCTTCTGGTGTAGGGGGTTTAGGCAAATATTGTGCAATGTTGATTGTTCTTTTCTGGAGAAATGGCCGATGAAGAAAGTTTATTTAGGCAGGGAAAGGAACAAGAGGAATGTGAGTGGGTGGTAGAGATAAAGCTAGGTGGAGAAAGAAAGAGAGATGCAAAGAAAGTAGGTTTCAGAAGGTTTGAGTAGGAGTGAGATCTTTTTTTTTTTTCTTTCCTTCCTTTTTGAGGCCAGAGCCTAGCAATTAAAAAGAGCCTATTACATGTTAGGTCTTTTTGTCTTCTCTCTTCTCTACAGACCCCCTTAAATCTTTTACTTTTGACATTGGAAGTTTGCCATACTGGCCATTGTCATTCTCAGGCATCTAGTGAACTGTTGCCATTGATTAAGATAAACACATGAGAGTACATATGATGAGAGTATATATATGAAGCAGGCGTTTTTCCAGGAAGAGGCAGCAACTTCAGTGTAAATAAGACCATGAAAGGCAGGAAAGAATACACTATGCTTGATCAAAAGTTGGCGTACACAGTGTCTTGGGTCAGGGAGAGCCTAAAAGAAGCTCTGTGATCAACAGCCTGGAAATCCCTGAGTGCAGAAGATGAGCTGACTGCAGTGGGCTTCATTCACTAATTGAACCAGGCAGAAACTGTGCTCTCGAAGGTTTTGAGGGATTCAAGGCAAACTTGTAGCAATTACTTTGTTTATACGAATTGATCACCTGCCCAACAGACCTCCAACCGTTATTTCTCGGGCAGAATTGTGGTGGGAGCAGAATTGTGGTGGGAACTTCGGCGGAATTGTGGTGGGAGCTTGTTCCATTCCTTCCGTGGGAAATAACCCTTCCTATTCACCATGTATGAGCCAATCTAATACAAAGCAAAACCCCAGGAGGCAGAGTTCATATAAGTAGATGGAGAACATTGAAATTAAAGCAAGCAGCCGAAAAATAAGCATATGGATGACAAGCATATTTGCTACATGGTGCATCCCCAAAACAAAAGTTCTAATTGCCCTATATAAACTATTATTTGTTTTAAAAATCTAAGAAAAGAAAATAAATTCATTAAAGGGAGCTTAGTGAAGGGTGTCAGAGTTTGTGTCATGTGGAAAACCTCACAATGGGGACGTCTGTATGTGTCTAGTTGGCTGGATACGTGTAACCCCGTATATAAATTGTGCCATATTGAATAGCTTATGTTTAGGAAGTTAAAGATTTTGTGTCAATTATTAAGAGGTCAAGGGTGAAAGAAACAGGAAAATCAGTTAGGAAGCTATTACCATACTTTAGGCAAGAGATGATAGTGGCTTGGACCAGGTCGTACGTGACAGTAGAGAAGGTAAGAAAAAAAGTGCCCATGAGCAAGGTAACGCACACCGAGAACTGGCTGTTGTGAGGGACATTAACCAAAGCCTGCTAACAATTTCCTAAAAGGGGGCTTTGCCACAGAAATGGGGTGTGAGAACAGGAAGCCCAGAGACAAAGAAAGCTCCACAGACAAGGGAGTTTGGGACAAAAACAAGGCTTTTTTAATTCTGGACCATCGGAGCTAGAAAGAGCCTTAAAAAGAGCATCTAGCCTAACTTCCTCTTATTGGTGATGAGGAGCCTGAGACCAAGACAAGCATGGACTTACCTGAAGCCATATAGCAAGTTAGTGGTGGAACCAGGACCTACACCTACAAGGTGGTGCTTCTATTCCTGTTCTCACAGGGCCCACACCAGCTGCAATTGTTTGGAGGCAGTGAGCTACATGACAGGAAATGGATACATTTGTTGTATGCCTAGCTCCCCAGGGGTCACTCTTAATAAATATAACCCTTTAATTCTGCAAAGCAGGCACCGTGATAAAAATGAAGCTCAAGAGATTCAGGCATTCACCCAAGAACAGACACGTGGAAATGGGGTAGAACACAGATCCGCCTGGAAGCTGAGCATGCTTCTGTGCACGTCTGCGTGGACTGGGATTGTGCTGTATGGGGGTCCTAGGTGGACTGTGAGCACAAGTAAAGGATTGGCATTTTTCAGCTACGGCCTTCTGTTTATTTAGGAAACAGCCCTGCCCAGGGACCTGGGCTCAAATTCAAGATTGGCTGCTTCAACAAGACAGCCATGTGGGCAAAGCTGGCACAGTAGAGGCTTTGACTCATTTCCATGGGTAAGGAAATTATGTAAGAATTGGGGAAATGCCGTAAAAAGAGGGCAACCTAGGCAGTTAAGTCTGGGCCTGCTGGGGCCTGTTGTTGTTCCCCAGTAAGGTCATGGGGAACAACAGAAGAGAGGGGAGGGGAAGGCTATCGTACTTTGGGAGAGGCTGACTCAATATACCCTCGTTGCAGTAAATCCCCAATGGGCATCTGGAGTCCAGACCCCAGCCCAACCCATAGCCCTCACTTCATTTTCTCCTAAAGCAGCCCACCGGAAGCTGGCCTCGAAGATCTTCTGTCTATGCTGTAGAGACTGTGAGGAGTCCCACACCACGGATGACTCCACAATCCCCAGTGACGTCCAGGAGCAGCAGCCTGGTAGGTACCAGACGAGGAGCCTGGCCTCTCCAGACCTCATTTTGCTCATCCTTCTCCTGCTGAGACACCCTTAGATTTCCTTCAGCTTCTGAGGAATAATTCCTACCTAAAGTAAGATAGGAATTAGGTGGTCATACACCCAAGCCAATAACAATAGAGCTTAAAATCTCAATACTTAAAAAGTGCGACCCGTGGACCAGCAATATTGGCATCACCTGGGAACTTGTTAGCACTGCACTCCAGACCTACGGAATCAGAGCCTGCATTTGAACATAACCTTCAGGTCAATCTAAATGTGTATTATAGTTTTAGAAGCACTTTCTTAGAGATTACATATTGGTTACCATTCCTGGCTTTAGGGCTGTGACTAGGTTCTAATCAGCTGCGCCGCAGAATCGGGCAAGTCACTTAACCTTTCACTCTGAGCTTCAGTGTCCTTACCTGTCCAATGAGCGAAGTCAAAATGTATCATTACTTTCCAGGATCAATGGGAGGATTAAATGATTAAGCACCTAGCGCAGGGACTGCCCAAAGTAACCACTCAACCAATGTCCAAAAGGGAAATTCTATATGAGCACTGGCCAGGGTAGGATAGGTGCTACTGTCAAAACAAGTCCTGAACGCTCAATGTTTACAAAATGAAAGTGTATTTCTTGTTTATGTAAAGTCTTTAGCCAGGGCTTCTGGAACTCCTACCAGCCATGTGCAAGGGAAGAGAGTGAGAAGGAAGTATATCATTACAACCCTCTTGACGATCCAAGACAAAGGTCATTGTGGAGAAGACTAAGGGCCAAAATCCACAATTTCAGATAGAAAAAAAAATGAAGCTTCATTGTCAGGCTCAGGCAACGCTAGGACTGACAGGCGCTTGCTGTGGGGACAGGTGTGGGGGAACGCAAGGCTCGGTCAGGCATCTGGCATAGTCCTACTCAGAGAAGGGATAGTTCAAGGGCAGGAAAATATTACATCTCCATTCTCATCGCATGTTTTCCCAGAAATCCACACTGGGGGGTCTTTGAGGTACTTCCCTGGAAGTCATTTCACAATAAAAACCAAAAAAACTTGAACATGTCAGTCACATTTTCCAAGATAATAATAATGATCGTTAATAAACCCCTGTTACATGCAAGGCACTGTCTAGGCACCAGGTCCCAGCTGTGATAAAATGAATCCTCGACTCTTTCAGAGCTTACACACGAGGAAAGTGCTACTATTAGATCCCTGCAATAACTCTTAAGAAGTGGACATGATTATCCAAACGGATGTGTCATTTTGCAGATTTGAGAAAAGGCACAGGAAGGCGACGCAATCTGCTCAAGGTGTGCAGCTAGAAAGTGACAGAACTACTTCTTCTATCCCAAAACACAGCTCTGTCTATTGCCAAAGTTCTACATCATGCTTTTAGGAATCTAGAAGTATAGAAAAGCAGAGCCTTCTCTACAACAGTGTTCACATAACGGTATTTATAGTAGTGAAATTTGCAAAGTCTAAACAGTCAACTATAGAACAGCAGTTCAATAGACCTTGAATTAACCCTAAAGTAGAAAATTATACAACTATCACTTCTTGAAATTCAGCGACATGAAGAAAATATTTATGGTGTAATGTATAAAGCAAAATGGATTCATAATGTCTAAGATGTGATGGACTGTGTAAAAAATGTGCATAGGAAAAGACTGGGAGTCTTTTGGTCATATCATTGGGGTCATATCTGAGGGGAGGGATATTTGGGGCATTTTTTCCCCTACTTCATAGTCTTCAATATTTGCTAACTTTTCTATGATGGATATGCATTACATTTATAAACAGGAAAATAGTAAACTTTACATTTAAAAAAATATGTGGCGTCTGGCTGAAGTAAGACCTGCTTGAGCACGGTTGGTAGGGTAATAATATGGGTTTAATAATTTATAGCTTTAATTTGAACATTCCATCTAAAATGTCAAATGGTGTGCTCGAGTGTGGTGTTGTTGTGTTACAGAATGACATGCTTATGATTTTGCAATAAAAGATTTTTTAATAAAAGGGAGCATTATTTGTGCTGAACTCTGTATTTTGAACCCAGCACCTGCCTATGATAGGGGCACTCAGAGGACTAGAGGTAGATCCAGGTACTCCCCATCCCAAAGAGAAGCAGCAGTGGTCTGTGTGCACTGCTTCAGAGTGAGCAAAATGCCTTCCCCTCCGCCATCTCCCTGGAGCCTGCCCACATGACCACATGGAATTGTCATTGCCAGGTGTAAGGAAGCTTGAGCTTGACCAACAAAATCCTAAGTATGCTAAAGGAGCCTCCGGCTTGGCTTTGAGACAACCCCCGGCCCATCCAGAAAAAGACTCCTCCACCAGCAGCAGCGATTTTGAGGGTGAGTTCCAAATTGGGATCTAGCACTGACCAGGAACCCCTGGGGGAGGGAGCCTTGTCTTGATGCCCAAACCCCACTGATACTTAAGCTGAGTCAAGTGTAGTGATAGGAGAGACGGATCACTCCCATCAGGAAGGTGTAGTCATATTATAGGACACGCTGGAGAAGGGCCAAGGTTGTAAGACCTGCCCACACGATCTTCCGAGCTGGGAATCTCATGAGGAGCACGTGGAGGAAAGAACACACACCCACACTCCCCTTCTAGGTCCTGTGGCTTTGTCCTCTGTGTGGTTTGTATGATTATTAGCTTCATGTCTGCTTCAGGCACCAGAAGTAAGTTCTGGGACAGGGCCTATATTAGTTTTGTTCCCCCAAATGCAGCCAGGTGTGTGGCAAGTGAACAATGTCAGAAACTGCTCATGGACTGAGTGCATACAGAAAGCTCGATGCAGGTGACATGTCTCTGGGTCGTGGAAGGACAGAAGCCCCGTCCTGGAGAGGGGGCACAGTCCAGGAAGAAGAAACAGAGCCACATTGCTGGGCACCACTAGGGCCCTGGTGACCTCACATAGCTGATAACCACCCTGTGAGGCTAGCTGTGGAGCTAAGGATCGACCAGCCCAGTCATTCCAGAATTCTCATAAGCTAACCACTCCTTGCAGTCAAAATCTCACACAAAGTCCAATTGCTATAAGAGATAATGAATGGAGGGAGCCCCCACTAGCTAGACCTCCCCTCCTTTCTGCCCTCCACACTCCCCCAAGGGCTGCTTGAAACCCAATTTAAAAACCCACATCTCATTGTATAGAGATGAGATCTGCAGGGGAAGGTCTGCTGAGGTCTACAGGGGAAGGAACTTTTCCAAAAGGCTACCAGGGAGTGGCATTATGGTCAGAACCAGAATGGGCCTAACTCTCCCACTTTCCAGACACTGCACTGGGCAAGACCCCCTACCATCACTGCATTGAATGCACCCACAGAGTACCATGCACAACCTACTGCAGACAGTTGGGGTCCTAACCCTGACTGGGAATCCTCAGGGAAGTGGGCCTTGTCCTTATTACAAATGACTTTGAAGTCCTTGGCCGCAGTCTACATGGCCTATACAGTATTCCAGAATCAGACCAGGATCAGGGATGGGGGCCACCAGCACAGACCAGCCAGGGCCAATGTAAAGGCTTCACCTGTATTGTTTTCCTTTCTTTCATATATGAATACAGAATGTCCCCTGAGAGGTTTTCACAAGAGAAACCTGGACCGCTACTCCCAGAATCAATGGCCATTCCAGCCATGCCTCATTGGGAGACCCTGAAAATTCTAGTTGGGGACCTCATGCCGGTGTCCCAGGCCACAGAGCTGTGAGAGTGACTCCAGGAGGAAGAGAGAGGTGAACAGGGTCCATGAAGACTGACTCAGAAACTCCCCCGAGGAGGAGAAGACGTCTGAGCCATCCCTGTGCCACCAGCAAAAGTCACTTCAGCTCCTGAGAAAGCCACTGCTGGAGGAGCTGCCTCCAATTAAAGTCCATGGTCATGTCACAGGACGGTGTCTCTTCTCATTTCCCTCTCCCTTACCTGGGAGTGTCTTTTCCCAAATGTCTTACCATAGTTAAATATGCTAACCTAACATCTAACTAACTTGAAGCAATGTTTGTAAACTTTCTGATAGCTTCATCTTTAATTTTGAGATACCTGTAATTTCAAACTTAAAGAAAAGTTGCAACAATAGTACAAAGAACCCCATTTCACTGTTTACCTGGATTTGCCCATTGTTCACATTTCCCCCATTTACTTCACCATTTCTTTTCTCTCTCCCTATAACTTTTTTCTAGCTGTTTAAGAATGAGTTGTGCATAATTGTCCCCTATACCCTAAAAGTCTTCAGTATTTCCTAAGAACATGGATGTTCTCTTACATAACTGCAGTACAATTATCAAAAGCAAGAAATTCAACATTGCTACAATACTATTCAAATTCCATCACTTTTCCCACAAAAGTCTCGTAGCTCCTTTTTCGCCCAGGTCAGGATCTAGTCCAAGACCATCAACCGCACGTAATCGTCATGTCTCGATTGTCTTTAATCGGGCACTTGTGTGCTGTTGACTCCTTCTGTCTACAAATGGCTTTTCATTTGTTCAAACCTACTCTTCAGTCTCGCATGGCTACTATTAAATGTTCTTTGTATAAATTTGGCACATTTCTTACGAAACTTATTCCTAAGTATTTTATCTTTTCTGTTGCCCTTTCGGTGGGTTTGTCCTCTGTCATCACCGCTGTAACCAGTTACTGCTTGTGTATACTCGCACTGTTGAGGTAACTGTTATTTTATGTATTGCCTCCCTTCTGAATTATGCCATCGTTTCAGCCAGTTTCATCATTGATTCCCTTATGCCTACCAAGAATGTTACTAGACCATCTGCAAGCAGATACTTTAGCTTCTTCCTTTTCTAATTCTTATATCTCTGATTTGCCTCATTTAATTGCAATGCCTAATACTACCAGTACAATGTGAAGTAGTGGAGGTAGTGGATATCTGTGTTTTTTTTAAGAGAAATACCTCTCGTGTTTGCCCTTTAAGAAAGAAGCTCATTTTTAAGACAAAGAGATTGAGATAGAGAGAGATCATATTAAGAAACTATCCATCAAATTCCTTTTCTTTTTTTCAGCATCTATGGAGGAAAAACAATCTCACCTCATATTTAACTGACTTCCCATTCCACAAAGAAATTCCACCCACTCACAATGTATTATTTTCATAAAATGAAGTTGGAGTCAGTTCACTATTAAATATTGTATTTAATAGTTTTGTACCAGTAGTTGGTATCACTCTGTAATTTTTTTGCATTGCCTTTATCAGACAGCTATTAATATTCTATACTTGCTTAATTTAAAAATTCATAAAAAGAACTTGGAAGCTTGCTTTTGTTGCACAGGCTCTAGAACAATTTACGTGGCATTGGAACTGCCTGGTCTCTGAAAGGCTAACAGAATTCCCCTGTGAAACCATCTGGGCCAGCTGCCTTTTTTTTTTTTTTTTGGCAGAGGGGTAGTTTATTTCTTCTCTAGAAATTGATGGAGTTTCCTGTCTCTAATGCAGCCATTTTGATAAACTGTTATTCCCTAGGAAATTATTTACATCTAGTTTTTTTCAAATGTATTTGCATAAAGATACATAAAGAGCTCCTGATATTTTAAAAATTTATCTCAATGTTTATTTTTCCCTTAACCTTTCTAATTTTATCTATTCGTGTTCTCTCCCTCTTTCTTCATTAAGTAACAAAGTGTTCTATTTTGTTTATACTTTGGAAAATATTTTATGAATTAGATTGACTTTTTTTAATGCTGTATGTAAGTCATTTCAATTTTTATTCTTTGGTACAATGTCAGAAAATGCTCATGGACTGAGTGCAGTCAGAAAGCTCGATGCAGGTGACATGTCTCTGGGTCATGGAAGGACAGAAGCCCGGTCCTGGAGAGGGGGCACAGTCCAGGAAGAAGAAACAGAGCCACATTGCTGGGCACCAATGCAGGGTCCTGGTGACCTCATATAGCTGACAACCACCCTGTGAGGCTAAAAGGATTATTTCTCTTAAATAATCTTTTGATTACCTTTATGTTCTTTTCCTAGCTTGTTAAATTGGAAATTTATTTTATTTTCTTTATTCAAATATTTAAGGACTGTGGTAGGCAGAATAATGCCCCCCCCCAAAAAAAAACACACCTTTGCCCTATTTCTCGAACCTGTGAATGAGTTGCCTTACCTTACTAAAGAGATTAAGGATGCGCGTACAGTTCAGGGTGCTAGTCAGCCAACTGAGGTGGGACAGTAAGCCTGTCCAATCACGTGGGAGAATCTCTGCAGCCCAGCTCGGTCTCATTTCTGTCCCCATAGCACAGGGATCAGGACAGGAGGAGGAAGAGTGGAGGAAGCAGGTAAAACACAGCATTTCCTCCCTAGCAGAGAAGGAACTAAAGTGGTACAATCCATGTGTAAAACGATTTAACAATACCAACCCTGAACCTTTAAAATGCCCCAGCTTCTGATCCATCATCCTCCTTCTGCCAAATCGTCAGCTGGGTCACCTTGACCAAGATATCTAAGAAACATTCTGAGCCTCAGTTCCCAGCTCCTGGGCTCTGTGACATCACAGGAAGCCTTTCTCTGCCCCACCAGCTGCAGGTGAGTGAGGCTCAAAGGTCAGGCCTGAGAGCAAGAGAGGGTATTTGTTCTGTAGTGAAGGGAGACACTGTCTCCATCATTCCTGGACACCTTTTCGTTTTGCTGCAGGAAGCAGCCATTGCCTCTAAGTTTGTTTCTCTCTGGGTCCCAGTCTCCCCACCTGTGCTAAATGACCCCTAAGGGCTCCTCCGGCTCCAGAAGAAGCCTTCCTGCTTGACCTGGTGGATCTTTATTGTTCTAATCCAAGTGCTGTGGAGTCACTGGAGACCAAAAGGTCACAGCCCGCAGAGGACACCCCAGGGCCCTTTTTTTTTTTTTGGCTGCTACTTCCATCTAGAGGAGGGCACTGGAAGTGCAAGAACCACCACACCCCCACCTGCCTCAGCCATCATCATTCACTTTACTGAGCACTTACTGTGTGCCAGACACCGTGCTAATAAGCCCTTCACATCCTTATGCCACCCAGTCCTCACAAAAACATTCTGGCATAGGTTTTACCACTCCCATTCTACAGTTAGGAAGGCTGAGGTTGAAGGAGGTTGAATTGCTCTAAATTACATGTCAAGGTCCAGCAAGAATTACATCCCATCTCCGCCTAAGTAAAAACCATACGCTCTTAATGGCTCTGCTGCTCTGCCAAGTTTCAGGAGCAGCCTTTCCATTTGAAAACCAGCTTCCATGAACTCTCAGAAGATAAGGTGGTTCTGAACATCTCTCTTCGTCTGGAATTGCCTGTAGGGTGAGGCTGTAGACAGCAAAGGCTCTGGCGCCAGACAAAACTATGCTGAAATCCCCATTGTTCTCTTGGCTATAAGACCTGAGAAAACCACCTTTCTGAAGCTCAGTTCCATCATCTGAAAGGGGGACAAAAGTTCTGCCTTGTAGAGTGAAGCTGAAAGTAAAGTGAGCTGACTGAGATGTCAAAGGACCTGTCCAAGATGCTCAATGAATGCCACTGTCCTTGACACCTTGGCTGTTTCTCTTCCCTTGTTTATCTTCCAAGATTGCAGTCACTGGGAAAACAAGGTAAGCCCAGAATCACCGTGTTTCTATCCACATCTATGACCAGGGAGCAAAACACCTGCTAGTAGAAGGGAGAATGAGGGTCGTTTTGGGCATATTGTTGTCCAACAGTCAGAGAAGGCTCATGGGTTTATTCCCCAATAATGAGAGGGCACCTACTGTGTGCAAAAGCCCCATGCCCAGTGCTGGGGTCCAAAAGTGAACTGGACCCACGTCTGCCTCCT
Organism: Sturnira hondurensis; assembly: GCF_014824575.4. NCBI lineage: Eukaryota > Metazoa > Chordata > Mammalia > Chiroptera > Phyllostomidae > Sturnira > Sturnira hondurensis. The sequence continues at coordinate 1,229,114 of NW_028083079.1, read as the reverse complement.
TGAGAGCAAGAATCCCTCACTCACATCCATGGTCATGTCCCTCCCATGGTGCCTCACACCAGTAGGTCCCCAACAAATACATGCTGAACAAATTGTCCGATTCTCAAACATGAACAAGGCATGGAGAAGAGTGAGGTGGGAAGGTAAGAGGAAGTTCCAGGGGAAGAAAGGGGGTTTCAATAGGATGAATTAAATAGGGTGAATAGGCCAGAAGACTTTTCTAGAGAAGGTAACCCTTAAGCAAGGCTTGAAGGAGGTGAAGGAATGAGTCTCTCAAACCTCTGGGCAAGAGCATGGCCCAGCCGAAAGCAGAGCCTGTGCAAAGGCAGTTAGAATGCAGTGGAGGAAAGGGAGACAGCAGGAAGGTAGTTTTAGATTCCGAATTTAGCCACAGGAAAGGGGCATGAGAGTAGGAGATGGCCAGGAGCCTGGAAGAGAGAAAGGAGTCTAGGAATAAGACAAGGACCTACGACCTTGGACCTTGGATCATCAGAGATGGAAGGATCCTTGGAGAGACGATACAGCCCAACACCACCTATTACAGATGGGAGCCTAGGCCCAGAGACAGGCATGGACTAACCCAAAGCCACACAGCAATTCAGTGCAGAGCCAGAGTTTGAACCAGCAAGGCTGAGCTGCAGCATCATGCTCCCATGGGCCCAGGCCCAGCTGGAATAGACGGGAGGCAACACGCTCCAGGAAGGAATGGGAATGGAAAGAGAATGAGCCCTGAGCCAGCAGCTCTGTGCGCCTGCCATCACAATGCTCACTTTATGTGCAGTGAACCGCAGTGGTTCCTCCACGGCAGGCACTATTCCCGTATTCCAGATAGGACAGCGAGGCACAAAGGGTTTACAGAATCAGCCCATGAGCAGACGCCTGGAACACAGTACACAAACCTGACTTCTAAATGCTTATCTGGGGACACTACTGTGTGCGTGTGTTGGGCTCTGCTGCCACAAGGCCCAGCAGAGAGAGATTTTCATTTTCTAGTCAGTCTTACATTCATTTAGTCAGCCCTGCCCAGAGAACTGTGCTGCACCCCCAGGCTGGCTGATTCAACAAAATGCTTCTGCAGGTAGCCCGTCAGAGTAGAGGCTCCAAGCTCCTTCTTGGGTAAGAGAACTCTGGGCAGAAGAGGAAGCCTGGCCAAAGGTAGGCTCACGCAAGGGAACCTGGGCCTCCTGTCCAAAGGGGGCTTCTGGAGGTGTGAGAGAGGGGAGGGGTGATACCAGGGGAGACACCGGCTCAGTGTGACCCACCGCTGAAATAACAATGGGCTTCTGAGATCAGAGCTGCAGAGCCGCCCCACTGTCCTTTCCTCTGCTCGCAGCCCACCAAAACATGGCATCAAAGATTTTCTGTTGCTGTTGCCCAGCTGGCGAGGGGCCTTCCACCACCGTCAGCACCTACAGTCCAAGAATGTCCCAACCGCATCACCCGCGGACCTTTGGTAGGTTCCTGCTGTGGCTGTGTGGGGGTTGTCCACCCTCCAGCTTCTGGGGGGTGTCAAAGGGGAGGAATTACCCAAACCTGTAACAATACAGCCTAATCCTATATTTATTAGATATTAAAGATCACCGGCTTTAGTGCAACGTATCTGCTCGAATTCTGCCTCAGGAAGACTGAGGTCACTCACTTGAATTCTGCCTCAGTCACTCACTGAGCTTCAGCATGCCCCTCTGCAAATGAAGATAAGCATAATATACGACCTGCTCTTCAGATTGTTGGGAGGATTAAACGAGATCACATATATAAGAGCCTAGAATATGGCCCCACAGGAGGCATGCACTCAACAGATGAAAACTTGCATGTGTGTACTAGTCAGGACCAGCTAGGCTATGCTTACCCCAAGCAAGTAGAATTTTATTAAGCCGTGATATGAGCAATCCTCAAATGGGATATGACCGAGGCTGTTGACTCACATGTAATCCAAAGCCTTATCCTTCGCTCTTTCAGATCTAAACACAAATCGTCAAAATAGTAGGCAAAGGAGACACCCACCCCACTCCTCCATCAATGGGGTGTTGAAGACATGTACTCTTGCGAGACCCTGAATGTTCTACTAGTCAGCGAGCAGCCCCACACAGGTCTCCGAGGCCGCACAGCTGCGGGAGCGACTCCAGGAGGAAGAGGGAGGTGAACAGGGGCCATGAAGACTGACTCGGAAACTCCCCCAAGGAGGAGAAGACGTCTGAGCCATCCCTGTGCTGCCTGCAAGAGTCACTTCAGCTCCTGAGAAAGCCACTTCGGAAGGAGCTGCCTCCAATTAAAGTCCATGGTCACATCACAGGACTGTGTCCCTCTTTTCCCCTCCCCCAGCCCTACTTCCGAGATTCCCTTGGGTGTGGAGCAATTAGAACCTAGTAGCTTAAAAAGAAATATGGTTTTATTATTCTAAAATATTTCAGTTACTCCTAACCAACCTAACAAGAGTCTGGAGAGGCCAGTTAGCATAATGGGTGGCTATAAATGCATGCTGTAATAAATGCCTAGACTCTGAGGGGGCAATTCTGCTCACCTATTGCATGGCTTCATTTGGTGCTCAAGACCGTAGTGAATACTGGGGCGGGTTGTGCAAAAACTCTGCAACCAGTAGCCTTAGAGTGACGCCATGTGCATTGCATCAGGGAACAAGGCACAGTGCTGATACCCAGAGCTGTTTGCTAGAATGCCCAGCAAATGTGCAAATGTGAGTGATACGCGGGAGACCCCAAATGCCTTCAACTCCAGCCAGGTAAACAGTTGCAGAAACAGATTACTTCATTGTAACAGAACAACAACTTTGGGAGCAAAAAGATGAGAAGCATTTTGAGACCAACTTGGGGATTCAGGGAAGGCTTTCTGGAAGAGAGGGTGCTTGAGTTTTCTGAAGTTTGAAAAGGATTTAGCCACACAAAGAGGAGGGGGAATGACACTCGGTAGGGGGCCCACAAAATAGGTAAAGTGGAGAAATAGAGGCACAGTTAGGTGGGGTATGAGAATAATGAACTTTGATGTTTGGAATTACTGAGGTGAACACCTGAGTCAGAGCGTGGCAGGAGGTGAGAGGGCAGAGCAGTGAGAGATAAAACCCAGGGAAAGGAAGCTGGGTGCTCTGAAGGTCCTGGGGAGACAAGTGAGTTCTCTGCAACAACACAGCATTGCCAGGTTTCTGATTTTTGCAATATGCCCATGGTGGGATAAGAAGACAACTTATCATAACCACACTTCCTATTCCTGCACTCACCTCAGAAAAGAGAGGAATAAAAAAAAAAAGGATGTCTTGTGCTATAGTTCTATAGTCTAGAGTTGATACCCACAAAGGAAAGCCCATCCTGACTGCAATTTGAAGTGTGAGTAATAATGATAATAATAGTAATGTATAAAATCTGGTATATCACTTACTCTTTTAAGTGCCTTAGAAATATCAACTCACTTAACATAATAACCCAACAAGGTTGGTACCACTACTACCCTGTATCAGTTACTATCCTATATACTTAATCACTACCCTGTATGGTTAATTCTTATATTAGTTCATTATTATATTCACAAATGAGGAAACAGAGAGTTTACTAAGTCTCTTAAAAGTGACCATAAGAGTGAATGACAGAGCTGAGACTTGAACCCAGGAAGCCTGACTTCAGAGTCCACATTCTTAACCAACCAGTTCACAATGATGATAGAATGACATTCAGTTGCTCTCTGGGCTCCAAATGGATTATTCATTGCCTGCTCTTCGAAAATGGAGCTAGGCCCTTTAAATCTTTTTCCTTTGGCAGCTGCTTACAATGCTATGCTTTGTCTGTAGGGGGTGCTAGAGACTATGAAAGAGGAAGGGCTTTCCCTCCTGGTGCTGGCGTGCTCCTCTTAGCAGGCTCTTGAACGAAACACAGCTTCTCCAGTATCTAGCTTCTGCAGCACATGCAGCTTCTCAAGCATCTGGCTCCTGCACTGCATGCAGCTTCTCCAACAACAGGTTTCTGCAGTGTGCACAGCTTTCCTGCACCCAGATTCTGCAGTGCATGGTCATCAGTAGCACTTGGCAGCCAGAAGCTTCTCCTAGTACCCACAGTAAATGAGGGTACATACACTCCATCTCTCTGTAATAGTTTCCCTTGTCACCCTAGGGGGCCGATGTCTAGAACATTCTGTCAACACATCATCTCAGGCTCCTCTGCATCCAGGGAGCCACAGCCACGTCCCACCCAAGGTCCAGCTCACAGTTGGGGATGGCGTGTGGGGTGCTATTCCTTCCGGGCCTCTCTCTCAGCCCCGGGATTGGTGGCTGCTCCTTACATCTGCTGTCCTCATGGTCTTTAGAGTTCTCTTTACTTCTTACTCTTTACTAATCCATTAGTTCATTCTTTATATCAATCTTTCCATATTCATATTACTATAAACGGTTAATTCTTATGTTGTTTTCCATCTCATATTACTATGTGGTTTCAAGTCTTCTGATTGGACCCTGACTGACACAAACATCCAAGGAGCTGCCTAGGCAATCGAAAGAGACAGCAACACAGGTACGAACTGGGGCAACAGCCCAGGGAAGGAGAGCCCCAGGTTACAACACAGTTCTCAGGTAAGGCCGGCCAATTCTGAGAACTGGGGAAGGAGGTTCTAGGATTCTTTTGTGGAGCAGAAAACTGAGAAGGGGTTGGTGGTGAGGCCAAGGTGACAACACACAGATCATTTCACCTTGGGCTATCTTAAGCTAGAGGAGCCCATGGGACATCTGGGTGGCACATCCAGGTTAAAAATATGTAGCAGGAATGGGTGAAAGAACCACGGCTGGAAGGAAACGAACAGGTTTGCTGGTTGTGTGTGGGTTACCAGTTCCCTAGTCCGACACATCTCTTCTCCACAGGGAAAGAATCCCCAGTGGCATCAGCTGGGTGAAGAGCCTTCCACTTTCCTGGTACTTCACTGTCCAGGGTCCTCTTCTACTTCCTGTTCTCACACTGTATCCCCTGGGCTATCCTCTGACCTCAGTTATAACACCCCCCATACCAAGGTCCCACTTCCCTTCCCCAGAAGACCCCAAGTTCCTCATGTCTTGGAACTAAGATGGATGACTCACTGAGAACTGTAAACCATTTCCTGCATAGATGTTGCAGGTGCTCTGCACATAAAAGATGCTCCTTAAATGTGACTTCCTGCTTTCATCATTTAGAAGCCTCTTCACAGATGGGACGGTAAGAGACTCACATCCCTATGAATCTGTCAAAGAACTCTGAGCCTCAGAATGACATCTTTTTGGAAGGATTTTCGAATCATTACCATAAAAATAATAATGGAAGCCACAGCTGGATTTTACCCCTGACTGTGGCAGACTATGTAGCAGACAAACCCTCCTGTGAGAGCAGTTTTTAAAAGCTCTAGTGTGGGGGTATTTTCTTAAATCCATTCAGATGCATCCAATGAGATACCAATGCAGCTGGAACTTGAGAGGCCAAGACCCTGGAGAGGAAGGAAGTGGAAGGAGATGAAATGCACACCGAGACCTTACACCCCTTCGAGACCCCTGCCAACTCCTAAGCAGGTCTAAGCAGCTGAAAAACCCGGCAGAGCTTTTAGACTCACAGCCTAGAGTAACAAAAACTGGAGGTTGAGGGCTCACCTTGAAGAAGGAGTCCTGGTCATTATAAAGGTTTTAACCAGGTCTTCAGTTAAAATTCCTGAGGGGCTGTAACCTCCAAGTCAGGGCTAACTAGAACTAGACCAGGTCTCCTAGGACTACAACCCAGAGTCAAATCTACGCCAATCCCACTTTCTCAGAAGTATATTCTTCCTGAAGGCATATCCAGAGTCTTGTACATCTCTTCATTTAAAAAAAAATGTCTAGTATTCAATAAAAAAAATTGCCAGGAATACCGGGAGGTAAAAGCAACTAACCACAAAGCAAAAGAAACAGAGCTACAGAAGAGCCAGATACCGGAGTCAGCAGACATGGAATTTAAATAGTGAAGGAAATAGATGGAGATGGATGATCCATTGAGAACTGTAAACTATTTTTTAAATTTAATTAAATTATATAGGATTAAATACTATGATAGGTGAAATTAAGAACTCTAGCGAGAAGATTAACAATCAATTAAACACAAATGAGGGCAACCGTAATGGACTAGAATGTAAGTTGGCAGAAAATGTGTTCAGAGTGAATCAGAGGAACCAAAATAATGGAAAACACAGTGTCTTAAAGATACACTGAAAATGTCTTAACTCACCTCTCATTAGAGCCCCAGGAGATGAGAGTCAAGGGGTAAAAGCTCTGATGAAAAATACTGTGTCACAGATTCAAGATGAGCTATGAACCCAAGCAGGATAAATACAAAGAAATCTGTACCTGGGCACATCAAAACCATTGCTGAAACCCGAAACAAAGAGAAAACGTGAAGAGCAACGAGACTCGCAGCCGACTTCACAAGAGAAGCAATGAAAGCCAATGACATCTTCCAAAAGTTGAAGTAACTGTAGGACCCGGAATTCCTGACTTACCAAAAAATATCTTTCAAAAATAAAAACAAAGTGGAGACTTGTCAGCAAACAAAAGTCAATCGGTCACCAGAAGATCTACATGGGAAGGAAAATGCTAAACGAATTTCTAAATAGACTAAATACTCAAGTATAGTATTTAGTACAGTACAGTATAGTGTAGTGTGGTATAGTATTTAGTATAGTATGTGCTATACTAAAGAAAAATTCCAAAGGTAGTTCTAGGAGGAAAATGATCCTAAATAAGTGTTTGAAAATGCAAGAAACAAAGAGTAATGAAAAAGGAATTCAGAGTAACACAAAGTAAACATAGGAATAAATCTAAATGAATACTGGCTACATCACACAATATCTGTTGTGGTTTGAAATATGGAGAGAATTTATGGGATGGTTTTGACGGGGGGGGAAATGGAGACAACTGTACTTGAACAACAATAAAAATGTGAAAAAATTTTAAATTAAAAAAATAAAGTCAAGTAAAACATGGAGAGAATTGAAATCCACAACAATAGCACAGCAGGCAGAAAGGTGACTTCTGAAGTCACTGGAATGTCCAGAAAGCGGTGCCAGAACTCACCCAGCCCAGAAAGTCAGGGAGGCATGTTGCATCCAAGGTAACCCCTAAAGAAAAGAATACACGCCTCACAGGCTAATAGAAGAGAAATGACAAAAATGATGCAAAAGAAGGCAAAAAAAAGGACACAAACGAGAACACAGCAAAAAAAGATCAAAAGAAAGTAAAAAGCAAAATGGTACATATAAGCCCAAATCTATAATGTATCAGTAGTACATCAGCCATAGCGGAGTAAATAGTCCAGTTAAAAAAACCGAGACTGAATTTTTTAAAATCCTATACACCCACAAAAGGGGTACCTTAGATATAAAGACAAAGTCGAAAGTAAAAGGATGAAGAAACATATACTGATGTGAAGACTATTCAAAAGAAAGCTCATGTGTCAAAGTAAATTTTAAGGCAAAACTCTAATCTAGATAAAGAGGGCTATTTCACAAAGCTGAAAGAGTCAACCTATCCAATTTCTAAATCTGTATGCATTGACAACAGAGCAAAACTTGTCAGAAGTAAGTTATCCACAGCAGCATGAGTCGTAACAGCCAAATGCAGAAACAACCCAGCAGATGAATGGATACACAAAACCTGTTCTAACTGTGCAATGGAATATTATCCAGCCACGAAAAAGGAATAAAGTGCTAGAGCTACAGCATGGATGAATCTTGAAACATGTGATGCGAAAGAAAAACCAGAGACAGAAAGCCACATACTGTATGATTCCATTTATATGAAACAACCAGACTAGGGAAGTCTACAGAGAGAGCAAATAGATCAGAGGGTGTCACGGATTGGGGAGAGGCAGGAATGGGGGGCTCGGGCAGGTGACGAAAATGTTCTAGAACTCAACAGTGGCCGTGGCTGTGCAATCTTATGAACATACTAAAAAATACTGAATCGTATACTTTAAAATGGTGAGTTTTATAGTATGTGAATTATATCATATTTTTTAACTATGTCATTAAAAAAACAATCTGTCAGAAGTAAAAGGAGAAGCAAAACCTACCCTCACCATTGGAGATTTCCTTGGCTTTGCTGCTGAAAGAACGAGCAAACTGACGTAAGTAAGGACAAAGACTTGCACAAGGCAGGTGAAAGCAGAAGACAGCACGCGGCAGCTGCAGAAGAAAAGCAGTCACTGATGGAGCCCTCGCTACGTGCTTCACACACATCACCTCCACGAACCCACCTATTATCACACACCCTTAACAGACGAGGAAATGGAGGTATAAGAGGAACAGAGAGGGTAGCATCTGGCCCAGAGTCACCAGCTCACTCGTGACCTCCCTGCTCTACTGTCTGTCTCCTAGCACTGAATTTAAGAAAGATTTGACTAGAATCTTAATTCACATAAACACCCTATGGTGCTGAAGTAACTGAGGCCTGATGCAGCCTGAATAAACATAAGCTGTTAATGACCTACTACATCAACGAAAATATACACACCAGGCACCTAGAGTAAACAAGACATAGTGAGAGATTTAAGAAAAATAGCAACAATTTATTGAGCTCTTATGCAGGCTTGCAACACGAAGCTACAAGCGCTTCACATTTTCGACACCAGTTTATCTCCACCATAACCTGCTGGGCAGGCACTGTAATCCCCATTCCACGCAGGGCGAGCGAGACCTCAGGGTGGGAAGGACGCCACTCCTAAGAGGCAGAGCTTGGGCTGGAATCGCTGTGACTCAGGAGTCCAGGCGCCCACTTCTGGTCACTGCCCCACCTTCACCGTCACCATGGCTGTCGTGAGCGCAGCCTTCAAACTTAGGATGCATGTTCATTTGCTGAGTCTGGTCTTCGCGGACACCCTGCGAAGTAGGAGAGAGAGGTGCAGACTTTTCTGAATGAGAACCTGAGGCGTGTACCTGGTGGGCACAGCTGAATGCCCCTCCCAGCAGGGGACAGCGTCAGAAACAGAAGAAAGGGAAAAGAAGGAAAAAACACGTGAGGGCTCTTTAAGCCCTAAAATGGGAAAACTGCTGTTCTGTCATTTCACACACACACTTTTGCGCTGTTACCACACTGGCCAGGATTTAATGGTTGGATGGTAACCATGGGCTTCTACCCATCACATTCCCAGCCCACACTGCCTCTGAGGCTGGTGACAGACCATAATCACCTTTGTGAATAATTCTCATTGAGCAAAGCTGCCCTTCGGCTAAAGAGAAATGCCTCACACAGCCATTCCCAAGGGCTGGTCCACAAATGATTTCTCTTCTCTGGCCCAGAGAAAGCGATGGTCAGATTCCCCTTTTATACGGTAAGTCACCCACATCATAACACTTCACATTCACTGGACCCAGTCATAAAGGAGTGAACTGACACTCAGAGAGGTTAAGTGACCTCGCCAAGGTCACCCTGCTAGGAGGCTGCAGACCTGGGATGAGAACCCAGGTCTCCTGCCAGCTAGGCCAGGGTTCTGTCCAAAGGTGCATCAGGTCTGAGCACCTCAGCCACACGGGGCTATAGAATCTTTCTATGTGTACATGAAGGCATAAAAGACAGGCAGGCCAAGGACTATAATGGAGCAGAAAACACTGGAAATTCCTGTAACTTTGGCTTTGGAAGGGCCAGTAAGAGTCATCCAATCTACCCTTTATATAGATGGTTAAACTGAGGAGCAAGCAAAGTTGCACAACTAGGAGCAACAGTTCAGGAGCAGAGCCCAGGTCTGTGCCAACCTCATCGTTCAGCTGAGTTTACCTTTTTAAAAGAGTTTAGTTATTTATTTTGAGACAGAGGGAAAAGGGAGGCAGAAAGGGAGAGAAACTTCAAAGTGCGGTTGCCTCTCATGCACCCCCTAATGGAGACCTGGCCTGCAACCCAGGCATGTGCCCTGACTGGGGATCGAACCAGCAACTTTTTGGTTCACAGGCCAGCGCTCAATCCGGTATGCCATACCAGCCAGGGCTCAGATGATTTTAGAGAGCAATTTGCAAAAGCTACTATGAAGATGACAGAGCAATTAATTACTCTTTAGCAGGACCAGGCTGTGCACAAAGATAAGGTGTAGTCTTTTTCCGTGAGGAGATTATAGTCTGGCTAGAAAAATAGGCATGTGCGCAGGAGAACAGAATCAATAAAATAAAATATCAGCAAAGGCAGCAGCTACATCAAGAATTTAAAGGAGGCAGACAGTAGCAAAACTGGCTATGCTGGAAAGCTTCCTAAGATTGGGATAAGCAAAGCTGGGCTTTGAAGCATGCATAGGAGCCCAACAGGTAGAAAGGAATAGTAGGTATGTCAGTCCAGTAAAAGGTTTCAACTTAAACTTTTTATTTTGTGGGAGATGAAGCCAAATTGCAGATGAAGGGCAGATTTGGGGGGCTGGGGAGCCTTTCAATGCCAGACTAGAGCTTTCGGATTTGGGCCTATGGAATCATGGGTCTTCAAATTTATTCAGAAACAGAGAACCTGGAAGCCTCTGAGCTCTTCATGGAACTCCACAAAGATGACACTTCACTCCAGTACAGTGACAGTGTCAGAAAACAGAGCTGTCACTCCACATCTGCAATATAACACCACAAGCACAACCACGCATGCCCCGGAATGAAAGTCCTCAAGTCAGACAAAATGCGTCTTCTCCGGACAGTCCCACTGACAGTCATGTGTCCTTGCTTTTCTTCCTCTGTCCACTGGAAGCCTGTGCACCAGCAGAAAGCAAGCACAGGTACCTCTTTTTTTCCTTAAGAATCATAGGAGAAAGCTGTAAAAAGGAGGACATTCTGAGAATTCACTTCAGTTTTTCAGACTGGGAGGAGGCAGGCTTGTCACTGCAGAGGCCCAAGGCCATGCCACACAGGCAGCACCCTCCAGGGCCTCCATTTCCCCAGCTGACATGAGGGGTTGGAGGTGGGCGCATCACCTGAGACCAGACTGTGGACACATCTGGCCCAGTCTGGTCATCTTCACATTTGCTGGGCTGCCCTCCGGGAGGGCTGGCGGAGCAGCCCTTCCATCCAAGCCCATAGTGTCAAGCAGCACGGAGAGTAGCTTGTAACTGGCTCAGCTCGGCAACCACGGCTTCAGAAAAGGACTGGGGTCATCACGATGGATGTCAACAGCTGTTTTTGGGCAGGGTCCTGGAGTGAGCATGACACCTTGTCGCTGGCATGACTGACACCCTTCAGAGTGCCCCAGATGCTTCTCACCTCTGGCTCGCCATCATCGGCCATCTTGGGCCCCTGAGGCCTTGCTGACTTCTCACCTTCTGTCTTGGAGGAAGATGAGTACCTTCGTCCCTATGTCACCTGGCCAGGAACGAGCAGCACCCGGTGCCCAAGATGTAGGCTTCTATGAGTTGGCAGGGGCATGGGACCTTTGGAGAGTCTGTGTGTCGTGTCCCCATGGCCTGGGGGAGCTGAGAGGTCACCAGGAGCCGGATGTAGTAGCCACCAAACACTGCCAGCAACTGCTGGGCCATTTCCTGGAAGAGGCAGGGAAGCAAAGTGAGCTACACAGAGAGCAGCAAACGCACATGGGGAAACCAAGCTGTCCTCACACCCCTGGGCCAGCAGTGATGCTCACCGAGGAGGAAGAACCTGCCCAGGCCTCGACCTGGGGCCCTCGGAAGATGCCTGGTCTGGTCTGGAACCCCTCGCACTGCAACTGACGCTATGGGGCTTCTGCAGCCTTGGTTCCCTCATCTCGGAACAGGGTGACCTAACTGCTGATAGGCAGTAATAATAAGCACACAAAAAATCTATGGAGCCTCAAATTGCCAGAGAACTTGGCATTGATTCATCCCAGCCAATCATGCTATTTCCAGCTTCCAATGTCTGTGGGCTGGTAAAATCCATGAGATCGAGAAAATGCTCTTGAAGAAAATCACTAGTGAGTGGGGGGGGGGGGGGGGGGGGGGGGGGGGGGGGANGGTGGGGCGGGGATGGAACACCCCCACAACAGCGTGTGACTCTTCAATCCATACCAGGTACCTGCTGGATTGCTTTAGCAAGTGCTCCTACTATATTAAGAGCTCGCTTATTAAAACTGGACTTGCCTCAAAAAGACAAATACCGTACAATTCCACCTCTATGAGGTACCTAGAGCAGTAAATTCATAGACAGGAAAGAACAGTGGTTCCCGGGTGGTGGGGGAGGGGAAGCTGGTGTTCAGTGGGTGTGGTGTTTCGGTTTGGGAAGATGAAGAGGTTCTGGGGACGGATGGTGGTGACACTGCATGACCGTACTTACTGCCCCTGAATCGTACACTTAAAAATGGTTAAGGCAGTAAACTTTGTATTATGCATTTTACTGCAGTGAGAAAAATGAAACAGTCAAAAAGAATTTTAGAAAGAATTTTTAGAAGTTGGATATACACATGTTCTTATTCGCGCAGTGGTCTCCGAAGTTGTGCTCGCTGGTCTGGCGGCTGGCATTCCGGGGAAACGCTTCCTGACATGTGGCACGGAACCTCTTTCGCAACGTGTACTTGTGTCCAGTCTGAATGTAATAAAGTGGGGTGTGGCTGGCAGCAGGCTGTTTATGTTGGTAGAGTCGGTGATTAAGAACAGGTTTTCAAATGAAAAGGCCAAGTGGAAATTTCAGCTCAGCCACCCCGTGACAGACCCTGAGCAAGTCACTTCATCTCGCTGAGCCTGTGTCTTTACCAGTAAAAGAGGGGGAATCATAGCACCTACCTGGTCAGGCTGGGGTGAGGATTAAAGGAGCTAAGGGACAGAAAGCCCAGTACCTGGTGCTCGGTAAGTGACGCCAATGTCATTACCATGATGGTTAGTTCTAAAAGGCAGGAACTCCCACCAAGCTCTGTGGTTTCTGTTTCGTATGTACTAGAAAATAGTTGTCTTTTGTGCTAGAAAATACTGAAAACTTCAATGAGCCTACTACTTACTAACTCAGCTTGGTCTTCTCGCCCATGTACCCTAAAATCAATAACCTAAGAAACAAAGAGCTGTGACAAACAAAAAAAAAACAAAAAAACTGGCCTACTTAGAATCAGTAGGGTTGGCTTCTGGTCTTGGCTTTGCCAAATTCTCCATTGCTCTGTTAACTCAGGCAAGTCAGTTGACTTCTCAGGAGCTATTTCATCCACCAGAGAAGAGAAAGTAATCCCATCCTCAGAAGGTAAGCTAAAGAATTTTATGCATAATTTTAAAAAGCTATTAAGCCCTGGCTGGCGTGGCTCAGTGGATTGAGTGCCGGCCTGCAAACCAGAGTCACCAGATGAGTCCCAGTCAGGGCACACGCCAGGGTTGCAGGCCAGGTCCCCAGTAGGGGGCACTCAAGAGGCAACCATACACTGATGTATCTCTCCCTTTCTTCCTCCCTCCCTTCCCCTCTCTATAAAAATAAATGAATAAAATGCTTTCTTTTTAAAGCTGTTAAAATATAAAAGGTCATTACAACTATTTCTCCATTTCCCACAGGCACTGGTTTTTCCCACTGAAACACAACAGCCTGGCCTGAGACTTGGGCACTGATTATGTTTTTCCTTCACTAAGTTATCAGGGCAGCTACTTTCAAAGCATGTGCACACACACTGAGATTTGATATTCATGGCAGGAAATTGTATTACTATTGATTTGAATGCATTTGAAAAAATAATTTAAAAGACCCATTATGTTTAATAGGCTATTTCGCATAAACCCAGACATGCATGCCACAATAAAGTACATGCCTTTAGCAATCTTTTGTGTTCTTAAAAAAGAAAAGTCAACGGGATTCAAGGAAAGAGATTAATGTATTTGTCATGTCCTCTTGCAGTAGTCCCACTTGCAGGACCCCCACTCCCCCCAGTGCACAAGGGACAGTCTGGGCTGGTTGGGACATGTAATCCCCAGATCTGTTGTTGTTAAAGAAAATGCAAGCACTCCCCTGCACACACCATGCCTGAGGTCACCCTCACTACAGGTCTCCCAGACAGTGAGTCCTCATAGTGAGAAGAGGGCAGGTAGCACAGTCTACAAACACATCAGATTTCTGAACTACCAGCATTAGGTCAAACCCAACAGAGAGCTTAGCAGGAACAACAGAACTCTGGGGCTGGAATTTGACAGAGATGCATATGAAGTTTAAATATCTAACTGCAATTCAAGTAGACGGATGGACTGATAAAATGATTTTAAAATGACGCAAACATTCATCAACATGTTCGTGGTTAGGTAGGCAATCTACAATCCATCAACACATGACTGCACATCCAGTGGAACTACTAAAAAGAATATCCAAGATATTTTTAAAGGGGGTGTTGGGGAACCAAGTGAGTAGCAAATGACTCCTAGAAACTATTTTTCAAAGTGCTGGAGTAAAAAGAAAAATACTGAAAACCAGTAGGCTGGATCTGCATGTCTTTACCCACTCAATAAAGCCATGTGCCCCCAGAATTTACACCTTGAGGTCCCCACTCAGACTCCACGCAGATACCCCATGAGAGAAGGGGACCTCAACCGGCCCAGGTGCTGTTACCTCTGGCTCCGCCTCAGGAACAAGCTGGTGAAGCTCAGTCTGCATGAATGGCCTGTCTGCAGGTTGAGGGCTGCTGGGCAGGAGAGGAGTGTCCTCCGGCGGGTTCTCAGGCCCCTCTGGAGGTGGTGTGGGGCTCACCCCAGTCTCCATGACAACACAGAGCTGGCTCAATCTGCTTCTCAGCAAGGACTGCAAACAGAGAAGGAGCAAAGGCGGTGTCCTAAGTTGGGTGGCATGCAGGAGGCCAAGTCACTGTCTGAACTGCAGACCCCCAGGGGATGGACGGGCCTTCTACAGACCCAGAGGCCGACCTCGGGAGACAGCGGAGCTGAGCCACACTGGAGAGATCGGGAAATTCCCTTAATAGCTTCTAAAGCACTTTTCCTTCCAAGTTCTCATTGGCTCCTCAAAGTAGCCTGGGACACAGATATCTTTATCCTTACGTTGCAGATGAGCAAACTAAAGCTCAAAGGCCTTGCCCCAAGCCATACAGAAGCTAATGGGCCAAGGTCAGGGCTAAACCACAATCCTGATTTCAAGACTGACAACAGGGCCCAGGAAAAAGCTGATCCCCAAAGAGGAGGCCAGGACTTGGAGACAGGAAGGCTGGGCCCAAACTGGGCATCACCAACCTGCTCTGTGACTGCCCAACAGTGCCAACAGGGCTACTCAGAGCCTCAGTTTCCTCATCTGTGGAGTCAGAGCAAGAGTTCCACGATCTTCTTCATAAATGGCAGGCAGGCATTTTGAACAATTAAAAGTCACCTAACCACGTGGTACTTTCCTCTCCCAGCATCTTTATTATTATTACTATTATTATGATGTAATAAATAAATATGTTCACTATAGGAAATGTGAAAAATACCAATAGTTAAAAAGGAGATTGGTTAAAATGCAATCAGTTAAAAAGGCTTAAGTCCCTCGGCGGAACCACCACTGACTTGACAGAGATGGTCTTCCTTCCGAGTAACTTTTCCTTGGACGTTTCCCAACATGGAAGTGATGCAATCTGTACAATTCAGTCTCCCCGGTTTGTTTGTTTGCTTTTCATTTCAGGTATCTTACCTCTCGGCTGGTCTTCATTTCTCGAACATGTTCAGACAAAAACTGCACACAGTTCTCCAGGTCAAAGAAGACAAACCAGAGCTGGGGAGAAAAGCTGCTATGAGCTCTGAGGCTCCAAGCCAGTCCCTGAGACGGTCTTCTACCTCCTGCCTCCTTGCCAGGGGTCCATCCTTCTGCGGACCCCCAGATTTACCCTGGTCTCTAGCAGAACATGCCATTCTGCTCTCTCCCAGGGACCCTGTGCATGAGGATATCTCCTTTGTACAGCTCACAGGAAGATGGCTCTGAGGGTAAACCGGTTCCCCGTGGCTGCAGCCCCACCTCCCACACGTCACTAAGCACCTGACAGACCCCAAACCATCCTGGACGTCATGGATCCATCCAAAGCTACCATTTCATCTCCAGACACCAGGTGCCCTTCTGTCTGGAAACCAACGGGCAAATGAGTGAACCCTTCAGAGCCGTCCCCCTTACTGGCCCCAGCCAGGTCAGAGGTCATCGACCTGGGTGCTCTGCGGGGAGGGGAGCAGGGGAAGAAGTCCTCACCTCACCATCACCTCCCCTCCCTCCGCAACCTCAACAGCCCCCAGAAAGCCAGAATGAACTTAGCCAGGGCCAAAATCCCCTGTGTTCACACATCACATCACCTTGTCAGGGGCACACCTGCCACACGTCACCCAAGTTCTGCAAAAACTGGGAGCCTATGTCTCACACCTCCTGTCGCCGACCACTTCTTCCAGATCCCAGGCCTCCCTCCTCCCGGGGACTGACCCATGCATGGGAGCCAGGGCCACATCCCTCTTGCCAGCTCACCCCTCCCATTGTCTCATCCCCAAGGAAACATTTTTTTAATTTCTTTTTTACTTTTCATCATGAAAGTTTCCAAACACAAAAGTAGAGCAAATGATGTCATTAACTTCCAGCTGCCCCCATCTGGTGTCAACAGCCACCACCTCATGACTACTCTTGCTTCCCACCCTGTCCCTCACCCAGACACTTTCCATCCCCGACCCCATCCATCTCAACGGTCTTACAGATGGGGTCATTGTATTGTATCACCTCATCCCCAAAATACTACTTTGAAACTGAAAGAACCCAAGTATTTTAAAAGATGTGTCCACACACAAGTCCTCCACTTGCCAAGTCACCTCTCAGTGCCAATCCCTAAAGAGGATCTGGGGACAAACAAGGCTGAGAAGACCCCCCCAGATCCAAGGACCTCTCAGTCTGTCTGCCGCACTTCAACTGCCAGCCATCTTACGATGCCATCAAGTTCACCTCCTGCGGTCAGTCAAGCTCCCCTTTCACTCTACACTGACTCAGGTGTGCTAGGCTCCATAAACACAAGGATCGGTGTGTGTCTGCTCTGTGCTGCAGCCCCAGTACCTAGAACCTGGCACATACTAGGCTCTCAGTAAATATCTGTGGGATGAACAGGAGACATGCACAAGGAGATTCTTCCCAGGTCCCAGCCACCAGCCCACACTGGTGCTCGCAAGGGGCAATGACAGGTGAGAAGGCAGATGCAACGCTGAGAAGACTTAGCAACCCCATGTGGGAAGCCCAGCCGGGACCAGGGGACCTGGGGCTTGTCTAACCCGGCTGCGTCCCAGACCCACTGTGGGACCTCGTACTAGTCAGCTGAGATCTCCCCACTGGCTTTGGGGTAAAGAAATCAATGGAGCCAGGCAGACAGTGCCTTTGGGATATGACCTGCCTCTCCTGGAGCCTTGCATGGGCCCTGCATGGGCCCCTCAGTGCTTGGCACAGAGGAGGCCACCACGTCTGTTTGGTGAGTCAAATGCTGAATGTGGAACAAGGCGTGGACAGTCTTTGAGCCTCTCCCCTCCAGGCCTGCCTCAGAGGTGCTAGACTGCTGATTACCACCCAGAGAAGAGTCTCTAGGAAGGAACGCTGGAGTAAAGAGGAAGAGAAGGACTGCCTACACCATCTCATTAGCAGACTCTGCAAGACATTGGGCAGACCAGGAAAACACCGGGCCCCCACTCCCCATCAGCCCAGCCCAGCCCTAAAGTGGGCCCTCGAGAGAGGTCACCCTGAGACACAGTACCTGAATCACGCTCTGGCAGCCTTCCACCGTGTCCGTCACCCCCAGCAGCACCCGGTGTCGCAGCAGGGCTTCATTGGCAGCCGTCAGCCTTAGGTCTGTGTTGGTGTTGGCCTGTAAGACAAACGTCAGCCCTGTGGCCAGATCGCCACACTGCCAGGGAGCTCTTAGGACCGGGAAAGAACCACACAACACCCCGCCGATAGATGCCATGGGACAACCCTCTTCTTCGAGACACACCCATCCCTCTATGAAGCGGGGCTGTGGACTTGCTGAGACAATAAATTCCACAGTGTCAGACAGCCCTGGGGTGAAGCCCGGCTCTGCTACTTTCAGGCTGTGTGGCCTGGACAGGCTATGTTCCTTCCCTCGGTCTTGATGTCTTCAATTATACAGTAGGGATAAAGAGTATCTCCGCCTCCTAGGAATGTGGGGAGATTTACGGAGTTTGTATGCATGGGAAGGACTCAAGCCAGTGCCTGGAACACAGTCAGCTGCCATAGGCATCTGTGGGAGGAGAGGGGATGGAGGGGAGATGGGGGGAGACAGGGTGGGTGAACATTTATTGTGTAAGAAAAGCACCTACTCTGTCTATAGGCACCTACTTTCCAAAGTACCTGGCGCAGTGCCTGGCCCCTCAGCGTAGGGGGTGCAGGGGTGCACTTTGCAACTCTGTCTCCTTCTTTTCCCACCCAAACCAATGTCATGGTAGATTCAGTTAACAAAGTAGATGCTAAGCAGTCGAGGGAGGAGAAAGGAGAAGAAGGGTGTCAGGGTCCAAAGTGCTGCTGTGGGAAAGAGACAGCCCTCTCCAAGGGCTTTCGGGTGCAAGTAGAAGCCAGTTCACTCAAGGACAATGGTTTTCTAAACATCAGGACCCCTGTGGAAAGCTTTTGAAAATGTAAGAAGACCCTTTTGATGGTCATAGGGATGGGAAAGGCAAACCTGGCACTTAGGGAGTAGAGGCAGGGATGCTAAACGTGCGCCTTTTAGTGAAGGCCATGTCCCATGAGACAATCCCACACACGGAATTGTCTCCCAGCCAACCTGGACTAAGATGTACACTGAGTGAGAATCCAGGTGAAAAATCTGCTTATAATTCTCCAACGGGCCAACCTAACTCCATCGAACATGTAAACCTAAAGTGCATTTGTTTCTAAACATGTTTAAAATACAGTAAATTTTCCAGGAATGCCACTGTTATGAAAATCAAGGGATGATTATATTTTGTTTTGCCTAAAACATTTGCAAGGGTTGTTCACCCTTTCAAAAGCGTACATCGCCAGACTTATGGCCAAGACGGAGGTGTAGATAGAGAGGCTTTGTATCCTCGCACAACCAAAAGAAGGACAACAACAAATTTAAAAACAAAAAAAAACAACCAGAACTGCCAGAAAATCAAACTGTATGGAAGTCTGACAACCAAGCAGTTAAAAAAAGAAACAATTATCCAGAATGGTGCACCAAGACATAGATATATGGCCCAAATGAAAGAACAGATCAAAACTTCAGAAGATGAACTAAGAGACATAGAGATAGCCAACTAACCTATCAGATGCCGACTTCAAAACACTGGTAATCAGCCCTGGCTGGTGTAGCTCAGTGGATTGAGCACGGGCCTGTGAAGCAAAGGGTCACCGGTTTGATTCCCAGTCAGGGCACATGCCTGGGTTGCAGGCCAGTTCCCAGCGGGGGACAAAGGAGAAGCAACCACACATTGATGTTTCTCTCCCACTCTTTCTCTTTCCCTTCTCCTCTCTCTAAAAATAAATAAATGAAATATTTTTTTAAAAAACACTGGTAATCAGGTAATCAGGATGCTCAGATAAATGAATGAGTACAAACGCAAAATAGAGGAAGAAGTGGAGACTTTGCAAAGTGAAATAAAGAAAAATATATAGGGAACCAACAGTGAAGGGAAGGAAACCGGGACTTAAATGAATGATTTGTAACAGAATGAAGAAACAAGAATTTTAAAAAATGAGGAGAGACCTAGGAACCTCCAAGACACCTTTAAACACTTCAACATGCAAATAATAGGGGTGCCAGAAGGAGAAGAGGAAGAGCAAGAAATGGAAAACTTACTTGAAAAAATAATGAAGGAAAACATCCCCCACCTGGCAAAGAAAATAGATTTCTAGGAAGCTCAGAGAGTCCCAAAGAAGGTAGACCCAAGGAAGTACACACCAAGACACATCATAATTAAACTGCCCAAGATTAAAGATAAGGAGAGAATATTAAAGCAGCAAGAGAAAAGGAGATAGTTACCTACAAAGAAGTTCCCGTAAGACTATCAGCTGATTTCTCTAAAGAAACCTTACAGGCAAGAAAGGGCTGGAAAGAAGTATTCAAAGTAATGAAAAGCAAGGATCTACATCCAAGATGACTCTATCCAGCAAAGCTACCATTTAGAATGGAAGGGCAGATAAAGTGCTTCCCAGGTAAGGTAAAGTTAAAGGAGTTCATCATCACCAAGCCCTTATTATATGAAATGTTAAAGGGACTCATCTAAGAAAAAGATAAAAACTATGAACAGTAAAATGACAACAAATTCACAACAATCATCAGCTGAACCTAAAAAACAAAAGCAAACTAACCAAACAACTAGAACCAGGAAGAAAATCACAGAAATGGAGATCACAAGGAGGGTTATCAGTGGGGAGGGGGAGGGATGAATGGGGGAGAAGGTACAGGGAATAAGAAGCATAATTGGTAGGTACAAAATAGGGGGAGGTTAAGAAGAGTATAGAAAATGGAGAAGCTAAAGAACTTACACGTATGACCCATGGGCATGAACTGAGGAGGGTGTGGGAATGCTGGTAGGAAGGGGGGGTGCGAGGCAGAGGAAAATAAAAGGGAAAAATGAGACAGCTGTAATAGCATAATCAACAAAATATATTTTAAAAAAAGAAGATGCCTACATCACCAAGAGTTCCAATCCTGACTATCTCTCTGCCTCCCATCTCCTCATCTCCAAGTTGCACATACTAACATTCCCTTAAAATAAGGGTTATAATAAGGATGAAATGAATTTACCCACATAGAATACTTTGAAGAAGAAACACTCAATATATGTCAGGCAATGATAACATTACAATGATGATACTGAATTGAAAACTCAATTGTCTTCCACTGTACCATACTGGCTGCAAACAAGTATCTTTAGGAACTTCCCACATGCCTCAGCATTGTGCTTTATTCTGGAGGGGACATAAGACAGGGGTGTGCCTGCCTTCACAGACCCTCCCATTTTGAGAAAGACTATTACACAAGGGGAAAACAAGGCACTGTATGCAAAGCGCTAAGACTCTGAAGGATGCTACCTGAGGCACGTAGGACAACAGCAGTAAGAATGACAATGGTCAGGAAGGGGAACATGCATGGTCCTGACTGATAAGGGGTCCAAGGAGGAAGAAGTCCTTGAGCTGAGGCAAGACCTGAGGAGGCTGCATGACCATGGACTGGTTACCTGACCTCTCTGAGCTTTTTTCTTCACTGGCCAACAATAATCATAAAACACTTTGGGAGCGTTTACCTTATACCAGGTACAATGATAAGCAACTGCATGTATTAAGTCATTTAATTCTCCAAACAACACACAGGGTGGACACTACAATTATTATCCCATTTTATAGATGAGGAAACTAAGGCCCTGGGAGGTACAGTAATAACTTACCCCAGGTTGCAGAGCTAGCAAATGGCACAGGTATCCTGCCTCCTTGTCACCCTGTTGTTGGGCATGGATAACATATTCCAAAATCAGAGCACATAGCAGGCGCTCATTAAATGGTAGTCTTTGCTAGGAAGGAAAGGACCTTGAAGGGGTTCCCTGAATGAGCAAACAGCGATGACAGGAGTGCCACTGCCTACCAGGGGCCTCCAAGCTGCACCTGCTGGGTATAGACAGAAAGTCCTGTTCATCTCTGTGCCCTGTGCCCGGTACGTTACCTAGCACTCTCAGGGGCTTCACAGATACCGACTGAACAAGGACGGAAGAGGGGAAAGGAGGCGGCCACAGTGAGCATTCCCTGAACAGCACTGATTACATCTGCATCCTTGACGCACCTGCCAGGGGTACATATTTCGCTTGCTCCTGCTGAAGCAGAAAATACTTTGCTTTTTCCCCCTGTCCCAAGAGAAGTTTCTTGCTGCAGGAACAGCTAGTTCAATTTTTTTTTTTTTTGTAGGCCAAGTGCAAGGCCATGAAATCTTCAACAAAATCCAAGGCAGCATTATTTTGTCAGCTTTGTTGCAAAAGCCAAACAAACATCTTTCCAGAATGAGCACTAAATGGAACTTATATCCTGAATTCCGGCCACATTTGCCAACACCCCACCCTCTACTCCTGGATTACACAAGAGCAGAGTGTTTGCTAAAGATCTCAAAGTCCAGCTCTGTGTCAAGTGCCGGGGAGCTTTCTAAGCACTGGAAAGAGGTGTGGCAGGCAGAATAATGCACCCTCCACTCAAGATTCAAAGTCCTACTCCCCAAGACCTGTGAACAGGGTACATTACATGGCAAAGGGGAATAAAGGCTATAAATGGAATGAACATTGTTAATTACGTGGCCTTAACATAGGGAGCTTGCCCCAGATTATCCAGGCAGACCAGTGTAATCGCAAGGGAAGAGGGAGGCAGGAAGACACAGAGTCAAAGATGTGAGAGGGACTCAACCTGCCACTGGGGGTTTGAAGATGGAGGAAGGAAACAGGAGCCAAGGAATGCAGGTGGCCTCCAGGAAAAGGCAAGGAAACAGAGTCTCCCCTAGAGGCTCCAGGGGGCATGCAGCAGGCTGTAAGGTGACTAGTTTGTGTTGTTTTAAGTTCATGTTTATGGCAATCTGCTACAGCACCCAGGAAACACCAAGAGAGCTGGGTATTGAGAACACAGCTTGCAATCTAGGTGCCCTGGCCCTTGAATTCCAGCTCTGCCATTTATTACCAGCATGGCCTTGGACTACAACTTGAGTCTCATGGGGCCTCGGGTTCCTCATCTGTAAAATGAGCATGAAAGACTACCCAGGGATTTAATGGAGGGGTTTATTGAGTTAATGTACATAAAGCATTTAACAGACAATCAACCACACATGAAGCGCTCAATAAGTAACAAAAGACCGATGTTAAAGGAGCAGAACACAATTAGTGAACCACACGTAAGCCAGGAGGTATCAATCTCCTTTGTGAATGAGATCGGGAATCAGAGGGCTCTGACCCCTGCTCTGCCACTCACAGTGGGATCAGGCCGAGCAACCTGCTCTGACCACCCACTCACTGCTTCAGAAGGCGCTGCAGGAGTTAAATGAGACAGGACTGTCAACAGAGCCCAGAGCCTCAGGCCCAGGCACCTTGCACTGTGAACCCACCTCCCTCGACCCTCAGCCCCAGGCACCCGCACTCAGTAACCCCTCCTCGCTCAGAGCTCTCCTGGGCATCCCGGCGTGGAGGTGTGTGGAAAGACTCAGTAATCACTAAGTGCCGTACACATACTGGCTTTTAGTGCCCTCCTCCCACTTCCCGGGCACTCTCACACACAGCTTGCTTCCAGAAAAACAGCCCACAGGGATTAGACAGGATTCAGTCACACATGTGATTTCATTTCTTTCAGTCACTGGGCACATGGGCCAGTGTGAACTCCAAGGTTGGAGCAATCTGTTGAAGCCGGTGAAAGAGAAAAACTCTCATTGGGGATCCTCCTGCCCACAGAGCCCTTCTGCAGGGGGCGTGGCTGGGGTCTCGGGACACCTCACCTTCCTCTGGTGTCTCTCGAAGATGAGCATGAGAGTCAAGGTCAGGCTCATCGCGGCCAAGGTCACGAGCAGCACGCCCACCCAGTGGTTCCCCGGGGCAAACAGCTGGCTGGTGGAGTAGATGTTGGCCCACACCACCACGTAGAAAACCTGTGAAAAGCCGGGCCAAGAGCAAGGTCAGGGACACCAGTCCTCGGGCAAAGCAGCTCCAGTCAAGGGGACACCCTTGGACACCAGTGACACCTCCTCAGACTCACAGAGCTCACAGAGCCTGTGAGAATGAGCCCTTGTTCCTGGATCATACGTGAGGGTAGAGAAGCAGGGTTAGAAGCATTACTCCAAATCCCTGCTTGCCCTGGTTTTTAAATAAAACAGCAAAGGGCAGAAGGCTTTGGAGGTAGAGAAATTTGAGTCAGAAACCCACACTGATCCTTCAATAGCTGTGTGGCCTAGACAAGTTATAAAGACTCTCTGAGCCTCAGTTTCCCTCATCTGCAGAATGCGGATGACGCCTACTTCACAGGGCTAATATAAGCATTTAGTAAGATAACATGTTCACAACCCAGCACTCACTAGAAAATTAACAAAAGCTGGCTGCCACCCTTCCTGAGAAGCGGGACATAGGGGTTAGGAGTGCTACGACCATTTAGAGAAGCGGCAAGTCACGGTGGTTAAGAGTAGTTAAACCAGACTGCCTGGGTTCAAATACTGGCTCCACCATATGTATGTATGCACATGTGTGTACGTAGGATTATATATGTAAGGGTGTGTGTTTGCCCATGTATGTATATATGTGTGCACACACATACATGATTGGAGCTAAAATGGACCCATCTGTTGAACAAACAGGGAAACCAAGCCCCAGAGAGGAGAAAAGTCTTGACCCAGGCCAGACACTGAGTCCAGAGCCTCAGTGATGGGTCTGCAGATCCCCAATCCCAGGCTCAGCCCTCAGGAATCCCTGTCTCCCATCCTTTACGCGGGGACCTGGCTACAACTCTCTGCCATAAATTCCGTCTTATATGAAATGCGGGTGCATGTGTGCTGCCCTCTTCCAGGCAGCGGGGCCACCAGCCCCCTGGCCCCTCACCCACACCAACAGGCTGCAGCACAGCACCCTGAATTCAGCAGTGCCACGGGGGCTGCAGCGGGGCAGCGTGGGCCCACCTCCCTCCTCACCACAGCAAAGGCCAGCCGCATGGGCCTGGAGTTGTAGATGATGTATCTTCTCACTTGGGGCTCCAAGAGGGCGCTCTCAGCCAAGCTCCTGTACTGGTCAGTCGGGACCTGCTTAACCACCCAAGAGAAAGGGATCAATCAGCTGCAGAGAACCCCTTCCCACCTCCTTCCTGCCAGCAAGCACGTCATTTCCCATTCACATGACGATCACATGGAAGGAGGATCCGGCTCTCTGTGGGCTGGACCAGAAGGCTGAATGAGGAGCTCAGAGAGCTGACGGCAATCACAGGGTGCAGCTCCCAGCTCGGGGAAGGCCAGGCATCACAGGGGAGGGGGGACAGCTTAAGAGGACATCCCACAGAGGGATCCCCGCAGCCCAAAATTCAGTCCCTCACAGCAGACCCAGCAGAGCCTTAATGGTGAAGGCACAGACCCAGGAGTCAGCCAGCCCTGGGTGCAAACCTTGGCCCTGCCACTCATGTGCTGTGTGACCTGGAGAAAATAACTCCTCTTCTCTGAGCCTCTGACTCCTCCTCTGTAAAACAAGGATACTAAGAGTACCCACCTTATAGAGGATAATGCATGTGCAGTACTTATACATGCATTATATAGTGACTACATGTACACACATATTATCTGGACATCTCTGGGGGCCCTGGAGCTGCTCTCCACAGTCGGTTACGTCTTACTTGGACAGAGGTGTATCTAAGGATATGGGTACACTGGCGCAGTGCTGGGTCCATAGTGAGCACTCAATGCACAAGGGCCGCCACCAACACTGCACTCTCAGGTACGTACTCACACCATCCACTATTGAAAACTTGCATCTTCCTGCCCACACAAAAATGCCACAGTGTGAAAAGGCCTGTGAGAGTGAGCTGCTTGAGAA
The DNA here is from genome assembly GCF_014824575.4 of Sturnira hondurensis. Taxonomy (NCBI): domain Eukaryota; kingdom Metazoa; phylum Chordata; class Mammalia; order Chiroptera; family Phyllostomidae; genus Sturnira; species Sturnira hondurensis. The sequence continues at coordinate 1,203,693 of NW_028083079.1, read as the reverse complement.
ATCAGAATTTAACCATGAAAGGAAGATTAACAGCGGAACAGCATGTAAATGGTTCGTGGGCTAACAAAACCCCGTCTAGAGATAACTGTTTAAAAACAAATGTTCTTCTAAACAAAGACTGAAAGGAAACGCGAGACGATAAACCAGCTGTTGTGCTGATGCGGGCTTGGGGCGATCAACTCGGAAAGTTTCCCCTCAATGGTGATAGAATGTTGCGTTGAACAACAACGCAATTCAGCTCACAGAAGTGGACTCTCAAGCCTGCGGGGGAACACGCGCTGTGCATCTTCCCCACGCCCAGTTCACCCTCCCTGGGGAGAACAGGGGGGAGAGATCCGCGGCTGTGGGCCCTTAGTGACAACAGCAATACAATCTACTGAACATTCGCTACGTGACAGGGACAGTGCAAGTGTTCCTCCGTCATTACTTCACTTAATCTTCACAAATACCTTAGGTAACTGTATTAATATCGCCCTTATCATTATCAGCCAACGAATCCATATGCTCTTCCCTCTCCTGAAACGCCCTTCCTCCTGCCAACCCAGCAAACTCCCGTTTTTCCTCAAGATCCCAGACCAAGTGTCCGCTCCTCAGTGGAGCTTCCATAACCGCTGCACGCACCCCGGGCAGGTTGACCACGTTCTCGGTGAAGGTCTTCCATGCCTTACACGGTCCTCCACTGCAGCATTTCTGTCACACTGTCTGACCCACCCCGCGTAGGTCCATCTCCCCCACTGGGCTTGGGGAGCCGTGCGAGCACAGGCACTGGGGCCGATTCACCTCTGCGGTGTTTAGTGCCCGGCTGAGTGCCTGGCGCAGAATGAGGAAGGTTCTAACACATCTTCCTTCTCTCTCACGCCACAGCAAGCATGTAGCAGTCAATGAATGTGTTGTGAATAACTGGGTGGAAGGCAAGATGGATAGGCAGATGGGAGGGCGGAAGGACAATGGCCAGGACTTAATAAAATCAGCACTCACCTGGATGCCCCAGGTCTGCAGCTGCTCCTCGGCGGCGCCCAGATCGAAGGAGATAGGTGTGCAGGTATTATCGATCCGGAGAACTGTAAGGACCTGGCCATTGCGGAGCTCTGAAAGCAGACAGAAGCTTCACCTGGCTGAGCAGTAACTACTACTTTGATGAGCCCAGAGCCTGATGGCATCACCTCCTCATGGCAGGGAGGCATTGGTGGCTGATCCCTACAGAAGAACTGGAGTTGACAGGAAAGCCCCCCGGAGGCAGAACTGAGACCGGAGTGTGGAAGCTATTAGGATGCAATGCCAGACCACATAAGGAAGAATTCCCCCAAAAGAGAGCTGTCCACACACAGATGGGAGGTAGTGAGCTCCCCATCACAAGGGATATTTAAACAGACAATTAACTACATTAAGGAGATTATGTAGCAGACATTCATTCAAGCCCTGCTCAGCCAAGTAACTCTTGCATTCCCAGTGGACACAAAAGTGTAAATAAGATAACCGACCGTGATAGGCAGAACCATGGACCCCCCGCTAAAGATACTGTGCCCCACCCCCAGAACCTGTGCCTGTGTTATCGTACAGGGCAAAAGAGAATTAAAGTTGCAGACGGACTTAATGTTGCTCATCAGCTGGCTGTAGACAAGCAGATGACCCTGGATCATCTGGGTGGGCCCAACATAACTACAGGGACTCTTAAAAGTGAAAGAGGGGACAAAAGAGTGAGGAGGGATGTGGCTATGGTAGAAAGGCACAGAGACGAATCACTGCTGGCTCTGACAAGGGAGGAAGGGTTCATGAGCCAAGGAGTGTAGGCAGCCTTTAGAAGCTAGAAAAGGAAAGAAAACAGATTGTCCCCCAAGCCTCCTGAAGGAATGCAGCCCTGCCAACACGGTGAGGACTTCCACTCCGTGAGGTCAGAGGCGGGCTTCTCACCCACAGAACGGTGAGCAGGTAAGCGTGTGTGTGCAAGCTGCTACAGCTAGTGGTCATTTGTTGCAGCAACTATGGAAAACTCATACACTGACTGATTGGTAACCCCTCCCAGTGTGTCCGCAACTCACTCAAGATTTTAAAAGCATAAACTTCGAGCTCAAAAAACACACCCCACCAGTGCAGGCTGCTCACAAAAGCCATCAAAACTCTTGCCCTGCAGGCCTGTGATGAGGTGGGACTGAGGCTGAGGCCAGCTGGACTGAAAGTTTGGGGCTGGAACTACCTCTGGCGCAGGGAGGAAGGGTGGCGGTGTGACGATGGACCTCCCTTCAGATCTCAGTAGAGGGGCTGGACAAAAACATAAGCCAGCCGTCTGGCATTCAATCTGTAACTCTGCCTCTCGCTAGCAGGGTAGTCTTGGAGAAGCAACTAAATCCCGGACCATCAGAGGTTGGTCCCTCTAAGTCCCCTGCAGGAGACTTTTCAAACAATGAAAATAAAGTGCTCCACCCAAAATGGGTGCTAAGTAACTGGTCACTCTTCTTGTCAAAACTTAAAAGCAAGCACATCAGAACAAATTCACAGCACAGCAACGCTGATTCCATTGTACAGCTGACCAACTCTTGAACAACGTGGGGTGGGGAGTACTGACCTCTCCCCGACCCTCCTCACACAGTTGAAAACCCAAGTGCAGCTTCAGAATCCCTCAGAACTTACACTGCCCTTTGGTATCCACGGGAGACTGGTTCCTGGACCCCTCCCAGATAACGAGATCCGCAGATGCTCAAGCCCCGAATATAAAAGGCACAGACCAGGGCCCACAGTCAGCCCTCCACATCTGCAGTCTCCCAACCACCGAATGAAAATGTCTGGGTATTCACTGAGAAAAATTGGCATGTTAAGTGGGTTCACACAGTTCAAAAGCGTGTTATTCAAGGGTCAACTGTATTTGTTTCTACCCTCCCACGGAAGAAGGGGTTTAAGATGGCTTCATAAAAACAAAATTTGAAAAGATAAAATTAGATTGATAACCATTATCACAGAAAAGGAAACAGAACCCCCAAAGCATGAACAAAGGAACTTGACCAATGTCACCACGGGAGATGAAAGCAAGAAAGGGGAGAAGCACCCTGACCCATGTGGGGCTCAGTGGGTTGGGTGTCATCCCATAAGTGAAAGATTGTCGGTTCGATTCCCAGTCAGGGCACCTGCCCAGATTGTGGGCTCAGTCCCCAACTGGGGCACATATGAGAGGCTCCTGATCAGTGTTTCTCTCTCACATCGATGTTTCTCTTCCTCTCTTTCTCTCCTTTTCCCTCTCTCTAAAAATAAATGAATGAGTGAATAAACAATTTTTTAAATAAACAGAGGAAGAGGTGTACACAAAGCGCAGGCACTCACACTGGATGGGGCCCGACTCGCTCTCTGAACTCACAGCATCCAATGGGAAGCCCACGTAGGTTTGGACTCCACAAGTGGAGGGTGTGACCCCCGCCCCAGCCAGCTCTCTGCACGCTGAGCAAAGGGTTTGCCTGAGCAATGCAAAGACTTCACAATTCCTTTGTTTGCCTCTGGAACCATCCGTTCCTGGGTTCTTGGCAATAACCTCTTTCATCTGTTCCTTGAAGCGAGATCAGCGAGTTCCTCCACTTGGATGTACTTGTTTTTACACCTAGATGAGGGGGAACGATTTGAAAAGCTTCCTCTGTGTGTGCAGGGGAGCGATCTCCGACTAAGGACTAAGAACTGGCTTGCCAACAATCAGTAGATGATGTGTTCCAACTTCTGAAGGAAAATTATTTCATTCTGTTTCATTCTATTGCTTGTGTATGTGTGTGTGTAAACTGCTTTCCCAATGACAGTAGCAAAAAAAAAAAAAGAACCCTTGTTTTCAGGTAGCCAAGTCTCAAATCACGTAAGTAACCAGCCACGTTTCTGTTAAGCATCTGCTATGGCCCAACGGTAGCAGTGGCTCAGGTCCCACCCCCACCCCCGCTCTGGCTCCCACTCCCACACCTGCATCTGTCACTCCAGCGTCAACGACAGCATCTTCTGAGCCTGCACCTGCTAGTGCAGCAGAATAGAACCCTGCAGAGAAGCCGGCAGAAACACCAGGGGTTGCTAGCCCGACCTAACTGACAGCACCATACATCAGGTGATTCTTGTCGGTCTTTTTTTTTTCTTGTCGGTCTTTTTGAGGATGCAACCAGTGCGCTTGTAGCAGGTCAGTCTTAGGAGAATAACTGAGATCTTGTCACGGGGCTATGAACCGGAGCGAGTAATTGCAGCCCTGAGAGCCCGTTTCAACAACCCTTGACAGAGGAGTTGGGTATCTTTTAATGGAATTTCCGGAGACAGAGAACATCAGGCTGTGGTTGGCCCCATCCAGCCGTGAGTGCCAGGGCTCCTCAGCCTTCAGTGGCTGCATCACGGCTACCATAACAGCAACAACTACAGGAACGGGTTCTGGCAGACACCCCCTGAATTCTTACGGAATCAGCCTCAGTTCCAACAGATGAGGCAAATTATTCAACAGAACCTTCCCTGCTTGCAGCATTGCTACAGCAGATAGGTCGAGAAAGTCACTGCAGCCCCGGCTGGTGTGGCTCAGTGGCTGGAGCACCAGCCTGTGAACTGAAAGGTTGCTGTTCAAGTCCCAGTCAGGGCACATGCCTGGGTTGCGGGTCAGGGCTCCAGGTGGGGACAGGTGAGAGGCAGCCAATGGATGTCTCTCTCACACATTGATGTTTCTCTCCTTCTCTTTCTCCCTCCCTTCCTCTCTAAAAATAAATAAGTAAAATCTTTAAAAAGAAAAAAGAAAGTTACTGCAGCAAATGAGCCCACACCAGGAGCACTGTATTCAGTTGTTGAGTGAACCAGTTCAGAAGCTGGTGGTCCAGGAGGGATGGAGGTGGCAGTGGGGGAGCTGCAGAAGCTGGAGACAGTTGTACGAACTACATTCGACACCCCAGGAAAAAGCAGCTACAGAAAGGCGTGTTTGTGTCTTTGAATCCAAATCACGTGTCTTGCCCTGGCCTGGCTGGTATGGTTCGGTTAGTTGAGCATCGTCCTGTAAGTAAAAGGTTGCGGCTTGGATCCCTGGTCCCGGTGCTCATCCCTGGTCCAGGTGTGTCCAGGGAAGCAACCGGTCGATGTTTCTCTCTCTTGCACTGTCTCTCTCTCTCTCCCCCTCTATCTCGACAAGCAATGAAAAACAATGTCCCCAGGTGAGGGTAAAAAATAAACTAAAGTGTGTGCCTTGTAGAAGCATACAGTTGGATCGTGACCTCTCTACCTTTACCTCAGCTAGCCCAGCTTTGACCTGGACAAGCCCTGGGTAAAGGCACTAGGATTTCCTGAAGAACCTGTGATACAAGAATATTTTTTCTTGAGAGAATGGGAACTTGGCTGCCAATTTTCTTACAGAGCAAAACTATGATAAAGACTGAAAGGGGCTTTTTTTTTAACCTTATGCTTCACACTGAGGCAGGATAGTAAGAAGCTGGGAAAATTCCTGGGCAAGTGCAATGGGGGAACTGAGACAGAAAAATTAAACAGGGTCAAAGAGTTTGAGCAACGTACAGCTGGCTGGTCAATCGCAGGAAGTTACCTCCCCTGACCAAGGGCACCTGAGAGCGAATGGTTCATACCTCTCCTCCCTGACCAGAGAATACAAAGCTTAAATCTCCCTGTTCTGGGAAATAGAGAATGGAGACCCAACTAATGTCATTTGTGCCAGCTAAAACCAAGGACAAAGTCAGGGGAACAAATAACAAAAACCCCATTAAAAGCCAGGCAAACTCAAGATAAAAGTAAAACAGTTTAGCAGACTGAAGACTTATTCCCTCAACTCCCCTATGTACGCATTTTAATACATCAGCATATTAAAAATGGACTTGGAAAGCTGATACACATCCTGCTGAAACCCTCCCCTAAGATTTTCACCCAGAAAAAAAGGAGTTCTCAGGACAGACTCAGCGCAGGTGGCGCCCACGCCCCTTCTCAAGCATGAACTCTTCCTCCTAAACTCTAAGAGTGTTGAGGAGACTTGCAGCCAGGGGAGCAGCGGGGGGCGGGCAGCTCCACCTGGGCTTACCCCTCGACCCTGTCTCCAGGGTCCCCTTTTCTCCGACTTCCTGGTGAGCAGACAGCAGCCCAGCCTTGCTCACTCCTTTCCTATAACTTTTCTAGGGAGCCAAAGCACAGCACCGCCTAGGCTCTCTCCTGTTTTCTCTTCCACCCCAAGTCTTTCCTTTGTTTCACTGTCCCCAGCCTTAACAAACGAACTCTCAAAATCACCCGGACTTGTGTTGTGAAATCTTTCCTACCGGAAGTCAAGACCCCCACACACTTCAGGTCGGCCCAAGGCACACCTGCTGCAGGCCAGTGCCTGTCGGGTAACACCAGGGCATCGCACTCACTTTGCTCACTGGACTGCCTGGGATGCCTTGGGCTAATGGCACCTGGCATAAGGTGGGAGACTGCTGGGGGTGGGGAGGGAGGGGTCCAGGACACAGGGCAGCAATAAACACAGTGCGTGTCTGCTCCAGTTAGCAGGTGCTGCAGGTCCACATGGCGTGTACAGTGCACAACCAAACCCCGGCTTTTGCAGGTCTTTATTCCTTGTATTAAACAACAGGTAACTTCCCAGGTTTCACTCTTTTTATTGTACTACACCCAGAAATTTGGTGCAATGCCCTGCTTACTATTTGTTTGGCCCTAATTAATATTTCTTTGACGGAACACTGGTTTCAGAAAGAATCTCTGCCACCTAGAATCTACAGTCTGTGTTTCATGGCAACACTGGATAATGGCTTCACGAAACTGAAAAAAAATTCTGGAACACCTATAAACAGAAATGCCAAATTATTGGTGGTTACTGTTGCTGCTTCAAATAAGTATAAAATGAATGTCAAGAAAGCCCATTCTTTCGTGTTAAATACATGGGGTGGGCAGGAAAGAAGGGCATTTTTCTTAAAACGAGAATAATTACCACTATTTTCACATCTCTTGATCATTGAATGCGAGACCCTTCTAACGTGATTTGAGAAGCTCTGCAAGTATGGGCAGAGTTATTTTCCTGTTTACATCTTTTTTTGGCTTTGTATTGGTAGGTGTCTAATTACTGTTTACTTCCTTGTCACATTGCAGCAAAAGTTTGTTTGTTTAAAAAGATTTTTATTTATTTATCTTTAGAGGGGAAGGGAAGGAGAAAGGGAGAGAAATATCAATGTACAGTTGCCTCTCGTGCACCCCCTGCCAGGAACTGCATCCTCTGCCGGGAACTGGCCTGCAACCCAGGCATGTGCCCTGACTGGGAATTGAACCGTGATCCTCTGGTTCGCAGGCCCGTGCTCAACCCACTGAGCTACACCAGCCAGGGCACAGTAAAAGTTTTAAAACCACCATTGCACATCCACTTTTGATGTGTCCCTTTGTGAAATTAGCGCTTTGGGGCCAATGGAACGACACAGCCTTCACACTCCCTCTTGCCCCACCCCTCCCCTCAGCAGAAACGTGTTTGTGCCCAAGTTGTGTGAGTTCAAGCTGCTGCCTTTTTCAGACACACAAACTGCCGGATTCAGTTCAAGATGAATGCAAATGTTCCAAACCTGGACTTCTGACCTTTGCAGATGTCTTTTCCTTTTTAGATAAGAATGGACGACTATTAAAATCATTAGGATTCTATTGCTTTCAAAAAGAGAAGGGGGACAGAACTATATTCCAGCATCTTTTATTGCACTGGAAAGACTGATGAAATCTTTTAGAAGGGTTGGGAGATAGTAGTTTTCTGGCTAGAAAACTACTTTGGAAAATATACAACCAAGATAGTAACTCATGGCATATTTTAAAAAATCTTAAAAATAAATAAGTAAGATCTCTTTGGATGCCAGGTTGTCAATGGCTAGAAGAGGCCAGATGGGAGGAGATCGGACAGGAAAGTACAGCAGGAATCGAAGCAGAGGGTGATGGTGGCTTGATCCAAGGAGGTGGTGGCAGGGAAAAGGCAGAAATGACAGACACTGGCCTGGAAACAAATCCCAAAATGCCCACCCTCATCCAGAGGCACTTCTCTGTCCCCACGCCCCTCCCTCCATACTCTGTGTGTCCAGCTCAGGATCCTGGGAGAAGTAGCAGGGAAAGGAATTCAGGGTCATGACCTTACCTTGCCCCCAGCCAGGAGGGTTTCCCACGGGCAGAGCACTCCAGCCAGGGGAGGAGGTGGGCAAGGGGCCAGCTGCCCTGCCGGGGTCCATCTGCGGTTCACAGGCCATAGCAGAGAACCAGCTACTTCCCCTTCTCAGGGCCGTGGTTCATTCTGAAACAGCCAGCTCAGCTTCACTTGCCTTCAGAAAACAGCGAAGAAATAACTTCAGGCCTGGGAGAGCCAACTGGAGTCTTTCCAACTGAGTTTGGTCTTTCTGGTCATGCAGAGGAACCTTCTCAGGGACAGGAACTAAAACCCTCCCAGACCCTGACTGAGAACCTCCCTTCTGGTCTTGGGTCTTCTCCAGCTCAGACATATCCAGGGACCCACAAGGAACCCAGGAGCTGAAGGGGCCCCACTCCTAGGCGTGTGGGATTTCCACTCCCTGACTAAGGGCAGACAGCTGCATTCGTCATGGGGAGACTTGTTCATACAAGGGATCTCAAGCGGCTCCCCTGAAGACATCGCAAAATACAAACAACAAAGAAAATAAGGATGGCAGGAAAGATTTTTTTTAAGTAATAACCATGAAGAGTAAAAATACCCAGATATTCCGGCAATCAGAGTCCCTAGCTGAGATGGTAGAGGTTTGTGTTGAAGAACGAGGACTCCAGAGTCAGACTAACGAGTCTAAGCATCAATTCTACAGCCTACAGGTTATGTAAACTTGGGCAACTGGTTTAACCTCACGGAGCTTCAGCTTCCCTCTATTGAAATAATGGGACCTTGCCCACAGGGTTACTGCAAAGAATCAATGGGATAATACACATAAATCAGGGGTCCTCCAACCCCTGGGCCATGGACCAGTCCTGGTCTGCAGCCTGTTAGGAACCTGGCGGCAAGCAAAGCTGGCCAGAGCTCTGCCCCCCATCACCCCAACATTAAGCCCCAACTCCTGCCCCCGCAACATCCCACCCATCTCCCACAGTCCATGGTGCCAAAAAGGTTGGGAACCACTGATACAAAGGACAAAAAACAGCACGTGGAACAAAGGCCACATGCCACAAATACTATCTCTGGTTGTTGCTGACATCCTGATCCTAGAAGTTGATTTTGAGCTTTCAGGAGGTCAAAAAAAAAAAAAAAGGAAATACTGCCAGTTAAATAGTCCCTGCTATCCATAAGGAGGCGGAGGAAAACGAGAGTGAGGGGAGCAATGCAGCCTCTTGGTACTTGGCTCTGAGAGACCTTGGGTGTGTTTCCAGAGCCTCAGGAGCCAGGTCAGTGACAGCCCATCGGGCATGACCCCTATCCACTCAGCCAACGAAAGCAGAAATGCCCTTAGTGGGGACCTTCTTGATGCCAAAGTGGAGTCTCTTGTGCCATGCGCTCTGGGTGGAACCTGCACACCTTCTCTGGCATGCCTCCGCCTGGGGGCTGAGACTCACCCCACCTCCCCGAGGAAAATCACGCCTAAGTCCCTGGGATGGCACGAGTCCTGTTAAAAATATATGTACATAGTTCACCAGAATCATCTTTTGCTGCCGTACTTCCCGATACTGGTGAAGACAGGAAGTGTCCGGTCAGCACGCATCCGCTTGATCCCAAGCAGGCCCAAGGGCTGACCACGACTCCTCAGGCCCCCTAAAAAGAAGGTGACTCCCACACCCTCACCACCTTCCATTTCTTCCAGTTCTTTTGTACTGGGACCCAGTACAAAATGAAAATGTGAGGCTCCTTGTTCAAAAATCATGAGGAAGTTCAAGATGGTGACAGCAGAGCCTTAAACCAAGTGGGGGGACCTAACTAAATGGGGGGCGCTCTGTGACTGAGCAGACCCCATGCACTCGAGCTGGCCCTGGCTTTAAGCTCTGGAAGACCACACGGGAATCCCCCACCACCAACCAAGTATATACAGAAATGAGACTTTCACTAACAGGCATCACACAGACCTGCATCAGCGTCTGAGGTGACAAGGCAGCAAAATGACAGGGAAAGAGTGAGGACTTTGGTGCCAAAGAGCCTGGACAAGGTCCCCACTCAGCCACTCCTGTGCTCTGTGACATTCACTGTCAAGGTACTTAACTCCTGAGCCTTGCTGTCCTCATCTGTAAAATGGGTTCAGGGAGGCCCAACTGGCATAACTGCTGTGAGGAGTAACAAAAGGAAATATAAGTGCAACACCCAGTACCCTGCTCACCAATCAAGCCCCTTTCCTTACAGGTTTTTCTCATTTCACAGGAGAGAAAGTTGAGGACCAAAGATGTAAAGAGACCTGCTCAAGGTAGGGTGGCCAGACACTGTGGAGCCAGCAGGTGAGCCCAGGCCATCTGGCTCCCAAGTCCAAGTCCATAACTCTCATGCCCCTGAGCCTGCGGACCCAGGTCTGGGTATCTCTTAGCCAATTCCCTACGCCGCTTAAAAAAAAAAAAAAAAAGGAGTTAAGTCCAGGGAGACTGCATCTCCCAGGTGTGATCCAGCACCAAATTCTAGACCCCACCTGACACACTGCACCCTGGGAGGGCAGGGACCACCATCCCCTTACCTAGCCCAAGGCCTGGCCCACAGCAGGTACTCCCAAACAGTTATGCCTTTGCCAGTCAGTCGTATCACCAGTACTTCCTTCCTCTTATCTCGTACCCCCAATAGGTATGAAAGCAACAACCACCCAAGTATGTCTGCCCTGCACTTGGCAAACACTGAAGCTCCTTCCTGCCCCGTCTGATCACTTCCCAGGCCCATCAGAAAAATACAGCCCTTGGATCCATCTTCCGCTAAAGGCTGGCTATTCAACGCACTGGCTAAAAATAACCTGCACAATCCTGCAGGTCCCAGTCCCGCAGGTCCCAGTCCCGCAGGTCCCAGCTGTGTGACCTGGATGGAGAAAGTCACTTCACTTCTCTCTGCCCCTTCTTTACATGGAAACGGAGATAGTGACCGTAGCTCAGTTGTTGAGAGGCTTCGAGAGTCCATCCGCGTAAACCACTCAAAGCAGGGCTGGGCAAACAGAAATCACTGAAGGAATAGAGCTGTTGCCATTTTTACTCCGGAGCCATCCCCTAAGAAACTTACAGTGCCGGGCGCCGTGCTTTCTCCACTATAAAACAAAAAAAATAAAATAAAATCTAAAGTCCCTTTTCACACCTCCCTGCTGGGGATCACCATCTGATGGGAAAGATAAACTCAAAGAAAGGGAAGCAAGAAACAAGACAATGAGCAAACAAGGCAGTCAGGGGGAGTGGACAGCACCTTGGTGCAGAGGACAGGCTTGGAAAAGGTGGAGATGAGAGAAGGACTGCCAAGGAGGGGACAGGTACAGCCCAGAGGCCAGGATGGACCTGTCAGGACAGCCTCTGCACTGTCCACCTTGCAGCCCACTGTCCACCGGGAGGCTACAGAGGGCAGGAGGGATGTTGGCAAGACGGGCCAGGGGCAGACTAACCCATTACCTATCAGTGTGTCCTGGGCCCAGGACCTGGTCCAGGAATGCACCAGTCCTATGGGGAGCGTGGGAGGAGGAGACAAATTATCAAGGCGCAGGCAGAGCCAGAGGGAATGAGCACAGCCCCGGGGGCTCCAGCAACCCACTTGGTCATCTACTCCCCAACTTCTCCAAGTTTCCTTAGTTGTCTTTGCTGACTCCACATTTAACCAGAACTTCCAGTTATCCATCTTTTTTAGCTAGGTGGCAAGTCCCTGCAAAGGCAGATGTCCTTAAAGTCCTGCTGAACAAAGGTCTCCATTTCTTCAAACACTGAGTGTCCAGCCTCCCCAGGAACCAGATGACTCACTGAGATTTGGGGTAGAGAGGTTGGAGGGCAGCGGGGGAAGTAGGGGGTTGGGAGAGAGAGACAGATCCCAGATTTCACTAAGTCAGGTTTGGTTTTTGTTACACTGGAAAGTCCCAACGAGAGGCCCTACAGGCCAGCCTGTCACATAAGTTTTGGGGTGAAAAGGCCTTGAGAAACAACGGGTCCAAGCTCTCCAATTCACAGATGAGAAAATTAAGACCCAGAAATGAAAGTGCACTATCCAAGGTCAAGGAGCCAATCTCGGTCGGGACCAGAACGCAAATCGCTTCACTGAGATCAAGATGACCCACTTCGCCTAGCCTTGGCCTTGGGCGGCTATGTATTGCCACAATTACTGCCCTCAAGTCCCACCCCGGGTCTGTAGTCTCAGGGTTCCCCTCACCCCAAATATCAGCCCTCATTTCACTTGCTCCCAGGAGCCGCCAGAGAGCACCTCCCACGCACTAGACGCGAAGGGGCCCAAATGCGTCCAGACGAAGCAGGACGCACCCCTGGCGCTGACTCCGGGCCAGGAAGGAGCACCCAGGCGGTCTCGGTCTCGGGCTCGGTCTGGCAGCACCGGCCCGCGGTGCTCAAATCTGGGCTCAGGGCGCAGACACGAGAGCGCGCCCACGCACACTCACCCGCCCCCGTCGCCGCCCTCGTCGCCGCCCTCGTCGCCATCGCCTCAGGACGCGGGAGGTCGGGGGCGCCACCGCCCCTCCGCGCCACCACCTCGGATGCTGCCGCCTCTAGCCCCGCTGCACGAGCCCCGCCCGTCGGCCGTGCGCGCGCCGCTGTCGCGGGTCCCGCCCCAGGACTGTCCCCGCGCGGTCACCCTACCGGTAGGAGTCGCCTGCCGGGCTTGCCTCGGGGCCAACAGAGAAGCCTTCTCCCTGCGCGGTGAAACCAAGCTGGGAGAGGCCTTTCATCAGCCGGGCTCTCTCCCGGGAGCCAGGAAGCGCCTCCGCGCTGGCGGACCACGTGCACCGCTTCAGGGACTAGCGGGGTTGGGGGCGGGGCGAGAGGGGTCCCTGCGGGACAAGTTCCGGCCCTTCTCCGAGCCCCGGTCTGCCCACGTCAGACCAGCGGCACACCTCTGAAGTCCAGCCCACTCCTAACACAGTCACGGGACCCTGTGGATGAGGCAATACTGCGAATCAGAAATTTCTTAGAAACTTGTGTTTTATAGAAAAATAAGTGCGCTGTATTGTTAAGATCATTGGTTTGGGGACCAGGCCACCTGGGCTCTAAGCCAGGTCTCCACTTTTTAGATCACCTTCAGTAAACTATTTAACGTCTCTCTGCCTTAGTTTTCTGTACAAAACAAAACAAAGATTATACTTCTTCATGGGATAGTATAAAGCTTTAATGAGAGATCATCTGTGTGTCGACAGCTGCCAGACAGTGATAGCCAGCTGCTCCCTACATTGACTGCCACCCCCAAAGCCACCACCTGGAATTTCAGAGAGGTCTGCATGGAAAGTGCCCCCTCCCCAGGGAAGACACCAACCATGTGTATTTTTCCATAGAGCACATATGGACAGACACACGCCTGTGTGTTCATACAAAAGGGAGCCTATTCTGTTCTGCTGGGCACCCAACTTTTTCATTCAACAAAGTTCTTCGGTATTCATCTCGTGCCGGAACACCCCACTCGGCCTCCCTTTCTTTTGTAAGGGGTGCCTAGGCCTCCGTGTATTGTAGGAAGGCTCTCTGTTGCCTTTGCCCCTCCCCCAGTGGACACGGAGGGCCTTGCCGGGATGGTCATAGCCGCAGTGCTGCGAACGCGCCGTAGCCTGCATTTCCACAGCGGAGTCAGGATGGGGGTGCATTTTAGTTTCAGCAGGTACTGCCTAATTGCTGGGGCCTCCAGACCACAGGAGTTAGTGGGCGGCATGCTCCGCCAGAGGCACAGGCAGAGTGCTTGGGCGTCAGCAAGCAGGGACAGGAGCTAAGCCGCAGATGCTGCCCAGGTGCCCTTATTGACCAGGCAAGTGAAGCTTGATACTGAGTGCCTACTAAGTGCCAGGCATTGTACGGGGCAGCACTGAGCAAGACCCAGCAGGTCCCTGTTTAGTTTGCCCGTTTTCCCAAAACACAATTTGGGAAGGGGGTGGGGGGAAGCAAGAAACTCTTGAGATGTCAAAGCTTTACTAACTGCTGAGAGGGTATTGAAAGGGACCCACTGATACCTGTGGCCCCCTGACCATCCGTCTAATCCCTGCCTCTCCTCCATGAAGCCTGATACGCTCCTGTTCTTTCTGCCAGGCTAACTTCACGCTGCATTCTCACCAACGTCCCAGCATGGGCTTACATGTCAGCGTGTCAGTCTGCTGGGCTAGGCAGGCACAGAAGATGTGGGCCTTTGGAACAGGCTGACCAGGCTCCACCACTTACTGGCACAGGAATTTGCACAGGTTGGTTCACTTCTCTGAGCTTCAATGTCTTCATTTATAAGAGAGGGAAAAGAATAGCTGCTACACTGAGAGACTGTGAGAATTAAATGAGATGGCAATGGGCTTAGCAGAAAGTGCTCAGCAAAAGTGAGCTGCTCTTCCGGGCAGTCAGACATCGTGTCTTTTGCTCTGAACTATAAACATGGCGGGGCCTGGCACTGTAGCATGAGGGAGTGTGGGCTCCACGTGGATGCACAGAGGTAAATAGAATCCAGGAAAAGCTAGTACCTAGTAAAGTCCTCTGGAGAGCAGACTTCAGTAAAGCTATTTCCATGGATTCACAAGGCTGTATGTGGTGGGCCCAAGCCCCTACCACCCCCAGTCTACCCTGTACTAATCTTTACCCATTGTCCCCCAACACCTAAAAGCCTTAAGCTCCAAGACCACAGAATACCTCTCAGTTCTTCCCCCACCCCATGCTCTTTCACTTCCAGTTCTCAATGGCTGCCATCCCTCGCCATCTAAGAGAACCCCAAACTCCATCCCCACCTCATCACCTTGCATTCTTAGGTCTCAGCTGGAAGGACACTTCCGGAAGAGTCCTGTTCTCATTGTTACCCTTGCTTAACCTGTGGCCACACTCAGCACATAGTATGGTCATTGTTCAATGTCCCATTTCCCAAAAACAGAATGAACCTGTGGGCATAGGCCTGTTTCTGCCCATGCTCTCAGCTGTCGCCTACACCCTGCTCTCAGTATTTGTTACATGCATTGGAATTAGTGAATAAATAGCTACAAATGAAATCATCAGGGGCTCAACTATAGATAAATTCAAGTAGTCGTGCATCCCATATACGAGGGTGGTCCCAGAAGATTATAACGAAGACGAGGTGTGTAATGAGCTATATCGTCTAGGTGTTTAAGTGCTCACACAACAAAGTCATCTAATGACACATTTCTCAGAATGTAGCTCTGTCACTAAGCAACGCATGACTGTAATCCAAAGCCCGGGCCAAAGCCACCCTTACTCAGCAGTTGCACCATCTGTCCTGTTGTGTTTATAAGGGTTACAGACCCATGTTGGAGGGCCACCTCCCATCTAACTGGCAACCTGGATGAACTAAGAAGAAATGAAATTCTCCCCAGCCTGGCTGAAACTTCAAGTGTGGCTGCTGATGGGGCAGGGGAGAGCCTCTGGATGAGTAAGGGAAAAGCAAAGATCAAAAATGAGCTCTTCTGTTTTGGAACTGGTCTGCCAGTGATGGATTCACCGACTTTCTCACTTGTACAAGCACGTTGCTTGAAATGTCACCATGGGCAAACCAACTGAAGTGAATCCCACAGTGATTCAGGCTGGGAAGTCAGACAGAACTATCTTTAAAAATTTTCCTAAAGCATCCCCCACAGAATGCTCCAGGGCTAACAGCTGCATTAAATTGATTCCAAGTCACATCACGCAATGAGTGCCCCACTATAAGACACACACGTGAGGACTGGGAACTAAGCACACAGCTGTCCTTGTTACGAATGTGCAGGGAGTAAGGTGGGTTACGTGCTCTTTGTCAGGACACTGGGTCAAAACCAGAAGAAATACCCTGGATTCCCATCAGGGAGGCCCAAACCCCTCTGAAATGCCAAGGATCTATTTCCACACTATGCGCAGAAAGACAAGAGCCACAGACAGGTACAAAGGGAATAAAATGGGGCACAGTCTGAAGACGGAGCACTAACATCTGGTTGGGAGAGGAGGGAAGGGCAATTAAAAAGTAATTTTAAAAAGTAAAAGCCCTGGCTGGTGTAGCTCAGTGAATTGAGCACAGGCCTGCGAACCAGAGGATCGCGGTTCGATTCCCAGTCAGGGCACATGCCTGGGTTGCAGGCCGTTTCCCTGCAGGCCAACTCCCAGCAGGGGACGCACAAAAGGCAACCATACATTGACATTTCTCTCCCTCTCCCCTTCCCCTCTAAAGGTAAATAAATAAACAAAAAATCTTTAAAAAAAAGTAAAAAGTCTAACTAGAGAGCTAGACTCTCCAGTCTTTTTATCTTTAACCCCCCCTAAGACAATAGTGGACCACCCCATGATGCTTTCAGAACAAGTAGCCTAGCTTCTCTCCTACTCTTATCTTCAACTGCTGCCACCTGTTCCAGAATGCTGCAGGTTATCGTCTAATGGAAAAGGGGGAGAGGGGGCATTGCCTCCAAACTCACCAATCCCCATCAATCATCCGCCCAAACACTGTGAGCTATGGCTTGGAATTCACACCCGACCCAGGAGCTAGTCAGTGTCATTTAAAATACTTTAAATGCCAGAGAAAATAGATGTTGACATGATCTGGCAGCTTCCTCTCCCCATCCACTGGACAAATCTTTCAATAAGGAGTATGCCTCTCCTGCTTACTTGTAGGGGAAGGGATGGGGGTGGGGTGCAAGATTTGAACTGCCTGCCTGTGCAGAAGCTTTTTCCATAATTTCAGAGCCACTGAAATGATGTGAGATCAGCTGACAGAACACTCTTGAGATCTGCCAGATTGCACTAGAAAGAGAGAAAAAAATTTAAAAGGGTGAAAAATATGGGGCATGCAAGACTCATCAGAACAGGTCCTTCCCACCAAGCAGCTCTCCTCGACTTCTGGAACCATTACTCAGTGCCCGGGCCACCAAGGTCTGGGGGGCGGGGGGGGGGGGGGGGAGCATGGTGGTTTACTCTTGCAGCCCTCATGCGGATCTGATGGTGTGAATTCCAGCTCTGTCACTTCCATGCTCTGAGGCCTTGAACATTCTATAAGTCCCCTGGACCTCAGCCTTCCCGCCCGTGGAAGTGGGATCGCAGTGCAGGGCTCTTGGAGGTTCACATAAAATGCCTGCACGTGATAGGCCTTCCTCACTAGAAGCATGCAGAGATTCACCAGACAGCCTCTGACAAGTTGCTTCATCTTTCAGAACTTCCCCACCCAGAGCATGGAAGTGGTAAATCTTCAGGAAACTTGTGTAAGATACTATACACAGGGTCAGACTTATTTATGCTTGTTTCAAAAAACTTGAGGTCTAAGCAATGGCATGAAATGGAACAGTCAGTCTCGGTTTGTAATAGGCAACATCATGGGCACCTGGCTCTCCAGACGACAGGTTCACAGCACATGAAACTGCTGGAGCGACCAATCTAGCCGTTAGGGAGATGAAAGGTGCCGCTAAGTCTGACCACCAGTCCAAATCTTGGCTGTAACGTAGCGCATCTGGTTCTTTAACCCCTCTGACTCATACTCCGTAACATAGAGATGCTATGACGATTAGTTAATATAAATGCAAAAGTTCTTAGAACACCAGCTGGCGTGGAGAAAGCTACCATTGGCAAGGGCAGCCAGTAGTGCTCAGTTGGATCACGTGACCCGCGCCTGTCAATAGGCCGAGTTTCGTGTCACTCCGGGAGTGAAGCATGTAAGGGCTGGCACATTTCCTAAATTTTCCTTCTCCTGCTTCTGCAGTTGTGGAAACCCATGGGCCACGGTGGCAGAGCCACAAAGCGGAAGTAATCTGAATCACTGAGTCACCCAACGTGCAGCGAACATTGTAAGAGATAAATTATTGTTGTCCAGGTGCTGAGATTTCAGCGCCCATCCTATCCTGACCAGCAACAGTGATCACCGAAGACTTGGGAATTTGTCATCAAGGATGATCAGACTGAGAAAAGAACCAAATTTTAGAAAATCGGAAAACACTGGCTCAGCACCTGGAAGGTTCCAGGAATGACAGGTGGTCCTTTGACAACTGTTGTGGCTGTGGGACAGCGGTTCTCAACTGCGGGTGGTGTGGGGCTCCAGGACACACCCAATGGTATCTAGAGGCACTTTTGTTTGTCCAAACTGAAGGGGTACTTCCGGCACCTAGAGGGTGGAGGGCAGGGACCCTGCTGACCACCCCTGTAGGTTGAGTGTACAAAAAGGAACCTTCCCACCGCAGCCCAGGATCTCTCACTCCTGACGGTCACTGCTACCGGTTTATGTCCTCCAGATGTACTCTGTATACAAGTATAGGCAACTGTCTTCTTTTTCTGCTCAATGGTAACAAATCACACTATTCTTCATGTGTATCTTGGGATTCACTCCCTATCCGAACCAACATACCTGCCTGTCTTAGTGGCCAAAGAAACTGATAGATGCTAATTCCTCCTCAAGGGAGCTTTTGGAGTGTCTTAGTCTTGGTCCCATTCTCAGAGATTGATTCAGCTGGCCTGGGAGGGGCCCCGCGCACCCACCTTTTCCCCTGGGCACAGTCACTGTTGACAGCTATGGACCTATCCCATCCCGTGCCTGGATCTCACTCCATCGAGAACACCTTCCTCCAGTCTCCTACTATTCCCTTCTCCACCAGCATTTAAACATGTCCTCACCTCTCTCAAGCCACCTCCTCCGTCAACCACTTGTGCCTCCCCCCCCCTTCTTCCTTCACAACCAAGGGTTTCTCCACCCAACTCACTTCACGTTCCATTCCCTTTTTGCATCATATGGGTTCCTCTATTCCTGGTCACCCAGCTCTTTGCTTTTCACATCTTTCACGGCTCAACTGACCCTAATATATATAGTTATTAGTTAATATATATATTTATAGTTATTTAGTAATATAGTTACTAATATAGTTATTTCACACTTTTGAAATAACTCCCTCTGTTGATTCTGTGACTAGCAACACTC
The DNA here is from genome assembly GCF_014824575.4 of Sturnira hondurensis. Taxonomy (NCBI): domain Eukaryota; kingdom Metazoa; phylum Chordata; class Mammalia; order Chiroptera; family Phyllostomidae; genus Sturnira; species Sturnira hondurensis. Next base: position 1,184,753 of record NW_028083079.1, on the reverse strand, counting down.
GGTGGGTTGGCTGAAAGTCAAGCAGTTATGTAAGTCCAACTCTTCCCATCCACCATGCAAATACTGGTGGCGACCAGGTTAAAGATCCTGGTTCTAAGCCAGTGAATCCAGGTGCTGCCTCTCCGTGACCCTCGAGTTTGGGAAATCTGTGGCTGCAGCAGGCCAAGGTTGGGAGTTGCCACACTTACCAAGAGTAAACCCTAACAAACCTGGGTATAGTTTGGGACATGTTAAGGTGGAGAGGCTTCTTAGATATCCAAAGCAAATTAAAAGTGATTTGAGAACTCTGTAAGAGTTCAGGAAAGGTAAGTTGTAGATATAAATTTGAGCCTTCAATATAGATGGTATTTAAAGCCAGAAAACGTAGATGGTCTCTCAGCAAATTCCTGTGAAGTCCGAGAAGAAATCCTTGGGGACGAGGGGAGGCATCAAAAATGCTGCTGCAGAAGCTAAGAAAGCGGTTCACAAAGGAACAGTCGGTCAACCCCGTCACGCAGTACTACAGGTAAGGTAGAAACGTGTGGACCTCCCAATCTGGTTGGTACTGCTGACCTCCACAGTGTCAACAGGGGGCACGTGTTGATTAGAGTGCCTTGATAGTAAAACAAGGCAAAAGCTCACACAGAAAACTCTTTTGAGGAATTCTAAAAAAGGAACAGTAACTGGAGACAGAAGTGACCTGAGATCAACCAATCCTAAGTCATATAAAATATGCTATTTTGAAAAGGCCATTTCATTCTCTTGCAGTTTCAGAACAAGCAAGGAAATCGCACAATGTTCTCTTTCAACAAAGTTATTTTGCAGCCAAAGATTTTTGGCTAAGAGAGGGTTACAGGGCATTCGACCCACAAGTGCTAGGGTGTTACATGTATCATTTACCCAGCCAGGAAAGACACGCTTGATACCCTGCCCACGGCCGCCTCAGTCCAGGGCGTTCAGGAGAAAAGGCAAACTGCTGCTTGCTGTGTTTCAAAACAGTTGTTGGGTGAAATCACAAGTGATTCTTTCCTTCCTGCCAAGATGCAGACCAAGAATGTTTTCTAAGTGGGTCCGGGAATGTGTGTGTAATACACGTGCTAATTTCCTCAGGAAAATCGTGTATAACATCTGAGTCAAAGTACATCTTGCACTACCAAAAAAAATGAACCAGAGGGGGACAAAATGCATGACAAAGAGTCTTTACTTTTAAATGATCATCAGTACACCAAGTAATAACATGTAATAGTTCTTAAATTCTATCATCTAGTGTTTTGATTGAGACACTAAAAGCAGCTCCAACAATTAAACTAGCACTCACTGCTCTAACCTTTGTCAAAGGCCTCTTTTAAGTATTCACTGCTCTAACCTTAGCCACAAAGGCCTATTTTAAGGCTGGTTGCTGCTTTACACAGATAACAAACAACTACTTACTACTTTTTCATAGATAAAGCCCCTGACCTTCAAGAAAGCTTTAGGGAAAAAAATTTTTAATCCCTTTCTTTCTTAAAAAAAAAGAAAAAAAAAGTGTTTCTTACTATATCTAAGAAAAAAATATTAGTATTATCACATATATATGTGTGTGTTGCTTGAGCTAAAAGGCATAGAAGAAAAGGTACACCCATTAAATTTCTAAGAAATATGAAGTAAAAAGAAGAAATCTTTGGATAAATTTTAAGTTTGTACAAAGAAACTAGATTTGCTGATCTCAAAAAGTAAAAGGACCTACTATACAACATAGAGAAATAATTTAATGCCTTTCCACAAGAATGTAACTCAAGCTTTGCAAAAGCTTCTTACTCCATGGAGGTATCTAAAATGCCCATCCATGGAACAGGTGCTCTTTCTTCTTCTATCCATTTATGCGGTAGTTTTCATGGATTTCTGGCTGGATGTTACAGACAAGGGTCAGCAGGTTGTCCAGGACTTCATCCCTGTTCTGCCGGAAGTAGGTCTGGAGGATGGTCATCTTCTCCTGGGTCTCCTTCTCCACTTCAGTGCTGCAACTGCCATGGGAGCCCAGAGCCTGAAGTCGGGGAGTAATAACACACAGGGAACGTCAGGATGACACTCTAGTTAGCCAGGAACCTCTGGTAAGCAAGTTTGGTACTTTTGGTGAAACCCAATCCCATCACCGAAGAAACAGTCAGCAGTAGGCAATGGAGCCTCATGACTGAAGAGCCTCTGGGAAGTTGGCAATCCCCAAGGTAACGAGGGCACAAAGTGATGCAGTCTTTTGGTGGCCAACCTTAAACCATCAAAAAGTAAACCACACAGCACTTCCACAGCGAGGAAATGATCCCAGAGAGTGACGCATTCACATTTAGAGTCCTATGTACAGCTTTAACCAACGACTGGAAGAAACCTGAAGGCCCAAGGACTGAAGACTAGTTAAACAGACGATGGTGCAGCTACGATACAGATCACTCATAACCACTGAGAGGGATAAGGTAAACGTGTACAGTAAGACAGAATGAACTGTAAAATATGCATTTTAAGGGGAAAAGTGCAAGGTACAGAGTGGTATCAGTGTGGTCTGTGTATGAGTTTCCTTGTGTGTTTTTTAAAAATAAGCTCTTAAAAAATAAGCTTATTATTTTTGTGTTTAACAAAGGCGTAACAGGGATGCAATTTAGGAGGAATATACAGAGTTTCATCACTAATGATTAATGTTTTGGCTATGAAGTTCAGCAGTAAATTCACTGGTATTATGAATACATAGTATCTGTTCTTTCAAATATAAACATTCTAGAATACACAAGACACCATTCACACTGACTGTCTCAGAGGAGAACTACATGTCTGAGTGGGAGAGAGACCAACTTCTCACTGTTGCCCCATTTAATTGCTTAAATGTTTTACTGTCTTACCCCTTTAGTCTCCATTCACAATTTAACGAACACTGATCGCTAAACTGTAACCTTCTACTGCCTTCACAATGTGACTGGGCTTTTTTTTTTTTCTTTTTAATCCTCACCGAGGCCATTCTCTCATTGATTTTAGAAAGAAGGGACTGAGCCCACAACCTAGACTTGTGTCCTGACCAGGAATTGAAACAGCGACCTTTCGATGTATGGGTTGACGCTCCAACCAACCACGACCAGCTGGGGCATGGCCAGCTTTTTATTAACTGCTGTACCTACGTTATTAGAACATGACCTATCAGGTTCTTGCAGACATAACTTTTTTGTGTCTGTCCATTTATATTGCCTAACCTGTTCTCACCTAACCACCTATATTAACAAGCATATCCCTTCCTGTGAGTATTACAGGGCGGTTTACAAAGCATTCTCCCACACGTCACCTATACCCCATAACCGAGGGGAGGCTAACACTCCCTTTTCCAGAGATGAGGAAACCAAGGCTCAAAGAGGTCAGGGTGAACGTGTTACAATTCAAACCTAGGGCTCTTTACCCTATACCATCACTTTCCTTTTATAGGAACACCCTGAGGCATTTCGTAATGGTTAGCTCATTGCTAAGTTGTATTTTTTTAAAGTCTATAGCCCCTACTCAGAAGGGGGGGAACCCCACCAGCTCTATCCTGTGAGCATAAACTATATGCTAAGCCTCCCTACTCAAAACTGAAGTTACAATGACCCACTGCTAGAAAAACTGAGAGCTGTGGTTATAACATGCCATCGATACTGCCCTGATGCGCAACTGCAGCAGAGATGTGAGAACAGGACAGGATGGCCGCCCCCACCAGCGTGTTTCTGCACGGTCCTGTGGGCAGTCTGCAACCCACAGCACCGACCTGCCCCCGTTTAAGAGTCAGAGAAACATTCTAAGTTTTAACAACACTGCCACGGCCCAATGCAAACATGACTGAAACTTTCACTACCTGCTGCTACGAGGGAGGCCTGTGCCCCTGGAACTAGCAGAGGCTGCAATGTAGAAGCTGAGAACCAAGCCCACAAAGCCAAAGGCAGAGGTGAAAACAGCACCCCCAGATTATTATTTAAGCTTCTGGGTCAAAATCAAGTTAGCCTTTCATCTGGGGTTTTAATTAATTCCATTTTGTTTGAACCAGTTTGAACTGTTTTCCAGTTACTTATACCCAAGGGTCCCAGTAAGAGGTTCTTTTCTCCGTGAAGCCCTGCTCCATCCTTGCCCCTTCCCAGAACTCCCCCTGCTTCCTTTGTACTCCCAGCAATGTGTTTATTCTATTACTGTACATACCTCGTGCATGGTCGCCTAGCCTATGCTACTGGCCTATGTCGTTATCTGAAGTAGGGCCCCGCGTGAGCTGTGTCTCTGCCACCACACTTCTCACAGCTGCAGGTTTACACAGACTTGCATTTCGTCACTGAGTCTCCTTGACCACCAGCCTGTAAACTACGCCCCAGGTGGGCAAGGACCATGTCTATTCCTGTTTACAGCTCACCCCTTAGCATCTGGCCCAGAATCTGGCACATATTAACTGTTCAAGAGATGTTTGCTAAATGACTGAATAATTGAAGACTAGGACTCAATGTTAGTTAAAAACTGATCACCCAAAGAGATTTGGCCTGAGTATCCAAAAAACATACAATCACCAAAATTCTAAAATTCAACCAGGACAAGAATTAGCAAGCAATGCTGGGTATTTCGAGAGCCTGGAGGAAGAGGAGAAGAGGGAAGCCTCAAGAAACTAGAGCGGTAATGAAAATGGGGCCCACCGCGGCTTCCTTGGCCTTGAACTCCTTCTCCCTCTGCAGGCGGTACTGCTCAATTTCGGCTTGTGCCTCTTCTTTGGCCTGCTTCAGCCTCCGGTTCTTTCCTGTTTTCAAAAGAAAGCTACATCAGGAAGTGGTTAAAAGACAAGAAGAGGAAGCAGAGACTAAGGTGGTAAATTCTAACATAAAAGAAAAGTTTTAAGATACAGTCCCAAGGGACATACACAGCAGAGAGAGGGAATTCAAAGCTGAGTAATATTATAGGTTCCTGCCTTCTAAAAGCTTTATTTAACTAGAGAGTGACTAGTTAAAAAGGACTGCCGCTCATAACTACAGACTATAAAAATGATGGAAATTTTGGAATGTGTCAGAATATTCTTACAATCTCAATTAGTAAGAACCAGTATCAAATGGGTAACATTAGCCATCTAAGGAACTCGTCCTCTTCCCAAGAAGTAAACACCTAATTATGTTGATTACAACTGGAGCTCAGCTTAGAAGCTTAGCAAGGAGACTAATATGCTCTCACGGGACATCAACCTAAACTCTAACTAACGACAGATGATGTAATATTGGAAACCAAAAGCCACACCTGTGCACAAGGATCTAAGCAATAAAAGTGGTACTGGGAAGGAGTCCTGAATGGACTATACAAGCACCTAAGAGGCGAGGAGACACAGGAGGGCTGGTTTCTAGAGAAGACTATTTTGACACACAGCTGGAAAAATTCTCTAGGTTCTATCGAAACCTGTAAAAAAACAACCCACGACCAACCAACAGAAATAATTCTCTGCCCATTCATCAAACTTTTCAGATACCCAAACAGAAGGAAGAAAGAAGGCCCTAGGTGATCAATCGGAGCATTTCTTTAATTCAGAGCAAAAAACACCCTGCATCTGAAACTAAGCTTTATTGTATAACATTGTGTATCAACTGTACAAATCCCACTCAGCCTATGTGGATGAATGAAACTGAATTTAACCTTCAGCCTCCTGATTAAGAATCTTGGACCCTAATGACCTCAGGACATGAGCACTCCATGAGGCAAGTCCGTAACAAGCAACAGATCTGTCTCTAAGCACCCAACGCTATTTCTCCAAGTGTGTGTTCAGTTCAGTACTACTTAGGGCCTATGGCTGTCCGTGCCCAAACCAGCCTGCACCCCAGGGCTCCCTGTGCTCTCCTCCTCATCAGATATACTAAAAGCCTTATTTCAAAGCCAAAGATCTTTTCCAAGCCAACGATCTACAGATAACATTTATGGCCCCAACATTATGCAGTAACTCCATCTAATTTCACAATCTCTCTCTCCTGATCGCTCCCAGCTCCCACAGCTCTCTGAATTAATCTCTAAAGAGATAATACATTCTCTGCCTCTTAGCAAACATCTTCAGCATTCAAGTTGATAAGCTTCTCTGAAAATATTTGAACAAGAAATTATATTTCTTTCAATCTTGTTTTTCAAGGGCCTTACATATGGGAACTAGTGTTAGGTTTTACTCCAATGAAATACGCTGTAACATAATTTTTTGTTAAGTATGGCTCAAACCAATGATTTCATGAAAAATTTGGGGCGATGCATTTTACCACATCATGTACTGCCCCTACCCAATTCCTAAATAGGCGAGTCAATTATAATTACAGGTCAAGAAAGGCAATAATTTTTTTCAAATTGTAGTTCTTCCCAATTCCTAGTTATTGTAGTACTTCTATCCCTAGTTACTGCAAACTCTGAGATGTGTATTAGCCATAAACTCCTTTAAAATTAATTCAGTAAAGATGAAGCTATTGAGATAAACAAGTGCCTGCACCAGGTTTGAGGGTTAAAGAAAGGTGTAAAACATGACCCACTGCCCCGAGGCACTCAGAATTACTCCTCCACTTCCCCCAAATATTCTCACATGCTTTCCAACAGATAAAACTTGTTACTGATGAGCCACCACAGGATTAAGTGTCAGAAGTCATTCTGGAAACACTGCATCAAGGGCATGATCAGAGAGAGTCTATGAAGAACACAGAACTTTCCAGTCACTACAGCAAGACTAAAAGGTTTGTTCCCACCTGCAGGTTCCTCAGAGAAAGCATTGCCTATGAAATGTAGAGTGTCGCACAACCCCTAATTAAAAGTACAAGAGCCACGTACTTGGGTGTAAGAGTGTAAGGCTTAGATTGAGAGAAACACCAAGGAATTACTAAGACAAGTATTTCTTAGTACTTTATCCTTGCACAACGAAGGAGGCCTGCAGACCCTAGCTGATATGATCAAATCATTTCTCTCCGAGCCTTATGTCTCCCTCTGTAAAACGGGTATAGAAATATCTATCCCACCAGACGGGAAACTGAACACACAAATTAGACACAGTCCCTGATCTCCAGAAGTTTAGTCGAGTGACACGAGCTATTGCACTGTAATGACAGAAACGAGCGGCTGAGAAGGACACCTAGCCTAGTCTGAGGAGAGAAGGTCAAGTCCAGGGAGAATTCTTGGAAGATTTTCTGCCTCAATTCTGAGATTTGAAGGAAGATTAGGGGTAACAGAATAAACAGAGGGAAGTGGGGAAAACCTCTTGGAATCAGAGCAAACAGCTATGCACAGGCCTGCAGGGAAATCAATGAAGGTGCCTTTGAGAAATCAGAGTGATTCCACAATCTGGAAGTGAGGACCTGTGACATCCAGGAAGAGAGCAAGAGACCGATCCAAACGTGCCTCCGCGACCCTACTAAGGAATGTGGACTTTATTCCGCAGGCACTAAACGTTTGTTGGCTGTAAAGATGGTGGGAAAGTCATGTTTAAATTTCAGATGGATGATTACCCACAGTGAGAATGAACTTGGAAAGGAAACTTCCTCCACTCATCAATCTAGATTAGATCTACCTGTTAAATTATTTAGCAACCTCGAATTTCTCAATTCTAGCTCTCACCTCATCTGCAACTTGCCTATCCCGTATCTGCTTCCTTCACTGGGATTCTAGCTACCATGATGATAGAGACCACAGACACATCAGGCAACGCGCCTGGCACCTATTAGCCACATTAAAAAAAAAAAAACAAACATTTAGGGTCTCAACGAATTAGCCTGCAATGGGAGCCTTAGAGAACTTGATGACCTGGACTAAGATGCTGGCGGTATAAACGGGGTAGACATGAACAGATATAGAAGCCTTGCTGGCTGACTACAAGTGGCGAACGACGTGGCAAAGAGGACTCTGTTTCTAGGCTGAGCAACCACACAGATGGAGGCTCCCCCAACTGAGAGAGAGGACCCAAAAGAGCAAGTGGGAGGGGGAGAGACCATGAATTCCATTTGGATAACCCATTTTATTCGCCTCCCAGGAAAGACGCCCACCCATTGTTGCCCATGCCCGATCTATTATCCCACATCACAGCTTGCAGTCGGCCTAGAAGCCTTCGAGAGCCTCAGATCCAGAGAGCTTCGAGACCCGCAGCTTCCGCGATTGCAACCACCCCTCCACCCCGCAGTGCTGCGGGCCTCACCCACCTACCACCTCCCGCGGCCTGGCCGCGTTCCCGGCCTCGAGCCGCGCCCCAAAACTCACGCTTGCGAGCCTCCGACACCTTCTCCGCGGCCCGCTTCTCGGCCTGCAGCAGCTGCTGGATGCCCTGCGACTGACTCGCCATGGCGGCCGCGCCTCGAAAGCCTTGGTGCGCGACCTAAATGCCCCCGATGGCCCCACAAGTCCGAAGGCCCAACCGCCCAAGATCTGCGCCTGCGCTCTGTACTAGTCGCCACGTGATCCCCGCAGCGCCTGGTCAGCTGACTGTCCTTGGTATCCCGTGACTGGGCAAAACGGGGCGGGGCGGAGGAGGGGGGAATTGGGTAGCGTCTCGACTGCGCCTGTGCAGTATTTATCTTCACTTCTTCCGGTCTCTGCCTAAACCGTACCGTCCCTCCCTCACCTGGTTCTGTGATGGTCTCCGCCCTGCCACGTGACTGTTGCCGTAATTCCTTATTTTCCAGTATGTTCGCCTTAAGGTCTGGAGAGGAGGAGGCCAAACCAAATCACCTTCTCTGCACACTCCTTTGTCCTCCTCCCTTTCCGGAACTCAACTATGTTAGGGGACAGATGGGGAAAATTCTTGCCAGGCTTTGGGAGGAGTTGGATTCGTAATGGAGAGGGAGACGGGTTGAAGTCAGCCACTAATGTGACTAATTTGGTGGAGGGCGTTTTCCATTTCTGAACCCGAGTTCAGAACCGTGTCCATAAGTATATTTCGTGAATGCTCGCTATGATCCTAGGGCACTGTTTGGTAAGTGCGGAGGATACAGCAGGGAGCAAGACAAAGTGGGCGCGCAGTTTATGGGCAAAAAAAAAAAAGATTAAAACGACAAATTATGATGAGTAGTAAAGGAAAAATGCAGGGTGCTTTAAGAAGAACTAAAGAGAGAGAGATGTGGTCCTGTCTGCGAAGGCCTCCCCGAGGAAGTGGAATTTAAAGTGGAATCGGAGGACTGAGAAGTTAGCCAGGGAAGAATAGACTGATGGCGGTGGGGGTGTGAGGGGGAAACCTCGGGTGATTAGGGAGATAGGGACCAGCATGCGTGGATTGGGGGATGGCAACCCGGCACGTCACCATCCCCTACCAGGAAGAGAGACAAAGGAAGCCAAAGGTTGATTTACAACATGACAGGCACTAGCCTAAGCACTTAACTTACTCCTGACAGTAGCTTTGAAGTAGTCTTATTAATCTTAGTAGTGACCAAACTGAGGCTCAGAGAGGTTAAGTAACTTGCCCAAAGTTGATCCCTATTAACCCTCAGAATAGTGGCATCTAGCCGGGGCTGGAGAGTGAAACATCTGACCCACCCGGCTCTCCTGCTAGAATCTTGTGGGCCGTGGAAAGGACCAGATGAGCTCTTAGAGTCTTCCAACGACTGAGAACATAAGATAATGCCAGAACTTTTCTTCATGGAAATATCTCCGCCCTTGAGGGGGAGCTGGATTTACGGCTCAGAATATTTCCATCTGATTGAGGTTGAGGATGGGGTTGAAAAGGAGGCTAAAATGACAACTCCTATAGTTAAGGGACTAAAGAGGTCCATTTGTCCGTGTGCATCAAAGCCCAAAGAGACAGGAGTTTGCAGCAAAGGAAATGAGGGCTTGTTTTTAGGAAGTGCCCCTTGCTTGGAGTCACAGGTAAGCTACTGCTCAAAGACCTGGCTCCTTGATGGATTCCAGGGGATGGGTAATACAGGGGAAGAAACATTAATCATGGTAACTGAGTGTTGTGGTCTCTACTGATTGGTCGCTGCTAGGGTAGGAAGTAGTTGATCAGTGCATCTGGTCCTGATGTCAGCCATGGCAGCAGTTCATTGCCACTTTTCTGGTGAAACACAACTTAGGCCTAGATATTATCTCCAGCTTTACCGAAGCACCGTCTCTGTGGTTAATGGACTCAGGTTTTGTTCTTAAGATTATTTGATACTGATCAGAACCTCATTGTCTTGAGGGCTTCATGGTTAAGGGAGTAGATGTGCAAGGGAGAAAGAGGCGGATGAGTCAGGGTGCTGGAGGAGGCCAGTTTGAATCAAAAAAGGAAGGAAAGGAGAAAAGGTCATTAAAGAAACAAAGTCCCTGGGATTTTTAAGCCCGGTCAATGATTTCTTGGGACGATTTATTGTCTCTGGTGCTCTAAGAAAACATAATTTACAAAATCAATCAATGGAGAGTAATATACACTTCTATGGGTGGGATGAGGATTAAAAGAGATAATGGTATATCATTTCACTTACATGTGGACTTTGAAGAACAGAATACACAAACAAAAAGAATTGGGACAGAGACTTCCGCCAAGATGGAGGCATAGGTGGAGCCGGAGGGGAGGGGGTTTTGGGGGACTGGGTGAAAGGGGTGAAAGGATTAAAAGAAGTACGGGTTGGCAATTACAAAATAGTCACAGGGATGTAAATTACGGCATAGAGAACATAGTCAATAACATTGTCATAAGTATGATCACTATGCTATAACCCTGGAACTAATATAAAATAATATTGAGAACAAACTGTAATTGAAAATAATAAAAAAAACACAAAAAAAGAAATAGCACTAATACTGTAGTACACAGAAGGAAAATAGAGAGATAATGGTAGCCAAGAAGAGGAAACACCTTGAATGCCCATCAGCTGACACATGGATGAGTAAAGTGCGGCATATCCGTGCAATGGAATGTTTGGGGGTTGTAAAAAGGAAGAGGCTACTGACACATGCTGCAATATGGAGGGACCTTGGTAACATAATGCTAAGTAAAGAAAGCCAGACACAAAATACTGCATATTATACAGTTCCATTTGTATGACGTGTAGAATCGGCAAATCTTTAGAGATCCAAGGTAGATTATTGGTTAACCAGGAGCTGCAGGGAGAGGAAATGGGGAGTGACTGCTCACTGGTATGGGGTTTCTTCTGGGGATTGGGGGAATGTACCAGAATTCATGATGATGGTTGCACAGCCTTAAGACTCTACCTAAAGTACCAAAGTGTACACTTTAAAGGGGCGAATGGTGCAAGTATGTGAATTATGTCACCATAAAGCTGTTACAAAGAGAGAGTGAGAACGAGAGAGAGAGAGAGCAAGAGAGAGAGAGAGCAAGAGAGAGAGAGAGAATGAGAATGGATGTGAATCCCTTGCACAGCTTCTAGTCTGTGCTAAGTGCCAGGAAATGGAAACTGTTGTTTTTGTCTGGCTAGGGGGTAATTGTTTGATTTACAAATCTGGTCCTCCACTTAACAAAAGCCTTCACATCAGGGTTCCACTCCCAGCCAGCTCCCTCAAAGCTTCCAAATATCTTCAAATTCCAGATTGTTTTTTCCTCACAGCATTTCAAAAGTTTATTGTGTAGAGAAAGAAACATTAGGCAACTTGTTCTCGGAAATTTCCAGACTGGTTTGGATTTTGTGATAGTCAGAGTGGGTGTTTGTTGTCAGAGCTCGGGTACACTGGGGAGATGTCCCACAACAAGTAGGAAGTGAGGGTGAAGAGTAGGCCTCCAAGGGAAGGCTTGAAGTCTTCAGCCAGCTGGCCAGAGCAAAGATATTCAAAGTCACCAGAAGGGTACAGAGTGGGTCCCAGGCCTTATTCCCCTGCTGTGGAAAAGGATTAGCAAGGCTAAGAAAAGAATGTGCCCAATCTAAGGTATGGCTGTGCAAAAAGAAGCCTAATTCAAGAAGGAGCAATAGCTATCTTCAAGGCCTCAGGTCAACAGTGATTCTCAGTGCCTTGGCTAAGGAAATTGGACAACCTATCATTTACTTGCTGGGTGACCTTGAGAAAAGTACTCTATGAGTCTGTATGAGCCTCAGGCTCTTCTTGTTAAGAATGGAATTAGTATAAAAGGGTTATTGTGAGGATTAAATTAATTCGTACATACGTGATCTCCTGTCAGTATCTGTTGGGAATTGGTTCCAGAACCTCCCTTTCCCAACGGATACCGAAATCTGAGGATACTCATGTCCCTTATATTAAATGGCATAGTATTTGCATATAACTTATGTACATCCACTGATCATCTCTAGATTACTTACACTACTTCATACAGTGAAAATGCTATGACCTCCACCTGAAGCCGGTCATTAGGCTCTTATGTGAGATGTGCCCTCCCTATCCCCAGAGGAAAGGAATATACTTACCTCCAAGACCAAGAAACTCCAAGATGAACCTGAACAAACGACCTTACTAAGTTTCCTCCACGTTTACTCCACTTAGCTCATGGCCCCTTTGTCCTATTGCATTTTCCCATGACTTTCCACTCTTCATCAAAACTAGCATCAAAAACACTGGGAGCAGCCACACGTTCCTGTCCCTACAGGGCTGCAGCCTTGGGGCCACTGCTGCTTCCATCTGGGCCGCGCACCCATCAAGTCTCAAGATGACCAACATCAAGCTCTTAAGTGGCAGCTCGAACCAGGACCTGTCCCAGCATGTGGCTGATCAGCTTTGCCTGGAGGTGGGCAAGGGGGTCACCGAGAAGTTCAACAACCAGGATACCAGCATGGGGTTGGGAAAGCATGAAAGGGGATGATGTCTGTATCACCCATAGTGGCCGCGGACAGATCAGCAACAAACTGATGGAGCTGCTCACTGTGATCAGTGCCCGCAAGATTGCATCATCATCCAGGGTGACCGCAGTGAGGGATCCATCCTGTGTTTTCCATACACCTGCTGAGATAAAAAGCACAAGAGTCGTGCTCCAGTTTCTGCACAACTTGTGGCCAGTATGCTCTCAGTTGCTGGGGCAGATCACATCATCACCATGGAGCTGCATGCCTCTCAGATCCACAGATTCTTTGACATAACCATGGGTAATTTGTAAGCGGAGCCCATGGTCCTGCAGTGGATTTGGTAGAACATCATGGATTGGAAGAACTGTAGCAATCATTTCCCCCAGTGTGGGTGGAGCCATGTCAATTGTGGACAGACTGAAGGTGGAGTTTGCCTTGATTCACAAAGGAAGGAAGATGGCAAGTAAAGTGGATCCGATGGTCCTGGTGGGCATCATGAAGGACCACCATGGAGGACCACCACCATGAAGGACCCCCTGGCACCAGGAAGGACCACCATGAAGGATCTCCTGGTGGACAGCATGAAGGACCACCTGACCACCATGAAGGACCACCTGGCCATCCTCGTGAATGACATGGCCCACACTTGTGGATGGCATGGCCCACACGTGTGGTACAATCTGCCACACTGCAGACTAGCTGCTCTCATCTGGAGCCACCAAAGTTCATGCTATCCTTACCCATGGCATCTTCTCTGGGCCAACTATTTCCAGAATAAATAGTGCCTCCTTTGAGGCTTTTGTTGTCACAAACACAATTCCACAAGAGGACAAAAGGATTCACTGCTCCAAGACCCAGGTTACTGGCGTTTCAATGATCTTGGCCAAGGTGATCCACCAGACTGACAGCGGTGAATCCGTGTCTTACCTGTTCAGCCACAACCCACTCTAAATCCAGGATGGGAGTGTGGAACGTGCCTGCTGGCTTCTGACTGGTGTGTTTTTATCTGATTTTTCAGCTTTCGGACTCAGCGATAAGAACACCAAGCATCAGACCTTTGTATGCTCCAAGATCTGTCATTCCCCTTCTGCTGCTCAAGACCATTTATTTCCAGTTTAGAGGGAGGGTGGCGGTTAATCGAACTGTGAACTGTCATAAATCAGTTTTGTCATCTCAAAGGCTTCTGATAGGTGACTTTTTCCTTTGCCCTGCCAGTATTTTGGGGCCATAACTTACAAGTATATAATTTCATTGTGGAAGTTTATAATTTATATATTTCAGGGTTGCCAGAAGTGTCTTTAGGATAAAGACTTCTATGTACATATATAATGATAATGCCTGTGGACATTTGAGTAAAACCCTGTGTAGGACAAGGCCTTTGAAGGAAACCATAGAAAATTTATACTACCGGGAAATTTTATTTTTATTTGGTTAGCAGCTGGGTTTCAAACAAACCGTTCCGGTTGTTGTGAACAACGCATCAACAGCTCTCGGGTTTAACCACTTCTTTGGAGGTTCGTTTTCTTACGAGAGTGCCCATGTCACACAGAGCATACCTTAAATACGTTTGGGTGTTTTTCTCTCGTTAAATGGTCTTTTCTTACAGAAACCCAGCCAAGAATCTAAGTTAGATAAAGGAAAGATATTTTTCTTCCCCTGCAGTAGCATGTACTTGCCATTTCAATCTCTCCACAGATACGGAGCCAGGATCTGCCTGGGTAACATTATTCCTCTGCTTTCTCGGGAGCTAAGAAGTATGTCTGGAAAGCTGATCAAGGAAACAAAACATTGCAAAGTATTCCTAGAAATTAACTACAAATGAATCTAAACAAAGTCATGAGCAGCAATGTTAACAGTAATCCCTTTGAATAATTTATTCGCGCATTTGAAAACGTTTATTGAGTGCCTGTGGAACACAGGGGGTCCAGCCCAGGGATCTTGACCACTCATTTCTATAAACTGAAAAAGCCACAGGGAGGCCCGATGGAGCAGATATAGCCTTTATGAGTCACCTTACAGGGAGCACTGATGGCGGCAGATCGGCGGGGAAGTAGGACCACACCTCGCTGAGCCAGAGACTGGTTTTAAGGGGCTCCAGACAAAGGGGGCATGTGTCTTGCATGTGAGTCTAAACCCTGTTACCTCAGTGTGAACGTGCAGAGGGAAAAGGCCGAGAAGCAGTCACACAGGACAAGAAGCTGCTCCCGAAAGGAGATAAGGAGGGAATTACAATCCATTTCCAAAGCAATACACATTCCTTCCAGCCAGGGGCCCTCCGGCGCGCATTCCATTATGGGGTTTGGAAATGCCATGTCCAGCATATGAGCCCACAACCTGTGGGTGCCAACCTTCGGCAGCTGCAGTTCCATCCCGTTCCTCGTCCTCCTGGAGCTGGGCGTGAATGGGGAGGACAGCCCAACGGAAATACCCACCAAGGACTCCACGCTGCCACACCAAGGTGACGGCTCTACAGGTAGCCTGTCCACTGTGGAAGCATTAACCATGAGGGGCTATGGATAACTTCAAACATGGCTAGTCCTAATTAAAATGTATTCTCAGTATAAAATACATCGAATTTCAAAGGACTTATACTCCCACAAAACAGTAAAATAGCTCATTAATCATCTTTTATTGATTACAAGGAGACTTGATCATTTTTGGCTAAGTAAGATGTCTTCTTAAAATTAATTTCATCACTTCATACCCATTACAATGGCCACCATAACACACACACACACACACACACACACACAAAATAGCAAATGTTGGTGAAAATGAGGAGAAGTCAGAACCTTTGTGTACTGGTGGGAATGTAAAATGAGAAAATCAAATGGAAACAGAATGGTGGTGTCTCAAAATTTAAAAATAGAATTATTGTATTATTGTAGGTGAAAATTAGGTTCTTCCGGGTTATCACCAGGAAAGCGTGCCAAAGACCCCCACACCGGAGCTTGTGGGGTAGCAAGATGATTTATTTGTGTGGAAATAGGCGCTGCCCCTGGGTGTCCAATGTCCTGTCTCC
This sequence comes from Sturnira hondurensis, assembly GCF_014824575.4. Lineage (NCBI taxonomy): Eukaryota > Metazoa > Chordata > Mammalia > Chiroptera > Phyllostomidae > Sturnira > Sturnira hondurensis. Next base: position 1,169,078 of record NW_028083079.1, on the reverse strand, counting down.
CTCTGTGCATGGAAAAGCTGGACCAGAAATAGAGTCAATGTCCAGAGATTCTGTGCCATATCAGTCCAATCCAGCATCCGGCCTGCTTAGTCTGCGTTTCTGGCTGCAGTCCATTTCAGGCTCCCTCCTGGAGTCTGTGTCTGGAGTTGCACCGCCACGGGCCACACGGCTGCCAGGGCCACATGGCCGTGGAGAGAGGATGTATGAATTCAGGGAGCGAACTTGGGTCACCCAGGCTTCTTTGTTGTCCTGGGATTACAGTAGTTTGGGTTTGGGATGGACCAGATGCCTTTTCAAAATGGCCAATCAATTTCCCTAATGTCCAAGGACTTTCGATGGGTTTGCAACCCCTAGTTAGGTGACAGAGTTTTATGGTCCAGGCCCTCCCACTGTGCTCCACGCCCCTCCCACTGTGCTCCACGCCCCCTCTCCCAACAGTCTTGAAGCAGACTAGGGAGGGAGGAGTGTTAATCCCCATGGCTGAGAAATGCTGTCATCCCCTGGAGTGTGAAACTGCAGCTTCCTGACTAAACCAGCAGGTTTATGCCTTCCCAGTATACTAAACTCAATGTCTAGTTCACTTTGACTTCCTTTCTCAATATCTAAGTAAACACCAACTGTAACAATATGACCCAGCAATTTCATTTCTGGGTATATATCCCAAAAGAATTGAAAGCAGGGTCTTGAAGAAATATTTGTGCATTCATGTTCATAGCAACACTATTTACAATAGTTATAAGGTAGAAGCAACCCAGTGTCCATGAATGGATAAACAAACTGTACAATGGAATATTATTTAGCCTTACAAAGAAATAAAATTATAACACATGCACAACATGGGTGAACCTCAAGGGCAATGTCAAATGAAATAAGTCTTTATGGAAAGACAAATGCTGTATGATTCCACTTACATGAAGTACTTAGCGGTCAAAGTCATACAGAATGACTTTGTAGGTAGAACAGTGGTTGCCAGAGGTGGTGAGGGACAGGGGAGGAGGGGAATGGGGAGTTATTTAATGAGTACAGAGTACCCATACAATGGGTACTCTATTCCATAAGATGAAAACCTTCTGGAGATTGGTTGCACAGAGATGTAAATGTACTTAACACTGATAAATTGTAGACTTAAAAATGGTTAGAATGGTAAATGTTATGTATATCTTATTACAATTAAAAATACAAAATAGAGCCCTAGCTGGTATGGCTCAGTGGATTGAGTGCTATCCTGTGAACCAAGGGGTCGCTGGTCTGATTCCCAGTCAGGGCACGTGCCTGGGTTGTGGGCCAGGTCCCCAGTGGGGGTGTGCATGGGAGGCAACCACACATTGATGTTTCTCTCCCACTCTTTCTCCCTCCCTTCACCTCTCTAAAAATAAATAATAAAAATATTTTAAAAATACAAAATAGAAAAAAATTTATTTCACCTTTTTTTCACTTTTAAGAACATCAATGGAAAGTTTTATATTACATATATGGATCACATTACATTTCTATTGGTGCAGATTTCAAGGAAAATAGTTTTAACCTCTGAGGATTTTTTAGCAAAAAAAGAATACTGATATTAAAGCAGATACAGAAAGCTTGTTTGCTCAAATTTTAATACTGTTTTACATGTTGTGCTTGTGAAACAATTCCTATTATGTTTATAACCTAAAATTCCAGTTGTTCATTTAAAAGTCACTTGTCAAACAGTTGCTCATCTTGAGGAGGAACTACAGTACAAAGGTGTGTATGCAATTATAGACGTTCTTATTGTACAGGCAGCATGGAAGATGCATTTGTGTATTACATTTTACATATTCTAAAAGATATTCAAGTGAAAATAGCCAGCTTCAAACTGGTGGATGAATTTCCAGTGCCTGAGGGATCTGCAAGGATATTTAAAGTTTTATTTTTTACTTACAGTTGATAATATAGTATGTCAGTTTCAGGTGTGTAACCTAGTGATTAGACATTTATACACCTTACAAAGTTGTCACCTCATCAAGTCTAGTACCCATCTGGCACCATACATATTTATTGCAATATTACTGAGTATATTCCCTGTGCTGTACTTTGTATCCCCATAACTATTTTTATAACTGGCTGTTGGGAACCGCCCTCCCTGATTTCAGGAGCTGTAACCCCCCCATGGCTAAAGCTGAGCGAGTGACCTTCAGACCATAAGCCACCAAGGAGACAAAGCTTATCTCCCTGGAAGGAGCATGGCTTCTGTTCCTTTTTCCATAACTGACCTCCAGTGCTTAGTCGGTTAGCCAATGACAGGTAAAATTCCTCAAGGGAGGATTGACCTAAGACAGGCACGATCACATGGAGGCCCCAGGGAAGGGCTTGCGGGGCTATGAAGAAAAGGAATGATGGACACTCGCCCCTCGGCTTTGACAAAGCCTGAGTCCTCAGTCTGTGTGCAAGAAGTCTCTGAGAATTCCTTGGCTATCTGCCTCCTCTGCCTGACTTAAGCCTGAAAACAATGACAGAGGGCGGTGCAGCCCTGTGCTGGGGATGGCGGGCTCCTTGGACGATCAGGCCTGAGAAAGGATATGCAAAATTCTGTGAAGCCTGCTTTGCTAAGAATGTTCTTAGTTAAGTGATAAAGGCCTGGGAAGAAAATGAGTTTCTTTTCCCAAAGTTTTGTAGCCTTTTAGCTGATAGACCCTGAGTTAGAAGAAGACCTAATAGTTCTATGTGTGCTATCTACTATTTACTGCCTGACAATGATTAATAAGTTGTACCTGAACTCCTGTGCAAAAAAAAAACAAAGACAATAAAAGCCTGTCTAGGCAAGGGTCAGCATGCTCTCCCTTTGAGAGGGTAGCCAGGTCATTCTGAGGCTCTCCCCCCTGAGGGAGTAGCCGTACCATCCCTTTTCCTCCACAGGACTTGGTAGTCCGTGTGAATTTGTCTTGATTTTCCATCCATAACGCCACGGGCACTGCAGGCCAGTGCACGCACCAACTGGAAATCTATACCTCTTAATTCTTTTCACCTTTTTCACCCACCCCACCCCTAAGTCCCCCTTCCAATCTGGTGGCCATCAATTTGTCCTTTGTAGCTATAAGTTGGTTTCTTGTGTTTTTTTTTAAATTTGGTTTTTAGATTCCACACATAATTGAAATCATATGGTATATGTCTTTGTCTGACTTATTTGACTTCGCATTGTACCTTCTAGGTCCATCCATACTGTCACAAATGGTAAGATTTTGTTCTCTTTTTTTTATGGCTGAGTAACATTCCATTGCATATATGTACCACATCTTTATCTATTTCTCTGTTGATGGACCTTTAAGTTGTTTCCAAATCTTCACTATTTGAAATAATGCTGCAATAAACATACAGGTAATACATCTTAACAAAGGAACCTGATCCAAGCTGAACAAAGAACCCAGTCAAGCTTAAGGTGCCTTTACTGGGGAGGGGTTGAGGTCAGGAGGGATGCAGAGGTTCTGAGACAGAAAACGACTTGGGCAAGAGTTCATAGGCAAGAGAGAGCGTGGAATGTTCCAGAAAAAAACAGTGAGGCCAGAGTGCACAGATAGAGGGGTAGAGGGCTCTGAGATGAGGCCAAAGGGACCAGCTCAGGGGCCACCTGCAGGCCTTGCTAAGGACTTTAATTTTTCTCTTAAAAGCAATGGGAAGCCAGCAGAGGAATGACAGAGATATGTGTATGTATGTATGCTGTATCTGTGCGTATGTGCATGGATTGTTTTTGCTGTTTAAAGAAATGAAGTTTAATATGCAATTAAGTGAAGTATAAGTTTATACTTTTTTGATAAGATTGATATGTCCTGCGCTTCTGGAAAACGGCAACAGTTCAGAAATCCCCCTAACCTGTGTTTTCCAGAACCCCCCAGCCTCTTCTGTTTCTAGAAATGACTTACCTGAAAGAACCCCTCTCCCCCAGGTGACTTAGCTAAGATTCCCTGCCACCCTCGTCGTCACCACTACAGTCACAGATTTGCAGATGGCTCCCTTGTTTACCTGTGCCAAGACCAAACACGAATGATCCTAATGATCCGCCAACTTCCCATTCTTTGTCTAATGAGTGATTAAAAATTGTTGGTCCCCCTGAAATGAGCCAGACACAAAGAAAACATGTTTTCTGTTCAGCTGGCTGAAACTTCCTCTGATTGCAAAACAATGCCGTCTCTACATCTCCACACCTGTAGCTTGTCTGCTCCTCCCTGTAAAAGTCTAAGGTAAGGCCACGCCCCACCAGGCACTTGGATCTTTATACCCGGATGCCACTCACTCCCTATTGCAACAGCCCAAACAAAATTATCTCCCTAATTCCATGCGCATTTTGTCTATGACAGGATCTTCCAGATAAATACATTCATAAACCAGAACTTCTTGGTTTGGAAACTGTGATCTTGGCACTTATGTGCAAGGCAGCAAGGATGAAATCAATCCAGCTGAACGCACCATTTAATGAGCATCTTCCATGTGCAAAGCACTTCGAGAGGCACTAGACTGTGGTTTGAATACACCTTCCAGGAATGATATACTATTACCTACTAAGTTATCATCATCACAGCTTTCACTGAGCATTTACAACAACCTTTTGAAAAAGGTATCCCCAGAAAGCCCATATTATCTCTGTTATCTCAGCCTCAGTTTTCTCTTCTGTAAATTGAAAATAATAGTGCCTACCATACAGGGATGGAAGTTGGAAGGAGTCAATGAGCTAATGTTATGAAATGTTAGCCTGTTGTTATTATGAACTATATTGGGAACACAGTGTGGTCCCCCTAAGGAGTGAGAAGTCATTGTTGACAAGAAGAACGTAGACCACACTCAGTGTCTGCCACACTCGCATCTCACTCATGAGCCAAGTGGCCAGAGACAGATCCCTACACATGGGTCATCATGCTTTTGCTCCTGTGATCCTGCAGCCCTGGTGTGTGTAGCACAAGTTGTCATTGCTCCACCCAATTCCTTGTGACCTTTTAGTGGGCTCCAGCTCACTCCCAGCTGCCACAACCTGCGTTTCCCAGAAGCGAGGAAGGAGGCTCTTCCCAGGTACTGGATATGCCTGGGAACTAACATCCCCAAGGAGCAGCCCTTCACCAATGACACTAGGTTGTTAATAAATACATCTTTTCTCTTGACCTTTGGGTGAGATCATTCTGAGGCACATGATGTTTGGTGGGGGAGGGGCAGCAGAATGTTCTTTTATTGTGGTAAATTATATCTTACCAAAATTGATTTTAAAAATCATGCTTTCAAAGATTAAATGACATAAAATGCTCAGGTTATAATTTTATGTAAATAAAGGACACAATACTACTCAGAGATTGTTAGATCGGAGTTGCTCAAGAAATCAGACGGACGCAGCCAGCTAAGGAGAGCAGGGTTTACTAATGGAGAATGAGAGGGAAAGTGGAGCCAACCTAGGGAGGTTAAAAGGAAAGTGGAGTTAACTGAGGGAGGTTGGGGAGCCAACCAAGGAAGGTTGGGACTCACTTGGTTGTTCTTAGATCAGGGTTTTTATTTTTATTTTTATTTCTTCCAGCAATTTTTTTTATTTAATTCTTGTTCAAGTACAGTTTTCTGTCTTGTATTAACAGCCCTGCCCCCGCCAAGTGCTCCCCACCTCCCTCCCATCTCCGCCCCCCACATTAGTTATTGTCCATGTGTCCTTTATACTTGTTCATGTGAGTCCTTCCCCTTTTTCCCTGTGATTCTCTCCCCTCTCCCCTCTGGACCCTGTCAGCATGTTCTGTATTTCAGTGTCTTTGGTCACATTTTGCTTGCTTGTTTGTTTTGTTGTTTAGATTCCTGTTAACGGTGATATCATATGGTATTTGTCTTTCACCACCTGGCTTATTTCGCTCAGCATAATGCTTTCCAGTTCCATCCATGATGTTGCAAAGGGTAGGAGCTCCTTCTTCCTTTCTGCAGCATAGAATTTCATTGTGTAAATGTACAATAGTTTTTTGATCCAGTCATTGACCAATGGGCATCTAGGTTGCTTCCAACTCTTGGCTATTGCAAATTGTGCTGCTATGAACATCGGGGTGCATAGGTTCTTTTGGATTGGTGTTTCAGGGTTCTTAGGATATACTCCTAACAGTGGAATTGCTGGGTCAAAAGGCACGTCCATTTTTAGCTTTCTTAGAAAATTCCATACTGCTTTCCATAGTGGTTGTACAAGTCTGCAATCCCACCAACAGTGAACTAGAGTCCCCTTTTCCCCACAACCTCTCCAACACTTGTTGTTTGTTTCTTTGTTTATGGTAGCCATTCTGACTGGTGTAAAGTGGTATCTTATTGTGGTTTTAATTTGCATCTCTCTGATAGCTAGTGACATTGAGCATCTTTTCATGTGTCTCTGGATCCTCTGTATGTCCTCCTTGGTGAAGTGTCTGTTCAAGTCCTTTGCCCATTTTTTAATTGGGTTGCTCATCTTCTTTGAGTGGAGTCGTGTGAGTTCTTTGTATATTTTGGAGATTAAACCTTTGTCTGAGGTATCATTGGCAGATATGTTTTCCCAAAGTCAATATCCAGAAATCAAAGGCATTTTTGTATACCAACAATGAAACAGCAGAAGCAGAAATCAAGAAAAAATCCCATTCGATATAGCAAAAACAAAAATAAAATATCTGGGAATAAATCTAACCAAGGAGGTAAAAGACCTGTATACAGAAAACTACACAACACTGAAGAAAGAAATCAAGGAAGACACAAATAAATGGAAACATATACCATGTTCATAGATTGGAAGAATTAACATCATCAAAATGTCCATACTACCCAAAGCAATTTACAGATTTAATGCAATACCTATATAAGTACCAATGGCATATTTCACAGACATAGAACAAACACTTCAAAAATTTATATGGAACCATAAAAGACCCCAAATAGCAGCTGCAATTTTGAGAAAGAACAAAGTAGGAGGGATCACAGTACCTGATATCAACCTGTATTACAAGGCCACTGTAATCAAAACAGCCTGGTACTGGCATAAAAACAGGCACATAGACCAATGGAATAGAACAGAGAGCCCAGAAATAAACCCAACTCTCTACAGTCAATTAACATTCAACAAAGGGGGCAGTAACATAAAATGGAGTAAAGGTAGCCTCTTCAACAAATGGTGTTGGGAGAACTGGACAGCTACATGCAGAAAAATGAAACTCGAGCACCAACTTACACCATACACCAAAACTAATTCAAGGTGGATAAAAGACTTAAATATAAGCCTTGAAACCATTAAAGCCCTAGAGGAGAGCACTGGCAGGAAAATCTCAGATATTCCATGCAGCAATATTTTTACTGATACATCCCCTAGAGCAAGGGACATAAAGGAAAGAATAAACAAATGGGATCTCATCAAACTTAAAAGCTTCTGCATGGCTAAGGAAAACAGTATCAAGATAAAAAGAGAAGCAACTGTTTAGATCGGGGTTTTTTAATGCAAAACCCTGCAGTTGGGTTATCAGAGTCTGATTGGCTAGAGCTGGTTGCTGGGTGAAGGCTGCATTCTGTTATGCCAGATCAGAACCCCAGGTCCTAATCTTAATCTGTTTTTCCTGGAGAGGGTCTGCAGACAGTTCCCCATGGTGCCATTTTCTCACCTGGCCATCTTCATTCCTCCTAGGCCTCCCTAGATCTAAGAGAGGTACACCCACATACAGGTAGATAGGATCCCACTAAGAATTCAAATGAAAATAACCCAAGTTATGGGGGATACCTCTTCTTTTACCTCTTTAGTATTTGCCAAATGCTCTAGAAAGCCCTACTAATTCATACATTTACCTGCTCAAGTGTAAACTGTCTTCTTTTTAGATGACATAATTTTGTTATACATGTTTCTAAATAGTTGATAATCCAACAGAGATGCTTGTCTTCGTGTCCCAAAGTTTATAAAGAAACAGCCCAGCAGCACGGAGGGCACTCCCTGGGTTTCCCCTAACAACACATCTGGTCCTACACAATTGTTCTGGAATGCTGAGCCTTAGTTTTATGCTGAGTTCTCCAGGGATTTAACTCTATTCTCCCACTGTGGTAGGTGGCTTAGTAATGTACCTCCCCTTCCTTGGGTCACTTTTCACTCCCCTACCAGTCTGCCCTGCACCTTCCCAATTAAAAACTTGCACTCAAATCCTTGTTTCAGGGTTGCTTCCTAGAGAACCCACACTACCCCCAGGCCCAACCGACTAAACAAGGTTGGAGCCTTGATCCAAAGCAGAACCCATGCTGGGCCAGAACTCTAATCTGTCCATGACTATGATTATGCAACACAACCTGATTCTTTTTCTCAGGAAGCAAAGAAGGAAGGAACTAAGATAAGAAAAAGAAAACAGCGACAAATGAGCTGGGCCCTAGGGATGGCGGCTTGTGGCATCCTGAAGGAGGCTAGTGGTGGATCTGCCACCACTACTGATGTGCCTTCCTGGGCATGTGCCTGTCTCTGGGCAATTTTGTAACAACTTCCACCACCTCAGTCAATCTAAGCACGGTGGTCCTCATACAGGTTTCCAAGTCAGACAGACTCAAGTTCAGACCAGCTCTATGTGGTCTTCTGCAAATGGCTTAGCACCTCTGAGACTTGGTTTCCTCATTTCTAGATGGGATGACACCAACCATCTCACAGGTATTTGTGCCAAGCAACCTGGCACATAGTTTATTGTCAATCACCGTAGCCCTGTCCCTTACCTGAGATCACCTACAGGAACTGGCATCTACAAATAGTTCTTGTCTTTTGGTCACCATGATGACCCTAGGCAAGCTCACAGGTCTTCTCTAATGAGACCGAGATATTTTCACTTTCCCCTGCTGTGCTTGTCTGTGTCTGGCTAGATTAAAACTCCCACGGGAGTCACATTTCAGGGTGTATAGTCTGACCATTTACAACCCATAGCATCTACTGTGATGTAGGTGAAAACGATCAAATAGGAAGAGTAAAAAAAGGTTCAATTCTGTCTTCCCTGAGCCCAAAGCTGCATTTATATTTTTGATGGTTTAGGGAACATCTAGAGGGTGGGAATGAGAATGATTATTGGTTGGCTTTGGCGGGACGAGTAACCTTTGGTCAGTTGGTGTCATTTCAAGCAAGCTGTCCACCCCGAAAGCTGCCTGCCTTGCCGCCTATCACACCACCTTCTCTTCGGGTTTGTAACTCACTTTGACTCCTCCTGAGTACCTGGGCGGGCCAGGTCCTGAGCTAAGCACAAGGGTCTCAGATATGATTCTGGCCCAGGACCTGCTCTGAGGAGCTCACCATCATCACCGTCAGTTTCCTTCTTTATAAAATGCAGGCATTGGGCTGAGTGATTTTAAGTCCCTTCTCAATGTGAAATTCTATAATTATTATAAATGTGAGGTCAATTCTAAGAGGAAGCCCTGTGGAGCGAGGCTTTACTCAAAGATAAATGATAGGAGATGATAAAAAATATCATGGATTTTTTGTCAAGAACCCAATGCATTTTCAAAACACTAACCCAGCATTTCTTTCTATATGTTTAAAAGAACTAGCATGCAACTGAGACCCTGACATGCAAAGAAGCTGTGTTCACAGCAGAGCTGCAGAATGTCTGGCCCAGACGTCTACAGACAGCTATGCTTTGATGCTTGTTTTGAAAATGCGACTTTTTCCTGTGCCACGGATATATTGGAGAACAATTTGAGCATGATGCTAATTTTCATTTCATCTGCAAGAAACACTAAGTGAATGCAGAAATCTGCACCCACCTGAACTGACTGCAAAATGTTAAATAAAAAACAAGTCTGGACAGAGGCAGACAGAGACTTTACTTGAAAGGTTTGTTTCAAGGAGAAGGGCGTGGAGGACAGGGAAGGAAAACCGTTACAGGGAGAACGCTCACACCATGAGACCCACAAGCCTCTCAAGGACTAGGCGCATGGACTTTACCTTCAGGGAGAGGCGTGAGCAACCAAGGCCAGAAAGAACCTGATGTGAAAAGAAGGATGAAAGATTGGCATGATAAGAGTGGCTCAGAGAATGTTAGCCAGCTCTCAGGGGGGTCCCTAAGGGTGGGCTATGCACAGGCTCCGGCAGAGGCTGGGCCAAAGCTCAACAGCCTGGGGGAAAGGAGAGAATCTTAAACCAAAGTTTCCTTGACAAGAATGTTGTTCCAATTGATCAGTGGGACCAAATAATTCAGCGACTCATTTGTAACGCAAAGAATGGGAATCGGAAGGGTCTATGCCTGGCCTTCTCCTGGTTGACGAGCGGGCCATCACAGGTCTTATCCCAGTCACATGGGGACTAAACTGTTTCTGGAACACAGAAGGAAGGAATACTGGTTTTCAGGACCACGGGCTCCAGTTAAAGTCATTGCCCTCAGTAGGAATGTGCAATACGCGCACAGGCATACATTTCAGATGTCACCAGCCCCTCAGTTCTCCTGAGTTATGAGCCACCCCTACCCGACCTGGTGTGACAGATGTCTCTTTGACCTCAGATAACCCTCCTCCCACCCCTTCACCACAACTCAGAAGCTGTAACTTCTCCCCACCTGCCACTTCCACAAGCAAACGACATGTTTTTCTCAAAGTAAGGGGCCGTATTTATTGTGGTATTTATGAATTTCTTAACCATGTAAGACTGTGCTACTATTTTGATTAAGTTCCTATCGATTTTTTTAAACTGAGTCACTGACAAAGTGTGAGGATGGTGCCTTAAGCCCATTTCCCCACAAGCCCTGTGGTTTGTAATCGCACAGTTTTCCACGGCACAGTGATTTTCAGGAGCCCATATGTCGTGTTATAGCAGAACCGAGTGTACTGGCAATGGGGCACATGTCCAGAAACACTGGTTCCGCGGCATTCTCTGCGGCGCGTTTTCTGAGGTGTCGCTCTCCATGGGGCCGTGAAGGTTTCCTGTCCTGCGCAGGGGTGCCCAGCGGAGGTGAGGAGCGGGGCTGAGATCCAGCACTGCTCTGCTTGCCAAGCCTACGGTGCCGTCTTCCCAGCAGCAGCTCCTGTTCTTAACTGGCACACCAAGGAGGAGGAGTTTTAGTTGCACTTGGAATTGGAAAGAGTTCATCGAAGGAACTGCATTTTTCTTAAACGCCAAAATGAGGCTGTATTAACAATCTAAAGCAGTGCTCCCAAACCTCAGAAAAGAAGATGCTATTCACTGAAGCCTCATCATGGTCCAAGACCATTGGCCAGGAGCTCTGACAGCCCCAGCTCCCTCCTAGGCTGCTCTAAGAGCTCAGGGGATCCATATATCCCTGCACCTTCGAAGTCCAGGGTGCCACCAATAGCTTGACCTGCAGTGAAGGTAAAATTAAAGGATGTCACCAAAATAATATCATGGGGTCTCTACTCAATGGGGAAGTTGAGGGTGGGAGGGAGATATGTGCCCAATGAAGCACCCACTGGAAGAAATAAAACTCTTCTATAGTGAGGCGACCTCACATCCCAATGTGCTCAGGACAGTCCCGGTGAAGGTGGCATCTTTTTTTCCCAAAAGGGTCCTGCTTGCCCTACATGTATTCAAAAGAGCTAAGACTACTTTATACATGCTTGATGAAATAGCCTGTGGTATCATAAGAAATATATATTTGACCTTTGTCCCTGGTTTCTAGCATGGAGATCTTAAAACCCTTTAAATTTCATCTCTTTTGTTATCCAAGATGAGCCCTTTCAACCATGCCTACGTTTATACTAGTAAGGTGACTCTTGGTGGGTCCCTTGATAGCTTCAGGATGAGGACTAGTCCCCAGAGGAACCAACCACATGATTGCAGGGTTGGAATATTCAGCCTCACCCCACCTCTGAGGGGCGGAGAGGGCCTGGAGATCAAGTTCAATCACCAGTGGCCAATGATTTGCTCAATCATGACTGCATGAAGAAATCAACATGAAAACCTCCAAACACGGGACTTTGGGGAGCTTCTGGATTGACGAAGGCATCTATGCGCAAGGCAAGTGGCTGCCTCCATCTCCATGGGGACACAGGCTCCTGCACCCTGACCCCTTCAGGACCTCACTTAAGCACATCTTCATCTGGGACCTTATTCCTATCCTTTACAATAAACAAGAATTGCAAGTGTGGCATTTTCCTCAGGTCTGTAAGTCCTTGTAGCAAATTAGGATCTCTGGATAGGTAGCCAAATCAGACAGAAGTAAGTTGGGGCAGCCTGGGGACCTGGGACTTGTGACTAGAATCTAAAGTGAGGGCACTTTTGTGGGACTGAGCCCTGGAAACTGTGGAGTGTAGCTTTGGGTAGTTAGTGTTAGAATAAGATTGAAATGATGGATGCCAGGTTGATATGAGAGAATCCTATACAGTTCTTTCAAGTTCTAATTGTGGCCCCCTCTAGAAAACCTAAACACCCAGGCTAATGGTTTGTGACAGATCTGAGTAGCAGATGCCAGACTGAGCATGGCCCTTTCCCCTTTACAATGCAGGTGATGATACTGGGCCACAAGCACCCCGCCCCCCAACACACACACACACTTCCTCCCCTGAGAGGCATCAGGGCCACGACCTGGCTTACCTCCTTGGCACCATTCACAGTGCATTCTATGTGGAGGTGCAGACTCCCTCATCCTTAATTTCTAGGAAGTGGAAACTCAAGTTCACATTTGTGGCACTCTCTCTACCTGATCACACCTCACTGTACCATCTCTTAATGATTTTCTTTTCCCCTGCTTAGGTAATAGATGAGTTTAGCAAAACAGCTGGTTCAACACATGCCCAACTGTGCAACAGAATGCCAGTGCTCTTCCTGCAGACACCCCCATTGGAGCCTGAAGGAGGGAACAGGGGAGCCTCCCTGCCTGAACACTACACTGACCACAAGGCCAGCCACCTCCACCTCCTCCAGTCACCTTTTTAAAATTTCTTTAAACAATTTTTTAGAGAGAGAGAAACATTGATTTGTCATTTCATCCATCTATGCATTCACTCTTTGACTCCTGTATGTGCCTGGCGAACCCACAGCCTAGGGTACACGGGCACCGCTGTAACCAACTGACCTACATGGCCAGGCCTCAGGCCCCTTCTTGTATCTCTTGGGGATGGCATGGATCAACTTCATCTTTTCTCAAGACATTTGGGGACATGTCTACACTATCAGAGCAAGTGACTTGATTAATACATGTGCCACAGGGTCCTACTGCTTAGAAGGAGGAGGGCCAACTCTGAGGTGAAGCAGTCCTCTGTTCATAAGCACATGTGAGATCCCCCCCTACCCCAACCCAGCAAAGAGGCCTCCTAGAAACCATTAGGTGGGACTTCACCTGGCTCTGGGGTCTTGTATTAATCACCGATTTACCCATTCATTCATATGCATATTTGTGTATTCATTCAACAAATACTTATTGAGCACTTGCCTGGTGTTAGACACTGGTGTTCAGTCTAATCCAGTAAAAAGGAAGGGAGAAGCTATCTTTCTCACCTGACCCAAGGCCACCGCCTACTTCAAGCTTTTCTCGGTCCCTTCCTTCACCCCCACTGGGAGTAGATCACTTTCTTCACTGAGCCGTGGTGGCGGATCAAGTCCATGCCCTTACTGGAGACTTGACACTGTTCACTTGCCTTTCTTAGGAATGATTTGGGCTACAACGGACAGAAAACCCATCCAGCAGTGGCTTAAACAAAACAGATACTTATTATCTCGCTTGATGAGAAGACGAGATTCTCGACGATCCAGGGCCAGTCAGAGGTCCAAAGAAATCACTCAGGAGGCCAGCCTCTTCCTACCTTTTGGTTCCTCCCTCCTAAACTGTTAGTTTTTGTCATTTTCACATGTGTCAATTCAACATCACAAGATGGCCATAGCAGTTAGGCATGAATCCTCATACTAACCTCCCAAAGAAGAAAGAAGGGGCATGAACAAAGGGCTTTCTCATTCTGAGGCTGGCTTTTTTCTAGGGATCGAAGGCCCAGAGCAGATTTGCCCTTAAGTCTCCTTGGCCTGAACAGGTGCCAGAAACTCTCACAGAGAGAGAAGGTATTACCAGGGCTGCTTCAGGCATGCGGTGACTCATCCTGGGGTGGAGGGAGGGATCTCTACCTTTACACATCCCAGGGGAGGAAGGGAGGAGGGTGGAGAAAGGCTGTTGGACTCTGAAGCCAACCAACCTTGACCTGCCGGTCAGTTCCTCAATGAATCTGCATCTCCAGGGTCCGAGGTCCTCTTGTACACATCTCGTCCCTCTCCCAGGAGTGCCACACTTCCCACAAGGAGCTGGATAGCACTCGATAAATGTGTCATGAATATATGACAACCAAAAAAAAGATTTATATTATGAAGGGGAAGGGTTTGGGGAGGGGAGAAAATTTGGGAGAAATGTGTTTCATAGACTTGATGAACAAATAGAGACCACAGATCAGGAACTGTTTTCCAGGAGCCCTTGACATTAGCATCAGGGGTTCCACGAACCCCTGAAACATTTTGTATAAATGTGTATGTAAGTGTTGGGTAAGATGTGTTCTTCATTTATATCGAATCCTGAAAGGTTCTGGAAATCCCAAAAGACTTGGAAACCTCATATAAAATGGCCTGGGACAACCCTCTCCAACTGCCCCTGAGAGCCAGCATCCTACAGTAAATTGTAAACTCACTGGGCAAAGCACCCAGGGCACCTGATTGCCAGGACTTCTCCTCGCATGGGTGCAGACATCAGGTGTTCTATTTTTAAGAAGCCAGTCCAAAGGGTGTTATTATTCTGTCTCCCAGCACAGCCTGGAAATAGTCTCTCATAGTGACTCAGCCTCATCCTCCCCTGAACAGTAGTCTATGGGCTCCATCACTCGGTGTTGCCGACACACTGGCCTGAGTGACAAGTTCTGTGTGTATATGGAGTGCTGGGAGCAGGGGCAGAGGAAGGAGCTGTTGGGAACCTCCCTGCCTGGTTTCAGAAGCTGTATCCCTGCCCATGGCTAAGGCTGAGTGAGCGACCTTTGGACCATAAGCCACTAAGGAGACAAAGCTTAGCTCCCTGGCAGGAGTGTGGCTTCCGCTCCTTTTATTTCATCCATAACTGGCCCCCAATGCTTGATGGGTTAGCCAATGATGGGTAAGATTTCCCAAGGGGGGAACAACCTAAAATCACTGGTTGTGCCTATGATCACTGGGAGGCCCCAGGGAAGGACTTGGGAAGCTATGGAGAAAGGGGGTGATGGACACTGGCCCCTTGGCTTTGACATAGCCTGAGTCCTCATTCTATTGGCAAGAAGTCTCCTAATCTCTTGGCTGCCTTACTTCTCCTGCCTGACTTTAGCCTGAAACAACGCCTTAAGCCTGAAACAATGCAGATGGTGGGTGCAGCCCTGTGCTGAAGAGGGCGGGTTCCTTAGGGCAATTAGGCCTAAGAAAGAATGCGTAAAATCCTGTGAAACCTGCTTTGTTTAGAATGCTCTCAATTAACTGATAAGGGCCCAAGCAAGAAGTGAGTTTGTTCCTCAAAGTGTTATGGCTCTTTAGCTATCCAACCCTGACTCAAAACAGGCCCTCAGAGTTCTTTGTATGTTTGGTTCTCACTGCCTGATAATGATGAATAAGCTTTACCTGTATTCTTGTGCAAAACAAACCCAATAAAAGCCTGTCAAGGCAAGGGTTGGGGCGCTCCCCTCTTGAGAGAGTAGCTGTGCTGTCCCTTTCCCTGCACAGGACTCGGTAGTCCGTGTGAATTTGTCTCGTGTCTCACCTATGACTCCGTGGACACTGCGAGCCGGTGTCCACATCAAGGAGCTGGTGGAGGTAGAGTGGGTACCTAACCGTCCATGGTCACTGCACCCCGAGAGAGGGACAGGAAGCTCACTCATATAAGCTACCTATTAAATTCCAAGCAGCCTCTGCATAGCTTAAAGCTAGTGCATAGGGGAACTGAGACAAGCCCCTGCCCTCCCTCAGTGGGCGGCCCTTCCTTCCTACCACTGGAAAGGGTCTGCCTTGGGAGGCTGAGTGATCTGGATGGAAGATAGGACCCCACTCTCATAATCCAGAGGGTGCAAGACCAGGATCAGGGCAGCGTTCATTGTTGAGTCTCCCTGGTTTACACCCTGGCTAAGCCCTAGACTTGGCTGCGTGATTTTGGGAAACCCACGTGGACTCTGGTTCTTGGTTGGTTTCCTTAAATGTAAAGTTATAGGGTTGCACAACATCATTGGTTTTTACTGTTTCTCCCAACAGCCTCTGATTGCACAAAGTAACTCTGGGCAATTTACAAAGGCAAAGGTTTCCAGTGAGGGACCTCGGAGGCCAGCCAGGAAGAGAAGGACCCCGGCCTCTGGATATCTCATACCTATGATTCTCCAACGTGGCTCCTCTTTAGAATCAGAGAGCTTTGTGAACATCCACATTGCGTATCCTAGGCCTACTGACTCCAAATCTTGCAGAGCATGGGCATAGAANTTCTTGGTTGGTTTCCTTAAATGTAAAGTTATAGGGTTGC
The DNA here is from genome assembly GCF_014824575.4 of Sturnira hondurensis. NCBI lineage: Eukaryota > Metazoa > Chordata > Mammalia > Chiroptera > Phyllostomidae > Sturnira > Sturnira hondurensis. The sequence goes on along the minus strand of NW_028083079.1, from coordinate 1,152,699 downwards.
ACAACATCAGTGGTTTTTACTGTTTCTCCCAACAGCCTCTGATCGAACAAAGTAACTCTGGGCAATTTACAGAGGCAAAGGTTTCCGGTGAGGGACCTCGGAGGCCAGCGGGAGAGGCGCCCAGGAAGAGAAGAACCCCGGCCTCTGGATATCTCATACCTATGATTCTCCAACGTGGCTCCTCTTTAGAATCAGAGAGCTTTGTGAACATCCACATTGCGTATCCTAGGCCTACTGACTCCAAATCTTGCAGAGCATGGGCATAGAAACCGGGACTTGCAGAAATCTTTCCTGGAAATTCTGAAGCAGCAGGTGTTAGAGATCCAAGGTCTGGGCTGACCCAGTGTGCTGTTCACCGCTCTTTTCCTTGCAGCCCCACTACCCACATTGCTCATGTTAATTCCTGTCTCCACTTCAAAGGGAGAGAAAAGCCTTCTGAAGCCAGGAATATCTGGAAGCGGTGGGGTCCAGACCTCAGTAAGTCCTCAAGGGTGGCGGATTGGTTGTTACCAGCTGCTGCAAGAACAGCAGCTCGCACACATCTGTTGCCCTGCATCTCCCATGTCCTCTGAGAGGCATCATTTCCACAGCCACAAGTCTAACAAGATCCTGAGTGGAAATATCACTGTCTTTTAGCTGGTGACAGACACAATACCTAGAACTGTGCACTGATTATCACTGGAGGTAAAACACTGAGTGGGTTTTTGAATAACCATGGAATGGCTCACACAGTGAGCAGGAATCCATCCTCGGACTTGGCTCGAGCCTCTCAGACTTGCCTTTGGCACTCTTGGTTTCTGAAATTTGCATTCCCCAAAGGAGGATGTGCACGCAGAGAGCTGGCAGCTGAGATCAGGGGTGCGGAAAGGAAGGGCTCAGAAGCGGCTGGGTGGTGGTTGCCTAGAAAGAAAGAAAAAAGGGATGTTGGCTGGAATTGTTTAGTGACAGTGACAGAGTCTTAAGTGGTTATTCAAGAAAAAAGGGAATTTTCTAGTGAGATGGAAGAGCCAAGAGTTATGTCTGATTCAATGTCATAAGGATTCTTTCCCCAACCTCTGGTTCTGCTTTTCTCTCTGGGGGCTTCAGTCTTGGCCAGGCCCTCCCAGTACAGGAAGTCCCAGGAACCCGTGCCGCCACTCCCTGGCTGACCAAAGCTGGGTTGGGAGGCAGAAAGAATGAGCGCTTCCCCCTTGTGCCTCTTGAATCCGACTCCAGGCTTTCAGCAAAAGCAGCTGTCTTTCCAGGAAAAGATTATGTAGGCAAAGAGGGTCTACACTAGCCTGGTCTGGAACCCTCAGAGAAGACTAAAGAGTTGTCTGCACTATTAGAAACCAAGCTTCCTTCTGGGCTTAGCTCATTTTCCCAGTTAACTGAGTTCTTGCTTCTACTCTATGCCTTAACATTGCCATATCTAATCCTGACCCAGTGCCTTGCTAGCCCAGAACTCTTCAGTGGCAACCCATGGTCCCCAGGATGACAATTCAGCTCCTTATTCTGAAATTCGAGGGCCTTTATGATCTGGCCCTTTCTTGTTTGTCCAGCTTGGTTGCTGTCAAATCTCTCTCCTTGCATGAGCCTCCCCTTATCGCATTATACCATGTACTTTAGACACTCTGAGTTATTTGGAACCTCTGAACACCACAAGCCTCTTCATTGCTTTGGGATCTTTTCCTGTACTCTTGCCTCTTCCTAGAATGCCCTCCTTGCTCTACTAGAAAGTAGGCTTTAGCGTCACCACCTCCAGGAAGCCTTCCCTCATCCCCCAACTCCTTTCCCAGGTGGGTTAGGATGCCCTCACTCTGCGCTCATGGCTCTCAGTACTTCCCTTGGCCATAGCAACTTTTACACTGTGTTTATGGCACTTTTTGTTTTTTCAACGTCTGTTCTCCAGTAAACTATGTGGTCTCTTAGAGGGCAGAGATTTGGGCTTTTTTTTTCCTTTTCTAATGCCAATTCCTGGCACAGAGCCTGGCAAGCTGTTGGTATACAGAAAGTGTTTGTTGGATAGATAAATGGTTGTTCATTACTTTATACATTATTTTGAAAAGCAGAATAATAAACCTCAAAAGTCAAACACCATATGGGGCGAAAAAACCCAACAGTTCTGTATATACATATGTGATTAAGAGTTAATATATCTATATTACAAACATCTCGTATAAACCAATGATGAAAATCTCAAATTAACCTCCAAAAAAACATTAGGCTAAAAACATGAACAAAAGAGAATGAACACAAATAGCCAATAACTATATGAAAAATTGTCAAACAAAGTCTCCCAAATTAAACAATATACCATTCCATGTATCATATCAGTAAACATTTAAAAATGGCAATATCTGGGCCCTGGCTGGTGTAGTTCAGTGGATTGAGCACAAGCCTGTGAACCAGAGGATCGCAGTTCGATTCCCAGTCAGGGTACATGCCTGGGTTGCAGGTCAGGTCCCTGCAGGCCTTTTCCCAGCAGGAGACGCACAAAAGGCAACCATACATTGATGTTTCTCTCCCTCTCTCCTTCCCCTCCAAAGATAAATAAATAAATAAATAAATAAATAAATATGGCAATATTTGGTTTTAAAGAAGTGAGGAGGAGGGCACTCCATCCACTGCTGGTGGAATATTCCCGAGCTCACTTTTACAATGTATTCTACAAGTCGTTTAAATGTGCAGGCTCTGCTAACCCACGCTTCCACTTCTAGAATTCTTATTCCAGGGAGTTAATCAGTAACACACACACATCTCTGCATACAGCTCCCATTAATTCCTCATTATTTTCTGATTTTGAACATACTGACATCACAGTTGTCGCAGCTTAGGTATGTGACCACTAACTTAGGCACAAGAGCAGGAAGTCCTATAGTTTGGTGGCGGTTTGACTGTGGGCTACCAGGCTGTGGGGGCCCTTGCTGTGACAAGGTTGGTCATGATTGGTGTAGGGTCACCATGTTTATCATCTGCTGTGCCAACTGGAAAATGCCCAGCAGTTACTAGAAAGACCAGCTTGGGAAGGGAATTCTGGCTTGGCAGCTGGAAAGGTAAAGTATTTATTGAACACCTTCCATGTGCCAAGAAGTTACTGATGCGACCTTATGTTATCTCTTGTTGGGCAGCTGTGATTATAACTGATGGAAGAACTAAGATACAGTGTCATAAAGAAAACTAGGATGTGAACCAGGTACACCTCACTCCAAAGCCCGTGGAAATTTTCCCTGGAGCACAGCAGACTATGCTTCCAGAACATAACACTTGGACATGTCAGTGGTACTCAAGCGAAGGAGACTGATTGAGCACAGCTATTCCGGTTGCTCTTCATTAAATTGCATTGAGTGAAGTAATTATACAACACCCACGTTCAGTAGCCTCTAATCTTTTCCTAGGTACATAATAATAACCTATCATTCAAACGGGAGGAAAATAATCTAATTCCTGAGCTGGACAGAGTGAAACAGGCTGCTGCATGGATTCTCACCCAGTGCAACTTCCTGTAAGCAAATTCTCCATCAGGGCACCTGCGTGCACATGTTGTGATAATCGATTGGGGACAGACTGCCCTGTGCTGGCAGCCTGGGAGCTCTTCTGAAATGATTCCTTTTTGCACATTCTGTAAAATAAACACAAGTTCTAGTGCATTTGAATTCATGTCAGAGGAAAAATGTAATTATTTGGCTGATGCCTCCCCCAGAGCCACATGCACTGGATTTTCATGACTTAGAGGAGCCCTGTGACACGTGTAAAGAACCTGGACTGGGACCTGTGACTGGGGTCAAGCACTAGAGAGGAGGGACCCCCCCAAATATCAGAGGACTTAGGAATGGCTCACTGGGTCATTTTGTTTGTTTTATTGTTGTTGTTTGGGGGTAATTGGTTCAATTTCCAGTAACACTTTAAAAAATATTTGGGTTTGGTTTGTTGGAAGGTCAACAAAGAACATGAAGTTCATTTGCATTTTGTTTGTTTAGGTTTGCTTTTGCTTGCTTTAAGTTCAAATACCTGCTTTGAAAGTGGGACAAAAATCTCAAAGTATGCATAGACATACACACAGCGATGTAGTCAAGAGATACAATTTTAACCATTCGTAACAAAAATCAAATTAAACCACTCATATCAGCTGTATCATTTTATCTCCTTGGTACCCCGCCTATCACCGTGGTATAGATTGGGAGTTCATCTTTAACAGTGGTTAATGGACTTGCAGTTGGTCCAGTATTCATTCAGTGGTTCCCAGTCTTATGTAAGAAGGTGTCTTTAAATACTGGAGTTTGGGACAAGCCACTTGAAAGGATTCAGACTTAAAATGATGAGATAAAGGAGGCAGTAATTGTGGTAGATGGCTGCCGGCATGGGAGCACACGTCAGAGCATCATTAAAGGGGGCAGTTGTCACACAAACGATTTCCTGGGATGAGCCACCCCCTACAACCTTGCCCCTGCCCAGTGTGCTTCTTTAGTGCTCTGGCCATGCCCCTTAGATATGCCAGCCCTGAGCTGTCCAATATAGTAGCCACTGGCCACATGTGGCCGTCGAGCATTAGACATGTGGCCACCCAGAACTGAGATGTGCTGTTAGTATAAAATACACACAGAATTTTGAAAATTTAGTATGAAAACAAAAGGATGTAAAATATCTCTAAAATCATTTTTCCCATTGGTTACATGTTGAAATAACACTGTGGCTACATTGGGGGACATAACACACGTTATTAAACCTAATTTCATGTGTTTCTTTCTAGATACTTTCATATGGTCCCAAAATTTAGAATTACATATGGAGCTTCTATTTCTATTGGACCAAGCTGCTCTGGAAACCAAGTTCTCCCACATTCCTGAAAATAAACAACACATGATGTTGTCTTTTGCTTCTTAGCTCGTAACAGGGCCATGCCAGAGACAAGGCTCCTGAAGATCTTGCGTGATTCAAGACAGATCCTAGCCAAGGAAAACGGGTACTTTTATATCTGCTTACGAGGCACAGCCACGAATTGGTAGTGCACACCCAGGCTGTAATTCACCAGCCCCATTCCAGTTTTCCATGATGTGTTTTGTCAACTTAGGAGAATCTGCATTATTTCAGATTTGGCACACAGAATGAAAGCTTAATCGACATGTTTTCAACCACAGCATTTGTAGCTCACAAAAATGCAGATTTCTGTTGAGTGTGTGCAGGAAGAGGTGTGACCTGCTGTGCCCTGCTGTGCTCTGCGTCGCATGACCGCTCCACGTTCCGCCACCCCGACAGTCTGCCGCAGCACCTTTGCTCAGTCCTGACAAAAATGATTTGCCTGGTGGTCAAAGCTTTGCTCTATGTGTAGAGACAATGCAGAGGTTGAGAAATGCTGAATTCATCAGGGCAGGGGACAGCACAGAGGTCATTCTGCCCCCCTAACCTCACATATAACAGCACCAGTCTTCTGAGCGTGAGCTCAGCAGCCCTCTTATTCAGTGACCACCAGATCAGGAAGGGACCTCAGAAGTTGTTGGAGCTGCCACCACCCTGTGCAAGTCTCCGCTGCCTAATTCTTGAGAGGAGCCATCTGGCCTCTGCTGACCTTTCCCCTTGTAATAGAAAGCCCCCTCCCACTCCAAGAACCTGATAGCTGGCTTGTTTGTTTGTTTAATAGCTCTGACTCTGTAAAGTTCATGCTTGTATTGAAAAAAGTAATCAGGTGTTCACTCTGCCATGACCTAAATGAGATCTAGAATTCAGAGACCTCCCTCCTCCCACAAGCACAAATTTGAATGCAGGCTCAGATCTGGTTTGGGCTATGCCTCACAACCAACTTCAGCATCAGTTGCCTCATCTAAACACAGGAGGGGGAGTGAGAAGATGGTTGAATGAGTTGCTGTGAAGACAGGAGAGGGGAGAAAGGGCTCTCCAGATGCTATGTGCTATGGGCATGCATGCTCTATCCGTTTTGTCTGATTCAGAGTGCCTGTTTCTTTAAAACAGGCAGGGGCTGCCGTCCCCGTGCTAGCAAGCTCTCATTTTCACAAAGATGCATTGGCAATTACTCAGAGCCCTGAGCTGTCCTAGGCATTTACAAATTGATTTGTTCCCACATTTCTACCTGTAGAAGATAAGCAGCTGAGTAACGATCCGTGATGCAGACCGGGAGTCCAGGGTGGGCTTTGTGTCTGCAGGAAGAGGCGTGGGATGCGGAGGTGACTTCGGATCTCACAGGAGAGCGGAGGCTGTGTGCATGGTGTCTACGGACCCCAAATAAACAGCAGAGACGCAGAGAGTGGGACAGGAAGGGCACCTGATTTGGAATAAAACAGACCTGGGTGTAATTCCAGCTCTGCCACTTGCCAGCTGCTGTGACCTCGGAGAGGTCACATTCATCCCTTTAACTCTCTTTCATCTATAAAGTGGGAATAATGATATCTGCTTTGTAGTAGAAAGGAGTGTTTAAATGGCAGCATCTAGAGCCAGACTGGGGTTTATTAGCTGTATGACCTTTGGAAACTTGTTTAGGAATAGATTTATGGAGATATAATTGACATAATGTAAATTACACATGTTAAAGCACACGGTTGTGTAAGTTTCGATGTATGTAAAGATGTGTGAAACCACAACCAAGGTAATGAGCACATCGAACAATTCCAAAAGTTGCCTCCTTCCCCTACCCGCTCCACCCCCGCCCCCCAGGTACACTCATCCCCAGAAATCCACTGATCTGCTTTCCGTCGCGCCAGATTAGTTTGTGGGGTTTTTGTTTAGTTTTAGATAGCTTCTATCACTGTGCCTTCCCATTTATTAACCTCTTCTGATGTCTAACATGCCATGGTTCTCATCTGATGGATTTTTTAAATCTCTGGCATTACAGTTTTCCTCCCTACAACTTCAATTTAGGTGTTTTTTAAAATATATTTTATTGATTATGCTATTACAGTTGTCCCATTTTCCCCCCTTCATTCCCCTCCATCCTGCACACCCCCTCCCCCCACATTCCCCCACTTTAGTTCATGTCCAGGTGTCATAAATTCTTTACCTTCTACATTTCCCATACTATTCTTGCCCTCCCCCCTGTCTATTTTCTACCTACCATCTATGCTACTTATTCTCTGTACCTTTTCCCCCTCTCTCTTCCTCCCATTCCCCTGTTGCTAACCCTCCATGTGATCTCCATTTCTGTGGTTCTGTTCCTATTCTAGTTGTTTGCTTTTGTTTTGGTCTTATGTGTGGTTGTTAATAATTGTGAGTTTGCTGTCATTTTATTACACATGTTTCTTAACTTCTTGTTCTTCTTCTTAGATAAGTCCCTTTAACATCCCATATAATAAGGGCTTGGTGATGATGAACTCCTTGAACTTGACCTTATCTGAGAAGCACTTTATCTGCCTTTCCATTTTAAATGAAAGCTTTGCTGGATAGAGCAATCTTGGATGTAGGTCCTTGCCTTTCATGACTTGAAATACTTCTTTCCAGCCCCTTCTTGCCTGTAAGGTCTCTTTGAGAAATCAGCTGACAGTCTGATGGGAACTCCTTTGTAGGTGACTGTCCCCTTCTCTCTTGCTGCTTCTAGGATTCTCTCCTTCATTTTAATCTTGGCTAATGTAATTATGATGTGCCTTGGTGTGTTCCTCCATGGGTCCAACTTCTCTGGGACCCTCTGAGCTTCCTGGGCTTCCTGGTCTTCCTGGAAGTCTATTTCCTTTGTCACATTGGGGAAGTTCTCCTGTATTATTTGTTCAAATAACTTTTCCACTTGTTGCTCTTCCTCTTCCCTTGTATCCCTATAATTTGGATGTTGGAACATTTAAAGGTGTCCTGGAGGTTCCTAAGTCTCTCTTCATTTTTTTGTATTCTTGTTTCTTCATTCTTTTCTGTTTGGTTGTTTCTTTCTTTCTTCTAGTCCACTCCATTGATTTGAGTCCCAGTTTTCTTCCTATCACTATTGGTTCCCTGTACATTTTCCTTTATTTCACTTAGTGTAGCCTTCATTTTGTCGACTAATTTGTGACCAAAGTCAACCAATTCTGTGAGCATCCTGATCACCAGTGCTTTGAACTGTGCATCTGATAGGTTGGCTATTTCTTCGTTGCTTAGTTGTATTTGTTCTGGGACTCTCTGATTCGTTCTTTTGTTTGGGCCATTTTTTTTGGCTTTCACACCTGTTAGTGAGGGGTGAAGCCTTAGGTGTTCACCAGGGCGGGGCCATCCAGTCAATGGGTTGTTACGCTGTATGTTGGGGAGGGGTCCGAGAGGAAACAATGGCCCTAGCTCTGCTCTCTGTTGGATTTCAGTCCCTTCTGCCATTACCCAAAGGCAAATTGAGCCCTTCTGATGCTGGTTCCCAGGTGGGTGGGCTGTGTACATTCTAGGACCCTGTGGGTCTCTCCAATGAACTCTCCTGTGAGGCTGGCAGTCTCTCCCAGCGCCTCAACCCCACAGGTGTTTTCAATCAGTGTTTTGAGGCTTTATTTCCTGGCACTGGAGGCCTGGGTTGCGCGGTCTGTCTCGCCCCCCAGTTTCACCTGGTTTATCTGCGTGGGAATGTATGACCACCCAAGTCCACCAGCAGCGTTGTGTGCCTCGCTGGGTCTGCCCACTGCCACCCCACACTCAGGGTCTGCCAGCTACCACCTGTGCACCCAGGGTCCACTGGCTGCTGCCTTTCACACCCAGGGTCTGCCAGCCACCGCTTTTTTTGCTGAGACCCGTCTCTGCCCAGCTGCTCAACTCTGCCCTGCCTACCAGTCTGGATGAATGTGTCTGTTTTAACTCCTTGGTTGTTGGACTTCCTACAGTTCAATTTTCTGTTAGTTTCGTTGTTTTTTTTGTTTCTAAATTTTTGTTGTCTTTATTTTGGTTGTGCAAGGAGGCACAGTGTACCTCCATCTTAGCTAGAAGTCCTGGGCATTTTGTTTTTTAAAAAATATCCTCCTTATATCTGTTTAACATCTATTTTTTTCTCTGCCTTCTAGAATACAAAGAATAGAGTTGTAAAGACTATTGTAATGTTCTTGTCTAGTAGTTCTATCATCTAGGTAATATCTGGATCAGGTTTGAATAATTTCCCTCTTTATTTTTGCATGCCTAATCATTTTTTATTGGATGCCAGATATTGTAAATTTTACCTTGTGTGCTGGACATTGTTGTAAATAACTAAATAAATAAATTTGAATAGGAACCATTGTACACTTATAACCAGAAAAAAATAAAATGTGTATCTTTTAAACTTTTTGGATATTTAGTCCATCCATTTAAACATTTTATCTGGCTAGGTCATAGTTCAATACATTTAAAATCTATTTTTGAGCTGTTTTTCTGGGATGCAGTTCAGATATTTGGAAGCAGTTACGTGGAAGCTTTGGTCTAAGTTTTGTCGGGCGTGACCAGAGCAGTATTTAGTCTGGCGTTAATATTCTCCGCTAATGAGGCAACACCTTCTTGGCCCTTTAAATGATGCACCACAAACTATGACAGTTTCCACTCCAGCTGCTGACAACAGGCACCGTTTGTCCCCAGTCCTGTGTGAACTCTCAGCCGCGTTCCCTCTAAGTCCCTCGGGTGGTATTTTCCCCTACTCTTGGCAGTTTCCTCACCTATGCGCACCCGTCGGAAAACTGAAAACTTGTGAGTGACCCTCAGCACAGCTCCAGAGTTCTCTCTCTGGTCCTCTGCCCTACAAACTCCAGCCACCTTGATGGCCTTGGACTCCCAGTCGTGCAGCTTCAGCTCAGGGAGTGTGCAGGGCTCTGCCTGGATTCCCCCTGTGCCCCGCGGACTGAGAGCTCTCTCTGGGCAGTGAGCTGGAGCAGGCCTGAGACTCCACTCGTTTGTTCCCCACCTCTCAGGGATCTCTGACCTTCACTGACCCATATCCAATATCTTGAGAGCTATTGTTTGTTTGTTTTTTTCATTTGTTTCAGCAAGGAGAGTAGTACATCTGATCCCTCTTTCTCCAGTTTGGCCAGAAGTAGAAGCCAGGAAAAGTTATTTAAATTCTCTACAACTCGGTGTCCTCCCCTACAAAAGGATAATAATAACAGTACTCATTTCACAGAGCTGTGGCAAGGATTAAATGCATGAATACTTGTATCTAATACACCTTAACTGCTCAACATGTAGAAGCTATTGTTCTTGTTGTTATCATTGTTATTACCATCTGGGTCTCCGAATGGGTTTCCGGATCTGTGAAGCTCCTGAATTTTCAGTCCCGAGCACCATGCCTGACGCTTCACTGGTATTTAATAGTCGGACCTTTACCAGCTAAGCCCCTCCCAGCAGACAACCACTCATCCTCTTACTTCAGTGCAAGTTAAGAATGACCTTTGAGAGCTTTAACAGCCATAATTTCTACGCCTCAGAGATCTAATTGATACTCTCATTGAGCAAATTAGCATTTGCAGCAAGCATATTTCAATCTAGATTTATTACACTCCCTAAATTAGTGTAACAAGGGTATGCTGAAGAGCAAACCAGAGTCTAATTCATGAGTCTGGAGGTTAACTTCGGAGTTAGCTAGAGGAATTCAAGGTGAGAAAAAAAGAGCTTGTCCCCCTGTCTGGTGTAGCTCAGTGGATTGAGTGTGGGCCTCCAAACCAGAGGGTCACTGGTTCAATTCCCAGTCCGGGCACATGCCTGGGTTGTGGGTTGGGTCCCCAGTGGAGGGCACGAGAGACAACCCCACATTGATGTTTCTCTCCCTCTCTTTCTCCTTCCCTTCCCCTTTCTCCAAAAATAAATAAATCAATAATCTTAAAAAAATAAAAATAAGAAAGAGTTTATTCCAACCATATGGGCAAATGGGATAGAGAACTTGGCTCTTTAAAAAAGGAAAGAAATCTATTTGGGATAGGCAACTGAAACAAAAGAAAGAGTGTCCTTAGCTTCCCGCCCCCCCCCCTCCTGGCCTTTAGACATCTTTCCTCGTTGTGGATGTGGTTGGCCTCAGAGGGGATGTTCAGCACGCTTCATGCACCAGACATCTAATGGGGTCTTTCTGGAGACCTGGGGAAAGCCAGCTGTTCGAGGCAGGTCACAGTGTGTCATGTGAACAGGTGGGTATGCGCCATGGCAGCCTCAGGCAAGGTCCACCCTTCAGTCTTCTTCTAAGACCCCTCCCTCCCCACCTTCTTCAGCCATCAGAGAAAGGGTCTGCTCCCCACTGCTCCATCCTGCCCAAGGGGTGCGGAGACTTATGGCTAAGGGGCTGCTTAATGACCCCAGCACTCTCCTAAGAAGCAGGAGCCCACTGGTCTTGCTTTCTCCTGTTTAATAAAAGTCATTTTACTGTCATTAAGAACTAGAATTATTATGCTCCAATCAGCAGTGACCGCCTAGTACACTGGTTTCTCAAAGTGGCACTTGCAGTTCCATTGGCAAAGTGGCATTTGCCTTTTCCTGTTTAATCTCTGAAAGCAGGATCATCACAAACAGACCTTCCAGAAATACTGATGCACTGAAAAGGACTGCCTGTGCCTAAAGGCTGAGTGAGGGTTGATGGGGTATAACAGGATCCACAATGTTCAGGAAGCNTAAAAGTCATTTTACTGTCATTAAGAACTAGAATTCTTATGCTCCAATCAGCAGTGACCACCTAGTACACTGGTTTCTCAAGGTGGCACTTGCAGTTCCATTGGCAAAGTGGCATTTGCCTTTTCCTGTTTAATCTCTGAAAGCAGGATCATCACAAACAGACCTTCCAGAAATACTGATGCACTGAAAAGGACTGCCTGTGCCCAAAGGCTGAGTGAGGGTTGATGGGGTATAACAGGATCCACAATGTTCAGGAAGCGTGTCTGCACCCAGGGCCCTACCTTGGGGTCTGCATTAATCCTTTTGCTCTATAGTTGCTAAGAGAAGTTCTAAGATAACCTGTTCTCAGAGGACTGTAGTTCAATAAGGGATATAAGACGAGACATAAATCATTGGAACCATGGTAAGAAATGCTCAGGGCTAGTAAGCTATATCACTTAGGAGTTAAGATTTAGAACTTTGTAGTCAGAACCTGGGTTCAGCTACTGGTTTTGACCCTGACGAACTGCGTGTCCTGGGCAAGTCATTTTACTTCCTACTGGTTTTCTCTTTCTGTAAAATCGGGGTGAGAGGGCAGTTGTACAAATTAAACAGGAGGAGATACGTGAAGCATTTAGTATTTCGCTCCAAGTCAGCACTCAGTCACTATTATTCATTGCTTTTTTTCAGTCCAGAGGAGGACAACACCTTAGATGGTTTCCCAGAGCAGGTGGCAGCCCCTTGGTGGCTCCCTGGACCAGAGAGAGAATGTGGTGTGAGCTCTGTGTCTGCCGCTTTTCTTGCCGTATGCTCTTGACAGTCACATTCACCCCTGAAGTTTGAACTTCCACCTGAGATGCTAAGGTTTCATGTTTCTAGACTTGTCCCAAACTAAATGTTCCCCTTTCTGTGGCTGCAAATTCACTTCTGGATGACCTCTTCTTTCCAGGGATTAAGGTCAGATACCTTACTGACACCCCAATGCCTCCCTTTTCTCCTTTTCTTTACCCCATACCATCCATCTGCCATCCTGCCCTTTTCCCCATTCTGATCCCATACAATCTATCAAGTCTTGTCAATTTTTTTTTAGGTTGCTTCTTACATGTCTCCAACTGGGGACCTGGTCCACAACTCCGGCATGTGCCCTGACTGGGAACCGAACTGGCAACCTTTTGGTTTGCAGGCCGGTGCTCAGTCCACTGAGCCACACAGGCCAGGGCCAAGTGTTATCAATTTTATCTGCTCCTTCCTGCATCTGTCCGCACAGCCACAGCCCTGTGCAGATCGGGTCCTCTTCCACCTGACGAGCTGCAGCAGCCCCTCCGCTCCTGCCTTGTCTGCTTAAGCCCATTCTCTGCTCTGCATGAGGATGATTGGCATCCACCAATGGGTCCGCCCTGCTGAAAAGTCCTCATGGCTCTTCATGCAGCCCCCTTCCTACTAACCCCATGTCTAACCTCCCCACCCTCTGGTCTGACAGAACCCCATTTTGCTTGGGGTGACAATGTGCTCAGTTGAAACTCATACTTTTCAGAGTCCCCTGAAGATTTGTGACCCGGTTCTGATCAAGGAGAAGTACCATAAGCAGAAGTCTACGATGCAGGGCTTATTGGGAAACCACGGTTTTCCTGATGAAAAGGGATGGATCCGACTGGTACAAAAAGCACCTTTTTTCTCTTCCCCTCTTCTGCCTGACACACAGGGTGATGCCTGGGCAGAGGAACCATCATGTCACCAGGAAGGCAAAAGTCACACGTTAAGGTTGGTGGAGCTGCAAGCAGAAGGAACCTGTCTTCTCGATGACTCCCTGGCCCAGCCATACTTACCCAGGACCATGTAGCTCCAGACTTCTTGTTAGAGGGTGAAAGTAAATCTCCATTGGTTAAGAAATTGCATCGCCGTTTCTGTTACTAAAGTCGGACTCAGTCTTTCCAGATAGACTCTCCCATCAACCATAGGAGCAGTTTGCAAACATCGGTGAGGATCCAAATCACAGGGACACGGGCTACCAATTCAGAGTGGGCCCCTACCCCGACAGGTTCTCTCCTTGAGTGGATGTGCAGTGGGGGCCTGTGACTGGCATCATTTAAAATTATCCCAGGAAAACAAGAAGTACAAATATGAATAAAATAAAATGACCTCAGGAGCACCCTTTACAGGTGTTCCATGTAGAACAATTAGAGAAAACATCAATTGCTGGAAATTATGCTTGGACAAAGAAACCAACAAATTCTGGGTTTACAAGGAATTTTATAAACTGGCCTCTGCAACTTCTCCATCCTCATCTCTGGCCACTCCCACTGCCTCTGCTTGCCCAGAATGAGTCATTCAGTGACGTTGCCCAGAATGAGTCACGCAGTCATTCAGTGACGTTGCTGGTACTGTTCCCATACCTAAGAAGCCCTTTCAACCTTTCTGGGCCTGGATGCGTCTCGGTCCACAAGGTACAGCTCAGGCACCACCTCACCTGGGAAGCCTTTCGTGAATCCTCAGGCTGTGCTTGTTGTCAATCCCTGAGGAGCCTTTAAAAAGTCCTGTGTGGAGCCCTGGCTGGTGTGGCTCAGTGGATTGAGTGCCGGCCTGCAAACCAAAGGATCGCCAGTTCGACTCCCAGTCAGGGACACATGCCTGGGTGATGGGCCAGGTTCCCTGTTGGGGTTGTGTGAGAAGCAACCAATTGATGTTCCTCAAGCACATCAATGTTTCTCTCCCTCTCTTCCCCTCTCTCAAAATATAAAATCTTTTTAAAAAAAGTTCTGGATAAAGAGAAAGTTCTGGAAGGCAGAGGGAGGGGAGGTAGGAGGATATGTCTGTGTGGTCATATTTGCACACCCGCTTGCTCCCACTGCTTTGACTTGAATGGAGCTGGGAAGGTGGGTCAGAAGCCTTTGGGGTAATTTTAAATGTTATTAATTTTACGTGAGTTCTCCCTTTAAAATAACTCCTGAGGACTGAAGTCAGCCTTGAACACCTGCCTCAGAAACCCATTCATGTTAGGGGGCTGTTTCCTCCCTTCCACTCTCCAGTTACACTTCAGGAGTTAAAATCAACACTGGGCAAAAAAGCAGCCATCAGATAGGCCCCAGTAGAAACCAGAAACATCTAATTAAATCCTTATACAATATTGGCAGGTGTAGCTCTCAAGGGAGGAGAAAACATTGATGAGTTTGATATTTATGGAACTCATTCGTTCATCAGCCATGCATTCACTCATTTATTCACTCCCCCCTTCTGCACTGACAAGATTCTCTCGATTACAAGTAAACGAAACACAACTCAAGCTGTCTTGCCAGAGAAACAAAATTCATTGACTCATGTATCTGGAAAGTGCAAGAGTTCCGCTGGCTTCCCACACTGGGGACTTAAATTAAATCCAGGTGTCTGTTTTCCTTCTTCTTTCGTCTTCCTGTTTCTCTCCTTTCCTCCCCGCTCCACCCCGCTTCTACCGATCACCTTCCTATCTCTCAGTCGTCTTCTATCCTTGTGGCAAATAAAAGAGCCTCCGGGAGCCTTAAACAAACACCCTAGCAGCTTAGCAACCCAGGGAAGAGAGGTCGTCTGCTGCTGGAACAAGCCCAGAAAGTTCCTGGGGGATGCTCATCTGGCTGGTGTTACACGTCCTTGCCCCAAAGCAATTTCTGAGGCCAGAAGTTTGGGATGGTCTGATTAGCCAGGCTGGGGACACATGACAAGGGTGCAGAAGCTGAGGGGTCAAGCTCAGTCCCACCTAATTGCAGGGAATGTGTACAGGATGCTGAAGAGACATAACTGACAGATTTCACCATCCGATCCCTCCCTCCCTCCCTCCACTTTTCCCTCTGCCCTCCCATTTATTTATGTATTCATCAATCTACCCATCCAACCATCCATCCACCCATCCATCCATCCATGCATCTATCCTTCTATCCATTGATTTGTCCACCTAACAAGCATTTATTTAGAACTTTTTTTATGCTTGGCCCTATACAGGCACTAAGGTATAGGTTGTCTACCATAGATAGAGCTAAAGGGCAGGATCAGGGCTTTGCACAAAGCTTGGTCCAAAATAGGTGCCCAGTAGGTATTTGAATGAATTAATAGATGACCCTGAGTCTTAAGCTCGGATCACCAGGACAGCTATGATGCTCTTGATGGGAAATGAGCATGTGAACAGGAAGGGTGGATCAGGGTGAAAGGGGCTATACTGGGCTGAATTCCTGAGTGTCTCATGCTGCCCGCCACAAGTGAACGGTATCCCGCCTCCTCCCTGGCAGCAGGGGGGCCAGGCACTGCCAGTCTCGGAGACTGGGGACTGAGGCAATCGTTCTGAGCCATCAAAAGAATATCTGAAATGAGAGTCAGCAGGGAGATGGGATGGGGCTTCAATGGTGATAGGATACACCAGGCTGCTTTGGGGGTCCTGGGTAATGGGCAGGATGGACGGACTGGGAGCCCAAGAGCCCACCAGCCAAGGCACTAATGAGCCAGAGACTAGGTTCCTCGGTCCTCTTCCCTTTCTCTCTCCCAGAGGATGCTTCAGATGCTCTCTTCTTGGCTGCTGGGTCCAACAGCCTTTGGATGGTGTCAGTGGGCCTCCTGTGTATCCACCAGTGAAGGGAAATGTCCTGGTGTGAGAGAATGGCCTTTGCTCTAAGAACAACTCCCATTGCACTTGCTTCTCAGCATTAAGTAAACATTAGCTCCAGGAAGTTCAGAGGCTGAGTGGGGTGGGAGCTCAGAGTCCAAGGACAGGATTGTTGTGAGCATTCTCAACTTTTTGTGCATTCATTCATTTGTTCTTTTCTTTTCTTTTGGGGTTTTTTTTTTTTTGAGAGAGAGAGACCTTTTATTAGAAGTTATTTGAACTTAACAGAGGATATTCCTTGGAAGTAAGATCTCCACAGACTGAGATAAATGCTTCCTGTTCAAATGTTAATTCACTCATAAATCTCTTCCTTTTTTCATTCACTCAGCAAACATCGGTGAGGCACAGTATTCATGCCCCGCCCAGATTCCTTCCACTCTCTCTGTGCCCCACACCCCTCCTTAGGTGCATCTTCCCTTCCAACACCTGCACCCAAGGCTCTTTCAGGACTGGCCTGGGGGATGTATACCCTTCCCCTGCACTCCTACCCCATCCCCAGGGTGCCTTTAACCAGTGACTGCAGAATGCAGGAGTCAGAAAGCTCCAGACCCTTGGCTCCTCATAGGAAAACTGTGAGGTGCCACATATACTCCAGAGGCCCCAGCAGGATCAGGCTGAAGCTGCTCTCTGGCAAATTATGCCTGAAGCCATATCTTTGCCCAGAGGGCTGGGATGGGGGAGAGGCAAGCGAAGCAACTAGGGAGCAGAATTTAAGGGGACACGACTCTCAGACTCATGCATGAACCTCTGCACAATTTGCACGCTGGGCACCTCACTCTTGCTCCACCAGCCCTGGCTCTGCTGGCCGGCCTTCCTCCTCTTCCCCATGGGAAGCCTGACCCAGGTCGACTGAGTAAGTGCTGTGTGCTGGAAACTGGTCTGTGTGCACTACAAGGAATAAGACTTGGCCTCTGGTCTCCGAGAACTCAGTCTGGTGGAACCCACGAGGTTCTGGGCTCTCTGTCTGCAGATGACCATGCCACCTGTTGGGATAGCCCCGAGGGAGGGAGGAGCTTCCCTGAGCACTCACATGACTGATCTCAGCTGCCTTGTTACTCAAAGCAACCCAAGGCTGCTTCCTGGGGGAGAGTCGCAGCATATGGGGAATTAAAAGCACTTTAAAATTATTTCGCTGTGTACAGTGAACTGCTGCATACATTCATGGATTTGCATACTGTAAAGGCAAAGCGATTTGTTCCTGGTTAACTTATCTTGGATTTGAGGTTTAGTGCAAGCCCAGCTGCAGGGGGACTCACCTCTTGTCACAACAATGTCTGCTTAGAGTTGAAGCATGAGCCCAAGATGCTCTGAAATATCCACGCAGAGGAACCATGAAGCCAACAGGGGATTTCAGTCTTGGAGTAAGTCCCAGGGATCTTGGATATCGGTGTTTGAGACTGTGCTAGACACAGGAGGATGATCCAATCAAAGCTGAGAGGATGCTCACGGGATGAAATCTGCTGGAATCTGGGAGCTGAACGGAAGTTGTGGCAGAGTATTTCATATGTATTATTTACAGTATTGGATGGCTGTTCATGGAGGAGAGTGTCACAGCCCTGCCCCATGTCTTGCTCTGGAGATGGGGCTCCAGATGGTGTTACTGCTGGCAAAGGCTTTCAATCCAGCCCATGCTCCCTCTTCCCTGGGCCACACGGCTGACTGCCAGTTCTTAGCCCCCAAACCACCCTTCTCTCTTTTACTCTGGGACACTGGAGCACCGCGGTGAGTGGTTCCCTTTGCTTTTTCCATTCGCTTATGGATGGAATGCTGCCTCCCCAAAATTCATACGCAGAAACCCTAAACCCCAATGTGATGATATTTGGAGATGGAGCCTTTGGGGGGTAATTAGGGTTAGTCCAGGCCATGTGGGCAGGTCTCCTTTTAAAAAGAGGAGGAGTCCAGCTCTGACCCTCCCTGCCACGGGAGTGTACAGCAAGAAGGCAACCCTCACCAAGAACCTGACTCTGCCGACACTCTGGTTTCAGACTTCCAGCCTCCAGAACTGTGAGAAATACACGGCTGGGGTTTAAGCCACCCCATTCATGGTGTTCTATGATAGCGCAAATGAAGATGCTGGTAGTGGGTGCTGGGGGAGGTTGCAAGGCTGGAGGAGGGGGAGAAGGGTCTTTCTCACTCCTATTGCCACCACAGCAGTCCTAGGACCTGTGCTAACAAGCTGGTTCCAGCTTCCAGGTGTTCCAACACTCCGCACGCCCAGAGTCAGGCTCACTGCACCCCCTGTGAGGTGCCAGCAGCAGCAGCCTCTCCCCAGGGTCCTGGGCACCAGTGCTGAGTGCCCCCCAAAGCAGCTAGGCTCTGACAACCCCAAGCCCTTCCCTTCACTCCCCCAGACAGAGGGGTGGTCTTTGCTCCTTCTGGACCCTCCGCATTGCCCCACTGTTCCCTCTGACCCGTCAGTCCTCTAGGACTCATTAAAACACTTTTCTGTATTCAAGTCTGTCTGTTAAAACACAACAGAGCGGATTCTGTTTTCCTGACCCTGATGCCCCAGATGGGTGCCCCCCTGGTGGCCTGGAGCCTGGACTAATGAGGTGGGCAGAGTCTTGGCCAACCTGCAATGGACACAGGATCTGAGCAGGAAATAAGCCTTCGTGCTGTGAGTTGCCGAGATTTCTCCAGTCACTCTTTCACGTGGCAGAGGTTAGCCTATCCTGACTGTTACAGAAGCCACAAATGTGACATTGTCCTGCTGCTGGGCTGTTAGGAGAAGATTCTCTTACTGTGCCAATGGGCAGAGAGCTGCACCCAGAGCGGGCTACACACTCCAGCAATTTTACAAATTCCCCAAAGTTTGGGAGGATCTTGCTGGTTTGAAGTTGAGTCAAAGAGAAAAGCCTGGGGTTTTATTTTTCCTATGTGAAGTTTTATAAGTAAACAAGGAAAAGACAAACACCCCTGTAGAAAAAATGACCTTAGGTACATATGGAAATGTGCTCAGTTATACCAGTAACCAAAACACAAAAATCAAAGTATATAATACCGTTGTTATGGGTTGAATGGTGCTACCCCCACTCCAGGAAAGGAGGTATGTTGAAATCCTGGTCTCCAGTACTTCCAAGTGTGAGCTTATTTGGAAATAGGGTCAGTGCTGGTGTAATAACTTAAGAAGACGTCATTGTGGAGGAGGATGGGCCCCTAATCCAATAGGACTGGTATCCTCACAATAAGATGGCCATGTAGAGACAGAGACAGAATGGGCAAGCCGTGTGGTGATGCGGGCAGAGACTGGAGTCATGCAGTGCAAGCCAAGGAACACCGAAGACTGCCAGCAAATGCCCACAGCTAGGAAGAGCAGGAAGGACGTCCCCACAGATTTCAGAGGGAGTGTGGCCCTGCTGACACCTGGATTTTGGATGATGGCCTCCCAGAACTGTGGGACAATCAATTCCAGTTATTTTCAGCCACACGATTTGCGTTTTTTGTAAGAATGTCCCTAGGAAACCAAGAAAAACCTTTTTTTTTAACTTTTCACATTGGAAAAGAATAAATTCCTCAGGGTTTAGTAGAATATTCGTGAGGGGTTGGTAATAGGCACTTTTATCCACTGCTGATGGAGGGTGTACTTGCAGAGTTTGTTCGGTGAATTGGCAAAACGTATCAATAACATCCTTAAAAAAAGAGTATATCTTTTGTCCCAGCAGCTACATTGCTATAGTTTTTTTTTCTTTTATAACAGGAAAAGTTAAAAATAATCTGTGTATAATAATAGTGGATTGCTTCAATAAACCATGGCATACCCTACACAGTCATTGAGAGTGATAGTGTAGATTTACCGCTAACACTACGGACGCCCGAGACATTTCAGTGGTTACGTGCATGTAGAGGATGACCCTCTCTGTTGTGGGAAAGGTGAAGATATCTACACACCTACAAATGATGGAGAAATGTCTCCAGGGTTGGCTAAAGTACTTGGAAATTGGTAGGTACCCCAAAAAACATTTACTGAACACATTAATGAATAATCAAATTAACAAAAGTTATAAACCAAAATGTTAACTTTAGTTTTCTGTGGGTTTTGAAATTATGGGTGAGCTTTTTGAAACATTCGTTTTAATTGTTTTTGAATTGTATTTATTTTTCTAATTTTAATACACTGAGCATGCATTACATCTGTAATAAGAAAAAAGAAAGAAAAGGTACTTATGTTTCTGTTTCAATTCTGCCGTCAGTTTATGTTTTGATCTGGGACTTCACAACCCCCACCTCCCATCCTGCCTCAGTCTGCAGCAAGAAGTGAGGGTTGGGCCCTGGCTGGTGTAGCTCAGTGGATTGAGCACGGGCCGGTGAATCAAAGGATCACGGTTCAATTCCCAGTCAGGGCACATGCCTGGGTTGCAGTCCAGTTCCCAGCAGGGGATGCATGAGAGGCAACCATACATTGATGTTTCTCTCCCTCTCTCCTTCCCTTCCCCTCTAAGGATAAATAAATGAATTAAAAAAAGAAGTGAGGTTGGGTGACCTCCAGGCCCTTCCCCAGTGGCCTGTGGGGTGGGAACATGGAAGGCTCTATAGCAGAGAAGACCCCAATGAAACAGAAACAGGAAGAGAAAGATTTCCCAGGAGCCCAGTGACAGTGTGTGGGCGAGGAAGCCGCTGGCCCCCAGTCCTGCTGGGGCCGTGGAGACCAGCAGGAGGCACGGTCAGAGCTGCCCAAACACCGGTAGCTCAGCTGGGCCTGAAGACACATGGGATCTCAATCCTGGTCAGTAAAAAGCCGGCAAAGAAACGAAGCAAATGACAACACTGAGGGCTGTAAAACTCCGAGATTTAGTGCATCCACTTTGGAAAGCAATCCAGCAGTGCTTCAAAAGGTTGCACATGGAGTTACGCCTTCATCCAAGAGTCCTGCTCCTGAGAGGTGAAAACGTGTGTCCACATAAAAACCTGTACGTGAGTGTTCAAAGCAGCGTTATGCATAATAGTCAAAAGGCAGAAACAACCCAAATATACAGCAACTGGTTCATGGATAGATCAACCGTAGGTCATCCATACAATGGAATATTAGTTACCTATAACAAGGAATAAAATACTGATATAGGCTGTATAACACGGAGGAAAGTTGAAAACATAATGTTAAGGGAAAGAAGCCAGTCACAAAAGGCCAAATGTTGTGTGATTCCATCTATGTGAAATAGGCAAAACAAGCAACTCTCTAGAGACTGGGAGTATATGGGTGGTTGCCTGGGCTCCGGGCAATGGTGGGGTGGAGGGCTGATGGTTACAGTATATGGAGTTTCTTTTTTTGAGGTGATTGAATATATTCTAAAATCAATTGTGCTGATGACTTCACAGTTCTGTGACTATATTTAAGACAATTGAATTGGTAACTTTAAGTGAATTGTATGGTAGATGAACAATACTTCAAGAAGGCTGTACAAAACTGAAAAAGAATAAACCCTCTAAGATCGGCTTTTCCTAACCCAGGCTTTGCCAGGCTTTGCCAGGCTCTGCCAGCTCATCCTGCAGGCAAAGATGGGAGGACAGCTACCATTTATTAGGGACATCCACTGTACTAACCCCGGGCGTTAACCATGGCGAGGAGCTAGAACACAAGAGATATGTGGTCCAGTCACTGCTTTCAGCCCAGCCCACAGCCTATGAACCAGCAGACATGTGGATGAACCCATCCTAGACCATCCATCTGCCAGCCGACCCTCCCACTGGCCGTCCCTACATAAAAGAACCCTGCAGAGATCAGCCAGGCTGGGCCAGACCAGAAGAGCTGCCCAGCTGGCCCACAGACGTGTGTGCTAAGTGAACGGTTGTTGAAGGCACTGAGTTTTGGGGTGGTTTGTTACGCAGCAGAAACTGAAACCCTACTGGTAAAAATGTGTCGTGGTTCCTTTTGGGAATATTTTAAGCTATGGAAATGCTGGGTTATAGACCTGGCACGTCTTTAAGTTGACTAGATATTGCCAAGTAGTTTTCTGCAGTGGTTCTGCCAATTCACGCTCTCTCTGGCCCGGTAGGCAGGTTCCTCCTGCACTGCAATCTTGCCAACACTCAGTAATGTCAGATGTTTTCATTTTGGCCTATCTGGTAGGTGCGAAATGGTATCTTGTCGATTTAATCTGCAATTTCCTGATCACAAGTCAGGTAGAACATATTTTCTGAAGTTGGTTGATTGAGTGGGTTTTCTGCAAAGAAACGATGACTGTGGCCAGGTGTGCATTTCTCCACCTTCTCAGTGAGGCCGGCTGCCCTCTCCAGCTCTTGTCACCTGCCTTTTCCTTTAAGAATCCGCTCAGGCACTAAGTCTTCCAGCCAGGCTTTCCTGACCTCAAACTCCCATGTTAGGCTAGGTGTCCCCACTGCCCCATTCCCTTCCCTCTATCTGAGCACCCTCTTCATTGCATTGTAATGGTCTCACTTCCCTTTTGGAATGTGGGCGGGGGGATGGGGCAGGGGAACAGGGAACCAGTGCCTGAGCCTCCTCTCCCCATTCTAGGACCCAGCCAATCAGTTCAGTGCTGGGCCCTGGGTGACCCCTTTCTTGACCCTCTGTCCTGAGCAGCCTTCTGAGAGGAGGAGCCAAAAGGGCAAATAGGAATCTGCTTCACTTACTCTGACACCGCTTTTCTTCACATTTGCTTGCCGTCTTTAGGGTTCATAGAGTGCTTCCGAGTTCATCATCTCATTTTGGTTTAGCAATAATAACAATAAGGGTACTAGTAACTAAAGTCATCGACATTATATTCATCTGGCATTTGTTGAGGCATGACCCTGTGAGGGGCACTGCACTTAGCACGTTACATGCATCATCTCCCTGAATCCTCAAAGCAGTCCCACAGGAAGGCAGGTTCATTCAGTAGACGTGGAAAGTCATGCTTTGGAGGCGGCTGAGGTGGGATTGAATCCAAGGTCAGTCTAACTCTAAGGCCTGTGTTTTGTTCTCTTTTTTTTTTTTTTAGGAGTATTTATTTATTTGTTTATTTTCAAAGAGAGGAGAAGGGAGAGAGAAAGAAAGGGGAAGACCCATCAGTTGCGCTTCTTGAATGTGCCCTGACCAGGCACCGAACCTGCAACCCAAGCATGTGCCCTGACTGAGAATCAAACCGGTGACCTTTTCTTTGAGGGATGACACCCAAGCAACTGAGCCACGCCAGTCAGGGCCTCTGTTTTGTTCTTAATCACGGGGCCACACTGCATCTGTGAACATGAACCTGAATCCCAGACGAAGGGAAATCATCCCTGAAAATCTTCCCTGGGCCCCACACTGCTCCTCCGCTCACCCCGCCCCCCACCTCATTTAACCTGAGGTTGGGGGAAGTACCATCCTCACTCACTCCCATGGTGAAAAGTGAAGTGAGTCAGCCACTTGTTCTCAGGTCACGTAGGTCTCAGGACGGGAATCCCGAATCGGAATCTCTAGTGGCAGGAGCAGGTTGGCTACCCCCGCTCTGCTGCCCAGGCGAGGGTCCATGGACCGCAGCACTGGGGTCGCCTGGGAGCCATCTCGGGTCTACAGCTGAGCTCTGCGTTTCCACGGGTGGCCAGGAGATGCCTGTGTGCAGGTAAGGGAGGGAAGCGCTGCCTATACCAGGACGCTCGAATTGGAGTCCTTCCTCCATCTGTCTTAGCTTAGCACCCTGAGGGAGACATCACACCTCTTTTCACTTTTCCCCATCTCTAAAACAGGATGAGTCAAATAATATAACATTTAAAACACAGCAACTTTAAATAATTATAATTAGCCGTGTATATTAGTTTCCTACAGCTGCCATGACAGAGTAGTGTAAAACAACACAATTTTATTTTCTCAGCCTTGGAGGCCAAAGGTCAAAATCAGGGTATCGCCAGGCTGATTCCTTCTGGACACCCAGGGACACAATCCATCACATGTCTCTCTCCCAGCTTCTGGTGGCTGCCGGTAGCTTCACTCCGGTCTCTGCCTCTGTCTTCACATGTGTCTCTGGGTCAAATCTCCCTCTTCTGTCTTTTATAAGGACACAGTCATTGGCTTTAGGAGCCACCCTAAACCTAGGATAGTCTCAGCTCAGGATCCTCAACTTAATTATGTCTGCAAAGACCCTTCTTCCAAATAAAGTCACATTCCGAAGTTCTGGGTAGACATGATTTTTTTTTTTGGTGGGGTGGGGGGACACTCTTCAACCCACTACAGCGCATTTTGTGTAGTTTGATTGCAAAATAATCCCGGTTGTTCCTTTCCCTGTATCCACGCCCCTTGCAATGTGACTTTGCATCTCTTCCCATCAAGAGGTAGAGTCTATGCCCCTCCCCCTCCCACTGAATCTGACTGGCTTTCCCAACAGAAGGTGGGAGAATGGAGTTTCAGTTCTGAGCTTAGGCATCAAGAGTGGTTCCGCTCTCTCTTTTGGATTGCTGCCTCCACCTTAAGAGGCAGGCCAAGCTAGCCTACAAGAGGATGAGCAACCACATGGAGCAGAGAAGAGGCACTCCAGCTGAGGCCAGCATAGCCAGCCACCCTCCAGCCGATCTGCCTGCTGACCACAGACCCATGTGTGAGCCTAGCCAAGATCGGCCAAACAGGCTCAGATCAGCAGAACCACTCAGCTCCCCCTGAATCAATCAATGGTATATTATTGTATGTCACTGAAATTACATGGTTTGTTATGCGGCATCATTGTGGCAATTGATAGCTATTACATATTATCCTATTAATAAAAGTAAAATGGTATTAACAGCATGTTTTAATCTAGTGGTTGTAATCTCAATAAAGTGTTCAATTCTACCTAGAATGGAAGTTGTATAAGAACGAAAACTTTTCTGTTTTGTTTTCCAGCACATCGCCAATTCTTAGAATAACATGTGGCATTTAGTTTGTATTTTACTTAATAAATGACTGTTGTGTGGATGGATGAAATCCAGGCTCTGCCTCTTATAGGCTTCACCTCCCAGCCTTAGTTTTCGTCCTATTAAATGGGATGATACAGAGACCTGGAAGAGTTGACATGAGTGTTAAATGAAGGGAACATAATGTACTTGATACACAGCAAGTTCGCAGTACACAGAAGCAAGTATTATTTAGAATGGGGAAGTCAATCTGTTGGGGCCATGGACCACAGACTTTAGAAAACTAAAACTAACACACATGCACAAAATATTGTGCACAGTTCCAGAAACTTCACTAATGTGCTGAAGCCAGAGCCTCAAGTTAATAGTCCATATTTTAGAGATATTTATAAATGTCACCTATTTTTATCACTATGACTACCATGAACAGCACCTAATAAATGCTTGTTACGAAGGTGTTGCTGAATAAATTAATATGAAAATGGAGCATTTATCCTTGAAATTCTTTGGCCAGTGACCCTCTTGGCCATGGTCAGGCCTGTCTGGCTCATCACCTGTAAGGAAAGAGAAACGACCTTGGCTTTTTCTGACCAGGGAGAACAGTGGCACAGCGCCTTCTGCATGTGGCCAGCAGAGGCCGCCACCATCTTCTTGGGCCACACTGTCCAACCGCCTCACCGTCCTGTGAAAACTGCTCCTTTCCTCCAGCTCCACCGTGAGAACCACGTGATTCTGCGATGTAACTGCAATACCCTCCTTGCTACAGTGCCCTTTAATTAGGCATCCAACAGCCCAGGAGATCAGAATGCTCCCTTGTAACAGTGTGTCCCAGAAAATTACTGCCATCTGATTAAATTAAAGAAGGACCACTCGACTGATTGGTTAGGCCTACTTCAGCCGTGCTGCCATGGCATCATGACCACCGTCACTGTCACCGTCCGGTGTTGTTTACACCAACATTGGAGTGAGGAGTGAATGCGTGTTCTTCTGGAAGGTTATTGACGGGTCGGCCAGAAGAGGAGGCACTGAGAAATCATGCCTGGTATTGCAACATAGGACGCTCACCAGTCGGATGGAAGAAGTAGTGATGGTCATTGAGACTATACTATGATGGGCTGAACTGTGCACCCCTAAAATCTGTATGTTGAGTTCTTAACCCTAGTACCTCAGAATGCAACCCTATTTGGAGATGTCTCGGAAGTGGCAATGAACACAAAAGCCTTAGGATGTGCCCTTAGCCAGTATGACTTGCGTCCTCATAAGAAGAGTCAGTTCGTATAGAGACATGGAGAAAGAGACAGAGAACAAAAACCAAGGCCAAAACCATGTGAAGATATGGAGAGAAGATGGCCATCACCAAGCAAAGCAGAGAGGCCTCAGAAGAAATCAGTCCTGCTGAATGAATCCTTGACCTCAGACTTCCAGCCTTCAGAACTGTGAGAACTTTAACATCTGTTGTTTAAGCCCCCCAGTCTGCAGTGCTCTGTTACGGCAGCCTGAGCAAACTAAGATGCGTGCCGTATGCCAGATGAGTGCTCGGCACAGATGATTACATTTCGTCCTCGCTATAGTCACTTGCTCAAGGTCTTGACCTTAACTGGCTGGCAGGTGGCAGGACCAGGACTTGAACCCATGTCCCTCTGACTCTGATGCCTGCCACACATTGCCAAGCTGCTTCAAACTGAGATGAGGAGAAAAGGCAGTCATTAGCCGGCACGAATTTTAAAAATCCCTTCCACCATAAACAGTCTAGGATTTGGTACATGGTAGTGGCTCAGACACATTTTTAGCGAGTTCCAGTGTCCATCATACTGTTGAAAGAGTGCCACCCTCACTGAGGATTCTCTAGGGAGTACACGTATAAATCTTTGAGAGCTGTTAGAGAGGATGCCTGCGCTCCTCCAGGAAGAATCGGAATCTGCACCGGCACCTGGGTGGCTCTGTTGCTTTGAGAACACTGTCCACACTGCATAGCCCGGCATTCCGTGTCTCTCCCCATGCCATGATTTGTTGCGGCCCACCTCCTCTCCAGCTGAGTCTCTGGCACATACCTGCTGAATCCCACAGCGCAGGGCTTCCTTGCTGTTTCCGAAGCAGCTCACTCTCCTTCTTGCCTCCTTGTCTTTGTTTGCGCTGTTCCTTCTGCCTAGACTGCCCTCCCCACCTTGTCCACCTGGTGACCCCACGCTCATCCTCCAAGTGTCGCCCTTCAAATGTCCCCTCTCCCAGGAAGCTTTTTGGATGTCACTTGAAAGAATCAGGGACTTCCTCCTAAGGGCACTTGTTATACTTTTTTCCTCTTCTGTGTGACAGACATCCTAAGGTGACCCCTGCAATGAGTCACAGCCTTTTATGATCACCTCCCCCCTTCAGTTTGGGCAGAACCAGGGACTTGCTTCTAGGCAAGAGTGTATGGCAAAGGTGACAAAATGGCACTCCATCACATGGTAAAGATAACGGGATGGCACTTTGTGATGAGACTCCTGTTAGCAGACTGCAGAGACACACTCCCTTGCTGGCTTTGAAGAAGCCAGCTGTCACATGTGGGCCACATCCCATAAAACTGTGAGCAGACTCCAGAATCACACTGAGGCTCCCAGCCAACAGCCAGCAAAAAGGCGTGGCCTGCAGTCACCATGTGGCAGAAGAAGAACTCTGCCGCCAACTGAATGAACTTGGAAATAGATGCTTCCCTAGTCGAGCCTTCAAATGAAAACACAGCCCTGGGAACACCTTGACTGCAGCCTGTGAGACACTGAGCAGAGGAACCAGCTAAACCAGGCTAGAAACTGAGAAAATAAATATCTGTTAAGCCAGCAGGTTTGTAGTAATTTGTTACACAGCACCTGATAACTAATACACTCTGTTACAACACACAGCCAGTATTATTCTTCATGTGATATTCCCAACTAGAGAGGATCCATGAGAATAAAGAATAGAGTTCAACTCTGTTAGCCTCCACACAGTGCCTGGCACATAGTAGGCACCTGATATGTGTTTGTTGAATGAATAAATGCATATTATTTTTAAGGTTCCATCTGACTTTAAAAAAAAAACACTCTAATTCTAGAATGTTGAAACTCCATTACTGTTACCTTCATGGAAGGTCAATGAGGATATCAAATTTCCAAAGAATAAAAAAGAATGCAGAGAGCAAGCATTCTTCTGTAACAGTTATAGATCCTTTGACGCAATTTGCCAAGCAGTTGGGCACACTGGGCTCTGTAAATGTCATAACAATGTCTTCTGATTGTCTGTGAAAATGGTCAAAGTCAAAGGCACAATCCCCAAACCTGCTGAAAGGCAGCTAGGACTATTAGCTGCTATTTGAAACCCGGAGGCAAAGAGACATTAAGAGCCTCAGACCAGTCAGGGGGAGAGTCATCAGTCAACCATGGAGCCGGGGACGGAATTCCAAATCTAAATTTGCCCAGAAAACACTTTGACTTCTCCCCTCCTCCTTGTCTTCCTTCCCTCTCCCTTCTCCTCATCTTCCCCTCCCCTCCCTCCTTCTCCCCCATAGAAACAAACACATAATCCTTAAAGCCCAAAAGCCTGCAGATCACAGCTTCCAAGGGCCTCATTGTACAGGTGAGAAGACTGAGTCTCCAGAGAAAGGACTTGGCCAGCAGACACAGGCGGTCTTGAGAAGAGCAGTGTTTTTCAGAGTCCCCTGAAGACAAATGCTAAAAATAAAAACAAAACAAAAACTTCCTTGAGGCTCAGTGAGGAAATGAGGCAACTAACCACACATTCAAGCAGCTCACTATTCAAACAAAAAATTTACAGGGTCTATCCAGATCAGCAAAGTGAAGAGTTATTTTCTCAAAACAATTCTTACAGCAGCCCAGAGCAGCCTTTGTCCCAGGCACTGTGCCATGCGGTTTACACACATCACCTTCATTAGCCTCCCAACCATTTCTTGTTCATAATCTTTTTATAGCTTTTTTTTTTTAATGAATGAAGAAACTGAGGCTCGGAGAGGAGACATAATTGCTCCAAGGTTACATAACCAGTAATGACTTAGCCAGGTCTGTCTGCGGTACTGATCACACCGCTGAGACACCCAGAGGAGTGAGGAGTGAGGCTCAGAGGAGGGGATGCTGGCTGGGGAGCCTTGCCTGGGACCCTCCCGTCAGAGCTCAGGATGCTCCAATCCTGCCACCCTTTAGCGCAGTTGGTGCACACAACACTGCAGCCCCTGACTGTTGGCTGCAAGAGGGCAGGAAGCATGGCGGTCTGCTCCTGCTGAATCCTCAGGACGTCGCCTGGCAGGAGTCAGTGGGAGGAGCTGAGTGAAGTTCGAATGATGACCGAAGGGAGCGAACGCATGAATGGATGATGCCCGGTTAACCGTGCCGATGTGTGGGCAAGGTTATTTTTGCTGGGGGGCTTCTCTAATCTGACCCAAGCTGATGTGTGCGTGGAGCGTCCCAGCATAACCGCAAACCATGTATAATCCCCTGATTAAAGAAGCTCTTCCAGACTTCCTAGCAATCGGATTACAACACAGCAGGCCTGATAAGGTCACTTCCACTGCTCTGCCTTTTTCCAGCCCACAAATTGGCTCCCTGATATTTATTATGGCAACTGGTATCGTTTGCTATTTCCCCTAAACCTGGGTGAAAGAAGTCCGCTTCTATTCCATCTGTCTTCATACAAGATGCAATGAGTGTGTGTAGTGGGTTAGGAATGTGGGTGGTTAACAGCACAGACTTTGGGGGAACCGCCTCATAGCCCAGGCACTGTTTCCTCGTGCGTAAAGTGGGGGTAATCATAATATCGGCTTCACAGGATGGTTGTGAGGGTTAAAGGAATAGATGCCTGTAAAGTGCTTAGCTCTCTGCAAGCACTCAGTACATTTTCCTTTACACTAGGGATGAGAGAGACTGGAACAGGCACCACTGGTTCCTAGTGGGACCGTGGACAGGACAGCAACCTTCTCTGGCCCTTGATTGTCCTAGGTATTACACAGAGGGAGAGAGAGGGAACTAAGGCTCATTCGACAAATAATTACTGAACTCACTCCTCTGTGGTCATCCTGGGACTGAACACCAGACACAGAGATAAAGGGGCACTGGCCCTGTCCTCGAGGGCCTCCTGCATGGGCAGAGCTTTAACGGCGATGCCAGGCATTGTGAAGCACCTGCTACATGCCAGGCTGAGTGATAAGCACTTTACATATGTGAGATCGATCGATATTCACAGTAATGCTGTGGACAATGCCACTGTGCCCATTTTATGGGTAAGGGCACTCTGGCGCAAAAGCCCTCCGTGACTGACCCAAGGTCGCATAGGTGGCGAGTATCAAAGATGAAATTTGAACCTGGAGCGCAACGCTGTGCTCTAACCCCCTTCTGGCACAAACATCCTGTGATTCCCCGTGACCAGAGACAGACTCGAGAGTACGCCGCATGGAAGATAAACACCTGTATCTCCCCTCCTCCCGATGCTTTTGTGCTTTCTCTCTTCTCAGGTCTCTCTTATCTCCCCACACTTTCATCAATATTCTCCGCATTATCTACCAAGCACACAGGTGAACATTTCCATTTTCTTTGCTGATACCGTCCCCGCTGACACTGCGGGGAAGAGACCCGCCGTGGTCCTGGAGCAGAAGTAAGAACTCCAGTTGCTCCCCTACCTCTCTAGGGGCCTCTAGGGAGTGTCAGCTTCCCAACCAGGAATCATTAGTGGGTGGCTGCCTTCTAATCTCAGACATTCCCAGCCCAACTTTTGAGAAAATGCGGTCTCCATAGCATTTCCTCTAGGACCTTTCAGCATCAGTGAACCAAATTTTCCGGAGGCTGCACAGCACAGTGGCTAAGAAAGAACTCTGGAGCCAGACTGTCAGGGTTCAAATCCTAACTCTTTGATTAACTATCTCTGGAACCTTGGGGATAGTCATGTGCTCATGTCTCAGTTTCCTGGCTATTTTTCCAAGACGATGATGGTGATGGAGATGATGATGAAGATGGTGGTGGTATTTCGCTTCCCAGAATAGATGGGAGGATCGGGTGAGTTAAAATACAAGGGTTTAAAAACAATGTCTGGCATACATATTTTTCATATGTCCATGAGAAATACACCTCCAGTTAAACCAATCTCTACTGCCTTTTAAGGTCATTGTCCAGTAGACAAGAGAGAAGAGGAGAAGCTCCAAATGACTGTGGAATAGAAAAAGCCCTTTACAAAAAGCTTTTTTTAAGGCCTTTTATTGCCATAAAAAATAAAAGAATCAACTTTACAACACAGGACATAGTGCTTAGCTGCCTCTGGGAAGTCAGGAGGTTTAGAAAATCCATTTGACAGCTGAGAAGGGAAGCCAATTGGTGAGGGTCCTTCAACTAGATAAGGGAGGCTCTGAGAGTAGATTAGGGGCTATCCAGACTGCAGCTGGATACGTTGTCTCCTGATGAAAACAAACACACCATAAACCAACAACCACCAAAAATCCAGTTCAACACAGAGCGCTTCTTAGTTGAGTACAATTCACTCTTCTTTCTGTCTTTTCAGCTGTTTCCGGATGTTCAGGATTTTCCAGGAACGTCCATCAGAGAAGGACTTGATCTGCTGGAGCTGAGGAATGATAATGAACTATGAAAAGTGGCTTTGGTGAAGACAGCCAAGGGAAGCCTGCAGCATAATAATATTTTGCTCCTGAAGAGGGCAGTATGCAACCTAGGCCAGGTCTGCTCTTGCACTCTGGGCCTGAAGGAGGCAGTGCAGCCCTTAGGAGCCCAGACATCTTGGATTTCCGACACCTTATTTCTGAACAGTGAGCACATTTTCAGACATGAAATAGGATTCTTGAGGTTTGAGCACAGTTACACGCTGCCTCTCATCAAGGGGACATGCTGCAAACTGATAGGAAGATGGTCATGCAAGACAGATGGAAGAAACCCCAACGAGTCCTTTCACCATGCTCTTGAACTTGTCTACCCTCCCAAATTGGGCCTCTGTGAAATTAAACAATAGCAAGGCCTCCTAGATGGTATCTGATGTTTGCAGAGGAAAGCGGTTTTTTTCTTCTAAGACTTGTGTGCAAGGTAGTTTCTACTGCCTAAAGCAAAATACCTTCTTGCAAACATTTTTTTTTTTTTTGCATAGAAATAAAATGTTGGGAATGGGGATGCTAGCTCCTGGGATGCATTTATCAAGCCAATCACAGTAATTATAATCAGAACACAAACTAAGTGAAAGCTGAGCACAAAATACATTTGCAGTAAACCTGAACTGCATACAATTAAGCCCTGCTGGGTGGCATTTTGAAGTATGCCATTAATATATTTTGGGGGTGAGCAGATTTATTTTTTTCTTAAATATCTTTTGCTGCTTGCATCAAAGGCTTCAACAGCAGTTAAGGAGGAAGAAGGCTACACATTATTAACTGCTAAACATAGGGCTCTAAGACAGATGTCCAAAGGTAGCTTAATTGGCTAACACACCTCGTCAAATATGTTCACTGGACATTAATTTAACCTAGGTCTAGCTTAGGAAACTGAAGAAGAGAATTGAGGTTTTAGGGGGAATAATATACCGTCAATTCTTAGTGTCAGTTTTTGGAAAGTGCTAAGATAACTGTTCAAAATCCTTTCATGATTCCTCCATTGTGTTAAAAGAAAGTCCTTTCCCCTTAGGGGCTTCCCCATTCAGATGTAACCTCCTGGACTGTGAAGTCCTTACCATTTTCTGCTCCCCTAAACATGGGCTCTCTCAGACATTATAACACTGACTGTACTGGTTTTTAACTTTATTTATTTATGTGTGAGGTTGTTCTCCCCTGCTAGACTGTGATCTCCTTGGGGTCAGAGATTACATCTTTTTAATTGGGGTCTCAGCACGGAGCACATGACCCGGTACAGAAGCTCCTCCGTGGTTGGAAAATGTTGAAGAGCAATTAAATAAGTGAAGCAATGAGTGGAAGAATGAGGGCTGCATCCTTCTGGGTCCCGCTCTAACCAACTTTTCCCAGTGACACCCCATCTCTCCCTTCCCAGACAGACGTCAGACGGTTCTGCGATGGCCATTCCAGAATATTTAAAGGGAAACTTTATATAGGAGACTATATAGGAGACTTAAGTGAGGCCCTTTGGGTTGGACATGTGTGTGAGGCGTGTGTGTGTGGGAGGGGCGTACTACTGGCTCCTTAGAAAGTCACCCTTGAGGAAAAGCACAGGCTCTCACTGAGATTGTATTTAGGGGAGAGAGATGGGAGGCGAGACACTATGTGCCACACCTTGGAGTATCTTCCCATGATGTGTTGGGATGGGAAGGTGCAGAATATTTATCTCAACCCCATTTCATATATATATATATATATATATTTAAATTGGAGCTAATTGTAGATTTACATGTAGTTGTAAGAAATAATACATAGACATTTCATTACCCTTCACCCAGTTTCCCCCAGTGTTAATAAGATCACAACCAACCAGACCAATGACTTTGATACAATCCTCCCACCTTATTTAGATTTCATCAGCGTTACACGCATGCATTTCCGTGTGTGTGCAGGCGCGTCTGCATTGTGCACACTTGATGTTTCTGAAAACGGTTTTCTTGCCTACGGGAGGCTAGGAAAGGGTCCAGTCTGATGTATCCTTGCAGAGGAGTTGGCTACCACAGGCACCAGTATATGCTTGTATGTATCCTTTGAACACAGTAGGTGTCCAACAACCGCCCACATAAACACTTGAACTTCAGTGCGTGCAAGAGGGGAGCGCAACGTTTTGAGGTATAAAACTGAGCCCGAGACATTCGATGTTTTAGAGGCAAAAAGTTGGCTATTTTCCGCCACAATTGTTAATTTACCTAGCTGGCTAATTGCTCCTGATGCACATGCTTCCATCGCGGAAGAGCCGTTCTTGAGGTTCACTCTCTGCTGGAAAAGTGAAGAGGGCTCACAGTACCCTGGGAGCTCCTCCCAACCCTACTCCCACCTTCACCCCTTTTTCCCTGGGGCTGGACTGTTTCACCCCGTCTCCAGGCAACCGCCGGGCGCGAGGTGGGACGTCATTTCCTGAAAAGCCCGCGGGGAAGGGGGGTAAGGGGGAGGGGTAAGGGGGCGGGGCCAAAGCTGGGCAGGCGAAGGCGACGGCGTCGGAACTCGCTGGAAGATCGGCCCCCAGGAGGCTCAACAGTTCGCAAAGTGTGGGCTCGCGGCCCCAAGGCTACGTCTGTGCTCGGAAGGTGCAGGGGCGCAGGGGTCCCCGGGCTGCTGCATCCCGGGACTGCCCTGGACATGCCCCGCACCCCCTGCTGGACGCCCGCGGTGCTCCACCGGCTGCGGTTTGGGGGGCTCTGCGACTACAGCGCCCCCATCCCAACTTATGATTTTGGGGTCCCCCAGCCCTAGAGGAACGGGCGGCCTGGCTGGGGGAGCCCCGGGCGCAGTGTGACGGGGCGGTCAGCTGTGCTGCGCCCCCAACTCCAGCCACCCGTCGTCTCTATGCCCTGCAGAATGTAACTGCTTTCTCTGCGACCTCCCGGCTCCAGCCA
The DNA here is from genome assembly GCF_014824575.4 of Sturnira hondurensis. Classification (NCBI taxonomy): domain Eukaryota; kingdom Metazoa; phylum Chordata; class Mammalia; order Chiroptera; family Phyllostomidae; genus Sturnira; species Sturnira hondurensis. The sequence goes on along the minus strand of NW_028083079.1, from coordinate 1,118,321 downwards.
CCAACTCCTTGTCATCCAGGATCCCCTCGCCGTCTCCGCCTTGCCCGGACTCAAGCCGCCGTCTCTGCGCCCCGCGGGCTCCAGTTTCACGACCCCCTCCATCTTCACGCTCCCGAGAGTCTAACGGCGATCTCTGCGATACCCCCAGGACTCAGACGCTGTTTCCGCACCCCCAAACCTGAACTCCAGACGCCGTCTTCTTGTCCCCCGCCCCGCCCCCAAACCTAGTCTCCAGCCACGATCTCCGCGCTCCGCGGATCCAGCTGTCGCGCCGGTGCCCGCTGGTGCGGCAGCTGCCCCACCGAGCGCCCCGAGTCCGCCCGACCCTCGGCGGGGAGATGAACGCGCAGCTGGACGGCCTGTCGGTGAGCTCGTCCTCCACCGGCTCTCTGGGTTCGGCGGCCGGGGCGGGCGGCGGAGGGAACACGGGGCTGCGACTACTGTCTGCAAACGTGCGCCAGCTGCACCAGGCGCTGACCGCGCTGCTGAGCGAGCCGGAGCGGGAGCAGTTCACTCACTGCCTGAACGCGTACCACGCGCGCCGCAACGTCTTCGACCTGGTGAGCACCCTGCGCGTGCTGCTGGACAGCCCGGTCAAGCGGCGCCTGCTGCCCATGCTGCGTCTGGTCATCCCGCGCTCGGACCAGCTGCTCTTCGACCAGTACACCGCTGAGGGCCTCTACCTGCCCGCCCCCGCCCCCTACAGGCAGCCCTCCTGGGGCGGCCCCGACAGCGCGGGGCCCGGGGAGGTGCGCCTAGTTAGCCTGAGGCGCGCCAAGGCACACGAGGGCTTGGGCTTCAGCATCCGCGGGGGCTCGGAGCATGGCGTGGGCATCTATGTATCGCTGGTGGAGCCAGGCTCTCTGGCTGAGAAGGAAGGGCTTCGAGTCGGGGACCAGATTCTGCGTGTCAACGACAAATCCCTGTCCCGGGTGACCCACGCTGAAGCCGTCAAGGTAGGGTCTGGTTTGGGGGATGAGTTCAGGGCATAGTAGCGAAACAACTCATGATGACCTCTGACCTAGGCTTCCCTTATTTCCCTCATGATGGCAGTAGCTCCATTCTGTGTATCCTTATGCAAATCACTTGACCTTTCCGAACTCCATTTTTCTTACAAATGTTTCTTTAAAAGAGGAACATTTAGTCTATTGAGCAAATAGATGTGATACCCCCCAATGGGATATTGTGATGGGCCCTGCCTTCCTTGGGCAGGAAGGCTCGTGTGGGGGAGACAGACCTTGTCAAATACTCAGCAAATGTGTGATCGCAAAGTGTGGAAAAGGTTGTGGATTCCTATGAGCATTAAAAGAGGTAAAGTCTCTGCTGGCATATGGTTAGCAATCAGCAGGTGCCTCCTGCTTCTGCTGTCATTCCTATTCCGGAGGCTTTATGCCCCTGAAAGAAAGTTTTGTTAGCTCCTAGTGGCCGGAGGAGGCCATTCTGGTGATCTGCAGAGCTCTGGCCTAACCCTGCTGCTTGTGGAACAGGCGGTACGTCCAGGGATGAGTGAACCTCTAGTTCTCCACTTGGACAATGGGGCACGGGGACGGGATAAGATTCCCTAACCTTGTTGGAAATGAGGCTTCTGCCTGGATGTCAAAAGCAAATGCCCCTCCTCACGTGACAGTAGTTGTACTTTTTGCATCAGTTGAGAAAGATAACCTTGTGACAGCAAGCTCCTAGGGATTTGATCATGCTATTGAAAGGGATGCCTGTGTTTGCTAATCTCATGCCAAGGGCTTTTGAAAACCAGCTGGAGGATGAGATGAGTAGTGTTGGTCTGTGTGTGGATTCAAAGATTCTTTGCAGCCATCCACACACATACACACACACCCCCTTTGTGTGCAAGAAGTGAAGAGTTTGGGGGGAAAGGAACAATGAGATTCTGCTTCTGCAGGGAAAATGCTTCCTAGGGGTTTGCGCTGGCCTGTGACCCAGCTTCTCACCACCCCGCCCCTTGAGCCTGCCTCTGGTCCTCCTCAGTGCGGGTGTTTTGAACTCCCACTCAGGGCCTGCTGGCTGCTGGGAAACGGCTAGCCCAGCGGAGGTCCAGGGCTACTTCCTGTGTGCCCTGCAGTGACCTGTGGCCAGGTTCATCTTGAGCCCACTTCCTGACTATTAACCTGGGACATGACCATCTCATCTCTGACCTAGGCTTCCCTTATTTCCTCCCCAACCCATCTGCCCTGACGGGAGGCCCCTGAGGATTTTGGAAACTTATTTATTTGTTGCTTCTGGCAGAAGGCTGATCAGTTTATATTGTTGGGGGTGTAGGTGCAGTGGACAAAGCTCTTTGTGGATTTCTGTGCACCTATCCCCACTCTCGGCTTCCTCCCCCGACGTGAATCTTTTTCCTTTAGCTGACATTCCATATACGTCTGAAGAAATAATCCATTAGCCTTTGGCTCTAACAGGTCTGGAGTTCCCAGATGATAAATTTATACTTGAAAGATACTTGGCCCAAACGGTCATTTAGAAACGCAGATTCCGTTTTAGTGGCAGTTAAAAAAGACGTGGGTAACTTAATTAATTATCACAAGGTGATAGACTTTGAGAAGGCCTCAGGTAACTCGGACATTAAGAACACAGACCCTCCCTTTAATTCACACCCGAGCTCAGCCATGCCTAGAAGGCTGGGGCTGCTTGGCTGAGAGTTTCAGTTCCGGCCCCTTGCATTTCATCGGTTGCCTCGGCTCTGCACCTTCTGTGTGAACCTCCCTGAACTACACCAAGGTGCTGTTGCTCTGACTCACAGGAGCACCAGGCCTTACCTTGTTTATTTATTTACTCTTGTTTGCTTCCAGAGTAAAACCTAAACTCTCCATGGCATTGTTTTTGAAGCCCCTGACCGAATCCTTGCCGGAGGGAGAGGTTAATAAGGGCAGAAGTGCCTTTCGGCGGGGGCCTGTGTGAGCTGAGCAGCCCCTTCGCCCCTGTCCCTTGCGCCACGGAGGCGCCCGTCAAGGCAGACTGAGCTGTGGCGGAGGTGCCTGTCTCCCTGCCAGTGCAGACACATAACCTGCCTGGAATGGGCCCATTTGGACCCTCCAGAAACAACGGGCAAAATGAGTACGGCTTTGTGTCACCTTAACTCCAGGGAGAAAGGGGGACAGACTTTCCGTGGGTGGAATTTAAAACGGAGGAGGCGGGACCTGTCTCAGCGGCCTCCAGGAGAGTCTCCGCCTTGGAGTTAAGCGTTGGGCAGGCAGTTTCAGGGACTGTTTAGAAGAACACCTGGAGATGCTGTCACATTTTCACAAAATTAAGGGTATCCAGTCCCGTAATGGAAAGCCAAAAGAAGCCTGGCTTCTCCTCTAGGTACAGACTACCCTTCACCAGGATTTCCACTCCCAGCCCCTCTTTAAGCTAGAGCGCTGGGGCCCCGTGTGAGGGGTTTGTTTCATGGCGAAGGTGCATTCCTGGTAATGAACTTCAGGTGTCACTCAGATGTCACCTGTGTTTCTGCTTGTATCCTTTTTTATGCTCCAGGCCACCACACTGCATTTAGTGGATGTGTTTTCCTCTTCTTCAATTTTATTCTATTTGTTTACGGCTGTCCTTCTGTATCTATGGGGGATTGGGTCTAGGACCTCCCCGCAGATACCAGAATCTGATGATGCCCAAGTCCCTTAGTCAATCTTAAAGAAATTTTTTTTTAAATTTAAGTATCATGGGTATACAATATTATATTAGTCAAGTTAGTTTCATATGTACAATATAGACCTTTGATGTTTTTATAACCTTACAGTGTGCTCACTCCACTAATTCTAGCAATCACCTGGCAAACGTATCATTGCCTGTACCCCCCTCACCTTTTTCATCTACCCCCATCCCTCCCCCTCCGGTAACCATCCCTTTGGTCTCTGTTTCTGTGAGTCTGTTTTCTTATCTTCGCCTTTCACATCTGAGGACAGGGAGGGCTGACTGCTTGATTGTTTATTTGTTTACTTATTTTGCTTCCCCCTCCAGCTTTATTGGGCATATCTGAAAAATAAAAGCTGTGCATATTTAAGGTGTACACCGTGATGATTTGATATACCTGTACAGTGTAAAATGATCACCATAATCAAGCTGGTGAACATATCCATCACTTCCCAGTTATTTTTGTGCTGAGAACATTTACTATGTACTCTTCTTTGAGCAAATTTCCAAGTATTCAATGTGAAATTGCTCACCGTTGCATTAGTTAACTGTGCGTTAGAAGTGACTTATTTTATAACCGAAGGTTTGTGCCCTTCGGCCAGCAACTCCCTAGCTCTCCCACCTCCCGGCTCCTGGCAACCTCTGCTTTATCCTCTACTCCCATGGTTCGGCTTTTTTAAATGCCACGTGTAAGTGAGATTACACGATGTTTGTTTTTCTGTATCTGGCTGATCTAACTTAGCATAATGCACTCCAGGTTCATCCATGCTGTCACAAAAATACAGAATTTCCTTTTTTATGGCTGAATAATATTCCATCACACACACACACACACACACACACACACACACACACACCACGGTTACTTTGTCCATTCATCTGTCAGTAGACACCTAGGCTGTTTCCATGTTTTAGCTGCCAAGCTTAGCTATTAAGGAGATAAGTTTTTCATCTTAAAATCTTTCTTTTCTTTTGCTGGTAGAAAGAAGCGGGGGGGAAGACCCTCTGAGCTTCCCAAAGGAGAGATTAATTGTGTCTGTGTAATAAAAAGAAAATTAAATTGTAGGACTCAAGTTACTTAAGAGTTTATGAGTCAGAGAGGGTCATCTCGTCCCAGTGAACAGAAGAGGTTGAACAAAGTGTTTTCCACTTGTCTCTCTGACAAGTCAAATGTCTGTTGTTAGCCAGGCCACTTCAGGGAGCATTTATCCTGTTTCCGGGGAGGCTCCCATCCCTCTCTGGGAGCCTGTTTGCTAAACCATCAGTGACAGGTCCAGATAACGCAAGCCAGTTGCTATTTGCAATTACGTTGAAATGTTTGATTTTTGGGGAAAAAAATCTATCTTCAATGAACAGGAGCCAAACTAATAATAATAAAACAGGAGACCTTTCAAAGGTTTTCTGCCAAAAATGCTTGACAAATTGGCCCAAGTAGTCCAGGGACCAGGGATGCTTCATTGGGCTCTGCTGCAAACCTACTGTGTGACCTTGGGCCAGTCACTGACCCTCTGTGTGGCCAGGGTGGGTGGGCCAGGGGCTGCCCAAGGCCCCTCTCAGCTCAGACAGCCGGTGATTTGCTCCATAAGTGCTACAGAGAAGGCATTTAGAATGTCTAATGCAATGTTTTCTTGTTCTTTTGGAATTGCTTTTGTTCCAGGCAGAGTAAAGAAGGTTGGCTAAGGCTTGGGAGATGAGAATCTTGGCACTCCATGTAGCCTCCTGCTAAATCAGGAAATTGATGGGTTACACGCTGTACCAACGAGAACTGGACTGTTGTCCCTCGACCCAAGAGCACCAACCCTCGTGCCATTCCAGAGTAAATGGGAAAATGACAATAGGGTCATGGCACGCACCTCGCTCAGAGCACTCAAATCCAAATTCACTTTCCCACTTGCTTTCTGAGTCCCTGATTCTGCAGGTAGCAGGTAGCAGGACAGGAGGCATCCAGGTACTGCTGGGAGGTATGTACATTTGAGTGTTTCATCTCGATAAAAATTAAATGGCTTCATGACAGTCTCTGCCTTTCCCTGTGTACTTCCAAGGAACATTTTAGAATTTGAAACGTGCCAGCTGTTAAAAACAGTGGCCGGCCCTTTCACTTGGCGTTATCAAATCCTCCCTCGTTTTGCACAATAACCTGGGAAGAACCTGTCCATATTAACACACTGTTGTAGTTGGTCCGGCATGTTCTGAATGACACGTTTGTCATTTCTCCATTGCACGTGGTTAGCCGAAGCCATTACAAATTATTAAGCGGTTCTAACTTTGTATCTGAAATGCAGTCCCCACCCCCACCCCCTCCCCCGGTGCCATTCCTGTATTCCGCCTGGAAACCATGGGTAATGCACTCACGGGTATGCATGGACTTTCCTCTGGCTCTGCACTCTGTCTTGAGTCCTGCGGGTCCTGCCAGCAGTGGCAGGTTGAAAGCGCACTATTAATAAACCCTTTGTTGAATAGATGTTGGGTGCTGGACCCAGAGTGTGACATCGAGAGAGTCCATTTCTTTCATTTAGTCGTGTCTTTTTGGCTCACGCTGATCCTCGAGGTTGTAGAGAATGCTGGTGCCCTTGCGGGACAAAAATCCTTTCAATTGGTTACTCACTATTCAAGTCAAAGAAGCATTTTGTGAGGTGGAAGAGAATGCCTGTATTTTTTTGAGAGTCGATGTTTTTATAGTCGAAGATTCCTGCCTTCTGACTTTAAGATGGGCATGAGAGGAATATTGAAACACTCCAGCGCTGGCTTCTGGTTTTTCTGTCACCCCCGCCCCCCTCCCGACAAACCCAGCGTTGTTTATTACCTGCCATGGAGTCATCATTTGGATGGAGCTGCAGAGATAAGTATGGGCCTTTAACCCCTGACCAATGGGATTTTGTGTGTGTTGTTGCTTCCCACCTCCGCCTGCCTTCAGCCACACAGCACACAGCACACAGCCTGTATGCACCTGTCAAGAGCATGCAGCCCCTTGCGTGCCTGTTTGTTCATGCTCATGGCGCATGTGCGTCTCCTCCGAGTCACAATACCCCGTTCAGACCCGCAAAGGGCTTTGCACTGAAGCAGGCGTCCATGGGGATTACACTTCAACTGGCTTCTGTGGTGACCTGGGAGTTCACTGCTCAGGGACCCCAGGCTGGTGCCCAGTGAAGACCAGAGACTGATCAGAGGGATGGCATTTAATGGATAGAGGTGGCTGGAGGCTAAAATAGGAATCTTTCAAAATTGATCCATTTTCTTTATTACCCTCCCCACCCCCTCCCCAAGCAAGAAGCTGCTGTTAACACCGAGCCCATTTGGTCTTCTAATTGTGCTCCGGGGTTGGGGCCATGTTTGAGATGACTGTGCCGCAGGGGGGTCCACTTTACTTTTATGGCACAGCAGGTGGAAAGGGTGCAAGGAGCCGGAGTCAGGCCTCCGTTTGTTTCCCGTGCATCCTGGTGCCAGCTGCAGGGGGCAGCGCCAGGAGGCCAGTGCACTCATGTTTGAACTGTGCTTTACTGGGACTCCACTGGGAAGAGAGGAGGCTGATGTTAGCAAGGGCCTACTGTGTGCCAGGTGCTTTCTCCCTCCCAGGGGAGGCAGGGAGGTGAGAGGGGTCCTGTTCACAGATGTGAAAATTGACTAGGTTCACCACTGGGATGAGGAATTAGGTGGTTCTCCTGCCCCACCTCCTCGCCTCACCTCCTGGTGGGAACCCAGCCCTGGAGTTCAATAGCCAGCCTCCTGGAAGACAATGATGGCCCCCTGCTGGAAGGCAGGCCACCGTCACTATTTGTGCCTGACATTTCAGGGCCTTTAAAGAACCGTTCAAAGGCTTCGTTTTACTAAGGGGGAGTCTGATGCCCACGCATCAAGGGAAAGTGGCCTGTGTTCGCCCAGCCAGTTGTCACGCAGAGCCGTCTGCCCGTTCATGCTCTGAGCAGCACTGACCACAGCTGCCCGAGGCTGGAGGCTGAGTTGAATGGTACAGACCCCCAACCTAGGGGAGCCGTGCGGGTGGCCACAGGACATCCACTGTTTTAAGTGCTGTGACATCTGCCTGCCTCCCACTCTAGACCACCCCTCCCCCCCTGCCCCGTCCCCTTGTTCTGCTTCAGTTTTCTTCCGTGCCCTTGTCCAGGACGGTTCGCCGTGTTTAGCATCCGCCTTCCCCACAACGTGATCTCTGAGAACAGAGATCTGGTCTGCACCGCTCACTGACATAACCCAGTCCCGCTGCAGTGCACAGAGTAGGCACAGAGTCGGTGCTTTGATAACTAAACAAGTATTGGTCAAATGAATGGAATGATCGTGCTTCCCAGTGCGGTGTGGTGAGTTCAGGAGGCCTTGGTTCCTGAGTGTGACATCTGAACAAACATCTGTGTGTTGCAGCGTAGTGGGTGCTGGGTAGGAAGATCGAGGAAAGCCGTAGGATCCACTTGATGTTTTACCACGAAGCTGGCTGTGTGGCTGTGGACATATCACATGACATCTCTAAACTCAGTCTTGAGAACTATGAAATGGGCATAGCTGCCCCCCACCTGCCCCCTTCTGGGGATGGCCAGGGCGATCAAATGATGTAATAGGTGTAAAAAATGTGGTAAATAGGAAACCCTCTGCCACTGTAGTTGACTATTGAACAGTGTGGTGGTTTGAACCATGCGGGTCCATTTATACATGGATTTATTCAGTTGACCCACACAGTGCCAACCTGCATTGTTGAAGTGCCAGCTGGTGACTGGGAGTCCAAGTATGCAGAGGGCCAACTTAAGTTACATTTGGACTTTTGCATGGCTGCACAAGCATCCGTGCCCCTAACCCCCACGTTGTTCAGGGCCAACTGTATTTCAGTGAAAGGCCTTAAAAAATGGTATCTGTGGGCCTTTTTCATCCTCTGCAGTCTAACGTCCCCCCACGAGACCCCTTTGGCTATTTCATTTGTCACTTTGCCCTTAATTTTAAAACCGCATTTCTAGAAGTGGGTTATTTACAAAGCCAGACTGTGCCTGTGGTTCCAAAATAAATCGTTTATGCATTCTGAAACAATCAATGAACCAATTTCAGGTGAGGTGTATCTTCTGGCTTTTTGGTTTTAAAAGCAACAACAACCACACCATTTAGGTTTCAAGAAACCCCAGCATTTTTTTTCAGGGAAAGGCCAAGTTCCTGCTCATTGCTGTGTGTTTAAAAACTGCTTTATTCTCTCCCAAGAATGCATACGTGGGTTGTTTTTTTTCCCCCTTCTTTTCCAGTCCCAGCCCTCTTGCCTCCTTTGAGACTTTATGTTCCGTCTGCTAAATTGGCTGCGGTTTTGCTTCATCTGGCAGCCAGTCTCGTGGTTATGTTTCCTCTGTACCTGAGTTTTTGTGATGTCAGCGTCCTCCCCACTTTGAATGCAAGGCAAATGTCCCAGCCTCCACAAGCAAGTCCCTAGATGTGCTCTCTGCCGGGTTCTGAAGCTGCAGGCGACCGGGGAGGAAAGCAGAGAAGGGGTATTTCCAAAGACCTAGGGGTTGGGGCCTTCACAAATGCAGTTTAGTTGAGGATTAGCAAGGCCCCAGGCAAGTCTTAACCACACTGGAGTGTGGGCAGCACTGCCTTCCCTTAGAACCCACTTGCCTTTCCCCATGTATCCACATAGGCTGTTTTGGAGCGTGGGTCCAGATGCACAAGGTCAGCTAACATACTAGAAACTCAAGGGGAGGGAGGTCTGTACTCAAGAGATGGAGATGGACCTGGGTTCATCGGACGGTGTACTTGGCTATGACCTTGAGCAGCTCCTTTTGCCTCTCTGTGACTCAGACGCTCCATCCTTGAACTTGCCTTGTGATCTTCACAAATGGTTCTTGTTGCCATGGCACATCCAAAGGTTGAAAAGTAGGGCCACAGAGGTCCCTGCAAGCACTGTAACGAAAACCGTTACCGACTGCATCCGCTTGGCTCTGCGGGTCTTCTGTTGTGTCTGCTTAGTTGAAAATAAAAGTGCCATTGGAAGGAAATATGGGGACTCAGAGCCCTCGTGACCCATGATACTGGTTTGAATTGCAGAGTCATTTACTAAATGTAGTTGATATTCCCGTGTAGACGGAGTTTCTTTAAAAATGTCTCCTGTCTGGTTTTAGTATCTGCGTGTTCTTTGTGCAGCAGGGCCTGAGCCCAGCCGTGGGATGGAGTTGTGTGTCTCCACTGCCCTTAAACACGTGTGAGGCGAGACAGACCCGTGGCCCAGAGGCTGGTGTGTGACGCCTTGTCCCGAATTGGCTGCCTCCCCAACCTGGTCTCCCAGCATCCTTCCTTCAGGGTCTCCCCAGGGGCCCTGATGAAGAGGGCGAGGAGGCGGCGGTTTCTAGAACCCATCAAAGCAGTGAATGCAGGTGGAAGTGGTGACCTAGCAACATGGGCATCTGCACCGGAAAAAAGCCCCGTAGGTGGCTGGGACCGTGTCTGATGTGGTGGGCTAGGCTTGGTCAGAGGTTTCTGACTAAGAAAGGAAAAGTGGCCCATCCTTCAGAAGTCTCCCTCCCATGTAGGTAGGGCAGCTTCTCCCCTAAGTCCCTGGGGGGCAAGGGTTTTTCTTCTGCATTTCTGGCGCTGGATGGAGGGTGTGGTGTCCATTGTTGTGTCTGGACCCAGCATGACCTTTACCCTTTTCTCTCTCTCTCTCTCTCTCTCCCCCCGTTTGCCTCCCTACCCTTTCTTCTCAGGGCTCCCAAACCTTTCCCAGAGTTCTCCCAACTCTTCTGAACACTCTCCCACTTCCAGGAGTCCTTCAAGTCCTCTGCTGGGAAGGTCAGGAAGTTCAGATGCTTTCTCACGTACCCCAAGTGTCTATATCCTCACCCATCTTCTCACCATATTGTTTCTGAACAGGATCTGGGCCTGCTTTTGGTGTCTTTAGTTTTTTTTAATTTCTATTTTCAACTCCTGTTTAGTGTTAGGAACAATCTTATTTGCCCTGAGAGTCTTGGCTCATGGCTGACCCTCCGGACCGCCACCGTGGACATTTCCCAAGTTGGTAACCTTGACCTGCTGCTCGTCCCCATGGCCTCCCTACTGGGCGTTTGGTGAGGTTCGACCCTCCAGGCTTAGCCTCTCCACAGCACATCTCAGGCCACACTCCCTCCTCTCTGCAGTCATCACTGTGAACTACAGCGCCCTCCTCACTGTCTGTCTGTGTGTCTCCCGTCTGGCTTATCTGCCCACCAGTCTGTTCCACACCCTGGAGGCAGGGCTGACGTTCTAAATCTGTGTCTGATCAAACCATGCCCTGCCTACTGTCTTGCTCTAGATCAGGGGGCCCTGCAGGACAGAGGCTGAGCACTTGGCCAGACAAGCAACACACCCTCCTCAGACACGAGGCTTTGTTTCTCTCCACCCATAGACACCTGCAGCCCAATGGGGACTGGTCCCAGGGCATTCTCCCAGTAGACCTTCCCTTATACCCGCAGACGGGGGCAGCTGGCAGCCTTCTTTCTCTTCCCCCTCTCTTCCCCCTCTCTTCTCCCTGAGTGGTTCCCTCGGCATAGTAGTCAGTCTGACAAAGATTACCTGTGTCCTCATATTTTCTAGGGTTGCTCCTTGGATGATAATCCCTTTGTACTGAGGGCTTGCAGTGAGGCAGACACCGTTTTCAGTACTCTCTCTGTGTAAACTCATTTAAACTGCCACAGCCCTACGGGGCGTGAGGGGGGTACCACTTTTATCACTTCACGTTGCAAAATTGCAAAGAGTTTGTCACTTGCCTGTTGTGAAAATGGAAAGTGGCAGAAGTTTTGTTGACTTGAGGGAATGTGTCCATCACCCCAACACCAGAGATAGGTGACATGCCATGATGCTAGAGCCAGATCCTCTGGGTTCGATACCCTGCTCTGCCGCTTGGTGCCTGTGGGGCCTTGAACAAGCCTCTGAACGTCTCTGATTCTCAGAGTCCTCTTCCAAAAAATTGTAAAGAGAGTAACTAACAGTCAAATGACAGGCAGGTTACTTAACTTCTCTGCTTTGTTTCTTCATCTCTAAAATGAGGATGCTCACGAACAATGCCTTAAAGCCCTGGGTGCATCTGTTAATCTGAACATTGGATTACCACTCTGTTCAAACCACTGCATTGGTGTCTGTTTTCCTGCTGGACGATGCTCTTCCTGGTCTAAAATGCATACCACACGAGATGTTTACATGCTTGTGATGCCCAGCACACTAATAAACGTGGCCACCAGGAAGGGTCTTTCCTGTGCCACCAGGAGCCCTGCTAGGGCTTCTCGAGAATCCCCCACAGTCCCCCAGGGAGAGGAAGAGGAAACCCATTGGGGGAAGGGGTGGTGACCAGCCACAGGCACACAGGTGGGAAGTGGTGGGATCTGATTTGAACCCAGGTCTTCCTGCCTCCGAAGCATGTGCTCATGTTCACTGTTCTAAAGAAGCTGGGTGTACAAGCCAGCATGGTGCTGGCCAGAGCCCAAGTTCAGCAAACATACTTGTCTTCTTTGATTTTTATCCGTATGGAAACGGTTTTGCAGCCATTTGATGAGATGAGCCTCAAGGCAACCACACAACCCAGGCCACGGCTGCCCCGCCCTTTCCCGGGAGAGCTCTTTGCGTTTTATTGACTAGACTTCAGATGCACAGTGGCGCTGGGCACTCTTTCTTTGCCTTTCCCCCCTCCTTTTTCCTCTCTTATCTCTCTGATCATGCCCTGACCTTTGTCAGAATGTTATTTTGCATGTTGTCTGTGGAAACTCACTAAATAGATAACTGTGACCTCAAGTCCACCCCCATTAGGATAGACTTGTACTTACGAAATCCTGTCATTGAGTGGTGGAGTCGCTGAATCTGTCCACACGTGTGCATGGGATGAGAGCAGGGTCTCCAGGGCCTCGTGTGAAAGGCTGGAGGGCGCCGACCCCTCCCAGACCGGGCAAATAGAAGGCCATTGTGTCTGCTTTGTAGGAACCATGAGGAGTAGTTGAGGCAGCCCAGACTTTTAAAATAAAGTCTGCGTGCGTGTGTATGTTTTAACGACTAAGATATATTAGTTCAAGTGAGAAAACTTAGAAACCCCAGAAAAACACAAAGGAAGAAAAACAAAAATCATTCATAATCTCCTGCCCTCAGAAATAACCGCTATCGGACGGTTTGATTCCTGTCTTTCAAGCCCCCTGCATGCCTGCGTGTGCGTGCGTTCATGTTGGGAGTTTTCTCCACCGCTCTCAACCTGGACACGAGTTTATTCCTTTCACCCAACAGCGTCTCGAGGCTGTTTTTCCACCTTAACAAACGACTCCAGAACATGATTCTTAATGATTATACAATATGTCACTGCATAGAGGTATACAATTTATTTAACTAATTTCTCCTCATTGAGCGCTTTGTTTTTCACTTCATCCCTATTGCTGCTTTAAACATCCTTGCACATAAATCTTCAAGCATGTCTCTGATTATTCCTCGGGCTGTCTCTCTGCAGGTGGCATTGGCTCAGGGATAGACCAGTTTTTTAAGGCTTTGGTAAGTATTGCCAAACTGCTCTTGGGAGCAGTTTTGTTTTCACACGGGCCCCCCTACCAACATTAGTAGTATATGAGAAACCGTTTTTCCCCAGCCTTGGCAACACTGGATATTGTATTTCCTTTTCATTTTTGCCAATCTGACAGACAAAAAGTATCCTATTTTAATTTGTGTAATTCAAATAAAGAAGTAGAACTCCTTTGCATGTTTATTGCTTGTGTAGCTGTGTATACATACACATAATGTATAGAATATATAACGTCTATAATATTGTATATTATAACATCATTATAACACATATAATGTATGTAATATCTATAACACATTCATTTATTTTTGGTCTATACCTTATTGCTGCCCTATGCCCATTTAATCACAAGGGCTGTACATTTCCATGTTAGCAAATCTATTGGTCTTTTAAGCGATGGTGATTCATCCACCTTGAATTAGGATTCTTCAGTCTGGGGGTGAGTTCAGGTGGAAGCCTGTCTATCCCCTTGTTAACTGAGAATGCACGGGAAGTGATGAGTGGTGAGAATGGAGGGTCAGTGAGGAGAGACACCCATCCATGCATCCGCTCGTGGCCGAGAAAGTGGTATTGACAGGAACAGGTTTTCCTGATGGATGGCTGTGCTGCAGACATTGATTCCAGCAGACAAAGCAGTCCATTGCAAAACCATCGGGGCTCATCCTGAATAATTATATTTAAGGCTCCTAGAATCGTGTTAGTTTTTCTCCAAAAAACGAAAGCAAAGGATAAAGAGATGAAATTTAAAAGAACATTTGTAAAGGAATTCACTTAAATTGTAAGAGACTGAAAGGCACGCTCCCTGGGTAATGGAAGAATTGCATTACAAAGGAATCGATATCTTTCTGGAATTTGCTTTGTCCTCTACTCATGTGCTGCTTTGCAAAGGGATGGTGGCTCTGTCACTTCCTGCGGATTCCTCTCAGCACTCTCCCCAAGGACAGCGTTTTTCCCTCTTGTTGATCCTTCGTGTTTTTCCTTTTCGCACAACCTGGACTTGTGGAGACATTTAGGAGCCAAGATCCTGGGACGCAGGGGCTTTGCCCGTCTCAGCCTCTGGAATCCCGGCGCTGTCAGCAGCGGAGCAACCGTTTCCTCCTGTGTCTTCACAGAGAGCCTTCGGGGAAGGTCAAATTCAAAGAAAAGAGAGTGGAGGGAATGAACTTCTGATTTTTTAAAAATCTACTTTATCAGGCCCTAAGGAAAGGCGAATTTAAACGGCATTACAGAAAACTGAAAAGGGGAAAAGGAGATGCCGGAATTCCCACCTGCTCAACGAGTTGTCCCTTCCCTGGCCACCTCCCCTGGCCTTTACGTAGCCTTGTGCCCCCTGTTTCCTCAGTGGGCCCATCGCCCGCCTCTGAGCATGTGTCGTGGCCTTGTTTCATGAGCCTCCGTCGATCTGCCTTTCAGGGAACGGGCCTTGGATGGGCTCACACAGCTGCTCTGCAGTCCTGTTGCTGTCCCCTGGGGTCCGGCAGCTCAGGGAGGTGAGGTGGGCCACAAAGAGCTGTGCTTTGGGATAGACGAATTGAGTTTGTATACCACGCCGGTACCCGCTTATGTCGACATGCCAGGAGAAGAGAGACTAACGATTTGTGGACTTTTGTTTAATGGGATGTTTACAGATGACCTGTGTTCTCAGACCGAAGTTATGAGCAGCAAAGGATTTCTGGGGAGTGGAGGGTGACAGGCAGAATGCGGAAGCAGAGCTGTTGCCCAGGTGTCCGTGAAAAGGACCTCTGCCTCCAGCTCCAGTCATGCACCCACTTGGCAATTGTTTTATTGAGCATCTCTTTCGTGATCGGTTTGTTTTAGCACCCTTGGAAAACTCAACATAGTTTCCTTACCAATTGCTAATATATTTATAATTAACTTATATTTGAGTGGAACTATGAGCTTTCTAGCAACCCAGGCAAAAAGGGAAATGAATACATTATTAGTTTCTACTATAGAACTTACTGATACTTCGGGAGAGGTAAAATTCCTCACTGGCATCCCGTGGAAGGTGGTGACTTTCAGGAGGAAGGCTATTTCAATTGCATTTCTTTACTGTCCCTCATTTTATGTGGAATCATCCACAGTCTCTTACCTTTTGTATTTTTGGATACATCTGTGACCAAATCAGAAGAATGACCTGCCTTCTCTGTCCATTGAGAAAGATGTAAATAAAATAATCACCACATAAGTATACTGAGGTGTGTTCTTTCATGGACAGCGAGCAGCAGGAGCAAATAGCTCGGAGCACTGGATGCGTAAGAAAAGCCAGGGACGGGCAGGATACGGGGCTGGCGGGGCAGCACGGCCAGCTGTGTAGGCCCGAGATGTGCCATGAGGAGTTTGCACTTTATATCGGTAGCCATGGGAGACTTCGGGACAGGGAAGGGACAGAGCCCACTTGCATTTTAAGAGGACACTCTGGCTGCCCCGCAGAGACTGATTTTGGAGTCTGGGAGGCTGTTGCAGTTCGTGGTCCTGCTAAAAGGTAATGAACACAGATAAAACTGTGGTGCAGAGGGGAGGGGCTCCGCAGACAGAGGGCTAACTAGGGCTTTACTTTCTCACGATGTAAAATGCCACTGGGGCAGAGAGTCCACATCACCAGTTTCTGCCTTCCCTCCAGGTGGGGCTGAACGGGGAGGGTCTTTCCAGCCACGGGGCTGCCCATGGCACCAGCTCAGGGTTCAGGAGTCCATAAGCTCTCATTTGTTTACAGCCCCACGTTCCCCCTCAGGCCCCCTCCTTGTCCGTCTTGTGAGCACAAGTCTTAGAGTCGGCCTTGTGTCCTCCGAACCACCTTGAACCGCTGGTTGGAAAGGCATGAGTTTGCACAGGCAGATCCAAGCCCTGCTTCTTATTTGTGACCTCGCGTGCCACTCCACACCTAGACTCTCTGACCTTACCTGGGCAGTGGGAAGAATGAACCATGTGGTCGTCGCTGTAATGTGGCTGCTACCAGTAATGTTAACCATCGTTTACTGGGCCCCTCCCATGTGCCAAGCCCGGTGCAAGACGCTTTGTGTTTGGTACTCCTCATTCTGTCTGTGTGACAACCCCATAAGGGGAGGTGTTAGTGGCTCCATTTAACAGGGGAGAAAGCTGAGGGCCCAGACGACTCAAGTAACCGTCAGAATTCTCACAGCTGGGAAGAGGTGGAGCTTTGTTTGGAATAGCTTTCTGGTGAGAGTACCTTCCACCGAAAAACTTTCAGGGGGTCCTCACCCTAAAGCACCTTTATGTTTATGTGTTTTGTAACATAGCTTCCTTATGGAGCTATTTATGGAGCCTGCAGAAGAAAGCATATGCAGAGTGGATACCTACACCAGAATAACTTTGCATTAGGAAAAGATTATTGGAAAGCCCCCACCCTGTCCCATCCACAGCTTCCGTGGATGGGGGAATTCAGGCCCTCTATAGGCCCAGATGACACAGTGCTGCCCCCTGCAGGTGGTTGTAGAAACTACAAAATGGAGAGACCTGGTTACTTAGGAAAAAACTCACATTGCCCCGCCTCAGGAATTCCATCGTTCTCTGAACTAGAGAATTAGATGCAGGTGTGCTCCAAGATGCAAGTAATAATATGTTCTCACAGCACTGTTTGTCCTGGCCAAAAAAAACCCAACGAGGAACATCCTAAGTGACCGACAGTAGGGGAGTGGGAGACCAGTGGGCACTTACCTCTGCCAGGGGTTGTGATGTACAGAAAGAGATGAGCTCAATGTCACTGAGCTGGTGAGGAAAGATCCTCAAAATACACTTCTTAGCCAGAAAAAAAAGGCGATGGAAATGTTAAGTATGGGTCGATTTCTGTAAACAGCAGACGGTAGCTTCATGTATGTACATCCACAGAACAAGGGGGGAGGGGCAAGCACCAAAACGCAGCAGTGCCTACCTTGGAGGGCGGGTTTGGAGTCCCACTCTGCGATCCCTGTCATAATAATACCTAACCCTTGTAGCTCTTACCTGTGTTCTGGCCCTAAACGTTTTATGTATGTTGACTGATTTAATCCTCATAACCACCCTGTGAGACAATTACACTGTTATCTCATCTTATGCCTGGGAAACTGAGGCACGGACTGGTTAAGTACTTTGCCTAAGGTTGCGGTTGGCAGGGGGGGAGCCCGGGTGGGAATCTCAGTGCCCATCTCCAGAGCTGTGGCTCCTAAGCACTCCCTCTTCTGCTTCCCCAAATCCCATGTGTATCTGAGGTGTGTATGTTCCCATGAGCGAGGGGACACAAGGGACGGCAACCTGCCTGAGCCCTGGTCAACTGCGAAGCTCTTTCTGTGGCCTCATTTGAACAGATTCCCGGGTGCCGCCTGACGTATAGAAAGCTCGTTTAAATATCTTGTTGAACGATTTAATGAATAATTGGAAGAATGGATGAGAAGAAGCAGGGGGAGTTATGGAGAAAACAATATGCAATGTGCCTCAAGGAACTTGTCGTCTTAGAGACAGGATGCACTAAAGGGATGCAGAGCCTGCAGTGTGGGCGGCAACAAAAATATAGAAGTGTGCTGAGTACTCTTGGAGGAGGAGAGTCAGCCACAATCTAGGAAGGCTTCCTGGAGGTGGAGGGAAAGGGGCTGAACGTGAGGTGGGGCCGAATATGATATGAGGAAGTGTGTGTTAAAGAAAAGAAGGGCATTTGTGAAGATGAGGAAAGTCGAGAGAGAGAAGCTTGAGTCGTCTATGTATTATTTGCATCCGGGTGAATCGAAGGGTTGAGTCTCTAGGGCTTGTGCTTGGGGAGTTGGAGCAGGCAGACTCAGAAACAAAATCCGCATGCATTTAGTACCTACTGTGTGCCAGGTACCAGGGGTGCCCAGCCTTTTGGCGTCTCTGGGCCACACTGGGAGAAGAAGAGTTGTCCTGGGCCACACATTAAACACAAACACTAATGAAAACTGATGAGAAGAAAACATTTTAAGTAAATTTACGATTTTGGGTTGGGCGACATTCATAGCCATCCTGGGCCTCATGCGGCCTGCTGGCTGCGGGTTGGACACCCCTGAGAGCAGTTTACTCTACCTTAATTATCCTTACAGCAGTTGCATTTAAAATTGTTTTCGGTTATAGCCAACATACAATATTATATTAGTTTCAGGTGTATAATATAGTGATCAAGTGTTTATATCACTACAATAAGTCTATACCCATTGGCACCATCCATAGTTATGACAATATTATTGACTAGATTCCCTGTGCTGTACTTTACATCCCCATGACTATTTTATAACTGGCGGTTGGTACTTCTCAATCCCTTTTTGCCCGTTGGTACCACTCTCCTCCGTCTGGCAACCATCAGTTTGTTCTCTGTGTCTCTGAGTTTTTCCTATATTGTTTTTCTAATTTTGGGGGGTTCCACATTTAAATGAAATCATATGATATTGGTCTCTCTCTGTCTGACATATTTCACTTAGCATAATATCCTCTAGGTCCATCTGTATTGTTGGGAATGGCAAGATTTCATTCTCCTTTTTTAGGGCTAAGTAATATTTCACTAGGTAGATAGATAGATGATAGATAGATAGATAGATATTAGATGGATAGATATATCCTGAACTTCTTTATCCATTCATCTATTGATCAGCTCCTAAGTTGCTTCTATATCCTGGCTATTATAAATAATGCACGGCAATTGTGTTTTAATTGTAGAAATAGGCATAGAGAGTGATTTTCGTAAATAGGCATAAATAGGTGATTTGCTCTGTGTCACACAGCAAATAAACAGCAGAGCCAAAATTGGTGCCCAGTGTGTCTGGATCCAAAGCGCCAGGGAGACCAGAAGCAGGTGTGCCTCATCCTTTCCCCCCTTCCCTGTTGTCAACCTGGGTCTCGGGACAGCTCTGCTTCCTGAGGCTGAGCATCTCTGTTTCCAAGAAGAGAAAAGCTTGTTCCCTGAGGTCTGTGCCCTGAAATAAGCTGGATGACTCAAAGTTAGTGTCCTTACTCAAGACTCCTCCAGAATACTTCTTGGGCACATGCCCCTCAGGACAATAGTCTGGTAATCTTGCAACCTTGTGGTCTACTTGGTGCTTGCACTGGGTGCAAGTTTGTGAACACAGGAGCGTGTGCACATCTGGGTGTTAATGCACACCTCTAGCCCCCTAACACCGTGGCCCTCTGCAGCCTTTGTCCGTCTGCTGCTAAGCAGAGAGTCATGTCAGCCTGGTCTATGATTTCCAGACTCAGCTCCTAAGAGCAGAGTGAGGCAGATTTTCCTCTTGAGAGCATTAATCCAAGTAGCAAGTTGTTAAGCCTGAAAACATGCACATATAATTTACATTTTTGTCATCATAACGCTCTGCCTGCACAGTCATCTGGTGATGGATAGTATCTTTCCCTGCCATCTGCCAGGTCAGATGGAGACTTCTGCGATCCGACTTGGTGGAATGCCCGTAAGTCCCTAGGTCGAGTTTCATCAGTAAACACATGATTAAAAGCACAAGAGCATGGTGCTCTGATGGCCACTCTGCCTGCAGTGAGTTCTTTCTGGAGCTTATGTTTTTTCTTTTTAGACACAGC
The DNA here is from genome assembly GCF_014824575.4 of Sturnira hondurensis. Lineage (NCBI taxonomy): Eukaryota > Metazoa > Chordata > Mammalia > Chiroptera > Phyllostomidae > Sturnira > Sturnira hondurensis. The sequence continues at coordinate 1,098,646 of NW_028083079.1, read as the reverse complement.
TCATTGAATTCTTACGTGAGAGGCACTGTGCTAATTGGGCTCCTCTACCTAAAGAAAGAAAGGAATTATGATCTTCGTTTTACAGGAGAGAGCCGGAAAGGTTCGGTGACTGGCGTGGGGTGGCACAGCTCCTGAGCAGTGGATTCAGGAGACTGACTGATTCTGCAGGTTGCCACAGCGAGAGAGGAGCATGGGTGGCAGAAAGTCTCCAACGTGCACAGGCGGAGCATGCAGGTTGCTCTGAGCTGGGGGGTTTACCACCTGTGGGCTGCTGCTTGCAAAGAGCAGGGCCCCTCAGCATAGTCCCATTGGAAGGGCATCTCCCCGCCCTCAGGTCCCTAAAAGGGGCCTCCACTGTTTATGATGGTGCTGAGTTGGGGTGTGCATCCTGCCACACCTGACCTGCTCCATCTGCCCTTACCTTCTTGGCTCCTCCCAACTGATGAGGAACCTCCGAGCCCCCAGGTTCAAGATCTGGTTGAAGACCTTGTAGCAACCCAGCCAGCACAGTTCTGATGCTCACTCCTTCAATGGGGGAAACTGAGGATGGTCTCCCCCGGGCAGCCCTCAGGCCTGCCTGGAGTCTATCCCTGCACGTGCCAGTGCCCCTGACCTTTTTGCTACCGTGACCCGTGACCGTCACGTGTGTCAATAAAGCCTTTTCTTCTAAATGCGGCCACAAACCAGTAGACGTTGGAGTTTAACCTGGGTCGGACCTCTGCAATCTGTGCATCCAACCTGCTTGCTCATTGACAGTTGGCAAAACTGAGGCCCAGTGAGAGGAGGCTGTAGCCTTAGGTCACCAAGCAAGCCAGTGGCACAACGAGGACAGGTCTGTGTCGGTGCATCTCGGCCAGAGCGCTTCCTAGTTGCCCTGCTGCCCAAGGCTGCTTGCTGCAGAGGCTCGCTCTGGTGAGTGAGGCCGCTAGTCCTTCGGAGGAAGATGCACCTAACTGTGAGCGAGGACCACGTGATCTGCGATGGCCTGAGCCTCGGGGGTCAAGGTGGCCGTGGGTGTGGGTGTGGGTGTGGAAAGCTGATGGAAGGGTTACCCGAGGAGAATGCAGTAGCCAGCTCTTTTTAGGAATTATCTCCTCTGTGGAGTGACACCCTTTAAAATAAGTGAGACATTGTCTGTAAATATGGAGACAAGCGGCCAATCAGAAGGCACAAGCTGACTCCGGAGACCATCCCCACCTCCTCGTCCACCCGAAGGACACTCATGTTCCTGAGGGGCTGGAGCCCTTCCAGGGCCTTCAAAAGGCCACTGCACCAAGACTGTGTTCTGAGAGCCTGTCCCAGGAATCTTGTTTCTCTTCAGTTTTACCAGAAAAATAAACAAGGTGCCCGTGGGTGATACTGTTCTTTCTTTCAAGACCCACTGAAAGCCTACATTTATTCCCCACCCCCCAAAGCCAGCATCAGAGATTCCGGAATGGTTGAAGTTTCAGTGAGCATCAGATTTTCTGGTTCCATAGGCTCTCGATGGGGAAACAGGTGCGGGGGTGGGGGGCGGGGACTGGCCCAGGGCTGGCCTCCTGTGTCCTTGGCTGTGCCTCTCATAGCTGTGCCCTCTCTGTCCTTCCCATTTCAGGTTTCTGGGGCCCTCGTCTGTAAGATGCTGGGGCCAAGCAGCTCGTGGGAGACTCGGTGACCTCCCACGCCCTCTCTGGCACCAGCCCTCTGTGGCATTCTCAACAAAGGCATTAACCTCCTCTCCTTCTCAAGGTTGTCGCCTGCCTATTTATAGAACTGACCAAGAGAATTCCACTACTGCCAGCAATACAGAATACAAATCATGCCCCACACCTCGGTTTCATTCTCCTTTTAACTCCCTGGACATGGCTTTCCGACACCTGGTTTCCCTTCGCAGTGTGGACATGCCAGGGAAGAGAGGGGAGTGGGCTCTGCCACTTGATAAGCTCCTACTGTGTGCACAGGCTCTGGACCTCCCCCACACAGTGTTGTTTAATCCACATAACCCCGAGAAGTGTTCTCCTCTCACGTGTGCTGCTCTGAGAGCGGGGGCGGCTGGCCTGAGGACTCGGCACTCCCAAGTGGCAGAAGCGGCTTAAGTCCAGTTCTCCCTGAATCCACAATCGCCGCTCTTTCCCCTTGCACACTCTGCTCCCGATTCTAGCACAGCCTTCCAGATCAGATGCAGAGGGGGACTTCAGGGCGATGCATGCGGATGTTGGGGTTTCTGTGGGGGTCACAGACTTACTCACTCACCCAGTCGGGTCAACCAGCCTTTTCTGAGGACCTACTGTGTGCCAGGGGAAGCCTTGTCTCTCACCGGGCTGTAAGCGCCATGAGGACATGCGCACTTTGTTCTCTCCAGGTCTGGCACACAATGCGCTCTCAGGCCGCCCCCGTCGAGTGAATCGTGGGGCTCAGACTCATGGTCCAGGTGAGAAGCAGAGAAGAGGCAGACTAGTGAGAACAGCACTGAGCAGCTGGCAGTGCCCTTATGGAGGAGGGAGCAGGGGGCAGGGGGCAGGGGGCAGGGGGCAGAGAGACTTCAAGGGCTCCGTGACCTCAGAGGCTGCTGCTGCTGCTGCTGCTGCTCCTCGTGGTCTGAGATCCACTTCCCACTCTGGTCCAGAGAAGCCCACCAGGCCTCTGACTTCCTCCCTCCCGCACCTCAGACTTTAACAGAGATTTTTATTTTCCCAGCTGTCCGTCCGGGAGTCCCAGGGAATGCTAAGAGAACACTGTAAATCTTTCCCTGCTCATCTTCTCAGAAAGCTCTTTCAAAACCAGGATTTTGGAGAGAGCTGCCACCCTCTCATTATTCCTCTACTGGGGACTAGCGTTTAGCTGTGGCATCGAGGGGCCCGGCGCGTGGCCGCTCACTCTCCCTCCTCCAGGAGAGGTTCAGATGTCAGGGTGTCCTCCTCAGGTCCAGCCAGGGTGCCCCACTGTCCTTGAAAGCTCTGCTCGTGGTCCCACTTGCCTGTCAAGAGTCTTGGGGAGTCCATCCATAGAATGAAGTATGCTCTGGATCCCCACAAGCAGGGAGGGACCAGAGAGCTAAGCACCCCCCCTCCCCCCTGCCACGCTTCCAGGCATAGTGTTGTTTTCTGTAAGCAATATACTCTCATTCTGGAACATTTGGAAAATATTGAGAGACAGGAAGAACAAAATAATAATCACCCAAAATCCTGCCACGCGGAGAGAAGCAATGCGGGCAGCTTGGCGCACTGCTCCTCGGCTTGGTTTTGTTTTTCGTCCCCATGTGATTTTTCTTTTTCCATAACTGAGATCACACTGTAGGGCATGATTTATAGCCTTTTGACCTCACTTAACATTAAAATAGATCACACGTCCTTGGCATTGCCAGCTCTTTGTAATGATTTTAAAATGTGATTTTAACGGCAGCATGGACTTTCACGTGTGTAGGGACTGTCATTTACTCAAATGGTACCCAGCTGCGGGGCGTGTTTGCTGTTAATCCTGGTGCTAAATGACTCTCTCTGGGGGGAAACGCTTCACTTCAGCTACGGCTGCATGAGAAAGCAATATGGCCAACCTCAGCATCCATCTGGGGCGTGGGATCTGGCCTTACCTTTGCCTGCGGTTGGTCTGTCTCCACACTGGAACATGTAGGATAAAGGTGGTATCTCCCCTCAAAATCAGTTGCTGTGGGAAAGGAACTCCTTACTAGCTGCTTGGACAGGTGATTTCCTTCCATTTCTTCAACTGAATAATGGGATTTCCTTCCCCACAGACTGGATTCCATGAGGATTTTGGGAGATAAGGCAGACTAGGTGCAGAATGTCTGACACAGACAAGCCATTTGTAAATGTTAAGCTGTTGGTATTATCAGTATTTTTATCTCTCGACTGTCTTGTCCGGTATTTTATTGGGGTTGCCAGGACCACCCCAGGTTCTGTGATGCTAGAAGGGACCCCAGGTTCGCATATACTTGTACTCACAGCCAAGGTTTATTCCGGTGGGAGGATGCGCAGCAAAACGAGCAGAGAGCAGCTGCGTGGGCAAAGGCTGCAGGAGGCCAGGCACACCCTTCCAGTCTTCTCCCTGAACCACCACACAGGATGAGCTTAATGGACCCCACACGGATTTGCCGTCCACCGGCGAAGCTCACTAGAGACCCAGCACCATGGGTCTCACTGGGGGCTGGTCATGTAGGAACCTTCTGCCTGAGCCCACCTTTCAGATCTCCAGGTAGCTTGGGCACAGTGAGCCCTTGTCAGTGAGGGAGGGGTGGGAACACTCGGAATGCAAGTTCCCAGGTGCCAGCCAAGCCACCCTGCCTAAGGATGCCGTCTCAGGCCTGCTCCGTTAGCTCTTTTCTGCACAGAAACACTCACTAAGAGGCCGTATTTCTTGTGTTTGGGCCAAGGATAAGGGTGGGACAGATGTTCCCAAGTCCATAGGTTAAATGAAGGCTAGAAAAGGAAAGGGGTTTAGGGACTGACCTCCTCTGTGAATGGGTCCTGAGAGGGTACAAGGTCTGGGTCATGGGAGGGGGTCCCTTACAGCTCCCCTTCCCGCTAACCCTATGTCCCCCTCTTTCTAGGCTCTCAAGGGCTCCAAGAAGCTGGTGCTCTCCGTGTACTCGGCAGGGCGCGTCCCCGGGGGCTACGTCACCAACCACATCTACACCTGGGTGGACCCGCAGGGCCGCAGCATCTCCCCGCCCGCGGGCCTGCCCCAGCTGCACGGCAGCTCCCTGAGGCAGCGAGAGGGTGACCGGAGGAGCACCCTGCACCTCCTGCAAGGCGGAGATGAGAAGAAGGTGAGCTGCTCGGCCTTGGCCTCGGCAGGCCCGACCTGAGGCGGAGGGCTGGGGAGGGGAGGGAGGCTGCCCCCTGAAACCTCCTTCTTCTTGCCAGACCCAGCACAGGGAAGCTTCTTAGAGGCTGGAAGGAGCAGCTTGGTTCTCTCAGGGTGCCGTTCTTTCTTTCTGACCCATGCAGGCTAAGATGCTGTAGCCAAAGAGCCCAGAGACTGTGATTCAAATAAGCCGGGTATCTCTCCCTGTCCTATCGGAATGGGGAGCGGGGCAGTGTAAGCTGGTGGGCAGCTTAGTTCCACACCTTATGCGGGGACCAGATTCCCTCCACTACCAACCTCTAGGAAATTGCCCCCTCTTGATGGCTGAAGCTGGGCCATGCCAGGCCCTCCTCTGGCCCCTAGAGTGGAAAAGGGAAGAGAGGGCTCAGCGCTTCTCTTTAAACTAGAAATGATTTAACTTCCCAGCAGGCTGGACCCAGGTGCCTAGCCACTCTCAGCTGCCGGGACTTGGTGCTGTCTAGGCCTTTGCAGTGCTGGTCTTGGGCCGTAAGGAGGAGAAACAGGTCCTGGTCACCTCCACAAAGTGAGGATTTACTAGCACAGGATTGGCAGTCCCAGAATTGAAGCTGAGAAACTCGGGGTGCATTCTCCAGAAGACAGTGATCTCCCTTTTTCTCTGCATCCTTCCCCTCAAGAGTCTTATCCCAAGAAAGTGCATCTGATTGGCTGGCGGGGAGGGCTGGGCACTTTGAGTGACTAAAGCACCAAGGTAGTAGCTGGTGGGGGAGGGGCGGTCGGGATTTTGTAACCTGAAGAAAAGGAGGAGCAGGGGCATCACAGATGCCCTCCACAGAGCCATCCTCTCCCGAGACGTGACTGCTTCTTAAAATATTGGGGAAAGGGCTGACAGACGGTCCCCCTGATTTAGTTTTGGGCTGCAGTCTGGGAGCCATTTGCATTGTGCCCCCTGGTCACTCCTGGGACCAAGAGTGTCGTTCCTGCAAACAGCTCTCTGGTCTTTTAGGATCTTGGCACCGACAGCCTGGAGGCCACACAGCTCAGAGGTCTGGGCCAAGTGCCTTCCCTCTGGAGACTTTCTCAGTTTTCCCTTCCTGTCGATAAGACCGTAACATTTATTTAATGTGTTTGTGTTCTTTGTGCTCAAACGTCAATATGCAGGATGAGGCAGAGATGGCAGCAGCTTCTGTGCCAGGCGGGGGGCAGCAGGGTGGCCAGTTGGTATGCACCCCGGGTCCCCTGGGCTTCTTCAGGGTAGGCAGGGCTGGTGGGGGCTCGTACCCTCGCCCCAGCACTCTTGAGAAAGCAGCAAGGCCTGTGGCGTTGACTCATTTTCAAGGCCAGCCTTTCAGGGCTGGGCAGGAACTTGCTCTATCTTTTCCTCGAGCCCCTTCCCTAGTGTGGGGCATGGTGTCAGAGCGGTAATTATCATGGATGGAGAGGTGGCTGAGGTGCTGGACTCTGTGCTAACAGCATTTTTCCTGAACCCCCACGGCCGCCCTGCAGGTAGGTGTTCTTATCCACATGGTACAGAGGGCGGATCTGACACTCAGAGAGCACTCAGCAACGAAGGCGCATTCAGCGAGGCACCCGTACTTACTGAGTGAGCTCCCGGAGTGCCTGATGCTGTTACGGGAGGTGGGAGTAGAGATGTGGACCAAAAAGATGGGGCCGTGCTCTGGGGAAGCTTCCACTGAGTTTAGAGGTCACAGGAGGAGTGAGACAACGATCCCAAAATGAGCATAAGTGAGCAAAACCATGACAGAGGTGACGACTGATGGGAAAAGTGAGATCAAGAGAGGGGACAGAGAGTGACGGGGAAGGAGGCACTGCTCTGAGGAGATGGCTCTGAGCCACCGTGTGCCCCCTGGGAGCTGATAATTCCAGGCAGCAAGCACAGCATGTGCAAAGGCCCTGTGGTGCGAGGATGCATGGCATCTTTGAGGCTTAGCAGGAAGGACCCTGTCCCTGGAATTGGGTAGATGTGAGGGTTGGGAGGAGGTAAGGTGACCTCTGGGAGTCTTAGGGTGACTTATGTGGGGACACAGAGGGCAGAGGCTTAGGGAATCATGCTCTCAGGAGGACCCATATACCTCACCAGGCAGGAACTACCCTAGACCACACCAGGGAAGCCTTCCCAGATAGCACAGCGCCAGACTGACGCTTCTGCGCTCCCCACACCGCCACGTTCCTCCTCTTGCTGGTACAACATGGCTCCAAGCCCTTACTCGGGCTCCCTGGGCCTGATTCTCTCCTGTCCAGTGGACTGGTCTCATCTTCTAATATTCCAACTAGCTGTGACCAGACTCCCAGATGGACGTCCCATGCCAGACTTCAAAAATCCTAGCACAGCCCCAGTGGGGACACAGCTCCTGGGGAAATGAGTTTTCAGGGCCGTAGCGACGTAAACATGGCACATGTGACGAAATTCCCCTGGCAGCCCCCTCAGCTGTGCTCCAGAGTTGGCTCTGGTTTTGCAGCCCTTCCGGTGAGATGCTCTCCCCCACACCACAGGGCGAGAACCGCCGGGAGGCACGGAGGGAGGGGAAGGACGCGTAGCTCTGTGCGAGTCGGACCTGTCTGCTCGTGAGACACCATCACGTCCGCCGAGGAGAAGCGGGCCAGGCCATAGGGTGCTCGTCGTTCCAGCGTCCCATTCTGTGCTAGCTCCCTTCCTCTATGGGCTGTAACAAAACCAGGACAGCACTGCTATGGGGGGCAGGTGGTAAATGATGGGGTAGTGTCAGTGTGGAAGGGAGGGTAAGACCCTGGATCCAGGCTGCCTGGGTTCAAATCCTTGCTCCGCCACTTGCCAGCTGTGTGCTCTTGTACAGTTATGTAACCTCTCTGAGCTTCAGTCCCATCTTCTGTAAAGTGGAGACAAGGATAGAGCCAACTCTCCCCACCACTGTACAAGCTCCATGGTGGTAAGCATCGTGGTTCTGTGCCCTGGTACGCCCATCATGCCTAGATCAGTGCCTGGCAAGGCATAGATGCTTAGTAAGTATTGAGTGAATGAATGACAATGGAAACACGTTGCAAACCAGCCAGTACATGGTAGAAGCTTCACATGTATTTGCTGGGTTTGAGTCAAAGTCCTGTTTGACAAGACCCTTGGATACACTGTTCGTTGCACAATTACAGAGGCTATAACTTGGAGGTTCTCAAGAGCCCGTCCTTGGGTTCAGTTAATTGGCTTAACAACTCACAGAACTCAGTTTACTTCCTGCTTACCAGTTTGTCACAAAAGGACACGACAAAGGAAACAGCCGAACCTCCAGGTGGAAGAGATGCACAGGGCAAGGCTGTGTGGGGAGGGGCACAGACGTCCACACCCTCTCCAGGTGAACCTCTCTCCCTTTCCCTTCACATGATCACCGACCCAGAAGCTTCTCTGGAGCCCACCCTGTGGGGGTGTTTATGGGGGCTTCCTCATGTAGGCATGCTCAATTATTAACTCCATTTCCAGCCCCTCTCCCTTCTCTGGAGAGCGGATGGGGGGAGGTGAAAATTCCAAGATTCTAATCACGGCTTGATCTTCCCAATGACCGCCCTCCACGCAAGAGCCCACCCCCACCCGGAGTCACCTCATTAGCACTAGGTACTTCTGCTGCCCTCACTGCTTCGGGATTCACAAGGGTGTCAGGGGCTCTGTGCTAGGAAAGGGGAGTGAAAACCAAATATACATATTTCTGGTTATAAATCATAGCGTCACAGCTGGTTGTAGAACTTTCTGACCGTGTGACCTTGAGAGAGTCACTTAACCTTGGGTGAGCCACTTCAGCTTCCCTCTCCTTGATTTGGGGACAGTCACGGCAGCCACGTGGGGCTGTTTCAAGGACTAATGATCGTGTGTAAGCACAGAGCACAGCACCTGGGACATAGTAATTAATTCCGGTGACAACCATCATTTATTGAATGCCAACTAGGTGCTAGGTAGCTTTTGTATCTTTTTGCCCCCAAATGCTGATTGACGTTATCTTCTAGGGTTGCTTGCATTGCTTTTTGGGCAGGATTGGGGTTCTGGGGCAAGGCAGTAAGGGGGATGGCTGTGCCTGCTCCTTGTAGGTTTTTCGTGAGGATTTCGCTGAGGCGGAAACTGAAGGTCAGGGGAGTGGTAGGCTTTGCCCCACGGTTGCTGAGAACTATGGGGCAGAATCAGAATTCGAACTCAGGCCTCAGGAGTCAGTGTGGTGCCTAGTTAAATGCCAGGCCTCTGCTAGCCCTTGGCCCTGTGACTTTGGCCACATCCTTTCATCCCTCCAGCCTCAGTTTCCTCATCCAGAAAATGGAGATAATAAGGGGGGAAAAACGTAGGAGTGGAGAGAGGATTAAATGCACGTGAAGTGCTGAGCCCAGTGCCTGGGTTTAGGAAACACATTGAGTGACCGATTAATTCAGTGAATTGTTATGACTACATTCATATTACTGGTGAGAGGGGTATTCTTTTGGCGGCACCAGGCTGCCTCTCCTTTGTGCCCTTTCCCATCGGTGAGTTTTGTTTCTGACCAAACGCCGGTTGCATTTGCAGCAAGTGATTGAGGCAGATCACTCTGTGGTTGATGGGGCTGTTATTGCAGTTCTGTGATAAAGACTCCGTTTTACTCCCATGTAAAGGATTTATGGGGAAGTGGCAGGGAGGCGGGAGATATGTTTCCGTCCTTCGTATTCAGAGGGGCTGCCATAGATGGCTGTCATCTGTGTGTTCCCGGGCTCCTCTGGGGCCTCTTCCCCCAGAATCTTCGTGTCCAGGAGCTGGAGGGACCCGGTGAGGGTGGGGTTGTGGTGGGGGCAGGAGAACCAACCCCAGGTCACCCAGTGAGCAGGGCTGGAGTTAGGCTTGTTCCAGGCCCTGAAGGCACAGCGTGGAAGAGGGGCGTTGTTGTTCCCAGGAGGGTGGGGGTTCCGGGTGGGACCTGGCTGCTCTGTCCTCAGCCTGCCTCCCTGCTCTGAGTCCTGGCTACTCCCCCTTCCACTGTCTTAAGGCGCACACCCTCTCCTGAAGGGTCTCCAGAATGTGGCCCTCTGTGCTGTTCCCCCTCCCCAGTAATCTTTCCAAAATCCCAGTCTGAGCCTCTCTGTCCCCCCGCACTTAAAGCCCAGGCTTCTCGGCCTGGCTCATAGCCCCCCGCATAGTCTAATCTTGTCTCTCCTCGCCTTCCCTGCTGCACTCCCTACAAACAGAATCCTCCGGTGACCCCAGGGGTCTGTGCGCTGTCCAGGTTCTGAGCTTTCGCCTTCCCTTGCCCTGGCTGACGCGCTCTGCCTTCAGGATTCCGAGGCCGTATTTCCGGGAGGCCCTGCCCGAGGTCAGACTCCCAGGGATGGGCTCTGAGACCAAGATCTCCCTGGCAGAGGTTTATAGGAAAGGGCCTGGGTTGAAATGACTCCCCAGTGACACCTGTCTCCTACTTCCTGGAGCCTGTGCCGATGTCGCCTTCTGCAGCCAAAGGGACTCTGCAGATGTGATTGCATTAATGATCTTTAACGCAGGTTCTCCTGGGTTATCAGGTGAGCCCAGTGGGATCACAAGTGTCCGTAGAAGAAGAAGGCGGGAGGACCAGAGTTAGAAAGAGGCGATGTGATGCCGGGAACAGGTCGGAATATACTACACCAGCTGAGTAGCTGGAGGAAGGGCCTGTGAGCCGAAGAAAGCAGGGGGCCTCTAGAGCCTGGGAAGGGGGTTCTCCCCGAGAGCCTCTGGAAGGGATGCAGTCCCACCAAACACTCCAGACTTCTGGCCTGCGGAACTCGAAGATAGTAAATCTGTGTTGTTGGAAGCCCCCAAGTTCATGGTCATGTGTTACAGCAGCCCTGTGCTGCCCTGGGATGGTGCTGGTAAAGTTGTGAGGGGTGCAGGACTGGGCAGAGGGGCAAGTGGGCTGCGATGCCCTCGCTGCAGAGGCCTCGGCCAGTCTCACAGGTGCTCTGGAGCTGGGGCGGCCTTGCCGAATTGCCCTGGATTGAGGCAGTGTCAGGTTTTCTCCCCTCTCCGGTCATTGGAGGGGAGCTGCTCCAGGAAGGGGTTGACCTCAGGGAGGCAGGAGGGACTCCCGTTGTGAGCCCTCAGCAGCCAACGCTCCAGCCCTGGGGGTCTCCTGAGGACAGGGACCCGGTTATAGTCTCCTCTGAATCTGGGCCGGTCACCCACTTGGGGCTCGGTCAGCACCTGGATGGAGCCCAGTGACCCCTCACACCTGCGTGGCCCTTCCCAGCCCAGGACACAGCCCAGGGCCATTATCTCTAAGAGGAAAACCTCCTCTTTCTTTCCAGGTTGTACTTGTACAAGCTTAGTCCAGTGGCTTGCCCGAGAGGGCCATTTGGAAGGTGACAGCAGTAGCCAGTGTTTTCCAAGGGCCTCAGCTGTTCCAGGCAGGATTCTAAATGCACCCAGTACATGGACCCGCTCATCCCCCATAACAGTCCGGCACAGTGGGTGTGATTGCTTTCTCCACAAAAAAGGAAGGCCACTGGAGAGGGGAAGTGCCACTTCCAAGGCTGAACTTCTTCTGTCTGTCCCCCGAGCGTGCCAGTCTAACCACCGCACTGTCACCTCCCAGATACACAGACCTGCATGTGATGAGGGACCGGGGTGGGGGGCCTTGAGCCCAGGTCACTTCAAACCTGTCCCAGCCCTGGGGCTGGCTCTGTGCTGGGGCAGAGAGGGGCAGGTCTTGGGGACTGGCCAGTTAGGTGTTCCCACATCCATCCCCACCTGTCCACAGGGCCTGCTGTTTCCAGGAGGACATCTGTCTCTCTGACACTTCTGGGTGACAGCCCTCACGGAGCCCTGGCAGCTCTGCAGGCCACATGGGTGCCCTTCTCGCTCACGGTCTGTCTGAGGAGCAAACTGGGAACCGGCTCTGGACTTGAGGGGCTGGGGCCGCTCCACCGGCAGCACCACCTGGCCCTGGCCCACTGCGGGGGGTGGGGGGGGCGCCTGACATGTAGCAAAGTCTGCAGTCTCAGCAACAAACCCCGTAGAGCCACTGTCTACTGGGGTGTCTACTGGGCTCTCTCCCAACAGCGGTCTGCCAGCCAGTCTGCAGCCCGTGTGGCCTTGTCTGGTTTTGTCACGTGCAGTTGGTCTGCCAGCTGGTAGGAGCCAGCTGCGGCCGTGTGGCCTTGTCTGGGTTCGTCCTGGGCAAGATGGAACCAGTGACGGCCGACTCGTATTGAGATTTGCTGTGGCCGGAGACAAGCCTACGTTTGTCTCTTGATTTGATCCTCTCCACAGTTACCTCATAAGGCGACACTCTGTTTGTCCTCCCTCTCCGGGCAAGGAGGCTGAGGCATGGAGAGGTTAGTTAGGTAAAGTGTCCACGGTTGCACAGCTGGGCCCCCCGCAGGGCATTTGGGACTCCACCACCTCCCTCCTGGTACCTCCAAGGTGGTCAAACAATGAAGTGAGATAATATATGTACAAGGCTTCTCCCAGTGGCTGGTACGGAGCCCTTGGGAACTCATAGGTGACGGACTTTCCTGAAATGGAAAGGGACTCAGCTCCACCGTCCTGAGCAGAGCATGCTCCCCTCCCTACTACAGAGGAGTGACACCCGCTGTCCTGTGTCCCTGGGAAGCCCCTCCTGCTGCTGCCCCTGCCCTTGCCCTGTGACTCCTGCTCACTCTCTGATCCTATCACAGATGTCACTTTCTACAGGAAGCCACCTTGACCACCCCTACCATGAGCCAGGACCATTGCCCCTTTTCTGTATCCACACGGTCCCTGAGCCACCTCAGCATGCTCTGATCACACTGGTTTCACTGCCCTTCTAGAAGGAGACTCGTACGAGTAGGACGTGTCTGGGTCATCTCTGGTCCCCTGGTCCAGCGCTGGGTCTGGGTGCTCCTTGTGTTTGTAGAATTGAGGGCTACTGAAGCAACACCACTGTGGTATGTGAAGATGGGTGGCAGAGGTGGAAGACCCCTGGGAAGGCAGGAAGCTCCTGGAGTGGCAGATTGTGGCGCCCCGAGCCTGCACTCAGCCCTGATCCTACGGAGGGAGGCTGGGAGATGTGGAAGTCTGGGTGGAGACCCCAGGGCCTGAGCAGGCCCTTCCTGGCTGAGAAGTGTGGGCAAGATTGGCCGGTAGAGGCAGAGGAGTCCACGGCCTCCATGGTGTGAAGACCATGTGACTCCTGAAGCGATGAGGTGCTCTATGGAGAGCATCAGGGCATCCCTAGACGTCACCTCCTTCCTTTTACTGCTCTTGTAACTGCTGCCCAGGGAAGGAGAGGGACATCCCCCTAGGTCACTCAGCGAGCTGGAGGCAGAGCTGGGGGTGAAACCAGAATGTTCCAGGGCATCTCGCAGACCTGACTCAATCAAGGTGGCCTGCAGGTCTGGGGCATGACTCTGCAGCTTGCTGCTCCCCGAAGCTCATGGCGCCTTGCAGGCCCTCCAATGCTGCCTCCTGTCCTTCCTGCAGGTGAACCTGGTGCTGGGGGACGGCCGGTCCCTGGGCCTCACGATCCGCGGGGGAGCAGAGTATGGCCTCGGCATTTACATCACTGGCGTGGACCCGGGCTCTGAGGCAGAAAGCAGTGGGCTCAAGGTGAGAGGCCCCTCTCTCCCATGGGAGGGGATGGGGCGCAGGGCTGTACTTGTGGGCCGAGGGAGGGAACCCTCTGTGCATAGAGTTCTTTGAGGCTGATTTCAGACTTGCATCAGAGCAGTCAGTGCCCACCTTAAGGATGGGTCCAGTGGGGTGCCCTTCCCTGGCTGCCCAGCTCAGAGGGAGTGGCAGGAGCCATGCACCCGTCTCTCTCCCATGCCCTGAGTTCTCTCAGTCGTCCTCAGGGCAGGGTGGCCTCCCACGTGGTGCTGGGCAGCGGGCCAGCCCAGGCTCTTCCTGGCTGCTGTTTTGCAAACACTGCTGCTGGGCCGCGATGGCCCTGACTCGGGAGTTTATTACAGTGCTTTAGAGAAGAGGAGAGAAAGCCGCAGGCTGTGTTGGGGTTGTCCTGGGGCAGCTTCGGGGCTGGCATTTGATTCAGGGCAACCGGCAATTATTGAAATAGTAGTAACTCACGTCTTGAAGAGCATTGTGCTTCCAGCAGTCGTAATTGACTTCACATTGAGCTTCACATTGACTTCACGTATCACCTCATTGAACCTGCATGCTGTCCTGTGGGGTAGGTCATTATTACCCACGGTTTCCAGCTGGGGAAACTGAGGCATAGAGCAGTTAAGCAGACTTGCCCGAGGTCACAGGCCAGTGGGCTGTAGAGCAGGATTTGAGCCCAGGCCGGTTTAATCCCACATGTGGGGCCAAGGAACGCAGCGTGAGGTGAGACTGTGTCTTTGTACAGAGGGCCTGAGTGCCCCACCTGTGGGGGGGGGGGCTGACCATCTGCACAAATGAGGAGAAAAGGTCGCGGCGGGTCAGAGTGGTGATCAGGGGGTCCTCCCAAGCTTCTGGAGTGGTGCAGAGACAGGGTCTCTTAGCAAATACAGTGGGTGGGAGAGCTCTCGGTCTGGAGCCAGGAAGACTGGGTCCAAACCCCAGCTTGCTGCTTTTGCTTTAATAGCTGTGTGACGTTGTAGAATCCCTTCAGCTTTTCTGAGTTTCCCTTCCTTTTCCCAGGGAATCCTAAAAAAATAACGTGTCTTTCTCGGGATTACTGAAAAGATGAAAGGAGGAATGAACTAACAATAACATTAAAAATAAAGGTTAAACTTACTGAGTGTCTAAGTTATGGACCGAATGTTTGTGTCCCCACCCACCCACCAAATTCATATGTATCAACTCTAACCCCCAGTGTGATGGTGTTAGGAGATGGGGCCTTTGGGAGGTGCTTAGGTCGGGAGGGTAGACCCTCATGAATGGAGTTAGTGCCCATATGGAAGGGACCACAGAGAGCTGTCTAGCTCTCTCTCCACTATGTGAGGACATAAGGAGAAGATGGTAGTCTGCAACCTGGGAGAGAGTTCTCACCGGAACCCGACCATACCGGCCCCCTGATCTGGGACTTCCAGCCTCCAGAAGGGGAGGAAATGAACGTCTGTTGCTTATTAGCTACCTAGTTACTTTGTTAGGCAGCTGGCCCTGACTGAGACAGTCCCAAGTTCTTAAAGCTTCCCAAAAGCCCTGTGAAACATCTTCCTTTGTTTGCCTACTGTACCGGCACAGGGTCCGAGACGCAGGGAGAGTCGCAGAACATGTAGGAGGGGAAGCCAGGGTTCCCAGTCCGGTTCTAGAACTGCGCTGGCAACCGGGCCAGCCGGGCAGGTGGTAGGTGCTCCTCAGAGGTCGGCCGGGCCTGCTTGGTTCTGAAATGACCTGGGTCTGGGCACTTGCTTTGTTCTCAGCTGGTTAAGATGATACCTTGTTGGGGCTTCCAGAGGAAGCAACCTCCTAGTATTCAGATTGTGTTCAATGAATGTGGTATTTTGGAATTATTTTAGATTTACAGAAACGTGGCAAAGACAGTCCCCCTACTTCCTTCATGTAGCTTCCCCTAATGCTAACATCTTACATGAGCAGGGTGTGTTTGTCAAGACTAATAAGCAGCTGACATAAAACTGCTAAACCGACTACGCACTTCATTCAGGAGTGCTTGGTTTTCCCAGTAATGCCTCTGTTCTGTTCTAGGACACAGTCCAACCCAGCATGCCACACTGCATTTGGCCCATTTAAATTCCATTTATTTTCCCCCAAAAGTACCAAAAAAGAAATTATTGGAGTTAGTTTCAAAACACAGAGTAAAGATTCTCTCTCTCTCTTTTTTAATGAATGAGGAAATTAGGAGGGAGAAAAATGGGGGCAGAGGGAAAGAGATGAAGCTGGGGCAAGACTTTTCAGAACACTTGCTGTGTGGGCCACAAACCCAGCTGTAGGCGGGATGTAGCTGCGGCTCCCAGCGTCCTGGTGGCCAACGCAAAGAGGGGAGCAGGGGAGAGACACCTGTAAGGTGAAAACAAACCACCTGTGTTTGAGAAGTCTGGTCACTCCTCTTCCTGGGTCCCTCTGGTCCCTCCTACAGAGGATGTTGTGCCATGACACAAGCCCTGTCCTCAGTGCCAGGAGACACGTGAATGGGCTCCAAACTTTGCTGGCGGTAAATTCGTTCAGATTAAATCCATGTTGAGGAGAAGGGGGGAGGTTGTGTTCAAGAGAGAGGACATGCTAGGTCCTAGCCTGAGAGGTCTGTGCGTATAGCAGAGACGTCCCTGGTTTCTTACTAAGTGGGAGGCGCAGGCTGCAGAATCGCCTCTCTAACAGGGTCTCACCGTGTGCTGTACGTCCGTGAAAAACATGCTTGAAGGAACCCCTAAACCGACCTGTACCAGGATGTCTGCAGTGGTGCTCTTGACGGGATGAGATTACGGATGATTTTCACTCTTTTTTATGTCCTTATGCAGTGTCTGGACAGAGTGTTACTTTTATAATCGTGGAGACAGCGACAATAAAGCGATTTCCATTTTGAAACACGGCAGAGGAAGCGTGTTCCATAGGAGTTTTCCAGCCACTTCAGTTGCTTCTCAGTTGCAGGTTATCAAAGGCTTTATTTGCTCATAAAATACCTCCTTCAGTCAAGTCCTCTCCACCTTCAGTGCCTACCACAGTCAAGCACTTTCTATTCCCTGCCAGTATTTTACTTTCCACTCCAAGGTACCCGGGACATGCAAACACCTGCCCACACTCACTCGGGCAGCCAGGACTGATTAGTTCCGTTTATTGCCAATGCATTTGCTGTAGAATGAGGCACATTGAAACGGAATAAAGGGGCTTGGCTGTGTGGGTGGTGGAGCCAAGAACAGGCTTTGTTTGTAAATAGGGCTCCTTGCTGCTGTGCAGAGCTTTCCTGGGGACAAAGTACTGCCTGCTGCTGCCTGGCTTCCAGTGCTCGCTTAGCCCCCCGGGTGGGTCCAGTGCAGAGGCAAGTCAAATGCTAGGAAGGAAAGCTCCTCCGAGGGGGTCAGGCGCCGCCCAGCATTTCCCCAGGGAGCAGCAGGGTGGAACTTGGAACCGTCCCACCCTCCCAGGAGGGGCTGACTCCCCCTTCAGCACTTGTCTTTGGGCTGCTCTTATTCCTGGGCACATTCCCCTGCAGCTTCAGCCTCCACCACAGAATGGAGCATAAAACCTTGTTCCTTTCAGGACAGCCAAGATTGACTAGCATTTAGGAATAATAATAATGATGATCGCAGTTGTCAGTTATTAACCAGCTATTCTGGATCAAGCCCTGGGCTAAGCGCTTTAGATACATTCTCTCTTATTCCTCCCAATACCCCTGCGGTTGGGACTAATAGTGCCATTTAATAGATGAGCAGTTGGGGCTCATAGAGGTACAGTAACTTGCTCAGGGCCAAGGATCCCAGCCCTTCCTGCCCTCCAAAGGCCATGTGCTTTGTTCTGTCACCTCCTTCGTACCCTCATTTGACCAAGTATCAAAAGAATGCAGAGAGAGGAAATGAAGGACATCTCATCTTGAAAGTCACCAAGCTTCAGAAGCCCAGTATTCGTCCCAGATCCTGCCTGGCCCCACAACCTCCACCTCTGAGGTCATCCCTGGTGGGGAGGCCCATTTTGTTTCTGCCAGTGGTCAGTGGGGTGGACAGTGGGTGCTGGCGATCGGGGACCAGAGCAAGGTGTGTGCAACCCAGCACCAGGTTGCGTGGTCCTCCGTGCACTCTGCATGAAAATTGTGTTGAACGGGAGGATGGGAACAGGAGACAGAGGCAGCAAAGACTGCTGACGCCCGAGGGGACCCATCGGCCGAGCCCTGGTGAGCAAAATGGTGACGGCAGGCATTCTCTGGATGATGACTCCAGGCTGAGCACCCTGCTAAGCACTTAAAAAAAATCCTCATCCAACAATATGGTTCTTACTGATTTTTTTTTTTTTTTAGAGAGAGAGGAACATTGATGTGAGAGGGAAACACTGATTGGTTGCCTTTCATTTGCACCCCAACCAGGGATTGAACCCGCAACCTAGGTATGTGCCCTGACCAGGAATCAAACCTGCAACCTTTTGGTGTGTGGGATGATGCTTCAACCAACTAAGCCACCCAGCCAGGACAGCTGTTAAGTGCTTTTGATGTTCCACCTTAATGAATCCCTAAACAGTCCCTGAGTTAGATGCTGTGCCATGCCTCACTGAAAGATGAGCGAACTGGGGCTCAGAGAGGTTGTTAGTTGTTCAAGGTCACACAGCAAGGAAGTAGCAGAGCTGGGATGGGGATCGGCCCCAGAACTTCTGGTTAGTCCCTGGACCCTGTGACCATGAACTTGTGTGATAAAAAAACAGATTGACATGGATGGCCCTTGGCAGCTCGGCACTCAGCCCTCCGTGGTCACAGTGGCGACAGCTGCCCAGTGTTTTCACACCTGCTTTTCGATTTGGGACCTGAAGGAGTCTTCCAGTCGTTAAGAATGTGTTCTCGGTGAAGCTTGGTGGACGGCCCAGTGGCGTGAGAGCCATGATAACAACGGCAGACGGAAGGAAGGTAGGGCAGAGCCAGCTCTATTATATCTCGTGGACAGGCACAATAATAGTGATCGCCGGCATTTGGGGGGTGCTGCCTCTGTGCCAACCGGTGGGCTTAGTGAGCACTGTGCTCNAAAAAACAGATTGACATGGATGGCCCTTGGCAGCTCGGCACTCAGCCCTCCGTGGTCACAGTGGCGACAGCTGCCCAGTGTTTTCACACCCTGCTTTTCGATTTGGGACCTGAAGGAGTCTTCCAGTCGTTAAGAATGTGTTCTCGGTGAAGCTTAGTGGACGGCCCAGTGGCGTGAGAGCCATGATAACAATGACAGATGGAAGGAAGGTAGGGCAGAGCCAGCTCTATTATATCTCGTGGACAGGCACAATAATAGTGATCGCCGGCATTTGGGGGGTGCTGCCTCTGTGCCAACCGGTGGGCTTAGTGAGCACTGTGCTCGCGCTGAGCAATTTAGCCCTCCCAGTGAGGAGATGCTAGCATTAGCCCCAGTTTTAGAGGTGGGCAGCTGAGGCCCAGAGAGGTGAAGTAGCGTGCCAAAGGTCACACAGCTGGGAGGTGGAGGAGCTGGGATTGGAACTTGGGCGTGTCCCGGGTTTAGTCACAGGGACTTCCTGCCCCCACCTCTTCCCTCACGCCCTCTCCTAATAGGGGTGTAGTAATTTATCATTTTAATTTGAACATTTCATCTAAAAGGTCATATGGTGTGCTTGAGTGTGACATTGTTATGTTGCAGACTTACATGCCTATGATTTTGTAATAAAAGATTTTATAATAAAAAAGAGGCATTGTTTGTGCCGGGCCCTGTACACTGGCTTGAGAAATTTATTTCTGGTTTTCAGTAAAACCCTGTAAGGTAACTAGCATTAGTTGTCTTTGTAGGTGAGAAAAATGGAAGGGATTTTTGCCCAAGGTCACAAGCCAAGAAGGAGCTGGCCAGGGTCACCGGCCTGGCTCCGTCCTGTCACACCCAGTGGAGCAGTTTCCACCACGGAGCCTGCCTCCCGGGCCAAAGGGCAGTCTTGTGTTGTCCCCTGGGATGAAATCAGCCCACGGCTGTTCCTTGCAGGTCCTCGCTGGCAGGCCAGCCCTGCCCCACAGAGACCGCTGGGAGGAGTCGTGGCAGAGCAGCCCCTGATTGCTTTGGGGACTTAAAAATCCCCGGGCTCTTTAAGCAAGAGGTGGGATAATAACTTTCATGTGCTCACTGAGCTCCAGCTGAGAGGACGACTTGCCCCGCTCTGGAGCCTTTCCCTGGGCTGCCTCTCCCAGAGGGACAGTGGTCCCCTTGTGCTCCTGGGGAGGGGCTCCCGAGCCCTGAACCTCAGACGGCATCTTGCTTCCCTTCCCAGGGACTGCAGAGGAGCTATGCTGAGGTAGATTCCAGGCCCTCTAATTAATGATACTAATTACAACAACAGTAATGTCAGGACAGCCCTGGCTGGTGTACAGGTGCAGCTGGTTGGAGCATCGTTCCGTAACTGAAAGGTTGTGGGTTTGATCCCCAGTCCGGGTGCATACAGGAGGCAAGCAATTGGTGTTTTTCACATCCATGTTTTTCTCCCTTCCTTCCTCTCTCCCTTCTGTTCTCTCTAAAAACAATGAAAAAAAAATGTCCTCAGGTAAGGATTACAAAACAATAAGAATAATAATGCCAGGACACAATGATCTATATATGTAACATCCAGTGCCTGGCTTATGATAAGCACCCTCCAAAATGGAAGCTCTAATTGTGTGAGTGGTTTTCATTAGCCACACAAGTGTGGGTGCTGGTGGGTGAGAGTGGCCGGTAAAGGCATCCGAAAGTCTCAGGTGGCTGATGAGCCCGCCCTGAGAAAGAACAGCTTTTCCTGAGCAGCTGGAAGGTGATTTCTTTCCTAAGGACCCCGGCATGTGCTGGGTGGCTGTTTTAACCTTTCTCCCCTGGCTGCGCCACATTCTCCATCTTTCCTAGGATACTCTTGTAGCTGGATTTGTGACCTGGCCTCTGAATGGGTGCTTAATAAATTGCAGGAGTTCAAGTTGCTTAGTCCTACTGCCTGGCTTTTAAAGGGGCGTTTACTCAGGCTACTGCCCAGAAGAGAAATGCTTTCGTTTCTGCGAAGGGGCCCGTTAGAGGAGGAGCCCAGCTGTGGCTTGCCCTGGTCGCAGGAGGAGGGGAGAGCGTTCCAAAGGGGAGAGCCCAGGGCCCCTGGGAACACTCTCCACCTGAGGGAGGTGGTCGGAAGGGGCTGGCTGTGGTTTTTCTTCTATTCCCTCCTTCCCACGCAGCTGAGCAAGGGGCCTGGAGCTGCTGCGTGGTGGCTGACCAGCATGGGAGGGTCGTCCGTCCGTTGTTCTTCTGGCTCCACATGTGGTCACGCCAAGGTCAATGCCAGCACATCAAGGATATGCCTGGTTTGCTGGATCTGAGGTCAGCCTGTTCCCCCATTTCATAAGGGTGTTCTCTTAGTCAGCAGCTTTCAGAGGTTGGGGTGTCCAGCAGCCTGGAAGGGGCTTTGCTCTAGAGGTACCAACGTAGGCCCTTTGGAGAGCTTTGTTTCTTCTTAGCTTTAATTTTTTCCTAGCTCCTAAAGTAGTAGGTTTGGTACATAAGACACACAGACAGACAGACAGACAGCAAAAGGACCCAGACCATCCTACCTCCTGAACTCAACCTTGACTAGCATCTTTTTTAAAATATAACTCACATGTCATAAAAGTCACCCCTTCAAATTATACAAAGCAGTGGTTTTAGGGTATTCACAAAGTTATACAACTATTACCACTATCTACTTTCAGAACATTTTATCACCCCCCTCCCCCACCCAAAAGGTTCCTGTACCCAGTAAGCAGTCACTTTCCGTTTCTGTCTCTATAGATTTGGGGCATTTCACATCGATGAAACATAGCATGTGTGGCCTTTGTGTCTGGCTCCTTTCACTCTGCACAGCGTTGTAGTATACTCGGGAAACTCCCTGTTGTCACTGAGTGATGCTCTGTTGCACGGCTCCGCCACACTTTGTTTATCCACTCCTGAGCTGCCGGACATGTGGGTTGTTTGGACCTTAACATCGGGATGTAGCTCCTTCCAGTCCTTTCTCCGTACGTTTCTACGTGATTGGCGTTCCAAGCTGGATGCTGTTTTGCATCCCTCATTTCACTTGCATTTTTCCCATGTGATTAAAAACTTCTCCTAAGTGCAATTTGTGATAACTGCATGATATCATTTCATCTCGTGACTGAGTTATAATTTACCTAACCTTTCCCTTGCAATCAGGTGTTTAGCTCAATTTCAATTGAAATACGGTTTTAAAAGGAGTAACAAATGGGAGAAACCGCAGAGGATCTTTCCGGTAGAGGTTAAACTGCCTCCAAGCCAATCCGAGCTGGCAGGTGGCAGGTGGGGATCAGGAGGGACATCCCAGATTGCTAAGAGACACGGACTGGGTGGCATGCAGAAGGTGCTTTCCCCAGGTGGCAGAGCACAGCAGCTAAGGGCCCAGGCCCGGACGCTGGGGGACGTGTTTCATGCCATGCTCCGCCCGCCCCCACAGATGTTTACTTTTGTTATTTAACATTTGTTTTTCTTTTTGCTCTCCACAATATGGGCATCATGTACACTCTGGAGAGCAGCGAAAATGAATAAAAAGCTTGAAATTAGGATCACCTGGAATTCACCACTCCGAGCCAACTCCTGTGAACATTTTGGCATGTTCCTTCCCAGTCCTTCTAATGGAACTGAAAACCACATGAGATGGGCACTTTTAAGATACTCTCTAAAAAGCTGAATTCAGAAAGAACGCGCCTGTTGATTGTAGAGGACGTAGCAAGTCCTGCACTGAGAGAAAAAGTGGCGTGGCGCTTTAGGCGTGTGTCCTTCCAGGGTGATGTGCTTACGTGGAGAGTGATGTGGACAAGACAGTTCAGCAAAACTGGGATCTGCATATTTGCTTTCCTCCGCCCTCCATTGACAAGGCTGCTTTAAGATCCTTCCAAGTCAGAAAGACCTTTGCAAAATTTGAAGGTGCAGAGTGGTGTTCTATGAGCTCATTTCTTTTGAGACAGGAAATACGCTCATGTGTACATACTTACCATATGTGAAGAGAGTTCCTGGGAGAATGCCCGCGAGCTGTTGGTGGTGGTTACTTCTGAGTCTCAGTGGGGGCCGGAGACTTCAGGTGGTCTGGACATGTATTTTCAAGGGTAGGGGGCTTTAGGGAGGTGAGATTTTAACAGTTGTATATACCCTTTTTTTAATTGTTTGACTATTTCTACTATGTGCTCATGTTGATTTTGTAATTTTAAAAAGGTTTCATTGGAAAACATCATGCCATGTTATAAAGTCTTTTGCAACATTATTTTTTGTGCCTTCACAGTATCACTGTATGGGTATACCGTACAATATTTGGCTGATCAATTCCTAGACTTTTAAGAGGAGGTCCCAGTTATTTTTGTCATTTCTTGTGTTGCATACCCATGGCAATCTTCTTGGGGTTCATTCCTAGAAGTTGCAAAGGTGTTTGCACCATTTTGTCACATATTTCTTAGTGAGTTGGAACCAAGTTGCTGTCCAGTTGGCAGACGTGCCAGGCGCCCTGTTGACCCTTCTTCACCCAGATTGAAGGAGCGGGGCGGCCTTTGGGGGTCTGTTTCCGTTTGGTTAACTGTAAGTGTCCATCATGTCTGAGCACCAACTATGTGGTGGGCAGATAAATGAGCCTCAAAGATGTCTACACCCTAATAATCCCCAGAACCTGTGAATGTGTGAGGTTATATGACAAAGGAGAACTAAGATTACAGATGGAATTAAGGTGGTGAATCAGCCGACCTTGAGAGGGGGGATGATCCTGGATCAACCAGGTAGGTCCAATGTGATCACAGGGTTCTTGAAAGTGGGGGGAGGGAATCAGAAGAGAGAACCAGAGAGGGGGCCCTTTGAGAAGGACTTGGCCTGAAGATGCTGGCTTTGACGGTGGAGGAGCGTGGCTACCAGCCGAGGAAGGTGTGGGGCATCTGGAAATGCGGAAGAGACAACGAAGCACTGTGCCCTGGAGCCCCCTGAAAGGAAGGTGCTCGGTCTACTGACGTTGGGATCTCAGCCCAGAGACGCGTGTTGGACATCTGACTTCAGGAACTGTAGGGTAGTAGGTTTGCGGTGGTTGTCATAGTAACTTTAGGAAGCTAATACAGTGCCCGCTGTATCCCCAACACCAAGCAAAGTGCTTGCCCTTTGGAAGTACTTGGCTCCCACCTAGACAGTCCAATGTATTGACTAACTTGCCCAGTCTTAGGAGACAAAAGCAGTTTCAGAATTGCCTCACGCGTATGCCACACTGGGAACAGCAGACCTGCTTTCCAATTTGTTTGCAGTTCCTTTTGTTTTTAAACAGAGAGTTTAGGGTCCAAATATTGTGTTACTTTGACTGTTTTTTTTCCTCTTCAGCTTAGTTCTGTTATTCATTTGAAAAAGTCCATTTGTTTCTGCTGGCATTCAGTAGGGCTCGCCTTATCTGTATTGATTTAATTTTACTTTTTGAGCAACTAAAACATCAAAATCATACGAAAATGGTATACGCCGAGTACCACTTCTTCCCCACACCCCTTCTAGTCACTCCCACCCACTCCTTGCAGGTAACTAAACAAACTCGTTCTTTTGTTTGTTTGTTTGTTTTTTATTCCTGTTCTTTTTGCAAAACCAAGCATGTACAAGTACACTTTCTCCTTTCTTATACAAAAGGCAGTAAGAATGCTATAGATTCTACTTTGCATTTTCATTTGTAACATTTACTATCCTGGCAGTCACTTCATATCAGTGCGCAGAAAACATTGTTCTTCTTTACCTGTATGTTCTTTACCTATGGACCCATGCGGCTCCACCTCCCTTTATTTGGCCGCTCTCCTCGGTGGGCATTCAGGTTGTTTTCATTATTTTACAATTAACACATCGTACGGCCATGAGTAACTGATGCAGATGTGTTGTCTTACTTGTGGGCATGTATCTTCAGGGTAAATTTCTACAAGTGTGGTTTCTGGGTCAAAGGGTAATACGCACGGTTTGCTCAGCATCGCCCAGCTCTGCTCCGTGAATGCTGTTCCGTCCTGACCTCCACCAGCCGTGCCCGAGCGTGCCTGCTGCCCACAGCCCACAACAGGCACTGCCAAGGTTCCAGTCCGACAGTCGGGAAATAGTGTCTCGTTGTAGCTTTCTTTATTCTGCAATTTTCTTGTTATGAATGAGGTCGGACACCTTTTCTTAATGTTTGAGGACTGTTGTTCTTTGTGTCTTTTTTTGTANCACGGTTTGCTCAGCATCGCCCAGCTCTGCTCCGTGAATGCTGTTCCGTCCTGACCTCCACCAGCCGCGACAGGCACTGCCAAGGTTCCAGTCCGACAGTCGGGAAATAGTGTCTCGTTGTAGCTTTCTTTATTCTGCAATTTTCTTGTTATGAATGAGGTCGGACACCTTTTCTTAACGTTTGAGGACTGTTGTTCTTTGTGTCTTTTTTTGTAACTTGCTCATGGCTCGTTCATTATCCTTTTGCTATTAGAATTTGGGATTTTTCCCCCCTAAAATTTAAGAATTCTTTATCTGGTAGGGCTCATCAACTTCTTATCTGTGATTATAAATTGCAAATGTTTTCTCTTCCATTGTCATTTTCTTTTGCTTACAGAGCTTTTTTCTTTTTTAGTGTGAAATCTTTTTTATTGTTATCTAGTTTAATTATCAATTCTATCTTTTGGTGAATCCGAATTCTCCTGGGAAAACCTTTCCCTATGCCCAGGATAGAGAGAATTTTTTTCTTCTAATTCTTGTTAATACATCCCCCCCTCTTTAGATCTCTAATTTGTTTAGCACTTATTCTTGTATAGAATATGAGCTACAGATCCAATTTTGTCTCTTTCCAAATGGCTACGTAGTTACCCCCGTGCAGCACATTAAAAAGGCCGTCTTTGCCGCAGAGGTTTGTGACACCACCTTCCTCAGGCACTCCATTTCCGTGTATCTGTCCTGGAGTCTGTTTCTAGTATGTTCCCCTGTCTGTCTGTCTGCTCGGGAGTCCGTGCCACACCGCAGAATTACAGAAATTTTAGAGCAGATTTTAGCATCTGGTACCGCCTCTCACAGCTCTTCTCGATCTGGATTTTCATAGCCAGTCTGACATTTTGGGTTTTTTTTTTAATTAAAAAACTATCATTTAAAAGATGAATAGATTCATTTTGAGAGCAGTTTGAGGTTAACAGAAAGATTGAGCCGAGAGTACAGGGTTCCCAGGTACCTTCTCTACCCCTGTCCTTCCCACGTCAGGGTCTCCTGTATTAACATCTTGCATTGATGTAGCATATCTGTGACAATGACAAGCCACTATTGATACATTATTAACAAAGCCCACAGTCTACATTAGGATTCTCTCTTGGTGGTGTATACTCTATGGGTTTTGACAAATGCACAATGTTATGTATCCACTATTACAGGATCGGACAGAATAGTTTCGCTGCCCTAAACATCCCCCGTGCTCCACCTGTTCGTGCCTCCCTCCTCCTGGAACCCTGGCAACCAGAGGTCTTTTTACTGTCTCCATAACTGCCTTTTCCCAAATGCCGCATAGCTGGAATCATGCACTGTGTAGCCTCTGCGGACTGGCTCCTTTCACCTAATAATAAGCGCTTCAGGCTCCCCCATGCACAGTTTTAGTTTTTCACATGAACTTTTGGATCAGCTTATTTAACAAAAGCTTGTTGGTGTTTTTATTGGGGTAATATTAAATCTTCAACTGAGAGAGAACTCTGAATCCTTTCCAAGAACAGGATTTTTTTTTTTTTGGTTCGTGTTTTTTTCCTTGTTGAGTCCATTTTGAGTGTTTAAAGTGTGTGCCACATCAGTGCTGCATGTTTAAGTTCATTACTGTCTCTTCTGTTGCCCCTTCCATCATGCCTTCTGACTGGTCACTGTGCATATGATGGCTGTGGACTTGAACTTGAGAACACTGATTCTTGCAATCGTATGGGGCAGGTGAGAGAGCTGGGTTCTAGGCTGGCTTCACTCTGATGGACCGACATGCCTTGGGCCGTGACGTCTCCCTTCGACTCCTCGCCCTCTTTTTTCCCTTTCAAAATGAGAGGCTGGATAAATGTGCACCATTTTCCAGAGTGTGATTCCAGATAAAACAAAATCGTGATTTGTGTTTTCACCTCTTTGCCTTCCATTCGATTGAAAAAGTTTGGGCGTCCTTTTCCTGCTGCCGTGCACAGAGCCGGGTTACGAGTACCCAGCTCCCTGCGTGCCCCACCTGTGTGAGACTAAACCTTCACATACATGGAAATGTCACCTGCCTGTCTGCAGAAACCGGAAGGGGACTCGCTTGCTTGCATGTGTGCTAGTCCCTGTCCACTTAACCATTCATTCACTCATTCACTGGTTCTGTCAGGGTGCCTCCCATGTGCTATGCAAGGAGGATGCAGCGCACGGGCCCTGAACTCAGGGCTGACAGCCCAGCATGATCTTAAGCCAAGATGAGGACTGTGGGGTGTGCGTCAGGGTGCTCTGGGGTGGGGACTGGGGACACCTGCCTCGGAAGGGGTGGTCAGAGAAGACCTCTTGGGGGAGGTGTCATTTGAACTGAGATCTGAAGGTGGAATAGGAGTTATCCCGGTAAGGAATGGAAGGAAAACTCTCTGGGGCGGAGCTACAGCGTTTGCACAGGCCTTGAGGTTAGAAAGGGCTTTGTGTCTTCCTAGAGCTGACAGGTGACCAGTGTGGATAGATGGGACAAAGCTGCAGGAGGGAAGTGTGAGATGCATTAGCATGCTGAGGCCCCTCTTAGGCTAGGTGAAGAGCTTAGACGTTGGTGGGGAGTTTTAGGAAGTCTGACAACATCAGACTTGCAGTCAAAT
Source organism: Sturnira hondurensis (assembly GCF_014824575.4). Taxonomy (NCBI): domain Eukaryota; kingdom Metazoa; phylum Chordata; class Mammalia; order Chiroptera; family Phyllostomidae; genus Sturnira; species Sturnira hondurensis. The sequence continues at coordinate 1,071,545 of NW_028083079.1, read as the reverse complement.
CAATCAGATGGATCCCGTTGCTATACAGGGAGGGCGATTAGTCATGGTTCTCCAGAGAAACAGAATAGATAGGTAGATATAAGAAATTTATTATAGGAATTAATTCGTGTGATTCCGAGGACTGAGAAATCATATCTGCCACCTGCAAGCTGGAGAACCAGCAAAGCTATGGTGTAATTCAGTCCAAGTCCAAAATCCTCCGAACCAGGGGGTCCAATTATGAAAGTTCAAGTCCAAAGGCCCAATAATCAGGGGGGCAGTGGTGTGAACCTTAGAGTCCTGAGGCCGGAAAACGGGGAGTGCCGACGCCCAGGGGCAGGTGATGAGGGAGGTCTCCCCTCCAGCAGAGTGGATTCTCCCTTCCTCTGCCTTCCGTTCAGCTCCGGCCCCCAGGGGACTGGATAACGCCCATGCACACTGGTGAGGGCGCCCTTCTTCATTCAGTCCACCCATCTAAATGCTAGTGTCTTCCAGAGACACCCTCAGAGGTGCAGTAGCATTTGGTGGGCCTGACAGTGGGCCCAGCAGATTTGGGGCTTTGTGTCCTGAGCACTGAGATCAGGGGCCCTGGAGGAGCAGTGTTTGGAGGAGGGAGTGGGGAGGCCAGGCCTCAGGGCTGAGGCACCTGCTCAGTGTGGCAGCACCAAGCCTCATGTGGCTGTCGAAGTGCAGCTAATGTGACTGTGGAAACGAATTTTTAATTTAATTCAATGTAAATTCAATTTAAATAGCAGTGGGCGCTGTGTCAGACAGCACAGTTACAGAAAGTTGCTGCTGTTGCCGAACGTCCTTTTGACAGAGCTGGTTTAGAGTGACTCTGAGTCGTCTGTCTGGGCAGGGAGAGTTGGGTTCCGGGGAGCAGTGGGCTGGATTCAACTCCTACTTTGCTACTTGCTTGCTTGCTGGGTGCCCTTGGGGAAGTGACTGCACCTCTCTGAACTTCTCTACCCTCACCTAGAAAACAGGACACCGCTCTGTGCCTTGTGTGGTGCCTGTTTGGTTTAAAGTGACGTTGCATGGGGTCGCTGACCTTGGGAGGCACTCTGCCGAGTGGGGAGCTGTTACTCCTCCCGAGTTTGACCTTTATAATTGACGTGTTTACGTGGAAGCTGGTATCTCCTGTGTAAAGAACTCACTAGTGCCTCCTCTGCCCTAGCTCTCACCTTGGCTTGACCTTGAGCAAGTCCTTTCCCTCTCTGGGCTTCAACTTTCCATGGATCACGTGCAGGTTGGTGCGGGCCTTCATTGAGGACCCATGTCCTGAGCAGAGAGTAAACAGGTACTGGAGACCGACCAATGTGCTGGCGTCAGCAGGAACCAGAAGGCAGCAGGAGTCATGGGGAAGCCGGTGGCATCTGAGCTGCCATTTCCAGCCCTGGCTTTCTGATTGGGTTCTGCCAGGGGAGGGCGCTAAGCCACAGAGGGCTGTATGAAGGGCTCACCCAGGCCCTGCTGTTACCCCTAACTCACTCCAGGAACCTTCTTAGCTTTTACCTTAATCCTTGAGGGAAAAAAAATAAGACCAAGATTTACTAACTTTGGAACTGTGGGGGAAAACGAATGTCTCATTAGAACTGCATTGCTCACTCGTACCCCCAACCACCCGCCAACAAAAAGGGCCCATTGAAGTTTCCTACCTGACATGCAAGACTGTTAAAGATTTATAATTGCAATAAGACTCTTTAACAGTAATATTTGAATTTCCATTGCGTTAATGCTACGATCAGCGGGGTCCTGATCCGAAGCCATGAAATCCGTTTCAGTCAGCCTTGGGGAGGTGGTGGAGGTGGCCCTGAACCTGCTCCCCACAGGCCCCCAGCCCAGCATGCTGACCCTGCTGCACACCCTGAGAGGTCAGCTCCTGTGACCCCACTCAGCCCATGGTGGCGTTGTTAGCAGGCTTCCCCCACCCATCCCCACCCCCCAGTACCTCTGGCGAGGGAGCGCAAGCAGCTGCCGTCCTGTGGTAGGTTCTTTTGTCTCATTTGTTTCCAGTTCTCTTCACCAGACGGGAGTAGAGGGCCTACTGTGTGCATGGCAGGAAGCCCGGAGCTGAGAGTAGCTGAGAGGCTGCATAACAGATGGAGGAAGGATAGGCTGGTTTTTCTGAAGACAGGGCCTGACGCTGGCCCGAGCAGGGGCTTTGCAGGATGGCAGACCGAAGCCCAAATCCCTTATCACTTCACCCCCTGCCTCGGGCTCCTCTGTAAAATGGGGTGACCGTAGGTGCCTCATGGGCGTGGTCAGCACGAGGGGATCTGTTGATGCTGAAGGCAGGGCCTGGGGAGAAGGCGGGTGAGAAGGCGGGGCAGGGTGGCTTCAAGAGACTCAAAAGGCAGAAGGTTTGGTGGGTGAGTGACTGAGGGGGCATGCGTGGTGTTTAAAAAAATGCTGTTTATTGAATGCTTACAGTAGCTAGATACTGTTTTATCTGCTTTATAGGTGGCCCGTTCAATAAACATTAGTTGAGTACCTACTGTGTGCCAGATGCTGTTTTGGGTACTGGGGGCACAGTGGAGAGTTTACTAACATCTCTAATCCTGAGACCCATGAGACAGGCACTGATTCAGTCCCCATTTTCCAGAGAAGGTAACTGAGGCACAGAGGGGTTAAGGAAATTACCCACGGCCACACCGCTACAATGTGGCAGAGTCTGGGTTTGGACCCAGAGGACAGACTCCGGGGTCTGTGCTCACGACCACACGCTGGATGGCTTCTCACTTACCTGTGTCACCATTGGTGGTCTCATCACCGTGTTTGGAGGGAGGGAAGGCTTGCGGTGGTAACATCAGTTTCCCTGGGTCTGGGTGGGAGGGAGGGGCTCACTCCAAGCCTGCCGAGCGCTTCCCGCTGCTCCCCAGGCCTCCTCGCTGCTCCCCAGGCCTCCTCGCTGCTCCCCAGGCCTCCTCGCTGCTCCCACGCCACCTCGGCCCCCAAGCAAGTGGATGCCTGCTTCTCGTGGTTAGCCAATTTCAGGGGACATCGGTGTCCTGTCCTTGTTGAAGTCCCAACATGCTCTCCTCAGAGGGTCCCAAATCTGAGCCTGTCACTCGACGGGCTGTGGATGATGGAGGAGTCTCTCCTCTGCCTAAAATGAAGGGCATTCCCATGGTCCGCCCTCCGTCCCCCCATCACTGGTGATAAATAGGATGCCTGGCAACAAATGAAATAAAACCACCTTTATTCGTTTATCCTTCCGTGTCCTCCCCATCGGCGCCCTGATGGCAGGCTGAGCGTTATTGGACACTCGATCACTCTTTGCACCTGTCTTCCTTTCTCCAGGGGGTCGTGTCCGGAGGAGTTCTGGGCAGCAGGGATGTTTTCTTGGCTAGTTGGCCCGAGGGTCTGGGCCTCAGCCCCAGGCCTGTCCCTGTGCTTCCTGGCCCTCGGTCTCCCCACAGGCAGGCCTGGCAGTCGCCGCATCTGTGCCTCTTTACTTTTTGCCTTGTTGACCCGCATTGTCTGACTCAAAGCTGGCTTCGGTGGGTAAGGAAGCATAACATTTCAGTGAATCAGTGCATAGAGCTCTTAGTTCTTTGGGGAGGAGCAGGGATCAGGTTAAGATCTAAAAACATGCCACATCCAAGTTCACATCGCACAAACCAAAGGAAAAGGGGAAGCGGATGGAAGTGAGACTGGAGAGGAGGAAGGACCATCTTTCTCCTGTCCCTTCACCAGTTTCTAAAGCTTCCTGCATGCCAGGCGTAGGCTGGGACGGGGGTGGCAGAGGCTGGGAGGAGGGTGGCAGAGAGCAGTAGGAAGGATGTGGAAAGCTGGGCTCCGACGCTGGCTCATTGCCCGCTTCCTGCGTGACCAGTGACCTTGAGCAGATCAGTTGACATCTCAACCTGCCCCCTCCCTTTGGAAGGGAAGTGAGTTGCTATTGAAAGAGTCTCTGCCATGGCGTCATCCTCTGTGCCAAGCGGTCCATTTGATTCTCACAGCCACCCCAGACTGCTGGTGGTGTCACGCCCCCTTGACAGATGGGAACACTGAGGTGCGGGCTCCACTCGAGAGCAGTGCAGGACCACGCGGCTGCTGTGTTCGACTGCCTGGTTTCAGAACTTGGGGCATCTTTCTGTTGCACCGTAGGGCTGAGACTTCATAGCCCGCTGGCCCCACGGGGCTGCTGTGAGCAGCACGGGATACTGGGTTCATCTGAAACTGGTTTGTGGACTCTGAATGACAGTGGGCACGCAGACACCTGTTCTGACAAGGCTCCCAGACCTCAGGGGGGCTTTCTAACAAGTTAGAGACTCTGAGAAAACCAAACACAGACAAATGGGAGGAACTCAAACCAACCTAAATGCTGCAGAGGGCTGTGTGGGGCCCCCGAGGCCAGCCCCATTCTGAAACAGGCCCTGGAGCAAGAAGAAAGACAGGAGAGGGCTGGAAAGAGATGGAGAAAATGGGCTTGCATATCCCCCCATTCAGTTGGGGTTTCTCTGGTGACTCCTGTGTTGTGCCTGTCCCCTGGGTGGGTCACGTGTGACCTCCATGCTGCCTCTCCCAAGTCTGTGTTTATTTAACAGGCATGAGGGAGAAGTGTGACTAACACAGCAAGCCTGTAATTTAGATACTAATCACAGATACTAATGCCTAGGACGAGGCAGAAGTAAGTGGTGTGCTGGGCATTCGAGGACTGCCTACACGACAGGTGCCAGGCTCAGGCACCTGAAGTTTGGCAACCACAGCGCAAAATCAGCCCCTACCCCAAGAACCATTGGCTCAGCAGTTACTGACACCTCCACCCCAGCACTGCCAGATTCAGCTAATGAAAAGGCAGGATGCCTGTTTAAATTTGAGCTCCAGATAAACAACATACTTTTTTAGCATACATATGTCCCATAAAGTATTTGGGACACTGCCCCCCCACCCTTTTCCCAGCCTCGCTGTGGAGGGTCAGGTAGATGGAATTGAATCGTCTTTCCTTTGTTCCACTGCCACCTACCCCTTCCTGGACCTGGACCTGCAGGGCGAGGCTTGCGCACCAAAGGCTTCCCTGCCTCTCAGATGCTACCTCCTGTCGTTGAACTCTGGGATGAAATCGTGTGTGTGGGGAAGAGTACGGGGGTTCTCTTCACTCCATAACAGCCAAAGCTATCGAGAGGGATCCTCAGGAAAACAGAGCACTTCTGCGGGTGAAGAGTGCGGCCTGGGCTCTGGTTGGGGACAGAGGGGACAGAGGGGACAGGTGGAGCCTCTGCTGCTCAGGAAGGAGGGAAGGCGCAGCGGGTGGCCAGGGGAGAGAGAAGCTGGGAGCGGGTTGCCGTGGCGAGTGGGAGGCGGCCAAATCCATACCTTTGTGCATAAGTGCTTCTTGAGCACTTGCTGTGTGCCCAGCCTTTGCCAAGGAGTCCAGCTGGGGCTGCCCGGTTCTCAGGGACCGGTTGTTCTCAGCCAGGGAGCTCAGTGAGGCAGAAGGAGAGAAAATGGTGATATTGCCAGTGGCAGGGGAAGCAGATGCTGATTTCTGTCAAGAACTGGAGGACAATCCTGGGCTGGCGCCCCCTTTTTACACGCCAGGAAACTGAGGCACAAAAGCTACCGGGGGGTCCGTGCGAGTTCACATGGCATGGAAGTGGTGGAGCCATGATTTGAACCCTGGCCCGTTGGTCTTTGAAAGCCTTAACCACAATGCTTTGCTGCCCCCTGGATGTGGCAAGCGGTTGGAGGTTTTTAAGCAAGGAGGGATGGCACAAGGTTAAAAAAACGGAGGAAAAATGAACCTGGTGCAAGGCCTAAGGCCAGTTTGGGTGTCGATGGCTGGAGGAGGGATGCTGGCTGAGGACCCCAGGTTTGAGGGGACAGGGACCCAGGCTAGGTGGACAGAAGGGTCCGGGAGGGTGAAGATTGGGTGGGACTTCCTGAAGGATCTGCTGGGTGGGGGAAAAGGACGACTCCATCATAAAGGTGAGTGTTCAGATCTGGGCTCTGGGCAGCGCTGGGGAGTGCTGACAGGTCGGTGGCTTTGGACATGCTGGATTTGAGGGGATGCCTGTGTCCCCAGGCAGAGCTCCTGATGGCAGCTCCGCATGCAGGAGAAAGCATTAGGGCCTTGGGGCCCGTCCGACCTGGGTCTGCGTGCTCGCTGTCCTCTCCACCAGCTCTGAGACCACACACTGTTCACCGAACCTCTGCGAGCTTCTGTTTTCTCCTCAGTGAGATGCAGAGCAATGGGACCCACTCTTCGGGATGTTGAGGAGATTAAATAAGGGAAAATATGTAAAGGGACAGAGCAGGTGCCCGGCACACAGCGCCTGGTAAAAAGCAGTTTAAAATTTGGGGCTCCAGGCTAGTGCAATAGACTGGTCCCCGCTGGGCTGCGGCAGACGTGGTCCCAGAGCTAAGAATGGAGGGGAATGGGGGTCTGATTCTTTACTCACCTGATGGATTTTTATTGAGTCCTCTTACTGAACTCCCACTGTGAGACGGGCCCTGGGGGTACAGTGTGGAGAAGCTGACGGACTCTGAATTTGTGCCCAGTCTCTCCTGGAAACTCCCAGCTGCAGTGGGGGTGTTAAGGGAAGACAGGAAACAGGGGCCCAGGGTTTCAGTTCTCAGCCTTCGTCGTCACATCTTTTCTCTTTCTTCCAATCCCCATTTCGCTCACCTTTTCTAAATCTGGCTTTGAAACATGCTGGAAAACCCCCCTGGGGTGGATCACACGCTATCAGCAGGCTGGGAGGCTGGGGAGAAGGGAATGCACCCATGAATAGCCGGTGTTCTGAGGCTGCCCTTCAAGACCACAGTGGGGGTGACCCTGGGCAGCCGCTTCCTGGCATGGAGCGCAGCATCCCCACCCGCAACAGGCCCTCGGGTTTAAACCGAGCCGCATGCAGGTCTTTCGTACTCCCCCACCTCCCACTGCAGTTTCTTCCCAGGAACCTCTGCTCCTTATGTCGCAAGTTTATTTGTATTGGAAGGCTAGGGTTTTTTTTTTTCCATTTTGTATCCTTTCATTAAAAATGAGTTTTTACATTACAAAATAGAACTCCTCGCTTATTGAAAGAGTTCAAACAGTACGTTATTGCTTTAACGGGAGGCTGCTTTTCTCATTTACGGCTTGTTTTCTTGAGTAAATTAAAGTGGTGTTTGCATCTTAAGGTACCAGTGATGTAAGGATGCATGCTTGAAGAAAAAATCTCAACAATAGAGAAAATGGAAATATGCCTTTGTGCCTTTTGCTTCGTTCTGCCGCAGTTCCAACCCTGGCCTCTGGCCGCTGAGATGACTTGTTTTCTGGAAAAGGGGACCCTTGGGGACCTGGTTGTAGACCCAGCCCTCAAGCCATTGCTGGGTCAGAGAGGAGGTGGCCCTTTCCATTGACGGGAGCGTGGGCTCAGGCTCAGAACTGGAAGGCTGTCCCTGCCACCGACTCGCTAAGCATAACCTCAGGCATCTGCACAACCTCTCTGAGCCTCGGTAACCTCCGCAGCAGGCTGGCCGGGAGAACTGGGGTGAGGGCTTGGAAGCCCCTGGCACTAGTTGGCGTCCTGCCAATAGCCTAGGTGACTGCTGTCATGTTGTGGTCTCGGCAGGTGGGGGACCAGATTCTGGAGGTGAACGGGCGGAGCTTTCTCAACATCCTGCACGATGAGGCGGTCAAGCTGCTCAAGTCATCCCAGCACCTCATCCTGACCGTGAAGGACATCGGGAGGCTGCCCCATGCCCGCACCACTGTGGACGAGACCAAGTGGATTGCCAGTTCCCGGATTGGGGACCCGGCCATGAACTCAGCAGGGTCAGATCACATTCCCTGAGCCTCAGGACCCCCAGGCTGTTTGTGAAAGCCACTGTGTCCCCCTCCCATCCCTTTGCCACGTCCTGATCTGTCAAGATTATACCAGTTCCTAGAGCCCAGGGTCCCAGCACCAGGGTCCCTTTCATTTCTGTGCATGACCTTGGGCCTGCCCCTTCTCTCCTGGCACCCGTTTCCCATGGAAAGCTGACCCTCATGATCCAGCTCTCTTGTTCTTTATTTGCCTCTGGCAGGTCACTTAACTTATTTTGGGGCCCTTGGTTGGTTTGTCCGAAAAGCAAGTCATAACCCCTGCCTCTCTCCCCGATCTGTGAATGGGAATCTCATCGGTCGCCTAGAAGAAAGGGTTTTGGAAGTCTCACATGAGACTTAGTTGCTAATATTATAATATGTCACCTTTGGGTACCTTTTTTCTTTTTTTCCAATTCTAACCCGAGGATACACTCACTGATTTTAGAACAGGAGGAAGGGGCAGAGGGAGAGAGAGAGAAACAGCGATTGGTTGCCTCCTTTATGCACCCTGACCAGGGATCGGACCTGCAACCTTCTGGTGTGCAGGGCACCACTTCAGCCGAAGGAGCTACCCGGCCAGGGCCCACCTTTGGGTTTCCATCAGAAGCCCCAGACTGGGTGGTACCCCTCCCAGGCCAAGTACACCCCAGAGCATCTCTCTTCCTTCTCTCCTTTTTAACCTACACAGTGTCATAAATGTTTTAAATTAGTTGCCAACATGTTAAAAGATCCCAGCTTTCCCATTTAAAAAAAAAACTGGATTTCTGTCTGCTTCTTAAAAATCAGGAAATCTGGCACCTCAAGCCTATTTTTTAATTTTTTTCCACAAAAACGTGCTGAACACTGAGCTGCGCCTGAGAGCTGTGTTTCCAGTGCTCCTGTTCACCGTGTCTCCCCATCCTAGGACTGACCTGACTCTGAGGCCACAGGTCCCCTCTTATTCCCTCCTGTCCTTGCATTACCTGCCCACCCCTGGAGGGTTGGAAACAACTCAGGAATCTGCTGTGCCCTGTTTTAGAATTGCTGTCTGCGTGGGTTGACTGGGAGTCTGTGAGCCACCCATCTGTCCAGGGGTTCACGTGCCCTTAAGTGGCCCCAGCGGACTGGAGGCCACAGTGCTCTCAGAGCTTTGCTCCTCCTGCTGCACATTGACCCTTTCCCTGCCCGGGCCCATCTGAACTGTGCATACGTGCAGCTGAACGTGCTTGTCTTTCCCCGTAGGTTTCCTGGGGATCTCACCACAGATGGGACAGACAAGGTAGGGTGCTCTCCGTCCACAAGCATCCTTGGCTGCTTCTTAGCCACCTCGGGGGGAGCTCTGGACCTGGCATGTGTGGGAATGACCCACATACATGATCTCATTCATTTGGGTAGCCTGCCGACTGTGTGTCCATCTCCCATCCCACGCATGTCTGTGAGTGCCACCAGGTTGTGGTGGCATCCTGGATACTGGGGCCAAGGGCAGTGAACAGACCAGATCAGGTTCCTGCCCTCGCGGAGGTAACCCCCAGTGAAGGAGACACTCATAAAAACAAAATGAACTACATACACATCTAATCACCAAAGTCATTCACCGCCATGAAGACAAGGTGCTCGGCATCATGAGATGCCAAATTTAGAAAATGGGGCGAAGGCTGTCTGGAGCAGTGACATGGTGTTTGGGCTGTGAAACCCATGTTAGACAGAAGTCAATGAGATCCAAGTCTGGAGCAGGAGGGGGCTGTGTCAGAGGGGGGCAGGGGCAGGCTGAGGGCGGGGCTTGTTGGAGAAAGGGAGAGTGAGGGAGTGTGGTGAGCCAGGGGAACTCGGGACCAGGATGACCGCAAGTGTGATGGCCAGATCACACCGGGTATTGCAGGCCATGTGATGAGAGGCTTGGTTTCTCACCTAAAACGATGGGATGCCTTCAAAGAGCTTGCACAGGGAGCAAAAGGAGGAGATCTATGTTTTTTTTAGATCATTTCAGCAGCTGTGTGTAGGTGACAAGGAGAGACCAGGCATAGGGCATCTGAGACACAGCTAATGACAGTAGAGAAGGTGGTGGGAGGGGGTGCAGTGTGTGTGTACCCATCTAAGCTGTATTTTGGAAATCAAGTTCCTATTATCCCCAGTTTACTAAGGGAGATATTAAAACCCAGAGAATAAAATGAGAACCCTAATAACAAGGCTTCTCTCTGAATGGTCACAAGGATCTGAGGAAGTCACACACATGAAAGTGCCATGTAAGCCGTGAAACACTCTGCAACTGCACGAGGCTACTTACCCTCAGAATGTACCGGGAACGTGGCCCAAAGATTTGCCGGGAGGGCTGAGAGGGTCTCATCCCACGGCTGTGTGGGCACTGGCGTGGCCTGGCCCCTGGGCCGCAGAACACAGCTCTGTCTTCCTGTCTTTCAGCTGGGATTTTACAAGGGGCCAGCCGGCTCCCAGGTGACTCTGAGCAGCCTGGGGAACCAGACCCGCGTGCTGCTGGAGGAGCAGGCGCGGCACCTGCTGAACGAGCAGGAGCGCGCCACCATGGCCTACTACCTGGAGGAGTACCGCAGCGGCAGTGTCTCCGTGGACGCCCTTGTCATGGCCTTGTTCGAACTTCTCAACACCCATGCCAAGGTGATCTGCACCCCTCCCTGGGCAAGGGACAGGCTGGTGGGGTGCTGGCGGGGCCTGGCTGCAGCTCTCAAGGGCTCTGCATCCCTCCTTGCTCCCCTCTGTCCCTACCTCTTTACCAGGAGTCCTCAAGGAGTCAGGTCTGAACTGAACTTGAGCAAAGACTGGTGACCAAAACAGCCCTCTGCCCCGGGGAAGCCCACAGAGTCCTGGGGAGACAGTCAATTCAAGTCTCCTGTGATCGGGGCCCTGACTGACACAGTGGCTTTGAATGCTGAGTGCACAATGAGAATCATCGCGATTGCTCTTAAAAAGCAGTGCCTGGGCCCCACGCTGGCCCGGTTCACTCTGCACATCTGTGGGTGGGTATAGGCCACTGGCAGTTTCTACAAGCCTCCAGGTGGCTACTGTGCTGCCTCTCACGGAGGAAGAAGTGATAGAATCTAGTGGGAGCTGTTACATTTGGGAAAACGTCACAGAGGAAATGCAACGTGGAAAGAAGTAGGGGAAAGGGGCTCCGGGGGTGTTCAGGTGATTGTAGTCATTCACGCTAAGATGCCAAGGAGGTGGGGTCAGATGATGCTGACCCAGCATCCAGGCCAGGGCGTTTGGACTTTCTCCTGTGGGCAGTGGGGAGCCACGGAGGGTTAAGGAGGGGAGGCCAGTGGTCGAGTTTGCATGCAGGTCATTTGGAGTAGAAGAGGTCTGTCCCAGCTGCTGGTGGGGCTCCCTGCTGAGTGCCCCACTTGTCCCTGCCTCCAGTTCTCACTGCTCTCTGAGGTGAGAGGCACCATTGCCCCCCAAGACCTGGGCCGCTTTGATCACCTGGTGCTGAAGCGGGAGATTGAGTCAATGAAGGCGCGGCAGCCTCCTGGCCCTGGGACCGGTGACACGTACTCCATGGTCTCCTACAGTGACACGGGCTCATCCACAGGCAGCCACGGCACCTCCACCACTGTCAGCTCGGCCAGGGTGAGTGTCCCTGCCCCGTCCCTCGCACCGTGGCCAGCGGGCAAGTAAAGATACAGTCGGCCCTTCGTATCCACAGGTTTCACATCCATGGATTCTACCACCCATGGACTGAAAATCATTTGGAAACATAAGCCCTAGAAAGCTCCCAAAAGCAGAACGTGAATCTGCCGTGTGTCGAGCACTGTGCTGAACTCATGTGCATGAGGTGTCCCGCAGGCGTGCTCTGCTGTAGTCTACGTGCAAATACAGATCATATGCAAGCACTGTCCCCTTTCACATAAGGGACTTGAGCGTCCAAGGACTTTGGTATTCCTGTGGGGTGCTGAAACCAGTCCCCCACGGATGTCGAAGGGTGACTGTACCGGCTTTGGAGTGAGACCCCTCTGGGTTCAAATCCCAGCACTTACCAACTGTGTGCCTGCCTTTCTGAGACTCAGTTTCTTTTTTTTTTTAATCTTTATTTTTCTGTGTCATTGTTCTGTTTAATTTCTAGGAAGCTGATGGGTTTTCCTTTGTACTTTTTTTTCTTTTTTCCCCTCTTCTCTTTTTAGTTTCTTTACCTGGAAAACCTCATAATAGTTGAGTGCCTGCTGCATACCAGGCATGGGCTCTAGGAGAAAACAGATGTGGCCCTGGCTGACGGGGCTCACAGTCCAGGGCTTCGGGGTGGGGGGAAAGATAAAATTCACAGGTAGTGAGACAAACAGAACCAAGAATGATAACCCGTGGGGGGCTGCCACGGGAAGCTGCGTGGTGTGTTCAGGCCGAGGTCCTGGTGATTTGGGCCTTCCCCAAGACACCACCTCTTGTCCTGGCGCCCCACACCCAGCCTGGTTTTGCCCTACACGCTCCCAACCCCCCCAAAAGTATCTGGTCCATTCTCAGGGCATGATTCTGCCCCTTCGATGCTTGGAGGCCAGTTAATCCTAGGAGGTCTTGCAAGGAAAGGGCAGAGGAAATGGCCTGCTAGTCGTGATGGGAAAAATACAGTTATTACCCTCTGTGTCGGTGGTGGGGAGGGATGGCATTGGCGGGGGGGCAAGTGGGAGGTCAGGAGATCTGGCCGGGCTCCACTCCCCTTTCCAGTCTGGAGGATTCCTCGCCACTCTCCCGGAAAGGGAGAGAATAGTCAAGTTTCCTAAGCACTCTTGCTCCCAGCCCCCGAAATGGGAGCTTTCACAGGCAGAGCCTCAGTGAGACCCGATGTGGTTGGTTGTCCTGGTGAAGAAGTCTGCAGGTCTTCACCCCACCCCGGGCGCCCTCCACATGCTCAGCCAGGGCTCCGTCTCTCGGACTCAGTTCTTCTGCCACCACAGTGCTCAGGCCTCCTGGAAACCCAGGTCTTCTCTGACCAAGTCTTCTGAACAGGGTCCACCTTCTTCAGGCTCTGCCTTTCACGAGCAGGTGTGACCTCAGACAAGTCACCTCTCACGCCTCAGTTTTTACATCTGCCGAATGGAAATAATGATCCCAGCCCACCTGCTGGAAAGTCCCGGGGTTGCCCCAACGTGAACGACCGTTTCCTGAAGGCCGTTCTCCGGGACACGTGTCATTTCTGAAGGGCAGCGGGGACTCCTGGTTTCCTTCACGGAGGCAGTCAGAGGGAAGCAGTGGGGTTGTAGCAATAGGGCCTCCCCCGGTCCCCCACCCCGTCCCTTCACTATCTCTGCCCAAAGCATTCAAAGTACAGAGAAAAGAGAATCGTGTTTATTTTGCCTCTGCATGTGTGTGTGTGCACGTACGTATGCAAGCATGCATGTGTGTGCAAGCATGCATGTGTTTGGGGGTTTTGCTGTGCCCCCACCCTATCCCTAATATTTATTTGATGTATTTTTCTTTTTGCCTTTTGCCCACCCTCACTCCCTAGGAACGGCTGCTGTGGCTTATAGACCTGATGGAGGTACCGTCCACTCAGCTGGGTGGGGCTTTGGGAGTCCCTTAGTTGGGGCAGAGGTAGGGGGCTGTGGCCCTTCCCGCCCGCCACCCCTTTAGGTCTGTACTCAGCCCCGGAAGGGAGGCAGGGTGCTTCTTGGTGCTCGCTCTCTCTCTCCGGCTTTTCTCAGGTTCTGTCATGAGAATGCCCCCCGTTCAAATCACAATCCTGCCACTTCCTTGCTGTGTGACTTCAGGAACTGGTTGCACCTCTCTGAGCTCAGGTTTAGGATCTGAAAAATGAGGACAGTGATTTTTGTGCTGTGTGCAGCTGTTGGGAGGCCTCTTGGCCTTTCATCTGTCAGACACTCTGTCTGTCTGTCTGGATGTTTTCCTTCCCACTTTATTCAGCCTGGCTGTTTCCTATGTGTGCTTTGGCCCTTAGCCCACATGCCATCTCTTCCTAGTAGACCTCCCCGATTTTCTTGGAGAGGGGTGACTTTTAACCTCTGGTTTCTCCTGGCCCCTGGGCTTCCCTTTGTCATGGCTCTTATCTCATTATATTCTAATAATCTTTACCAGCCTGGCTAGTTGTCCATCTTGACCACAGACTGTTTGAAAGCAGCAGCTGTGTCTGCAGTCCCCACTAAATCCCCAGTGCTCAGCACAGAGCCTGGTCCATAGCTGGCGCCTCTGTTAATAATAATAGTAGCTGGCATTTGTCGAGAGCATGGCCCTGGGACAGTGCTTTCCCGTCACAGGTTCTTTGAGCCTCACAGTGACTAGATGTGCCAAGTATTGCTATGATCACCACTCTACAGAGAAGAAAACTGAAGCTCAGAGAGGAGACACGCCTTGCTCCGGGTCGCTGAGCCAGTGAGCATAGGGTCAGGATGCACCCCAAGCCCACTGGCCTCTGAAATGCTGCTCTTAACCCCTGCCGTCAGGTTGCAATGCCTCCCCGATGGAGCCTGCCTGCTGCTCCTTAACATTATCTGTCTGCCTGTCTGCCTGTCTGCCTGTCTGTCTGTCTGTCTCCTGCTTCCCTCCCTCCTCCTCTTCCATCAGTTCTGTCAACAATGCTGACCGAGCGCTTGCTGTGTGCCGTCCACAGTCCTGGGTGCCGGAGTTATTCACTACCGGAATACAGTAGTGAAGTACAAGGAAATCCTTTCTGTTACGGAATTAGGGTCATGCCGGGTTGTAAGTGAGATGAACAACTGAAAGACACAGTGGAAATGGTAAAAAGTGCTAAGGGGAAAAGTAAGCAGGAAGGGGACTTGGGGAGGGTGAGGTGTGGCCCAGAAGTGACTCCTGAGTGTAGGTGGAGAGGAGGAGAGGGCGCTATCCATGCCCTCGGCTGGGGGAGAGCACTTCAGAGGGAGCAGCAAGTGCCCCCTGAGGCTGGAGCGAGGCTGGAGTGTGCGAGCAAAGTCCAGGGGGCTGTGGGGCTGGAGCTGGGGAAGTGCTGCGAAGGGCAGTGGTAGATTGGGGGCTGGGGACTTTGACTTCAATTCTCAGTGAGATGGGAGCCATTGGCAGGTTAGAGCCAGGCTGACCTGGTTTGCCTTAGTTTGAACAAGACGCCTCTGATTGTTGAGAATAGATGAGGGTGGGTTTGTACCAAGCCCAGGTTCAGTCCCAGGAAAGGCCTGGGGGGTTGTGCAGCCTGAGCTGCTAAAAGACGTGAGGACAAGCACTGCAGGCACCAACTCTTCCCGCTGCCTTGTTGGCCCTGGCCTTGGTGTCCCCTGAGCACCACCCCCTTCCACACACACAGCAGGGCTGGGACGAGACGCCTCGTGCTGCTGCCTGTGTGTGGAGCTACGGGACAGAAATGCCTCCTCCCAGAAGTCCTCCTGCAGGAGTACATACAGGGCACCAGGCCCCATCCTGAGCATCAGGAGCCCCACACCCTTCCTCTGCCCCACCCCTGCCATGCAGTGTGCCTTCCGGAAAGCCCTTCACCACCGCTGGCCTCAGTCTCCCCATCGGTATGACCATGGGAGACACCCCGCCAAGGCTCCCCTAACTCAGATTCCTGTCTATTGGGAGCTGCTGGGAAGTGCTCGAGGGGAGGCACGGAAGGAATGGCAGCTCTAAACCCCCACCACTTCCCTGTGCCGCTGGACAAGGGCTGCAGCGTTACTCCAGGGCCTGAGCCTGCAAAATACAGTGGTGCCCCAGTGCTTGTCATTAACTTGTTCCAGAACTCGTGACGGGTGCTGAAACCGATGGGCACCAAACGATGAAGCATTTCCTCTTGCTGGGTGGCGGCGTGACTCCTACAAGTTCTAGCAAGTACAACAAGTCCCAAGCAAGCACCATTTTTTTCTCATCAAAATGCGATGAGTACAAAGTCTAATGAGTTCTGAAGCTGACAAGTACCAAGGTGTGACCGTAATATGTATTCGCCACTAAGTAAGAGCCAGGCTCTGGTCTGCAACAATATCATTTATTAGTGAGCTTTGGCTGCAGTGATGCTGAGTAACAAACTACCCCCAAATCTGGGTGGACAACAACCTAAAACATTTCTTATGGCCCAAATCCCTGACCTTGTGGAGCTCATGTGCTCCTCAGTCCTCCATTTAAATACCTGTCATATACCAAACAAACCAAAAAAATAAATAAACTGCCAGTCACGGTGCTTCAACCTCTCCCAAAGTTTGTCTCCCCCAGTAAGCAGGGAGAGTGGGGTGCAGGCAGGGACCACATCTTCCTCTTGTCTGTGTTCCCAGGGCCTGGAACAGAGCTGGGGCCCAGAAAGTGTGGAGCAGAAGCAAATGAAACAACACTCCTGGCCACTCAGGATTCTCTTCTAACATTCTGGCCTTCTAAACGTTTGCCTCCCTTGTCATAGGAAAATGTGCTTTGCCTGGCACTCAGACAGGCGAGGTGGCAGGCAGCTGGGTATCAGTGACCCAGATGCCCTAGACAGTTGCCCCAAATGGAACCAGTTTCCATCTTGCCCAAATCCCCTGGATCACGTGACACACTTCTCAATTCCAGGTGAAACGTGGCTCCTCCTGCAGCCGATGTTCCTTCAAACCAGACTTCAGTGGAAGTCAGGGGCAGCCCTCCCCGCATCAACAAAGCGTGTTTATTTCCCATTTGCCTAAGAGAGACGCAGCCCTGGGAATTTTTGCTGCCTCCAAACAATATCACTCTCCTCCCATAATGAAGCCGGCCAGGAGAGCTGAGCGCAGGAAGACAGGCCTTGCCTGACAGTCACGGAATTCTTCATCCGGTGCGCCACAGGCCATGGCAGAGGGGCTCCCGCGCATGGGCTTGGGAATCTCACACGCGACCTCCTGACTTGTAGTTGTGTCTCCTTGGGCAGGTGCCTTAAGCTTCAGAGCCTCAGTGTTTGCATCTGTCTCCTGGGCTGCCAAAAGCACCTATCTGTGGGTTGTCCTGGAGATTCCATGAGATCAAGAGTGGACTTGAAGGTGTGGAGTCCGTGGAAGTCAATTCTGTTGATACTCTAAAGGCTGGCAAAGGGCACTGCAGAGGAAAAGGGGTGGTAGGAGTCAAAGTCAGCCTTGTACCCACAGAGCAGATGCCCTTGAGGTTGGGGGTGGCAGCTGGGACTTGCCCCAGCTTTAACTGCAACCCTTTTCCACCCGAATTTGAGAGGGTTTGCACTCTAGACGTCTCCTGTGCCTGGAAGGGGCTCCCTGCGCCTACCTGCGGATGTAGGGGCAGGACCTCTGCCCTGAAGGCCTTACTGCCCTTCTCTGCCTGAAAAGGGGGCCCAGGAGTGGCTGCCAGCCCTTCGCTGCATCAGCCTCCTCCCCGAGAGCCTCTGTTTCCCCCTCCTCATCCAGGCCAAAAGGAGGGTGGGGGAAGCTGGGGCCTGTGTCAGACCCTTTGGGGACCAGGAGGAACCCGTCCGTTCACTCACTCTCTCGCTCAGGAAGCTTTCGTGAGCACCTCCTCCATGCCAGGCTCTGCCAGCCTTGAGCACGAGACAGCGGTGCTCGCCCTCCTGAAATGGAACGTGTCCATTCGGGGAAGCAGCCTCAAATCAGATCACCTACGTAATTCACACGCCGATGAGTGGGCGAAGGGTGGTGTGAGAGCGTGGGACTGGGGCCCTGACTGACCCCGGGCACTGCCGGGGAGAGATGCCTGCACTGGGATCTGGAGTCGCTGGCATCAGTGGGGTAGCGCAGGGGGGCCGGCGAGGGCCCTGAACTACAGAAGGTCGGTGGAGCCCGAGTTCTGGGACTGCAGGGGCGAGGGGGGAGGGTCAGCAGCACGTGGTGCCAGGGACTTGGGTTTAATTTTGAAACCATCAAGGGTCCTCAGTAGCAAAGTGATGCGATCCTGTTTGCAGCTTTTAAGATGCGTCTTCTGTGTGTGGAGAGAGCTCAGAGGCGCAGCTGGATGAGGGTGTCCCTGTCTAGAGATACAGGTATATTTTTCAGGTGCTGTTCAGGTGGGCAGGTATGCTGTCAGGTGTGGTCCAGGGATGCAGGTATGTTGTCAGGTAGAATAGCAGTGTAGCCCCATCCCAGGAAGCTGCCCAGGGCCCAGGAGAGGGCACAGCAAGGCTGGGGTGCCCTGTTCCCCTTGAGGAGAATGGCCCATTCGCTCCTAAGAGGTCTCAGCCTGAGCCCCCAGAACCATGAGTTTCTCAGAGGCGTTAGTAACCCTCAGGGTGGCAACGGCTTTGCTTCCGCTGGTGTCTGAAATAAAGAATGTTCCTCCCAGCCAGTCCTTCTCAGAGCATCTGTGTCCCTGAGTGGGCACTTGGGGGAGGGGAGTGGGGCCCGGAAGCCCTTTCCTCCAAACAGAACCGAGTCCCCGGGGTCAGGGCCTGTTGGAACACAGGCCAGCCCTGCTGCTCTCGGCACAGAGCCCCCATGCTCCCAGTTACAAAATTGTAGTTGGACCGAGGATCCACTCAGGACGGAGGCCCTTCACCTGTTCTGCGCCAGAGGCCCCTCTGGCAGGCTGGCGGAGCCCTGAGACCCCTTCTCAGAATAACAGTTTTAAGTGTTGAAAAATAAAGCGTGTATGTAGAATCATAAAGAAAACAAATCCTAAGGAAATGACATTTTCGAAATACCAAAACCAATTGTAACAAGTGTGCTTCTTTATTAGCATGCCCAATAACCGGCCGTCTGCTAAGGGCTGTAATTGGAGGCCGTGATGAGCATAAATGGGCTTCTGTGGCACAGGCCACGGCTGGAATGTGATATGAAAGGTCTGTGACTTAGGTTGGTGTCGGTGTCACGGGCGCTGCGGATCTGCTGGGCTGGGTCGCCTCCGTTCGTGGTGGAAGAAAGTGCTACGTTCCAGTTAGAGGTTAATGAAGCCGGAGATGCAGTGTTTTCGCCCATCCAGGTTCACGGCCCCTGCGTTCCCTCTGGAGCCCTGGTTTCCAGCGGGTGTCCTAAGGGCTCTTCCAGCCCTGCCCTGGGGACTCTGGGTCACACTCTGTCCACTGAGTGACGTCCTTTCCCAAAGACCACTGTGGTGGGCCGCAGGGAGTGGGGGGAAAGGAGCTGAAATGGGCGAGAAGGAGGCCCTGTCTGTCTACGCCGAACAGGCTCCGGTGGTCAAGGCAGTGCCCCCTCCTCTCGGGAGGGGTTCATGCTCAGGCTCCCCAGGGACTTTTCGGCCTCTGCGGTTTGGTGGTCAGACGTGGCAGTGGGGGCGGACAAAAAGGCCCAGCGCCAGCCTGGCTCCGGGGCAGTTCCCGTGGTCTCGGCCGCCCAGCGAGTAAGGGTTCCAGTCCTCTGCTCTGGGACCGTTTCCCTCCCTGTCCACCCCCCTGGCCCTCCCCATCAGCTCCAGACTTCCACCGCACCCTGTGTTTGGAGAAGTCAGGAGCAGGATGCACTGTCACCCCAGCATGGATGGCCGTCACCCCGCGACTGGCCTCTCACCCTTTAGGACACGCAGACCTGTCCCCTGCACTCTGGGCAGACCCACGGCCCCCAGAGACACCAGGACTTTCTCGCCGTACCCAGCTCACATTGCTGTCCTGCCCCTCCCACCACTCTGCCTTCCCTGGGGTGACAGGCGTCTGTTCCCCAGCCCCCGCTCTGGCCGCATCACCATGCCCTGCTTTTCTTACCTCTCCTTTCTCTCTCCCTTTGCTCCCCCTTCTAGGCCTTTTCTCCCAAATCTTCTTCTTTCTTTTATTCTCACTCCCCCTCTCTGGTTTCCGTCCTTGTCTCTCCTGTGTCCTGCGACTGATGCCTCAGTTTTTCCATATACAGAAGGAGGAGCACCACCCAGCCTCAGGCCTCTTCTTGCGAATTTTTTTTTGGGGGGAAGCCTGTTGTCCTGACATTAGAGTAAAGCAGCAAGAAGAACAAAGGGCTGAAAATAGCACCTTTATGTAAGAGCCCTCTCATTGTAATGAGGGGAAGGAGGCCTAGAAACCAGAGAATTGGGCTGGAGGAAGGGGACGGAGCGGGCTCACTTTGCTGATGTAGCACCTGGGCCTGCGCACCTGGGCCTGCGCACGTGCATTTCCAGGATCAGGAGTCCAGCTGGCAGACGTCGGCACAGGTGATTGCTCCTCATCACTTCATTTCATGGTGTCCCCAGGGTTCCTTCAAACCAGACTCCTGGGGTATCTGGGCCCTGACTGGGCAAACTCAGATACAAATGAGGTTCTTTTTCTCCAAAGGGAAGGGAATTTTCTGAAAGGCCACAGATTGGAGGACGAAAGGGATGGGGCAGCAGGTGCTGAGGGCATCCTGTTCCTTGTGGGAAACAGTCTGGATAACAGTCAGACCTTAAATGAGGTTCAGCTATCTGCCCCTCCTTGCTGTGTGACCTTGGGCAGGTGGCCTTCCCTCTCTGAACCTCAGTCATCTCAGCTGTGGAACAGGTGAGGGATCCCACCAGGTCTAATTTTTCAGCCAGGCTCTGGCCTCAGTGGGTGCAGGAGAAAAGGGCTCCGAAAAGCTGGGGTGAGGGGTGGCCAGGGTGCGTAGGCCAGCCCCTGCGTGAGCTCTGACCTTGATCCTCCTCAAAACCTGTTCTGCGAGCGTTTCTGCTGACACATCCCCCGGGTTCTTAGCCTGCTGTCGGCAGCTATTTCAGATGCACAAGGAACATGGCTCGGGGACTCGGGGCACCTGAGCGTCTGGATTCGGCAGATGGAGTCTGGCAGGGCTGGGCTCTGACCCGTCTGCCATTTGCTCCACTTCAGATCTCCCTCCAGCCAGAGCTGGCCGTTTGTCCTGCTCCTCCCTCCACCTCCACCCCCCTCCCCGCCCCCCGCCCCCCCCCCCCCGCATCTATGTCTGCCTCACTTTTGGCTCCAGGATGCCATTAGTAGCAGAGAATGACCAAGGCCAGGGGCCAGTGATGGCTGTGTTCCATCCTGCTCAGGAGACAGTCGCTCCTGGGGTGGTCTAGTGCCTGCAGTATCACGGCCCTCTGTCCAGTTCTGGGGTGGGGTAGGGCTGCATGGACTTTGGGATCGCCCTGGCCTGGGTTAGGAAGCTGATCTGCTGTAAAATGGCTGTGTGACCGTGGCAATCACTTCCCTCTCAGAGCTTATGTACAAAAGACGGGGGCCAGGGAGAATCAGAACGCCAGTTTCACTCTGAGAATCAAATGAGATTGTGTAAGCGAAATGCCCAGTAGAGGGCCTGGCACATAGTAGGCCCTCTGTTTTTGTAGTCCTCTGATCTCCTGCCTTCTACTACAAAGTCACGCCCCATCCCAACCCCCACCCCCCACCGTGTGCTCAGCAAATACATGCTGTGTTGGCAGGTTCTGGGGCCTTCCTTCCCCGCTCTCATGGGCCCTTTCACAACTGCCAGCCCCATCGGTGACCCTGAGCAGGGGTTTGGGGGCAGCTGTGTGTGCATGGAGCTCTGCTTGGTGTTGGGGACACAGTGACCCACTCATCTGTTATCCCCATGAGCTTCCTTCCTAAGTCAAGGCTGCCTGACAAGTGCTTGTTGACTCGATAAATGCTGGAAGCTGCTGATGAATCCAAACAGGACACAATCCCATGTCTTTGGTCCCACCATGCACTGTCATCCGTGTCCCGAGGGTGCCTGCAGGTTGGGTTCCTGGAACAGATGACAGTGCCACATTGTGCTGTGTGGAGGCCCTTGTCTTTGCTGAAGGCACTTCCCAGGCTCCTGACTCTCTTTGTGTCTCCCACAGCGATCAGGACTGTGACTGCCAACTCTTGGGAAGTCACTGCGTGTCACCAGCCCTGCCTCGCTCGAGGCCGTTCACATTCACTGTAGATGGTCCATGTCATCCAGGGCACACTGGACTGTTCTGGTGCTGGAGTTTGGAGGGGGGTGTATGGGAAGCTGCCATTTCCTGTCCATCGAGCTGTTCACCCAGAGCCAGGGCACGTCTTGCAGCTCCTTGGTTGTGGAAGCACAGTTGCAAGGTTTTAGGCTTCTGGTGTGGGTAACAGCCACCTCCCCTTGCATGCTGTGCCAGGCTCCATTCCGAGCATTGTTCAGGTGTTAATACCTCAACCCTGTGAGGGAGGGACTGTTGTTACTCCAATTTACAGGTGAGGAAACTGAGGCACAGAGCAGCTCAGGGACTTGCCCACGATCAGTCAGCTGTAAATGGCAGAGGTGGGTGTGATCTCAGAGAAGCCAGAATCGGTGCACTAGTCAGAGGGCAAGAGAGCAGCCCCATGGTTCCCGCTCCGCAATGACCCCCAACTATCCTTGCATCCCTGCGGGTGCCAGCAGCCTCTTCCTTTGAGGCAGTGTGCAGGAGATGGAGTCGGAGGCGGCAGGAGCCTGTCAGGAGGCTGACGTTTGTGTGTGAGCTTCCGCCTGTGGGTAAATGGGCCAGTTGCCCCAGCCTGACTTTGGCCCAGAAGTGTCACAGGACCAGATGAGGCACCACTGAGACTCTGGGAGGCAGAGCCTCAGAACCGTCAGTGGGTTCCCCCGACAGGTCTCTGTGATGGTGCGCCCTCTGTCCACCCAGAGTGCTCCAGGCTTTGGGAGGATCCCTGGAGATGGGATCAGTGTGGATGACCAGGCAACCTCTGTCCGAGGAGGTGTGGAGTCCGGAAGCCTCCATCCCCACCCACTGCCCTCACCCACATTCAAGCCACCACGAAAGCTTTATCAGTGACAGCGGCAGCCATCTCCCTGGGTTCTCTGCCTGCTCAGGCCCCCTCCCCGTGGTAGCCAGAGTGATTGATTAATTTCATTTACTCATCAGTCCAGGTGTGGATTCATTAATTTGTTTAATAAATATTTGTCAAGCACTGTCCTGATCACTGAGGACAGAGCAGGGACCAGGTAGTTGCAAGTTGTGCCTCTTAGAGGACTTTTTACGCTACTGACAGACAATGAGCAAACTAATGGTATGATGTCAGGTGGTGATGAAGCAGGGTCAGGGGTTAGCATGGGGTAGATGGGGAGGGGGGCATTTGAGACACGGCTAGTCCAGGAAGGCCTTGCTGAGTCAGAACTAAATGCAGTGCGGGAGCGAACCAGGTCCTGTGGGCAGAGGCACCGAGGCAGGACCGTTCTGCCCTGCTGGTGGGAGGAGTAGCAGAATGAATGCAGAGTCTGGAACTCCCTCAAGTAAGACAGAAAGGCCCCGAGGGGTTATGAGCTGGGGAGGGACATTATCTGACTTTCGTCTCAAGGATTATATCTTGGGAGTCTCAAGGATTCTATTTGCTGGGCGAAGAACAGTGATGGGTGCAAAGGAGGGAAGGAAAGCAGGGTGGGAGCTGGGGGTTGTGTTTGAAGGTGGGTTGTCAGGGCGGACCTCAAGGAGGTGGTTTTTGAGGAAGGTCTTGGCGGTCAGCGAATGAAGCCTGCTCTGTGGATAGCTGAGTGGAAGAATGTACCGGGTAGAGGGAACAGCTTGTGTGGAGGCCCCGACTTGCCTGCATTGTTCAAGTGCAGCTTGCCAGGAAGTGAGCAAAGGGGAACTTCTCAGAAGGCAATCTCGACCATATCTCCATGGCAACCCATTGCCCTCGGGCTCAGCTTCAAGTAGCCCTAGGCTTGACTCTTGTGGAACCTCTGGAAGATTCTCAAACATCCTCTATCCTTTCTACGTTGTGGATGCCCTTTCCTCTGAAACAATCCTCTTTCCCTCCTTTGCCCAGCTTGCCCACAAGACTCAGCTTTCAGCTGTGCTCCCTCCTCCAGGAAGCCTCCCTTGATAACCTCTCCCCAGCTACGTTATATGTCTGTTTCCTCACTCGGTGCAGTGTCCTGTCTGCTCATTTGTATCAACTCCACTGTCTTTAAACTACTGAAGGCAGGGGTCACGTCTTACCATCTGTGTGTCCCAGGCCCTGTCAGTCTAGAGCGTGGAGATTGCGCAGGCAGAACCGACCTCTGCACCTGAGGCTTAAGCTGGGTATTGGTCCCAGAGGCTTCGCTACCTGAGGCTCTGTGGCGGGGAGAAATGGCTCCCCCAAGCCCTCAGGAAATCTGGTTTAGATAGGAGCACTGCCCAGCTTCCCAGGAAAGGCCTAGAGATGGCCTTTGGGCAGCTAAGGGTCACTTGAGAGAGCCCGAGGCTTCTTGTGGTGAATCAGAGAAGGGAGGAGGAAATGGGTGTTTTTGCAAAGGAAGGTCCATTTAAACCTTAACCACCCCCCTTCACACTACTGAAACCATTAAAATTAGAAGAGGGAGAGGGAGGGAGAGGGACTGCCTTCCCCCATGCACCTCGCATCTGCATCTGCCTCTGCACACCTTCCTGGCATTCTGTGACAAGCAGTGGAGAGAGAGCCCTTGGCCTCTGGAGTTGTGGGTGGAGTGCACTGACTGAGCAGCACCGAACTTCAGGAGTTCCCAGTCAAGGCCAGAGTCACCCCCACAGCATCACCGGGGAGTTCCGGGGAGGCCTGGAAATAATCAGCAGGTCTCAAAAATTGATTTCAAAATGACCGACCAGCAAGGAAATTGGTGGGAATTTTAATGCATAAAATGAATTCCAACAGATTGAGGCATGTCAGGAATCACAGAAACCACGTAAAGGTGGGGTAGGGTCCGCAGATTTTGGAGTCTGGTTTTTCCCTCTTGGTTGTTATTCGCTTGCATTGTTTTCTTCTCCATTTCTAGAATACTCTGGACGTGGAGGAAACTGGCGAGGCTGTGCAGGGCAATATGAACAGTCTCCCGGACGTGTCCCTGGTAAGAGGCTGTCTGCCCATCCCTGGGTTTTGCCACCCCTGGCCTGTGTGGGGCGCTGGGGGCTGGCTTCTTGGTGAGGACCATGGGAGGAGAGAGGACCCCACTGTGAGCTCTCAGATGCAGTCCCAGGCCTTTGCCCTGTGCATCCCTCTGCTCTCTCTATAATAGTGGGGCCAGGACGGCTCCTGGCATTTTAGGTGGGGCTGTCAGGCTGTTTGTTTGCCCAGTTAGCGTTACTTTGGATATGTCATCCGAACGTTCTCCCAGCGAATGCTGAAACGCGTTTGGCACAGTGCCTGCACTGTCGTCAGAGCCGTGCAAGTGCTGGGTGTTGGCACAGGTGGAGGCGGGGGGCAGGGGAATAGCGATGATGCTCTCCGTGGCTGCCACGCACCCAGCACCTGCTGGGTGGGAGGTGCCTTGCTAACCCATGATACACCTTGCTGCTCATATCTCATATCTCACAACGCTGCTGGCAGGTGCAGTTTTCCCACTGCCCAGGGGCGCACTCAGAGAGGTGCTGTGCCTTGCCCGGGGCCACACAGCACCCCAGCCTGTGTGTCTGTCCTCTTCTGTCCACACTCTCGGCCTCTAGTCCAGTCACACCTCCCAAAATAATCCCCTAAAAAGATAAGCCAAAGAGGTGCCTTTTTTGTTTTTCCATTTGCTGCATCCCAGCTCTAATGAAGTCTTGTTCCCTGTGACAAGCCGTGGCGGATGCCAAGAACTTCAGTTCCCAAAGGTAATGGTGCCGTCCCCAGGGACGCAGCCAGGATCCCGATGCTTATCAGCTGCCGAGATGCTGGGAGAAGTTTTCCACTCGGTGTTGCATTATTCAGGGCAGTGTGGCCAAGAGCCGGTAGAGCAGGGACAGAATTCCAGCCGGGCCTGGCCCACTCGGCTCTCAGATCTCCCCTCTTCCAGCCGCCATGGGCTCTGACTCCTTCTATTCCTGTTGGGTCTTTTGGCAGGATGATGTCAAATCCGCAGCTGAGGGGCTGCCTAGCTACAAGCTGCCTCCTCCCCCACCACCTCTGGTCCAGCCGAGGAAGCCAGGAAGCCAGGACCCAAAGCCACTTTCTTCCGCGTCTTCCCACTCGGGCATCATCTTCTCAGCTCCCAGGAACCGCAGCCCGCCGGCGGGCACCACACCAGCCCCAGAGGCCCCCTCGGCACAGGATGCACCCTCCTCCCCCATCTACGCCTCCGTCTCCCCTGCCAAGCCTGGCGCCAAGAGGCCGCTGGATGCCCATCTGGCCCTGGTCAACCAGCACCCGATTGGCCCCTTCCCACGGGTCCAGTCACCTCCCCACCTGAAAAGCCCCCCTGCAGAGGCCACGCTGGCTGGGGGCTGCCTCCCACCACCCTCCCCCTCGGGCCGCCCAGAGCAGACAGGCACAAACCAGCACTTTGTTCTGGTGGAGGTACACCGGCCAGACAGCGAGCCAGACGTGAACGAAGTGAGGGCGCTTCCCCAGACACGCAGTGAGTACGCGCAGACACTGGGGGCTGGCTGGGCTCCAGTGTCCACTGTGTGATCTTGGGGGGGGGGGCAGCATCCCCTCTGGGTTGATTTGCCCATGGAACAGGTGCTCACCCAGCAAGGGTTCTTGTAGGCCAGGTGTTCCTCCCTCAGGGTCAGGGTGGCTGGGGAACAGGGTCCTGAGCCCACACCCAGGGCTTTGGAGCCAGAGACCTGAGTGTGAGTCCTGATTCTGCCATGTCCTAGCTGTGTGACTGTGGGACAGGCATTGTGCCTCTCTGAGCTGCTTGTCTGTGCTAGAAAGCAGGTGACAATGACAGCCCTGCCAGGCTACTGTGAGGGTTGGGCTCCTCCTCCTGAGCCCCAGCCCCCACCACCCTGCCCTCATCCATCCATCCGGTTCCTCCGGAAGACTGAGCTTGTTGAGGGCAGTGCGGGGGTGGGGGGCTTCTATGATGTCGGTACCCCAGGTGTTAGCACCATGAAGGTGCTGGATGAAAGGTGGACCCCTCAGGTTCTCCTGACTTGGGGCTTCTGGGTCAGAGTGCAGCATGGACCTTACCAGGAACCCAGGAAGCCAGCCCAAGGCTGCAGCCCCTGAGCTTCCAGAGGAGGCCAGCTAGGGAGGTGGAAGGAAGGGTAGAACTGGCTTTCACTCTGAAAGCCTGAGCTCTGCAGGCTCTGGGTCTCTTCCTTGCCCAGTTGGGTACATTTGGTTGGATTCTGCTGCCACCTTGTGGCTAAAGTGATACGTGGGGCCCTGCTGCAGCCAGGGAAGGTGAGGGCTGGCTGTGTGCCCCGTAGAATGCAGGGTCCCTCTGCTCGGTGGGCTTGCTGAGGGATGGCAGCTAAGGGAGAGCAGGCAGATGTGGTGAGAAACCCAAGCTATCGTGAATGGGTCACTGCTGCCTGTAGGCCTGGCACTGAGCTGGGCACACACGATGAGAGCTAGCTGTTACACAGCACTGTGTGCCGGGCACTGTTCTAGGGACTTTGCCTGCACCAGCAGCTCACCTGGTCCAGCCCCCACCAGCACTCCTGAGAGGCTGGTACTGTCACTATTCCTATCATTTGGGTGAAGAGGCACAGAAAGTCGTTGTGAAGCCAGGCAGTCTAGCACGAGTCTGTTCTCTTGACTGCTTCACTCTATACATCACATCTGTTGGTCGTTATGGAAACTCCGTTGCGTAGGCATCATTGCTCCAGATTAGAACAAGAACGTGGGGCCCCCGGAGGCTACGTAACTCACCCAGGGCTGTACAGCTGGCCAGAGGGGATTCAAATCCAACCAGCTAGACTCCAGAGCGTGTTAACACAGGGTATCAAACTCAGGGATGAGGCCACTGCACACATAGTGAGGCAGCTTAGGTTGACCGGTGAACCAAAGGGACAGGTGTCCCTACTCAGCTTCAGCCAGTTGGGGTCAAGTCCGGGTGCAGACCAGGCATGGAAGAACTTCCTTTTTTTTCCTGTCAAGAAGCTAGAAATTTAAATTTTATGTGAAATCTCCTAATATGAATGTGATGGTCCATTATTAAAAATTGACAGCACTGTATGTGTTTAACAGACAGATGCATCTATGCATTAGGTTTGCTTTCTCACCTGTTTTAATCATTACACTGGGGCAGACATCCTGGCAGTGGTGGCCTTGGGGCCAGGCCCCATTAGAAGGGCAGATCTCAGTAGGCAGAAGGGTGGGGAAAGTCTCCCTGCCCTCCAGCCTCCCCCCACCCCCTCCGTCTTTGCTCAGGGAGTTCCCTCAGCCTTCTAGTCTGCAGCTTCATCGCCTCCTTCAGGAAGCCTTCCCTGACCCAGCTGTATAAATCACCACTCTCCTTCTGTTCCCTACTCCCAGCAGCCTCCACCCTCTCACAGCTCTCGGACAGTGGGCAGACCCTGAGTGAGGACAGTGGTGTGGATGCCGGCGAGGTAGAGGCCAACGCCCCCGGCCGAGGCAGACAGATGGCATCCACCAAGAGCAGGAGTGGCAAGGAGCCACCTCGGAATGAGAGGAACACAGAGGGGGCCACCAAACCGGTAAGTGAGGAAGGTAGGGTCATAGAGGGTGAGGGGAAGGCAAGCCCCAGGTGAAGAACAGGAGGTCCCTGACCAGGGTTCAGCCTGGTAAGTGACCACAGACAGTGGAGAGCGCCCCTCACTGGAGGGGTGCAGGTACTGGGAACAACGTTCTGGTCCGCTGGAGGCCCCGAGTTAAGTCCTGCCTTCGCTGGGACACTGGCAAGCCGGGCACTGAAGGTTGGTCTGAAGAATCATAAAGCTCAGTGCTGACAGGACGTGGTGGCTGAGGCCTGGATCCCTGTCCTACTGCCACCACCAGGCGCCACCTTGGGCTGGTGGCCCACTCCCCAAGAACCTTGGGGACTTTCATAGCAATGAAGAGTTGAGGACACCAAGCACTTAGCTTGCTGCCTGGCAAAGTGGAGGCTCCCAATGTGACCTAAAGCGGTGCATGGCCAGGCCTGTCCACTGAGAAGTCCTTTGTCACTGCTCTCCTTCATACCCACAGCCTGGACTCCTGGAGCCCACATCCACCCTCGTCCGAGTGAAAAAAAGTGCGGCCACCCTGGGCATCGCCATCGAGGGTGGCGCCAACACCCGCCAGCCCCTGCCTAGGATTGTCACAATTCAGGTACTTCCCCAGGGGCCCCGCTCAACGATCTCTTCCTATGTCTGGAAGTTTTTTCCCAGCATCCCAGGGGTGTGTCGACCCCAGCAGTGATCCAGCACCCCAGGACAGATTCAGCTCATGAGACCTTTGCTCTCCCCGAGCCTCAGTTTCCTAATCAGGGCAGTGGACACCCAGATTGTAGCTGCCTCTTTGGCGATGTCAGGCCTGACTCCGTGGGTGGTCAAAGCCAGGCCAACCTGGCCTTCAGGTGCCCCAAGAGCCTCTACCCTGTGTCTTGCCCCTGCAGCGAGGTGGCTCTGCCCACAACTGTGGGCAGCTCAAGGTGGGCCATGTGATCCTGGAAGTGAATGGACTGACGCTTCGGGGCAAGGAGCATCGGGAAGCCGCGCGCATCATCGCAGAGGCCTTCAAGACCAAGGAGTGTGACTACATCGACTTTCTGGTCACCGAGTTCAATGTGATGCTCTAGGAGCCAAGGCCCAAGGGCCTCCCACCACTGCCCGGCCCCTGGCCCCAGCCCCTCCTCCCTCCCGGCATTGTTAAGCTCCTTGATGAGCCAGAGCTGCATGGCCAGGGTAGCAGAAGACAACCCCCACTCCCTCCTGGCCCACTGAACCAGAACCGGGAGAAGAGAGCAGGGCAGGGCAAACAGAAGGTCAGGTCGGCATCTGGTGCCACGGCCAGTACACAGTGGGCACTCACTGCAAGTGTGGGTTTCAATAAGGGGAGAAATAAAGGGGAAGGGTCTTGACATGCCCGCCTGCGGTCTGCCAGGGCCTGTGACTCTGCGTTGGCTGGAGCCACTGCGCCCCCTGCCCAGCTGTGACCTGGCCTACGCCCAGATGCCTTGGCCTTTGTCTAGAGTGAGGTCACATGAGAATTTATGGACACAGCCCCCAGCCGGGGTGGGAGGCATCTTGCAGGGCCTTCAGTGCCACAAATAAGCATCAAGCACCCACCCTTTACACCCCATTCTTCCTAGCTCCTCGTCCCCCATGGTATTTATTATTTATTTCCCTTTCCGCACCCCTGGGGACCCAAGACCCCAGCTTCCCATCGCACCCCCAGCCTACCCCAGAGGCCTTGCAGGTGACCAGCGACGTCAGTGTATTTATATACAGAGCTTATGACTTTAATTTTTCAATAAAGAGATATGAACAAGGAGGTTCGGTTCCAGTGTGCTGTGTGGCCTGCCTTTGTGGCTGGGGTCTTGGTCACTCAGTGTTGGGGGGTGGGGGGGATAGGACAGATGGAGGTACCCAGAGCTGCAAACATCACCGCCCTCTACCCTTGAACCCCACATCAGAAGTAGAGGGGCACTTGAACCACACCCCTGTCGTGGAGCACCCTGCCTGAAGGTTATTTGCAGATGATACTTTCAGATTAAAAGGCATGGGTATGTCAGGGGACAGAATGCAACAGTGTGTACGGATGTTTTACAATACAGAGAGGTGGCCCACCTTCTGGCAGGTTCCAGCAAGTGACTCAGAGAGGAAGATTTGTCTGCAAGGGACAGTAAAGGAGTGGGGTGAGCGGGGGAGGGGAGGAAGCCAAGCAGGGTGGGATTTCAGGCCTTGTCCTGGGAGGGCGGCTGCAGCCTGATCCCACAGGGGATGCCACAGTGTATGTTAGGGTTAGAGCTCGGGCTAGAGCTCTCCCCGCTCGCTCAGGGCCAAGGGACAGTGCTCTCCTGCTTTCAGTCTTTGGACAAGGCCTGGGGGAGAGGGGAGAGACAGGAAGTTCCCAATCACTTCTCATCCTCTGCCTCTGCAGGCCACAGGCTATTCCAAGAGCCTAGGGGAGTGGGTGTGAAGTAAAAATACATGGAGGGCAGGGAGGGGGAGGTGGCAAGAAATGGTTTGCTCCTGAGTCCCCAGTGTTCCTCTGGGGCAAGAAGAGTTTGAGAAGTCTTGCTTTATCTAGCCCTGTGTCTTGGGGTCTACCCAAATGGGTTGGGGCAGTTGATTTCGCCAGATTCTGCCCTTAGCTGCTCCAGTTCTCTCTCCAGGCCAACGAGATCACTTGAGACCAGGGCAGCCTATCCCTGGGGGTCCTAGACCCTCCCCAGTCCCAATACCCCTGCAGGGAAGAACCCTTACCCGGCTACTGGGGAGCTCTGTCAAACCCCAGATCTCCTGGCATCAGACTCTAAATCTAGAAGGGTCAAGGGCAAGTGACTTTACCTTTCTGAGCCAAAATTTCTCCTTCTGCAAAAAGGGTGTGGTAGGCTGAATAATGTCCCCCAAAGGTATTCAGGTTCCTAGAACAAGTGAATGTTACTTTATATGGCAAAGAGAATTTGCAGATGTGATTCAGGCCTTGAGGTGGGAAGGTTATCCTGGATTACCTGGGCAGGCCCAATCTAATCACCGAGGCTCTTTTTGAAAGGGAGGCAAAAGGGAGAGTCCACGAAGAGGAAAAGGTGTGGTGCTGGAAGCAGAGGTTGGAGAGGTGCACTTTGCAGGTGGAAGGAAGGGTCAGGAGCCCAGGAATATACAGGTGGCCACTAGAAGCTGCAAAGGCAAGGTAATGGATTCATTCCCCCTCAGAGGCTGCAGAAGGCACCTGCCCTGCTGACACCTTGACTTTAGCCCCATGAGACTGATTTTGGACTTCTGTCTTCTCTTTCTAAGTGAACAAGTTAGTGTTTTAAGCCATGAACTGGTGGTAATGTTATAGCAGCCACAGGAGACCAGTACATAGGGGATGCTGCTGCTTTCCTCCGATGGCAGTTGGGATGCTATGGGGACCATGGCACCAGGCCCAGCGTCAGCCCCAGGGAGGTCACTGCAGTCAGGGTAATGGTGAACCAAGAAAGGCGCCCTCTGGTCTTAAAAGTGCCACACTGTTTCCAGGCCCAAAGGACGGAGAGCCCCCAGCAGCTGACGCCCATGGCCTAAAGTTTGTACTCTGAAAAAAAAGTGAAACAAGAATCAGTTACTGAAACTGTTGCTTCTGAAATTGCTAGGACTGACTGACTCAAGGGCTGTGGAATTTTAACCCTAAAAATTCCCTTATAAGTGGGCTTAGAAAGGTCAAATGACCTGCTTGAAGTTGCAGGTGAGTGGTGGAAGACAAATTTGGACCGAGCGCTGCCTGGGATCAATGACATAAAGCCCCAGGACAAGTACATGTCCTTTTGTCTCTCAAAGGACCCCAATACCATGGGCTAAGCCAGCTCCAAATATTGTGGGAGGGAGGGGCCAGAGGTCCATCTGGACACATGCACCTGTGGCCCTCATGTCTTTACGCCTGACGCCAGGGCTGGAGCAGGGAGGTACGGCTGGAGAACCTCAGAGTGTGTTGCTAGAAGACAGAAAGAGGTGAGTTTCAGCCTTGAGCTGGGGCGTGCCCAAGCAAGTGCCAATTGGCCTTCAAAATCACCTGAAGCCCTCTCTACTTGGGAGAAAGCAGGATGTGGGGGTGGGGAGTGCAGTAGCCCAATGTGGGGAGTACAAGACAGAGAATAACGCAGCTCAGAGTCCACAACTTGGTGTCTAAAACCTGGCATCGTATTCCACCTCCCCCACTCCCTGCTTGTGTAATCCTGGGCGAGTCTCTTAACCTGAGCCTCAGTTTTCTCATCTTTAAATAGGGAGCACAGTACTACTCTAACTCAGAAATCGTTGTAAGGTTTAGCTAAATATTTTTTTCCCCGGGACAGAGTAGGCCTTCAGCGAATTGAAGATGCTGCTATAATTAAGTACCATTAGTTATGTGTGTAGACAGTCACTGGCAACCTGGGGTGGGGGACTGCTGGGAGGAACTGGGCTGCAACACAGCTGGATGCAGGACCTTGGGAAAGTCTCCAGGTTTATTTATCTACCCTGTGAAAAAGGATGCTTCGAGGAACTCTTTAGATTAGTTCTATTGTTTCATTTCTTATGGTCGTGGTGCCGTCTTTATTTACGTACTCCCTCAGCAACCCTGTGAGGCAGGAGTTATAAACCCCACTTGCATGAAGCTCAGTGGCAGAGCTGGGGCAAGGGCCTAGGCCAGTTTGACACCTTACCCAGCTGTCCTTCAAGCTGCGCTTTCAGTGGACAGTGGATTGTTTCTGTCTTGCACTCGCTGGGGGACCTTGGGCAAGTTTTTTTCTCTCCGGGACTGGGTTTCCCGGCTTGCCTAAGGGTGGTTTGGACTACGGGATACTAACGATAATACCCACCTACCTCACAGGAGAGAATCGGTCGTAATAACCACTTACAATAGTGCCTGACACATAATAAGTGCTCAAGAAAAGTTATTACAGTATAATCATTACTGTTATGAAGCAGACCGTTTCCACTACGAAAGTCTGATTTCTTTCTCACTGCGACCTTGCACAAATGTCTTAACTCCGGGCTTCAGTCTCGCGTCTGCAGTCGGACGGGTTTCAGGAGGCACACACAACCTCCCGGATTTTAGATTTTCGATAGTGGAGAGGCATCTGAGTCCCTGGGGGCGGGCCGCAGGCGGCCGCCTCTCTGCGATTGGTGGAACTTCCGAGACCCCGCCTCCTGGGGCCGCACCCCGTCCGTCAGAGGCTGGCCTCCGGGATTTTGCAAAAAGTCGGTGCCCCGCCCCGCTCCCGGATTGGAGGCCTTTGTTTGCCGCTCAACTCCAGGAAACCACCCCGCGCTGTGGCTGCCAGCAGGTGAGATACCGGGAGGGGCTCGCCGTGGGTCCGGGGCGTGTTCTGGCCCCTCGGTGGGTCTCAGTTTCTCCGTCGGGGGAATGGGGAGGGAAGGAAGGCAGCGCGGATGGGCCCTGATCTACAGGGACAGTGCTGCTCTCGATCTTTCCCACGTGGAAATATCACGCGAACGGGAAGGAGACCGATCGCCACTCTGGGAATGGGAGGGAGTCCTGGACAGGCTATCGGATCCCAGTCCAAACCCCGCCGGCTGCGGGTTTCCCCGGTCAGCACCTTCCGGCCTCAGTCTCCACCTCCGCACATTGGGGGCGTTGGCTCTTTCTCACTGTCTCCGGCTGGGGCTGGTCACAGGGAGGGGAGAGGTCCCGAGGGAATCTGGAGGTGGTCCCTGGCTGGGCCTCGAGCTGTGTTTGGGCTAGAGGTGTGGTCTGGTAGCTGTGGCTACGGGGAGGTGGGACTTCTCTGTCCTGGGATTTGTGTGAGGTTCACTCACCCGGCAACAGCCCACTCACCCGGCAACAGCCCGCGCACCCTGACAACTCGGAACTGCGCACCCTCCCCCGATGCCTAACGCAAGTTTCTTTTCCTCTTTTTTGGCGGGAGGAGAGAGGTAGAGCTAGGGGCCAGCGTGGGGGTGGGCAGCTCTGACAGTGGTAGGAACTGGAATGGACTGTAGAAATAAGGCCAGCCCTTCTTGGTACAAAGATGAGGGGACTGAGGGCTCAGAAAGGGGGCCTGGCTCTCCCGAAGGCGCACAGCAAGGCAGGTGCAGAGCTGGCGTCTCCCCACTGTTGGGGCTGGCACAGGCAGAGCCAGAGCCAGCTTTTTGTGCGACTCGGATGAGACTGCCTGCTTGGTTTTTGCTGAAAGAAATCACAGGTTGGAGCGGATCATTACCTAGGTTTCAAAAGCTGCTTCTGAGTGAGAAAGTTGGAAAAGAAAGTTGTTGATAAGAGACTGGGGCTATTTTGGAGCTGAGAAGCAAAGCTGAGACAGGCTGCAGTGAAAAGCGACATTGTTCTGTCCTCTAGAACAGAGGAAAAAGAAATGGCTGGCACTGAAGCATGAAGGACTGGGGTTAGATACATACAGGGACTGCCCAAGAGAATTTTTCCAGGCTCCTCCTCTGGAGTTGGTGGATTTCTTTTTTTGGCCCCTGGTCTTGCTTTTATAAAGAAAACAATTTCTGCCCATCCATTTGAGGGGGCCTAAGTCTGGCTTACTTACCAGGGGTGGGTGGACCCCATGGTGATTTGGAGACTGTTTTAGGTTTATTCCCAGGAACCATCTCAGTTCTTCTCCAGGAGGAGAAGGTGCCTATGTGGGGCCTTTGCCTCCCAAAGCTCAGTGGTTTGCATTTGAATCATGTGATTTCGGCTGTTCATTGCAAGGAAGTTTCATCAGCTCCCACCAGCTTGCACAGTGTGCCAGGGGCACCACGGTTGGGGTTTCCAGAGACCCTGGAAATGATCCGGGCACTGAGGCTGTCGTGCTGAGAGGGTATTTTGAAAATTGGTACATGCCAAGGAAGTTTCAATTTACCCCCATGAGGGGGGTAAAGAAAGTATTTTTAAAGAGTCCAGCTGAATTCCACGTCCTTTTTATGCTTCCTCAGTCCTG
Source organism: Sturnira hondurensis (assembly GCF_014824575.4). Lineage (NCBI taxonomy): Eukaryota > Metazoa > Chordata > Mammalia > Chiroptera > Phyllostomidae > Sturnira > Sturnira hondurensis. Next base: position 1,036,802 of record NW_028083079.1, on the reverse strand, counting down.
GGAGGTGTGACAGATCTGAAGACTAAGAGTTAGAAGAACTTGGTTTATATCCTCAGCTTGGCTTCAGTTCTGAGTGTCTCAGTTTTCCCCACCTGTGAAATGGGCGTCAATGCCACTTTAAGGCTCAAGTGGTGTGGCATCATAGAGAGTTTTGTGCAGCCCACATTCTGAGTCTGGAGATGAGGAAGCTGAAGCCCAGAGAAAGGAAGGAATAATGACATTAATACTTTTGGGAATCATAACTAATGATTATTGAGCGCTGTATTCTAGCCATTGTGCCAAGGGTGTCATTGCAAGGAGTGGGGTCTAGGAAGGCAGAAGTCCTTGTCTAGCTTAATGTCAAGTCCTTGCTGTGAGGTGGGTGTGACTGTTGTCCTTGTTTTACAAATGAGAAGCCTGAGTTCAGAGAGGTTAAGTCTGAGGTCACACAGCTCTGCCTTGGGCTTTGAGGTCCTTACTTTGGGGTGCTGCAGGAGTGTGCTGTCTGGCATGAGCTGGCTGTGCACGTCTCTTCCCGCTGCTATGCTAGGTGATGCCATGTTGGTACTTGAAATTGGTCATAATAAGGGTATTTACACTATGAAAATCAGTAAATGCCACAAATCAGGGCTTTTCTTTCTTTAAGAAAAAAACCCAGGGTTGCATGTGAAGGGTGTTTGGGGACGGAGGCCAGCCTTGCTCTGCATGGCAGCCAGGAGTTGAGGGTTCCCGGCTGTGCGGGAAGCCCCAGGGGAGCCAGGCCAGAATGGCCGCACCCCACAGCCGGTCGCCTGAAGAGTAGGATTTGAGAGGGAACCCTTTATGGATGAGGCTCCCAGTCTATGCAGTGAGTTGTACAGTGGAGCCGCCCTCTGACCTGGAAACAGGTCGATATAGGCCTGAATTCCAGGCCAAAATGTCTAGCCTTTAACCTGGAAGTGATGGCACTGTCAGTGGTCTTTAAGAAGGAAAAGGCATACCAGGACCATGCTCTAAGATTTATCCAGCAGCCAATGCCCAAGGGGTGGAGGGTGAGTCGGGACAGGGCGACTGGGAAAAGGCTCTTGCTTACCAGGGGAGCCAGGAGGAGGCTAACAACGCCCCTCCTGTGTTTCTGAGCACCCAGTGTGTGCTAAGCCATGCAAACCCATTGTGCTGTTACTCTACACGCACGCCCCTGGGGAAAGTGTTACCCTCAGTCTGTAGATGAAGATATCAGGGATGTTTGGAAATATATCTAAGGTCAGAGCTACCAGATCTGTACCCAGGCCTTCCTGCCCCCAGACGTTTTACATTCTTAATGTCTCAGTCCCTCCTCCCTTTTAACTACAGTCCCATTTTGGCTCCCGTCTTCCTTGCTAAGTGCTAGGCAAACCCCACCAAGGTTGTGGAGAGAGACCCCCCCTGCTCCCAGGGCCGGTCCAGCACTGGCTGCTAGATCCTAGCCAGCATTCTATCTCCCCTGACCCTACCCTGAGGCTGAACCTATTCTGGGGGAGGGGCTGTGGTTAAGGCCAGATGGGATGCCCAGCTGTTGGTCTTTCGGAATCTTGGGGCCACACAGCCAAGGACCAAGGACCAGGAAGGACACCCGTGTCCAGGAGGATGCACTCAGCCTCTCAGTATCAGGGATTCATTTGGCGGGTAACGCTCTACTTATGGGTGCAGATCCAGTTCTGCCCCTAATGTGCTGTGTGATTTGAGGCAAGTTGTGTAACTTCTCTGTGCCTTTCCTCATCTGTTAAATGCCTGGTTCTGAGCTTCCAATCAGACAATGCATGCCATGCCCTACAATGTTGAGTGGCTAAGGCTGGGATTGCTTCCTTTTTGTGATTTTCACATATTCCTACGTGTTGTGTCATGGCCATACGTGCAGGAAAGAACATATAGTATCAGAGTTTAAAAAGAGGAAGAGAGAAGGTACAGGGTGGGAGTTACAGAAAGTCAGGGCTTCCAAGGGCCTCCCGGGGCCCAGCCACTCTGCCAGCTTGCATAGGCAGGGAGACCGAGGAGGGCGTGCCCAAGGTCCCATCAGAAAGAAGCACTACACAGGTGTGTGGTGGTGGCTTTTGTCTTTCAGAAGCTCATTTTACTCTTATTTTTTAAGTCAACTGTTGTTTTTAGAAAAGACACATAAGGAAAAAGAGCAAACTTGTCTCAGTTCTACTCCTAGTAATAATTATTAAAAACATTTTGGGATACCTCTCTTTTTTCTTTTTCTTTTTCCTGCCTTCCTCTTTCCTCCTTCCCTTCCCTTCTTCCACATTTGACTGCTTTCTTCTTTAATGGACTCAAACTATATTATAACTGGCTTGTTCACTTAACGTATCACCTTCTTTACCTCATTTCATATTCTTGTGCACTCTGACTATCATAACTGCATAATATTTCTTTGAGTGGACATACTATAATTTAATTTAATGATCCCTCCTTTTTTGGATGCTGCAGGTGTTTCCAAACTTTTTCTATTCTGCCAGGTTCTGTTGCAAAGTGGTTATGATTTAGTCTGAGTTCAGACAGCTTGGTTCAAACCCAGGCCCCATCCTGTGAAACTGGGCTTCATAGTTCCTACCTCCTTGGATTGGTATGAAGGTGAGACAAGGAGGCCCTAATCCGTGGAAGGGCCTTTGTGCATAATAGGTGCTCAATAAAGTTTTGCTGTTCGCAGTGCATTTCTGATACATGCGCACTTTTTTTGCTTGACTCTTCACAGAACATGAATTTGGGAGTGTGTATGTATGTCTTTTCCTCCTTATGCCACACGCTCCTCATAGCTCATGTTTCAGCTGGTGGAGAAAGGCCCGTTTCCTTCTCTCTGAAGTGTTCAGGGTGGGGACACAGTTTCTAGCTGGGTCGGTGACTCTCAGAACTGGTTTGGGGACCACAGGGAGAGGGTCACACAGGGGTAGCAGCATTTCTCTCCACTTGGGAGGGCTGGCTGTCCCTTTTTGTGTATCAGACCCAGAACTAGATTTGTGGCTGACATGGGGGAAGCTCCAGAGCCAGGAGAGTTAAACCCCGTCCTGCAGGGAGCCAGCCATCTGGGCGTTTCACGGAGACGGCCAAAGTCATTTATGTGCGGGCTCTGTGCCAACTGGGCCCTGGGCCAGGACCTTAGGCACGAGGTCTCATTTACCATCCCAAGGCTGGTATGAAGTCAGTATCATCCCCATTTTGTAGATAAGGAATCTGGGGTTCTGAGAGGGTAAGCAATTTGCCCAAGGCCACACAGCTTTCAAGAGAGACCCTGGAGGTCTCTGACTACCCAAAAAGCCCATGTGCCCCAACCCTTGTGCCCTGTAGCCTCCCATATGTACGACATTTCTGCCTCTGTGTGAAGAGCAGAGGAGACTTAGTACTGGGCAGTCATTTCTGATAATCTCCTTAAGCCCTGAGGGAAGGGAAGGAAGGCCCTTGTCCAGTGTCACCCAGGCTTGAACTTGGGTCTCTACTTCCCAAGCCAGTTCCCCATCCATCCTCCTTGGTTCACTCTGGAAATCCTCACCTGCCTCCTCTCAGCCCCAGATTCCCTATGGATTTTCACTACAGGTTCCCTATAGGTAAACTCAGCAGCCTGGGCAGAAAGGAGTGGGTGACCTTAAGGTGGGTGTTCAGTTCTTTCTCAGGAAAATGGGAGAAGTTGGGGGCCCAGGCAGTGGTCGAGAATGAAATAACACAACCTTCCCCTCCCAGGGCTCCTGAAGTTGCCTGCCCCTGGTTTTCCCCAGGATGGCTGAGACCCGCTGTACCTCCTGGGCCTTAGGACATTGTGTGACAGAGTGACTGGCCATCCAGGCAGGGCTCATCCCATCAGCAAGTGACACTCGTCCCCATCCTGGGCTGTGTCCTGGGCTGCTCCAGAAGGCTTATACTGCCCTTCCAGTCTGGCTAATGTGCCAGGCACTTAGGTGGGGCTCAAGAATGATTGAGGACGGAGGAGATGGCAGGGTGGGCGGACTCTGGGGGAGTTAGAGCATCACTACCTCGAAGGCTTGCTGGGCCCCTGTGGTAAGGGCTCCTGTGGTGAGGACCTACGCGGCCATGGGCAGGTGTGCTTCTGGTGAAAGTACCCCAAGCCCTATCCATGGGGGCCAAAGGTTTTCCCTTTTTTGTTGGGTGACCAAGAACGAATCTCTCCCCCAGCTCGGGGCCTCAGTTTCCTCACCCGTACAAGTACAACGGAACCATACTCCTGTCTTGCCCACTTCCCAAAGCTGTTCTCCAGCGTCCGGTGTTACGAAGGACGAGAAAGCACATTAGAAAACACAAAGGCTCTGCAGCCCCACCAGAGCCTCGCTCTAACGTCACAACATGGGCCCGGGGAATTGCAGTCGGGTGGCAGTGAGCTCTGGTCCCGATCCTACCGTGCCCGGGTTATTCGTTAGCTCCAGAGGCTGCCACAGTGTGAGCACCAAGTGTAGTCCTTGCGATCGGGTCTTTCTGTGTGTGGATCTCTGCCGGCACTCCCCAGCTTTGTGACCCGGGCAAGTGGCCTGAATTCTCCGGGCCTCCATTTACACTGAGGATGTCCCACCCGCCTCTGGGGGTTGTTTTGATGGTTACAAGCCAGAGCTCGGTGACTGGCCGTAGCTCAGCCATCACATGTCCCTGCGCTTCTGCAGCTGGGCACCGGGATATAATGGTGAGCACTTCACAGATCTCCCCGTTGTTGGAGATCGACTTAGCTTCTTTTTTAAAAGAGATTTTATTTTATTTTTAGACAGCGGGGAAGGGAGGAAGAAAGAGAGGGAGAGAAACATCGATGTGAGAGAGAGACGTTGATCAGTTGCCTCTCACACGCCCCCAGCCAGGGACCTGGCCCCAGACCCGGGCATGTGCCTTGACAGGGAATTGAACCAGCGACATTTTGGTTCATGGGATGATGCCCAACCCACTGACCCATGCCAGTCAGGGCCAGACTTAACTTCTGATCCCTGGGAGGGCACATGGAGCTGGGATCTACAGGTTGCCTGGACGTTAACAGGGAGAAGTGGGGCTGGGTAAGGAGTGGAAGCACAGCTCATTTGTCCTGGGAATTGCAAGGAGCCCCATGTGGCAGGAGCCACGGAGGGAGGGGGGAGGATAGAGGGGGAAGAGGCTGAGCAGCAGCAAGGCTACAGGCGTGTGGTGGTGGTAGCAGCCACCTGGCGTTGATAGCAGTGCTGCCGGGGTTAATGACCAGGGAGGGAGAGTGAATGAGTGACAGGGTGTCAGGGGAGCCCGCCCTTCGCACAATGGCCCACATGGTCACCAGAGCTGGCAGGGAGGGGTTCTCATGAGGGTTGGCTGTGCTCCATGTTAGGCTAGGAGCTATGGTTTGAGCTCCACCACCCAGATGTGGATAAAAGGCAAGGAAGGGGGCAGGGGTGGGGTGGTAACTGGGATGAGGACACCTGGTTCTGGCCCGCCTTTGCCAGATATGCACAGGCTGACCTAGGGAAAGTTCATTCATTCATTCATTCATTCACTCACTCACTCACATTTCAGGCCTCCGGCTCTGCACTTTGCAGGTATTGCCTCCTTGTATCTTGGCAGCTGCCCTGTAGGGTGGCTACTCCTCTTATCCTTGTTTATAGGTAAGAAACCGAGGCTGAGAGAGATGAAGACTCAGAGGTCACAGAGCTAGCAAGAGGTTTGAACGCAGGTCTGCATTAACTCTAAGATTCATTTCTTTCTCCACTCTGGTGATTCCCAAACCTGGCTGCTCCTCAGAATGATCTGGAGGGTTTTTGGATAAAACTGAGACTAAATATTTTCTCTTTTCTTCTTATTTCCTGAGCCAGGCCAGAGCTGGAGCTACATACACATGGCGACTGGGTGCTGAGCCAGCAGCCCCCCACCCTGGCTCCTGCCTCTCTCACCCTTGGCCTTGCTCTTTCCAGGGAAAGCCCAGTTGCTTCTCACCTTACCCACTGCACTTGCCATCCTGGAATACTCTGCCACCAGCCCTCCTCCTGGCTCACTTCCGCCCCCTTTCTTCCTTTCAGTCCCTTGATCAAATGTCACCTTCTCACAGAGACCTTCCTGGCCACCTCCATACCCTCATACCCAGCCTGTTACTCTCTGACCTGTGGATTCTCTACCAGGCACACATCCTGGTCACTTGAGACACTTTAAAGTCTCTGATGCCCAGAAACTGATTCTGTTGGTCGAGGTGAGTCCTAGGCATCAGTATCAGCAAAAGCAGCTGGGACATGGATCACGCTCCATCCTATCCTCTCCGTCTTGTTCACACCTCTCTCTCTCTCTCTCTCTCTCTTTCTGTATGTGTATGTGTGTTGTCTGTGTCTCCACTAGAGGGGATTCAGGGCTTGGCCTGTCTTGTGCTCTGCCTTATTTCTAGCACCTTGAAAAACACCCAGCACACAATATGCTCACTAAGTACCTGCCAAATGAATGAATGGAAGGAGGGGGCTTGGGGTAAAGCAATTTGCCCTCTGCTGAGCCCTGGGAACAAGAGGGGAAATTCACCTGATCGGCTAGTTCCCTACCTCTGAGTTGCCTAGAAATCCTACTATAGCTATAGGCCCTGCTTGGGGCAAGGACAGTGGGTGGGATGGCAGGAATCATTGCAGCCTCACTGGGATGTTGTGCTGCATATTGGCAGACAGGATGGAGAATCAGAGCCGGAAGGGTGCCTAGCAAACATCCAGTCTGAGCTTCCATTGTATAGATGGGCACTGAGGCCTAGTGAGAGGGGGAGACTTGGTGCTATAGAAAAAGCTCATAGAGGGTTGAAGCTGCTGGAGGCCTCCTTCCAGGCTCTGTATGCTGAGTGACCTTGGCCAAGCCTCTGACCTTCTCTGGGCTTTAGTCTCCTCAATCTGTATTTTGGCTGTGATGGTCCCAAGCCCCAACATGGGGAGTTTCCGTGAGTCCTTTCCTGGGCAGAACAGACCCAGAGAGGGCCTGCAAGGGGTTAAGCTCCTCCTGCTCACTCTCACTCTGCACTCAGACAAACCCCCTCCTTCTGACAAACACTTGTAGGAAATCAGGCTGGGCGCTTCCTGCCTAAGCAAGGCGGCCTCAGCCGCAGCAGGGGCGGGGAGAGGTGGGGAGCGATGCTTGTCTGTGAGCAGCAGCTTGGGCTGGCAGAGCGGCCTGGAGGCGGGCCAGGGCGCCGTGGAGGCAGGGGGCTCCCCAGGTTTGGAACAAAGACCTCATATGCAGGTCCTCTGAGCAGGGGCCAGCGGGATGGTGAAACCGAGAGGTAAGGGATGGAGAAGGGCAGGGAAGCCGCCTTCCCTCTGGACGGGCCAGTCACAGACTCTCTGAGACAGTCCAGGGAGGCTGGACCAGCCCAGCCAGGAAGTTGCAGCTGCTGCGACAGCTGTGTGACTTCTCTCCCCACTGAGGGGAGCCCGGCCCCCACACCCAGGCAAGGGTGGACTTTAGGGGGATTTCCTCAAGCCTCGAGATGCTGAATTCCAGTCTGAGCTCTGACTCTGATCTCTGTGAACTTGGACGAGCTCTGGTCCCTCTCTGTGTCTAGAGTGTCCTCACTGCACATGGAAAGTCAGTCCCACGGGCTGCTAAGGGGCCTCAGACATAATGTACGAATAAGGAGGAGGCCAGGAGGCATTAGAGGGTCCCCTTGAAAGAGTGGCCCCTTCTGCCATGTAAGGGCATGGAGAGGAACCAAGGATGGTCCAACAGACGCAGCCCAGCTCTTCAGACTGGGGCGACTGGAGTTCGCATCAGCCGGTGCATCTTTCCTTTTTCTCCAGGGCCTCCCCTGCTGTTGGGGAAAGCCGGGGGCTGGAGGGGGACATCTGGAGTGAGGGGTGCCTGGTGCTTCCCCATGGGTGTCGTTTCTATGCAGCTGGCAAGAACCCCTTGAGGACAGCAGGTCTGTGCCCTGCCAGCTGGTCAGAGAGGGAGGCCAAGTTTGGGGCTCTGACCCCAGCAGCTCAGCATTTTCGGAGGAGCCCAGCCACTTGATATAGGGGCCCTTCTTTTCCCTTCTTCCTGCCCTGCTACCCGCCCCCCCAAGTGTGATGGACTTGGTTTCAGAGCCTCAGGCCCTGGGTTTGACTCCCCGGGCCGTACTTCCTGGCTTTGAGGTCTGGTGAGAGCCTGCCCCCTCTCTTTCGCTCCATTTTACATCTGGGAGATGTCACAGTCAGGGTGAGGGCAGGGGGCAGCATCCGGGTCAGCCCCGGCTGGATGGGAAGGGGTTTCAGAAGGCATGGGAAGGTGGAGAGGGACTGTGTGGCTGCAGGTGGCAGAGGACAACCAGGGAGATGGAGACCTAAAGGGAAGTGTCCTCAGGTTGGGAGAAGCTGAGGGGGCAGAGAAGCCTCTGAGTGGGGGTGGCTGACCCACTCGGGAACTGGAGAGAGAAACCACGAGGGTCTCGAGTGAGAACCAGGGGCAAGGGTGCTAGGGTGTGGAGGGGAGGAGATGTATAAAAGGAGAGGGTAGAGACTGGTGCTTCCTTGTGGGGTTAGTTTCTCCAGGGTTGGCAGGAGCCCGGCACCCAACAGCTTAGCCCTCGAGGGAAATTCGTGCTAACGGGACTTTCCTGGATTCAGGCCCCATCTCTCGGAGGCTAACCTGAGCAAGCCTGCCTTTGGCGGCCATCCAAGGACCTCCACCCATAGCTTTCCATCAAGTTCTGTTTGTACTTGCAGACCTCTGTGCCTTTGCCTATGCTGTTCCCTCTGCCTGGAATGTCCTTCTTGCTGCTTCTTTCCCCAAATCCTCTTTGTCAACTTAGCACTTCTTCAATTACTCCTCTGTATTATCCTCTGGCCCCCCACCCCCCTCCTTCATTTGGAATGCTTTGACTTATTTCTGTATTTCTGTACTCTTTTCTGTGTCTAGTGTAGTGCTTGGCACACAGTAGGAGGTCACAGTTTTTTTAAAAGTTCAACTTATAAAAGTTAATTTGCTCAATCTATATCTCTGTTACTACTAAATGGGGTCCCAGACTGCTTTTCTCTCACAGCAGCCCGTGAGCCCGTGTCCTCGTCCAGCCAGAGGTCAGCATGTGGTCGGCGCTCGAGTGTGTGGCTGACTGACCGATAAGCTGACTGGCCTGGCCTGAGCTCCATGGCACCGAGGGCTGGGGCTCACGTGGGACACGGAGTTCCAGCTCGGGAGAGGCTCACAGGTTTCGGGGCGGGGGTGCCTGCGCAAAGCTCGCCCAGTGACCGCAGCTGCCTCTGACGCTCGGCCTGCCCTGGTTGCAGCGAGATTTCTGAGCTGACTGAGTCATCCCAGGAGACAGGATGTTCCTCTTTGTGCCCCAGAGGCATCTGTGATTGGACAGGCTGCTCGGTGGCACGGCTAGAAAAAAGCCCTTTAAAAGTCAAAAAACCACATGCCTCCCCAGCCCCTTCTCCTTGGGCAGAGGTTTCAGACACAGAAGAGCAACAGCACTCAGCTCAGCGTCCGTTACACCTGCCACAGCAGCAGCAGGGGGAGGGTCTAGTCAGCCTAGAGGGCTGGCCTTGCCCGGGGGCTGGTTCAAATGCAGATTCTGCGGCCCCGCCCTCAGGGCCACCAACTTTGGCTCTCTTTGGGTCAACCTACAAGTCTTGCATTCTGAGAGGATTCTTTTTAAAGATTTTATTTATTTATTTTTAGAGAGAGGGGGAGAGGAGAGAGGGAGAAAAACAGCAATGTGTGGTTGCCTCTCACACACCCTGCACTGGCGACCTGGCCTGCAACCCAGGCATGTGCTCCTACTGGGAATCAAACCAACGACCGTTTGGTTCGCAGGCCCGCAATCAATCCACTGAGCTACACGAGCCAGGGCTGTTCTTAGAGGATTCTTAAGAGCACTCAAGTTTGAGGCCCACTGGCAGGAATTTCCAAGAGGCGTACAGGCCCCCCTGAGGGTATAAGACAAAGGATTAGAATATCTCTTTGAAATATTTATTTTCTACTGCACGTTTTTAAAAATTTATTTTTGAAATATTTTTTCTAATACATGTACTGTATTGGCATGAGAATACATGTGTATAGTACATGTGTGTAAGAAATATACAGAGTGGGGCAAAAGTAGGTTTACAGTTGTTCATATGGAAAATATGAACACAAAGGTAAACTGTTTGACGTATTCGAAACTGTAAAACTACTTTTGCCTCACCCCGTGTGGTGGATATGCAAGCAAATACATGTCTTTGCTGATACATTGTGTGATTTTAAAAAACTCAGGGGATGCCTGGCTGGTGTAGCTCAGTGGATTGAATGCGGGCCTGCGAACCAGAGGATCGCGGTTCGATTCCCAGTCAGGGCACATGCCTGGGTTGCAGGCCAGTTCCTGGCAGGGGACACACGAGAGGCAACCATACATTGATATTTCTCTCCCTCTCTCCTTCCTTTCCCCTCTAAAGATAAATAAATAAAAATTTGGGGGGGAGACCACTGGGCCCAAACTGTTCCAAGTCTTCTTCTGTCCCTAAGCAGCTAGGTGATCTTGGCCCAGTTCCTCTTCCATGTTGACCTTCAATTTTCTCATCTGAAAGATAGTTTTCCTGTGACCCACTCACTGTCTGAGAACCTGCAGGTGAAGCTTCTGGCCCGGGCTGGCAAGAGAAGATAGACCATAGGTAGTGGGACCATCTGGAGGACATTCTGAGGAGAGAGGGACATTGAGGCCGGGAGACAGCTGGGCCCTGGAGCCCCTGTCCCGAGGAGCAGGGGTTGCAGCCAGAGAGGAAGGAGGTTATTCCGTCTCCCGGCCCCAGCGCTTGAGAAGGCTGCCGCCTTTCTCAGGCTGCACGTCCCTAGGGAGTTTTCTCTCCAGAAATAGTTGCCTGCTGACTTTTCTCAACTGCACCAAGCAGACTCTGACCAAGACCCAAGTGCTCACGAGGCTGCGGAAACAAACACAGACCTATTTATCCTGGGAGGCCTGGTGTTGTTCATACTCAGTTGTTTCCACTGCACGGTGACCTTTCACCCCAGCCTTGTCTTGGCTGATGTGCGGCTGGGCCTCAGCTTGCCCACCTGTACAGCGAGGCCTGCAGGCCTTGCCGAGCCCCTTGGGTGAGACCATGTGTGCTGCTGTCAGCCTTGTGTTTCTTTTTTCAAACTTTGTTGTTCCACTTACTTATGCATTCATTGCTTGATTCTTTTATGTCCCTGGACTGGGAATCAAACCTGCAATCTTGGGGTGTCATATCGGGATGATGCTCTACCCACTGAGCGACCTGGCCAGGGCTCAGCTGTGTTTCCAGGGCTCTGTGTGGCGCTTGGCACACAGGTGGCTCCTGGGGAGTGTGGGCCTTACCAGGAGGGCAGGTAAGGAAGTGGAGAGGAGATGGATGAGAAGGAGAGAAGGAGGAGGGAAAGAAGGCAGGTGGGGAGGAGTGAGGCATACTGACCCCCCACCCCCCACCACCATGCCTCTGCTTCATTCTCCCAGAGCAGCCGGAGAGGAGCTTCTAAGCCATGTGCTCTCCTGGGTCTGGGATGCTCTTCAAAGGCCAGAGCAAGACCCAAGAGGCCTCCTGGCTCTGGCCTCCACCTCTCCTTGCCCACACTCTCTGCCGTCCTGTCGCCCAATCCCAGTTCCACAGCCTTCAGGAAACCACTACCAGTCACCTCCCACCTCTAGGCCTTGGTAATCGCTGGCCCCCTGCCTGGAATGCTTTCTTAAAAATCGAGGTGATACATAACAGAAAATGAACCATTTTAAAGGGAACCATTCAGAGGCTTGTGGTATATTCACAATGTTGTGCCGCCACCACCTGTCTCTGGTTCCAGAACGTTTTCATCAGCCCCCCAAAACCTGGGCCCCTTAAGCAGTCACTCCCAGGCGCCTGCCCCCCAGCCCCTAATAACCACCAGGCTGCTTCCTCTCTCGTGCATGTACCTATTCTGGATGTTCCGTGTCAGGACACTCACGCCGTGTGTGACCTTCCGTGCCTGGCTTCTTTCACACAGCAGACCGTCTCCAGTCCCTCTGTGTTGCAGTGTATGTCAGTGCTTCCTTGCTCCTTACGGCCGATTAGTAGGGCATTATATGTTTATACCACAAATTGTTTTTAATCATCACTGACGACGTTCGGGCTGCGTTGTGGGCAGAGCTGCCATGAATGTGCGTGTTCATGTGTTGGTCCGAGTACCTGTTTTCAATTATTTTGGGTCCTGGAATGCTCTTTGCACCATCCCCCTACTCCGGATTCGAATTCTTACGGTGGGGGCGGTGGGGGAGGTGGGTGGTGGACAGGAAAGTTTCCCAGAAGCAGCAGCTTCTGAACGGGGCCTTCCCTGACTTCCTAGGCCTGCCCCGGACCCCTGCCTTCCTCCCGCCCCCAGGCTCTGGCCTGTGCCCAGCGCCCGAGTCTAGCACCCAGTAACAATAGCTAGCACGCATCCCACACCCTCCAGGGTACTGGCTGCTGGGCCCCTTATCCTGTGTCTCAGGTCATTTTACACAGCTCTTGAGGGAGAGAGGAATTATTATCCCAGGATGCCCGTGGCCACACAGCTTCAAGGGGATGGAGCCAGGAGCTGAACCAAGGTTGTCTTCTTCCAAAGTGCCTGCTGGTAACTTCTGGTTCAGAGGAAAGGAGGGGACTCAAGGACTAATGCCACCCCCTGATTGTGTCCCCAGCAGGCCTCTGGCAGGATGGCTGCTGCTGAGAGGAGCCAGCGGTGACTGATGCCCATAGTGGCAGCTCCATCTTCTGAAGATGGGGTGGCCCAGGTGAAGCTCAGGCCAGGCCCCATGGCCAGCTCGGGGACGGAGGTCCACTGGGCCGAGGCCAGCCTGGGGAAGGTGCCCCGGCGGCGACGCTGGGCCTGGGCCGAGGAGGAAAAGGATGCTGTTGGGAGCGTGCCACACGGCTGGGGAGAAGAAGGGCCCTTCCCCACCGCCACCAGCCCCGAGCTCCTCGAGGACTTCCGTCTGGCCCAGCAGCACCTGCAGCCACTGGAGTGGCACTTGGAGCCGCAGCCTGATGGCCACCATGCTTTGGACTCAGGAGAGTCCTCAGAAGAAGGTGAGAATTCCTCCCCCGACCTCACCCTGGAATCCCCCAAACATCCTACCTTCTGGCTGGAGGCTGGGAGTGGGAGGGAATTTTAGAACATCCTTAAAATAAATTCTATGAAGTCTATAATTTAAAAATTTTAAAGGTTTAAATTACTTAAGTATTACTGTTTATTGTAGAAATATCAGTGCAAAGCAAACAGAGGAAAAAAGAAAAAGGACATATCCAGATAACTTCCATACGTGCACATACCACAGTAACATGACTGTGGAACAGTGTTTTACGAACTATACTGTGACCTGCTTTTCTGTAACTTACAGACACGAGCCGCTTCCCCAGCTCCTCATATACTCTTCATTCCTAAGGCCCGACTGGGAATTCCACGGTGTGGAGATTTTGAAATTTGCTGGGCCATTCTCTTCCTGCCGTGCATTTACATGGTCTCTAGGTTTTGCCGTCATAAACAATGCAGAGGTGGAGGTTGATAGCACATCGTTGCACACTTGATTTGATAATAACCTTGGTCATGGAAATTGCCTGGTCCAGGGGTTAGGCCGTTGTTAAGACTTTGCAAAACCCCACTTAGCAGTGGGAATGGCGGCATTCCTTCTTTTCCAAAATAGCTCTTCCCTTAGCACTGAGACCAACTTAGACTAACTTGCTAGTTTCGCTTGGCCCCTTCTTCTCTCTGAGTCTTGGTCTCCCCATCTGTGAGACGGGAGTCAGGGTGCCACTGGGGACAGTAAGAGCTTGATGCATGGTGCCTGGTGCACTCAGAGGAGGAAGGAAACACCCTGTCTTAGATTGGGGTTCTGCTAGTTTTTTGTCCTGTGACTCAAAGCCCTCATGCTGGATCTGCCCAGAGCTATGAGGAGCCTCTGTGAGCTCTCCCTCAGGGAACGGTGACTGGGGCGCACTGGGAGAGGAGGGCAGAGGCAGCTCTTCCTGAGGTCGCATGGTAACCCCCTGCTGTGATGTAACAGCTGCTATCTGTCCTGTACCCTTACTGTGTGCCCGGGGCAGGGCTAGTGGGACCTGTCTCCTTCCCTCCTCCACACCCTCTGCCAGGTAGGAGGGACTAGCCTCTGGTCTCAGGAAGGACTGCCAGGGGGTCAGCTCCTTGCCCATGGCCCTCAGTGAAGGATCAGAGGGTCCAGGATCGGACCCAGGGCTCCTCAGCTCCAAAGCCCCCTCCCTTCATCTTACTGCGTGAACCCCAGGGGCAGACACTGACTCGCCTACATGGCTAGGACCTGGGTGCCGGGTCCGGGCCTGCAGGGAACCACTGTGTGGTCTTTGGCCAAGATGCTTAACCTTCCGGGACTCCAAACACGCTGCTGTAGACGAGAGAGACTTGCTGAAGGAGATTTTAAGGAGTTGGAGGATATAGGTTTCATGGGTAGGGGAGAGAGCATAGGGGAGGGGCAGAGGGAGGTACGCAGGTTAATGACAAAGGCACACCTGGCCAGAGCAGAGAGTCTGTGGTTGGTGGTGTGCAGGCTGTGTCTTATGAAGTTTGGGGTCCATCCCAAAGACTTACATAGGATCTAGGACAGAGTAGCTGCTCAGTAAACAGCGACTCCATGCCTGATGAGTAGGTGAATGGATCGATGAACAGGTGGGTAACGGATGGGTGAGTGGCTGGGTGGATGGATGAATGAATAGCTCTTGAGCACCTACTATGTAATAATTACAATGACTACTCATTTTCTGGGAGCTTTGCCTACCTTATTGCCCTCCCTCCCCCCTCCCTTTTTTTCTTCTTTCCACTCAGTTAACAAGTATTGAGCACCTACTCTATAGACACAATAGTAAATGAAAACAGAGGGTACCCTCATGCTCATGGAACTCGCAGTCTAGTGGGGGGGAATTAATGACACAATCNATAGCTCTTGAGCACCTACTATGTAATAATTACAATGACTACCCATTTTCTGAGAGCTTTGCCTACCTTATTGCCCCCCCTCCCTTTTTTTCTTCTTTCCACTCAGTTAACAAGTATTGAGCACCTACTCTATAGACACAATAGTAAATGAAAACAGAGGGTACCCTCATGCTCATGGAACTCGCAGTCTAGTGGGGGGGAATTAATGACACAATCACATAAGTAAGTGGAAAACTGCCACTGTGAGAAGTATTCCAAAGTCAAGGTATTCAGTCTTCTAAAAACGAATTAAGGGAGAATTTGACCTAATGAAGGAGGTGCAAGAAAAGTTCTTATCAAGGCTGAGCTAGTGTCTGAAGGACACATAGGAGGCACTAGGCCAAGGGAGGTAAAAAGGACGCTGGCAGAGGGACCGGCACGTGCAGAGGCCCTGTGGCGGGAGAGGATGTGGTGTGACTAGAGCCCGGAGAGACTGAGGGGGACCCTGGAGAGAGATGGACCAGGTCAGCTAATGGGGGCCGGGGGCAGGGACCTCAGGACTATATTAAAGGTTCAGCTCTATCCAACAACAGGGAGATATTGATGAGTGTTCAGGTGGTGGGGGAGGGGGAGGAGCTGATTAGGTGGCTACAGCGGTCCTCCCAGGTGAGAGAGGGTGGAGGATGTTGTCTTGGGCAGAGGTGGTGGGGCTGGACTGCAGAGCAGTAGGGGAGTTTGACAGCTATAGGAGGTCATGGTGACAGACATGACCAGGGGGTGACAGGGGGTGAGGGGGAGACAGATGGCAAGGACACCCTCCCAGGTTTCTGGCTTGTGCAACTGGATGGGATGGTATTGCCATTTGCGGGGACGGGAAACACAGGGATGGGAGATAACCAGGTTTGGGGTTTGAGTGCGGAGGACCTTTGAGACACCCAGAGGAGGTTAGGGAAGCACTTGGCCATGTGGGCTGGGCCTTACTGGGAATCTTAGGGTGGTGAGATAAGGAAATGAGCGCCCAGAGGGGTGCAATGACTAAGGCAACTTCCACAGTCAGTCCAGACCTGACATATGGTAAGTGATGGACTCTCTTTCCAGAGTTTGAAGCAGAGGATGTGGACAGCCCAGAAAGTTCCAACTTGCCTCTCAGCTGGCTCCCCCAGCAGGATCCTCCACTGGACATGACTGGAGAAGAGCCAGATGAGGCCCTCGGAGAGCATGAGGCTGAAGAAGCTGGAAAGAGCTCTCCAAGGTTGGGGTATAAGGCTGGTCTCTGCTCCGGGGACAATGGAAACACCAGCTCCACGGCTCTGGGGTGGGGTCAGGCCACAGGCTGGGTGGCTTCTGGCAAGCAAGCCAGTGGAGACAGATTTCCAGAACATTCTGAGGTCAACCCAACTGTTGACCTCAGCTCTGCAAGGTCTTGGAGCAGTGGGACTGTGAGCCTCGGCCACCCTAGTGACAGCCTTGATTCTACCTGGGAAGGAGAGACCAATGTCCCCCAGCCCACTGCCCTAGCAGAAGCTCTGCCACAAAGCCCCCGTCACCAGCTCCTCAATTCAGACAGCAGAACTGGGGGAAGTGTTGCTCTGGCAACCCCCTCGGAATTCCAGGACTCCCCAGCACCCCCAGCCCACAGTCTCCAGTGTACCGAAGACAGATGGGGGAGAGAGACTACCAGCCTCTCCTGCCCTCGGCCGGGGGACCCAGCCTGGAAGCGGATACGGACGTCACCTAAGGCGCTCCCTTCCCGATTCACTGGCTCTGTCAGCCCCCCAAATCCTTCGCCTAGGTCTGCCCGGCAGGACAGGCCACCACCCAGGGAGGGAGCCACTGTGGCTGGCCACTCATCTTCGGATGCCCCCAAGTATGGCCGGGGGCGGCTGAACTACCCGCTCCCTGACTTCTCCAAGGTGGGACCCCGGGTAAGATTCCCCAAAGAGGAGAGTTACCACCCGCCCAAGGCCAGGAGCTGCAGCAAGCCGCCTCGGGACCCTGGCAGACCCCTGATCTTCAAGTCGCCCGCCGAGATTGTGCAGGAGGTGTTGTTGAGCAGTGAGGAAGCCTGCTCAGGAAAGGACCTGCCTCCTCCCCACCCATTCACGGGGGTACCCCAAGAATTTCAGACGCCTGAACAAGCCACCAAGCTGGTCCATCAGCTCCAAGTAAGCCAGACTCATTTCTATGGGCATGTCACCAAGGGAGGGTTGGCCTGGGAGGGTTGGAGGCTGGTAAGGATGGGGAGGGGGGCCTTGGGCCAGGGCAGGAGCCCCCTGTTGATGAAGAGGTTATACCCCCAGCCATGAACATATACCCCTCACCAATCTCTGCCCTTTGCTCAGAGAGAGAGGTGAGTGCACCCGTGCTGCAAGGATAGTCCATGTTGGTTTGTTTTGAACTTCTGCTGTGAAAAAGTTTGAAACACACACAAGAGACAAAACAGTATAATGAGCCCCCCACCTCCATCACCCAGCTTCCATTCATGGCTCACCCCTTGCCCCGCCCACCCTGCTGGAGTATTTTGAAGTACATTTCAAGCATCAGATCATTTGATTCAGAAGCATTTTAGTGTACACATAGAAAGATAAGAATTCTGCCTTGAACATAACCACACAACCGTTATCCTACCCCAGATTGGCACCAATTCCTTAATAGTAGCTACTATCCAGCCAGCGTTCAGATCTCCCCATGTGTCTCGTAACTGGCTTGTTTGTCTTAGTGGGTTCGAATTCAGATCCAAACACAGCTCGTACAACTTGGCCATTGTGTCTTTTGAGCCCCTCCCTTTTTTTCTTTTTCTCTCCTTTTCAAATTTATGTCTTCCTTGTAATGTATTTGTTAAGGACCCAGTTCTGTCCTGCACATGCTCACAATGTCTCGTCCTGAGCCCCTTTGCCCCGCATGTTGTCAGTTTAGGGCTGGAGGGTTTTTCGGGTTGTCATCACCCGAGTATTTGCCCTCCAGACCACAGACACCACACAGGCAGGGTGTTAGGGGGTTTGGGGCAACAGCACATCCTGGGCGGCCCCCTCAGGAGGCAGAGGACGCCTGCTGACCTCAACTGTGATGTGAGTGGCCGCTGGTGGCCACTTCCTTGGTCCAGTCCTACATTCAGGGTGACAAATGGTAGTATCTTCATGCTGTCATTTCTTCTGCGTTCATTCGATGGGAATTTTCTGTAAGGTAAAACTTTCCCCTCGTCCAGTATTTGGTCACCAAGGTCTAGTTCACATGGGAAAGACAGGAGAGATGCTCGATTCTGTCCTTGTTGCTGATTATCAGAACTACGCGTCACTTCCCTTGCTTCCTTCAGAGGTAACTGGTGACATTTGTTTTCGCTTTCCTCCATTTCGATGAAGTCCTTCAGTTTTGTTTAGGGTCGGTAGTGGCTCTGGGTCCATGCAACTGTCATTTTTGAGTCTTCTATTTTTCTACCAAGGGGGCCATCCATCCATCAAAGTGCACTTGAGAAGCACATACTACTTAAGCAGCAAATGGGGCGGCGGGGAAGACGGACGAGGGCCTCATGCCCAGAGCCCACAGACGGGCAGGGAATCTGGACACGAGTTGTGGTCCTCTGCAATGGGGTCACGTGTGGCAGTGGAGCAGTCCTGAGGCCCTGCCCCCTGACTCGTTGCCGGGGACGGTGGAAGGGCTGGTGGGTGAGTTGTCCCGCTGCCTTGGACACTCCAGAATTTGGCCACAGGGGTCTGCATTACACATGAGCCTGAAAGGGTCTCTCAGGTCCCAACCCTGGAGGTTTTTCACTTTGAGGGACCCAGGAGGCCCTTCTGTGGGGTAGGTTCCCTGTGAGGGGCCTCACAGCAAGGAGCCGGGGCCGGTGACCACCCTGCTGTCTCTTTCCTGCAGGAGGACTACCACAAGCTCCTCACCAAGTACGCCGAGGCTGAGAACACCATCGACCAGCTGCGCCTGGGGGCCAAGGTACCTGGCTGGGGTGGGCCGGAGGCGTGGGCCCTGCCTCCCTGCAGATGTCACTTTTTCAAAGTCAACGAGGGAGCCATTGCCTCTTGCCTCCTGGCACCTGCCTTGTAGGGGGAGTGGAACCCAGGGCTTCCTTGTTGTACCACAAGGTCACTCATTCCATGACCTTGGCCAGTAGTCTTCAGGCTCAGCGGCCTTTATTGTTGATGACCTTGGATGTCCTTGAATCCTAGAATCCTAGGGAGGCCACCAGAAGCTGTCTCCTAGGTGAGGTCTAGGTTAAGATCACCTGGGCTTGATTCCTAAATCCATTACAGGTCAGCTGTGTGACCTTAAGGCAGTTACTTGGGCTCTCTGAGCCTCAAGGAGGAAGCACAGAATTTCTTCTTAGCCCACCCCCACCCCCGACCAATGGGTGTTTGTTTCCTCCACCTGATCCTTCTGGGATCATAACTTCGTGTTTCTTCTTCCCCACCGTTGACCATAGCCTCTCCCCTCATGCCCTGACTGAATGCTGAGTGAGTGCCAAGCGTGTGGCAGGGGAGCGTGGAGGGAGAAATCCACCCACCCAAACGGAGCTGGCCGCCATCCTGCCCAGCCCCCACCCCAACTTGGGAGGAAGCTGTGAGACCTTCCCCTTTTCTGGTGTGAGGCAGGAAGTGAGACCTGTGGCAGCCCCTGTGGTTTCCTGCCCTCCCCCTCTCCTCTCTTGCCCCATCAAGTAGCAGCGGAGGAAGGGGTGGGAGTTGAGGTGCAGAGAGGTAGACCCTCCCTCTCCCTGGCCTCCCCTCGTGGGCCCCCCACATGGCCCCAGGACCCCTCCCCCGCCACAGTGCCTCTCTGAAGAGGCAGTCAAGGTGAGGAAGGGGCCCTGTCGTAGGAGCAGTGCTCTGCGTCCCCACACCAGCCTCACACACAGGCAGGGCCCTGCCCACCCCAGCCTCCTTGGACACATCTGTTAAGGGGAGTTGATCAGCCCTTCCTCCTGGGAGCCAGTGGGCTCGGCCCAGTGTCTTAAGCCTGCTTGCAGCTCTGGACCGCTGAGCCAGATCCAGGGGTGGAAGGGACGGAGGTGCCAGGAGGCAGCAGAGGGGCTGGGTGAGGCCTCCTCCCCCGGGAAACCACCTTCTCGTGACTGCAGACCCTTAGAAGGTCCTGGGGAAAAGGAACTGGTCATCAGGTCCAAGTCCACAGCTCCCTGTCTCGCAGATGGGAGAATTGGGACCCCAGGAGGGACAGAGGCTGCCAGAGGTCACGGTCAGGAGCAGAGGCTCGAAGCATCTCCTCCCTCCCTCCCTCCCTTTCCTCCTTCACTCGTGAAGGAAATGAGTCTGTATAGGGAGAGCACGGACCTGGCCCCTGCAAGTTCTTCCTTAGAGATAGGGACTATTACTGTTATTAATAGCGTTACTAGGAAGGTGCTGACTGGGTGTCTGTGTGTCAGGCGCAGTGCAGGCATGGGCAGGGGTGGACACGGTCGGAGGACAGCCATGTGACTCCTCTCATGGGCACTCCCCTAACCCAGTGGGGACTGGGGTCTCCCACTATGTGGTCACCTGGGCCTAGCAGGTGACCGAGACCCCATCAGGAGCGAGGGTGGGAGAGGCTGGGAGTGGTCTGGCGGTAGCTCACCTGCTCCCACTTCCACTTCCTGGGGAAAGGCCTCCTTGGCCTGTGGGCTCTCCTCAAGAGAAGGGTGGGCACAGATTAGCTGGACCCTTCTAGAAGCGGGACAGTGTGCTCCTGGAGCCCTAGTCTCACAGCCCCCAGGGGAGTGGTGGGGCAGGTCTCACCGTGCCAATGTGCTGAGTACACAGAGTCCAGGTGGAGGGGGAATGGCCAGTCCCATGGGGCCTAGGGCTTCCAGCCAGGCCTCTCACTCTGTCCAGGCCTCTGCAGACTCAACCTTGTGGGCTTGAGTCTGGGAGATACTGGTGGGGCTTGAGCCCCTGGGAGATGCTGGTGGGGCTTTCTGCTCAGAGCCCTTGTCAGGGAGGTGGGTGTGTTCCTGCTCCTCCAGGCTGAGTTGGCTGGAGTGAGCTCCCCCTCTCCCCAACTGCGGAACCCCTCACTCTGCTCAGAGTCCCCTAGGGAGGGAGCCAGGCTAGGGATGTTGCCCTGGGCATCCAGGATAGAGAGCAACAGTGGGGGCCCAGGGAAAGGAGACTAGCCTTTGCTGAACAGTGAAAAGGTGCCAGGCCAAGGCCAAGTGCACTGCCAGGGTTACCTCGTTTCATCCTCTTTGCAAGAGGAAACTGAGGCTCAGTCAGGTGGCGTGGTTTGCTCTACATCCCACAGCTGGCAATGGATCACAAGTTGGGGTGTTCACCTAGGTCTGCCTGATTCCACAATGGGTGCTGTTCTCCATTCTGGGCAAGCGCAACAACAGACCCTGCGCAGCAGACGTGTAGGGGCCAGGCAGGGTGATGGTGTCACAGTGAGAATAAGAATAGTGATAAGTGATGTTTACTGACCACTGCCCTAAGGAGTTTACCATGAGACACAGGAGGGTCAGTAATTTGCCCACGATCACTCAATAAGTAGGGGCCAGAGCTGGGGTATGAGCCATGGGGTCCAGCCCCAAAGCCCACTGCTAACACCACACCGTCTAGCAGAACCAGGCTCTGGGTTCTGCAGCTGGGGAGGCTGACCAGGAAGTCCCATGACCTGGCCTGGGAGCATCCCTGGTCCAGACTGGGTGGGGCCAGGGGCCAGGGCTGTCAGGAGTCACCGCCTGGCTTTGTTCCCCACACCAGCAAAGGGCTAGAGTTTACAGTGATCTCACACATTCCGCACCCTGGTGCCACCTCCCTACAGCCTCTGTCCCCCATCTCAGCTGCCTCTAAGTGTCTGGGGCATCTGGGAGGCCAAGGAGACCAGAAAGTACCCCAGAAAGAATCTCAGGATAACAAATCTAGCTTTCCTAAAAGTGTATGTTCGGACAGCTACTAGTTGGTCCAGAAGCCCCTGGTGGAGGTGGGATGTGGTAGGGCTGGGGGGCAAGGGAGAGGTTTCTATATTCAGAGGAGTTGGGAAACAGTTCCTTTTCTCTCCACTCCTTCCCCCTCCTCACCCCATTCATAAAGCCCATTAGCATTTTAAAGGCAGTGAGAAACCCATCTGTGCAGAGTACAGTCAGTTATTTAACCCAATGTTTCCCCACACTCACTGATTCACCACTCACTGACAACCCCACTGAGGGAGCTAGTCCAGCTTCTGGGGGTGCCATGGGACACCCTGGAGCCCCAGGGTGGGCCCCAGCTGTGCTCTGGGAGAGAGCTCAGTAGCTGCCGGCAGCCGCCTTCAGCTCCCCAACCCAGGGCACCCCCACAAGCCTATGGCCCCTCTGCTTCAGGCTCTTCTGGCCCCTAAAACAACGGGGCCTCACCCAAAAGCTGCTTGTTCCTGTGGGCAGGTCTGAGGCCAGGGGAGGGACAGGTGGGACAGGGAGTGACACAGAGGGCTGGCCTTCCCCCAGATTTGGGTCACCCTGGGAGGAGAGGGGTGCTGGTGGGCAGGGCCCCATAGTTGGGACTGAGCAGATGGTCGAGGGGATTATTAAAATCCAGCTTTGTTCTCATCAGAGGCTGGGCCTGAAAGAGGAGGAGGCAGCTGGAGGCAGCGTAGGGGGTGTGGGACTGGGGGGGACGGCGGAGCATGCCCAAGCAATGCAGGACCATTGTCCCTCACTTTGAAGCAGATTGTCCTGCCACAGCCAGGACGTGAAGAGCAGCTTAAGCAGGAAGAGGCTGCCTGCCTGGGGGCCAAGGCGCCCCCTCCACCAGGCCCACCCTGAAGTGCCCTCTCCTGGCCTTCGGGAAGCGCCAGGCAGTGCGATAAGCTGCCTGACACCTTGAGGAGCAGGGAGTGCTGAGGCACCTTAGGGGAGTAGCTTTTCCAGGGACCTGCCTGCAGCAGGTCGGGGTGGAGAAGGAGGGTGATCAGTGGCCACGATGACAGGGATGAAGGCAGTGATGATAGTGGTGGGGTTTGCAGTGATGACGGCAGTGATGGTGATCACGAAGGTGACCGCGGTGATGATGGTGGCGGTGAATGTGAGGCTGCTGTTTACTGAGCCCTCGCTGTGCACAGGGAGGCTGGTTAAGTCAGCTGCCCTAGGACTCGCAGGTGGAAGGAATCCAGGCTCTGCAGAGCTCCCATGCTGAGCTCGGGGTCAGCAAACTTTTCTCTGCCAAAGGCCGGATAGGAAATATTTTTGTCTTTGTGGACCACACAGTCTCCATAGGAACAACTCTCAGCGCTGCAGCTGTAGCGGGAAAGCAACTGTACACGACACCTAAACGAACGGGCACGCCTGTGCTCACTGCAGCCTCGCTCATGAAGCAGACCGTGGGTTGCCGACCCTGCTCTGAACCACCGGGTGGCACGTGGGCCTCCTCTGAGTCTGCGTGTCCTTGGCCGCCTGACCCCAGACACCTCTCGCACACCGGGCTGCTTACCATGTCAAATGCGTCTTTGAGGACAGTGGTCGGCTGCCACTGAGACAGTCGCTCATTGACTTGTTGGTTTACTCATTCACTCCAACAGCCGTCATGGCTGGTATTAGCAGTATGATATTATTATTAGAGAGTTTTTATTAATGAGTGTTATATTATTATAACGATATATTGTTAAATAGATTGACTATAATATTATTATGGTTATACTATGTTATTGTAATGTATATTATTTTTAAATTAGTAACATGAAAAACCACAGACTTTGGGATAAAAGCCAGGTTATAATCCCAGCCCATGGGTTTATCAGCAGGGAGTTTTGAGTTAGTGACTTAACCCCTCTGAGTCTCAGTTTTCTCTCCTGTAAAATGGGAATGATGGTCCCTGCCCTGCCTCCCTTCGGGGGCTTCCATAAACAGAGAATGAGC
The DNA here is from genome assembly GCF_014824575.4 of Sturnira hondurensis. Lineage (NCBI taxonomy): Eukaryota > Metazoa > Chordata > Mammalia > Chiroptera > Phyllostomidae > Sturnira > Sturnira hondurensis. Next base: position 1,013,179 of record NW_028083079.1, on the reverse strand, counting down.
CCTGGCTGGTGTGACTCAGTGGATTGAGTGCCGTCTTGTGAACCAAAGGGTTGCTGGTTGGATTCCTAGTCTAGGGCACGTTCCTGGGTTGCGGGCCAGGTCTCCAGTAGGAGGTGCATGAGAGGCAACTGCACATTGATGTTTCTCTTCCTCTCTTTTTCCCTCCCTTCCTCTCTCTAAAAATAAATAAATAAAATCTTTAAAAAAGAGAGAAAGAGAATGAAATGTCAGCCCTTGGCCCAGGCTTTGGTTTCCCCACCCAAGGGCCCCACAAAAGGTGACGTTTGTTATTACAGGCATGTTTGTTGAGTGCCTGAGTGGCAGTGTGAATGAAGGTAAGGTCTTTTGGGGGGGTTGCCCCAGCCCTGACTTGGCTCTCCCTGTGCCTCTCTCCCCGACAGGTGAACCTCTATTCGGACCCGCCCCAGCCCAGCCACAGCATCTGCACAGGGATGGTGCCCCAGGGGACCAAGGTCTTGTCCTTCACCATCCCACAGCCCCATTCTGTGCAGCGGTGGCCAGGGCCCACTGAGGCCCTGCAGGCCTCCGAGGCATCAGGTGAGTCTGTGACTGGAGACATGGGGGAGGGCCCCTTTGCTCTGTGAGTCTGCCCTGGGCTGGCACTGGCTTCAGGCCAGGGGAGAGAGAGATGTGAGGCCCCTTTCTGGGCCTTTTGACTTGAACAGGTCAAAAGTGTCCCACTTCAAGCCACAGCAGCCTGGGGGACGCCTCTGCTACTTGGCAACTGGGTGATCTTGGATGAGTTGCATGGCAAAGAGCATTGTCACTGTAGAGCCCATATGGGGGCCAGGCCCTGTGCCCAGCCTTGCCACACATGGTCCCAGTTAATCCCCATGGCTGGGTGCAAGCTGATGTTGCCCCTGGGCAGTTAGAGACCAAGGCCCGGAGAGGTGAGCACAGGCTGAAGGCCCCACCACTACATGGGGGAGGGCTGGGACTGGAACTCGCCTCTTTCTAAGTGTGAGCCCACACTATTGACTGGGAGGGCCGAGGCCTGACTGGGCTCCCGCCCGCTCTGTGGTTCCGGGCAGGTCCAGACCCTAGTCTCTCCTGCGGCTGGGGACAGCGCTGCCCAGCACACTCCTGTGGGCCTGCCTGAGGGAGGCGTGATCGTGAGATCATTGGGCTGTAACTTGATGATGGAGACAATGGTTTTGAGGTGCGGCATCCGTCCCTCAGCCCCAGGAAGCGCTTCTTGGCTCCAGTGTTCAATGGTTGCATATTCCAGGGTGGTCGTCAGCTCAAGGAGACCCGAGCCCCTCTGAGCCCTTCAGTGCACCCACCCCAGGGTGGCATCCAGAGAACCCAGGCGTCACTCAGGACCAGGCCTCAGCAGAGAGGCCCCAGATGCTGGCGTCTCAGGCTAGTCGGTTCCTGGCCAAGGTGAGTGGAACCCCAGCTTTCCAGGGGGCATGAGTCACATGGAGAAAACAGAACCTCTGCCTGCTAACTCGGTCGTGTCAAAAACATGAGCCTCTCCCCTGGTTCCAGGCTCCTCCTTGTCCCCCAGTGCTAGGTTTAAGTCCCTTCGTTGCACTGCCCTTCATCAAACTACTGTGCTCGAAAAGTTCTGGTTTTACCCCCGGGGCACACTCTCAGCTCTCAGGATTCTGGAAGGGTAATGGGACCTCCACTCGACCTTTCCCCTTCAGGATAAATCAGCCCACTTTCTTAGTTCATTTCGTTAGGGAAGCCAACTCTCAGTCACCTCTCAAAGGGCCTTTATATTTTCATTGAACAGTCTAAATAATGGTGGATTGTTTTGTTAGTCTGTTTATAACTCCACATTTGGTCTTATTCTAAAAGTGGCTTAGAAAAAACATGCATTATAACCACATCACACAAACGGAAGTGAGCAACATGGGGCAGAAAGGAAGTACGGGTAGAAAAATAATAAAATGAACTTAGGGTGAAGTGAGTAAACAAAGTATTCTGTTAGACCCTGAACACTACCAGATTCGTGTTTGGCTTTGAGCTTCCTAGTTGTCAATGCAAAAAGGGAAATGGAGTAATTACATACAACGCCATGTTCCGAAAACGAGTTCCTTCAGACAAATACCCACATTTTTCTTTTCTTTTTTCTTTTCTTTTCTTTTCTTTTCTTTTCTTGTCTTGTCTTGTCTTGTCTTGTCTTGTCTTGTCTTGTCTTTTCTTCCTTTCTTTTTTGGGGAACAGCTTTCTTTCTTGAAGTACAATTCACTCATTTAAAACCAATGGTTTGGTCATTTTTACACAGTCACAGTCATGCACCAGCACCACAATCAACTTCAGAACATTTCCATCATCCAATAAGAAACTCCTTGTCTACTAAGCAGTCACTCCCCACTCCCCTTCCTCCATCCCCCTGGCGGCTGCGCATCCACTTTCTGCCTCAGGGGTTTGCCTGTCCTGGACATTTTGTGTAACAGTCATCCTTTGGTGTCTGGCTTCTTTCACTTGGTGTAATGTTCCAGGCTCATCCCTGTTGTAACAGCACCAACAACACCACCATTCTGGAGAATGGCGTCACTGGAGAGACGCCATTCTATAAATGTATTTCTCCCTGTCTGCGTTGTAAAGAGAAGTAAAGCCGGGGGCATCACACCGAGCAGGAGCTGGGGCACCAGCTGACCCCTAGTGAGCCAGAGTTGGACGGTCTCGTACAGGAGCCGCTGATCACGTGGCTATTGACCAGTCCAGCCCGAGGGGCTCTGTACGTGGAAACCACATGCTGGATTTCAAGGACTCCACGAAACAAAAAGAATGTAAAATACCTCACGGATCATTTTCTTACATGGATTACATGTCGAAATAAAATTTGAGATTTATAAAATATATTCAATTTAACTCACCTTTTTCTACTCTTTTCATATGATTGCTAGAAAATTTGAAATTAGATGTGAGCCTCCCTTACATTCTTATTTCATGTTATGTGGACCATATAATTATATAAATTTCTATGTTACTTTTCAATACTGATTTTAATAGAGCTTTACCAGGAATGATCCCCAAATCATCTTTTGCCTTTTGCCTATTATATTTAAAAATAGTTCTTGTAAAAGTAGTAGATGTCCATGTCAAAGACCCTCCCATAGTGCACAGGTGTATTCAGGGAAAGTCTTTCCTCCCACCCTACCCTTCTGTTCCGTGCAAAAACGTGCAACACCCGCACATACATTTATAGACATGGCCACATAACTGTACAGTACCTTGGCTTTTTTATGTCCCCAGTTTGAGTGTTTCTTTCCAGGCCGGCAATAAATTCACTTTGTTCAACGTTCGAGGGACATCCCTGTCCTTCTGCCACCCGGTTCTCCCCAGAAACAGTTAATGTTTCGGTTTCTTGCATCTTTCTAGAGACAGTTCATTGTATAAAAGCAATTGTATTTATATTTTTCCTTTTTATTCTCCATGTATTTTATACAGATGGTAGCATTCTAGAAACACTGTCCTGTACCTTTTTTACTCCCCTACTTTTAATGCTTAAAAATAGGTCTTGGAGGCATTTATACATCAGAACATATACACGTGCCTTTCTCTTCTTGCTGTCTGCATACTATTCCACAGATGGGCATTTAAACTGTTCCTCTGACACCCACCCCACCCCCACCGTGCTGCAGTGAATATCCTGCCTTAGAGTTCTTCATGCACCTGAATGAGTGGGCTTTGCTGCTGATAAATTCCTGGAGGTTCCCCTTTAATTTTCCCAAGGCTGTCCATGGCTGAGGTCAATGATGAAGTCAGTTTCTGGCACGCGCCTCTCTACGCTTGGCAGAAAACCCACTTCCTGAGGCAAGGCCCAGCTCCCTAGGCCAAAGCGTGAATGTGGGTGAGTGCGGCAGTCCATAGGACTCATTTCCCAGGGTCCCGGTTAATGGGGCACATTTCCTTCTCTTCCCAATGTCCAGGTGGAGTCCTTTGCGGGCCTGTTGCAGGCAGGACGGCTGACGCCCCAGGATCAACTCAAGGTACCGCCCACTTCAGCAGAAGCTCTTAGAGCTGCCAAATGACTTCTCTGTCTCCCATCACAGAGTCTCCCAAGCCTCACTTGCTGCAAGACAGGCCAGAGAATCCCAGACACAGTGTCTCCTTTTAGAAGAAACAGCCTCTGCTTAGCTTTCCAATGATAATGATCATTATATCACAGTGGTTACCACTTACTAAGCCATGATGGTACGCCAGGCATCGTGGCAAGCTTTCTGAGTACATGATTTCATTTTATCATGACAACCCAGCAAGGCAGTTACAGTCATCACCTCAGTTTAACTGGGATGGAACTGAATCCCAGAGAGGTGACTTTTTGGCCACGCAGCTAATAGGCAGCAGAGCCTGGGCCCAGGTCTGTCTGATTCCCAAGTTCAGGGTCATCGTCACTGCCCTGCATAGCTTCCCACCAATTACCCTGCTCTCAGTGACCAGAAAGAGGCCTTTCCTTTTTTATTTTCTTTAGTTTGATAGTAATTGCCAAAAAATTGGAAATTGTAGGAGGGGTGGCAAGTCATCATGGGGAAGACCCCTGATCTAACCATTATTGGCTTACTTCCTTTCAGACTTTGGTATTTCTAGGTAACTCTCGTCCTGTGTAAAATTTAGTTTCTGCTGCATCAGCCAGGGGTCGCATCAGTTTTTTTGCTCCCAAAGGAGCAGATGGAGCACTCAAAGCTGGGAGTGTGAGGTCAGCGAAGGGCCAGTTAGCAGGCGTATGGCAGCATCGGGGGCCTGACAGGGCACAGGGACACCCAGCAACTAGCACCTGCTCAGAGGCATCCCTCCCCAGGTCTCTCTCCTCTTGCCCTGTGACCTCTCACGGGTGCCTCCCACTGGACAGACCCCATGGGAAGCCAGCGGTTGGGGAGCCCTGTTGTTGCTCGAGGCGCAGAACAGGGTGGGGAGGGAGACGGCCCAGCGGGACAGATGCAGTGCACCTGGTTTGCAGAAAAAATTATGGTGCAAGTATTTGCCGTGTGTAATTGCCACGTTCATTTTCCATTCACAAATCTGTGATATGTATTGTATCACTTTGAGTGGCCGATCAAGGACCTTACGAGGGAAAACCATTCATTTTCTTCCCCTCTATCTTAATTCCTTCGTAGACAGGGAGGTTGGGAGCTGTTGGAAGATTGCGCTTGACTGGGGACTATGGGGACTAGACACTAGGTTGTTCTTGGCCTCAGTCTTTCGTCAGCATAGAGTGAGTGGGATGGGATGATACAAAGCCAGGGATAATGATCCCATCTCCTGTAGTTTTAGCCACGTGTTAGCTATTATCACATTTACTGTGCGGGCCAAGTATCGTTGTTAGGTCCAAGAGCTCTGGGGCCAGCGGGCTAGGTTCAAATTCTGCTCTATAACTCGCTCACTCACTGTGTGACTATCACCAACTTTGTGCCTGTTACCTCCTCTTCAAAAGAAGATGATAATATACCCAGCTTATTAGGGTTATGTTGAAGGCCAAAGGAGTAACGTGAAGTGCTTTAGCCCGGAGCCCCAGTGCTCAGTAATGTTCCTTATCTCTGTCAGTAGTGTGATGGTGATAACATCATCCGTCATGACAGTCTAAGGATTTGGGAAAGAGTCACTAAAGTTCCAGAACCCACAGTGCTGCAAATTAAGAATGAAGACCATCCTGACTGGGTGTCTCAGTTGGTTGGAGCGTTGTCCTGTACACCAAAAGGTTGCAGGTTCAGTTCCCGGTCAGGGCGTGTACAGTAGGCAGTCAATCGATGTCTCTCTCTCTCTCTCTCCTTTTCTCTTTCTCTCAAATCAGTAAACATAGCCTTGGGTAAGGCTAAAAAATAAGTGAAGACCCACGGTCTCTGGTACTAGGTCCTTATGGGGATACAGTGATGGCATATTTGACACTACAACTGTCACAGAACATTGGGGCTCTCGTCATTCTACCCAGGAAGGACTGGTGCTCCCCGGAGCTGGTACCAAGACTCTGTGTCCTGCCAGTCTGACGTCAGAGAGCTGGACCAGGGCAGGCGGTCTGCAGAGGGCCCCAGCCCCAGCCTCCCAGGGACTCAGAGGCCCCGAGGCCTCCACAGGCCCAGGCTGAGTGCCATGACGCTTCCATGGACTGTCTTGGCCCCTATGTCTACAGCGATGGAACGCACAGGGGCTGGGCACTCAGCTCTTCCTCGCCTGGTGTGGTTTCAGGGCTTCCAGAGGCTGAAGGCTGCCCACTCGGCCCTGGAGGGAGAATACCTGAAGGCCTGCAGGGAGCAGCACCTGGCCCAGCAGCCCACTGGCTCCGAGGGGACGCCTGAGAAGTTTGATCCTGGCAGGTACTTGCTAGGGAGGGAGGCCAGGGAGGAGGGATAGGGCCCACTCAGTCACCAGCGGGGGTGCACTTCACCCTCATAATTTATACACTAGGGGAGCAGGGAGAAGTCCTGTGCTGATTAGCCACATATGCAAATGGGTGAATACTGAAGGCTGAGATTTGTGTCCTTCTGGACTCACCAAAATGAGAAATGACCTTGGAGATAAGAGTTGAAACCCCTCATTGGAAAATGAGGAAACTGAGGCCAGAGGGGGAAAGGGATTTACTCCAGGTCCCATAGCCCATCGGTACCAGAGGGGGACTTGGGCAGAGTTCTGTTGATCTCGGTGGAGTAGACCTTCCGTGGGCATTCTCTGGGGTCTGCTTGGAAGCCCATCTCCCAGACATGCCGATGTGGCTGCCACCCCCAGTTCCCAGTGCTGCTGTTTCCAATCCCAGGGAACTGGAGGCGGAGATATTCCAGCTGGGAATTCGCCTGGATGAGTTGAAGGACTACATGGAACAGAATCAGCAGGAGCCTGAGCAAGCAGGGTCAGACTCACCTCTGGACAGCCCCCCAGCCACGCCCTTCCCCCACAGGCCAACGTGCCTGTCCTCTCCCTCAAGACAAGCCCACACGCCGGCCAGCCAGACCCTCTGCCCAGAGGTACCTCTTTGCCCCATCGTGTTGGTTTGTTCCTTCCTGCCTTCCTTCCTTTATTTCTTCACTAATTAACTTCTTTACTACGTACTTATGAAGTATGTACCATGTGCGAAGACCATGAGACACATGGAAGGGATTCACTGGGAAACAAACAAAAACAAGGGTGGCTTCTACCCTCATGGAGTTTTCTGTCTCATTGAACTAATTATACAGTTATTTAATTATAATTTTGATCAGTGCTATGAAGGAGAATTCTAGGGTTTTATGAGAATAGATTACAGGGTAACATAAATGAACTTGGGGGGTCAGATAAACTTTCCCTGAGGAAATAATGTTTAAATGAGATCTGAGAGTGAATAGGAATTACCAGGCACAGAAGAATTTCCAGCGGGGAAAACAGCCTGTGCAAAGGGCCTGTGGCTAAAGTATGAAACTGAAGGGGCGGCTGCCTGAAAGATGTGGCTGGAGAGGCAGGTGGGGGCCAGGGCTGGTGGGACACATCAAGCATCTGGTCTTTAATGGCTACGTTTTTCAACAGGACGTGATGTAAGAGGATATGCAGGCAGGCCAGTCAGAGACAGGGAGGCGGCAGGGCAGACAGAGAGGTGAACATGGACTTGGAAGATGTTTAGCAGGCACACTGACCGCACTTGAAATGGTGGTGAGAGGAAAGGGAACCAAGGATGACCTCCAGGCTTCTAGCTTTTGGTACTGGACACATTTGGAGATTGTTCACCGAGAGGGGAGACCCTGATCAAGGGCCGTACGTGGAAGGGGCTTGGTAGAATTTTTCTCCAGTCCATGTCACAGAGCATGAGAGACTATCATGATCTGTTTTGCAGTGGTCACATGGGTGGCCGAGGCGGAGTCTCTGTGCCTTGTTGCCACTGCTCCCTGCCCCCTGTGCTGCAAAGACTCATCTGGTGGGAGTTACAGCAAGAGAACAGGTGGTGTGTTAGGTAGGCCAGTGCAGGTGGAGAGCTGGGCACTGGGAGAATACCCATGACCGCTGATGTCTTGGGGCCCTGGGTTATAGGGGAAATTCTCTCACAGTGTGCTCGGCCCCAGAGGGTAGGAAAACTCTAGCCGGCGCTGCCCCAGGTACTAACTGGTAAAAGGGGAAGGGCATAAAGAGCTTCCATGCTCTTGCAGTGAAAGTGTTTTGGGGGGCTGGGTGTCTATACTGAAATTGGAAGGGTCAAAAGAAATGCTTCTGGCAGGAAATCTAGGGCTGAAATCTCAGCTCTGCCCCTCACTGCTGTGTGACTTTGGGCAAATCATTTGCGCCTCACTTACATGTCTGTAAAATGGATGGTAATAACCGCGTGTACTAATAAGAGTGTTGTGAAGTACACTGCTTGGCATGTAGTAGGTGCTCAATTAATGACAGTTAGTGTTGAGAATCTCATGATCCAGCCCCTACATTTCGCACGCACGTGAAAGATTGGTGGCATGGGCGAGTCTAACCTACTTTTGACTCTTCGCCACCCAGCACGAGCCTGACAGGAGGTAGGTCCCTAATAAGCGGTGTCTGTGTACCTGCTGAATCTCCTCTCCTCCTCCTTTCTGGCCCCCAGCCCAACACCACCAGCACTGACCCCTGTGCATTGCACGTGAACGGGGAGATGAGCCCTGCTGGCAGTGAGGTGGAGGACAGGCCACCAGGACTCCCGGCCCGACTCAGACACAAGGAGCTGCAGGCGGAGCAAGACTTCCATGGGCTCCTGGAGCGGTGAGTGCCCACCAGTCTGGCCCAAGGGCTGGATCTGGGCTGTTCCTGCTGGACAAGGGTCATGCCCCCTCTGTGCGTCCCTCTACAGGTACCTCAGTGTGAAGTCCCTCCCAGAAGCCATGAGGACAGAGGAGGAGGAGCGGGAGGCACAGGGCAGCATTCTGGCAGTGGATGGGTCAGCTCCAGCTCCAGGGACGGCAGAGACCGGCAGGCTTTCCTCAAGGCAACTCCCGGTGCAGGCTGGGAGAAGTCACAGGACCCCCCTGGAGTACGTCGTGAGCCCCCGCCGCTTGACCCATCCAGTCCTGAAACAATGAGGGCGGTGATTGTCTTTGTGAGCGAGACAACTCTTCACAACTTAGACGTGGCTTTCATGACCTGTAGCTCAGCGTCTCTCCACGTATGCCATTGATGGCACTCGGAACGACTGGGGGCTGTGCGGGCCATGATATTCAGGAGGAGAGAAGCAGCCTTAAATAGCAATATTCTCCTTGTCAGTCTCAGACCATCTAAGTGCAACAAGGAGAGGGTCTGGGTGCAACTTTGTCTTTCTTCACCTTCCTTTAAAGAGAGAGAAGAGAGCAGGCCCCAGGCCCACAACCTTTAGCGGGCAACAGGATCTATCTAGAATATGATAATGTTGTTTTTGTGTTTCTTGCATTTGTTTTCAATGTTAGTTTCTTTTTGCAATGCAAAACACTGGTCCTCTCTTTAGAACAGTGAGGTGGAGTCTTTTTGAGTAGACTGAAGTTTATGGGAGTGGCTGAAATAGGGAAGATGGTATGCAAATTCCCGAAGCCTGGGAAATGAAGCTTTCACTCGTGGATTTCCACACCATTTCCTCTGGGTGGGTTTGATTGGCATTGCATTTTGTGGTTGAGAAAATTGAAGTTCAGAGAAGGGAAGTGCCTTGCCCAAGGTCACACAGCCAGAAGGTGGCAGAATCAGCGTGCACATCTGGGGGTGTCTGATCAGTGCTTGTGCCCTGAATGCTCGATTCCCAACACAGGGCTGCCTGGCTCAGGCCAGGGCGTGACATCCTCTCCTTCTCTGCCAGGGAGACTGTGGGGCAGATATCATCCAGGAGACCAGGCTTCCATGCACCCAGGGCCAGAGATGGGCCCCTGCTGGGCCTGGGTGAGGCCGAGGCAGCTCCTCCGGGCCCGGGTAGGCCACCCCATGGGCAGGACACCAAGTCCACGGCGTCCCACCAAAGCAGTCTGACCAGCCTAGAGGGCAGCGGCGTCTCTGAGCGCCTTGCACACAAGTCTCTACCCCAGGCTGGTGGTGCGCATCCGGAGGTAGGTGTCCACACGGGGGAACGGGCTCAGAACCTCGGGGAGCTTTCTGCCTCCGGGCCTTTGCTCACGCCATGCCTCCTCAGAAAGCCTGCTCCTGTCACTGCCAGTCACAGTCCTGCCCAACATACAGGGCTTATGTCCAATGCCTCCCCTCTGCCTTAGCTTCGCCCACCCCTGTCCCTCTGCCAGTGGCTCTCGTTCCTCCTCTGAGAGAGCGTGTAGCTCTGCGCCTGCTCAGCTCAGCTGGGGGCTCATCCGTGACTCCGTGCCATTTGTGCCACTGGAGCAGTGGTGTTTAGACTGTCACAGGATCACAGATCGCTAGGGGAATGTGACGTACACAGTGGAATATGACTTAGTCCCATAGAAGAACACATATGTAAGTACACACACACACAGACCCCTGTAGTCCTAATGAGCCAGCCCGTGGTAAGGAATCTGCACCAGACCGTGAGCTCATGAGGGCAGGCACCTGGGCGACTCTCTTCGTGTCCTTTGTGCCTTGCATGTGAGACCCAACGTGCAGGATGTTTGGTAGGTTTTGTTCTCCTGATTCGTGGGGCAATTCTGCAGTCAGAGAGGGCCATGACGGCCCAGGCCCAGGACAGAACACACACGGCAATGAGCATCCCCATCTCATAACGGCACTGCTTTCTCCTCTTTCTATTCCTCAGCTCAGGAAATTTGCAGTATCCTTTGCCAGGGCCCTGGCTCCCACTTTTCAGGGGAGGGAACTTGCTCAGGGCCCTGTGTGAGCGTGGAGTCTCTGTTATCGGCCTGGTGAGACTCTGCACCCCGCCGGGTGCTGAGGGCCTGAGCTGGGATGTTGGGAGCTGGGCCAGCCTCCCCAGTCCAGTCTGTTAGCTTCTGGAATGTGAGGCCCGGGCCAGGGTTTGGGAAGGTTCTCCTAGTCTGCCTCAGGCGCATTCCTCAGACTTAAAGGGACACTGTCTCTTACAGGAGTCCTGGATGGCGTCACCCGAGACAGACAGTGGCTTTGTGGGCTCAGAAACCAGCAGAGTGTCACCCCTCACCCAGACCCCAGAGCATCGGCTCTCCCACATCAGGTATACCCCGGGGACCCCCAGCATTGTCCCATTAGTGCCACACACATGGGATAGCCTGGGAACCGAAGTGGCCTCTGAGCCCAGAACAGGTGGATGGGCTGGGCATTCTCAGAGACCTCACCATCCCCTCAGCAATGGTTCCTTCCCCCATCTTATTGATGGAGGGGAACTGAGGCTCAGAGAGGGAAAGTGGCTTGCCCAGCATCGCTCGGCCAATTAGCGACAGACCAGAAAATAAACATTTGTTGAGCAAATAACCAGGTGAACGGTGAGTAAATGAGAACTGGAGGGTTGTGTGAGGTGAGCAGAAGGTAAGGCCAAAAGGGCCGTGGGGTGGTTGCTTGGGGAAGGGGTGGCTGGAACCCCAAGGGCAAGGAGAGGGGGGAGGGGACTTAGGTGAAGGGTGAGGGATGGAGCTGCCATGAGTACTGATGGTCTTCAAGGCCAGGTGCAGGCCCCTCGGGAGGCCCACATGGCAACCCAGGGCTGTGTGGGGAGAAAGGGTTAGAAATTCTATTTCCTTGTGGATTTTCTAAGAGCACAATTGAGCTTTATAATTTTGCCTATGTTGGTGGACAGGTGTGAAACTGTAGTTTGTAAGGAAATGCATGTGTAATGGGGGTGCCTCCTCAGTAAGACTCCTATCTGGGGCACACAGTCCTGTAGGCAGGAGGTCACTGGTTCAGGAGGGGCTCAGAGGCTATAGCCTCCCTCTGTGTGACCTCACAGTGTCCCTCCCTCTGTGACTTACCAGAACCCAAGGGACATTGGCCCAGCCCTTCACTGCTTCTGTGCCCCGGGATGCAGCCTCCTACCCCCGGGCCAGGGGTCTTCTGGTCCCCAGAAAAGCCACTGAGACAAGAACACCCAGGAGCCGCTCCCAGAGACACCCTTCCACGCGGGACAGTCCTCTCCGGCAGAGGGTACCCAGCTTCCACCTGGAGCCAGGGATGGCAGCCGACGTGGGTGAGTGGGTGCGCCAGGGTTGGCCAGGACCTGGGGGTGCCCAGGTTACCTACATTAGAAAATCAAACCAACCCCCAAACTTGCACTACCCTCCAGGATACAGAATATCATGCAGGTTCATTGTAGGAAAATTTGAAATTAGCCAGGACAGGCAAAAGGGAACAAAGGAAAATGCTGCAAACTGTCGCTGCGGACATCTCAGAGCAGAGCCTGTGAGACGCCGTCTGTGTGTGTGTGTGTGTGTGTGTGTGTGTGTGTGTGTGTGTGTATTTACACTTAAAACAGAAGTAGGGTACATTAACGTTCGATAACCTTTTTTTCACTACACATTGTATTGTGAACACATTCCATGTCTATTAAAACTATCTGAAATTTATTTTTTTACTTTTAAAAATGCATGTGAGCTTTATATTGAAATAGAATGTGCAGGAAAAACCATAAATTGATGAGTTTTCTCAAAGTGAACAGACGCAGAAATGCAACATGCTCAGAGCGCCAGAGTCCCCTCCATCCCCTTCTTGTTGCCCCTGCCTGCCCCCAAAGGTAACCGTGGCTCCGACTTCTGACCCCTCAGATTAGCTTTGCCTCCTTTTAAAGTTCATCACTTACATTTTTAAAAATTAAACTTTAATTGAAAGTTTTATTAATTATTGGTAGGTTCACAGGCAGTTGTAAGAAATAATACACTGAGATCCTGCACGCCGTTCATGCAGCTTCCCCCAGTGGTAACGTCGTGCAGAATCGTAGTGGGGTACCAACCAGACACTGTCGGGGACCCAGTCAGGGTCCCTCCACAGCAGGACCCTCGTGTGGCCCCGCTAGGGACACACCTCCTTCCTTCCACCCTCTCATTAGCTCCCAGAAATGACTCCTCTCTGCCCCGTGTCTATAATTTTCTCGTTTCTAGAAGGTTATTTGTATAAATGGTATCATATAAGTTACAACCTTTTGGGATTGGCTTTTTCACTCAGCCTAATTCTCTGGAGATTTATGTAGATTGTTCCACGTATTTGTGTTTTTTTCTTTACTTATCGCTCAGTAGTATTCCGAGGGCTCATTGTTTCTTTGTTTAAGATTTTATTTATTGTTAGAAAGAGGAGAAAAACATCAATATGTGGTTGCCCCTTGCACACCCCCTGCTGGGGACATGGCCCCAAACCCAGGCATGTGCCCTGACTGGGAATTGAACCAGCCACCTTTTGGCTCACTGGCCAGCACTCAGGCCACTGAGCCACACCAGCCCGGGCGGGCTCATTGTTTTTAATGCACAGACCAGATTAGCGGTCTTAACCTCTGGTTGCCCATCCCTTTGGGAGGCTGGAGCCAGGAATGCTCGCCCCCAAAACATGCTGTCAGGGAAAGGGGTGACTGTAATCCAGGGAGAGGTGGAGGTTCCGAAGCCCATCCCAGGACAACACGGTGAGATGCGTGACAGAGTCTGGGGGACTCACATGAAGCACAGGGAGCTCTTTGCAGGGGGAGGGTCCCAGGGATTTGGATCTGGTGCCAGAAGAGTGGACTATGAGGGGGCATTCTAATTAGAAACAGCTCGGCAGGCCTAGCACAGCACCCCGGACTCCTAGCAAAAACCCCATCTTCGGGTTTTGAGGTCAGTGGGTCATCACCTCATCAGGAGCTTCGTCTGTGACCTCTTTACCCCTATCCCCCGCAATCTTCCACCCTTAGAAGTGTGCACATGGAGGGTCTTCTCCACATCAGCTCACTTTGGTCTTGTTCCTGCCTCCCTAGCTGCGCCCAGCTCACAGTTGGAGGGGCGGAAGCGGATTTCTGAACAGCCCCATCCCAGCACGAGAGTCAGCCCACCCTCTACCCCGGCCCCTGCGGCTGCTGCTCTGCCCCATGGACCGTCAGAGACCACCCCGGCCCTCCTCACCAGGACAGGGCGAGAGTAAGTCAGACGCCTGGTCATCATAGAGACAAGAGAGTGAGGCTCAAGGAAGGTAGGGGCTTGCTCAGCCTTCACTGCCAGTGGCGGCTGTGCTGGGACCCGGGGGACGCAGGCGTCCTGCCTTTCCCGCTGTTTCTGTGGGACCCGGATTTGGAGGACACGTCTCCAGCCAGTGGGAAATGACCTAGAGGTTCACCTTTCTGGTGCTGAAACCCAATGTTTTCCTTCCCAGGCGGGAAGGGGAACTCACCAGGGATAGGTTTTCTGCAGTCGTGCATTCTCATATGAACTCAGAAGAGACTGCTTTTCAGTTTTCGTCTTTTCGATCCAGCACAATTTCTCTACTAAGAAAGTTGTTCCTGGCGTGGTTGAACAGAAGTGGGAAAATAGGTTGGCCAACCCTCTTACTCTCCTCTAAGTTGCTTTTGGCCAAGGACCAATCACACACCCCTTTGTGGGGTTTTAGAACCCCAGGGTGCCCTGGGAGACTGCTCCGCAGTGACCCGTCCGAGGCCTCTGCGGCTCTGTGGTCATGGGGCCGTCTGGCATGTGGTGTCTGTGTAAAGTCGATCCGGCTGCTGGTGTTTGGCTTCCAGGTCTGAGTTTAGCAAGTGTACTCTGCAGTCTCCCTGACATCAGCCTAGGAATTAGAGGCTTATTTGCCTGCGATATGCCAGGCCTTGGGAATACCACAGTGGACAAGACACGGTCCTCAGCTTCATAAGGCTCACCCTCAGAAGGCTCACCCTGGACGAAGAAGCATGTGGTCACACCCTAAGTGTGATAACTACAGTGAGGGCAGCGGCTCAAGAGACTGTTGAAACACAGAGAAGGGGCATTTAGCTCAATCAGAGGCTTCAGGGAGGGCTTCCTGGGGGAAGTGGTGTTTCAGCTGAGACCAGAGGAAGAGGCATGAAAGAGTATCTTGAGCAGAGGGAACAGCATGTGCAAAGCACTCGAGGTGGGAGGTACCATCAGCTTGGAGGAGTCAAACGTTCATTCTGTCCAGATTCTTGAGTGCGAGGTGATGGGTGTTGAGCAGTAAAGGCAGAGAGAGTTTGATGGGGAGACCTGGGGGAGACCTTGGAGGGCCTCAATGCCGTGGTTAGAGGTTCGGATGGGGCCTCGGCTCAGAGGTGTTCACTGAATATGCGTGAATACATAAAGACTCAATTCGAGCCCTGGCTGGTGTGGCCCCATTAGCCAGCCTTTTCTACAGCCAGCTGGGTGTCGCCTGGTAAACCAAAAGGTTGTGTGCTCGGTCCCTGGTCAGGACGTGAACAAGTAAAAGAGGCAACTGGTCAGTGTTTCTTTGTTGCACTGGTGTTTCTCTCCCTGTCTTCCTCCCTTCCCTTTTCTCTAAAATCAATAAGCATGTCCTGGGGTGAGGATTAAAAAAAAAGACTCACCTGAGACAGTAAGGGGGATTTTAAGCAGAGGAGTTGGGTCAGGCTTACATTTTAGAAGGAGTTCTGGCTGCCACAAGGGTGAGAATGGCCCCTCCCTCCCACAAGAGGGAGGCCGGGCCAGGGAGGGAGGGGCCATGGGAGGGAAGGGGGTGCATCTGAGAAGACATGTTTAGGCGTTGGGCCCACAGGACTTGGTAGTGGGTTAACTTTAGGGGTGTTCAGGAAAAGAGAAGGGTCTGGAATGTCCAATTTGGGGCTGGCACAAAAGTGGGAGCCCAGCAGGGGGGGTAAGTTTGCAGGGAAAGAGGAATTTTAAGTGCCAGCTCAGTCCCTAAAGAATTAAGTCAGGAAAATTCAGATCCTGATTTTTTTTTTAAAAGCCAGAGATGGTGACACCCAGGCGGGAGTTCCAAGTCCCAGGCCCTCGTTCAGTGGCCTTTGGCCTGGGTCAGGAACCGAGCTGCCTCGGGCCCTGCCTTCCGGGGGTTAACTGGTGGCAGGGCCCTCACAGTTTGCCTTGGAAACCCCAACAAGCGTCTCCTTGGGGATTGCCAGGGGAACCGACTGCCCTTGGACACGCACCACACTGGGGCCCAGCCAGAGCGAGGCCTCCCGGGTCCCTCTTGTGGACTTATCTGAGAGCTGATGATTGCTGGAGGTGATGCCAGGGGACACTCACTGACAAGTCCGGGGGTCACCAGGCAAGAGCTAACCCTGAGGGGAGCCCCCACTCCGGAAGCTGGCCCCAGACAGCAGATGGAGAGCCTGCATCAGCCCAGGGGAACGGCAGTGCCGAAGCAGATTCTGACCCTCTGTTGGGGTTGGGAGTGGGGGGGTTGTCCAGGTGGAATTATCTGCTACAGTGCCCGTGATACCTTCAGAATGAGACTAGAGATTGAGGGAGCGGTTGGAGAGAAATGCAGACAGTATTCACTCCCTAGGTGCTAGTAGCTCATTGAGATAACTTCCGATAAGAGGTTGCGCTGTGTTTGGGGTTCGCAGGGATTCTGGCAGCCCCTTACTCTGTTCCCTCTTGGAGCCTGGAGTCCTGTTCAGTCATGGTCCCAGAGCATCTGGGAGGTGCGAGGGTCTCGGGGGTGATGTGTTGGGGAGGCCTGCTCTCTTGCCTGCCAGCGGCTCACTGTGGCTGGGGAGGCACATGTGTAAGCATCTCCACCAGGAGCGGAGAGAGGGGCTTGAACAACAGGAAGCTTTTGGGGGAACCAAGGAGGGAAGGGTGGGAAGGGGTCAGGCCTGAAAGGATAGATAGGATTTCTGTAGACAGAGGTAGAAGAAGGCGGGCAGCCCAGGAGCCAAGGAAGGTCAGAATTCAGATTTTAAAGGGAAATTTTAGCCGACACCCGCTGTATTCTGTATCTTTGTCTCTGTCTTGAGAATTGGTCACTCGTGTGTTAATAATAGAGTCTGATAGAGCCGGGCATGGTAGGACAGAAGAGCCTCGAAGAAAGTTTTGCTTTGTTCACTGAAAGTGCAGGGATGAGAACTCAGAGGTTCAAGATGAATAGCAAGAACTGTGGACACTTAGGAACGGCTTAGAATGAAGTAACAGTGGAGTTGGACCCCACGCCTCCTGGCAGGGACAAAGGCTGCCCCATGGGGCAGAACTCTGGGGGTGGCTGCCGCTCTGTTCATGTGCATCTGCTCTTTGTTGCTGTCCCCACCCCACCCCAGCCAGGCCATCCGCGAGCTGCAACAGGAGGTGTCCCGGCTCCAGCTCCGGCTGGAGGACAGCCTGCACCAGCCACCCCAGGACAGCCCCACACAGCCAGCGTCCACATACGACCGCCCTGTGCGGGCCCGGGACTGGCCAGCAGATTCCCCAGCCACCTGGGGCTCTCACTATGGCAGGTGGGTGACCCCCAAACTCCCACCCTTGTGCCCTGGGGACAGGCACAGAAGGCAGACGTGGACGGCCTCTGGCTCCTTCCAGATGTGTGGACATGCACAGCCACACCGCTCCCTCCCTCCCTCATTCATTTAATCGTTCATTCACTCTTTTTTTATTGTGTTATATTTGGTGCATGAAGATATCATTGTATCAGACTCTGTTAATAATAGAGTCTGATACAATGAATACCCCGGACCTCACCATCCAACTGAAGAGCTAAAGTATCTTCAGGACTCTCACCCCCCACCCACTCGCTCAGCAGATATCCCTCCAGGATGATAACAGGATCAGAGAACTAGGAACGGATGTCTGGGAGGGCACTAGGTTAAGGGTTTTGGGGACATTGTCTCACTAATCCTTCCAACAACGCTCTGAAGTAATTGCTCTTATTATCCCCATTTGACAGATGAGCAAACTGAGGGTCAGAGAGGCCCAGATCCATTTCCTGTGATTCTGACCCCAGGGTCTTGAGTTTGGACTTCCCTGCTCTCCTCCCATTAAAAGTATTTCTCTGGGCTGGCCCCTCACCGATCATCTTTAAAGGCTGCATAAAACATCTGCCCTGGCCAGATGGCTCTGTTGGTTGGAGTGTCATCCTGAACACCGGAAAGTTGGGGGTTTGATTCCCAGTCAGGGCACATGCCTAGGTTGCAGGTTCTGTCCCCACTTAGGGCATGTAGGGCACGTACCAAGGTTGCAGGTTTGATTCCTGGTCTGGGCGCATATGGGAGGCAACCAATCAATGTTTTTCTCTCACATCTGATGTTTCTAGAGAGAAGCACTCTCTCTCTCAAATCAGTAAACATTTTTTTAAAGATTTTATTTATTTATTTATTTATTTATTTATTTATAGAGAGAGGGGAAGGGAGGGAGAAAGAGAGGGAGAGAAACATCAGTGTGTAGTTGCCTTTCCTATGGCCCCCACTGGGGACCTGGCCCACAACCCAGACATGTGCCCTGACTGGGAATCGAACTGGCGACCCTTTGGTTCCTAGCCCATGCTCAATCCACTGAGCTACACCAGCCAGGGCTCAAATCAATAAATATGTTTTAAAAAACATTAAGGCTGCATAAAACCTCACCCAGTGACATCAGCTGTCACTCTTTTGCTAGTAGATCCGCAGAGAGATTGTCCACTGATCCTGGAGGTGTTGAGCAAGCTGTTCCCACAGGAAGGCGGCGAGCCAGGTCCTCCTCAGTGCCTCGGGAGGTGCCCCGACTGTCCTGGAGTAAGTGACCATCTGCCAAAACAGATTTCTGGAGGCCACAGTCTGAGCACTTTGGTTCAGTGGTGAGAGACTGCAGCAACAGGCTTAGAAAAAACTTGAAGAAGGCTTTTGTGCATCTGTTTTAGGCATCTGTGGTGCTCTGAAGCATGACACATGTCCAGCAATAGCTGTTGTGACTGTAAGATATACACAGGGTGCGGCAGAAGTCAGGCCTGCGTGAGTGTGGTTGGCAGGGTAATAATATGGGGGTAATAATTCAAAGTTTTAATTCAAACACTTCCCCTAACATGTCCTATGGTGTGCTTGAGGGTAATATTGTTATGCTACAGAATGACATGCTTGTGCTTTTCATAATAAAAAAGGGGTGTTATTTGTGCCGGACCCTGTAGATCACCTCACTTAATCTTCACTGTAAGCTGGGCCATAATATTCATGTTCTGCAAATATAAGGAGACCCAAGCCCAGAAGTGTAGGGGACTTGCCTAGAGTAACACAGCTCGGGAATCAGTGACCAGGCGGTCCACCTGTCCCGTGCAGTTAAAGGGACAGTTAACAGGAAAGGAAAGATAGCGCCTGCCTCCCGGGATTGCTGTGGGGTGCACGGCACGGCACCGGCAATGTGTCTAGACCAGTGCTGAGCACAAAGTCGGGGGTCTGGTTGTGTGGGCTGTTTCCACAAAGGGGTGGATCTGGGATTAGATACACTCACTCCCCAAGCTGCCTGTCCATTCTGATGCCCCTCTCTTTCCACCCTAGGTACTGAATCTGAGCCAACCTCCCCAAGGCTGTCCTCTGAGAAGGGCAGGACCACCAGGGACAGCCCACAGGCAGCTCGGGACAAAATGAGAGGAATTCGCAATACCAATCGGCCAGACAGGGTCACCTTCCGGGGCCAATATACAGGTGGGCCAGGAGGGAGGGCTGGGATGCGTGCTGTCCCCAGGGTGGTCTTCTCTATTATGAGAAGCCTTCGCCATTTAGCCATTCAAATAGTGTCATTTCTTTGAGTCTTGTGATATGGAAAACTTCAGGGAGCGTGGCCTCTGTGAATCTCGGTACTTCCGTTCATTCAGCAAATGGTTTCTGGTGCCTCCCCGTTGCCAGGGCCCATGCTTGGTTCCGCGCATTCAGCTGGTCAATCATAATGAGTTTATGAGGCAGCTGCTGTTTGCTGGACCCGGGCTACAGGACACACACAGAATCATTTACTCCTGCCCGACCTTCAAGCCTGATTCCCCAGGGGGCCCCTCTGTCTTAGGAACCAGGCACCCAGCACAGAGTGAAGCTTGAGATGACACTTAGTAGGATTTTAAAGTGCTTAACATTAAAACAAATATGGAGAGGGCTCCTATTTTCCTGAATCTGACTAGAGAAGACATAACAAATAAGTATTAACAGCAAATGTGTTAATTATCATAGGAAGTGAGTTACAGACGTGGCGCTCACCCACCCCTTACTGGGAGGGACAGTGGTGAACCTCAGATTAGTATAGCTGAGTCCTGGGGGCAAGGCAGGAGACAGGAGGCACTTTCCCTCCCCTCCCCCCATGGGGTAGATGGAAGCCAAGGAGTTGGAAGTGAGAGCCACAGTGAGTTCCGGGGACCCCAGAGCGATACATGGCGTATAAAGTGGGAGCACAGCGGAAGGGAGAGAAGTGGCCAGTCATCAGGTAACATGCAGATCTTATTTAAGACTCAGAGATGCACCAAGCCAGGGATGGGGTGAGGGTCTGAGAGTCCGACCAACTTTCTGACAACACCGAGCGCTCTCTATCTGCCAGGCACTCCGCAGCCTACCCCATGCATACAGCCCCGAGCAACCATTCAGAAGCCTCTGTGACTACGGGGTGGACCTGGAATGCGATGCACCCACTCCCTGAGCTGCAGGGCCCCCTTGCACAAGCCATTCCCATCCCAACCAGCCAGCCTCGGCGTGTTGATTGCTTCTGTAGGTCGGGAACGGAGCAGGGTGTACCTCAGTAGAACCTGAGATGGAACGGGAGTCTGAGAGAGCTCACCGTAAACAGAAAGATCAATGTGCCTGTATGTACATGTGTATACGTACATATACACGTATATCATAGACGCGTATTTATGCACATATATATTGTGCATGAGTGCACACTAGAAGAGAGCACCTGTTCAAACCATTTGGAGAGAGAGGAGAGAGGTCACGATATGAAGTCCCCCTCAATTCTGCAGCCATGTAGGGAGCTGACATCGAAATTTCTGTGTTCATCCCCAGGCCAGGAATACCATGTTCTGACCCCCAAGATTGTCCCAAGAGGCAGTAGCACAGTCTCCTGTCCCCACTGCCAGCCTGCCAGGACCCAGGACACAGGTAAGGAGTGGAAGCGGCCACGGCAGTGAGGCTGCAGCTTCCTCTCTCCGGGGAGGGGACAGTGGGGCCAGACGTGGGCCTGCCCTGAGCTTGGAGGCAGGTCAAAGGCACAGACGAGGGAACCAGATTTTTCTGGGATTCTCAGGCCCCCCAGGGTGTCCTGTCCTCACGCCTGTTGCCCCAGGTGCTGCTGCCTAAAGCCTCCCTCCTTGACCTTGACATGGAGAAGCCATGGACATGATTTAAGAAGTTCGTGAAGGGTCCTACTAGGAGGATGCCAGGCAGCAGCGAGGCTGGCAGCAATGACTGCATCTTCTCTCGCCTCCACCCTCCCTCCACTCCTCACCCCTTCTCCCAAGCCCAGTGGGGAAGAGTAGTGGGGAGAGCGGTGGCCTGAGAATGTGGACAGCTGTTGCTAGTCCCGGTTCTGCCACTGACTTGCTGTGTGACCTTAAGCAAGTTCCTTAACTTGTCTGAGTCTCAGGTTCCACATCCATAATGAAAGGTAGAAGATGGGCTCCAGGGCCCTTTCAAGCAATGATGACGATACTGATGAAGCTGTCATTCGTGAAGCCCCTACTGTGTGTAGGGCATCACACTAAGGGTTTTCACAAACACTAATCCTCGCACTTGTAGCAAGTAGATTTTGCCACTTTTATTCTTACTCCCGATGTATGAGTGAGGAAGCTGTACTCGAAGAGGTCATGTAATTCGCCCAAGGACATAGAGCTTACAAATGGTGGAGCCAGAATTTGAACCCAGGTCTCTGTGCCTCCAGAGCCCTGGCACTTCACCGTGGCCCTCTGCCTTTGCTGGAGTTCCAATAGCCTTTCCATTGTTCATTCATTTGTTCCCGTACCTTCCCATCCTGGGCCCTGAGCCCTTTCCCCAAGAAACTCTCAGCCAAGCAGACAGTGACCCAGTGGAGCCGTCAGACCTGGGATGGGGAAGCACAGGATGGGCTGGGGAGCACGTCCCTCAGCCTGGTATGTGGGCAGGTCGCCCAGAGGATGTGATGGCTGAGCTGAGGCCTGAAGGACCAGTGGACGGAACTTAGAGGATTTGCATGGGAGAGAACAAAAGCTGCCTACTCTCCTCCTGCTACCTGGGCACTTTTAGTCCTCCCCTGACCCCTCTGGTGCCCGGGATTTTCATGAGATGCTCCCACATGGAGAATGGGCCTATCTCACTGGGCTTGACATCAGACAGAGGAGCACCACTTCCCAGCCCTGAGACCTTGGCGAACTATTCAACCTCTTGGAACCTCAGCTTTCCCACCTGTAAAATGGGGGAGTGATGGTAGTAGCTAGCCAGTGGCTTGTGGGATTTGCTAAAATAATGCCTGAAGGCCCTGAGCAGAGGGCCTGGCTCATAAAATACGGACTCTCACTGCCACGGTTGTCATCGGTATTGCCGTCACCCAGAGGGAGGTAATTTGTCCTCTCTGCATGGCTCCTGAGGGGAGCTCAGTGCTTTAGGAGGTGTGCTCGGGAGACTCCAGGCCTGATGATTCAGACGGAATCCTCTCCTGACATCTTTCTCGTCTTCCAGGTGCTGTTACCAGCAACCCACGGGGACCCTCTCCCACTGATGCCCTGCAATGTCCCCTGTGTGGTGGATTTGGGTCTGCCCTGGAGGGGGAAGGCCCAGACGCAGCTACCTCTGGTAGGAGCAAATGCTTAGTCTCTTTCCTCAGCTCTCCTTGACGGGGGTTGGGGCCTGGGTCCGGTTGGCAGGGCGGCGGCTCCTACAGCCAGGGCTGGAGCACGCTGGACGGAGGGTTTGTGCCCTAAATCCAGGTACTCCCAGCGTCTGGCTATAACAGGGCAGGGCCTGGGCAGACCCTCTCTTTTCCTCCTGAGTGGTCAGACTGTCTCTGGTGTCCTTCCGTGACAGGGGCAGAAAAGTCCACCACAGGGAGGAGTATACCTTCAACTTCCAACCCCAAGCCGAGGAGCAGACGGGTGGGCTCACCGCCCCGGCCGCCCCCTGGACTGTGGTATCTGGCTGCGGCGCCTTCTATACCAGCCCCTCCTGCTTTTGCCTACGTCTCCTCGGTTCCCATCACGCCTTACGCACCAGCCACTGTGTAAGAACCTTCCATTCCGATGCCCCCAGCCTCTCCGTGTGAAGTGCCTCATCGGCGGCATTCGGGCCTGTCTCAGGCAGCCGAGACCCCCCCCAGGCATCGTGTGCTCCCTTGGCTTCCCCCTGGTGTATCACGTACAGAGTGAGGCCGACCCCCGTGGAGTCACACAGCAGGCCCCAAGCGCACTGTTTGTGCCACACCGTGTGCTCAGGCCTCCAGCAGAGGTGGCGGGGACACCTGTCTGTGCTCCGACTCATTGGGCAGGGAAGGTTTCACCTGGAATTTGCTGGCCCGGGATAAACTCCGAGTGCCCACTGTAACCACAGGGCCTCTATTTCTGCGGCTATTCTGTGCCCTTGCAAGCTCATACCTGTGGACAGAACTGACCAGGTTCCTGTCCCCAGGCTTGGATGAGCCATGGGCCAGGAGAGAGGCCCTGGACTTAAGTGCCCCCACAGACCTGGCCAGTGGTAGTCATGCAATCTTGGGCCGGTTACTTTTTCCCCTGTGAAAGGGATTGTGGTGAGGGTTAAATGAATTAATGGATGGACAGTCCATACCACGCACAGGGTGGCCAGAGACCACCGTGTTTCTAATGCTGCTGGAACCTGAGCTGATGATGCCCTAAAATATCCCTTGCTGCAAGACCGGGCGTCCTCAGAGTCTGAGGCCTGAGCACCCTTTGAAAGCTGCCTGGGCCTGTGCTGCCACCTGGTGGTCTGCTGCCTCATAGTCCCTGCACCAGAGGCTTTCTTGCCAGGAGGGTGGTCAGATTTTGTTTTTGCAGCTTCTGCCCTAGGGAAGTTTTGGGTAACTCTCAGCCAGCCTGGTCATCAAATTATCAGAAAGTAGGGGTATGTGGGAACCCAGTGATTACATTGGATAGATCCCAAAGGGCAGAATTGGTTATTATTGTTCATCAGGTTCAGGTGATCTGTATCAGCATTTTAGCTCTGAATGTGAATTCAGCACTGACCCTTCCCAGCTCTCTGACTCTGGGCCTCTGTTGCTGATGCTTACAGAACACTTAACGTGTCCAGGCAGCTGGCAGAGGTTTTCACCTGAATTTTCCTGTTGGATCTTCCCTGGGAGGTGGTCTTAGGTGAGGAAATGGAGCCCTTAAAAGGTGAAGCAGCCTGGGCAGGGCTCTGTGGCTGGACAAGTGGAATGACTGAGATTTGGGTCCGCCTCCTGCGTCACCTCGCTTCTCTGAGCTTCATGTTGCTCGTTGGTGAAGTAAGCGTGACAGAACTGACCCAGTAAGTGAGACAGTGCTAGTAAAGCACCTCACTCAGAGCCTGGCCCGTGGGTTCCGAGGATGAGGATCCCGGCTCTGGGCAAGGCACTCTGTGTTCCTGATTGGGGAACTGCCAGCCAGTTTCCAAAGGGCCTGCATCATTTTACAGCAGAGCGTGTGTGTTCCAGCCTCTGCGCATCCTCGCCAACACTCATTACCGCTCTTGTGACTTCAGCCATCCCCACAGATGTGAAATCCATGAAGCGGCATCTCGTGGGGTCTTGATTTGCATCTCCCTGAGGGCTGATGAAGTCGAGCACCTTTGCAGGTGCTTGTTGGCCATCTGTTTGGCGAGATATCTATGTCATTTCTCCGGCATTCTGCACTGGCGATGGGACTGCCCTGTATTACTGCTCCGAAGAGCAACGGTGTTTCCTACAGAGCCCGGGGTGATCCTGGTATCCCCCACACCTGGCTCTCGGACTCCAAGTTCCAAGGAGACAGGATCTGTGTTGTTCGTTTACCACTGTGACCCCGGGGCCTAGCATACAGCACTTGGTCAAGAAGTATTTGTGAAACGAATAGGTAGCTTGAACCAACCATTTCTGAGCCCCTGTTCTGGGTCAGGCACTCCATTTATCTTCCATTGTCCTTCTAAGACATTCCTCCAAGTAGGTGTTCATTGTTCTCATAGAGGTGAAGAAGCTGAGACCCAGAGAACAGGGGCCAGAGGCCTCACTGGGGCTCAGAACGGCATCATTGACCAACCTGGCACATCTCAGCTGCACCCCATCCTCTCTGTGGTTAACAGTGCGCTCACCTGTCTTCTCAGGTTCTACACGCCTCCAGGAGGACCTACCTCAGCCACCTCAGCCCGACTAGCTGCTGAGTGGCCCGCCGCAGCCTCCTCTCGGCCAGCCAGAGGACCCCGGCACTCCATCCCGCTGGATCTGGAGGACCTGGAGGAGCTCAACAGGGCCCTGAGCCGAGCCGTCCAGGCGGCCGAGCGCGTCCGCTCCACCGCCAAGCACATGAGCCGCTCCCTGTCGGCCGACCTGCGCCAGGCCCACAGCCTGCGGGGCTCCTGCCTCTTCTGATGGCACTCGGGGCTTGGAGGCAGACGGCGGACAGGTGGGCAGGCCGCCAGCCTGCTGCTGTCTCCCCTGCAAACCCCTTACGAGGAGTTCTCCCTCCAGCACAGGCCCTGCCTGCACCATCTCAGTGTTTTCCAGCCAAAGGGCCCTGGTCATCAAGAGAAGTAACTTCCCAGGGCACTGTCGCCAGAAGCAAGTGCTGGGACCAAGGCCGCCTTCTGTCCAGATGCAGGCCCTGAAAGTCTCCTGCACTTGTCCACCTCCAGCTAATAATATGTGTTTTTTATGTGGAAGGACAGATAGTTTTTTAAGTGAGGAGTTTTCCTGGGTGTGAATCCTCCTCAGGATGCCTGTAAGAAGGGGTGGGGCTAGGGTCTCTGGCACAAGCCCGTCTACCTGCCTGTGACCCACACTTGGGAGTAGGCATCTCTGGAGAGATGTGGCCAGGGACCTTTCCCCTGGTGACTGACGGCGGGACACTCTGGGCCCATTGGGATATCTTGGGGTGCCAGCGCCCAGGATGACTCACTCCCTGCTTCCCTGTGGTTGGGTCCACCTTTCCTGTGGGCCTGCTGGGATGGAGACGCCCCAGGCACCTCGACCCCTCTCGGTACCTCGTCTCCAGACCCCCACTCCCTCCTGGGGTTCCCTGTGGCCCAGGATCAGGCCGTCTCCTGCTCCCCATCCCTGTAGCAGCATGTACCTCAGCTTTTCTGGAATGTGTGTGCACCAGTGATATTTGTATATTTGAGGCATTTAAAAATTCTATTTTCGTTATGAGGGCAAATGAAGAAGAATGAATATTGATCTTTAAAAAAAAAAAGAAAAGCAAAAAAAAAAAAAACCCAAAACATTCCTAAAATGCCTGTGTCTCTGATGTGTCTCATTGACTTGCGGTTTCTAAAGTCAGTTTGGTGGGGTGCGAGGTGGACACAGCGCCTTCCCCCGGGGGACCCGTTGGGTGCACATCCCCAGACTCTTCCTGCCTCCTGGTGGCTTCTGTCTCTCCGTCTTGTCCCTCTGCCTGTCTCTGGAGGGACCTGCATGGAGAAGCCAGTTGGCCAAGCCCCTTGTTACTGAGTCCAGAGACACAGACACCTGGTGGCTGCTGAACACGAGACTGGACTCTTGTCGGTGCTTCTTTTAGCAGCAAACGGCGGCAGCTGTTCCTTGCCGAGCCCCTACAGGACGCCGATCCTTGAGCTAAGTGCTCAGCGCGGTGGACTCCCTGGTCCACATACCGGCCTTTTCGGGTTCCCATTGTGTCCCCCACTTTACTGATGTGGTTCCTGGGGTCACCTGCCCAGATTCATGGTGGTCTGACTCCCAAGTCTGTAGTAGTCATTACCAATTTTCTCTCCCTAAACTTTCACACTTCCCACCACCCCCGACTTGTTCCCTGGGGCTTTTTTGCCAGTGTGCCATTAGAGGGCGCTTCTGAGGTCCTGGCCACTTAATTGGGAGGTTTGGGTTCACAGGCAACGAACACCCCAAGTCCAAGGTGAATCCTTAAGCACTTTATTAAGTGAGAGCAAAGAGAAAAAGCAAGAATCAAAGCATACATCATCAGATGGGAGTTCACCAACACCCAAACACAGACCCTGGGGGATCCTGGAGACGGCGTTTGGGTCTGGCTGGGAAAGCTCCGAGCGAAGCGTCCTTCCCTTGGGTGAGATTCCAAAGCCCCACTTTGGGGGCTATGCTTAAATATGTTTTAGGCAAAACTAAAAGGGCTTAGTTTTGCCTAAAACATATTTAGGCTCTACACCAAGGGCTTTGTGTAACTTAGTTAACCAACAGGCCCCTCTGGGAGAATGGGCCGGTTCTCCCCAGGAGTCAGCATGCCCGTATTGCATTCTTACAATACAGGTCATGGCTCGGCCATAAACAGGATTCCTAACGCCCCTAACCTGTCCGCCAACCTTCCCCACCTCGCTCACCTCCCTTGCTTTGCCCCATCACTAGGGCCCATTCCTGTTTCAGTTTTTCAGTTGCTCCTCAGTAGAATTGAAAATGTGATGCTGTAGAAAGTGACGCTGACATGGACAGGAGATTCCTTGGAGGTTCTGAGTCTCTGGGTCCACACACTTCCGGGTGCCAAGAGGCGGTCCCGTGGACCTCGGGATGGATGGGGGGAGACCAAGGTGGAGGCCCAGGGCAGTGGCTCCAGCTTTGAGCAAAGGAAGCTGAAGACGTGGGTCCCTGGAACCTGGCTCTTTGGAGGGTGTCCGCGTGTGAGCCTCGGGGCTGGGCGTCAGGCTGCAGGGTAACAGGCCTGTTACGCCACCTGTCGCTCTAGGTGGCTCGGCACCCCCATCGAATTTTCTGAACAACTCAGCCCTGGTGTCTGCACCCTGAGCAGTGCTCCACCCCGCATGTACCCATAAATTATGATGCCCTCGGGCCTGGAAGAAGGCCGGGTTTTTCCTGTTGGCCTCCTGGCCCCTGGGGCTCCGTTTTTCTATTTCACTGCGTGGGTCTGCCTCCCACGTGACCCCATCTCCAGGGCTCAAGGCACATTTGCGAGAGGGCTGGTTTCTGGAGGCAAACTTGGCTCCTAGGTGTCATATCCTCCTCACGGGTGCTGGGCGCCAAGAGGCTGCCATGAAGACACTCAGCCCCTCTGACCTCCGTCCCTCGGTCTCCCCTGTTCTGCCTTTGCCCTGGCCCGGGCCCCCACCTCTTAATCAGGTTCAGAGGCATCCAATCTGGCCTTCCTGCCTCCGATCAGGCCCCTCCCAACTCGCCTTCCCAACTCGCCTCTGCAGATGGCCAGATGAGGTCTGCAATGAGGTCCTTGTGCCAGGCAACACATGCCGAGTCCTCACTGCCTCTTATCCACCTGAGCCCGCCTTTGGGTCCTCTGCCTCAACGTTCCTCAGATGTGCCCTCTCAGGTCCTTGGCTTGTGGCGGGAACAGCAGATGTTACCAAGCTTCTAACCTTTCTAGGCTGGTCCAGATGCCCCTTCCAGGAGACCTTCGCATGTGTCCCCACTGCAGAAGGAACCTTCTCGTGCTCGTCTCCCATGCCATATATCGTCCATCCGGACATGTGTGCTGGGAATTTCAGTGGGGGCTTTTCCAATCAGGGGCCCGCAAGGTCTTACCTAGTGGACGACCAGGCCTCCACTCATGGCTGGCCTCCTCCACATGAATGAATGAGCATACATGACAATCGACTTATTCCAAATGCAGAAGCTTTATTAATGCCACAGAGGGAAAGAACTGAGGTACAAAGGGTGGGTGGGGGGCTCAGGACAGATCCCCAAAGTCCCCGAGGTTCTAATCCAAAGCTGTGTCTTTCTTGGCCCCCTCGTTTTCCTTCTTTCTTTCCTCCTCGTGCTGTTTCTCCAGTGGCTTGCACAGATCCTACCAGGCAGTGGGAAAAGAAGAAACACCATGGGGGGGAGGGAACCGGGCTTCTGGGGGGAGGGTGGGGTCCGCTCTGGACTGTGGCACCAGTCCAGCCTTGGCACAAACCACTCACTCTCTGCCACTTCAAGCTGGGTGACTTTGGGCAAGTCATTTCCTTTGGTGAGCCTCAGTTTATTCACCTCTAGAATGGGGGTTCCTACCCTTAAGAACAGCTGAAATTTACAGAGCACTTGCAACCTGCTAAGCCCTTATGTTGATCCAGATTTCTCACCACCATTTTGCGGTTGGTGTGGCTGAGGCTCCTAGTGGCCATGTGGCTTGTCCGAGGTTCCCCAGTGCAGAGGTGGGGCGACAGGCTGTAGACCAGGAACCGACTCCAGTGCCTATGTTCATAGGCCCTTTCCCAGGGTTCCCAAGAGCAAGGGGACAATCTGTGCCACTCGTGGTCCCAGGAGATGACCTCAGGTGGCAAGCAGATGGGAACATTTTTATCTGAATAATGATGAAAGTATGCCATGTATATCCAAAAAAGTGTAACCAGTTCATCAGCTCTGTGATTTCAAATATGGCTGTGCGTAACAAGATCGAGTAAAGCCTTTCACTTGACACAGGTTTAAAGGGAAGTATTAAGATAATTTCTCAGGTAATTCTCAGTTAAAGCAAAAATTGGGGCGGTGGAGGTCCTGGGCTTGCTGCGTGCAGTTCCGCCGGCCCTGGGAACCACACTGCCTGCCCCGCATTGTGTGGTCGAGAAGCCTGGGCAGTGGCAGGTCATTGTGACTGTTCATTCCCCACGTGTGTCTCTCTCCCAAGCTCCACCACCACACGCTGGCCAAGCTCTGCCCCTCCTGTTAGCCTTCTCAATCCTCTCCACCTGCTCCGCGCATCCTCCCTGATTTCCCAGAGACGTCCCGCCTGGGCTCTCATCCACTCCTGCCGCCATGGGCCTTCCGGAAGCTCAGCTGCTCTGTAGTGAGGTGGACCCTTAAAAGCAGGAGCTCCTGCCTTGCTGTGCAGCCCTGGCTGGTAGCTTTCCCTCCCTGGGCCTCTGGGGTTGCCCAAGGCAGGAGCACCCTCACGTAAGCAGCGCCCAGTCTCCTCCCTTGCACTCACCTTTTTTTCATCGGTGTACCAAACTTCCGACTTCTCTATGCCTCTGCACCTGAGGTCCTCGTAGAACTGTTCCATTTGCTCCGGGGTCAACTCCGGCTTGTCAGCTGCAGGAGGGAGCAAAGAGACTGGTGAGGATGTCGGGGGTCCTGGTGACAGGCCAGGGACAGCTGGGGGTCTGGGGTCCCAGCACCAGGAGTGGATGGCCCAGGGGGAAGCCTGGGTGGGAGTTTGGGCAATGTTTACCATAGAGGGACAGCCCGATTTTCAGCGGGTCTTCTGGGAAAGCAGCAAGCATGAAGGTCCTGCGGTCCTTGGGGAGCATGAGGTGTCCGAAGTGTCCTGTGCCGTTCACTGGAAGAGAAAGCCTCTGGGTGAGACCAGGGGGACAGCACAATGGTCCCTTCCTCACAGGTGAGGAAACTGGGTTGTGCCCAGGGCCGTACAGCCAATTGGTGAGGGCGAGGGGTTTCCCTGGGCCACACATCCCTGCTCCAACAGTGCACCGGGCCTGACACTGAACTTTTATGTATGTGGAATCAGGGGAGCCTCATGTGAACTGTGGTTGTCAGGGCCTCTCTGCCCATTTTACAGATGAGGAAAATGAGGCTCAGAGAGGAGCCTCAAGGCTCCTCGGTGGTGGTGGTTCAATTCCATTGGCACTTGTGTGTTCCTGCTATGTGCCCTCACTGCAGTGATGGTGGAGACGTGGGTGAAGTGACTGCCTGTCCAGCAAACAGGCCGCCACCATTACTTCCCAGAGGACAGAGAGTGGTTGAAAGGGGGACAGGACTGAAGGTGACCTGCGGAGGGTGAACCCAATTCTCATGGTAGGTGGCATGACCTCAGAGAAGCTCCCTGACACCTCTGTTTGTCCATCTCCTCATCAGATCACTGTACTGTCCTTTTAGGGCTGTTCATGAGTATCAAGTGGGTTGGCTCATGTAAAGCACTTTGAACAGCGCCTGGCGCATAGAAAGAGCTCAGCAATGTTGGCGGTTCTTACTGATTATCTCAGTGTGCAGGCCCTGGGCCTACAGAGATGTAGGAAGTGGGCCTCTCCCATGTTCTCTCTGTCCAAAGACCCCATCTCCTCCCTTAGGCCACTCCACCCATCACCTCCCCAGTCCACACAGCAGCCCTCCCCCTGAAGCCTCACCGTATTTAAGCAGGGTCCCATTTTCCCGATAGATCATCAAGCGGTTGGTCCTATAGGTGCAACTGTCCCCACTAATGCCAGACAGAAGAGGGGAGACAAACAGTAAGACAGTCAAGGAGAAGTAGACAGTCTTAGTACTGAGGGGGAAAAGTCAAGTGGCAATTAGAGTCAGACCCCCCCCCCCTTCATGGATGGGAAGGCTGAGGCCAGGAAGAGGACGGGGTTTGCTCAAGGTCTCCAGGGCGCTAGGAGTAGAAGCCAGAAGCTGGGGCTGAGCAGGCCTGTGCGGGTCTTACATGGTTGAATATTCTCTGAGCCATATTGTGTCCTCCGTATGGTTGGGTGTCATGTAAAAGAACGATGCCTTGAACTTTTTCACCGACTCCTTATATTCCGGGGAGTGGAAAGCCGAAGCAATATAAAACCACTTGCCAGAGATCTGGGGAAAAGCCAAGAGCAAGTGATGGAGGCTGGGAGAAGACTTGGGCAGATCTCATCTTGCACATTGGAAGACCGAGGGCTCCAGAAAGGAGTGGGGCGTGCAGGGATGGGCACGCCGGAGCTCACTCTGAGAATCAGGCCTCACCCCACTCCCGGCAGCCCCTCTGAGGGACTTTGCAATGAGGCTTCCAAGTTTGGAGGCAGTGGAATGGAATGCCTTCGGAGGCCGACCAGACTGCCAACCCAGGACCCAGGGGAGAAAAGGGGAACAGGCTGACCATAAGCCAGCAGGGGAAAAGGAAGCCCAGAGAAGGCGATCGCTGCCCACAGCATTCAGGGGCCCAGGTACCCACCTGGTCCAGGGTGGCATTGGTGATAGGCACCGTGTAATTGGTACACGTTGGGCTCTGGGCATCCAGCAGAGGAAGAAGGCTCAAGACTGCGAGGACCCAAGGCAGTGTCATGCTGAGACAAAGATGCACTGGCGTTAGGTGGTACCGGTGGCTGAAGAGCACAGTGACCTTTATAGAGAGCAGTGGGCCGGGCCCTGGGAACCCAGTGACACAATCAGGAAGTGCTTGACCAATGTTGTACACAGAACATTCTGTCATGGCTGTTCAAAGCCAAGGTGGATTTCCTGGCCAGCTTGGCTCCATTGGTTGGCCATCCTCCTGCAAAACTAAAGGTCGCTGGCTGGATTCCCGGTCCGGGCACACTCCTGGGTTACGGGCTGGGTCCTCATTTAGGGCAAGTGAGAGGGGCAACTGATGTTTCTCTCCCTCTCCCTCTCTTTTTCTGAGGGACCCAGTCATAAATCAAATGCTGAAAGCAACCTTGAGCACTCTCAGGCTAGCACAGTGTGTGGAGTCGCCAGGGTTGGGGAGCAGTGCAGGGGTGCGGGCAGGGCAAACATGAATTCAGCTCCAGGTGAGTGTGGTAACAAGGGTGAAAGAACAGAAGGGCCTCGACCCAGTCCTGGCAGCAGGGACTGTTCCAAAAAAAGGGAGGCATTAGGGCAAGCCTGTTTTCAGTCAATGTATTTGTATTAACCTGACTCATCTTTCAACATGTAAAATGGAATTATTTCTGTGTTGCCTTTACCCTCTGCTATTTAAACAGGGAGCCTGCCTCTCTTTGCACAGGTACGCCCCCCCCCCCCCCAAAATCCCCATCGTGGGTCAGCCCTGCACATGGTGGGCACTCAGGCAGTACTGTGGGCCAAATCTTTGTCCTTCCAGATAATTCTTACAGGAAGCATTATGGTGTGCTTATAATGTTGTATTCTCATTCACTTTGTATATTTTGAAAATTTTTTTATTTCTCAGCGTAGTCGATAGTTGTAATTTTAAAGCATACGTCACCTTTCGTTCGCTTCCTAGATTATAATGTTTGCAAGCATGTCCTCTCTTTATCCCTAGAGTGTTCTATTTTATTTTTTCCAGCTTCACTGAGGTGTATATGATATACGTATCATATATAACTGTCCACAACGTAGTAGGCTGTGATGTTTTCCTCTGATGAGAGGTGCCAGGGAGTGACCAGATTTTTAAAATCACCACACCGTTCCAGAGAAAGAGAAGAATCTGTCGTGTGTAAGACTTTAGTGTCATTTAAAATAGGCGAAAACTGGAAGCCATTCCAATGTCCGTCAGCAGGAACATGGGGAAAAAAATGGTAGCTCGTTCACGATGGGACACGTTCCTTAGCAACTAAAAGAAACGAACTACTGATACACGTAAGGATGTGAATGAATCTCATAAACATTACGCTGAGCAAAAACAAAGCCAGACTCGGTAAAGCATGTGCTG
This sequence comes from Sturnira hondurensis, assembly GCF_014824575.4. Classification (NCBI taxonomy): domain Eukaryota; kingdom Metazoa; phylum Chordata; class Mammalia; order Chiroptera; family Phyllostomidae; genus Sturnira; species Sturnira hondurensis. Next base: position 980,074 of record NW_028083079.1, on the reverse strand, counting down.
TATATTCCGTAGGGGTTCCGAGCCAGCCCCCCCCGCCCCAAGATGTGCCTGCCATTCAGGAGGTTACTTTGAGCTGACAGCAATTGAGCCAAGGCCTAGAAGGAAGGAAGAACCTCTGACCACCCCACTAAGTGCTAACAAGGATTTAAGAGAGAGGACCCGCTGTAGGAAGGGAGCCATGGCTCTAGGTAGCCACATTTATCTAAGGTGAACCGGAGACACAAGCCAAGAGCAGGGTTTGTTCTTTCTTTTGTCCAGAGTGACTCAGCTCCGGCCTCACCTGTGTGCCTCTTGAAGCAAAACCACAGAGAGTGTGATGTAAGAAACAGAGATTTGGCCTCTACCTCCATCTCTTTGGCAGGCTTCTCCTAAAACCCTGGGAATCTTCACCTTGGCAAGTGTCTTTTTGTATGCTAATGAGATGATTGGGGGGCGGGGAACCAACCACAACATTAGAGGGTTCCACTTTCAGCCCCACCCCTGCCCTCTGGGGCTGGAGATCGACTTGGTCTCTGATGAGCTGCCAATAATTTAGTCAGTCATGCCTATATCAGGAAACTTTCATAAAAATCCTAAATGACAGGGGTTGGGGAGCTTCCCTGTCACTGACATAGGGTTGGGGCACCTGTGGAGGTGCTGGGCAGGTGGCCCGCTCAGAGAGCGCGTTCGAGTCTGCGCCCCAACATAGGCTTAGCTCCCTGTGTCTCCTCCCTCTGACTGCTCCTGGGTTAGATCCTTTTACAATAAGCTGTTCATCTCGTAAGCAAACTATTTTTCCTGATTTCTGTGAGCTGTTCTTGCAAACTGCCCGACTCAAAGGCAGGCCCCGTCAGAAGCAGCAGTGACGGCCTGGGCTTGTGGTTGGCCTCTGAGTGGAGACAGTCTTGTGGGACTGAGCCCTTACCCTGTGGGACCTGATGCCGACTCCAGTTAGAGTCAGAACGGCTGGGACTGGTAGGACACCCAGCTGACACCTGGACAGCCACCAGGTCCCTCGGTGTGCGTGAACGCCCACGCCATTGGTGCCAGAGCTCTGTGAGAAGAGAGAAATTGGATTTTCCCTTGGAGAAAGGGAGTGCCTCTCCTCAGAAGGACTGAGTCGCTCCCACCACCCTCACTGTCAGACTGCCCCTCGGGGGTCTTAGGAGGATTAAATGGGTTCACATTTGTGAACTGCTTGTTCAATGAAACGAATTTGCTTCTGAGGGTCTGCCTGTTTATAATAATCATCACCATCAGTTTAATGACAAGCTGGGGTGGGGAGGAAAGAAAGATTCCTGCAGGCCATCACTTCAGTGACTGCAGATTACATTTCACTCCTTAAGATACAGAATTCGAAATTATAACTATAGGAGGAACAAGGAAGTAGGCTATTTTCCCCTTTTAGATAGTGAGTGAGCAGTTGGCTCAGCAAGGTAAGGGGGCAGGATGAGGAGGCGAGGTTTGGACAAGCAGGCAAATGCACCCGTTGGACAGGATTCGTCTGCTGAGAAAGCCGCTTTATCTTTCCTTCTTCGTCAGGCCAGGGCTGAGCCCTGAGTCCGAGGACTGCCGTGTGGTCTTTCGCCTGAGCGGCCACAAAGAATACATTGGCAGAGTACACAATCCTAATTAGGAACTTTGCGTTTGATTGAGGAAATATCCGAGAAGACTTGCCCAAGTTCAAATTCTGTTTCGTGGTGTTGGGCAACTTAGGTGACCTCTTGGGACTCCAGCTCCCTCACCCGAAGAGCCAGGGTCCATCTCAGTGGGTTTCGCATGGGCACGAGCATATCACACGAACACAGCTCCTGGTACACAGTCAGTGTGCAAGGAATGTAGCCGTTCAGTTTCAGTGGCGCTGTCATCGGGTTGAACCATATGATGCTACGGATTTTATAGGTCAAAAAGCGGTTGACTATCATTTTTTTTCACACGGTTTACTGTACGATTATAAAACAATAGCCCTGTCTGTGTGGCAAGCAGGGAAGGGCATATTATCCCCATTTTGCAGGGGAGAAACCGGCTCAGAGAAAGGCAATGGCCTGCCCAAGGCCATGTTCAGTCAAGGAGCTGGCACTGGAATCACCTGCCAGGCTCTGGCCTTGTTGCCTGCCCCTTCCCTACTTTCCCAGCACCAGGGGGCTGATCACTGTGAGAGGTGACTGTCTGTGCCTGGAACTTGGTTCACTGTGGACAGAGCAAACACAGGCTGGCCCTCGCTTTGCCATGGAGTTTCCCAGGGAGAAGTCCACCCTGGCTGTTTCCTGACACTGGGTTGTGCAACCAAAGACTGGAAACTGCAGGTGCTGCCCACTGGGAAAAGCTGCCTTCTGTCCCCAACAACTTCCTACCTGCCCCTGCTGGGAATGAGCTGGCATGAAGTGGCTAGGTCTCTTGAGGCCCTCCTGGAATCTGGACCAGCCGAGAGCGGCGTGGCAAGGTTTTAACATAGCCCCTCCCCTCTTTCCTCTCTGGCCCTTCTTCCCAACTCTCCCTTCTCCTCCCATTTCTTCAGAGCCACACAGATGCAGCTGATGGCTCTGGAGCTCTGGCAGTGGCTCAGACCTATTTCCAGTCCTCCCAGCCCAGCCAGCTGCCCCCCGCACGGCTCTGCTCCAGAGCTCCCTTGCAGCCCAGTGCAGCTTGGCCAACCCAGACGCTGCCTTCCTGTGCAAGCCTGGGGCTTGTCCTCTACCAGCCCAGTCCCCCAGGCCTTCCTACACCCTGTAGAACCATTCAAACTACTTCCCCACCTACGCAGTGGTGCCTTTACTACCACCCTTGTCAGGTGTGTTCTCTCTCTCCGCAGTGGGTACCCAGATATTTAATTCAACTGCTTGACATAGGCCTTTTCTTTCCTTTGGACATGAGCTGAAACATCAGTTCTCTCTGGGTCTTGAGTCTGCCAGCTCACTTAGTAGATCTTGAGACTTACAACCATTGTGCTCAGATGTGCTAATTCCTTATAATAAATTTCTTCATACACACACACACACTACTGCTTCTGTTTTTCTGGAGACCTTGGTGAATACAGTGTCACCTCCTGACTCTCCTCCCCCTGTTGAGATTGTGTCCGCTGTGGTCCCTTTGGCTGCTCCTGCTCTCTCACACCTGGCCTGCTCTCTCGGACCCTTCATCACACAGGTTCCAGCCCCTCTATCCGCCTACACCTGACTCAGAGCCCCTCAGACTCATGGTCTGATCCATCTCCGCTCCCCCAGTGCCCACGTGAGGCTCCGCCCAGGGGCAGCGCTGCTGATAAACGGGCATGGAGGAGATGAAGACAAGAGCAATCATCTCACTAGCTTGGGTGCCTTCAATGCGCTGCACTCCGTGGCTGCAGCAGGGAACGCGGCACAGACCCTGACCTCCCAGAACTTTCTATGGGAAACACCGACGACATGACCGGGGCTGAACTTTCCCTCGGCAGACCAAGAAGGGTGATTGGATCAAACACCGGGCAAACTCCTTGAGTCTGACAGACAAAACGAAGTGGGCCATTCTGTCTATTTGATTTCTGATTATTTGTCAGTCACATAAATGAAAAGAACATTCTTATCTCATTTCCGATTTTTTCCCCACAAGGTTGGAAAAGCATCTTCCGGGTTTAGGGACTAGGGTGAGGAAGTGATATTTGGGACGTGAGAGCAGGCACTCAAACCTCCAAGGGGGCTTTCAAATGGCTGGCCCCGCCTCCATGGTTTGTGACTCTTCAGGTTGGAGAAGGTGCCGAGGATACGAATTTAGAACCAGCTCCCAGGTGCCGCTGGTTCTGCCGGTCTGAGAACCACTGATCTAGTAATGCTCCTAACAGCGCCATCCACAGTCTCGGGTTTGAATCGCAGCTTTGCCTTGACTTCCCCAGGTGATTTCAGGCACTTCCCTGGGTGGAGCTGCTCTCTCTACACAATGGGAGGGAACACCTGAGAGGTGGGAGTCTCCGGGCCCTTCCAGACCACGAATCCTGGGCTGAATCCTGGGCTCTGTGGGTGGGACTCCGGGAGTCAGAGAGAGCAGCCGCAGCCGGTGCTCAGCGCCCGGGGCAGGCACCAGAGTGGGGAGGCTGACAAGACCCAGCCGTGTGTAAACCGACGACCTGGATACTTACAGCTGCTTTAAAACATAAAACCCAGGTATGAACTCTACTGCTTATGATTTGTTCTTCCTCCTAGATAAGGGCAGAAACGTTCCGATTCACCCAAGGTCCCTGAGAAGGAGAAACAGAAGTCTGAACCGAGGGTCAGAAGCAATGGGGTCCAGGTCCAACAGGTATAAGTGTGTCCCAAATATTAAAGGGGGTGTGTGTTTATGCTAAAATGTACTCAGTGTTTATCTGAAATTCAAATTTGTCTGGGTGTCCTGTGTTTTTATTTGCCAAATCTGGCTACCTCTGTCTCCCAGGTTCTCACTCACCTCTTCTAAGGCAGGTGTTATGGACTCCACAGACCCTCACAGATAAGAATGGCCCGTATTGAAGCATTATGCACAGTAGTCACAACCCAGTGTTCATCAGTGGGTGAATGGACAAATTCTGGTCTATCCATACAATGGCACATGATTCAGTCATAAGACGCAATGAAGAACTCATTCATGCTAACTGAAGAAAGCCGGGCTCAAAAGGCCCTATATTGTATGATTCCATTTATATGAAATATTTATGCAGGCAAAGCCGGAGGCAGAGAGCAGAGTAGTGGTTTTCCAGGGGATTGGTCAAGGGGGGATGGGGCGTGACTGCTTCCGGAGCATGGAGTGTCTTCTTGGTGCGATGAAAACGTTCCGAGGCTAAATGGTGCTGATGGTTGCACATCGCAAATGCACTGAATACCATTAGAGTTTTGTGTTACATGTAATTTTACACCAAAAATAAAGGAATTGCTCATGTCAAACTCAATATATCTCCTCCCTGTATGTTACCGCATGGGTCCCCAGCCCCTGGGCCCTGGACATGCAGTGGCCTGTGGCCTGTTAGGAACCAGGCTGCATGGCCGGAGATGAGCGGCAGGTGAGCGTGCTGATGCTTCGTCTGTATTTACAGCTGCTCCCCATCGCTCACGTAACTGCCTCGCAGATCAGCTGTGGCATGAGATTCTCACAGGAGCGGGGACCCTACCATGAACTGTGTGGGCGAGGGACCTAGGCTGCACGCTCCTAAAGCGAATCGAATGCCTGATGAGCTGAGGCGGAGCTGAGGCGGTGATGCCAGCGCTGGGCAGCAGCTGCAAATACAGGTCATCATTAGTGGTTTGACTGCACAGAGACCATACTAAAGCAATTGCTTGCAGACTCAAAACCTTATTACTGAATGGCAAGGGACAGTTAAGCTGCATTTGGTGGCAGGCTTTAAGTCAGAACCTGACGCTTGCTTTAGGCCATGTGCGGCCTGCCCATCATTTTATTTAGCCTTTCCACCTGTCCGGCCTCTTTCCCGAGCCGTGTGCTTGTCTCAGTCACAGTTCTGGTGAGCCCGCATGCTAACCCTAGCCGAAATGAGTAAAAAACAAACACCCCTGGAGAGCATCTTTGAAGAGAGGAGAAGACCTAATGATGAGACAGAAGACTCTAAGACTGCCAACTTAAAGAAAGCCATCCCTAAAGAAAACACTGAGAGTCCTACTTAAATTACAGGTTCATTGCAACAGGTGATTCGCATTCGCCAAGCCTGCTTTGTATAATAGGTGGCGACTGGCTATCCAACAAAGCCATGAAACCTTCAAAGCTGCTTTGTCACCTGGAGACCAAGTACCCTGCTTTAAAAGACAAGCTTTTGGAGTTTTTCAAAAGAAAAAGAAAAGCGAACAGGAAGAACAAAAGCAATTACCGAGGGCTACCACTTCATCAAATGTGTCTGCACTGAGAGCATCATTCTTAGTGGCTAATCACTTGGCTAAAGCTAAGAAGCCCTGCCCTGGCTGGTATGGCTCAGTGGTCGAGTGCCAGCCTGTGAAGCAAAAGGTCATCAGTTCAATTCCCAGCCAGGGCACATGCCTGGGTTGGGGTCCCCAGTAGGGATCATGTGGGAGGCAACCACACATTAGTGTTTTTTCTCCCTGTCTTCCCCTCTTTACTGTTGGTGAAGAGTTGGTCCTGCCTGCTGCTAAGGACATTTGTCACGAACTTCTGGGAGAGGCTGCAGTTCAAAAGGTGGCAAGTGTCCCTCTTTCAGCTCGCACCTTAACTAGACGAGCTGATGAAATAGACGGTTTTGAAGTGTAATTATCAGAGAGGATTAATACGTCACTGTGATACGAAACCCAGGCTGACGAGTCTCTGCCAATGTGGACAACAAGGCAACAAAGCTTGTTTTGTGGGATATACTTTTCAGGAGGTGCGGATATGTCATGTGCACTTTTCTTGCCAACCAATGCCACAGCTGCAGGACTACTTGAGTCTTGGAATGATTACATATCGGGAGAGCTGAAGTGCTCATTCCGTGTCTGTATGTACACGGACAGAGCGGCCGCCGTGACTGGGAAACTTTCTGGTTTCACTGCTCGGGTCAAAGAAGTCACTTACGATTTGAGTCTACACACCGTGTCATATGTACAAAAGTGCAGGCTGGCCACAAAATGTCCCCTGATCTTAAGGTTTTGCAGGATGTGATTTAAATGATCAACCACAGTAAAGTGCTCGCCCTCAGCTCACGTTGGTTCCCGCAGCTCTGTGAGGAGATGGCCGCAGGGCACACGTGTCCTCTCTCACACACAGGAGTGGGATGGCTTTCTGCAGGTGGATCGCTGGCCAGAGTTGCTGAGTTAGGACGAGAGCCGCTCCAGAGATTTCTTCCAGAAGAGCAGCCACCACCGGCATCACGATTCAGGGACACAGAAGGGGTCGCAAAACCCGCTTACTCGTGTGACATACCCAACCCGGTTAACGAACACAGTCTGCCACTTCAGGGGACAATGACAACTGTGTTCAAGTTGGCAGGTGAAGTGGCTGCAGAGCCAAACTGGAGTTATAGGGGGACGAGTGAGCATTGGGATATTTGACAGATTTAGAGATTTCGGAAGAGACCGAGCCGGGGCCTTCTCTCTCCCAGCTGGTGCATGACCCCCCGTCTCAGCTTTCAGAGGGGTTCGAGTACTACCCCCCAACCACAAAGACCCCCGAAGTGGGAAGGAACGCTGGGTCTGCGACCCATTCGTGAACAAGCCGGGTGAAGCGACCGTTGGCACCAGAAAAGGACCAGCTGCTTGAGATCGCAGATGGCAGTGGCTTTGAACGTGTGTTTGAGACGACTGCAAATCTGCATACGTTCTGGATTAAAGTCGAGGTGGGATACCCCGAGACGGCCACAGACGCACTGAAAAGCCCGCTTCCCCTTCCAACATCCCATCTTTGTGTAGCAGGGTTTTCTGCGGTGACAGCAACCACAATGAGATCACGGAGGACTGGACATAAGCAACGCACTTGGGGTGTCACTGCCTCCCCTCATCCCCAGATGGGACCGTCTAGTTGCAGGGAAACAACCCCAGGGCTCCCACTGATTCTGCATTATGGCGAGTTGTATAACTATTCCCTTATATACTGCAATGAAACAATAATAGAAATAAAGTGCACAATAAATGTAATATGCTTGAATCATCCTGAAACCACACCCCCCCGCCCCGCCTCAGTCTGCGGGAAAACTGTCTTCCGCATAACCAGTCCCTGGTGCCAGAAAGGTTGGGGACTGCTGTGTTATAAGGTGAATTGTGTCTCCCAAAGACATGTTGAGTGTGGCCTTATTGGAAATGGGGTCTCTGCAGTGGTAATTAAGTTAAGAAGTCATTAGGGTGGGCCCTCATCCAAAATAACCGCTGTCCTTATAACAAGATGTGAATGCAGAGACACACAGGGAGGCCACTGCCATCATGTCACTGTGGGTCAGGGACTGAGGTGCTGACCAGCAAGCCAAAGAACGCCTGGGGCCGTAAGGAAACCCCCCCGGAGGTGACAGGTGGATTGGCAGCCCTGCCAACGCTGGAACTTCAGTCTAGCCCCTAGAATGGGGAGAGAATGCATTTCTGTTGTTTTAAGCTACCAGGTTTGGGGTGCTCTTAGGGCAGCCCTAAGAAACCGAGACTCTCTCACTTTTCATGCCACTCATCCCCATGAGGTGCTGGATCTATTGCTCTCCCCCCACCTTGGGGGGAGAAGCAGAAGAGAGGCATCCTCTAGGCGCCTTCCCCCCACTTCCAGGTCCACTGGGAACCTCCCTCCGGGCTTTTCAGAGAAGCACACGGCCACAGGTATGTCATTCCATTGCCTGTTTTAAATATTTATTTAAAATCCAGAAGGGAAAAGGAGAGACGGAACCACTGGGGTTTTAATACACCGACATGTGGACAGAGACAAAAACAAGGACAGCAGGAAGCCCTAAGAATGAGACGGAGGCCAGGCGGAGCCGGGCAGTGTGGGAAAACCCTGCACTGCACTGAGGCCCGAAATGCCCTTCCAACGGGGAGCATTGAGACTGGGGCAGGGGGGCTGGGGACACAGGGACGCGTTTGGTGGGGAGGGCGGGCCAGAGTGAGGTATTAAATAATGAAAATAAAATCCAATTCCCAAAGAGACACAACTTGAGGGAAAGAAAAGACAAACAGACTTTCACATAAAAGTTCCCCTTCTATAAAAATAATTCCTTAGTTAAAATGACCTCAAAACCCAGCATGGATGCTGGTTGCCTTGCCGATGCAGGACGATTCAGGCGCTGCTGAATATCCCTCTCATGCTGAACTCCAAGGTTCCCCTAATTATTCTTTCTCCTCAGCCCACATTTACACTTGGAGCTAATGATGCTGTGTTTCTATAGAATTTAATGACAATAAAATAGCAAGAGTGAGCACTGTATCTTGAAAGGACAAGCCCCTGGAAGGGAGGACCTTAGGGGATGGTATGTTGCTTCAGGAGATGTTCCATATTTATAGTCCACCTCCAAGGTCAGCCCTGATTCACTGCTGCTTTTCTAACAGGTTTCTTCAAGGTCAAGTCTTCTCCCAGGACTCTCCATTCTAGACTGTACCCTCTAAGACGAGCCTAACTCCCTTCCAGGACTGTGAAGGGCTAAGTCAAAATCCTTCATGCTCAGGCCTCTCCCTGCCTGAAGACAACAAACATTTCAAAGTCCATAAGTTAAAAGATAAATCTTACTACTGTTTCTGGCAGGCTTTTTTTTTTTTTTTTTGCTTTTCTTTTCTTTTTTTTTCCTTTTTTCCTCTCTCTCCTTCCCCCTCCTTAGCAGATTACCTGATCAGCACAAGGGTGATGATGCTAGGAAAATTAAAAAATTCTCCAAACTTTATCATTTGGAGGAGAGAGAGAACTGTGGAGGACAGCCCACAACAAAGTGTTTCTTCAAAGTCTGCGGCAAAAATGGTAGCACCTTCAGAATCTTAAATAGGGTTTTTGTTTCCTTAAAAAAAAATCACATACACTGAGAGACAATTGCGAGCACCAGCGATTTCACAGTGGGAGGTAGCAAACGGCAGGCCCCCAGCCGGAGGGCACCCTCTCCCTCTGCTTCCTTTGACCCCTGCCTCAGCGGCTCTTCCTCGCCCTCTCACCTCTTTCCCAGGTGAAAAAAAAATAGTAACGCACCTTCTTTGTGTTTGTTTAAATAAAAAATATATATAGTTCTTTCTTTCCTTTTCTCCTTTTTTCACGTCTCCTCTCTAATATTGCACATCAAAGCTCCCTGGCAGGGACCGGCTGCCTGCTTCCCTCAAGCTGGCTGGAACGTGGGGCTCTTGCTTGGGCAGGAAGCTGGGGAGGGGAGGGGGTGTCCACGGAGCAGGGAGACAGGCCAGGGGGCTCAGGCGGGATGCAGGCCCAGCTTGCTCGGGCCAGCTCTTTGGTTGGTCTTTGGAGCTGTGCCGGGGCCACCCCCGTCTCTGCTACCCCGCACCCCCAGCCGCATCTGCCAGGCAGACAACATCTGGGGCCCTGCCCTAGGACCCTCGGGCAGATGAGCTGCCTCTCCTGGGCCCACCTGCCCCTCAGTACCCTCCTTTTGCCTCCTGCTTCTCCTCTTCCCTCTCCCTCGAGACCTAGAGAAGCAAGGAGGTCAGAGGTCAGAGGAAGCATGCAGGTCCAACTTCCAGGCGATACTGTTTCCCTGATGAGGCCTGAGGGAGGTTGTCCACGCCGACAATGGGCAGCTGCTGGGGATCCTGGGTCCGGAAGGTAAAGAGCGTGTGATGCCAGCGGCCATCCTGGACCTGAGAGTAGAAGGGAAAGGGGACACGTTGACCCCTCGTGGTTCGAGTCCTGCACCACGTGCATCTTCCCGGCACCTGCCCTCGCATGTCTAACTGGCGTGTGGCCTTGAGGCAGGGTGGTGAGACTCGGAGGAGACCCTGGGCAAGTGGAACGAGGGAAATTAAGGAAAAATAACTAAACAAGACCAAGCGATGTGAGCAATCTACAGCCAGCTGATGAATCACACGAATTCATCTTCCCTCACCAAGGACACTGAGGAGCCAATGGTTTACACATCAGAGCCTCTGGGGGCAGACAGGCCTTGGTCCCAGCCCCTCTTCAGTGAAGTTCTTTAAATACCTCCTCGGTTAACTGTATTCCTACCATATGATCTCACTCACAGGTGGAATCTAATGAACAAAATAAACCAACCAACAAAATAAGGCCAGAGGCATGGCTACACGGAACAGACTGTCAGATCTCAGCGGGGAGGGGTGGGAGGGACTGGAAGAGATTAGACGGGGAACACAAATGCATACGTGCATAGCCCACGGACCCAGACAACAGTGCGGTGAAGGCGGGTGGGGGGCTGGGGGCTTAGTGGAGGGGGGAAGGCAGAGATAATGGGGGATATCTGTAATAATGTCAACAGTAGCATTTAAAATAAAATAAAAATAACCAGAAAATAGCCCTGACCCCTCTATACACACATTTTGATGAATCAACATATCATATCTAAGGACACACCTGGACAGCTAATGAGTACTTTATTAAGACCCTCCCCTGAGACCTCCTCTGATAAAGAAAGATAAAACGCCTCAAGACAAAGTCTCACTGGAGAGGCCCACACCTTGTATGTTAGCTCTCTTTCTTCTGAATTCTAAGGGACACCACGAGACTTGCAACCAGGGGAGCGGCGGGCAGCAGCTGCCCGTCCTGGGCTTACCCCCTGTACCTGTCTCCCCTCTTCTCTCTCACTTTCCCGTGAGCTAACAGCAGCCCCACCTCGGCTCACTTCCGTCACTGAGACTTCTGTTTCTCCATGGGCCAACGCAGCCCTGCCTAGCACTTTCCTGTTGCTTCTTCGGCCCTAAGCCCTCCCTTTGTCTCACTGTCCCCAGCTGTAACAAACATCCTCTCAAAATCACGTGGATGCACATTGTGAAATCCTTCCTGCATGAAGTCGAGAACCCACACACTACACATGAGCCGGAGGCACACCCGCTCCAGGCCTGCTCCCATCTGGTAACAGTATTGCACCACAGCAGTGACCTGGACCTGTCCATTTGGATGGCTCCTACTATTTTTGTTCTGATGAGGAATGCTGTAATGACTGTCCCGGTGCTCAACTTTTGGGCACATCCTTATTTTTATAGAACAAATTCTGGAAGTACATTTGCTGGATCAAAGCATAGGTACCTTTATGAGGCTGTGGAAACAGTGTGTGTGGAGGGGAGTCTGGGAGGGGCCCCAAGTTACCTTGCAGCCATCCATGGACACTTCCGGCCTGAACTGACCCCCAGCTTCAAAGATCTGCCCGTTCCAGGCCCGGAAGCGAACAGCCTGCTTGGCTGGGGTCTGCCCGGTGCCTTCCTGCCACACGGCCATGTTAAGGCAGTGGATGGTGATATGCTGCGTCACCTCAGAACTCAGCAGGTGCAGAAAGTTCATCTGTACCCGGCTGATGGCAAACTCCACCTGTGGAGGAGACACACAGTGGGGCCGCAGCTGGCGTGGCTGCCCATCACTCTCGGGGTGCGCGGGTAGGCTTCTTCCCAGGAACCCTTCCCAGCCATGCCACACACAGGAAAGCTGAGGTCTGTATGAACTGGTCCCCAGCCACGGAGCAACACAGAAGGGAAAGAGCCGAGGCGTGCCTGCCTCCCTCCAGGGTCAGAGCTGCAAGTGCCCCGAAGTGATCTTATCCACACACCACCGCTCTTATAGGGGCTGGGGTCAGCAGAGCTGAGCTGGCACCCTGAGGCCCGGAGGGGAACAGGACCTTGCCCAAGACTCAGAGGCTCTCGAAGTGTGGAGGAAATGAGAAGGGCCCTCCTGCCCTTTCTAAGTCCCGGTAGCCCTGAGGGGTGGGTTGGGGTAGAAGGGCCAGACCTGACAAGGTACAACAGAACCGGATTTGTGGCTTCAGTAGTTCCCTTGTGAGCCCTGCAGTTGGGGTTTCTCTAGTTTTGTAACTCGAGGACCTGGCTTCCGCTTTGATCCCACCGGCTTCAAAGGCGGCATCTCCGGTGGACACAGTGCCAGTCACAGGACTAGATAAAGAGCCACACCTCCTCCCCTCACTGAGGCGCCTTTGTTTGGGAGATCTTGGTTGCTTTCAATAACTGACCACCTGGGCCACTTGGCCTTCCTCTCCCTGTTGCTTTAAATTCCCACTGTTATGTTTTCATTTCACCAGTGACATGAGCCCACAAAACCCCAGGCTCCTGGGACCTCCCGGTGTGGCCCCCGGTGTGCGATGGATCGTTTTTCCCCATGCACCGTGTGCTCCCATGTGTAATGCACACCCTCGTTTTGGTGAACATTATACATGGGATTATTATATCCATTATTATACACATGGTGTATAATCATACCCATGCATAATGTGCATCCTTATTTTTCCCTCAAAACGTTGGGCAAAAAGTACACATTGTACTGGCAAAGTACAGTAATTTCCAGTCTTCCGAGTAAGGAATGTTTATTTTTTCTCAAGTTTCCTGATAAGTTATTGCCAAAGGGCATCTTGCAATGACAATAAAAGCCTCTTGGGCAGGTCCAACCCCAGCACTGGTTACTGGCAGAGTGAGACAGGCACAAACTAATGCTTCATTGTTCCCGACGGGGGCAGCAATGCAGAGGGGCACTCACACTGCCAACCCAGGTGCCGGCTCTGGCCTCACCTTTCTGCCAGAGGGGTGTGCCACGTGGCCGTCAGCCCTCAGGCTCAGAGGGGAAAGGGCCTGCTGGACCGTGAGCTCTGGCTGCAGGGGCAGCGGCAAGGCCACTGTGTTTTATGTTGAATCCCAGCACCTGGCACATGGTAAGGACTCATCTTGTTGACCAGCTGGTTTGCTCAGAGATTCTCAAACTCTGGGTCTGAGATGGTCATCAGCACAAGGTACCCCCCAGGGCCTCCCCAGGGAGGCTGTTGGGAAGGGACGCAAGGTGCACGGGAGCCCTGCCTCCCCTGCACCCAGGGCTGTTCTTCTCTCCGCGGCACGAAGCATCCCATGTGCAGGAGTTGCTGGAAATGCAGACCCATGGTGCCCTGTGGGGTGCCCTGGGCAGGAGATTGGTCATGTCTCACTGCCACTGCCTGCCTTGGCTTCTTGTGGAGGTGCCCCGAGCCACCTACAATTCTCAGCCCAGAGATGGGCACCTGGTAAACGGCAGTGAACATTCACTTACTGTTTGCACACACCATTCTGGCGGCGTGACCCAGGGGAATGGCACACTGACTTATTTGGTGCTGAGGGCTCATGGCTCTCCAAGCCAGGCCAGCTTGGCCAACTACGCTGTTTCAGGTACTAGGCAGAAAGTACTATCTGAAGAAACTTTAGCATCGTACAAGTCCATGGGGTTTGGACTTAGAATGATTCATCCCCATTTTATAGATGAAGAAACTGAGGTTCGGAAATAGGAGATGACTTCCCCAAGGCCATGCAACTAGACCAAAACCTGCATGGGCTGTGGCTCAGGGCAGGGTGGGGGTAGAGAGGGCCAGCCAGTAGGGGACAGGGAGCAGATGGGTACCTTGGAGGCTGTGATGGGCTTGAGACATGTCTGTCCACCATGTGTGAAGTTGCAGGAAACTTCAATGGTATCGGATGAGCAGCCAAGGTTCGGGTCCACCCAGTAGGTCCCTGCAAGAAGCAATGGGGTGGTGCTGTGTGCAGGTGGGAAGGAGCCCAATGCTTAGTTCTGCAGGTAGGCCCCATATCTTGTGATCCCTGAACCCCCGTTGGATATGAAGTCAGGGCGGGGGCGCACAGAAAGGAATTCTGTAGGCCACAGACCTCTGAGCAGAGCTCACCTCTGGCAGAGCCCCAAGAGCGTCACAGGGCTGAGCACTAGACGTGTGGCTATTGGGAAATGTCAGCTTTACACAGGGGACAACTGAGGCTGAGAGGCTGAGCCACTTGCCCAAGGGACTTAGGGATGACAGAGTGGAATGGTTTCTCCCCTTAGGCTAGTGATCCTTTTAAGGCTGACCAAGAGGGGCGGGGTCAAGGCTGCCACCCCTCTGCAGGCATCTCGTTTCCACACTGGGCTTCCGGGGGAGCAGAGGTGCGGCAGCTGAAAGCGGACAGCTGGCCTCTGGACCACCTTCGAGTGCAGTGAAGGGAGGAGTGGCTGGGGCGGGGCGCTGCCTGGCCCAGCTCACAGGACTGACATTCAAACTCAGCTCTGTCTGCTGCCGAAGCCCTGGCCCTTCCAGGGACCACGTTAGCTCACAGAGAGAGAAAGGAGTTAGATGAGGTGCGGAGCACCCCTGATTCCTGTCCTCTCCTGGCCCTTGGGGGCTTTTTCTGCCACAGCTCTGATCTCACTGCACTGAAATGGCTGTCCCCAGCCTGACAATCTGTGGGCTCGGGAAGGGCAGAACCACTCCTCGGGGCTTCCCACTACACCCCGCCCCCAGGGAGCACAGGGCGCGCTGGGGCTCAGGCACTGTTGGTTGAGTGAATAAATGACTGATCACATGCCTATCTCTCTGAGAACAGAAACTTGGCCTGGCTGGGTCAAAGCTCCATCTGCCCCCGATCCTCCTGGAACCCCTCTGTCCCTGCCAACCCCACCCCTGGGGCAGGACCTCCTCTCTCCAGACCCACAGGCCCCCGTACCGTCTGCCATCTTCTGCTCACAGTCCATGAGGTCCCGGCAGACCCGGGCGGGGTTCTCTTTGGTGCCCAGGGGAGTCTTGATGCTCTGGATGAGGTTGCTGAGGTAGTGTAGGGTTTTGAATATCTCCCCTCCCTGGTCCAGCACCAGCCGGTCGGGGTGGCTGTAAACCTGTTGTGAGGAGAGGGTATGGCCATTGGCTCCTTGAGTTCCTAGCTCAGCCCCGGGACTGAGCCTTCATAGCCCCAAGTTGTTGATACGTGGGGGACATCTCTGAGCCCCCAGGAGCATGGTTGGGGTAGGGGTTGGGTCTGCTCTACCTGGATAAAGAAACCGGGGTACAGGGATGGACAGGGGGATGTGGCTGCCATGGGGGCTTAGAGGCTGGAGGGGAGTGGAAGGCAGCCTGGTGTCAGGTGTAGGCTGGGCAGACCTCCGTGAGCAAGGCAGACATGTGCGCAGAGCACTGGGGAATGAAGGGGTTGCTGGAGGTCTTTCCACAAACCCCCTACCCCCACGGGGGGAAGATAATGAGCTCGTCTGTGCTGCCCCCCCTCCTGGACTGTGAGCGCTGAGAGAGCAGGCTAGGCAGCAACTTTCCTGGCATCCAGCTCAGGGAACATACAGAAAGGCATGTGGGAGGTCCGAGCTGGAGTGGGATGGTGGTAAGCTCCCCATCTTGGGAAGAAGGCAAGGCAGCAAAGGGCACTCTTGACAGGTGTTCAAGTTTGACTAGAGGGCACTGACAGCCTTCTCAGCCTGGAGCCTTGGGGCTGACGTGGGATGACCAGGAACTTCCTGCTCCTGGAGACTGTGGGACTGACCTGCTATGGGCTCTGGGCTCGCTGAGCATCTCATCCTGACTCAGGCCAGCAAGAGCTCGGACACCCTGAGAGAGCTTTGCAGGAATGCAACGAGGGCTCAGGGACTGGCCGTGTGACTGCGGACGTACCTCCGTCTGCTCTGAGCCTCAACAGCAGCCCTCCCCCATCTGTGGTTGTGGGATGCCATCCAGGGCTTTGAAATGCTCGGTGCAGGCCACACGGATGGGGCCTTGGCCCCACACGGGCCATTATTTCTGTCTCCCCCAGGAAAGGCTCCCACATGGGCAGGGCTGCTGGCCGTACCTCTGCTCTCAGTGCTCCATTAGTGTCCACCCAGGTCTGGAAAGCTGCCCCAAGGTCATCTTGTTGCTGTGCGGAGAGAAGACAGGGTGTGCATCCTGGACCCCCGCACCCCCAGGCAGGCGCCCCAGGGCCTGAGCATGTACTCTCCTGCCCCACCTTCTCCAGCAGGATCCTGGCCAAGTCACATGTCCTCTGTGGAACTCTGACCTTGCTCCCCTTGCAAACAAAGCCTCCACTCCCTTCCTGCAGGCACTTTAATAGCTCTCTATCGCCCTTAGGATGAAGTTCAAACTCTTCAACATGGTTACAAGACCCAGCTTGAGGACTGTAGCCCCTGGCCCTCCTCTCTCCCACATCTAGTCTGTGAACAACATGCTATCACACTTCTAACTTCCTAAATGCCATGATCCATCTAGCCACAGGGCCTTTGCACATGTTGCTCGGAATCCCTAGAACTCTTCCTCCCCAACACTCCATCTGGTGGGCTAACTGCTGTGCCAGTGGTTCTCAGCCATGGGGTGATGTTGCCCCCTAGTGGACATCTGACAACGCCTGGAGACAGTTTTAGCTGTCAAACCTGGAGGAGCAGGTGGTACTGGCATCTAGTGGGTAGAAACCAGGGATGCTGTTAAGCATCCGACAATGCACAGGACAGTCACTCCCAGCAAGCATTCATCTAGTCCCTATTGTCAGCAGTCCTGCCCTAGACATGTCCTACAGATGGCAGCTGCAGTGGAAACTCCACTAACGCTCCGTGCCCAGGCCAGGTGCAGCGCCCTCTCTGTATTCCAGTTCCTCGTGTCTTCTTTGGCTTGCACTGCGATTGTCCAACACACACCTGGGGCTCCAGCCCTCACACCAGGCTTGCCAGAAGCTGCGGTCTTGCCATGGAAACAGCAAGGGACAGAATCTGACAGCGAGTGAAGCCCAGGATTGGGGTCCGGAGCTGGGACTCTGAAGGTGGTAGTTCTCAAGTTCAAATCCCAGCCTCGTTCCTTACTTGCTGCATATCTAGGGCACGTTGTTTAACCTTTCTGCCTCAATTCTCTCCTATTGGAACTAGCAAAGAACTGTTGAGAGGAATAAATGAGTGAATACACAAAAGCACTTCTAATGGTGTCTGGCATGGAATAAGCACTCAGCCAGGTTAGTAGAAAAAAATTTGAAACCCTCTACTTTCCCATTTTTTAGAGGGAAAGGGTTTTTCCTGGATCCATCACTTTCCCCTCGCTGCCTTCCTCACTGATGAGTAGGATTTGGGGAAGGACCCAGGGACAGGCCCAGCTGTCATTCCATTGTTGTGGGTGATGCAGGAGGGCCAGTGAGAGACCGGGATGGGCAGGACCAGAGATTCCAAGTGGCTCGTGAGCCGAGGGTTCCCACTGTTTCCCCTTGACCACTTCCTGGGCTGCTGTCAGGGCCTGATTCTAACAATCAGCGCAGTGGCAACCCGGAGATGGGTGCGGCAGAGGGCTTGGGAGGGGGCCATGCTTTCAGACGTGGTTGCAGTCCCCAGCAGGGAAAAACACAGTGCCCCAGTCCGCTCCCTCTCTGGACTCAGGATCTGATGGGGAAGAATCCTCAGCCATCAGCTGATGGGTGTGAGAGCACAGCAGGACTCAGGAGCCTGGCAGGTGGGTGTCTTCCTAGGTCCACAGCCAGGAGCTCATCCCAGCTAAAATCTGGGTCTCCTGCCTCCCAGCCCAGTGTTCTTTCTGCTGCTCCAGAATCCAAGATCCCATATGGAGTGACAAAAGGACATAGGCATCTCCAGGCCCAGCTTAGGGGTCTAGCCACCATGGCCAGAGAGGGGTCAGTTGCCAAACTATCCCTGCGGCCCCCCCCCCCCCCNTCTCTGGACTCAGGATCTGATGGGGAAGAATCCTCAGCCATCAGCTGATGGGTGTGAGAGCACAGCAGGACTCAGGAGCCTGGCAGGTGGGTGTCTTCCTGGGTCCACAGCCAGGAGCTCATCCCAGCTAAAATCTGGGTCTCCTGCCTCCCAGCCCAGTGTTCTTTCTGTTGCTCCAGAATCCAAGATCCCATATGGAGTGACAAAATGACATAGGCATCCCCAGGCCCAGCTTAGGGGTCTAGCCACCGTGGCCAGAGAGGGGTCAGTTGCCAAACTATCCGCCCCCCGCACCCCCCCCCCAGCCCCAGCCCTTACCCAAGCAGACAAAAGAGAAAGTTCTCCAACTTACAAAGTGGGTGGGGCTCCCTGGAGGGCCCTGCAAAAGAAGAGGTTGGATCAGCGTTTGACAGGGGCTGGGTGCTGGATCCCTGGGGACTGTTAGGACATTGGAGGGGCGGTTGGGGCATGGGAAGACCCACCAGGCTGATGTCTGCTTCCCCAGAGGCCCCACTGGGGTGGTCTGCACTCTCCTAAAAGTCTGTGCAGTGCAAGCAGCTTGTGAGTCTGTAAGGTTAGGGCCACAACAAGTGCCTGCTGGCAAACCCTAGGGTCTCATTCAAAGGAACCCCACCTCCTGCTCCAGAGTTCAACACGCGCTGAGCATGCAGTGACCTACCGGTGGGCCAGGTCGTCCTCTGGGGCCAGGAGGACCCTGGGGGAAGAGGAGAACAGTGAGGCCTTAGCCAAACACCTCCCGTCTTCACCCACCCCGGGTCTCCTGGAGCAGACCTACAACCGAGGCGCATCGGGGGCCCTGGCATCGATGGGTGCAGAAGGGATAACTGAGGTCCAGGAATGTGGAGTGCCTGCCAGTCCCATGCCACCCCCACCCTCGGCAGCCCTCACACCCCAGCCCACTCACCCTCGGACCTTGCAATCCCTGGATGGAGACAGAAGCAGGGAGGGAGAGTTAGGAGATGAGGGCCGAGCCATGCGCATATCCCACGAAACTCCCCCTCCCCCACCGCTGTAGCATGGCCCCCCCGCCCATCCACTCACCAAGTTCCCTTGGCTGCCTTTGTCGCCCTTTGGACCCTGCAATAAACAAACCATAGCCCAGTGGGAGAGGGCTCAGAGGGAAGCCCCATTTCCCAGATGGGGAAACAGAGGCTCAAGGCTCAAGCCAGCTCCAGGTCGCAGAGACAATCTGAACCAGGAAGGGAAGGGGAATGCGCAGCCTTTGGTCAACTCTTGCACATACCGGGCGTCCTGAAGGTCCCAAGGTCCCAAGGGGCCCAATGATGCCTTCTTTTCCCTAAAGGAGAGAAAAAGGCTTGTGTGCCCTTGTCCCAGGTACTGGGGAATAATCACAGGGACAGTGAGTGTCCCAAGGGACCAGAGTGGAGACCTCAAGCAGGGGCCAGGCCATGCACCTCCTGGACCCCTCCTCTGTTCCTTGGGGTGGGCCACAAGAGCGTGGGGAGGGGAGAGGTGAAAGGCAGAAGGATGGCAGCCCAGCTGGTAGGGGCAGCAGAGGCAAAGGTGTGCAAGTGGGAGGGAAGACTGTGGGCAGAGGAGGGCTCAGGACTGAAGGAGGAGGAGGAAGACGTGCGTCCGCCCAGCTGATGGCTGGCCAGCCTTAGACCTGGGCCACTGTCCTCATTGGGAGAGAGAGGGAGGGGACTCACCATCAAGCCAGGAGGCCCCCGAGGGCCCTGGATGCCTTTGAAGCCAATGTCTCCAGGGGGCCCCTGCAGGAAGCAGACGAAGGCTATCTGTGTCTGGTGGCCACTGGTAGAGGCCCGAGCAGCTCCACCCAGCCCCTGGGGCCTGGCCAACCTTTGGCCTTCTGTCAAGCCAGGCCTTGCCCGAGAGGCCCCCAAAACAGTAGCAAATGTCCATAGTTATTAAGCAGGTACCAGTGTGCAGACTCAGTGCTGGGTGGTATATGTCTGGTCTTAACTTAATGGTTACCCTCCCTTGTCATTATGCCCTTTTTGTAGGTGAGGACACTGAGGCTTGGAGAGACCAAGTGACTCGCCTGAGGTGCACAGCAGATCGATAACAGTGGAGCTGGGCTTAGAACCCAGGCTGGCTGCAGTGTGAGCACAGGGTACAAGAAGACCATGCTTGGGGCGGGTTCTATGCCAGCCCACATTGCAAGTGCTGGAGGAACATTTGCTGAAGCATAAATGAACGAGCAGGCACATGGATGGGACCCCAGAAGGAACAGCGTGGATGGGAATCTGTACCTTGGGTCCAAAGAGGCCAGCCATTCCTGGGATGCCCATCTCGCCAGAGTCACCCTGTGGGGAAAGCAGGACGAGAGGGTGAGTGGGGCCAGGACTCTGGGCCTGCCTCCTCGCAGGGACAACTGCCACTCTCTCATGAGATGAACAATTCAGACGAGAAACCAGGTCAGCCTCGGTTCCCAGGGGCCAAGAGCCTGTGTCATCTGTCAGATGAGAAAGCAGAAGCCAGCTCAGGCACTCCATGAGGAACCCTCTAGAACACTCAGGATCTCCTGTCCCAGGTCTTCCAGGAAGACAATGAAAGGACTCACAAGCGCTTCCCAACCCATCTCAAAAGCACTATTAAGGAATGATCTCCTACAAGTAACCCCAGTGGCTGAGGGCCTGCTATGTGCCAGGCACTTGGCACATGCCACCTGCACACGTGTCCCACATCAGACTGGGAGAAGCACCATATGCCCTGTTCACAGCTGAGCAACTGAGGCTCAGAGAGGGCAAGGATTTGTTCAAAGTCACACAGCCACTCTGGTGGGGAGTGTGGTAGATTAGGATTAGGTGGGAACAATTCCAGAGGCCTGAACTGCGTGGTAGGTGTGTGGCTGAACTTTAAAGAAACTTCCCAGCTGTTTTCCAAAGTACTTGTGCCCATTTACAGTCCTATTAGTGGGGTGTGAGTTCCAGCTGACCCGCATTCTTGCCGACACTTGGTATGGTCAGTCCTTTAAAATTTTCATCATTCTAATTCGTGTGCAGTAGTGTCTTATTGTGGTTTTACTGAGCATTTGCCTAATAACTAACAATACTGATCTTCTTTTCATGCACTTACTTGACATATGTATAGCTTTTTTTGAAGCGTCTATTCAAACCTTTTGCCCAATTTTTAAATTGGGCTGCTTCTTTTCCTATTATTTGAGGGTTTTTAAAAAATTCAAAGATATGTTTATTGATTTTACAGAGGGGAAGGGAGATAGGGAAACACTGATGTGAGAGAAACATTGGTTGGTTGCCTCTCATATGCATCCTGACCAGAGATTGAACCTGAAGCCTAAATGTGAGCCCCGACCAGGGGTCAAACCCACAAGCTTCTGGGATGCTGGCCAACACTCCAAACAACTGAGCCACTGAGCCACTGAGCCAGGCTCGTTATTGAGTTTTGAGAGTTCTTTATACGTGCTAATTACAAATCTGTTACTAGATGTATGATTTATACTTCCTCTGAGTATGTGGCTTGCCTGTTTATTCTCTTAACATCCTCCACTAAGGGGCAAAGCTTTTACATTTTGGTGAAGTTTCATTGATCAAATTTTCTTTCCTTTAAAAAAATAAGTTATATTACTTCTTTTCGAAATAAGGTTGTAATTATTTATTTTTAGAGAAAGGGGAAGGGAGGAAGAAAGAGAGGGAGACAAACATCAATGTGTGGTTGCCTCTTGTGCACCCCCAACTGGGGACCTGGTCCACAACCCAGGCATGTGCCCTGACTGGGAATCGAACCGGCAACCCTTTGATTCACAGGCTGGTGCTCAATCCACTGAGCCACACCAGCCAGGGCTGATCAAATTTTCTTTTACGGATCATGCTTGTGGTATCATATCTAACAAATCTTTGTATAGGTCTCAAACATTTTCTTCTATGTTTTCTTTGAGACATTTTAGCATTTTAGGACTTATACTTGGTGTATGATCCACGCTGTTACTTTTTGTACAAGGCATGAGGCATTCAACTGCTCAGGCACCATTTGTTGAAAAAGACTATTCTGTATCTACTGAACTGCTGTTGTGCCTTTGTCAAAAGTCAGTCGTCCATACTTGTACGAATACATTTCCGGACTTTCTCATCTGTTCCTTCGAGCTGCTGCTGTATTTACGACCCTCCCAGTACTTGGCTGATTGCCAGAATGTTGTAAGTCTGAAAGTCACCTGCTGTTATTCCTTCAACTTCACTCTCCTTTTCCAAGTTATTTTGGTTACTCTAGGTCGTTTTTCCCAAATGCACTGCAGAATCTGCCTGTTATTTTCTTTCAGAAAAGCCAAAATGGGATTTTGACGGAGACTGTCTTGTATCCAGAGACCGACTTGAGGAAAACGGACACTTAATAATATTGAGTCTTTTAACCAATGAACACAGTCTATAATGAGTACAGTATTCCATTTAGGTCTTCCTCCATTTATCTGAGCAGTGCTTTGTAGTTTTCAGTGCATATGTCTTGCACGCCTGTTGTCTGATGTATCCCCAAGTGTTTCCTATCTCTATGCTATTATAAATAGTATCGCTTTTTAGATGTCAAATTCTGATTGCTTGGTGCTAGTGCAGAGAAAGGCAATTCTGTGCATGTTGAGCAGGTGTCCTGCCACCTGGCAAAACCCACCTATTCTAGTAGCTTCATTACAGAGTCCATTGGTTTTCTACACAGATAGTTATTTCATCTACACACAGAAAGTTTCACTTCTTCCTTTTTGATGTGAACGCTTTTGATTTTTTCTTCAGGCCTTATTGCATTGGCTAGAGCTGCAAGCACAGTGTCGAACAGGGTTGGTGAGAGCAATATCTTTTATTTGTATTAGCTCTCTGAGTGTGCAGGAGAGTATTCCACCACAGGGCCGCTGGGTCAGCAGGATGCTGCTGACCACGTACGCCCCCTAGAGGCTGTGAGAGTAATCCGAGTTCGTTCTGACAGAGACCAACACCCCTCCCAGGCCTCCCACTACACACTGGTTCCTGGAACTGGTTGTTGTTCTGACCTGGTCAAGCATGTGAAGTAATTTCTCATACCTGGTAGCATCCACATACTAACAGTACCTGTGACTCATTTCCCCGTTTACTCTATATAACTCATTGGTATCTGCCAAGGGGCATGGTGGTCCATGTCATCTTGCGGCTACTGAAGACGTGCCTTGTATGTGTGTCCCTTGATAGACTCTGTGAGTCACCGGAGAGGAGTGGCCAGCCTTTTTCTTTGGTCTTCCCCTGCCCTCTGCTTATGGAGGTAGATTTGCAGTCCCAGGGACTTTTCCAGAGCCTTCGTGCACTAGCACTGGGGAAAAATGTTCAGTCATTCACTTATTAAGAATGATGTTAACTGTAGGGTTTTCACGGATGCCCTTTATCAGTTGAGGAAGTTCTTCTCTATAACACGTTTGTTGAGAGTTTTTATCAGAAACGTGGGTGGATTTTGTCAAATCCTTTTCCTGCGTTTACTGAGATGATCTCATGGGGTTTCTCTTTTAGTTCGTTAATGTGGTGAATTATATTGATTTATTTTCAAATATTATACCATCCTTCCACTCTTGGGATAAACTTCACTAGACCTTAATATACTACCCTTTTGAACATAGTCTTAGATTCACTTTTCTAAAATCGTATTGAGAATTTTAAAAAAAGATTTTGTTTATTTATTTTTAGAGAGAGGGGAAGGGAAGGAGAAAGAGAGGGATAGAAATATCAATGTGTGGTTGCCTCTCAAGTGCCCCCTACTGGGGACCTGGCCCACAACCCCGGCATGTGCTCTGACTGGGAATCAAACCAGCAACCCTTTGGTTCTCAGGCCCATGCTCAATCTGCTGAGCTATACCAGCCAAGGCTGTATTGAGAATTTTTTATTCTATTTATGAGGTATATTGATCTGTAGTTTGCTTTTCTTGGAATGTCTTGTCTGACTTTGATATCAGATTAATGTTAGCCTCATAGAATGTGTTGGGAAGTATTCTCTCCTCTCCACTTTTTGGGGAGAGTTTATGCAGCCTTGGTACTATTTTCTCCATAAATGTTTGCTACAATTCACTCACCAGTGAAGTGATCTGAGCCCAGGGTTCTCTTTGTGGGAAGTTTTTAAGTTACAGGTTCTGTTTCCTTGATGGATGTAAGGCTGTTTATATGGTTGTGACCCACCTCTCCTCACTCTGAAGGGACCCCTCAGGTCTCATTTGTCAGCCTCCTCCCACCCACCGCACTCCAGGGAGGCAGATGGTAGCTGGTACCCAGAGAGGGTGTGTCTCTGCCCTTGTCACACAGCAGGCAGGTGGCTCCTGGGCCTGTGGGTGCGCAGGCAGGAATGTGAGCATTGGTGTGTGCATGTGAGCAAGTGAACATGCGTGTTTCCTGGGGTTCACTCACCGGCTGGCCTTTGGATCCAGGCTCCCCCTGGTTCCCAGGAAGCCCTGTTCCGCCCTCTGTCCCTCGCTTCCCGGGTGGACCCACCTGCCCGGGTAATCCACTTTCACCCTTTAAGAAATAGACCAAAATGACCAGTCAGAGGGGGAAGAGGTTCTGGGGGAGAGAATGGGGGACCCTAACAGAGACAGAACAGTGATTCCACATGGTCAGTTGAGATCTCAGAAGGCTGGGGCTCCACGATAGGCCTGAAAATTCCAGCCTCCTCAAGAGGAAGTGAAGTCTCTTTCCTTCCTCTGGCATTCGAGGCCTCACTTGCCCTCTACTCTGCACACTGCCTCTCTTCATCATTTCTCCCCCATGGCACATGAAGTTCCCACCTCCAAACCTCTGCTCCTGCTGCTCCTCCTGCTAGAAAACCACCACCCGGTCCTCATTTCAATCCTCTCAGGGCCAAGGCTGCCTCTCCCACTGCTCACTACCCTCCTGAGGGCTGCTCTAAGCTCTCTCCAATTAAACCTTGAGCTCAGAAATGGCAAGAGCCACGTCTGATTCATTCACCTCTTTGTTCCTTCAGTATCTAGCCCTGGGCTCATACTGACTCAGCTGTCCCTCCCACCAAATTGCTCAAGGAAGCTTTCTAAAAAGGTGCCTTGGAGGGGGGTCCCCACAGCAAGCAATGGCTGTTGTTTCACAAAGATCCATAAGAGGGCGCCCACGGATAACTCAAAAACCAGCTGAGGTACTAGGGCCTGGGCAGGGGGCAGTTTTATAGCTACGTGAACAAACTATCCTTTAAGTTAGGTTCAAGCTAGGACAGCAACCCTTGCGAAAGGTCAGCAACGTGGACTCTATTTTCACACAGGCCCTGGGACATGGATGCCCATGTCAGCATTATAGTCAACGTCATTACAGTCAGTAACACGGCAAAAAGGCTGAAGGGTGGGTGAGTGGATTAATGTGCCTGACCTTGAAACCTGGGGGTCCCTGTGCTCCGGGCAAGCCAGCCACACCTGGATTTCCTCTCTTCCCAGCAGGGCCCATGGGGCCAGGGGCCCCATCGTCTCCTTGTTCCCCCTGTAAAGAAGGAAGGCAAGGAAGATCTCTTCATGTTTCAGGAGATGCAACCGAGGAGGCCAGATGGCTCAAAGCCTGGGTGGATTCTGGGTGGGTCTGGAGGCAGGGAGCCCAAACTCCAGGGTGGAGGTCACCCTGAACCAGCGGCTGTGTGGCCAAGGTTGGACCAGCGGGGTAGAGGGGCTGAGGGCTTCCGAGTAGGAAAGGGGAGGGGATCTTTAAAACCAGAAGCTCATCCCCTGGGCAGGGGATGACCTTCTGGGTGCCAGTGTGGAGGAGAGACAGCAAGAAGGGCCACATCCCAGGTCCCAAGCAATGAGGCGACTGCCCACACAGGGAACTTCTGGGTATATTGGTTCTGCCCATCCAAGTTTCCAAATCCCCCACCCCCAACACACCTCGTCTCAAATGGAGATGCCCAAGCTGTGCTCACCTGCTGCCCTGGTTGACCGTCCCTGCCAGGAAGCCCATCTGGTCCAGCAATACCTTCGGGGCCCTGTCTCCCCACCACGCCCCGGGGCCCTGGCAGGCCCTGCAGACCCTGTGGGTACACAAGAGGCTGGTGAGGGCTTCTGGGGAGGGCAGGGAGGAGGGTAGGAGAGGGGGTCACTCACAGCTGTGGGTCACTCACCTGGATCCCCCTCCGTCCAGGGGCCCCGGCCTTGCCTTGCTTTCCCTTTGGTCCCTGAAAAACCGAGGAGCAGGTGAGGGAGGCTGTGTGGGGAGGTGCAGAGCCCAGGGGCTCTGAAAGCAGGGCAGTGAGAGGGCCACGGGCCCGTGTGTGGCTGAGCCCTCCACCTCTAGGACCTCGGCCTCTGAATCTGCAAAGGGGCCCAAGTGCCTGGCCTGGAAGCCCAGGGACAGGGCTGGCCTTGGAACCTGCCGGTGTTGTCACCGGCCCTGCTCTGAGCTGGTCTCTCACTGGTCCCCTGCTGCAGAGGCTCTGGCCATTGGCTTGAGCCCAGCACTGTCCGGTCCATTCGGTCCTACCTCCCTTTCCTCAGCCCTGCTAGCCCTGCCGCCCCCCTTGCTGTGTGCCTGGGCCAGTATTTCCCCTTCCCAGGGTCCCCGTCTCCCCTGCAGACACCCAGCCCTCTTACCTCTTCCCCTTTTGATCCTTTGGGGCCCGGCCGCCCCCGGGGTCCCGGATGCCCCTGCAAACCAAGGTGAGATGACGCAAGGCAGCCCCAGGGTTCTTTCCCGGGGAGGGTGGCCAGTCTCCGCCTGGAGGGGGAGGGGTGGGGAGGGGTTTGGGGGTGCAGGCTCTAGGGGTGCCCCCAGGGTCAAGGCAGGAGAAACCAGAATGGGCTACCCCAGGCCCTTCTGCAGGGAGGGCCCCTTTAATCTTTAAAAGGGCCATTCTTTAATTTCCCCCATGGTGGCTCCACCCCCCACAGGGCAGAGCAGGGCGGGACTGGAAGCACCACTCACAGGCAGGCCCTGCTGGCCCGGGTTTCCACAGAGGCCTTGTACACCCTCCTGTCCCTGGAAGCCAAGGAGAGACAGGTGAGGGGCCATTCTTGGAGGGGGCAACTCAGCCTGGAGGAGCCCCCGGAAGCCCTTGCTGTTCTTAGCCGTGTGTCACTATCCCCCTGAGCCCCACCCAGCTCCCTCATCTGGATGGAGGGGAGGTAAAGGGCCAGCTGGGGGCCCGGTGCTCATTCTGTGGCTTGTCTCCTGCCTCTGTCCACTGCTTCTGCTGAGAAGGCCGTTCCTGGCTACAGATGGGGAGACGGAGGCCCCCTGAAGTCAGGGGCCTCTTCCCACCACCTCCTTCTCTTTCTCTTCACGTCCTCTCCCTCCCTCAGAAAAGGTCTCAGATCATGCCCTGGCCGGTGTAGCTCAGTGTGTTGAGCACCGGCCTTCGAACCACACGATCGCGGTTCGATTCCCAGTCAGGGCACATGCCTGGGTTGCAGGCCAGTTCCCCGCAGGGGACTCACGAGAGGCAACCATACATTGATATTTCTCTCCTTCTCCCCTTCCCTTCCCCTCTAAAGATAAATAAATAAAAAATCTTAAAAGAAAAGAAAAGGTCTCAGATCAGACCCTTCCCCTTTCAGCACAAATTATACCCTGAGCTCCCTTTCAGGGGCTGTGCTTCAAGCTGGGCAGGAGTGGTGGGAGGGGGGGCTCGAGTCCTGGCAAAGGCTGCTCTGATCCTGGGTAGCAGGTGGCAGGGCCTTAGGGCTGAGCAACGCCCTCTTACAATACCCCCCTCTGCTGGCAGCAAAGAGGAGCTCTGATACTTACAGGGTATCCAGGGTCCCCTGGTTGCCCACGGTCTCCTCGATCCCCAACGGGGCCCTGAATGACAAGGACAACAGCAAATATAGGCCAGCCGCCAGGTGCAGGGATGCCTGACCTGGTCCTCACTGGCCACACCCTCTGTGGAGCTCCAAGCAGCTTCACCCCTGCTCAGCTCCCCCCCACCCCCGGGTCCAGGAGATGGAAGCTGGGGGTCTTACCCGGTCTCCGGGTGGTCCTGGGGGCCCCTCGGCCTTGCCGTCCTCGCCCTGCTCACCCTGTGGACACAGAAACAGCTCTAGGACAAATCATTTCTTCTTGGTGAATGTGTGAATTCACAGTGAGGCCAGAAGGGCCTCCATCAAAGATGGAGTACAGCCTACTTAGGGTTACAGATGAGGAGACTTGAGGCCAGAGAGGGACGGGGCAGACGTGGGGTCAAAGCCAGCCCTGAGCGTGGAACCGGGATTATGCACACAAAACAGTGCTTGCGACCCTCCCCTCCCCCAAGCACCCCAAACCAATGCCCTCCGGCTGTGAGCTCCCTCTGAGCTGGGGCTGTGGTCCCCCCCTGCCTTGTACAGGGCCTTGGAGCTCTATACCCATGCTGGGTGGGATCTCATGAAATGATGCAGAAGCCCCTGCATGGCGCTCAGCAGGGGTCGACACTAATTCCAACCGCTGGCAGGCATGGGCAGTGCCTGGGCCAGACACGGGCACTCACCGAGTCCCCCCAACAGCCTGAGCGGGCCAAGAATTAGCTTTAGGATGAACCTCCCGCCCTTGATGGGAGCCCCAGAGAAGGCTCTGGGCTGTCTCGGGTTGCACTCAGCAGAGGACCAAGTCGGGGATTTTGTCCACAAGGCAGTTTCAGGCAAAATGGTGTTGTAACGCCCAGCAGTACTGCCGAGGGTCCGGGGAGGAGGGGCTCGCTCAGCTCTCGGCACACCAGGCACGCCAGGCACGCCAGCGCACACACCGCAGGTGGCTGTGAAGATGGCTACTGCTGCTCACGATGACAGCAGGGATGACGTGTGGGCTGCTCAGATATAATCCGGGTTTAGTGTGGGGGACCTTGGGCCACGGCAGACCACCCTGGGCCCTGGGCCACCTGCAGGACAGGTGGCTGGACGCCAGGGGCCAGCTACATGAGGTTCAGTGGCAGAACCTTAGGGCTCAGAACATTCCAGCCCCAGACCACACTGGTGTCATCTCCCATGGGGTGCATTTTGGGCAGGGGGCTAAAGTCACGGCACTGTGCACACCCTTGTGGTTAGCAGCGATTTGAAGGGGAGACTGGAGAGGCAGCGGAGAGGGGTTGACCAGTCCTCAGGGTGGGTGGCAGGCTGGGCCAGTACCTTGGCCCAGGGCACTGCGGCTCCTGTGGGCGACTAAAGAGATTTGGTCCCAGGCCTAGAAGCAGTTGTACCCAGGGGATTGGCTCAGGGGGTGGGGATTCCCTCTCGGCCTGGCCCACTCTCCATGGCTCTTCGTCCTAGGGCTCAGTGTGGAGGGAGGCAGCTGGACTGGGGGCTGTGAGGATGGGCCGCGTTTCCATAGTGTTCTGTGTGCCAGGCAATTCATGAGGCATGCCTCATACATTGTTTCATAGAAGCCATACAGCACCTGTGTGCTGCTGGGACTATTGCCCCATTTTACAGGTGGTGAAACTGAGGCCCAGGAAAGGAAGGGTCTTAGCCGAGGCCACACAGAAATCAAGGGTGGTCTGGGCCAAAAGCCAGCTATAAAGATCTCTCCATCTCCCCCCACATTATGGCTCTAGTTTGGGTGTGCATTTTTAGCCCCAGAGAGCTGGTGGAGCCCCTGCCGCCCTTCCCATGGTTCCTGGAGTCTCGTCCCATCCCCCGGGCCCTCTGGCCGCTGCCTCTGTCCCTCAGAGAATTTTCAGGCTGAACTGCATATTGGCCCCTTGAAGCATGTGCGTCTGGCGAGCAAAGCCGACAGTCTGAACCCTGGCCCTGCCTGCCTCCCACGGACCCTGTGCTGGTCCCGCAGCACCACGGAGACTGAGTTTCTCCACCACTCACATGGGACACCAATGCCTTCCTGTGGGGGGCATGGCAAGGGTCAGGGAGAAATCTTGGGGAGAAGGCTTGCACATGTGCCCATGGCCTTTGTGCTTTGGAATGAGGGGGTCTCCCCAGGAACTGGCTCTCTCCTCCCTCCCAGCTCGTGGTTGATGGTTCATGCACGTTACTATTTTTATTGCTGAGCTCTTCAGGGGATCGAGCCGCAGCCCTTACACTAAATAAATCATTATAAATCCATAAATACCTGCTGCACAGACAGACGCACGGCCAAACTAATAACACCATGTAAGTCAGCAAAGACTGGCTGACGCACACACACAATGCACCACTTAGCGCTGGCAAGGTGCCCGCCCACTCAACAGATGAGGCAACCAAGGCTCTGGGGGTGCAGGGGCCCCACCAAGGCCCCAGAGAGCTTACGGCAGAGTTGGGGTTTGGGTTCTACTCTTAGCAACCACAGACACTCCTTCTGGGGCTGTAGAGGGCCCACAGCAGAGGGACCCCCTTTCTTTAGGGTCTGTGTTAACCCCTCCTGAACCAGCCTTGGCACGCTGTGAGGGCCGAGAGGCATTTCCTTCGGCTTCCCGTGTGACGTCAGAGTCTGTGGCTCGCTCCGATGGCAGATTTGTTCTCCGCCAGGCAGGAGGAATGGGCCAGCTGGACAGCAAGCCAGGCCAGGGTGATTCACCCACAGCGGGATATGGTTAGTGGGGAGCTGACTCGGCAAAAGAAAGGAGGGCTAAGGAGGCAGCGGGTCAAGAAGACAGTGGCCGCCGCCTGCTAAGGAGACCTGCCAGATGAGCCATCGGGAGAGCAGGGAGGAAATGAAGGAACAACTTGGAGCCATTAATATAGGACTCAAAAATGGGTCCCGGGGCCAACTCAGCATGGCCTTGGGACGTGACCCAGGCCCGATGGCTTGGATCTCTGGCCCTTTAGGTCCCCACCTACGCAGTAGGGCAGGGCACAACGCTCGGCAAGGGTCCTTTCAGCAGCTCCTCTGGCTTCGTCCACTCTTTCCTCGCCCTGTAATGCTGGTGTTCCTCACACTCCTTCCTAAGCCCTCTCCTGGCTCCCGCTGGGTGATCTCATTCACCAGCAAAGCTTCAGTTCCCACGTTCATGTCGCTGATGGAATTGCATAGTTTCAGTCATTACATAACTGAAGCCTATTTCCCTTGCTGGACGGAAAGCCCCAGGAGGGCAGGAGCTGTGTCTGTTTCTGTTCCGGTGCTGGGCACAGACACTGTACCCAATGTGTCAGTGGCGAACGTGGTTGAATGCCTCCTGCCTTCTGGCCGCCTGTGCTGGGAGCAGGCGTGACACTGCCTTGAATTTCCTGGGCTGTCCCAGCCACAGTGCCCCAGGGGCTCACTCCTGCTGGCCAGACACCAGGCAGCAGCTGCTTCCCATGACCCAACACCCACCTTTTCTCCCTTTGGTCCGGGAGGCCCCAGGGGTCCCACGACGCCTTTGTGTCCCTGCAGGAAACAAGAAGGCAAGGCAGGAGGTGAGAGCACGGAGGTGTGAGGACTTGGGAGGGACATGTGATGAGGGACAGGAACTCTGAGACAGAGACACTGGGCTGTTCGTCTTTGTCCTGGCTCGGCCCCAACGTGCTGTGTGACTTCGAGCAGGCACTGTTCCTCTCTGGGCCGTGGTTCAAAGACATGCTGTGTGGGTGCCAGATACACCTCTGGGCTTGGTCTGCCTGGGTAGGTGAGGACTCTGTCCGCCCTGCCCTGAGACAAGATCTTAGGAGAGCCAGCTGTGTCGTCTGGGACAGGGGCAGAATGATTGCCCCAGCGGACCTTCCCAG
This sequence comes from Sturnira hondurensis, assembly GCF_014824575.4. Lineage (NCBI taxonomy): Eukaryota > Metazoa > Chordata > Mammalia > Chiroptera > Phyllostomidae > Sturnira > Sturnira hondurensis. Next base: position 948,531 of record NW_028083079.1, on the reverse strand, counting down.
GCTGTGGCCAACACTGCACATACAGATTCCTCTGTGGGCCCCCAGCACCCCAGTTCCAATCTCCTTTACCCTCTCTCTTCTGTCGTGCTCTCCCTCTCTTCCCCTCCCTGCGGGATCTCTTTCAGGCACTGGACCCCACTACTAAACAAGCCATCAGGCTTTGCACACACTTTCTTTAGACCTCCCGAAACTCCGTTTTCCCTTCTGAGCAAGCCCTATGCCTCCCCAAGGCCTGGCCCTCCAGATATGTAACATGGGTTTGGCTCAGCCACCGCTAAGGGGGCCAACTTGGATGCAAAGCTGGGCCAAGGCTCTCTCTTTCCACACGAGTATAGTCGCAGCTCAGGGATGAGGTAGGCGGGGCACCGCCATCAGGAGAAGGACTCAGAGAAGGCAGGAGAGGGGAGGATCTCTGTGTCCATACCACCCCACCTGGCCACCTACGGCCCTTGACCCCTGCCCTGGTCTATGGGTCCAGGTGCTCCCTGGAGACTATGAATCTCCAACGGCCCGAGGGCTGGCCCCTGGTTGGGAGGAGGAGGGGCAGAGGATCTGGGCTCACAGGACCAAGTTCCAGAGCAAGGGGTAGGTGAGATGTCCTTACATCGTAACCAGCCAGTCCTGGTTCTCCCTGGGGTCCCATCCGTCCAGGAGCACCCTGTGAGAGGAGGAGACACGCGTTGGTAGGGAGTGTGGCCCTCACAGCAGGGACCCAGGCTTCGTGTGTCCCCCGGGCTCGGCGCAGTTCCGCCTGGTGCCTGGCACGTCTGTTTGGCCCAGAACCCAGGCTGGCGGAGGTCATGGTGAAGAGCAAGTGGCCTTGTTCCCTCCTGGAACTCCCTTGCTCCCCCCAGCCCTTCCTTCTCCCAGATCCGGTGGCTCCTGAGAGCGGGTGGCTCAATTTTCCCCGATTTTGTGAGCAAGATGGTAATGAAAAAATAAATTATACGAATTTACAGTTCAATTCTATAAAAAGCAAAGACAACAAATATTCAACACTCACTGCTTGCTAATTATTTCATATTGTGCTGTGTGTTACCCACGCCCTGGTTTCACAGCTGTTGCATCGTGTGGTGGAAGCATTAACAGAACCCCCCATGTCTCCCCGTGACCTCGCGCGCAGTGATGTCGGGCTGGTAGCTTGAAATCAGCCCTGATTGGNAGTGTGGCCCTCACAGCAGGGACCCAGGCTTCGTGTGTCCCCTGGGCTCGGCGCAGTTCCGCCTGGTGCCTGGCACGTCTGTTTGGCCCAGAACCCAGGCTGGCGGAGGTCATGGTGAAGAGCAAGTGGCCTTGTTCCCTCCTAGAACTCCCTTGCTCCCCCCAGCCCTTCCTTCTCCCAGATCCGGTGGCTCCTGAGAGCGGGTGGCTCAATTTTCCCCGATTTTGTGAGCAAGATGGTGATGAAAAAATAAATTAACGAATTTACAGTTCAATTCTATAAAAAGCAAAGACAACAAATATTCAACACTCACTGCTTGCTAATTATTTCATATTGTGCTGTGTGTTACCCACGCCCTGGTTTCACAGCTGTTGCATCGTGTGGTGGAAGCATTAACAGAACCCCCCACGTCTCCCCGTGACCTCGCACGCAGTGATGTCGGGCTGGTAGCTTGAAATCAGCCCTGATTGGTGGCAGCATTTTCACCATGGAAACGGGCAAGTGCCACCAGCATGGCTGGGATGCCCCCTGGTCTGCCCCTCCCTCACCCGCTCCTAGGGTCTCCTCCCCCCGCAGCCGTCACACCCGCAGGCCAGCCATGGCCTGGACGCCATCGGGGTCACCCAGCAAGCCGCACCAGCTTCACCCGGATCCTCGTGAATCTATTTCCAGTTCCATACAAACACACCCAAGGGTCTGGTTTCGTTAAGAGCGAGATTAGGCAGGGCTTGTTAATCTGGGTCCTCAGGAGACCCACAGACCCGGTCGAACGGCGAAAAACACTCGCTACTATGAGAACTTTTCCAGAAGAAGGGCTACAGCTTCTCAGGCTCCTGGAGAAACCCGTGATTCGAAAGAAGTGGCTGGGACGCCAGGTATCCGGCTGACACTGGGGCGGGGGACGCCTCCCTTTCTGCCCTCGGCCCCTCTCCTCCATGACCGACACCACCCTGCTGCACCCCACCCCGTCCTGCTGCACCCCAAGAGTTCTCACCGTTGGTCCCAGGCTGCCCCGGGACCCTTTCGGGCCTGGGGTGCCAGGGGGTCCGGGGTCTCCAGGAGCTCCCATCTCGCCCAGCTGTCCTTGGTAGCCCTTGGCACCCTGCAGCGGGAGGACAGACAGGCTGCCACCTGGCCTTCGGAGGGAGGTGGGGGAGTGGGAGGAGGACATGGGCGGATCACAGCAGGAGGGACTGACCTTGGCTCCCGTCCGGCCCTTCTCGCCTTGTTTCCCTGGCTTTCCTTCAGGACCCTGCAGGAAAGACAGAGAAAGACGGGGAATGACGGACAATTGACACGGGTCTGTGCAGCATCACCACACTAGCTCTGGAGGCCAAGTGCCTGGGTTCACAGCTGCTTCTGCACTCAGTATCCACATGACCTTGAGCATGGCCTCACTTCCTATGACCGGCGTATTTGTCTGCGAAGTAGTGGCATTTTCCCCACAGAGCTGAGGATTCAACCTGGTGATGCAGCATCACGCTTACAAGGTGCCTGGTCCACAGTCAGTGCTGGATACGTGGCTGTTGTCATGGTTACTGTTAGGTGCCCAGGGTGTCCCAATGAGAACAGCTCTCTACCCTGTGCGCTCTCTGTGTGCCATGAAGTGTTCCGTCTTCCTAGCGCCCCTGAGGCCTGATTCAGACTCCCTCCCACTGGTGGTGGCAGCTGAAGTGCCCGCAGGAAAGACACCTGCCCACGGCCCCTGCTGATCCACGTCAGGGCCCGGGTTCAGCTGCAGATCTGAGCCCCTGTCCAGGGCTCAGGGTGGCTCAGGGTGCCCACTGGTGACACCGGGTAGGCAGGAGAGGTATTCTAGGTCCTCCCTCATCTCTGAGATCCTGGGCGTCACTTCTGAAAAGCCCTGAGGTTGTACCCCCCTAACAGGGTCTCTCTCCGTCAGGACCCAGGGCTGAAGGGGCTCCTCACTGTAGGGCCTCGTCCCAGGAAGATCAGCCACCCTCCCTCGCTCTCCCACTGGGCACCCAGGAGACTCCCTCTAACAGGCCATGCAGCCCCTCCCTCCAAGGCATCCCGAAATGCAGCTCTCCCCTGCCCCACCTCCAGGGGGCGGCCAATCTGGCTCTGTCTCCACAGTTATCAAGGAAACTCAGTTTAGTGGGGGTTGAGTGAGTAAGTGTAGTGTGCATGTGAGAGAGAGATAAGAAAGCAGGGAAGGGGGAAGAAAGTCCCCATCCTGGGACACACTGGGCCGGCATGTAGGGGATAAGGCAGGCAGCATTTCTGACTTGGAGAGGACATCCCACCTGTCCCCGGAGAAAAGTCCCTTGAAGGTTCAAACTTTTGATTTGATTCCTTTGGCTGCATTAACAGAGGCACATGCTATGGGATGAGGGAGGTGATGGTCCCATCTTGGAAGAGGGGCTGAACTCGAGGAGGAGACGCTGACTAACGGTGATGGAGATGGGTAGGAAGAGCGGATCCTAGAGGAACAAGGAAACCCCCAGGCTAAGCCAGAGGGACTTGGTTCCGACCTACAGATTTCAATAGCTGCCCTCAGGACAGCCAGCACGTGAAATCTACAGGGTGGGGGTGGGTGACAGCATTCACGTAGCAGAAGGGAGAAATGTGTGCTCAGAAGACGCAAAAAGGCAAAACTGTGCTGGAGAAGATGACTCTGTCCCAAAGGGAAGTGCCAGGCAGACCGTCCTGGGGCCCTGAAGAAGTTGTGGCCCTGGAAGGACCAAGCACAGGCTGTGATATGTCCTGGTGCTTGAGTCCTCACGGGACCTCAGACCAGACCCTTCCCTTCTCCCCACCTCAGTTTCCCCCATTGTTAGCATGGAGGTTTTGAGCCAGTCTTGTACTGTCCCATACGGTGCGGTGGCCCTTCACCACATATGGCTCCTGAGCACCTGGCAGGTGGCTCCTGTGACTGAAGAACTGAATTCTTAATCTGATTAAATTTTAATTAAATTAAATTAAGAAATGGAGAACTAAATCACTGGAAAACATTTAAGTATGTTAGGGACAGCTTGGGATATGAATCTACATTTTCAACTGCATATTTTATAAAATCTAAATACAGATCAAGTTTTTCAGTGAAAATTTAGCATCTGAATTGAGAGGTGCAATAAGTGTAAACTACAGCCTGGACTTCAAAGGTTTAAGTGCAAAAGATGCAAATTACCTTGTGGATAATTTTTATATTGACTACATGGCGAAGTGTTTGTATTTTGGATATATTGGACTCAATAAAATGTTACTACAATTAATTACCTCTGTTTCAATTCACCTTTTAAAAAATGTGACTATTAGGAAATTTTAAACCGTACACATGGCTTGTATTCTGTTTCTATCAGATAGCCTTGGACTTGACAGGTTCAAGGCCTCTTGCTCTTCCAGTAATAAAATAATGACGACGGCCATGGCCTCAGCCACGGCCGGGCACTGTGTCTACATCCTACCTTGTATCTCATTCTCTTCTCACCAGAGGACTGGGAAAAAGAGACTCTTTATCTCCTTTTAGAGCCGGAGGAACTGCGGCTCAGTGAGAGGTAGGTGTTCTCAGCAGGCCACCCAGCCAGGTTAGAAATGGGACACGAAATCTCAGTTTCTAGGTACCTTTGGCCCAGGCTGGTCCCGGCCGGGCAGATGGAATTTGCTGGTGGACTGAGGTGACTGCACTAGCTGACCCTTTGTCAGAAGGAGAAGTGAGTCAGTGCCAAAGTGTTTATTACGGGACCAGGGAGACGGAGTCTCCCCCAGGACAGGGTGGGCAGCCGGCCACTGGTTCTGATGGGCCCTCGGCAGCTGGGAGCTTCCCCACGGTGTGGGAAACCCTGAGTAAGTGCTGGGGCTTCCAGTAGGGTGAGTCTGTGGGGCCAGAATGAAGACTTGCCCTGGGCCCCCATCCATTTGGATGTATTTCTGGAAAGGCCCTGATGGCTCATAAAGTTCTATTTTTAAATACTCAGCTATTTCCAGGCTACAGAGTGGGAGATATTTGTCCTGCAGCCCTGTTGCAAAAGAGACTGGAATACAGGGTTCTCATCACCTCCGTCACTCAACACACACTCAGTCTGGCCCCAGTGAACCTCCTTCAGGTTCTAGTATATGAGAATTGGAAGTGACAGCAAAATATGGACATAATACTGGTACCACCACCACCACCATTAAAACGACCTGCATCACCATGTCAGCGGACACCACCACTGCCACGGCAATAACCATCACAAGCACTGCCACCATCATCACTGCCATCATCACCATCCACACCACCATCACTAACTCCCTCATCACCACCATCACCACCATCACTACCACCACCATCATCACAACCACCATCACCATCATCACCACCATCACTAACTTCATCGCCACCAACCATCACTACCACCATCATCATCACCACCATCCCCATCATCACCACTAACTCCATCCTCAACATCATCACCACCACTACCATCACTAATTCCATCATCACCACCATCACCATCACTATCGCCACCACCATCACTAACTTCATCATCACCACCATAACCATCATCACTAACTCCATCATCACCACCATCACCATCACTACCACCACCACTAACTGCATCATCACTACCATCACTGCCACTATCATGACCACCACCACCACCATCACTACTACCACCATCATCATAGCCATCACCACCATCACCATCACCACTACCATCACTAATTCTATCATCAACATCATTACCACTAAACTACTAAACCACCATAGTAACCACTAAAACCACCTGCATCACCATGTCCACTGTTACCACCATGGCAACTGCAACTACCATCGCCAACTCTGCCACCATCATTATCACCACCATCATCATAACCATTGCCACCACCACCACCACCACCACCACCATCATCATAACCTTCAGCTTCTAGTCATTTTCCAAATTCCTAAAGACAATCTTTTATATTTCTGGTGCATTTTATAAAGCGCTTTCTTGCCCAAAGCTTCACTGACTCTTTAAATGAGAAAACCAAGGCCCAGAGAGAGGCAGTGATTTGTTGGAGGTCATGCAGGCAGTGGGTGCCTGAGCTAGATCTCAGCATTTGGACATCAGATCCAGCGCTGTCTGTGCCACGTTTTTGCCCGTTCCACAGCCATGATGCACAAAAGCTCACTGAAAAAGAGCCCCTGGAGTGTTGGGACTCAAAGCGATCTCAACACACACTCCTTCTTGAACTCTTCATTATACCAGCAGTGGGAGCTGAAGAGGTGAAGGGCAAGTGAAAGGTCACACAGCAAGTTACTGATGGAGAATGGGGCCAGCAACCCTCCTGCTGAATTCACCCTGCTACACTCAGTGTGGCTGAATGTGGCGGTTGGGCAGGATGTGGTCAGCAGGGGCCAGGTTTGGGTGGTGTACAGCAGCCAGCTAAGGAGAGTGATACTACTCTGATGGTACTGGGGAGCCATGGGAAGTTTAGGCAGGACCGGAAGGGTGACAGCAAAAGACCCTTAGGTAGCTCCTGCCACAAGGCCTCCCACCCAACTGCCTGGAATAGGCACAAGTGTTATTTGCTCTCAGGAGCCCTAAGTACTGGCATGCATCCATGTACACTCACCCGGACGCCAGTGACGCCAGGGGGGCCGGGGGGCCCATCCTCGCCCATCAGTCCCTCCTGGCCCTTCTCGCCACGCTCACCATCAGGCCCTGGGTCACCCCTGTCCCCCTGGGTGGGAAGGGCATGAAGAGAAGAGAGAAAGAGAAAGAGTCGTTAGTCACTAAGCACTCAGACCTCAGGGTGCATTCAGATGTCCATAGCTAACCAGCTTCTGGACTCCCCGACGGTCGCTGAGCTGCCGAAAGGCCTGGGCTGGCATAGCCCTGCAGGCACAGGGAACATCCTGACATGGCGATTGCTGGTGTCCATGCCTGGGCCCAGGAGGGGGTGGCTCAGGAAAGGGAGGACCCTGACCACACCCACCCCATGAAGTTCACAGGAAGGGGCCAGGTTCGGGAGTCTAGGGTTGCTCTCTCCCATGTAGATACATGGGGAAGACAAGAATCATAATGTACTGAAGTAAAGTTTTTAATTGTTTAAATTTATTTTTAAAGAGACAGGAAAGGAGAGAGAACACATCAATGTGTGGTTGCCTCTCGTACACCCCCTACTGGGGACCTGGCTCACAACCCAGGCATGTGCCCTGACTGGGAACTGAACCAGCAACCTTTTGGTTCACAGGCTGGCACTTAATCCACTGAGCCATACCAGCCAAGGCTAAATTTTTATAAAGAAAAAAAATTCTTCTCACTCGGCTTCTTTGAACTTTTCCCATTTTTTCTGAGTTGCATTTTCAACCTTTGCTGACATGCAAACAGTTTACAACATTAATAAGAGGTAATTGTTTTGATTGCTACGTACCGGTCTCAGCAGCAAAGTAACGGTTCCAAGGTTACACAGCCAGTTAGCAATAAACTAAACTTGAACGGCATAATCCAATCAGACTGTACAGTCCTGTAATTATTTTTGTTAATGTCTTTGTCTACCGTGAGCACGTTTTCCCATTGCTGCCTGCTCTGCATGGTTCTCATTTTCACTGGCGGCAGAGCATGTCCTCTGATAAGTGGACAGCAGCTAGCGCTTACAGAGCCCTGGCTGTGTCCCAGCCACGCCTGGCAGGCGGGCTGCGCCAGAAGGGGGCATGGGTTGTTGCCCTTGGCCCCAAGCAGAGCAGGTGCAGCGTAGGCATGGCCACAGAGGGACAAGGCAGTGCCCATCAGGGGCTGCCCCCACCAGGGCTGGCAGGCCTTGTGGGACCTATGGCCAGTCTGAAGATGGTCCAGCTGCGACAGTCTGAGAGGGCCTCAGGAGACAGAATGAAGTCATGGGTATGAGGAAGGGGTGGGTGGGGGAACGGCCTCAAGAAGCAAAGTGTCTTCTGCCAGTTCCGTTTCCTGGCACCGCACTTTCTGAGGGACACAGATAAACTGGTGTGCATCCAGGGGAAAGAGTGGGTTCAGAGGGTGTGAAGCTGGAGCGTGGGAACAGGATTGCTGAGAGGACCCACTGCAGGCCGGTCCTGCTGGGGCCTGGGCTCTGGGCGCATGGGGCTGGTGTGGGGGATTGCGGGGCAGCTTCTAGCTCATCCAGGGAGGACGTTCCACTGGAGAGAGGTCCAGGGATGACACAGATCGGGGAGACTCCAAGCTATTTGTGTGGACCAGCACAGAGCAGACCTGGGCACCAGAAAAGGGCCGAGCAGGTGGCTTTCTGAGGTCCCTGCTCCCTGACATTCTCCAATTCCAAGCATGGCCTGGCATGGAGATAGGGGCCAGCCCTGATGACCTTCTCACAGATGTCCCTGGTTCCAGGATTCCCCTTCTGGCCTGTCATCCCTGGCCACCTACTGTCCTAGCTCTCAGAGGCAGACAGCCATTTGGGCAGCTAAGCTGGTTTGCAGCGAGGGGCCCTAGGCTGGGCCCTACAGGAACTCTGGCTCCAAGGGCCTCCCAGACTCCCACAGCCTGGGCTCTCGCACAGCTGGGGTGGGGGTCTTTGTGGGTTCTATGCAAAATGGACTCTGGGGGTTCTAGAGAATCCCAGGGTGCTAGGACATCTGTTAACGCCCAGGAGAGCCTTACAAGTTGACTAGCTCAGCTCTCTCAGTTTACAGATGAGGAAGCTGAGGCCCAGAGAGAGGCAGAGACTTCCCAAAGCCTCACATAAGTCTGTGGCAGAGCATGGCGAGCGCCCAGCGTTCTGGTTCCTTCCAATTCCAAGGTTCTGTGCTCAGGGGACAATGCCCACTCACCTCTGGGGTTACACTGCCTAAATTCAAATCTTGCTGTCACTTCTCAGTTGCTATGCAACTCTGGGCAAGTTCCCTCATTTGTAAAATAAGCACGAGAGTGTATCTACGAGGGCAGAAAGACAATACTCCACGTGACAGTTCGGCACAGCCTCTGGCGCACATGCTGACCAAGAGTCACCACCACTGTCCCCGCCATTTTCCTTGCCACCGTGACGGACTGGTTGTCAGCACACTCAGCAGACATAATCAGCATAAAATCACTCTGTAAACTATGAAGTGTGTGCACCTCCCAGAGGTTGTTTTCACCATGAAGGTGATTCAATAAACCCCATGGAGAAAACAGGTTCTCTCCTGGGAGTCCCATGAGGACCGGGGAAGACCCCACACATCTGCATGAATCCTCTGGCCCAGGGACTGGGGGAGAACTGGCTTTGGAGGCAGGGGCAGAGGAAGCAGCCAGAGACAAGGGGCTGCGACCAGTGAGCAGGAAAGACCATGAGAGGCACGAGGCCTGAAGACCCCTCCCATCCCACCACAGCCATGGTTCTAGGGAGAAGCAGGCAGCTGCCCAGAAGGGGAGCAGGCCTCAGCTTCATGCCTGTTTTCTCATCTGCCGAGTGGGGATCACCATGTATCTAGCTCACAGGGTGGCTGGGAGGATTAAATGTGTTAATTAACATAAAGCTCTTAAGGCAGGTGTTGCAAACCCACAGTTGAGTACACAGAGCATCTTAGCCACAATGTTCTTCAACATCGCCAAACAGTGAACAGGCACTTGGGAAAGGGTGTGGAGGGGCTGTGGGGATCCCAGGTTACACCCTAGGATGCAGCAGCGTGCAGAGGGAGAGAGGCAGGCAGGGGGCGCTCTTGCCCCTGCGAGAAAAATGTAGGGCAGATGGGAACCAGCCAGGGGCTGTCACAGAGGTGTCCGGGGAGAAGGGGAAGCCTGACACGAGCAACAAAGGGGACAGGGCAGTGGGGGTGGGGATCTAGGGATGGGGGAGTGATTCAGGCCCAGAGAAGAGAGGTGCTTATCTGAGGTCATATGGAGAGTAAATGGATGACACAGGAAATCCTGGGACATGGCACTTGGGACCCTGGGCTGGGGAGCTGACTCACACAGTGTTACAGGTCAGCTCTGGGGAAAGGCCAGAGACAGAGGCCAGGGCCGGGCCTGAGCTGGAGGTAGGGCTGGCATCAGAGAGCAGTGATCGCCTGCCTGGGGTTCGGGGGAACCCCAGCACCGCCTTAAGGTTCTAGCATCTGTGGCTGACACATGGATCTACGGGACGCAGCCAGTCTGAGTTCGGCCCACGGGCTTTGATGCCAGTGAGCCCCGGCTTTGGATTTTGGATCCTACAGTCACTGAATGAATATGCCGATACCTCCCGCTGAGCCTCTTCACCTTTAGAATGGGAACATGGTGAACAGAGCGAGCCAAGGCTTGGGTTGTGGCTGTGCTAATTATTAGCTGTGTGTCCTTGGGCAAGCTGCCTAACCCTGAGTCTCAGTTTACCCGAAAACAGAACTTATTCCTGCCGTCAGTATGGATCATTTCAAGGACTTAGCGTAGTACCTTGTACGTGTGTGACCAGTCCTCCGTAAGTAGTGGGTTACGGCCATGGGTGGTAATCACTATTACTGCCCTGATCATTTAGGATGTTTGGAAGATAACCAACATCAAAGCTGCTGGCTCTGGGCCTGGCTTGGGGCGGGCATTCAGGTACCCACCTTAGCTAAGGGAAGCTGGGGCTTTGAGAAGAAGGGAAGTGGGGAGGAGTGGAGAGTGGGCTGGGGATGCTCCTCAAAACTGCCTGAGCAGGGTGGGGACAGTAGGCAGGGGGGCAGGTGTTGGGGGCTCACCCCCCACCTACTCTCATTGGGAACCAGCTGGAGTTCTGCTCTCAGAGCTTTATGGGAACCGAACATTTTGGGGAGAAAACTTAGGTAATGGATGGGAGGGCAGTGGAGGGACAGGTAGGGGCAGTTCCAGAACATCCCCTCCGCCCCAGACCCCACACCAGAAGGACACTCACCTTCAGCCCGTCGGGCCCTGCAGGGCCATTGTCCCCCTCGAGGCCTGGCTCTCCCTGGAAAGAGAGAAGAGACAAGGAGGCGTTACTGGGGAGGGGGCCCTGTGTGCTTTTACTTCCTCCCCTCCTTGAGGCAGGACCCCAGTCCCTGACCTCTAGTTAGCGGGCCTGGTACACAGTGGGTGGCTCGACTGTGAATGAGCAGGAGGCTGAAGCCTCCACTCAGCTCCCAGAAAGAAGAGGCAGGCCCCTGAGCACAGCCCACGGTCTGCAGGGGGTAGGCTGGGCAGGGGCCGCCTGTGGACTCGAGTTAGAAATTGCTGGTCACAGAGCCATCCCGGATGGTTAGTTAGCCTGGGAAGCAGCGCAGCCTAGTGGGGGAGAAAGGCTTTGACGCCAGGCAGACCTCAATCTACGCTCCCCCTGGGCTTCCCAATCTCTGGCGGTTTGACCACAAGCAAACTATTCAGCCCCATAGGCGTCTGTGTTCTCATCTGAAAGTGGGGCTGATCCCACTTCCTTTAAGGGTTCCTCCAGGGCACAGGATAAGCGCCCCCCAAATTGTGGCCACTGGTGACACTGCCCCTGGAATCAGAGTGGGCCACCTGGGGCTCTGTGGTGGAATCCCCTTTCTCAGACGAGGAAAGTGAGGCTGGACCTCTGACTTTCTTGCCAGCAAGTTTGGGAATGATACCCAGACCCTGGGTTGATCCAACAGAAACCGATTTCTTGGTTGCAGGCCTTCTCAGAGCCTTGAAAATGCTACTGCTAATGTGCCAGAGGGAGCCCCGAGCCGCCAGCGAGTCCCAAACATTCTGACCACAGACTGCTTCTCTGCGAAGAGCGTCTGGACACTGTGGGAACGCTGACCCGCCAAGGGGGGCTGAGATTCCGGGTCTACTTCTCCAAGTGAGGAAACAGACTCAGGGCCCTTGAGTAAAGCCCTCCCCTACCCAAACACCCCTGGGCGGGGAGCTTCCCAGGGGAAATACATTCGCTTCCACTTACCCGCTGCCCAATGAGGCCCTGCTCCCCAGGGGGGCCAAGAGGCCCAAGGTCACCCTAGGAGAAACCAAATACAAGTCCATGGGGGTGTGTAGGACCAGCCCCAGCCCTCACAAGCTCTGATTGGTGGCGGTGGGGGGCAGCCCTCTCTTCCCAAGAACCAAAGAGAAACGGTGAAACACCAACCAGAGGTCCTGCTGCAGTCAGCAGAGGGCACCACCACCATCATCGCGCATACGTAGCACCATCCTAAGTGCCATTGAGCCTTTGACAGTGCCAGGGTTAGGGGCGCAGTCGAGACTCTGCACATAACTAGAGCCACCCCACACCTCAGATTCCCCATGTCGGACCTGACCTTCAAACACCGCAGGTTCGAACTTCACTAGCCCTTGAAAAATCCTTGTGTAAGTGAACCACAGTCCCAACCTGTGCTGGTCAAGGGCCACTGCACATTTTTATTTCACACATTCAATCCTCCTAATCACTCCATTGGGAAAGGTGTTTTCTTTTTTATAAATGAAGACATGGAAGGGCCAAGGGGTTAAGTAACCAGCCCAAGCTTGTGGCTAGTAAGTAACAGGTTCAGGATCCAAACACAGGTAGGCTGGCTCCAGAGAGTCACGTGCAGTGATGGCCACTCTGGCTGGCCACCTCCTTTCCTCGCCCTGAGCGCCTTGAAGAGAGACCCAGCAAGGAAGAGGCTCCCAATAAGCCAGAGTCAATGTCACCCCTCCCCAAGAGACCCCAAAAGCATCTTTCTCCTGTGGGGATTTCCAAGCCGAACTACCTCCCTGCTGGTATCCGGGGCACAAGAGGGAAGAAGCAGAGCTCGGAGCCCCCAGCCCTGCCCCAACCCAAACGGTTCCCCTTCTATCAGTTTTACCAGAAGGGTGGTTTTCGGCATTGCTTGAGCAAAGGGTTCTGGAAGCCAAGACAGAGCTGGAGGCCTGGTCCAACTCCCTCTGAATGGCCGAGAGCCTCAGGCACAGATAGGAGGTCATCTTCCCCTTGTCCCACAGCCCCTCAAGGACCCCTCAGGCCACCAGCACCGGTCTGGGGCCCACTAAGAGACCAGAGTCCTCTTCCAACAACAGAGGGGCAGGGGGCTCTCTCAGGAGCCCAGGTATCCACGGGTGCCCATTTCCTCAGCAGGTAAAGAGCCCTAACGGTGCTAAAATGCAGATGGTATCAGGAGGCGAGGAGGTAGGGCTGCCCTAGTGTGGGGGTGGGGCAGGTGCCGGAGAAAACACTGCTGGGCAGGTGGTGCTGACGTGGGCGCTGGGCTGGCTGGGCCCCCCCGCTATGGCCATGGCCAGGACCCACTCCCCAGCCAGGTGCACAGAGAACCCGTTATCCAGGGCACAAGAAAGGCCTGTTTCTATTTGATTGGGGGCATGTGGCTGCCTGCAGGAGGCTGGTTTCAGCAAGTCATTTCTGCTCTTTTATCTCTCCTCACCTTCATCCCGGCTTCCCCAGGAAGTCCTGGTTCTCCCACTGCACCAGGTGGCCCCTGCAAGAAAATGTCATTGGTCCCTTCCAGAGCAAGGTCTGGCCCTGGGTTCTAAGGGAGGAGGTAACTGAGGTAGGCTCAGAGAGGGCAAGGGATGTGCCTGAAGTCACATAGCAAGAGAGACACAGAGGGGTCTCGGAGCTTGGAGACGGGACTAGGGGAAAAGTGGTGATCGGCTCGGACAGCTGAGCCTCGGGTCTCCCCAGAGGCTGCTCGAGCCCTCTCCCTCCCCCAGAGTGTGGTTTACCACATTAGGAGCCCCTTGGCAAGCACAAGGAGGAAAATTTCATGATTCACATAAGGCCAGGAGAGGAAGCCAGCAACTGCTGCGTTCAGGGCTGAATGATTCCAGCCCTTCTCTCTGCAGCCAGACCAGGAAGACGAGGGCAGGAAGTGGTCCCGAGTTATCACCATTGGCATGGCTACCTAACCTGGGGCTCGGTTTTCTCCTCTGGATAAGACGAGGGTGTCTGAGACTCCTTCCAAGCTCCTTACTGCCTGATCTTAAGAGGGCTGATTCTGCAACCAAACCTGGGCTTGGCCGAAGTCCCGGCAGGGTGAGGGCAGGGGCATTACTACTTTCCCTGGTGCCATAGAGGAGGCGCTGCCAACCCCTACCCCAACGAGGGTATTGGCACCCTGCATCCCACCCGTGGCACCTGGGACCTGGCGTCCAGCTCCTCACCCTCTGCCATTAGAGGGCATCTACCCTCTTGGCCAGGTTGCCTGCTCTTCGGTCTCTGCAGCACACAGGACACAACCTTCGCCCCAGGCCTGGGCAGAGACCCCTACAGAGGCAGTCTGGGAGGGGCTGCCACCTCCTTAGCAGCATCACAGGACAAACAAGGGTCCCTCAGCACTCACCTTGGGTCCCATCTCTCCTGGAGGCCCAATTGGTCCCTGGGGTCCCTGAGGGCCCTAGAAGACAGACAGATCCACAGACAATTGGGAAAATCCAGACTGGGCCTTCTTTGGGGCCCGAGGCTTGATCGTACAGTCTGAGGTGTGGGTGTGGGCCACAACACTTGGCACTGTGCAGCCCATGCCCCCAACCCAATGCCATGCTGAGCATCTTGGTATCTCCAGTGTACCCTCCAATCCATCTGCACACACTCCTGTTCAGCTGCTTGAAACCCAGCGGGCTCCTCCTCTGCTCAGAAGCCTTCCAGCTCAGAGGCTTTGCTTACTCTGTTCCCTCTGCCTTCATGCTCTTCCACCTCAGATCTACTTCTGGAAACTCCCACCCCAGGCCCTGGTCTAGCCACTGTTCAAGACAGCATCTGCTTGGGCCTCAAGATGTGAGAATGGAGTGCAGCCTGGGGGACAGGAGCCTCCTATGCTGCCCCTGCCCCATTGAGGGCTCTTCCTCCTGAGCCCCTGGAGACCCCTGAACCTCTGCCCTCTCCTCTCCACCCCCAGCAGCAGCACTCCACAGCCCCCTCACGGGGCTCCCCAGCACTCGACCTGCACCCCCTCCCCACAGCCCACGTCTGGCTCTTACCCCTCCAGCTGAGCTGGTCCCCGCAGTTCTCAGTCAGCTTGTTAGTTTAGCCTCACCCTCCCTCCTTCCCTTCCCTTTTCACTGTGCTGAGCACTCTCTACACATTCTTTCCTTGCATCTCCACCACAGGATGACAATGTAGGGACCGTTATTCCCACGTTACTAGCAAGAAAACTGAGGCTGGAGGCTTAGACTCAACTCAGAGCCCCTGAACTCCCCAGCCAGCGCTCTTCCCACACCCGAGGCTGTCCCATCAGCCCCAGCATTGTGGCTTCCCAGCTTCTCTCCTTGGGTGACCCCTGGCCCACACCAGCTGCCTGGGCAAAGATGCAAGGAGGAAGGGGAAGGGCACCTACCGGTTCTCCTGGGAGGCCTTTGGTGCCTGGCGGGCCCGAGGGACCCGGGATGCCCTGCAGGGACAAGCAAAGGTGACTTTAGTCTTTTCCACCCTGTCTGTCCCCTTGGCCTCAGTCAAGCCATCTCGGCTTACAAGGTCCTACCCCCCCTCCACCCCCGACCCTCTGCTGGGTGATGGATGGGGTCGCTAAGTCCCAGGGAAAGAGGCATGCTTGGAGGGTCTTCAGTGCAGAGAGCAGCACCTAGAAACTGGAGTTTCCACAGCAGGATGGGAACTTGGCTAAGGGGCTATTATCTTCCCACACAGCTCACAGAATTTCAAGAACCAGCGGTACTTACAGGAAAGCCTCGGGTGCCCAAGTGCCCTCGCTCACCAGGTGTGCCCTGGAAGCACATTTGAGTTCATTAGAGGCACATGCCACAAAGCAGGGGGCGGGGTGGGGGGCTGGCAGCCGTGGCCTGACATACCTGCTGCCCAGGCTGGC
Source organism: Sturnira hondurensis (assembly GCF_014824575.4). NCBI lineage: Eukaryota > Metazoa > Chordata > Mammalia > Chiroptera > Phyllostomidae > Sturnira > Sturnira hondurensis. Next base: position 932,725 of record NW_028083079.1, on the reverse strand, counting down.
CCGGTCGGCCCTGCGGTCCTGGAGGGCCCTGCGGGAAGCAAAGCACTCGGCGGTGGAGAGGGTACTTGGGAGGCCCCTTGACAGAGGGGGGACCCACACTCCCAGGGAAATACAACGAACCACGGGATCCACCATTCTCCGTGATGCGCAGGCGGGGAGACTAAGGCCCAACAACGGGAGTGGCCTGCCTTAGGTGCTCTGGGTTGAGAACCAAGGATCACATGTGCCGGGAAGGACTAGAAGCAGCCTCGCCTCTCAGGGGTCCCGGAGGGGTTTAGGGTCCAGGGAACCGGGCCAGAGGCCACTCGTGGCTCCTCCTCACTCGCATGCTTCCCACTCTCTCTCTCATTCACAGGCTATTGCTCACTCTCACTCTTGGTCTCAAAGCTCCTTCTCCCTTTCCCTGCCCCCTGTGCTTATTGCTTAGTGGCGTGCGTGTGCCCGTAGTTGCTGGGAGGGCAGGAGTGGCTGGGTGAGCTCTCAGGAACTACCCTGCAGCCTCTCAGGGACTCCCGGCTGTGCCTAGGGGCCTCGTGCTGAGGAAGGTGTGAGCCCTGTTTCCTGGATTCTTGACTTAGCACGGAAGTGAGAGGACGGGCAGGATGTGGGGTTCATACCTTCAGACCCCGGGGCCCCTGCTCCCCAGCTGGTCCGTCTGGTCCTCGGGGGCCCTGGAACAGGATAAAGGGACTAGCACAGTGGACAGCAGGGGTCTCCCTCAGGCTGGGAACCAGGAGGGCGGGGCTGGCCGGAGCCTCGGGCTTTTCCCTGTGGAGCCTGAGGCTCCCTCCTCTCCTTGCATTTCCCCACTCACTCCCATCCTGAGGCAAGCCACCCCTGTGCAGTGTGTCTGCTGGGATGGCTCTGCAGAGGTCTCCTATGGGTGCACTCCGCTAGAGGCCTTACCACTCCTCAATGGGGTCAGTGGTGCCTTTAAACGCTGTTTAAAGAGACCATGGGTGGGTGGCCAGCCAACCCATTTCACAGACATGGAGACTGAGGTCTAGAGCCAAGAGACCAATGGCCAAGTTCCCACAGCCAGGTCTTTGGACTGCTGTTGGATGTTTTTCCCAGAGCACACTTGGGCATTAACAGGTATGTGAACCACAGCCCTCAGGGACACTGACAGAGAAGGACCTGGAGAGGGTCTGCTTGTGGCCACAGCTCCCCCTCCAGCCAGCTGTCCAAGCTCATCTGGCCTGGCTCACGTGAGGAGGGGACAGGAGCAGGGCACGGGTCCAACGGCTGTTCCCTGGAGTTCTAGACTCAGGTCTGAGCCTTGATACAAAATTCTTGGTCTTTTGAGAGCTAGAAGGTCTCTGGGGAAGGTAGAATCTCCCTTTGCCCCCACTGCACAGATGGGAACACAGAGGCCAGGGGAAGTGAATTGTCTGAGGTCTCCTTAGCATATCAGCAGCTGGTATCCCTTCCAGAGCTCCACGGCTGCCCTGAGTTTCCCCTCCACGGGATGGGACACGAATGGGAGAGGGCGCCCTGGGAAAGGCCTCCATGGAGAACACTGTGGTGTCTGTTCTGTTGGGGGTGGAGAGGCTGTGCTGGAGAGACGAAGAGGATCCTAGGAAGGAGGCTGCCCACCCAGGCCAGGGGCTTGTGGACCGGCCACAAAAGGGAGCTAGGGAAGTGCCTGGGTGCAGGGGAGATGAGGGATGAGAAAACAAACGGAGAAATTACTTAAAACTGCACAAGGAAGTTTTTGACTAATAATTGAGTTGGAAAAAGGGACAATTGCTCTTATCTGCTGCTTGGGGTTCTGGCCGCTTCATCTTCACACCACAGCCTTAAATAGCGTCTCACTGACTACATCCGCTGGGATGGGAGACCCAGAGGTGGTGGGTGCCGCAGCTGGGTGGTTTGGTAGTTCATCTGGGAGCCTTGGTTCCCAGTGTCCCCAAGCCCAGAGCCCAGTGGGGTCCAGTGCTAGGCACAGGAGTACTCTGGAAATGTCATGTCCCAGGGACAAGGGGTTGCTCCCTGCTCAGCCTCAGTTATCTCAGGAAAGGGGATGAAAACTCTTTATAATGCCCACGGGCAGCTCAGCACCTGGCCTATATAGTAAGGGCTCATTAAAACCTGGCTCTGCCAGAGGAGGCTGCAGGCTCCCAAGGGTCGGGGACACAGAGGAATGGCTCAGTGAATCTGGATACAGCCCCTTCCCCAGAACAGGCAGCTTATATCATGATGTGTAGAACAGGCTAAGAGTCTTCACAGGTCCAAGACGAGGTTTAATTACAGGGTATGGGGGTGCAAGTTCTGGTTTTGTTGCCAGCTTGCAGTGTGACCCCAGGAAAGCCCCTCCCCCTCTCTAGGCCTCAGTTTCAGGTAGACACTATCAGACCATGGGTTAGACTGAACCCCCGGTTCATTGACAGGGGCCCAGTGGAGATGGAGCCAGATTGGGGTGGGACATCCTGGATCATGGGAGCCAGAACAGAAGGTAAGCAGAGGGTGGGCATCTGGGCCTTTCCGAGAAGCGTCGTCTGGCCTCTGGCCTGTCTCTCACTGAGGCACAAGCCTTCCCAGAAAGGAAGATTTCCGGGAGTAGAGCAGAGGCCCAGAGGGTCAAGGGCTTGGCCTCAACCACGCAGCACCCTGTTTATCCCAGGAATCAAGGCCTTTCCAGAGAAGTAATAACCACGAAAATAGCAGTAGCAGCAACAATAGTGAAAGCTATTGTCCTTATTTACAAGTAAGAAAACAGCCTATGGTCACACAGCTAGTAAGTAGAGGTGCCAGAATTTTAACCAAGTCAGCCAGCCAGACGCACATGGTTCCCCTCCACTATCTGTCACTGTTCATCAGTGTGAGAGTGAGCTCCCCATTACAGCAGGTGTTCAGGTCAGGGCCGAGGAGAGCCGGCCAGGAAGTCTCTGCGCTGGGGTGGGGTGTTAGAGAACACAACGTCTGAGATCCCTGTTACCTAGGGGACTCTGCTATGCCCTGGGCACACCAGAGAGCTCCAGAAGCTCAGGCAGGCTCAGGAGAAAGAGGACCAACCTTCCTGTCCGGAGGGAGAAGGAGGCAACAGGCCCCAGCCACCCTCACCTCACATCCCACTGCGCAGGGAGAGGACAAAGGCAGCCACACCCTCCCTCTCGCCACTCTGCAGCTTGACCTGTGCCCTGTGGGTCCTCCTTCCTTCCCCAAATGAACACAGCTGTGCTGCCCTGTGGGAGGCAGGCCTGAATTTCTCTCAGAGCCTCAAGTCTGTTCTCTTGGAGCCACTGCCCAAGAAGATGTCTGAAGTCACAGCTGGGGCTTGGTGGGAGGAGCCCCTGCCTGGGAGAGAAACTCTGGCCAATCGCAGCTTTGTGAAAGAGAAGTGGACGACCAAGGGAATGAATACCTGCCAAGCGCACCCTATGCTTGGCTGCCTATCGGAGCTAACCTGTGCGAGGTGCTGATGAAGGGAGGTGCTGACGAAGGGACGTCATCCTCAGGGCCATCCCATGAGCTTTGTTCTGCTGCTGACCCACTTCACAGAGGAAAATTGGAGGCTCACAGAGGGGGAGTCAGGATTCAGGGCCAGGCCTGCTGGTCTCTAAGCTCCCCTTGTGGGAGCAGAATCCACTCTCAGCACCTGAATCTCAGAATCCTCCCAGCTCCTTCAAAGTAGGTAAGTGGAGGGAGAGTGCAGTCTCCCATGGTATTCTCTATCACCTGACCCCACCCTGCACCTGCAGCCTTCCTGGCAGTCTGTCGTAGGCCTAGATCTGCATACTTCTTGTGACGGGGAGCTCATTTCCACACTGATACACAGTGACTGGTAGTGGGGAATAAAAGTGTGCATCCAGCTGATGGAAGTTCAAATTCTGGCTCCTTACAGCCTCTCCCTAACATCTAAGCTACCAAGCCTTAGAGAGGTTAACACACTGGACTGAGGTCCTAGAGCTCATAACTGGGAACCCTGAGAGTTACCCTAACACCTGTATGACCTCAGAGCTCCCACTCGTTCAACTAGGGCCCATGGACCCAGGCTCTGTCTGCAATTCTACCGAGAGCAGAGGACCCAGGGCCCCATCCTTCCTCTGGCCTCCATCCTTTAGTTGTCATGATTCCCAGGGCAGGAGGGTAGGGGACTTGGGGGGTGGGGGACAGCAGGGCCCATCTGCACATGGGCAGGGAAGCAGGCAGGGCCTTACAGACAGAGCTCCAAGTCCATTGTCCATGGCACATATAGGGAAGCTGAGGCCTGGAGAGCAGCAAGGCCTTTAAGGCCTTGCAAAGCCAGGATCTTCAGGGGCCCAGGGATGGGGGCTGCCAAGAAGTGAGATTTTTATCAGCACAGCAGGAGCCTCTCTAGGTCCCCCGCTGTCCTCAGTAGTGACCCCATCTGTGCAGTGTGGCCTGGTAGGCTGGGGACCCACAGGTTTTTAAAAAATGTATTTTTTTATAAAATGTTCCTCAGAATAGAGACTTCAACCAACCAATGAAAAGATGAAAATTCAGGCTAGAAATACATAATATGCCAGGATTTACTAGTTCACTGTTAGAAAGTACCTTATATTTGCTCTAAGGTATTTTGAGCAATGAGTAATTATTATATTTCACACATAGGATAGGTGGTGCTTTACCTACATTAGAATCGCATCAACCTTTAGATGGACATTTCAATTGTTTTACTTTCAATCTTGTCGGATCCCACAGGTTTTGCATTGCTGCCAAACCCAGCAGGGAGAGGCCTCGTGGTCCTGACGCTCCCCTCCCAGCCTTAGACTTTGATGTGGTTGGGAACCTGGGTTTCCTCAAGCAGGAGATACATTCTTCCCCCTACTGCTGGGAAGGGGGGCTGATGGGGGCCTGTGCCTCCCATCTGCAGGGATGGGGCAGGGCCTGGGCCAGGGTAGCTCACCCTCCAGCTAACAGGGCTTCCAGAAGGAAATGTGTGTAAGGTCAAGGTGGGACTTGGCTGTCAATGGGCCATGGGTCACTTTCATAGACCCAGGACATGCTGGGAGGGGCCCTGCTGGGCCGGAGGAATGCCTCTTAATCCCCGCTTTCCCAGGCCGACTGCTCAGGCCATCTGGTTCAGGGGAAAATTTAAAACCACTTGAAATTCAGCCAAGAGGAGCATAACCATCACAGAAGCCCCGTGTGGCGCTCGGCTAGCAGGCCTGGGCTGCCTGCACAACCTGGGCTGTCTCGTTTCCTTTTCACAGGGCTACAGGGCTACATGGCCCCAGCACCTATGCACCAGTTGCCTTCCCTATGATTGAAAATAAGGCTGCATGCAGTATGCAAAACATCCAGAGGCACTGGGTTCGAATCCCAGCTCTGCACTTTCTAGCTCTGCAACTTGAGGCAAGCAACTTAGCCTCTCTGTGCTTTAGTTTCCTTATCTATAACATAGAAATAAGAATAGCACCTACTTTACAGAGTAGCATTGAAGATTAAATGAGTTAATATCTGTGATAAGATGATACTTGGCACATAGTAAGTACTAGCAATTACCTTTTGCTATCATGCTGAGGCCAGTCCTTGCTTAAAACTCTCTATGGCTCCCCACTACCCTCGGAGCATAGCCCATAAGCCAGGCTCTGGTGTTTGAGGTCCTGCTTCGCTCAGTACCTGCTAATTCTAGGTCTCATCCTTCTCCCTTGAACCAATGGGGAATCCCTAAACATGCCACACCTTCTCTTGCCTTGGAGCTTTCCTGCTGCCTGGAATCTGGCATCACTCAAGCACTGCCCCCTCCCTGAAGCCTTCCCTGGTGCCCTGTCCAGGTGAGGTGCCTCCTCCACGCTCCCAAGCTGCCCTACGCTTCCATTGATGACATGCTCACGACCCTAAACTGTCTGTTTGGCCAACTTGATTGAGTCATAAGGGCAGACAGGCATCAGACTGGTCCTAGACTCTGTGGCACCAACAGAGCCTCCACCAGTGGCCCGCACAGGGTAGGTGTGAGTAAAAGATGGTTGAGTGAATGAAGGAACAAGAACCTGTTTGTGCCCACTAGTTGGCAAGGCCTGGTGCTCAGAAATGGGCTGGAAAAGATGCCTGGGGTGGGGTCCTACAGTGAGCCTGGAACCCTGCCTGGTGCGGCGAAGGTCAAAGATCTCAGGACTGGGCAAGGGGTAAGGTATAGGATGTGGTCTCTCCAGCAGGTGACCAGTGTAGGCCCCCAGGGGCTGGGCCCCACTTACCTGGCGTCCCTTTGTTCCCCTCATTCCTGGCGGACCTCGAGATCCTGGAGGACCCTGTGGGAGGAGAGTGTTTGGAGAAGCCCTTTTTTAGGGACCAAGTGCAACACTGAGGGGACTAGGAGTTGGGGCAAAGCTTGGCCTCAGGGGCAGCCTCCTGCCCGGGCTCCGCAGCCTTCATATTGAAGGGTCTGGCCCAGTGGGGTAATCTGTCCCGCTAGGAGAGGCAGGGGATAAGCACAACCTCGAGTGGGAGTCTGCCCTGGGTTCCACGGGGCCTCGGCCCTCCCTAGGAATCCTTAGTGAGGACGGACCTCCCTGTGTGACTCATTTCCTTCTTTTCCTCTAAATGCAATCAGAAGCTATATGGCATTTCTGATAAAAGGTCTTCTTAAATTCCCATTTCCTCTTTTGTCCCCCCATCAGCAAGGAGAATGTGGCACTGCAAGTTCTGTCCCTGCCCCTGTCCCCAAGGATCACCTGAGGGCTACCTGAGAGCCTAGAGCCCCGTGGTTGTAGGGGGAAGAACCAGACCACAGCCCAGAGGTGAGGGAGGGGGAGGGGAAGCTTGCCTGGGAAGGGAGGGTCAAGAGAGAGGCTGGGTGGAGACGTGGAGGTGGTGGGGGGGAGAGGCAAAGAGAAGGGAACTGGCCTGGCCCTGGGAGGATGCCCAGTTCTCTCAGTTTGATGTTGGAATGACAAGAGGAGGCACCAGGGAGTCAGGGAGGGAGGGATAGAAGACACGGGACTGACTGGCCTTGTTCCTTGAGTTCTGAGTACCTGGTCCAGCACAGGCCTATGACACAGATTTAGAAATCTGCAGAAGGAATGACGAATATGCGCACAACTTGAGAGGGCAGAAGAAGGCAGGAAGGGAGAGAAAGAAGGCAGAGAGGAAGCAGGTGGGCTCCCTGCCTAATTCCCTTCCCCGGTCCGGGCCCCAGCTGCACTCATCAAGCAGCAGCTGCACCCTATGGCTGGCCAGGACCCCCTCGACAGCTGCAGGGGCCTCCCAGCTCCGTGGCCAGTCCCAGGCTAGGCATGCCCCTTCTACAAGGAAGAGTCAGACTCAGCCCCCTCCCGATGGTGGGGAGAGGTCCAGCTCCGTTTGTGGCCTCAGGAAGAACTTCCAGCTCCCTCCTTCTCTCTCTCCCTATGGCCTCGAGGGGCGCAGACCCTCCAACTGCTGATGATGTGAGGGGCTGGGTCTCAGCCTGACCCCTTTTCAGCAGAGCGAGCAGGTGGGAGCCCAGGCTTGGCCCAATAAACAGGCAGATATGACTCCTGGGTGGCGGAGAACATCGGGACTCAGTGAAAAGGGATGGATCATTTCATGGAGGGATCTCAGACTGCAGAAGGCAAGCAGTGTGTTACTGGGAAATCTCAGGGGACAAGTCTTGATGCAGAGGCAATAGAGTGCAGCGCCTAAATGAGCCAACTGCTTGCTCCACCAGAGACCTAGGTTCAAGTCCCAGCTCTACCACTTAGTAATTCTGTGGCCTTAAGCAAGTGACTTAAACTCTTTGGGCCTCCGTTTCATCGACTAAAAATAGGGGTAAGAAGAGTCCCTGCCTCCAAGAGCTGCTGAGAAGACACAGTGATCTGGAAGGTCCCCAGTAAAAAGTAGCTATGAGCTCTCTTAAAGGAGGTGGCCAGAAACTGCAGGGCTCAGGACTCCACTGCATCCCGTCCCCTACTCGTGGCGATAATAATCTTGGCTGACCTCAGGGACTGCAGAAAAACACGGATGTTACAGTGATTGGAAAAGTGGGAAAATGCCAATCCGGTGTGAAGAGCATCATCAGCAATGTATTAGTAATCCTCTTACCAATAACTGTGGCAATTAGTGTAGCTAACAGGTAGTAATTATTATTCCTACTACCATTTGTGAAGCACTTAGCATATGCAGGTAGTTTGCTAAGCAATGACATCATGAACTGTATCACTGGTCTCCCAACAATCTCATAACAAAGGGAGTATCGTGCTGGCTTACAGATGGGGAGACTGAGGCTCAGGAAAGCCATGAGTGTTGCGGACAAGCACACGGCTGGTGGGTGGGGGCGCCAGCATGTGACTCACACGTGTCTGATTTTGCCCTCTGAGCTCTCCTACTTCCCCAGCAGCATGAGGGGCAGCCAGCTGGCTGGAAGAGGTCCAGGGGACCGGCCCCACACTGCAGCAGTGAAGGGTCAGTGGCCACCTTGGGATCTGTCTGATTTCACTCAGTCTGGGCCAACCCAACGAACACATGGAAGCACGGAGAAAATGGGGCAGGAGGAGGTCATTGGGGCCGTGGAGGCAGGGGATTCAGAGGCCAGCACCTTCCTCCTCTGTGCTGCCCTTGAGGTCTCCACTATTTGCCCACCTCCCACTGGCCTTCCATTTTGTCCCAGCAACTCCTTTCCAGGTTTTCTTCTTCCCACTGGACAGATGGGGAGACTAAGGTCCAGGGAGGCTGAAGTCCAAGGGCACAGGAGCTAGAACTCGATAATGGTCCCCAGCATCCTTGTACTTGGGCTTTGACCCTGGGTTCCTCCCATGCTGATGCATTCTAATCACTCTATTTCTAGGGGAGACTCCTGGGCCTGGTACTCAGGTCCTGTGAACACTGGGGAGGGAGAGAGGGCAGTAGCCTTCGGGTTGGGTGGCCAGGACCTTTGGAGTCCAAGCAGGGTGCCTCAGACTGCAACCGGCCCCTCTAGCCCCAGGCCAGATGTGGCTTCTCCTCCTCCTCATGAACCGGGCAAAACACACCACAGGGGGCCCAGGGTGTTGGCTTCTGGTCCCAACTCTGTACTGTACGTTTTCTACTTTATCAAAAGGATTGCGGGGGGGGGGGGCAGACAGAGCCCCCTGTTGCCAGGCACCTCTGAGTTTGAATGATGGTTACTTGCCTGGCACTGGCACATAGCAGGTGCTCAGTAAAAAACTGTTAACAAGCGAGAGGATGTTTATACTTGGCATTCCCACTAGACAGTGCGACTCCTAAAAGCAGATCTGTTTCTCACCACTTTTGTGTCTTTGGAGCCAAGCACAGGCCCTGCATGTAGTAGGTACACGCAGAAGTGTGGGAACTCAGTTGGGCTTGCTTCCCTAATTGGCGCACAGAACTGGTATGTGCCCACTTTCCTGGGGTTCAGATCTTCAAAGGCTCTAGTGCCCTCCTTCATCAAACTCTAAAGAGCCCCTCAATGTGGGCTTTGAAGGGACCTGGGCATCATCCCCCAGTCCTGCCCAGGGATTCTGATTGGGCTTGGCCTCCTCCCCTCACACCCTTTCCACCTGCCTGCCACGCATGCACCCCTCCACCTCCCAGAGCAGGCTCCCAGCCCTGAGCCCGAGCCTTCGCTCAGGTACGTGCCCTTGCCGGTCTCCACAGCCCCCACCAGTGGAGGCAGAAGGACAGAACTCCCCATGTTCTAGAGGGAGCCAGCTCTCCCTACCCTTACATCACTCCTGGAGGGCACAGGAGCTAGAATTTGGGTGCTCCTACTACACGGCTCCCCCAGCCCTCCCACCCGTCCCTGCCTTGGGATCCGTAGGAAGATCCCAGGTCCCTCAGCAATCACACAAAGGCCAGGACCCCTGCATCCTCGGCTCTGACCCTCAGCTACTTGTCCTCAGCATTTCTAGTCATTTCTAGTTCTTCCCTCCTTCCGCCACAGCAGGCGTTTCTTATTTATCGGGTCCTCTCTGCCCCCCAAGCTAGAATATAAGCTCCTCAGGGACAGACAGGGACAACTTTCTGCCTTGTTGGTGGCCACATCCCCAGCTCCTGGTGAGGCCCCGGACGCATATTATACAGTATTTACTGAGTAAATGAACAAAGTCATAATGGTGACAATGAGCAAGATGCCCCGGGACTATTTTCTCTGTTTTCCAGCTGAGTGAAATTTACCCTCAGAGTTCAGTGATCCGCTCTGCCGGTGCAGCCGGGGAGCGGTGGGGCCAGGACTTGAACCCAGGTCTGTCTGACTCTGAGTCCTGGACTCCTCATCCTTACTTGACAGTGGATTGAGCTCAAGGAACATAAGGGCTTTGCTTACCGGGGGTCCAGGCTCTCCAGGGGTCCCGACTCCACCTGGCATTCCAGGATGACCCTACTCAGAGAGAAGAGAAGGAGGGACTCAGCGGTGGAAGGTGCCTCTTCTTCCTCCAGTCCCACCTGGGCTGGCTCAGCCCCAGCCCCATGTCGGGGCAGCAGCCATGCCCCCTGGAGGGAGAAGGCACAAATCATCCTGAGTGCCTCGGGTAGGCAGAGGCAGGCAGAGNCAGACAGAGCCCCCTGTTGCCGGGCACCTCTGAGTTTGAATGATGGTTACTTGCCTGGCACTGGCACATAGCAGGTGCTCAGTAAAAAACTGTTAACGAGCGAGAGGATGTTTATACTTGGCATTCCCACTAGACAGTGTGACTCCTAAAAGCAGATCTGTTTCTCACCACTTTTGTGTCTTTGGAGCTAAGCACAGGCCCTGCACGTAGTAGGTACACACAGAAGTGTGGGAACTCAGTTGGGCTTGCTTCCCTAATTGGCGCACAGAACTGGTATGTGCCCACTTTCCTGGGGTTCAGATCTTCAAAGGCTCTAGTGCCCTCCTTCATCAAACTCTAAAGAGCCCCTCAATTTGGGCTTTGAAGGGACCTGGGCATCATCCCCCAGTCCTCCCCAGGGATTCTGACTGGGCTTGGCCTCCTCCCCTCACACCCTTTCCACCTGCCTGCCACGCATGCACCCCTCCACCCCCCAGAGCAGGCTCCCAGCCCTGAGCCCCAGCCTTTGCTCAGGTACGTGCCCTTGCCGGTCTCCACAGCCCCCACCAGTGGAGGCAGAAGGACAGAACTCCCCATGTTCTAGAGGGAGCCAGCTCTCCCTACCCTTACATCACTCCTGGAGGGCACAGGAGCTAGAATTTGGGTGCTCCTACTACACGGCTCCCCCAGCCCTCCGGCCCCTCCCACCCGTCCCTGCCTTGGGATCCTTAGGAAGATCCCAGGTCCCTCAGCGATCACACAAAGGCCAGGACCCCTGCATCCTCAGCTCTGACCCTCAGCTACTTGTCCTCAGCATGTCTAGTCATTTCTAGTTCTTCCCTCCTTCCGCCATAGCAGGCGTTTCTTATTTATCGGGTCCTCTCTGCCCCCCAAGCTCCTCAGGGACAGACAGGGACAACTTTCTGCCTTGTTGGTGGCCACATCCCCAGCTCCTGGTGAGGCCCCAGACACATATTATACAGTATTTACTGAGTAAATGAACAAAGTCATAATGGTGACAATGACCAAGATGCCCCGGGACTATTTTCTCTGTTTTCCAGCTGAGTGAAATTTACCCTCAGAGTTCAGTGATCCGCTCTGCCGGTGCAGCCGGGGAGCGGTGGGGCCAGGACCTGACCCCAGGTCTGTCTGACTCTGAGTCCTGGACTCCTCATCCTTACTTGACAGTGGATTGAGCTCAAGGAACATAAGGGCTTTGCTTACCGGGGGTCCAGGCTCTCCAGGGGTCCCGACTCCACCTGGCATTCCAGGATGACCCTACTCAGAGAGAAGAGAAGGAGGGACTCAGCGGTGGAAGGTGCCTCTTCTTCCTCCAGTCCCACCTGGGCTGGCTCAGCCCCAGCCCCATGTCGGGGCAGCAGCCATGCCCCCTGGAGGGAGAAGGCACAAATCATCCTGAGTGCCTGGGGTAGGCAGAGGCAGGCAGAGCACAGCTGTCCCCACAGCTATGACAAGAGGGGGCAAAGGGGTGCAGACTGGCTCCTTACCATTGACCCCTTGGGTCCAGGCGCTCCTGGGGGTCCCATCATGCCCCGGTCACCCTGTGATGGAGACAACAATTCAGGGAAGTCATAGCTGTGGGATGGCTCTGTGGGGACAGGTACAGAGGACGGTACAGATGGCCTTCCAGAGGCCAAACAAGGGCAGGGACTTGCCCAAGGTCTATAGAGAGTCCCTGTCTGGCTCATGGACACGTCACCCCAGGGTGGTGACAGGGGAAGAGCAGGGGTCTGTACCTTTACTCAGCAGAACCCAAGACCCCCAGCAAGTCCTAGGAGGCCTCAGCTCCCCTACAGTGCACCACCCAGTGGGCTCCCTCAGGCAAGGACGGTCCTGAGTAAGGATACAGTAATCACACAGCCCCTTTGATCCGGGCCCGCCTCATGTGGTCCTCGTTGGGCCTGGCACCCCCTGGCTGGGCATGCTGAGGTGCAGCTGGCAAGGGAAGGCATTTCTTTCACTGTCCCCACCCGCTGCCCAAACCTAGAAGAATCAGAGATGTAACTCTTTCCCTCTCAACCCATCCCGGCAGACCTGCGGATGGTGCGGGTAGCCAACAGCTATGGCTGGAAGGCAGGGGGGCTCTGGGTTCAAATCCTGGCTGTTTTTGTGAGGCCCTGTTTCTTATACCCACCCACCCAGCCAGCAGCAAACATTTACTGAGCATCTACGATGTGCCCAGCGTGATGTACAGAACCCAGAAGACAGAGTAGAGATAGACAGATCCTGCTGGCAGGGAAGGAGACCCAAATTTTGGGAGGGGATGGACACAAGTTACCAAAACAGATATAAAGTGGGTTACCACAGGGACAGAGTGGCTCTCGGCCGCTAAGGCTTTGCAACACAGGGATTGCCCCACGGGGCTGTGGGGATGTGCTGGGGAAGGAGTCCCTGAGGGAGTATCGCTAGACCTGAGAGGTAAGGGATAATCGCGAGTCATTTAGGCAAAGAGGGCAGAGAGGGCGGGAGCGGGAAATGTGTTCCTGGCTGCAGGATGGGCCGGCCTGGTCTGTAGATGATGAGGAGGGACGTGGAACATCTGACGACAAGAGAAGGCAGAGTTGGCTTTGATATCGCACTGTTGTTATGCAAGATGTCACCACTCATAGGCAGCAGGGGAAAGGGCACACTGAATCTTTCTGAACTTTTTTTTTTTTTGCAACTTCTTGTGACTCTCTAATTATTTCAAAATAAAAAGTTAAATCTGAAAAAAGGAGGAAGAAGAGGAACGGGGGAAGGACAGGAGGAGAAAAATGTGATGGCCAGAGGGTATAGGATACAGGGAGTGAACAGGAGGGAGGCTCATGATGAGCCTGTAAAGGCAGGAGGGGGCAGATGCTGCTCCTCCCCGGACCTCAGTTTCTCCATCTACCCACTAGGAAGAACACTGGCTCCTCCCGAGGCTGCCAAGGGATGAGATAAGCCCACACAAAGGAAAGCGGGTGCCCTCCAGAGCCCATGGGTGGAAGTGGGAAACCACAGGCTATTCGGTGAGCTGGGTGCCAGCACAAGGCAGAATGGCTTAGCAGGCAAAGTGTGGCCTTGGGTACCGAACCTGGTTCAAATCCCAGCTCTGCCACTTCCTGCCTGGGTGATCTTGAGCAAGTCGCCTCCTCTCTTTGAGCCTCAGTTACAGGAGGGACAAGGGTTCTTTGGGGGTCCAGATGCCAAGGCAACGAGGAGAGAACAGGAGAAAGAAGTCTGAAACCCCCAGGTCAACTGGCCCCTTCGTCTTTTTCAAATCGCAAAACACAAGCTCTGTTTGTCTGTATGTTCCCCTCAACACCACTTACCTTTTCTCCCACGATTCCTGGCTCCCCAACCAGACCAATGAATCCCAGAAGTCCCTGGAAGAAGCATTTACGAAAGCAACAGAAAGGAGGAAGCAACATGAATTCAGGGGCGTGCTGAGTTTCAAAGGCAACTTCCCTGCGGCGTGCATCCTCTGGGGCTCCTCTCCCCCGCGTCCCCTGCCTGGAGCCTGGTAATCCTGCCAGCATGAAGCTGCCACCGAGAGTTGCCTCTCTCCCGGCACTGTCCTGACTTCCCTCACTCCACCAGATGCTTCTCATTTTGGAGCCAAGCGGTGGGGCCTCTGCCAGCATCCCCGGGAGCGCCACACAGTCTTCCCGCGCCAGAATCTGGCTGGGAGACAGCCACGTTTGGAGAGTGGTGGGGTGGGGGGCGGCCCTTATGCTGTGTTGGGCAGAGGCCTGTCTGTGAGAAATCTGTCCCCATCTTTTGGGGCTCTGGTGCTATTTCAAAGAGAGAAACAAACTTGCTGGCCAGGATAGAAATACACTACCAGCCTCTGCCAAAAGACCTGATTGAGATCTGGGAAGTGAAGGCCTTTTTACTGTCTTGTGAAAGGCTTCCTCTCCTTTCTAAAAGGGCGCGCGAGCGCGCGCGCGCACACACACTGTGGTTCCGGTTGCTCTTTTTAACTCCACTGGGTGATAACTTGCCTCTGTGTTCCAGGGGTTCTCCTAGATGGCTACGAGCCTCGTTGCTGCCCTGAGCAGGCAGACGCAGGCACAGCCAGGCTGGAGAGCCCAGAGGAGCCACCCAGGAAGGTGGACGATTCCCTGCCCAGACCCCACACTCTTCTCTGCGACGGAAAATTCAAGCTGAGGAGGGTGTCGCATGGTTCAGGGGGAACAAAAGGCCTTTGGAAGAACCCAAGTCTGCAGCCAAGACTCTCTGGGAGAATGAGGAGAGACTGAGGGATGAGTGGGTTCGTCCCATACTGTCTGCTCCCTGTTCCCAAACTGTATTCAGAAAGGAGACCTTGAACCTGATCCGAGATAGATAAGAAGTCGTGCCCTCAGCCAGTGAAGCTCCAACCTGTCAGCCAACTAAAGTGACAGAGTGATGCCCAGTTCCAAAGGCTTAGCTCCGTGGGCTCAAGGGTGATGTTAAAGTGGCACCTTGGGCCAGGACCCCGTGGGCCGCAGCCTGGGGCTTCGTGGTTCCAAGGGCACCTGTCTTCCCACGGGGCCTCCAAAGCACGTGGCTGTGAGCGGGACACAGATCTCCCTGGTCCCTTGGCACCATCACTACTGGTGGAGGGTCCTGGCTCTCTGAGCTCACAGACCCTTTGGGGTTGAAGTGCAAGGTGAGAGCATGACATACAAGGTATGAGGTCATGGCTAATAAGCCACAGAAACTAACTTGAGTATTTGACTTTTGCAACAACTTGCTTTCAGAAAAATAAATTAGAGCATTTTCAGGTGATAGCAATGTGGATAACAACGGCTGGCCCCTGGTACTTTATCTGTGCCATCGTTGCTGAATCTTCAGGTGTGTGCACAAATCACAGAGGCCCTCTGAGTCTCGTCTGCAGAATGGAGGGCTCTCGGTAAAGGTCCCTGCCTATGTCCCGGGGTTGCTCTGAGTCCTGGAGATAATGGGTGGCACACGCAGGCACTCAGTAAATGTTCGTTCCCTCCCATCCCATTCTAATTTATTTTAAAAGGGCACGGGGTTAAGACAGAGGCCTGAGCTCTCCACAAGGGAGCAGTCAGACACTTAGAGGAGGCTGATGGGGGGAAGAAAGCTGCTCTGTTAAAAGGCTGCTGCCTGACTGGCTCAGGGAAACAAATTTCATAGCTACTTTAAATTTATGGGTTGCTGGGTCCTGGAAGGCAGGCGGGTCATAAACCTCAAACAAGAAGCCAAACAGGATCCTAATGAATAAAGGCCATACAGTGAGTGCCCCATTCCCCTGCCCCCCCATTTCTGGGACCCCTCTGGGGCACCGTCCCGGAACATCCCAGCAGGCCTGTCCTGCAGGTGGAGCTGAGGCTGGCCCAGGAGGCCAGTGGCAGAGGCCCAGGGCTTCCACCTGGTGGGCCGGGTAGAGAAGCAGCTCTCACAGCTGCAGGCACACTGGCTCCTTCTCCGGCTGGGGGAGAAGGCAGTATGGTCACCTACCGTGGCCACTGCTCGGGCAGGATCTGAGTCCCTGATGTAGGGTGGGGGAAGCTGGCCTGGTTCTCTGTGTCTACAGATAAAAAAGGGCCACTGTCTGCTATGGGAGTGTCTCTCCCTCCCTCCCTTCTCTCACGTGACATTTGGCCAGGTGCTGGGGAAGCAACTAGGAACAAGGCAGCTGTGGGTCAGACAACTCAGGGCCAGCTGCATACATGCCTGGCCTCCCCCGGAAAAGGGCGTCTTAAAGGCGAGGCCCAAGCCTTGTAACCATCAGTGTCCCTAGCACCAGGGACAGGGCCTGGCAAGCTAGCCGTGCTGTAGGAACCTATCAGAAAGCAAGAGGTCAGAGGGTTTTCCAGTCCCTCTTGGCAGGTCTCAGGAATCCAGCAGCCCTGCATGTCAGCTCTCTCGTGTTACTTACTGCCTGGGAGATCTTGGGCAAGTTACTTCTCAGAGCCTGGTTTCCTCATGTGTGAAATGGGGTAATAACACCTCCCACCGCAGGGCTGCTGGGGGGAACCGCAGGTGCTGGTGCAGAAAGCGTTTGGCATAGGACTTCGTACCTGACAGGTGCCTGACAAATGCAGCCAACACTGTGATGATAAGGAGGGCACCTGTCACAGACACTGACATGTCATAGTATGGCAGGGGCTTCACAATGCGTCATTAAGGCTGGTCACCGCTGTGAAATTGAGGCGGTCAGACCTGCTGCTAGATCTCACTATCGACTGCACTAATAAAGAAGCGTGTCTAGGGGCAGATCACATCTGCACACGTTTTCACAACTGTATTTCGATAGAACTAATTTTCCTTGTAGTCCTTTATTTCATATTTTCTGCACTTAAGTGCTTGTTCTTAGAAGGGGTCCACGAGTTTTGCTGGTCTGCTAAGGGGATCCAAGGCACAAAAAAAAAACCATGAGGACCCTGAATACAGTCATTTCCAAGGACCTTCTGTTCTCTGACATCCTAGGATTCTGTGTCTCTGTTTCCCAAGGGCCTGACCATCAGCATGACTATGAAATTAAATTTGCTGATTGTATTGCCTTTTTTTTCCAATCAGGAAATATATCCAGGCCGCAGCAGCCCTTCCAAACTCCTGGGCTTCCCACAGAATGCGCTCAAATGACACTGGAAACGTTTCAAAAAACCCAGTCCTCCCCCCTTCCCCCCAACAGATGTTGCAGGCCCGGTGAGGAAGCCCATTGAGTGCAGCTCCCACCCCATTGATGGTTCTCAGTGGAGACAAACTCCTCTGGGTCCCCAGCATCAACACTCCTCTGGACCGAGGCAGCCCTCGGAGGGTTTGGGGGATGGAGTCTTTCTCTAAAGGAGTGGAGGGGACTGCCATCTTCCCACCTGTCCACCAGCCCGGCACTTAGGACTGCTTCTCCCCAGCGCCAAGGCCCTAGCCAGGGCTGTCCAACCTGTTGGCGTCTGTGGGCCACACTGGAAGAAGAGTTGTGTTGGGCCACACGTTAAATATGTTGTGATATGTAATCACAAACAAATTTCATAACATTTTAAGTAAATCTAGTTTTGTGTTGGGCCACATTCATAGCCACCCTGGACCACAAGTAGAACAGCCCTGCTTGGTAATGTTAATGCAGGTGTGACCCTCAAACCTCCTTTAAATAACTGCTCGCCATCTCTGCTGTCTTTAGACTATGGCCTGGCTTCTTAGGTAGCCAGAGCCGCTGGTTTGAACTTCATTCTTTACCATTGAAGACTGCCCTACCAGGAGCCCCTGGCAAGTGGCTGCGCCTGTCTGGCCATCAGCTTCCCATCTGTAGGTCAAGCACAGATGCCAGTGGTCAAAGGGCTCTTCCAGTTTCAATGCTCTGGGAGCAAAGCCACGTCACCTCTCTGGGCAGAGGCCCCAGAAACATCTGCAGAATCAGGCCGCGGGGAATGACCAGGGTGACTCTGACTGACAGGTCTCTCGTCCAGTGACTTCACCTCGCTGAGACACAGTGTTCGTATCAACAAAAGAGGGAAAGGAGTGAACATACCTCTGGAGCTAGGATGGGAAGGAATGTGGGGTGCAAGCGGACAGCTTATCAAAGGGCTTGGCACATAGTAAGTGCTCAGTAAAGAGAGCCGTTACGCTCAGAGACTGGTGTTGACTCACCTGCTCACCAACAGGTCCCGGCCGTCCAGAGTTGCCTGGCTCCCCCTGCAAAGAAACAGAGGGGGTCACTTGGGAGGAGTCCAGGCCTCCTGGAGAGCACCCCACCTGACTGGCCTTCGTCCCTACTGCTGGGGATGGACAAGGAACCTCAGCGCCAGAGCATGGCCTTGGAGACTCCAAACAAATGTCAGGGACAAAGGGACACTGGGGCAGACCCTCTAGCCCTAGAGATGGCCCGAGTCACCCGTGTCCTCTGGGTGGCCCTTGGCAGGTTAATTGGCACTTTGATGTCTACATCACACGTGGGCCCTTCCTCAACCCACTGCATTTTGTGGCGGTGGACACTGAAGCTCAGAGAAGTGACCTGTTCGAGGTGACAGGTCAGAGAAGTGACAGCCAGCTAGAGGCCAGGCTAGAACTGGAACTTCGGGCTGACTGACCGACTAAAATCCCCGCTCCTGTGGTGACAAGCCACCTCACTGCAGGACGACTACGGACTGGGGAGCCTGGACCCCAACCCCTCAGGGCTCTGCCACCAGCTCCCAGGCGACCTTGGTGGGTCTTGTCTCTGCTCTGGGCTCAGCCTCCTCGGCTATAAATAAGGGAGACCAGACTCGTTTGTCTCCAAGGCTATACTGCTGGCTCTCAAGGTTGGTGGTCTCTCACGACTTCGTCTGTCAGCGTTTCCCCATGCTTCCTGCTCCTTGGGCAGCCCCGGCTGCCGGGGTCACCCCACAGCGTGAGCTGGGCAGAGGCCAGTAGAACTGTGGGATAAATCCACCCGAGCTCTGTCACCACTCCCGCCACAGAAACCCAATGGGTGTCGGAGGGAGAGAGGCCACAGTCTCAGAGGGCAGGAAAGGGCCTCAGACCAGCCAGGACTTGGCCTCACAAATGGATGTGCCTCGATGTAGTCCTGGCTCCATCCTCACCCTTCCCCAGCTCCTCCCTCAGACCTCTGCTTGTGAAACCCAGAGACAGACAGCAGGCCATTTCCCCTGAGGAAACGTGGACAACCTGCCCCCACCCCCAGCTCTTCCCTAATCCTCTGTCAACTTGCTCAGCTGTAAACTTGGCTCAGTCACAGAATGGCTGGAAAAATCCAGCCCCTTNTCCAAGGCTATACTGCTGGCTCTCAAGGTTGGTGGTCTCTCAGGACTTCATCTGTCAGCGTTTCCCCATGCTTCCTGCTCCTTGGGCAGCCCCGGCCGCTGGGGTCACCCCACAGCGTGAGCTGGGCAGAGGCCAGTAGAACTGTGGGATAAATCCACCCAAGCTCTGTCACCACTCCCGCCACAGAAAGCCAATGGGTGTCGGAGGGAGAGAGGCCGCAGTCTCAGAGGGCAGGAAAGGGCCTCAGACCAGACAGGACTTGGCCTCACAAATGGATGTGGCTCGTTGTAGTCCCGGCTCCATCCTCACCCTTCCCCAGCTCCTCCCTCAGACCTCTGCTTGTGAAACCCAGAGACAGACAGCAGGCCATTTCCCCTGAGGAAACGTGGACAACCTGCCCCCACCCCCAGCTCTTCCCTAATCCTCTGTCAACTTGCTCAGCTGTAAACTTGGCTCAGTCACAGAATGGCTGGAAAAATCCAGCCCCTTCAGTGACAGGGTGCAAAGGGGGACAGTCCCTGGAAAGCTGTGAAGTGAAGCTACCCCTGCTCCGAGGGTCCTACCCAGGCCAGTCCTTGTTCAAAGCTTAAAGTAAAAACCCCTGTTAACAAATATCCTACATATGTATTGTGCATAATGGGGAAATACGGAGACTCAGAGAAGCAAGTGGAGATCTCCCAGAATCCCAGGGCCCAGAGGTGATGCCATCTGCACTGCAGCCTGTGCTCCGAGCGCAGTGGGACGCAGCGTGAGCAGCCTGGACAAGGACGGGCTGTGACGCCTGGTTCTGCTCCTGCCACCACCGGGCCCACAGGCACCTTCCCATCTCGTAAAACCTCCCACTGCACCATCTGTGGTGGCCGCCTCGGCCATCCCATTACTTGAGCTCTGTCCCACTGTGGGACATTTAGATTATGTCCCTTTTTCTCTTGGGTTACCAATACTTGGTAAAAAATGGGGACTCTTCTCCCCAGCTCCTCATCACAGCTGGCCATGGAGTTCAGGGTTCGTCCCGGGCAGGTCGTTATATGTTGGCTCCCCGTCTCTCCTCACCCCCCCAGGCATTTCTCTCCCTCCTCCTCAGCCTAGTCACTTCCAAGCCCCCTCACCTTCAAGCCATCAGGGCCAGGCCTCCCAGGAAACCCTTTCCTGCCAGGCTGACCCTGCAAAAGAAAGAGAGGCGTGAAAGGAGGCTGGCGAGGCAGCCCCGCTGGGGTCCCGGGACCTGGCACAGGGGGACGGCCACAGTGCCCGGGGTAGGGGGCAGGGATACAGAGCCCTGGTGTCCACAGGCTATTCTGGGGATGCAGGGAAGGTCTGCCGCTGTGCAACCTCGGGAAAGTCCCCCTTCCTCAGCTGATCTCATTTATAAACAGGGAGGTGACACTGGCTTCAAGGACTGAGGGAAGGGACAGAAGATAAAGGGCACGGGGGAGGGGACAGTTTACATTGGCGGTCCTGAGAAGGTGGGCTGGAGACCCTACGGGTCCCTGAGACCCTTCCGGCAGATGCACATGGTCAAAACCATTTTTACGATCACACTACGATGTCCTTGGCCTGTGTCACTCTCACTCTGGTGAGTGTGAGTGAGGTCACGAGACATGGGCTACAGTCCAAATATTGAATGGGAACATAGTAAAAGGATGCTACTCTCTTCATTAAAGTATTTCGATTGGGAAAAATAGAGCTGTTTTTCACTGACTAGTATTTTTGGTACCGTGAAATGGACTTGTGATTCATTTTCAGTGGATTTACAACTACGTTACAAATTTCTCAGTTTTGATGACTAATAAGGTTGGATGTAACCCACACAGAGAAAAGCATTTCGCATCCTCAATTAGTTTTGGGTACCAAGAGGCCCTAGATCAAAATATTTATGAACTGCTGATGGATGCAATCACAGGGGCGAAGGTGGGGGCTGAGGGCAGGCCCAGCACCTCCCAGAAGGCTGCTTGGAGCAGTGGAGAGGACACAGGGCTAGGTACCAGGCCGGAAGACCCACTTCCCGGCAGTGACATGTGAGCTAAACCTCACTCTTTGAGCCTCGCTGGCCCCCAGTGAAATGAAGAAAAGTTGTGCCTCTCTCATGGGGGACTCAAATGAGACCATGGGTGTAAAGCAATAGCACACAGTAGGTGGGCAAGGACGGATGTCAGCTTTCTGCCTCTGGTTTCCCTCCTTTAAGATTTGGCCCCCTCCTGGCTGGCTGAGGCTCCCACTGACGGCTTTGGTCAGAGTACCACCCAGTTTTGCCGGGCTCTGCTCAGCTGGCTCAACTCCAGCACATCCCAGGCCAGCAACACTCACCTCCAAGCCAGGAGCCCCAGGTGGCCCCATGGGTCCCTCATCACCCTAGAGTCCGGAGACACAAGAGAGGGAAAAAGGAGAAGGTTAATCCAGCAGGACTCTTGGAAAACTTGTCCTGTAAGAAGAGAAAGGGATGTACCAAAGAAAGCCCTCCTGGACCCAGAGAAATGGCACCTGGGCACCCTGCCTAGCCACACCAAGGACGTAGGCACCATGTGTCATGGCCTAGAGGCCAGGCCCCATGGGAACTTCCAGGTGAGTGGGGTCCTCAGTGCCATCTGAATGTGACCAGCCCGGGGTTCATGGCAGTGCTGGGGCGGAGAGTCAAACCCTGTTCTGTGCTGTGGGAACGGAGCCCCAGGCTGCAGCTCATAGACACGGGTTCTGTTCTGAGCTCTGCCATTTACTTGCTGGCAGACCTTAACCTCACCGTGCCTCAGCTTCCCTGTCTGTAAAATGGGGCGGAGTGAAGAGAATCATCCTAAAGTATAACGACTGGCTCAAGTTCTGTTCCTGGGGGGACAGCGATGGACTCTTAAGCTTTTTGGAAGCCACTCCCCAAACACTGCTCCAGACTGGTGTGTGCACAGGGTCCAGCAGATGTGAAGAAAGGAAGGGAGGGGCATGAGTGAATGTATGAGGAGATGCATGAATCAATGAAGATGTGAGCAAGTGGCAGGCCCATCGAGGGTTCCCTTGCATGGTAATGAGTATAGATGACAGCACACGGCTAGCGCCATTTTTCTCTTCTCTGCCCAGCCCCCCTTCCCACTTCTGGCCCACGGAGACTCTCCAGGCCTTACCACAGGCACCGGCAGCCTCCAAACTGGCCCCTCTGGCATGCCAGGTCTGACCACGGGGGCCTCATCAGAGCTGCCCCCCCTGCCCCAGCTTCCAGGAAAGCAGCCTCATGTGGTGGCTCCCAAAGCCAGCGCTGGGACCCTGCCAGACCCAGAACCAGCTGGATGCCTGCCTGTGGTCATGTTGCGTCTGGGTCTCCTGCACTCTCACCCGGGGCTGTGTGTCCCGGGGCCCTGGGGCCCAAGCCAAGGTGGGCGGTAGAGGGGTACTCATGTGTGTGCAAAGTCGGGGGCCTGCCTACGAAGTGCCCCACAGCTCTCCAGCTGGTGCCCCAGGAGGCCAGCAGGGACCTCATCAATCCCCTTCGTCGTGTGTCAGATCTCTCTGACACTTACTAGCTGTGTGAGCCATGTACTTCTCTGAGGATGCCCCAGGCAGCTCCCAGGAGCACGTTAAGTCAATAACACAGGGTCTGTGTCATGCTATTCACGGGCTTTGGGCTCAAGAAGACCTGTGTCCTGGCCCTGCCTGCCACTGACTGTGGGACTGGTCACAGTCTCTTCACTCCTACGGGTCTCAGGGCCTCACTTGTAAGACAAAGCCGACAACTGCTCCCCTCCCACACCAATGCCTGTGCCACCTTGGGCAGGGGCAGTGATAGGGGCTCTGAGAAAGAAGCCTCAGGGCAGTGGGGTAGGCGGGGAGGGAAGGAGTGGCCCACCTGCCAGCCCAGGGCAGAGAAGACCCCTGGAAAGGTCACAGAGCAGGGCTGTCAGGGATGGACTAGAGGGGGAGACAAAGGCTGCCCTGGGCTGTGTCCTGACTGAGGCCCCGCCCCCAGCCCAGGCCTCAGGGATGATGGACAGAGCAGGCTGGGGCTGGGGGAGCAGGACAGGGGCAGAGCCAGGAGGTCTTACCTCAGGCCCCAGCTGCCCCGGGGGTCCCGGCAGGCCTCGAGCTCCAGGCTTACCCTGGTGAGAAGGAAACAAAAAGGGGTCACAGAGGCAGCACCTCCACGTCCATCTCAGGCTGACAAGACTCCCCCTCCAGGGAGACAGCCAGGACCCCTGTGGTTTCCATGAACTGGGGCTGCTGATGGCATGACTCACCTTCACACCTTCTGGGCCATTGTCCCCAGGGGGGCCGATGTCTCCAGGGAATCCCTAGGGGGAGGCAGAGACCAGGGTCATCCACTGGACGGGAACTGGGACAGCGATCTGGGCTTCCACCTCATCCTCAGGGGGCGTGGCCCTGCACAGGGCAGCGAACTAGAACAGGTGTTCATTGATTCTGAAACAGGCATGCCAGCTGAAGCCCTATGCCTGACACAGGTGCTGAGAGAAGTAAATGGAACAATGCCAAGTGTATTTAGCACAGGAACGAGCACGTACAAAGTCGCCTAACCCAGGATTTCTCAAGTCCTGGGCCTGGCCAGAGCCAGCCACTTCCCGCTCAGAGAGGTGCCCTCCTCGGACGGCAGGGATCCTGCAGGTATGAGTGTGTTCTGGGTCTGCTGTGACTTGGAAAGGCTCGAAAAGTACCTCTAACTGTTCTCAGCTCCTCCCGTTTGAAGCTGAAATCCCCACTACGTCCTGGTCAGATGTGTTGGATTCTGCCCCACAGCCCCAAGGCGTGCTCGCTGACCCCAGGCCAGTCCTTCCAGATGGGCGACTGAGCAGTGGACGCTTCTTCCCGACAATCCCCTCCCTTTTCCCTCAACAGCTTCATGCTCTTCCCACAATGGCCTTTGAACAATTTGGTGGTAGAGGGGTACCAGTTTCTCCATCCCTGGAGGACTGCCCTTCTCTGTCCCTTCAACAGCTTCTAGTCAGGGACTAGGGCCCCTTGGCCTGGCTGCCCCCATCTGGTCATCACCAGGACGCCTATGCTTCTGTGGGTGTGAACTGACGTGCACAGGCAAGTATGGGAACATCCCCTCCCTTGAGTTAGGTGTTAATACCTCTGTTAATGTGGCTTAGAACCCCGTTCACTTTTAGGGCAGCTTTGCTACTCCCTCACTTTCCTGCCAGCTAAAAACAGAAGCATTTTTGGAATGAATCCCCAAAACCAAAATGCCCCTTCCTATCTTCCTTCACAAGGTGGCTTTTCTTTTCTTCCTTCTTTTGACCTTTTGGTAATTCCTGTAAAATTGCAACTCAAACATCCTATCACCCATGTCACCGGCAAAAGTGAGAATGGTCCTGAATTTGAAGCTAACACAGGTAGCCAGAGCCCAGGTCTTTTTCTTCAAAATGAGGGGCTCCAAATTCTCTTTTGCCACCAACTCACCGTGTGACTGCAGGCCCCTCTCTGGGCCTCAGTGTCTTCATCTGTGAAATGGTGACCAGCACCACCTTACAGGACTCTTCTGGGCTCAAAGGGAATAAGGTGAGCAAAGCCTTGCCTGGGGCCTAGTAAGCGCTCAGTGAAAATCTGCATCCAAAAGTATATTGGGCCCTGGTTGGATGGCTCAGTTGATTGGAGCACTGTCCTTGAACGAAAGGGTTGCGGGTTCGGTTCCCGGTCAGGGAGACAACCAATTGATGTTTCTCTCTCATAGCAGCGTTCACTCTTTCTCTCTCCCTCTGCCACTTTCTCTCTTTCTAAAATCAATAAATGAATCTTCGGGTGAGGATTGAAAGAAAAAAAAGACCCCAAAGGATTTTGGGTCCGGCGTCCTAGGAAAACAAGCCTGCCTGGGGTGGCTCCCTCTCCAGGGAGAACTTGGTGATTGGGACACTGATCAGATTCTGGCGCTCACATGCATAGAGCTCACTAATGAGCAAAAGAGATAATTTTTGCAAGGGGCTGGAGAGCCGACGCTCCCACCCATGGTCTCTGGGATAGGAGGCGAAGGCCCAGGGAGGTGCTGACAAGCTCAGCAGCTTCTGTCTTCAGCTGAGCAGAGCCATCTTCTGTGCCAGCCAATCCAAACAGATCGAAAAGCTGGGACAGGCAGACCCCAGATGCTTCCAGCGACCCATGAGAGAGCCAAAATCAATCTTACTTGCTGCAAGTAGCAAGGACACTGAGGAAGTCGCTTTCCTGCGCTGTGACTCCCTTTCCTCATGTGTCCTTGGTGGTAGCAACACCTCCCGCAGGCTGTGGTGGGGACTCCACAAGTTCTCACCCTAAAGATGCTACACAGCCTCCTGGCACGAGGTGGAGCCTAGTAACTGTGAGGGAGCTTGCTTTCCAGCCTCACTGGCCAGGCTGCTGGGAAAACCCGGACTCGTGGAGGAGTCTTTTTCCACAGTGACCAGGGGAAGGAGTCAGGGCCATGGAAGAGGGGCCAAGTCCATTTGTCTAAAGATAGGATTGTGTCACACGGCCAAAGTCAAAACAGTGGAAAGTCAGAACTTGTAGCTTTCAGGAAACACTCCCTCATCCATCCGGGCGTTACCAGGAGTGATCTTTGGAAGGGTCTGGAGAGCCCGGCAGAGCCAGACTTTTGTCTCTGAGGCCTGGCAGATGAGCAAGCCCCAGGCCAGGGAGCAGAGGGTGGGCGAGACTCTGGCTGGGCTTGGTGGAGACCCCCAGAGGACCTGGGTACTGAAGATCCTGGAGAGACACGGCCCTTGCACTGCTCAGCCTGTTCTCCAGAGAAAGTCCCCACATTAGAGAGAAGGCAGGGGTGGGGGCAAAGAGAGCCCACCCAGCTGCCTCGCTCCATTTCATGAGGAATGTCTAGCATGCCTATGCTAATTCTCACGCAGATCTACTCCCAGGGTTCTACTTATACAATTGGAATCAGGCAGAGGCAGAAGATGGCCAGGATCGGAACTTCTAGTCCCAGCCCCATCTCTCATTTGCTGTGCGATCTCAGGCCAATATTTCCTTGTCCCAGGGTCTTGATTTCCCAAGGACAGCACCCAGTCCCAATTGCAGCCAGGCATAGAGAAATAGGGCATCACCTACCTCGGGCCCAGGGGGCCCAGGAAACCCAAGGGACCCTTTGTCTCCAACTTTGCCCTGTGAAAGAGAAGAGATTACGGGCGAGGTGGGGGTAAATGGGGGCTCAGCTACTGCTGACCCCTTGCGTTATCCCCCTGCCTGCGAGTGGCTGGAAATGCTCGGGAGTGTACGAATGAAACCTGCCTAGACAACTAGACGAGCCACAAGTGTTCAAACCCTGCCTCCTGCACTTACTAGCCATGGGAATCTGGGCAAGTCACTTTACCTTGTGTAACCTCAGTTTACCAACCTGTAAAATGGGAGGAATAATAATTCTCTAACCCCAGGGGGTTATGGGAAAGATGGGATACGCAGTAATATTCAATAAATAAATGACACCCACTGCTATTGTAAACTTTGCTATTGTTTACAAGGTATGGGGATCCCAAGACTCTTGCCAGTGACTGAGGCCTATCTGTGACGCAGGGTAAGTTCCTACCCACCCCCGCCAGGCCTCAAGGTCCTCATCTATGAAGTGGGTGAACCTCCATTCCTGCCTTGCCCTGCAGGCCTGCCACAGGAGGAAGTGAAGTCCTGGATGAGCTTTTAGAGACTGTGAGGTTTGGGGTCTCAGAATGGAAGGTACTTACCATAGGCCCTGGCTTCCCCCGTGCACCTGGGAGCCCCGGCAATCCCTGGCTCCCCTGGAAAAGACCCAGAGGCTGGGGTTAGTGAGAAACAGAAATAGCCAGATGAACAGCTGCTAGGTCATCTTTGCCAGCCTGAGGCCCAGAGAACACCCACCTTTGGGAAGGATGGGCTCCCCCCTCATTTTCCCAGGTCATTCTGAAACCTGGGACCCTGGGGCTCCAGCAAGCCTTGAAGCACCCTGTATGACTGGAGAAGTCTGAAGACTGGAGCCCACCAGGAGATGCAGCCAGGCCTGCGTGTCTGGCAACCCAGAGACACCGAGGCTGGGTCAGGACAGGCCAGCCAGCAGGGAGGAAGGGGAAGAGGGAGCGCTGGCCACATCTGGGCCTCATTGCCTGACAGGGTGAGGTCCAGATGTGGCCACATGGTGCGGGACACAGGCCGAGAGGATCCGGCCGCGGCAGGCCGCCTCAGCTCATCAGCTGGTAAGGCCGGTTACTCATTCACTCACTCAGACATGCCCTAGACATTCACTCTTCCATGCAGGACCCGGAGTGCAGCCGCACTGGGCAGTCTGGTGAGCATACTATTGGCCAGGGGCTGAGCACAAGGGCCCATCTACCAGGGGAGAAGGGCACTGCCACGGGTCAGCTCAAACAGGCTGCTCAGGCTGCTGAGAAAATGAAATGGCTACGCCCCGAGCAGATGGAGAAAATGGCATGGGAGCAGGTCCTGAAAAATGGGGCAGGGTTGGGCCGAGCAAAGGCCGGGCAGAGGGTATACCAGGCAAGGCAGCATCGTGTGCAGAGCCTAGAGAAGCAGTGGGTAGGTCAGTGGGGCTGCAAGGATGAGGGACAAAAGGGTATCAGAGGGGCCCGCTCACTGAGGTCCTGGGTGCTGGCAGTGAGGAGCTGGGCCTTCCTTCTGGGAGCAGTAGGGAGCCACGGAGAGCTTGTGAGCAGAGAGCAAAGCTGTGCCCTCAGGGGAACAAGTGTGTGGTAGTGAGGTAGGCGGACTAGCAGGGACTGGCTGGGGGCCTGGAAATAACTTGGAGGTCTGTACAGTGCAGGACAGAGATGCTGAGAACATAAACTGAGGACAGAAAAGACAGGATTGTTTGAAAGGATGCTATCTTGTGCGTAGGTCCTGGAGTTTGACGGGCCCTGGGAGAGGAAGCCAGGGCCAGGGAAGAGCAGGAGGGGGAGATTGGCCAAAATTACCTTGTCTCCTTGGAATCCGGGATCTCCTGACACACCTGGAACCCCTTGTTCACCCTAAATACACACCAGCAAAGAAGGTTATGATGGAGAACACAGTGGGTTCTGGAAGCCTCCCCTACCTGCAGACCCACTGGCAAGGTACAGCTTCGCCCAGACTGTTCCCAAAGTTGATCTGACCAGCAGCCTTGTTAGAGAAGAGGGCAGCTTCCCACCTGGGGTGGGGAAGGCAGGCCCTGGGGGACCCAGCCTATCTGCAGATCTGCCTGGGGTTACTCAGATGGCTGGAAACTCTATCAACAGAAGCTAAACTGCTCAGTGCCACCTGGCCTCCCCAGCAGAGCGGACTGACTGCCACTTGCAGGCGCAAGGTACTGCTCCTTGCCCCTTGAACTTCATCATCAGCTGACATCACACAGGGCCAAGGGTAACCCGTGCCATGGCCCCGCACTTCGGTGCTTTCTGAGTGCTGGCATCTGCTGTTGCTCCACATTTCTCACCACCAGGCTGCAAGCTGCCACTTCTTCCTTCTGTGGGAGTTTCCATGCCAAGAATCAGCTTCAGTCTACTTCTCACGAGCTGCTCCTAGCCAGCCTGTCACCCGAGGAACCAGAGAGCCTGGCTTGTGAAGACAATATGTAAACAGAGTCAACTGATCTCGAGCTGGGTCTTCGTGTTTCTTTTCTGAGATGACGTATTGTGTAGGCAGCTGACCCCGCCTCTGGCCGGGGGGAGGCCTCCTCTGTTCTCTCTGCCTTTGGCCTCGTCCTGGTGAATGAGCTGCCGCAGAACCAGACAGGGTCTCTCCTTAGAGCGGGGGCCACCTCGCACAGCCCTCCTCCTTTCTAGCTTTCTGTGGCAGTCATTACCAACGGTACTTTGGCCCCAGGACTCAGGATGAATTCTCAGCCCCAGGAGCCGTTGGAGGAATGGACACTCTTAGAGGACCCGTGTCATGCAGATTCAGTGGAAGAACTTCCTTGGTAGAACAACAGCCAGAATTTAAACAAAAAAACAAAACAACAAAAAACTGGTTTTTTTTAAACTTAACTTCAGTTTTTCCAATTTGGAAAACCTTGTACAACATCCAGAGCTTTAGCGACCAAGGAACATTTTTTTAAATGTCCAAAGGAGGAGTGAGGGGTAAAAAAGTGTTTTACAAGGCACGTAAGAAATCAGGACAATGGATTTGGAGAAAGCTGAACCTGGAGCAGGAGTCTTGGTCCCAGAAATTGCCTCCACACAGGGAGAGGGAGCCAAGGGGTTGTAAGTGGGACGGAGGCCAGGCTGGGTCATGGAAAATCTAATATTCCAGGCAGGACGACCACGGAACATGAAGCAATGACTCCTCCATCCCCAGGAAGAGCCCGGGTGGTGGACGGGGATGGGGGGTTGGGGAGGAGGGGCTGATCATAATCCAACTTCCAACATTAAGGCCCCTCCCCTCCAAAGGGGTGGAAAAGAGACTGCTTTTTCTTTTCTTCTTCTTTTCAGCCCCAAAGACTTATTTGATGGGCAGGAAAACAATTTCTTCCTCCTCTTCCCCCCCTCCCAGAGCTTTCACATCTCCGAACGTCCCAGGCGCCACGTGCCGGCAGGCCAGCCGAGTCCTAGGGAACACATTTATTTCCATGTTCCTGAAGAAACAGTGAGCTGGAGGCCAGCTCTGCATAGGAGCCTATAAAAAGCTCACTGCCTACATTCCCATTTCCCCCACTTCCTTTCCCCCTCATCCATGACTCCAGCATTTCCAGAGTGCTGATGTCTCCAACCTCAGGGTAAATGGGTAGCTGTGGGAAGCCCCCCCACCGCTTCCAACAGAAAGACCCCCATTGCAAGTGGGAGGGCCCTGAAGGGGAGCTCAGCAGGCAGCAGAGAAGCACCAGGGGGCAGAATTGGAGGCGGGGTGAGGGCAGCAGCGGCTGCAGCTGTAGGCTTGGGTATGACAGTGGGGGACAGAAGAGGTGGAAACAGATGGAGAAAGGACTGGGATTAGTAGCATCACACCCCTGGGGACCTACAGGTCAGGGGGCTGGTAAGACAATCTGGGTGTGGCCATCACAGCCAAGCAGTTCTGGCTCTCTCCAAGTCCAGGAGCCAGCAGATCACTGGGCGCCTTCGACAAGCTCCTTCTCTTTGTGCCTGCTCCCCCAACTGCAAGAAGCAGGCCCTGGAGGAGGTGGCCTCTGAGGGCCACATCAGCTGAGCCCTTCTGACTTCTATCCTGTCCCCAGTTGAGGTGTCTGGAGGCAGGTGGCTGGGTTCGAATCCTGACACTCATCACCAGCTGTATGGCCTCAAGCAAGCCTCCTACCTCACGGGGGATGAAGGATGGTGGGGTTAATCCCTACAGAGCGGCCAGGTGGTACCCAGCACTGGAACCTGCCCCTGTTTCTCAGGTTGAGGAGGAGAGCCATCTGAAGACAGATACAGTGGGAGTCTGGCCTCCTCCCCCCACTCAGGCTTGTAGGAACTTGGGTGCTGCCCAAACGCCCTCCTGCACTCCCTTTGAAGGGCCCCTCCTTAAGGGGCTTTGGGGAGAGGGCAGGAAGACAGCCGCAGGGCAGAGCACAAACAGCCCCCCCACCCGTGTCCCTGTCACTCAGGTGCTGCATGACCCAGGCTGGGTACTGGCCATTTGGGCCTTGGGGACCGACCTAGCCACTTCCAGCTCTGCTGTGGCACAGGGTGAGACACAGAGAGTTCAGCTGCGAGGCTGTACAAAGGACACATGGGGGAGGGGTAGCCTCCCCATGGTGACTGGGAGGAAAGCGGGCCCATCCAGGCTTTTCTGTTGCATTTTCCCATCTGTCTGGGATGGGTTCCCAGTTCCCATTGGACAGTGGATGCGAATTTGTTTCTTCCTGTGTCTGGAGAGGTCTCAGAGGCCCATCATCTCAACGACACCCCCACCTTCGCCTGCCACCCCCACCCTCTTCATTCTGTGGCCTTGGCCTCAAAGCTGGATGCTGGCCCCTGCTTTACTCTCTAAATCCAGACACCTGCCTTGCTTTACTCCCAGCCATGCCTCGACAGTCCCCCAAGCTCTACCTGCCAAGGCTGCCTGCCCCCCGAACCACCTGTCTGAGCCCCACAGTGTCACAAGAGAGAAGCTGGGGAGCAGAGATTTAGGGGGGCCAGAGGAGACACAGGAGAAGTGCAGGGGAAAAGACTGGCGAGAAGTCAGCAGCAGCGGGGGAGGCAGAGGGGGGTGGCATGCAGATAAAACACGGTGCAACAAGGGAGTATTCAGATCACCTTATCACCTTTCAGTCCGGGCTCCCCCACGTTTCCCATCAGTCCCTGCAAAATAAAGGCAGGGGTCCAGCTCTGAGGGCAGCTCAAAGCCACTGACATCAGGAGGCCTGGCTTACACCTGCTGACTTGCTGTGAGCCCCTTGTGCTCTGTGTTCTCATCTGTAAAAGGGGCACTGAGCCCAGCTCCCAGCACGGTGGGCTGAGGGGCAAGAAAAGGGGCGGAGGACTCACGAGCCACAGCCCTAGAGAAATCCAAGGGGAAAGGGTGCTGGTGGGGACAGGTGGGCTTAATGAGCAGTGTCACATGCATGCTGGCCAGTGGGGTCATCCCTGGAACAGGGTCCTAGCGGCACCGGCCCACCCTTCTCCTGTACACTCGTCTCCCTCGGGGATGTGTGGATTCAGTGGTTTGCCACTGTAGTGTCTATGCCCATGGTGACGAGGTCTGAACCATATCAGATTCACCCTCAGCTTGAGGACTGCTGCCCAATAAAGATGTCTGGCATTAATAACAAACAGATAATTGGCTCTCAGGCCTGGGAAGGACTGAGCTCCCAACCTACCTACTTCCACCCCAGCACTGCTCTGAGCATCCTTCCAACGCATGTCCTCACCTCCCCCAACAACACATCTGGTGCCCTTCCTTCTGGCTGAAATGGGTCGGGGGGTGCTAAGATGAGGCCCGGAATAGGGTACGGCCCTGTTTACCTTCATGCCCTTAGGTCCTGGGTAGCCAATTGGACCCAGTGCTCCCATGTCGCCCTGGAAACAGAAAGAGAAGAAGATGCTGTGAGAGCTGACCCGAAGGAGGCTGGCCTGGGTTCCCAGGGTCCCTGGGGATGGGTTCCCAGGATGCAGCCCCGAGTGACTGCTCTGGGAAATTAGAACATTCTTTAGTCTTACTCCACCACTGAAGTGCTGGAGTAAGTTTTACATAGGTCCTCTCCCAACGTCATTTTTTGATTGCTGTCCCCCCCCCACCGCTTCTTTCCATTTCATATTAGATATCAGATCTTTCTACTCCAAATTAGATCCTTTACATCCCTCACTAGCTAAGGGACTCTGGACATCTCGTCTGACTTCTGTGGACCTCCATCTATATAAATATTTATAAAATGGGGACAGTGACCCTTCTCCCGGAGCAAGCTGCTGTAAGGGTTAAACAAGCAAACGGGGACTCTAACTCCGCCAGCTTCGTGACGGGGAGGAACCTCCTTCTTCCCACAATCTCTCTGGGCCGGGCAAGGAAGAGGTCGGCTGTCAATCACGGACACCCCTGCGTTGGAGACAGACCCAGTAGATCTGTAAGATCCTGGACCACAGGCCAGAAACCCAGCTTTAGATCAGACAAGACCATCGCAGGTGGGAAGCGCAAAGTTCCTAGACCCCCGAGAGCCGGGGGCAGTGTCCCAGCGTAAGTCAGAGCCAGGCCGCCTGGTCCCATCTCTCCTCTGCTGCTCACGCATTGCTTTGGGGGCAGGGGGTGGGCTAACCTTTCTGTGCCTCAGTTTCCTCATCTAGCCAATGGGAACATGCACCTCCTGGAGTTGTTTCGAAGAGTGAGCAATGGACTTACATGACTGGTGGCATTTTGGATTGTCATAACTGAAGAGGCGCTACTAGCATCTAGTGGCTGGAGGCCAGGGACGCTGCCAAATGTGGAACCGTGTACAGGCCAGCCTCCCCCAACAGAGCATCATCCGGCTCTAAGTGCCAGCTGTGCCGAGGTGAGAAACCACGGTTTACGGACTAAAGGGGCTGCATTTTCTTTAAACAGGCCCACCCTCTTTCCCGCCAATCCCTTCACTGCCCAACCACCCTCACTGCTGCCCCCAGCCACAGGCATACTATTAAGCCCACACCAGAGAAAGGGAGCCCCCGAAAATATTCTCTTCTTTCCCTTTTATGTCCTCTGTAGTAGGTCTACATGCCCCGGCTGCCACGTGAGTCTGTCAGTGTGTTGGGCCTCTCCGGGCCTCAGTTTCCCACATCCCTGGGGCAGGCTCCATGGAGGCCCCTGGCAAGTGCTCTGAAACCTTGGGGGAACGAAGGCTGCCCCAGGGAGCCAGCACAGGAGAACAGGTTCCCCTGGCGGAGCTGCCGGGAGACTGCTTGGCGGGAGGCTGGGCAGAGAATGAAAAATCGCATTCCTGCCTGACTCCTAGAGCAGGGTCCCGGGGCCTGTGCAGAGCCCCCAGTCCCTGTATGACCCGGGGAGGCCATGCTGATTCCCTCCCATCTCCCCACCCCACCGGAATAGCGTCATCAGCAGAGGCAGGTGCTGAGTCTGCCTGTGGTCCTCCTGTGTGAGCTTGGGCAAAACACCTTCCCTTTCGGGACCTCACCTGATGGGGTCAAACCAAACCTTCTAGTGGAGCCTTCGCTAAGAAAACCTGCTTTCGGTTCCCATCTAGAAACCTCACTGAGAAAGTGAGGTCGGTTTTACAGGTGCCAACAGTCACACAGACGACGCCGGTTGCCAGGCCCTGCATGAAGCGCCCGACCTGCCTCAGCTCTACTGTTCCTCACACCAGCCCTTAGAGATCCGATCGACCACTGTCCCCATTTCACAGAAGAGTAAACTGAGGCCCTGAGACGTTAGGGCTTGAGCAAATCAGAGCCCGGCAGAGCTGAGATTTACACCAGGCAGTGTCCACCTCCAGAGCTTCTAGGCAAGTCTGAAGTAAGCTTCGGGGAGGAGAGAGTGAAGAAGCAGGGCTCACTGGCGGGGAAGGCTGCAGGCAGAGGGAGAGCCAGCTCCTCAGAGACCTACACTTTACAGATCATTTTGGCAACATCCCCCTCTCTTTTCCTGGATGGAGGGAGCCAGGGGTAGCCTGCCCGAGCTCCCCGTGGTGCACAAATAAACAAAGCGGGCTCTGCTGGCACACTGGCTCCAACTCGGCCCCGGGGCGGGCACAGGACCAGTAGCAGCTCCAGGAACACAGGCCCCTTCTTCCCCGCTCCAGGATTGAAGGCGGCTTGTTGTGTGGGGACTGGATTCAACACAGGCCTGGGCGATGCCCGTGTGGGGCCGTGGGGGCCACAGCAGCACCACGCATGTGGGGCCTCTCCAAAGGTGTCTGTGTGTGGTGGGGCAGGGCCCAAAGGAGGGGGTCCACCCCAACGGACAAGGAATCATGGAAAAGGGACTCTGACTGCAGGGGACATGGGGAGAAGGTGGCACTCACGTAGAGCAGGTCTTCTCATGTCAATGGGACCCCCATATTGGGATATCAATGCATCTGGGGTAGAAACCGAGAAAACTCCACGCCACTTCCCCTCCAGCACAGCCTGAAGTACACCAGTCTTCTCCGCATTAGACACCCTCACGGGAGGCTTGGCAGAGTGTCCCCGCAAGAAAGAACAATGAGTAATACCCTTCTTTTGGATGCTGTTTCCACTTTTGCCTAAGCTCCCAGACATGGCTCTACACACTTTGCCCTCATCTCGCTGGCTCCCACCAAGAACACAGCCAGCCACATCTGCAACCACTTACAGAGCTCCTACTGTGTGCCAGACACCACGCTCGACACTTCAAGTCTCATCAGATCCTCTTTAGCAAGAGCTCACGCTGTGCCAAGAACCACGGTGCATGCAGCGCCGGCACTCGCCAGCTGCTCACAGCAACCCCATGAGGTCAGCATCGTTCTCCATTCCATGCCATGGAACCAAGCCTTAGAGAGAGAGGTGAAGCAACTTGCCCAAGACTAAGCGAGGAGTGGGGGGCACAGGCAGGACCAGAACCCAGGTCTGTCTGGCTGGCTGGCCTCATGGTCCAAGCTCACTAGCCCTGGGTTGACTTTTTACTCTGAGAAAGGAGCCGAGGATGCCTTTCCTAGTTGATACAACCTGTAAGATGAGGCCTGAAGACAGGCTTCCAATGCAAAAACTATTTTTGAATAAAAATAGTTCTGACCCTCTGAAGTATGCCATGGGGTTTGCTAGGGACCCCTAAAGGAAAACCCAGGGTGCAGAGGTGCTGATGGGCCTCCATCCCTCATACGTCTCGCCTTCCTGCCCTGCTGTCTCTGCAGCTGTGACATCCTTGGCAACTGTTTCCTATACCTGTGTGCTTGTACGGTTAACACCCACTTGTCCTTCTGGGTGCCCAGGCTCCATAGGCCAGGTTGGGCCCCTGCCGTCGGGTCTCAGAACCTGACGTGGCTTTCACTGCTAGCCCATTGCATGCTGATGGCCATTTCTGTATGTGCCTATGTGGCTACCACCTCCCCCGTGCCCCAAAAGAGCCATTAAAAGGAGCCTAATGAATGGTTGAAAAAAGATACCCTTGCAAACTCTCATTTACCAAACCTCTAGGCAGAAAATCTTGCCTCAGCGTTCCCTGGAACTGCCTTTGAAGATGACAAGGCCTCTTTCCAGAAACTGATAGAGGGCCCCTAGCTTGGGGACAGGGACTTGGCGGCTAGGGCCAGTCCTGGCTCCTGTGCGATCCTAATAAGCACCAACTCTCACACAGAACGGCCCCTGGCACTGCCAGTCCATGTCCTCACGCCTCCGCTGTCTCCACTCAGCACAGAAGTCTTGCGGACCTGCCTGTGGGGCATAATGGCAAACAGCGTGAGTGGTGCCCATAGGCCCAGGTCCAGCTTATTGACTATGTGACCTTGGGCAGGTGCTCCAGCCTCTCCGAGCCTCAATTTCCTTAACTGTGCATGGTGACCCCACTCCCTACCCTGAGAGACTTGCTGTGATAATTGAGTATTTAGCACAGGGTTTGGCAATGATCAGTGAGTGGGGCTGAGGACTTCGCTCTGCAGACAAGGAAACAAAGCAGGGTGATCACTAGTGGCAGAATGTGGTGGGCTCGTCCACTATATCCCATGCACTGGGTTTGGGCCAGATCACATAGTCTTGTGTCTCTTTAAATGGAGGAGCCAAAATTCCTTCAGTCTCACTCAGAATAAAAAAAGACAAATCTTTTTTGTTGAGCAGATTCTGGAATCAGGCACAATTTTCTTGAGGGCCAGCCAAAGGGTTTCAATTACTCAAAGGAGGCTGTTTGGCGGCAGTCTCTCACCTCAGCGGCTGCAGGCAGGGGGTCCCAGGGGCCTGGGCTGCAAGCCCCTAGCTGGTGACCTCGGCCGAGCCTCCCCATCTGGGTGCCCAGGCTGTCGCAGGCCGCCTGAAGAATCTCAAGGCTCCCAGAGCCTAATGCATGTCAAGCACAAGGCAGATGCTCTGGAAAAGTTTGTCTGCTCTCTCCTGCCCTTCCTCCTGGCTGCAGAGACCCAGGTGACAGGGGAAGTTTCAACGTCGGTCTGCATACAAATTGCTTCAGCTGACTAGACAGAAGAACTGAATAAATATGAATCTCCATTAAAATGATTACCAATTCATGGAATTCCCATTTGCTCAGCTAAAAACCCACATCCTCTGGGAAACCAAAGGTGACTCAGTCCATCTCCCCCCTTTTAACTCCTAGTTAGAAATTCCTTTTTTCCCCACACTTTGGGGAGGCAACTTTTCCTCCAGGCACTGAAGCCACTGTTCCCAAAATCCAGGGTGGGGGTGGTGAGTGTTTTGGGTTGGAGAGGACTCTGCCTGGTGCAGGGTGTGGGCTTGGGGGTGGGCAGCAGAGATCTGGTGGTCTCAAGTCCAGCACTGTGACCCCCGAGGCACAAGGAGAAAGGCACCCCGGACAGTCACCTTGGCAGCAAAGGGTATGTAAAAGTGCAAAGAGAGGCTGAGAGTATTGAAGAGAGCCCCAGGACAAGAGGGAGTCATGAGGAAGAAACTCATCAGCTCTTCAAAAAGTGATGTCGGGGGGGTGCATCATCTGAGCAATGCTGGGGTCCCCAGGGCTCACCCTGGCTAAGACCCCTCAGAGGGGAGCAGGAACAGGAGCACATTGGATTAGGAGTTAGGAGACAAAGCCCCCGATTATGCCTCCACCCTCTCCTGCCTTGTGTGGGACCTTGACCAAGGGCCTCAGTTTTTCCATCTGGCAAATGGGATTCCACTAAGAAATACTGCAGACAGGGTTGCCAGATTGAGCAAATAAAAATAGACTGCCCAGTTAAATTGAATGCCAGATAAACAGTGAGTGATGTTTTTGTCTAAATGTGTTCTAACTATTGCAGCTGACATTCAAATCTGTCTGGGTGTGTTACATTTTAACCGGCAACACGAACTGTAGAGACAAAGGGGAGCACTGGTGGGCACGAGTTTTGTGAAGAGTTGGGAGGACCCAGGTCCATGATGGCAGCGTCTCCGTCTCCAGAATTGGGCCGAGCAATTCCACCCTCTGAGGAGCCAATGTAGAGGACGTGGGGACAATGACAAATAGGAACATGTGCCAAGGATGACAGCCAGGACACATAAACATCCCTTCATTAAAGCTGTAGGGGCTGGGGTCACACAGCTTGAGGAAGCAGCCTTGGGGAGAGCAGACAATGACCGTCCCTACGTCTCTGGTGGCCTCTCGCACAGGCAGGACAGTGACATGGGATGGACACACAGGAACATTTGCACAGTGAGAGCTCTGTGGAAATGGAGTGGGCTCCCACAGGAGGGCCCGTCTAACACCAGGGCGTTCACATTGGAGTTCCGCGACCACGTGACCAAGAAGCTCCAGAAGAGACCTCTGCTGAGCCTAGAGGAGGTTAGACTAGGACACTTGGAAATTCCCCAGGGAGCCAGGTTCTCTGTCAGAGCACAGGCTGATTTTTCCAAAGCATCTAGGTCAGTGCCTTGTGCCAAACAAGGTGCTCAGCAAAGGACATTGGGGATGAATGGCATATATATGACTCATGTGTTGACAGGTCCTCATCCAGGGCCAAGGCAGGCATCACTAATCAATTGCTGCATCCTCTCCCATTAAGTTCCAATGTGACTTTTCAATCTTTCTCAATGTAGCTACCAGGCACAAAATATCCTATGTACATATGTATCATCGTCATCATCTATCATTATTATTATAATACTATAATAGCCTTCCCCTCTAAAGATAAATAAAATCTTTTTAAAAATACTATAATAGTATTTTTGAGTATGTATTACGTACTAGGCACTTTATAGGTACTAGTTTCTTTAAATGCTTGCAACAATCCTCCAAGACAGGTACTCATATTATCCCTATTTTACAGATGAGGAAGTTAAGGCACAGGGAGGTAAAGAAATTGACTCTGTATTGCAATTAAATGAATGGTAGAGCTTGGACTTGAACCTAAAGGAATCTGGTTCCTCCTTGGCTATGGACCAGACCAGATGTGTATATCTGTGGTCCTAACAACAGTGCGCACAAGGAGCCCACCTTCCAGGTGGGATCCCTGAGGTCCAAGGAAGCAATACCACAGAGCCAGGAGGAGGGGAGGCCAGGATTTGGACATAGGCTGATCTGACTCTCCATCTCCAACCCACTCATCTAACAGAAGCACACTGACCCTGAGGGCCTCTGGGCCCTCTTCCCAGGACTGGCCTCCCAGAACAGTGGAGCTCCACAACCTGTCCCCCACCCCCCGGGCCTTCTCCGGCCTCCCTCTGAACAAACAGCTGGAGTGGCTGAAGCGCCAAGGAACAGTCTGCTTGTGACCACCACAGCCCCTCAGACTGAAACCCCAAGAGGAATAAGCCAGGGGAAAGAGCAGGGTGGGCATCAAACCCTATGGAAGTTCCTAGAGTCATTTCCCAGGCTCAGGCCTCTCACTGACCCTTGCGACCAGGTCCAAGGTCAAGGCCAAGCCTCTGAAGGCCCAGGAGGGAGCCCCAGTTTGGGCTAGTAGAACCACTCACTCCATAAGACCTGCCCCAATCTGGGAGGAATCAGAGGTTAGACTGCTTCCCACTTCCCTGTGTACAAGCCTCTCTCAATGCCGGGCACATAAGGAGGTAATAACAGTAATGGATACAATGATATTGCCCACTAATTGCACATTTACCAAGTGGTAGACCTCAGGCCAAGAACTGTACACGTGAGGCTTCATTTAATCCTCACAACCACCCCAAGAGGACTCTACCATCAGCCCCATTTTAAAGACGAGGAACTAAAGCTCAGAGAAGGTAAGTAACTTGGCCCAGGGCACACAGCCAGGGTGTGGCAGAGCTGTGACTTGAACTCAGGTGGTCTGCTTCCAAAGTCCAGAAGCACCCCACCTGTCAGATGGGCATGTCTACACCTCCTCGCAGAGTGACGGAGAGGCTATGGGTGTGAAAGTACATCAGCAGTGCCATGCTCCAAGTGCCCTCCCCATTGAACGAGTGAAGAAAGGAACTCGGCAAAAGTAGGTAATGCACTCGAGAGCACGCAGAGGGGCCTTCTTCCCTCGGCCCCCTGTCCAGACTGGTCTGTCCTACACCAGCTCTTCCTGGGGTTTGATGAGAGAGGGGACTTTTCAGAGGACTTGTCGCTTGTTCCCCACACCTTGCCTCCTGGCCCTCTCCCTCCCCAGGCATCTGTGTACTTACAATGAGGCCGGGGACTCCTGGGGGCCCTGGCAGGCCCAGTTCTCCCTGCAAACAGAGACCAAGGTGGTTAGTTGCCCTGTTTCCCTCAGGAGCCACCCTGTCCACACCATCCTGCATGTGGGTGCCTGGTGGCTCGAGTCCTCTGAGCTAACCATTCCTTGTTCCTGACGGGTGGCTCTCCTGAGCCTGGCCTAAGGTTTGGACAAGACCCTTGCCCCTCTGCCGTCAGCTTTCCATGTCAGTAAAATGGGGAGGTCGGATTTCCAAATCGTCAGTGTGAAGGAATGGGTGGAGTCCTGGTCATGGGAACAAGGACGTGCAAGGTGCTGGGCCCAGCTCTCACTTTGTCCTCGTTCCACAGATGGCAAAACCAAGGTTTCAGAGTTAAATGATTTGCCCAGGGTCAAGTGCAAGAAATACCACAGTTTTGAGGGCCCCAGGGTGAGAGCTACCAGGCTAGCCTCCCACCTCTCTCAGCCAGGAGGTGCTCAGGGCCCTTACAGAACTCCCACAGGCTCCCAAGGCCTCCCAGGGCCTCCGAGATGCTGAGAGAGCTCTTGCCCAGGAGTCAGGAGATGTGGTTGTGTAGGGCAGTGGGCAAGTTTCTCTTTGCTCATCTCTGTAAGTGGACCTTCAATTGCCTGCACCAGGAAAGATGGTAGAGGGGCTTGGATCAAGTTCAAAATGCAAAGATGTGAATAAAAATAAGGGGTTGTAAAAGTGGTGATTATCAATGAGAACTGCCCACACCACCCAGGGGGTCTGTCTGCCATCCTCTGTGCCATCCCAGGGCTGCTCAGACAAAGGTCATCACTCCATCCACTAAGAAGAGGAGGTGGGGGTGAGAAGCAGCCTTGGCTTTCAAACGAGGGACCCCAGGGCTTGGGGAAGGGAAGAGACTTGTCCAAAGCCACACGACAACTGCGTGGCAGAGCTGGGACCACACATTAGGTCTTCCTTCTGTTCCTCTAGGCCACGAGTGTAAAGTCATCCCTGCCCCTCCTCAGGGGCCTTCCAGGATGACATCACATCCTGGTTAATCCAATGAAGGAAAGGCGCTGGTTTCTCAACTCCATGTCTTTGCCCGTGTTCTTTCCTCCCCCTGCAATGTCTCCTCGCCTCTTTCTTCAGCCCAGTTCTAACGTCACCTTCCTCAAGAGTCTTCCCTACTCCTCTCCCTCCTCCACGGCACCTGGGCCCTCCTTGAGCCCACCCATCTGCTGCTTCACCTTGTGAGATAACTGGGAGACGCCCTGAGCTTCTCGAGGGCAGGGACTGTGCCCCGTTAATATGCGCCCTACTATCCATACGGCTCCACCCAGGGAAAAATGGTCACAGGCCAAAACCCTTCCCCTCTCCCGTTTCATTCTCCCAACAGCCCTCAGAGGCCGGCATCCTGACCCCCCGATTTACAGAGAAGGAAACTGAGATCCAGAGAGGTGAACTGGTTTGTCCAAGCACCATGTCTGGCAAGTCGTACGGCAGGATTCAACCCAGGCCCACCTGGCTCTGAGGCCAGGGCTTCAGCCCCCAGAGAGCCCAGGGGTCAGCCCCAGGGAGCCTTTGTGGAAATGGAAGAAGAGCATCTTTAGGTGCTAATTACAGATCCAGCAGCTACCTCTTCAGGGAGCACAGATGGCACAGCTGCTCAGGAGGGAAGCCCCAAGGAGAGGTGGGGGACACGGCAGGTGTTCCAAGGCGCTCTGGACATGGTCCGCACCTCCAGGCTTCCTCTCACCAAGGCTGTGCCCGGGATGGGAAGGGAAAGGCGGGCTCAGCTCCCCAGGGCAAGCTGACCTGGCTCCTCAACGGGCCTCAGATTATTTACAAATTCTATAAACAAGCCTGTGCTGGAGATTTCTTTAGAACTCAGCTCCCCTCTCCAAACAGGGCCTGCAAACTGTCTGCTCCCTGAGGCTGCTGCCGTCTCATAAACATTTCTGGAGCTTTGTAAGACAGCAGTAGCTCTGGCTTCCCATGGGGTGTGACCTGTGAACCTTCCTAAGTCCCCTGGGAGTGGGGTCACAGGGCTTCCAGAGTAGACAGGAGCTGGGGGTTCAGAGAAGTCACACAATTTGAATTTGCCCAAGAGCACCCAAGTAGTAGACAGCAGGGCTGAGATCTGACCCAGTCTGCCTGACCCCAAAGCTCCAGTTCCTGACACCTGCTGTGTGTTCCCTCTGAACCCCTCTCCTGTTCCCAAAGGCTTGAAATACTTACAGGGTTTCCATCCAGTCCCGGGGGGCCTCTTTCCCCAAAGTCTCCGGGAAACCCCTGACGGCACAAGAGAGAACAAACACCCATAGATTAGAGTTGACACCTCTGGGTGGCTTTGATCCAGACCCCTCAGGGGACACACACAAGGACATGTCTGCGCAGTCTTGCTCCTTGGTTCTGGGACCTGGGCAAGCAGTGGGATCCCGGATCCCCCTGAGCCCTCACCCAATGCTCCACCAAGGGAATTTCCCAGGGACTGGCTGTTGTGGTGGGGCCCGTGGACAGGGAGCCCTCTTCTCACGTCCTCAGAGCCCCAGAAAAGAAACTGGTACCCAGCTCCCCAGCATGGAAATGCAGACCTCCCAATCTGAGACCTGGTCCTGATAGAGTGGGGGGTCAGGACTCTAAGTTCAGGTCTGGAGACCAGCTGCTGATTTGCTGAGAATTATGAGTATCTCCATTCTCTGTGGGTCTCAGTTTCCCTACTGGTCGAAGAAGGGGAGGTAGCCTGTGAGGCATTTTCCAGCCTTCTATGATTGTGACATGCCCGTCAAAAGCCACCCTGTGGAATCACGATCCCTATTTTATAGATAAAGAGACTGAAATGCTGAGTGTCGAGGTAATACAAGGTTACACTGGTGGTGAACAGCAGTGCGGTTGCTACAGGTGAGTTTCGGCAGCTTGGAGAGAGGTCAGGTCCCCCCGCCGAGGCGGGTCTGGTCTCTTGCCCCCTGCCCGGCCCTGTGCCACACTCTTTGGGGAGACTGGCAGCTGGAAGAACATCAGCTGTGTGGACGCACCTGGGGTGGCAGGGGACAACTGCACTCTGCTTCCAAAGGAAAAGAAAGTCCTCAAGCTTGGAATTTGGGAAAACCTGTTCTCCCCCTCCCTGAATTCAGATCATTGCTTTTTCAAGGAAATTTCATGTTTTTCTGACCAAGTGGATACCTGAACTGTTCAAACAGCAACAATTTTTTATGTAGGATAATTCATTCCTAGTTTCTAAGGCTATCAGGGGAATCCAGGGAGCAGATTAAATCTAAAAACAAAACCCAAACCAATTACAAAGTCCATA
Source organism: Sturnira hondurensis (assembly GCF_014824575.4). Taxonomy (NCBI): domain Eukaryota; kingdom Metazoa; phylum Chordata; class Mammalia; order Chiroptera; family Phyllostomidae; genus Sturnira; species Sturnira hondurensis. Next base: position 889,772 of record NW_028083079.1, on the reverse strand, counting down.
CTGGCTGAGCAGAGACCTTGATAAGTGCGTGCATCCAGGCCTTCATCTTGCCCTGCCCAGCAATCCTACTCCCCTCAAACCCCTCCTCTGTCAGGAAGCCCTCTTGGATCAGAAGGGCAAGGAAAGGCATTGACCCAGACACCCGAGGGAGGAAATGAGGGCATGGTAACAATATCAACCAAGCCAATCACTTTGCACATGAAACTTTACTTGCCTTTGACATCTACCCTTGAGGGGAAGGCTATCAATTGAGGCTCAGGAAGAAATGTCCCTTGGCCAAGGCCAAAAAACAAGTATATGGCAGAACTGAGTCCAGGTTCTATCTTTCTGGGCTCTGCCACGTTCCTACGAGCTGTGCACAAACAAACCCTGGCCTGCTCGAATCTGCGCCCCACTGACTTCAGAGAGTGGCAGAGGTGCGTGCGTGCATGTGTTGTGTGCGTGCCTGCTTGCACGTACAGACCCACCTCCAGATCAGGTCTCTGCAGGGATACATCTGACCCTATCTAAGATTCTTCTCCCCACATCCTTGGCAAACTCCAGCTTTGCCCCAATTTGGCCCCTCTTTGTCAGGCTGTGAGGTGGACCCCGCTAACCTCCGGGGACAGGCCTGGGTGGTCTGTGGTCAGGGGAGCGTCCTGAAGGTGTTGAGTCCCTGCCTCCACCTTTGGAGGCTGGGGTTGAGGGCCTGACAGGAGAGGAAGACAATTCTTCAGGGGCCGAGGCGGGGCCGGGCAGCCAGTCAGCTCCACATGGACTACCAGGGCCAGGACTTGGAAATCCTGTGCCCTGTTCTCCAAGTCCAGTGCTCAGAGACAGCCTGGAGACTCACCCTGGTTTGCCTCCAGGCCGGCTGTGTAGCCTCGGACAGACCCTCACTCGACCCTCTGTTTTGCACAGGCTGGTGTGTGTGATTTCTAAGAACCCTTGAACTTGGCCCAATCCCCAGACAAGGCCTGGGAGAAAGGAGTCTAGAGCAAGATGGAGACCTTGACAGCATTCCCCAGGCCTGGATCTTGGCTGCCGTGCCCAACACATCCACACCCAGCAGGCACCAGGAAGGCCCCAAACCCATGAGTCTGCATTCAGAGGCAACTCCACGCTGGCTCAAGGACTCCTCTCAGCCCCAGCGGCCAGGCCAGCTGACCCATTGAGACTGTGCAACCAGAGCAACCCGATGCCAGTCCTGCCTCCACCAGCCACAGGCCTCTCCAAGCCTCAGAGTTCTCTGATGTGCACTGAGGGGTACCGAGGGGGTGAGCTGAGACAGTGCACAGAGGGCGAGCCTTTGCTGGCACATGGAAGCAGCGGCAGTGTGAGGGCACAGCTCTGAGGCACGAGCAAGGCAGGACAGGCAAATCCCAGCGGGAGGCACTTCTGCAGGCAGAATGTAGCCTGAGTATAGCTGTGGGCGATGACGGTGAGATGGTAACAATGACGGCAACAGCAAACGCCCACAGTCTGAGGACATAGGTCCTGTTCTTGCCCCATTTTAGAGATGAGGAAACTGAGGCCCAGAGAGGTAAGATAACCTGTTCAAAGTCACACGGCTATGGAATAGCAGGGCTGGGATCTGAATCCCGGCAGTCTGAGGCCAGCGCCCTTTCTCTTAGCTCTGCCTGGACACTGAATACACAGAGAGGACCTCAGTAAATCCGGGGTCTCTCAAAGGGCTCAGGAGAACTCCAGGCTAATGGCCAAGAGGGAACGGCATGACTGATGCTGAGGACTGGTTCTGCTCGCACAGTCTTGGTGGTTGCAATACCCAGCCCCTGTCCCCATCTTCGGTCTCCCTCCCTTCAGAGGAGTCCAGCAGATGACCTCCAGGAATCTAGGGCACAGTTAGTAGTTAAGAGCATAATGGATGGGGGGCAGGGGGGGGAGATAGGAGCTTTAAAAGTGCTGGAACAAATATTTGACTGGGACAATCATAAATGGCCTGAGATGAAAAGACCCTAGCAGTCCCTGAAGTTCAGTAGGTCATTGCTTCAGTGAGAGACTGAAGCCCAGCACATGCCCAAGGCCCCAGCACCCAGCCAGCTTGTCAGATCCCTCCACTGCTGAGCCGCACATCCCATTTCTGATGCTCAGCTCAGGACCCCTGATGCTCGGTCCCTCTGTATCTCAGAGAGGCAGCCACTGAGCTGAACACATGGCGCCACTTCCACCCTGCCTGCTACCCTCCATCCAGCTGCGTCTGCTTGTGCCTGGCCTGCACTCCCAGCCTGGCCAGCAGCAGGACCCTCCTCCACAGTCCCAAGTTTCTGGCCACAGCAGGCTGGCTTGAGGCCGAAGCGCTGAGCTTGGCACTTTGCCGGAGCCCTAGCCACATGGTTTCCCCACTTCCCCAGGTCAGGCCTCCCTGGGGAACTGAATGCCTCATACTTCAAGCAGAACAAGGCCCAGGAGAAGACAGAACCTGGCTCTGGGAAGAGACAATAGACATGAAGACAGGGCTAGTCCTCATCACCACATCCACGGCGGGATGCTGAGGGCTGAGGAGGTCTCTGAGGCTTCCAGGCAGTGTCCACCCAAACAGTCTGTTCCTGAAGCTGGGCTGTAGGAGCAGGGGGAGCGTGCAGCCTTGAGGATCAGCAGTCCTGCTGAAGCCTCCAAGGCTCAGCTCCCTGGCCTGAAAAATGCTCAGTCCTGCCCAAGCCACCTGGCAGAGCTGGGCTGAAGATGTGAGATGGCTGTAACGCAGCCCCTGGCAAACTCTACTGTGCTATCATCACACACTGGTCAGGGTTTGTGCCAACGGAGGGAATAGTTAATAACCTCTAGGAAGAGCTGCAGAAGGATCTTGGAGACCTCCTTACAATGCTTAAATTCTCCAAACTAGGGAAGTTCCTGCATACATCTAACCTGCATCTTTCCCACCGCGTTCTTTTCTAGATGTGTGCTCTCCAAGTGTGCTGATGTGAAAAGACCCCCAGAGGTGCACAGCCCCCTTTTCTCATGAAGCTGAGTGTGTTTTCACTCTGCCCTTTTGAAATCCACTAAGGAAGCCACCCAAGAGTCACCTCAGGGAATAAGGAGGAGATAGGCAGGTGGAGGTCTCACTAGGATTCCAGAGTCACCAGCAGCTCTGGGACAGCTCTAGCTCAAGGTGGGAACACTGGAGGCCACACCCCTGTCCCACAGCATGGCCACAGCTAAGAACTTTCATACATTTTGGCCTATGTTTCCCCACCTGTAAACATGAGATCTGTCACATGGCCCCTGTCTCCCCACAGTGTGAGAACTGGGAAGAGCCCTGAGCCTGAAACCAAAATGCGCCGTATTAAAAGTTTTGTCCTGCCTAGACAGGCATGGGACCTCGAGCAGATCTGTTGTCCCCGGGGCACACACACCAGGGAAGTGGGAGAGAGGGCTGGGCCTGGCAAGCACTAAGCTCCAGGGTCTCAATACACAAGACCCACCTTGGCAGGCCTGGCCAGAGGCCACAAGAGAAGCCGTGAGTGGTGGCCAGGTCAGCCAGCAGCTCGAGAGCGAACAGCATCTTTCTAGCCCCAGTGAGAGACCCTTGGCTGGGAGGCATGGCTCGGATCCTGGCTGTGAGTGTCACTGTGCTGTGCCCCCAACAAACCAGGACAGCCAGGACAAACCCCCTGGAGCTGACAGCTCCAGCCGAGTTTGCAACGTCTTATATCTGGACCCCTTCTCAGAAAACCACAATGTATTTCTTTTTCTAGCAGCTGATATGAGCAGGAGAAAAAAGCTACAGCTTTGCTTTAGAGGTTGAAGATTTGAGCACAGAGAGAAGAAAAGGGATGTGGAGAACACCCTTACAAGTAAGCAAGAGTCCTGGGTTCGAGTCTTGACTATGTCACCACCTTATTGTGTGACTTTGGGCAAGTTACGGACCTCTCTGAGCTATGAGTATCTGTGTCACAAAGAGGTTGGGCCAGCTCATCACCAAGGCTCCTACAGCCCTGATGTGCTCTGACCTCTACCGTCTCTTTCTCGGCTCCCATTAGCAGGACTGTCTCACATTCTCCTTTCAAAGCCAGCACCGAGGAGGCGCGGGCACGGGCCTGAGGTCTGGCTTGCTGGACAGAGATGGACTACAGCAAAATCATTGCCAGGCCTGCCAGAAACAAGGCCAGCTGCGATCTGGTACAAGGGAACGCAACTCATTCTCTTGACATTTCCTTTTATTAGTAAGTGCCTAGAAATTGCCTGGCCCAAAGCTTGGATAAGCCTAATCACAGAAGAGGCCCTCAACCCCACCAGCCAGAGCAAGGGCTAGGGAGCCTTGGCGAGCGGGGATGGCCCTAACGATCACTCAGGAGTGTGTAGGCCGAGGGCACACTGGACTGGAAGACCAGCAGAGGCAGACACAAAGCCTAAAAGACTGGGTGAAGTCCAATTCCACACATATTCTATCATACCCAAATGCAGACCCTGCCCATTTGCTGGCCATGGCAGCTGGACTAGAATTAAGGGGGCGTTCATAGCCCTTGGGGATATTGTGCGACCATAGGGCTATTTGACTGAAGGGAAGGGGTTTCCTCCCACCCACACCTGTGCCAGGAACAGCCCCATTGTGCAGCAAGGAGCACGGAACCTTAGGGAGTTAACGGCCTGGAGCAAGGAAGCAGAGCTGAGTTGACAATCAGGCCTTGGACATCTCTGAGCAAACGGCTTTGGCTGTCAAAGCCTCGGTTTCCTGACATGAAAAACCAATTGGACCTGAAAGCATCAGTGGGAGAACCACACGTAGTCTAAATACCATGCAGGTAAAGCTTCAGTAAATGTTGCTTTAGTGGTGGTTGGCGGGGCGGGGGCGGGGGGGGGGGGGGATCCATTTTGGCTACAGTGCTATGCCTCAAACCTGGCACCTGGTAGACGCTCAATAAACTTTTGTTGAATGAGAAGTGAGTGAGTGGCCCCATCTCACTCCCAGATGGGGAAACGGCGCCGAGCTCCTCAGGCCCGGCGCCGCCTTCCCAGCCGTGAGCAGGAGGCTCTTGGCTCCAAGAAGGAAACGGGTCCAGAGAGCAGGCAGATAAAGGGGTCGCTGGAAATAGCAAAGCAAGGAGGGGAGGCTGTGAGGACGGGGTGGGAGAGGACAGCTGAAACATGGCCCTGTTGACACTCCTGGAGGCGGCAGGTGAAGGAGACTCCAAAGCGCACGCTCTAAACGGCGGCACGGGGGGGGGGGGCGNCTCCTCAGGCCCGGCGCCGCCTTCCCAGCCGTGAGCAGGAGGCTCTTGGCTCCAAGAAGGAAACGGGTCCAGAGAGCAGGCAGATAAAGGGGTCGCTGGAAATAGCAAAGCAAGGAGGGAAGGCTGTGAGGACAGGGTGGGAGAGGACAGCTGAAACATGGCCCTGTTGACACTCCTGGAGGCGGCAGGTGAAGGAGACTCCAAAGCGCACGGGGAGGTGGGGCGGGGGGGGGCGAGAGGTGGGAGCTGAGCCGCTGCATCCTAACCCAGCTCTGGCCCTCAGAAGCCACGAGATCTCGGCCACGTCATTCACTGATCTACCCCTTACCTGTAGAGTGGCAATGCCTGGACCTCTGCGAGGCTGCCTGGGTGGAGCTGGAGCAAATCCCCCAGCGGTGGCTCTGGAGGTGGCCTTGACCTGGAATGCTCTTCCCTAGAGAGCCATGGGCTCCCATTCTCCCCTCACTCAGGTTTCTCAAAAAGTTGGTTCATGAACCAACTTATCAGTAGCCTGTACCCCAAGTCTTCACTGTCCCCCATCTTCCTCTATCTTAATACTCGGCACATCTGACTGTCCACCATTCATCCTTCATTCTCCCATAAAACCATTGTCTGTCTGTCTGTCTGCCCATGAGAATGGGAATTTCGTATCATTCACTGCTCAGCACCCAGCGCAGTGTCTGGCCCATAGAGCACACTCAATGTTCACTGAATGAACACACAAATGAACGAATGAAAGGATAATGAATGAATTAGCCTCCTTGCCCAAGGTCATCTGGCTTGAGGAACAGATCCTAACGCCAGCCCAGCCCTTGGAGACATCAGGCCCCTGCCTGAAGCCAGAGATCAGGAGCCACTCCCGGCCCAGATCAGCATATCAGGCATCAGACCTCAAGGCAGAGAGGGGCCCAGGCCTGTGGGTGAGGTGCCTCCTGTCAGCTCTCTACATCCAGAACCTGGACCTTGCTCTCCTTTGTACCGCAACTTGGCCCCCAGGGGGCCCAGGTCTCTACACTGCAATGAGCAGGGTGGGTGCCTGTGGAGACGCAGCCAACCCCAGAATCACAGACAGCCCCTCCTGGCCGCTCGTGAGTGCTCCTGGCTCCCTCCCAGCTGATTCTCAAGTTCTTACCTCCCCACAGCCCCTTCTCCATCAACCACAAGCCGAGGGAAGCCCAGACCCAGAGCTGATGATGGCTCCCAGTCCAGGTGTTAACCCACAGGGCAGAGGCAGGGAGCCGTCAGGCCCCACGGGGTAGCACCTGAAAGATCGACGCCTCAGTGATAGTCCTGGGAATCCCTCAGCCTGGCAGTGGGACCCCGGGCACAGCAATCTGCCTCTCGGAGCCTCAGTTTCCCCTTGTGAATGTGAGAGCACTGGAATGAGTGGCTTTCCCTCAAGCCAAAGTTCTAGGGAACCCACTTTTACAATAGTGTCTGTCACCAGCCATTGAGCTCAAGCCTGAGCCATCACTGAGGTCAGAGGCCCTGGAGACAAACTGAGTTAGAATCCTAGCTCTGTTGTTTACTCAATTCGAAACCACTGGCAAATTACCTAATCTCTCTCTGCCTCAGCTTCCTCCTCCTGCCCCATAGACGCCCAGACAAGGGGAAAAACAATCTCCCACCACCATGAGAGTCACGGGCAAAGCTGGCAGATGGGGGGTTACTGCTGAGCCCCTCTGTGGTCACACCTGCCGGGGGCTGCCCAGTATCTGAGCGCCCTCTGTCCCTGTGTGCGCACAGGTGAAACTGGGATGCCGAGACAACGGAGACTGTTCTTTGAGTTAGGAGCACCGACACACGTCCTAGCCAAGATCCCGTAGTCTGAGCAGGCCCCCAGCAAGGACACACACAGCCCAGGTGGCAGAACCACCACTCCCAACACAGCTGCACTGCGGAGCAATCGGTGCACACACACACAGAGGCTCTGGCCCAGAGGGGCCCAGAGCCCACAGGAACCCCAGCCCCAGCCAGGAAGCAGGACACGAGGCCCAGACAGCCCCGAATGCCAGCCCACACACTCAAAGCAGAGTGATAACCGAGCAGAGGAACAAGCAGAGAATGCCCAGGCCGCAGGTAGACAGGGCAGTGTGGCCAGCGGGAGGTCAGGTTCCCCCATAGAATCTGCGTAATAGACACGGAAAATCTTTACCGGCCTACCCATCTTGCCCCTCTTGCCAGGAACGCCAGGCAGGCCCTGTGGAGGAAGAGACAGGGAAGGGGTCAGAAGAAGATTCCAGCAGGGGCCAGTCAGCCCCCGAGCACCCAAAGAGGAAGTCACAGAGGGCCTAGCATCCAGGACACAGGCACAGTAGGTACCAGTTACATGCACAACAGATGGATGGCCCTTGTACTCCATGAAGGTGGGTATGCATGGACCTGAACTGTGAAGATGCCTCCCAAAAGTACCCAGTATTCCTGGATTTCAGTTGGTGCTTAATAAGTGCTTCTTCTGCTTTCCTAAGATCCTCTCTACTCAGCTTGGTGATGAGGTTACATTTGAGTCCCAAATATAGGCTCAGGCAGGGAGGGGACAGAGAGGAAAGTCCAGAGGCCCATGGGCCACACAGTCTCTGGACTCAATTCTGTACTGAGAGCAAAAGCGACCATAGATGATGTGCACGGCTGTGTTCAATAAAACTTTACAAAACCAGACGACTGGCAGGATCTACCCTGCAGGCCATAGTTTACAGACGCCTGATCTGAAATATAAAATAGGCCAATTTCTTGTTTGCTGGAAGCCCTTCAGAAGCGCGTCGTGCTCTCAGAACAGAGTCTCCTTCCTGACCTTGGCCTCTGAGTGACATGGCACTGGGCCCAGGCTCTCCCTCCAGCCTCGTCTTCCCTGCTTCTCACCTCACACTCTGCACTTAGACTGTACTGACTGTTAGACTTGCCACGCTGTCCTATGTCCCTGACTCTGCACACTCTGTTCCCTATGCCTGCAAGGTTTCTGCCTTGCCGTGTCCCCTTAGTGGACTCCAGTTTACCTCAAGGGCACCTGTCTAGGAGGGATTCCACCCGGCAGGGGGTGGGGAAGAGGTGAACAAAGAAAGCATACTCACGCGCTCTCCATCGGACCCTGGCAGGCCGAAGAGCCCTGGAAGCCCGATGTAGCCCTAGGAAAGAGCAGGTGGGGGGTCAGAGGGGCCGAGGGGTGGGGTGTGGCTGGCCCGACCGATCCCAGCCCCTGCGCCGCCCTCCCACACTCCGGCTCCTCTTCCTGGCTGGTGGCAGTGGTGGCTCTGGCGGCTCCTCGACGACACAGGCCTTGAGGCAAGTGTATATGCCCATGGACTGCATGGTGCTGGCTCCCACGATGTAGTCCAAAGGCACATACCCTCACGCCAGGGAAGGGCACGGGCGCTCTCAGGGGGAGGCCCGCCCCGAGCGGGGGCTCCGGGACCTGCAGGAAGGAAGCTCTCAACCCGGTTAGACGCTAGAGCGGCACCAGGCCCCTCCCACCACCCCGGGACACATAGGAGGCACTTATGGCTTCTGACGGGCCTCCTTGTAGGTCTCGAAGGCCTAGGATGTGGGGCTCCCATTCACCTCTGGCCTTGAGACTCACATCCCCCCATGGCTGCCTGAGTGCCGGCAATAACAGCAAGCTGCCACCCCAGCCAGCCTGCTGACATTCCACCAGGCACCTGGGTACCACTGCATTCAACCCTCCCAAGGAACCTGCAGACTGGCCGCCATCCCCTCTGTCCCCTGGACAGACCAGGGCTCTGCAGATGAAGGGATACAACTAGTCAGGGGTGGAGCCCACCACCCTAGAACACTCCTGAGTTTCTGTCTCTCAGCCTTTATTCGCACTGTGCCCTCCACCAGGCACGCTCTTCCTACCCCATGATGGCAGAACAACTCCTTCCAAGCCCAGCTGTAATGCTGCCTCCTGTGGCAAACAGCCCTGATGCCCCAAACCAGAGGCCATCTCCTCCCTCCACCGCGCACCATCTTCGCACCTCAGTTCATAGGATTTGCCACTCTCTCCACGGTATCTTCATTGTCTGTGTCCACAGTTCATGTCCTCATTAGCCTGAAACTTCTCAAAAGCTGGGACCTAGCCCATGGCTCCTGTTACTATCTACACTTTCTAGATGTCAGTGGAATGACTTAAAAATAACTATAACAGAAGCTAATTTTTACTGAGCACCATCTATGTGCCAGGCCCAGTTCTCAGGACTTTGCACACATTGGCACACTCGCTGCATCCTCACTACACCCCCAGGAAGTAGGATTCATTAGTCAGTCCCCTGTAGAGGTGGGAACACTCAGGCCCAGGGAGGTGAAGGGTCACACAGCTAGAATGTGGTAGAATCGGTATTTAGAATCAAGTCATCAGAGTCCCGGGCCAGGCTCCTAACCACCCTACCATACTGCTTCCCACAAACAAGCAGCAGTGCAGGCTTCCGACCATCTGTCCTTCCCTAAAAGGTCAAGAGGTCACAAAGCCTTCGTCTTAGCACCCAGCATGACAATATCCATCATGATAATGAATGACATTTGGTGATCAAGCAGGGTGTATAACCCAGATCCACAGGTGAGAAAATGGGCTCAGAGAGGTCCAGTAACTTGCCCAAGATCCCACAGATGGTTAGTGGCAGAACAGGTCTCAGAGCCAGCCACCCTGACCCCAAGCCTGCCCTCTGCCTGCTTCATAAATATGAGGCCAGTGACGGCAGGGCTGGGAGGCAGCCAGCACAGCCCGGCTCCCCCAGGCTGCTCAGGGCCCTGTGACCCTGGAAAGGGGGGTGCTGGGCTGGACCAGCCCTCTCTCCACCTGTGGCCCCCAGCATGGCAAACATCATTCAGCCCCAGATTCCTGTCTCTCCTGCTGTCCCCCTGGCAGATCAGAGACCCTGTGGCAGAACCAAGAAGACCTCCCTGGGTTCATAAGGACCCTCTGGGGTCACAGCTTGTGGGAACAGGCAGATTAAGGGAGGCTCAGCATTCTAGGACAGGAGTCTCCTTGGCCCCTGCACATCACCACCTTCACCACCACCACCACCACCACCATCATCACCACATCCTGGGCAGCTGGGAGCTCGCCCACCCACCCCCTTGCCTACCTCCCAGATGCTCTCCTAACAGCTGCCTGTTAGTTCCTGGGATTAGAGCCGAGATTGTGGCCATAAATAGCTTTGGCTCAGGAGTAGAGGACACGTCACACAGATCCAGCCTGGCTGCGAACTGTGTGACCCACTTGCTGGGCATTCTTTGAGAGGTGGCAAGCCCAGTTCTCAGAACCCCCGAGTCTTCATCTTAGCCCCACCTTCGCAAACTAGGGCTGTTGGCCGCCCTCCCTCCCCGCCCCCCACCGTAAGCCCAGTTTCCTTGGATGTACAAGATAGGATTCCACTGGATCTACTCTCAGCCTTCCAAACTCCACTTACTGCCATTCAATTCCCCAGAACCTAATCTACCACCCCACAGCTCACCGGGGAGCCCCCACCTCACCTGGGAGCCCCCACCTACCTGGGAGCCCCCACCTGGTGGTCCTTCCTCAGCACTACTTGCTTCCAAATTCCTCAAACCCCATAACCACGCTACAGGTAAGATGGATGTCATTCCCATTGTAAAGATGGGCAAACTGAGGCAGCTGGCTACTCAGGGTTGGTTGGCTCCCCTTGCAGGATGGGGACAGTTGATGCTTTATCGGCCTCGAGGCCAAGGCAGCGTTCAGCCATCAGACACCACTGGCTTCCCAAAGGGTAGGCCCCTCGCCCTCAGTTGGGAGCAGCAGGGAGGCCTCTGAGGAGTCCAGTGACACACAAAGTGGCCTGGCTTTGGTCCCCGTCACTTGGGATGTACTAGGGCACATGGCTTGCTGATGCCTGATGGAGGCAGGTAGACTGTGGCTGAGCCCCCAGCAGACCCTTTGCTGCCCAGTCTGCCTGGCCATGGCTCAAGCCTGGCTCAAGAGTCCCCCATCAGCACGCCCTTCCACTGTCGCTCTGCTCTCCAGGGAGCACTCCAGGGGGAGGGTCGCAGCCCCAGCCCCCCGACAGACACCGGGTGGAGCCCCCCAGCCCTGCTTTCTCTCAGGCGCACTGGAAGGAAAAGGTAATGCCCCCCATGGCCCCACCTGTATGGCACTTGCCAAGGCCCACTTACCCGGCTGCCTTTGGGGCCAGGGTCTCCTATAGGACCAGGTAACCCCTGAAACATAAAAGACAGTGGGGCAAGAACACATGGAGATGTTCTACTGGTTGTCAGCAGCCCAGGGCGAGTCCTGTCTCCCTCTGTAGAGTGGGGATGGGTTAGATTGGAGGTCTTCACTCGGAGCCCCAGCTGCCCCAGCATCTCAGGCAGGAGGCTCAAGGACAGACTGGGTCGGAGGAGGCTCTGGAGCCTCACCCCCCGCCCCCCCATCAGAACCCCTTTCCTCTGTTCCCATACTGAGCATCCGTGCCCTGCTGCCTGGCTCCAGCCCTCTGAACATCCCTTTCTTCAGGGCCCACCCAGCAGGTGCAGCTCCTTTGTCCCCAGCCCACCACCTCCCTCTGTCTGGGGGCACTGTGGCCATCTCCACACCACCATGGCCACAGAGCTTCCAGAATCCATATACTGCACCTGCCTGCCAGGGTAACCTTTGGCCCCTGGACTGCCCTCTGGTCCCGGCTGCCCCTGCAAAGGAACGGAGAGAAACATGAGGCAAGAAGAGACCCTGCTCAGCTCCAGGTCGGGGCTCACAATGGACAAAGAGAAGGGCGGGAATGTGAGCTGAAATGGGAGGAAGGGGAAGCCACTGGCCTGCTGGGCCCCCAAGCCCACCTCTCTGGGAAACCGGTCAGACCAGCTCAGAGGGACAAAACCCCCTGTGCTGGCGGCCCAGGAACAAGAACACACTGAGGAGGCCTGGCTGGCTCTCCCACGCTGGCAGCCACTGCTGTTTGGTTTGGGCCAGGGGAGCCAAAATTCCTGCAAAGCCCGTGGCGGCGTGTATAATATCCCTTAACATCGCCCGGAACAGGCCAGCTATTCATGGCTCTAACCGGAGCTGAGTGGCTCGTGCCAATGCCGGGCCAGTGTGGACTCCAGCTCTTTCAGGCAGATGTGGCTGCGGGAGAGGCAAGGTGGGGTGGGGTGGGGTGGGGGCCCCAGCAGGACAGGAGGCACAGCCGCCTGGCACTGGGGCTTGCTCATGGAGCAGGGCCCGCCGGGGAGGAGGCCAAGGACAGGCAGGGGCTGGAACGCAGGAGAGCAGGCAGGGTGGGGCTGCGGCCGTGGGCCTCACCTGTTCTCCGGGGTGCCCCGCTGGTCCAGGATAGCCCTTGAATCCCTGTGGGGAAAGGAACCACGTCAGGCCGGGAAGACACATCTGCGCCTGTGGATCTCAGAGGCCCAGCCTCCCTGCCTGCCTTTTCTGCACCGTTTGCACCATGGCAGGGATGTAGTACATGGTCAGTAAATACCTGCTGAGTGGATACAGGTACATCAGGGTTAGTTGGCACCTACAGTTTTCTCTCCGCTACTAATGGTTCTGGACTGGAAGCATTCAGAGGGGCCGTTCACTCCTCAGGCAGAGTTTGTGAGCTGAACTGACATACAGCCACCAGGACAGACTGATGTTGTACAGTAACCATTTTCTCCAAATCCAGCGAGAGGGTGGGTCCACCAGAAGCTGAGGTAGAGGGAGTTCTCAGTGGGTGGGGGTACTGATCAGACCTCAAGGTCTAGGATATGCTCAACTACCCTGTGATTCTAGAACCTTCTGTCAGGACCTGCCCCTTCTCAGGAACCCCCTCCTGGAAAAGATCTCACTGGCCAAATACATTAACCAAAATAACTGCCTGCCTTCCTCTCACTGGTTCCAGAAACTATTCCAATGAGACAGAGGCCACCCAAATGCCTGATGGAGGGAGGAGTCTGGCCACACCCCAGCACCAACCTGACTCTCTGTCCCTATGGCCCAATACCCATGGTTCAAGGCCAGGTCATCTAGGTCAAGAAAATCGAACGGAGTGTGTGCTTTCAGGCTGCGCTGGGGATGATCCCTCGGTCATTTCACAGGTTGGGGGCTCTTGGAAGGGAACCCCCAGATTTCAAGTTTCCACCAGCTCAGGGCTGCTGGGAAATAAGAGCGAGCAGGGGACTTCCACGTCAGACTGACTGGGCAACTGTCAGTCTCTGACTGATTGGGCAACTCGAGGTGGGTCACCGCCCTTCTTTCTCTGGGACTCACGTCAGGGAGTTTGAACTCTGTGTCCCCTTCGGCGCTGGCATTTGAGACCTAGAATTGCAAGGCTCCCCCAGAGGGTGCCACCCAAGACACTGGAGCGCACGCACAGGTGCACACACCTGATGTGAGCAGAGCTTTTCTGGCTGCTAACTTGGGACAACTCCCACGTGACTTCCTCTAGCCCTCACAGCAGCCAGACAAGGGGCAGGTAGGGACTACCATCTCCATTTCAGAGAGGACAAACCCAAGCCTCAGAGACCTGCAGCCACTCACCCCAAGTTCCATCGCTAAGGACCAGCAGGGTCACACTCACCACAGGGTCCTTTTGACACCTGAGGCCACACAGAGAACCCTGCAGACATCCCAGGCACGTAGAGAGCACCCAAGAAGTGGGGCTCTGAATTATAAACAGCAGAGTCGGTTTGACCCAGGAGGTCTGGGGCGTTTACAAGCATTCCTTCCGCACCTACTCATGCCTTAGACAGCCCGGCAATATGACTGCATCTCAGTAAGGACCTGTGAGATAGATTCAGTGTGGCTGGGTGAGATTCCTCAACGTGGGCGTGTGCCCTTTCCCCCAGTGGGCAAACTGAGGCACAGACCACAGCCAGTGCGGGCACGCAGCATGGTGAAGATCCTTGGTTTAGATTGCCCTGCACTCCTCTCCTGCTTCACTGTGGGCTGGCTGTGTGACCTGGGCCCCCGATGTCACCTCTCTGAGTGCTGGTTTCCACTCTCATAACCTGGGGACGATGGTGGCTCACGGGTTGCACGATATTGCGAGTGTGACGCACTTAGCACAGCATCCGGCATTAAATCCCAGGGCCCTGTAATGACCGGCTGTTGTTATCTTCATGATCTTCCTACATTTCATTCATTCATTCAACATTCACCGAACATTTATGCGCCAGCGCCATACTACACATGGAACGAATGGGAAGACAAAGGCCCGCCTCCATGGAGTTCACAGTCCAATGAAGGAGACACAGAACAGGTAAACACAAGGGATTATGTCTGGGGGAAGGAAGGACGTGGAGCAGTCGTTTTCACGGTGCAGAGTTTCAGGTTTGCAAGAGTCCGGAGACGGTCGCATGCCACTGTGAATACACTTAACACGACAGAGATGCACACTTCCCCATGGTTGAGATGGTAGATTTTGTGGAGTTCTGTAACCATAATTCAAAATCAAACTTTAAAAAGAGATGATGTGTGGGAGTGACCAGCGCCCTGAAGAAAAGCGAGCAGAGTTAGAGGACAGAGAGCAGCGGGGCTGAGGAGGGTGTGCCTGCGGGTGGGCAGGCAGGGAAGCCCGCTCTGATGAGTGGAATGGGGTGAGAGAGCCGGACACGGGACTGGCTCTCTGGGAAAAGGCATTCCCGGCAGAGGAACAGCAGGTGCGGAAGCCTTGAGGCGAGGTCACTCTCAGGTGGGTTAGAAAAAGGACGAGGTCCCTGTGGCTGGAGCAGAATGGTGAAGGGTGAAAGGTAGAGGGGTGGGGGTGGTCAGGGAAGAAGCAGGAAGCCAGTGCTTGTAGGGTGGTAATATGACGGGAAACCAAGGAAGCTTTTGAGCAGGGATGTCTCATGATATGATCTGTATAATCACCATCAGTATTATCTTTCTCCACTTGGAATTTGTAGAAAAGGAAGAAAAAGCAAAGCCTTTGAATCGAGCCTGGAGCTCTAGGCTGTGTGGCTTGGCACCGGCGATTGCCCTCTCTGAGCCTCATTCTGCCATCCCCTGCCTGCCTTGAGGGGTTGTAAAGACCCAATGCAGTAATGAGGCAGGGATCCCAAGGGAAGCGTGAAAGGCAACTAGGGAGCCCGAAGGTCACTGGCTTCTCGGACTTCCTTGGCAGCCACAAAGAAACCTTCTGGAAACCAATGCTTTAGCAGAGAACTATGGCCAGTGAAATCTTAGGAGGAGATTTTAAGCTAAAATGGACTCAGGACACAGCTAAAAGGAAACCAGTGAACCTCGGGGATATGAACCTTGGCCTCCCTATGCCTGGCTTGGCACTAAAGCCTTAAATACATCAGCTCATTAGCTCCTTGCAGTCACTCCTGAAGGTAGGAATTACTGGGCACACTTGCCGGCTGAGGAAACTGAGGCTCCAAGAGGTCAAGTGACTTTCCTGAGGCCACACAGCTTCCCAAGGGCAGTGTGTGGCTGTGACACCAATCCCTACACACATACCGAGGCCTGATGCCCACCTAGAAGCACCACAGGGCCATCCAGGGAAAGACCCCCTTACAGACCCACCTCCCCAGGACAGAGCCTGCAGATCACTGAAGCACTGCTGAGGTGGAGGAGGATGGTCACAGAACCCTGGAGTACCTGAGTTGTAAAGGACTTAAGCCATCAATTTGACAACCTCCTTTCTCATTAGACAGACGGAACTGGAGGCTCAGAGAGAGAAAGACACTTGCCCAGAATTACTTAGCAAGTTATAGCCAAGACTGGATTGTTCCCTAGACTCTAGTCCGGCTGGGCTGGCCTTTGTTTAGAAGGCCACGGTTCCTAGGTCTCTCCCAATTAGTGGATCCTGAAGGACCTTGAACATGGCCATGAATACCCATTTCTCCTGGCTGGACAGGAGCAGCAGAGGGAGCACAGACACGGCCTGAGGGTGGGATGGACAGGAGGTTTGTATGGTCCCTGAAAATACCTTCACCGTGTTTACCAAGCTGAGGCCAACCAAATAGCTTCAAATGACAGGGCCCCAGGACCTGCAACAATCTAAACCATTATCTTCTCCTGGGCCCCAGCAATTAAGGGGCAGGCACGGACCACAAGGTGGACCCACAGGCAGTGATTGCTCCATGGGGGATCGGTGTCTGACTGGCACTGGAGAGTAGATGCTTTAGGACAGCTCCAGGGACCATGGAGTTCGAAAGGGGCCTCCTGCTGCCCAGCAGGCGGGTCTCCGCAGGACCCATGTTTATAATAGAGCTCAGTCTATATTTTGGTTTGGAAGCCAGATTAATCATTGCTTACAATGCACAAGGAGAAACCAGACATCACCTCACTGCTGCTGCAGACAGCCTCCCCCTGGCTGGGGTGCTATTTGGGCTTTGGGCAGAGAACGGAGGGAGGTCCTGTCCTTGCCCAGGGGTCCTGGGGACCAACTTGTTCACCCAGACTCCACCTCAGCCTGTAGGAGGCCCTGGCTTGTCCTGAAGGAGAATGGAACTCACCATACTTGCTTAGTGCTCCATGAGACTCCCCTACCACCCTGCAGCCCACATGCCCCGCGGGGCAATCAACAGGATGGAGGGCCCCCCCTAACAGGAAGGATCAGCAAAGAAGAAACATGCCAAGAGGTAGGGTGACCCATTACATGATACTGGGCAAGTCCCTGACCCTCCTGGAGCTTCAGTTCCTCAGTCGGGCTCTCAGAGTATCCTGCTGGCGGAGAAATGACACAATGCTGAAAGCGTGCCTTCTCCGAAAGCCAAGTCCAGCATGGCACGGCCAGGTATCTGACACCAGACTCCACTCAGCGGGTACTTGGGGCATCAGGACAGGAAGGTACAACTTCTGTATGGCTCATTCATTCAGCCAAGGTTTGCTGAGCCCCTACAATGAGCCAGACCCTGTGTTAGGCACTAAGAATACACTGGTGAACAAAACAAACACACTCCACACCTTCTAGAAGAGGTTACGGGTATTAAATGCACAGTACATGGAACGAAGGAGGAGCACTGAGTGCTGGGAGAGTGTGGATGGTCCAACAGGAGCAGGCAGCATTGTAAACTGAGGTTTGAAGGAGGAGCCAGGTGGGAAGGCAGAGGGGAACTGGACCTCAGAATGGCAGTGGGCGTGGGCCCCAGCAGCCCAGAGCAGCCCTACAGCAGGGGAGCCTGGAGAAGGTTCTGGGTAAGGGCTCTGCAGGGAACTGGGGGTGCTACATCCAGGTGGAGCAGGTAGAGCTGCAGAAAGGAAGGAGATCGCCTCAGGCAGCCTCAATCATGCTCCCCTGAACAGTCCCGGATGGCCCCCTCTGCCCTCCCATTTTATGACAGCTTCCCACAGGTGGTGGCCAACTCAGGTGGCACAGGCAGGACTCATGGGCAGGGTGAGGGCTGCAGGAAGGGGCCAGGAGGAATGAATACTGAAGTGCCTGTAGGGCTGGGGGTAGTGAGGATTTCTGCACAGCAGTTGCTCAGCCTCAGCACCGCTACACTGTGGGCTGGGTGCTGAGTGTTGGGTGGGACAGCAGCCTTGTGCAGGGTAGGATATTTAACAGCATCTCAGGTTTCTCCCCACTAGAAGCTAGTAGCAACCCCTTCCCAGCTATGATGACCAAAGACGTCTCCAGGCATTGCTAACTGTTCTCTGGGGCACAAAATCACCCCTGGATTTATAGGAGGGAAAGGAGCGTCAGACTAGGGATAGCATGGGACTCCACCCTCCCAAGGTGCATATGATCAACTTCTGGGCTAGCAGAGGGCAGTTAATGAGCTACTAAGCAAGATGACTGATGGAGCCAGGCAGGCAAGACCTCGGTGCTTCTCCTCTGAGATCAGCATGACCATTCATTCATTCATTCACTCACTGAACAAGTATATATGTAGGGCCTCCCATGTGCCAGCCCTGTGTTAGGTCCTGGAGGATGTAATATCTCCCTGAACGCTCCCAACCACTCTATGAAGCAACCGAGGCTCGGTGAGGTGAGGCCACTGCACCAAGCTCACACAGCAGGAACGGGGCAGAGCTGGCTCCCATCCAGGTCTGTCTGACCTGGTCTATGCCCCTGTCCAGCCCTTGGAAACTGGCCCAGTGAAGCTTCTCAATGAGGACTGCAGCTGGATGCAGAGAAACAAACCTCAGGCGGGCAGCCTCTTTTTCACTTGATGGGCCCATTCTTATTGAGAAGCTGTGTCATTCAGCATAGTGGAGAGAAAGAGAGCCTGAGGGGCAGAGACCTAGGTTCAAATCCCAGCCCTGCTGCTTAGTGCCCCTAAAAGGTATTTCCATTAAACCATTGGCTCTCAGTTTTGGCTGCACAGGAGAATCTGGTGCCAGGATCCCACTCAGACCAATAGAACCAGGACCCCTGTGGTGGGGCCTGAGCTCCCCAGCTGGCTCTGATGCAGTGTGGGGCTGGGGACCAGAGACGTCACCTTCCTCGATGCCCTGCAGTGATCTCAATTGTGGTTAACACCATTGTTGGCACAGGGCCTGAGATACAGATACATGTTTGCAAAATGACTGAGTGGTAAGATGAAGGAATGAACAAATGAATGAATGAATGAATGAATGAACAAATGAGACCTATTTGGGCCTTGGCTTTCTCAGCTGTAAAGTGGCGCAAGGCTGCCTCACCTGTCATAAGTTATCGGGAGGAAACAACATGATGAGGAACGGTGACTCTGTGCCCCCCCCAAACTCACCACACTTTTTAATACAGGAACTGTCCCAACCCCCACTCCTTTCTCTGCCTACTTTGTCTCAGAGCCCTCTTCATCTCCTAACAAACCTTATATTTTTACTGTTTTTCTTTTTGCCTGTCTCTCCCACAAGAATAAAAACTCTGGAGAGGAGAGACAGGAATTTTGTCTATTTATTCAGCTCAGTGCCTGGCACATAGCAGGCATTCAGTCAATTCTGTGGAGTAACAGAATGACTAGAGTTACTGGTGTCACTCTGAGGTGACACCAAAATTCAACCTGCTGGCAAGCAATGAGGATGCCCACCTCACCTTTCACCTGCCGACGTCCCCCTTCTCTGAGGATTTCCCACAGGAGATGCGGCAGAAAAACCACCCAACGGGACCAGGGCAAAGCGGCCACTGTTGTCACCAAAGATGCTTGTGGAGGAGAGACGGCTTACAAACAGTGACAATTCCAGGCGCAGTTGCCCACCCCGTCAGTCCTGCTTCCCCACACTGGGGACCTGAGCTCCTCCACTGCCCACTGCCCTCTGTGAGCAGGTTGGCACAGGGCTGCCACAGACCAGACTCCTTGTGTTTGAGCAGGCTGGTCTTAGGGGGTACCGGAGGGTGTAAGTGGCCTTGTCAAATCGGTTTCCAGCCACATGAGGGCTCTTCCTTGATTTACAAAAGACAGCCCGCCCCACTCAGGTGAGCTGGTCCATCCTGGTTGGCCTCCTGGGACATCTGCTGAGAGCAGGGATCCCTGGAACCCAGGCAGGAGCCAGTCAGTCTGTTTTCCCATCTCCCGCCACCTCTGCTAGACTCCCACCGCCATGCGGAGCGAGACCACCAGCTACTTTATGAGCCAGGACTGGAAGGAGACTTTCCACTCACACTTCATCCATCAGAAAGCGCTGGAGCCCAGAGGGGAAGTGAGTGGGGGGAGGGGGAGGCCCTGGGTGTTCTCCAAGCCAGCAAATTCCATGTTTCCCCAGCTCACAACCAGCCACGGGCTCCGATCTGAAGAACGGGATGAGGGGAACATGATGCGCCCAGTCCCTGTGCCACGCGGACCCTCAGAGCAAGGACAGACTGGATCTGGGAGGCCCCACAGCTGTCCCGATGAGAACCAGATGGCCCCGAGAGACGGAAGCTGTGGCCACAGCTGGGAGCCAGGGTAGAAGCTTAAGACATGGAGACCTACGCCGATGTATTTACTGGAAAACTCATCAATAGTGGGAGATTTCCCTGCAAGAAGCCGCTGACCCTTGGCCTCCATTGTCCTCCTCCTATTTCCTGGACACTTACTGTGTGCAGGCCCTATGCTAGGCTCCAGTGAAAAATAACTAAGCTAGGACGGGCTGGGGCCCTTGAACAGAGTGCAGGCTTCTGGCCCAAAGCTGCGGGTTCTGGAAGGGCTTCCTGAAATGCGCCTAACTAGAGTTGTATCTGAAGGATGAGGGGCCCTGGCTGGGAAGCTGGGGAGAAATCCAGGGGCATGGTAAGCTGGAGGTAGGCACCAGGGAAGAAAATGACAGACTTTCCCCCAAGGGCGTTTAGGAAGTAACCCCCACCCCCAACTTGGCTGAAGCAGGGATGGGGGTGGGGCAACATGACAACAGCTCAGAAGGTACAGGGAACTTGCTTTTACAGAGCCTTTGCCGTCCCCTGCAGCTTACCAGGGAGGGACGAATGTTGGACTCAGAGAGGGTCTAGACTTGCCCAAGGTCGCACAGCTAGAGAGCGGTGGAGCTGGGAGTAGAACCCGGGTCTGACTGAACCCAGAGCCCTCTCCTGACTTCTCTGCAGCAGGCCCACCCAGGCAGCAGAGGGTCAAGGGAAGGGGGTTATTGTCTCCATCCCAGGTGGGAGGAGGCAGAGGTGCTGGGAGGCCACACACAGGCCCAAGGCTGCTGGGTGGGTTGGAGGTGGAGCCAGGCTACCGCAGGCCCTCTGGCTCTGACAAAGTTCCTTCCTGGTCCACCGTGACTCCTCAGGGGAGCCTCCCAGGAGCAGCTGGGCCCCTGGAAGAAGGACAATGAGCCAGGGCCACTTCTTGTCACACCTCATTCACCATGGTTGAGGGGACCTATTCCGAGCCATGGTGTTGCCCACCCCAGGCAAGCAAACTTCTCTCACCTCCCGTCAATGTTCCCTGTGCCCACGGGAGCTGGGCTGGGGCCAGAGAGAGGCGGATGGGGATGGGGGCGCGGCTCCCAGAGCTCCTGCCAGATGACTCGCTTAGGAGGAAGCCACCTGAGAAAGGCAAAGCTTCAAAACCAAGGTGTACCTTTCGTCCAAGAGGTCCCGGATTCCCAAGAAGCCCAGGCAAGCCCATGTCGCCCTGCAAAACAGAGACAAGGGGTGAGCTGGGGGAAGGGAGCAGAAACACTCTTTGAATTGAAAGTGTGACCTCTCACACTCTGCTCTTTGTAAACAGGATGCACAGAGGCCCAGAGACTGGGGGCCTCTGAGCAGGGTGAAGGCAGCCTGGTGGGCAAGGTACCCAGTCCCTCCCCACTTAACCCATCTGCCCCATCTGATCTGTTTTCTATGTTGGACTTTGGCATAGGGTATCACAGGAACTGGGTCCTGCTGCTAACTATTTGAGAACCACTGTTTGAAAACCACTGCTCCGGAGGCATGTATGATAGTCTGGCTGTCCCATTCCAATCAGCTGTCTCTCTGCCTTCTCCATCCTTGCTGGGCATGACAGTCACCAGTAGGAGGCATTGCTGCCACCACCATGAGACCTGAGAACAGACAACCCCGGAGCAAGAGAGAAGCTGGGGCCCCTGGACTTCATCAGACCTGGGCACCAATCCTGCTCTGTACCTGGCCAGCTGTGTCATCTCCAGCAGGCCCCCCACTGTGGGGGCCTCTGTTTCCTCATCTGCAAGTTGGGCTCATCTGCCCTGGTTTATGAAGTTCCCATGAGGAGCAGATGGGAGTGTATGTGACCGTTTACATCCAGGCTAGTGAATGAAAACACTTATTGGTGAGGATGGAAAGGAATGAGCCACCCATGTCTTGGGGAAATCAAGCACAGGAGGCTAGGTTGAGAAGCAGTGTTCTGCCTGTCAGGAGGACTCTTAGGCTGAGTCCAGAAAGAAGCCAGACAGACTGGAGTGTTCCCTCCAGGACATGGAGGCCTGAGTCACTGGGGGACCTCACGTGGAGTTCTGGGCTCTCCTGTTCCCAAATGTCTGGCACTCCCTCCAGGCCCCTTGATTAGTTTATGGGGTGGATGCTTCAGAGAAGAATGAAATCCTCCGGCCTAAGTGCTTTCTCTTCCATGGCAGAAACTCTGGTCTCCCAGCCCTGCAGAGTTCTGGAGCCCTACACCTCTCGCCCATTCCCTTCCCACTCCCTACAAATTTACACGTATGTCTATTAACCACCTCAGAGGGCCCTTTGAATGTCTTTTGGAAGCTTCCTGGGCATGTGCTACCAAGAAGCTTCTGGATGCCATGGGTCCCCCAGCAGCCCCTACAGAAAGCCATGCAGGGCATTGGGCAGGAGGACATTCACCAAGAATGTCCTTCGGCCAAGTCTTCTGTGGGTTTTATGGTTGCAACCCAAAAGAAGACAGCAGGAAATGGCTTTGGCTTTTGAAATGGCTTAGGGAGGCAGAAGGACTTCAAGGAAAAAAAACAAACCAGGGCTGATCTGTCCAGACTTTCTCACTTCCCTGCCTTGGTCAAGCAGCCACCTGGGAGGGCTGTCCCAGGGTGTCCCCCACTCTCCACTCCCCTGCTTCCCTGAGCTTTGGGGTCCCTGGAAACCTACCTTTGTCCCATCATGGGCCTTTCCTGGGGAGAGCCCCGGGTCCCCTTTCTGTCCCTGAAACAAAAACAATTCCACTTTGACTGCTGAGTCCTCTGGCGAGGATGTTTCCCCATATACTGCTTTGAGCCCCGTCCCACGCTTCAGTACCCTCCCATCCATCCCCACTCACGCAGCATCCCGTCACTCCAGGCTCTAACCCTGATTGCATAGCTTCCCACTGACTGCAAGATGACACGGTCCGAACCCCTCCTTTGGGGTCCCAAGTCTTTGGTCATCTGGTCCCAGCCATCCTGCCCACACTTGGCTTTCCTCCTGTCAGCCAAACACACAGAGACGGGGTCCCCTCTGCCCCTTCCACAGACCATAGCCCATCCCTCGGCCACACTCTGCACTTCCCAGCTGTCAGGCCCTTGCTCAGGCAGTCACTCCCCGCTGGAAAACCATTCTGCAGTCATCATTAGCCAAACCATAAACACTCTTTAAGATGCAGCTTGCATGTGTTCTCCCCAGCCTGCACCCACATAGAGGTGATGCAGCCTTGTATGTGAGCCTTGCTAGGACTGCCTCTTGGGGGCTCTCTGAGAGAGGCGTGCCCAGGTCTTTTTAGTTTTCCAATACACTCACATTGCCATTCTAATTAAGCAGGGTCAGTATAACACCCACTTGTGTCTGTGTGCAACTGCTCAAGAGTTTGCAAAATTCCTCACCTCCCTAGAGTTCTAACAATAATAACTCAGTGAAGTGGGCCAGGGAGGTGTTATTGCCCCCGTAACATATTCAGGAAAACTGAAGCCAGGAGAGAAGAGAAAAGACTATACGAGGCCCTAGGATGAGGCGTTGGCAGAGATTAGAGCCTGAAGAGGAGTCAGAACAGTCAGCAAATCAGGGAAGAACCGACAATCAGTGGGTCCTTGGTGAGCGACAAACACCCTCTGTGCCTAGCATTTGGGACTGTCCCCGCTGCAAAGATTCCAGCTCCTCAGAGCACGGGCTCAGAGAAAGGGCCCGCAGACAGGCACCAGCTGCATCCCCTCCAGGGCTGGAGAGAGTGTTCCTGGCGGTGGGCCTGCTCATTTGGCCCAACCTGACTCAAATGAGTACAGGAAACAGCCCTTTGGAAAGCCAATCCACCCTGATGTCACCTTCCAAGAGCCCCTGCTCCCTGTTTCTCACTCTCACTCCCACGCTCCCTCTCCCAGCTCAACCCTGAGTCAGAAGTCCTGGGGTGAAGCCAGGGACTCACAGCGGGACCTTAGGCCAGTCATTTCACTTCTCTGAGCCTTATTGCCTCACCTTTAAAGTGGGAGCTGTGTGGCACACACACATAGGCATGCACACACATGGATGGACACACATATGCATACGGACACATGCACATGGGTACATGCACATATATGCACACCTATGCACATGGTGGGTGTACGCACACACTGGTACATACACACACACAGGCTCACACACACATAGGTGTGTACATATACTCACATGCACATGGGTGTGCACATGTGCGTGCACACGCACAGGCATGTGCATACAGGCTCACGCACATGCACATAGGTCCATACACATACAGGTGCATGCACATACACAAACTTGTACAAGCACACACACACGCCAGCTTTCCAGGTTTCTTGGCAAGGAGCCGGTGAAATAGTGAACGTAACACATGGGAGGGGTGATTTGGCCAACTTTGATTAATTCCCATTTGGTTCTTTTTTTCATCAGAACCCAGACCTTCCAAATCCTGACTCAGTCGATCTTCACAAGAAACCACAGCATTGCGAGCTGGACAGGGCCTTACAGAGGGAACAGCCCTCCGCTGTCCACCGGCTCCACGCCCAGGACTGCACCAGGCCCCCCGTGCAGCAACTCTGTTAGTCTTCTGAACACCCACTGAATGCAACTCAGGACCAAAACTGGGGTTCAGAGAGGCCGAGTCACAGCCTGGGGTGACACGCAGGTAAGAGGCAAGGTCTTACTAGGTCTGACTTATCCTGGGTCTGTTTGAGTCTACAGCTCCCTTTACAAATGGGAAGCCTGGGCCCACACCCTCCAGCTGCCCCAGGCTGAAGAGCAGCCCCTTCCTTGCTAGGACCCCAATTCTCTGTTCACCTGGGCCCCCAAGGTCACTTCTGCAGAACACACCCTCTAGGATCTCACACAGCAGCTGCCCCTCCCAGACACTCTCCCACCGTCTGCTGCTCACGAGCCAGCTGCACTACCTTTTTTGTCCATGGTACAAAGACTACCCAGGATTCCAATGGCCAAAAAAGGACAGGAGCTCTCCCCACCCCGCCCTTGTCCACCTCAATCTACAGCTGATAAAGGAGCTGGGCTTAAAAAATTTGGGGAGTGGGCCTCCATGTATCCTACTCTGTCATTTTATAAAAGGGGACGCTGAGACCCAAAGAGGAGATCAATTTGCTCCCTGGCCTGGGGTTCTCACCTGGAGCATTTTATTTATTTGTGGGATTCTCTCTGCATTCTCAGAAGCAGCACGGTGCTTGAGATGCAATCCTGGCCTGAGGACAACATCCACAAGTACAGACCCTTATGGACCATCTACCTTGAGCCAAGTCTGGCAATTATTACAGGGAATACCACAGTGGGGAACCAGACACAGGGCTTGCCCACAGGAGGATCTTGAGGGAGAAGCCAGAGAGCCAGGTAATAATAACAATAAGCCTATGAGGTAGCAACTATCACTATCCCCATTTCACATATGAGGAAACTAAGGCACAGAGAAGATGAGTGACTTGTCTAAGGTTATACAATTCATAAATGTGGGTAAGACTCAGGCAGCCTGGTTTCAAAGTCCAAGCAAGATCTTTACATTTCAATGCACTGCAGACAAGAAGCAAAGCCCAGAAGGAAGCTGAAGAAAACTGAGGGCAAATCCCTAACAGGAGTTACAGCTGAGCAAAGGCTGGAGGAAGACAAGGAGGAAAGCCACTGAAGTTAAAGCTCAAGAAATGCTCTAGACACCTTGGTTAGGTGAAGGTGTGAATTCCCAGGTAGACAAAGCTATTCAGCTTCCCAGTCATTCTCCTGAAAATTCCCCAGTAAGAGATATAAGGAATGTAAAAACTTTAATTAATTCTTTGTACTCTATTGAGGACAAGAACCTGGTCAGCAAACCCAGGTCTCCAGCCCATGATCCTGTGTGATCTTGGGCAAACCACCCTTCCTCCCTGTGTAGGGGACAACAGCCCACTTGGACTAGTTAACAAAGCCTTACACAACTAGAAGATGGAGAGGAAATGTATATTGTAAACCATAAATGCTACAAACATAGTGGGAATGAGATCCTGTCCTATGTTGAGATCCTGTCCTACAGGTAGGGTTGGGGGGGGTGAAAAGATCTGTCCCCAGCCCTGGAACATCCTCTGAAGAGTCACAGGGCTTCTTACTATCACTACTACTGTACTATTTCATGTGTTTAGAAGTTCTGGCCCATGCAATAAAGCAGGAAAAACAAATAAGACTACTAACCATCGAGGAAAAGGAAAGAAAACATCCTTCCACAGCTCAAGACTGGACATGCATCCCCAGGGTGCACCTTAGGACCTCACATCACTAGTCAGACATTCAAGGCCCTCCCTCTCCAGCATCAAAAAACTTTTCCTCCCACTTCCATTGAGGGCTCTAGGTTCTCACTGTCCTTCCTCCCCAGTCCCTCCCAACCAGAAATAAACTCCAAACTCCTCATTGTGTCCCCAGCCTGGCACAAGGCCTGGCATTCAGGAGGTGCTCAGGGAGTACCTGTGGCCCAGTATGGATCCTCTGCAATGACCCTAAGGACCTCCCACCAGGAGCACCCCAAATGTGGCCCTAATTTCAGCACCCACTGCATAGCCCAATCTCCACATCCCACAGAAAATACTCACTTTGGCTCCAGGAGGGCCAGGTAGGCCTGGATTTCCATGAGGCCCAGGAGGACCCTGACAGAAAAAAGAAACAGAGAGGTGAGGGGCAAACGGGCCATTCCACTTCCTACAGCAGTGCCGGTGGGTTCTTTCTGCCCACTGGGTCCTCTCCCTTCTCCAAGTCTGAGCACTGTTGTGATGGTGGCCCTCTGTTAGAGAGGGCCCCCTGGATGCCTGGCCCTGTGCTAAGCACTTTCCACTCATTATCTCATTTTCTCCAGTAACCCACAAGATAGGTGCCATCACTATGCCTATTTTGAAGATGAGGAAGTTGGTGTTCAGAGGTTTATAATTCGACCAGGTCTGGCCAGCTGCTCAGGGGCAGAACTAGATCTCATCTTCAGATGTGATTCCAGAGCACAAGCACTTAGCAGGGGAACTGACCACCTTTGTACGCTCTCGCCAGCTGGCCACATCAGCCCTTCCCAGCTGACTTCCTCGGGCTCAAGCACACTTAGCTGTGTGCTTCCCCACTCTGCCCTGGTACTTTCTCCCCTCAGCGCCTTTGCCATACTGTTCCAATCATCTGGCATGCGTATCCCATTTGTCTCCTCCAGCTGAAACACAACCCATCCTTTAAGACTTGCCTCAAATGCCGCCTCCTCTGGGGAATCTTCCACCATCCACACTCCTGCTGGACTGCTTTATGAGCCTTTGGAGTTTAGTGTTCAATGAAGGGGGTGCTTGGCCTCTCTGTACAGAAGGCACAGCCCTCCTGAGGCTACAACACACAGTCAGAGCTCTCCCTTGGATTCCTACAGACTCTGCGCTTACCGGGTCCTCCAGGGTCCATGGAACAGCTGGGAAGCCTGGGCCCAGAGAGTCAAAGAGTCTTGGCCAACACCACACAGGAGAGCAGTGGCCAAATGAGGGCCGGAACCAGGCCTGTTGGCTTCCGGTCCAGGATTTATTCATGACACTGCCTTTTCCCAGGCCGTATCCAAATCTGCTACAACAGCTGGGCCCAGTTATGTCCAGTTTCGCCAGCAAGGGCCCTGGACTACAGCCTCGCAGCCCAGTGATAAAACCAAAGCCCCAAGAGTCAAGTAATTCCTGAGGGCCTCTGTTCAGTAGGCATAACCTGGGACCTTGGGGGTGGGGAGAAGCCCCTCAAAAGCCCCCAGGGTGCCCTCATCAGCCTCCAGACACATTGCCCTGGTCCCTGGCTGGCCCTTCTTGACCCATCTGGCTGGCTGTGTATGAACTTGCTGCCTTCCTCCCTTTCCGACACCAACTTCCCAGCTGCAGCCTGTCACATTCCAAGGAACCTCCTTCTTCCTCGATGCCTGAACTGGAACGCCCCTCTTCTCTGAAAACGTCTAGAAAGTACAATGTTCAGAAGCTCACTAAGCCTAGGGTATTTACAGTGGTGTCACGGGTGACCCTCCCACTAAAACAATTCACCTTCCTGCCCCTCCCAACATCCCACTGTCTGCTGGCACAGGGCTATAACTGGGAAGTGTAAAGACCTGAAACCGCTTCTGAGTCTTCCTACTCCCAGCCTCAGTTTCCCATCTGTCTGATCAATGACTGAAACCTGGTGGTCTCTACGGAACCTGGAAGACCTCAGATGTTCACCCCAGCCCAGGCTCCTGGAGTCTAACCCCAGAACTCAGCCTGAGTTGGACAAAGTTTAGGCAGAGATGTTTGAGGAGGGGCCCCTGACCAACACCCCAGAACCTGGAGTGGGCTGTGCAAAGTCAAGGGTGGCCACTTCTCCCCAGTCCTGCCCCTAGCTGTTCCAAAGATGGCGGGCTGGAGCACTCAGCTACCCCTTCTGCAGCTCATGAAGGTGGGGGCTTCCTGCTTCCCTGCCCCCACCTCCCCACCCCTCTCCAGCCACTGCCTTTCAGCGAAATGAAGCACATAGTTGAGTGGTTGCCAAGCAGACTGATTCTATAAAAGTTGCAGCTCAGAAAGGCCGGTGGGGGCAGGGCCCAGGGATTTCCCAATGTCCCTCCCTCGATAGGCTGATGGGCTGCAAGAGTATGTGAAGGTGGGAAGGAGCAGCCACTGACTTTCAGATGAGGCCCTGCCCTGCCCTAAACCCCAGAGCTACCATCTGCAGAAGAGCTGGGATTGCTTAATCCCACCATCCTATTATCTTTGGAATTTTATGATCTATGGAATTTCCAGTCTAGAAACAGGATGGGGGGGCAGGATGGGGGAGCGTGGCAGTGCAGGCTGCAGCACACAGAAAGACAGAGGATGTCAGGAGGGTCATCCATCCACTTGGGGAATTTCAGAGCTGGGAGGATCCTCAGGAATGCCTTACTAGGAGTCCATGTTTTATAGATGGGGAAACTAAGGCCCAGAGAAGGGAAAGGACTTGGCTAAAATCGCACGACCTCTTTGTGGAACTGTTCTTGACTCTCAGACTAGAACTCATGAGCAACCATTCGCCCAGCACCTGCTGCCTACAGGGCACTCTGCAGGGCATTTTGTCATTCAAAGAAGTAAGCAGGGCCCATCTCTGGCCCAGAGCACCTCGGCCAAATACACAGCAAATGAACACCTAGATGGTTAAGACCATAGGCTCTAAAATCCGATTGTGTGGGTTAACCCCTGGCTTTGGCATTTACATTATGTTTGGCTTCATCCAAAGTAACTGAACCTTTCCGAGCTTCAGTTTCCTCACCTGTAAAACGTGGATAATGTTGGAACCTATTTCTCAGGGTGGCTGTGAAGATGGAATGAAATCACACATACACAGCTCCATAAACGGAGTTCAGCAGCTGATGTGAGTTTTAGAAAGTGACCTGCGCCACCCTTGGGCCAGATAAAGGGCTACAGGAGCCCTGAGAAGGGGCAGTCATCAGAAAAAGGGCTGGCATCTGTTCTGAGCCATGGATGGAGGACGAGGTCACAGAAGAGGATGTGCCAGGACGACAGGACCCCTGACAGCTCAGGGGTGGAGGGCTCAGGAGGCGTGTGGGGGCATGGGCAGACTGTCTTGGCCTGGTATGCCAGGTCAAAGGGCCTCATCCTGCTCCCAGGGTGCAAGGTCAAGGTCAGCGGTGTCCAAGACACCTCTGCAGTCCTAAGCTCTGGGCACATGCTCCATGGGGACGCCAAATCCCGGAGGAAATGCTGATGCTGACAGCAGACTCCAGAGCCCTGGGCCCGGGAGCCCAGGGCCAGGTCTAGAGGGAACTAGGGCTCAAGTAATTGCATAACCAGAACCATCCACTGGGCTCCAAGCTAAAAATATGCCCCGGGCATCTGCCTCTGCCAGGGCCTCATCAGGCACCCAGCGTGGGAAAGGCTGATTCAGCCTGGGCACAGATGCCAGGCGCCATGGGTCTGAGTCCTCTGGGGAAAGGGGCAGACTTCCCCCCAACAAGGGAGGGGTCCCAGCATAGGGACCCCCCTGGGTCCCAGTCCTAGCTCTTCCATTTATTAGATGCTTGGTCTCTTCACCCCTAAATGAGAATGCTCATACTGACCCACGGGGGTTCTGGGGAAGAGGGCATCAAGCGAGACAGCAGTGAGTGACGTGCCAGGCACACAGGAGCTGTTCTTCACTCAGAGGCTCAGGCTAGCTCACAGCAGCCACCTCCGCCCTGCCAAGCCATCCTCTAGCCTCCGCTGAACCTCTCAGCACAGAGAGCTCGCCTACTCCTTGGCACGGCCCATTCAGTTGCCTACGTCAGCATCCCTACCCTGGGATGGTCCCACAAATATGAGAAAATGAATACAAGGGTCGTGCCCTCCCAAGTCAGCTTTTTCCCTAGACAAACACCAAAATCCATCAACTTGGGGGCGTGGTCTACAGAAATCCCCTCTCCATCCCAGGCTACAAGAGTCACACCCACAGTGGACAACTGACACCCTATAAGAGGTCACCACTGTCCTATGCTGGGCCTGTGTACACATCGCCCCTGAGAGCCCTAAGTCAACTCCATAGGACAAAGTGGAAAATGAGTCCCAGAGAGGGGCGTGGAACAGCTCGAGCTCACGCAGCAAAGCTGGGACATCAGGGGCACACAAGCCAGAGAGCCAAGCAGAGCTCAAAGGATGGTGAGTGATCACTTACCCGAGGCCCCCGTGTACCGGGGGGTCCAGGGAGCCCAGGCAGCCCAGGGGGACCCTGAAGGGAAAGCAAGACAGCGTCAGTGCCAGTGGCATGATGAGAATAGGTTAAGCATTCATTCAACAAACCTATCCAAGAGCTCCGCCCACAGCTCAGGGGAGGGGTTCCCCCAGGTCCCTGTCTGAGGAACTCATGCTCTCTGGGGCTTCCAGGCCTTTGCAGCTGCTATTTCTCAGTCTTTGAAGCTCTCATCTTGGCTTTTACTCAGCCAACTTAGGATGTCACCTCCTCCAGGAAACCTTCCCTGATCACTCTTCCAATTTAGGCCAAGGTCCCCTCTTTCTCTCTACCTTAAAGACCACTATATATTCATGGAATTGTCTGCTCAGAAGCCTGTCTCTCCCACCAGACCACAGTCTCCTCAAAGGAACTAATAGGACGTGAGTCATCTCTCTCCCCACCAGGGCTCAGCCAAATGTTTGATAAAAGAAAACAGCAACAGACCTCAGAGCTCAGCCAAGTTCTCTGCAGAGCCAGAGCCCAGAAGAGACTTGTCCACGGTCACACCAAGCATCTCTGCATCACACGGATGCAGCGTAGCATAAAGGGCGTAAGCATCAGACAGGCCTGGGTTCAAATCCCAGTGCTGCCATTTACCAGCTAGGTTCGGGTAAGTGCCTATAAATGGAGACCCTCCTCACAGTATTATCTCAAGAATGAAATGTGAGAGTAAATGTGTAACACAGTGCTTGGTGAATAATTGTCATTTAGATGTCTCAGCTATTTCAGTGGCCACAGCCTGGCCTGGCCTTCGGCACTGCTCCCCGGGAACCTGCAGCAGCCCCTTCATTTGTCTCCCCATCTCTCCCCTGCCCCCTCCCCAGTGCTCCACACAGCCTGGTTCACATTCCTAAGGTGCTCCCCTGCTCAACAGCACTTACCACTGCCCATTTCCCATAGGAGAAGGGTCTCAACCCTGCAACGTGGCGTTCAGGGAGTGCCTGTCTGGCCTCACCTCCCTTCCCTCCATCCAGGAAGGGAGGCAGCTGCGCCGACTTACTGAACCACGCACTGGCCTTTGTTCAAACCAGGGTTTTGCCACTTGAGAGCTGGAGACTTTGTGCAAGGCTTTCAGCCTGCCTGTTCTCCGCTGCTCCCCTTTCCGATGGGCTCAAGAGTGACAGTCCCACCTACCCCGAAGGAGTAAATGCGCAGGAACCAAGTGCCTGATCTGAACAACTGAACATGGAGCCTTCGAAGGAAGCCAGGCTTTCGAGGATGTGTGAGGCCTGGGGAATTCATTTGTTTCAAATAACCATCAACAGCAGAGATTCCAGGTTTCCTGCCCAGAGTTAAAATCAGTGTTGAAAACCCAGTACGCTTTGGCTGGTAATTAATCCAGACCTCACGCTGGGCAGCCTCGGTTCACAGTTCTGGCCCGTGAACACCACGTGCTTGCTCATCCATGAATAAAAATCAGAAGTGAGATAGAGACAGGCAGATACGGGTGCCAAGGCCCCAGGGTCACTGAAAAGAGCCCCGGGGAGAGGGAGGGGGACTCTTGTGTGACTTCAGGCAACTTCTACCCACCTCTGGGCCTCCAGTCCAGCTGGCCATTGGCAGCCGTCTTCCGTGCAGAGCCCAAGGGCTAGGGGCACAGTCTCTAGTCCTGTGTCCGGTTCTGCAGGTTTGGGATCCAGGGCTGGTCTGCTCCCTGCTGTCCCCAGGGAGCAGTCGAGTGTGGTATAAGGGTATAAGACTAGAGCCCTGGGCTCACACTTGGGCAGCCCTCCTTCCCAGCCGTGTGGCTTTGGGCAAGCAACTTCCAGTCTCCAAGGCTTCATTCTTTGACTATAAAATAGGGTATAATAGCATCTAGCTGACAGATAATCTACAAAAAGTGGCAATCCTGGTGCATGGCACACAGTGAATGCCCAAAAAGTTAGCTGTCATTTCTGTTAAGCAAGCCGCTGGAACCTCCCCAGCACGATATTTTAAGCTACCCTCCTCGACATCTGTTTTTCAGGAAGAACAGAAGATTTCCCTTCCTAGAAGGCCTTGCTTGGCCCTATTCTTTCATGTGGCCCAGAATTAAAGGGAAATGCAAGAACCTTAAGGCCAAGCATTACTGTAGGTATTGTTATCATCACCAAGCCCCTTTAACAGATGAGAAACCAAAAAGAGGCTGAGAGAGACAGTGACTTGCCCGAGTCTGTACAACTAACAGGCAAGGCCTGGAATTCAACCCAAAAACATTTGACATGTTCTCCTACCCTGGGCAACTTCCACAGAGAAAATCTGGGCCAGGTGTATTCTGACTAGCTGTGCAAACTTGGATAATTCGCTTCCCTTCTGTGGGCATCTGTAAAATGAACATTCGGGAAGCATCCCAACATTGGCACTTCCTGAACTGCAGGGAGGTAGGGATTCCCTCCTCTAGCTATCTGGTGGGAGAGGAAAAGTGAGGTCATGCCCATGTCACAGAAAAGAAGGCCAAGGCCCAGGGGGTAAAGGGCTTGTGCAGGGCTCCAGGAAGGGACAGACTCTGTGGCTGGAGCTCCCTCATGACCCCGGAGGGCCGCCACTGCAGAGGGCCTGGACACTCCCTCTTGGCATTTCTTCTGCCCCAGAAACGGGGGCATCCAAGCTGAAATCTGACCTCATCCACAACATCTGCGGAGCACACACTAAGTGCCAGCTGGGACCCACGGCCCGGCCTGGTGATGTCAGTGCACAGCCCGACTCCTTGACACGGCAGCCCAGCCCCACAGCTGCAGGCCCAGCCAGCCCTCCTCTACCACACAGGGCTGGGCCCACTCAGCGCCCGGCTGCAGCCACAGGCCTGGCCCTTCCCCACTCAGTGACCACTTTGTCAGTGGGCAAGTGAGAGCGGGCGACCCCTCGCCCCTGCTCCAAAACCTTGCCTGTTCTCCGTGCAATGGAAAAACGCTGCCATTTCTTTCCAGGGCCCAAAGCCTGAGCGGGTGACTCTGGGATGATTCACAAGGCTGGGGTGGGATTTTCCACTCCACGCTGCAAACAACGGGGCCTCTGAGAGGGCCCAGGGCTGCGGGGGAGGGAGCGGGGGCCGCAGGCCTATCTGGGGGAAGAGGCCTGGACTCAGGGCTGAGGAAAGCACAGCCATGGAAACAACCAAGCCCCTACCCTCGGCTTTCCCCAAGGGTCCTGGCCTCTGACAGCCAGACCTCGGGGAGCCCCCATCCCACGCAACAAGTCCACCCTGCGTCCAGCTGCAAGAGCCCGCCCGCCAAGCCTTGTAGAAAGAAGTCCTGGCTGGCATGGCTGCTGGCAGCAAGCAAGGAGAGGTTTCACACGCCTGGAATCTGGGAGACCTGAGTCCAATCCTGAAGGGGCTACTAATGGCTGGGTGACTCTGTACAGTGAACTTTCAGTCTCTGGACCTCTACTCAGTGCCCATAGCCTGAGGGCAGAAAAGGCAGGGGATCTCAAAGGGTTCTCCTATCTGACTTTAGAGCTCATGATTATTCCTAAGAATGTCCCACAGGGTGCTGAGCCTGCCCCAGTCTCTGCCTGAGGGAAGGGCATGCTGGGACAGAGTTTCTCAGTGTGGCCATGAGCAAGTTCCTTCATCTCCTCAGTTTGTCCATCTGTACAATGGGGATATAATACTCATCTTCCAAGACCATGTCTGTGTGCTGGTTATTCTCCATTTGCTCCCAAGATCCACTCTGTGCCCTGGGGAGCTGGTCTCTGCAGGCTGCACCCCCAGGCTTCCTTGCTCTCTGCCTCTGGCTGGCGTTGGCCAAGGGAAGGCCACTGCAGAAACAGAGAGTGGGGAGAAGATTTCTCTCCCTGCTCCCTCCCTGCTGGGTTATAGTTTGGCTCCAGCTCCTGTCAGAGACGCCTGGTCACTTTTAACTCTCCTGGGTTCTGGTAACACCTGCCTCTCCCCTTGCACCTTCAGATTGGACCCCTGTGTGATGCCAGACCCTTTGGCTCCTCTGATGCTGCCCACAGCTCTGTAAACAGTCCCTTCCTTAAACTCTCAGTAACCCTTCTCCCCACTTGGAGTCGCAGGATATAGCATGCAAACTGCTTAGTACAGTCCTGGCTGGTTGGTGTAGCTCAGTAGACTGAGTATGGACCTGCAAACCAAAGAGTTGCCGGTTTGATTCCCAGTCAGGGCACATGCCTGGGTTGCAGGCCAGGCTCCCGGTAGGCAACACATTGATGTTTCTCTCCCTCTCTTTCTCCTTCCCTTCCCCTCTCTCTAAAACTAAATTTTAAAAAAAGCTTAGCACAGAACCTGGCACACAGTAGGAGCTCAAAAGCACTAAAACACTGTGGTAAAGACAGGAGAACACCCCTCCACTCTCCTGGGTTCTAGGTGATACTGGTGTAAGGGTGCATTTCCCAAGAGCTAGTCCCAGTTCCTAACTGCCAGCAGCACAAAGGTCCTCCTGTGTCCAAACTCTCCTGGTTCTCTCAATGCAACCACACCGCCACCTCCACCGCAAGAACCTGCTGGTACTCAGATTCTGGTGCTGGGTGGTCTGCGCACCTCCTCTCACTGCAGCCACACAACCCTGGAAAGGTGGGTGGTACCACCTCCCCATTTTTCAGAGGTGGAAGTCAAAGCTCAGAGAGGTTAAGTGACTTGCCAAAGGTCACACGGCACCTGACTCCCATAAGGCACTCCATCGGTGTTTGTTGAAGGAAGGGAAGGATGGCCAGATAAGGGAATGGTTCAAACCCAGGTCATTCCAAGTCTAAAGTCCATGGGGCGTTTACACTCCACAAGGCCTCCTTATCCCACTAGGACCAGAGAGCTGTGTAGCCTCAAGGAACCCGGCCTGGGAAGTCAGGTCAACCTGTTTTTTGTAAGGATCAAATTTCTTCATTCACAGATAGTCACGGAGCGTCTGCCGTGGGCCAGGCCCTCAGCTGGGTCTCCCTGAGGTGACGCCTGCAAGAAGAGCGTGAGTGTGCAAATGCCAGTGGCCTGATCGTGAATAAGTAAGGCCTTGACTCGCCTCCTCCCAGGCGTAGGGCTTCTGTGCGGCTTCTGTGCAGCCTCTGTGAACCACAGCCTCCCCGCCCCTCCCCAGCCTGGGCCCAGCTCAGCTTTTCCATGCTCCCCCCGCTCCTGGGGCTCCTACAGAGCTTCCCCGCTCAGTGGCTACAACTCCTGGCAGGCCCAGGCCCAGAGCTCTGTCTCAGCCTCAGCCGGTCTGTCCCGTGCCCCTTGAGAAGCATGTAGAACCATTCAGACACAGCCAAGGCTCCCTTCTCGGGCTCTGGAAGGACCCACAGCC
Organism: Sturnira hondurensis; assembly: GCF_014824575.4. Classification (NCBI taxonomy): domain Eukaryota; kingdom Metazoa; phylum Chordata; class Mammalia; order Chiroptera; family Phyllostomidae; genus Sturnira; species Sturnira hondurensis. Next base: position 853,988 of record NW_028083079.1, on the reverse strand, counting down.
ATTTCTAAGAAGGGAGCTCTTCCAATGTCGTGTCATGAGGGGAGACAACCCCAGAGAGAGGAAAGAAGTTCCCCAAGTCACCCAGCAAACTAGACCTCCAAGGCAGCCTTGGAGATCATCCAACTTGCTCCCTCACAGGAGCTGAGAGCTGTTGTCTTACATTCTGCAGAGACTGGGGGCTGAGGGCAAGTCAGGGCCACAGAGCTAGTAAGTGGTGGAGCCAAGATTTGAACCCAGGTCTGCATGTTCCCAGCCTGGGGACAATCAAACCCCATACCCTAGGCAACACAGCTTTGCTGGGATTAGATTTGGAATGTATATGGGGGAGGGGGGTAAGGGCAGATGACAGAGGACAGAAGAAACATGTGTTCTTGCCACCACTTAAAGATGCCACTTTGATTTCATAATTATCTGGTATCGGGTAAAATTTAAATGACCAGCATGTCCTGTCACACAGAGAGCTGAATAAAGCTTCTGGATTCCTACTGGAATGAGGCTAGCTTCCAAGCTGAGGAAGGGCAAAATTAGGGAGCGGTGGGGTCAGGAGGCAGGATGCCCCCTGGGTGGACTGCCGGCCTTCTTCTCACCCTCACCTGTTCAGGGCTGGAGGAGTAGAGAGAGCAGTGGCCATTGTTGGAAGTTGGGGACCTGGAGGTGCATCCCAGCCCCTGCAGGGACATGCTGGGTGCCCTTGGCCAAGTCTTACGTCCCTCTAACCCTTGTGTCCTCATCTGTAGAGTAGGGATTAACACACGTGTTCTGCCCCTCTGGCACCAGTTCCTGTGAGGTCCTACAGGGAAATGCCACACATGTGGAAGGACCTCATAAACTTCATACGAATAGAAACGGAAGGTTGTAGATTTTGAGTTCTTCCTTTGAGGTCCAAGACAGGGCCTGACGTCTCTGAAACCCCCAGCTTCCCACCTCTGGATCTAGGGTATTCGAGTGGACATTCATGGGGTGGGATGCACTGTTACACAGTCTGGACCTGGGCCATAAACTTCAACTCTGCCTCCCATGTGCTGTGTGCTCTTGGGCAAGTCCTGGCCCTCTCTGGGCACAGTCTCCAAGTTCCACCCCTGCCCACTGAGGAGGGTTGAACTGAATGATGCCTAAGCACCATCCACGCACGGCACAGGACAATGCCAGCACCTTCTTCTATCACGGGGAAGCCCAAGGAGGAGATCCAGAAGGAGGCTTCACCTCCTGCTGACCCACACTGCCAAACCCAGGAGGGAAGAGGGTGGCTCAGGCATCCGCCAGACCCAAAGGCAGAGTCTATACTCTGAAGATCCATTCTTGTGCGGTTCTGTCGGCTTGGACAAGGCCCTCCCCCCTCCACACCACACACAGCGTGGGAGGCAGGGTTGGCCCACTCTGCTAGGCAGAGTGGAGCCCCTGAATCTTACTGCGCTGTCAAAGGGACAATATTCACCCCCTTTCCATTGCACAGCCAGCGAACTAGCATCCATGTAGCTTGGGGCCCTGAGCTGTCAGGGCTCCAGGCACCTGGTGCCTGAGTGGTCTGTGTAGCCTAGAGGGTTCCTCCTGTGCTTGACTCCCAACCCTATACCCTGCCAACCGCAGACCATGGGGACTTGAGCAGAACGTTGACATAACTGCCAAGCAATGCACACAATTTCCATAAGTTCTACAATATGGTTATAATAAAAACAGGCCCTGGGTCCTTCTGGAGACAGGCTGAATAAATATTATTCCTAATGATTATTAAAACTCATTAAGTTTGTTTGTAAGGCCCAGGAACTCCCAGCATCTGCCACTGTCTCCATGTTGCAGGGAACCCGACGTGAAGCACAGAGCCCACGAGGAGGAAACTGCACAGTGGCCGTCACCAAGGCCGTAGGGCAGAGCTGAGGTCCAGGCTTCCTGGAAACTCCATCCCACCATTTCTCTGGCCGCAGGAATTGGCCTCTGGCTGCAGAAAGGTCATTGCTCCTGGAGACAGTCCCAGGCAAGCTGGAGACATTGACCCTGAGAATGTCTCCTGCACGTGGAACATTCCTTCTCCTTTCCCTGACTGCTGGGGTCCAACTGACCCTCCACACTCCCCTACCAGGGGCCACCAATCAGATGTCTGCGGGATCCAAGCAGGTGACACAGATGGGTGGAAGGACCAGGTTGGAAGGCCCAGTCGGGAGACATGGGGACTGACACACAGAGCAGGGGACAGGTCCTGTCTAAAGCAGCAGCCCTGACCTGGTCGCTGGCCACAGGCCATGGCATCTCTACCACTTCCAAGAGATTTCCTTTATAAGAAATCTCTTGTATTTTAAGAATGGTAGTTAACTTATTAAATATTTTTAAACAAGGTTGCACATGCCAAATAAAATACGCTCAGGACTACCCCTGTGGGACCGTTGTCCAAAATTGCCAGGCAAGCTAGTGGGCCCAGAAGCTCTGCTCCAGGGGTCAGGAGCTGGACCTTGGAGGCTGCGTGACCTGGGGCTGGTCAGTTCATGGTTTTCCTCAAGCCACTTGACCTTTACAGTTGAAGTAGCAAAGGATGACCCGGGGCCTGGGCCAACTAAAGCCCAAGGGTGCTTTTTACCTGAGCTGAGCCCAGCTCAGTGGATCACAAACACAGGGAACTTACAATCACAAACACAGCAGAGATGGAGGAGTGGGGGGACCCGGGTTCACATCCCGACACTGCTCATAGCCAGCTCCCTGCTCCAAGGATCTTCTCTTCCCCTGCTCTGACCAGAAACAACCCACTTAACCTAAACTGCCCGTTACCCACTAGAGCTCCAAGCAGCACGCACACCTCACCCAGTCTTACCGGCAAACCACAGTCTCCCTTGGGCCCTGGAGGTCCCATCAGCAGCGGGAAAGGCGTGGGTCCCACCAGGTGGAGGAGCGAATAGCCAGTGCTCGTGGGCCAGGGGCTGGAGGACAGGAATCGCGCTGGGACCAACACCGGGGCCGGGGTGCTCTGCTGGCCGGGCCGGGGCTGCCTAGGGCTGGGCCGTGTTGTCAGATCACGGACAGGGTCATCCCTGGCTGCCTTCCCGGCTCGGAGGGGGAAGGGCTTCCGGGGGCTGCTCTTGGGTCTGGCTTTCTTTGTGTCTTCTGATCCAGTGGGCTTCTTGCTTCCAGAGGGGACTGAACCAGGAGTGAGGGTAGGAGGCATCGCTGTGGCTAGTGGCTGAGCGGTCCTGGTAGAGCCAGGACGGGAGGCAGGTGACGGGGTCGAAGTGGTGGGTCGGGGAGGTCTGTGTGTGCTGGTGCGGGCAGGAGCCAGCTCACCGGCACGACTGCTCATCTTGGCCTCTGTCCGGACCGCTGGGGGAAAGGGCTTTTGGGAGGCACCAGTGACGGGGGACAGGGGCCGGACACTGGGTGGTGGGGGTCTGGGCGTGACAGGGTTCCTCTGGATCGGCTTCACTGAGGGATGGGACACTTTGGCAGGAGCCGGGTGTAAAGTTGGTGGCGCTGGCTTCCTGGTGGGAGGAGCTGATTTTGTGAATGAAGGTGGAGCTGCTTCCTGGGTGGGGCGAGGGCTTTCGACAGGGGGAACTGAAGGAGAAGGGGCTGAAGGCTTGATTGGGTGGCGTTTGGGGATTTGGGTGGCTGTGCTCTTTTGCAATGCCTGGGCAGGTGGGGTGCAGCTGGCAGGAGAGGCCGGGGCCACGGGAGGAAGCGCTTCACTCGCTGACAGCTTGGCAGGTGGCAGCGCGGTCCGGGTTTGTTCCCGCACTGAGACAGGCTTGTGAGGGTTTGTGTTGCTAGTCCTTAGGGGCTTGGCAGGTGTGGTGGGCACCACAGTCACCCTGCCTGCTGGCCGTGAACCCGGGGCTGGCTCGGCAGTGGTCAGGTTCTCCAGGCCTAGCAGGGCAAGGTCAGTCTGGAAGGCAAGGGGTGCACCAGGGTCTCGGGGGAGAAGGGGCCCCAGCTGGGGCCGGTACATGTCAGCCTGTCCGCACTGCTTTCTCAGGTGGGTACAGTAATTGTGAGCGACCTGCGCCACAGGGTAGATACTGAACTGGCACAGAGCACCTTCAAACTGGACCGCATGTGGGCTCATCTTTCCAAAGAGGAAGGAGCCCTCCGGGTCGAGCACTGGGTCCCTGTGGAAACCCAGAGGGACGGGCACCCGGCGCTGCCCACAGGCCGTGGCCAGGGTGACTGTGCGGCCACGAAGCTCCAGGGCTAGATGGTGCCAGCGCCCATCATGCACGTCCAGGTCGAAGGCCACAGAGCGCCGGGGCCCCAGGTGGATGACCGTCTTGCCAGGGAGGAACTGCAGGCCCAGCTGCAGCTTGTGCTTCCGGCTACGGACAGCGAAGAGGAAGGCATGGTTCACCCGGTGGGAGCAGAGGCTCAGCACCAGCGCCAGCTCTGTGCCCAGGGAGGCAGGGATGATGGCAGTCGTGGGGGCCTGGAGCCGGGCCCGCTGCGTAACGATGAAGCCTGACTGGAACGGGATGACCCCTGGCGGTGGGGGGTTCCGGCCACCCACTGCCTTGGTCCAGCTGAGGCCCAGCCGCTGGAGGACATCCACATCTGGAGAGGGAGGGCACAGGGGGAGAGGGCACCATCAGGGTCTGTGTCAGGGGAGGTACCTCCAGGTGCACAGGCAGTGAGGCCAGCCCACCAGCTTCCACCGGCTGCCCGTTGGTTGATGCCTGTGACCGAGACGGCTGCGTGGGATGGAACCAGCCCCTAGTCTTGCACATAGTGATTACAAAACACAGGCTCTGGAGCCAAACTTCCTGACTTTGAATCCCACCTTCATCACTCACTAGTCACGACTTCAGTGCCTTTGTTTTCCCATCTATCAAGTGGGATAACAATCGGCGGCACGGCAGGCTCTGGGGTCAGAAGGCCAGACCTTAGACCCAGGTGAGACCACCTGTGAGGCTGGGCCCTGAGTCAGTTTCCCCCACTGTAAAACGGGCTACAGAGCAGCTGTACCATAGGGCGGACGAAATGGTGGTCTTCCTCATCCCCCCGACTCAGCCTGTAAGACAAGCCGCAAAGGGCTGACTCGTCCGAAGAACTCTGTAGCTGCAGCGCTCTTCAGTCACTTGGACTGAAGACCCTCATTCCTCCCTAGGACCCTTCGGCCCTCATTTCACTTCAGATTCCTCCTTCCCCCCCACCTTTGCTGCCTGCAGATCCTAAGCTAAAGTAAACTGTTGCTAAAGGATTCTCTGAGTTGTAGTGCATTTTATGTTAAGCACCGGAAACCTCTTTGTTATCTCCAAGAGCTACTCACTATAAACAACTTAGAGTGGAGGAGCCATTTGTTGGGGAAGAGGTAAGGGCAGGAAGCCACCTGTCCCTCCCCTTGTGCCCCCTTAGCAGCCCCAGGCCTGCACACATCTCTCCCTGAATACTGCAGCGTGTAGCCAATTGCACTCGCCCCAGGAGAAATGACAACTGGCCAGACCAGGTGGCCCCAATGAGGTTTCCCTTAGTGTCCTCTCCAAGTGGGTTTCAAAGCCGACACCAGCCAATCCCAAGCCTCCCCCACAGACCGCCTGCAGCTCATGGGCAGAGACCAAACTCTTACACCTGGAGCAGAGGCGGTCATTACCAAGCTTCCGAAGTGTCTGGTGACCCTGGGCTCCACAGCAGACAGGAAGGGGCTGTTCTGGCCCAAACGTTTCAGGAAAATAGTATAATTAACCACAGTAACTGATCTTTATTGAGCACTTACTATGTACCAAGTACTATACATGCATTACCTTGCTTGATTCTCTCAATTACCTATAAAGCAAGTATTGTTTGCTATCTCCACTTTCTAAATAAGGATCAGAAAAGTTAGCTGTAACTTGCCCAAGGGCACGCAGCTTATAATAAAAGGCACAGCTGGGGTTTGAACCCTGACCGCTTGGCCCCAGGATCTTTGTTCTTAGCCACTTTGCTATTCAGTGCTGGAGCCCCTCAGACAGGTTGGAACGCAGGCTGGAGACACGTCCAGAATCCCATCAGGGGTGAGGAGCTAGGGGACAGGAGAATGAATGCAGCCCAAAGCCAAGATGGAAGAGTCCAGCCAGCTGGCCCCAGCAAGATCCCTTTATTACATAAACCTGGCTCCGCACAGCTCCGGCCTCTCCCCAGCCCCCAGTGCCTGACTCAGGACTCTGGACAGCTGTTCACCTACTTTGTGGGAGAAACAGCAAGTTCGGAAAATATGACATTTGCACAAAATGTTGCGAGGCAGCAGGAGTCTCTTCCGGGCACGGCCCTCCTCTCCCAGGGGCCCAATCCCTGCCCAACGGCCAGGTCAGGCCACGGGGGCTCTGGGAGTGCCCGGCGGCCTGCCCCACACACGGGGCGGCTGGGGAGAAGGGGGAAGGGCTGCTATTTTAAGAGGCCTCGTGGCTGCTTGACAAACAGATGTGGGAGAGGTTTCAGTTTCAAGGGGCAGCGGTGTAGCCAGCCCGCGGCTGCCCTGCCCCCCTGGACAGCTCTGCAGGGAGAGCTGGGCAGAGCAGGGTCTCCAGGCAAGGGGGGCGTTGGTCACAGCCTTCGGCAATGACAGTCGTGGCCTTCGAGCTTCCTCACCACCGTTGTCCCAGGACAAACAGGGACAAGCGAGACTAAATGGTCCAAAGTGACCTACTCAAATTGTGCCCCCAAGAGGAATAAAGGGATCACCCCTCCACATTTCTGCAGAGCCCTTCCTACCCCTTACAGAACACTGAAGGTGATTCTTTCATGCCCTGAGGGAACTCGCCAATGATCGGCTCCATTCTCGTACTGATGAGAGAACCGAGGCTTTGAGCTCCGATTAGGCGCATGGATGGCCCCAACCCCTGCATTCTCCAGGCCCTTCTGTTCTCCCGTCTCCCCCTGGACAAAGAGAAGAGAGCGTTACCTTCAGGAGCTCCTTGGGTGGAGGCCAGGTGACAGGCAACTGAGACTAAGATCCAGGTGAAGAGAAACCCCCTAGAGAATAGGAGACACAAGCAGAGGCGGCATCAGCTTCCACCCCTCGTCCCAGATCTGGCTGGGGAGTTGGAGTGGATCACCCAGCCCAGGCCCATCCCGGTCTCAGCCACGGGGTGTGGGAGGCAAGGTGCCGGCTCTAGGACCCCCATGGGAATCGTCCACACCCATGGGTCTCTAGGCACAGCCTCTTTGGGCAGGAACTGCATACATGGTACAAATACAACCTTGCTTTTTACAGAGTGATAAACCAAGGTCATAGAACAGGAAATAGTGAACAGGAAGCCCTGCCCCGGGTGTCAGGAAACCCAAGGTCCAGCTCAAAACCTTCCACCAATTCACTGGGCAACAAGAAGCCAGCCCCTGCCCCTACGTTTCTCTGGGCATCGGTCTCCCCATAGTATGTACTATGGCCTCATGATCTTGAGGCCCAATGGGTGGTACAGCGAGGGCTACAGGGTCAGCGGGAAGACCAGTCCAGTCTGCTTGGATGTCCTCAAAGGGCAGGAGAGAGGAAAACTCACCATCCAGGCCCAAGGCACAGAGCAGGAGGAGATCCCTTAATGAGGACCAGTGCACGCTAAGGAAGAGCTGCCCAGCTGACTTGACTTTACACTGATGCAAAATGGGAGGAGAAAAGAGAGGAGATGGTAGGGAGCCAGGCAGACGCAGGTGTAAACCCAGCCCCATGGCTTACCAGCTGTGCGGCCCTGAATGAGTCGCTCAACCTCCCTGAGCCTGTCTCTTCCTCTGAAACACGGCTGGTACTCCCTATCTTGCAGGTCAGGAGTGAGGGTTGAGGAAGCTCATGCACATTAAGGGCCTGGCCTGCCACCAGCCATGCGAGTGCTCCACAGGCTGTCCCTGCTGCTCCAGCACTCTGGGGACCGCGGGGTTAACGCTCTGCTCAGTGGCTCCTGCCAAGATGGGCAGAGGCAGTGATCCGCTTACACCTTCCTGTGGGAGCAGCCACTGGGGATACCCGAAGCTACCTGGGGCATCTGATCCGTGAGCAGGCAAAGAGGAGGGCGGCACGTGGCCAGAGATGGCTGGCCAGGATGCAGGCCAAGACACTGGTGAGGGGCGGGTGGGGAGGCCTAAAGCTGGGGCACACAGGCCCAGGATCCACCAATAACCAGCACCAGCAATCACTAAAGGCCAGATTGCTTAGCTGTCCAGGAGTTGTCCGGAGAACAGGCCGACCTTCTGGCGTGACCTGCCCACTTGCACCAAATGGCAGCCCCATTAGCCCTGCAAAGAAATAATAGGCAGCTTTGCTGGACAAAAGCGGGGGTGGGGACTTCCTCAAGGTCACCCTGGGCGGGTTCTGGGGCCATAATTCTTCAGCACTATTCCCTCCGTCCACCAGGTGGACACTACAGAAAACTGTAGCTCGATGTATTGGGGAAGAGCCGTCTCCTGGGTCCTAGCCATGGCAGGTCCCGAAGCCCTACTGCACACCAAGCTCTGAGAAGCCCTGAAAGAAACTGGCCGCACTTTTCGTCACTCAGCAGTCCCTGAACTCAGAGGACTGGGGAACTCATTTTACTCTGAGGATGCCACCTCAGAAGACACTGCCCCTCATTTTCCAGGGTTCTTGCAACCTCACTTGTTTCTGTTGCATGTCCCTCCAGCGTCCTCTCTCCCCAGCTCTCCCAGACACCAGCCCTCACTGCTCGAGCCTCACTGTGTGATGCCACAGCCCCCCCCCCCCACCGCCCCGTATCAAAATGTTTCCCAAGCTGCTAAAGAGCAGCCAGGTGGAGCAGAGAAGGGGCAACAACCACACCTGTTGTTCTTAGTCAGTTCTTCCTGCTTGGCTAGCCAAGGTGACTACTCTGTAGAGAATTAAGAGGGTAAATGAGGGGAAAATATTTCCAATCCCCAAAGTTGAAGAGAAAGAAGATACATAGAAGTTGGGATCAGAATCTTCTCTACAATTAAGCCTCCTAACATTGTGGTTTCAAACTTGAGAATTCCGCCCTGGAGGCCTGTGACAAACATATTTGTCCCCCATTCACTCACCTCAAAAAATGCCACTGACCTGGGTCCTGTGTGCACTTGACCCATAAACTTCCAAAGGATAGGGCGGGAGTATAGAGTGGGAGATGACCCTCTGAGTTCATCTAGAGGCCAAGTTCTGTCCCGCCCCCTTATTGCAGAAATGGGCAGCCGAGGCCCGGAGAAGGGCAGTGCCTTGCCTAAAGTCACACAACGCCTCAGTGGCCCGTATCATCTGACTCCACTGCCTAACACACAGGCCTTTTCCCTGGGCTTGCCTCCCGTGGAGAAGAAACCAGAGACTTACAGGGACTTCCTACTTGCCAGAGACCAGAGTCCCAGCCTTCACCAACCAGAACAGAGATGCAGCCTGGGGAGCCAACCAGCCATCTAAGTGAGCTCCAGGCCTGGAAAGTTGGCTCCCAGAGGGAGGTCCTGCAGATTCCTCAGCTCCCGTTCCAATCCTGTTTAGGCTACTGGTAATAATGTTTAGCGGCAGCGCTGGCTCAGGGCTTGGTTCTTCCAGACTTCTGTTTTCACCACTGACTTGCGGGCCTTGGCTCAATGAACCCAGGGCTCCAGAATGTCGGGAAGACCAGTGCACAGGAGCCAGAAGGGGCAGGAGGCAGCCGAAACTGGAGTCACACGTTGGGTGCCTGACCCTGGAGACACAGCCTGGCCACACAGTTCTCCAGGAAGGCATTCATTTCCCCTGAAAAAGGCCCTCTGCCAGTTCACCGAATGTGGCTACTTCTGGCCCACGAGGCTGCCAGAACCTGTGCCTGGTTAGTATGACTCTTCCTCCATCCCCATCACCTGGGAACACACAAGAGCTTGGAGACCCATACCAGCTTGAATACCTCCTGAGAGCTCAGAGCTGAGGCCCAGGGTGCTGAGACCCTGAAACACACAGGAAGCGGGCCCCGAGGACTCGGGACTTGGCTGTGCTCCCAAGGGGTAAGCTGGGAAGGCAGCTGCCCAGAGGACACAGAACAGCAAACGGGGATGGACCTGTTCTACCCACCTCCATGAACTGGCCAGGGCCCATGTGGCCAGAAGGTCACACCCGGGCTCCTTCCCTCACACCTTATACCTCTTCCATGGGAACACAGACGGTCATCTGTCTGGACGGGATGCTGCCCAAAGTTTCCAGTTGACTCACACATCCATTCAAGATGCAATGAATAATAATACCAATAACAGCTGCTGTTTACTAAGCACTTACTACAAGCCAGGCACTGTTCTAAGCCCTTTACAAGCAAGGTGCCATGAATCCTCACAAAACCCTGCTGCTTGTTGGGAATTAAGCTGCCCACACTGTGGGGGAGAAAAACAAGAAGCAGAGAGGCTTGCCCAAGCTCGCAGGGCAGCGCCAGGAGCCACAGTATGTGAAGGCAGTGCTCTCTCTGCCCTGCAACCTGACTCCCAGTGGTGTGAGTCCTCTGCCACCAACGGATAGGGCACGTCAGTGGTCTGGGGAGAGGTGTGAAGGAGCAAAGCTGGAAGGCATGCTGGGACCAGACCGGAGGGCACAGGCCTGGGGGCCCTGCAGTGGTGAGGGAGGCAGTAAGATGGGAGAAAGCAGAGGCTGGGCTTCCAAGCAGCGTGACTGTCCACTTGCCCAAAGCTTGGGCCCCACTCTGGGGTGCTCGCCTGGCACCACTTTTTGACACAACCACTGGCATCGGCCCTGGCACAGGGTCTTCTGGAGAAAATGAGTCAGCAGTGTGCTTACTGGTGCTGTGTGTGTATGTGTGTGTATTGCAGTGGGGGGTGGGGGATCTCAGCCAGCCTTCTTTTTCCAAGACATGGGAATGGGGGGGGCGGCATCATCCCCCATTCCAGCTCAGAAGGGCAGGGCCTGGAGGGTGGGGCGGAGCAACAGTCTAGACCAGCCTCCTGGGAGTGTCCTTCCATCCTAGGGGCAGGACAGAAAGACAGCAAGTTCTGTGCTTCCCCAGGCAGTGGGCAGTGGGCAGTGAGCATGAGCCCCAGTCCACACAGCCCCCAGGGGCTGCTCCTTTTCTCCTGAGGTCCCTCCCACACATAGCCAGGGGCAGCGCCTCCCTCTCGCACACTTTTACTCTCTCACAACTTCTACTTTACAGGCTGGGACTCAGAACCTCGTGAGTCCCAGCTCTACCTAGGCCCTCCTTGGAATTCCCTGCCCCTCTCTGGCCCTCCTCCTCTGTCTCCCCAACTAGATGTACAATGAGGGGTTCCACTGGGTGATCTTCCAGGGCCCTTACTGCTCTGGCAGCCTAGCTCTAACTTTCTCTCTCTCACACTCCGGAAAGCAACAGGAATGGAGACCCCACCCCCTACCCCAGAGAAGCAGGGAAACACTGAAACCCAAACCCAAACAGACTGACACACACGCGAAGATTTCCAGAAATCGGGGACGTGCAAAGACACACAGACACAGGCAGGAGCAGAAGCCACAGAGACCTGGAAACCTAGAAACTTGGGGACAGTTTTACAAGAACAGCCAGCAGCGGAGACTTACAGGCTCGGGATCTGTAGACACAGACATCAGAACACATCGTGACAGCAGAATTGGACAACCCCTCCTTCCCCAAGAATCCTCAACCCACCCCTTCCACCTCCTGCCGGCCCCTCCAGGCGCCACCACCCACCTCCAATTCTGACCCCAGGCGGGCTCTTTACGGACCTTCCCCAGCTGGGCCAGGCGGAGTAGGGCAGACAGCACTGGCCAACCCTGGGGCCGGGGGCACAGCCCGCTTTAACCCTTGGCCACCCAGCTCACAGGGGCACAGGAAGGGGCAGGAAGCTGACGTCCTGCTGGAAGCATCCGGCGCCGTGGGGAACCCCAGCTCTCCCCTAGGCTGGAGCAGCAAGAAGCTGGGGAGGGGGCATCCCCAAGCTCATACTCACCCCCCACGAGCCGCCACCGCTGCTGTGCCTCGGGGCCCCCGCGCGGATCCCGCTCCCATGGCGGGCCCCTACTTCATGCTTCCGAACCCGGGGGGCAAGTGTGGGCGAGCCCCATGGGGCCGCCAGCCCCCTGCCCCGCCGCGCCAGGCCGGCTCAGAGCGCGCGGCCCCCGCGCAAGCAGCGCAGCCCTGCGCCCAGGGACGCCGGAGCAGCCAGGCAACGTGGCCGGGGCCCCTCGAGCACCAGCGCCAGGCCCATGGTCCCAGGAGTCCCGGCGCCGTGCTCGCCCCTGCCTCACTCTTTTTCTGCTTCAACCAAAAAGAGGCAGGAAAAAAAAGATAGAGAAAGAGATGATCAAACTTTTGGAGGCGGGCTGCTGGCGGTCCCTGGAGACAGAGCAAGGCCGGGCGAGGGCGCACAGAGGGCGGTGGAAGCTGCCTCCCCGCCGGCCTGGGGGAGGAGAGGAAAAGGAAGGATTTGGGGGAAATGAAGGCGATTTAAAGTCTCGGCCCGCGGTAGCTCTCCACCTTCTCTCCTCCCCACGCTGGGCCGTCCTCTGCTGCCCACTGCTGCCCCCTGCCGGCAGCAGCCAGGGACACACTCTGGACCGGCCCACCACAGTCCGGCTGAGACTCCCCCAACCCCTTTGTAGAAATGGTGAAACAGATTGACAGAGAGGAAAGAGTTGGCCAGGGCTGCACAGCGGGATGATCGCAGCACAGAGATTCGGGACTTCCGGCTTGCGAAGTCCCAAGTTTGGAGGCGGAGATCGAGACAGAGGGGGGACAGACACTACTGCTGAAAGGAACCCGGAGTTCCAGGGACAACTGTGGGACAAGGACTGTCTGCACACCCCCACAACAACCAGTGTTCCGCCACACACAGACACACACACTTTTCCTCCCAGCTCCAGAACTCCCAGGAGAACAGACTCCTGGACCCATAGTGCGTGGGCTTGTTAAATGTTGGTCACCCCCTCATTCTTCCCTCTCCATGTGGTAAGAAATGGCAGCTTGACACTCGCCCCACCCCCTGCCCAGTCTATCAAAAACGGTCCCTGAGACCCTAAACAGCATCACAGAACTGCACCCCTTCACCCTGGCACAAACACCTGACAAATTCGCGCACCCACAACCGCAGTCGGAGCCCTGCATCAGAAGCCCCAACTGCCTCCCCCTCCCCCTCCGTTACTTGTTCACTGGTGCGCACATACACACACTCCCACACACACCCATGCTTACCCCACACTCAAACACAAGCTCCCACTCATTCATATGCAAGCACAGCCATGCGCTCCTCCTGGGCCCATACAAACACACCCTGGGTGTCTGGACTAGATGGCACACCAGACTCCATACCCGCAGATACATGCACACTAGTGCTTACACCCGCACGAATGCACACTAGCTTAGCCAGATCCTCCAACCTACACACCCGCGCACACATCTCTCATGCACACGTTCATGCACGCGCACACACCCCATGTACACACCCCCAAGAGAACATACACAGGCATTCTCTCACTTGCACACAGTTCTCCGCTAGTGTCCACCGTATGAGGGCACAACGCACTCATTCCCCGAATGTGAACCCCCTCCCCACATGCACACACCTTTAAAAACACACACAGGTACCCCCAGCACTCTAAGAGCCCCGGGGCACTTACTGGGTTCCTAGGTGCGAGGCTGGACGGTCGGTCCTTCCTCGTGAGCCTAACGGCATTTGTATTCATGGGTCCCCGCAGCCCCAGGTGCGGGGGCGGGGGTGCCAGGTCCCCTTCCCTAAACTGGACGCAGGCACTCGCAGCGCAGCGGCACCGGGAGGGGCATGGGCGCACGGGGCTGAGGCTCCTGCCCGGTCCGCTTGCGCTGAAACTTTGGTCGCTCTGCGTCTTTCGACTCCGTTGCAGGCTCTGGGCGCAGGGGGAGGCTCATAGGTGCGGGTGCCGCGGCGCCCGCCGGGCCTTTTGAAGTCTCCACTGGGGGCGGGGAGGGTGCGCTGAAGGCGGCCTTTTAAACCAAGGCTGCACGCGGGCTCGCTGGAGCAAGGTGTCTGGTTTCAACAAACTTTAGGAAAAGTCCCAAGCTGGGGCGGGGGCGTTAAGCCAAGCAAGCAAGGAAAAGAAGCCGTAGAGTTGTGCTCTGCTTCCTGCAGGGGGCAGAGCACACACGGCTGCCAGGAGGGAGGCTGGGGGCGGGGGGGGGGGGGGGGGCGGAGCGGGGCCGGGGGGGGGGGGGGGGGGGGGGGGGGGGGGGGGGGGGGGGTGGACCCACAAGCGGCTGGATGGCGTGAGGAACCGCCCCCACCTTGACCCAGGTTCTTAACCTCTGCTTGGACCGAGCCCCAGAGAGTGTAGGAACACCCCAAAACTTCACAAATTGTGCATGTTTGAGCATTCTTCTGGATGAGAGGGGCCCCTGGGTTTTCCTCAGGTTTTCAGGTTAAGAACTGCCAGCCCAGCCATAGTTGACATTTTTTGAGCTGCATGCTTTGTGCTAGGCAGGTCCTGCCCTTATTTACTTTTTTTTTTTTTTTGGTATTTTGCTCATTATGGAATTTTTGCATACTTTGACATGTTTAAAGCATTGCATTAACATATTGTGTATTTTGATTAGGGGAGTTTTGGGCACCCCCTTAGAAAGAAAACTTCTTTGTATACCGAAGAGGTTTTTCCCTGCCACCGAGTACTTTGCACCCTCACCAACCTCCCCCTAGCCAGGGACAGCACTGTGCTAAGTGTCACTGTTTACGGAGGCCTGGTATCTCCGTGTGCAGGTAAGAAAGCCAAGATTCTGAAAGGTTAAGTCATTCTCCTGCGATCACAACCTGGCAGGTGGAGGAGGTGGGATGTGAGCCGAGGTGGTCTCATTCCTGTCTTCTGCAGCTAAGCAGGAAGATCCAAATCGTCATCTTTAAGGGGCTCTGGGGAGATCCCTGCCCGCTTCCCCAGCTCCATGTCCCACCCCCGAGCTTCACTCTCTCTGATCCCTGGACCCAGGCTCTGGGCAAACTGGGACACTTCAAGGCCTTGTCAGTTCTGTGTTCTCCCAGGTTCTCCCCCAGCCCCATGTCCTTCTAGGTGCAGCTCAAAGCTCAGCCTCAGGCCCATATTGCAGCACACAACACACCCTGCTGTCGCCATTTTCACATCCCCACACCTAGCGTGGAGCCCAGGATACAAGAGAGGCTCCGACCATTGCTAATTTCAATAATTTCCTTTCAACTCCTACAGTGTGCAAACTCCGGGACAAAGCTGGGGGAACAGTACATTGTGGGAGTGAAGACAAAGAAATTTGCACATAGTTCTGCTTTCTGAGTGCACACATATTTATAATGTGGACGGAAGACACGCACAGCAGGTTGGGGCGGAGAAGAAGGCCACTATGAGAGACATTAGACACAGAGATGTCCCAGAGAACCTCCTGCAATCGCTGAAAGATAACACTAGGGGAATGTGATAGATGTTATCAGAAAGATACAAGTGAATGGAATTGTCAGGCTGACCAAGGGATCAAGAGAATCCAAGGAAGGCTCCCAGGAGGAGGCGGCCTTTGGCTCTTAAAGGATATTTTGGAAACACACGCAGCCATGGAGAAAGACAGCTCAAGCGGAAGAGTCACAAGAAGGCCAGAGGGAAGGAGTAAATTTCAGGCAGGTTTTGCAAGAGGACTAAAGTGAGTCCAGTGGAAAAGCAATCTAGTTCTCCCCTCTGCACAGTGTGGGTGATGTCCTGTGACTCACTGGCCGCAGAGACATTTCCAGGCAAGAGGATGCATTTCCTCAATGGTCAGGCAGCAGGTCAGGGGTTGAGTACCAAGACCTCTTCAAATTCCATTCCCAAATCTGAGTGTCCAATGGTGAGCCCCAAGGAGCCCTACTCCACTATGGATAACCCGGAAGACTCATGGGACGTCCCTCAGAGCCCAGAAATATTGACAGTGCTCCTTTCAAGGGCCTCACTGGCTCCATTTATAAAATACATGCACTGAGCATGATAATCTTTGAACTCAGGAAGATGAGATATTGTTTAACAATAAACCCAATTCAGTGGGTAATTATTGAGAGCTGCCTGCATTTTGCTAGGTTGCAAAGAAAGCATGACTTAGGTTCTTCCAAGAGCTCATGGTCAGCTGGGAGGAGGAGGCATGGACCCTGACACGAATTCCTGTGAAGGAACTGTGTTTCTTGCCTCTGCAGCCTCTTTACACCCCATCTTCCTGCCAAGATGAGGTTCCTGGCACAGCACCAGGGGCTGGGCACAAACAGTTCCGGACAGGACTTCCTAGCCTGGTGGAGACTCAAGGGCCCCGTAGTTTATTCCCTGCTCAAGTGCATCAGCCACGGACCTACTGCTCTCTGAGATATACCTGCCTTCAGAGAACTGTTAATCTCAGTAGCCTCAATGGCGGACGTAGTAGGTGCTCAATAAGTGTTTATAAATGAATCTTGAGTGAGGTCCTAGCCTACAGGACTGAGGATTGCACAGGACCCAGGTATCAATCCCCATGGATTTATCCACCAAGATTTCCCCGAGGATGTACTATGCAGCGGGCTGTGCTTCCTGCTCCCCAGGTGCTGTGGTCACTGGGGAGGCTGGCAAGGAGGCCGACAGGTGCTGCAGGTCAGGAAGTCCTGCCTCAGATCATGCTCGTTTATTTGTTGCTGCAGGACTGGGGTGAGAACTCAGGCTCCCTACCTTAGTCTTCTCAATCTTAGATTTAGTCTCAGATTAGTCTCCCCTGTCTTCCCAATACCTTGCGCTGCTGGGCACGCCAAAATGGATCTTTACTTCATACTGGGCCCTGCATGGCATGGAGCATAGGAAGTGTGTACACAATGCATGTCTAAGAATAGAGTTATTCATTTCCTAGTCACTTGGGGAGATGCCGCTGTGCATCAGACCCTGAGCTGGGTGCTGGTCACAGGCAAATATAAGTTGTGGTCCCTGCTGTGAGCCATGTGGATGTTTGGCACCAGGAGGAAGCGCTGTGCCTGGCACATGGAAGTACTCCATAAATGCTGAGTGAAAGATGGAATAAATGAATGAAGAGATGGATACATGAATGAGGGCACAGTTTGCCAGACTAGAGCAGGTCGGCGCCCCCTGCCACCTGTCCCGCTGCTACATCATGACCTCACCCGTGAACCCATTTGCCGGGCCCCTGCTGTGGCAGGCCTGGTTTTAGGCGCTGCAGATACCTCAACCACGCTCTGCTCCGCTCACTGCTGTGTTCCCAGCACCTCAGATAAAGCATTTCAGTAGAGTGAATTAAACTGAAGTCCAGGCTGGAGGGAGAGGCAGCCCCCAATGATGCCTTCTCCCTTTGCCCCTCCAGGCAACGCCAGTCCAGTTCCCTTCTTCAGGGGAGGTGGCTGGAAGCAGTGCCGACCGTTATCACGACTTGCCTGTGACCCGGACTTGGGCTTTGCCTGTGGGGGCACGTCACTCAGGCCTGGCAGCTACAAAGACCTCCCCCCAAACAACCATTCCACAAAGAGCCAATCCACACACCGATGTTTCTCTCCCTCTGTTTCTCCCTCCCTCCTCCTCCCTCCAAAAATAAATAAATAAAATCTTTTTTTTAAAAAAATGTATGTGGGCCCTGGCTGGTGTGGCTTGGTGGATTGAACATTGGCCTGCAAACCAAAGGTTGCTGGTTCGATTCCCAGTAAAGGCACATGCTTAGGTTGTGGGCCAGGTCCCCAGTGGGGAGCCCTTAAGAGGCAACCAAATATTGATGTTTCTCTTCCTTTCTCCCTCCCTTCCCCTCTCTATAAATGAATACATAAAATTTTTTAAAATGTGTGTGATCATTTCCAATCCTGAGGTCTGTTACCAAGTATACAATTTTGCACCATTTCCCTGAAAAGAACTGTAGATCTGTAAGCATTGCCATTTGGAGTCCTGTGGGTCTCCCTGAGTAGTTGAACCCTGTCATTGGTGCGGGACCACACCATGGGAGATGGTGACAACTGTCCTAACGGGTAGTCAGAGATGGGTGGTTATGATCCACTCTCCTGGGGATGGGCTGTTTATACGCCGAAAGATTCCCCCCGCCCATATTTTCTGCAGTTTTTAAACCAGATTCTCCAGATACCTGGGAATGGTTGTGATTTCATTTCAACCCCAAACCTTCCCAGCACCTGAGGTTGGCTACAGGGTGTGGCCAAGTTGGCACCCCCTGGGCTCACAGCACAGCCCCCCTGTGGGACCCGGGGGACTCTCTTTACCCTTCTGGGTCTGTTTCCTCCTCCGGTAGTTGGGGTAACTAGCATGTGCCTCCACGGTGCACCGCTGCCATCTCTTACCTGAGCCAGGAGCCAGCTGCAGTTTTGTCCGAGAGCAGAGGCCCAGATCTCGCTCGGTCTCGGGGTGTCACTTGGAGAACCATAACCTCTGGCTTCTCGAGACTTCCTTCTTCTGCAACATCACACACTCTAGCCACAGTCAGGTCTTTGCACTTTCCTATAATCAACACAGTACGTCCTCACTTAATGCCGTCAATGGGTTTTATGACTTTAAGTGAAATGACGTATAACAAAACCCATGATACCATAGGCCGATTGATATAAACGAAGGTTCAGTTCCTGTGGCATCTTATCAACGTCATAGCGAAACTACGTTGAAATGAAACAGCGTTATTCGAGGGCCTCCTGTACACTTTTTCCCATTCCTCTGGTGCTTTGCACATTGAGTTCCTTCTTTGGAGAGATGTTCTTTTTCTCCTTTTCTTTATTCTTATTCTGCCAAGTTCAGACGGTATCCCCTTCTCTGGGAAATTTTTCTTGGACTTCCGCCCCCGACTCCCCAAGTGCAACCTGGATATCATGGTGGGCTGCTGAATATTTAACAACCAGCTCTCCAGAAAAGGAGGGGGGGCCCTGATTTTTAGCATCTGCCAGTGTCCATGGTATAAATATTCTCATCAGGACCAGTTTCAATCCACCAACATGCTACCCCTGAGGGTGAAGTTGGAAAGAGGTGGGTAAGCCAGTGGCAGTCAGGTCCAGCCACCAACGGCTGGATCAGATGCCTGCCTTTGCTGTCCCACAGCGGCCCCACTAATACAGTACCATGCTGGCCCTGTCGGAGCCTGAGGGAGGCAGGAGGAAAAATCTGTGGTATTGACCCTGTCTTCACCAGAAAGTTTTATCTCTTATTCATCCATTACTTTTTTGAGTTACTTTTGATTTTTTAAATACTGCAATCATTTACTATTTATCTTGATACTGAGCTTTACACCACATTAAATTTCATTGAGATATTTAATTGAGAAATTGAGATATTTAATTGATATTTAATTGAGAAATTCCTGAGATAAGTGCCTCACCCAGGTCCTGGCCCTGACATAACAGTCCATATCACACTTCAATAATTAGCATTGACATAGCTACCTCCCCCATGAGGTTGTGAATCTTGGGGACAGGAATTCATTTCTGTGTTCCTAGGACTTGGCACACAGTAGGTGCTCAATAACTACTGTCCAGTGAGAGCACCAGTGGCTCAGTTCCTTTGCCAACGAAGTGACATGCTGATGAAATACCCGCTCTGCTCTCAACTAGGGGCAGACTTTGAATTTCAGCCCTTCCAACTCAGCAAGGATTAACCCTGCCCTTGACCCGGTTGAGCCAGCCCCTGCACTGGGCATTTTCACCAGGGCCGATCTGCAGAAGCCTCCACCCTGCGGCCGTGGTGGAAGGACGTTGAATCTGGAAAGTGGAGGCTGCACTAGGACCAAGGGCGGGAAGTCACAGAGAGGCAGCCGCTTGTCCCTGGATGGGTCCCAGGAGAATGTCATTTGGCAGGGTCCGTGGAAAGGAGATGCAAGCCACAAATACTTCAGGATGACTTCCAGCTCGACAGTTTGATGGGTCATCTGCCATCTGAGGGCACCAGGACTTGTTCCCATGCCTGATCCCTTCCTCAGCCTGAGGACCATCAGAAAAGACATCTTCTGGAGATGTGCCCCATTGGCTTCACAGGCAGCTCACCGGACTCACTTAGGAGGGTGGTTAAAGGGTTCTCTTTCTATAAGATGGGCCATGGCTCCCATTTTTTAAGCATGTGATATATGCCGTGCCCATTGCAAAGAGCTTCATACACATTCACTCATCAGCTATCCACAAAACCCTCAGTTAATCTACCCATTTCACAGATGGGAATCAGAGTTTGACAACTTGCCCAAAGTCACATAGCTGCTAACTGATGGAACTGAAATTCTAACCTAGAACCACCGGTCGGAGTCTAAGGGTCTGTGATCTTAACCCCACTATGCAACAAAAGGGGATTTCTTAGACCCACTTTGCGCTCTAGTGCCTGTGAAGGTCAAACACTGGGGGTGGAAACGAGCAGGTATAGCTACTTTTGTCCTTCTTCTGACCTGGGCTTGTCATCTGCCTCAGACATGCTCCCTGCTCTCCCTGCCCACTCACCACAGAAGCCCCCGTGGCCCCTTGCCACCCACTGGCGCTGCCCCCTTTCCGCCCAGCTCCAAAGCAGAGCTGCATGTTCCCAAAAGGGGATTCTTCAGCTCGAAGACACTGGTAAGTCCACATTGGGAGGGAGGAAGCGAACAACCGGTGGGCACCCCCCCACCAGGCAGGCTCTGCATATACATTATCCAGCCTTCTCTCCCCAGCACTAGAGGCAGGTGCTTCTCCCGTCTCCATTCTGAAGGCCCGCATCATCCTGTACGGCTGCCACTAGCCACGTGTGGCTATTTAAATTCAAATGCCTGAACATTACTTTCAGAATATTAAAAATTAAGTCTCTCAGTCACGCTAGCCACATTTCAAGCGTTTGACTGCCATATGCAACTAGTGGCTACGGTAATGGACAATGCAGAAATAGAACATTTCCATGCTCGAAGAAAGTTCTCTTGGATTGCATGCACTGGGGAGGAGTGGGGACTCTGAGGATGACTTGTTTGGAGCCACACAGTGAGTTGTAGACAGAACTGGGATGGGACCCATATTTCTCGCTTCCAGAGCCTCTACTCCCAGAGCCTGGAATAAATTTGCTACCACCTGGCCCCAGAACAAGGAGGATTGTTTGCCTGGGATGGTAGGTCGACTTGGGAAACCAAATAAAAGATCAGAAGACTGTGGGTGAATACCAAAGTGGAGAAAAGGAGCCAGCTGTTCTTGAGGGTTATTTTTATCCTGCCCAGATATCCTGGGGAGCTGCCCCCCTCCCCTTACAGCTATTTTTATCTCGAGAGCTGGAATCAGAATGCTGTCTCCCCAGGGTGGATGGAAGGATGCACTGATACACCAAAATCCCAGCATCAGGACCTGCCTCCCACTGACGATGTCCAAGGCAGCCTCATATCCATTCTCTGATGCCATTCTCGTACCTGTCTGGGAGGCCGGCATAGTCAAGGAGAGTGTGAGCCCCAAATAACAGGTGGGGTAACTGAGGCCCGGATGGGTGCGGGAACTTATTTTAACAGTTTATTTATGGGAGTGCTGGGATTTGAACCCAGGCTGAGACAGGTCCTTGCTTTCAGAGCAGAGGTAGGTTTTGTATGAGGGGTATCTGCTGAGTGACAGCAAACAGCCGGAATTTGTTACTGACCCCAACCCGCTCCTTTCTGGGTGAGTGGGCAAGTTGCTCAACATGTTACAGGCGATTCTGATCTTTTTCTGCCTCCTCTGTGGACTTGCTGGGAATCTGACCGGTGGCGAGGCTTTTGGTAAAATGGAAAAACACCCAGTGCTCAGAAAAGATGATTTATTATCATCATCAACATCATCATGGTAAGCTATGAAATCGATAATTATATGCAGCCTCCATCTCTTCCCCGTCTCTGGGCCTCAGTTTCCCTGCCTGAAACCCAAGCAGCTTGCTCAGCGGATCTCCACGGGGCCTTCCTTCCAGCCTCCGCTTGCCGTTTCTATGATCCATTCATTCAGTCAACAAGTGTTTATTGAGTTCGAGCTGCCTGACACGGTGGGGAAATAGGACTGGTTTCTCCAGCAGGCTCTCTGCCCAGGCTGTTTCGGCCACATACGCAAATTTCCTTGTGTTTTCAAAAGGCAAATTATGGGAAACATGTTATTCACCATAACACACTAGCCTCATCTCTCAGGGAAAAAAAAAAAAACCCTCTTCAACCCCACCAAGAACTAAGCTAACAGAGGACAGAAACCCACTCTTGTTCCTTTGGGCAACTTTCCAGGAGCTCACGTCCCTGCTGAAAGAGGGGAAAGTGTATGTGGCCGTGTCTCTCTGGGGCCGCTCTGGACCTCATAAACAACCTGTGTTTGTCCCAGCTCCCTCCACGCGGAGGGTCAGCCCTAGCCAAGGGGAAAAACAGCCCTGTTCTGTGCCCAGCTGTCCCCAGAGTGAGGAAAATTGTCCATAAATATTTTTATCTTCATGGTCACCAAGGCAGCTGAGAGGAAGGCTTTGATTCCCCAAGCCCCCGGACCACTCCCTTCCTCCGGGGACTGGCCGGTCAAAGCTGACCTGGGCGTCCCATCTCCCACCCCCAAATTACAGGCTGCTGCCCGTGCCGCCTGCCCCCAGGAGGTGGTGGCATTAGAGGCGGGACCACACTGTACACTATGGCTGGCCTCAGGGCTGTTGGAATCGCGTCTCCCAGCCAGCTGGTTTCCTGCTAGGAGCTGGGTGGTCAAAGCAAAGGAAGGAAGGAGCCAGAAATGGCATTTAGGGTGGGGAGAGGGACTGGAGCTGGGGCAGGGAGAAGCCTAAGGTTGCCATCTAGATCTTGAGTTACCTGGCTTATCGTGGCTCCTGTAGGGGAGGCCTGAGGACATTACTGACCCGGAAGTGGTTTACGGCAAAGCAGCTGCTTGGAGGTCAAAGGACTTTCAAGATCCAAGGGAAAAACAGGTAATGGTGAAATTTCAGACTCAGGATAGCTCCTGACAACGGCATTGGGGCCAGGAATTTCAACCCAGGACTCCCAAAATCTTCCCTCAGAGAAACCTCCTGTGTCCTGTTCTTCCTGGCTTGTAACCTCCTTGTCTGCCTGAAGAGGACTGCTACTTGCTGGAACTTTCTAGAGGGAAACACCGCAGCGAGATGTGTATCAGACACAAGAACCTCCCAAGGTCACCCAAGCGCAGGGTTCTCTGACACTGTGGCTCCTGGGTAACTCACACTGTACCATTGTATGCCCAGAGGGCTGGACTTCTAATGCCTTTTGATGCCAGGACCAAGACTCTAAAACCCTGGAATCCTCCCTGGCATTGGCTTTTGGCTTCTATGATTCTGTGCTCCTGAGGCCGATCCCTGTGATCCTTCAACTCTGTAACCTACTTCAGGGCAGACAAGGACCCCACACAAGGGGTCCATTCATTCCTGGCAGGGATTACGTGCGGAGGAGCACCGTGAGGCTGGCTGACCGCTCCTCCGTCTGTGATGGTCAGCGTTCCATGGCCCAGAGGCTCCCTGAGCCCAAATGGCCTTCTGACCTTTTCCTGACCGTACCTTCACTGGGCACCCATTTAATTCCCACCCTGCCCCTCCCCTCACACACCACTGGGTATGGCAAGGATGCTGCAGCTGCCAGCTCAAACCGCCCCACCCCCCATGCCACATACACAGCACCCATTCCTACGGGGCAGGAAAAAAAAAGAGGCAGTAAATATGGTTCCTCAGGCGGTATGTCCTCCAAGGACTGAGAACTGGAAAAAAACAGAGAAGACAGGCTTGTCCCTGGACCTAGTCCTAATTTATTTCCTCCTGGTTGACCGACCAGCACCAGAATGGCCACACCTGGGTGACTGAGAAGTCCCATCAGCCTCAAAATAGGCCCCTCCACGCCGAACCCCGTGGAAACCCACCTGTAGCAGAGGCACCTTTAGATGAGGTCTCTAGAATGACCGTGTCAGCTGGAGAGAAGGGGAGGACCCTTCATTCCTATCTCTCGTCCTACTCAACATACATGAAAAGCCAAATTTTGGTCCACCACTCGTGACATAAGAAATGCGACCTTCCTATATTTTCTTTGGATAAACCAAAATCCACCTCTAGTCCATGTATCCCCATGTGCTGGTCATTACCGAGACTCCCTCACATCCCCCTATCCTGGTTCTGTCCATGCGGAGGTCCTGGGGTCTTATGCAGAATAACACATTCTGGGAGGTCTTTCTGTCCTCCTGCTTCCATCTTTGTCCACTTGGCCATCATTGCCTATGCCAGATAGCTCTTGACCTAGTAGCATACTTTGGACATAGGAAGTTGGGACACCAGTGTGTTGGGTCCAGCCTCCTCGTGGGCCCCATGGAACACCCCTTTGGGAGCTTTATCTGTTTCTGGCCAGCCTAAGGACCTGCCAACACCTGCTTTCACCCCCTTAGTGCCTTCAAAGGCACTCACCTCTTCCCTTTCCCCGGGACCCAGAGTCTTGTCTCCTCACTGAGACCACACAAGACTTAACATCAAGCAGCTTCAGCTTTCAGCTCTTCCATACCCCCAGGGACAAGAACCTTTTGAGGGACAGTGGAGGAAGCACATAAACCTTAATGCAAATTCATACTTCACCAGCTCATCGCCCCACACATCTATTGGCATGTGACCTTGGAAGATGCATTGGAGTGGCTGGCTGGCTCCTCACTAACAAGACTGGAGTAGAAGCCTGGGGCCCTGGGGCACACTGTGGGTATGGTTTGTGGGGTCAGTGGGGAGGGGGTGCTCAGCACTGGAGTCCTCTGGGAAAGCAAAGCGGGGATCACAATGTTGGGAAGGAGAGAGGAGTCTGGAAAAGAGATGGACTTTTGGAGGGGAGGGCAGGTGTCTCAGTGTTCCCATGGCTCTGTTTGTAGACCTGCAAAGGGTCCTCCTGCTCCCGGGAGGAACTGCTAGGGAAAGCAAACAGCCACACCTTATGGGGAGGTACCCAGCACCCATGCCAGAGGACTGGGCTTGGGGTCCAGAGCCCTGATTTCTGGCTCTCGACCTGCCACAACTCACTGTGACACCTTGAACAAGCCCATCCCCTTGTCCCCCACGCCCAGGCTTTGGTTCTCCATTGGGCTTTCCCTCCTGGACAGCCGGGTCCCCACTGCCTGAGGATCTAGCATCAAGCTTGTGTTTGGTCTCCATCAAGCCCCTCCTACCATCCTTTTTAAAATATGTTTTATTGATTATGCTATAACAGTTGTTCCATTTCCCCCTTCATTCCCCTCCACCCTGCATATCCCCTCCCCCCACATTCCCCCACTTTAGTTCATGTCCATTTGTCATAAGTTCTTTAGCTTCTACATTTCTTGCCATACTATTCTTGCCCTCCCCCTGCCTATTCTCTCCCCACCATCTATGCTACTTATTCTCTGTACCTTTCCCCACTCTCTCCTCCTCTCACTCCCCTGTTGCTAACCCTCCATGTGATCTCCATTTCTATGGTTCTGTTCCTATTCTAGTTGTTTGCTTAGTTTGTTTTTGTTTTTGTTTTAGGTATGGTTAATAACTGTGAGTTTGTTGTCCTTTCACTGTTCTTTTTTATCTTCTTTTTCTTAGATAAGTCCCTTTAACATTTCATATAATAAAGGCTTGGTAATGATGAACTCCTTGAACTTGACCTTATCTGAGAAGTGCTTTATCTGCCCTTCCACTCTAAATGAAAGCTTAGCTGGATAGAGCAATCTTGGATGTAGGTCCTTGCCTTTCATGACGTGGAATACTTTCCAGCCCCTTCTTGCCTATAAGGTCTCTTTTGAGAAATCAGCCGACAGTCTGATGGGAACTCCTCTGTAGGTGACTGTCCCCTTATCTCTCGCTGCTTCTAGGATTCTCTCCTTCATTTCAATCTTGGCTAATGTAATTATGATGTGCCTTGGTGTGTTCCTCTTTGGGTCCAAATTCTTTGGACTCCTCTGAGATTCCTGGACTTCCTGGAAGTCTATTTCCTTTGCCAGATTGGGGAAGGTCTCCTTTATTATTTGTTCAAATAAGTTTTCCACTTGTTGCTCTTCTTCTTCCCCTTCTGGTACCCCTACAATTTGGATGTTGGAACATTTAAAGATGTCCTGGAGGTTCCTAAGCCTCTCCTTATTTTTGTGAAATTCTTGTTTCATCCTTCTTTTCGGTTTGGTTGTTTCTTTCTTCCTTCTGGTCCACTCCACTGATTTCAGCCCCAGTTTTTTTTCCATCTGTATTGGTTCCCTGTGCATTTTTCTTCATTTCACTTAGTGTAACCTTCATTTTTTTAATCTAATTTGTGACCAAAATAAACCAGTTCTGTGAGCATCCTGATCACCAGTGCTTTGAACTGTGCACCTGATAGGTTGGCTATCTCTTGGTCGCTTAAAAGTATTGGCTCTGGGGCTTTGATTTGTTCTTCTGTTTGAGCCATGATTTTTTGGTCGGGTCGAGTTTGTTAAGTATGAGGGATGGAGCCTTAGGTGTTCACCAGGGCGGGGCAACCCAGTTACTGGGTTGTGATGCTGTATGTGGGGGCAGGGTCAGAGGGAGCAATGGCACTTGCTCTGTTCTCTCTTGGATTTCATTCCCCTCTGTCACTTCCCACAAGCAAATTGGGCCCTTGTGGTGCTGGTTTCTGGGTGAGTGGGCTTGTGTACATTCTAGGACCCTGTGGGTCTCTCCAACGAACTCTTCTGTGAGGCTGGGAGTCTCTCCCGGCACCTTTTCAATTGGTGCTTTTGGGCTTTATTTCCTGTTGCTGGGGCCTTGGGTTGCACTGTCCATCTCGCTGCCTGTTTTTGCCTAGTTTATCTGCACTCGAACGTGTGACAGAGGTCAGCCAACCACCTTGTGCTCTGCTCGTTTCCTCCCTGCACCTGGGGTGGGGTGCTGGCCCCACACTGCCTGCGCTCCCGGGTCTGGCAGCATGGCCTTTTCCTGCCGTGATCCCTCTCTGCTGGCTACCTACTCTGCCCCTGTTACCAGTTTGGTTGAATGGTTGTCAGACTTCCGTACATTTCGATTTTCTGTCTGTTCTGGTTTTGTTTTTGTTTCTAAATCTTTGTTATCCTTAATTTTGGTTGTGCAAGGAGGCACAGTATTTCCACCTATGCCTCCATCTTGGCCAAGAGTCCCCTCCCACAATCTTGAATAGAGCTGGCTGAGGGCCGCTGTCTAAGGTGGACCTGGTCTGGAATCACAGCTCAGGGATGGCTGGGGCTGCAGGGGAGCACAAGCCCATCAGGTGTGGCTGCATCTCACTATACAGTGGAATATTACTCAGCCATAAAAAAGAGGAAAATCTTGCCATTTGAGACAACATGAATGAACCTTGAGGGTATCATGCTAAGTGAAGTGAGTCGGACAGAGAAAGACAAACACTGTCTAATCTTATGTAAATGCAGAGTCTAAAAAAACAAAATAACTCATAGAAACAGAAAACAGATTGGTAGTGGCTAGAGGCTGCTGGGGTAGGGAGCAGAGAAAATGGGTGAAGGTGGTCAAAAGGTACAAGCTTCCAGTTTTAAGATGAATACCTTCTAGGGGGGTAATGTGCGGTGGGGTGACTGCAGTGAATGATGTGTATTGTCTATTTGCAAGTTGCAAAGAGAGTGCAGTTTAAAAGTTCTCATCACAAAAAATCCATACTGTAACTGTATGAGGTGATAGATGTGTTAACTAAACTTATGGTGCTCACTATTTCTCCTTATATACCTATGTTAAATCATTATGTTCTATACGTTAAACATACGCAATGTTATACATCAGTTATATTTTGATAAAGGTAGAAAAAAAAGTGACTGCATCTCCTGGCTCCTTTTCTCCTGGCTGCAGGGCCCGGCTGACAGCACATGCCCCCTGCCTTATACACACACATGCACAGGTAGCCTAGCCCTCTGGAGGGGCACGGCCTGGCACAGAGGTCAGCTAAGGGGACAATGTGGCAGAGCCGGGAAGCCCACAGGCAATGAGACCCCTGCAACGCTGCCTATCACACCTTTGCAGCCCTGTCTTCAGTCCCTGCCTGCACCCCAACCACCTGGGACCAGGCCCAGCTATAAGAAAGGAGGGGCAAAGACTGAGATGGAGGTAGAAAAAGGCAGAGATGGAATTTGAGAGACACAAACAGAAGGAAAACTGGAAACAGAAAGAGGTGCAAAGAGAGAAGCCAGAGAGAAGACGAATCATACAAACGGAAGAGAGACAGGGGAAGATAGAAAAAGAACAAAGCAGATGGCCCTGAAAGAACGATAGTCACATGTTTTGAAGGGAAGAGAGACAGATGACAAGAGGAGAGGAAGTGGGGGCCCGAGACACTGAGACACAGGTAGGGAGGCCAGAGGAGAAATGGAGAGCGACAGGGGCCAAGGAGAGAGGAGGACACACACACACATATATACACCCAGTGCTAAACAGGGCCACATGCACATGCGCACACACAGTCACAGTGAAACACAGGCTCC
Organism: Sturnira hondurensis; assembly: GCF_014824575.4. Taxonomy (NCBI): domain Eukaryota; kingdom Metazoa; phylum Chordata; class Mammalia; order Chiroptera; family Phyllostomidae; genus Sturnira; species Sturnira hondurensis. The sequence goes on along the minus strand of NW_028083079.1, from coordinate 825,818 downwards.
ACACGGGCTCACATACACAGTCATGCAGACTAAGGAGAGGCCAGCAAAGGAGCTGGAAGACCCTGGGGCCAAACCTCTACCAGGAAGGCCCTTCACACCCAGCCAGAGCCTCAGTGGCTCCCAGAGGCCCCTCCGAAGTCCCCGGGTGCTGTGAGTCACCTCACCAGACTGCTGCTCCCTGTACCTGCTGTGTGCCCATCTCAGAGGAGTGAAAGTCTGCTGGCCTCTCCAGTGGACTGCCCTTGGAAGCCAGGGTCTGGTAAGTGGGGACAAGAGGCTGCCTGTGGCTGCTGCGCGATGTGGGCTGCAGGCAGGCATCCTCCCTCCCTCCTTCCTTCCACTTCCCTCTCCTGCTCCCCACAGCTGCCCTCACTTTCTTCCAGGTTTTATGAATAAACCACATATAGGAATCTCTTTCTCTCAGGCCCATTGCTAGGGAGCCTGGCCAAAGGCACTCACCTGTTAGCTTCAACTTCCTGGACACAGGAGTAATCTGACTTAACTCCTCAGGGCTGTTCTGAGAACTAAATGAAAGGCAAAATGCAAATCACTTGCTAGAGGGCCTGCCAGCCTTGGTAAGTGATTCTCGTCCTCACTATCATCACTGTCACCGTCATCGTGATCGTCATCATCATCGTTACTCTCACCATCGCCATCATCACCACCATGATCGTGGTCACCACCGTCAGCACCGTCATCACCACCATGGAGGGGAGGGGGAAGTGAGGTGACAGAGGCCGGGGCAGGTCCTTGCTCTCCTCAGTGCACTGTGTCTAGCCCAGGTGTCTCCCACAGCTTCAGGCCCACCTACCCCACTGCCTGTCGGTCCTTCCTAGTTGTCCCATGAACACCTCAAACCCCACCTGTCCAGCCCTGAATAGTGTGGCTCAGCCGGTTGGGCATCATCCCATAAAGCAAAAGGTCACCAGTTCGATGACATGCCCCGGTTTCGATGACATGCACCATTCAGGACACATGCCCCGGTTTCGGTTTGGTCCCTCATCAGGGTCGTACAAGAGGCAGCTGATCGATGTTTTTCTCTCATCAATATTCAATCATCAATCGTCAATATTTCTCTCTCTCCCTTCCCCTCTCTCTAAAAGTAAATAAATAAAGTTTTGAAAAAATAATAAAACTCCACCTGTCCAAAAGTAAACTGTCACCTCCCTGTACCCAACTTGTTACCCCTCCAGGGCTCCCCTCCCTCCTGCTGCTCCTAAGGAGTATAAACACTGGTCACTTATGGACAGAGCTTGGAGCAGGAGTGATGCTCAATACATGTTTGCTGAATGAATGAATGAATGAATGAATGAATGGGTAACACCAACAAGGAAGGACGTAACTTGCCTAAGAACACACCAAGCAAGGTGAATGCAAACCCGACGCAGGGCCCTGCTCTCTGTCTCCCGTAGGTACAGCAGGCAGCGGGAGCTGCTGTGGGCCAGCCTGCAGCAGTGCCTGCCCCCATCCTAGGCCCTTCGAGTCTCCGGGAGCAGCACCTCCCTGCCAACACCCAGCCCCACCCCCCGAATTATGGAAATAGTGGGCAGCGCCAGCAGAAGCCCAGGAACAGTGGCAACAGGAGGTGGGGAGCTTCTAGCCACTCCCCCATAGTCGGCCCAGGCCCTGGACATGCAGGTAGGTGCCCTGCGGGGGGGGGGATCAGCCATAAAATGNGTGCCGTGGGGGGGGGGGGGGGAGAGCGGGGAAGTACCTCCCTCTGTCCTACCGAAGTTCACTTCACTGGGGTCCAGGACTGGGGAGCGCCGGGGCCACTTCCCATTGCCCAGATGGGAAGATGGAGGCTCAGGGGTCTTGCCTAAGGTCACCTGTGGATTGACACAGTACTTCATTCATCTCTGAAGACAGAAATGACCATCCCTGAGATAGCTGCTATTCCTTCAGCCCTTTCTCTGCCCCAGGCACCATGCTGGGTGCTCTGGCGTGGGATCAATTCCTAGGTATAGGTGTTATTCCCCCCTCTTAAATATTGGGGCAACCTGACCTAAAAAGGCGGAGCCACTCACTCAAGGTCACGCAGATTCAAGTTCGGGCTGGCATTCTGTGGAGTCCTGGCTGCTCACAGAGTCGACCGTGACTCACCCTTGGGTCGCTGCGGATTTGCCCCTTACCCTGGGAACCTGGGCCCAGGTACCCAGGTGGTGCTGGGCGCAGAGGCTTTCCCTCCCACGGCCCTCACCCACCGGCCCTCAAAGCCCCTTTCATGGGCCTGCTCCACACCCTACTGGGGAGGCCAGACAAAACCGCTAGTGTTAGGATTATTTTTCTGTTTCCAGATGGATCTGTTTGCTGGCTCCATCCAGGGCCTCCCATCACTGCGTGGGGGCCAGCGGCCCAGCGCCAGGTTAATATTAGGAGGCAGCAGAAAAAAGGCAGCCCAGTGCAGCTCCTTGCAGAGCTCTGGGCTGTCCTACCAGGGCAGCTTCTGAGGAATAGTCCTGGGGCATTTAAAGGGGCCTGGCAGCCACGCAGGCCACGAGGAAGAAAGAATATTTTATATTTTCTTTAAAAACTTTCAAGGAAGTTCTCGCGTGTGTCATTTTGGCCTGGGGGCCAGCCCAGGGTTCTGGGGTGACCTGCAAAGCTGAGCTGGGCCCTACTCACGTTGGGCCGAGGGATGTGTTTTAAAATTCAACCAGGCAGTCATTTACTGAACCACCACCATTTCCTGAGCACCTCCTGTCGTCAGGGTGCGCACCGCACTGAGAGGAGACACAAGCTGCTGCCCCGGGGGAGCCCGGGGTCGGGCGAGGAGATGGCTGCTAGGGAGCTGCCCATGGGCATGTCGCTCCGCACCGCCATGGAGTGCTGCCGAGAAGGAGGCCCAGACTCGGACAGCAGTGGACTCGGGTTGTTTGGTTTTTAACTGCCCACTCTAAATGCCTCATTTCAAAAGAAGAATAGTCCCAGAGAGGAACAGAGACTCTTCTTGGGTTCCCAGGAAGGCTACCAAAGCCAGAGCTGTACCTGCCCATTTGGTCTGGGCCATGGCAGAACAGTATGGACGGTATGTGGGACTCTGGCAGCCTTGCCCTTGATCTTGGGGAAGTAGGTAGATAAGATCAAGGTGCAGGGGACTTGCTGATCACCGTTAATCAAAGCCAGGTATATGAGAAAGTTGTCTCCAAAGCTCATTACATCTGTCTGTTAATGGAAACGCAAACTCAGTTACCGTTATGGAAAATCCAGTCCAGCCCGAGGAGGGAAAGGTCCCATCCCCTTCTTGGTGTCCATGCCCAGGAGCAAAATCAACACATGTGACAAACCAGTGTGTGTCTAGGAGGGACACTGGGACAGGGAGAGGAGGGAGGTCCTCTGAGGCCCAGGTGACGTACAGGAAGGAGCGAGACCCGAAGCAGAGCCACATTGGTGGGGAGACAGCACTGAAGGGCTGTGCTGTGTAAGGCCGCCCGTGTGGCCTGGGTGGCCTCAAGGGGGAGCTACAGAGGGAGCGCTCAGCCCCTCGGAAAAGGAGCTCCTTGCAGTTCAAGTCCTGGACCAGCTGAGGATGGGGGGTGGTTAACAAGGAGCCCTGGACAGAGAAGCAGGGCCAGGGAAGGGGCAGTGCAAGTAAGTCAGTGACTCCCTGTCAGAGAGACGCCTGAGGGGAAACTTTTGGCCTGTCGGGGGATTGGCTCAGAATCCAGGGCCACATGAGGTCTAAGATGTTGTCACACTCAGAATCCTGGCCTGAGGCAGCGTACGCCGAAGGGATCAACCGAGAGAGCATTTAATGCTCCGGGCAAAAAGGCCAAGTAGCTCATCGATAATGATACCTCCACTACTGATAGTGACTAAGAAAAAAAGGTCAGGAAGTTCTCAGTGGAGCTATTCAAAGCGAGTCATCCACAGGCTACAGGAAGAAGCCTAAGCAGGTGAAGCAAGCACCCTGCGGCTGGTGGCCACGGGAAGCCCTTGTCATACCAGCCTGAAGGGACGAAGGGTGGGAAGGAGTTGGTGGACGCAGGCAGGAGCTGTGGCCTTTGGAAAACACACGTCACCAGCACCAGGGCAGGGCAGGGCAGGGAGGGAGAAGACGCCCAGCCTCCCTCCCCTCCTGCCCTCCAGTGGGCTGGTGTCTCCCACAGACCAAACCCGCTCAGAAGTCAGGGGGCAAGGAAGCCGAGGTGAGGCCGTCTGGCCCAGACACGTGAGCCTCCTGGGGCACAGACTAGAGAAGGCAGAGAGTAGATGGGGGGGACCCAAGACAGGGAGAAGAGTAAGGGAGGATGTGTTGTGATGGGTTGTCCAGATAGGTCCACCTTTAAAAAAAGTGCCGAGGGTGGTAAGACATGCAGTGTCCACTTGGCCACAGCCTCGGCATCCTCACTGCCTGACAGTTCACAGCCCCCTTTGTCCATGTGCTCCCAGCTGGCCCCCATTCAAGTTTGTGACTCCAGGAAGATAAACTCAGAGGAAACTTTCAAGCCCCCTCTGACTTTGTGACTCTCAGAAACTTAGACAAAAAGAAGGTCACGTGTTCAACATATACTGAGCCCCTGTTCTGTGCTGGGGCCCAGCTGGGGCTCTGGTGACCCCGTGATGGTCAAGACAGACCTGTTTTTAACCTCAAGGAGCTTACGGTCCGATGGGGGGAGACATGGATTGATTTGGTGAGCCAGTATCTGGGAGGCAGACACTGATTCCTGTGACCCGACATTACAGTTGGGGAGACAGAAAACTAACAAGGAAGCCCATGAATGTGATATGATTTTTTAAGTACCATGGAGGGGAAAAAAGCTGCTGAGTGGTCAGAATATGGCGAGAAAGATGTTAAAGTGCTCAACTGCTGCCCGGAAGATGAAAGCAAACCCAGGAGCGCAACCCAGACACCGTCTTCTCCAGCTCAGAGAGGGTCGGACGTTTGGGCGGACCACGGCAGGGAGGGCGGGGCACCTCGGGCCCAGGGGGCGGGGCCTGGAACCGCCTGGAAGTATCTTCATTTACGTGTGGTGGGTAGAATAACGCCCCCCTGTTTTAATCCCCGGAATCTGTGAGTGTCTTATTTTACATGGTGAAAGGGGTTTTCTGATGTGATTGAAGATTTTGAAGTGGGGAAATTATCCCGGACTATGTAGATGGGGCCAATGTAATCATGAGAGTGTTTCTAAGGAAAGAGGGAGGCAGGGAAGCCGGAGAAAGAGATGTGACGATGGAAGCGGGGGTTATACTCAGAGATGGATCAGAATATGATGCTCTGTTGACTTTGAAGTTGGAGAAAGGGACCAGGAGCCAAGGAATGCAGGTGGGCTTCCAGAGGTTGGAGAAGGCAGGGAGATGGATTCTCCCCAAGAGCCCTCCAGAGAAAGGCAGCCTGGCCTGCATCTTAGTTTTAGCCCATTTGACGCCTTTTGGACTTGACCTCCAGAAATGCAAGAGAATAAACCCGCGTTGTTTTTAGCCACTGGGTTTGTGGTGATTTGTCATGCAGCTTGTACACGACAAATGTGTTAGGAACCTCGTACAACAGGCCTGGTGCCTTGGTTGGGATGACTAACACATGGGCTCAGCCAGGACCCTCAGAGTAGTCGGACTTCCCATGGTGGTTCAGGGCTCCCGAACAAGTATTCTGGCAAGAACAGGAGAAGCTCCATGGCTTTTTATGACCCAGCCCCAGAAGCCCCACGGTACGCTATTGCTCAGAGCAGTCACAAACACAGCCAGACTCAAAGGAAGGGACAGAGAACCCCACCTTCTGCCAGGAGGAGGGTCAGAAAACTTGCAGATGTGTTATTGAAGCGCCACACGGCTAGTTTCAATAGGGCAGCCAGGGAAGGCCCTCCGAGCAGATAACACGTGACGAGAGTCCAAGCGAGGTCAAGGAACAGACAGAGCGAGAGTGCCAGGAGAGGGACCAGAAACGTGAAACCCGGAGGTGAGCATGAAGCAGGCAGCTAACCAGGCAATTCCAGTCCATGTGACAAGTGACCCATAGGGTCTCAAAGGGCGATGGGAATCCAGCTGAGAACCCTGAACCCAGCCTGAGAAGCTTCCAGAAGGAAGGGATGCGTGAGTAGACAGCTGATGATTGGAGCCGAGATGGCCCACATCTGAGAATGTGGCAGCCCCTCTCATACGTGCCTCATCCCCTGGAGGAACGAGGTCTGGTGCATGGACTTCTTACTCCCACTGGGTCCTGGGACCCCCTCCTGCCCCTTCCCCCAGCTCCCATAGGCCCAAGCAGATGCTGGTTAAGGCCTCTGCTTTCTTAGCCTCAGGTCAGCTTTCTTTTTGTGACCCCTGTGGCCCACCCCTTTCTGGCAAACATCCTTTCACAGGCTTTACTAGATAAAGTCTTACCTAATTAACTGAGGGCTGACAACTGCACTTTCTCAGTGCATAAAGAGAGCCAGTGGGAACAGCAGGAGGCGGTGTATGTGCAGGGCGCTGGCCTCTGGAGCCGGAGCCAGGTGCCCCTTAGGCCAGCCCAGCCACCCACCTTTCTGGGCCCAACCAGATATTTCTTACCTCTGCAGATGCAGACAGAGAAGTGGAGGAGGCCCCAGAAGAAAGCAGGGAAAATCTTTCTTCTGGTGCCTGGGGGCAGCACAGGGATTCCTGGATTCTAGCCCCCACACTGGACTTGGCATGTAGAAGATGCTCAATAAATATTCCTGGAATAAAGGAGAGACAGAGAGAGAGAGAGAAGAGATGGAGCGAGAGGAAGCTGGAGGGAAAGAAGGGGATGGAGAGAAGGGAGAAAGAGAAGGGGAGGAAGAATGGAAGAAAAAAAGTAGGTTTTTTTTCTCCGACACACAATAAAGGTGATTAAAAACAGGTTCCTGTCCCTACAGTGTTGAGTTCAAATGTTGGTTCAGCCTGTTAAAATTTACTGCAAGTCATTTTGCCTTCCTGAGCTTCAGTTTCCTCATCCGTAAAACAGGATAACCATACCAGTCTCACAAAATTACTGAGTCGATGGAACAGCATGGTCTCCAGAAGGGGCCAATGAAGAAGAAGAAGATGGTGATGATGGTTGTGGTCACGAAGACGATGATGGGTAGCAGGTCTGAGCCCGCAGCACATGCCAGGCACAGTCCTGAGACCACTCTAAAAATCAGTGGTTTTCATCCTCGCAACAACTCAAGAAAACTGAGGCACAGAGAGGTTAAGGAACTTGCCCAAGGTCACACAGCTGGTAAGCCTTAGAATGTGAATTCAAGCCAGGCAATGTGGTGCTGAGCTTGCACTCAAGCTGCACCCTGCAGAGCCTGGCACATAGTAGGGGGGTTCATTTAAGGGGCAAGCCTTCTGCTCACTGCATAACTCTTCTCTGCACTGGGTGGCAAGCACCTCAAGGGTAGGGGCTGCTAGTTCCTGCCACTGGGTTCCTAGCACAGGGCTGGGCCCCTAGGATTGTGACCTGGATGGGTGTGTCCTGGCAACAAAATTATCCCTTTTGTCTTGTCCTTTAGTGGGACAAGGGTCCTCTGAGGTCAGGCTGCCTAGAGTTGAATCCTGACACCACCATTTATTGGCACGATGCCTCAGTTTCCCTAACTGTCAGAAGAAGCAGGAGAGTGCCCATGTCACAGGGTCTTGTGACTGAGGCCAGGTCGTACAATGCCGAACAGAGTAGCAAGTGAGAGCTCCATGCGTGTTCACCCCCATTATTAGCATTGTTATTTTCATTCTTCTTCAGGCTCCAGCCAGGCTTCCCCATAAGACCCTGGCTTTACGGGGACCAGGCCACCCTTCCGGGCAAGGAACAGTTAACCAGACTCTTTCTAGTGACAGGTAATTTAACTCCCATCTCAGATGCAGCAGAGGAGGCCAACGCAGAGGTGAGGCCGGAATTCGAGATCGGCCCTGGGCCGCGTGCTCCCGAGCGAAATGGCCAGAGCTCTCACCCCAACCCTTTTCTTCTCCCGCCTTCCAGAGCGGTGGTCATAGATATGGCGAAACAAGATCAGCCGCAAGTGGGGCTGGGGCTGGGAGCAGGCAGCTGGAGTGGGTGTAACACAACCCCCTCGATGTCCCTCCCAGACAACACTGAATGTGCCCTTTGGCTTCCCCGGAGGCCCAGAGAGGTTAAGGTTTTGGCCCAGTATCACACAGCTTATCTGCAAGCCAGCTGGACGTTCTGATCCTGGAAGTTCCTTATTATAAAACTCTGGTACACCCCCACCCCAGCTCAGCCCAAGGTCACTTCTTGGGGAATGGGAGGCGATGATGAGGGTCCTTGGAGCTTTTCACATGAGTCTTGGACAGGGAGCCAGGACAGAGCCTCCAGGGTGGGGAGGGGGTGAGCCTCCAGCAGCAGGATCAGGTACCAGGCCCTGCTCCTTGGCTCCCGGGGGAGGATCAGTTGCTCGCCAGGATGCCAGGGACGGGAAGGCAGTGGAAAGCCATCCCGCTAGCACAGGCTGAGGTCCTAGCCTCATCTCCCTTTCTCTCTGTGCCTTGCTTCTCTCTGGCTCTCACTCTCTCTCTCGTGGTCTCTATTTCTCTGCCTCTCCTCGACTCTTTCTGTTTTCCTTTCTCTGTAGTTCCCTTTGTCTCTATATCCCGGTGTCCCTGTTTTCTCCCTTCCCTTTTTTTGGTCAGTCTCTTCCTACATATTTCCTCATTTCTTTTGCTCTGGCTGGGCATTTCTGTCTGTCCAGGTCTCTCTTTCCCTCCCCATTTCTCCCTCGTTTCCACCTCTCCTCCCCCGTCCTCGCCTCTGTCTCCCCTCAGTCCCATGACCCCACTCGCCTGGAAGGAGACAGCAGATCTGGGGTAGGAGAGTGACAGAGCAGGCTTGGGAGGTCGGCCAAGAGGCCTGGAGGAGGGCAGGGCAGGGCCGAGGGCAGGGCAGGGCTGAGGACAGAGGCCAAGGCCCAGGCCCAGGGAGGAGATGGCAAGTTCTGGGCCCCGTGAAGGCTACAAGGTGGACAGGAGGGGCAGCTGTGAGAAGGGCTACAGAGGAGGTAGCCCCAATGAAAGGCTGGGAGAAGCACCAACAGCTGGGGAAACGTGGGAAGAAAGAGGAGGAAGAGACCTCAGCACAAGCATGTCAAGGGGATGGGGTAGGCTGAGCCGCAGGTCTGGTGGGCAGGGGTGGACTGAGTGAGGCCAGAAGGGGCAGATGCTGAAACCTGGAGTCCAGGCCAGGACCAGCGTGGGGAAAGCCTTAAATGCTGACCAAGAGCCTGGACTTCAGTCCGCGGAGTGGTGGCTTTTTACGTGAGTCTGATGAAACTCCAGAATTCTACCCTGACAAGGGTATAGGCCCAATATTTGGCACCCACATCAAGGCTTCTGAGACCCTCTGGAATTCTCTCACAGGCCACTGGATTTGAAGCTGGTTCCAAACCCTGGGGAGCCATCGAGGGGTTTGAGCTGAGGAGACGGCAGACTTGGAGCGGCACTGCAGGAAGGTGAATCTGAAGCGGTGTGGCCTCCATTGCTGGGCAGAGAGGGGCGTCCAGCAGCAGGGGCCTGGTGGGCCTCTCAGAGCGTCCCTTCTTCCTGGAGACCCTGCAAGTCTCCATAAATGCAGGGAGTGGCTGCCACCCAGGACTCCCAGGCTTTAAGGGAGGGGCACCAGCCCTCTTCCCAGTGCTATGAAGGATGCTTGCTGGTCCTGAGCACCTGGGCCTAGCCTGAGAGGACTGGGCCTTTGCAGCCTGATGGACAATCAGCCTGAGGGCCTGAGACAGTAGCCCCAGCCTGGCAGATCTGGCCCAGGCAAATTCCTCCTTCCCACCCACTCACCCACTTACAGTTTTGCATGCCCTGTGCTGAGTGTCTACCCCCTCAGACAATGTCCTTTAGGCAGGGAGCCACCCCAAGGTGGGGGCTGCCCTTGCCCTGAGAACTGGGCCAGCCTGGGGGCTGCTGCAGAAGCTCAGTCCTCTGGCGCAGCCCCATTGCACAGGGACACCTGGGTCCTGGAGGGTGGGGAGACTCCCCTGGAGCTCTCCAGCAGGTGGTGACTCGGGCAGCCACCAGCCTTCCAGCCCCTGGCTCTCCTGCCTGTGCTTAAAGGATGGCATTCCAGCTCCTGCACGGGACCCTCTCACCTATAACACCTGGGGCCTGTCCCCGTCACACCTTCTACTCAGGCTGCCCTAGCCAGTCAGAGCAGAACTCGCTGCTGTGTGGCAGTTAACGTTTACTAAGTGCCTACTGCACGTGCCAGTTGCTGGGTATCGTGCAGCCCTTGCAGTGACCCACCGTGTAGGGGTAGTGTTACCCGTTTTGTAGATGAGGAAGCTGAGGCTCAGAGGGGTTAAGCTGCCAGTGATCACCCTGTTAGTAAGCAATAGAGCCAAGATGGGGCCCAGTAGTGCCCAGCGGCAAAGTCTGGGCCTTTCTCCTCTACCACATCCCTCTCTCTGCCTGGCATACAAAGGGGGCCTCAAACTGGCTTCCCTAGAAGCTTGGGAGACCCAGGAATCTGTCCTCAAATCCACACGTTCAAGCACCCACCTTGCTCCCAGAAGACTAGCTAGGGGTAGGTCAGCTTCAGCAGCTGGGGGGTGGGGTGGGGTGGGGGTGGGGGTGGCCCTCCTCGGTTCCCTTTCCTTTAGCAGAAGAACCACAAGGGAGCGTTAGAGGTCCGTGAACCCGGTCTCCCAGGCTCTAGCTCTGCCACTGATGCGCTGTGTGACTGCGGCCTCATCAACAGCCCCCTCTGGCTGGGCCTCTCTCCCCCTCTCAACCTGCAGGAGCGGGGCTCCTGCCTCCAGAGGGCGGTACCAGCCGAGTGCCTGCAATTCCTTGGCCGAAGGGAGATGTCTTGGTGCCCTCCGTGCAGAAGCTTTGCCAAGCTAAGGGTTTGGCATGCCATCTTTGCCTGCTCTGTTCGAGGGTGACTGTCTTATTCCAACAAGGAGCCACCCCCAGGGTGGCCCACTCCAAACCCCAGTGACTCACTTGCAGAGTGAGGGGCAGGCGGGCGGGAGCTGTCTCTGTGGCTCTTGGCGTCCGATGGAGCCCACGGGCCCACGAGCCCATGCCGGGCGGGAACTCGTGTCAACCACTGGCTCCTATAAATCGCAGGGCTAGGACAAGGTGGGACAGTCAGCGGCGCTCAAGGAGAAAGTGCAGCCTGTGTGCTCTGGGGAGGTGACCCGGGGGGACCTTGGGCCACTCCTCGGGGGCGTTAATGAGCACTCCATCTGGTGCCATCCTCAACCACTAGCTGACGCTGACACAGCATTTCAGAGGGCAGAGAGAGAGCGCATGTTCCAAGGCTAGCAAAGGCTCAGTTTTTCCGATCCGGAAAAATCCGTTCAAAGAAGGGAAAATCGAGGATGAGGAGCTGAAGATTGCCTGACTTATGTGGCCTTCGTCTGTGGACTGGAATGGCCCACAGAAGACCATCTCCCTTGATGTCTAGCTGGGGTGACCCAGGCTCAAAGGAGGCAGCGCTGTGTGGGGAGGCCTGGGGCAGGGCCAGAATAGACACGTGACCTTTCCCTTCCCAGCCCCAAGTTCTGACCACTTTGCCATCCTGCCTCCCTCAGTCTTCGGCCGATTGGAACATGCACCCTGATTCTCCGACCCCGATTTGGACTCAGAACCATCACATCTCTGTGGGCACAGCATGACAGATACTTTTACTAGGAGGCCCCCACCCCGCCCGGCAGAGCACCCAGAGCTTTGCCTTCAGGGGGTTCATGATGCCCCCTAGGAAACAGGAAGGAGTCGAAATGTGAAATCACAAAAATAATGATGACCGATGCTCACTTGGTACTTACTATTATGCACCAGACACGGTGCCCTTCTAAGGGCTTTTCATGAATTAACTTGTTTTGTCCGCAAAAAAACACATAACATACTGTCACCCTGTTTTACAGATGAGGAAACTGAGGTACTCTGAGGTTCAGTAACTTTCCCTCATTCACGCAACTAGAAAATTGTGTAGCAAAGCAGCCTGGTGTTTGAGTCCGTAACCCTTGTGTAGCAAATGTCAGTGCCTCAGGCACCATCCTTAGAACGGGGGGCCCAGGGATGGAAAGAACAGACAAGAAGCCTGCCCTCAAAGAACTAGTTATTCTTTTTCCTTTCACTCACCCATTCATTCCTCCTTTCATCCATCCATCATCCATTCATCATCCATCTGTCCATGCACCTGTCCATCACCAATTCATCATCGATCCATCGTCCTCCATCCATCCATCCATCATCCATCTGTGTCTGGTTTCACTCACTGTTGTATCCCCCATGCTCAACATAGTGCCTGGCACATAACAAGCCCTGACCAATATTTGCTGAAGAGACGAAAAAGTGGAGATGGACTTGGACCCTGTCCGACAGCTTGGCGTGTGAGTCCCTTGCCCTCTCCCAGTCTCAGCGTGTTGGGGAGTAAACACTGCCCTGTTCACCTCCCGGGTTTCTTGGGAGGTTCTGATGGTGAGGAGGCAGAAGCTTTGCAAACTGTAAAGGGCGGCGAAGGCATAGCCAGCTCGGGGCTGCAGCACTGCCGTGCAGGCGCCAGGCCCGCAGAGCTGCGTCTCTCTCAGGTCTGGCTGGTGCGACCTGTCAGACACTTCCCCTCGGCCTGCCAAGAGGCCCAGAAAGGAAAGGAAATTGACATTTAATGAGCATCCACGAGGTGCCAGGGCCTTCACACATGTTAACCCTCTCTTCTCTTTTCTCGTGCACATCAAACAATGGAAGCCCAGAGAGGTCCATCAAACCGCCCAAGGTCACACAGCCATTGAGCAGAGTCCTTCTGAACCCCGGCCCTGAGCCCCAAAGCCTATGGTTGTGACAATACCCCATACCACCTCCCCTTCAAGGGATGCTGCTGACTGCCTGCTTTCCAAATTTCCCTAAGTCTCCACTGTTCAAGGTTACGCAGCAAGCTCCTGGCAGAACCTTTTAAAAAGTGTTTCCATTTAGTGTTTGCATTGATTATTTCCTTTTTGCTTTATAAGAATTTCCCCCCTTTTATATGCAAAGAAAAGCCAATATAAATGTTCTCCCCACACACAGGTTAACTCTTGTCTGGCAGGCAGGTTCTGAGCAGGCATTTGGGGAGGAGATGGCAGGTCAGCTTCTTGCCATAGCTCCCTGCCGGGCCTTTTCATGGACCCCTGGGATAGTTCACACATCAGTGTGGCTGTGCCGCCTCACGTCGTCCGTGGCAGAAGCCACCGATTCCCAATTACCAGAGTCCCATGACCCTCAGCGCAAGGCAGCCTTCTTGGACCTGAGTGGAAACCACCCTTTGAAATGTAGAGCCCAGGGAACAGGCTTCCTGGAGACACTACCCTGCCCCACAGGCTGGGACAGAAAAAGAAATGCCCATGGCCACTATTGCTGGCCACCCACGGAGAGCCTGGCACGGCTCTGGGCGCCTCACCAATATCCTCTCACCGAGTCTTCTAAACGGAAGGGGCAAGGCCCTATGACCCCATTTTACGATGGGGAGGGAAGCTGGGGCTCAGAGAGGCCAAGTCACCTATACGAGGCCACAGAGCTGGCCGGGGCAAACGAGGTAGGACCGGATTCTGGACTGTAAATCTCTGTAAATCCAGGGTTAAAACTAAGATATTGTGCTTGTGAGGTGGCAAAGTGCCTCCTCTGTGCCAAGTGCCATCCTCAGGGGACCCAACCCAGCCAGGAAATGGGGGAAGCAAGCCCCAATTCTGCTAAAGGCTTGCTGCGTGGCCTCGAGTTGGTTATTCCCTTCTACAAGCACAGAGTTTGTCCTGTGTGAAAGGAGAAAGTTGAACATCTCAGCCTTTTCTGCTTTCTTACATCTTGTTTGGGTAACAATTTGTAAAGTAGAACAAGGGGTGAGAGAAGATGGCTGGATTTATGGATTAGCAGTGCATTATGGCTGAGAGCTACTAAGAAGTCCTTGCCCTATCACCTAGGACCCCCATTACCCATACCCCGAGGGGCAAGATTTATGGAGGAGTTCAGGTATGCAAGGGCTGAACTGTCCCTGCAGCCTTGTCCCACTCCTGACCCACACCCCCAGGAGGGGGCTGCGTGGAGGAGCTGCAGCCGTGGGCCAGACACCAAGGGGAGAAGGGAAGGCACCAGGCCTTCCATGTCAGTGTGCAGAATTCTCTGAGACCTCTCTACGGGGCCCCCTTCCCCAGTCCTTGTCCTTGAGCAGACCCTCGCCCCAAGACCCAGCACTCAGTGCCCCCAGCCCTAGCCCCAGCCCCAGCCCCTCGGCAGAGGCTCAGCCTGTAGCTGGCTCCAGCGCCAGCAGGCTGGCCATTTAAGGCTCCACCTCACCCCTTTAAATTCTATTTTTTCAAACCACATTCTTGAACTTGGCAGATAACGTGGCAGCCCGACAAGAGCCCTATTTACTCGGAGAGCCGTGAATGGGTCCTTTATAACAAGCTTCATTAATATTTCTACCTATTGGCCAGCTCTCCGCTTCCTCCCCCTATACAAACAGATTCTCCACACAGAAAGACTTTTCAAATGCTCTTGTTGACTTTCCCCAAACAGGGAGAGCAGCCGGGCCAGCCAGGGTGTGTGAGTGTGTGTGCAGGGGAGGGGGCAGTCATGGGCTCGCGCCTGCCTGCCTGCCCGGCCTGGTGCAGGAAGGAAAGAGGCCCGCTATTCACGGGCAGGGGCAGGCAGCCTGGGTGAGTTCAGGTATGCTGCCTCACAAAGGCACACTGAGCCCGGCCTGCACTGCGAATTCCAGAGTGCTGGCGTGAGGAGTCAGATGGCCCCTTCTCAGCCCCTGCTGCCCAGCCAGGTGACCCTGGGCAAGTCCCTTACTCACTCTGGGCCTCACTGGCCTCCTTCATCAGTTGGGCCTATACTCTGCTCCTCAAAGTGTGGTTGGTCCATGCACCACCAGCAGCAGCGGCATCACCTGAGGGCTTATACCACATGCAGCCTCTGTCCAGAACCGCGGTACTTGAATTCATGTCTTAAGATCTCAGGTGATGTGTGTGTGTGTGTGGTAAGACTTCAGAAGCCTCAGATCTACAGCACATGCCTTTCCACCAACACCAGGGCTGTTCTGCGGCTCAAAGGCCATCACAGGCCTTCAGCATCATTAAGAAGGCAGACACCAAGGCTGTTTGGCTCTGTGCTTTGTGACCAGAGGCCTGGCCCACGGTTGGCCCTCAGGAGACAAGCAAGCAGCAAAGTGCATTGTCCAAGCCTAAAGCCTTGGGCTAATGATAGAGATTCTCCCTTTTCAGCACATGAGAACTGTAAAGAACAGCCTATCCTGTCGTTCAGAAGGTCATGTGGCGTCAGGAGGAAGCTTCTAACATTGCAGTGGATGAGGCGGTGAGCAACCACCTGTGCTTCGGACATATGCAAGCAGAAGCTGGAGGACCTGGGAGAGGAGTTAGGGGAAGAGCAGAGCCCCCCGTGTGCCTCTGGGCTGAGTGCAGGGGGTGGGCGGACAACGCATCCACATCAGGCGTGCTCACGGGGCGTGGTGGCGCTCTTGGAAAGAGGCAGAGTCGAGTTAGGATGCTGGTGATCCCCAGGTCCTCACTGGAGGACCTGGTGCTTTCCTTTCCCTTTCCTGTGCATGTGATAAGTGTTTGTTCTGGGTGTCAGGTCCTCTGCTAGACCTTGGGGACATGATGGTCAATAAAATAGGCTCTGTCCTTGCCCTCTCAAGGAAGAGAGACATTTAACAACAGAACAAAAATACCAATATAAATGCTGGGGAGGAAGCAGAGGAGGGTGACTGACAAGGTAGTGTGTATGGGGTTGGGGGAATCCATTCATCAGGAGCACTAGGCAAGACGTCACTGAAAGGTGGCTTTTTAAATTCAAGCTGGAAGACAGAGGAGGCGACTATGTGAGGAACTAAAGGAAAGGCACCCAGGCAGTGGGAACAGCATGCATAAGGTCCCGAGGCGGGAAATGCTTGATGCTTTGAAAGGGGGTCAGTGTGGCAATAGTATTTCCAGGGGCAGTGGGGTGGCAATTTCTACCTTGCAGACCTGCTAGGAGGGAGGGTTGCACAGGAGAAGTTCTCAGAGCACAGTGTGTTTGCTCTTAACTGATTGTCAGGCCCCTGTGGCTGCGTTAAGCCCCTATCCGGACCGGGACCACTGTCTGCTCTTTCCATCTCTCAGGAGCAGCAGGGGTAGTGCCTCAGCTTGGGCCAGAGCCCAGAACAGGGTCAGCTGAGCTGGAGGGGGCTGAATGAGCTGCCTGTGTTCATCTTGGCTACCTATATCTTACCTTTTTGGGGAGGGGGTGGCCTGCCCTCTCCTGGGAACCCTGCCCAGCTTTGGCTAGCCTAGGCCACTTGAACAGAAATCCCTGACCCCCTGCCTAGGTCTCAGCAGCCAAAGGCCAGACCCTCTCGGGAGCACAGAGCCCTCTGACCAGCCCACACCCCACCCCCTGGCCAGCCCTTAAGTACCAGGCTGGAAATAACCAGCTGTCTCCGCCCCTTGAGGCTGAGGGCTCGCCTACCACAGGGGCTGAGGTAGCTGGGCAAAGCAGGGAAGGAAAGCTGTCCCAAGAGAGGCTTCTTGGATTCTTCCAGCTGGGAGGCCCCTACTTTCAGGCCTTGGAGGGTAGGATGCGTTGGTTCAAATCTTGGGTTTGCTGATGGCTCCCCAGGAGCCCTTCAAAAGCTGCCTTAATTTAAGCTCAGTTTCTTTGTCTATGCAGTGGAGTTGATCGCTCCCTCTAAGGGGTATTGTGAGAGTGAAATCACATGACAGATGTGTGAGCTTTGTACACTATAAAGTGCAATGCACATGAAAGAGTTTGTGGCTGGGGCAATTGCCTCATGTTGTACCAAGGACATGAAAAGACAGTTCCAGCGTGCAGTGCCAGCCCTACCTCTGGGGAGATCACAGCTTTTCTGAGAGTCTCAGCTGTAGCATTTGCATCCTTCTCCCTGCCTTGAAGGGTTGTTGTTAGAATCCAGTGAATCCAAACCGTATCTGTAGTGAGCACCTACTATTTCCATTGCTCATGGCATTCTAGAAATCTTGCGAAAGGCAGGGAAACCTTGCAAAAAGTAGGTCCCCTTTTCTTCTTCAATTTCAGAGACCCCCTTCCCTGAAGACTGAAGATAAGCAAAGGATGATTCCAGGAAACCAGACAAAGGACAGGGGAGGGGCAGGATTCTAGATCTCAGATGTGGCTACCATAGTCACATTGCCGGTTGAGATCCTGCTTCAGTCTCTTACAGTCCTTATGACTTGAGGCACTCACTTACCTCCTGTGAGCCTCAGTTTCCCCACCCATAAAGCAGGCAGAATATATACACCCAGAAGACTGCTGCTATGATTAGCTACATCAGTTGATTGTGCTTAGCTCAGTCCCTGGACCGTTGTGTATTGGGTTGGCCAAAAACTTCATTTGTTTTTTTCCGTACAATGGCTCTGGTAGTGTTTAGTTGTCTTTGACTTCATTCAAAACAGTTTTGTTAGATTGTTTTGTGACAGCCATCATATCAGCGTGCATTTAAAAAAACTGATCAAAATTGGTGAATTTTTGTGCAGACATTTTAATATTGAAGATGGATGAAATATACATTTATGGTATATTATGCTTTATTATTTCAAGAAGGGTAAAAATGCAACTGAAGCAAAAAAAAGATTTGTGCAGTGTGTGGAGAAGGTGCTGTGACGGATCAAGTATGTCAAAGGTGGTTTGCAAAGTTTCTTGGCACTGTTGACATTTTTGCCAAATAATTCTTTGCTTTGGGGCTGTCTTATGTATTGGAAGATATTTAGAAGCACCTCTGGCCTCTACCTACTAGAGATCAATAGCAAGAGATTGCCAATATATTCAAAATATCCAAATCAATAAAGTTATTGGTAAAAATGAGAAATGCATCTTTTATTTTACAAAAAAAAAAACTGAACAGACTTTTTGACCAACCCAATATAATCAATAATGTTTGCTATTATGAGAAGTAGAAGTAGATAAGCGTTTCATCGTTGTCGCAGTAGCAGTGGTAGTATATATATATACCACTGGTATAAAAATACTAGTAGCAGAATCACTAGTAGCAGCAATGATGGTGAGAGTATTAGTGATCTAAGTTATAGCCGTCACGGCAGTAGAGGTACTACCAGAAGTGCTGGTGGTGGCGGCCGTAGTAGGAAGTGCTGTCGTAATGGAGTGGAAGGGAACTCATGGTAGTCATGGTAGAAGTACTAGTAGTAATAGGTGGTAGAAATACCGGTGGTGGTAGTGGCAGAAGTACTCACTGTACCAGGAAACGGTGGCCGTGAAACTGGAAAAGAAGGTGCTGGTGCTGCCTGTCACTACCAGAACCAGTACGTAGAGACAAGGATCAAATCTTTATGGGCACTTTATTCGGATGTCAGCAGTCTGAGAGGCGGGTGGGTTGTGTACTCTAAAATGCAACTTGACCTTCCACCTCAGGCTCACCTTTTCAGAGGAAGAAGGAAAGGGTAAACGGAGGGTGTGAGGAGAGGTTAATCCGATGAGAGCTGCAGTTCAACAGTGGTTTTCCTAGCACAGTCATACCTTGGTACTCATCGGCTTCAAAACTCATCAAACCCAGAACTCATCACATGTTTTAAAAATATACATTATGATTATGCTATTACAGTTGTTTCAATGTTTCCTCCTTTGTCTCCCTCTGCCTGGTACCCTATTCTCTATAGTAACCCCCCCACCTTAGTTCATGTCCATAGGTCACGCATGTAAGTTCCTCGGCTTTTCTATCTCCTATAATATGCTTAACACCCACCTACTTATTTTGTACCTACCAGTTATGCTTCTTAATCCCTGTACCCCTCCCAGCTGATAACCCTCCAATTCACAACTATCAACAACTGAATCTATAAAACAAACTAAGCAAACAACCAGAACTCTATCGGTCACGTATTGGCGAGAAAAGTGTTTTAGCACTCGGCACTTGCTCGGGACTTGGCGCACTTGCTAGAACTTGTATGAGTCACCGCAACGCCCAGCAAGAGAGAATGCCTCCTCACGCATCACTTGTTCAGCACTCATCAAGAGTTCTGGAACAAATTAACAGGGAGGAGTATGAGGTACCACTGTATTTCTTTATCTGCTGGTCAACAATTCTCTCTCTGAATCTCAGACATTCCTTCTGTGAAACACAATGGCTCAGATACCACCTCGAAGGCTTGCAGACTCCCCGGGACACAAAAGTTGAATTGCTTGTGGACCTCCTGGAGTCAGTAGGTCATGCATTCCAGTTCCTGGAACACAAGCTTTCCGCATGCATTGATACTTAAGCCTATCAACTATAACTGAAGTTAAATGTTCAACTCTTGTGTCCCCCTATCCGTAGCTATAGCAGTAGTAGCAGACATACTAGTGTGATAGTAGTAATAGCAGTGCCGGCGGGGGCATATGTGACAGGGGAGAGGTAAACCTAAGAGAATCCAGCCCCTTTTAGTTCTGGGAAGAGGACACAGGGCCCAGCTGATGGAAATTGGAAAGGAGAGGGTCCTGATAGACGGGCTTGAAATGAAGCAGAGTCCTGGAAATGGGTGCTAATCAAATCCTTGTAGTCTTGATGAGAGAAATGACTATCTCAGAGACAGAGTCCTGGGATTGTGGGGGCTGTGTCTCCCCCTCAATTTCTCCCAGGGAGACAGGGACAGTGTTTTCTCCCAGAAATCCCAGGATCCTGGATTAGGCAGAGTCTTAGGTACCTCTGGCCCCTGTCCTCCTCATTCATATTCAAGAACATCGAGGCTCTGGGTGTGGGAGGAGTGGGAGTGGTCCCCACTGGGTAACACAGCTAGGAGACATGCTTCCTGCTGCCTCCTGGGGACTGGCTCTTAGGGTGTGGGTTGCTGTGGAAGCCCCCAGCCCTGCATTCCAGGTCCTCAGCTGCCTGAGGGGTGAGTCAGCAGTGGGGTCTGGCACCCATCCAGGCCTCAGAAACTCAGCGTCCTCCTTGCTGATAAGGTGGGTGGATTTTCCTGAGAAGAGCCAAAAAAATTATAGGAGGGGGCTCTGGAGAATCTTCAGACTCTGCTCCTCCAGAAGAGTTAGTGAAGACAAGTTCCTAGCCAGGACCATCCCCTGGGCCTCTATGGAAGCTTCTGGCTTTGGACAGTTTGGAGTATGATCCCACCAGTCTTCCTGGCTTCCCATCCCACTAAGCAAGTTTGCTCTTCAACTCATCCCACCTCTGGACCATTGCTTATGCTATTCCTTTTGCCTGAAAGGCTCTTCTTTGCCCTCATTCCTGCCTCAATTTCTTTCCATCTTTTAAAGCCCCATTGCCACCTCCTCCAGGAAGCCTTCCCAGATTCCCCAACCCTTGGTCTCTGACCAGAATTCCCTTTCCTCCCCTGTGCTTTCATGGCATTTGGATTCAACTGCTACAAGTAGTTCATCTTAGCATACATGCCCTTATCCACTTTGGAGAGTTCTCTAAGGCAGACAGATGTTCATGTCCCCACACCCCAAATCAGCCAAATGAATTAAGGTCATGGGGCTGGTAGGTGTGGGGGGTTGTAGGTCCCCAGAAGAGGGTTCCCATCCCAACCCAGGAAGGCTTCCTGGGAGAGCATGTAGCCACTCTGTGCTCACAACCAAACAACACAGTGGATTGTTAGTATTCGGTTTATGACCCAGCACATAGTGGGTGCTTTGGGTGTGCTTAGTCAACATTCCAATTGAATGTGTAGTTGTATCTCCCCATTGGACAGCTTACTGTCACCAGTGTGGAGAAAAGCTAGGATGAGAAAAAAATCTGGAAAACTAATGGATCCCATGGTCCCTGTAGGCAGGGTCTCTGTGTGGTTCTGCCCTCCTCAGCCTGTGATTTCTCAGTGGATCCCAAGCTAGAAATGAACAGAGGGACTGCGGGGAACACAGGGAGACAGCCCCTCGGAAGGATGGATGTCCTGGGAAAAGCAGACAGAGGTCTCAAAATGCCCATCAAGATCTAAGAAATCACTATCAGAATATAGCCCAAGTCACACACTGGATCAGATGACTTCGGTCATCAAGAAAAATTGCAGGCTGAAATTGTCGACACTGGGTGTGCAGGAGATTCATCTGGGGAACTTTAAAACGCTGCCCTGGCTCCACCCCCAAACCAATTAATCAGCATCTCTGGAGGCAGGGTCTGGAATCTCCCGGTGATCCTGATGCCAGGGGTGGAGCGCCACTGCCTTCAAGTATCGCTCAATGTGCCCCAGGGGAGAGGGCAAGCAGTGTGAAAGCCGATATGGGAGCACGTTTCAACAGAGATGGTTAAATTAAGGCAAGTGTGCACTTCAAAGGCCAACTTCAGTTCTCCAAGTTCAGCTTTGCAGAACAGCTCATAGGAGAGGGCTGCAGAGTGTAGAGGGCGGGACACAGGTTTTGGCAACTGCCAGATTCCCATGTCACTGAGTGGGTGTGTGATCTTGGGCAATTACTGAACATCTCTGAGCCTCAAGTTTCTCATCTGTAAAACGGGGACAATCTGTAGTGCCAGTCCCAGAGGGTTGCTTTAAATATTCATTAAAATAAAGTAGAAGAAGTACCCAAGTGTTCAATAAACATTAACTCTCATCCCTCTGACTCAGAAGGTTCTAGACACAAGAGGCATCATTGTGCAAAAAAGGGCCCTTAATGCCCCTTAACATGGTCACACGTCAACATGATTGTTTTTTAGAGGAAACCAGCCAGCTCATAGGTAAGTCATTCCTGGGTGAGCAGTGGGTAGGCTGACTCAGGGAAAGCTGCTGTGTTTCTGGGGAGAGATCCCGGCAACACAGGGAGTTTCCACAGCCCCGAGCCCTTTCACAACCACCATGATGCTTGTCTTTACCAAAAGATGAACTTGGCTTCTGGTGTCTCATTTCCCCTTGCAGGGACCTCCATCAGACAGACAGTGGGTGAGCCTCCTGCACAAGACCCTGGGCTGGGCCTTGGGAGTTGATGTCTCCCTCCACAAAGCTCCTTGTCAAGGGGGCGGGGGGGGGGGAGGAGTCTGTCCTGACTGCTGGTGCCCGCCAGATACCACAGAGAAGCCTCGTGAGGCCTCCGAGGAGAGGAGCCAGGCATTTAGGGGAAGGGGTGGCCCAGGAGCACCAGTGGGTTACTGTGACTCTCTCCATTTCTTCTAAAATCCCTGCTCTTCACCACCAACGCAAGTGCTGCTCCAGCCTCTCCTGCCCCTCCTTTCAGTTTTCCCACCTGTGAAATGGGAGTAAGGGACCCAATAGGAGTAAAGTCAGTGATTCCCTATGGTCCCTGCTTTGGAGGATTTTGTGAAATGAGTCCTATGGCCTACATTCACGTTTTAATTAAAGATTACGGCAAGCTTTCTTTGGAAAATTTCACAACTGGCCTTGGATCCATCTGGCTTTTCCTCCACCCCGGGGGGTATAAGCAGGACAATGCAGGATGAGAGCAACTGAGAACATCCTTCCTCCCTGGTCTTTTTACTCATCTCTGTCCCACCTCAGTTCAGTGCGAGGCTGTCTGGCAGGGTGAGCCCCAGACCCATCTGCGAGCTTGGCTGGAGCTTGGGAGAGTGTCACCCAGCTTCTGGGCACTTTGGAGAGCAGCTCTGTGGCAGGGGCTGATGTTCTCCATGACAAATGAGTCCCTGAAGAGATGCTTACATCACGAAGTTAAGTGTTTGTGGTTTGCCTTGAGAGGAGGGAGGGAGGGGAGATGGCAGCTGGGGAGAGATCACCAGCCTCTGTTCTTCCTTTCCACGTCCTTCTCTTCTCCAGCCAACACTTGCTGCGTTCTTAGTGTGCAGGAGCTCAGAGACTGCAGGGATGAAGCCAGCACAGTCCTAGCTCCCAACAGACAGGAAGCCCAATCTGAACAATACTGAACCCAGTGTCATCAGCATTAAAACAGAGGGAAGCCCAGGAGGCTGCCGGGGCAAACACAACTCCAGCCTGGCCTGGTGGGAAGAGGATGACAGGCAAGACTTTCTATGAGAAGGCTTGCAGGACAAGCCCACCAGGTAGAATACAGTGCTCCCGCGGAGGGAACAGCAGGAACAGTCTAGAGAAATTGAACAGAAGCCCAGGAAAGCTTTGGGGCTGGAGCACAGGTCGCAGGGGCAGAGGGGAAGTGGGTTGTGGAGAGGGACAACCACAGGGGTCGGCAGAAGATAGAGTCCGAACGACCTTGGGTCTCAGCAGGGCAGCTCAGTCTTTATTCTGAGGCCTCAGGGAGTCAGGGCAGGATTTTCCCAGGGAGGATGGCTAGGATTGAAGGGAGGAGGGGGTTAAAGGGGCTGGAACAGGAGCAAGCGTGTGCAGGAGAGAGTTCCCTGATGGCTCAACGTGGCTTTTATTCACTCCCTCAAAGAGCATTTCTTGAAGGTCTGCGCATCCCTCTCCACAACATCAGGCTGGTCAACCCCTGCCCAGTGCCCAAGCTCAGAAAAAAAAAAAAAAATGCGTGGAAAGAGCGTGGCTGTGCCTGACAAAGCCTCCTTTGTGATGAGCCCTGGGGCCAGCGGTGCGCTGCTGCCCTCTAGCGAGGCCTTGGACACGCACTCCTGCAGGGTCCAGCCGGCTTCTAAGTTGTTCTGAGTTTCCCCAAATGCCTTCCCTGTGTCCCGCCCTCAACAGTGGGGGACCCACTGTGCTTGATTAAAAGGTGCAGTTTTGGAATCGAGGACAGGCTCCAAACATTCAGCATTGTGAACATTCTGACCCAGGTTGGAAGCCTGGTGCAAAAGTCCCTACAAACAGCTCATCACATCCCAACCTGCACGGGTCCCCTCTCTGCACTTTTCTCAAAATCCCTTTGGTGTGGCTCATCTCCGTGAAGTCTGAGGTAGACAGCAAGCTGATCTACAAAACCAACGCACACTAAGGTGTGAATGACCTATAGTCCCTAGCCCTTTTAAGGGCATTTAAGGAAACACCTGTTCACTTACTGGGTTTACAACGGGAAAAGGCAGCCTGCCACCGCAGAGAGCACCAGGGCTTACAGCTCAGACTTGTGGGTTTAAGCCCCTTGGCTCTGCCATCTACAGCCATTTTCTCTGTGAACAGCCTCCCCTGTCCACAGGACAGCCTCCCCTGTCCACCTCTGTGTTCTTGTTTTCTCATCTGAAAACAGGAATAGTAATTCTTGTCCTAGAATTAGAAAATATATTCCAGATTATGGAACTTCAGAGTTGAAAGGAATTTTGAAGGTCATCTAGGAATTTTTATTTTGCTTTAAAAAAGATATTATCTATCTATTTTTAAAGAAAGGGGAAGGGAGGGAGAAAGAGAGGGAGAGAAATATCCATGTGTGAGAGAATTATCCATCAAGAGCAACGGGGACGTGGCCCGCAACTCAGGCATGTGCCCTGACTGGGAATCGAACCGGTGACCTTCGGGTTTGCAGGATGATGCCTAACCCACTGAACCACACTGGTCAGGGCTTCATTTTGGCTTTTAGAGAAATCTTTACAATTTATGACTCACTCTCAAATACAGGCTCTTAGACGTATGATAGGGCTATAGCCCAATAAACCCATGGTAAGTTGAAAATATGTTAAGTCTAAAATTACTTTAATACCACACTGTAGAGTGTCGGTCGTTCACCCTCGCGCCCCTGTGGCTGGCCGGGAATTGCGCTCACTGCTGCTGCCCAGCATCACGAGAAAGCCTCCTACCACATACCACTATTCTGGGAAAAGACCAAAACACAAAATTCAAAGTGTGGTTTCTACTGAATGCTTATCGCTTTTTCACCATCACAAAGTAAAAAAATCCTAAGTTGAACCATTGTATGTCAGGGACCATCTTTCTGTACACTCTCACTGAAATCTCAGAAGAACTATGTAAAATCATTCCTCTCTTTGTACAGGAAGGAAACAGGTTATGAAAAGGGAAATGACTTGCCCAAAGCTCTCTGGTATGTTAGTGGCAGAGCCAGGGACAAGTCCCTCTTTGCTCTATTTTACTCTACCTATTAGACCCTTCCTGCTAGGAGGCCCGATAACCCTCACCTGCCACCCTCACCTCCCTGCCCCTGCAGGCCTCCTAACTCCCCCCAAAGCCCCTGCACACTACATTGTATTTACTCCGCTCCCTAGCAGGACTAAGAGATCCCTCTGCCCGGTGCCCTGCACACTCACAGAAATCTGTGCTGTCTTCATAAGCCAGGTCAGGAGAGGGTTAAGCACCAGTCCTGGCCTTGGCTCAGCCTTGGCATTGGAGAAGCAGGTGGCCCAATGTTTAACCAGATGCTCTGGGGCCTCCTGTCAACTCAGTGGAGAACTCAATCCAGCCCTGTCTTCCTAGAGCTGAGACCTGGCCCCTCCCCCACAGGGGGATTCCTAGAAGCTGGAGCTGCTAGGGAGGGGAGAGGGGAGAGCAAGATCACAAAACTGGAGGAATATGTGGGGAGAGGAGGGAGAGCCCATGCCCTGCAGAGGTTTGCTGTTTGCCCTTTGCATCCTGCCTCAGTATCCCAATCTGTACACAGAGGAGGCTGGCCTGGGTGGTCCCTCCTGATGGGATTGGGTAACAGCAAGGGATCTTTAAACTCAAGAACCCCCCAGTTAGGGGTCCCTGGCTTGGGAAACAGTTTCTCCACCAGAGGTGAGGGTGGGTAAATCTTTAACTAGCAGGCCTTGGGTAGGCCGGAGCCTTTCCGGATGGGTGACTGCCTGGGAAGAGGGGATGGGGGTGGGGAATGTAAGGTGTGTAGAGACGTCCCAGCAGGGTGGAAAAGGGAGGGCAGTGGGGAGGAAAAGAACCAGACTCGGGTAGAACCAACAAAGTGAGCACAGCAGGATATGGAGGAGT
Source organism: Sturnira hondurensis (assembly GCF_014824575.4). Lineage (NCBI taxonomy): Eukaryota > Metazoa > Chordata > Mammalia > Chiroptera > Phyllostomidae > Sturnira > Sturnira hondurensis. The sequence goes on along the minus strand of NW_028083079.1, from coordinate 800,160 downwards.
GCGGGTCCCCTAATGGGTAAGCAGAGGTTCTGGGAGGTTCGAGGAGCCGCTGGGTGGAGGGAAGCTTTAACTCGCCTTGCTGACACAGGGACCCTGCTCGGAGCCCGGAGAAGGGGCCAGAGGGGCCGGATACGCCCATCCAGGTGGTGCTCAGGTGGGTATAGGTTGGCTAGGATGTGCCTGAGAGAGGAAGGGGCCGATGGAGAGATCGGAATGGACCATCCACCCTCCCGTCGGACCCCAGGGTGCGTCCCATGAGCGCAACTGAGCTGCACCGAGGGGAACAGAGCGTGCTGCACTGCACAGGGGCCAAGACTCTGCAGGTGAGGAACCCCTCCCACCCCACTCCAACTCCCTAGCCCCACCCTAGCGCCTCAAAAACCTGCCCAAGAGCGCCTCATCCCGACCCCCAGGCAACTTTGTCCAGGCCCCGCCCTCCCTAGGCCTCGACCCCTTCTCCACTGCCCCCTCTCTCAGGTGAGCCCTCCAGGCGGGGGCCCAGACGTGGCGTTCCGCTTCGGGGCCGTGCTGGACGGGGCACGCACACAGGAGGATGTGTTCCGGGTGTGTGGCGTGAGACGACTCGGGGAGCTAGCGCTGCGTGGGTGAGTGAGGCCCTGGGGGTTCTCCGCCACCCTGCACCATTCTGACCCCCGGGCGCACCCCGGCCGTACCCCACCCACCGCTGGGGGTCCAGCCACACACCCCTGCTGCCCACAGCTTCTCCTGCACCGTCTTCACCTTCGGCCAGACCGGTTCCGGGAAGACCTACACCCTGACTGGGCCTCCTCCCCAGGTGGGCTGAGCGCAAGAAGAGCCCCCCAAGGTCACGGGTCAGTGGGGAGTTACCCACGGCGCAGACTGGCAGAGGGAAGGGCTTTGGACAGTGTAGCTCAGCCCCATGTATTTGCAGACAAGGAAAGGGAGGCCCAGAGAGGTGAAGGGACTTGCCCAATATGCAGTTCAAATTTCGTCGCTTTTACTGACTAGCTCTCCGTGTCTTCATCTGTAAGATGGAAGTGATCGCCCTGACTGTGAGAATTCAATGAGATGTTATATGGGAACTTGGCATCGTTCCTGGGGTGTAGTAACTGGGGGCGCTAGGAAGGGTAGTTACTACTGTGGTAATGTGTCTGCCCCCAGGGAGAGGGGGTGCCTGTGCCCCCCAGCCTGGCTGGCATCATGCAGAGGACCTTCGCCTGGCTGTTAGACCGCGTGCAGCATCTGGGTGCCCCTGCCACCCTGCAGGCCTCCTACCTGGAGATCTACAATGAGCAGGTGGGGGACTGACCCGAACAGAAACTGCAACTGAATGGAAGCCTTGCTTCCCAAGGAGCTTGGGCCAAGGGGCAGAATAGGTGGGGGAACTGCTGTAGGGAAGGTCTGGGAGTGGGTAGACTCGAGGCCCCTGCCCTCACTCTCCACCCTCATCTCCCAGGTCCGGGACTTGCTGAGCCTGGGGTCTCCCCGGCCCCTCCCTGTTCGCTGGAACAAGACCCGGGGCTTCTATGTGGAGCAGCTGCGGGTGGTGGAGTTTGGGAATCTGGGGGCCCTGATGGAACTTCTGCAGATGGGTGCGTGCTACTTCAGGGGAACTCTGGGACCCTGGGAAGCCTGTCCCTCTGCAGTTCACTGAATGCACTTGGGGCCCCTGGCTGGGGCTGGGGATGGTCAGAGATGACCCTTGCGCATGCGAGGTGAGGGCCAGCAAAACAATTCAGGCATTGCTCACCGATGCCCCCCAGACCTGCCCCTTCTGCCTTCCACACTTTCTGGGCGCGCCCCTCTTTCCAGCCCAGCACCTCTGCCTCAGGCAGGCCTTTCTACTTTTTTTTTTTGCTCCATAGAGAGGCCTTGCTACCTCAAGGCTCCCTGCTTCCCATCTGCACTCTTCCATGCAGCAAACCACATCCCTCTTCCCCTCCAGACCCTTCCAATGTCCTGAAGGCCAAGGTCATAACTCTTAGTCTAGCCTCTCGGCCCCTCTGTTCCAGTCCTATCCATTCATCCAGTGTTAATGAGCACCCACCCTGGGACAGGTGTTGGGGATACTGAGAGTCCTGATTCTTGTCCAGCCCAGCATCCTGCCCACTGACCTCTCCGCTCCTTCTCTTTTTCTCCACACAGCAATATGAGAGGTGTTGATCAAATGTGAATCAGACTGACATTCTTCCACTCAGTTGTCTCTGTCCCCTTCTTGCCTGTTTGTGCTGGAGCCAGACCCCACATCCCCTCATTCTCCTTTCCTGCCACTGTGCCTTTGCACAGGCTGCGCCCTCCCTCACCAGGATGCCTCTGCCCCTTGTCTGTCATTGGTGACCACCTGCTCTTCGTATCAGGTCCAGTTCCTGATGCTCTTCCCTTCCAGGTCTTAGCCGTCGAAGGAGCTCAGCTCACACCCTGAACCAGGCCTCCAGCCGAAGCCATGCCCTGCTTACACTCTATGTCAGCCGCCAGACTGTGAGTGCCCCAGCTTGGGGAAGGAGCTGGCCCTGGGACACTCAGCAAGGGTCCACCTCCGGGTGTGTAAACAACTTGGGTGTGCACAGGAAGTCATGGTGGAAACCATGTCCCCACCAGGCCCTGACCTCCCAATCCCAGCAGGTGCCCCCTGCGGATCCTGGAGAACCCCCCACTGGTGGGAAGCTGTGCTTTGTAGACCTGGCCGGCAGTGAGAAGGTGGCAGCCACAGGATCCCGTGGGGAGCTGATGCTTGAGGCCAACAGCATCAACCGCAGCCTGCTGGCCCTGGGTGAGGGGTCCAGCTCTGGGTCCCTCCTCTTGTCTGACCTGTAGCTGTCCACAAAGTGGAGGGGTGGGGAGTAAGAGCAGTAGTGGAACCAGGGGGTTGTAGTGTGTAAAGAGCTGAGAGCCCCGTACCACAGGCCCCCTCCTGGCCTCAGCTTGCTGTTGATTTGTGTCTCCACTCCTCGAACCTTGTTGATGAATCTAGAAACCTCATAAACTTTATTCTACGAGAATAAAGCTACATTCTAACTTGGGAGGTAGACTCAGTCAAGTGCAGAGTATGAGTCACCAGACATTCAGCCTGTGCCTTGTGCAGTTGGGCAGGCTGACGGGAAGGCTGAGGGCGTGCCTGGGAAGATGCTCCGGGAGCTCCCCTCCATTCAGTCCACGTGTCAGACAATTTCTGAGCCCCTGCCAAGTGCCAGGCACTTTGCTGGGCACTGGAGGTGTGGGCAGAGGCTCCTGCTCTCCACGGACCAGCTGCGAGGCCCTCGGCGTAACCTGGCTGGGCCTCACTCTCCCCATCCAGGTCACTGCATCTCCCTGCTGCTGGACCCACGGCGGAAGCAAAGCCACATTCCGTTTCGAGACAGCAAGCTCACCAAGCTGCTGGCAGACTCACTGGGGGGGCGCGGGGTCACCCTCATGGTACCTGAGGGGGGCTGGCAGGGAAGAGTGGGGCCTGAGGGAGTAGCTCCCAGAGAGGAACACTCAGGGGCCTCCTCCCCAGGTGGCCTGCGTGTCCCCCTCAGCCCAGTGCCTTCCTGAGACTCTCAGTACCCTGCGATATGCCAGCCGAGCTCAGCGGGTCACCACTCAGCCACAGGCCCCCAAGGTGAATGGAGGGAGATATAGGCAGGCAGAGGGATGGCAGGGACGATGGCTGGGCCAGGCAGTAGTTGGGGCCCGAGTTCGTGTCATGGCTGAAATCTGGGACTGAGTCAGAGTTAGGATTAGAGCTGAAATCCTGATGATGGGGTGGGGTCAGGGTCATGGTCCGGGTTATGGCAGGTCTAAGGTTGGAGTCTGATTTGGGATATGATTCAGGGTCTAGTCTGGATCCCAGTGGGTTATAGTGATTAAGTTTGAGATGAGTAGGGGTCTGACGTGGAGTCTTGTTTGGGGTCAGGGCCTGAACCAACGTTCCAACGGAACTGAGGTTTGCGTTGGACTTGGAGCAGGGTCCAGCTTACAGAGGGCCCTGTGGTCCTGCAGCCCAGGCCATGGGTACTTTGATGCCGTTAGGACCAGGCGCCCCTCCAGGCACATGTAGCCTTGTGCCAGGGTGCAAGGCCAGTGGGTGAAGAATGGGCTGGTTTTAGGCTCCCCTCTCTCCCCATTCCCAGAAGCCCTCGTGCAGTGCGTGGCTTGCACCGCCACGAACGGCAGTGCTGGGCTCTTTCTCTGCAGTCCCCTACGGCAAAGCAGCCCCAGCACATGGAGACTAAGATAATGCGGCTCCGGGAGGAGAACCACCTCCTTCGGTCCCAACTGGGCCAGATGGCCCTCAAGGGTATGAACTCTCTGGGGGTGAAGCGGGATGTGGAGAGGGTCTGCGTTCCTCGGGATTCGGCCGTGGCCACTTTCCCTGCGGTCTCCGGATTCCGTGCTACCCGAATGGCTTGGGCCCAGCGGAACCTCTACGGCATGCTCCAGGAGTTCATGCTGGAGAATGAGAGGCTCAGGTAGGGCCCGGCCCGGGGACTCCATGCCTGCCTCTCACTGCTGGGCTGCTTCTGCCAAGCTGCCTCCTTTCCCAGTCCCTCACTCCCTCTGGCTCCAGCCACCTGCTGGGGTTTGTACTGCACTGCAGTGGGGGGCTGGCTGACACCCCCACCAGCCCTGCTTCCTGTCCCTATCCTGGGACCTATTTTACCCAGGAAAGAAAAGAGCCAGCTGCAGAGTAGCCGGGACCAGGCCCGGGATGAGCAGCGCGTCCTGGCCCAGCAGGTCCATGAGCTGGAGCGGTGAGCACAGCCACCAGCCCAGAGACAGGCCTTGGGCTGGAGGGCAGGTGGGAAAGTGGTAGGTTAATGGGGTGGTTAAGAGTCTGACCTCCGGGTCCAGACCACCTGGGTCCAAATTCCAGCCCTGACACCTACTAGCTGTGCGACCTTCGGTGAGTCATGTAACCGCTCACTGCCTGGTTTGCCTCCTCTGTAAAAAGGGGAATGATACAGTGACCACTTTACTGGCTTGTTTGAAAGACCAAATCAAATGAGTTCATGTGTAGAGCGTTGCGAATGGTGCCTGGCACACGGTCAGTGCCCCAGGAGTGTTCATTGGAGCAGGGGATGTGGGGGCCAGCCTGGTAGGTCGGGCTGAGGGCTGCAGGCACAGACTCCGCTGTTCTTTCCAGGCGCCTCCTCTCTGCCTGCTACCTTCACCAGCCCAGCCTTGGCCCAGCCCCTCCATGTCCCTGTGTGATGGTGCCAGCTCCCTCCTGCCATGTAAGTCTCTACCCACCCTGAACAGGGAGGGGCAGGCATGACAGGGAGCCTCTGACATGCCCTCTTGCAGGCCCTGCCACCCCTGTGCGCCTGCCCCTGCTGCCACCTCTGTCCCCTGTGCCGAGCACCGCCGGCCCACTGGGCCTGCCCACAGAGGGAGCTCCACCTGCCCCAGGTAGGAGAGGCCCAGGTAGGGCTGAGGGAAGTCCAGCAGAGCTGGAGACCTTGATCTAGGGGGTCAGTTCAAGAGGCTCCAGAGCTCCAGGGCCTCTGGGATCCCAGGCTGGGTCATGGGGGCAAGTGGCTGGCTTTGGGCTCCTTCTGCTCAGGGTTAGAATCGCTGTTTACCTCCTGCTCTCCCATATCCTGCCTTCTTTTAGGAATTCTCTCCACCATTTGCTTATTCATTCACTCACTTACATACTCCTCACACGTGCATTTGCTTGTTCGTGTGTTCACTCACTCACTCACTGATGCTCCCCCAAGTGCTTTGACAGAGACTGGACAAGGTCCCTGCCCTCAGGGTGTTCTAGTCTCCAGAGAATACATGACCAGGGCCCCCTGCTGCCCATAGAAAAAAATGCCCAAGAGCTCGCCCCTTATGCCCATCTGATGTACTTGCTGCCCCATCAGGCAGGTGTGGCAGAGACGGTGGTGTTGTTCTTAGCACCAGGGAAGTGGGGCACAGAGAGACAGGACTGAGGTCACCCAGTGTCAGCTCTGGTCTTTCCTGCAGGTGTTTGGCGCTAAGGCCCCAGATGGCATGACCCTGTCTGCCCAGCCCCCATCCTGGGCACCCCCATGCAGCTCTGGCTCTGCCCAGTGCCCAAGAGAGAGGTGGGCCCGGCCCTGGGAAACTGGGACGGGGCAGGAGGAGGCCTGGGCACGTGAAAGCTCACCTGCACCACCTGACTTGCCCTGTCCCAGGAGTCACAGCGACTGGACTCAGACCCGAGTCCTGGCGGAGATCCTCACAGAGGAGGAGGTGGTACCTTCTGCCCCGCCCCTGCCCGTGGGGCCCCTGAACACGTCTCCAGCACCAAGAGGTGAAGAAGGGAGAGAGGGAGGAGCCGCTAGTGTTTCTGGGATACTAGGCCAGAACCCACCCACTCCAGACCTTAGTCTTCCCATTTCTGGAACAGGGTACATGCTGCGTGGTAATTTCTAAGACCTTTCTAGTTTCCAAACTTGGCATTCTCTTCCTTGGGTCACCTTCAGGCCTAGATGTATACCAGAGCCCATGGTGTATGTGGAGGGCAGGGGCAACTGGGTACCCCTGAGGCTTCCCCAGAGGACACTGGGGCCTGATAAGCCCAGGATAGTGCAGGTCTCAAGTCCTACCGTGTCCCTCAGGTGGGGCCACAGTTCCAAACCTGGCCCAGAGACTGGAGGCCCTCAGAGACCAGATCAGCAGCTCCCTGCGACGTGGCCGGAGCCAGCCACCCTCCCATGAGAGCACACAGAGCCCTAGCCGAGTCCTGCCTCCCTGCTGAGGGCAAAACGGAAGCCCAGGAGACCACCATGCGACCTTGGGCTGGACTCTTTGCTCTGGGGCTGCAGTCTCCCCATCTATGAAATGGGGGTAGCAGCTGCCTGTCCATTCTGCAGGCTGGCCGGGCAAGGACAGTTCCTGAGCGCCAGGGGGTGAGGGCCGGAGAGCAGTTTGGGGGAGCAAAGGGAGGGTACCACCCCAGACTATGAGAAATGAGACTGGATTCAGGAGAAACCAGGCAGCAGGTCATAAAATGTGCATACCAATAAAGAGGCCTCAGCTCCAAGTCTGGTGGGTCCTGTCCTTCGGATAGTCACTTCCCGTGGGGACATCCCCAAGGGGAGGAGTTCTTGGGGGGACTGTGAGGAAGAGGCAGCAAAGATTCTTGGCAGAAGTGTGTGCCCCCTTCTTTCTTGGGACCTGATCAGGAATATTCCAGATTTCTGTCTCTTTCGTGTATCACACACATTTTAATTGAGCAACTATTCTGTGCCACTGGGACACCATGGGGAAATCAAATGATGAGCAGCTCCAGGAGGGAGAAGGAAGCTGGCTTGGCCTCCACCTGGGGCAGGTGGTGGACTGCGGGGCGTGCTTCTCTGTGCTGGCTGCGTGTGGCCTGGTGCTGGAAGGGTCATGAGCCCCAGTGACGGAGCCCCAGGTTCTGCCGGACCTGCTCTGAGACCCTTGGCAAGTCTTACCCCCCTCCCTAGACTACTTTCTGGATTCCAGTTGGTTAGATGGAGGACATGGCTCCCTGTCCCACTGAGCACTGGCAAGAGTCAGGGAGGTAAGGAATCTCATGATTCCAGGTACGGTGCCTAGTAGGCTGTAGACCATCTCGGGTCTACAATTAAGGGGAAGTCCAGACGTGACCTGAGAGGTTGGAGGTGCCAACAGAAGACCTCATTACAACAGGAGCCACAAGGCTAACCCAACTCTCCCATTTCACAGTTAGGGAAACTGAGCCCCAGATGGCTGATTCCTCCGTTGGTTCATACCTTCACTCATTCAAAAACACCACTGGCACCAACTGCGAATCAAGGCGATGGAAAGACTGGCAAGGAACAGGCTGGCTTTGCCCAGGGAGCTCGCGCTCTGGTGGGGAACAGACAGACAGAGCTTTACAACCTCACGCAGGTGCTTTGAAGGGAAGCCAGGGTACCAGAGGCACAGAGGAGGGTCACCCAGTCAGAAACTCTGAGGGGGGTGGGGAGGGTTTGCTCAAGAGCGATGATTAAGGCTCAGAAAGTGAACAGCAGCCCAGGGCAGGAGGAAGAACTTCTCAAGGCAAAGGCCCAGAGACCTTCAGGTTCCAAAGGTGGCCGGCACCAGGGAGTGCCTGGCCTTGTTGGCCACTTCTGGAGTTTGGGCTTGTCCTGAGGGCAAAGGGGAGCCACAGGGGGGTCTTAAGGAGTCACCAGCTTAGATCTGCATTGAGGTCACACCAAGCACTGTGGCGGGCAGGCTGACCGGTGAGGGTGAGCTGGAGGCTCACCAGTAAAACGACCGGTGTGGGGAGGGGATGAAATTCCTCACCAGAAGTACCTGAGCCAGGCCTCCGGTTGGAATCCGCTGAGACCTAGACCCGGGGCTCCAGCAAGGCCCTGAGCAGGCCAGCCTCAGTCACAGGCACGGGGAACACCTGGGGAGGAGCAGGGAGCCTGGGGATACCCCTGGGGAGGGAGGTCACTGGGACAGTGCCCAGACTTGCCCACAGGCCTGGCCTGAGGAAATCGAGTCCTGTTGCTCCCACCCCACACCCAGCGCAAGGCCAAGCAAGCAAAGTCCTACCCACCGCACTAGAAAATAGCCCTGGGGATGTTCCCTAATGATGCCCTCCTATCCCCAGAGGAGTGAGGGCCCACAGACAAAGCAAGGGCCTAACGGCTACACTTGGGATTGCTGTGTGACTTGGGGTAGGCTACTTGGCCTCTCTGAGCCTTGCCCAATATAGAGCTTGTGACTGAGAGTCTCTCCGCAAGGCTGGTCCCTGAAATGGGTGGGCAGGGTCAGCTCGGGGTAGAGCCCTCAGTGGCCAGGCATTGAAAGGCAAGACTTGTGGCCGAGCATTAGGGGTGTTCAATAGCAGTGACTGTGGGTAGCCAGTGTCCATGGAGTCAGAGCCCGGGGACCAGGGGTAACAGCAGACACCAGAGGCAGAGATAGAGGCCAGAGAGAGGGAGCTGTGGTTAAGTCCACAGACTGAGCCTCACAAGTTCAAATCCCAGCATTATCACTTGCCCATGGGTGATCCTGGGCAGGCGACTTAACTGCTCCAAGCCTGAGAGGCCTCATCCGTGGAACAGACACAATAATAGTCCTTCATGGGATGGTCACGGGATTAAACCCACTGACGTGTGGGAACACGACAGCTCGAGGCTTTGCCCATTGCAGACCAGTTAGCCGAAAGCAACCTGTAGTTAACATGACAATTCCTTGGAATTGACAATCTGAATTTTTAAAAAATCAACAAATATTTATTGAGAACCCAGTGTAAGCCAGCGTTGAAATAGTGTCAAAACACAGCATAAAAATGATTTCCTTCATGGAAGACAGACAAAAAGCAAGAAAATGGACAAAAGAGGTGGGAAGATAAATGCCACGGAGCAAAATAGAGTGGGGAGGTCCATCTGCCCGAGCAGGTGCAACTCCAAGTCAAGGGGACAGGGACGGTCTCGCGCAGGCGGTGCCTGTGCAGAGACCCGAAGGAGGGGAGGAGGGTGAGCCTGGTTCCCTCCATAGAGTCGCTTTTCTGCTCTCGGTCATTTTCAGCTCCAGGTGAGGGCACATCAGCCTGGGTGGCTCGGCAGGTTTGAGCCTGGGCTCCTCCGCTGCCAGAGCCCGCTTATCTCACTCGCCGCCTCCTGGCCCCGCTCGCTGGGAGGTCTGTAGCCTCGTCAGGGGTGGCCCCTGGCACTGAGCGTGAGACTCCCCTTAGCTGCCTTGGGAGGATGGTCAGGGACCACCCAGGGGAACGTTGGCTGTTGCTGGTCCATGTCTGGCTGATCTCCTCTCCTGCTGGAGCCAGCCACGGTTTTCCAGTCCCCTAGTTCCAGCTCAGCAAGCCCCCACTTACTTTCCCAGAGATGGACACCGGACTCAAGGGACTGAGTCTGTGCTACCACCGTCTCACAAGCCCTGCGTCCACCTCCCTGTCCACATCCTCACTCTGATCCAGAGTCCCTGAACCCCAGAGCAGTTCCACAGGACCCTCAGGACTCTCCACCTCCAGGGGGCCTTACTGAGCACTTGTGAACTGCAGAGGACGCCTCTGGAGCCCTGAAGGCTATGGGCCTGTCCCAGAATGCTGGAGTGGGGAGGCATTCTTTGGCCCCGTGATATAAGGTAGTACTCCAGAACAGGCCAGCTTAGAATGTGGTCTCTGGTACCTCCAAACGCTGGAACTGGGGCAGCTCTCAGGAATCCCGAAATATTATAGGGATTTCCCAGAAATCCCTAAATCCCCAAATCCCCAAATCCCCAAAAGATCTCTCTGAAATTGTAAAACATTGTACAGAGGTTGGAAGGGATTCCCTGGGGTCTTTGGCTGAGGGTGGGGATGTTCACCAGAGCTCAGAGGGTCAGACCCTGTCTTTGGTGAGGCAGAGGAAGGGACCTCCGAGGTCTTTTCTGTCCGTGGAAGAACCCTCACCAACCCCAAAGATAAAGAAATATTTTACAAACTACCCAGTGAAGCAGGATTCTGGGAAGCCCAAGCTGGGAATCAGAGAATTCAAAACGAACCTCTAAGGTTACCCCTTGTGTGATGGATGGGGCCCTGGCTGGAGACCTGGGGGGAATCCAGGCTACAGAATCTCGGGCACACCCACTCCCTCCCTCTGAGTCTGCCAACATATGGCTGTGGGAGCCTGGACAAGGTAGTTAGGGTCTCTGAACTCAGTTCCCTCCTCGCAAAACGGGGATAAGTTTGGTTTACTCTCTGAGAAGTTAATATGCGCCCATAGGGGATGATGTGAGGACTGAAAGAGTGGATCCCTATAAACTGTGTAGGACAGAGCCTGGCACGCAGTCAGGGCTGTGTAAATGCTAGTTGCTATCACTGTTTTTTTATGGCAAATGGATGCTCTCAGCACAAATGCCCTGCCGTTCCTGTACTAACGGGAGAGGAATTGCATTCATATCTGGACTCCAGTTCTACAGACTCGTAAACTTGTCAACGTCCAGCTCTGCTGGCCTCTTCCTTCAAGGACTCTTCTGGGTGCCCATTCAGGACTCGTGCCCAGTGAAAGAGCTGGGAAAGAGTTACTACTCCCCTTCCAGGGCAGCTGAGCAGGAGACATGACTTGTCTTCACTGAAGAAAGACAAGCACGCCTTGCCCACGAGTCTAGCTTGCCTTGTGGTTTCAGAGAAGAGCTATGCTAGTCCCTCGCAGGACCCTGGGTGGTGTTGACTCGGTCGGCCAGGAGTCAGGCTGGCCCCTGGAGGTCCTGCTTCAATAGACAGGTGAGACCGGCCCGAGAAGAACAAGAGGTACGTGTGTCCTCTTCCCGGAGGCAGACAGGCCTTTGGAAGGTTATTCCTCTGGGAGCCCTTTCTTCAGGGATGCAAGGGGAGCCAGACCCTGGGTCACAAACTCTGTCCCTGGGACAGCCAGATCCCAAGGACACAGCTCCACTGTCTCACTGTTTGCCTATCCAGGCTAAGCCACCCACTCTCACAATCAGGAAGCTAAATTGGCAACACCTAAGGGCACCTCCACCCAGGCCACCTCCACCCAGGCCCAGCACTTACTACTGTGTGTTTGCTAGGCTCCCTGCAAAGAGCAATAAGAGGACACATTTCTCATCATTTAGTTCATCTATACCCCTTTGAGCTCTTTTTAACCCCATTTAACAGAGGAAAAGGCTCAGACTCAGAAAGGTAGAGTAACTTAGTTAAGATCAAACAGGCGGGAGAAGGGGTCCCGGCCATGACTGGAAACCGGGTCTGTCTGGGTGCACAGTTCAGCTGCTTGACCACCACTCTGGAGGACGAAGCTTTAGAAATCCCCCCAGATACACAGACTAATTAAAAACTGACACAAGAAAAAGCCACCACAGAACAAGGGCTCTTTGCTTTTTAAATTGCATCATTTGTGGTATCAGTCACTCATTCACTGATCATTATCACGGGCTTGGGGAGGATTCAACCTCCCAGTCAGCTCTCAGCTGTCTTCTCGTTGGGTGGTCCTTATTGGGGTCTGACCTCACAGTGCCCAGTGAAAGAGCTGGGGAAGAGTTACTTACTAAGTAACTAAGAGTTACTTACTTACTAAGTTACTTACTTACAGACCCTTACTAAGTAAGTCAATTAGCATGTGTTCACTGAGCACCTACTAAGTGCCCAGCACTGTGCTAGGCCCTGAAGAGGAAAAGAAGGGTCAGATTTCAAAGGAACAGACAATGAGTCTGCTCTTGGCTGGGGAAGGGAGAGCCAGACTCAGTTAAGCCTGGCTCCAGCTGTGAGGAGTCGGTGAAGGGGAACAGCACACCCCTGCCCTAGGTCTCTGAAAGTACGTGGCCCAAGGCCCTGCTGTGTATCAGGAACAGGGCCTGGCAGGTCAGCACGGTTACTTGGGTATTAGGGAGATAGATCTGGGTTTGATTCGCTACTCACTGGCTGGGTGCCCTTGGACACTGGATCACCTGGTTTCTCAGCCTCAGTTTCCCCATCTGCAAATATGACTGCCATCGTAGTAAAATGATAGAACCTTAATGGGATGATTCAGTGAAAAGACGTGCTTGTGGAATGCTCGGTATGGGGTCTGGCACATCCCACGTGGTAGGGCCTCAGTCACGTGATTATTCAGATTATAGCCACCTTGTGGTGGCTACAGCAGTACCCAATTTCGGCTCAGCAAGAGGATCTCCCAGGGAACTCTTTTTTTAAAGGAGCCTCACCTAAGCATCCTTCTGTGTGGCCCGAGTGGGATAGGCAAAGTAGAAGCTGGCTGTCTTACACTCACCATTTTCAGCAGGCTTCTGTGAGAAGTTCTCCGGCCAGAACACTTCAATGGGCCTTTGCCTTAGCCTCTGGCTCCTGGTCTGCACTGTGCCTCGGTGAGCAAACCCGTGGTCTTTCCAGAAGTCCTCTGCTGCCCTCTAATGGACCTGGCATGCACACATCTTTCTGCAGCCTCTGTGGAGCTTGCGTGGTACCACAAGCTGTGCTAAATGCCTGGGATGATATCACCCCTCCAATGTGCCCACCTGGGGGGCAATTTCACAAATGCCCCTCCTCTGGTTCTTATTTAAGTCCTGTCAAGTGAGTTATTGTTACCCTCATTTGGAGGTCTAGATGAGGAAGGCAAGGCCAAAAAGGGAAGGATTGCCCATGGTCACCCAGCAAGTTACAAGAATTGGGACCCAAGTCTCTGAAGGCCCAGCTCGTTGGGACAAGGGTAGGGAACAAGAACCAAAGCCTGGAAATCAGGCGGCAGTGAGGACATCTATTCTCCCATTGCGGGTCCTGGCGTCCTGGGTGCTGCTCACCTCCACTTGGCCACAAGCAGATAGACTTTGGCTCCAAGTCCAAGGGAGCTGGGCAGGGTCAGGCATTTGGGGCAAAGCCTGCAGCTGGACACCTCCTTGTGGGGAAAAGAAGGTCACTCTGCTGTCCCCTTCCACCATGAGCAGAGGAAGGCCACACCCTTGACCACACCCTTTGGTCTGAGTTCTGCCCAGTGTCCTTGATGTCCCTGCTGGTCCAGCCACCAAGTCCCAGTGTCCCAACTTCTTGGAAAACTCCTAGGGAGCTGCTTTCTTGGGCTCCCCACTTCCACAGCCTCCTCATTGGTTTCCCCTGACCAGGAATTGGAATGGCCACCCACTCCTGAAAACCCGCTAGTGCTCCCGGTACACTCCAGAAAAGGAGCAAGCCCCTCGGCCTGTACCCTAGTCCTCAGTGCTGGGCCTCAGCCACACCCACAGCCTCAGGTGGCCACGCCCGCTGTCCGCAACTCTAGAGCTATGGGTTTTGGTTGGTTTGTTTTTTGTATTCCAAATGCATTTCTCTCCCCTGCCCACCCCTCCATCTTCCTCCTCTAAGCCTTTCTAGTTGCTGTTCCTTCTGCTTAGACTACCCTCTCTCCCCACGCCCTTCTGTCTGGCTAAGTCCCCCTCATCGGGTTAGGCTGCCCTCCCGCTGTGGTCCCCATTCTGTCTGATCACCTCCCCTTCCCTCCGGCCCACCCTGACCAGGAGTGAGCCCCGAGAGTCCTGTCACATTCCCCATCCCGTCCCCACCCACACCCACCCAGTGTGCACCTGGTGACGGGGAGAGTGGGTGAATGAGTAAGTGATGGGGAGAAGCAGGTATTGGAAATCAGGCTGATCTGGGCCACGAGCTGGATGACCTTGAACAGGTCCCATTCCCTCCCAGAGCACACATTTACATCTGAAAATGAAGCCTCCCTTCCCCCTGTTCAGGGCACCTCTCAGGCTCTGAGGCCTCCTAGGAGGGGCAGGCCCTTCCCCTCCCCTCAAAATGGTTCTGGGACCTGGCCAGTTCCTGTGGATTCTTGGGTTCCTGGATGCCCTAAGCCCCAGAGTCTCCCTCCCCCCGCCCCAGTGTCCAGGGAGGGAAGAGGGCACAGCCCCTCCTGACCCCACTGCCAGCGGTGCGTCTTTGTGTCCCTCCTGGGGTTAATTTTTAAAAAGTAGCTCAAAGTCCAGTGCGTCTTGGCACAATTTGCTCTCTCTGTTTGTGCTGGTTAATAATCTCAGGAGAGCAAACATCCCTGGAGGCAGGAGAAGAAATCAACATCCTGGTCTGGCCTCCAGCCTCTCCCCTCCCCCAGGAGAGGCTGTGCAACTGAATGAGCGCCCCGTCCAAAGAGGCCTGTATTGTTCTTCAGCCCATGGGCCTTGGGCTTCCCATGAGCCAGTGGGGTTGACAACCCCATAATGCTGTGCAGATCAGAGGGGCCCTCACAGTACGCTGTAGGCAACCTTAATAGGGTGCTCTATTCCTATTAGTGACTCGTCATTATGTGTTCATCTTATACCAGCCCTGCTTTCTCCAAAGACACACACACCCTGAGTCTATCACACAGGTAAGACAGTTGGACTGCAGTACACATGGCCTCAACCCCTTGGGAGACAGAATGGGCACTGTTATCTTCCAGATGAGGACAGTGGACTGCAGAGAGGGAAAGTCATCCCAAAGTCACGCAGAACAAGAAGCCCGGGCTTCCACTCCCACGTCTCTGCTCTCCTCTTAATCCACACCGCCTGCTTACCACCAGCACTAACCACACCAGAAAGACTTTGTGAACAAGAGGGAAGATAATTGTCCCCCAAATATAAGTCAACATGATTGCGGTGATTAAACTTGTAACATGGCTTTGAGCTTCCTAGCAGCCAAAGCAAAAAGGAGATGCCATCAGCAGCCAAGCTGGCAGTGTTGTAGCAAAGGGGACACACTCACGTATGATGAGTAGCCACACCGTTCCTGAGACTGGTGGAAGACAAGTGTGTCGGCTGGCTCTAACACACCGTTTGCTGGTGCCACTGTGTGTGGGGAAGTCCGGATTCTCCCAGGAGCAGGGTCTTGCTTATGGAACTGCCTAACTGAAGGGGTCATTCCAGCCGTAGCAGGGTGGCTGCTGTGTGTCTGGAATGTTCTGTGCCTAGAGCAGGGAAAAAGGACAGCAGCTCTGACCACCAGAGAAGAGAGGTCATACAGAGAGCCGGCAGCATGCCAGGGAAGAGTTTCAGCTTTGCAAACAAACAGACCTAGGTTTTAAAATGTTTTCGCTCCAATTTTTTAATTTAATGAATACTGTATAGTTTCCCAAGGCTGCCGTTAACAAGGTACCACAGACTGGGTGGCGTAGAACAATAGGAATTTTTTCTGGAGGTTAGAGGTTTGACCCCAAGTTGTCAGTAGGGCCATGTCTCTCCTGAAGGTTCTAGGGAAGAATTCTTCCTTGCTTCTTGCTGGCTCCAGGTGTCTGCCGGTTGTCCTTGGCCTTGACCTAAGCTGCCTCACTTCAGTCTCTGCCTCTGTCTTCACCTGACCATCTTCCCTGTGTGTTTCTGTGTTTCTGCCTCCTCTTTCCCTTAGGAAGACACCAGCCATTGGATTAGGGCCCACCCTCATCTGGGCCAACCTCATATTAACTAATTACATCTGCAAATGAGGTCATGTACAGAGGTTCCAGGTGCACTTGACTTTGGGGGACACTCTGCAACCCACCACAAGCATAGTCAGTGCTTACTGTGTGCCAGATACTGTTCCCAGGACAATCTATGGAACTAGTATTATCCCCCTTTCAGAGAAGGAAACCGAGGCACTGAGCAGTAAAGTCACCCACCCAGGCCACACAGCCAGCGAGTGGCGCAGAAGGCAGTCTGGCTCCTGAGTCCATGCTCCCAACCACGCTGAATGCTGCCTCCCTCGGCGAGGCCCCTTACCGCAGGTGAGACCCCAGGCAAGTCACTGGCCTCTTGGAGACTCCAGTTCCCTGTCTGAGAGGGGGAAACTTGCACCCCAGTCATGGGGCGGTGGTGGGTGAGTGTTAAGTGCCGGAGCACAGCTGACACATGGGAGGTGCTCTGGGCACGGGACCTGTCATTACAGTCGCCACCATCATTATTCCTCCTGTGATCTGTGGGGGCCATGGGAAACCCGCGGTGAGAGACAGAACGCTGTGGGCAAGATATTGTAGACTTCCCTGCAGTCTCTGATAAGTCGCTTCCTCCCTGCGCCTCAGTTTTCTCATGTGAGAAATGGGCCCACTCTGGCTTGTCCTCCCGACTCTCGGGACTGTGAGGTCTGGGTGCAATGACTCAGCAGGAAAGGTCAGTGCTAGCTGTGCCCTGCCTCCTCACATATCCCTGTGACAGGCAGGAGTCTCTGGGGAAGCCTTTCTGGGGGTGAGCGCTGCCTCGGCTGCATCTGGGCCCTGCTGTGTTTGGCCAACACCGCCTCTGAAACAGACACCCTGGCCCCTTCGGACCACTGACCCCCACCAGGGTGCTATGAGGGATCGATCAGACCTGGCCTCGAGGCCCTGATTGGCCCTATCTGAGCAGGACAAACACCAAAGTCACTACGACCCGCTGACCCCTTCCCCAGCTTCAGTTTGCAGGTGGCTCAGGCAGGGAGCTCCTCTGTCCCCAGACTGAGCCCTTGAGGGACTCCCTAGATAGAGCCATGCAGAGTCTCAGGGCCCTGCTGCTGCTGACTGCCTGCCTGGCGGTCACTGCCAACCCTGTGCCCACACTGCCGGATGACATCCAAGTGCAAGAGAACTTCAACTTGTCCAGGGTAAGGCTGGCTTCTCTGGGGGTGATGGCGGGGTCTGAGCAGCTGGGCCTTGCTCAGGGGACAAGCTTTGCTTGCCTTGGGGTCTTATTTTCCCCACCTGAAACTCCAGGGGTGGGTCCCTAAAGGCCTTTCCTGCTCTGACCATCTGGGATTTGTTGAAGCGACAACTTAATGCACCTGCCAGCCTGTGGGACTCTTGTCTGACATCCCAAGTCAAATGCCCTCACCTTCAAACCTGTCCTCTCGGGTTCCCAGGAACCCATGGTTCTATGAAGACCCCCCCTCCCCCGCCCGAGAAGGCTTTGAGCTGACTGCTGCCCTTCAGCCACCCCCACCCCCCAAAAGCCCAGCTTTACGGGACTCTCCCTGCTCACCCCACCCCAGCCCTCACCCTTCAACCACTCACCTCACTGCACGGCATCTTTGTTAGCCACCTCACAGGTCTGGGTGGCACAGGGCGGGCCCGTGAGGTTATGGGGAGAAGAACAGCAGGCCAGAGTTCGGGGCTGGCGGGAACCAGGGCGCTGTGTGCGGGGAGTCCTAGGCCTTCCTTCCAGGCCCAGCTCTGCCTAAATCACTGGGTGAAATGAAACAGAACCTTGTCCACCCAGGGGTCAACCTGAACATCGGTATGGGGGGCTCTCAGGCCCTTGCTGTGGTGACCTATGGATTTTACTTACTTTCAGGGACAACGAAGGGCCATGAGTGGAGGGGTGGTGAGGAGCAGGGCCCAGAGGTGGTCTGCGATGGGGAAGAGGCGCAGGCTCACTGGCCCCCCGCAGGGATGTGGGGGCTCTCTTAACTCTCCCACGTGCAGTCAGGAGAGGGAGGTGTTAGGCTTGTCCTGCATCAGCTCAAGGAAAGGGCTTTATAACATGGGGCCCTGGGCTGCCTGCACGGTGGTGAGCACCCCGTCCCCTGACTCCTGCTCTTGGAGAGCATTGGTTGGTGATGACTTCAGGGCACAAGGATTTGGACCCCATCCAAGTGACAGGCACAGACCTCAGATCAGAACAGAGTAAACCTTCTCCCGGGCAGGTGGGGCCCCACCTGAACATCTCCTTTCTAATCTTGCCATAATGCCCGAGGTTGTTATTAGGGCTCCATCCTCCCTTGAAGCTGTGTGGCCTCCGATTAGCTATAAGATGTTATCTCTTAAAAGCGTTACTCATTCAGAGGAGGGAGAGGAGCAAGTCTGCCAAGTCTCCTTTGAGGTCTGAGGCCAAATCCAGACCCTCCGCGTTGTGGCTGTCTCCTAGTTCTACGGGAAGTGGTTCAACCTGGCCATAGGCTCCACATGCCCATGGCTGGTGAGGTTCAAGGACAGGCTGACCATGAGCACGCTGCTGCTGAGAGAAGGAGCAACAGAGAGTCAGATCAGCACGACCAGCACTCGTTGGCGGTGAGCTTGGGGATGGGGTGGGAGAGGCGAGAGGGACCAGGGCCCCCCAGCACCCCACTCTGGCTTCAGTCACCACCGTGTTCTGCAAAGTTACAGGTCTCTCCTTCCAGCCAGGCCCTGGGCTCTGACCCTGGGCTCTGAGCTTGAGATCTCTCTGCTGTTTGCTCCCCTACCAGGCATTGTTTCTAGGGTGGTTTTAAAATTTTTTTTATTTGTTTATTTTTAGAGAGAGGAGAAGAGAGGAAGAAAGAGAGGGAGAGAAACATCACTGTATGGTTGCTTCTCACGTGGCCCCCACTGGGGACCAGGCCTGCAACCCTGGCATGTGCCCTGACTGGGAATTGAACCAGTGACCCTTTGATTTGCAGCCCAAGCTCAATCCACTGAGCTACACCAGCCATAGCCAGGGTGTCATTTCTAATCATCCCATCTGTGCCTCAAGGGCAATGCCTCCAACACTATGGCTGTTTTTCAACCTGCTGTTGCTCCCGGCACATCCCTTAGTGCAATGAGGGCACTTGGACCTGCCCGGGACCCAGTCTGGAAACCTGGGCGGGAGAGCAGTGGCCTAAAGTCTTGTTTCTGCTGCTGTGGGCCATTCGACCCGTCGCTGAGCCTCGTCCTTTCTCTTCCCAATGCCCTCCCCTCTGTTCACTTCTCCCCTCTTCCTCATCGCCAGCCTTGGCCCAAGGCACATTTCTTCCTTTCCTGGCCGTCTACAACAGCCTCTCTGCATTTCTCCCCACCTCTAATCTCGAACCTTCCATTCGATCCAGTCTTCACCTAGCAACCAGAAAGACCTTTCAGAAACTCAAATCTGCTTAAACCTTTCTATATACCTCCTCCCTATTGCTGCTGAGAACAAAATTCAACCCCTCTCTTGCAGCCTCCCAGGCGCCTCCCCACACTCACCATTCCCCGCCCCACTCTCTTCCTGTGCTCTGTGACCCACCCCTGTGGGCCTGCTTTCAGGTCCTGGAATCCTCCATCCTCTCCTACCCCTTGGCCTTTGCACCCGTATGTTCCTTCTCCCGGGGAAACCTCTCCCCACCTCCCTGGGCCAACTCCTAGGGGTCCTTCAGGATTCGGGTTCTCTGCCCCTTCCTCCAGGAAGGAGAAAGTCCTCTCTGACCCCCAAAGGTTCAGGTTACAGGTTTGTCTTTGTGCTCTTGGAGCACCTCATGCCTGCCCACCTGTCCCATTTAATTGTAAGCTGCTTATGGGGACAGGGTCTGTCTTGCCCTCCTCTGTATCCCCAGGACAGTGCACGGCACATAGATGCTCAAATGATAATCATCGGAGCAGTCAGAGCTAAGATGTGCATAGTGCTTACTCCAAGCACTTTACATAGGGTGTCTCGTTTGATCCTCCCGGCCACAATGCGGGGTAGAAACTATCCCTACCTTTGTTTCACAGACAAGGGCAGTAGGGAAAGGAAGACACAGAGTAATAAATGCACGCATTAATTCACCACCCTGACTTCCCAGTGCCGCCGTGTAGTGCACCAATTTGATTTCTAGTGCACACTTTGCCGAGGGATGGCGTGGATTAGTTCCCTCTTTTCTCTGTCCCTCTGGTCCCTCATATGTGAAATGGGTGACTTCTAGGGCTGGGGGGTGTTTTAAGCAAGGTATTTGAAAATGTTACTTTCCAAGTTAAAAAAAAAAAGAAAAGAAAGACATTTGAGAAGGACCTGGGAGGAGAAGCAGGGTATTGGGACCATGGTCTCCACCAGAACCCACCTTTGTTTTGGGTTTGCTCATTTCCAGGAACGGGGTCTGCGAGGAGCTGTCTGGGTTTTTTGAGAAAACAGACACCGATGGAAAGTTCCGCTTTCACAAGTCCAGTAAGCTGGGTCAAAGGAGATACCTGCAGTTCTCTCCTTTGCGAAAAAAATACCTCGATGTCTTAACCTCTTTCCTGTGTCTCAGCTTTCTTTCCCCCTGTAATCTCTCCTCTTTTTCTGAGATGTCATCCAACCTTCCCCCCAAATTCCTCCTCCTCCTCCTTCTTCTTTATCTTTCTCTCTCTCTCTGCCTTATGTACATGCACATCCAGAATTAGATGGATGGTGTGAATGTGAGGATAACATCAGGATTTCATCAGTCTTCCTGTTAGGCACCTGCAATCAGCTGATAAAAATTTGCAAAACATCTACCATGTACGGTGTGCACGGTGCTAAGTGACAGAGGAACATGGACATGAATTTATTCATTTATCCAGCAAACATTTATTGAATATGCTCTGTGTATCAAATCACTGTGTTAGGGGTTTGGGTAGGTGGGTGGTTGGATAAATGAGAGAATACACAGATTTGGGTAAATGAATGTACGTATGTATGAATGGAAGATAGGTGAGTTAATCAATCATCTATTAGATAAATTGATGACTAGATGGAGGAAAAAGAAAGGAGGGAAAGAAGGAAGGAAGGAGAGATGGAGGAAGGAAAATGGATAAACTTCTGGACTGACATATGGAGAAGATAGATGGAATGATGGTGGATGAATGAACAGTGACTCCATGTAGGAGAGAGATGGGTGAATAGACAAAGAAGTATATATGGAAGGGATGGGTAGACAGGGTGGCTAAGCAGGTGATGCGTGGGTCAATTGGTGAAGGATTTCAGGGTAGAAGAGCCCCTGACCACCGAGCCCTTTGCTTCCCTGCATCCCCCATGCAGAATGGAACTTCACCCTGGAGTCCTATGTGGTCCATACCAACTATGATGAGTATGCCATCACTCTGACCAAGAAACTCAGCCCCCGCCATGGACTCACTATTACCGCCAAGCTCTATGGTAAGGGTCCGGAACTAGACATGCTCGCTGGAGGAGCGTCTCTAGTGCTCCTCCACGGGCGGGAGGAGACCTGTGATTCAGGGACAGTGGAGCAGAGTGGGGAGGAACAGGATTTCACCTTTTCCTTCTGAAAAAACTTCAGTTACAGGATCGGTGAGAACATTTACTCTCTCTGAAGGAGGAAGAGCTCAGTCTCACATTTGAGGCAGGATCCTCTTCTTTTAATTTCTAAAATTCCAGACCCAGAGAATTCCAGAGCCTCCAGGCCCTTAAAGAAACCTGGGGAAGAGCCCTCAGTGGGGATTTGGGAGAGCTGGGTGGCTGCTTGGGAGAGGACACGCCTTCCTTTCCTGGAGCTGATCTTTGCATAAATGCATTAAAGAGATCAAATTGGACCAGTCAGTTTCCAACTTCTTTTAAATGGAAATCACGGGGCAACATGACCTCAGGTCCTACCAGCCCAGACCCTGAGGTTCTAGGTATCTTCTCTGCTCCCCACTCGCAGGGCGGCAGCCGCAGCTTCGGGAAAGCCTGCTGGAGGAGTTCAGGGAGTTTGCCCTGGGCTTGGGCATCCCCAGAGACTCCATCTTCACAATGGCTGACAGAGGTAAATGGCACCCCCACCCCACTTCACACTCTGCCTCCTCTGCAACCTTCAGGGACCCCAGAGAATGTCTTCCTCACCCCTGGGCCTTTCCTATAACACTGAGATAAGCAGAGCTACAGTCCCCCTTTTTCCTTACGGAGAAGGCAGCTGGGGCCCCCGGATTTACTCCGAGTCACATAGCGTGTACCTGGTTGGCAGACCGTGGACTAGAACTAATTCAGTGTTCACTCTGCTGCTATGAGTCTGAGTGAGGTTATACCCAGAATCCTTAGGTGCCTCTAAGGAGGTCACAGAGGGTAAGGACGAAGAGGATGGCCTCCAGAGTTTGAACACCTGGGTTCATGTTGAGCAGTGTGGCTGGCTTTCTTTGGCTGGTCAATCTTCCAGAGCCTCATTTTCCTCATCTGTGAAATGGGGATAATAATGTCTTCCTTATAAGCTGCTGTGGGGAGATAAAGTCATCGAATACAATAGTGCTGTGCCTGGGGTCTCATAAGTGCTTGACACATGTTAGCCACCGCTGTTCTGTGATGGTGCTGACGAACTGCTGGTGGTGGGGTGGAGACGACAGTGATGGTGCTGACGGTGCCGCCACCAGCCTGTAGCTTTTCCGATGAACGACCTCCAGCAGACAGTGTGGGTGGAGCCATTCACGAAGAGGCCAATGCACAAGGCAGCTCTCAGTGTGATGGCCACCTGACACATGGGCAGCAGTGTGGACGAAGCAAAGTCCTCCCCGGTCTAGGATGCTCACCAAGTGTGGTCCTCTTCCTCACCTCTGGGCCCTGTCCTCTGACCTAGGAGAGTGTGTCCCCGGGGAGCAGGAACCAGAGCCCATTTCGCCCCCGGTGAGTACCTCTTCCCACTACCCTCTGCCCGCTTGTTTTTGCTGCCCTTGCTTAGGCCCTGCTGTGGTGGGGGTGGGGTCGGTGAGAGGGGCTGAGGGAAGGCAGCCGTGAAAGGCTGGGGCGTTGAGGGTGGTCCCACCAGGCCTCAACCTCGGTTCTGCCACTGAGGCTAGTGGCTGCCCTCTCTGGACCTCACTTTTGTGACATGCGAAACGGGGTAATTAGTCCTTCCAAGAGCTGGAATTCATTGCCATGTTAGAAAAGGGTTTAGCGCAATGCCTAAAAGCAGTAAGACATTTAATACTGAACTAACGGTGCTCAATAAGTGAAAATAAAATTAATTGATCTTTCTAAAAAATAGCAAACCTGACAGCAAGCCGCTTCTCAGAACATAGGGCAGGACTCCTGTGCTGCCTTTTGATTTTAGGGGGGAGGGGTCCTTACTCTCCTGTTTTACTCTGCTGCTTTTTGCCATATTGATTAGGATTTATTCATTAATTTTTCCCTCTTTTTTATCTGAAAATTATATATCTTTTTTTAGGTTTTATTTATCTTTAGAAGGGAAGAGAAAGGGAGGGGGAGAGAAATATCAATGTATGGTTGCTTCTTGTGTGTCCCCTGCTGGGAACTGACCCCTGCTGGGGACTGGCTTGCAACCCAGGCATATGCCCTAACTGGGAATCGAACCGCGATCGTCTGGTTCGCAGGCCTGCACTCAATCCACTGAGCTGAAAATTATATATCGTGATTTATTCTGCTGATGCATGTATAAATCTATGTGTGTATATAAACATATATAATGTTTAGAAATGTATTCTTGAACATTGAAAATATACAAGAAAGTAAAAAAAGTCTTTATTCTTGCATAGAATTAACAGTTAACATATTATTTGTTGGCTTCTACATTTTTAAGAAAAACTACCATCCATTCTATAAAACTAACATATATTCATGATAAAGAATTAAAATAAGGCAGGAAAGTATTTTAAAAAAATGGACGTTTAAAAAAATGCTACCACCCGCGCATGACCAGCATTCACATCAGTCTGGGAATCTGGACACGCACGCGGGCAGCCCAGGTGGCAGGAAGGCGGGCTAGACAGAGACACAGGCTTAGAGATACTGTTACGAGGTGGGATTATAGTGCAAATGCTACTTCTAATTTTTAAAAGCTTTGGTTGTAGTTTTCTTTCCTTTTTAAAAACTGAAGTGGACTTCTTGAACTTCATGTAGGTATTACTCCACCCCAAAAGATTTCTTTCTTAAAGAGGGCTCTGAATAGAGTCAAGGTTATGAAAAATCTCTTAGGAGGCCGGCATCACTAGACCTACTTTTAGAGGGCGTCTGCTGCGTCTGTGACTTGAAAGACAACCGTTAGTACTCTCAAACTTCATTCCATCTCCTGTCCCCTTTTCCTCTACACTGCCCAGGCTACCGCTGTCACCATAATTCCCAGTCGTTCAGTAGTAGTTCTGTATTTTAATAGCTCCTACACTCACCCGTAGTGAATATAACCATAGCTTCTCCATTCCTGGGCTACTTATTTCTATTAGTCTCTTAATTAGTGCCATTTCTTTACCTCGCAGTGTTTTCAAGGAGGGTTCATGGGTGTTTTCATCTCTGAATTCTTCTTTTTTGAGACTGTCTCCTCGTGTCCTTCAAACTTGAATGACAGTGGGTGTCACATTCTTGAGTTTGTCTTCTCCCCCTCAGAGGAAGTTTTATCTGCCCTGCTCCATTATTCTCAAGTATTGATGATCGCTGTGAGAAGTCAGAGGCCAACCTGATATTTCTTCTCCTTGTAAGCACTTTGTTTCTTCTGTCCAGATGCCTGGACAAAGTTTGGCCTTGAGGTGTCAATGTCTTAGCAAGGCCAGGTCTTTGTGTGGAGAACTCCATATCTGAATTTCCTGGAATACAACATGCTTAGATGAGATTTCTTTGTATTTCAGGGAACTCCCTTGCATGGGATTCTTCCTCCATCCCCTTTGTTGGGTTCTGCTTGGGAGCACTTGTCCTTCCTGCCGGGGCCTCTTTGTCTTCCACATCTAGTTCCTCTCAAATTACTTTCATCTGTATTATCACCGGTCTTTCTCCTAGGACAGTCGTCCCATTTGGCAGCATCCATTCTGTTCCTTACTATTTCTAACTTATTCACTCGCTCTGAATTATAGAGTTTGGGTTCTCAATTTGTTTATCTAGACCTGCTTCTTTCTTTTCATCTTAGTCTGTTATTTACCATTTCATCTTTGAGTCTTGTTTTCATAAGTGCCTGTTCGTATTAAGTCGTTGTATAGCTTGAGGCCACTGAGGAGCTGCCTTCTGTCCCTTGAGTTGTTTTCCATCTAAGAAGGTGTCACAGGCAGGGTGCCTTAAATCAACACCCGTGGAAGGGAAGGGACAAAGGGAGAGCGGGTCTGGGTTGTTTCTGTATCATTTCTTTTTATCTTGCTCTTGGGAGTCAGTTTTAGCTAGACTTTCACTTCTAATTTGGTGGGGTGTAGGGTTTCGTTTACTCTTTGGTGCTTTTCCCACTAACTTTGACCCTACTTTCCTGTCCCCCCAAATTAGTGTAAGGTCTGGGTTTTGGTGTTCCATCTACTCTTCTGAAGTCCAAGGTTGTTGGGATACCCTTGTTTGCTTCTCTTTGGAAGGACTGCAAAGTGTCCCATGTGGGCTTCCCTCTGCTGGTTGGGCTGGAAGTGACATGCACTGGGCCCAGGGGGACACCCCCTGGAGCACACAGTCCCAGAACCTCCACTCACAGGGAGTCAGCCTCTAAACTTCCTCCCACTAGCAGTCATTTTCACTGCTCCTCTGGCAGAAGAGGAAAATGACAGGGTTGCCCTCAATTTTCTCCTCTCGGGATTTCGGAATATTAGGGAGCCTTATCAGAAATTTGATGACTTGCCAGAGCTGGAAGCTGGAGGGCAGGACTAGGAGCTGACCCTTGCTGACCATCCTGTTCAGCTCCAGAATATCTGATTGATTTCCCTGATCAGCAGTTTTAGTTTTTGCTTTAAATTATGCCCCTTTCCTTGTTTGGGTGATGTTGATGAACATTTGGGGGCTGGTGTGTTTTAGTTCATTTTTGGCTAATTGTTAGGTATTAGAGAGAGCAACTTCAAGGGACATTTCAGTCTGCCATCTCCATCCGGATCACATCAGAATCTGCATTTTCTCATTAATGTCAAGAATGAAACAATAACTAATGAGTCTCCTTGCAAAAGAGAGACTTGAGGTACACACCCCTGCTTTCCTCCAAGTTTTCAACATCCCGATTTTTGTAGATATTATCTGAGATTGATGTTTATATTTTCTTTCTTTCCCCAGGAATTACTTTTAACATTTACATTAAGTTGTATGAACCACTTTAACAATTTGACCCAGACTCTGCATTTTATTGGCTTTATAGTTTACCATCATTTCTTTGCTATCACATCATCTCTTTTCCCTTCTCAGTTGGTGAGAATATTTCCATAAGTCATTTTTTTTCCAGAAAGATACATGAGTGGGAAACTACTCGATCCTGGTATGGCTGCGAATGCCTTCCTGTGTTTATATCACATGGTCAACAATTTGGATGAGTGAAGAATTCCTGGGTTACATTTTCCCTTTTATAACCTTAGACATTACTCCACAGCTCCTTTCATTAACTGTCATCATCTTCTCCAGGGACCCCTGGGCTCTTTCTCCTTTGTCTCTAGGAAAGGTCTGGATGGGTGGGGCTCTTCATTAATTCTGCCTCATTCCTTTGGGCTCCTATAAGTGGACAACTCAAGTCTCTCTTCAAGTGAGAAATTTTCTTCTATTATTTCTATACAGATTGCTTCTCCTCTAGAATTCCTATTATGTGAATTTAATTTCTTATAATCTCTACACTGTAGTTTATTATTTCCACTGTGTAGTTAAATTCAACAACATCTTTTCCATCTCTATAACCTTCTTCTCTCGTGCTATTCATTTCTGTAACTGCTGGCTCCTGTTATATTGATGCAATGTCATCTTGAATGTGATCGATGGTTTAAGTTTTTGCTTTTTTCTTACTGTCATCCTATGTTTGGTGGAGATGTTTCTACAGCTCAATCGGATTCTAAAGCAGCTGCATTATTTAATTTGTCCCAAGATTCCCCCCTATTCCTCCATTCTCACCAAGGATGGCCTGTATGCGACCAGCGTGAGTTGGGTTCCGGCAGACAGTGGAGTCCCTGATCACAGCTTCCACTTGCATCTTAAAAGGAGAAGGAAAAAGTTGAAGGTCACTATAGTTTTACTTTTGCCAACTCCAGGTCTTGCTTGTGGGCAGGAAGACTGTCTGGTGGCCTGAGTTTCCCTGTTTATCCCTTCTTAAATTGTCACGGAATCCTGCCTCAGGGGACTCTATACTCAGAGGCCACGTTGGCAGCTTTGGCAGCTTGCCCTGTGCCGCAAGCCAACCACCGCAGCTGGGAGTGTTAGGCTCAGTTTCAGGCCTCGTCTCCTCACTCTGGATAGCTCCCCCTTTGTAAGGAGCTGCCACTGTAAGAAGCCTTCCGGCGAAACCATCACACCCGTGCTCTATTCTGTACAAACTGCCTTCACGCTTCTTGTGTGGGAGTACTGTCCTTCCCTGGTTGCTAACTCCAGAGTAGATTTCCTTTCCATTTTTATATTCTTTTGACACTTCAACTAGACGTTGGAGGCGAGGCATTGTTCTATACCTCAAGGTTCTGCTTTTTCACGTCAGACCAGACATCTGTCCTGTGATCCCCATTCTGGAATCCAGGTGGATGCCTTCAGGAAAACAGGCCACTCACCCGTCTAGCAGCTATGCTTCTGTCCACACCCTGATTCCCCAAACAACCGGCTTATGTGTTCCAAAGGGTGCAGGTGAGCAATAGTTCATCAGCCTCTTTGTCTTCCCCCAGAGAGCCCGGCGGGCTGTGCTGCCCCAGGAAGAGGAAGGATCAGGGGCTGGGCAACTAGTAACTGATTTTGCCAAGAAAGAAGGTAACAATTTTTTCTGCCATATTCCAGAGAGGAAGGACCTGTGGTTAGCTCACCCTGACTGTCCTCACAACCATGAAATCTCTCATTTTTCTACTAGAGTCAAGAACTAGGCCTAGAATCAAGGCAAATCAAGTACTCTGCCCTGTGCCAGGGGTTGTGAGGGGAGAGAGGAGATACGGCATGGTCTCAGTCCACAATAAGGAGCCAGTTCTCGCCTTGTCTGTCCCGCTGTGTGGCCTCCTAGCCTTGGTTGCCTCATCTGTACAATGGGATAACAACCTGCTGAGCTGACCACCAGGACTCTTGTGGGAGCAAGGTTGGGGAAGGACATGAGTATGCTTTGTGCAGTTGACAGTGTTTATGAACAAGACTCTCTCCACCTTGCTCCACAGACACTGAGCCCTGCTCTCCCCAGACCCAGTGCCCGGCACTGGGGTCACAGAGATACATCACCCACATGTTTGGGGAACTTCTGCTCAAGTGGTGGAGATGGTCAGGGAAGAAAGTGATGGACCTAAAAGGGAGGGTCAGCTGACAGGAGGGAGTAGGTCAGAGGATGGAGGGGTGAGGAGTTCAAGGACTGCGTGCATGAAGGGGAGTTCATGCTGTGTCCAGGCATCCAGGTAGATTTTGCAGAGCAATACACTCCAGGGGCAGGAACAAGGAGAGCAAAGGCATAGGGGGACCTCGGTCAAGAGGTCAGGCTGGCGGCCGGGGTTCTGGTGAGTGTGGGAGAATCTTCGGGCAGACAAGACCAACACCTGGTGGGTCTGTGAGTCGCTGGTAACTCCCCGTGTTATGGAGTGGAACGAACACTGATTTTGGAGTCCAACAGACATGATTTTGAACCTCAGCTCAGTGTGACCCTGGGTCAGTCACTTTACCTCTTAAGAGTCAATTCCCCCATTTACTTATTTTTTAAAAATATTTTATTTATTATTAGAGTGAGGGGAAGGGAAGGAGAAAGAGAAGCAAGGAAATATCAATGTGTGGTTGCCTGTCACGCACCCCCCACTGGGGACCTGGCCCACAACCCAGGCATGTGCCCTGACTGGGAATCAAACTGGTGACCCTTTGGTTCACAGGCCAGTGCTCAATCCACTGAGCCACACCAGCCAGGGCTGAATTTCCTCATTTATGAAATTAGTTGGTAACCCTTCCTCTTAGTGCAGAGATAAACCTAAATGAGATGATGCATGGTTGAGTGTCCAGCCTGGTGACAGGTACGCAATAAGCACTAAGTGCCACTGTTCTGCCCCTCCCCAGACTCCTGCCAACTGGGCTACGCAGAAGGTCCTTGCCTGGGGATGGTCAACAGGTATTTCTACAATGGCTCGTCCATGGCCTGTGAGACTTTCCAATATGGCGGCTGCCTGGGCAACGGCAACAACTTCGTCACTGAGAAGGACTGTCTGCAGACCTGCCGGACTGTGGGTGAGTTCGGGCCCATTGCCTCTATGCAGGCTGCATCTCGCAATGCTGTTCTCCCAACCAACCACCTGCCAGCTGAACAGGTAGTTAGGAAAGGATGTTCCAGGGGTGGAATTCCAGGGCAAGTTCCCTGAACTCAGGGATTACCATTTGGGTATGGGCAACCCTAGGCACGCTGTCTCTTATCACGGGCGCCAGTTCCGCAGACGGAAGAAGAGAGGGCCTCCGTGCTCTAGATGAGCAGGGTCCCCTGGTCTAGATCCTTCGCCTCAGGTTAGCCGATTGTGAGGATTACTAATGCTGTGTGCCCGCTTCCCACCCCACAGCGGCCTGCAACCTCCCCATAGTCCGTGGCCCCTGCAGAGGCTTCGTCCAGCTCTGGGCATTTGATGCCGTCCAGGGAAAGTGCATCCTCTTTACCTACGGGGGCTGCCAAGGCAACGGCAACAAGTTCTACTCGGAGAAGGAGTGCAAGGAGTACTGTGGCGCCCCTGGTGATGGTAGGAGGCTGTTGGGGTCCACGTGGGGGAGCCCTGGTAGGTGGGGGCTGGGAGAGCTAAGTTCTGGACTCTGTACTGGGTGACCAGCCCATTCACTCTCTGGGCCTCAGCTTCCCATCTTTAACATGGGGCCAAGCTCTGGGCCTTACCCCAGCTTGGATGGGGTACCTAGGATACCAGGGACAGGCAGAGGGTGTGCAGGGTTGTCTGAGGAGTGTGGCAGAACCGGGCTGATGCTGGCACTGCCACAGTCAGGCTGGCCACGCTGGGCAGATGCCAACTTCAGCCTCAGTTTTCTCTTCTGGAAAGTGGGACAAGGCACCTATTTCCCAGCCTGCACAGCGCCTCACACAATGCCCAGCCAGCTAACAGCAGCTGTTACTGACAATGACGGTGGCGCTGTGACAGGGCAGGCACGCCTCACTTTATGGTGTTTCATAGACACTGTGTTTTTACAAACTGAAGGCAAGGCCCTCCATCAGCAAAGAGATTATAACTCACTCTACTGTGATGGTTGCTTTGGCCTGTGATGGCCTGGACCCCAACGCTCAGTATCTCCAAGGAATGCCTGTTACGGCATCGCAGGCAGCAGCAGCCATTTAAGATGACTGTGCCTTATTCCCCCACTGGGAAATGGCATCTGACGTAAATCAGAAGGGACAACAGACCTGATCGTTCTCTGGAACGCACTTGGGGGCAGCAAGCCACTCAGCAAGCAGCAGTTTCTGGCCTCAGGCTCCCACTCAGCCCCAGCGCCCTTTCCTCCTCCACCAGGTATCCCCTCCCCTGACCTGCCCCTCCCACGCACCCTCGGGCGAGCCCCACACCTACACCCCGAGCCTCTGTGTCCACAGGAGACGAGGAGCTGCTGCGCGTCTCCAACTGACCGGTCAGTCGCAGGCCAGAGGTCCAGGGCCAGAGGATGGCAGGGAAGCTGCGGGCCAGTGTCTGTTCCAGGGCCCCACATTGGGCAGGCTGGGCCAAGAGACCTGGGTTCAAATAAAAAGCAAATCATAGACCCCTGCAATTCCATGTCCTGACTGTTCGTTGCCAGTGTAAATGTAAGGAGACGGGGGCAGGGCAGGGCAGGGAGACGAAGCTGGAGCAGGGCGTGAGCACAGAGCCTTCCCGGGAGTGAACAATGTGTGCGTTGGAAATGTAATAGAATTATCTTCCGTATGTGAAATTGGCGATGCAAATTATGAAGCATAAACCACAGTTCTATGTACTCAACAATAGTATAAAAAGAGGGTTGCTTTGTTTTGGTAAAGCTAGAAAAGAGGGGAAAACTCTGGGTACTTGTTTCCAGGAGAGGTTTGACCGTGTCACCAGCAACCCAGGGTCAGGATAACTGTACCCTCGTGTGCCCAGGTAGGTCAGTGCCTGAAATAATTCCCCGGTCCTTTGTCCCATGGAACCTGCCCCAACCTCCAATTCGGCCACAGCTGTGTCCTCAGCACCAGCTGCTGGAAACTGAAAATCTCAGGCAGTTCCCCCACCAGGCCTGAGTTCCCACCTCCTGGGATCCTCACTCTGCCCTTTGCCCCAGAATGAGAATGTTCACCGACCTTCACATCACGTCCATGACCAGCAGGGCCCTGAACCAGATCCAGCAGCCCTCAGTCTGGCTGGCTTCCCCTCCCTGAAGGACTGGCAGGCCGTCGAAGGGGCTCAGCAACGACCTGACCCAAGAACGCAACTCCAGCCGCCTCCAGTGCAGACACAGCGAATATACAAACATCCCATTTATAAACACTCCGTGCAAGCTTCCCCCACCCAGAGCCCAGCTGGATGCGGCTGCTGCTGGGAGGGGAGCCCAGTGTGTGTCCTGACATGGAGCTGACTGGGGCAGCAGAAACCCAGATGGGGCCAACACCTCTTCTCCACGGGCTGATTAGGGCTGGGGGCGACTTCAGTCGGGGGTCCTGCCCATGCCCTTAACCCATCTGCTTAAGAGACCCACCAACAAGGAAGAAGGCAGGACATTCCACATCCTTTTCAGTGGAGCAGATAAACCCAGAAGGATGGATTTGGGTGCAGAAAGCTTGTACCCCCTTGGTCAGAACATATCAAGTCCCCCCTCCCTCTCTCTCCTCCTAAGTCTAGAATGTGGAGAGAGGACTATTCAGAGAGACACATTTGGGGTCAGAGCCAGGACTAGTCTGGGCAGAAATGCGTGGGGTGCAGGCACAGGGGGAAGTGACAGACAGGCTCTCAGCCTGGACCCAACAAACGGCCGACACCTCGCTCCCACCCGCGCATGCCTTGCACACCGGAGCCACCCAGGGCAGTCTGAAGGTGCCCCTCTGCGGAGGGATCTTTGGCAGCCACCTGAAGACCAAAGGCTTAAAGCAGAGGGGGCAAGCTGCAGGTGTGCCGGGCAGCCGCTGGATGCAGTGTGGGGCTTAGAAGGTGTTTTCCACGGTTCTGAGCTCCCCGTTGAAAAACTGAACTTCCACACACAAGCCTGCATTTCTCAATTCTCTAGAAAAGTACCGTAAGTTTCAACAGCCCTGGGCCTGCACCCTGTCCACACCCCCAGCCCCACCCAGCCACTTGTCTCTGAGACACTTACCAAGACCTTCCCCACAAAAACTTCCCTTGGACCCCGATTTTATCCCTTGGGGGTGCAGTGGGGGGCGGGAGCACACCTGTGACCCCAGATCCGAGCTGTGGCATCCACCTCGGAAGGCCCAGACGCGTCCTCAGCAAGTGGGTGGCTGCGCTGAAGACTCTCCTCACCCAAGTGGTCACGCTCATGTCCCACACACAACAGACGTGGCTGGCTAACGCACATTCTATTTCAAACTTTCAAACCCACAGGCTGGGCCTCTAGCTGGTTGTGGGCTCTGGGCCGGGACCTTGTCTGTGATGCTCTGAGGTGTGGGAATTGTTGGCCACAGGAGGACCCTGTCTGCACTTCTGTTTGAGACCCACAGAAACCCCATGATTAAACTTCAGCTGCTCGCTGAGGGGTGCCCACCCAGTATACTGAACAGCAGGAGACGCCCACAGGAGGGTGGTTTGGAGGGCAGGGCTGGTGCCCTGCTCAAGCCTACCTGCCCCATCTTGAGTGCAATGTGATGGAATTTGTCCCCCAGACCCAAGCCTGGGTCTAGTGAGAGACAGGGATGCAGAGAGGCACTGGGGGCTGGCACCCCATTACCTGGACACATTGAATGGCGTCTGGCAGCACCAGGCCTGCTTTAGGAGGAGGGGCTGTCACCTCTCCCTCCTCATTCAGGCCACAGGGCGCCTTCCAGGGGCGTCTTCAGTCTGATGTGCCTTCGGCAGGACTCCAGCAAAGCATTGTCTGACATGTGAGGCGCTGGACCAGGCCTGCAGGGGGACGAGTCCACCAGGTCTGGTCCCTGCAGTTCACTGTGGAGGGCGTGCACAGCCACCACCAGGAACCTGGCAAAGCCACAGACACTCTTCCCCAGGAAACCGACATCACACACAAGAGGCACAGGAATGAGCACCAGGCAAGGTGGGCTTGGACGTGTCCCCCAGGCACTGGGTCTGTGGGACTTGAGTGATACCCTCCCTTTCTTCCACGGAACGACGACGCTCCAGGAGCCAGGCCTGTAGGGACCACGTCCGCCCTTGGCCGCATCCCGCCATCGCGTGTCAGGCACTGGCTGAGCTGCGTCCGGTGCAGGTAGGCAACTCTGACCTCAGTGTGCCCCTGGGGAGGGACTCTGGCTGTCACCCTCAGCGAGCCTGCTGGTCCATCTCTCCTCACCAGAAGGTGCTCCTAGCCGGATGTCATGGCCCAGCCCCAAACCCAAGAAATAACACCACGCACTGCCATCTTCCTAAAGGTCGTTTTATTGTAAAACCATAAATACAACACTGACATGAAATCATTTAAGCAACTGATCCTCTCTAACCATTAAAAGGGTGTCTTTTTGCCTTGGCATTGACCAACCGGGAAACAATGTTGCGAGAATTCATGGGGTAGAGGGGCTCTGAATTCTGGGCTGGGGCTTTTGGTGACTTGAGGAACCAAGTGGAACCTTCCTCTTCTCCCTGGGAATGTCCCACTTTTGGACAAGAACAGTTAAAAACAGCAACGTTTAAACAGCTCAGTTTTAAATTTTATTACTTTGTAAAAATCGTTCCTTCTTCCGTCCCTTTCCTCCATTTGACATCAGTAAAAGTTTGAAACACCACGAAATCCATTTGGCTGTAAATGGAGAAACGGTACCCAAACAAAGCAAAACAAAAAACCCGAAGGACAAACAGAAAACCCTTAAATAAACCCTCAAGTTCGGTCTCGGGGGCTCACACATCACACAAGAACCATCAACTTAACCCCCGCCCCCACAATGACTCTTTGCAGAGTTGCTGGATCCACACCGACGCGGGAGACCACAAACAACGCCTTCTCTTAATTAACACAGCAAGGGTGACACTAGGTAACTTTTTTTTTAATACAGTACATGGTACACAGGGTCCCAAGATGGCCCTGCACAAACCCCTCGTGGAGACTTGAGCCAAGCACTGGCTGTTTATAAAAATATTGTGTTGCTACAAAAGTATAAATTAATGCTACCGGTATTAAGAAATATTAAACACATAAAACTTATAAGGATTAAGAAAAATATTCATTAATACCTGTAGAAAACTCTGGCCTAAAAAAGATATTTTTTTGTGTTTGTTTTTTTTGTAAATTTTTTTTGTATTTTTTAAAGATGACTTTGAGTTTCTTGCACTCGAAGAGAGAGACACAGTCCAATGTGCCTATGGTATTGCCTAGAACGTCTTCACTACTGAGAAAGGATGGGGGGGTGCACGCACGTGGTTACGGAGCAGGGCGCGGAAGGGAGGGGCACCAAGGCTTTCTCAAGATTTACCTGATGTGAAAGAATCACCGATGTGAAGTTGTGCGGAAAAGAAGGTAGGATCAGAAGAGAACTGAAAATAATTTATACTTTTTAAAAAATATTTCGGCTTCAGGTGGTTGTACAAAGTGTTTTCCTGATGCTTGGGATCTGAATGGCCTGCTGGACGTGTGCCCAGTGGGTCCGAGCCTTCTGCCCCGCAGGTCCTTCTGTCTCCTGGCTGCTGAGTCAGCCCGGTGCCAGTCTACGAGCTCACTCACTGTCTGGGAACCCGGCCGCCCTGACTGGGCGGGAGGGAGAGCCCCTGGCAGGGGCTGGCTGGCACTGGGGTTGTGGGAGGAGTGCCTCCTTCCAGCTGGTCTCAGACCCCAAGGTCTCTGGCCAACCTGGGAAGTGCCACAAGGATCTCAGGCCCCTGAGGCTGCAGTCAAGGCTGGGTTGCGCCCCTGTAAGGAACTTTGGTTTGAAGAGTCAAGGTGCCCGGTGGGACGCATTAGATGGGTAGGACGCTCAGGGTCCTGATGCTGACACTCAACTGCAAACCTCACAGCTCTCTCTCAGTACAGGAGTTGAATCTTTAAAGCGACACCATGGTGATGGCAGTGGGGCCATGAATACAAACAGGATCTTCGCCCTCATTCAAGTGGGAGCAGGTGCTTTCTCACACAGAAACCCCAGGGCCCCTCTGGGAAAGACTGGCCTCTACCGACTATGATCCTCAGACCCAAATGAAAGCCAAAGAAAAACCACATCATCCTCCAGAAAACCCTGAAAAGGGGATACTGGGAGGGAAACATAAGGAGGAAAAACACCGTATCATTGGTTCACCATAACTGGCCTAGCAAACATTAGCCACAGTGAAGAGAGGGGCAGGCCCCACCCCAATTCTCCCACTGGCCCAGGTGGACACAGGGGGCTGGGGCAGGGCCAAGACAGGAGCCCCCTCCCCCCCGTGCTGTCTCCAGGGGACAGCCTGAGCCTTACTCGGCCTGTGGGTCCTGTCTGGGAGCAGCAGCCTGTCTGGGAGCCCTTCTTCAGGGACACCCCAGGGACACCGGCGCTGGCCAGTTCCCAAGGCAAGGGCATAGCTACAGACCCGCTCCAGCTCCTCCCAAGGCTGTCCACCGTGCCCTGTGCACTTCCTCTTCCTGTCTCTGCAAGCACACCCCTCATGACGACAATATCCAGGTCCTGTCCCCGCCTGGGCCATTTCTCACAGGGTCATCCTTCTCCATCCGCATCCTGGCTTCCTTTCGAACCCTGCTTGTGAATCTGTGGAGCCCAGAGGGTGTGCGCTGTATCCCTGACGTCTCCCCAGGTGTCCGCTCTCCAAGGAGCCTTGTCCAGGAGGAGGCGAGTGGCTTCCTGCAAGCACAGGGGACTCTGAAAGACAGAAGTTCGGCCTCACAGTGGAAAACATGCCATGTACCCTTTCTCTGGTATTTCTTGGAAGTGCAGGAAAGGACCAACTGAAGGAGAGAACTCCTGGTGGCCTCTGGGCCTGGTGTAAAGCAAATACTCCTCCCTGGAACTCTGGAGCCCCATAACTTCCCAATGTGCCATCAAACCCTTTCCCCAGCCAATAGCCACTCTCTGAATGCCAAGCACGAGGCTGTCAGGTGGGCTGGCTGACCTAGGCTCAGGGAGGGGAAAACGGTGCCTGGCCAGGGGCATCCACTCACGACACCTAGGATGGCACCATTGCTCTTGGTGGAGCTGGGACCCCTGGGCTACTCCCAGCCTGAGGGACCACCCACGAGGCATGGTCCCCGGCTTGAGTGGTAAAGCCAACTGATCTCAGATGAGGGGCCAAACCCCTGCAGTCTCCTCTTGGGTCTGTGTACGACAGAACAAAGACCCGTTCTGTCCTGGGAATCACATGGCTTGAGATGAGTCGTGTCCAAGTCAGCTGGCGAACACCTGGAGCCACCCAGAACGTGACAAAAATGGTTTCTGGTCATCAGCTGCCAAGGGCCTGTGGCGGAAAGCCCTAGCAGTCGTGGGAAGTAGGAAGCAGAAGACAAAACCCTTCCGCAGGACCGTGCCAGGCTGAGTGCCTGGTGATGCAGTGGAAGAGTCTACCTCAGTCCTTTGGCTGAACTAGAGTTGCAACAAGGTGGATATTGCTGTAAATCAGGGAGCCAGAGGCTGGGCCTGGGAGATCTTTGGGTTGTTAAGCTGCTGGCTAGGCAGACCCTGCGCTATGGGAACTGCCTGTGCGGCACAGTCTTTCCTGTGGGCAACACAAGTTTCTGAGGAGCCAGAGGTTTCGAGACTAATGGTACCTGCCACCTCGTTATGACGTTTGGCTGAGGCAGCCCTGAGAGACAGCTGTCAGAGTACCCAGTGGGATCGTGCCTGTCCTAGGACACCAAACCCATCCTAAGGACCCGTCCAAAGGTGGCATGGAAAAACAGAACAGGAGCTGACGCCCATGACTCAGAGACCTAGAACTGAAGTGAGACTTACTCACATTTCCATCCCGGAGGGCAGGCACCCCATGTCCCAAAGATTCACAATGCACATCTGGACGTGGTCTCTGATGGCTTTACAAGAAAATGAAATGCCTGTTTTCTAACTAACTGGCCCTCACACGGGGCGACACCAGCGCAGCTCTGCTCTAAGTAGAGAGAGGACAGGCTCCTAGGCTGGTCCCACCGACCACACAAAGGGAGCGGCTGGGGTCCTCCCGGTGTGGTTCAAGTGCCCGGCTTCGGACCCATCACCAGCAGCAAAGCACAGCTGGAAGGACCGTTAGCTGGAGGCATCTGTCACTCCCCCGCACCCCTGCAGCCACCTTCCGGAAGGCCCCCACGGGTCTGACCGAGATCTGCCGGTACCCTTTAGGAAGTGACATTAGGTGACTGTCCAGTGCAAACGGAGGATCTTCTGATGGCGCGACCCCAGCTGGAACTGTTGTAGAGGAAACTTCTCTGGGAGAGAAAGCGGCAGGGTGGCCACTGAGACCATGGCTTGCTGGAGAGAATGTGGAAACGGCCCACTTGAATGAATGCGCTGCAGCATGTCCCAGACTCGGGGCGCCAGTTCTCACGAGGCAGAGCGAGCGGGCTGGGCCCCCAGGGTCAGTTTTCTCACCAACGTCGCTTCCCAGCCTGCCACGGGCCGGGGGCAGAGGACTGTTGTACAGTGCTTTTTGTAGTCGAGGTATCTTGCAGTTGAGTAATGCTTTATTACTAGGAAGGGATGGTAAAATGTGCCTTCGTGAACGGCCCCCTGCAGTGGTGGTCTTCCTCAGCCTGAAGCCCACCGTGTGACCATCTCTGTGCCACAGCCATGGACACCGGAGGACGTGGGACCACCAGAGAGGTGGGGTTGCAGGGGCTGATCACTGATCCTGATGGAACCACCTCTGGGGGGAGGGGAGGGGCTGCCCTCAGCATTGGGACTGAGTGTATGGAAACTAAATTGCTCAAGGAGAGAAAAGCCCAAGGACATCTTTCACAGCATCAAGTTCAAGTGGCCCGGGTGCCATTCCACCCTCAAGACATCAATCATTTGGCCCACAAGGCACCATGCTCAACTATTGTCCTGGAGGGAGGGCAGGAGGCTGTGGGTCTGAGGTGTGACAGACATGAACAGGGACCAACTCAGGAGTCCCTGCTGAGCTGGAAGTGTCAGTGATGCGGTGAGTAGTGTAATGCACTCTGGGTATAGAAATCAGACATTCTCAGTACCAGACACAGCGAGCCAGGAGGGCGGGTCTTCCCCTCGCACTCGGGACTTCGAAGCCACGTGCTACCCTATGGCTTCCAGCGGACCCCACACCTGCGGAACCTGTGACTCCAACCCCACTCCTGGTCTCCGAACAGCACAGACAAGTTCACAGTCTTTGCTGTTCAAATACACGGAAACGGGACTGTACAGGGAAGGTTAATAAAAACCTTAGGAGAGAGAATATACCACTGAGATGAGCTAGTTTACAGTGTGACTTGAGGAACAAAAAGAGCAATTAAAAAAAAGACTTCAACATATAAGTTACAGACATTCAGTGCCTCCTAGGAGAGTCTAAATTAAATTTGAAAGAACAAAACAGACAAAAAAAAAAGTAAAAACTGGTAAAAAGTTAGGAGAAAATATTAAGGAGTGGAGACAGCATTAGTACTTCTCTGAAATATGTCTTTTTCTTTCTCTTACATTAAAAAGCCAAAAGTCAACTTTATATTCTTAGTCTCCTTTCCTGCTCTGGGGAGAGAGATAGGTGTGTTTCTAAGGCGGCCGCCCCGGACACCCAAAGTGTCTCCAAGGCGGCAGCTCAATGCCCTGAAGGTGAACGAGAACAAAGTCCAGTGCAGAAACTGTCCATCTGATGCAGTTTGGAGAGTCCATAGCAGGGCAGCCGGGGAGGGGAGGGGAGGGGCGGGGAGCATTAGGGGCAGGAGGGGCTGGGGGAGGGGTGTGAGGGAAAAGGGGGACCGCAGGGTGAGGGACAGAGAGCGTCAAGTCACTTCAGATCTCAGCTGCCTGAACATTTTGCAACATCAGCATTCTACCAATCTGCACACCTGAAAACGGAGTCTTAAAAGCCCCTCACTGAGAAAGGGAGGTGAAGCGTTTTCCCTCTTTCCCACTCAGCTTTCCTGACACGCCCAGTTTAATGCACACGTGCCCACGAGCAGGCGTGTGTGCATGCACCAGGGTAGTGTGTGTGTGCGCGCGTGCATGCACAAAGCTTCTGTGGCCACACAGATGAGCAGAGCCCCGAGGTACGTGCGCTTGGACACGCCCACACAGGTGCAGCTGTGTGCACGCGCACACACACACACACACACTGTAAAAAGCACTTAAGTTTCCAGGGGGCATTTATAATGAGGTCCACAGTGTTTAGAACTTAAATTCCTTTTCTTTGTTTGCGACAGTGTTGTGTATTTTTTTCCCCTACCCTTCTCTCCTCTTTTTCTTTTGTTCGGAAATAACATCTTAAAGCATGTTGGATTTCAGAAACATGAGTTTGTTCATATCTTCTGGACTGAGCAGTCGCCTCCTTTTGATTAGAAGGGCCTGTTCACACATATTCACACACCCGCTCCTGGCCCCCACGGCTGGAACGGCGAGGAGCCAGAAGGCGAGCTTGGCGAGTTTCGTGTGCTTTTGGGTAACGCACGACCAGTACTGGAAGAGATCAGGGGTGGCCTGGAAGAGGGGCTCCTGTAGGTAATCGTACACCTCGTTCTTCCCCAGCCGATCGTCTTCCTGAGCTGCAGGGTTCTCACCAGTGGTGGAGCGGGGCTTCTTGGCGGTGGGTTCAAAGTCAGCCTCCTCAGTCCAGGACTCCTTAACCTCGTTGATGAGCTCACACACCTTGCCGATGATTTCCTCATGCTGATAGGGCGGGACAGGCCGCAGCTTCTGCTGTGGGTCCAGGATCATGGCCACCTTATGCGCTGGGTGCACCTTGAAGTTCTCCTTGAGGGCTTCCAGGAAGAGGTGGCAGAGCTTGCTGACAGTGCCTGCGTCATTGGCCTTGGCCGTGAACAGCTTCTCCAGCCTGACGTAGGTGGGCAACACCAGCTGCAGGGTGGGCTGGCTCTCGTTGCTCAGCTCGATGACCGCCTGCTTCACCGGCGTCAGGATGGCCGCCAGGTTGCTGAGCAGGTGCTTGTTGAGGCTCTGGATGAGGTTCATCTTCTTGGCCCGGCTGTAGAACTCACAGATCTGCTCGTAGCGCTCGTGCACCAGCAGCAGCGAGTCCGTGACCGAGTTCCAGCAGGGCGGCGGCGAGGTCTCCTCCAGCGACCCGAAGGTCTCCTTTGCGAGGCCCGTGGAGCCCGCCAGGTCCTCGCACACGTTGAGCAGCTCGATGACCTCGTGCATGCTGCGGGCCTGCAGCGTCCGCTTGCTCAGCACGCTCTGCACCACTGAGTTCAAAGCACAGGCTGAGCAGCGGAGGCACATGCCAGCCTTGGAGAAGGCGGACGCACTCACCCGGCAGTCCGTCACGTACACTGTCCTGATCTCCGACATCACGAACTCGGACAGCACATTCTGCACCCAGTGGTGCACCAGGTCGCCGCTGTCGCGAATGTCCGCTCCCTTCACACCCAGCACATAGCTCTTGATGTGGTTGCCCTCAGCCTGGTAGGCAGTGAGGATGTAGCAGGAGTCGGGGCCGACACTCTGGGAGTGACAGGTGACGCCAATGCCCAAGCAGGCGTTGCTGCCCAAGGCACACGTCACCTTCACCTTCACCTGGTTGTACATGCGCGGCAGGTGCTTCAGCGCCAGCGTGTTGAAGTTGCCCAGGATCTCAGTGACCGAGAAGGCCCCGTATCGGGCACCACTATCCACCAGCGTCTGGGCCAGTTTCAGGAACTCCTTCCCGCTTACCACGCTCAGGGCACCCAGGTCGGCACACATCACCCGCAGCAGCCGCTCTGCGATGTTCTGCCGCTCCTTCTCGGGGATCATGCTGTTGGATGTCAAACCAGTGGTCGTGGCTGGCAGGGGACACAAGGAGAGATGTGATTAACCCTGGCATGTGAGGTTCCTTGGTCTGGCAGCAGCCTAATACTCTAAGCATCTAGTATGAGCAATTCTGAACCGACCTCATTGCATAGGTTTCCATGATTGTTAACTGACCGACTAGTAATGCCTGCCAGGGGCATGGGAATAGAACATAGTGGTGCGTGTGCAACATACTTGCTGCATGTGCCATTCACCTAGACTTTGGAAGTCACCTAGTCTAACCTCCTCCTCCTGATAGCAATGGCCTCTAATAAAGGGATCTCGAGTGAATAAAACATGTGAGGCCACGATGTCAGGCAAGAGCAGGCAAAAGAAATTGTGAGAGTGGATTCCAGTTCCCATTCTGTCACTCATCTGTGCTCCCTGACTACAAACGGATCATTTCCTCTCCCCGGGCCTTCTGCTGCCCTCCCATGAAGTCGTAATTCACACCAACAAGGTCGCAGGTGTGAAAGTGCTTTGGAAGCTGTTACACGTGGCTTCTGTGCCCATGGGAGGCACAGGTAATGGGATGAGGGGCGGAAGGAACACGCAGAGCAGGGTCTGGGGGTGCGTGGGGCAGGCCTCCAGGAGGAGAGACCTACTGTTGTTGGCGCTATTCCTCTGGGCCTGGGGTTTCCACTTCTCCTCCACAACAGCAGGTGGCGACCGGGACTGGTTGGAGGCGATGTTGTTCTCGTTGTCCGCTGCAGGCATAACAGGGGTAATACGTCACCCTAAAGCACAAGAGGCCTACGGACCACCAGACGAGAGCTGGAGTGAGGCGGGTGAAGGCAAACATGGCCTCTGGGACTGAGGCCCGGCTCCAAATCCTGGTTCCTCCTTAGGCACGAATTTTATGCTCGTAAGGCCTCATTTTCATCAAGGGGAGAAGGAAGTAATCACACAGATGTTAACACAATTGCTGGCAGCAGCAAGAGATAATACGGGAAAGAGCAGAGCACAGTGCCCAGGTGGACGTAAAGCTGGAGCAAAGGCTGTCTCCCAGGGAGGGACCCAGGCAGGCAGGAGAAAGTGGCAGTTTCTGGCAGGGGACAGAAAAAGAGGAGCCAGCTCTTGTCCGGTTTCATCCTAGAATGTGCCACAGCCCCGACTACGTCACGCGTCATCTCCAGAACTCGCATCCGGCCCGTGGAGAGCACGGGTCAGCCCCCTTTATAGGTGAGAAGACTCAGGTTCTGAGAAGGAAAGTGGTTCTGAGAGCTTAGAAATTAGGCGTGGCCTTTCCAAAGTCCTCGAACTGTAAATGCCGATCTGCCTGCTGCCTGGGGGTCCCCACGCCTCTCCTGACTGGGGTCCTCCACAGTGCCCTTTTAAAAGGGCCTGGGAGGAATGATCTGAGGGGACCCCACCTTACCTATCTGTTTATCCACTGAAGAGGGCGGTTACCAAGAGGGTCTTCTGGATCCTGGCCTACCACTGTGACTGCAAAGCCTTGGGCCAATGGCACAGCCATTTTGTGCCTCAGTTTCCTTATCTGTAAAGTGGTGCTGACATGAACACAACTCAGAGGGCCATCTGAGAGTCAACTGAGCTGATGCATCTAAGATCCTCAGACTGCGTCCTGGCACCAAGGAGGAGCTGCAACCACGTCTGTAGCGGCACTACTTTGCACCAGTGATTTCCTTCTCTGAGCCTCAGTTTCCTCATCTGTACAGTGGGATAATCTCAGCTCGATGACAGGCCTGTTCAGGAGGTCAGATGGGATAACCACACCTGGCACGAACTGCTCACTCTCCGAACGCTGGCTGGCGGTCTCAGCATCGTCACCGCCAACACAGGCCCCTGGACTGTTACGAGAGGCGAGGCAGGGTTTCCCACAGCACAGAGAGGGAGTTTATTAGCGGGCATCACCCTGTGCCAGTAAGCAGCCTCTTAACGAGATTGGTGTTACTCGAGGCTGATCCCCTTATCAGCAGCGCTGTGAACTGCGCAGATCATGACGTTTAATTTCTCTGTATGGAGTGAATCCTTTAATCCCAACTCAGCCCCGGCTGGGCATCTGCCTGGCTCTGCGCTGGATTGTCTCCCACATTCTCTGCCTGCACTGGACCAGAACAAAGCAGCCCAAAGCTCTTCATGGAAAACAAGGGGAGATGCTCCAGGGAGGTGGGGCCACCAGGAGGTGCAGCCTTCATTTGCATTTTAATGGCCTCTGCCCTACTGCCTGAGGGAGGTGGAAGCCCAGGCACCCAGACTCTTCCCTAATTGGCCGACGCTTCCTGAAGCTGGTGGAGCAGCAGGTGCAGGGCTGGGGGTTTGGGGGAGGTGAGAGGGAGCTGGGTGGTGGGTGTTTCGGGCAGCGGTCCCTGAGCTGCCAGCCTTCCACCTGCTGTCACGATGCCTCACGAGGTCAAGTCTAAATGTCCCATGCTGGCATTCCAGGCCTTCCCTGGTGCAGGGTGATGGCTGGCAAAGGCAAGTGCGTGGTGTGATAAGGGAAAAGGAGTCCTCAGGTGTGAGAAGGGCAGCTGGATATGGCAGGTTTATGTGCCCTTGTGTTAGTGACGGAGACGCTCAGAGCAGGGGACAAAGTTTCCCGCCCATGGTCACAGACCATGGAGGCACACCAGAGCATGGGGCTCACGTCTTAGCGGCCAACCAACTCTGTCCTGATTTTAACAAGTCCATTAGAAATAAATGATAGGCTTCTCCAAACCCTGTAAACTGGTGCCTAGTGTACACCACACACCCAGTAAATACATGCTGAATGAATGGATGAAAGGATGAATGGATGGATGAATGGATGGATGGATGAATGAGTGCCTAGTCCTGTACTACTCTGTGCTGGTCAGGCCGGACCTGGCAGACAACGTGAGATTTGAAACCTAAGAGAGATCCAAGCAGTA
Organism: Sturnira hondurensis; assembly: GCF_014824575.4. Taxonomy (NCBI): domain Eukaryota; kingdom Metazoa; phylum Chordata; class Mammalia; order Chiroptera; family Phyllostomidae; genus Sturnira; species Sturnira hondurensis. Next base: position 756,441 of record NW_028083079.1, on the reverse strand, counting down.
ACAGTCAAAGCAGCAGGAACAGCAGCAGCTACCATTACTGAATCACCATACCGGTCTCACACCATTAATTTCCAATGCCTCCAGGGATTACTGAGGGGGGTGTCAGGGGCAGCTAGCTGCCTCCCCCAGATTCCTGCATCCCTTCCCTGGGTCGTGGCTCCGGGCACTTTTCCTGCCCCTGGAATCTGAGCATCTGTGACACATGTCACTTGTCATTTGAAGTGGTAGAGAAGGAAGCACGCTTCTCCCCCTGCTCCCCAGTCAAAGGGAGAGGGTTCCGAAGACCCGGGGGAGGGTGGAGCCACACCAGGAAGGAGCCTGGGTCCCTGATTCGTCATGTGGAAAGCCACCCGGCTGGGCCACTCGGAGTGTTAGGAGTGTTAGTCGGTGAGGGAGCTGAGAAATATGTGTTTACAGTAAACACTGGGAACTGGGCATTCATCTGTTACAGCAAATGGCGTCTCCTTGGCTGACACAGAAAGGAGGCTCGCAGTGGAGTGCTGCTGGGACGAAACCCGAGATCAGAGGTATCGGTCTGAGGCAGAGAGCTCCAGAGTGAGGGTGTTAACCCTGCAAGCTGCCCAGACGGCAGAACAGGCATACGAAGGCTGTCTGGACAGCAGGCTACTCCCTCCAGCTCCGCAGCAGCACCTCTCCAGCCTGGTCCCTGGGCTAGAGCAGCGGCACAGCTGAGGACTCTTCAGAAAAGCAAGTCCTCGGTCCCGCCACCCTGGACCAGACGTACATTATCCAAAAGTCGGGCTGGGCCGTAGACACCTGTGCATTCCCCAGCCCTCCTGGCGGGTGACTGACACCTCTGTGCCCAGACGGGGCACAGTGCCAGCTGGCCCAGCTCAGGCCTCCCCTGCTCGCTTCTCCTGCCTCTGCTTACCCTGATTTCAAACCACGCTCAGCGTGCCCCTTCGTGTCTCTTTCCTGGTCAGCTCCTCTTTGGCCTTTCGGCTCAGGCCAGGAGCCAGGACCTTCTAGAAGCCTTCTTCAGCTCTGTGCCCACTCTCTGTGCTCCCCTTGAGGCTGCTGTGCCCCCTGAGAACACACAGCCCCCCACCTCATGTTATAATGGATCGACTGGGGCTCCCTGAGGGCAGATCCCATGTTCTGTGACCCTTTCCTGGGAAGGCGTGGCCTTCCCTGGGTCCCTCAGGCTGGCTCTGCCACCTCTGCCTTTGCAGGGCTGAGGCAGGGTGGGGTGGGCTGCCGGCGCTCACCTGCATGGGACTGCATGTGCTCCAGCAGGTTGTTGTAGAACTGGAACTGGATCCCGCAGGCGCCGCACGTGTAGGGTTCTGCAGGGAGAGAGGAAGTTGCCGTTGAGGGGCAGAATGACCCCGGACGCCTTCCCTGCTGGGCTGTGGGCAGATTTGGAACTGGGAACCCCCACACACACTGGGGCGCTGGGCCCGGCGTGACCTGCCCCTGTCCCTAACTAGTGAGGGGGAGGCTCAGGGCCGGACGGATCGATGGAGACAGGGGGACGTGCAGATAGAGAGACCGTCTGATGCAGTCAGGCAGCCATTTATTGAGTGCTTACTGTGTGCCAGGCACTGTTCTGGGCACTGGGGATGGGCTGGAGGAGGGACCGGGCGCTCCCTCGGGCAGAGACCGTGTCTTACGGGTTCCACAGCCCATCTGTCTGCCTGTGGAAGCACACGGACGTCACTGTTTGCTGAGGGAACCAATGAATGTATGAGTGAACCCAAAACAAGGACGCAGAGGAAAGGCAAGGAAGAAGAAGCAAGAGAACAGAGTCAGACATGGAGAAAGCCACAGAAAGCAAGAAGCAGGGTAAGATGCAGAGAAGAGGAGAGGCAGAGGGTGGAGGGAAAGGAGGGTCAGAGGGTACAGGACCAGGAGGGAGCGTGCCGGTGGGCCTTTACTTCTCGTCTCTGTCCCCAGTAAATGAGTGAGTGCCTAGCAGAGATGAGGGAGAAGAAGAGGGGTGCACAGGAGAAAAAGGTGGAGGAAGAGGATGGCTGACACGGGGCTCAGAGGCAGTATCCTGAGGTTGCTGTGGTGAGCAGGAACGGGGAGGTCTGTGTTCCTGCCAGGGCCAAGGGCAGAGGCAGGCTGCCACTGTTAGGGCTCGGCCTCCTGCCCCATCCAAACTCCTCCACCCACCAGCGCTGGACCCTCCTCCTGCCCTGCCTGCCTGGGAGGGTGGCCCAAGGTCAGGGGCTCTGGGGAGGCCCTGAGAGCGTGTGGCCACTGTGTCCACTCCCTGCCCTGCCTTGCCCTCTCCAGCCCCCCCGGTGGGACCATCACTTACTCTGTAGGAGAGGGAAAGTATTGGAAATCAGGGGACTTGCAGTTTCTGCAAAAGAGAAACAGTTTAGCTAAGCCTCATCCAGTTCCGGTGCTCTGAGATGACTGTCACTACTTCCGTGTTTAAGTGGTGAGCCAGATGGGACCCTCTGAGGAGGGGGGCACCTGAGCCAGACTCAAAAACCTGGGTGGGCCTGGGACACTGGGCTGGGCAAGATCGGCCGGGGCCATCCCTCTAGGACACACTCACCTCTCAAAACCTGAGCCCACAGAGTCTAATGAGAAATGGCCATGTGGGGAGGGGGCTGCCTGCTTCGCTTCTAGGTCCTGGCACTGAATGGGAGCGTCTGGCAGAGAGCAGACAACAGCAGAGCAGCCACAGCGAGGGCTGTGCTTCCAACGAGGGCTGTGCTTCCAATGGCTTCTGCCTGCTGGGGCTCGCCCCACCCCTCCTGGTGTTTGTTGTTGGGGAGCCTCAGCAGGAGGCAGCAGAGTGGGGCTGGATGCATGAGGCTGGAATTCTGGCTCCACCATGTACAAGTTGGGGACCTGGGCCCACAAGATGCTGCTCCTGAGCCTGTTTTCTTACCCCCCAAATAAACGTAACACTGACCTGACCCTCCTCCCGGGGCTGGGTAAAAATGAAAACAAATAAGACACAAACAGCTTTGAACACATGCAAGGCACATAGTAAGCGCTCAGTAAGTGGCAGCTGCCCTCGACACTGTGGGTTCCCAATTCGGAGTACCAGCTCTGGGGGAAGGAGAGGCGGGGGTGCAGCCTGGCCGGCTGGGCAAAGGCTCCAGGAGACCGCAGTTCCAGTCCTGACCCTGCTTGTTCCCGCGTGGCCTAGAGCAAACTCCTCTTGGAGATGCTGTTGGATTACATGTTTCAAAAGCGTGAAGGAGCGTGGAAAAGTCAGTGTGCTCTCCACAGTTTAGGGGATCGTGTCAACTTTCTTGGGGCTCCCATAGCCTACCTCACTCCCTTGCTCAGGGCTCCATCAAACCACTTGACTTACTTAAAAAAACAAGAAAAAAACCCCCAAACACCGCACCACGTGAGTGGGTACGGAATCTGTGCAGGATGCTCGCCGAACATTTCGCCAGCACAGGGCCAGGTCCGCTGCTTCCACTTCGCAGCGGAGGAGAGATGAAAAGGCTGGCCCACGGCGCCGGCTCACAGGTGGTCGAGCTGAGGCGGGAACCTCGGCTGCAGGTGGGAGCTGCAGCTCAGTTTCTTGCACAGAAGCCTCCCCATGCAGGTCTGGGCTCCCAACTGTTTCAGAAACCCCCTGATGGACATTCAAGCTGTGTCCATCACTCGTCTAGACCCAAGCAGGGCCCGGGATAGGCTGGGCACAAGCTGAAACCCACTGTGATGAATGAAACTTTGACTATGTAAAAGAACGTGTGTGTTACTTTAATATGACCAGTGTCAGAATTCTTTTCCTTTCCTGTCCTGGCTGTCACTGTGCAGATCACCTTGCTGTGCCTTTCTTGGACAGAGGTTGCTGGTGACCATTCATGGACCAGCCAGGCTGATCTAGCTCTGTTCGGGGAAGTGGCCTTCAGCTGCTCTGTTCTAAGGCACCCTCAGCCCTGCCCGGGTCATGGGAAGGCAGCCACCAGGGGGCGCCAAAACACTACCATGAACCTCAGGCAAACCTTGGGCTGGTGGAAGCTAGAAGTGTATACCCTTGGATGGCTTTTGGTGCAAAGTGGGACCAGACCTCAGGGCCTCAGGCTATTAGGCCACAGCTCTCTCTACTGAACCCCATTGCCTCTCCTGGAACAAAACTACCTACAATATTTACCCTAAAAACAGGAATGGCTCTTTGGGGCCCAACTCTCTGGGGCCAAGTGGGATGTTGCAGACTATGGGGAAGGAAAGTTCCTCTCTCTGTGGGGAAGAGACAAGGAAGGGCCACGGTCCCCGACTGGCCCCTGAGGCCCAGAGCGATGTCCCTGGAAGAAAAGGCCCCTGGGCTCCTGCCTGGCCCTGGCCTCCTCTCAACACCACCACCGTGCCCCTCGGAGACCCCAACCCACAGAGCACCTGCTGCCGCCACTGCGGGTGGGAACAGGCGGCAACAGCGGCCTCTCCGCACAGGACACCTGCCACAGGGCACACTCACCGCTGGAGTTTTGGGAACTGCTATTCGTCTCTTCAAAGTGGTTTTGTGCTTTGCTTTCTACTCTCCGACTGAAAGCGCTTTCTGCTGGTTGGGGACAGGAGAGAGCGAAAGAAAAATGATGGTGACGGACCAGCACCAGGTCCCAAGCCGGGGCAGCATGCCAGAGGCAGCTCAGAGGCTGAGGCACCTGGGCGCCGCTCAGCCTCTGGTCTGGGGAGGGCCAGGGCCCCAAAGCAGGACTCCCGGCTCCTCAAGCTCAGCAGAGTTGCCTGGTACCTTGTTAGGGCCCCAGGAGACCCCTGGACAATGCCCAGAGGGGGCGGAGGTCCAGGCATGGGGGGATGGATGTGTGGGTGACCTGTCCAGGAGCGCACAGATGAAGTCCAGCCAAGAGAGCAGGTAGAACATGGGCCTGGGTCACCCACTGCTGGCCCCTGGGGAGCCACATTGGTGACAGTGAGGAATTTAGACCTGCCCCCCACTAGTCCCCAGGCCCGATTCTGCTCTCTCAGCCCCACAACAGAGCAGGCAGGGTGACAGACTCTCTCCTGGCAGAGTGGGTAGGCCAGACAGCTAGTCCATCTCCACATGCCAAGTGGTCCCTGGATGGCAAGGAGGCACCCTGGAGAGAAGGCGCCCCAGGCAGAGTGGGGGCAGCCCCACATCCCAGGAGGCCAGAGATCAGGTGACATCTGACTGTAGTTCAGGGAAAGGGAGCTCCCGAGTGATTTCTTGGGCACCTCTGCTTACAGGTGGCGCTCTCCTTAGTGACTCACCCTCTCCCAGGCACTGTCTGGAAACCATGGAGCACAAAGACGGCGCCCAACCGCCCAACTGGTGGAAAAACACTAATTTAGTGCCCACCCCTCCCCCAGCCGCAGAAGGTGCTGAGGCAGAACATCCATGCTAGAAGGGGACTCGGCTTTTCCAAGCAGCCTGTGGCACAACTCGGGGGCGCTGGATGCTCCGGGAGAGAAAGACTTGAGGAACAAGCCACTTTGGGATGAGCAGCTGACCCAGCTCCCTTGTTAAGGAGAAACAACTTGCAGGAGGTGTCAAAGGCCCTGAGAGGTTCAGCGGAAGAGAGAGCCCATTTTGCTTCCTTTAACCCAGCCTTCCCAAATGAATGCAGCCACCGAAGCCTATGTTTTCATTATCAGATTCCTTAATATCCCTTGAAAAATGGAGATTTCAGGAACTCAATTTGGGAACTGTCACTGTTGCCTGGTCTGCCACCCCATGGCAGCAGGGCAAGCCCCCTGACTGTGGGGGCTGGGGCTCTGGGTGGTCACTGGGGTGGTGGGACAGGACACCAGAGGGGCTCCCACTGGTCCTGCTCAGAGCCCCGCCCCCTGCCCAGCCATGCCTCCTGTTACCACCTCCTTTTAACAAAGGCTGCCCACACCACCTCGAGGACGACCTTCTCTTCCAAATGTGTCTAACAGAGCACCTGGGCGGAGAGCTGCATGGTTGCTGCCTTTGAGGAGTCATCTTTAAATTGGCCTGGGAACGGGCAGGGGCACTCATTTACTGAGCACCTACTACGTGCCAGGCACTGATCCGGATGCCTTATACCCATGTTCTCCCTTAATCCTCCCAATAGCTCTATGAGGTCCATGCTGTCTCTTCTGCTTTACAGATGGAAAAAAGAAAGAGGAAAGTGAGGTTGGCAGGTTCCTGGGGCTGAACATGCTGTAACCCTCTAAGGCGGCACAAGGCGGAGACTTCATTCTCAAGGTAGACACTTCCTTTTCCCAAGCGAATCCTTTTTCCATCTTGATCCTTGTGTGTGCAGGGAAAGGCTGGCCCCTCTGAGGAGGGTTTTCGTGCAGCCTAACCAACTAACTAGTAGAACTCAGGACAACCGAGGTTATAGTTTCTTGATAATCAGTTCATAATGCAAATTTTCATCAGCTCTCCCGGCCACAGGCACAGCACCTCTGGCCGCAAACCAGTGGGGCTATGCCGCAGGCCCGCACACCCCCACAAGAAGGGCTGCCTGTCCCAGCATGAGGAAGGTGGTGATGATGGGCAGCTCCCCCGTGCAGGTTCCTGCTTGCAACCTGGCAAGCCCAGGTGTGAGCCCCCAGCCCCAAGTCTTCCAGGTCCCATAAAGGCAGCTAGAAGCAAGTCCTGTGGCTTGCTGGGTGCTTACTTGGGGACACTGAGGTCCAAGAGCTGACATAGGTCACGCAGCCCCTTCCAGGCAGGTCCCTGCAGAAACTACAGATGTTAAGACTCCCAGGAGGACAGGAGTAGAAAGCAACATCTGAAAGCCATGAGCCCATCACTTCATTGAGCCACCATCGGTCACCAGTGAGCCCATGATGACGAGCGGTCCGTTTCTAGAAAAATCTAAAGGCTATTGGCTCTTCTCAACGCAGTACCTAGAAATCCATGAGGATCAAGGTTCAGTCCTTACTCTCCTTCTGGGACATCTAAGCATCATAGCTCATCTTCAACATTTTCAAGAACCACGCCCTTGTCCAACAGTGTCCCCCTAAACCACAGAGTAACAGCAGACACAGCTAGTCCCTTGGCTGTGTCACCAGTCCAGTCGACTGGTTCACTGAACTCGGTTTGATCACCTGGGTGTCTAATGGAGGGCTGCAGGCCTCCTGAGAGCAATGGAAAGGCCCAGAAGGACCCCATCAGCACGCTACTCTATACCCTCCACACCCAGGTGTGTGGCCCAAGGCTCGCTCCATCCGGGTATGAATCAGGGTTCCTGATAACTGGTACTCGGCACACAATGCATCTTATTGGTTTTCCTGGGAGAAATGCGGTGTGAACCTATGACTGCCTGTTCACCCTTCCAGGGTGTGAGCCCCTCTCTGCATGGACTCGGAAACACTGGAGCTTGCAGCCGCTGGCTTCCTGCTGGGCTACAGCTCATGGAGCGATTTCACGGGCAGTGCTTGGTAGAGGGAGGCCGAGAAAACAGAGCTCCAGGTCAGCCACTCTGCTTCAGAGAGAACAGCTCTTTGTAGAAATGTGTTTTTCGAGTGGGGGGATGCAAACTCATGCCACGGGGTGGGGAGTCCAGGCAGGGGACATAAATAGATGAACTGGGCTGGATGTGAGACAGACAACAGTTGTGATCACAATGAGAAATGACACCTGCCACACAGCTACTGTGTTGGGTAGGCAGGAGGGAGTGGTGGGGACTGTGGAAAACTGGAGAGCACATGCTCTATGGAAAGAGGTAGCTGTGGCTCAGCCCCAAGACGATTGTTGCCCTGCAGGAACGTGGGCCCCGAACTGCCAGATCTGACTTGTCAATGTCTGCTAGACTCAAGTCTTACACAAAACCTCCTAAGGTTCAAATGTTGGCAAGTAATTAAAAATATTTTTTGAAAACACTGTCGGCCATAACTTGGGAAGAAATATTCTTCTGTTTAAAAAAAAAGTTTGCAAACCATCTTGTGCAGCCCTCTGATTTAGGATGAGGAAACAAACTCAGAGAGGTCAGGTAGCTTGTCATAGTCACAGGGCCACCCGGAGGCACAGCTCGGACCCAGATTTGCCCCAGAGAACTAGGGGACCCCCACTCTTGCTCTTGCAAGGGAACAATGACCCCGGGCACAGCTGTGGCAGGTGGGTGGAGGGCGGGGAGCGGAGGAACCGTGGGGTGACACAGGCCGTCGGTACCTGCAGTTGCCTTGCTTGCCGGAGATCCCGAATTCGGAGTGCGGAACGTCTGGGTTTGGGTGGCTGGAGGGGTGCGGTGTAAGAGGGTGGAGCATCGGACCACGGAGGCCGACGCTTTTTTCCCCGACTGGTTCGTCTGGGTCTTCGTGGCCACGAAGCGTGGAGTCGGGGAGACCTCCGGATGCGAACACTCAGAGCCCGTGTCTGGATCGTCCGGTGGCTCCCACCCGGGGGCAGTACCTGAGAGGGTCACGCTCTCAGTCCCCAAGAGCCCTGGGAGCTGGCCGAGAAAGTGGCTTCTCACGCCACAGATCCCCCTGCTCGAGGGATGAAACCTCTCTTCCGTCCACAGAAACCTCTCTTCCATCCGGGAGCCTAGGACCTTTCCCAGCTTCTCCTCCAGGGAAGCCCATCCCACAGGTTCACCTCCCGTTGGCCCCGAGGGGGTAAGGTAGACAGGGGTGCAGAGGCTCAGAGGGGTACAGGCACCCCTGCAGGGGCACACAGAAGCTTGGGGTTGAGCCAGGATGGATTTCCTAGGCTCCTAACTCATTTTACTCCGTAGTTTGCATCACCTGTTGGCCTTCTCACCGGGAACGTTATCAGACTAGAATTCCCATCTGAGCTTTTCACCAAGAAAGGAAGAGTTTCAGACAGACCTGCTGATTGCTCTTGTAAGAAAAAAAATGAGGTATTTGCACATAAGAGGTATTTAAAAATAAGAGAACATAGTGGTCCCTCCTTTCTGTAAAGCTCAAAGTTTATCTGAAGCAAAAATTCAGAGAAGATAAGGATCCACAGAAAAGTAACCATGCCACCAAGAGGGAGAAGAGACGCAGGGTTGGGGGGCCTCCCTGAAACCTTCACTGGGTGGGAGGGGGTAGAGCGAATTTGCGGCACATGGGAATAGCTCACTCGAAGGCTGGTGGAAATGAATGGGAGACAGATGCGAGAGAGTTTGGGAAACCCTCCTCATGGATTTTAGTCTCAGGAAGAGAAGTGGAGACCTTACACTTCAGGCCACGATGGAGCAACTGGTGTAGGACTAGCTCGCCTCCAAATCCAACTGTAAAGTTGGACAAAACACATGAAACCACAGTTTTCAGGCCCTGAGAAGAAGGAGGTGCGGGACGATGCATCATAAAAGAAGACCTCCCGTGACCTCCATGACCACTCCCGCTCTCTGCCTGGAGAGACATCGTGGGCCGCAGCCCAGAGGTGAAGCACAAAGGAAGCTCTGTAACCGCCCTGAACGAGGAGGCGGTGATCAGAGGTCAGGGCTTCTGAGATGGCCGGAAGTTGCAGAGCAGAATAACAAAGGAGAGAGAATCACACAGAAAAACAAAATAAAACAAAAAAACACACTGCCAACAAAAACCCCTCCAGAAATGTGCAGAGGCACCCCCTGAAGTCTCCGGCTGAAGGCCAAACTGCTGTGTGCAGACAGCCGCTGCACAGCCTGGCTGCCGACAGCTACCGGGGGCTGTGAGCTCAGTCGGAGTTCAGAGGCTGCACGAGGTCAGAGGATGCGTGAGTTCCTACCTTCCAGAGAGAAGGCCCTGCTGAGCAACCTGGGCACTCAGCGGAGACCCAGAAGGGCCGGGCCTTAGGAGGATTATTTTAACCTTAGCATGAAGACTGTAGCTGCGCCCCCTTACCCACAGGGGACACCCGCAGTGGAGAGCACTGAATCTTAGATATACTGTGTTTTTTGCTATGTGTAACATATTTGTGATAAATTTTAGTGTTTGAATTAGGCACACTAAGAGATCAGCCACAAGAATAATAAAAGAGAACAGTTGTAATAAAGTCTACGTGAGTGCACGCGGGGCCATTACTAAAACAAGCTGATTTGGAACACAAGCCCTGTGACAATGTGACGGTTGATCTGATAGCCGAGAGGGCTGCTCAGGGCTGGACAGTCGCACGGCATGGACAATCTGGGCCAAGGAGGTGTCCACTCTCTGGGAGGGACAGGGAAGGACGGCGTGGGGTTCCATCACACTCCTCAGAACCCCACACAGCCTCAAACGTAGTAATTCATTACTTATTTCTGGAACCTTCCATTTGATATTTCCTCTTTAAAATGGTTTTTATTTATTTATTTTTTAGAGAGAGAGGAAGGGAGGGAGAAAGGGTGAAAGAGAAACATCAATGTGCAAGAGAAACATCCATCAGTTGCCTCTTGCATGCCCTGGCCGGAACTGAATTGGCGACCTTTTGGTCCACAGGCTGGTGCTCAGTCCACTGAGCCACACCAGCCAGGGCATCATTTAATATTTTTATGCCATGATTGAGTATGGGTAACTACAACTGTAGAAAGTTAAACCGTGCATCAGAAGGGGCTCCTGTACTCCATACCTGCACCAACACAGCTTAAAAACAAGCCTTTGACACATCAAGGAAATCTGTATTAACTGCCTGCTAAAACAAAAATTCAACATTTTTCAAAGAAAGATGACAAAACCCAGGTACTCGACAACACTGTATCCACAATGTGCAGCACAGAATAAATATAAATATTCATCCAGTGAAGCAGGAAAATGTGAGTAATACTCCAGAGGGAAAAAAGTCAACAGAAACATAAGGAAATGATGACAGGGATAATGGAGTTTGCAGACGGGGATCTTAAAACGGCTACTATTACATACATACGCTTGAAGATTTAAAGGATAACATGAACATAATGAAGAGGGAAATGATATAAAAAGGAACCAGGTGCAAGTTACAGAAATGAAAAATACGACGGTGGAAGTGAAAGATTCACTTGATGGATATTGCTAATGAAAAAGTTAGGACACTGTAGAAGGAGAGATCAGGGAACTTGCAGACAGGGTGCCTGAAACAATGCACAGTGAAACACAGAGGAAACGAGGCTGAAGCCCTGGACGGAGCTCTAGCTGATCCTAAGCAGCACCCAACCCTCCGACTTACATACAAATGAAGTCTCAATAGGAGGGGAAAGAGAAATTGGGAGAAGAAAAATATCGATAGAAGTACTGATGGGAAGTTTTCCTCGATGAAAAATACCAATCCACTGACCCAAGAAGCTCAAGGAACCTCATGCAAGATAAACCCAAAGAAAACGGTACACCATCGTCAAATCACCAAAACCAGTAATACATAAAAAATATTTAAAATAATCCAGAGAAAAAAGATATATTCGGTACAGAATAACAATCAGAATAACTTCTCACAAGACACAACGTACGCCAGCATATAAATGAATGACATGGGTAAGGTGCTGGAAAAATTCTCAACCCGGAATTTCATATCCACAGAAGATATCCTTCAAAAGGGAAAGTGATAACATCTTTAGTTAAGAATATCTTTCACCAACAGACTTACACTGTAAGCAATATTACAGAAAGTTCTTCAGGGAATAAAGGAAAACAATAATATAGGACACTAAGGTTTATACAAAGAAAAGTACAGAAAACAGTAGTATGTGAGTAAGCATAAAAAGCATTTTTCCATTCCTTAATTACTGTAACAAATAATTGACTGTTGAAAGCCAAAAAGAATAACTGCTGGGTTTACACCTTAGACTTCCACGTGTGAGTCTGGGTGTGAGGCGCATGCGTGACAGAGGACTTCCTGGTCGCATGTAGGAATAGCACGAAGGACAGGAGGGCAGCAGTGGAGATACACTGACAGAGGGTTCTCGCGTTATGCGTGGTACGTTACATAAATTCACGGCAGATGGGAACCCATTAAGATACATATTACATACTACAGAGCAACCACTAAAGAAAGAGAGGTACTGGTATAAAGCTAATAGAGAAAAAATTTTAAACTTTTGGTTAACATTAAAGAAGGCAAGACCAAAAAAAAAAAAAGAACAAGAAGAAATGAAGCAAACAGAAATACAACGAGATAGTAAACTTAAATCCAACCATATCCCCAAACATATTAAATGTAAATAGATTAAACACTTCATTTAAAAGGCACAGACTGCCCTGGCTGGTGTGGCTCCATGGGTTGGGCATCATCCTGCAAACTGAAAGGTTGCAGGTTCACTTCCTGGTCAGGGCACATGCCTGGGTTGTGGGCCAGGTTCCTGGTTGGGGGTGTGCAAGAGGCAACCCATCAATGTTCCTCTCCTTCTTGTTCTCCCTCCCTTCCCCTTTCTCTAAAAAATAAAATAAGTAAATAAATTAATTATTTTTTTAAAAGAATCTTTAAAAGGCAGGGATTGCCTTTTTAGGATAAAGGAGTAGGAATCAGCTACATGGATACGCTTCAAGTATAAAAACACATACAGATCAAAAGAAAAGAATGAAAAGAGATACACCATACAAACAGTACCTCTAAGAGAGCCACAGTGGCTATATTAATATCAGATAATGGAGATTTCAGACAACGGGTATCACCCGATGTATAAGGGGCACTGCGCCATTTTAAAAAGATCAATTCATCAAGACACAATGATCCCAAGTAGGTACACCTAAAAACAAAAGCTACAAAATACATGCATCAGAACCTGGCAGAACTGAAGGGAGAAAGAGCAAATCCACAATTAAAGTTGTAGATTTTACCGCTCCTCTCTCAGCATTTGATAGAACAAGCCTTTTTCTTTCAAAGCCTGAAGAGGTGAAGAGATGTGAACAGTATCACCAGTCGATGTAACCTGACACTCCACTCAGGGAATTCTCTTTTCAGCTCCTTCTACGAGGCCAGCATTACCCTGCTAGCCAACTCGGATGAGGACATTGCATGCAAAGAAAAGTACACAGTCAGTTGGAATGTAAAATGGCGTAACTGCTTTGGAAAACAATTTGGCTACTTTTTTTTTTTAATTTAAATTATGTATTTATTCATTTCACTTTAGAAAAGATTAAGCTACAAATTTAACCCTGGAAAATACAATAATGTAATCTAACATTAAGTGCTTTCCCTTTTTTTTTAAATATAATTTTTATTTAATTCTTGTTCAAGTACAGGTTTCTGTCTTATAAATTTGGCTACTTCTTACAAGTCAAACCTACCTACCACATGATCCAGCCATGCCACTCCCAGGCATTTACCCAGGAGAAATGGAAGGAGTGGTCCATGCAAACACATACACCGAGGTGCTCACAGGAGCTGTGTTTGTATCAGCTCCAAACTGGCACAACCCAACGTCCATCCATACGTGAACACAGGGAATTGTGCTACCTACACAGTCGGTCCTCAAATAATGTAATTTCATTCAATGTTATTTCATTATGACATTGATGAGATGTAGGAACTTAACACTCTTTTAAAGATTTTATTTATTTATTTATCTTTAGAGGGTAAGGAGAGAGGGAGAGAAACATCAATGTATGGTTGCCTTTCATGCGCCCCCTGCTGGAGGCTCACCTGCAGGGAACCAGCCTGCAACCCAGGCATGTGCCCTGACTGGGAATCGAACCGCGATCCTCTGGTTTGCAGGCCTGTGCTCAATCCACTGAGCTACACCAGCCAGGGTGGAACTTAACTCTTGCTGCATCATTTAGCCTATGGTAAAACTTGTTTTGTGCAGTTTCACTTAAAATTACAGAACCTATTGACGAGTAGAAGTGAGGACTCACTGTATGTAGACACCAGAATACTACTACCTATCAGTGAATAGGAATGAGGTGCTGATACATGCAAACACGGACAAATCTTAAAACGACTGTGGTGAGTGAAAGAAGCCAGACATCCCCCTACACCAATAAAAGAGTGAATACTGTAAGATTCCATCCATGCAACATTCTAGAAAATGCAAAGGAATCTATAGTGATAGGAAGTAGATCAGAGATCGCCTGCGGAGGGGGACGTGGAGAGCAAGGAATTAGAAAAGGGCATAAGGCAACTTTTGGGAGTGATAGCTGTGTCCATACTCTTGATTGCAATGATGGTTTTGTGGGTGCACACTGGTCAAAACTTATCAAACTATACACTTTAAACACAGGCACTTTATTACATAACAATACACCTCAATAAAAGTGTTTTAAAGACTTCACCAGAAATGTTTATTTTTTTTGTTTATGACCATCATTAACAAACCACTGACTGAGTATAAAGTCCTCTGCTAATCCCAGTTCTCCAGTTCCGAANGCTTACCTACACAGTCGGTCCTCAAACGACGTAATTTCATTCAATGTTATTTCATTATAACATTGATGAGATGTAGGAACTTAACACTTTTTTAAAGATTTTATTTATTTATTTATCTTTAGAGGGTAAGGAGAGAGGGAGAGAAACATCAATGTATGGTTGCCTTTCATGCATCCCCTGCTGGAGGCTTGCCTGCAGGGAACCAGCCTGCAACCCAGGCATGTGCCCTGACTGGGAATCGAACCGTGATCCTCTGGTTCGCAGGCCTGTGCTCAATCCACTGAGCTACACCAGCCAGGGCGGAACTTAACTCTTGCTGCATCATTTAGCCTATGGTAAAACTTGTTTTGTGCAGTTTCACTTAAAATTACAGAACCTATTGACGAGTAGAAGTGAGGACTCACTGTATGTAGACACCAGAATACTACTACCTATCAGTGAATAGGAATGAGGTGCTGATACATGCAAACACGGACAAATCTTAAAACGACTGTGGTGAGTGAAAGAAGCCAGACATCCCCCTACACCAATAAAAGAGTGAATACTGTAAGATTCCATCCATGCAACATTCTAGAAAATGCAAAGGAATCTATAGTGATAGGAAGTAGATCAGAGATCGCCTGCGGAGGGGGACGTGGAGAGCAAGGAATTAGAAAAGGGCATAAGGCAACTTTTGGGAGTGATAGCTGTGTCCATACTCTTGATTGCAATGATGGTTTTGTGGGTGCACACTGGTCAAAACTTATCAAACTATACACTTTAAACACAGGCACTTTATTACATAACAATACACCTCAATAAAAGTGTTTTAAAGACTTCACCAGAAATGTTTATTTTTTTTGTTTATGACCATCATTAACAAACCACTGACTGAGTATAAAGTCCTCTGCTAATCCCAGTTCTCCAGTTCCGAAAGGGTCTGCTTTGGGGGCAATTAAAATCCAGGTGAAATTCTAGGGAATTTCAAATAAAGTAATTTCGATACCTGCTCAAGAAAAAGAAGCTTCCAACAAGAAAGAAGTCATTTTTCTGACAAAAAAGAAATATCCCAACATTGTAACTTTCTTCAGTTTGATTTAGTCTTAATGTGTTTTAATAAAGTACAGGCATGGTGACTTATTAAGGAAACAAAAATAAATCCATGTAACTCAAGTCATCAGAACAAAAGGTAAGAATCACCTCAAAGGATGCACCAAAAAACATGTAACACCCATCGGTAATAAAAACTTTCGGTAAACGAGGAACAGAAGGGAACTTCCTCAACTGACGAAGGGCATCCGTGAAAACCTACTTCAGCTAACACGGTGTGGAATGACGCAGGACTGAGCCCCACCTGGGGGAACCAGGCAGAGATGGCCACTCTCTCATTTATGCAACACTGTACCAGGGGATTCTAATTAGCACAGGTAGGAAGAAAAAGTAATGAGAATACAGCTTGGAAAGAAATGAAGCTGTCTTTACCAGTACATGGCATCGTACGTACAAGGAAAATCCTAAGAATCTACAAATAAAAAAAACCTAGTAGAACTGAAAAGTGAATTTAGCAAAGCTGCAGGTTACAAATTCAATATTCGAAAACCAAGTATGTTTACATGTACAACAACAATTGGAAAATAAAAAGTCACAGTAATGTTATAAACCATGAAATGTTTAGAAGTAATATAATGAAATATGTGCAAGAACTCGATGCTGAGAAGTAGCAACTACTGCTGATAGAAATAAAAAGGCATAAATACTTAGATATACCATGTTCATGGATTGGAAAACATTATTATTATGTCTATTCTCCCCAAAATGGTCTACTGATTCAGTGTAATCCTAAACAAAATCCAAGTTAGATATCTCGTAGACAATGGCAGGAAGACTGACTAACATTATAAGGAAACACTAAGTTCCTAAAACAGACAAATACTCTTTAAAAAGGACAGCAACCCAGAGAGTGCCTGAGTTAAGACTTACTATCAAACTCCAGCAAATGAGACCACAGACAAAGAAATCAATGGGACAGAAATAAACTCACTTCCTTATATATTCAATTGATTTTGAAGAAAGGTCCCAATGCAACATAATGAGGAAAAGGCAAACTTCAACAAGCGATGTTGGAACAACTAGATATCTATATGGAATAAAATGGATCTCAACTCATACCTCCCATCAACTCATAACTTGAAGTAGATCACAGACCTAAATGCAAAGGCTGAATTTATAAAGCTGCTAAAAGATAATAAAGGAGAATATCTTCACCACCTTCAGGCAGGCAAGAATATCCTAAGTGAGACCCAGAAAGCACCAACCATAGAGAAAAAAATAATACATTAGATGTCATCGCAATGAAAGACTGTTCACCAAAAAAAAAGACACTGTAAGAAAATCAACAGGCATGCGAAAGATTAGGAGAAAATATTCACAATATATGTATCTCCTAAAGGACCTGGATCTAGAATATACAAAGAACTTCTGCAACTTAATAATAAAAAGACAAACCACCCAACCAAAACATGGGCAAAAGACGTGAATAGTTCCCAAAGCAAAAGAAACAAATGACCAATAAACAAATGGAAATGCTCGACATCATTAGTTACCAGGGAGACACAAATGAACGTGAGACAGCACAGTCCACTCCCCAGAACCACCAGAACTCGATAGCCCACCACCACCAAATGCTGTCGAGGACGTGGAATCTGTGACTGGTGGGAGGGGGAGATATTCTCCCCCAGGATCCAGCAATTCCACTCCTTGGTATTTATCCAAGAGAAATGAACACACAGGTCCACACAGAGCCTTGTACAAGCATTTTCATAGCAGTTTCACTCACAACAGCCTTAAACTAGAAACAACTCAAATTAACAAGCAAATGGACAAACCCGTATTTTTTTCATATCATGGCTCAGTAGTCAAAATGAACCATAACTGACACACATATGACAACATGTACGAATCTCAGTAACATTTTGCTGGTGGAAGCAGCCAGACACAACGGAGTACATACTACGACTCCATCTGTAAGACCTTCTGCAGGCAGCCTAGGTCCCTCTGGACATTCTCACCAGACCGGGTTTCTCAAGGCCTGGCCCTGGGTACCACGGGAAGCTGTCAAATCTAACCCCTAATTCCACACAGAATGCACAAACATACAAATCTCTGGATACAAAGGCCACTGGTCAGCCTTGGAGAGTCAGTCCTCTGGGATCTGGCCTAAATCTCTCATGTTATAATTTAAACTTAGCTGATCCTAGAGCCCTCGGACTTCAGTGAATGAGAGAAGAAAGATTTACTCAACAGACGCAGAAGGACACAGAACAAGAGTTCGTAACAGAGAGGAAAAGCAAATGAGGAACAGAGACACAGTGGACAGCCCTTCGGGAGCAAAGCACCTAGACGTCAAGGGAGAAACCAGGGTGCGTGCAATGCAGCCCCTTGTGCTGCCCCATCTGACATGATGCCGCACAGCTTCACGGTTAAGAGAATGGCCCTGGAGCTTGCCATTGAAGGTTCAAAGCCAAGCTCCCCCTCTTACTGACTCCGTGACTCTACCCAACTAGTTCCACAAGTCTGAGAGAAGAGAGGAAGCAGCACTGAAGGCACCTTCCAAAGGCTAAAACCACGGTTGCAGGCTGGCCTTGTAACTAACACTGAAGTGCATTCTGGGGAGCATCCTCTCCAGGCAGCAGGACAGATGACCACGCACAGCTGCCAGTCCCAGCCCAGAGGGAGGAGTCCCCAGAGGGTCCAGGCCATGGAGATCAAGCCCTGCCACAGCCCTGATGACTCAGCAGCAGCACCATTAGTGGGTCGAGTGGATGGGGCATGCCCACCAAGCAGAAACTGTGTCCTCCCCCCAGTGCCCCACCGCCCGAACATGTGGTGGGAACTAGATGACCCCGTATATCCCCAGCCCCAGTGGCAGGACAGGTCCTCCTCTGGTCTGACCACACTAGAGGGTTTGGAGATGCCCAGAATCCAGACCCCTGGCCTGGAAAGACCTCAAGAACTTGCACAGATGGGAAACCCAGCAGGTAAACTCACCAGTCAGAGGCTGGGTAGGACAAGAAGCCTAACTCAGTTACGGACCTCAGACCAGGCTCTGTCCCTGGGAGCCCTCCAGCCTCTGCTGCTCTGCCCAGTAGGGGAACTTCCTGGGGAAGCTGCCTGCACTGTCCCTCTAAGCTCTGGACACCTTCCTGCCCACCCAAATGATGTTGGGCAGGGAGCGCCACGTGCCTGTGTTATTTTCAGGGCTTCCAAAGGGTCTTGGGCCTCCCAGACTATAGGCATCTTAACCCCCTGCTGACCTCGCATAACTCCTTCCTGTCTCTGGACCCAGGTCTCCCAAAACCCGGAGAGTGTGGAGTGGGGTCCACACAGCTCCACCCACAGAAACAAAAGCAGGGGTACTCCCACACCTGCTCCTAAACACCCACCCTGCCAAGGTGGTTAAGCCCCGCCCCTGTCAGGACTCCGGTTGAGGACTGAGGGCCTCCTAGCTCATCGTATACTTGGGTTGAAGGATGGAGCCTGCTCCAACATCCAGAAGTGGAGCTGGGAAATTAGGAGGAAGGAAGGACACTGTGTCCCTGTGGGAAGGGTCCTTAGAACCTTTTCCCTTCTGGGTCAGAACAGGAGGGAGAGACTGGGGTCCAGAGATAGGGCAGGGCCTGCCCAAGGTCACATGCAAGCCCATGACCTCACTGGGATTAACACCCGGGGCTCTAAGTCCTGATTCAGCACTCCTTCTAGCTTTTTACCCTGTCCACCACTAAAGGCAAAGAGGGAGCTTGCCTCCCAACTGGAGCTTGTCCAGTTGGCCATCCCTCACTTGGATTAGGCTGTGTATGGGTTCCGACTGAGGCTGCATGCCATGATACTAGCTTTGGGGGTGAGGATTCAGGAGCATGATTTGGAGGTGCTTAGAGGAGACTGGGACAGGACCACTGAAGGACTTGGGTGAGTGGTGCCCACGCTCTGAGTCCACTGAGGGAGGACTCAGTCTTTATTGGCCCAAGGGTGGGGCTTTCCCATCTATCTTAGCTACTAGACTTAAGGTGAGCTCCTCCCCCCCATAACGCCCCACCATCACAACTGGCTAGGAGACCAACCCAACCCAAGATTGCCTTTATTTTTACCCTCCCCTAGCAATACCCCAGAGCCTGGGCCTGTGGCAGGCCCACCCCTTCCCCCAACAACAAAAGGTACTCACTGATGGGGGCGTGTAAGGCCACGTGCTCCTGGTAGGGCGTGTAATACTTGTACTGCTTTCCGCAGAATTCACAGGTATAATTGCCGGTTTCTGTCCAAGAAGGAAAGAAAAGAAAATGTGGGACTGGGTGCCCAGCTCCCATCCAGAAGCAGCAGCGTGCTCCTTCCCCACAAACTCCTTCTCATTCTGGGACGACAAACTAGGATTGGGAGCCCACTTGAGTCAACTACTACTTGAGTTCAATTCCCAGCTCTGCCACTGGGAGCTGGAGCTGTGACCTTGTGCAAATCTCTTAACCTCTCTGTGCCTCAGTTTTCCTATCTGTAAAACGGGGATAATAATAGGACCACCTTATAGGATTGCTGTGAGGATTAAATTTATATGTCAAGTGCTTAGAACAGTACCTGGCACACACTGTTCTCTTTCATCGCTCCACCCCCAGGCCCCGGTGCTCAGGAAATGTGTGTTGACCCAAGGTGACCTCCAGTGCTAACCTGTCTATCAGCCCCTTTGCCCTGCCCTCTGCAATGGCCACACTTGGATCCCCTCATCTCTAGGACCTTCCCCTGCCCCCAAGCACCCCCCCACCCCCCAGCAGAAGAGGTCACTTCTTCCTCTCAGATCCCACCAGACTTTATTTTTACCTCTCTTTTGGGTCTGCCTAACTTCTTTCTTCTTAAAAATTTCTGATGTAATATTGTTCACTGGGGGAAAATTATAAAATACTGATAAATACAAAATTTAAAAAATAAGAGAAATTTCAATCATCTACAATTCCCAAACAAAAAGCAGCAGCTACCCCTTGGGTGCACGTGCACCTTGCAAACCTACCCCCAACCCCACCCCTCTCTCCCATTATACTGACATCACCTGTCTGGCTCCTGCAGGCCTTGAATCAGCAGCCCTGATCTATATCCACTTTGTAACCTGGTGCATTCAATCGACAACACTTTGTGGACATCTTGCTCAATCAATAAACTGCGAATCGATCTCTACTGCATTCATCGGCCCCATGGTTCCCAGTGGACTTTAGAATTTGCTGTGCCAGTCTCTCTAAACCAGGGGACGTTTAGATTGTTTCAAAAAAACTTCCCTCATATATAAAAAATGCTGTGAGCCACATCCTTGTAGAAGTTTTTGCACATTTGCTCATTATTTTTGCACATCATTGCAAGATAAAGATTAGTGTGCATAATCTTTGCACATTATTTCCATGGGATAAATTAAGGGCTCCGTATTTTTAAGGTTTTTGATAACTACGGCACCAACTATCTGTCAAAAGGTTGGGCCAATTTTTGTCTTAATCAGAAAGATGTGAAAATGACTGTTTCCATACACTGTAGCAAGCGTTAAGTATTATTATCTTCTTAAACTGTGCCTGATGGGGGAAACCATAACGCACTGTTGGTTTTATTTTCCACCTCTTGGAGTTGTACGGAAATTGACTCTCTCTCACGTCTGAGTGCAGCTTTTCATTCATGACTTCTCTGTGTCTACCATAATGTTTCTGTGGGCCTACTTACCTCATTTAAATCACTAAGAACTCTGTAGGTTAGGGCACCAAGCTTTTGTATGTTAAGTTCCAAGTATTTCGAGTCAAATTGGCTTCTTAATTGTGTTTATGGTTTTTCTCTCTCAATACAGAGGCTTTGGAGGTTATTCGTCAACTCAGGAGACCCCAGTCTCCACTGTGATGACCCTCTCTTATTCACATTGCCCTGTTCTCTGGCACAGTGCTTCTCACTCACAGTGAGGTCCTCGGGCCAGCGGCATCACTATCGTCACCTGGGAACCGGTCACAAGTGCCCATTCCTAGGACTTCACCGAGACGCACCGAAAGAGAAGCTCCAGGGATGGGCTCCGGCAGCCTGTGTTTGAATAGACCCCTCGGAAAATTCCGACGCACGGCAAAGTTTAAGAACGACTGCTCTGATATTTAATTATACAGTCCTATTAGTCCGCCTGGCATGAATGTCATTAACTCCTGGTAATTACTTTGTCAGGTCCTCCTTTCTGCTTGTTTGCATGTGCCTAAAGACACCTCCCTGGATGTCCCTGTCCTTTTGTTCATTAAACAGTACTGTGCTAAATGCCGGCACAAAGTGTTGAGCAAAAACAGTCGTGGTTCCCGCCGTCAAGGCGCTTACAGTCTGGAAAGGAGACAGAAAACATGAAAGAATCGTACGAATGTAAAGCTGCTACCATGCTGGGTGCTCTTAAAGGGGACATGCACAGTCCTAAGAAAATTCTACCAGGGAATTAGGCTTAGTTAAGGAAGCACCAATGAATTTCCTCAGAAGGAGAAAAGATAATGAATTAACTAGGTATGTCTCTAATAAGCCAATAATACCTGGATCATTTTAAATTAACCTGAGAATCTTTGTCTTCTTAATACAGAAGAGCATGCTGTTTCCTTTTCTTGCCGTAATTGACTTGGTTTCACTTGTTCTATGATTTTTTCCCCTTATGCTCCACCCTTCTGGTTTGTCTCCTCGAAGTTTCAGTTGTCGGATGCATAAACTCTTTTCTTTGCCTTTCCATTATTCTCCAATACACTGTTTTGGACAGTATGAATGTTTCCCTACATGCTGTCATCAAGCAGGAAACGATATGCTCACATCTCTTACCATTGAGAACGCAAGTTGAACTGAGTGCTTCTCAAACTCTAGCATGTGTAAGAACCACCTAGAGAGATGGCTACAACCCAGGTCGCTGGGACCCAGCCTGGAGGTTCTGATTCCACAGGTCTGGTGCGGGCCCTGGGAATTCCCATGGTGAGGAAGCTTCCAGGAGACGAAGAGGCTGCCGCTCTGGGGACCGTGCTCGGAGGAGGACGGCTTTAACCAACCTTTGCTGGTTAAAGGAAACCCTCAGCGTTTCTCCCTTCCTGCATTTTTAGAACTCCCTTTTAATACTTGAGAATAAGCGCTGCCTTTTGCACTCGATTTAACGATCAGATTTGCAGTATTTTAAACTTACTTCTGGTTTACCTGGCTTTGGTATTCACCACAAGTGCTCTCGTACTGTGAATTATTTCTTCGTAATTGAGCCCTTAAGTGTGCTCTACCACTCAGTTCCCTGGAGCATAACTTCAAATAACTTCTTGAAGATGAGTACACAGGAGATACAGTATGCTTTTGAGTCCTGGCTTTCTTCCTTCATACATAAATCACAATTTGTCTAGATATAAAATTTTTAGATTACAACCTTTTCCCTTCAAAACTATTTCATTACCTTTGCCATTTCGTACTGCAGAGAAGACCGAGGCAAGTGCATTGTGGATTCATTTGTATGTAACTTGCTTTTTTTATTTCTAAAGGGCCACGTACTTTTTTTCTTTATATTTATGGTTTTGAAAAGTCACTAAGATCTACTTAGTTGCGGGTCTCTACATCCCTCCACCTGACCTATGATGAGCCCTTGAATCTACATACACAGACCTTCCTTCAGCTGAGCAAATTTTTCTTCTATTGTATCTATGAAGTACTGCTTCTGTCCCCCTGGTACACCATCAGCAATCCTGGAACTGCTTCCCCATTCTCCGTATTTATCATGATTTCTTCTTATCACCTCATCTGTTCACATCTGCCCTTCACATCAATTCCATTTCCATAGATCGACTCTGCTCTTTACTCCCTACAACGGAAGTCTCAGTTCTGTTCTTATATTTTTCTCTATATATTCTCTGCAATCTTTCCTTGTCTCATGCCTCCTTTTCCCATCTTATCCTGTCGTTCTTTTACCATACAACTCCAGGCTCCTTTTTCACAGGGTTCACGCTATGGGCTGAACGGTGTCCCCCATAAATTCAGATGTTGACGCCCTACCTCCCAATGTGATGGTATTTGGCCAAAAAGTGATCTCAACAGAATCCAACCCTAACCGGCACCCTGATAGTGGACTATCAGCCTCCGGAACTGTGAGAAAATAAATTGCTGTTAAGCTACCCATTGTTAAGGCGGCCCAAGTGGACTAAGATGGGCCATAGAATCAACTGTGGCTGTCAAACTCAATTTTCTTCTAGATTTTGTGGTAGACCATTTTCAGAGGGATGCTTTCCCCCCGAGTCTCCTAAGTTCTCTTTGCCTTGTTATGTAGAATTTCATAGTTCCCATGGCTCGTTTTTTAATTTATTTTTGAAGTGAGTCTTCCTGATCCACATGTAAAAATCAAGTAACCTATACACGAATCCAGACTTACTGTTTCAGTAGACATGAATGAACTGCTCTGAATCTTCCCATTATCACGGAAGACCATCACAGTAATAACTCTCAGATCTGCAGCTGAGAGCAAGCTGCCACACAGGACCCCTTAGACCACCAGCTCCTTCTGGTAGGACTCCTCTGCTCCTTCTTGCCTTGGGCTTCCTCCTCAAGTCCCTAATTCTCTAATCTGTTCCGCTGATGTGCCTGTGGAAGGCATACTTCCCAGCATGCACTGCGACCAGGTTGTTTTTCTCTTCCCCCACCTATAACTGCTACTGGCTCCTCCTATTCTACACACTATTTTTATAGTTCTGTGGCATTGGCCTACTTAAAGAAGTGGCAGAAACCCAGGAAGCAGCATTCTTATCTCACAAGGCAGCTCCTGAGTGGTAACAGGGGACAGCCTCACACTATGTTAGCAGCCTCACTTCCATAGCGTCAAGCTTAATTTTCTCAACGCAATTCCCTACTCCACGTCATCGGGGGTCATTCTTCCCAGGTCCTAGCACAGGTTGTCTGTAAGGCTTAGTTACCGACACACAGAACAAGTTGCATCTTGTTCTGCGCCTTTCAGGGTAATTAATAGGCACCACTTATTTCACGCTTCCATGTAAGCATCACGGACTAATTCCTTTATAAACATAATCTCGGCTCATCTCCATGACAATCCTGAGAGGTGCTGTATTGTCATCACCCCCTTTCTGAATTCAGGAAATGGTGAATTAGAGCGATTACAGAACTTGCAGGATGTCACGCAGGGATTAGGTGTAAGCTGGGATTCACGTCTGGGACGGGTCTAAAGCTCCCATTCTTGTCTATCTCTTGGCAGCATGACTCATTCGTGATGCCCTGAATGTGAGCCAGGTGCTGGCTGGACACTTCACACTTTCATCCTGCAGAACAGATGGACGTTCTTGCGCCCAACTTACAGATCGGTCAGCAGACACTCAGAGAGTGTAAGCAGCTAGTGAACTGGCAGTTCCAGCTCTCAAACCCGAGCCTGCTGGACTCCGCAGCTGATGTCCACGATTACAGCGCTAGGTAAGGAATGGACGGGCAGGGCTGTGCTGAGGCTCCCTGTCCTGACCCGTCTACGACTGTCCGTCACGGGACGTGTCTGACACTCGTCAGGGTGTTCTCACAGTCTACCTTCTGGCAGCTTTCGTATTGAGGATCTCATCATTTTCTTTATCTTCAAGATAATTTTAATGTTACTGTTCATTGAATGTTTACTATGCATATCACAATCAGCGTGCTAATCGATTTACAGATATGATCACATCTGCGGTTTCCTGAGTGCTTTAAGAGTAAAAAGCAAGCAGAGGATCATCCCCTGTGAGGAAAGAGGAACAAGACGCATAGATATATGGAACAGACTGACAGCCGTCGGAGCGGAGCTGGGGTGGGGGGACCCCGATGAAAGAAGGGGGAGGGAGAGCCATAGAACATGTATGTGTGACCTGAGGACATGGGCCATGGGTGGGGACTGCCTGAGGGGGGTGGGCTGAGTGGAGGTGGGCAAAGGGGGGAAAGTGGGGACAACTGTAATAGCACAAACAACAAAGGGCATTCAGGCATCTGGCCAGTGCCTTCCAAGGGCCTGGGACCAAGCTCCATCCCGAGGTGCACCTCGGGCTTCCCTGTTGTGCTCCCTCAATTTCTCTTCCATCAGAGTTCCACACCCTTTTGTTCTATGTGTATGTGTATACTTCACAAGCTGCCTTAATCCTTACTGTGATAAGGCAGAGTCAATAAGGGTCTTTCATGGGGCAGAGAGGCATAGGACACAGAGGAAGAAGCAAGAATGTACATTTCTGAAGGACTTGACCAGATGAGACACATGTGAGACGCTCCCCTCTACCCCCAAATGGTCTTCCTAAAATGCGAATCAGATTACGTCCCTTCCCCATTTAGTGCGCTCTTCCCAGGCTCAGCTCCTTCTACTTGGAATTAAGTCTAGATAACTTTGTCCAGCATTCAAGGCTCTCTAAAACCTGAACTCAGAACCGATTTGCCTTTCCCTGGCTGGTGTAGCTCAGCAGACTGCGTGCCAGCCTCTGAACCAAAGAGTCACCAGTTTGATTCCCGGTCTAGAGCACATGCCTGGGTGTCAGGCCAGGTTGCCAGTAGGGGGCATGCAAGAGGCAACTACATATTTGATGTATGTTTCTCTCCCTTTCTTTCTCCCTCCCTTCCCCCTTCTAAAAAATAAATCAAATCTTAACCAAAAAAATCTATTTGCCTTTCAATTCCCAGAAAAGTGCTGCTCTCCTGCCTTCAGGTGGGAAGCAGGGGCTCATTTCCCAGCCTGGTCCCCATGCGAAGCCTCCTGGATTCCCAAGGCGGGACAGGCACTCCTGGCACCCACAGCCCTCTGTGCTTCTGGATACGCAGTAACTATTGCTGACTGACCTATGGGCCTCCTCGTCGCATGCATCACCCAAAAGGAGGGCCACGTCTGTCTTGCTCACTGCTGTGTCCCCACAACACTCAATACAAGTGTGCTAGGAACAGGCAGGTCATGTGCCTGGCTCCTGCCCTCCGGGGTTTATTGGGACAAGGACAGAGCATCTGCCTACAGTTCCCCTGGACAGCCTCACTAGCTGATAAACCCCTTCAGATGACAATAACGAGTTATTTTCCGAGCACCTATTATGTACCAGGCACTGTGCTAATTAACAGGTGATTGATATCCATGATCTCATTTAATCCCCCAACAAACCTGTGGGGATATGTCATCCTCATGCCACAGGTGAGGAGCCGAGGCTCAGGACGGCTAACAGACTGCCAGGGCACCAAGCATGTGCTACATTCACTGTCCTGACCTTGACCCTGTGCCATCCTGTTGCTTCTCAAAAGCGAAATCCTAACATTGACTGACCCATTTGACAGGTGGGCAAAGTGAGGTACAAGAAGGCCAGTGGCTCGCTGGCCCGAGACATTGCTACCGGATGAGTAACACCACCCTCTTCCAGCGGCGGAACTCACCTTGCCACCCTCAACCAACCCCTTCCTGTGTCCCCACCCAGCCCCCGCCCCAAGGAGAGGCCCGCATACTTGGCCCGATTTTCTGGAACGGTTCTGGGGGTTCCTCCTTCACCTCTTCAGTGGCCACGACACCCTGGTCAAAGGGATCTGTGGGAGAACACATGGTCCTTAGCGCCCTGGTGACCAGGTCTCAGGATCCCAGCTGGGGACCAGAGAGGTGGCCAGCCACCAAGTACTTACCTGCCCGATTCTCGGGGGCCCCTTCCACACTGAACACTGTGTCCGGGCAGGAGGCAGCAGCCACAGAAGGAAAGCAAACAGGAGCCCTGTTAGTCCCTGCTCACCCACAGGTGCCTGTGCCCACTGCTCCCAGCCCCTGTCCAGGTCAGCTTGCCGTTGGGGCCTAGGAGAGCTGCCCTGGCTAGTAGGGATGCCCCAGAAACCCAGGGGCCACAGGGCAGTACATCCCAACCAGGACGTAGCCCGTGTCTCCATGCCTCTTCCTCCCACAGCAGGGTACCTCTGCCCTCCCGCGCCCCCCGCCCCCCCGCCACCAGCAGGAGCAGGCGGGCCTCTCTGTCTGCCATGTCTGATTGCCAGCACCCATCTGAGGGGCCAGGGAGACATCAGGAGAGGGTGGGAAAGCCGGCAAGAGGAAGGATGAGCCAGTGGGAAGTGAGCCTGGTTGTGAGGTGGGCTCGGGTGAGGGGGCTACGGAGGGGCCCCAAGATCCTTCCCAGGTCCAAGCTCTATTTCTAGGATTCTTAAGTTTCTAAAAACAAATTACCTAAATTTATTGTTTTAATTTCTAACTCTATAATCTAAGACACTAAAATATCATCCTTCATTTAAAAAATTGGTTTAATTTCATCAGAGCATGTGAATACTCAATATGAAATCGTATAATGAATTGATACAAAATGGTGGGTATTAGACTGATTATGATCTACAAAACTGGCAATTTCGCTTGGGTTACCCTGATCAGAAATGTATGTGGAAGGTAATGGAGACCTTTTCTCCCCTGGGACCCTCCGGGGTCCGTCACTCCCCTCACCGTCTTGCCCCCGCATGACCTTCCTCTGGGTCGGAGGGAGGAAGGGCTGAGGGAAGGGGGGCCAGATAAGCAGCCCTGGGTGGTGCTGGGGTGCTCTCTTCTTGTGACTCGCCCTCAAGGAGTAAGGGGCCTGACTCACCATCCACTGCGTGCAGGTCTCGGTGCTCCTGGAAACAGCTGTAATATTTGTACTTCTTCCCGCAGATGTCACACGTGTACCTGAAATTGTCTGTGGGGAACATGTGGTTACCAGAGTTTAAGTCACTTGGGGTGGGATTTTGGGGGCCAGCTCACCTGGCCTCAGAAATCAAAGAAGGGACTAGCTCAAACTGACCCCAATGGCTGACTCCATGGAGAATCAGTTCCAGGGGATGTTAGGGGGCCTCTACATAAGTGGACTGGGAAGCCGACCCCCAGTCCCACCTATGGGAGCTCAGGTCATGGCTGGCCCCACAGCTAAGCGGGCCCGGGGCAGGCAGCTTCGAAGAGGGCTCCCAAGGACCCCGGTCTCCTGGTGTTTACATGCTGCATGTTCCCTTCTCCTTGAGCCTGGGCAGGACTTGCTTCTAAAGAAGACAATGCAGTAAAGTGACATTCCCTTCTCCGTCCAGGGATGTCACTTCTGAGATTAGGTTACAGAAGACCGTGACTTTGTCTGGCTCATACGGCCTTGCTTGCACTAGCGGGCATGCTGTGAGCTGCCCCTCGGAGACCACCTGGCAGCCTCGGTGAACAGTGGGGCACTGAGGCCCTCCATCCGAGAACGTGGGAAAGGCCAACTCTGCCAAAAACCAAGGAGTGGGTGTGGAAGCAGCTGCTGCTCTGGTTGAGATCTGAGAGGAGACCGTGACCCTGGCTGACACCTTG
This sequence comes from Sturnira hondurensis, assembly GCF_014824575.4. Lineage (NCBI taxonomy): Eukaryota > Metazoa > Chordata > Mammalia > Chiroptera > Phyllostomidae > Sturnira > Sturnira hondurensis. The sequence goes on along the minus strand of NW_028083079.1, from coordinate 727,993 downwards.
ACTGCAGCCTCACATAAGACCCAGAACCAGAGGACCCACTCCCAGATTCTGACCACAGAAACCAGGCGATAATCCCTGTTTGTTGCTTTAAGTAGTTAGGTTTGGGGAAAATACGCCAGACAGCAATAGATAACAAACACAGGGCCCGAGTCTGGACAATCCTAGGTCCACCCAAAGCCAGAGGCTGGACTCACACTGGAAGTCGTCCTCTGCACACTGGCAACACTAACATTTGCCCACACAAACCTTGCATGTGCACTTCTTGGGCTGATCTAGGGATGGCCCGGCCACCCCATCCTTCTAAGGATGCCCAGTGCACAGAGGGTGCGCAGCTTGCTCAGGCTACACACTGGGGCTGGAAACAACCAGGATGCAAGTATTGACTTAATTCTAAGCCACGGCTGAGTCAGGATGCATGGACCTGCCCTGTCCAGCTACCCCCCCACCCCTGGGCTGGGGCACCAGCCTCTTGGCCCTTCTTCTGCTTTTTGACACCCAAGGACAGGATCAGATGAGACCCCTCCATGCCCAAGCTGCAATGCCGGGCAATTCTGTGTGAAGGTTTCTGGTCCCTACGTAGCTGAACTTTGGGACACAGATGACATCAGTCATCTCCCCACCTCTGCCACCTCATGCACTGCACCTGCAGTCTCTGAAAGTGCCAGGTAACAAGGCCACAGAGACTAACTGGTCCCTGAGCAAGGTATGCACACAGCCTCCGCACATGCAGACACTCTGAGGGTGGGGGGATCAGACAGGGTCCAGCAGGCCACCCTCCTACTAGTCTGTCCCATATGCCTGAACCAGCCAGGGTATGGTGCGGGGGGAAGGCCTGGCCCTGCCTGACCTCACCAAGACAGCCAGCCAGTGCCACTCCATCTCGGGATTCAGTGTCCCCTCGTTCCCCTAATTTGAGGGGAGGGGAGAGTAGTGGATGACCTGAATCCTCGGGCCTCGCCCAGGCTGGTAGTCCCAGGATTCCAAGCCTGGCTCAGGCTTCCACCCTGTTCCCTGGCCAGGAAACCAGCTTAGACAATGACCTCCCCCATCAAGTCCCATCCAGACCATAATCCTCTCTGGGTGCCTAGGGAACAGAGGGACACCTAGGGAACAGAGGTGGAGAAGTCAAGGCCACCTGGGGTCTGCGGGTTCCAGATGGGGCTCTGCCCCTGAAAGTCCTTTCCCACACCGGCCAGTACTGGTCACCCCCTGCAGCTGCCTGCCCCACTTGCCTCGTCCCTGCACACACAGCCTCTGCAGCCAGCCAGGCCACGTCCACCACCTCCACCACCTCCACCACCTCCAATCAAAGGGGGAGCCCCTAGTTTCTGCCACTGAGAAGCACCCACCCAGCAAGGGTGTGAAATCTCACACCACTACGTCTCAAAGGGACAGGGAACACATTCTCAGACCCACCCAAGGCAGGAGTGGATGAGGACAGGAGAGCCGTCCCTAAAGAAAGAACGTGAAAGCACATTCTCAGAACTCCAGGAGAGCGGGCTGTCTCTGGAAACAGCACCAAAGACCCACTCTGGGAGGCAGCCTGCCCGAGCTCAAACCCAACTCCACAGCTGACGAGGACGACGAACACCAACACGCTCCCGAACCTCCGCCCCATGGCTTTCTTCTCCTGAAAATGGGGACGACGGTTCCCTCACCTCCCGGAGTTGTAATAAAGAATAAATGAGTACAATGCTAAGGGAATCAATGTGAAAACAGCAAGAGAACTAGATGTGAAGTTAGTCTTTTTGTTAGCTAAGAGATGGGTAAGTGGGCAGATACCTCTACGTAGGACTGTAATTTTTCTAACAAAGAAACGATAGATTCCTGGACTAGAGGTGTGAGACCTGGTTTCTGTGCCCACCACCACCCCTAACAAGCTGTATGACTTCTCTCTGGGTCTCAGTACTCTCATCCGCACCATGGGTGGGCTGGACGTGCTCTCGACAGGACCCTTTGGCTCCAGGACTCTCTGGCCAGGCTCCTGCAACAAGGCTGGGGTGTGAGGACACCAGGCTTTCTGAGCGGGCACTGCTGGCCTGGGTCAGGGCAGGGCTGCAGCACTGGGAATAAAATAAAGCACGCTGGCCACGGGGAGAAAGCGCCACAGGAAGGAAGGGAGAAGCGATGGAAGGACTAAAAATAGCCCTGGCTACAGAGTTCTTAACAGCCTACAGTAGGCCTGCGGGAACAACGGAAGTCAGACAGAACACAACCCATCATTGAGGGGCTGCTGGGGAGGCCAGGGGCCCAGAATAGCTGAGGAAGGAAAGATAAATGGGGAAGGTCTTGAAATGGGAGGCTGACCACAGGCAGACCATGGGAGCTGGAAGAGAAGGGAGCTATTGAAGGAGAAGGAGCCTGGGGCCAGGCAGGGTCTTGGTGGGGCTTGGGAGGAGGGGCAGGCCTTTGCCTCCTTCCAGACGTGGGCCCTCTGGCTGCTGTCAGCCAACCTGAGCCCGGATTCTTCTCCAGAAAGTGGAAGAGTAGCCTCGGCTCTGCCTGCCCACCACGAGGGTAAGAACCCAAAGCAAGAGGACGGGAAAGCGCCTCAGGAGGTGTGCTTCGGACCTAGTGCAGTTAAGGTCCTGCTTTAGCCCCGGACGCCAGTTTCGGATTATTTTTTTTGAGGGGGTCATGTTTGTTTATATTTTAAGAAATGTTTTTATGGTGGTATAACAAACATGTAGGACAGGAGTTCACGTCTGTGCAACATGGCAGAGACGAGCAGTTGTGACAGGGATGTCTGGTGGCCTGCAAAGTCCCAAATCATCAGTATATGGTCACCTACAAAAGCATGCTGGCCCTGACGGAGAAAGGGCACAAACCCTCAGTGTGTAGCTTGTTCCATTTTCGCAAACCCAAAACATGGGGAGTTGGTGGACCCAGCACCCGCTCCACTGTCGGGACCCAGCAGCCCCTTCCTAAGGGGAACCAGGATTCTGACTCTTGCAGTGCGACTTCGTGTCCCCATTTCTGCACTTCCTACACGCAGAACTCGGAGGAGGGACTCTTGTGCTGGCTACCTTTGCTCCTGTGGTCGGTGGGCCATCCACGTTGCTGTGTGTGGCTCTAAGTCTTTGCTCCTCATTGCTGTACTGCGGTCCTTTGTGTGAACACTCCGTGACTTACTTATCACTTTAACTAGCTGGGCACTCTCTTGGGAGGTCTCTGGTTTGGAGCTTTTACAACTAGTGCTGCTGAGAACATCCCAGCTCACAGCTCAGGGTGGACATGAATGAACACACATTTCTGCTGGGACACACCTGGGACTGCATGAAGCTGCTGGGTGCTGGAGCTCAGGTTTTTGGGTGGGGACAGCTCCACCCCAGCCTGCACCCCTCTGGCTGGCTGCTTACCAGGCCTGTGGGTTTAGAGCTGGAGGGAAGGCAAGCAGGGCCTGTGAGCAGTGAAGAGAACACTGTCCCCAGATGTCAAGGCTCTGCATATCCCAGGCTCTGGGTACCGCACCCCAGTTCACTGGTTCCCATGGGTGCTTAAGAGATAACTAATTCATTGAAGCAGAAGTTCCCAAACATCAGCTATGGAGCCCAATCCATGGAGGGGAGTCAAAAGAACAGAAGAAACTGCATATTCTGGGCCCCTCTTAGAGGTACCTGTGCAACTTGCCAATGAGGGACCTGAGAAGGCTGTAGCAAGAAACATGTTCATCTTAGCGGAACTCAAGATTTCCCCAGGTGTTTTGCCCAGAGAACCCTTTACTGAGAGAACACCCATTAGCTTTCCTAGAATGAGTATGCCATGGAACACGCTTTGGAGAAGGCTGTTTCAAGGTACTGTGTTGCAATTCCATAAGAACCCTCTGGTCCCTGCTGGTTGGGGAGGGGAGAGGGTGAGTGTTTCCTCCTCCTACCCCTTGCTCTCTCACCCAGCTCCCTGAAAACCCATAAGGAGGGGAAAATACTCACTGCCTTGGGAGGCTCCCTCCCCTGAGGTGGCTTCGGTGTCTGTGAGAGACCAGAGGGAGAGGAGGAGGGGGAGGGGGAGAGAGGAGGGGGAGGGGGGAGAGGAGGGGAGGGGGAGGGGGGAGGGGGAGAGAGAGAGAGAATGAGAAGGAGGTGAGGATGCTGGACCAATGGCCAGGCACATGAACCCACCACGCCACACACAGGGACACTCTCCCCAATTCTTGAGGCAGAGCACTGGGCCTCTCAGTCCCTCCCCATGCCTCCCTGCCATCAGTCAAGGACCCTATCAGCCAGGCTCAGGGAGGGTCAGGTGCCAGCCCTCCTGTCCCCTCAGCTTCAGTGTCCTCATCTTCAGAACGGACACAGCCACCCGTCCCCACTCTAGGCCCGTCACGGGGAGCACATGAGATGACACTGGGCAGCACTGAAGCACTCTGGGAGGAAGCAGGCCTGTGTAAAGCAGGCAGGGGGCCCCGGGGGCAGAAGCCTGGTGGCATGTCCTGCAGCCCCTACCCCTGTGCACTCTCCCATGTAAAGGAGGATACGCCTTTCCTCCTCTGATGTTACCCAGGTGGGGCCCTGGCAGAAAAACGGGCAGAGAACAGGAGGGCGTGGCCCCTAAACTCCGCCCGAGGGACACCACTCACCTCGGTGTGCGCGTACGTGGGTCTGGAAACAGTTGTAATACTTGTACTTCTTGCCACAGATTCCACACTCATAGGACCCTGGAAAACAGGAAGGAAAGGAACCGCTCAGCCAGCACCCAATGCATACAACCACATGGCCCCAGTACCCACGGTGATGTCTCCAGGGACCACTGACTCTGCCTCAAGGGGCAGGGCTCCTCCAATGTCCCCAGTAAGCAAGGAGGCAGCAAAGACCTGCAGAGGCATCGCTGACCTGGGGGTCGGGGGCCTGGGTCTAGTTCCAGGTGTGCCTCCTGGAGAGGCGTGCCCACCCCTACCTCTCTGAGTGACCTCGGCAGACTCACTTGCCATCTTTGGGCCTCAGTTTCCAAATCTGCAATATGAAGGAGGCAACTTCTTTAAAAAAAATTTTTTAAAAACTTTATTTAGAGAGGAGGAAGGGAAGGAGAAAGAGAGGGAGAGAAACATCAGTGTGTGGTTGCCTCTCACACACCTCCTACTGGGGGCCTGGCCTGCAAGCCAGGTTATGTGCCCTGAATGGGAATCGAACTGGTGACCCTTTGGTTCTCAGGCCCACACTCAATGCACTGAGCCACACCAGCAGGGCGGAGAAGGCAACTCCCATACTTATTCCCTGAGAAAAAAGACCATGAAGGTAAAAGTCCTCCTTCATGATAAGGAATAAATTGCAACCATGTAATGAGATCACCACTGGAACGCAGTAGAATGTCTAGCTACTTGTCCTTGCCAGAACAAGACAGGCGTTGAGTGGACAGGCTTCAGATCAGACACGTTTGGGTCCCTGTCCCTGTTCTGCTACTTACCAACAGCACGACCTGGGTAACTTCCTCATTCACACTAAGCCTCAGTCAGTATGTTCATCTGTAAACTGGGACTAAAGGTGCCTACCCCGCAGGTGTGGCCCTACACAACCTCAGAAAGTACACGGGCCTACTACAGCTGTGTCTGACAGGGAGAGGACCCCCCTCCTCCATGGAGGATCTGTCTTGTTGCCTCAGACGAGCAGAGAGAACACGGTACAAGCACTTGACCCCAGCCCTGCGCTGGGTCCTCCTCCCCCAGAATAGGCAGACTGAAAGGACCGAGTTCCCAGCGGGCATATTTCAGACAGGTCAGAGGCAGAGGAGCCTACCATGCAGAGCACAGGGCTAAGACCCACAGCGGGAGGCCAGGCAGAGCCCATGGGACCCTGCCCAGCAGAGGTCACAGAGTGGAGGCCCTGCCATCCCTCACACAGGCCTGACACCACCTGGTCCCCGGCTCCATCCTTCCTAACACGTAAACACACAGGCCCTGGCCCCACTCCAGGCTTAACATGCTAGAATGGCTCAGGCTAGTGGCCTAGGAATCTGCCTTCTTAAAAGGGTCTCCGTATGAGAATCACTGGTTCAGACAGAGTCTCGGCTCCACCGTTTCCTGGCCGGCCTGCAGTCTGTCTCTCACTGGAAAATGTGGATCACGCGAGGGCACCAACGTGAAGACTGAGTGAAGCAGGAACTCGGTGAGTGGATGAGGTGTCAGGTCAAGTCAAAGAGCACTGGACTTGGAGTCTGACTCTCAGCTCTGACTGCCCCCCCCCCAGCTGGCCGATCTCAGGCACAGGCCTCTTCCAGCCCATACCTCAGTTTCCTCACCTGAAATACAGGACTGTCGTGACTTCTGTGTCTCAGCACCGAGGTCAGGATTCATGAGGCACAGCACGCGAGTCGGCTGACACGCAGGTGGCATTATCGCCTAACTACTGTGGGGCACTTAGGGGAATGCCATCACCCTCACACTGGTGTGGGATCGAGCAGCCTGTCACCCAGTGATTTTATGCATCTTGTCTCACAGGGAGAATGTAAACACGTGAAGGGCAAAGATCGAATTTGTGTATCTCTTTGTCGTTAGCTCCACGACTGGCACAAAGCAGGGGCTCAATAAACTTATGGTGTTCTACTCATCTGTCACCGAATAACAGTGACCCAGTGCCATGGCCACCGGGTACCCCAGGCGGGTACAGTGGGCTGCTCACTGAGGGGTCTTCTGGGGACTCTCAGCCGAGGCAGACCCTTGTCCCCCACTGCCTGATTTCCTGCCAGTCATGCTTCCTCACTCTTGGGTTCCCCAATTACCTTTCTGTCCTCCGTCACTGTCCCTCTCCACTAAGCACCAGGTGCTGCACAGGCCTGGCCTCTGACCTCAATATGCAGGTGAGGAAGCTGAAGCTGGCCAGGTGTGCAGGAACCTGCCCGCCTCACACTGCCAACCAGTGGGGTCTGGACTCCGGCCCCCCTCACACATCAGCTCAGTTCATCCTCACCAGCCCAGCGGCCAAAGGCAATCGTTCCCCCCATTCTCAGACGAGGGAAGTGGGGGTCGGAGGGTGACACATATCGCCCAGATCTGTCTAGATCCAGAGCCAGTGTGCGTACCCGCCACGCAGTCGGCCCCTGGGGAAGCACCAAGAGGAGGTGGTGTTTGTTCGCATTAACACTTACCGAGGACACCCAGGTCTCACTTCTGTCCTCCACCTTCCCGGAAGTCCTCATGTGGTTGGGACAACTAAGCACCCACTTCAACGATGAGTTTCTAAGTGTAAGGGGGCAGGTGGTCCAAGGCTGGGGCTACTTAGCTCATGGTTTGCAAGGAACTGGGCTCAAAGGCAGCCACCAGGCTCCAGGGCAATCCTACTGCCACCATGCCAGGTCCCCTCCGGGTGCCAAAGGAGCTGTAAATCCCCTTCCATCATGGGGCTGCCCCTGATGCTACAGGGCACCAGAACACGCCAACCATGCTTGGTACCGCCACGGGACTCCCAGAGTCCACTATCGAGAGGCCAGGGCAGCTGGCAGGGCACGCCAGCACTTGGAAGCGAGCCTTTCCCCCTCCCCCATCCTGCTGTCACCAGTGACACATCAAGGATCCTCGGGCACCAACCAACAGCACTGTCCGGCACTTTCTACAGCTACCAGCAGAAAACCTGGCTTAGCTCCCTCCCTGAGAGCCCTGGGCAGGCCAGGTGAGACCAGCAGAGGCCGGGGGAGCCTAGTGCCTGCTGCCACGGAAGAGGAGAGAGTTGAACACGGAGGCGGCGCAGGCTGTCTCCTGAGGACAAGGAACATGGGCAGCAACCCTCCAACTCTCTCATTTGCACCCAGCTAGCTCCTGATAAGCTCAGACACGTTTCAGGACACACAGAAACGCAACAAGGCAGAAATCCAGAGTGGGTGAAGGGGAAAAGAAAAACGCAAATGGGGCCATCACTCTGTCTCCCAATGGGCAGTCCTATACTCAGTGCGGACCATCACAGCAGCCTCGGCTTACAGATCAGATGCTGAGGAGTGGCCGGAGCCTGCTGGGGGACGAGGGGCCTGGAGAGGTAAGTCAAGGACCAGCAGGTTTCCTGAGGCTCTCCGGGACTTGGCCTCAGGCCAAACAACCTCTGAATCAGGATCCTCCAAGCTGAGAGAAAAGCCCCTAGGGATGTGCGACCACAGGCAGCTTTAGGATAACCAGTCCCCAACCATCAACTCCCAACGCATCTTTCCCAAAATCAACGTGATGCAGAACATGGCAGGCAGGCAGGAGAGCCCGCCCCCACTGGTTCTCCCTTCCCCCTCCCCTCTCACCTTCCCCCTTCTCCCACATTACAAATGAGACGGTTCTTTTGTCCACCTAATCCTGCCTTGGTGTCCCGCATAGGGGATGATCATCTCAGGGCTCCCGGCAAAGGCGTGATCTCAAATACCGGCATCAGTCTCAGACAGTGGGGGGATCTACTGACTGGGAACAACTCCTGTGAACTGGGTGTTTTCTGAGTCTCAGTTTTCAACAGAACTGACGATCTAACGGGGTCGTCAGAAGAGAGACCATGAAAAATGGACCATGATGAGAAACCCCCATGTAATCTCCGGCAGACTTGGAGTCAAAGAACTGAATGACCCAAAACAAAAATGAACTAAGCAAACAACTAGACCAGGAGCAGAATCACAGAAATGGAGGTCACGTGGAGCGTAATCAGCAGGGAAGGGAGAGGGGTGGGAGGGGGGAAAGGTCCAGGGAACAAGAAGCATAAACGGTAAGTACAAAACAGATAGAGGGAGGTTAAGAACAGTACAGGAAATGGAGAAGCCAAAGAACTTGTATGTACAACCAACCCATGGACATGAACTAAGGTGGGAAATGATGGGGGGGGGGCGCGGTGCAGGGTGGAGGAGAATAAAGGGAGGAAAAAATGGGAAGTATGCTATTGATTAATAGCATAATCAATAAAACATATTTTAACAAATACTTAAAAATGTACTTTAAAAAAAGATGATGTTGCTAGTACAAAACTCCACAGCTCCTCAGCTCCTCAGCTCCTCAGTTCGGTGACTGAGCTTTCTAAGCACTTAACACTCAGGAAAACCAAAAGACAGGAATTAAATTAATGCCAAATCCTGTCTCACTCAACATATAAGAAATATTAATTCGCAGAAACATGAGCCAATTGAAAAAGAAATAAAGCCCCATCCATTTTATGAAAAGGTGCATTTTCGATAATTTTTTACTTGTACATTTACGATTGCTCTAAATTTGTTTTTGGCAAGTTGTATGCTAATAATAACTCAACCTGGAAAAATGTTTTAAAATATAGAGCTTTATGAGCCCAACAATTTTTTTTTAGAAATTTCTATTTCAATTTACATACATCTTGTTGTGGGAGATGAGTGTGAAACTGTGATCAATAAAAGACTCTCAAGCATAAAAAATATATTACATTAGGATAAAATCCTGTGAGGGAAGTGGACCGGAAATATGAGTTCAAGGAGAAGGAGGGAGGATGTAAAATTTCCGACTGGTAAAGATGGGCCTGTCCCTATGTTTCTGAAAAGGATGATGGCGGCCAGCAAGTAGCAGAGGGGTTGCGATTATCCTAGATGCATCTAAAAGGCTCACAGTTTTATTTCCAAAGGCCACATTTTTTTACACAACACTCCAGAAATGATATCCTCTGTAATTACTTACACATTGAATTAAAATGTAAGATGTCCACTCAAACATGTGAAAGAGAATACAGTTTCTCAGAATTCTTTTAGAGGCCCCTGGACAGAAGCGTGAAGCCAGAGGCCCATGACTCCGATCACTCTAGAGGTAACCCCAGATGTGGCAATGTCTAAGGCTTCCGCCAATACCACTGGTCTCTGCTTTGCGTTTTTGTCCCCTTTTAAAATCTCTTTCCTACCCTTTACTTCACTCTGCTCCCAACACACCTACTGGCAGGCGTTGTGGGGTACCCACTGATCAATCGAGACGGTACGGCTCAGGGAGGTTCAGGGGCCCGTGCAAGGCCCCGGAGCAAGGCACACAGCGAGTCTCTTGGCTCAGAGCCCTGGGGCCTGTACCCATGGGGACCCTCCAACTGAGATCCCCTTCCCACCTTGGACCTCCCGATGAAGAGCCTTCATCAGAGACAAGATGCACCTGGGAGGGTGGCCAACCCCCTCCTTTCTGAGTGGTTGCCGCGAGCGCCGAGCGCCAGTCCTGGCAAGCTGAGGCGCCAAGCCCTGCCAACAACCTACTGAAACTGTCAGCTGGCACTATGAAGTAGGACCTGGCGCCTTCTCTGCTGTGTTTGTCACAGACCAAACCCACGTGGCCTTGTCTGAATGGCTGTCTGCTCTTTTGCTGCTCCTTCCGGAGCTGTGGCCGAGCTCCCTCCTCCCTGGGCAGCCCCCCACGTGTGACAACACCTCCATCCCTTGGTGCTCACGGTTCGCTGCCTAGAAACATCCTCATAGGATCCAGTCTCTCCCCTTGCACACCCTGACCAGGGACCCTCTCTGCTCACCCATCTCCGGGATGGGAACTCCCTCACAGGGTTCTACCGTAGCACCCTGCTGTGGTCCCCATAATCACAAAGTCCTTCCTTTTTTTCTTTTTAAAGATTTTATTTTATTTTATTTTTAGAGAGGAGAATGGAAGGAGAAACAGAGGGAGAGAAACATGAATGTGTGGTTGACTCTCATACATCCCCCATTGGGGACCTGGCCTGCAACCCAGGCATGTGCCCTGACTAGGAATCGAACCAGTAATCATTCGGTTTGCAGCCTGTGCTTAATCCACCGAGTTACACCAGCCAGGCAAAGTACTTACTTTTAATGAGTTGAAATCACGTCCTGGTAACTTCCTCATACTGGCGGGGGCTACCTGAAGTGTGTCTGCTCCATCTCCTCCCACCAAAATACTTGGATCCTACCATCTGTCCGGCCCACAGCCCCCTCCCCTGGACAAAGAGCCCTTCACTCTGCCCTCAGGCTGCTCCCTAATCTGAGCTAGTTAACTCTCTGGAATCAACCTCTTGGTTCACCCCCTCACCTGAGGAGGAGTCCAGCTGGGCCACTTGCTCCCTCCCTCCCTGGTGGCCTCCTTAACCACCACCAGGGAGCCCTGACCACCAGGTCTCCAGGCCCCTGGGGCTCTCCCTGGGCTCCTTCCTACGTAACATCTCTGGATTAGAGACCAGAGTCTCGCAGCACAGAGAAGCGCACCCAGTGTTTGGCAGCACATTCTGACCTTTGTGATGGGACCTGGGCATTCATCTCTCTCTGAACCAGAAAATGTCCCAAAGGCTGGAAGGTCCTCGTTGTCGTCAACCCAGACTGCCTTGCCTTCACCATCTAGGACAAAGATGGCATGCAATTTTCTACTATAGATTTTTCAATTCTGGCTGATTGGCGGCAACTTCCTGGTGTACTGTGTTGAGAAGGACTCTGAGGTCCACTGTTAGGACAGTATGCCGTGACCAACAAGCGATGCCACGAACATGGAACCAGGCAGTCGCGATGGTGGTCCCTGTGTGTCCCAGCACTCCTCGCAGAGAAGCTCCAGAAACCTCAAGTGTGGTTCTGCTGTTCCTCGGGGCGGCTGCTGTGCAGACTTCCGAACGCAGCTTGTCAGAAGGGAAGAGGCGGTTGTGAACTCACTTCCGGTTCTAGCCAACAAAGTTGTCCACGTCGGTATTATCTCTGCTCTTCTTGTAAGTAAGGAAGCTCAAAACCTCGCCCCTAAGCCCCATACACTGGCTTCGAGGGCAATGACGTTCCTTCCCAGAGTGAGAGGTACCCTTTTTCTCAGCCCAAGGAATTGCTGGGCAAAGGGGAGGTCGCAGCAATTAATGCAAGCTTGGCAGCCAGCATCCTGGGCACAGATGCCCCTCCTGATTCTCCCGGCCTGAGACGCTGCCAAATGCTATCCACATGTCCATGACCCAGGCTTGTCCATGGGAAGTGCCTCAGATAATATTTGTGTCATTGGGAACACTGCTTGTCTGATGGTTGATACAGGGCCAATGAGCGCATGGGGCGGGGTAGGAGCTCAGAGAAAAGGCAAACGGGAGGTTCCCTCGTGGCACAGCACTGGGTGACCAAACAGGACCACTATTCTACTCAGCAACAGAGCCCGGCTCTGAGCCCTACGCGTGGCACTTGGGAGGCCCTTGGCTCTGTGGAGGCCCATGCTCCCCTGCCAGCTGCCTCGGGAACATGTTAACTCCTCGATTGCCTGGCCACCAGGGCACAGAAGCACACAGGGCACGAGCTCATTTAAAGGGATGGCTCTAACCAGCACTGCACCCCAGGCGAGATCCCTGGGAGTCTCGTCCCCTTCCGGCAGTGGGTGGGAGGGGGTGCTGTGAGGTGGAGCGGGGCCTCCACAAAGTGGAGGAAAATGTCACCAACCTGCTGTGTGACTCAAGCCTTCCTACTGCAAGCCTGTTTGCCCTTCCATAAAATGATGGGGACAGGGGTGCCAAATCTACAGTAGGGTGTACCCCCACCGCCCATTTCCACATCCACAGCACACATCAATAATGGATTGTGCCCCCTTCATAGGTTTAAACACAGGCTCCTGGGAGCCTGCAGCAGTTACGTGGACGTAGCCCTCAAGATAAAATCTACTCGCCATCTTCCGATTACATGAATTCACAAGATTTAATTCTAACATTGACTTTTTTGTTCTGTTGTTAAATGCTTTTCTTTCCTGGTGCTGCAGACAACCCACAATCCTCTGAGACTGAACCTAGGCAGACACTACACCCAAAAGGAAGGCCGGGCTGGGAGGATGCGGGACGAGCGGCCACCATGGCCAGCAGGGAACACGCTGGGCCTGTCTGGTGAAGGAGGGCTCCCCGTGGTGGGTCCACTTCTAACTTGTCAATGTGGCTGTTACACCTTTTCACGAGGATGCGCCAAAAGCCGGTAACTCAGAAACGTCACGAGATACTCCAAGTTCCTGAATTCTAGGGAGTCGGTACTGGAGCCCCAGGGACGGGACAAGCCTGCCCAGTTCTCAGATGAGAAAACTGAGGACCCGTTAGATCTTTGTCTTCTGACACCACACCCAGTGCCAAGGTTCTCCTCCATCCCATTTCCCCCCCTCTATATCACACCTGCTTATTTCTTGAACTTGGGGGGGGAGCAGAAATATTACTACTCTTTCCCCTTGAAGAGATTATTTTATACTATTAACACTAGTACTAGTACTAACAATTTACTAAGCACAGTGTTGAGTGCTTTACATGTGTTACGTTTACTGAATCCTCACATAGCCCAGTGAACCTGTCATAGTAAAAACTGAGGCACAGAGAGGTCAAGAAACCTGCCCAAGGTACAACAGCATAAGTCACGGAGCCTGGATTCACTCTCAGTCCGAGGAGTAGAGTTCACTCTCCTCACACAGCAATGTTCCTTTCCTTGGCCTCTCTTGATTCCCACACCCCACAGGTGGCCAGGACACGGAGCATGCCTCATTTAACAGAAGAGGACACTAAGGCACAGACAGTGAGGCCAGGGACCCTGCTGCTGAGCACCAGCTGAGCTGGTCACCAGTGTGGTGGCTGGAGAAGGGCCAAGGGCCCTGGGGCCTCCCACTGTGCAGGCAGCTGGCTCAGGGAGGCATGGCTGCTCTAGGCTTTCCCCGCCGAGTCTAGCCTATCGGCTCCATCCCAAAATTCAAATTCCACTACCCTACCGCGCCTCTCCTAGTAAAGGGCATACTGGGTCCAATGAGTCTTTAAAAAAACCCCACTCCCCAACATGAGCTGGGATGCCCTCTCCTCGGTTAAGGAGCATCTAGTGGCTAAAAGTCCCTGGCCGTGGGACGTGAATACTGATGGACGGAGGCTGGACACAGGCCCCTGGAAGGGTCTTCTTTCATAGGGCAGTAGGCTAAGTCACTCGGCTCTCCTCCAAATATTTCTGGTTCATTTCCTTTCCATCACATGCTGGCATGGCATTTCCCAGCCTCCTTGAGGTTGGGTGGGCCATGTGACTAGCTTTGGCCAATGACTGCATGGAATGAGCTCCTCTCACTTCTGTGTCCCAGCAAGTTGTTTGCCAGTGTGAGTCCTTCTTTCCTCCCTTGGTCACGTGGTGGCATCGTTCCATGTAATGGCTGCCCCTCACCTGGTTCCAGAGCAGAGTGGAGCTCCTGAATGGCCCATGATGGACATGCAGCGTGACTAAGAAACAAACTTTGGTGGTTTCGAGCTACCACAATCCCTTTGTGTTTTTAGGGTCTTTGCTACTGTGGCATAACCTAGCCCCACTGGGACAGTTAGGGCACCCATGTCAACACTGCTTCCCAGAAGGCAGCACCTTACTAGGTATTGTGGGGGGAGGGGGAGCGGAGAGCAGAGGGACATGGGTCTGACAGGTCCTGCAGCTCCAGTCTCCAGGAGCTTCCAGTCTCATGGCAGAGACAAGCGTGGACAGGGCACCTCTAGTCCGAAGCAGATAATGCCAAGTGCCCAAGTGAGAGACGGTACAAACAGACCTCTTCTGACCAGATGAGACCAAGGAAGATCTCTGGGAGGAGGTGGCAATGAAGCTGGCCCTGAAGGCTGGGGTGGACTGGGGCAGGCGGAAATGGCCAAAGGCATTCCAGAGAGAGGGAACAGTAAGGGCAAAGGGCAGGAAATGCTGCGGAAGAACAGACTGTGCTGCATTAAAAGGTCTGGGAAGATCAGAACTAAGAAAAGAGGTAAAAAGGCTCAGGTCACGGAGGTTCTTTGTGCTACGGCCTTGACCCTAGACACAGTGGGGGAATGCCAAGTTTATAATCAGGGCATGATATGTTCAGAGTTCTATTTCGGCCAAGGCCCCTAGCAACCAGAATGGAGGGCAGGTGAGGGCAGGGAGACACAAAGGCATGGTGGTTAGTGGGATGCCCCAGTGACCCAGGTGGGGCTGAGGGTAGTGAAATCCAGCAAAGGAACAGGCAGAAGAGGGATCTCAAGGCTGATTACCAGAGGTGGGAACAAAAAGGCAGCAGGACTAGAGTCTACACTTGGGGGAACAGATGGAGGGGAACTTCCCCACGGTCCCTGCATGCCACACGTGGGACATGACCCTAGACGTCAGCAGTGAGTTAGAGCTGGACCAGGAAAGACAGGCAGGAGAGGGCAATGGTGGCGCTTCTAAGAACACGATTAATGTGGGACACAAATCAGAAGGCACGCGGAGACAGACTAGGCAAGGCCTTGATGCCAGGTTGAGGCACATGGACTTTATTTTACAGACCAGGGTTTGCAAACTTTGGGCCCATGGAGTGACTCCACCCCACAGGCATGCTTTGTTTGGCGTATTTCAAAAGTCCAATTAGTTGCCAACATTTGGAGCCAAAAGAATTCACATGAAAATTCTCATTTCTGGCATGTGGTATGTCCACAGAGCTGGCCACACTGAGCCCGTCTCCCCACCTAGTTACAGCTGGCCACAGCTGAGGAGCAACCCCCTCTGTGTGCCAGGTGCAGGCACTCCAGCTGGACACGATCCCCACCACCTGCCTGTCTGGCTCGTCTCTCCTACGCTAAATAAACATATCTGCCGGGCCTTGGTGAGCCTGGCAGGAGTGCAGGCAGCCCCTGAGGGGGATCCCCTGGCTCATGTTGGAAAGTGAGGAGAGAGATGATTTCTAAGAAGCACATTGCCACAAGCTCCTCTGAGCCTGGCTCAGATCAGAAGACGCAGGGGAAGGCACAGTCTGTCTCCAATTAGATACCGAATCAGCATCTGCTCTGAGCAGAACCTGTGCTGGGAGCTGTCCCCAGGAGTCTCCAGTCAAGCAGAGGGGGAAGACATACACACAGGCTAGTGGGACACTAGCTATGTGCACTGTGCTAGGCCCACCTGGGGCATGAGAGCCGCACAGCACGAGGGACTCACCAGTCTGCAGAGAGTTCCAGGCATTTGACTCAACAAAGTCTCAGAGGATGAGCAGGGTTTTGCCACATGAGATGGAAAGAAAAGAGCTCCAGACTAGAACTATGCAGGCAAAGGTAGTCTAAGGCGCCCAGTTCTTGCCCTGAGGTAGCAGAGAGCAGCCACGGAAGACTCTCAGCCAGGGAGGGGCAGAGACCCGGGGCCTCTTCTCCACAGGACTCTGGTCCCTGCCCCAACCCTCTCAGATGGGCACTCACTCACCGAGGGTCTGCTGGTTGCGGACGCCGCCAATCACCACGCAGATCTCGGCAGGCACGTCGCCCGTCCCATCCTTGCTGACGGCCTTCTTCTCCTCCTTGGCCTCGCCCTGCCAGATCACCTCCTGGATGTAGTCATCGGGCACCTCTGTTTTCACCTTCACCTCCGTCATCGTTCCCTGCTCCGCGCTCAGTGAGCCCTCGGCCGGCACGGGCTCTGGCCCCTCCACCTTGGTGCTCTTCTGGCTGCGCTTCAAGCGCTCCCTGGAAAAGAGGACAGTCTGTTTGGCTGGACGTCAGACCCACCCTCAGACCTACCTGGGACTCCACCAGCCCAGGGGGCTGCAAAATCTTTAGCTATAGACCCTCCTCTCACATGAACCTGTCCTTGAAGCACATGGCCCATGGCTGCCCTGGGGCGGGGGGGCAGGGTCCTTTCGGGAAGCCTGGGGCTCCAGCTCCACCCATTTTACAGCTGGGGAAGCAGGGCCAAAGAGTTCTAAACGTGCCCAGTAACTCCTGTCACTGGGGTCAGAAGAGCCCGAAAACAGAAGCTCCGGCTGACTGAAATCAATTTTACGCTTCAATGTGCACGTACATCAGCTGAGACTCTTGGTCAAATGCAGATTCTAGCCCAGCAGGTCCGGGGTTTGGCCCGAGGTTCCACATTCCCAACAAGCGCCCACTGAGGCTGGTGCTGCTACTCCCTCCGTCCGCCCCTGGAGCGCGCAGGTTTAAGTGGTTTGACGGGTGGTTTAAGTGGCTGGTGCTGTTCCCTTCACTCCCTGGCAGAAGGCCTGGGGATCTCTTCCAGGCTCTTCCCGGCTCCAGTTTCACAGATGGGGAAACTATAAGCCAAAAAGGCTAACTTGGTTGAGATGTCCTGAAGCCAACACATCAACACACCGGCCTCTAGGTGGCTCTTCAAATATCAGAAAACACCCTCAAGGTCAATACTGAGGTGGACGGGGCACATGGACATTGAGGCCTAGGCAGAGCTGTGACTTGCCCAGGGCCACACACAGAGCTGTGACTAGTCCGTCCAGGGAAAGCCAAGGCATTCAGCCAGGTGCCTGCCATCAACTCCTCAACCGTGCTGTTGTAAGGGACCCTCAGCCCTCCCGCCGGTGACTGTCACCATCGCTCCTGTTTCTGAGGTGGGGAAGCCAAGGTGTGCAAAAACTGGGAAATCAAGTCACACTCCATTCAGCCTGGGGCTGCTGCCTGGCCGTGCCCAGCCTCCCCCGCAGCTCCAGAGAAACGTCTGCATGGTTATCTTCGGGCCCAGCCTTGAGGCACGCTCAGGCAAGACTCATTGGCACACCAACTGGGAGGCAGGGGTCCAGGTTCTGATCCTGGATCCACAGCAGACTTGCTGTGTGACTTTCGACAAGGCCCTTTTCCTCTCGGGTCTCCAGAGAGGAGCTTTCAAGACAGCATGGGTTTTATCAGGTCTGCTGTCCCTTCCAGCCCTCAGCTCTCTCCCAGGGTGGAGAAATTGAGCAGAGAGAGAGAGAGAGAAAGGAAAGGCCACGAGGGAGGTATTATGGACTAAATCATGTCCTCAACCCCTCTGACTTATCTGGTGAGGTCCAAATCCCCAATGTGACTGTCCCTGGAGAGAGGGTCTTCACAAGGTAATAATCAAGGTTAAACAGGTCCTAAGAGTGGGGCCCTAAGTTGATAGGACTGTGGCCTTCAGGGGAGAGGAAGAGAGAGATCTTTCTCTGACTCTGTCCCCACTGTGTGAGGACCCAGAGAGAAGGTGGCTATCTGCAAGCTAGGAAGAGGGCTGGCACCAGAACCCGAGCCTGCTGGCACCCTGATCTCAGACGTCCAGCCTCCACACCTGGGAGAAAACACCCCATCCATGACACTCTGTGTGGCAGCCTGAGCTGACTGATACAGGAGGCCAGGACGCGGGCGAACGGGACAGGAGGAAAAGGGAGGTGGACAGAACACCAGCTAGAGGCAGTGCCAGCGAGCCGGCCCCTCCCCTGCCCTGTGACTTGAGGCAGCCATCTAACCTTGGAGTTTTTCACACCTGCAAAGTGGAGCTAGCAGGGTTCGCGCATGGATTTCAATTAACTGACGCCCGAAAAGCACTCAGCGCGGTGCCTGCCCTGCAACTGCTCCTGAGGCGCAGCCGCCCTTACTGTTACCGACAATGAAAACTGTCAGAACGTCTTCAACACCCGCGGGCTCACCCCCTCCTCGTGTGCTCCCCACATCAGGGCCCGACCCCGTCTGACCACACGCCCTTCGCCTCAGTGGGGAACATAAAACCAGGTGGGCCAATCACCTCAGCATTCACTGCTTTTATTTATTTGAGAAACACACCAAGAGAGTGTTCTGTGCGCCAGGCACTGTTCTAACACGCGGACTCCTCTCACTCTCAGGAACTGCCCTGAGAGGTAAGTCCTGGCATGATCTCGATTTTACAGATGAGGAAACTGAGGCACAACGTGAAAGAACTTGTCGGAAGTCACACGGGTACAAAGAAGTGGGACCCAGACTGATGCAGGCATCCCGGCTCTTAGCTGCGACGTACCCAGCCTGGCGGGGAAACTTTCAGAGGGAGGCCTGCCCACCTGCACCCCATGTTGCCCATTCTTGCCCTTCTGCATCCAGAACAGAGTTAGGACCAAGGTGTTAGGGGGTGTCCAGGAGGACAGGGGGCTCCTGGCTTTTCTGGTTGCTGTTGACTCCACAAGACCTCGCCAGCTATAGGCCCCCTAGTAAGGTCTGGTGCCCACCCCCCTCAAAAGAGGGTCATGTCTACCCCATCTCCCAGTAAGGAAATCCCTGGCACCGAGGTGCTGGAGTGGAGGCCGGCCGACAGCCTGGTGGGGATGCGATGTGACGACCTGAGAGGGAAAGGGCGCTGGAGTTTGAAGTCAGATCATCCCAGGGCCAAATCTCAGCACTGCCCTGCTGGAGTTGTGGGTTACCACGTCAGTGGCTTCACGCCCCCCACCCCGAGTCTCAGTCTTCACAATAGTCTACCCATACAATGGGTAGACACAGCACCTACTCGTCAGCACTGTGATGCAGATGCCAAGGCAATATTTGCCTGGGACCTAGGACAGTGGCCTCAGGGGAAATGTCCTATGGGTATCTGCTGTGTTGTAGGGGTGGGACAGGGGAGTGTGCCCAGGATGCAAGGGAAGGGGCTTACCTGGCACAGGCTCTAGTGCAGGAGCTGGGGAGGTAGACCGGTGGGAGTTCAAATTCTAACTATCATTTCCTGGTTGGTGTCGCTGAGCGAGGCCCTGACTCTCTGAGCCTGTTTCTATATCTGTGAAGCAGGGACCCCCACACCTATTCAAAAGGCCTTGTGAGGACCAACTGCAAAAATGTAAATGGAACACCCTGTCTAAATCGACTCATAGACATGATCGTGCTGGTGGAAACCATTGTACAAGAGGCTGAAAATCCCATTCCCTAGGTGAGACCACATGGGTGCTAATGGTCAGCCAGTCCTGCCCACTCTGAGGCTCATTAGGCATGAAGATGGAAGGCGGGGTCCTGTCCGACCCTCAGTGCCAGTCCGGCAAGAACATACCCCACAGGTCTGAGGGTGGGTGGGGTGCTGGGCAGGCCACTGAGGACTATCCCTGGCTTGGCCCTCACTGGCCCTGACTCTGGCTGCTCCAAGGACAGTGATTCCCAGGACCAGCAAAGGAGCCCACCACAGCGGATGTCCAACCTGCCCATGGGGAAGGGGAGAGGAAGGGAGGAGAGGGGAGGGGACAGATTAGGCCCTCGCCCAGAACACCCTCAGCCCTTTCTTCACTGCCCATGTTCTGAAGCTCAGCCTGAGTCCTCGGAGCACTCGATCACGCCACCGGAACAGACCTGGCATCCCTTCCAGCTCTCAAGGACCTCACTAGCACCGTGACATCCTGGTCAGAGGGAGGAGCTACTGAAAGTCAGAAAGGCTGGGCACCCGCATACCCCGTGACCTCGGGCAGAAGGCTCCCTTCTCTGAGCCTCGGTGTCCTTGTCCGTTCAAGGGGCAGCGTGACCCTCACCAGGGCGGGAGCAGGAGATGAGCCAGGGGGCTGGCACCTGTCATGAAACGGATGACAACTCCACCTCTAGGAAGCCTGCCCTGCTCGCTGGAGATGGAGCTGACCCCTCTCTGAACGTCCCACCTGCTTTGCACAGGGGATTCTTACACTTTACACTGGCAGCCACGTGAGCCATCCTCTCACCCCCAGGCACCAGGGCACACAACACACACTCCCTTAACGGGGACACCACGGCACCCTCACTGCGCTGGGCACACAGGCAGCTTCTCTCCCCCGGCTTCACGCTTTAGATTTACAAGCCCAAACGTCGCTTTTCTCAGATGCTGTGCATTTAATTAGGTGTCCTAATAACAGTGAAATTGCAGGAGTACTTATATCACTTTGAGTTAGTGGCGCAGCTCCTTCTAACTTCTGTAAAAAAATTTTTTTTCATATATCATTTTTAAAATAGAGCTCATTATTTTAATTATATCCATTTAAATGTACAGTGGAGCCCTTGGATATTCTCAGCACGAATCATTAGGTATATTAGGGAAAAGCACTCGGAATCTATCTACATGCTGACACTCCACAATCTATTCTATTTGTGTCTCTGTGAAACAGATTTATATATAGATAACTACAAAATAGTTGCTCAAGATATGCTATGAATTTTATATTTAACCCAAATCACACTTCAACATAAAATCTGAAGTCGGCACTAAAAGGATATTTCTCGGCAAGTACACAGTGTCTGCGGTGGCTGGCTACCACTCGTGCCAGAATGCTGGGACAGAAGCCAGACCAAGTGGGTCCTGGTCCAAGGAATTCCCTAAAAGCTCCCACCTTCCACTAACGCCGTGGTTCGCAAACTGTGTCCCTTAAAGGCCTAGGGGCCCCACAGCAGTGGCCCCCAAACACCCAGGAGGCCTGAATGAGGAGGGCGGTACTGCGTAGGGCTCCAAGACCCCTATTCTCTCTTTGATATGCACGGCTTGGCCTAATACATACATATTTGGGCTTTCTCCCTATAGTGGAGTATATGGTGCTCTCCCCAATACATGCCCACGTCCTAGTTCCTAGAACCTGTGAGTGAGACCTTATTTGGAAAAAAGGCTCTTTGCAGATACAATTAATTTAAAGATTTTGAGATGAGATCATTCTGGATTATCTGGGAGGGGCCTTATGCAAGGACAAGTCCTTGTAACAGACACACGAGAGACTGGACAGACAGAAGAGGGGACGGCACAGGGAAGGAGGCGGCGGCAGCATGACCACAGAAAGCTCTCAGAGTGATGCGGCAGGAAGTCGCCGAGTGCTGCAGCCCCCAGAAGCTGGAGAGGCAGAGATGATTCTCCCCGAGGCCTCGAGAAGTGCGACTCTGCCAACACCTTCATGTTGAACTTCTGGCCTCCAGAACTGTGAAAGAGCGAACTCCTATTGCTTTAAGCCACCGGTTTGTAGTAATCTGTTACAGCAGCAACAGAAAACTAATACACTCCATAAGACCAAATCTGAAGAAATAGCTCCAACGTGGTTAAGTTTGCAAACACTGCCTTCTACTACCCTCAGCTTTCTTTTGCTTCATTCTCACTCGTCCCTGTTACTGCATCTGGCCAGTCCAATGTGCCACAGAGCCTGCCTGGGGAGCTTTCAGAAACAAATCCCTTCCTCTGGGTGTTACCAGATGGTTCTCCAAGTGCTTAGATCCACCCCATCACATCGGGCACTCACAAGAGCCTTGTGGCCCAGGGTGGGAAACCGAAGCACAGAACAGCCCCCTTCACATCTGCATCTTGCTTGTGCACCAGGCATGGTACACAGCAGGTGCTCAGTCAACACAGTGAGTGAATGGCACACCTGAGGTCACACAAATTCCAGTGATGAGCTTTTGAGTGTGGTCTGGAAACAATTCTTCTGACTCCCATCCTGGAGCGGGTCCTGCCTGAGGCAATGCAACTAAGGAACAAATCGGTGGATCTGAGGCCCAAGAACTAATGCCATTTCTGGCCATGTTGGAAGAAGAGTCCCAGGTGGTACCAGCTGCTCAGGAATCAGACAACTTTGTTTCTAGGCACGATTTCTACATCATTCCACCAAAAGGGCTAATGCTTGACATTCTGTCAAGTACCACCAAGTCGTGGTAGCTGTGAAAAGTCCTCGGCATGCCGCGCTGTGGTTCTTTGCCTGCCTGACTCGGTTTTCTCATCTGTGTGAGTGAGCTAGACTCTGGTGTCTAAGGCCCTGGTCAAGGTCAGACCTCTACCCAGAAGAGTGCGCCTATCTCCTTGCACAGGGTGGGGATCAGTGTATCTATCTGCACCCCAAAGTCAGCCTGAGGACCCCTCCACTCCCTCCAATGGCTACTGCATATTTACTCCGGTACTTCAGCCACCTGAAATAACTTAGGGGGGAAAAATCTCTAATCACACTGTGTAAATAATGACTCGGTTAACTCCCACTAGAATACAACTTCATTAAAGACTCCACTCATTAGGAATGAGGGTTAACTGGCCTCAAGCTGTGCCTAAGCACATTCTCCGTGAACACACGGATGCATGGGGTGTTGAATGAATTAACGCACATGCAGCCATGACTTCAGGGGCCGTACTTACCCTGCTGCAGGGGCTGTCCACCAGCCCAGTCCTCCAACCCAGCCCATCTGCACACCGACCAATGAGTTGAGTGCAAATAATTATCTACTTGTAGATGTTGGCAGCCCCACCCTCCTCGGCAATGCTTCCTAAGCCCTGTGAGGCATTTTCTCCTTCATTCCACCAGTGCTGTTCTTCCCAAGGCCTCCCGTGACCTCCACGCTCCTCACTCCTACAGTCCCTTCTCGGTCCTCACTGAACCCCTCCTTGGACGAGTCCCCCTCTCTCCTCCATCCAACTCTTTCCCCACTTTGCTCATGGATGGGCCTCTCATCTTCTGGCCCCTTCTCTGTCATCTGCTGATTAGTCTTTACCAGACCAACCCCTAGACACTGACATGCTCCAAGGATCAGCACTAGAACTTCTGCTATTTTTATCTACCCCCACTCCCTAAGTCAGGGGTGTCAGACTCACTTTCGCCGGGGCCACATCAGACTCTCGGTTGCCTTCAAAGGGCCGAATGTAATTTTAGGACTGTGTCAATGTAACTATTCCTTAACAGTTAAGCAAGAGCTCGGCACCACTGCCGGATAAAACAAGGTGGAGGGCCGGATTCGGCCCGTGGGCCTTGTGTTTGCCCCCTGTGCCCTAAGTCATCGCCTCCAGACTCCTGCTTTTGAATATTAACTATATGAAGATGAACTGCAAACTCCATCTCCAGGTTGCACCTGCCCCCTGGACTCCAGACCTGCATCACCAGCTGCCTGCCTGACTGTCCCCTGGGATGCCCACCCACACGTAACAGGTCCAAACAGAGCCGCTGCCGTGCCCTCCCCCGCAAATCAGGAAATGGTTCTTCTGACTCCCACCCCACGGCTCTCCCCACTAGCCCGAGTCTAAGACGCTGCCAGCAAGTAACTGTAGTCTTCACTGTTTCCTTCACTGACAATTCTATCCCTCCAGGTCCTCAAGCCCAGACCCTGGAATCATCCTGGTCTTGAATCTACCAGTGAATCCTGTAAAAACTCCACCTTCAAAGTATTTCCAGAATCTAAATCTTCCTTAGCACCCACCAATGGCCACCACTGTCGTCCAGCTGCCTTCTCTCCTCTCGTCTTGTAACAACCTCACGGGCAGTCTCCCTGCTCCTACCCCCGCCCAGCACCCCCAAACTGGTATTTTCCACAGCAGCCTTGGCAATGCTATGAAAATAAGCCAGACTCAGTCACTCTTCGGCTCAACATCCATTATGGTCCTGCACCTCACCCGGTGTAACAGCCACGGTCCACACCTGACCCTCGGGGCTCTCTGTGACATGCCCCATGTGCCCAGGACCTCATTTGCTAGCATCCCCCCTTCTCTTGTTCCCCCTCACTGGCCACCCAGGTCTGTGAGCTGGTCCCTGAGCACACAGTCAAGCTCCTGCCTTGGACTTCTGCACTCGCTCTTTCCTCTGCCTGGACTCTTCTCCCCCTCCCCCAATGCCTCCAAGGCTGGAGCCCACCATTCCTTCAGGGCTTTACTCGAACATCCCAGTGTCAGTGGAGGAGTCCTGGCTGCCTGACCCAGGGCCCCCGATACTCCCTAGCCCTTCCCTGCTGCATGCGTCCTGCTCAGTACTGGCCGATCCTCCATTTATCTTCCATACTTATTACCTCTCATCCTCTTCACTGTCCGTCACCCCAACTAGAACACGAGCTACAAGAGGACAGGGACTTTATCTCGTCAGTTCACTGTCACATTTCAGCACCCACAGCAGCACCTGGCACGTGGGAGGTGATCAGTGAGCACTGGTTCATTCGTTTAAGGATCTAAGTCACGTGATCCAGAAGGGCCAATGCCAGTGCAGCCTCCGAGGTGCCGCCCTCCAAAACCACCCGCCAGAGAACTGTCCGGGGTTTCACAGCTTCAACTGATACTCAGAACTGAAGACAGCATGTCCCACCCATCTTCCCTGGGTGCGACTTGGGTTGGAGATGCTTCCCAGGAGCCAACTGAGGAAGTGACGCTTATTCCTGAAGTGTCAAAGTCACGTATTTCCATTCTAGTGGAAGCCTTCTCAATTGTAACACACTCTTCCCACTTCCTGCAATGCTGAAATACAGTAGCCGGCTAACAACGCCAATATCAGCTCCTTCCCCCTCCAGGTTTACTGAGATGTCGTTGACATATAACGCATGTGACTGTAAGGTGTACCATGCCGTGACTGGATACTGCAAAGTGACACTAACTCTCGAGGGTCACCCTTCTGTCATTGGCTAGCAGGCTTGGGTTCTCGGGGCATGGGGGGCGGAGCTGAGGTCTTAGGGGGCCTGCAGTCTCACACCAGTGGTTCCAGGAATGCCCCCTCCACTTCTAACAGGCTTCTGCCCCCATCCCCCGGCATCTGCCCACTCATCCTGCAAGATTCTGGGAGACCCCCAGAGGCCAGGAATCCACCCCCTGCTTTTTGTACCCCTGTGCCTGGCCCCTGGCTGACGTCAGCTAATGCCCGATGAATGATGCACACAGAAAGCGACCCACGGTGACAGGTGCTGCCGGTGATGACACAGAGGATGCAAATAAGGACGAGAGCGACTCAGGCCTGCTGAATGGCTCTGCGGTCCCAGGCATGGGGCTTCACATGTTCCCCCGCTGTCTCACCGTCCTCCACGACGCCTGACACGGCCGGTAGTTTTGTTTACAGATAAGAAATCCTGGGGTCGGAAAAGCAGAGTGCGCTTTCCCTGCTCACACAGCCCTCTAGGCACAAAAGCAGGATTCAGCCAGGTCCGCCCAGCTCCGACTCTCGAGCTTGTGATCGTGTGGATGATTTTTGTTTTCTCTTCTCAAGGGGAGAGAAAATAACAACAACCACTTGTCGGATGAATGAACAAATAAGTGACCAAATGACCAGAAGCTCCAAGAGACAGGGAACAATTTCCCTTGCCTCCCACGGTAACCTCCGTACCCTGACAGGACGGGGCATGTGCTGGAGGCTTAAACCGAGGGCCTCCATCTCCGCCACCGAGAAGAGCGCTTGGCTCCGCCTTCCCCGCCGACCTCCAGCTCTCCTTGACGTGCTGGAACATGGCTGCCATGCCTGCACACGTCCTTCAGATAGAAAGAGGCTCCTGCTTTTAGCTGCAAGGACAGAAAGCGTAGCAGAGAAAAAGGGCAAAGCGTCCACTGGCCTGGAAGGACCCAAAGAGGGACCCTAGGACAAAACCCTCATTTCCACAAACCCCAGTGAGGAGGCCTGCATCTGTATTTACTATTCCGCCCGTGTTTCGAATCTTCGTGCCGCCACCCGGCCCTTAATAACCCTCGGAATTATCCGCACTCCCATTACTGTCATGTATCACTGATATATTTTAATAAATAGTCAAGTAGAAAAGATTAGATTAATAGATTAAAACTATTAACCTATTAAACAACTCTTAACAGTCTAGAAATTCAAAATAACCTACAACGCATAAATTTACCATTAGTTTGAGAAAATTCCTAGGCACTCAATTGTCTTCAGTGTATGGTGTCAGTCAGCCACAGCGCTGGGTAATGCTGCAGTTCAGCAAGACAGCATGAAGATTTAAATATTAAGAGTTAATTCCCTGGTTAATATAAGCCTAAAATAGAGAAAAGCAGGAGTTATGAGCAATGCTGTCAAGCCACCCACTCTGATGTTTAGCAGGTGGGGGGCCCTCTGGGGAAAGCTGGAAATTTCTTTTGCAGGTGTCCTGGTACCCGGAAGGCTGGCCCAGGTCACCGAGAAGAAATACTGTTAGCAGCGACTGAAATGAAAGCACAGGCCTCGTCTTCCAGTGGGTCTGGCAGTGGCACGATTCGGATCCACGAGCAAGGCACACTGTTCCCTGAAGACCCACCTCCCCGTGCTTCCCTTCACCTGACTGCCGGGATGCTGCAGACTCAGGGATTCTCGCCTAGGTAGGATCCACTCCCCGGCAGGTGGGGAAGGGGAGAGGCCACACGGGAGCACGTGCCCACTGTTCTGCATCTTCCAGGGCACCCATGGGTCCAAAGCAGACCCCAGAGGGCAGGTAACTCAATCAGTGAAGAGGGAGGCAGTCCCTACGCTGGACCTCATGCTGGATGATGGACAAGCAGAGAATAAATACAGGCCCTCTGCCACCAACGTTCTTTCCTGCGGAGGCTGGGCCTCAGCTGCCATCCCTTTCTTGGGTAACTAACTCGTCTGGCCCCTTTCTCCTGGAGTGAAAGGTCCTCCCCAACAGGACCACTTCCCCTCCAACATCCGGCCCACACCGACAAATGATGCCCAGAGCTGTCTAGCTGCCGTCCCTCTGAGGCACCTCCCCTCCATGCTCCACCCACTAGTCCATGAGGCCAGCTGTTGGCAGACTGAGGTTTGTAAGGCACAGCCAGCTCTGTTCACACACTCAAGGGCGAGGACTCAGCCCTGGTCCCTTACTGCCCACTGCCCCCTGACACACAAAGTAGACTCCTCACTACACAGTCCAGGTCCTCCCAAGGTGTTGGCACGATAAACTAGGTGCATGGATGACTGCCAAGTTCCTAACCTGCCGGCAGCGCTCTCCCCTCGGGTGTCAGCCGGGGATGAGAACACTGACTACTAGGGGTTGTATGGGAGATGAAAGCACAGAGCTGCACAGAGGTGCCCCATGTGGCACCACACACAGTAGGGCTTCGTAAATGTGAGGGCTTTTTTTCTCTCTCATCTCTTCCAAGCACTTGCCAGACAAAATACAAAAAGTCTGGTAAAACGATGGAAAAGATGAGCTCTTGGGCGACGATGCAGCCCTCACAGATGGTGGAAAAGGGGTTTTTAGGCCTAATTGAGACAAAAGAAGTGGAGGGCATGCACCCGCTCCCTGCAGCAGAGATGAAGGGGAGAGCTGAGGACACACACCACAGCCAAGTTCACTGCAGGAGGGCAAGGCGGGAGTGATCCGGCTGGGTTTGGAGTATCCTGACGTTCTTAACCATCGTCACGTGCTGCATGGAACCCGGAGGAAGCCGAAGCCAGGGCAGAGGGTTCTTCTCCTTCGTTGGCAGAGCCAGAGAGATGATGCGGTTGTGGAAATTTCCCAAGCCACTTGCTCAGACCAAGGCCTCTGTTGTTGGGGGCTTCACAAAGCAAACAGGTCGGACTGTCCTAGTAACCATTCTCAAACCCACACTTCTCAGGACAAGGCAAGGCTTCTGAGGCTTCTCAAGACGCTGAGTGCTCAGCGTCACAAGAAGTTTCTTAATTTGCTCAAGGAACGCAACCGGGAGACTCAAGCTGAGAGGTGGACTGAGCAGAGAGAGGGTCCCTAGAGACCTGTCACTCCGCAGGATCACCCCAAGCTCAAGGGCCTCAGTGCCACTTGGCAAAAACGATGCACCGATTTTGATGGTTTAAGTTTGCATTTCTGTGGCTGTCTCCACAGGGCAGACCCAAGGATGTGTGAATTTTCAAGAATCTTCCCTATTTGCAGAGTGTAGCTTTGACAGTAACTAATAAAGCAGAAAGTGAACCCTGCCCACCAAAAAAGCAATTGAACTCCATTTCCCTCTTTGGAATCGAACTTTCAGAGTTGCCTGCAATTTATGATTTCTGCGGTCTAATGTTGTCCCAGAGTATACACATCTCTGGAAATCAAGTAAGTTCCAACAACAAGCACATAAACCTAGAGTCAACATGGAAGACACACCCTGACTATAAAATACACCCTGAGCTCTCACGCAATTCATTTTGCTAACACCACACTGGCCACCGACTCGCATTGGGCCCACTGGTACTATGACTTTTTATGCAAATGTAGTTAATTTGTTTAGGGCTACTTTCATTTCATTGCTGAACCCCAAAGTGCTAAACCATAAGAATATATTATTCAAAAAATAATGATGCAGCCACAGACATGTGGTCATTAAATTCCATGGTCCACCAGTAAAAAGTCTTGGCTTCCATAAGACTCAACCAGGCCCACAGCCATTTGACTACTGGGGCGATGCTGGACAAGCCTACTCCTCAGTCCCCTCTGATGAAGAGGGATGCCCACCGCTGCCTGGGGACCAAATGCGATACGGACAAGCCGCATCGTACAGTAGGTGGATTGTGGTAGCCCCTCAACAAATCTGGGCTCCAGCTCCGCCTTTACCCCTACCTCCTGCCCCCTCTCCAACGTCTAGTCTCTGCAAGAAATCAATTGCCAGCCCACTGTTACCTCTCCCTCGGAATGGAATCCAGCACGGTGGGGATGAGGCTCTGAACCCAGGCAGCCTGGGCTGCAACACTGCACTAAGCTGCTTGGCCCTTCGTGGGGCTGGGCAGAGGCCGAGGAAGAGAGATGCCCAGCAGGGCAGGCATGGAGCAGGCACGGGGAGCCACAGGCTGCTCCACGCTATCCCAAGACCAAGCAGGAGGCCGTGTGCTTGGGAGGCAGGACACATACAATGCTTTGTGAAACTGGATTCCTTGGGCCTGGAAAAAAATAACCTTGTAGACATACACTTCCAAGTCTAGCTTCTAAGATCCTTGCCTATCCTGAGCCCTTGGTCACATGTCTTATAACGTCTTTACCCCTGCCGTTTATTCTTCCTCTGAGCCAGAATGATCCTCTTAAAACCAAATTCATGCCCTGGCTGGTGTAGCTCTGGATTGAGCGTGGGCCTGCGAACAAGAGGATTGCAGTTCGATTCCCAGTCAGGGCACATGCCTGGGGTGCAGGCCAGTTCCCAGCAGGGGAGGCATGAGGGGCAACCATACATTGATGTTTCTCTCCCTCTCTCCTTCCCTTCCCCTCTAAAGATAAAAACAAACAAACAAACAAAAAACAAAACAAATTCATGCCACCCTCTCAAAATCCCCAGTGGTTCCTCACCTCACATAGGATCAAGGCCAAAGTCCTGACAACAGCCTCTGAGGCCCTGCACAGCCACATCTGTCTCCTTGCTGTTGCCTCAACATGACGGACACTTTCCTGCCCCAGGGCCTTTGCACCTATTGCTCTGCCTGGAATGCACTTCCCCCGTGAATGCTTGGCTCAGTCCCTCATCTCTGTCAGATTCTTGTTCAAATGTCACCTTCCTGGTGATACACTATTCCCTCTGGCTTGCCAATCCTCCTCCTCCCTGCTTTTCCCCAGAGCACTTTCTACCACATGACAGACCACATGTTTTACGTATGTACCATGTGCCCGCCACTCCCACCAGAACATCAGCTTCACAGGCCAGTGATTCCGTCTGCTTTGTTCACTGCTGCATTTCCAGCACTAGGTCAGACTCTGGCACTTAGCAGGTGCTTAGTTAAGTATTTGTGGAATGAATGACCAAGACTGGGTTTTCATCTTCCTCCCACCCCGACAATCTCCCTGTCTACTCTGTCCTGACCACCTGTTAGGCAATTGGTACACACAGCCAGCAAATAAGTCGCTTAACCTCTTCTATGCCTGGTTTCCTTATCTTCAAATGAGAGCGCCAGACTAGATTATCTCTAGGGACCTTCCACTCTGAAAAGCTTCAACTTACAAAAAAAAAAAAGGCATAATTCTTCATTACAGCAGGCCCATAGTTGCATTTACCTGATTATAAAAACTTCTTAGAATTTTCCAGTCAAGGCCCCCGCAGCCTCCACACCCCTGAGAATAAATGTGACGTCTGGCTGGAGTTTGGCTCCGCAATGTGTGACCTGCTCACCAGGTCAGCACTAACCTCAAGTGCTGGGATCGCTGGTCTTGTAAAATCGGCCCAGGCTGGGTTACAGGGAAGTAAACCAAACCACATTCAGGTGTCCCTTAGGATCAGGAACACCACCTCCCCTTGTCCCCCTCCATTTAACACTAATTCCTTAGCAGCCAGAGCTAAGGAATTAGTTGGTTTTGGGGGTTAGCCAGAACCCTTCTGGAGAAGTAACAAAATTAGGCTTTCTGGGCCAAAAAGTAGGTGCTGGGACGTAAGCAGAGTCCGGTGTATAACAGCCTGGGTGGTGGTACAACTGGGACTGACAGTGGAAGCCCACGTCAGGGGGTCGCGGGGCCTTCAAGGTCATGCCTGACCAGGGCCAGCTAGCCTCCCTCTGACTTCAGGAAGCCTCAGGCCTTTGTCTCCCCGTCTGAAAGAGGGGCTAAGTGAGTCTAACGCTCCACAAAGTAGGTCTACAGGTCTAAACCCCACCTGGCCGATCTGACCCAAGGCCAGGGTCGGATTCACCAGCATCAGCTAAGGCCTATGTTGACATTCTTTTGATGTTTAATACATAAGTCACTTCTGAGTGAATGCTGGGTCACTATATAACATTACTGCTTTGCTCTTTCAAAGGTAGTCTATTAGCTTTAATGACAGAATCAATATAAACTCACTTGATAGCTCCTTTGGAGTCCCTGCCTTCTTGACAAGCCTCCAGCCTCTGGCACAGCCCTTGGCCCCTAACAATCTCTGCTGCCACCTGTTAACTGATCACATCATACCAAGAAGTGAAGGGCGTGGCGGCTAAGCCTGTGCATCGGAGGAGTCAGACCTAGGGAACGTCCTGGCTGTGCGGCGCGCTTCCCACCAGGCAGCCTGAGCCACAAACTCCTCCATGCTTCGGCTTCCTCATCCGTGAAGTGAGAATAACAAGAGTACCTCCCTCTCATGGCTGTTATAAAGATTACATAAATTAATAGTAAGTTATTTCACGTTAGTCCCTTAAACCAGAGCCTGACATGTGAGTGCTGACTGCATGGCAGTCATTATTATTAGAAATTTCTTCAAATTACGCACGATCCTAAGGTTTGGACTAGGGCTCCATAACTGAGTACATCCAAGCCTAGGCCAGTCAGGGGGAGCCAGGAGACAGCACGCATGCCACCCGCCTACTCCCCTGCCTGGGACAAGCATCTCTCATCTATGTCAGCACTCCTCTCCCTTCCCCCACCCTGAAGCTGAGCGCTGCAAAGACTAGAGACAGAGCTTAGGGCCGCTGCTGTGACTATAGAGAAACCTACCTGCCTGCTGTCCTCTGATCAACAGGCAGATATGCTGGTGGGGAACAGGTTCATGCATGAAGGCAAGGACCACGTCTGCCTGAGTCATCAGAAACAGATGGAGCTTCGTCTGTTCACTGCGGTAGACCCAGCACTTTGGACAGTGCCCACCCCACAGCAGACACTCAAATGTCCACTGAATGAATAGACCGGCCTCGAATCCATCTGAGTCCACAGCACACAGCACTGGGCCTAACTTAGCAGGGGCTTGATGAATGTGGGAGGGTGGCGGGAGAGGCCTGCGAGACCCTCACCTGAGCCCACTATTTCTGAGTGGAGAAAGCACCCGGCTTTGGCAGGTTCAAGGCATGACACAGCTACTTACTACTCATCAAGCGACCCTGAGCAGGGCCTTTCCTTCCTACAGGTTCAACAACAGGGAGGGGCCAGCCAAAGCCCCAGGCCCTTTCTAGCCCTGACTTTCCAGGAAGCAATTCCAGGCACCTCTCATCTCAAGACTCCCACTGCCCCACAGGCCACAGCTGCCTACACTGTCCTCAGGCAAAATCCTCTTCGAGGGGCAAAGGAGGAAAACACAGGCGCTGGGCAGCTGCTGGTCATGACACAGGTCAGCACCTGTGTTCACAGGCCCAAGCCTGGCACCCACTGCTCTATTCCAGCCCACACCCCCACATCTTCCCCCACCTCATCCAAAACACCCAGCACACCCTCACTCGCTGAGCACCTGCTCCAGGCCAGCCCCTTGCGGTGAACAAGACAGAATGACCCTTGCCCACAGAGCTGGCTCTAGAGGGAAAGAAAGTATACAAATAAGTGAAATATTTAAAGAGCGTAAATAGGCCACGGGCCCTCGAAGAAGGAGGTCAGGGGAGGCTTCTCTGGGGAAGGGGGACGGAATCGAGACCTGAGGGATGAAAGGACCCTAATTATGGAAAGATCAGAGGGAAGAGCACTCCAGGCAAAGGAACAGCAGCTGCAAGGGCTCTTAAGGCCAGGGGCTGGCAAACCGTGGCTGTCTGTGTGGTTCCACATTATCTGCAGCACCTTCTGCGTTCTGTGAGCCAGGTTGAGAAGCTGCCACAGAGACCAGGGCCTACTACCTGACCTTTTACGGGTCTACTTGGCTGACCCGGGGTTGGGTATTAGAGAAACAGAGAGAAGGTCAGGAAGCCAACAGACCAAGCGAAGGGGAGACTGACTCTGGGGAGGTGGGGGCTGGGTTGGGCCACAGTGACCTGCAGCCTGTGTCACGGCCTCCACTCCACCCTGTGAACAGCTGCCAGGGTGATCTCCCTGAAACACATGTTACTCTTCTACAGCTCCCAGGTTTTCCCAGGCCTGTCCCAAGGACACTGGGTATATGGGGTAAACCTTCATAAAAGGGTTCCATGGTTACATAAGTTTGAGAAGCTTGGCATTCTCACCTCTCTCGGGTGTTTTCATGTACACACATTAGCACAAGAAAGGCTCTGGAAAGTTCCACAGGGAAGAAATCGGCTGAGTTTGCTTAGTCCACTGTCCTTCAAACTTACTTGGCCACAGAACCCCCTTTTTCCACAAAAATCTGTTAACTTTTTTAAAAAAATAGTATTCCATGGGCTGAAGGGCAATCTCCTTTGCTTGACCCCAACTGCAGCAGGGTGTAATCCTAGAGGCTGCACCAGATGATGTGTGTGGCCCAGACGGCCATCTCTCCTGTCTCTTCCTTGACTTCTCGCCTTCAACGCCCACTCAAGGGAGCAGCAGCAGCAGCAGCAGCAGCGTTTACCACCGCGAGAGACACCCGGTCCGTGGGCTCGTCCGGCATCAATTCCCGCTTTCTTTGGTAAGGAGCCCGGCTTTCAGCTGGGGGCAACCCCTCCCACCGCCTGCCGGCTCCAAGGGTGAGGATACACCCCTGGTCTGGCTCAGCACCCGGATATTCCATTCCCCAGCTTTGCAGTGACTGGTCCAGGGGAACACGCAAGCACAGGACTCAAGCCAGGCCACTGCATTCCAGACTAGGATAGGACAGGCTCCCCTGGAGCTCGTGACACCGGAGATGAGACAAAAATTCAAGCCCGGGTCTTTCTGCCCAGTCCTGTGTTTCACCCTGAAGTTCCCCCCAACTTGGGCAGGAGCAGCCAAAGGCCAGTTCGGGATTAAGCCATCCTTGGTTCCAGTCACAGGTGCCCACAGAAGGTACCAGGAGGGCTGGGAAGTGCTGCCCACAACTGCACATCCTCCAGGGAAGTAGGGAAATTTCACAGCAAAGGGGACCAGCCTGGACTGCCCATCATTTCGAATGGAAGGGAAGGACCAGAGTCAGGTGGCTGTTAGTTGTGAGGCCAGGGGCTGGGAGAGGGGGCATACCTGCTCGCCGTGCTTTTCCTTCCAGCCGCACTGGCTCCGTCAGCCTGCAAAAGAAACCCAAAACACACGCCATTAGCCAAGGGTGAAGACACAGACTCTACCCACTGCCACTGCCAGGCTGTTGCTCAGCACCAGCCTTTCCCCCCAGACACACGGGCCAGCCAGCCCCAACCCCTTGCTCCTTTCCTCCAGGCTGGAAAAATCTGCTCCCAGTGGCAATGGGGAGCCAGCACAGCCCCAACCCAAACTTGCTTGGCCCTTTAAATCCAGCTGAGCACCCACTGCCAACACAAACCCACCAACCACAGAGCCCTGGGGACTCAGTGGAAAGTAAGTAACCAGCTAAATCTGAGATTGAATTGCACCATTTTTATTTTCAGTTGGGATTTCCAATAAAACAGTAGCCACAGATTTATTCCTACCAATCAAGGGGGGAAATCCTGTTATGTTAAAATATTCTGTCCCCCTGACCCTCTGAGCAGGGGAGCCATGAGAGTGGCTGATCTTAATCTCTTTATTCAGGGCTGGGGGGTGGGGGAATAAGGCTGGTCAAATGAAATTCCCAGAAATCATCAAATTCTGGTTCAGATGGAGACACTGAGGCCTTGGACGGGGAGGGAGTGGCCTGAAGTCTCCAGGCCACTGAGACTGAACAACAGATACCTGGGGTCCCCAGGACTGAACAACAGATACCTGGGGTCCCCGACTGCCAGGCTAGTGCTGGGGGGTCCTCAGTGTGGAGGTTGCTGACCAGGTTTCTCCACGATCCCTGGTGGGAGATGCATTCCCTAGCTTTCCTTTTTCCTTACTGTTCAAGTACACTTGTCTCCATCTTCCCCCCCACCCACAGTCCTTAGCTTTGTGAAAACATTTAAATAACAGCGATCCTAGCTCAAATAATGTGGGTTCAAAACCCTGCGGCACACATTTGTTTCCAAATTCAGAATCCTTCCGATCTCAGCAAGGCAATGTTGGCACATGTTCTGTATTCGGAAACCACCCTGGCGGGGCCTGGGGAGCCCCCGGTGTCCAAGCACACTGATATTTCTATAGAGACACGTATGCAGTCAGCCCTGTGTGGGGTAAATGAAGATGAAGACTGGCCTCATTTCCCTTTGGTCAAGTTCTGCCACTTCAACAGTTACAAAAACTCTTTTTTTCCCTCTTCTCTGCAAGTTTTTCCAATTTCAGGACTGTGCATGAAGGATTGAGGACGTAAAATAAACACAGTAGCAGCTACCTTTTGATGAGTGCTTACGGGAAGTTGCAAACTGGCAAAACCAGATGGCGGACTTGGATCCAAAGAGTAAATATATAAAAATAAAGGGATTTCACCTCCCCCCACCCCCACCCCCCGTTCAGCTTCTCTTTAAAAACCAGTTAATCCGGCAATACATAGTCCCACATCCCCACAGTCTGCTAGGGCTGGTGGTATACCTGGTTCTCCAGTCTCCACCCCTCCTTCCCACCTTATACCCTATCCTCCAGCCTTGTCCCTGTGGGCACCCGGACTCGCTCTCTCGGAGAACTTCCCAGCAGGTGCTAGTGTAGAACATTAAATGCCTCTTATGAAATCCTCTCAGTAGGTCCCCCAACACATCTCATTTTACAGGTGAGGCACAGAGGGTCTGCAAGTCATTCATCCAACACCCCACAGCTATAAGCCCAGGCCTGGGCCACTCCAGTGCCCATGGCCCACTCAGCTCGGTGATGTTTTATCTCCTGCCAAGATGCAGGAGGGCCAATCGGGCAATGGAGTGAGCTCGCCCCACCCCTGTTGCCCAGACAAGGAAAGTGGAAAGGGGAAGGACAAGTAGGCAGGCGGAAATGCGAGGCCTGGGTGGGAGAAATTAATGGCATGCCGGTGTATTATTTCAGTAGGAGAAACAAAGCAGAACATGGTTTGCATATCATTTCACTACGCGCAAAAGAACAGGATCAATTACAGCCTCTCCCTGACACTTGCATCCCTCAAAACTTGTCTGGATAGCGAGCAGGAAGACGGCGTTCGCCTGTCCGCACGGTAAGAGGCCCAAGGGGTGGGGGGTGGAAATTCTGCCCCAGAGAGCCTAAAAATCCCGTAAAATCCCAGCCTCTCACTTTCCAGACTCAACTCTGTGCACCTATCCCTAGTATTTCATACGTCACTGTAACGTAGTCTTTTTTGTCCTCCTCCGTCCTTCATAACCGCACACAGAGCTGACCGGTTCAAGGATAGCGGTTGTGTGACTGGGTTGGGGAGGAGATTCTCAGTTTTGGGTGCATCTGATCACCCCCAGTTACATTTCCCTTTTATGATGCTTAGGATACTTGAGCTTTGTCTCCCTGCTAGCAACACTCATTTGTTTTCCACACATTTTTATAAAATAAAGACAAAATGCTGAACATGTTCAAAGAGTCGTCCAAACAAGTCCCTTGGCAGAGACTAAGGCCCAGCACAGGCACAGTGGAACCTCGGAGGAGCAGCGCTGAGAGATGCCCGTCTCGCCTGGGGCGGAGGAGGGGGTGTGAAACATCCGTTTAGGAGCTGACGGAGATGAGCACTAGAGGGGATGTCAAAGGCAGCATGCGTCGACGTCACAGCACCTGGGCCTGGCTGGGTCTAAACCCACGGCAATGATAGGGAAGTACCACTCGGGCCCTCCCAGCCCCAGCAGAGGCCCACGGGGCTGGAGGCGCCTACTCTCAGTTGTAGAGATCCCTAAGGGGCCAGGCCAGCGCCGTGGGTGTCCTCACCAATCAACAGATCACAGCGGTTGACCACCACTGTCCGAATTCAGTTCGGCCGCTGACACAGCCATTTTCCTAGGCCCTAAGCAATTTCACGTGATCCAACCTGAACCACAGGTTCAGGTTCACCTTTACCCAGTGGAATCCGACTTGCTCTCGATTTGAACTGAAGTGTAAGAGCACAGGGTTTAGAGTTGGGGGTCTGCATTGGAGCCCTGGTTCTGCCACTCTCTAGCTGTACGTTCCAAGGCAAGTCACTTGTACTCGCCATGCACACACTCAGTCTCCTCATCTGCAAAATGGCAACAGCAATCCCAGGCCCTACCTTGTGGGGCTGGCATGAGACTTAAACAAGATAACTTAAATACAGTAGTGCATGTCAAAGTACTTCACATGGGCACAGCTGTAATAATAATCAATATGAACAACCCTAGATACAGCTACAAAAGCCATCATTTATTGGCTCCACGAAACTCAAGGACAGAAAGACCGACCGAGTGACTTGGATAAGACTGTGCAGGGGGTGAGCAAGCAGCAGGGCTGGGCGCGACAGCACCAGGGCTCTTCCCTGCCTGTCTCCGGCCTGATCTGAACCCCGTGCTGCAAGTCAGCACCTTACGCGTGCCCATCAGACCCTCCCTCACTCCTGAGATCTTGTCCCAAGGGCCGGCAACTATGACATTGAATACAGCAATGCAGGCAAAGTACTAAGCACAGGCCAGGTACGTATAGTAATCGCTTAAGTAATGGAAACTCTCCAGCTGCTGGGCCGTGTGCTCCTAGAAGACATGCAGCTTCCTGGCCGGGTTCTGCCTGGGTCTCTCTTTAAGCCTTGGGCAAACTCTTTCCTTTCTCTGGACCTGCACTTCTGCATAGGTAAAAGCAGGGTCAGGAGCATGAGAGTTTAATCAGATCCTCTCCACCTTCCACTTCCATCTCTGTCCTTCTACATGGAGTTGGCGCAAACCCCTCTATGGCAAATGAAACGTGCTGGGGGACAGTGGGCCACAAGAGACCCTCCTGCTCACTCTCACAGAGGTGGGAGTGAAGGTTTCCAAGCCCCCAGCTCACCCTCAAAATACCCTCCCCCTTTCCTGGCCCCCTCCATTCTCCACACACCAGCTTCTCCATAGGACCCGGGCAAGGCTATTTTTGGTTTCATTGGGCCCTCCTCTTCCCTCCCCAATGAATGTTAAGTTGTTCTTTTCCATTCTCTTATTAAGGATTTTCTTGGAAAGAAAATATTATTTCAAACCCAGAAATTTTATTTCTAAATTTGTGCAAATGTAAGTTGTAATACATTAGCTGCGTTTCACATTTTGTGCAAATGGCAGAAACAGGCAATTCGTGTGCTACGGGATGGGGGCTGGCCAACGATTTCGATAAAATAAACCCTTTTTTAATTTAAATGCTAATGCACTGAATTAAAATTTAATAACTGAGGAAATTGAAAAGCCGAGCAGGAATATTGGAAATAAATCCAAGCAGAAACAGCTGAAATTAAAAATTCTAGAGAGTGGGAGGATAGCAGCTAAGCTGTCTTATATGATTACATTTTTTTTTTCAGAATGAAGCAAAAAAAAAAAAAATCCTATCTCTCGCTGGCTCTAGGGCAGTAAATCCACAGTGCTGTGATTTATTGCTCAATTTTCCTGAGGGAAAAAAGGCTTTCTTTCATGCTGAAATATTTCATAAATTTCAAGCCAGCATAAATTCTTAATTTAAAAGTTATGGAGGTCACATTTAGTGCACTGGTACGGTTCCAAAATCTTAAAGGAATAGCAGCGACCAAAAAAAAAAAAAGCAAAGAGGAGGGGTAGAATTTGCTTTTTTTTTTTCCTTTTGGTTTTAATTCACAAGTTGAAATTTCATTATTAAAGATTCTTCCTGGATGGATGAAACCCAAGCACGTGGGGAACTGGTGTGTTTGGAAATCTGCTGCAAAAGATGAAGAGATAAAGATTTAATTCAATTATAAAAAGGCATTTTTTTTCCTTAAGCCACTTGAGGAATTTCTGGTAAAAATTTCCTCCCTTCACTGCCCTGGAAGGGGTGAGGGTGGGGGAGGGTGGCCAATGTAATTGCTTCTCTTAGATCTCCAATCTTTTGTGCGCACTGATATATTCATTTGTTATACAGCTGTTCAGCGGCAGAAAGAATGCTGGGGCGCCCATAATTCTAAGCAAATCAATCAAAAATTAATGATTTGTCATGCTTGCACAATGGAGGAAAACAGCTCCTTGGGTCCTGGCTGCCTGATCTCAAAGAATGAAATGCCTTTCTTCGATAAGAGAGCCGAGCCAGAGGTTCGGGGAGGCTGAGGTGCCACTGCAAATATGGGGGCTCAGGGTCCCCCTGAGCTCTGGGGGGATGGAGAGGGCCAACGTCTTTAGAGGGGGCAGCCCCAAGATGGCGCCGCCTGGGCCAGTCAAGCCCAGGACCCGGTGCAGCACATTTCTGTGGTGGTCTAATTACGATCTTGCCTTTGCCCTCCCCCACTGAAACTCAAAAATTACTTCCTGTCTGGAGACGCCAGTGACTCCCTCCTCCCCCACCAGATTGGACTGTCCCTGTTCACTGTTCTCCAACGCTGCTAACGCACCACCACCAGCACCTCTCACCACCTCAATGGGCTGGGGACCACGTTTCCTGGGGCGCCAGTCTCCCCCAGACCGTGTGCTCTTCCAGGACAAAGCCCACAGTGCGCATGTGGCCAGGTCTCCAGCACCCAGCTCAGGGCCCGGCACAGAGCAAACAGCCAGCAAACATGGTCGAATCCGTTAGTTATTACTTCTCAGGAAATACAGATAATGAGGTTGCTTAGATGAATGAACTACATGCATTGGCAATTCCACTGGGATGAAATAGAACAACTGATCTTAAGTAATCAATCACTCCTTCATTTATTCAACAGATATTTCCTTGAAAGCCTACTATGCGTCAAGCATTGTACTCAGCTGTGGGTGGACAACTTCGCCCCCCAATGCTCACTGCTTCTGGGGCTCCTCTCTGTCCTTAGAAGAGAAGAGTGAGTGTGAACCCAGAGAGAAGGGCACTCCTCTGCATGTTCAAATGCCCCTGGAGTCTCGTTTCCTCTCTCACTATAATTCACACGAATGTTACATTTACAAGTATCAAATGCATGTTACTCCATAACACGTGTGTATTTCATACGTATATATATGCATGTTAATTCGAATATATAAATTGTTCTAAATTACCAGCTGATCCAAATGACCCTGCAGGGAGGTGGCTCAGTCCCAGCAGGGAGTGAAACCACATCGCCTGACCTGGCAGCCTGAAGAGGCTCCACACCTGCAAGAAGCACCTGCCTGAGGACAGGAGGATGAGTGCGTCCAAAGCAACTCAAGCATCATCTACCTATCTCTTCCCTTTCCAACAGTCAATGAATCTCCACATTTAACTTGAACTTCTTTTTCCCACTGAGGCACAAGACTCAAATCAGAAGAAAGTTCATGTGCTCATTGGATAAGTACTTACTGAGCTCCCTCTATGCACCAGATGTTGTTTTGGGCAGCTGGGATGCATCCCTGCCCTCACAGCCATTACTTTCAAGTGGGAGAGATAGAAACATTAGGTCTAATAAATTAATTAGTGAAGACATATGCATGCGAGAAACTAATGGGCACTGGAGGGGAAAACTAGAGAAAGGCAGGAGGTAATCGGAAGGCTGGGGACAAGGAAGGAGCCGTAGGTGGCAGTAAAGTGATCAGAGTAGGTGCCACTGGGTGTCTGGGAAAGGAAATGGCCGGAGCGGAGATCCACGGGTGGGAGTGGCTGAGAATGAGAAGAGGTACAGGAGGTCAGCCCTGTAGGCCACTGGCAGGTTTTGGCAAAGGGACACAATTTGACTTTCATTTTAAAAAGATCATTTCTGGCTGCTGTGTTGAGAAGAGACCATGGGCAAGGGTGGAGGTGAGGGAGGAGGTCGCTGCAGCAGCCCAGGTAGAAGATGAGGGTGGCTGGGACTGTGGTGGTAGCAGTGAGTAGGTGAGGAAGGGCCGGGCTCTGAATGTACTGGCAAATAGAACCCAGAGGACTTGCCGATGAACTGGATGTGGGGGTGGAGAGAAAGAGGCGAGAAAGAGTCTAAAAATCTTGTGCCTTAGCACCAAGAGAAAAGGAATTGCATCTCTCCAGTGCATGCAAATATTAATCACCAGCACAGCCAGCACTTTACTGATTGTCGCACTGCCCTGAACCCTCCCAATAACCTCAACAAGACACTAGAGTTTAACTAACCCCCTCTGATCAAGAATTAACCAGAGAGACTCAGTGGCTGGCCCAAGGTCACACAGCTGGCCAACTGCTTGGCTGGAGTTCACATGTATAGAAACACACCTTCATCTCCAGAACTAGAAGTCCAACCTGGCCCTAAACAATGTGGGTGAACTGCTTTTCTCTCTAACCACACGGCCCCAAATTGAGCACAGCGGTCCCCGCCCTTATCCACCAGGTGCTCCTGAAACACACCTACTAAGGGTGACTGTGCCAGCAGCAGCTTTGCAACTTAGGAAGAGGATTCCATTCCCAAGAAACTAAATGTGCTATAGAACCCCTAAGCAGACCTTGCTTCTTACATCACCATCCAGCGGTGTGTTTCTACACGTGGTGGTTGGGTTTGAATTTTGTGTATTTGCCTTCCCAAGTGAACTCAGGGACACTGACCACCCTGGGCTCCAAGCTTGAGGGGCGGTGGAAGCTGCCAGAGAAGCTCTCAGTGTAAAAGAAAAAGAACAAGGGAACTCAGATGGGTGATGCTGTTTCTCAACAGATATTTATGCAGCTCCTAACAGCTGTGTGACACTGAGCAAAGCCTCTGGAGACGGACACTAAGATGAATCAGACATGGTTCTTTAATCATTCACCCAAATAGTACCTATTAAGTGCCTACAATGTGCTAGCCAGCAGGGCAGTTACTGGGGACACAATAGCAACAACAACAGTGAGGAAGACAAGCAGTGACTGCTTCATTACTGCACACTACGCATTTATAATTACGGACTGAGCTGTGTGCTCTGAAGAGAGAAGCCTGAATGTCATCAGCACCTTTGACAACAGGACCCAATGACACTGCAGGGTCAGAAGGGCTTCCCTAAGGGGATGGATGCTAGAACAGGGTATCAAGAGCTCCCCCTCCATGGGGAGATGTAAAATCTAGACGCAAATGAAACCCACACAAGCTGGGTACCAGGGCACAAGGAGAAGGGTGCATCTTACCTTGTCTGGGGCACTGAGCCCCACAGGGCTGTGGACTTCTCTGAGGGCCTTCACCCCTGGAGGGAGGGACCAGCGCCCTGACGTGCCCAGGCTCACCAGAGAGCTCCTGCCCAGAGTCCAGGCCGGAGCCCCGAGGCTGAAAGAAGCCCCAGGGATGCCATCACCGATTGGCCAAGGTTCCAACTACCAGGGAAAGCCATGGGAAAGGAACCAAGTCTTCACTCCTCTTGGTTCCGGTGGCCTTCTGCCTCTTCCCAAGCCCTTGCTGCCTGAAGTCAAGTGTCAACAAATAAATCAGGCTTCCCAGGAACGAAACCAGTGCGGGCCCTATTTCCTAGAGTCTCCTGGTACAGGCAGGTTCTTCTCCTCTCTCTGGTGGGCAGCCACGCAGACTGGAACAGGACCTTCATGCTGACATTATTACCATCATCGCTCTTTGTCACCACCATCAACAGCCACTAATTACTGAGCACCTGAAAACCAGGCTAGGGAGGAGCATCTGTTTCATCCCCGGGCTCACTGGCCACCATAGCACACGCACCTCTGAAAGCAACTGCTGGCTGCAGGAGGGAGCCCAACATGAAAGCCACTGTCACCTTCCAAGGAAAGAGTGACAACGGTCCGGAGACAGCAGTGGAGAAGAGCCAGCTCCAGGACTGATAGCTGTTGGGAGTGACAAAGATCACCTGAGACAGAGGGTGGAAAGTACCCAGGGTGAAGCTGGTATACAGCAGTCGCCAATCAATGGCTGGTTTAAAAAGTCCATTCAATTGCTACAGCTGCAGTGTGCAGGGGGCCTGGCCTCCTCCGGGCACAGGCTGGGGCCACAGCCCTGGGCACCTGGGAGGGACAGAAGTAAAAGGCGAATCCGCCTCCACACCCGGGGAGCCCTGGCCTCGGGGAGGAGGGGCAGCGGCCTCCCCTGGGCTGCC
Organism: Sturnira hondurensis; assembly: GCF_014824575.4. Classification (NCBI taxonomy): domain Eukaryota; kingdom Metazoa; phylum Chordata; class Mammalia; order Chiroptera; family Phyllostomidae; genus Sturnira; species Sturnira hondurensis. The sequence continues at coordinate 685,146 of NW_028083079.1, read as the reverse complement.
ATGTAAGACGCAGCACCCCCACCACAAGCCTTGCTCTCCTCCCAGGGCGCCCCGGATGCCACCGCAGCCGGAGCCCACGGTCCACGCCTGGACCTAAAGGTCCTGTGACTGTTCCCGGGTGTTTCATGTGTGTAGACTCTCCACGCCCAGCCAGGCTGGGTCACAAAGGGGCCTAAAGCCCCGTCAAAACACGTGAGGTTATTCCTGTGGTCAGGCTCAGCAAGGGTTTGGGTTTGGGGTTTTGTTTTTAACTTTTTATACTGAAATAATTTTACATTTATAGAAGAGTGGCAGAGAAACGACAAGGAGTTTTCTTCCACCCTGCACTCCACATGAAGGGCTTCAGGCAGGGGAGAAATGGAGTCAGAATTCCATCTGCAAAGGGGCTGCCAGAGGGGGGCAGTATGGAGTCACTGAGACCAATTAGGGGGCTGAGGCCAGGGTCCAAGGAGCGTCAGCTGAGACCTGGTCTCCCTCCCTAGGACAGGCAGCCAAAAGGCCCTCAGGCTCCAAGACTAAACCATGCAAAAGGACCTAGAAAGAAGGAATGGTGGTCACTGGGAGTCAGGAGGGTCAAACACCCTGACACCCACTATGGGCCTTCAGGCAAGTGATGTCTCACGGACCCAGTTCCCTCCTCTGAGAAATGGGGGTGATGCCAGTGCCCACCTCAGAGCCTGTTGTGAGGACCGAGTTAATCAGTCACCTGCTTAGTGCAGGGCCTTCACACCCACAGTGTCACCTCGGACTCTTAATCCAGCATAAAGGGCTCCAGGTGAGGGTGATACTGGCAATCCCGGAGTGCCCAGCATCTACTGGTCCCCTCCTATACACCAGGCCTGGGCTCGGACACTGCATGCACCATCACAACCCCCCCCCCCCGAAGTGGTAGGGACCGCCCCCAGCCCCACTGTCCATATGAGAAACTAGAGGCTTGCAGGGCGCAGGGACCAGCTGGCAAGAGGCTCAGATGCTGATTCCAAGTTCATGTTCTCAAATCTATGCTGTGCTGCCTCCGGGTCCAGCAGGGGTGACCTTGGGAAGTGATTCTCCCTGTCTCGAAGAGTGGACATGCTCCTTTGGGTGCATGAATGCTGCTCTGTTTTTGTTTTTTTTTTTAAAGAAAAATGTCTCAGTTTTTCACAGTCATAGAGCTAATCTCTCAATTTACAAAAGAGCACGTCATGTGACTGAATTCCACAAAAATTCTCTCTCCAGGTTTATGATTTTACAGAAACTCCAGGGAAAACCGCCTGGAGCGAGTTAAAACCAGATCAGTCATAAACCATGTCCTGGTACAGCCCCACCAAGCCAAGACTCAGATTACTCATTAAATACATGATAAATATTCGCCTCAGATCAGCAGGAAGTTGGGGGGGGGTGCTAAAAAAAGAAGGAAAACTTTTTTCACTTCATGGGGGGAAAACCCTATTATAAATAGGTTTATTGAGAGTTACAAGCTCCAAATTAGTGAACCCAGAACTGGGGGACAGGGTTTTTAAAAGTCACCCCCTTAGGTATTTTTTAAGTAAGGCAGTGAGGGGAAAAAACTGCTACTCAAACCTCTTCAAGGGACAAAGTGAAGGGCTCCTGTGACCTGGCCAAGGTGACGTCAGTGTCGGGACAGCCTCTGGGGAAGACCAGCAACCCACCCTGGCCAAGAGACCCCTTCCTCGGACTGCGGGCAGAGGCCACCTCTGGCCCTCCATCTATCCTTCTGTCCAAGCAGGCTGCTAGACTGACGGCCCCTCAGAAACCTTCCACCTGGGACATGTGGAGTCGGGGCAGACCTGAGTTCAAGTTCTGTCTGGGCCACTCGAAGCTCGGAGGCTTGGCTCAAGTCCAGTCACCATTCCCAGGTAAAATGAGGGAAAAGCCCACAAAAACACCGCTGTCGGGTGGATGAAAAGGCTGAAAGTCTATCACGTTCTCCGCTAGTGCTAATGACTGACGCTACAAGAGCCACAGATCTGAGTGGTATCACTATCACAATGGTGGTGGTGAGTCGAATTAACACATTAAGGAACCACCCAGATACCCTGGTCCCTCCAGCAGGATTTAGCTGGCACAGCGGGTCCCAGAGCAGAAATTGGAATGGGGCCGGCGGGGTTCAAACCCTGCCTCCACGACTGACAACTGATGTGACCTGTAACACAGGGCGCAGGGCGGCAGGGGGGAGTCACTTAAGCCTCTGACAGTTTCCTCACCTGTTGAATGGGGATAATAAGGTTACTTAAGATTAAATTAGTTAACAGATGTAAAGCTCTCAAAATAATCCTTGGCACATGGTGAATGTGCTATAAAAATTACCATTTATTAAACTTTTACTATATCATTTATTTACCTTCAGGCAAGCCCCTATTTTACTCTGAGCTGCAGTTTCCCTCGCAAAAAAAAAAATGTGGACCAGACGGACTCTGAGGACCCTCCAAGTTCAGAAACGTGTCAATTCTGTTGTGTCTGTCTTCGCTCATGCTGTCCCCCTGCCTGGACTGCCATCCACTCTGACTGGCTGGATCCCAGGCCCTGCTCCAGAAAGTCCTCCCTAAACCCAGGGACAACCTCCTCGACGTCCCAGGGTGTGGCAGTGAGGACACCACTGCTCTCTGCAGCCTTGCTCCCAACCAAACTGCAAGTTCAAAAAGCATGGCCGGCTTTGTGTGAACAGCTCCTCTGTGGCTCCACAGCACCCAGGGCTGTGCTGCGTATGAAAGGGGCTTCACCAAGGCCAACTGGTTTAAAACCTATAGGAACAATCACCTGAGAGAAGAACCATGGTGGCAAATGAGGTCTCGGAAATCGTCCAGTCCAAGCACAGCACACACAGGTTTTATTTGCAATGCCAATTCTAATCAAGAGGCTGACCGGGACAATGTGCTGAGGATTCTGAGGCCACATCAGGGCTCAGCTAGGAAAAGTGCTGTGATTGATTATTGATGTCTGCGGTGAGCATGGTAAAGCTAGGGATGGCAGCATGCTAGCCGCTTCTAATCTAGTCCAACACCCTCCTCTTATAGATAAACTGAGGTCTCCTGACCCCCAAAGCACTCTTTTTCTGGTCAATGCATGCTCCTTTGCAAAAACATTCCTTAGGAGCTGTGGCCTTTTAAAATTCAGAGCAAAGAAATCTCAGAGAAGAGAGAAGACCAGAGACAAATACACACAGAAGAAAATTTAAGTGTAAAACACGAGGCTCACTTTGGTTTGAAAGGGAAATTATTACAGAAGGGCAAAGTAGATGTCCTAAGAAGGAATTTTTTCTTTTTTAAAAAAGAAAACTCTGCCACACATGCTCAAAGTAGAAATCTTACAAATTCCTATTGCAAAATAACTCCTGGTCAGCCAACCACAATCTCTATAAATACATCACAAGATCAACAGCCCAGGCAAGTGGGGGAGGGGGAGAATGACTGCATGAATTTTTAAAAAATCAAAATAGTTCTCGCAGTTGGAAAGGAAGGAGTCACCCATTTTCCTACAAAATAAAAGTCCCATGAAGAAAAGAAAGACTGTAATTCTACACATCCCGATGGGCACCTGCTGAGAAATCTAGACAGCCAGACTATTTTGAAATTATTTTATAATTCTGAATTTATCAGGGTATTCTTGATCTTACCATGGCTTCCCTGGAACTGTCAGGCTGGGAACAGCCAAATGTCCTAAGAGGCCTGAGATGGGTGGTACGTCCTACACAGTCTGGACCAGAAACATGGAAGCCACTCTAGGTCTTTAAAATGAGGCAATTTAATAGAGGGATTTGAGCACACAGGTGAGGAATGGGTTGAGAAGTCAAACAAGGAACAGAAAGACAAGCAAGGATTCTCATGGGAGGAAGCTGCCGCCACCACCACCTCTAGGCCTGGGGAGGGGAAGGGGAGAGATGGTGTTACCAGAAGCTGGAGCTGTTCGGCAAGGGCTGCCCAATGGGAATGGATCACAGAGGGGTTGGAGCAACACAGAAAATAATGAAAGAGGCACAGAATGAGAGGGGAGAAATGCCCCGGGCCTTTCCCTTCTACCCACCTCCCAAAAGGCCTGCTGTGCATCCTTCTGCCTCAACTTTTCTGTCTAGAGAACAAGGGCACCAGGGAAATGTAGTTCCCTGTAACACAGAACACAGCAGGGGGAAGCAGGGATGGGGCTGAGTGAGGTCAGACCGACAGGTGACTGCCTCACACCAGGGGACTGCTGGAGAGCCGCAACCACTCTCGATGGCAGTGTCCTGCACAGCTCACCCAGGTAGCCAGGTACCCGAGTCCAGCTTCCCTGTGTGGGCTGAAACTTCCTCAGAGGCATCTAAACTTCCTCCACACCGCCCAGTAGGANCTCCCAAAAGGCCTGCTGTGCATCCTTCTGCCTCAACTTTTCTGTCTAGAGAACAAGGGCACCAGGGAAATGTAGTTCCCTTAACACAGAACACAGCAGGGGGAAGCAGGGATGGGGCTGAGTGAGGTCTGATGTGAGCCGCAACCACTCTCGATGGCAGTGTCCTGCACAGCTCACCCAGGTAGCCAGGTACCCGAGTCCAGCTTCCCTGTGTGGGCTGAAACTTCCTCAGAGGCATCTAAACTTCCTCCACACCGCCCAGTAGGATCATGGCTCTGCTGAAAGAGCCCTGACAGTGTGAGAAGTGGAAGCCTGGCCAACCCGTCCGTCTCCCAACACATGGGATGCTTGGATGGCCTGCCAGCACACTTTTACTCCCAGCCTTCCCAGGAAACTCATAATGTGGAAGGCTGGCTGCCCCTAAGCCATTACTCAGAAGACCCAAGCTCCCAGTGGCTACTCTAGAAGCACCTCCTAACCTCATCTAGAACAATACGTTCATCAGGATCAGGATCAGACATGGAGGCTGCCAGCTGGGCTGGCTTCGGGGAGGGCACTCCTAGGGCCCCAGAACCTCCCACCCTCAGAGCCACTACTACAGATTCACACTGGAACTTTACAGCGCTGTTTTATGAACCATATCATAAAAGACAAGCACATTCATGTCCCACAAGGCATAGCCTCAACCCTGTAAATGCCTTTGTCCTGGCTGTGGTGGAAGGCTTGGTTTCGAACCACATTCTGCAGAGAAAGAAAGGGCACTTTCCCTTCACTGAATGCTCCATGCCCCTCCCCCAAGCCATATGGCCCATCTCCCCCCACTCCCTATTTTCTTAAAGCACTTATTGCCTGGACCATTCAAATGGTATTGATCAACCAGCTGGTACACTCTGTCATCTTTTTATGACCTGTCTTCCCAGCTGGACCATACATCTTCCCTAGAGGTGGGAGGCAGGGGGGGCATGCCTCTGGATTCCCTAGTGCCTACCACATGGCCCAACACACTGAGAGCATCTACACAGCATCCTTAAAGGGGAAGATGACCCTGGTTCCCAGAGCTGAGTGTATGGTGAGGTAGGAATAACACATTCTATCAATGCTCCCCATTCGTTCAGTGATTGACGGGACTTTTACACCCATTACTTCGTTTAATTCTTTACAAGGTGGGTGTCATGATTTCCATCTCCGAGGGGAGGGAGTGGAGGCTAAGTGACTTTGCCCAAAGTCCCTAGGCACTGGCAGGGATGCAAGGCAGACCCAGGTCTTCTTCCAAGACAAACACTGAGTTCCTTCCCTCCCCTGGTTCCAGCCTCCCTTTCCAAGACCCCCGGTCCTGCTTTCCTTTCATGAACTGAATCGATTTAATGAAATCGTTAAGTGATAAAAAGAGTTCGTAAACGTGAGGCACTTAGAAGAGAGCCCGGCATGGACCAAGTGCTATACGAGCAATGGCTACTGCAGTCTTCCCTGTTAGCCTTGTTGCTTCTCCATCGCCGTTAACCCACTTCAAAGTCGGCCTGCCACAAGCTCGACAGCTAGCACACTTCACAGCCGATGCAGACTATGGAAAATGCCCACACTTCATTAAAGCCGGGAAATTATAGAAAGCCAAATGACGTCACAGTCAAGAAGGGACACGTGAAGACATTATATACTTCTCAGAAGTCTATCCAAAGCACTGACCTCCCCTAGCTGTACCTGGCAACCCCCAACATGTCACTCAAAACTAGGCTAGACTCTCCCTTCCCGGCTTCACGGACAACACCTTCAGTGCACAAAATCCAGTCCCTTCTCACTGATAACATTGTGTCCCTTGAACACATTGTTACTAAATGTGTTCAAGGTCATATATATTTACACACAATCTTCAAGTCTTGTTCATGGGCCTTAGTCTTCCAGCTCCTTTGTCAGGCCCAGTGTGGGGCTCTGCAATCAGAGTCACTAAATATGTGTTTTAGGCTGGGCATGTACAAATCAATACTCGAGCTTCCAAGCTCATTGTTTGACCCAAAGTCCTTGTGCAAACAAAACAAGTCAGCAGCCACCAACCCAGCTACGACAGAGGATGAGAAGGCAGCATTCTGCCATGTCAACTCTCCCAAATGGAGTTCTACTACCATCTCCAAAGGTGCCACGTGGCCCTGGCTGTCACATCCACTGCCACCTTTCTATAATTTGAACCTGGCACTATCACAACAGACCTACTAACTCTCACACCCTCTGACCTGGGAATCCACTTTCAGGAACAAACTCTATGAATACCACACGAAGGAAGAAGGATTCATGCACACAGATGTCCACTGCATTATTTACAATGAAAACTGGGGGACAAACTATATGCACACCAATGTCAACAAGCATCTACTTACAAAGCCATGAGAAGGGATGCTCACAAATGGTGGAGAGCTGCCTGAAAAATGGTGGAGAGCTACCTGAAAAGTGCTAACGTGAATGACAAGAACAGAATCAAAACTATGTATATGTATAATTTCACATGCACATATAGAGTACCCCCAAAAGCGCATGCCCTGGGTGGCTCAAAAATACACGTTTCCCCCTTGTTCCCACTTAGCTTTCTATCATTACGACTTTCTGAGGGAAAACTCACTATAATTTCCACATGCTGCCCATCTATCTACACAGGCAGGTTTGGGGACAAGGTGACTTCCTGGGATGACATCCTTCTCCAGACTGAAGACCTGTGACTCTACACAACATGTATTTCCAGGCTGTCCTCGAGCAGGTGGCCATCTGACATGGTGGCTGGACCCAGGGACACAGCACCCAGAAGGAAGTTCAGAACTCTGGGCATTCAAACTCCACCTGGGAGCAGAATAAGCTGACCTTGTGACTACCTTCAAACACTGAGATTTTCTAGGAGGCTGTTGGGGGAAGATGATCTTGAAGCCTGTAGCCTTTTTAATACAACAGACCACAAACACTACAGACTGCTGGAGTATACTGAGATTCTATTACGTGCCAGTGACATAAAAGGCTGATTAAATGTGTTTGAACTCACCAAACATCCTCATTAACTAGGAATTACTCATCTACTTTACGAGTGGGGAAACTGAACTGAGGTCCCGAGAGGCAAAGTGACTTGCACCGTCGGGAACTGAGTCCCAGTGAGAACACTCAGAGATGGGCGGCCCAACCGCACGGCACATTCTGGAGTTCAAGTGCAGGTTGGGCATCTTTAGTAGACCACCTCGCTGCATCCTCACCCCTTCACTGCGTGCTGAAGAATACTGTTACGTGTATTCATTTCCCAGAGTTCCCAATACTACTGTGATTTTATACATAAAGACACTGAGGCTCAGAGAGGTCACCTTTACTTGCCCCAAATCACACAGCTTGTAAGGAACAGGGCTCGTATTAGTAACCGAGTTTGTCTGGCCCCAAAGCCCATGTGCTGTATCGGCCACTGTGCCACACCTAACTCCCCCAAAAGGAAAGGAAATGAGAGAGATACACAGTCCGGCTGCACCACACGAGAAAGAACTACCAACGCTCAGAGGCACACAGTTTGCCCGGAGGCAGTAAGCTCCCTAGGGGGGCTGTGTCTCCAAAGGCTGGGAAGCCATCTGGGTAAAAAAATAATCAGTGGCTACAAGCAAAGGATGGATCTGCTGTGGTGGGGGAAGGGGAAGCGGAAGGGGAGAGGAGGATGGAAAATGTGGTGTTCCTTACCAGGATATTCCAATTCTGGATCCTTCTAGAAGAGCTCAAACCTTCTTCACACTTCTTCAGACCAGCCCCAATTACCCAGCCTTTCATCCTCCATATTTAAAGGCCACCATCTTTTAGTGAAACATTGCGGACCGAATATTTAATTTCCTTCATTCCCCTCTTCCTGGCTTCACAAGTGTAGTAAAAAGTTAATGAATCTATAAATTGCTCACTGGCTTTTAAAAAATGGAAAAAAAAACAGTTAATGGAAATTTTAATGAAAACGTCAAACCCAGGGACAGAATACCTGGCCCAAACTGGGTGCCATGAAAGCCTGAAAACCTGTGCTAACAGGAAGTGGGGCCCCAAGTGCACAGACTTCCGAGGTGGTGACCTGAGCTACACCCACCCTAAGGGCAACATCATTTGCACATTCAATTGTCACTGTGCCCAGGGAACCCGACTTCTGAGACAAGGAAAATAGCATAGACCCACACTTGCTCTGAGGTCTGAGGCCAAGGCTCAGGACTTGATATCAAAGATGGGCAAACATAACACAAAAGTGACCACGTACTGCTAGGGTGCCCAAGAGGAGTCCACCCATACAGTGTGAGCACCTGAGATCCCTCCTCTGGAAAAACCGCAGCCCACCGAAGAGAGGTGCATCTATTTTGGAAGAAGTGTCCCAGACCATCTGGTACATGCTCCCTATTCAAAAGCACCACTCTGATGTCTACTCTGTGTCCAGCATGGATCTAGAACCTTTACAGATGTGGATATTTCTGATGTGTGTGCCCTGCCTACAATATGGAAAGGTAACCATGACCACCTTCACTTTAATTGGTAAGGAAAGGGAGGCTCAGAGAAGTGACCACCTCAGTCACACAGCTAGTCCATCCCCATCACAGCAGGCAGACAGGCTGGCACTCATGAAAAATTGCCCAGGTTTCCTTCGAAAACCTCCTAACGGGCCTCCCAGCCACCATTCGAAGCCCTCCAATCCAACAGTCCCCACCCCTCAGCTGCAGCCACAGAAGTCTGACCCTGTCATTCCCCTCCTGAAGCCCTTCACAGAGGCCCCCTCTCCCTGTGGAGGTAAAATGCACACTCCTTCCCGGCTGCCACCGGCACAGTCCTCACACCGAGTACTCCGGCCACCCCAGGGCTCCTGCACCTGCTGCCCAGCTAACTCTCCTCCTCCCCGCCCCTCAGCCAAGTCTTATCGTAGACACCACTTCTACCAGGAAACTTCTCGACCTGCGCACTCTGCCCTACCGCACCTCCCACCTCCCCCTGGCCACCCAAGGCAGAGTTGGATCTCCTTCGATGTACACTCTTCCCAACAGTCCCACTGCTCTACTCCCTGCCTGCCTGCCCCCTTCCCTGGCCCGTGGGCAGCCCCCAGGCAGGGTCCAGAGCTTGTTCACAGAACACAGGGCCTGTCCAGAGAAGAGACCTGAGAAACACTGAGAAAGCATGAGATGGCACGAGATGTCTTCCTGTTGCATCCTTCCCACACACAGGCTAAAATCCTGGGGGGCCAGGGCCAGCTCTTCCAGGCCTCCCCCAGCCTCCCCCCGCCTCCCCAAGGGGGAATGCCATGGTCCAGCAGCCCATGGCTATGGGGGAAAATGGGGAGTTGACAAGAACTAAAGAAATGTAGTTTTCTCCAACACCTCAACTTCCTCGCCTGCTCATTCTTCTCTCAGAGGATAAAAGTGTTTGAAGGAGAGTCAGGGAAAAGAGAGCGAGAGACAGAACACCGGAGGAGGACGGGGACAGGAGTGCCACAAGCACATGTGCAGCAGAGTGGACACAGGCCCAAGGTTGTCCCGAGGGTGACCTGGGCCAACCCCACAGCTGTGCGACACAGACAGCAGCCCCCGGCAGCCAGGGCTCTCACAGAAACGCACTGGGACAAGACATACCTGGGAATCACATCGGCTGCTTTTAGTTTCCAGAGATTTTGAAGCCTCTTCCTCTTTGTTTTTCCCCTAAACCAGTTACAATTAGCGTTGAGGGATATAATTACGTTGTTAGTTTAATTGCCTGTTTGAAGTAGGATCTACGGGGGTTTAATAGAAGATTTGAGGGGGAGGGCATATAAAATAAAAAGTCAGGATAATCACAGAAGAGATGGGTACTGTGACTTTCTTCTCAGGTACAGACGAGGCCTGAACTGCGCCAGAGGCCAGGGAATCGCATCCCCGCCAACCAGTCGGGCGGGGAACGGCGCTACCAGGCGACGCGACTTTGCTGGAAATTGATTTTGGAGACGCTGACCTAATTAATCAGGAAAGGATCCTAGAAGGCCCTCGGATTTGCAGCCTTTGCACTATTATTGGCAGTGACACACTTCTACACGGTCGGGCAGGATTCTCCCAGGCAGGGGGAGCACGGTGGCAGTGAACAGAGCTGTGCTGCACGGGCCAGAGACCTGCCCATCACTGTGGGAGGGTGGCTCTGTGCAGGGGGAACACACGGCTCTGGGGACAGTAATTAGAGGGAGGCAGCTCTGAGCTCAGGGCAAAGAGGAACATTCTCCTCCAGGTCAGGAGGACAACTGTAAGATAGTGAGCACCTTGACCACTGAGGCATTCAAGCTGGATGATCTTGGGGTAGGGACCCGGAGGAACCGGGATGAGGAAGAAGCAGATGCCTTTGAGTGACTGTATAAACACCTCCTGTCTCCAGACCACGGAGAGCAAAGGGGTCTAAGGAATCTGGAGGGACAGTAAGGGGGAGAAATGTTTTCTTTACATCAGAGGACCCTCTCACTTCCCAGCCACTGACCCCCTGAGTTATGGGACTTCTACCCTGAAGACCCAGCCCTTGTATCTGGGCGGCAAGGAAACGCTCCTTCTCTAATTACTTTTTTCCAATTACAGGTAGCAATTTGCAGTAACCAAAAGCTACCTCCATGTGGGAAATGTGAAGCTCCAATGCAGAAGTGAAATGCAAGGCAATCTCATAGGCAGTTACGGCCACCACAGTGGCCTTGCTCTGCTGCAGGGCCGCCTTCTCCACTGCCCCGTCTCACACGCGCACATCTGAACTGGGGCCCGGAGAACCTGCATGCGAGCCTAACCTCCGCCACTCTGAGGCTGAGGAAATTGGCAGAGATCCACTGCCCCACGGGCCTTTAGCTTCCCTTCTTGGGTTGAAGACGGAAAGCGGATCCTAGCACTTCCAGTTCCCAAATGCGGGGAAGGCAGGAAGCTTCCCCACCAAGCTGCTAAGTGCGGAGATAACATCACCAGAAAGATGCGACCCTGTGTCCACACCTCACCTGCAGGAGGAAACCGCCCGCTGAAGTCTTGGCACCTGTAACTGCCATGATGTCAGGGGCTGCCGCCTGCTCACCCCAGCACAGCTGGCTCCTAGCACTACGCTGGCACACAGTGGGCACTCGAAACTGTGTGAATGGATCCTGGCACACAGAGTAAGCACTTAACTGGCAACCACCAGGTGGGTCTGATGAAATGATGTCTTTTTAACCCAGTAATGTTTGGTCTGAAACCACTTATTAGCTTCAGGGTCGGAGGAGAGGGACTCCACAGTCCTTCTAGAAACTTCCAGTTCCCACAGCCACACACCTCCTGGGATCCCTCCTCTGATCTGACAACTGCAAAGCTGTGAGGTCCAGCAATACTCCTCTAGGGCCCTGAAACATTCCACAGAAAAGCGTGAGGATTTGAATTTCCAGAAAAAGAGCCACTCAGGGGCCCCAGAGTTTGGAAAGGCAGTCTCTGCTTTTCTCCCACACACAGCAGCCCTGCCAACCCCAGCTCACGCCTCTCGGTGGAACAGACACAGTCTAAGTCTCAGGGCTGCCCGAGAGAAATGAGTTCTGCTATGTTTTCTGCATTTTCTCCACTCAAGGTTGACAATGGCAATGGAGTGCGCTTGAAGCCCTCAGTACAAAGAAAGCAAAAATTCCACCGCGCCATTTATGAGGTTGCACTGCACATATGACCCAGAGCAGAGAGGCTCATTGAAATCCAATAAAGCCGTGGGGTGGGGGCGGCTGCTCTGTTCCTGGAGCAGCAAGCGGCAGTGTCTCCTTCCACGCGATCAGCCAGGCTCTGCCATCGACCAAGAAGAAAACAGGCTGCTATTCAGACGCCCTTCGTCAGGAGCAACAAGATGATGACCAAGGGGATGTCCCGGACTTGCCCCGAATCTCTTCCAGGGATTCAATTCCAAGGCCTTCAAAAGTCTGAGGCCCCTGTGGTTTTCTTTGGGGGAGGGGGCAGAGTTTGGAGAGTAACAGTTTTATTTACAATAAAACATAAAGAATCACTGGGTTAAAAGGACACACATCATCTTGTGGCACTTGTTTTCTACCCAAGATCATTATTAGCTGTTTTCACAGTCTCAAAGGTGGGGAGACCGCGCGTACTTGGGCAAAAGCTTCCACATCAGGGCAGTTCAGCTGCAGAAAGCAGACAGGGAGACGTGGAAGGCCTGGTCCCAAACAGGGTTTCCCAAGGGCCTGACCCTGAGCCTCAAAACACAGGCTAGAACTCTCCATTCTGTTCAACTCAGTTCACCTAATAATCAGAGAAGGCATGTGACCACGGGAATTGGAAGCTTCTCGAAGGAGACTACGTGCCAAGCTCCGTGTTGGACTTTGGGGATTTAAGTAATAGGACACTTCAAAGAACTAGCTACTGGGGACAGCCAAGATGACATCCTGAGGAAATCACTTCAATGTCATGTGCACTACCATCTTTTGCCCCATGCGAGCGTCCACTGTGTGCACAGCGGTGTGTGAAGGACTTTATACATATCGCCTGTTTTAATCCTTCCCATAACGCTACGGGTAGGTATCCCACATCTCAATTGTCCAGAGGAGGAAACAGAGTTACTGAGATGAAGTATCTCGTGTGAGGGGAGGAGCCCAGGTTCAAATTCGGTTCCATCTGATTCCCAAGTTCAGTTCCCTGGACAATCCCAACCAACCAGTGAGTACAGACTCACTGACAGGCCCCTGGACAGATCCTTTTTCAGGACAGTCAAATAGGTGCGGGCTGGCTTGCTTGCTTGCTTGCACCAACCCTCCCTGAGCCCCTCCTCTGAACCAGGCTCTCTACCTACACGATACAAGTGAACGGTGGCATGGGAAAATGGCAAGCCTCCACTTGGAAGGGGAGCAGAGAGACACCATTGATGAATCCTCACAACAGAACCAGGATTATAGAGCACGGACAGTCAGGAGGAAGCAGGCCTCCCCAGAGCCACGCAAAAAGGAATGGATGGGCTGCAGAGAAGGAGTGGGTGAGCCCTACCATTGGAAACAAGGAGCGCCTGGTCAGGAATCCTGTGGTGGGAAGAGGCGTCCAGTAAGGTCCCCCTGACAACCACATGCTGGCCTCCCTTTCAGCTCAGTGAGCTCAGACAGGTCCAAGTGCAGAAGTCCCCCCGCTACCACTTCCACGGCACACAAGCACACACTCTCCCACCCATCTGGTCCCCATCACACCCCTGCAGGGGGTATGAAAATAGCAGGATGAGGAAACTGACACACACAGATCCTTACTCCTTGGCCCGTAATTGGCACAGAGAAGAAAGCACTGTGGGAACGATTAACATCCCAGCTTGCCCCCCACCTCTCCCAAGTAATTACACACTGGGTCAGGTCTGCAGTCAGTGAAATGAAGGTGGGACATCCTGGAGGTGCAAAGGGCTGTCTGTCTTTGCGAACTTGCACCAAGTCCCAGGACTCCCTGTTTCCTTGGAAAAGAGTTTCTAGACCTGTCATCTATAAATTGCCTGAATCTTTTTTTTTTTGGAAGGTTTCCCCCACTTCACTAATTGCTTTCTTTGCCTTTTTCTCCATAAATTTAATTAACCTGCTATGTGATCTTGGGTTAGGCATGCCACCACCCTTCTTCAAATTCAGTTTCTCTCTCTGTTAACTGAGAGTGGGTTCTAATCTCTCGGAGCCCATCCACCCCTGGGTTCCAGGACCGGACTCAGGCTGGGCACGTGACCTTCATGTTCACAGCTGCTTCGACCGGAGCTCCCCAGGGCGCCCAAGACCATCCTGCTCGGAACAGCTCCCAGCCCTGAGTCAGTGGCATTAGCTCTCAAGGCCTCGTGTTATCCTAGATGAAGAGGCAGGACAGCCTGCCTTGGCAAAGTCCCCTCTGTCCCCAACGGATCGCCAAAGCTCAAACCTGCCTCTGGCATTTCAGTGGAGCTGCCAGTCCCCGGCTGCAGGAGAAACTCCAGATCAGGGGCTGGATCAAGAGCATGAGCGTGAGGCTGAAATTGTAATAATAATAACTGACATTTATATCACGCCTTTCATCCCCAAATCCCAAATTAATTAACTTTTTACGAGACATTTTTAAACTAGTGCCATTTAATAAAATTCTATTAGGAGAAGTCTTTTTTTTTTTCCCTCAGCCCTATATTTTTATTAACAGCCACCAAAAATATAATTTACAGGCAACTGAAGCCAGTCAAGAGAGAAACAGGGAGAGGCTGGCCCTACTCGTGAGAAAGCAGGGGCTCAGCACGGGCCACAGGGGTGAGCCCCGGGGCTCACTGTTTGGGGTCTGAACCCTCTGGGGCTCTCACAGGTCCCCCGTTACTCCACAAGACTGAATCTCAGCCCTGCATCATCCATCTCGCATTTATTGATCATCTATTTTCCTCAGCCACACCATGAGCCACTGTGGATAAGACAAGCAAACAAAGCAAGCATTCAGGGCCTCCCATTCCTGGAGCACCACCGCCCCCCACCACGGGTAACGAAACGCTGGCCAGTTATCTCACTGATAACTAGACACTTGTAATAGAGGTAGGTGCCGAGAAGAAAGAGCCCCCTCTTCCCTACACGCTGTCAGCACCAAATGTTAAAATAACCTAGTCTTCAGTTGGCAGCAGGGGGATCGGGAAAGACCTCCCTGAAAAATTAGTATTTAACCTGAGAAATGGTTTGGCATAATCCAAGCAAAGGGAAGGGATGGGGAGGGGGTGGTGCCATGGGAACAGCTACAGGAAGGCTGGAAGGTGCTTGGTGCATATGACGAGGAAAGAGACGGCCAGCCTGGTGGGGCAGACGGAGGGAGGGTGTGAGATGGGGCTGGACAGGCGACAGAGCCAGCGGACTCCATCCTGAGGAGAGTGGAGAGCTGACCAAAGCTCAGGCAGGGGAGAGGCACGACCAGATGTGCCCTTCTCAACAGCTGGTTTGCAACTGGCCTGCACACAGCAGTCTCCCCTTACCCACAGCAGACACATTCCAAGACCCCAGCAGCTGCCTGAACCCATGGGTAGTACTGAACCCTGTAAACACTGTGTGTTTTCCTGTACACATCTACCTATGGCAAAATTTAATTTACAAATCAGACACAGTAAGAGATTAACAGTAAGTAATAATAAAACAGAACAGTTATAACAATATACTATGTTAAGATTATGGGAATGTGGTTTCGCTCTCTCTTTCTCAAAATATCTTACTGTACTGCACACACAGCAGGGACAAAGGGGTGATTCACGTCCCAGGCGGGACGGAGCAGGATGGCATGGGATTTTATCACACTACTCAGAACACTATACAATTTAAAACATATGATTGTTTATTTCTGGAAGTTTCAGTTTAATATTTTCAAACCGTGGCTGACCATGAGTAACAGAAACCACAGAAAGCCAAACCACAGAAAAGGGGGGTCTACGCTACACTCTTCTGTACCTGGTCGATTACCACTTCTGCTCACCTGCTATGTCCATACCACCCAATACAGTTGCCACTGGCCACACGTGGCTACTGAGCATTTGAAATGTGGCCAGTCCACATTCCTGGTGCCGTCTATGGGAAATACACCTCAATTTCAAAGACCTGATACAAAATAAAAAGTATAATAGCTTGAGAATTTTTATATAGATTACATGAAGTCATAACATTTTGAAGATACTGGGTTAAATATATTACTAACATTCATTTCACCCGCTTCTTTGTCCTGTTTTATTATGGCTACTACAAAATTTAACGTTATGTATGGCTAGCAGTATACATCTACTGGCCATCTCTGCATTGTGTATTGTAAAACAAAACTTTTCAATAAAATATGTAATCGCCTATGTCGGGGAAAGATGAGTGTTCACGGCTATGGTGGCTGGTTTAGGGCCAAGAGTGTACTCATCAGCCCTCTCCCTGTTCTCCCCGAGGGTGGAAAGGACAGAAATCCCACAGAGAACCAGAACTGTGCAGGGTGGAGGCAGAGAGGACCGAAGGTTCTGAAGAGGCAAACCAGCCCCAACCATCACCATCACACTGCCCACCCAGATTTAGCAAGAAAAAAAAAAGTTACAAGGAGAAAGAAATCTACAACCATTTTGACCCCCACTCCCTGGGTCACAGTAAAGTCAGGTCAGGAAAAGATGTTCTCCCAAGTCACCTGGACTCCATTTCCAAATTCAAGGCCATGCTCTCTTCCTCTCTTTTCCTGACTTGGCAATGGAAGGGCCACAGTCAGGCCCAGGTCATGGGCAGGGGGCAGGGGGAGCCCAAGTCCCTCTTCATCCCCTAAATAGGTTTCACAAATGTGGCCTGGAAAGGGCAAAGGAGGGCATATTTAAATAGTTTTTTCTATTAGTTGCCATAATTAGAAATTTAGGAAATTTTATATAATGCTCCAGGTTCACAGCTTCTCTAAAAAAAAAAATCTGGCCACACTGTGCCTACGTCCTGACATGGCCATGCTCAGCTGAAGCTGAGTGGCAATGGCTCCCCATCCACCGCGTGTGGGTCTGTGCCCTGCCTGCCCTCCAGCTGCACTGGAGCCGCCGAGCATATCCTCCGTGCTTCGGAACCTCTGTACCAGAATGCCCCTCCCGCTCTTGTCCAATGCTGTTCTCCCACCCTCAGGCTGTCCCGGCCCCTCCGGCTTCCCCAGGCTGGGTGCAGTCTGCACTTACCACACTCTCCTGCAATCACTCATTCCCCACCTGCTTCCTCCACCGAACGCTGAGCCACGAGAGGGCAAGGGTCTCACCCTGCTCTTCTTTCCTGTCTCATCAGTGCCAGGCAGAAAAGATGCTCAAAAGTGTTTGCTTGGAGAACCGTGCCAAGAGGAGAGAGAACATGCTGGAATCACAGCCTACTCCTGTCTCCTCCCCAGTGCAGTTTCTTCTGGTGACAGTTGAAGATTCACCCGGGACCATCATCACCTTAGCAAACCCAACCTAGAACACCCCTCTAAATAAACCACACTTTCACCAATAACCTCAGAGCCTAAAAAAATCATCAGAAGTGGAAAATTATATGGAATCTGGAGTGACTCTGAACCCATATAACCACCCTAAGTCACTTTTTCTGTTGAGCAAACAGGAAAATCTTGATTGCCCTTTTTGAAGTTGCCAGAGCCCTGTCTTGTTGCTATTAAAATGAAGTTTCACAATGGCCCTAAACCAGTTCTTCTAGTTTTCCTGAAAGAACCGACTGTCATTCAACACAAATAAAATCTTTTATAAAACAGCAAAAGCAAGGGGACCTGCTCAGCAGAGTGAGCCACAGTCATGGCTCCATGCAGCAAACATGGAGCCCTGGTGCGTCAACGGCTCCATTAGCACGTCCCGAGCACCCGCTGGAGACCCCGCTGGAGACCCCGCTGGAGACCCCGCTGGAGACCCCGCTGGAGACCCCACTGGAGACCCCGCTGGAGACCCCGCTGGAGACCCTGCTGGAGACCCCGCTGGAGATCCCGCTGGAGATCCCGCTGGAGACCCCGCTGGAGACCCCGCTGGAGACCCCGCTGGAGACCCTGCTGGAGACCCCGCTGGAGACGAGACAGAGAGGTGAGCGTATGGCCCAGGAAAGTAGCAATGAATTCAGAGGAGACATCAGAGGACATGCCAGATACAGATCGTGCATAAGGACATCTAACCTTTCATTTATTCCGTCAAACCAGGCCCAGGCAGGCAAGTCTGCAGCCCTTCAAGAGACAGAGAGGGAGCGACAAGGAGACCAGAGGGGTGGGGAAGGGAAAGGAGAAAAGGGGAGAAGAGACCCAACCTAAGATTCAGGGGTGAGAAATTACCTCCCACCGAGCCATTCCTCTGTGGAATTTTTAAAAAAGGAGAACTATATCAATGAATTTATTGAGTTCCATCACTTTGAGATTTTGAGTAAGGAGACTAAGGCTCAGAGAAGGTCCATTCTTGTCCATCCTTCAAAGTCCAGCTCAAATGCCCACTCCATCATCCTCCATTTTTCATGCTTCCCAGGAAACACACAGAGAGCAGTCCCCACTCCTGACAACCTACTCTGGGCCCCGACACTGTCCTATGTGCTTTGCTAGTGGGTCCCACTTCATTTCCCAACAATCTATGTGGTAGAAGCTGTTCTCATCTGCCTTTTCCAGATGGGAAACGTGAGGCAAGCATAGAGGGTTGGGTCGACCAGCTGTCCAGGTCCAGCAGCACTTACACCCAAAGCAATCTGGCTGTCTGTGGCTGTTGAGGCCTCAGTCTCTCCACCCTGGAGACCTGATATTCACCCAATATTGACTCATGTCTCCACAGCACAGGACCGAAGTAAAAGCTGGAGTTTTCAGAGCAAAAAAAAATCAAGTGCTGAGTGAGGAGAAGAAATGAAACAAAACACCCAAACACACCCCAATACAACTTCCCAACTCCAAGAACAAAGAAGAACTCTAAATGTTTCCATAGAGGTTAAAAAAAAACCCTATAGAGAAACAAGACTCAATCTAGCATTAGAGTTCTCATCCACAAGATCGAGGGCAAGACATGAGTGTAATAGCTACTACACGGGTCTGAGAAAAAGGACTTTGAAGCTGGAACACAATCACAGACCAACCCATCACTCCAGTGTGAGGGAAAATAATGACTTCTTCAGATACACAAAGATTCTGGGGCCACCCCAGCACCTTTTCAAAAAAAAAACACTAAGGAAAATGAATCCAAGAAAGAAAACAGAACTTTAAAAGGAAGAAAAAGGAAACCAACGAAACAAAGTTAACTCTAAACTGACTAGAAATGCAGTCTCAATGCAACGCTCACATAATTCCCAAAAAACACAATGCAGGTTTTGTTAAAAGCTGGAAATAAAATTCCACATCACATTAACCAAGAACTGATTGATTAGAAAGGAAAAGAAAATTGTAAGTGCGACTCAATTATCTGTGTGGAGGGTGAGAGTAATTAGACACTAATTTAGTCTCGTCCAAGTTCAAATATGTTTGTTAAAAATGTAATCATAGTGACAAATGAGAAATAAGATGACGACTTCCAAACCAATGCGGGTGGGGTGGGGCAAGCATCAGGAGTAGAAAGAGAAAATAATAAGAAGAAGGAAAAGGGGGAACTAAAGAAAACTTTAGCAATTCAACCAAATCAGGAGGAAACATCATGGACGACCAAAAGCAAAATAAGGTGGCAAAAAGAAGTTGAAACTTAAAGAAGCAATCACAATGAAAATGAACGGTATATAAATTCCCCCTTAGAAAACACGGTATACACAGGACATACAGTCAACAACTTTGTGGTAATTATATACGGTGGCAGCTGTATATAATTATGCTGGAAACACTGGGGGGACACTTTGCAAAGCATATGGTTGTCTAACCCCTGGGTTGCACACCTGAAACGAACACAGAAGAGTATCAAATACAAACTGTGAAATGAAAAAAATTAAATAAAAACAATGTAAGAAAAACATGATATAACAAGTTGGAGGGGGCAGTTGTAGGCAGGTCAGCAGCTAACACAAAAGACCCAAAGGCTATGACAGAAAGGCTTACAGCGATGTTAGAGAGGGCTTACCCGTGAGGAACGCGGGGAGAGGGGACACTGTGTCTACTAGTCCTTGTGAGGTCTTAAATTACTTTAAAACAAAAAGGTTTCTTCGAAAAATTAACAAAATGTCAAAAAGCAGAAGTGGTAATAGACTCCATGGCAACAAAGAAAAAGAATTATAAAGAACAGAAAGATTTTTTAAACTGATCTAAAATTCA
Organism: Sturnira hondurensis; assembly: GCF_014824575.4. Taxonomy (NCBI): domain Eukaryota; kingdom Metazoa; phylum Chordata; class Mammalia; order Chiroptera; family Phyllostomidae; genus Sturnira; species Sturnira hondurensis. The sequence continues at coordinate 665,164 of NW_028083079.1, read as the reverse complement.
ACCACCAAAAGAACCTGCAATAATGAACTTTTATAATCCATAAACTACCTAGAGCAAAACTTGTTGAAAGCACAAGAAGAAATGGAAAAAACAGTCAGTTATAATAGGACAGAGAATGCAACATGCTTCCCAGAAATGCACAGATCAAGAGAATTAAAAAACCAAAAGCAAAAATGAGGCAATAAAGAACTTGAAAAACAATTAGCTAGTTTCATATATTTTATATGTAATTATAAAACAATAAACATCTTTTCAAAAAGCCCTAGAACAATTACAAACTGATCGATGTGATATAGGCTACCAAGAAACTTTCAATGTTATTTTAAATTACAAATTACACAGGCCATATTCTCTGACCACAAAACAATAACACTTAAAACTAAACAAAAAGAGAACAACAAAGAAATGGAAAAGTAGCCCAAAGGTTATTTAGAGAAGTTTATTTTTAAAGGAATGAAAACAAACAGCAGACCTTTAACATGGACAATGAGAGAACGTGGACAATGAGAGCACGATCCAGCAAAAGCCACAGGACGCTTCCAAACCAGTCGTGCAAAGAAGTGAAGGAAGAAAAAAGAAACCAGGAGAAAGTAGAAAATGAACAAAAAATAATCCAAAGTTAAAGAAATGGAAAACAAAAATTTGATAATAAAAGCAAAGGCAGCAAGTTCTTTGAAATTACCAATAAAATAGCTAATGCCCTCCACCTCCAGAAAATAAAATTTAAAAATATTAAGAAATGAGAAGGTGGCTATAACTAAAGAATCGGAAAGAGGGACACAGGGAAAGAGAAAGGAAAAAAGACTATATATATATATATATACATATATATATATATATATACAATTGATACTTATATATATTTTAAATGCATCTTAAATAGAGCAGTTTCTAAATAATAAAAATTACCCAAAATTGACTCAAGAGCAAATAGAAAGCCTTAATAGACCAATAATCAGAGGAAGAAATCTGAATTATAAATTACTGGCAATGTTCAAAAATTTTACTGGCAAATTCTACCAAATCCTCAATAAACAGATTATATCTACATCTTCTAAATCGCTGAGGGGAGGGGAGCAGACTGATTCTTCCTGCAAAGCCAGCATATTCCTATGAAACCCGGGCAAGGATCATTTAAAAGGAAGAAAACTGTAGATAAATCTTATATAAATACAGATCCAAGATTCCTCCTTAAATGTTAGCAAGTAAGACATGGCACTAAATTAAGTAATACAACTCTAAAAAAGAAACTTCAACCACCCTGGCTGGCATAGCTCAGTGGATTGAGCGTGGGCCTGCGAACCAGACGATCGCGGTTCAATTCCCAGTCAGGGCACATGACTGGGTTGCAGGCCAGTTCCCAGCGTGGGGCTCAAGGGAGGCAACCATAAATTGATGATTCTCTCCCTCTCTCCTTCCCTTCCCCTCTAAAGATCAATAAATAAAATCTTTTAAAAAATAATAAACTTCAACCCAGGCCATTTTGGATAGACTGAGATTTAAAAGGAAGATCAATATAATTCACTAGGAATTTTTTCAAGCCTCCAGAAAGACTCGCCTCTTTAAAGACTGCCTCTCCAGAACATCCCTCCAACACTTAATATAACAACAGAGGTACTCCAGTTAAAGTCAGGAATGACCACAAGTGCCCACTCTCACTACCATGTAATTCAGAATTATTCTGAAGCCCTGGCTGGTGTGGCTGAGTGGGTCGAGAGCCAGCCTGCAAACCAAAAGGTTACAAGTTTGATTCCTGGCCACAGCACATGCCTGGGTTGCGGGCATGAGAGAGGCAACTAACCAATGTTTCTCTTACATGCTGATGCTTCTCTCCCTCTCTTTCTCCCTCCCTTCCCCTCTCCCTAAAAAATAAATAAAACCTTTAAAATAAATTTTTTTAAATTGTTCTGGAGATCCTAGCCATTATAAAAGGACTAGAAAGAAGATATGAGAATATAAATATTGGAAAGGATAAGACAACCCTGCTATCATTTGCAGATATAATTGTCTACATTAAAAAATATATCCAAAAGAATCAGCTGAAAAACTATTAGATTACAAGTCAGCAACCAGACACAGGATAAACATTCACAAGTCAGTGGCTTTCCTACACATTAACAATCACCAATTAAAAAAATATAATGGGAAGAAAAATACCGCTCCCACGAGTAACACAAGTTATGAAATACTAAGCAGCAAACCTAGGGCAGACTGAAGGTACAGTCATTAAAACAGCTGGAAAAAAATGACACAGAATTAGGTAAATTGATCAATTTCAAAGACTAAGAGGTCCAGAGACAGACCCATGTATCTCTGAGAACTCAGAAAATGGTAAATGTGTCACTTCAAGTCTACGGGCAAAGACGAGCACATTCAGTGGCATTCAATAGTGATAATGTGTCCTGAGACAATGCACTGAAGAGGCCACAGCATCATTTCTGGGAACGCAAGCAAAAACTGCTTCACCTGAATCTAGTAATAAGGAAACATTAGACACAGCCGAATTAAAGGGCGTTCTACAAAATAACAGACCCATACTCAAGAAAGAAAAACAAAAACACTGAAGGTCATAGAAGGCAAAAAGGAAGACAGAAGAACTGATCCAGCTGTAAAAAGACTGAAGGGACAGAACACCTGAACACGGCCTGCGATCCAGGGTCTTCCCTCCCTGCACAAGAATCGCTGGAACAGATGGTGACATTGGAATAAAGTCTATAGACGCTGCTGAACAGACGCTGCTGAAAGTGTTTCCAATCTTGATCATTGTGGTTATATAAGTAAATGTTCTTGTTTTTAGGAAATACATCCTGAAGTATTTACGGGTAAAGGGGTATCATGCCTGCAATTTTGTCTCAAATGGTTTAGGGGGGAAATTACATACAGAGAGAGCTGAGGGGAGAGGGAAGGGGAGGAGGGAGGGGGAGAGAGACAGGGAGGGCAAATGAGGAAGTGCTGACACCTAGGGAATCCGAGGGAAAGTGATACAGGAATTACCCACGCGGGTCTTACAACTTTTCTGTAAGCCTGAAATTATGACAAAGTAAGTTTTTAAAAGGAAAAATGTACGTCGCAAGATCTCTTGGGAAAGTTGTGGTTTTGTCCAGATGAAGAATTGTCATAAAACGTGTCTGGGAATCATAGACACCCAACTCTAGATTGATGTTACCTCTGGAGAAGAAGGGAACTGAGGCCGGGGAAGAGGACTGCAACTCTCTGTGGAAAGTTTTATTAAATTCAATCACATGTGGCAAGAACAAATAAATAAAATTTATAAATAGGTAAGAGTGAGACACCTGGAAAAAATACATAAAAATAAATGCCAGATGGATTAGATAGCTAAACAGGAAAGAGAAACACTAAAAAAGTTTAAATTAAAAAATAATACTGGAAAAGGTATTTCTAAGCATCTTCAGAAAACAAAGCAAAACAACAACAAAAAGTAGCACCAATATGCTAGGCTCTGTTCTAAGCATTTTGAGCGCATTATATCTCAATTGATCCTTAGAAACAACCCAATGATATATGTTCTATTATTCCCAGAACACAGAGGAGGCTCAGAGAGACCTTCAGTCACTGGCACAGCCTCCTCCCAGACCCTGAGTTCTGTACCAGTTCTCATCCTTCTAAGCTGCTCATGGCAGAAAAGCCTTCATTTTTGCAATTCCAACATAACAAACTAAAGAAAATAAATCCAAGAGCAGTAGGATTCTAGAAGATTCCCATTCACTCTTTCGACAAATACATTTCTTAAATTATGTCAATTTATTGTTACCATAGTAAGCAGTTCACTTATTTTATTTAATCCTCATACCACTGCCATGGGCTAACTTTTTCTACTCCTGTTTTCAAGCAGAGATAACAGGGATTCAGACTCTGGGAGTGAGTCATTCAAGGTCATGGTAGGTCAGGCAGAGCAGGGATCTGAACCAGGTCTGTCTGCCTCTGGAGCCTGTCCCTTGCCCACTAGGCAGCATCCATCACCTTTCCTATAAAGCACTCAATGCACCACGCTCCATGTGAGAGACTTCCCCTGGAGGAGGAGAAAGAAACTATAGCCTGTGGACTCAAGCCAACTACACCTTCCCCTGGGATGTTAAGAAGAACAGGCCCAATCTGCTTCTGCTGAGACTCCAAGTAAGAATGCTCAGAGCTGCAAGTAAGCATGACTGTGATCAATGCAGCAAACACCTGAGCAGCTATTGTGTGCCAGGTCCCGGGGACACAGTGGGGAATCAGAGTGACTTCACCCCATTCTCAACAAGCTTGTAGCCCAAACAACTGAATATCCAGGAGCAATGAAGGATGAAACTAACAGAGACTGAATGGGGTAAGGGGACAAGGGAGGAGGTTAAGGGGGCTTTAGAGAGGCCCCCAGACCCCCTCTTTTTTCACAAGCAACACTGAGAGCCCAGAAAGAACTGGTTTGTACAAAGGTCAGACAGCCAGCAGGAGGGAGGTAAATTCAAGGTTTCCAACTCCAGTCCTGGGGTAGTGCTCCTTGCCTGGGGCAAAGGTACAAAGACATGCTCAGGGCACAGTGCTAGGGGTTTCCAGAGCCAGACAGAGAAGCAGTGGAGCTTCTGTCCCTGCGAGTAACTCTCATCCCAATGCAGCCTCAGGGGAAGCTGGCCAGAGGGCAGTGGCCGTGTCTTCTCCTGGACCTGCCCTTGGACTGGCAGCTTTCATTTGACCTTAGTAAGATGCTCCCCTTTGTGCACCTGCTGAATTGTCCACAGTGTCATCTGGAAGGAAAGGTCCATCTGCTTCCTCCATAGGGGAACTAGCTGGAAAGGGCAGAATGGCCATGGCGAGTTCACCGCCCCAAGGCCTGGGCCACAAAGTGCAATTCCCACCAGGCAGGGGACCCTGGACCCGGCCCCACACCTGCCACAGGGGCTCCAGCCAGGCCACCCATACTTTCCCTTATCCCTCGCCAGCCAACTGGCCATGTGGCCATTCATAAAGCTAGGTGCTGGGTCTGAGGCTGCTCAGGCCTGTACCTGGGGAGGGGCTGGGCTGGGCTCCTGAGCGTGAGAGCGTGACTCAACCCTTTTGGGCCCCATTCTCCTCCTCATCCCAACACGGCTCCTTCATGGAGTTGCTGTAGCAAACAAGCTTACAAAGCATTAAGAGCTGTACAAGGAATGTCCAGCAGCCCCAGCCTCTCCACACTCAGGCCAAGGCCCAGCACATCCTCACAGCCAAGGTCTCCCTCACACCTCACATATGCCCTGAGCCACACACAGCTCGGGAATTAACTTAATCCAGCTTCTACCATTATCTGATTCCTCACCTGGAGCCCAGAGACCGATGCTTAACCAACGGGCCAGAATACACATGACCAAAAGGGTATCTCCCTCAAACTGCCCCAGGAAGGCTGGGCTCCTGTTCCCACAATCCCAGTTTGGGGAACACACCTGTGAATCCCTTTCTGGGAACAAATCTGCCTCATTTAAGGACAGTTCTGCTTCAGTGAAAAGAGCCACCAGACTTTGGGTACTTACCATAAACCAAGAATCAGGCTTAGGCTCGCTCTGTGCATTTTGTCCATTTAATCCTTACACTCGATGGATGAGGTTGGTTCAATTACTACCCCGACTTTTCAGATGAGTGGGAGTCACTGGACCAACAGGCAACACTGGGGGCAGAGCCAAGGCTCGGCCTGGGGTGGGCTGCCTCCGTCTGTGGCGCCCTCCTCACTGCACTCTGTGCCACGTGCAGCGCGGGGTCGCAAGGCTGAACCCCTCCCCCCAGCCCTGAGAGCAGCGCCACCTACAGACAAAATATGCCAAGGGGTGTGGCCTCCAGCACTCCAGCTCTCTAGTTCCATCACACTCCTGTCTCCACTTTCAACAATAGGAACAGCTCCCATGACTGGCCAATCAGCTCCTTAACTTCCCTTCTTCCAGCGGCCTGCCTTCCTTTCCCATCCATCCCCTCCACCAGCTCAACTACCGGTGCCCATATTTATACCTGGTCACCACCAAGGACAGCACCACGCCCCCCCCCNCCCCCACCCCCCCCCCCCCCCCCCCGTCAGTCTTGGGCACCCTGTCCTCAGACTCCCAGACTCCTCCACCAGCCCTCACTCCAAAAGGACCTCCCAGCCTATCTCCCCTTGCCCTGCCCCCCTCACTGCCATCCTCCCCAGCTTAGACCAGGCCACCATGGGTACCCACCCTTGGCATAATCTTTTACCCCCTAGCAAAACCCCAAGTCAGCTCCTCCCCCACCCCGTCCTGGAGGAACACACACAACCATGTAGAATGTCTGCTTTAAATGTAGGACCACCATTCTCCAGTGGACCCTTAGTAACCCAGCCATTTACCCCCTCAATTCCCTTTCCTGCCAGAGTATTTGAGACGTCCCCCTTTCTCCTCAAACCTCCAACAACCTGCTTTCCAAAGGTGGCTACTTTCCAGAGAAAACAAAAGCAATCAGAAGAAAACGACTCTTCTTTCCACCACAGGCCAGGGACACACTGGCCCAAACATGCCCCTTCCATCCGATGCCTTCCCTTGCTTGGGTGCTGGTCCCATCCCCTCTCCCCAAAATCAGACCACTGCTCCAGCAATTTCCCCTTCTCTCGGGCAACATGGGTTTTCCCTTCTCCACCAGGTCCCAGCACAGACCAAACCCCAGCAACCGTGCCAGGGCCATGCGCCCCTCCACCTAACTCTCCCATTTACAGCAAACTCCAACTCACGTCTATGCTCACTGGCTCCACCCCCTCTCTCCCATTCTTTTAACTCCACTCCATTCTAAGCAGCTGACCCCACCCCCAGCCCCCCAATGAAATCACTTTCCCCAGTGTCACCAGTAAACCGACTCCCCTGTTGCCAAACCCAGAGGGCATTGTCCTTGGTCCTCATCTTGGCTAACATGGCGGATCTCTTCCCCCCTTCCTGAAACTCTTGTTTCTTGGTTGTGAGAAACCCTCACCTCCTGGTTCTCCTCCCACCTCATTGGCTGGTCCCTGCCCCACTTTTAGGAGCTCAGCTTGGGGAATCCTCTGTGCCCACACTTCTTGGGTGACCTCATCAAGTCCCAGAGAGTCCAGCACCATCTGTATGCTGAGGACTCACTGATTTCATACTCAGCTCACCTCAGAGGCATCGTAACTCCGGTCACATGTCTGAGGGTTCCCCTTTGCCCACACCACCACTACCTGCTTCTCCCTGTGTCTCACCCCCATCGGGCAACAGCGCTACCAATCACCTGTGCTCTGCAAACGTCTAGGCTGCAGTGGAGTTGAGTCATCCACTTCCCCTCACGCTCCACCTCCAACCCACTGGTAAGTCCCGTTGGCTCTGACATTGAGGTCCTTCCCATATCTGACCCCTCCGCACCATCTCTCCTTCACCCACCCAGCACCACCTCTAACCCAGGCTCCTCTAAGTTTCCCACCCAGTCTGCTCGCTTCCATTCTCCTCCCTCCCAGAAACCTGAGGGTGTGTATTTGATACTTACAGCAGGTCTTCACTTGGACCAGTCACATTTCAAGGACTCAACAGCCACACACGGCAAGTGGCAACTGCACCAGACAGCACAGCTCTAAACCAAGAACCTGATCGAGTCACTCCTGACCCCTTCCCTGACACCTCACCACTCTCAGATGATGCCCCAACTCCCCCACCAGACATGAAAAATGTCTGACGACCTGCCCCTCCGGGCTCTCCAGCCTCGCCCCTCAACACTCCCCTGTTCCAAGCACACCATCACTCAGTTTGTTAATGTGCCATCTGCTCATGTGCCTCTGAGCCTTGGCACAGGCTGTCCCTTCCACCTCGATGGCTGCTTTCCTATCCATCTGAACACCACTCATTCAATCTGCAACATCCCTTCACCCAGGAAGCTTTTGCGGACACCCTAGCCTCTGCAGAGGCACCCCTTCTCTGTGCTCCCAAATTGCCCATCTTCCCGAACTGTGTGTGCTCCCCAAGGGAAGGGAACATCTTGTTCACCTGCGCTGAGCACCCAGAACTCGTGCTGAGCACCCAGCAGGTGCTCTGCAATTAACTGGTTGAATTAATGACTGAGCGAGGCTGCCTCGCAGTGAGGCACGTCCTATCCCCTCCTCGACTCACTCCACTCTCGGCACCTCCCTGCGCTCACTGACCGCCTCAACACAGAGCCACGGCAGGCTCCTACTCCACAACTTCCTCAGTCCTTCACCGTCCTCACATCTTATCCTGAGAAAGCAAAATTCCACATCCCCCCAGGATTCTGATTTGGGTAGAATGACGAACACACATTTTCATGTAAAATACATGCCGGTACTAATCTGGTCTTTACTTCCCGTTCCTACCCCAAACAAGGCCAAAATCCAGGCAGGAGAAATAATTTTACGTGAAAACTGATCCTACTGAGTCTCCACCAGACCTCAGCCCAGGGAGGTGGCACTTCCATACCAACACCACTGGCACCAGCAGCCACCACTGTTGCCCAATGGGGGGCACCGCCACTGTCCCAAGACAGATGAGAGATCGAAGCGAGGAGGGCTAAGGCCTAGGGCCTTGTCTGTTCCCAGGCACCCTGTCGTCAAGCTTTGATGGGCAGAAATGCAGGCATGCGGCTGCGCTTACTAACTCAATCAACATGTTGGTTAATGAGTGCTCCTTTGCAGGTACCAGGCCAGGTGCCGGGATACAAGATGGAAATTACACCTTTAACAGGAAAAAACAAAAAAGAACAAAAAAACCCTAAACTACAATGACAATAACTTCCTGTCCATGCAAGGACCAACCTGCATCTTTTTAAAAGGTTTAAAAAAAAAATAGGAGACTCCTGGAACCTACAAAATCACTACCATGAAGTTCAATGCGTGTCTAAAATTTAATAAATTTACAAAAAATTTTCCAGCATAGAAGAATAATTAGGATAATGATGTAAACTAACTGCAGGTTTAAATGTAGAAACCTTTTTATAAGCAAGCAAAACACATGCAGTGTTCTTCCTGCCATTAAATGACTTCAGTGACACCATATCTAAGAACATAAACAGAAGATAACCCAGACATGTGATTCGATTCTCTCCCCACCCCCAAATTTCAGTTTTACCCAAGGAAGGCAATTCTGAGTTTTGGATTCAGAACCTACAGAGACTGCCCGGCCCTGGGCGTCCCCTGCACACAAGGATGAGTGAGTGAACCCCTGGTTTATCACCAGCTCCTGGTTAACCCCGGGAGCACCCGCCTCCCCTCACGACACGGGGACGCCCCGGAAGCCAGGCCTGTTATCAGAGGAAATGCTCTCTCTTTAGAAACGTACTCCTCGCAGGAACGGAAGTCCAGGATAAACACGCTGAGTTACTGGTTATTCACTCGCCCCCATGTGACGCCATCCCTACTGTTCTTATTAGGAAGCCATTTTATTATGGGCATACCTGGTTTTACGGCATTTCACTCCACTCTGCTTCACAGACACTGCATTTTCATCGATATCGAGGCACGACCCTCCACCAGCAGAAAGATGACTCGCCAAAGGCTCAGATGATGGATAGCACGTCTTAGCAATAAAGCATTTTTAAATTAAGGTATGTACACTTTTCAGACGTAATGCCATTGCACATTTAAAGGACTACAGACAGTAGAGCATAAACACAGCTTTTACATGCACTGGGAAACCAAAACATTCTTGTGACTCACTATATTATATTTGCTTTATTGCAATGGTCTGGAACCAAACCGGTAATATCTCCCAGGTATGCCTGTATTTAACAGCAACAACAAACACAAAGCTGACATCGGGAAATACTTCCGTAAAAACAAACTTGTAAAATCATTCCCTCATCTCTGGTGAAGCACCAAGTAAGAGTTGCGCTGGCTGCGTGAGAGCCCAGAGTGCTGGAAGGGTTCCCATGGTTCTCACTGCGCCACTGGACAGACTGAGGCCCAGAGCAGCCAGGCCCGGCTTCGTCCCCCAGAGGAGAGGCAGGAGGATGACAAAGCCCAGGCGGTAATCCGTCTGGCCAGGCCAAGCAGGGAAAGGGGAAAGCAGCAGGAATCACTCCATGCCCAGGCCCTGGCTGTGTTCCCATCCCCCTCCAGGCAAACTTAAGGGCGCCAAGCCCCCCAGCACAATCATGAAATAAGAGGGCATCAAAATCCACCAGGTAGGGACTTCCAGTTGCAGCTCTCCCACGGAAAAATCACAGACGTCATCACTGCTGTCCTCACGACAAGAAAAACGCTGCACAAACTAACAATCAACAACTTTCTATGGACTGAAGAATTGGGGTCACAGAGCACTCCACCACCCTGAAAACTGGAGAGGCAAAAGCGGAGAAATACAGCTTACTGGGAACTGCAGCCAAAGGTGGAGCAGTGACTGGTAGGAACGCCTACTGTAATTGCTTAATTGCTAGAAGCGGAGTGTGAACCAGCCTGAGAGTTAAACATCCCAGGGACCCAGTCTTAGAGGAGCCACCACACCTTCGAGCTTCAACCTCAGGAGCCTCAACAGGTTCCTGCTTCAGAGGGAAAGGTGGGGAGGAGCGCGGCAGTAACCATTTGAAATTCTGAGAACAGAACACAGCCTGTCCTTAAGAAATACGACTTCATCTTAGACTTGTCTGTCCTAGGGGAAGGGCAGTTGGGCCATGCCACCCCCTAGCCTTTATGTCACACATAAAAGGACAAAAAGAAAAGGCTCAGAAATACAGCCCAGGGGCTCAGGCCCACTAAAATCGCCTGAGATGTAATCCTAAGAACACAGACCAGTTCCTCCCCCTAATATCTTACCACTACATCAAAAAGATGCGAGCCATAGCTGGGCAGCTCAGTTGGTTACAGTGTCGTCCTGGACACCAAACGGCTGTGTGGTCGATTCTCAATCAGGGCCCATACCTAGGTGGTGGGTTTGATCCCCAACAAGGTACTTGACAGGAGGCAACTGATCAACGTTTCTCTCTCTCTCTCTCTCTCTCTCTCTCTCTCCCCCTCTCCCTCCCTCCCCTCCCCCTTCCTCTCTCTCTAAAATCAACAAACATATACTTGGGTAAGGATTTTTTAAAAAAAGGTTAGAGAATAACAACAGTGGATTACAACTGAGAGCTGCAAGACACAGATTCTATTTAAGGAGGAGATCTTAGGGAAACCCAAAGACAGCAGGCAAGGGGGAGACAAACAAAGAGGAAACTGAAGCCTATGAAACCTACAGCTGCCTCGAACCTTAAACGCAGCCCCACAGCACCCCACAGCCACATAAACATAAAGCTTCACACTAAAATCATCACGCTCTGAGTTCCTCTCACTAAACACGTCAGGTCTGGCTTGTAACAAAAGCGCTAAAAGGCAGGGGGAAAAACTCAGTCTGGAAGGACAAAGCAAGCATCAGAACCACACTCAGCTATCATGCAGATTTTGGAATACAAGTTAATGTAACTATGGTTAATATGCTAAGGGCTCTAGTGGAAAAATTAGATAGCATGCAAGAACAGATGGGTATCATAAGCAGAGAGATGAAAACTCTAAGAAAAAGAAGGAAATGCTATCTATCAAAGACACAGCATCAAAAACGAAGAGCGCTTTGGACGGGCTCCTCAGCGGACTAGACACTGCTGAGTCACTGAGCTGGGAGGTAGTCGGCAGAAAGTGCCTAAAAGGAAACACTCAAAGAGAAAGAAGAATGAGCTGATCTGGACTTCTGGCTTCCACTTCAACACAGAAAGAGCCTAGAAGTCATCACTCCGGTATCCCACAACAAGAAAAATGCTCAACAAACTGAAAAATCGACGACTTTTCTTAGATCCAGCAGAGAATTGAGGTCACAGGGCAAACCACTGGCCCCCAAAGTGGGGTGGTGCGCAGGTGAAGAGTCAACATTTACCACACGGCCGAAGCTGCCACGGCGGCCAGTAACTGGTAGGAGGAGCACTTGGAGACTGGGCATGGACTAGCTCAGGAGAGAAAAACTCCTGGGGGCCCAACCCTTCCGTGAGTTTTTCCAGGAGCTTCACTGGTTCCTCAGGGTTAAGACAGAAGAGAAATCTCCTTGTGGTTCGGGCATGGGGAGGGGAAAAGGAGCAATTCTGAAATACACCCAGAGGGTTCTGTTCTAGTCAACAAAGGCCTACCCTCAAAGTAAACTGTGTGCCAGAGTCTAACCAGAGTGAGTTTTACCAGGGCCTACCTGACATGGGGGAAAGGAAATCCCCAACGCCAGTGCCCTCTGGACTTCCCGTCACACCTACAGTGGGTAAGATAAACCTGAGAAGCACCTGTTCAGGTCACGGCGCGGGGGCCACTAAACACTGAAAACTAATCATACCATCCTGAAATCCTTCTCCTCCCACACCACCAGGGCCTCTGGATAACAACAGAGGACTGTCGCTGAAAGACCGGTGAGGCTCCTGCTCCTACTTAAGGAATCTCCAGGGAAACCCAAAGAGAAGAGAGAAGACAAAAACAAGGACACCAAAGAACATTTTAGTCACAGACACCTACGGCTACAGCAAACTGTTAACACAACCAAACTGCTAGCCAGATAAACATAAACCTCACACTAGAGACCTATTTATCTTTCACCCAGTACATCAGGTGTGGCTTTCAGCTTGACACTAAAGGGCTGATGATATCAGTTCCCTTACTAGATACATCATCTCTGGCTTTCAACATCAAAAAAAAAATTACAAGGCATGCTAAAAGGCGAAAACAAAACAAAAACACATCTTCAAAATCTGGTGAGATACAGCAGACACAAATTTAGGAAAGATCAAACCAGGAATAATTTTCAATAACTGTAATTACTATGCTAAGGTTATAATGGAAAAGGTGGACAACATGCAAGAACAGATGGGACTATAAGCAGAGAGGAAACTGTAGCAAAGAACCAAAGGAAATGCTACAAGTGAAACTTCCCAAACTCACAAAGAGAAAAAAATGTAAAAAGACAGAACTGAACATCCAGTAACTGCAGAACAGTTACAAAAGGTGTAACGTACATGCAATGGGACTATCAGAAGGAGAAGGAAAAAAGGAAAAGAAGAAATATTTGAAGTAATAATGACTGAAATTTTTCCAAAATTAATGATGACGTCAAACCACAGATCCAGGAAGCTCAAAGAGCACCAAGCAGAATAAATACCCCCCAAAATCAACACATAGGCATATCGTATTTGAACTGCAGAAAAACCAAAGATAAACAGGAAGTCCTGAAAAAGCTAGAAGAGAAAACAAAGCAAAAGTTTACCCATACAGAAACAAAGATGAAAACTACATCAGATTTCTCTGCAAACACCATGCAAGCAAGAAGGTGGTGGAATGGTATAATGCTGAAAAGAAAAAACCCACAAACCTAGAAAAATCTGGAGCCAGTAAAATTATCCTTCAAAAGTGAAAAAATTAAGACAAAAATTAGGGGACTGTGTCACCAGACTTGCCCTACAAAAAAGTTAAGTTCTTCAGAGAGACAGAAAATAACATAGGTCGGAAACTTGATATACATAAAGTGTTAGAGAAGGAATAAGTGAAAGTAAAATGCAATCTCTTCATCTTTTTGTTCTTAACATATAAATATTTGCCCAAAATTGTAACAACAATATAGTGGGTGATTACAGCTCATAAACAAGTGAAATGAATGGCAGCAGTGTTCAAAGGAGGGGAGGGAGCAATTGGGAACACTCTGTTTTACGGCACCTGCACTATTTGTGAACCCGTGTAGTGTAATTTGAGAATGGACTTAGACTCATTGTAAATGTATATTGTAAAGTCAAGGGCAAACACTAAAAAATTTCTTTTAACAAAATGAGATGATAAAAGTGGGGAAGGGTAATGAAATCATATAAAATGCTCAATTAAAACCAGAGAAGGGAGCCCTGGCTGGTGCGGCTCAGTGGCTGAGTGCCAGCCTGCAAATCAAAGGGTTCGATTCCCAGTCAGGGCACATGCCTGGGTTGTGGGCCAGGTCTCCAGTAGGGGACGCTCAAGAGGCAACCACACACTGATGTTTCTTTCCCTTTCTTTCTCCCTCCCTTTCCCTCTCTAAAAAACAAATAAATAAAAACTTAAAAAAAAAACAGAGAAGGGAGAAAAAAGTGAAATACAAATATATATATATATATATATATATGAAACAAGGATAATAAGTAAAAAACAGTTCCAAATATGGTAGACATTAATACAACTATATCAATAATCATGTTACACGGGAATGGTCTAACTATACCAATTCAGAGACTTTCAGAGTGGACTGAATAAAAAAAATTTCAACTATATATTGTACACAGAAACTGCAATTTAAATATCAAGACAGATGCATCTGGTTTAAAAATAAACACAGAGAAAAACATACCATGCTAATACTCATTAAAAGAAATCTAATTAAACGATGTCACCCCAGTAAATTTAATAAATTTAAAAACATCTAAAGTAGCTATTTTAATTGCAGACAAAGTAGAGATCGGAGCACAAAAAACTGTCAGGAATAAAGAGGAGCATCACACAATGACAAAGGGGCCAAGTCTCCAAAACACCCTTATCATGGATGCACCTACCAGCAGCGCATCAAAAGGTGCGGCAAACACTGACGGAACTGACTATAAAAAACCGGCCGAACCCACTATCAACATCATCCGCCACAGCCGACAGATGCAGCAGGGGAAACATCAGTAAGGGTGCGGTGAAACGGCACAGCACAGCACCATCCGTCAGCTGGACCCACCTGACCTTCGCAGGGCCCTTCCTTGAACCACAGCAGAAAACAACATTCTTCTCAAGCTCACATGGAATAGTCACCAAGGCAGACCACATTCTCCGCCATAACACACGCCTTAACACGCTTTAAGGAAAAAAAAAAACCCCAGAAACTACACAACATACGTTCTTAGACCACATGGATTCAACTAGAAATAAATAACAAAAAAACTAGCTAAATTTTTAAGGATTTACTAGAAAGTTCCAAAATACTTGGAGATTAAACCACACACTTCTAAATAATGCATAGGTTAAAATATTAACCTTCTAAGAAATTTAAAATATTTTGAACTAAATGAAAAGGAAAACACAATTACCAAAATTTGGGGAAACTAGAGGTGGAATCAGGGGAGGGAGGGAGGGCTGGGCTGGGTGGCGGGAGGTAGTTGGGGGAGGCAGACAACTGTACTCGAACAACAATAAAAAATAAAAATAAATTTGTGGAAAGTAGCAAATATAGTGCTTAGAAGGAATTTATAGCATCGAATACATAAAAAAAGAGAAAGATCTAAAATCAATAATCCATGCAGCCACCTTAGGAAACTAGAGAAAGAAGAGCAATATAAACTTAAAGCATCAGCAGAAAAGAAATAATAAAAATTAGAGCAGGAATCAATGAAATTGCAAATTAGAAATCAGCAGAGAAAATTAATGAAACCAAAGCCCAACTATTTGAAAAGATCAATAAAATTTAATAAACCTATAGCTAACCAAAACAAAAAGACAGGAAACAAATACCTACTAACAACAGAAGTGAAAAGAAAAACCAGCCATCGCTACTGATCCAATGGACATTAAAAGGATAATAAAGGAAGATTATGAATAACTTGTTGCCCACAAATTTGATAATCTGGATGAAACAGACCATTTCTTTGATAGATACAACCTACCAAAATTCACACAAGGAGAAAGAAATCATCTAAATATGCCTATACATACATATTCACATTTGTGAATATGTGAATTCATACACACACATTTGTATATTCACATATATAGGCATATTCATATTTTTATGTACGTATATGGAACCAAATCAATAACTAATAACATTTCAAAAAAGGAAGCTCCAGGCCCAGACGGTTTTGGTGGTAAACTCTAACAAGCCC
This sequence comes from Sturnira hondurensis, assembly GCF_014824575.4. NCBI lineage: Eukaryota > Metazoa > Chordata > Mammalia > Chiroptera > Phyllostomidae > Sturnira > Sturnira hondurensis. The sequence continues at coordinate 649,363 of NW_028083079.1, read as the reverse complement.
TTAAATGACACCAATTCTCTATTTTGTCTTCCAGGAAACAGAAGCAGAGGGGATACTTCCTAGCTTGTTATGTGAGGCCAACATCACTCTAATACCAAAACCAGATAAATGCATTACAAGAAAGGGAAACCACAAACCAGTATCTCTCCTGAACACGGATGCATAAATCATCAACAACATATTAGCAAATTGAATCCAGCAATGTTTAAGAAGAAATGTGTACCACAATTGAATGCAACTTATTCCAGGTAAGCAAGACTGGCTCAACATTCGAAAATCAATTCACCTGAAGAAGTACATTCCCATATCAAGAGATGTGCATTTCACAAGATCCAATACCCATTCATGGTAAAAAAAAAAAATATTAGAAAACAGACCAGAGGAACTTTCTCAACATGATAAAGAGCACATACAAAAAAGCCTACAACTGCCCTCACACTTAATGGTAAGAAACTAGATACATGTCCCCTCCTCCCCACTCCTATTCAGTCATTCACATCACTGGAAATCCTAGCTAATGCAATAAGAAAGACAAGGAAATAAAAGATATGTAGATCAGTAAGGAAAAAATAAAAGTATCTTATTCACAGATAACATGACTATTGATAGCAAAATCCCCCCAAAAAACAATGTTTTAAAACTGGACTTAATGGTGATTATAGGAGGTTGCAGAATACAAGAGTAGTATTTAAAAAGTCAATAGTTTTCATAGAGTAACAATGAATAATTAAAATTTGAAATTAAAAACACAATACCACTTATATTAACACCAAGAAAAACAAGAATTAAGATAAACCTAACAAAATATGTACAGGATATATGAAGAAAACAACAAAACCCTAATGAAAGTAATTAAAGGCCTAAATAAATGAAGATATATTTTATACTCATGGAAGGAAGACGCAATACTGTTAAGATGCCAATTCTAAAAATTTAATCTATAGAATCAATACAACCCCAATTAAAATCCCAGCAAGTTATTTTAAGGCTATGGATGCTAAAGTGTATGTGGAAAGACAAAAGGCCGCAGTAGCCAGCACAGTACTGACGAAGGACAAAGTCAGGAAACTTACACTACCCAGACTCTGAGACTCACTGTAAAGCTACGGTAACCAAGACTGTGGTGTTGGTGAAAGAGGGGACAAATAATCAATGACTCACTGTAAAGCTACGGTAACCAAGACTATGGTGTTGGTGAAAGAGGGGACAAATAATCAATGGAACAGAAGAGAGAGCTCAGAAAAAACCCACACATCTACAGTCAAATGATCTTTGAAAATTCGGTACAGAATAGTCTTTTCAACAAATGGGGCCAGAACTGGAAATGCATGTGCAAAACAAAAGAAGCCAAAAAGGCAGAAAACTATACTTTATTTTAAAACAATTAAAATAAAATTAAAAATTAAAAATAAGCCAAACACACAAATGAAAAACAAACACCAAACAAAGCCCTGGCTGGGTGGCTCAGTTACAGCATCACTCAGTGCACCAAAAGGTTATGGGTTCGATCCCTGGTCAGTGCACATACCTTGGTTGTGGGTTCAATGGAGGCACCTGATCTATGTTTCTCTCACATCTCACATTGATGTTTCTCTCTCTTTCTCTCGGTCTCCTTTCCTCTCTCTCTAAAAAAAAATTCAACAAATGGCCCTGACTGATGTTGCTCAGTTGGTTGAGCATCTCCCATAAAGCAAAAGATCACTGGTTCAATTCCCGGTCAGGGAGCATGCCTGGGTTGCGGGTTCAGTCCTCCGGTCCAGTGCGTTCAAGAGGCAACTGATCGATGTTTCTCTCACATCAGTATTTCTCTACCTCTCTTTCTCCCTCCCTTACCCCCTCTCTAAAAATAACTAACTAAAATCTCTTTTTAAAAAATAACAAACATACCCTAGAATGAGGGTAAAAATAAAAACCACTCTCTCAGACACAGCCTTGTTCCCCAACACACAGAGCCACCGATCCCCACCACTTTCTCCAGACAGTGTCTCCCCACAGCTCTCCCCGCAGCTGCCAAATCACCTTCCCTCGGCCCCATGCAGCCCCTTTCACACCCAACCACGGCTGCTGAGTCAGGTCAAAGCTTTCAGAGCCCACGGCAACCTTCACATCCACTTCAGGCCTTTCCTCAGTCCCATTTCCACTCCACTTTACTTCTTTCTTTTTGTCTACATAAGTTGCCTCCTGGAGGAACTGAACCATTTGTTGGGCCTTAATTCTCCCTAGCACTGTGCAACGTAGTAGGCACTCAGTAAACACTTCTGAAATGATAAGCCTTTAAATTGTGTACATGCCCTATGTCTTTTCAGTATGTACATAAATACACCAAATACCAACACATGGAGTGATTACCTCTGGGAGGGAAGGTTATGGGCCATTTTGATTTTTTTATTCCTTTTTTTTTGTTCACCTGAACTACCTAACTGTTCAGTAGTGAACATGTATTACATTGGATAATAAAAATAATAATAGAAGCAAAAAAAAGGCAAAAAAATCACAACATAAGAAAGGCCAGCTTTATACAAAGGAAACGTCAGAGGTGATGATTCACTTTACAGAATGCATTTCTTGCTTTGTAAAAAGCTTTGTCATAAAAATATTTTATGCAGAAAGTAGTCCGGAAAAAAAAAAAGGATTTGATTTGTGGGAAACTTTCAGGATAGTGTGAAATTCAGAAAGTCTTGTTCCCCCAAGGAGAATGGAGAGCTGGCTGTCCCTCATTCCTCCTTCCAACCACACGCTGTTAAAGACCTTTCCCTTCTCCCCTCGAGGGAGGTCACAGCACATTCCCAATTCTGTCGCTTCTGAGCACTGTGACCCCTGACCCCACCAGCCTCTGGGGTTTCTCCTTCAGAAGCAGGTGTTTTGTGACTCTGGAAAAACAGGCTGGATTCTCAGCTGCTACCACCAGGAAGGAGCCTTCCATCGGACTGGATGGGGACAGGAACACCCGCAGCCCCACAGGCCAAGGGAAGGAGCAGTTCTCTGGATCTCTGGCCTCAGAGCAGAATCTCAAGGCACAACACTGACCCAGTTTGACAGATGAGGAAACAGATCAGAGAAGGAAGTGATTTACCTACCGTTGGCCAGTTATTCAGTGGAAGAAACAAGACTCGGGACTCCAGCCTTGGGCTGACAGATGCTAAACCTTCATGATAAATGAAGCTTTACGTTCAAGTAAGTTTTAAAAAAGGCAAAGCAGTCGAGTGCCTGATCTGTGCCAGGCTCTCAGCCAGGACCACCAAGGGAGAGCCACCGTCTCTGCCTGGGTAGAGCCTGCGTGCTAACAAGGGAAGCCCACCACACAACTCCTAATGGACTCACGCTGACTCCCACCCAGGAAACAGTCTACCTGGCGAGAGAGTTCTCCCCTCAGCCAGGTGGGATGCAAACATGTGGCCAAGCACAGCCACAACTAGCCCCGTGGCTCCCTGCAGACCCCCGCCGCCGGTTAAAACCCCATCAATACTTCCACAAATGGTCCTGTTGTGGCTCTTCCCATCCCAGGCACTGTGCTTGGCACTTCACATCCATTACCGGATATGAATAGCTAATGACCACCCTATGATGTGAGCCTGCTTATCCCCATCTAATAAGCAAGTAAATCGAGGCTGAAAACAAGTGAAAAATCAAAATCGACTCTAGTGCCTTCTTATAGGACTTCTCCCAGCAGCAGAGAGAAGTGTGTCTGGTATGAGCTGCACTCTGCAGGGATCCCCATTCCCAAAACACACACACGCGCACACACACACAGCTGGGAGGCCTCTGGGCCTCTCTTCAGCATCCTCACGGCCACTGATTGAACCAGGTCTGTCCAGACCCTGGGGTACCAAGGGCTAAGGGAGGAGGACCCAGGGGTACCTGGGAGCTCTTCCAACAGAAATTCCTTATTCTGGACCTACAGCTGCACAGGCCCCAGTGCCCAGCCAGGGCCAACCAGGTGCCAGGCCTCTGCCCAGCCCAGATGGAAAGGGACCCTGGCCGCAGGCCCTCAGCACCCTTGCTCACTCAGATCGCCGCAAGGTGGGGAGGTGGGGTGATGGGAAGGCTTCAGCCCGGCTCCAGCCCAGCTCCGCCAGGGACTGACCGAAACACTGGGCAGCGCCCTCCCTGCAGTGCAGCTAGGCGCATGGGCTCCACCCTGGCTCTCGACCGCTTAGCCTCAGTGTCCTCATCAGTTAAATGGAGATGGCGACGGCCCCTCCCTCCCAGAGCTGTCCTGAGGATGAAACACACACAGCATGCAGACAAGGGTGCCTCTCACATGAGCCTGGAGTTCCGCCATCAGAGCCCATACGTACAGGGAGGCAAGAGCAGGTTTACAGTTGCGAGTGCAAGAAACATGGAGCTCATTCTTGTATTATTACTTGCTAATTACTGTATTATTTTCCACACAAACAACTGTAAATCTACTTTTGCCCCACCCTGTATCATATTGCCTACTACACTACCTTGAACCCCACCAGGCAAGGGGTCCTGCTGTCTCACTCATCCCAGAGAACATGCCTAGACCATGCCTGGCCTACTGCAGGCGCTTGATAAAGACTTCTCAGATGAGGAGCAAACGATGGAAAAGAATGCTAGAGTGGGTGCCTTTCCTGCTCTGGGCCACCTTGCCCTGGAGGGAGTTAGTTATGCTGAGTGCTAAGCTAGAGGTGCACCAGGCTGAGCAAATGCTTGGCTACACCCCAGGCTGAGCAAACAGGCCCCCAGCATCCCTAACCAAAGACCACAGAAGGCTTGCTGTCTTTGACAGGTGGTCTTCCAACATCTGCTGGAATCTCTCCCTGCCCTTGCCCCACAGTAAGATCACCAGAGTAAGTGCTCAACAAATACCGGTTCTGGGCAAGCTCTCACTGCCTTCCCCTCCCAGGTGACCTGCTCCAAGCAAACAGCGTTATTCTTCCTGCCCCTCCCACAGCTCCCTCAACTGCAGAACACCTAGGCTGTTGCCCACGACCCAGGAGAGCTATGAGAGGCTGGCAGCTGGTGTTCAGGTACCCCTGCAGCTCCACTCAGGCGCTGACATTTTTTTCAAATGTTCGTGATTTCCAGACTCCTTAGCACTATGGAGAGGCAGTCACTTCCCTCTCTCTGGGTCTCAGTTTCTCCATCGACAAACTGGGACAGCCATCCCTGCCTGGCCCGCTTCCCAGGACCACTGTGCAGAATCGGTGAGAATGCAGATGGCTAAGAGCTCCGCAAACCTGAACTTCTGAATCAAGGCGGTATCAGTATCCCCAACTCCCCCTGGAGAAAGTTCTCCCTCGCGAAGGGACCAGCACCATTCTCAAAGGACGCCGGCCACAATGGCCCAGAGCCAGCCAGGCCTCTGGACTCTGAAAAGGCTGCCACTGGCCAAGTTCGCTCCCAGCATAAAGGTCTGCCCAAATGGATGACAAGAAAGCCTCACGGCCAGTTTTCCTCTTCAGAGGCACACACACACACACAACCAACTCATAAATAAAAATCTGATTAGACAGCCTTTTCCAAAGCCAATGTGACTGAGTTTTAATCTTTTATAAAGAAAAACTCATAAAATATTCAAGCGAGGCCCATGCATCGCGGGAGGCCAGAAGTGGCTCTCGGAGCCCCCAGCTGCACACCCACCAGTGGGGCCCCAGACCCTTGCCAGCCACCACTGGAGCATCCGGCCCGCTGTGGCGGCTGTTTCACCGAGTCATTGTCAGGGAGCAGGTCTGGGCTCTGCCAGCCCCAGCTCACTCTCCAGCCAGCCTGCTTCCCTTGGCTGCTCTACACTCTTGGCCTTCTCTGCTCTACAAGATCGGGGATGCCCCAGGCTGCTTTTCAGACTGCACAATGCTGAGAACAGGCTGCGAGGGGCAAAACGAGACTGGTAAGCCCCTACCCTAAGGCACAAGGAGAGGAAACGGGGGAAAGACCCTCCCCCCACTTTCCAGCTCTCGAATTCAGGCTCCCCAGGAGGGGGCTGCAGCCTCAGTGCCCTGGCCTACTCAGTCTCCCTTTCCAGGACTCATTCAGTCCATGCATCTGGAGATTACTTGCTGTGACCCTACCACGTGCCAGACACTGTGAGCGTGAGGGGTACAACGAGATGACAAAAACACTTGCCCTCCTTTGTGGAATCAGGGTGGATACCTGAACTGAAGCAGGGACAGTGCGCGATGCGGCTGGGACACTTGGAGAGTGTAAGACAATCATCAAAGACGATGGGACTTGTCCTTAGGGCAGAGGAACCTGCACAAAGGTGGGGCTCTGGATAAATCTGGAATAATTTGAGCAACAAAGAATGATAGCAATGCATTATAATCCATATAATAAGTCTAAAACTGTTATGTTTGTATCAGTTTAGGCACCCAGGAGTCTACACTGCCACAAATAAGTGAGTAAGTAAATGAGAAAGTAGAGCTCTTTTTACATTAGAATTCAAATGTAAGTAAGAAGTAAGAAGTTCCTATTCGAAAGCACTACAATAATAACTATTGCAAGCAAGAATCATCCACGGATGCCAAAATCAGTGCACAAAAAGTATGATGAGGAAAAAGGATACCTGCATAGTTACAAAGTACCTCCCACAGAATACTTAATATGAAGGGTAACAGAGTAGCTTTACAGAGAACTTCACAAATACCACCTTAACCCGAGTTCCAAGTTCACATTGCCAGTGATGAGTCACATCAACACCCTGTACCTTCTGCTGTGATGCACTGAGAAGGGGACAGCCTCACCCTGGGGTGCTACTGGCGGAACTGTATAACCCGAGTCAGTGACCCAGCAACATCCAACACACCCCCAAGGGGTGATCTACAAAGTAACTAGTTGGGACTCTTTAAAAGGGTCAAGGGCATGGCGCTCAGAGGCAGGCCAAGGATCTGTCCCTCTAGACCAAGCAAGGGCCCAGTGGGACCACTGGCGGAATTTGAATAAGGTCTTATGATTACCTCATATCATTGCATAATTATGAATTTCCTGCATTAATATTAACTTCTTAATATAATTTGAGCATTATGCAATAATTCTGTAAGGTGTTAATATTTGAGGAAGCTAGATGAAAGGTATATGGAAACTCTCTATATTATTTTTGCAAGTCTGAAATTCTTTCAAAATGAAAAGTTGGAGCGGAGCGATGCTGCTCAGGTCGGGCACCAGATGAAGATGCTGGCTCAAATCACTGGACCGTATTGTATGAAAGGCACACATCTTGCAACACAACAGAGTCAGCGGGGCAAGATGCTCTCCTCCTGAGAGGGACCGTGGAGACAGCAGTTCTCACCTCCCCGCCATCTACCCGGGATCACCTGCCACCTACCTGCACGCCTTACATATCCTCACAGTTACATGCATATCTGGTGCGGTATCATGATACCCATTCATCACACCATGCCTCTGCTTCCCAACTTCCCCAGGGGCCCCGGCTGGGTAGAGCATCAGTTGGTTAGAGCATTGTCCTGATACGCCAAGGTTGCGTGTTCAATCCCCAGTCAGGGCACATACAAAAACCAACCAGTGAATGCCTACATAAGTACAACAACAAATTGATGTTTCTCTTTTTTTAGTTGATGTTTCTTTTTCTCTCTTTCCTTCTCTCTCTCTCTTCACCGTCCTTTCTCTCTCTAAAATCAATACTTAAAAAAAAAAAACTGCCCCAGGGAACAGTTTCCAGGCTAGACTGGAACAGTTCACGCCCACAACTAAACAACAGAGGACGACTCCTAACTGCAGGAGTGCAGCAAATTGAATTCGGTGTTAAGCTTTTTTCTACAAATCTTCTGCTGGGACTTGTTACCGCCACTGTGTAACGAGCTCCTCATTGGTACCATGAAGGAATGAACAGCAAACCAACCCTGGTAAAAAGATGGAGAATCGGCTAGTCCTGTCCACGTGGTCGGCGGCTTGGTTTTCTGGGCCTGGCTCAACCTGGGATTTTTTTTATTACAGCCGTATAACAAGGTCATATTTTCTGCTAGTAAAATTGTCCCTGGGTCACACAATGGAACCAAATTGATCAGTATTTCACAGTGTTGTTACCAGAAAAAAGCTTTCTGGCGATCCCATGCTTCCCCTCAAAGCCACAGTACACAGACACGTACGCATATAGTAACAGCCCATCTCCGTCAGTAAAAGGGAATAATAATGTCTCCTCATAACACTGCATAAAGATAAATGTGATAAATACTAAGTACCTTCACTCACGCACACACTGAAGCATCAACATGCACCTGCTATGTCAGGCCTGTGCTGGGAACTGAGGACGGTGATGGACAGACAGACACAGCCTGTGCCCTCGTGTGGCTTGAGACCTGCTTCTCGTTTCCTTGGGCGGCAACATTCTCCACCTTGTTTTCAGGTTCCTCCACAGGGAACCCAGGATCTGGCTGCTCGTCTCTCCATCTGTCCACCAACTGCTCTCTTTCCCTTCCTCCTCCTCACCCCCGCACCCCTTCCATCCCGCCCCTCCCCAGACACTCTCACTGCCCCCCAAACACTGTTCACTAGACCACCAGCTACTTGCATCCTCCCCCAGAAGAGGTTTTAGGCATCTGGAAATACCATTTGCATATGAAGCCTCTCCCCAGTTACAACCTGCCTCTTCATTAGAGCCTAGGATGACCTCTCCTTTCCTCTCCGCATTTTCCTCAATATCAATCACAAGGTCACACATCTCCTCTAGCAGGTGTCCCTGACCCCGCCCCTGTCCCATCTGAGGCCCCTCTCTCCTCCCACCACAGCGCAGCAGCCCCGAAGCTAAAAAAAAAGGAGCCAACAGCCTGACTTCTCAGGAGCTCACCTCTCCCTTCATCCTGTCTCTCTGACTATGGCCGGTCAAGAGCAAGGGCCACGCCCACCATTTCAAAAGCCCCATCCCACGTAGGGCAGGCAGGACAGAAGCTGTAGGTGACATGCGGCTGGTGGATGAAAAGCACCTTCCAGAAGCCCTCCACAATGGCCACCGTGGTGGATGGCACGCTCCAGGAGGCAGTTGTTCTCAACACCAATTCCAGCTTCTTGCAGAGCCTGATGCATATAGTAGGCGCTCAATAAATCACAGCTTGTTGTTGCTGAAACTGTTTACCTTGGAAAGTTTTGCTGAATAAGGCAGAGGAATGCCTCCACGGTCAATGGAGAAGAAATGAGCAATTACTTGCTGTGCTCTTCAACACTGGGGAAATTATTCTAAGAAAGGCAGGGCTGTGAACTTCAGTGGGTCAGGGGCTGAGCCAGTACCTCCCGTGAGCAAACTAGGCTGGGGTCCAGAGTTGGGAGACCTGTGCCACCTGTTCCTGCTGAGTGCCGCCAGTGGGAGGGAGCGCACGGCCAACCTGCCCAGGCACCCGGGCGGTAGAACCAAGCGGGAGATCTGAGTTTTTTTAGACAGGCAACTAAGTCGGCTGTTGTGGCCAGAGCTTCGCCTCTGGTCTAACCGTGAAAACACTGCTCCCCTCCTCCACCCAGCCCCCCATCTCGTTGATACCAGTTGTGAACAGAAAAGGTGTTTTAGAATTAGCATGGTGCTTATATTCCAATGAGAGCGTTCAGATGGCTTAAAAATAGATTGTTCAGTCCTTACACACTTTGGACTTCTTTCCCTGAAGATCTGGTTTACACTAGCGTTTTCCTTGGCAACCCTTCATTTGAAAAGGTCAGCTGCAGTTCACAAATTCTTAAACTGGCAGCTCCGAGTCACTGGGATTTTGTAGTACGCGTTCACGCGACTTCCAACCCCCACCGACAGCGTGCTCTGCAGATAAACGCCCGCAAAGGGAACACCGGGCAGTGCACATTCCAGATCCTGAAGGCCTGGCAATGGAAGGGCTCTGGGATCCTCAGGGGCTTAGACACCACCTTGCCAAGTGCTGGTGGGCCCAATCTACTGAATGGATGTTCTCAGGGAAAAAAGAACCAGAGAAACCACCCCCTAAAAACGCGGCTCTCTCCTGGGGTAAAATTTGAGACTTGACTTCGTCTGTTCACCCCAGCCAGCAGGTCATTAAACAAAAGGTGTGTTTGGGGAGGAAAAGTGTGGCTGGGCTCGGGGAGGCTGAGTAAACAAAGTTAATCTCCTTTCTTTTTTTTTTTTTTAACTCTCACTGGAGAATATGTTTATTGACTTTAGGGAGAGAAGAGGGGTGGGGTGTGGGGAGAGAGAGAGAGACATCGATAGATTGCCTCCTGTACATGTGATGTGCCCCTACCAGGGATTGAACCCACAAACTTCCGGTATATGGGACGGTGGTCCAACCAACTGAGCTACCCAACTAGGGCAATCTCAGTTCTTTACCGCGGGACTTTTCAGAGCCTTTAAAGGTCCAATGGCAGAGCAAGCTCCATTCACAGGTTTACCTAGTCCTAAATCCACTCCCCACTTCTTCGCTCCCTACAGACCACAATTGGAGCGCACTGCCTGCACAGCTTTTGGAAATGAGGGAACAAGCTTAAACGTTGAGAACTGGGAGAGGAATGGACTTGCTTAAGAACAGATCCACAGCTGATGAGTCAATGACTGATGCTATCCTCGAACCCAGGACCACAGCCACCCTCCCTCAACACCGGCCCTGCCCAGCCTATTGTTTGGCTGAACAAGATGAGGTCTGACGGAAGACAAGCTAGCCGTCCCAGTGTCTACGCACCAGAGAGCAATTCCTGAATTCCCACGCTGCCCTTACCACAAACTGCTCTAAAACTAGAAACCAGCAGCCACGCCCACCATTCCTCGCAGGAGCTTGGTTCTAAGAGGCCTATCTCAGCCATCTTCCAGCTATCCTTACACACTGAACACCTCCACGGGCAGGGATGTTACCTCCTCCTGTCTGGGGACTGGCCAGAGAACAAGAACACTTCTGGTGTTTTTCCCTCACGACTGCAATATTGCACGTTGTAGGTCTGGCTGGGAGATGCAGTTTTAGACACATCTGCAGAAGGAAGAGGTCAGGCCCGGGGACGTTGAGGTGCGGCAGCCCTGATTCAAATTCCAGCTCTACCACTTCCTTGTGGGTAGGCTGCGTTGACCCGGGGAGCCTCAGCATCCTCATCCCTCCAGGTGGAAGAGGACACCACTCCCAGCGTGGAACAGGTGCGGAAGAAGCCATGAGCTTCCCCCTCTCTCAGCACAGCATGGGTGAAGCACAGGTAGGTGTTAGGTGCAAGCCACCCTCCTCATGCCCCTCTTTCCAGGGCCTGCACCTCCCCACCCCCACCTTGGGTCAGCTGCCCTTCCATCCACCCTAGAAACTGGCCAGAGGAACTCGGAGTGAAGGAAGGGCAAAAATGAGGCCTCGAATCGGCAGTGATAGCTGCCTCTGCCCAGAAGGGACTGGGAAATCCCAACTCTGGCGCCGAAGGGGGAGGTGAGTGCTCGAGAGCCAGTCTGTGACTGAACTGTGCAGATGAGAAAACCAAGGCCTGAGAGAGGAGGGATCTGCCTCAGCCTGCACAGCAGGGCGGCGGCGGCCTCAAGACAGGACCCCCAACTCCCCCTCCTCTAGTGCACCCCACTGCGGGGCAAGAACTGTAGGAAGGTGACAAGGCAGCCCCAAACCCTCATCACGTTCCACCAATTTTTAATAGACTTTAACAATTTACTGACACCAGTGGAGCCTATAAAGTAGTTTAATTGAATTAATTAGCAGTCGTGACTTACTCCTGAGTTCCCCCTTTGGCTCCGGGGAGGCTGTGCCAGCCGCCTGTTTAACCCCTTGTGTCCTAGAAAGGCTGTCACTCTCATTTAAGATAATTCATCGGGGTCTTCACCAGTTTCTTTCCTACCCTAGCTCTTACCCTGACCCTACCTGTACCCCAGTGCTGAGCACTCGTCTGTACCCGACATCTGCCTGTCTTGAGAGGCTGAAATCCCACCCCAGCAACACTGCGATGGAGGGGACCCCCTTGTGTGAAAGAACGCTGCCTTCTCCTGCAGGTTTCCAGGTGACAGGGGCAGAAGGGGCAGGGGCAGTGTCCCAGCATGGGAGCTATCCGCTGGCCTAGACTGGGAACTGGCCACCCATCCCCCACTGGCTCATCTCCACAGCCTCAAAGGGGAGCTGGGTGATGCCACGACAAGGACAAGGGTGGTCCCCGAACCTGCAGCCCCCTGGGAGGCCGGGCGAATGCAGACTCCAGAGCATCCCCCTCACCCACTGCATGGGGACCCCTGGGGTGGGGCCCCCCAAGAGCTGCTTTCACCAGCCCTCCAGATGAAACTTACACACACTGGAGTTGGAGCGGGGGGGGGGGGGCCCTGGGTGGTCACTGACACTCCTTCTGGGTGAGGAGTCTGGGAAACAGCCCACACGTGCCCATCCACTTCGAGCTAGTCTCCTGCACAGCATTATATTATGTAAGAGGGAGCCAGAAGCAGTACGACACCCCCCAGACAGGGCACTGCTGGGTAAAACCAGAGTACAGACACTCCATGCAGCACCCATGAAACTGGGAAATGCTCACTGTATAACGCTGAGCTTTTTTTAAAACAGGAGATAAACTTTAACTGTAGGACCTATAGGTTAAAGAAGAAGGAGGGGTGAGGGGGAAGGGGAAGAGGCGGAGGGGGGGGGGAGGAAGACAATCAAAACATCCAAAGTGCAAGCATCTGGTAGGGGCTATAGGTGGCTTTCTTTTTCAGACTTTTCTGTTCTCCAACTTTTTCTCTAAAGAGCATGTGCTACTTTTTATAATGAAGTAAAACAAACTTTGTTTTAAACAAAGATTCAGTGAGAAGCTACCACTTAGAGAGCAGAAGGTTCTTCACTAACTTGGAATTCACTCAGAATCTGGGCTTCTCTCGGTGGCTGGTCCTGCGCACAGTAGGTGTGAAGGGAGAGAGACGGAAGGATGGAGGGAGGCAGTTTCAGCCAAACCTGCCTATGAAACCCACTTCTGCCTTGGCATTTCATTAGATGAGTTATTTAAGTCAAAACTAACGGTGAGAAACAAAACAACCCTGAAAAAACAGACCCAAGAGAAAGAACTCAGCCGGTGCCACGCAGATGTCCTGTGCAGCACCTCACATGCTCACGCTTTCTCCCAGACACACTCATTAAGCCAGTAATAAGTCAATGTTTCCAGGAACTTCTAAGCCCCTGAAGCTGGTGCTCAGTGGCAAGCTCACCCCAGCGGGTGGTAGGTAAGCCGGACATGCAGGAATCAATAATTACAATGTGGAGAGCAGGAACCAGGTGAGCAAACACCGGGCACGGATTAGCAGCTGGATTAGAGGGCAGAATGGGGGCTCATCCTGCGCCCCACTCTTTTGGTGTGCTGGAAAGCGATCACACCAACGCCCCCCACAGGAGGAACAACATGCACCAGGTGTGGAGGTGGGTCTAGGAGAGCCATCTAGTCAGGCAGGATGAAGGGAAGCACAGGGGCAGGGCAGGGGGCAGTCACAAAAGTAGTCCGGTCCATGAGCACAGAGGGCAGGGCATGGATGGGAGCACCCTTCCTCTAAGCACCAGAGGCCTGGGAGAGGTTGGACAGGATGGCCAGGGGAAGAATCATTCCCACTCTGCGACGACTCACCCCAGCAAGCTCCAGGGAAGAAAACACACCAGCCTCCTGTCTCCCCCTCCCCCAACCGGCATGGGCACTGGATGGCTGCCCACTGGGCTCTGGAATGGCCAAATTTTCCTAAATCTCAGGCAAAGTCAATCAGCAGCAGAGTGGGGACAAAGAGTAGAGCGGTCATTCGAGCCACATGCCCATTCCCCTTCCTTGTCCCCATATTTTTGGTTGTCAAAAACCCATGATACGCCCTGGCTGGTATAGCTCAGTAGATTGAGTGTGGGCCTGTGAATCAGAGGATTGCAGTTTGATTCCTAGTCAGGACACATGCCTGGGTTGCAGGCCAGTTCCCGGCAGGGGATGCATGAGAGGCAACCATACATTGATATTTCTCTCTCTCTCTCCTTCCCTTCCTCTCTAAAGATAAATAAGTAAAATCTTTTTTTAAAAAAAAAACATGATAGTGCTCCATCTGGACCCAGGAGAACAGGGACACAGACCTCCAAACAAGAGCCAACAAGCCCTCCACATCCCAGAATCAGCCTGGCTATGGGTACCACCAGCTGCTCAGGACAAGTCTTGGTCTCCCTTCAGCATCACACAACAGCGATGTGGAAGGTGCCATCATGTCCAACCCACTCCATTCCTAAATGGGCACCTCAGGCTCAGAGAGGGAGAGGTCCTTGCCTGGGTCACACAGCAGCAGATGGGCAGAACTGTGCCTCAAATCCTAGTCTCCCGACTTCTATCCCAGCCCAGAAGTGGCTTAGGCACTAAAGGATTCATTGGCGTAGGGGATAAGCCACAAAGTCCTACAGAGCTGGACCAGAAAGAACTCAAACCCAGTAATGAGGCCCTTGTCTCTAGAAGGGTTCAAGCTGAAGCTAGACAGGTAATCGGTTGGTAGGAACGATGCTTAACAGACTGAAGAATAAGACCTGGGTTCCAGGGACGGGGGAGGGGAGAGAATGACTTCACATTCCGCCCTCACTGTGATACTTCACAACTCTTCCCCAGTGATGCAAACTGACGGGCGATGTCTGCTAAGGTACAAAGGATGAGTCTGTGGGATGGATGGCCTTCGAGCCGGGTTCCACGCCTACACCTGCTTCCAGAGGCACCCTGGGGGCGGCCAGGTAGGTGAGGACCTGTCTCCTCAGCCGCCTTCCCCAGCACCAGGGTCCCACAAACATGCTTTAATTTCTTTTAAAATCAGAATAAAGAAGCTGAACTTTTAGGTCAGAGAAAATGTTTAACATATAATGTTAATATACTCTTTATAACCGATGCAGTTATGAAATGTACTTCTTCATATTTTTATGGAGGAAGGAGCCCACAAGAGCAAAAGTGCCAAGGGCCCATGACAGTCATGACTTCAACCTCCCTCCCCAATTTTAAAAATAATTTTTATGTAATACACTGTAAGCATAATATGTAAGCTGGGCTTCCATGTTAAGATTTCGTCCACAAAAGGGTTCTTTGGCTAAAATGGTTTTTGAAATCTCATAGTGAGTAAAAATACTGTCTTTCTCTACAGTTTTAGGGTCTCAACTCAAGAACAAATGAAATACGTTGCCGTACGAGTCACCGAGCTTCTCCAAGCCGAAGACTTCACTCCTTTGACCCAGCTGTGCCTCCCCAGCCTGGTGAGCAATCCTGATGGGTGGCTGGCTCTGGGGGTCAGCGTGTCGCAGTAAGGAATGTAGACACACTCTGCGTCAGCGTTCCTTTCCGTGTTATCTCCAGTGTGTGTCTTGGACACAGAACGCACTAGGTGGAGAAAGTAATGCTGACCTTCAGAAAGGGCCCCCACACTTCAGACTGGCTCCCCCAAGGTCAAATAGTGACCTCACCCCCCCTTCCCCAATTCTGAAAGGATCAGTTCAAATACGAAACCGGGAAACCCTCAAAACTGGATAAACTAGGTAAACAGACCCCTCCAGAGAAAGGAAAATTCTTCAAAGAAAAACCAGGTGAGGAAAAACGCAGCCCACGCGAAGAGAGTTACCCGAGTGAGGCAGTCCCCCTGTAGTGTGCAAAAGTGAGCGCTGCTTGGGGAACCTGTGGAAAGCTCGGCTTCTCGACCTCACCCACCTCTCACCCACCCCCTAGGATCCAGACACAGCAGGTCAGAGGACAGGCTTGGCAGGTGCCGGCTACCCTAGTGCAGGAGGTCCCTGATCGCCCTCAGAAAAGTCGTCTATTAATGAGGAAAGAGGGAGGTCAGGGGCATCCCCAGCCTTCGGGGCCCTTGTTTCCTGGTGCCGATGACGGGGGACGAGACTTGCTCAGTAGCCTCAGATATGGAATGGGCACAGCACAGTAGGTTCTCTCTCACCATGCAACACACACACACACACACACGTTCCTTTGCTCTCCCAGACTGAACCTCCTAGGAGCGGTTCAGCTCCACCCTGGGGCTGAGGAACTGGGGCTCCCGTGCTGACATCTCCTCCAATCTGCTCCATGTCAATATGGTACCGTTCTAGGCCAGACTCAGTTCTACCAAGCGAGAGCAAAAGCCAGGAAGCCTCACCTGCCTCAGGTGGTGAGAAAGAAGAGCTAATGGCCAGAACCTGGGAAGGGCAGATGCCACTGTCAAACCAAGATCAAATGAGGCAAGCCACTCAGGGGAGCAGGCACCAAAGAGACCTGTGAGAACCAGGAACAATGGAGCTCCAAGGGCTGGAGTGGCTAGGCTTGCTGTCAGAAGCCAGAGGCATGATGTGGACACAGTTTGGTTTCTACCCACTCAGCATCCCTTTTTTCAAAACAGACTATCTCACCCTTCCAGGAACCCATGATCTAAGTGGCTTCAATGGGCTCTCTCCAGCCCCCAACTCCAAGAAGAGAATCAAATGACCCACATCCACCCAATCATAACAGAACATCCTCCTGGCACTGTGACTGGCTCAGGGATGAGCCTGTGATCCAAGCCGGGCCAATGAGAGCCTTCCCTGGGACTCTGGCTGAAACTGTTGGAAAGGTGCTCTCTTTCCACTGGAACTACTCTACTGTGGTAAGAAATAAGCCCAGCTATGCAGGCTGGAGAACCAGAGGGAAGAGGGGTGCCGAGAGAGCGAGCTCAGATTCTTCAGCTGCATTAGCACCGATTCTCACAGGCACGTTAGGAACAGCCTGAGCCAGGAACAAGAACCACCAGAAGGAACCTGGCAGGATGCTGCTTGGAGCTCACGCGGGGCTAAGGGAACTTCGCATTCCCAACAGCCCAAGTGGAGAAATCTCATAATACAAAGGGCATCAGATCGAGCACTCAGAAAGATACGCCCCCAAGAGTGGAGAAACCCATCTCTAGACAAGGGACCAGATACCGTTTCTGTGAGGGACCAGACTGCATTTTAGGTTTTGGGGGGCCACTGTGGACTAAAAGCAGTCACCGACAATACATAAATGAATAAACATAGCTGTGTATCAAGAAAATTGTATTTATAAAAACAGGTGGCAAGCCAGATTTGTCCCTTGGGCTACAGTTTGCCAAACCCTGCTCTATTCTAAAGATCTAAAGACTGCTCTGGTCATCCACAACAGTTTAACTGCTGTGGTGGGCAGATTAATCCCCTCCCCCCCATCCCCACAAACCCAATAAAGAAGTCTACCTCCTAATCCCCAGACCTGTGACTCTGTAGGATACATGCTAAGGGAATTAAGTTTGCTAATCAGATGACCTTGAGATGGGGAGATTATCCCGAATTACCTGATTAGGCCCTAGGCCAAGGTCCTTCTAAGTAGAAGGAAGCAAGCAGAAGAGAGAGAACCAGAGAGGTGGCAATACAGCAGGGACTCAGCCCAACATTGCTGCCTTTCAAGATAAAGAAATGGAGCCACGGGCCAAGGAAGGCAAGAAGCCCCTAGAAGCTGGAAAAGAAACGGATTCTCCCCTAGGGCTTTCGGAAGGAACGAAGCCCTGACAACACCTTGATGTGAGCCCAGAGAGACCCCTCTGGGACTTCCAATTTCCAGACCTATAAGAAAATAAATTCATGTGGCCGGCAGCCAGTAAGTTTGTGGTAACGTGATAGAGCAGCAACAAGAAACTAATACAACAGCAATTACATGACAAAACACAAACACATCTGAAGTAATATTAAGACAGCCAGCACCGAATGGTGTAAAATTCACAGTGCCTGCCAATCAAAAAGGACTACGCATTGAAGAAGCAGAAAAACAAATTAATAGGAAGAGACCCAGAAATGACATAGATGATAGATTTTAAAGTCATTAACATACTCCATACACTTCAGAATGTAGGGAAAACATGGGCAAGCTAGAGAAAGCTTGCCCACAGGAGATGTAAAAAGACACAAATCAAACTTTCTCGAGATGAAAAATACAAGGTCTAGGATGTAGAACAGATTAGATACTAACGAAGAAAAGATGGATGAACTTGAAGACACAGCAAAAGAATCTATTGACAATGAAAGGGGGAGAAAAAAGATAAGCAAAGGTAAACAGGGCATGGATGTGCTTTGGAACATCTTCAGAAGGTCAAATCCACATGCAACTGGAGCCCAAGAAAAAAGGAGTAGGAGTAAGGAGAGGAGAGATAATTTAAAAAAACAACGACCCCAAGTTTCTGGTTTGGTGCAAACTATACGGGGGTGGGCAAACCTGAAACGCAGNACAAAGAAAAGATGGATGAACTTGAAGACACAGTAAAAGAATCTACTGACAATGAAAGGGGGAGAAAAAAGATAAGCAAAGGTAAACAGGGCATGGATGTGCTTTGGAACATCTTCAGAAGGTCAAATCCACATGCAACTGGAGCCCAAGAAAAAAGGAGTAGGAGTAAGGAGAGGAGAGATAATTTAAAAAAACAACGACCCCAAGTTTCTGGTTTGGTGCAAACTATACGGGGGTGGGCAAACCTGAAACGCAGAGTTTACCCTATTATTATTCATTCTGGCACGATATAGTTTTCGGCATGGATAACTGTAGACCTCCTTTTGTCTCCCCCTGTGGACCCAGAGGCTCAGTGAACGACAAGCTGAAGAAAAACTAGTCTCAGGCATATCACAATCAAATCAGAACCAGAAACAAAGAGAATATCTAAAAAACAGTCAAAATTGTTTAAAAAAGGAAACAGAAAGGAACAAAAATAAGAATAACAGCCAAGGTCTCATCAAAAATTTAAAACCAAGAACTAAAACAAAGAACAATGAAGCAACATCTTTAAAGTATTGAAAGGAAAAAAAAACAACTGCCAACCTGGAATGCAATAGCCAGCAAAAATACCTTTCAAAAATAAAGAAGTGCAAAAGCTACAAGAATGCGTCACCAGCACAAGAAGGGGTGGTTCTCTGGTTATAGTAGCCAGGGACCTGGCAACAAGCAAAATACCCATCAGAAGGGCACTAGTTATACAAACCTAGGGTAGTTATACAAACCAGTCCTCAAAACGAAATACTGACCATAGATAGAAACTGAAGCAGATCTATTGGGGCTAATATGGAAAGGCCTCAGGACATCCCACAAAGCGAGAAAAGCTGAGCTATCACGCAGCAGGAATGGTTCGCATCTGTGCCTGTGACGTACAGGCACAGATGCAACATGAAATGACCTGGCATGAATATTCCGCCATCACTAGCACTTACCTACAGGAAATGGGGCTTAGGAGGATGGGGGCAATGTGGAGGGGCCCTTTCTATTTTTACTCTTTATCCTACTTACTTCTTTATTATCCAAGTTGTTTCCAAAGAATCTGTATCCGTGTGACTTCAAGTTACGCAGTTACAAAACAGAAGAGGTCCTTGGCTAGGATTCAAAGCGAACCCAACAGCCAACTTCTTCATTGGCCAAGCACTGTTTATGATTTACTCAATTCGGGGAATGAAAACATCGACTCCTATCACTTCCTTCAAATACTCTCCCTTTCATTCAATGCTACATTCCACCTTTGGGGCCACATGGTAACAAAGGTCTCACAGAAGTCCCCGTGGGCGCATGCGTAAGGATGTCACTTCGGCTGTACTAGGGGTGGGGGAAATTAAGGGAACTTGACCGCCCGTCACTGAGAGGCGACTGGGTAAAATGAGGGGTCTGCCTCCGGCAAGCAGCCAAAAATACCACGATGGACCCCACGCACTTGCCGCTGAGTACAAAAGTCAGGAACAGAGTGCCATCGAGGCACCATAACACGCATGTGAGTTTTTAAACGTGCACACGGAACAATGGCACACATTCTGCAAGAACACCTGTAAACAAAAAGATGCAGGGTAAAGACGCAGGACGAATGGCTTGGCGATGAGGACGAGCGGAGCTGGAGGGAAAATGGGAATGCAAGGAAATAGCTGGATGAAGCAAGAAGGGGGACTGTAATGAGCCAAAAATGAATGTGCACCCTAAACTGAGTATAACTGACTTAACCTGCCACAGGTGAGCTTTAAAAGGGGCGTGGGGTGGTGGGGAACCAGGTAACATTGGAGTGATTACGTGCTGAGTGCTTTACAAGTACCGCCTCATTTAATCTTTATAATGAACTCACGGGGCTCTCTGATCTCCAGTTTACAAAGAGGAAACCGGGACACAAAGGGTTGGACAACCTGGCCAGGGTCACCCGGAGGAAGTGGCAGGGTCAAGACCTGCATCCAGACTGGCTGGCCCTGGAGCCCGTGCCCCTCACCCCCGCCAGGCAGCCTCTGACTCTACCCACGGGCAGTGAGAAAAGAGAAGTCCTGCCTTTTCTTCTGAGGGTCACAGAAGTCAGAATCAAAGCCAGTGTTACACGTCACTGGACCCCCTCACGCGGATGCAAAAACAGGCAGGCCCCAAAAGGCCTGCAGGAGGCACCGGAGGCCAAGAAGCGCCCCCATGCACACTTAGCCCTGCTGCTTCCGGACCGGTCAGAAATGTGGAGCTGCAGCAAAACAAAACAAAAAGCATCTGAAGAAGAGTAATTCGGAACAAATGACATGAAGGGTTAGGGACCAAGGGAGGGACAGGAGAGGACAAAACCCCAAACTTCCGTGTTATGACCCAGCTCCAATCATAACACGAACGCCTGGGTCCGGCCACTAGAAGGTGGCATTTAGGAACTCCACAAGAACCCTGTACCTTGGCAGGGCCCGCCACTCAGCTTGGATGGGGACTCCAGCCACGGCACACGGGGCTTCACAGGACCTGGTTTGTCACATCCTGGAAAAGCCCATGAGGCTCTGGCATGAGCACTGATGTATCAGCTAATGTCTCATTCAAGTTGTCAGCGTTTTGTTAGAGCCAATTCAGTGGGTAATTAAGGAAAAAGTTGGGACCAGATGGGGAAGCAGATGCTAGCTCAGCCGCAAGTGCACTTCCCTGCAAGTGTCTGGGAAAGCACTGGGCTGGCGAAGTCCGCAAGAGAGGGGATGAAGCAACAGCAGCCCAGGTAGGAATCGGAGAGAGGAGATGCCCATTTCAAAGACAAAAAAACTAAAACCCAGAGAGGTGAGGAGACTTGAGGGCTGTTTGGAAGGATGACAATGAGAATGCAAGAAAAACCAGAAGCTTGGAAAAAAGGAGGGGATGATTCTACCCTGAGGAAGAACTAGAGACAAAGCAGGAACCCCCAAGGAAGAACGAAGAGTCTCCAGAAACAGGGGCAGAAGATGGTACTAGGAGACAGGAGCCTGGGTTGTAGCCTCACCTCACAAGTCATTTTCCCTCTCTGTGCCTCAGTTTACACATCTGTGAAATGGAGGGGGGAGATCACTCCCCGGTGCACTCGTAGCAATGACGAATTTAACACTATGCATCAGTGTTAAAGACAGGAGCTAGACTATCTGGAGGTTGGATCCCTGGACTTCCTACTCACCAAATGCGTGACATTTCCTTTGCCCTCAATTTCTCCACCTGTAAAATGGGAGTAACTGCACACACCTCACATGTATGTTGTGAGGATGCAATGGGCTCCCGAGACTTAGTACAGCGCCAGGCACAAATGACAACCCCTAGCACTGCTACTACAGAGCCAACAAAAAATGACCACTGTGCCATTCATAGCGTAGTTGGAAAAATAACGGCGTTTCAACACTGAGTGAAAAAAACAGGACATGCAGTTTTATGCACTGTGATGATGGTTAAATCACACAAAGGAATAAAGTACACAGAAAAAGATACAGTTAACACAGAGCAATGCTCATCGCCATTATGCAGTTAAATAACAGTGATGGGTTTCTTTTCTTCTAGTTCTCTATATTTCAAACTTTTAATATATGAATAACTGCTTTTATAACAAAAGAAGGGCGTTAAGTATAATATGAGATTTTTTAAAGATTTTATTTATTTTTAGGAAAAAGGGGGAAAAGGAGAGGGAAAGAAACATCAATGTGTGGTTGCCTTTCCTGTACCGGCCACTGGGGACCTCGCCTGCAACCCAGGCATGTGCCTGACTGGGAATCGAACCAGCGACCCTTTGGTTTACACGCCAACACTTAATCCATTGAGCTACACCAGTCAGGGCAATGCAATGATTTTTAAATGTTGGAGAAGTGTTGGGACTTTTTCACTAGGTTCCTTTATAATACTAGCAGGACAGAATAAAAACGAAAACCAAAGGCAGTGGTAAAAGAACCTGACTTTGAACTCCAGACCTGCAAAAAGCTGAAAGAGGGGAGTCCTGTGAGGCAAAGGGCACGAGGACCACTAACACCTCCTGCTCTCTTCCCCATCCCCAGAGGCTGACCACAGGAGCATGAAAACAGGAGGTACTGGGAGTCCTAGACCAGGTCACCTAGTCTAACCTGCAGGTAACAAGAACAGACGTGGTCTCTGTGGGAGGAAGCAGCACCTGACAAACGACACAAAGAAACAGTCTGGGCTGGAAATGTTCTGTTTCAATAGGGGCAGGAGTTACATGGATGCAACTGTGTACCGAACCTTCGGCTATGATGGTCCGTTTTATTTATGGAACTTTGTTCTGAAACAGCTGTAATCATATAACCACCATCGTTATGGAGCGTGGAGAGCAAGAATTCTACAGGAATTCAGGAAGGGTAGGGTGGGGGCTGGGGCAATCGACCACGAAAGTAAAATACCACGTGGCCTCTGATTTATCTTCTGCAACAGGAACAACAAACATAAGACTGCAGAATATCTATGGAGTGATAAACACTGAGAGATAAAATGTGTAACCCAAAATGCTCTCAATTCATCCAAGTTGCCATTCACATGGGAAGGAACCAAAAGTACCTTCTTAGTTACATAAATACTTAGAAAAAAAGAAAGCTATAATTAGATGACAGATATAAAAAAACCATTAGGTATTGCAATATATATAAATAGGAGTAAATTTCATATTAAAAACATAGACACTCAAGCTGAGTTTTTAAGTATAAAAAACTACATGCTATCTGAAAGAAATATAGCTACTTTTTAAAGGGCATAGAAAGGTTAGAAGTAAAATAAATACATAAAATTATACCAGGTAAATTCCAACTACAGAAAGCAGGAAGTGCTTTCTATAAAAGAAATCACTAGAATTAAAGGTGAGAGCGGGAAAATGCATTACAAAATTAGAAAAACGACAACCGAAGTAGAAAGCATAAAGCAGGTCAAGGAGAGCTTATTTTCTACAGACTAAGGGTAATAATGTATACCAAATAAAATGTAACAGGCAGGTATAGTTCTGTTAAATAAAGAAGCTATAAAGCAACATATAATGAACAAAAGGTAAAACCAAAAGAAACATTATAGAACTGAAGGATATTAGCAGATTCTCAAATTCTTGAAATAATTAACGAAAAACAATATGATTAGGGCTCTACAGGGAATCTGAAAATGTAATTAAAAATGTCAGTGATATATGAAATTGAGAAATATATGTGTATAGCAAACAATAAACTCAAAAAAACAGAATTTACTTCTTTTGCAAGCAAATTGAACATATATAAAAGCTAATATTCTGAGAGAAATGTAAAAATTTCTATAGATTACCAAAAGCAAAGTCATCACTAGCAACATTCTCTCACAATAAACTAAAAATGGATAAAAATAAAAACTAATGCAATGAAGGGGATCACACAAACATTTACCTTATACTTTCGAATAATCGTTACTCTAAAGAGAACAGCAAAACTAAAATTATAGAGTATTCAGGGAGAAAATAGTCACAGTACTTTAGAGTAAGGCCATGGGATGTGACCAAAAGTGCACTTGGAGGAAAATTCATTGATTAAGCACTGTTGCTATTAAAGGGCAAAATACGCCCTGGCTGGTGTAGCTCAGTGGATTGAGCGCAGGCTGTGAACCAAAGGGTCACCGGTTCGATTCCCAGTTGGGGCACATGCCTGGGTTGCAGGCCAGGTCCCCAGTACTGGGCATGTGAGAGGCAACCACACACTGATGTTTCTCTCTCTCCCTCCCTTTAAAAAAAAAAGAGCAAAATATATCTGAAGAGCTAAGAATTCAATTCAAAAATTAAAATCTAGAAAGAAAGCAGGACAGATTTATTTAATATACACATAATAATATGGAAATGTTTTAAGTAATTAGAATTGACAAATGACTTTAAAATTTTAAGAGGTGAAATGTAAAAAAGAAAAAAATAGGCCTGGATATTAGTATTCAACAAAAAATAAAGAGGAAAAAGACAACTACAAGAAAATGAGATTAGGAAATATAACCAAGCAAAGGCCAATTCTTAAAAAAAAAAAAAATCTGTTCAATGAAAGTTCAAATTCTTGGCGAAATAAAAAAAGATAAGAAAATATAAATAACTAAAACAACTTCAAAAAAAAGCAAAAGCCAAAAAAGTATTGACGAAAGGATTACAGTGGAAAATAATTATCTCCAAAAGCCTAACAAGACAGGCAGTTATAAAGGCGAGTCCTCTTAAACTTTCAAAAGCTAGCTAATCCCCAGGCGGTGTAAACAGTCCCTGGCAAGGGCTGCAGATGAACATGTGGCACGCACGCTTAAACACTCACTTCCTACTCTGTCAATTGTTTACACATGACAGGGCCTCAGAATCCTCCTCAACACAGAAATCGCGGTGGCTGCCACCAACAGGTACACAATTTGAAATGTCATCCTCCTTGTTCCAGATCACTAAAAATGATGGAAAGATTTCCAGTTGATACCCACTGTCCCAGCATAACCCCCATAAAAAAAAAAACGACAAAAATAGCACACTAAAAATAAAAACCTCACTAATTAATCGCACTGCAAAACAGACCCAACATGTATTAAACTAATGAAACGCCATGAACAAAATGGGTTCCTTCTAGGATGGTTTAATATTAGGAAATCTATTAATATAATTCATCACATCAGCAGATCAAAGTAAGAAAACCATATGGCCATCTGGGTACATAATGAAAAGGCATTTGTTAAAAATTCATCATCCCTTTTCCCCCCCTCTCATTACTAAGTAGCTTTATAGTGGGGGAGGGGATGGTTCACACTCCATTGCAAAATAAAAATTCAAATACTGAAAAGTAAAAAATCACACCTAAATCATACCACTCACCTCCATCTTGATTAAAATTAAAAAGGAAAAAGCTCTTAGCAACCCACAAGGATGTTTACTTAGCGATAAAGAATACATATCGGAAACGAAAATAAAACTTCATGCTGGATTACAAAACAGTACAATCCTTCCCACAAAGAGAAATTAGACAATACATGAATACTTGTTATTTCTTATCCCTGCCATTATTCAAATTGCTCTAGTCAACTCATAATACAAGAAAAAACAACACAATATTGTAAAAGAAGAAGGGAAATGAGTCTTGTTCGCATCTGATATTATCACTTACCTAGAAATCACAAGAAACTAGAACTAAAAAGCCAACATTGAAAGTTTTCCACTAGCAAAGCAACATTAAAACCGGTAGCTTTTTTACATACTTGCATTAATTAGGCAAAATATACAATACAATGAGGAAAAGTATCCCATTTACAACTACAGTCAAAAATATCGAATATCTAGGAATATGCTTAGAAATGTCCAAAACTCATGTGGAAAACTAGGAAACTTGACTGCAGGGAACTCATACAAGGGAACATGAACAAGGGGAGAAACAGACCCCGTCACTGGACAGAAAAACTCAGTATGGTGAGAATGTCCTTCCTGCTCAGTTCAATGCATAAATGCAATACAATTACAATTACAGACAATTTCTACGTCAGAAAAAGATGACTCTCGAGTTTATCTAGGAGAATATGAGTGAGACTAATGAAAGTTGTGAGGAGGAAAGTAATTAGGAGAGACGTTTACCTAACATTAAAATATCTAAAACCACCCTGGCTGGTGTAGCTCAGTGGATTGAGCACAGGCCTGAGAACCAAAGGATCACCAGTTTGATTCCCAGTCAGGGCACATATGTGGGTTACAGGCCAGGTCCTCAAGTAGGGGGCACACAAGAGGCAACCACACACATTGGTGTTTCTCTGTTTCTTTCTCCCTCCCTTCCCCACTCTCTAAAAGTAAGTAAAATCTTAAAATATATATATATATGTATCTAAAACCAACATTAACCAAAACAGGGTGGTACCAGAGCCATGTTACCACACAGCTGGGTCTGTTTCTAGACTGTGATCTAGCTCATGTACCCGTGTCCATGCCTATGCCAGTACCACCTTCTTATACTTACCAGAGCTTTGAGAGATTTTAATGCATACATTTGGAAAACAGGGCCTCAAAGCCACCCATCTTTGGTCATTTCTCAGTCCTTTTATAACCCTTAGAAGCACCAAGCCATGGGTGCAGTGGGGCCCATGAAGCCCTCCAGCCCAAGAGTAGAAAATGTCAGCTAGGCCACCCCCACATGTGATGGGGGTGTCTGTAATCAGACGTCACTAACCAATCTCGGCATCTCTTTCCCACCATGGTCTACCCACAGAACAGACACCAACCAACCACAGCTGGAAATCATAGTGAAAGGCCTGGGACATCTCTGAAGTCCAATCCCTTTTCATTTTATGGATAATTACAGTTTCACCCTAGTGACAGTTTTGCACTGTTCTAGTGCTCTTCGTCTTTACCCATCTAAGTGTCAATCTACCCATGTTAGAGATGAGAAGACTGATGCCACGGGAGGTTAAATAATTTGCCCGAAGTCACATGGGCTGAAAGGAGCAAATCTGGGTTCCGCATCTGGTAATCTGCCTCTGAAGTGCACTTCCTCAGCCACTGGGCTGTGCCACTTACCTGAGCAGCTCCTAGTAACTGATTTTCCTGGGCCAGAGCAGCACCACGTGCCACAGCACTTAGTCCCACGGCACTTAGTCCCATGGCACTTCATCCCACGGCACACTCCTGCCAGGCCTCCTGTTCAGCCTTTGTAAAATTACACTGTAACTGACATCTTTGAGTATCGAATATTTTTATATTTGTATACTTTGATTCCTCTTCTTTGGATATATGCCCAAAGAGGAATTATTGGAGCATGGGTAGATACTAGTTTAACAAATTTCCATAATACACACAAGAACATAAACACACACAATGTCTACCATTCACACGTAGGCATTTACTGGTACTAAACTTGAGAAATCTGCTGATTTGAAAAAGAAATAGAGCAAACCCCTCAAAAATGTTTTATTGACCCACTTTATTCTTATGAAAGGGGTTCACATTCAATAAAGAAAAGTTAGAATACATGCCAAAAGAGAAAAAGAAGACCTACAGTCCTATACGTACCCAAGATAATCTCCAATAATGATTTTGCTTTCTGGGGCTCATTGGAACCTGAGCTTTCTAATCACTCCTAGGAAACAGGTGGCTCTGCAGCTTCCTGCCTCACATACTCACGTCTTAAATGGGAAGTCACAATACTAATCGTGAGGATTGGGGAGCCAGACAGGCCACACAGACCTGACCTGTCCCTTATCTACTGGAAAAGGCCTCTGGATTCTACCTGCTCCCAGCTGGGAGGTCCTAGCAGGAGAATC
Organism: Sturnira hondurensis; assembly: GCF_014824575.4. Lineage (NCBI taxonomy): Eukaryota > Metazoa > Chordata > Mammalia > Chiroptera > Phyllostomidae > Sturnira > Sturnira hondurensis. The sequence goes on along the minus strand of NW_028083079.1, from coordinate 622,000 downwards.
CAGTGGCCAGGCTTTCTTCAGGGGCCCCCAGGCTAGCAGTTTTCAAACAGCAGGTGATGAGCCATTGCTGGGTCTTAATATCAATTTAAATGAACCACAGTCAGCGTTTCTTTCCCATTTTTAAAATCTTATTGTTGTTCAAGTACAGTTGTCTACCTTTTCCCCCCACTGCTCCCCCACCCCAACCCTCCTCACGATTTTCTTAAATAAAATGGAACAGAAGACATCAGAATGCTTCACAAGTAGTTAAGCTGAATACTGTCCCCTGCTTTGCTTTCCCTTACGAGAGTACACACGAGTGCATCAGGTGGTGACATAAAACGCACCTCTTCCTGTGGGTCAGTCACGAAAGTCAGAGGGACAGTCGCTGCCTCGCCTTGCTGAGACTTCGAACGAGTCCCGGCCTTGAAGCTCTGCCAGGACACTGGGGGAAGCAATGAGACCACTGCAAAATCACTTTGCAAGGTTAAAATACTGTCCTGACTTGAGGGCAGGTTACCTAAGACTAGGTTTCTTCCCCTGACTTTCCCCATCCTCATCATCCCCTTAAGGCGTGCACGCACACACAAACACACACACACACACACACACACACATTCTCTCTCTCTGACCCTCTCACCTACCCCCCACCCCCTCAGAGACAAGAGTTCTGGTTAAGTGAACGTTTTGGTGGGCCCACATAAAGGATAACCACATTCAGGCACAATTTTGTGATTCGTCAGCTTTCAAAGAATTAGATTTATAACAAAATATGGGGATTGGCAAAAGCAACTTTACAGTTAATACAAAACAATCATTACGCAATAAATAAGCAATGCAAGAATAAACTGTTTTGTGTACTCACAACTATAAACCTGCTTTTGCCCACCCCGGTATACTCAACACTAAAAATTCACTATAGCTAAATTCACCTTTCTTTGATGATTCATGCTATTTCATTGGCCCAAAATGCTCCACTCCAGCCCTTTCCTCCCACAGACCCATCTTTAGACCCTCAAATCTTACCTGTCCCTCAAAGCCAAGCTCAAATGCCACTTCCTCCAGGAAGCTGCCCTGGATTCCCTTCACCTTCACCTTTCCCTCCACCAAACACCCCTGGCAACCAGTCTTCGAACACTGAACGCTTCCTACAGCACTTGACTGATGTCTATACACAGAATTCACATTGATTCAGCACCTTGGCACCTATCAAGGGCAGCAACTGTCCCAGCACGGTGGTCACTACATGTGACAATTTCATAAAGTTAACTCATTAAAACAAATATTTAATAGATGGTTGGGAGATGGCTTAAGTTCAGAAGATGTTTAGAATCTCAAAAGAGTAAGGATCATCATCTCAAAATGGAGTACTTGCCAAAATGCAGAAGAATGAGTTACTAGAGAATTCTGGCTAATGAGATTAAAAATAATTTACTGAAAAATTATCGTATTTTTCAGACTATAACATAACTTTCCCCCCCAAATTTGGGAGGAATAACGGTTGTTAATGCTGCTGAGTTCTGTTTACATTTGCATCGGTGAAATATTATGTTATTTATGTTATTAAATATTTTACCACATTTTAGCTTCAAAATTTTGTCCCTATCTTCTTCTAAAACCTAGGTGTGTCTTATGGTCTGAAAAATACAGTAATGTTTGTGTAAATAACTGATAGAAGGTTAAACATGAAATTAAGATATCATGGAGAGGTGTACAATTGTGGACTCTTTTTTCTGTGTATATTCTAGATTTTTTTCATTGAATGTGAACCCCATTCACAACAGTCAATGACACATACTAAAAAGAATTTACCATATTTATTTTCCAAATCAACAGAGGTTGCCAGAGCCTATGACCAATGAATACCCCAAAAAGAGCAGGATATGGGGAAATGTGTTCAACTAATGTCCAACAGGGATGGCTTTAAAATATCAGAGCATTTTATTTATAAAGACGTTCTTTACAGTGTAATTGTATAAGAGAAGAATGAGAACCGACCTAAATGTTAAATAAACTATGTTTGGCCCTGGCTGGGTGGCTCAATTGCTTGGAGCATTATCCCATGCACCAAAAGGTTGCAGGTTCGATTCCAGGTCAGGGCACATACCTAGGTTGATTAAGTGTCTGATTTCTGGTCCTGGTGTGTACGGAGGCAACCAATCGATGTTTCTCTCTCATGTTGATGTATCTCTCTCTCCCTCTCTGCCCACCCCCTTCCTCTCTCTCTAATACATACATATATATATATATATATATATATATATATATATATATATATATCCTTATGTGAGGATTTAAAAAAAACTATGTTCATTCTCTTCTGTAACTATCATGCAGTTTTGAAAAAATGATGATTAGGAAGACAAAGAAAAGACAGAAGGAAAAGGTAGTAGGCAAATACTCTGATATATTATGATTCAAATGCACCACATTTTAATAGTGAATATAAGGGGTCTAGAATTACTCAGCATTATCTTTTTACTTCCTTAGTTTCTGATTTTTCTGTAATATCATTAGTTTAACTATTTAAAATTAATTTATTAAAACACATGTTAGCATACATCTAACTGCAGCCAGTGAATAATCCATTTAATAAATCCTGCTTCAAATAAGCCATGACTGTTGCTTCCCATGCAATTCCCCAAGCACATACTAGCGCCACTCTGTGCTGGGTGCATGGAAGAGAGGGTGTGTGTGGCCCCTAAGGAAACACATCCACGCACCCACGAGACCCGGAATCCTGTTAGAGGATCATAGGCTCTGAGGCAGGACAGACCCAGGCTCCAAACTCCACGCTGCCACTTCACAGACATGGTAAATGAGAGCACCGATGAGCCACCCAGGGCAAGTGACCCACTCACTGAACCTGTTTCTGTATCCATAATGGCCCTGAGCCCACTCGGTAGCAAGGAGTCTGTGCAGTGAAGGAGCTCACTGGGAAAACGGCCCCAACTTGGTGAGCGCCCCATGTGACCATTCATATGCTATTTTATAAGTGTGTTCATAAGACACAATTCTAGTGTTAACGTTTATTTTAAGGTGATCAAATGAAAAAGCATGATCCCTGTACACGCAGGGAATGTAACCGAGTCTAGAAACAGACCCAAGGATATGGAAATCTAATGTAAGATGAAGATGGCATTTCAAGAGTTAAAAGATGGATCATTCAGTTATTGGCTGGTCATTCAATTACAGCAAATAGCTCGCCATTTGGGGGGGGGAGAAAAGCTTAATCCTTACAACTCTCCTAGAAAATAAATACGATCCAGACAGATAAATAATTTCGATGTAAGAAAACAAAACTTATACAAAGTCATAGAAGAAATAAGGGTATCTTTATAAATTCTCCATTTTATTCCCAGGGTCTTAATGTTAGAAACAACTCCATTATGAGAACTCATAACACACTTCTTGCACGGAATACAGGCATGAGATTTCTTGAGTGCCCCTAACCATCGGTCTCACTTTCCAGTTTCAGTTGCCCACAGTCAACCGGTGAAAAGATTTCATGGAAAGTGCTAGAAATAAACAACTCATAAGTTTTAAATTGCATGCCATCCTGAGTAGTGTGGCAAAGTCTCAAGGGCCTGCTCCATCCCACCCAGAAGGTGAGTACATCCAGGTTGTATACACCACCCGTGTATCTGTCACTGTGTAGCCTTCTCAGTCATCAAGTCACCTGCCGCGGCACTGCAGGACTGGTGTTCAAGTCACAATTATTTTACTTAGTGTTAGTCGTCAAGTTCAAGTACTGATGCTGGCAATTCGGGTATGCCAGAGAGAAGCCACAAAGTGCTTCCTTTAGGCGAAAAGGTGTGTCTGTATAGAGAAAAGAGCGTATAAAGGGTCTGGTGCCTTCCGTGGTTTCAGGCATCCACTGGGGGTCGTGGAATGTATCCTTGCCCAAAAAAGGATGACTACTTATGTCCCTAGACAACAAACTGTTGATTTGTTAGGTTACATACATGTTTAACGTTTTTTATCCCCTTAACCATTTTAAATGTCCGGTTCAGTAGTGCTCAGTAGTCTCGGTGCTGTAGGACAGATCTCTAGAAATCTTTCATCTTGAAGAAGTGAAACCGTGCACCCACTGAACATCTCACCATTCCCCTGGTCCCCTGTCAACCATCTTTCTCCTTTCTGTTTCCATGAGTTACACTGCTTTACCCACCTCCTGTGAGTGGAATCATACAGGACTTGTCTTTTTGTGACTGGCTTATTTCATTTAGCACAATGTCCCCAAGCTTCATCCATATTGTAGGACATAAAACAAGGATTTCCTTCTTTTGTAAGATTGAATAATATTCCGTTTTATGTGTATACCACATTTTGTTTATCCATTTCATTCATTTCTTTTTTTAAGATTTTATTTATTTTTAGAGAGCGGGGAAAGGAGGGAGAAAGAGAGGGAGAGAAATACCGACTGGTTCCCCCTCAAACACCCCCAATCCAGGACCTGGCTTGCAACCCAGGCATGCATGCACCCTGACCGGGAATCAAACCAGTGACCCTCTGATTTGCCAGACAGCACTCAATCCACTGAGCCACACCAGCCAGGGCTCCATTCACTTATTAATGGATACAAGTTACTTCTACCTCTTGGCTATTGTGAATAATGTTGCAATAAATGTAGGTGAACAAATACCTCTTTGAGGCCCTGGCTGGTGTAGCTCAGTGGATTGAGCGCGGGCCTGCGAACTATACAATTGTGGTTCGATTCCCAGTCAGGGCACATGCCTGGGTTGCAGGCCAGTTCCCAGCAGGGGACTCAAGAGAGGCAACCATACATTGATATTTCCTTCTCTCCTTCCCTTCCCCTCTAAAGATAAATAAATAAAAGATATTTTTTTAAAAATAAAAAGCCTTTTAAAAAATACCTCTTTGAAATCCTACTATGAATTCTTCTGGATATACACCCAGGAGTAGGATTGCTGGATCATATAGTAATTCTATTTTTTATTTTCTGAGGAACTGTTTTCCACAGCAGCTACACCAAACAGTACGCAAAGGTTCCAACTTCTCCACATCCTCGCCAATACTACTTACTTTCTGCCCTTGTGTTTGATAGAGGCTGTCCTAATGGGGGTGAGGTAATTACCTGTTGCGGCTTTCAATTTCTCAGATTACTAGTAATGTGGAACATACTTCCACATGCTCGTTGGTCATTCGTGTATCTTCTTTAGACAAATACCTGTGTAAGAGCCTTGCCCGCTTTTTAAGTAATCAAGTTATCATGTTGTTGCGGAGTTGCATGTAGGAGTTCTTCCTGTATCTTGAAAATCATCAACTATATGATTTGGTTATATTCTGTCCCATTCTGTAGGCAGCCTTTTCACTACCGATTCTTAGTGTGGGAAAGTCTTTTAAAGCCTAACGCCCAAACGATACAGACAGACTCCAAAACCCAAAAACATAAACATTTTATTTGACCACCACCACCACCAGATGACATTGACAAAGTTAAAGAAATAACTCTACTGAAAAATACCTGGATCCTAAATAACAAAGAGTCCCTATCTATAAAATTCAAAGAGCCTTGGAAAAAAATAAAGGTGAAGATGAGCACCCCCAAGAGAAAAAAAGGGCAAAATGCTGAAATAGGAGATTCACAAAGGAAGAAATGCAAGTGGCTAATAAAAACACACCAATAGCTGTTTGATCACATTTGTCTACCCACTGGGACATCAAAGACGCAGAACGCCGGCCACACAAGGCAAGGGCACCACGTGTGAAAGGGGCACCGGCCATCTCCAAGCAGAAGTGCAGTCTGTGCCACTCGTACAAGGGGACCACACGCGACTCGGCACTCATCCTTCTAGAGATGAACCAGGAAGGCTGCCGTCCCGGTGAGACACATTGTGTAGAAAGATCAGAAGTAACCGAAACCCAACAGGGCAATGAACTTGGGGATACCTGGATATATAAATATGAATGAATATATGTATGTGTATATATACATATTTTTCTCATTCAGATCTACTAATGAAGAGATCCACGAGTTTAAAAAGAAAAAAAGAAAGCAGGCTACAGAGCAACAAGCAGAACACACTCCCAGTTTGTATAAAACAGAGAGAGGGCTTGCCTAATATTCACCAACATGTGAAGATTGGTTATTCCTTTACCATAGGATTTGGGGTGATTTTTTAAAAAGAATAAGCGTACTTTTTCCATACTGCTTGGAAGTTTTTGTAATGAATGTGTTATTTTAATTAATCAGAAAAGAAAGGTTTGGGGTTTAGCTGGAAAAAAAAGAGACAGAGAGAATCAACTCTTGGACAGCCATTTCAGAATGGAGATAGCAAGGGATGGTGCGGTCAGGAAGTCCTGAGTTCAAGTTCTAGCTCTGAGACTAACCAGCTGAATGGCCTCAGGCAGATTGTTTAGCTTCTCTGTGTCCTAGATTCCTGTAAAACAGAGCTGACAATAATTCTATGCCATAGAGTTATTTTGAGGGTAAGGGGACTAATAACGAGTAGGTTCTCAATAAATATCAGTCTCGTTCTTCCATTGGAGCTAATTACTGAAAGAACTTAACTATACCTGTCATGTATTAGGTGCCAAAAATGTGTCAGGTAATTGAAGGAGACAGATGAATGGGATGGATGGATGAACAGATGATCACAAGGAAGGACAGACATCTAAAGGATGGAAAGATAAACTGGGTGGATGGGGGCTGGGCAGAGAGAGGGATGGACAGGTAAATAGCTAGACAGACAGACTGATGGATAGACAAACAGTATGGTCTGTATTTTCCAAAGATGACCGCATGAATATATATCCTACCCGACATGTTCAACATGAGGTTGGCACAACTCCATGGAGGACTGGGGGTCACGTCTCCCCCCTAACTGAGGTATGTCTTTGTAATCACCTCAACCCATAGACTAAGGTGGGAGTTAAGGCTGCATGATTGCCAAGGCTAAGTCATGCTCAACTCTCTCTCCCTTAGAACACGCAGTCTGGAGCCTCACGGCACCATACAGAAGTCAGGCCATGCTGGAAAGTGCATGGATACAGATACAGATGGACAGATGGATACCTGAGGAACTTCAGCTGTTCAAGTCTTCCAAGCTTTCAGCACCCAACATGAGAGAAGACGTTAAGATGACCCAGCCGGACCCATGACATAACCACAACCATAGAGAGACCCTAAATCAGATCAACCCACTGAGTTCCTCCTAAGTTCCTGACGCACAGAAACCACGAGAGACAATAAATAATTACTATCGTCTTCAGCCGCTACGTTGCAGGGTGATCTGGTACAAGGCAATAACCGTCTAACAGAGACGGGGGACAAGCGTGTGGCAGGGGAGGATGGAGCGGTGCTGAAGGGATGACTTCTCCACAAGAAGCCCTGGAAATCAGCACATCTTGTGCTAACATGAGGCCCTGTACGCCTCTCTCATCCGTTCCAACAGCCGCCTGCTCTCTCCTCCCGATTCCAGGGCTTTCTCACCTCAGCTATTTATCCACGCTACTTCTCCAAAAACCTACCCTCCAAACTCCAACTCTGAGTAATTGTCCTACCGCCCCTGAACAAATTATCAGCACATACTTCCTGAGATCACCTAATCCAAGTGCTTATTGGACAGTAGGAGAAACTGAGGCCCCAAAAGGGAAAATAAACAACCCCAAACCATGGTTGAGTTATGAGCAGGGCTCCGACTGAGACCCAGGTTACTCTCCTCCAGCAGCCTGCGGGGGGCTCCAGGATCGGGAGTCTGAGCGCTGCCTCTGCCACTCCACCGCCTGTGACGGCGGCAGTCCCACCAGGGCAGCGAGCGATGCCACAGGCCCTGGCTGGGACTTGCCAGAGCTCTTGGCTGCAAGCATACCTTACATCTGTCTGGGCATAAATTTGCATTCTGAATCCAGGAAGCCCCGATTCCAAGTATGTCAAATGTAATTAATTACAGCAAACCTTCTGCAACTGTTTTCAAATGTGGTATTCAAGGCTCTGCGCTCAGGGAACACACAACCCGCTGGGTGGGGCACGGCTAGGAGCTGAGGAATGAGAGCCTGGGAGTCCGGACCCCAGCCCCACAGAGTGGGGACGTCAACTTCCCGAGACACCGTGCTTCGCTACAAACCCCCGAGGGCACAGGCGGAGCATCTGAAGGACCTGGGCTCAAGTCCCAGCCCAGTCGCCAACTGCACACCTGGCCCAAGTTATTCCTCAACTACCAAACGGGGATAGCCATCTTAAAGTCTTCTCTGCTCTTGGGTTGGTGCCAGGGCTTGGAAGACTCAAGGGAATGTTGTGAGCCGGCTTTTGGTGACTATCTGAACTTGAATCCAACTGCCACGGATTAGCTGTGTAATCTTGTGCACTTCCTTTCACCTCTGAATCTCAATACCCTCGTATTAAAAAACAAACAAACAAACAAACAAACAAAAAAACCTAGTCTCCAGGCTGATTAAATGAGATAATAGATGTTAAATGCTTAGCCCAGAACCTGGCGTATAATAAACACTCAGTAAATGGGTAATGATTAGAGTTCAAGGCAGAAAAATTCTATTTTGCAAAAAATCAAGTAAAATAAATAAGAACCCCAAACATAAGCCTTTTGACAGAAAGCATTCCCAATTAAAAAATTAAAATTTGGAAGGCTGAATTTCTAACACAGGGCTCAAACTCCTTTTAAAGCACTAAGCGCAGAACTGGGCTGTAAAGTTAGAGACCCAGGTTCAAGTGAGGTTCCCTGCTCCCTCTGGGGCTAGCCCCGCCTGCCCCAGTCTCTCTACCAGGTTAGTGGTCAGGGTTGCCACTGACCTGCCCACCCTACCGGCTCTGCCCACTATGGCAGTGTGCCCTCTGGGTCTTCTAGAAGCCTTGCCTCCCAAACCATTACAGAAAACAGACACAACTTCCCAACAGAATGGCTTCCAGACCCCCCAGGACCCCCAAATCCACAGTCCCTAATGTGACCTGGGTTTCTATGCCCTGCACTGTGCTCTCTTTCAGAAAAACCCGTTAAAATCCAAAGACTTTGCAGAAAACAGATTTTGAAATTTTTTGGCAAGCAGAGAAATTGTTGGGGGTAATCTTTCAGATTTGTTCTTGCTGACCTTGTTAGATTCACTTTCTTCCTTCCTAAGTGTTTAATTAATGTTTAGGGGAATGGATGAGCAAAGTGGGAAAGAACTTAAACTCCCTCTCGAATTATTACTCATCTCGATCTCTCTCTCCCTCCCTCCACCTCTCTCTCCTTCCCCTCCCCCCTCCCCCCACCCTGTGTCTTTCATAAATTCCCATTACCCCTTCATTCTAACCACCCGGTTATAGTGATGCCTACACCACTCATCATCCTTCTCAGTCCCAGACTGAGTCCTGCAATCTGTCCAGTTTGTCACCTGGTGGAGCCGCTGTGTGTTTCTGAGCAAGTCACTCCCCATCTCTGAGGGGAACAGGTTGGCTTCAATCCACACAGTCCAATAGACATACAACATAAGCCACATAGGGAATTTCAAGTTTTCTAGTCACCTCGTTGATTAAAAAGAAAGTAAATAGTGAAGTTCATATTAATAATGCATCTTACTTAAACCCACTATATAAGATGTTATTTCAACCTGTAATCAATATTTTAAAAATTATTACGGAGATCCTTTACAGTCTTTATTTCTTCCCTACAAAGCCGATAGGAAGTAGTGCCGACTGGACATTCACAGCACATCCCGATCCAGGGTGGCCGCAGTTCAACAGCAAAGAGACACCTGTGCCTTGTGGTCACCAGCGCATACTGGCCGGCACAAGCTCAGATAGTCCCTGTCCACCTTTCCAGCTCTAGACTCCTCTGATCCAAAAAAGGAGGCAAGCCCCCAGCAAATTCCACCTCAAGCCAGCAGCAGCACCCAGGGGAAGTTTCTTTTCCCTGAGGCATCATTTCAGGCCAGTTTCAGTTTTATTCCAGATCAGTTTCACTTTCTGCTTTTCCAGCATACATTATAAGAAAGTACCGTATAAACACACTTAAATTTTTAGAGTTATTTTTCCCAATTGATAACATTACAAAAAAAATTTTTCCCCCCAGCATCCAGAAATGTCTTCACCTGTTCTTCCTGGGTATTCTAAGTGCCCCGGCTATGTCCGGCTGGCTCACAGAACTTGGAGCTCAAAATAAAACAAAACACAAATTCTCCACAAAATGTCACCCTATGAAAATTCATATCCATAATTATCTACCGTAGTCTTGGGGCTGGTGGGGATTTGTCTGGCACAGGCTCAAAGCTGAGAGGTAGGAATGGCTCAGCCTTCAGGCGTGCTGTCTTGGACAATAACACAACCAGTAAGCTGGCCAAAACAGCTACTGACTTTGAGTGTCACCAGCAAGCCCGGGGGGCTTGCAGGGGGAGAGACACTCAGGCCTCCTCCACCCTACAGGAGTCATTTCCATCCATGGGGAAGATATCAGGTTTTGCTTCTCCCTGGGAGCCCCCCTGCCCCACAGACAACATCCACCCTCACCCCAGGACCAGGGCTGGCCCCTGGGAATCGAAGATTTCACCCCTGACACAGAGCTTATTTCACTAGAAAGCAGGTTTTCCTGTGTTTTCTATGGCAGACTGGGGAGCCAAGCACCACCTGACTCCATTTATTCTCCTTAGCTTATATATATGAAGCTTCCTTCTGCTTTGTCAGCCAAAATATTTATATCCTTTTTCTGTTGACTCAATACCGTCCTCACCTCAGCCTCCCTCCTCTCCCTTTTAAGAAAAGAAAGGAGTTGTCACCGCCAACATGGTTCTCCAGGCCTTCATTTCACTGTTGATGCCACACTTTGGGGTCTGCTGCGTGACGCCTGCAGGAAGCCTGGGGCGGGGTTTACAGGTGGACTGTTCTCCCACTTCACAGACAGACAAACAGAGGCTGTGTCAGGGGACCCCAACGCCAGTGCTTCCCGGGGCCAGGCAGGTCACACGTGTGGCTGAAGCGGGAGCAGCGTGGGAACAGATCAAACAGAAGAGCACACACCCTTCCAAGGTCTCAAACTTCCAAACTTTTTAAACCTTAGAGCGACGTCCAAAGTACCTGGTGGGCACCCATCTGTGACTCTGGGTTTAAACAATTTACCCAACAGAGCACTAATAGTTAGTGCTAGTTACAGAAATGAACGTGTGTTAAAAAATAACACATATTAGGGCTTCGGTTTAAAAGGCATTTTCAAATAGGTTATTTCATTTCATTCTTGTGAAAGATTATTCCATCCCATTTCCCCGATGCAGAATAAAGACTGTGAGAGACTGAGAAACTGATCTGTGGACGTACAGTATGTCAAACGGCAAACTCAGGGCAAACCCAGGACCCCCTCCAGGAACCCCAGGGCCTTCCCTGCCCCTCTGTCACGTCATGGGCACTCTAACAGTGAACAAGGGACATCGCCTGCCCCACCCAGTGGCCCAGCCACCAGTATCTCCCCTTTGAAACCTGATCACTCCGGGATCAGGCCGGGAAGCAGGTCATCCAGCCCTGCTTTGATGACAGCCCCGAGGGTATCTAATTATAACAGTCAGGAGCCTCTATTTCTCAAGACCAAATTAGCTTTAATTCCTTTTGACACGATGTATGTGCAAATAGTAAGGAGAAAGCTCTGCAAAATCTGAGGCTGGAAGTTCCACCTCTGCCTATTCACCGAGGTTCTGGACAAGCAGTTCCACCGCACTTCTGAGAAAGAGACAGGCACTAGATCGAAAATGACAAACTGGCTTTATGCCCATCCCATGCTAAACACCACTCACTGGTAGCACTATACGAAGGAGGATTCTGAGGCCATTGGCCAGACTCAATGCAAAAGACTGGCATGATCAACTAGCAATGTCTGCCACGGGCTTGGAAATAGGGAGCGGAGCTGAGTATTTACCATTCCTGGATTAGACGGTGTACAAATAACATACTGTACATGAAAAGCACTTTGCCTGTTCCAAAGCTTTTCTCCTCACATCCCTCACAATGTTTTACAAGAATCTTGTGCCGTTCCTTGGATCATCATCACCATCACCTCTACCCCAACTTCACAGACAAAGAAAACAAGTGCAGGGAAATGGAGCAGAGAGAAGAGCCAAGCTTTGCCCCTGAACTTCAATCTGCTCTTCCCACCCTTGGAAATGTCCCCCCCCCCCTTGGAAACTCCTGTTCCGCTGCTGGCAGGACAGCCCATGCATGTGGCTGTTCAGAAGGGCCACTGTGTACAAAACATCACCTCTTTCCTCCCACTGGCCTCGTACACCTTTTAGAAAAGCAAAGTTAGAAAAAGAAAGGGATGCTAACTCAGAGTCCCAGAAGCTTCTTCCCACGGTGAAGCCCTGCCTCACTGGACAGGTGGAGAAGCCAAGCCCAGAAGTAAGTGAGGTTAAAAAAATATACAAAAATGTGTAACTGGAGATTCCTAATGTCACAATCCACCCCACCAGGAACATGAACAAGACACTCTATTCCCTCAATTCGAAGATGCTAGCTACACCATCAATGTCATAACAGCTTTTTGAGAAGAAAAAATAAGAGGGAGAAACAGNGGAAACTCCTGTTCTGCTGCTGGCAGGACAGCCCATGCATGTGGCTGTTCAGAAGGGCCACTGTGTACAACACATCACCTCTTTCCTCCCACTGGCCTCGTACACCTTTTAGAAAAGCAAAGTTATAAAAAGAAAGGGATGCTAACTCAGAGTCCCAGAAGCTTCTTCCCACGGTGAAGCCCTGCCTCACTGGACAGGTGGAGAAGCCAAGCCCGGAAGTAAGTGAGGTTAAAAAAATATACAAAAATGTGTAACTGGAGATTCCTAATGTCACAATCCACCCCACCAGGAACATGAACAAGACACTCTATTCCCTCAATTCGAAGATGCTAGCTACACCATCAATGTCATAACAGCTTTTTGAGAAGAAAAAATAAGAGGGAGAAACAGCGTGCTGACAGAGCCCATCGATGGTAACACACACCCCAATTTCCGAAACGGGAGCATATGGGAACACGACCACTGAGGAATAAGGTCTCCCTCAAACCGGGCTCCTGTGCTCACTTGCTGAGCCCATCCACACATTGAGTGTTAAAAATGGCAGTGTTTTATAAAACTTACCCCCAAAAGATTAAGCAAATAAACAGAACGTTCTCAGTTTTCTCCCGTAAATTTCCCTTCATCTTTGGCATCTGCTAACCAGAAACCAACCAAAGACGGGGTCTGGCTGCCCATCAAGTCACACAGTTACTTACTTCATGTTTAAGGGGCCCACGTGCCTTGGGGGTTCTGCAAATGGCCCCATAACATTCAGGTCCTGGGCCCACGGCCAGGAAGACCGGCTCCTACAGGAAACGCAGAGGACCGTCGCACCCCTTCCACCTCGAGGCTTCCCCCATGTCCACCTACTTAGAAACGCTGAGTCCCGTTCACCCCACCTGCGAGTCGGCCATCCAGATGTTGGTCCTAGATGGCCTCCAAGCCACTTAAATGAAATGGCTTCTACAGCAGAGCGAAGGGGGTGGGAACTTTTTAAAAATTCCCCCAGACATGTGAAGTCAGAGAAGTATTACTCCCATCCAACAAGCCCCCTCTGCTTTATCATTCCCAGGGGAGGCGGCTCTAAGAAAAGGTGCTGGGGCTCCCTCCTCAACACAGGCTTTGACCAAACGGCCAAACTCAAAGCGACCACCAACTCTTCACTGGGCTCAAACCCTACTAGTCTGAGCTATTTCCAAAAGATCAAATTAAGTCAGCAAATAGTTATGGAGCTGCAGCTCTGTGCCAGACCCTAGAATGAATAACCCATGATCTCTACCCTCAAGGAACTCACGAGCTGGCTAGAGAAACAGAAATGCAACCGACCAATTCTCATCTGTGAGTCCAGGGCCTCTGGAAGCTGGCGGAGCGGGGAGAGACGAACTCTACCGGGGGAGGCTCCGAGGGCTCCACAGGAGAGCACGTGCAGGCAATCCCTAGAGGGTCTGGCTGCTCACTGAGCAGAGATGAATGAGGGAAAGGGCACTAGAGACAGGAGGCCCAGCATCAGAAGAAGCTCAAAGGGGCACAGTTGCCCAGGATTAAGATTTATGGCTCTTAAACACTGTGCCATGGGCTTTGAATCAAACCCAGAACTATTCGGAGGAGCTAGAGCAACCCTGGAATGAAATCATTGAGAACACCTTGGGCAAGAAAGATGCGGAAGGCCCACAAGATGTCTTATCCTGGTCTGTCTTAAAGAATAACCGAGAAAGCATACCTTTTCTGTTGCTACCTAACTTTGCCCATTAAAGATAAGCAGAGGAGTTTTATTTGGGGGACCTGCTGTTATTGGGACTCAATCTCCCCAAATGGAGACACCCACTGGCCACTGGGTCAAGAGATATCGGACAGGTGTTGACCAACCTCCCAAGGCCCACTTTCTAAGGACTGGCTGGGTGTTTTCACATGTGGCATTTCATTTAACTGCAAAACAACCCTTCAAGGTCAAGATCATTACCCCCTTTTTTCCAGATGCAGAAGCTGTGGTTCCAAAACCAGAAGTGACTTCCCCAAAGCAATACAAAGCTCACCGTGCGATGAGGCTGGATTTTCAGTCCCTAATCTGGTTGACCATTTCACCAACTGAATGTCAGAAAATGTCTATGCTTCTGACCTAAAGGCCTACCCTGGGGGAATTTCCTTGTGGTTTCATGTTTAGTTCAGAAATGAATTTCACTGACAAACCACCTTTGCCCTCTCTTCTTCCTCCTCTTCAACCCCAACCCCAGTCCTACCCACCTGCTGCCTTCTTTTCTCTTCATCCTTTCAGGCCATACTTTACTTAAAACCTGCCTCCTCCGACTGTCTCCTGCACTTCTCAACTTCAATGGCACACATGCTGAAGTTCCTAGCCATGGTCTGTCACTTTAAACTACAGCATTCTGGCCTAACCCTGGCAGAAGACTGCTTTGGGACAAATAAAAGGGAAGTATGGACCGCTTCAGCCAGAAGAGGCTAAGTGGATGGGACTCATCACCGCTATCAGCTATCAGAAATGCCTCCCAAGCAGATAGGGCTCAGGAAGGAAGTCCCATCAACAAAACCAAGAGCTTTGGAAGATGTATCACCAACTCTCTGAGACCACCCAGGAACGACCAGATGGAATACTGGTCTAACCCGGTGCTGACCAGTACAGAAGTCACTAGTCATGTGCAGCTGCTGAACCCATGAAACGCGGCTAATCAGAAAAGACTTAACGCGCCCCAAAGAAGGAATGTAAAATATCACATTCATAATTGTTATGTTAATGCATACTGAAATGACAGTATTGTCGACATATTGGGATAAACTCTATTATTACAATGAATTTCATGTTTCTTTTTACATTTTTCAAAGGACTGCTAGAAATTTAAACCTACATATGTGACTCATATGTAGTCATATGAGGCTCGAGTCATATTTCTATTGGACACCACTGGTCTATTTAAAAGATGAAGAGACTCATACCGCAATTCTAGAGGGTTTAGGAAGTGCATGCACACAAAAATATAGACACACGCATACAGAGTCTGATTAAAATTTAAATACAGCATAGACATGAACTCTAACTCCGGAAAGAGTCCTCTGACAACCTGAAGTATAAGTGAGGAATAAAAGTAACCATGACAGTCCTCCCTCCCACCAAGACAGGGATTCCGAGCGATTCAAAATCTCCTGTCCAGCAAGAAAATCTGGAAGAGATGCAGCCTTCCCTGTAACACCCGTCCCTTACGGTCTCATCCAAGGCCAACCAGTAGGCGGGGCGAGCCTGACCACCCCACAGCTGAGACTTCACAGGTGGCTCTGAAGACAGGCTCAACCAGGGGACACACATGTGGCACAGGACACCTACCCCACAGGGTTCTCGTGGAAGTGAGCTAGGGTAACAGATGAGGAACTGGAGCACAAGCATACAGTGTAACTGCGGCACATCATGGTGGATCACGCAGTCCACACCTTTCACACTCTTTCTAACTGCGACTCACAGAGCAATTCCATTTCTTATCATGACAGACGTCAGCAAGTATAAATAAAACAGAAGTTTCACCAGACAACATCACCTTCAGTATTGTGCTACACCTCTGCTGTTTTGTGTTCCCTTGTGTGCTGTTTTTTTTGTGCTGATGGTGATGCACTAAATTGATTTCACAACCCACTAATGGGCCACGACACAGCCTAGCCCGGGTATGGTGAATAAGAGGTACACTCCCCATTCTGTGGATAGACACTGCACCCCTCTCTCCAGAATATGGGCGTATGAATGTGACCTCAGAATCCTTCTCAACACTGTGATCCAGGCAGCTTGGAGTCAGAATCAGCAATGAAACCTACTTACACATGATCGTTGTTCTGATCCCAAGCTCTCATTTTACAAAGGCAAAAACTGAGGCTCAGAAGGAATAAATGATCTGGCCAAGGTCATATAGCAAGACTGTGAGAAAGCTGGGGCTCCTGTGAACCCACAAACGTACCTCACTTTACTTCAGCAGAGAGAAGACACAGCCAACACAAAATATTTCAAGGACACAGAAAAAATTCAAATTTTACCATGACCATGAAAAGTCAGGTTTACACATCCAGTGGAACCCAGCAAGGAAGTTCTTATCGCCCTACCAGGGAGACCACAGGAGGGCTCTGAGGTCAGAGGAAACAGCATTCCAAGAGCCGAGTCAAAGGTAGGGAGAAAAACTGTATCTGACATCGAAGGAGTTTTTAAACTCTGTTTCTCAAATGAAACAAACCATTGGCTATTTATTTTCTAGGACCAGGGAGAGGTCAGCCTTCCACTGACCAGCCATCTTTGTTGCTTTCCTTCTGCAAAAGCAAGAGGCCTTGTTCAAGTTCACCACTGTGCAGGACTGGAGTATAAGCAAACCCTGTTTCCTTGCTTGGTCCAAAGTCAAGCTATAAAGCAGGCCCTTGAAATTTCAAACCTTATTAGAAAAAAAAAAAAAAACTCCTTAGGCAGAGAAGCAAAACATTAAGTAATAAGAGTCTCTACTGTGAAAGTGAGTATAAATGACCTTTCACCAAAATAACTCAGCCCATCATCAAATTACCACCCCTCAAGTCCAATTTGCCAGATTTTTTGCCCAATATTCTAAGAGCGTGTGGTGAGCAGACACGGGCTAATACAAATTAGCTCATATATCCATTTCTGGTCACATTTCCATCTAAAACAGGAGGTGAAGGAGGCAAGGCCCAGGTCAGATCTCAATCCTGAGAGACGCCAATAGAAACAAAAGAAAACTGACCCCGCCTCCAACAGTACCATCATGCACCTCTATTTCCTCTACAACAAACATGATCAGAATAAACAATTTTTTTAAGGGAAAAACAGGTCTACAAAACAAAAATGATTTCCAATTTCTGGCCAGGAGTTCCCTTTAAAATGGAGACAACAAAATTTCAGCAGAATGGAACGAAGGAATCCGAGTTGCGTGTCAGGAGAGCAGGACACACAAAGGGACATGCTGCAATTATTTTCATTCCTTGTGCCAGAAATAACCTGTTATCTACAACCCTGACTTTTTCTCAGATGCCTGGTAGGGGTGCCCACCTACCCTCCCCAGCCCAGGGCATAGCTCTCCTCTATCTCTTGCTAAACTCAGGCCTACTGTCTCTTGAGGCCACCAGAGCCCTTGGAAATTATAAATTCTTTGACCGTCCTAGACATCGGCCTAAATAATTCAACAGAAAAAAATTTTAATTATGCTACTTAAAAAAAAAAGGGCTCATTCCAAATATGTCAGAATGTGGCCAGTCAGCCCTGAAGGATTTTGTTACTAAAAAAATAAAATCTCCCAAATGCAACGGCGATGATGGGAAATGTCGAACCTCTGCCACTGTCAAATATATTTCACAGAATTCATGTCCCCTTAGAAATCTGAATTTCTACAAAACAGGGTTGGGAATCCATGGACTGGGGCTACCATTTCTTCCAACACATCTGGTGACTGGTGAAGGGGGCACAGGGCTTCCTGCCCCAGCCCTGCATGACTCTCCCATCAGCTCCGCACCCAAGACCCCACGCTGCAAATGCTGACAATATCCCCCCCCACCATTTTGGACAGAAAAATGAGAACTTTTTTTGTTTTTGTTTTTGGTTCAAAACCCCCAACAAATTCAATCAGATAGTAAATTCATCACAAATAACCCTCCAACTTTGGGTGGGTATCTTATTTTCACCTGTTAAATTTTAATTCAGTCAATATTTGCCTTCTAAAAAAATTTTTTTTTGTTTCACCTTCACTTGATCTATTTTAAGGCCAAAAAATACATCAAATGCTGTTTGCACATGTGCTTTCGTGTTCCAAATGCAAGAACCCTGGGTTTGGCTTTTGTTTGTATTTTGATTTTTTTCCTTCAAAAATAAAATTGAATTTTTATGCCAGAATCAGTTGAATTGGTGTTTTACCTCATTTTTTTTCAGCAAAGTAAGTGTTCCAAAAGGGAAGGTGGATAAGAATCAGAATTTCCATCTCCTTCCTCTGTCCTTCCCTTTTTATCTTTCCTTCTTAAGTCAGTAAAATTTGTGCTTAAAAAAAATCACAAACACCCTTAAAAGATAAAGGCTAATGGATTTTTCTTCCCCTTTGAAAGTAATCAAATTTGTTAAATAAAAATAGCGAGTGTTAATAAACTACCCAGCCCAAATCACAATCAGAGAGGTCTGAAACCAATCTGCATTATTTTAAAATAATAAATTTTTCAAATTGGAAGAGTGAGCAACCACAGAAAAGGGAAAATTTTCTTCCTCCAAGAATTCCTCAACCCTTGTCTTTATCAACTGATTCAGTTGTATGTCATAAAAAATGAGCTCCTGTGAATCCACTGTTAGTTTTTTCATAATAATGTTAATTATGCATATCTTATTTTAATGGCGGTCTCTCCTACAAATCTGTGGGCTACTCAATTTGTATAATGCAAGGCATTTACATTTTTTCCACTTAATATTGCTCAGGAAAGGTGTCTGACATTTTCTGAATAAAACAACAACAAAAAGAAATGCCTAGACCTTACAGAAAACAAAATCAGAAAACACTCTTAATTATTCCATCAAAACAAAACAAAATAACACAAAACCCAACATACACATGGAAAAAATGAGAGGATTTCACTCTAACTTTTCCAGTTTCTGTTTTTCTTCAGAACCTTGGGATTTAAATGCAGTAAAATGTAAATGCAAAATTTAAAAAAAAAAACCACCTACAATTTCTGGGTGTGTCCAAAGCCAACATTTTAGGGTCTATTTTCTCTTTTAAACCCTTCCTTCTTGGAAATGGAAAAACTTAAATATTCCCAAATGGTGAAATTAGTCTTTTTTGCCGGCTAAGCTACACAAGTTCCAAATTACAATGAAGTACAATTTCTAATTACTTCATAAAGCCAATTTCTCCCAGCTTTCCCTAAACTCAACAATTTCCCTCTTTGCCTCATTCCAGTTAGTTTTTTTCTCAAACTAAAATGAGTTAGGCAACCAAAATGACTTTGGTTTTAGGAGGCTTTTTGCTTTCATCCCTTCAAACACTGAATTCATTCAAATTCCAGCTTAATTTTCATTTACATATTATCTGGATTTGGCTTCAGAAATAAAAATTGTCTTCATGCTCCCGGGAAGGTCAAAGTGAAAATTTTCACCCCAAAAAGGAAAAAAAAAGAATCTCTTTCCCCTGCACTGCCTTGTAGAGCAAACTTTTGAAAAAATAAGAAATAAAAAATATTTCTTTTCAATTTTAATTTCTTTTTTTATTTACAAAATAGTATCCTCTAGGTGGCGTCATTTTAATGGGAAAAAACTACCGTTTGAAGAAAAATTAGAAAAAAAATGAGAAAGGAAAATATGGCCTTAAAAAAAAAGATTGTTGCAAAGATGGGGGTCCAGAGAGGAAAAACCTCCCGGGGGGTCATCAGGAACCCGGAGCGCTGAGAGGGTCAGGGAGAAATTGCAAATTTGGAGGGGAGGGGGGAGAGCTGGAAGGGGTTGCATTTTTGCAAAATGTGAATTGTCCAAACTGAAATGGCTGCTCTGTTCTCTAACCGCTTTGTTTTCTGGGCTCCGGTCCGAGCCCGGGGCCGGAGAGGGCGCCGAGTTGGGGGTCCGAAAAGACCCCATCGTCTCCCCCACCCTCCTCGCACCCCGCGGCGCCCGAAGTGGGGGCTATCCAGACCCTGACCCTCCCGTTAGTGCCCACAAAAAGCCCGCAAACGTGCCCAGGCACTTTGCATTTGGCAAATTTTGCAATGAAGTGGCGCAGCGCCCCGGGCCCCGGGCCCCCGGGGTCCCCCGCGCGGTGCATGCCCCCGGCCCCCCGTCGTACCTGCGGAGCCGC
Source organism: Sturnira hondurensis (assembly GCF_014824575.4). Classification (NCBI taxonomy): domain Eukaryota; kingdom Metazoa; phylum Chordata; class Mammalia; order Chiroptera; family Phyllostomidae; genus Sturnira; species Sturnira hondurensis. The sequence goes on along the minus strand of NW_028083079.1, from coordinate 601,718 downwards.
CGCGCCGCCCGGCTGGTTCATGGGTCCGTGCGGGAGGAGGCGGCCCCGGCGCGTCCTGCTCCTCCCGGGCCGGGCTGCTGGTGCGCGCACAATGCCGCCGCCGCTGCCGCCGCTGCCGCCGCTCCCTCCTCCGCCCGCCCCGCTCAGGCCGGGGGGGCGGGGGCGCTGGGGGCGCGCGGGGGGGGCGCCCAGCCCTNCCCCAAACTTTCCCGCGCCGCGCCCTGCCCTCCGCGCGCCCCCGGGGCCCGCCCCCCAGCGCCCTTCTGCCCTCCCCGCCTTCTGCAGCCCCTCGGAAAAGTCATTTTCACGTTGGGAAAAAAGTTTGGGGAGCCGCCTCTCCGTGGAACACAAGGGGTTAATGGGAACTCTTCTACTCCCACTACCCAGCCCCAAAAAGTCAGATTGATATTTTGAATAAACTTTCTAGAGCTGGCCTTATGGAAGAATCGGAAGACTCCATGAAGGTATTTCTATCGCCCCTGCCACCCCTCCAAAAAAATCCAATGTCATTTAAAAATAAAAGTTTGAAGAGTTGGCCTTATGTCAGACAAGAGGGGTTAAGGGGGCTCTTTCTAGACGCCCAAACAGATTGGTTTTAAAAATAAATATTTGAGGAGCTGCTTTATAATTACATGAAATGCTGGGTGAGCAGAGTATTTCTACCTACCCCAGTAAAAAAAAATTATGAACGTTGATTTAAAAAATAAAAGTTTGAAGAAATGGCCCTATGTGAGATAAGAGAGGTTAAAGGTTAAGGGGGGTAGCCCCCTCCTATGTGCCCCAACCAAGTTTATTTTCAAAAGAAAAACTTGAGAAACTGTTCTATGTGAAATGAATGGTGAACAAGAATAATTCTATCCAACACTCTACAAAATCAGATTTTTTCTTTATTTGAGGAACTGCCTCCTTGTGACTTGGGAAGTTTTAAGGGGATTTTTTTTTCTGTCCTCCTCTTCATCTGCCCCAAAACGTCAATTTAAAAAAAGAAAAAAAGTTAAGTGTGAAGGATCTGCTCCCTAAGGAGACAGGAGGGATTACAGGGTCCAGCCTACATCTCCCACAAAAGATTAATTTTTAGAGTAAAAATTTTAGAAATTGCTCATATAAGATGCTTTCTTCCCCACCCCCCACCACTGACCAAGAGAAAAATACAGCTATCTATTTTTTTAAATAAAAGCACTGAAAATTAAGGATAAACAGGTATGTTTTCGCTACCCCACCTTAAAAATAATAAATGTAAAACGCTGGATCGGATATGAGGCAAAAAAGCTTACAGAAATTTTTTCTGTGCACTCCCTAGAAAAGTTATTATTTTTTAAATGTCAGGAAACAGAGGGACTGTAGAGAAGACATTTCCTCTTTCTGAAGAATGAAAATGTGGGAGCGCAGCCCTGCATAGGAGTCATAGCATTAAGAGACAGTGTTACCAGGATCTCTCTCTCTCTCTCTCTCTCTCTCTCTCTCACACACACACACACACACACACACACACACACACCTGCTCGAGGTTAAGAGGGATCTTCTAACCATTCCCCTACCTCTCAAACTTTGGAGAGCCATTACAAAAAAAAAAAGTGTCCACTTCCCTCCCTGCCAGCCTGGCAAGGATGTTCCTGGCAGAGGTTCGGCAGCCTTTGCCAAAGCTTCTGTAAGATGGGCACCAAGGGGAGCCAGGCAGCCTGCACAGCTTGGCAGAGTTGGGCTCCCATGGGCCCTGGGCATGTACGCAATGGCCAGGCAGCCCCCTGCCTGCCTGCCTCTCGTCCACCAGGTGGCTGAGGACTTGTCACCTGGACAGATGACCAGCCTTGATGTCTCTGGCTTCATCCCTGTGTGAAGGTTTCTGGGCACCTTCCTCAAGGCCAAGTCCTCCCCTCTGCCTAGGGGAGCTAAGCCCGATCTTAGACCCTAGAATAGAAAGAAACTGGACCCAAATAACGTATCTCAGTCACCGGACTCAGAGCTATAGGGTATTAAGGTGGGGGGGCGGGGAAGCCTTTGCTGGGAGTCGGGGAAAACGTGATGCAATTAATATTCATTGAGAACTTACTATGTGCCCAGCACTTTATATGTGTAGTAAGGCCGACACATGATAGAGCCAAGGATTGCTTGCAGCAGCCCTTCTCAAACTTGAATGATCCTCGGTATTGCAGGGACAACCTGTGCAATGACAGGTTGTTGAGCCCCACCCAGAATTTGCATTTCTAACAAGTTCCCAGGTGATGCTAAAGCTGTTGGTCTAAGGACCACATTTTTCTAAAAAACCACTGCAATACAGTAAAATGTACAGGTGCAGGAGAAGGAGGAAGGGCCCTATTCAGCCTATGGTGTCAGCGAAGACTCCAGGAGGAATAACATGCTGCTGGAAGGCTAGGTAGCAGCACCCTTCCTCTCGGGACTGAAATCAGATGGCAGGGCCACTCTGGCTCAGGTTCTTAAATAGAGACCTTGAATAGGTTTGGGAACTCACAAGTGAAGCGATTTGTGTCTGAAGCAAATGTAGGTCTATGTACACACTTTGAGGGGAGAAAAATCTCTCCCTTTCATCATTTTTTTCAAAAGGGTCAGTTACACCAACCTGGAATGACCTGCCTGCAGCCTGCTTCTAGGCACCTCTGGCCAGGGAAATCCTTCCGGGTCCCTCTCGGCCTCCTCTTTCCAGAATCACAAGCCCTTTCTGCTTCTCTAATACCCATAGGCCACAGGGCTGTGCCTTCTCTCATTCGGCACATCCCCTTGGAGAGCCCAGAGTGCATTCAATGCCAGCTTGGACAGGCACGTCTGCCACAGGGGTCTCAGCCCTGAAGGGTCTGTCCCTTCTTCACTCTGTCCTGCCTGGGCCATGAAGGGCATGCTGAGGGGACAAGAGCTGAGCCTGCTGTCTTCCTCAAGACAAGTTTCTAAGTGAATCAAGTTTCCAAGTTTAAATCAAGTTTCTAAGTGAACGCACGTATTTCCAAAACCGTACTGGAAACTCCACAGTCGCCCAAGAGCTGTGATTTATCCCCGTCCAGAAGGTTAACTAAGGGTTAACTAGAGGAGGAAGGACAGGGAGAGGAGCCGAGTATTTAGTGAGAGCCCAGGGGACAAGACCAGACCTGTTCAATGATGGAACAGAGGTACCATATTGCAGAGCGGAATGACCATTGGTCAGAGATGCCAAGAACAGACACTTACATTAGGTAGAAACATAGTCCAGCAGGGACCTCCAAGGGCTTACCCGTTCCCTACGGATCCATAATTTAATTCAACATTCCTACATTTATCAAATTCTGGAAACTTCTGGCCCCTGCCATGCCCAGCCTGCTGCCCCCAGAACCAGCACTGCCGCGTTAACACCTATTCTGCTTAATTTTTAAGATCCTGTCTACTGCCTGGGTTCCAACCTTGGCTCTGGCCCTTGCATGCTACATGATCTTGAGCAGATAATTCAGCCTCCCCTTGCCTCCATTTCCTCATCTGTCAAATGGTGCTGACAACAGCATCTCCCCCATGGGGGTGCTCTGAGGATGAAATGAGATAACACATGTAAAGCTCTTGGAAAATGCCTGGCATAAAGAACGTACTCCACGCATGTCAGCAATCAGACTCACAGAGACACGTGTCTCCCGCCTCTGCCTCTGACTAGCTGTGTGCGCCTGGGCTGGTGGCTTCGTCCCTGAGCCTAGGTTCTGTGTCTGTAAAATGGGGATTTAAAACCTATCAGTTGTACCAGCATTCTTTCCATTGTAACCAGTGGTAACAAAGTTGCACTGAACTGGGAAAAAAAGAAGGAGGAGGAGGAAGAAAAGAAGAAGGAGGAAGAAGGTGTTATTAAATTAGGAGGTAGATTGCGGTGCCCAAGGAGGGAAAATGAAACGAAGCCTCGAGGAGGTTGGGAGCTAGGCACTAGAAGGCCACCAGGAACGGGCTTGCTCTTGTCAGCACAGTGGGCCGTGGGGCTCTTGCCATCTGAGCCCCAGTTCATTCTCTCTGTCTCTGCCTCTCATCCTCTGAACCCCCTCACCACCTCTCCCAGGTGGGCATCCTCTGCTTCTCTGGGCTCACAGTCTAGATGGCCGCCCCAGCGTCCCTTCAGGGCCCACAGCGGCTGACCGGTGTCTCTGGGTTCTGGTCCAGATTCTCAGGGTAGAGATGGGATTGACCAAGCTTGGTGCAGGTGCCACAGGAGCCGGTTATGAATGACCAAGGGGAGCAGGGTCCCCTAGCACAGAGAGACTTCCGAGACCCACCCCAGGGGAAGGAGGTACGGTGGGCAGGGCAGCCCTTCACATGTTGAGCCCCACTGAGGCCTGTGAGGATTCGCTGAGGTCAGGGGTGTGAAGCGCCAGGCTCAGGGCCCAAGGCGCGGGCACACTCAAAAGGTAGGGTTCCTCCTACTGGAGTCTGGAGACATCTGGGTAACGGCGGGGGAGGGGGGCTGGACGATGGCGAGATTTTGTTGAATGAGGGTGCTAAGTATATGCCCAGCTCATGTCACAGGCAGTGAGGAGAACAAGGAGACAAGAGTTGCCATCATAATGGCCTTTGGGTTTGCAAAGAGAATCTGGGGCTTGGCTCAAACCTTGTGGGTAGATCTTGGTGGAGAAAATGCCTTTTGCATGAAACAGTAGGTTCTAAAGGGTGTGGAACAGAATCAGGCAGGGACTTCACAAAACAGTGTCTTCTTCCTCAAGCCGGGTTTCTTTATTAAGCCTAAACCAGGAGGGAAGTGGTTACTTGTGACAACCCCTCCAGGAAGACCTGGGCTCCCCAAGTCTCTATAAAATGGGAAAGCACCACACCATCCAGCCTTGTAAAATCTCCTAGCGACTTATCAAACAAGATGGCAGTATTCTTTTTTTGATACACTTGTTTGAGGTGGGCCGGCAAGGTACGATCCACCCCTGTTTTAAGGATAAGAACTTGGAGGCTCAAGTCTTTGGCCAAACCAGCCCGTGGCAGCCCAGTATGACTTAAACCGTTCTCTCCCCGCGGTGCCCTGGCTGTCCCTGTAGAACTTTCTGGTGACTGGAATCAAAAGCGACAGGTTCTCTAAGTCATCTTGCTTTGGCCCTGGAATTGTCTTTCTTTTATTTATATATATATATATATTAGAAAGAGGGGAAGGGAGGGAGAGAAACATTGGTGTGAGAGAGAAACACTGACCGGTTGCCTTTCATACATGTCCCAACCTGCATCCCAGGCATGTGCCCTGACCAGGAATCAAACCCACAACCTTTCAGTTACAGGAGGACTCCCAACCAACTGAGCCCCACTGGCCACAGCAACACATGGTCGTGATTGGTACTAGTGCCAGCCCGTTTCCGCTTTAATATACACAAACATAAGGAAATTCAGGCCTCCCGGGGGGGGGGGCGATGGAGTCGCCTCATTGGAGCAGCACTGTCCAGCCGAGAAGGGAGCAGAGTGAGCTCAGAGACAGTTGCCCCGGTCTAGCAGTTTATGTCCCCAGCATGGCAGCCATCCTGACCTTAGTTCGGCTGAATCTCAGAATGGAAAAGAACTCAGGCCAGCAGAGGAAGGACATGGAAGGACAATGGCAGAAGCTGACCCATCTCGTTTTCTCCTGATGTCACCTGGAGGCCCCCAAAGTGGAGCATGAATCTGTCCTTCCTGCCACAAGGTAAATTGTCAACGGGAAGATCTGACAGTGTGGCACAGTGCAGGGCTCAGGCTCTGGACTCAGGGCACCCTGGGTTCGAATCCTAGCTCAGCCCCTTTCCAGCCAGCGGAGTCTGAGCACATCACATTCCTGTCTCTCAGCCTCAGTTGCCCTAACTGTTAAGTGGACTAATAACATATGCATGCATGTTTTATATGGGGGTTAGAAAAGAAAATGAATGCCAGCACACAGTAGGTATCCTAGGTATTAGTGATCACACTGCTAACCATGATGGGATCTCAATGGCTTGTGTCCTTGTGGCACAGTTGCCAAGTGGGTGGAGCATGTGTGCGCCATGACGCCATCACTGCGCTCCTCAGTGGTCTCCATGCGCAGACGAAGAGAGTGAGCCCGGGAGGGTGAAACAGAATGTCTTTCTCACCAGTAAATGGACAGATGGACATGATGTACCTCCCGTTGGGAGGCACTGAGAAGAACCAACAGTGCCTACATAGAACTCCTGCCAGAAATGTATAACCCAAATCTAACCAGGAGGGAACATCAGATAAATCCAGACCGGGGCATTCTACCGGACAACCGGCCTGCGTTCCTCAACAGTGTCAACATAATGAAAGACAAAGCAAGGCTGAGAAGTGTTTCAGATTAAAGGAGACTGGAGAAATACGACGACCGAAGGCAAAGGGTGGCCTGGAACTGGACCCTAGATCTGAGTGGGGAAAAAAAATGCTGTAAAAAAAAAACATGATGGGGGCCAATGGTGAAATTTTAATGTGGTAGCATATTAGATAATAGTCTGTACTTGTGTTAAATTTCTGAATAGACAAATATTTGGGGGTTGTGTAAGATGATGTTCTTGCACACTTTGGGTATAAAACGACATGACATCTGCCAGCTCTCAAATGGTTCAAGAATAAAAATGATGTATGTATTACATGCAAATCTATACATACACCTGTTTATGTGTGTATGTCATGTACATGTGATGAAACAGTAATATGTGACTGTGTATTAGCAATTAGTGAATCTGGGTAAGGGGTGTGCAAGAGTTCTTTGTATACTCCTTTTCCAACTCTTCTATTTAACTTTGGAATTATTTCAAATAAAAATTAAGAAAAGTAATGTATCTGAAATGTTTGAAAAGCTAGAAGCCTACACAGAAATCATTGTACTTTCATCAGAATGAATCATTTTCATCTTGTATTTGACAACAAAATTTGATACATTGATCGGTGGTTTGCCCACATCGGACTTTGCTGATTATCTTGTTCTAACAACATGAGTTTTCTTTTGTGACCATTATTCCTACCAGGTCCAATTTTCCCAGGCAGATTTTGTGATCTACATTTTGTCAAAGCAGATTTAGGTTCTGCCATCAATTTTTAGTCAGTTGTGATCTATACTGTGTGCATCTTTAGTCTTTGTCAGTTTTGTTTTCTGTTGCTTATTTCCACCAAGGAAAAAATTTTTGCAATTATCAGTGTCATCAATAAGATTTAATCCTTCAAACAGTTTTTTTAAATTGATTTTACAGTGTGTGCTTTAGAGGGATTCTCAATCCTGAGTGGGCCTCTGAATCCCCTGGTAGGGGCTTGTTAAAAAGACAGATATCCCAGCCTCTACTTACACTCTCAAGACCCTAGATTCTGAATTAATAAGTCTGGGAAGGGGCCCAAATACCTGTATTTTTAACAAGCCCCCACCTTTCCACTTCTTAGCAGTCATTGGCCCATTGGTTGGCATGGCACCCAACTTGCCTTGCGTTATACAATAATTGTAAACCCTCTGGGCCTTGCTAATGAGGATTATTTTAACATTCCACTTCCCCAACTTGACCATGAGGTCCATGAGGGGAGGGACAAAATTAAGGGTTTCCGTGTGGCCAACTCAGCCTATTACATACATTAGATTAGGCAGCAAAAACGTTAGCCAATGGGTTCTCTGTGCAACCAAATTCTTAAATATCAACATCAATGGAAGAGACAACTTTTTCATTCACTGTGGTGAAATGCGTATAATATGAAATTTACCGCTGTAACCCTGTTTAAGTTTGTGGTTCAGTGACCAGAAGTACCTTCACATTGTTATATGATGATCATGCCTGTTCATGGCCAGGACATTTTACCATCCGAATCGGAAACTCTGTACTCATTACACAGCTCTCCGTGACCTCCTCGAGGTCCTCTAGGTACCTCCTGTAAGGGGAATCACACGATATTTGTTGGTTTGTGTCTGGCTTATTTCACTTAGCATAATGTCTTCAAGGTTCATTCATGATGTGGCACGTGTCAGGACTTCATTCCTTTGTAAGGCTGAGTGATATTCCATTGAATGTATATACCACAATTTGTGTATCCATTCATCCACTGGGCTGTTTCTGCCTTGTGGCTTCATTGTGGATAATAATGTTGTGAACCTTTGTGTTCACAGAATCTGTTCAAGCCCCTGCTTTCACCTCTTGTGGGTAATTCCCAGAAAGGGAATCATTGGATCATATGGTAATTCTATGTTCAATTTTTTGAGGAACCACCGTAATATTTTCTATAGCAGATGACAAAGGAACACTTGAAAAGCTACTTTAATAAAGGTAGAAATGATGATGAATCCTTTTTGACTTTTAATCCATCCAGGACTATTGAAAACAAGACCCATACATCTGTCTTTAGCAACCTCAAAGGATCATGGGATGTTGCACTTCCCCGCTTCGTTCATGAGAGACTGATTGCATCAGAAGCCTCAACTCCGCACAGCTCCCTGCAGCGATCCCTCTCTGTCACCTGAGTTTGTAGTTCTTCCCACTGAAAAGGTGGGGCCTATTTCCCCACCCCTCAATTCTGAGTTTGGCCACAAGATGGCCAATGGGATGATGGCAGATTTCACATAAGCAGAGGCTTTCAAGGTGTTTGTGCAACTGGGGTTGTGCTTACACTTCTGCCTTCACCATGAGAACAAGCCCAAGCTAGCCTGCTGGAAGAATAGGAGAGAGAGGTGAAAAAACTCAGTCGCCCCAGGTGACCATCAGACGTGTGAGCCCCCAGCCAATAGCCAAACACCCCCAGAGTATGAGAGAACTCAGAGGAGGCTAGAAGAACCACCCAGGTTAAATCCCCAACCCACAAACTCGTGAGCTAAGTAAAGGCATATTATTTTATAGCACTGAATTTGGGGGTGGTTTGTTACACAGCATTATTGTGGTAACAGGTTCCTGATACAGGTCCCCTCCTACTCTTCCATCTGCTGCCACGTCTACATGTGTCAAAGTGTGAAGAGAGAACTGATTTCACAGAGCTTTCATGAGAAGTAAATGCTGGGATTAACTTCAGTCCAGTTATAATCTAAAGGCCGATTGCTCTCTTCCCTCCTAAAGCTTACTCTCTTCTAGTTGATTGGGAAAAGGGCTATAGAGGGCATCTGTTCTCAATTGCCCCCTCATTGTAGTGATAGGATAATAATGTTCCTTGTAGAACAGAACCCTCACCATGCTCAGTCTGTATTTTGTGTGGAGTTGCTCACGTAACTCACTCCTGGATACCATTGGCAAATGACCCAGGCCAGGCCAATCAGTGTATGAACCCAAATGGGTTCAGCAATGGTCACATAGCAGGTCAAGGCAATGAGATTCAGTTTTAAGAATGTAAATGCAAAGTTCCCTTTCCCATTGAGATTACTGAGAGAACATAGCTTAAGTCTAGAGGAGCCATGGATTACTATGTGGAAAGAGCTTGCCTGCATATAACTCACTAACACAGGAAAACAGAGCCTGGAGATGGGAGGAAACAGAGTCTTGATGACATCGTTAGAACCACTAGATCCAGCCAGGCCTGAAGCTGTGTGAATTTTTAGTCATGTGAACCAATACATATTCTTTGTATTTGTTTTGTTAAACCAATTTAAGTAACTGAAAAAGGGACTTGCCTTACATTCTTCTTGGGTCACCTTCCTGACTAAATTGTTCCTTATTTTCTCGGGCTCCGCTGTGGTGCTCTTAGCCCCATTGCTGTGAAGAACCACAGTGCTCATCACACCAAGTATCCCCCTCCCCAGCAGCTCCCAGGCAAAGTCCAGCCAATGGGGCGGCGCTTCTTCCACCCAGGCTGCAGGAGCAGGGAGAATGTGGGCAGGGCTGGACAGACGAGGCAGAACTTTTCCCTGAACAGTTCTGATTTGGGCCTGTTGTCCCAGCGTGATTACTTACAGCATTCATTTTCACTGTTGATGGCATCGTTGTTTAGTAAATTTGATGGTCCCCCATGGCAGGCCACACATTTTATTGTGTCATCCCTTCCTTCCCCAAGAGAATCCCAAAATGGCTACAACAAGATCTCCCATCCTGTCTTCTCTCCCACAATGTGATCTTGCCTCTCACCATCAACAACTGGAGTAGAAATTTCTTCCCCTTTGAATATGGGGGGGGGGGGGCTTGTGACTGCTTCAACCAATAGACCACTGTGGAAGTGATGCTGAGTGACTTCCAAGGCGGAGGCCTGGCGGACGAAGCAGCTTCCACCTTATTCACCAGCTCGTACTTGGAGTCCTGAATCGTCTTCTCAGAAGCCTGACTTCCTTGAGGCTGCCATGGTGTGAGGAGGCTAAGTCACCTTGAGAGGCCACGAGTAGCCACTCCGGTAGGCAGCCTGGTGGGCAGACTCTAAGACGGTCTCCAATTATGGCTGCCTTCTGGTGTTCACACCCTTGCATAATCCCTTCCCCCTGTGGGAGGGTGAGATGGGTAATTTGCTTCTAATCAGTAGAATATGGCCAAGGTGATAAGTTGTCATTTAGGGAATTGTTATATAAGTTTGTAACTTCTGTTGCCCGGTGGACTCTCCACCTTGCTGGCTTTAACGAAGCAAGCTGCATGCCGGGGAGTTCCATGTGGCAAGGAATTGAGGACAACCTCTGTCAACAGCCAATTAGAGTTGAAATTCAGCCTTCAGTCCAAGGTCCCGAAAGGAACTGAGTCCTGCCAACAACCGTGTGAGCTTGACCCTAAGTGAGCCTAGAGGCAGGTGCTTCCCCAGGTGAGCCTTCAGTGACACACTAGCCCTTGCTTGCAGCTTTACAAGAGACCCAAAAGCAGATTCCTGACCCACAGAAACTGTGAGATTATCACCATGTGCTGTCTCAGGCTGTTAAGCTTGTGATAATTTGTTATATAGCAACAGATAACATTCTCAGTCCCAGCCTTTGAGGTCTCCAGCTGTGGCACCAGCCATGTGCCTGAAGAGACTCTGGATAATGTCAGTTCCCAGACTGTGACTTAACCTCGCAGCCTGGAGTCTTCCCAGCTGGTCCCAGAGATGGCGGAGCAGAGACAGGCCATCTCCTTTGTGCCCCGTCCAAATGCCTGACCACGGAATCCAGGAGTGTAATAAAATGGTTGTTGTTTAAAGCCACTACACTTTGGGGAAGTTTATAACACAAGCATAAAGAGTGGAATAGGAGGTGCCATTTTTAGTGGTTCATTAAGTAGGACCTTTCCCAGGGTCCACAACAGAGGTGATCTCTCACCCCCTGACATCACTGCTGGGTCCTCAGACCCTTCTCACTCTGTAAGAGCACCCTCCACGGGCAGGTTCCCCTCACCTTTTGTTGACCCCATGCCAAAAGTGGATGGGATCTTGCCCAGAGTTGCCCACCAACAGTACCCTTCTTGGCAACATGGAGCTCCTGTTAAAGCTTTAACGTTATTGCTAACACAAACCTGATTAAATTCTAGATAAAGGGCACTCTGCTTCCCATATTGGGGTGGATGGGGGTGGTTTTGTTCTTTCAGCTCCAGACATTTCAGATCTCTATAACTATGCGTCCGTGAAGGCTCTGGTAAGGACCTATGTCTGTGGTGGGGGAAAAAAGGGAGGGAAGAGCAGGTCAGAGAACTCAGCAAGAGGATGGTGATAAGCTCATTTTTCCCCTGGGCCGAGGAGAGACTCTCACTCAGAAGAACAGACCCCTCTCCACACACACGCACACATGCGTGCGTGCCTGTGCCTTCCCTACCAGAGCAGGGCCATAACATTTTGACCTGCATCTATTTCTTTAAAAAATATTGCAAAATATTATGACTTTGAAGAGTCTTCAGAGCAAGAAACATTCTCAGCTGAGTCTTTCAAGTAGCTGAGGATTACATCTCTCTGCCCCAAAAACCTTCCTCTCAGTAATTTGGACCGGAAGTCCTTCCCAGCCTCTTAAACAACGGATAACATAGTTTCTGGGGTCCTTCTTGAAATCTCATGTGGAACGTTGCCCGAGAACCTGGGAAGGCGAGTTACCTAAGCCCAGGATAGTCACACAATAGAGTGAACTTTTCCGAAGGAAAACTTTCTTTCCAGATCTTTGAGAGCCGTTGAGTATGCACTCGATTCTCCAGAAGTCAGTGTTTGACTCTGTGAAATGAGAAGCAGCTTGTCCACCATTCACATGTGCCCTTCCCACCAAAAGGCAAATGGAATCCAGAGGTTCCCCAGGCGTTACTAGCTAGCCTGCGGGTATGAGGTCACAGTTTATTTATTCATTCACTCATTCATTCATTCATCCATTTAACAAATACTGGCCTGCAACTTACAATGAGCTATTCCAAGGGCATTAAAACCATTAATCTTCTTACAACTTGATGTGGTAGGTAGTATCATTATCTTCCCTGCATTACAAATAAGGAAACCAAAGGGGTCCAATAAACTCACCCAAGGACACAGAGCTCCTACGTGCATCTGGGCCTTGGGCCCTGGAGTCCGACCATGGGGCCTGCACTCATATTTACTCTGCTACCCTGAATCTCATTGATGTAGACCTCCCTCCTGCATAGTGGGAGCATGCCAGCCCCCCCCCCCCGATAAGGTTCCTCCCCTTATCACCACTTGCAGAGACCTTGGGAAGTGCTGCACAGGGCTCAGCGTTCCATCGGACACTGCTGCTGGAGGGTGAGTCTGCCACTGAGCTTATTCTCTCTTACCACTACAGGGCTGCATCACTAATAGTGCTGAGACTCGGCAGCTTAAAGTAATAAGGACAAATTTAGTTCATGAGCCTCCTGGTCAGCTGCAAGGTTCTTCTTGCCTTGGCTGGGCTTGTTCACATACATGGCTGGGGTTGGCTGGCTCTTCGCTGATCTGTGTTGGTTGTGGCTGAGACAACTAGGGCCACCTGGGCCTGGTCCACATGTTTCTCATCCTCCAACAGGCGAGCCCAAGCACTTCCACTTGGCAATGGCAGAAGAGAAAAGCAGACAGGCCCAACTGTGTATGCACTTTCCAAGCTTCTGTTTACATCATATTTATTAGCATCTGTTGGCCCAAACAAGTCATGCTGCTGGGCCCAGACTCAGAATCCTGCACCGTTACCAGGCCCAAGGCACGGACACAGGGCGGGATAAAGAACTGGGGACGTTGATACAATCAGTCTGCCACATTTATCACCCGTCTTCTTTCTTCTCAAAAAACGTCAGAACAAAATTAAATTTCAAAGTAAAAAAAAAGTCATTTAGCTAAAGCTGCCCAAGACTTTATAAATTAAAATTGTGCTCTGGGAGAGAGTGAAGAGGTTGAAACCAAACCGGGGCGAGAGGCACGAGTGGCTTCTTTATGAAGGAAAGGAGTAGCCTTCCTCTGTGTCAGTAGGGAAGGAAACTGAGAATTCAGAACTCAGCCCTCGGAGGCTCCCACTCCCACTCGGGTGGCAAAGCGGCAGTCAGCAGGGCAGCCATTGTTTAAGCCCGGTGTCTGGGCAGTGGGGTTAGCACAGAAGTCACATCAGAGCTGGCCAGTGGCAACACTGACTCACCCAGCAACTTCTTGGCATATCGATGCCTCCTGGCTCTGTCTCTCAGGCAAAAAACTCCACTATTGGCTTTCCCGGTGCAGAACTGACCCCTAGGCAACCCTGGTTCTGCCAGGAGGGTGTAGGTGGATATATGCTTCATTCCCACTCCTGGGAAGCAGGAACTGTCCTGTTCTGGGCTCACATGGCCTGATTATAGTTCTTTCTCTGAGAAGCCGGGAGCTCTATGAAGATAGCCCCACTGGTCTCTGAACCTCCTGCTCCACGGCCCCTTCCCTCTCCCAGGAGAGTGCACTAGAATGATTCACCTCCCCAGACAGCAGAGGTCTCCATCTATGGATAAATACTGACTGATATCTTTTGGAAATATTGGGAAAAGGCTCTATACATAGCAAAACTCCCCCCAACCCCCGCCACCCAAAATGGCTAAGAAGGGTGGATCACTCTGCTTTTCACCTGAGAGACATCAGGACACGTACAACGGCCTTGAGGTGGGAGGCTCACACCAAGGAAAGCAGATCACACTCAGCAGGTAGGTCAGAGCTGAGCGCCACCTCCACCACCCTAGGGTGCCTTCTGGGTGTACTGTCAACCACGTACCGGGTGCTTCCCACACATCACCTCGATTAATTCTTAAAGACTCCCCACGAGACAGAGCTGTAGGCATCCCCCATTTACAGGTGAGGAGACAGGGAGACCTGAAGCTTCAGTGAAGGGTGTGGTCCCAGTCACAGCAGCGCATTCTGGGGAGGCGCCCTGACTCCAGACCGACCCTCCAAAGTAAACGGGACTCAGTGGACGCTCCCAGCCAGGGGCACCCGCCCCGTGGCATTCCGGTTCAGAGGTGCATCTAGTGGAGATACAATTTCCAAGGAGTCGCCTACATGGAGAGTTTTGAGAGAATCCATTTCTAGACTCTTAGCTCCCTTGTGGGTGACTTCCTACATCTCACCGGTCGGAGAACTTCGATGTGAACAGGTGAACCCGGCTCTCCTTCCTAAGTCTCCTTTCTCAGCTACCTTCCCATCTCCCATGGGACAAAATAAAAGTGGATCCCTCACCCACCCAACTCTTACTGTGGGGCATTGCCCCGGGTGGAAAAGCCTGGGCCAGGGTGGGGTGCAGGGGGGCATCAAGACACCAAACCTGGGGTCCCTCCAAATATTGGGGAGCAGGGATTCCTTTTACCATGATACCACAACCCCTCTTCTGTCCATCTAATTCAAAGACAGATGCTCATTAATTTTACTTTTTATGTTTAACAATTATCAAAATTTTGATCGACTCTATCTTAGAATTAATTATGTTGATGAGTCAGTTCAGAAACAAGCCTAACCCTTACAGCATTATAATCAGAGGAAATACAAATATTTTAAGATTACCATCTAGGAACAGTTTTGGTTTAGAGACTAGCCACAATGATCTACATGAAACTCACAGGCAGAGAAATATATTACATTCCTATAAAGTTCCGTGGGGGAGGTAGAATGGAAAAATGATTTAAAGGAGAGAGAAGAACATTGCAACATTTCTAGCTGTTAAGAGTTTGTTCATGTATTTTTTAAAAATGGATGATGGTGGGTATAAAATGACTATGGTATTTAAATTCCATTGGCTATATTTTAAAAAGTGATATAATGGCTTCATTTTTAAATAAAATAATATTTATGATATGCAGGACATTACAACCTTTACAACTATTTGAAACTGTGATGGCAACTTTTTAAAATATGAGATTATGTGGTTTTTTAGAATTCCTTTGGAATTCACGTACCTTTTGGAGGTACATGAGGAAAAAACTTGGAAATCACTCTAATTTCGTCCAGCCGATCCTTTTACAGAGGAGGACCAGAAAATCAAAAGGATTTACCCAAGACCACCTGTCAAAGGAGAACCGGAGCTAAGACCAAGAGCAAAGCGTCAGGACTCCCCACTTTCCTTATCCATCCTGGGTTGCTCTGTCAGTCAGAAACCCAGCTGGTCTCAGCGCTCAAAAGGAGTGGAAGGCAGGGGCGTTCATCACATGCCTACTTACAGAAGCGAGGGCAGTGTTAAGGGAAAGCAGCAGGGCTGGCAAAGCAGCAGAGACTAGCAAAACCGTTTGTACCCCTGGGCTAAGGGCAAGAGAAAAAGCCCTTACCTGGGCCTTGGGAGACTTTTAGCTATAGGAGAAGGCCACCAATAGGAGGAGCATGATCTCTGCCAAACCACAGTAGCAGGGAGAGAGCTGGAGAAATAAATACAGCCTTTCTCTCTTCCTGCATGGGTTTCCTGCTGGTTCTTCCCATTGGTCGGATTTACTGAAAGCCAGAGGGCAAGGGAGCTAGTTAATGCAGTCCTCCGAGGTCAGCCTCCTGGGCACAGAGCAAAGTAGAAAAGAGGAGAGAGAGTGGGTCTTGACGGGCAACCAGAGAGTGTTCGGCCCACGTACCATGTTGAACTTGAAAGTTTTATTTAAACAAAACATTAGGCTTTCTAGTCAAGGTGAGCCACAGCAAAAAGATGAGATCTGTCACCAGAAGAATCCAATAGCCTAATTTATGAGGCTGGAGGAATTTCAGAGATGTTGAGAAGGCTTTTTATTTTATATTTGCAACTATGATACACAGATATCTACTCGTTTCAATACTGTAGTCTGTGGCATCTCCTGTCATTGGAAACAGATCAGTATTTCTCTAAAATTTGCCTTGTTGACTCCCCACTCATGGAGGATCTCGAAGACTGCTACCAACTCCAACCATAAAACCCAGGAGTTGAGGGAAAGTCCCAGAGAAAAGTGACGAAAGTGGACATGTTAAACAGAACTATATTATAAAGATAACAATATAAATTATTAATAGTCACCTATTAAAGACACATTAATCCTGTTATAATTAGAACTAAAGAATGCACGCAATTGCCGTAATCCAGAATGCTTTTAACATTTAAGTCACCTTTCTAGGCAACCTGTGCTCAGGTTCTAGAAGGAGCAGCGCCCTCTAGGGACAGGAAGTTCCAATTACCTAGTGCCCTTTGACCTGTGCTTTTGCTTTACACAAGTAAGGCCATGATGGGCGTGGGGATAGGGAAGAGTCTGGATAGGGGTGAAGGGTGGGGGAATGAGGAGGGGTACTCTGATCCCCCATCATCCCCCTAAGGAGTGCAGCAGGGTGATTCACAAAGCCCCTTAGCTGGGAAATGGCAGACCAAGATTCCGGATCCGACAGTCCCTGACTCATTGTACATCCTTGGCCAATGAGCATTCTCCTCTCTAAATCCAAATTTTCTCACTTGCAAATAACCCTCTTCAGTATCCCTTATGCCTCACTCGCCTTAGCTCTAAAACTAGGGTAATAAAAACTTTTTATAGGATTGTCCTGGGCACTAAATAAAGTTAATACTTGTGAAAAAAAAAAACTTGTCAGATGCTAAATCAGCATAATGGAGACCACATGGTATAGTATCAAGAGCACATGCTAAGAACATTTAACCTGATTCTAAAATTATAGCCTCAGGTTCAGACTTTAGGCAATGGACAAATAAGGACATCAGCAAATATTCTTCTCAAAGAGTAACTATAAGTTGGACAAACTGACAAAATGACCCTTCCAATCCTCTGGAAAGCAGCTTAAGTCATACACCAACCCAAGAAGCATTTGTGTTCGAAAATCTATTGAACTTTTATAAGACAATGGAACCGTGGTGTTCGTGCCTGTGCTGTTCCGAACCTCCACCCCCGTCCAGCCTATTTGGTCCTGAGGTTCTGCCAGGATGGAGCAGGCCATGAGGCCAGGCAGCTGCACTGCTGAGATCAGAGGGATGCATTTAATTTGGAATGGTAAGGATCCACCCACCAGCATTGGTGGAAGAAGTCACCCGGGTGGCAGGTGAGCAGGGAGGGCCAATAGCTCTCCTGGTCTGACACCATGGTCATGGTCGCACCAACCATATTCCTGGCTGAGGCTACACATATAAGCAACAGAAGCCAGAGAGGACACAATCAATGCACACAATCCTGAATGGCCCTAAGGCTGCTCACACGTGTATAAGGGCCAGTGGAAAATAAAATGCCAGGTAGACTTTAAAATGACATGAACTTTGAACTATACACCTATTTCAGCAGAGAATGGGAGCCTTACTTGCTTGAGGCGTTTCAGCACAGACCTATCTGATTAGCTGACTATTAAGTTGCATAGGTATGGGATGACCCTTAGGAAGCCAAGCTTAAAAAGAAAAAACAAAACACCTGGCCAAAGATATCAGCAGCTGCACACTGCTGGGGACACAGACTGAGCTCAGGCAGGTTACTAAACAAACAAATAAGAAAGTTAAGGATAATAACTTTCAGGGAGAAAAAGTACTGTCTGGGCTTGTTATAATACATTATTTCAAATGTTCAGGTTTCAACAACAAAAGATAATATGACACATGCAGAGGAACTGGAGTGTGAGCCATACTCAGGAAACAGGGGAAACAAAAGACACTGGCTCTGAGTGCCTCCAGGTATCATACTGGCAGATAAACACCTCAAAGCAGCTTTAAATATGTTTTCTAAAAAAAACTGGAAAAATCCTGTGTTTAAAAGTTAAATAAAAGCATAGCAATAATAAAGAAACAAATACAGAATCTCAACAGAGATAGGAATTATTGAAAGAACCCAAATGAAAATTCAGAAATAAAATACAATAATTGAAATGGGAAACTCACCTAGAGAGCTTTCACAGAAGATTCACAATGGCCAAAGAAAGAATCAGTGACCTGGAAGACAGTGAAGAAAAGGGAGGGAAAAAGTCTGAATGAAAATGAGTAGAGTAGCAGAGACCTGTGGGGCAGCATGGAGCCTACCAGCACGCCTGCAATGGCAGTGCCAAAATGCAAGGGGAGAGAAGAAAGGGGGAATTTTTTTCTTTGAGGAAATAGGAGCAGAAAACTCCAAATTTAAGGAAAACATTAATTTGGATATACCAGAAGTTCAGTAAATCTGAAGTAAGATAAACACAAAAAGATCCACACCTAAATGGTTCCTAGTCAAAGTGCTGAAAGACAAGACAATGGGAAAAGTGATTTGGCACGTACTGAAAAGCAGCGATATCTTTCATTACTGACTTCCCATGTAAAATAATGGAGTGAGAAGGACATATTAAAAGTACTGAAGAAAAGAACTGTCAACCATCCTGGCTGGTGTGGTTCAGTGGACTGAGCACTGGCCTGCGAACCAGGGAGTCGCTGATTCGATTCCCAGTCTAGGGCACACGTCTTGGTTGTGGGCCAGGTCCCCAGTGCTGGGTGCACGAGCGGCAACCACACAATGGTGTTTCTTGTCCTCTCTTTTTCCTTCCCCTTTCTTCTCTAGAAATAAATAAATAAAATATTTTTTAAAAAAACAAAAAATGGAATTGTCAACAGAGAATTCTATATTAAACGAAACTCCCTAAAAAGTGAAAGCTAAATAAATATACTCCCAAATTTCAAAAAAAAAACACAAAAAACAGAGAGGCTGAGGGAATTGATGGCTCTCAGACCTTCCCTGCCCTACCACATCCAATAAAAAGTCCTTTAAGCCAAAAGGAATTGACACCTAATGGTAGTTTAATCTGCAAGGAGAAATGAAAACCATCAGAAATGATAAATACGTAACAAGAGTTAAAATAAGAGTCAATATGAGATCTACCTCTATTGTTTGTTTCATTTTTTTAACTTTTAAAAAATATATAAGATTGTATAAAGCAATGTTAGCATTGTGTTGTTAGGTTTACCCACAGGTATGTATATGTCAATGACAGCACAAAGGAGGAAGAGCGGGAATGGAGCTATATATCACAGCAAATATTATATTATATATCACAGCAAAGTTGCTGTATTTTACCAGAATGGAGTTCAGAGTAATTTTAAGTACAGTATGAAAAATTAACATACATGTTATAATCCCAATGTGAGCAATGAGAAAATAATTGAAAACATATGAGTTAAAATGGTACACAAACATATTTATTTGCTATGAAATAAGGAAGTAAAAGAGAAACAGAAGAACAAAAAAGATAGGAGAGCTATAGAAAGCAAATTAAGAATAGCAAATGTAAAGCCTATCTATCAAAATGTAAATGGTCTGATTACTCAGTCAGAGTAATCACTCCTGAAAAGGAAGTGAATGTATGACTGGACTAAAAAAGAAAAAGTGTGATCCAAGTATACGCTCTCTATAAAAGACACACCTTAGACTCAAAGGTGGCTTTAATGTAAGATATATTAGTAGAGACAAATAGGACCATTTCATAATAATATACGGATAAATACATCAGGAAAATATAGCAGATATATATCTGCATATATATATATATGCCTGTATATGCCTATATATATATATGCCTAGCAGATATATATATCTGCACATATATATATATGCCTATAACACAACCTTAAAATACATGAAACAAAAAAAGATGATAGAATTGAAAGGAAAAACAGACAATTCAACAACAATAGTTGGAGAACTCAACACCATCATAGTGTAGGGGGCTGTGACTCTTGGTGGTGCTCTGAGCAACGGGCCTGGTGAGGATGGAACATCTGAGTCCTGAACTGAGCATGGGCATAGGTGCCCTTCTCAGGGGCACTGTGGGACCTGAAGCAGAGTGGCGGTTGGGCATTACCAAAACAAATGATGAAATCAGAGGGCTGAGCAGGCGGTGTGGAGCCCACACTCTCAGGGACTGGTGTCTGATGCCCCAGCAGAGACGACAGAAGAGCCACAGAGCCATGCAATGGGGCAACTCAATACATAGGTAACTCCCAATCGGCTGGTAGTCTGGGGCTTCCAAGGGAGCTTTCCCCAAAGCCCAAGGAGGCGGCACATGGGCTCCCGCCCCACCAGACACCCAGACACCCACCCAGCCTTCCTTCAATGCACGTTTACACCATTCGTATCAGCCACAAACAACACAGTCTCCAAGAGCCTGCGCCACTCCTTCTGCCTATCTGAAGTACTGAGGACCAAACTTAGTGAGGTGGCAGCCTAAGGAAGATTTAAAACATAGATCTATTGTTGTGAAAGCCATTCATGTCCAATGTTGAAAAAATTGTGCAAAAGCAAAATCAGCAATAAAGTAAACCCATCTTTAAGCTTACTTCTAAAGTTTATGAGTGTTGGTATTTTATTGTAAAGCTCAACACTTTTTACACTTATATATAATATAAATATGTAAATAATATACTTTCAGAAACAATGAAATCGAATTCTTTGAGCTGCCTGGAATTGTGCTTTCACTATTATATCATGGACCTGTCTCCAAGTCAATAAATACATATTTATATCATGTCTAATGAAAGCATAGTGTTTCACCATATGAATATGCTATACTCTTATAATATGATACATATGCATATATCAAACCCTTATGATTGACCATTTTCTGATATTTTTATTGATAGAGACAACATTGTGAAGAGCTTCTTGAACATTCCTTGTTATGAACCTTCCTGAATATTTCCTTACAATGGGAGGGCTGCATCAAAGATTATGAATGTTTTAAGAACTTGACTAAATCCTTCCAAATCCACCACCCTATTCCAAACCATTGGTCCAGCTTACAGTTTCCTTTCTCCATTCGCTAACCAATAGATGTCATCATCTTTTTTAATCTTGACCAGTGTGGTAGCTGGAAACTGATATCTTGTTTTTATGTTTATTATTAACTTGCAACTGAGTTAAGCATCTTTTCTGATGCTTACTGGTCACATGTTTATACAAACACCTTCTGCTGTTCACTTTTCTGCTAGAGTGTTCAACGTGTTCTTACCATTTTGTTCTTCTTTTCTTTTATTCATTATTTTCATGTACTTTTTATATTATGTGGTCAAATCTTTTCTCATATGCTTAGAGGAGCCGGTTTGGCCCACTTCATAGAAGCAGAACAATGGCACAACCCACACTTTAGGAAGGACTCTACACTTTGGGACAGTGGGTCTCAACTTGTGGGCAGGTAGGTGACCCCTGGGGTCTCTGAGACCTTTTCAAGGGTCTGTGAGGACCATACTGTTAATAATGATACTAAGTTGTCATTTGCCTTTTTCACACTCATTCTCACACGAGTTAAGTGTTTCAGAGGCTGTGGATGTGTGAGATCACAACAGACGAAACACAGAGGAACCTGGAGTCTCTGAAGCCAGACATTGAAGTGATTTGCAAAATGTAAAACATGACCCCTTTTTCACTGTTTTTTTTTATTTTGGCAAGTATTATCTTTTCATTAAATTGTTATTTCTGTTAACATTCTATAGATTATTGTTATATTTAACTGAACTCAAAATATAAAAAGTTATCAGTCTGAACTTCTAACATCATAAGTATCGGTAGATATAATGCACATAAACAAAGGTCCAAGGCTGTCCTAAATCACTTTTAACACTGTAAAAGGGCACTGAAACCAAACGGTTTGAGGACCACTGCTTTAGAAAAATTCCTCATTCATTATTATGCCCAAATTTTGTAATCGCCTCTACTTCTAAATAGTTTAGTTTTCACTTCTAAATAGTTTTAGGTTTTCTTTGCAGTATGCTATAATTCATTGGAAGTAGTGATTGTGCAGTGTTCTGATGCTTCTAAATTTAAGGCTTTCTAATTAAATAGTAAACCTATAGCCCAGAGTAAAGATACAGAGGAGTTTGGATAAGTCTCTTAAGATTCTTTTAAAATATTGTAAGTAGCCCTGGCTGGTGTAGCTCAGTGGATTGAGCACAGGCCTGCGAAGCAAAAGATCGCGGTTTGATTCCCAGTCAGGGCACATTCCTGGGTTGCAGGCCGGTTCCCTGCAGGCCAGTTACCAGCAGGGGACGCACCAAAGGCAACCATACATTGATGTTTCTCTCCCTCTCTCCTTCCCCTCTAAAGATAAATAAATAAATTAAAAAAAAAAAATATTGTAAGTAAAGGGTCTTCTGACTGTGGGAGTACAAAGAAGAAATGATATTAATAATGAACTATATCAGGAATAGCTTCTGATGTTACGTAGAAACCAGAACCCAGGATACAGTTTGGCACTATGTAAAACAAATGCAAAATGAAACTTAAAATTTGTGTAAATGGAATAAAAACAACTAGATTATTTTAATAAAAAATAGTACGAGTGGCTTTATGTTGTTAGTGTGTAAGTGTGGCCTGGACAATCAAAGAGTGCTCAGAAGTTGTATAATTAAAAGTTGGAAGACAGTACTTCCACATTTCCTCAGAAAGGCAACATGTTCTGTTAAAACTCATAGTTTAAATATAGGAAAATTTTTCTTACTGATGAGAAAAATTATAAAAATATGAAAATAAGTTTCATATAGAAAACATTGTCAATAATAAAATTTTCTGAAAAAATTATCAAGGTATTGATAAAGCAAATGAAAAACTATAAAGTACCATCTTTTTTATTGTTGTTTAAGTACAGTTGTCTCCATTTTTCCCCACCCCAGCTGTCCCCACCTCCTACCACTGATCCCAACCCCCTTGGGGGTTCTTGTATCCTTTACACATGTTTCTTCCCCCTATTATCCCTCCACCACCTCCCCTCTAATTACTCTCAGTTTGTTCCTAATTTCAATGTCTCTCGTTATATTTTGCTTGCTTGTTTGTTTTGTTGATTAGGTTCCACTTATAGGTGAGATCATGTGGTATTTGTCTTTCAATGCCTGGCTTATTTCAGTTAGCATAATGCTCTCCAGTTCCATCCATGCTGTCACAGTGGGTAGGAGCTCCTTCTAATCTTTCTGCTGCATAGTATTCTGTTGTGTAGATGTACCATAGTTTTTTGATCCACTCACTTACTGATGGGCACTTAGGTTGCTTTCAGCACTTGACTATTGTAATTTGTGCTGCTATGAGCATTGGGATGCATGGGTGTTTTTGAATTGGTGTTTCAGGGTTCTTAGGATATAATCCCAGCAGTGGAATTTCCAGGTCAAAGGGCAGTTGAGTTCCATTTTTAGTTTTCTGAGGAAATGACATATTGTTTTCCACAGTGGCTGCACCAGTCTGCATTCCCACCAACAATGCGCTACATTCCCTTTTCTCCACATTCTCTCCAACACCTGTTGTTTGTTGATTTGTTTATGATGGTCATTCTGACTGGTGTGAAGTGGTATCTCATTGTGGTTTTAATTTGCATCTCTCGGAGAGCTAGTGATGCTGAGCATCCTTTCATAAGTCTCTGGGCCCTCTGTATGTCCTCCTCAGAGAAGTGTCTGTTCAAGTCCTTTGCTCATTTTTTAAGTGGGTTGTTTGTCTTCCTATGGCTAAAAATAATTGAACATTGTCAAACATGGACTATTTATTTAACAGACCTTCAAAGAGAAGCAATATCAATATAGACTTACGGCAATCTGAATTTATGTACTTGCTTGTTGCAAAATATTTATCTACTGAAATGAGAAAATGAATTTTTGGAAAATGTATAAATCAAGGCAGTAAAATGTCAATCATTATTGATGAAGCCTCAACTTCTTCATATAAAATAGTTTTAATAATTTACTTAAGATGTGAAATTCAAGGCTTTGAAGATAATTTAATGGTTTTTGTTGATCTTATGAAGCAGGAGGGAATGACATCTGAAATAATTTATCAAAATTTATTGCTGACACATAAGAAAAATGGTTTCAGTAAGAAATATTTCCATGAAAACCTTATTAGGTTTTATATAAACAGTGCCTGTGAGTAATTAGGGAAGAGAGTCTACATTTTCAGCCAAAATTTAGAAAATTTTTTGGATGTTTTACTTTGGCACTGTCCAAGTTGCTGAATTCAATTATCCCTGGATGATGCAATAAAGTGCATAAAGTGAGTAAGTAATTGTAAATATTTTCCTAATTTATCATCATATAGTGTCAGGACAAATTTATAATATATCTTAGGATTTGGAATTGAGACAATGAGAAATATAACTCTTGGGTCATAGTTTGAGAATGATATCAAGTTTATCAATTGAACAAAAATTGTGTGAGAGGAGCAAACAATTGGAAGATTGCCCTTTTTGAAAAAGGGATTTCACTTTAAGCTAATTTGTTAATTAAAATATCAAAAACATCTTTATTTTAATGGAAAGTTTAAACTATAATGGATAGCTTAATGCCCCAAAATTAAAACTGTTTGAACATATAAAACTAAAGGAAAATTAAGATTTTATAGAACTAAAGAAATATGCCCTTTTAAATAAGATACAGTATTAATTTAAAAAGAAAATACATTAAATTGATAAATTATAAAAAGTGCATTAGTCATGTGGTGGCGAAAGTTAAAATAATTTTAACGTATTTTTCTTTAATAAACTGTATTACTTAATTTATTAAACTATTCGTGTTGCTTTGGTCATTTGGCTAAATAATGTTTATGAAGCTCTATGAATTAAAAGTAAATGAAGATTGATAAGTGACTTTTGTAATTAAGTGCAATATTATAGTAAATTTTATGGCTTATTTAATAATAGAAGTTAAATACATGGAAAGCCAAATATTTTACAGGCTACAAGAATTCTAAATTAGTTGCTGTAAATTCAGCAGAAGCTTAGAGATGAGTCAGAACTATGAGCAATATTTTGGACCTTAAGAGAGACTCATTTACCAAGTCTCAAAGACTACCAATTAATGGTAAGTTGTTGAAAGAGTTTGGTGTGCCTTTGTGTCAGATGATAGCTTAGAGAAAACATCATTTAATTATGCTGGTGTTGTTTTAAAAATTGCATCAACAATTTCTAAAAAATCAACAAATGGTTTGGAGATTATTAGAATGATTTGATGAAAAAACTTAACTATAACTGCTATTAATTTACAGGCAATTTTATGATATACAGAGTTTAGTTTCTTTCCTTAGAGAGAAAAAGGGACTAAATTTTAACATTTTTAGTGAATTTGTATTACTAAACACTTTGTTAAATATTTTAATGTATCCCATTATAGCAAATGAAAAACTACATTTTGGTATAGTTTATCATCTAATTGCCTCGGCAGGCACTTACGTAATGAAGTTAAGCAACAATGATAATTAAGGGCTTTGTTTTCTCCTTTCTGTTTTTTATTGCAATGTCATTAAGCATAAAGTAGACATTTGATTTGACGTAGGTTTTAAAAAATTATATTGCATAAGTATATAATCTACTATGGTTTCCCATCTTTGACATATTAATATGATTAGTTATAGTAGTGAATTTTTATTGAACTGACCTTTTATTTTTATAATGAGCTCTTTTTGGTGGTAGGGTATTTTTTTTCAAATGTACATCTGGATCCAATCATTCTTTTATTTTTTAAGAGATTTTATATCCATAACCCAAAGCACGACTGGTTATTAGTTTTCTTCTCTATGTGTGTTATCAAACTTGAATTTGCAGTGTCTACCGATGAAACAATGGAGATTTAGGGCTTTTTGGTATGACTCTTGGACAGTCATCTCAAATTCAGCTATGGTTTCTAGTTCATGCAAGTTTTCCATTTCTTTTTCAGTTTATTCCAGGAAGGGATATCCTTATAAAATTATCTAGCTCGTTAAATTTTTTTTTGTTTTTGAGCATTGTATTTAAAATTTCTATGAAATATGTCCTTAAAAATAGCATTTTTTCTCTATATCTTTGGTTAAAACTGCTTTATTATTCCTAATGGTGTAGATGTTTTTATTGAGAGATAATTCAAATACCATAAAACTCACCCTTTTAAATGAACCACTCACTTGTTTTTAATATAGTTACAAGTTTTACAGCCATTCCTACTATCTAATTCCAGAACATTTTTATCACTCCAGAAAGAAATCTGGCACCAATTAAGCTGTCACTTCCCATTGTTCCCTCCCCCGCAACCCCTGGCAACCACTAATGTACTTTCTGTCTCTCTGGATTGGCCTATCCTGGAGATTTCATATAAATGGGATCACATAACATGTGGCCTTTCATGTCTGTCTTTTTTTCATTTAGCATAGCATTTTCGAGATTCATGTACATTTTAGAATATATCAATATTTCATTGTTTTTTGTGACCAAATAATATTCCATATTGTGGCTATATCACATTTTTATCACCCATTCACCCTTAATAGGCATTTGGTTGTTGCCACTTCCTGATTATTATAAATAATGCTGGACATTTATGTACAAGTTTTTTTGTGTGAATCCATATTTTTAATTGTCTTGGGTGGAGTTTCTGGTAACTCTATGTTTAATCCTTTGAGGTAAGTAATTTACATTACTTTCGGCAGTGTATGAGGATTTCAATTGCTCCATATCCTTGTTAACACTTATTATTGTCTACCTTTTAAATTATGGTCATCCTAGTGGGTGTGGAGTGGTATCTCATTAAAGTTTTATTAACATTTCCCTAAAGTATATCTTCTTTGGAGAAATAACCTATTCACATCATTTGCCTATTGGGTTATTTGTCTTTTTACTGTTGAGTTAGATATAAAGAAGTTCTTTATATATTCTGGATACAAGTTAGTTATCAGGCATAAATTATAAGATTTGCAAAAATTTTCTTACATTCTATGGGTTATCTTTTCAATTTCTTTTTTAAAGATTTTATTTATTTTTAGAGAGAGGGGAAGGAGAAAGAGAGGGAGAGAAACATCAATATGTGGTTGCTTCTCGCATGCCCCTGACTGAGGACCTGATACGCAACCCAGGCATGTGCCCTGACTGGGAATCGAACTGCGATCCTCTGGTTCGCAGGCCCACGCTCAGTCCACTGAGCTACCCCAGCCAGGGCCTTCTTTTCAATTTCTTGATAGTCTCTTTTGAAACATACAAGTTTTAAATTTTGATGGAGTCCAATTTTTCTATTTCTTTGGTTGTTTGAGCTTTTTGATGCTATATCTAAGAAAATATTGCTTAAGAAAATCACAAAATATACACCTTTTCTTCTAAGAGTTTTTATAACTTAGCTTTATATTTTCTCTTTAATTCATTTGATTTAATTTATTGTATATGGTGTAAAGTAAAGGTCCAACTTCATTCTTACCCATATTATTCCTGCACCATTTGTTGAAAAGACTGCCTTTTGTCTATTTAATTTTCATGTCACACTTATTGGAAATCATTTGACCATTGATGTATGGGTTTATTTCTGGACTCTTAGTTCTATACCATTGATCTATGTGTTTCTCCTTGTGCCAGTAACACACTGTCTTGACTATTGTAGCTTCCTACTAAGCCTTGAAGTTGGGAATTATATGTCCTCATCTTTTCAAGGTTATTTTGGCTATTCTTTGTCCCTTGCATTTCCATGTGAATTTTAGAATTGGCTTGTCATTTTTTCCCCCACCAAAAAAGCCTGCTAAAATTTGACTGTAATATAAGGACTTTTCAAAGCCCCAATGGTACATCTCATTCCCCAGATTCTCCTATTAAGCCTTTTTATTTTGTCTATCGTTTGGTCCAACTACTATCCACTACTATCCTCGGAAAGTCAGGAAAGTAAACACTTGCCTCTCATTGTTTTTGACAAACACCTATTTATTTGTTTCATAACAAACAACATTAAAAATTATGAATTATCCTCTGAGTTGTACGTCAAAGTCCCTAAGTTTTGATACACGGTGTTATTGTAATTATTTTCTAGCCTGTAGGTGCACTCTTATTTTGTTCTTGACTTAAGCTTTATTTGGGTATAGTGTTCTGCAGGGTTTTGGTTGTGTTTTGTTTTTTGGTTTTTTTTGGTACTGGTCTTTTCTTGGTTTTAGTAGAAGAGTAGTAGTAACTTCATAAAATGCATCCTCTATTTTCATTTTGGATAGTTTCTATTGCTTTGTCTTCAACTCCATTAATCTTTTTTAATGTAATGTCTAACTGCTGTTAAACCAACCATTGTATGTTTCATCTCAGATATTGCAAGTTTTATCCCTAGAAGGTTGAGTAGGGTCATTTTTAATATCAACCACATGTACACTTTACTTCTCTACTTTCTCTAGCTCCTTGGACATATGGAATACAGTTATAATACACTTTAATGTCCTTGTATACTTGTTGATAGCAGTTTTGGGTCAGTTTCAATGGACTGATTTTTCTCATTGTTGGTTGTATTTTTATGCTTCCTTACATGGCTGGTAATTTTTTATTGGATGTCAGACTTGCCTAATAACTTGCTTCATATATTCCATTCAGTTTTCTGCATGTTTGCAAGAGAAGGGCTAGTTTGATTCCAGTTATTCCATCATTTCAGAAGTAAAAGTGTGGGTAGTGTTTGTAAAACCTCTCAGCATGGCTGTTTGCTTTGTCTTTTGTAATGCTGTGTTACTGAGTGCCTAAACTTCATGACATCATAAATGAAGATTTTACTTGCATCAAATAATTTAGCCCTATCCTATTTAAAAATCTGGGTTGAATTCAACTTTTTATGTCCATATTGTCCCTATATTCCTTTCGCAAACTACCAATTGCCTTATAAATATTTTTTACCCATTCCTTTATTTTAACGTTACTATTTTGGTTTAAGTGGAGTTTGCTTTTACACTCAATATGGTCATCTTTGTTTTTGTTTTTTAAAGGGAGAGAAAGAGAGACAGACAGACAGACAGACATTGATGTGAGAGAAACATTAATTGGTTGCCTCCTGTACATGCCCCAGTCAGGGACTGAACCCGCAACCTAGGCATGTGCCCACTGGGAATCGAACCTGCAACCTTTTGGTTTACAGGATGATGTTCCAACCAACTGAGCCACACTGGCCATGGCTAATCTTTGTCTTTTGATAGAGAAGTTTGACCTGTTTACATTTTTTGTGAAGACTGATACCTTTTTTCTTAATTTTGTCATTGTATTTAATACTGTTTCTTGTTTTCTTTCCCAGTCTTTGGTTATATGTTTCACATTTTCTACTTTATTTTTTTCTATTCTTTCAGAAGTTATATGTATTCTCTTATTTTTATTTTGGTTGATCCTATTTTTAAAATTCAGAACCTATTCATTCTTGACTTCTTTCCTGTATGTTTGACATTTGGAAATTTCACCAGGATGTGTCTAGATGTGGATTCTTTTAATTAACTTTACCTGCTTTGGGTGAGTGCTTTTTCTCTCAAACTGCTATTACTGCTTTTAGATTTACTCTGATGTTTTTGCTCATCTTCTTTCATCTCACTATGCATCTCTCTGAATTCTAGCAGATTTTTTTCAACGGACAGTTTAAATTATTAATGCAGTTTTCTTCAATGTTTAATATGCTCTTCACTGCCTCTACTACCTTTAAAAATTCTGTAATCACGGTTTTCATCTTAAAGTAAAATTGTCTTATCTCAGATAATTATCTTTTCATAAATGCAATATATTCTCCACTCTCATGGAAAATATGTATTTGATATACAATGTTTCCTTCTGCTTCCTGGAGTAAGTCTATAGCATTAGGGAACGTTTGTTCAGATTGTATATCTGCATTAATTCCTTCTTTTGTGCTGGGAACATAGCAACTGGATGATTGTCCTTGTTTTACTGACTCTTTGCAGGCAGGTCTGGATTTGGAAATGAAGTCTGTCAGAGTAGAAACAAGTTCAGTTCTTTACCTCTCCAATGTGGAGGAAAAGAGAAATTTTCCGTTTTTGAAGGTTTGGTTGGTGAGTTGGGGCCTTTGGTGTATCATGTGGTGTACTTTGTAACTGATGGTGAGGCAGTCATTTGGCACAGAAGCTCACTTCTCTGTAGAGTATACCCTTTCGTCCCTCCCTCCCCACCCCCCATCTGTGTGAGCATGAAGACAGTTCTCTAAGCTATTCTTGGGCCAGAGATTAGCTCACTTCTCACTGCCCCCTGGCTCACTTGCAATGCTTGCCCCTGACTCCAGGCAACTGGATGAGGTTTAAGGTCCAGATGCCAGTGGGAAGTGTAAAAGGCCCTACGGGTCAGGGACATTCAGTGCTCAACGGAGCATATTTTGCTTTTGTTACTGGAGTTAGCAGGGGACGCCATGCCTCTTCTCTAGTCAGTCTGACTGTCCACCTCCGTGCACCACCTTTCAGCGTACCTCACAGGGAGGTGGGCAAATGCTGTTGTCAGCTGCTCCGAGTGTGGGTCTGTTTCTAACATCTGAGTGTAGCAGTTCCTAGTATCTTTTGATTTGCTCTTCTTGACCACCTTATGGGCCTCCACAATCATGATCTATCCAGAGTTTTAGGTTTTCAGGCTTGCTACTCTTTGCTTTTTAGGTGGTCCTTTGTCTCATTCTTCAATCCATCAATCCATGCATCCACCCATCTGATATTTACTGAGCAGTTACTATGTGCCAAATATGGTTCCAGATGCTAGAGATTCAGTGATTGTGGAAGACGGGCGTGGTGTTTGTGTTCTAGAGCAGGATTGCATCACAAGATGTGAGGACTTTTATCTCCCTCATTTTGTGTGTGTTTATGCCACATTACTTTAAATATTCTTGCATTCCAACACTGACACAGATATGTTGAACGTTTTATGTGTTTGATGGCACTGGGGAGATAGTAGACTTGAATAACGATCGTAAAGTATAAGAATGACATAGTTCTCCAAAAAGGGGCAAGGAGAAGAAGAGAGAAAGAAAGGAAGAAAAGAAGGAAGAGAAAATGGAGAGAGAAAGGAAGGAAAAGGAACTTGGAGTTCATCACAGCAGTTCCTAGGACCCTCCTTGTCTCAAACAGCTCGTGTGCGCAGCCAGATGAAGTCCAGAGTTTTGGGTTTGAGTCACAGCCCCATGAGCTCTTGAAGACTCTTCTCTTTCTCAGGTTCTATTATAGTATTGTGTCCTCTCCACGCCTCACATGGAATATGACTTTGGGTGTCTAACATCGTGGAAAATTAAAAAATAAATTTAGCATTCACCATCATTTTATAATGCAGACTATACAATTTTGCTTTTTACTTAGCATATCTTATCATTTTAGTTTCATCATTTTCACTCTAATGGCAACACATCATTCCGTTGTGTGGATTTCCAACATTGTCTAGCTGCCTCCTTTTACGATTTAGAGGCGTCCACGAACACAATGCACACATGGTGTGGTGAACGCTGTTGGGCACCTTTGTTCGTCAGATGTACTTCATCAGTATGAATTCCCAGAAAAGGGGCAATTAGGTCAAGAAGTATTGATGTTCTGGGGCTCTTGTTAGGTATTTTAAGTGACTTTTCAAAAGGGACCAGCAGTGTGGCATTTTTCCGGAAACCTCATCAGCGTTAGTTTGCTTTTTGAAATCAGTGTCATACCGATTTGGTAATTTAGTAGACAAAACTTGCAGCATATTTTATGCCTATTGATCATTTGCCTTTATGTTTACTATTTCGATTTTCTTTTCAGTAAATTGTTTGGTCATACCTTTTACTCATTTGTTTGTTTGGCTTTCGGGTGTTCTTACATATTTTAATGTATTCTGTTCTGTCTAGGTGTGGTATTCTTTTAAATTTTTTATTACTTTTGAAACGATTTTTATTTATTTACTTTTAGAGAGAGGGGAAGGGAGGGAGGGAAAACATCGATGTGTGGTTGCTTCTCACAAGCCCCCAGCTGGGGTCCTCAACCCAGGCATGTGCCCTGACTGGGAATCAAACCGGCAACCCTTTGGTTCACAGGACAGCACTCAATCCACTGAGCCATAGCAGCCAGGGGTAGATGCAGATGTAGATGTAATTCTCAACCTTGGGACCAAGGAGAGGCTTAAGGAGTTTACCAGCCCTATACAAGTGTACCTACCATTTATGTGTATGTGTCTATGTGTGTATGTGTGTGACAATGTGCATGTACTTGTGTGTTCCTATGTGTTTCTGTGGGTATGAATGTCTGTAGATATATGTGAAAGAGTCCTAACTTTCTTTAGAGTCTCAAAAACATCATATTTTTTTAAATAGTTAAAAAGCCATATGATACAAATCTTTTCCTGAGTGTATTCTTTTTCTCATAGTTAGTGTATCCATATATTTAGCATTTTAATGTAGTTTATTCTCTCTTTTTCCTCCTTGTTATTTCTTATATTTCTTTGGCCTATTATAATGATCTCTTAGATGGAATAAATATACCATTTTATCTTCTACTGCGTTTTCTATAATCTTTAAAAATTAATCCCTTCTAGATCAGTATTGAGTATAATGTGTAGACATAAACTACTTTCTCTGATTACCTACCATCCAGCTCCTTCCTTACCTGGTACTTCATTCCCCACACACTTTGTGGCGCCTGTGTTATATGTCATCGTGTCTGTTTCTGGACACTTGGCCTGATCAAGCCACTGATCTGATTTGCTCTACTTACTGCCCCCCCGCCATTTCAGCTACTGTTCTTTAATGACGTACTTAAATGTTCTCTTTTATCACTGCTCTTTTTAAAGAATGCTCTTTGCTATTTTGCCTGTTCTTTTAAAAAACACACGCTGTCAAACCTGTAAGAAATCCTTTTGTATCATTTTGAGATTCGAATCACACAATCAAACAATTAAAGTATTTAGACTTTCAGTTGAGAAACGTACATTTTTCTATTACACTTCCTAAGAAAATTTGAAAATTTTTGGTATGCCATGTTAATGTCTTAATATATAATTAATTATATTTCATCGTGAACCTGGTCTCATTTTAAAATTTGTTTCCTGCCTTGCTATTGCATTTATTTAAGAAAGTTATTGATTTTTTAAAATATTTATTATGTATTCGTATCTAGCCAGTTATTGAACTTTTGTATGACTGCTAATGGTAGCTTAAATGAGATCATAAGATTCCTAAAGGACGTAATCATGTCATCTGCTAATGAAGCTTTCTATCTTTCTAATAACTATCCCTATGGTTTCTTTTTCATGTCTTATTACATCAGCAAGATATATCAATATATATTAAATAATAATGGTGATAGAGAGCTTATTTATTTTGCTCCCTTTTCCAACAGGAAAATCTCTAATGTTTTTCTATTCTAAAAGATGCTGGGTTGGTTTTTAATAGGTCTCCTTTATGTTCAGGAAATATCCTTCTATTCCTATTTTTAAAACTGTTTTGACATCTATTGAAATGCATTCTTTGGCATCCGTTAGGATGATCACATGGTCCCCATTATTCAGTCTATCGATCTGGGGTGCTGCGTTGGGCTGAACTTCCCTTGCCTTGCTGGAGAAACCTCTGTGGCCATGGCGTTTTTGTCTCTTAACGTGCTCCTGAACACTATTGGCTGGGGCTGTACTCTCAAACGATATTGGATCCTGTTTCCTTAAAAAAAAAATTCTGTATCAAGGCTTCAAATCAGGACTGTGTTTGCCTTGCAAAATGAATTAGCAGTTTTTTTAAAAAGCCATTTTTCCTATGTTAAAGAATAATTTATGTAACACGGAAATGCATTGTTCTGTAACATTTGGATAGATTTCTCTAGAGACTCTGGGGTGGGTGCGAGCAGCCTTTTCAGGGGGTGGGGAGGGTCATTGTTTAATAAATTTCTCATTCCCTCAGAGTCTTTCTCATTTGCTGATCTAGCCTACATTGTTTATTGCGTGAATTGGACTATTTTATATTTTTGTGGACTATTGTCTGTTTAATTGATAATTTCAAATTTGTTAAGGAATTATGTATCATACCCCCCTCAATATTTTTAATCTTTTTGATGAATCATTGTAATCACTTTCTCATTTCTGATTTCATTTTTTTTATTATACTTGCTAGAGGTTGGTCTTTTTTTATTAGCTCTCTCAAAGAATCAGCTCTTGGTTTTATTTATTGATTTCACTGTTTTTGTGCCTCCTAATTTGTTTATTCCTGCTATTATCTTTCTTTCTTTCCTGCCTACTATTATCCTCAGGGTTGTGTCTGTGGTAGCGGTGGGGGAGGGAAACCTGTTTTCTGAGACCTAAAGCAGTAAGCTTAGGTCACTGGTTTGCAGTGTGTGTGTTCATTTACAAAGCATCTAAAACAGAATTTACCTCTGTGTACTAGCTGAGTTACTTCTAATGGTCTTAAAATGGCCTGTTTGAGAGCCGTGGTTGGGTGGTCCAGTGTAGAGTGTGATATGGACTTGGGGGCTGTGGTGTCAGAGAGGCAGGGTGGTGGGGGAGGGTATCTGGGATACCTGACCCAAACATTCATACTTTCAGGGTGTCTTTTACATTGTAAGACCTTCCCTGTCCTCAACTCTGCCCTGCTCTGTGCCCCTCCACCACCTTGGGCTCCACAGATGCTGAGTCTTTGTGTGCGTTCATGTGTCCGTAAAAGGAGACATCTTTTCCAAAAAGACCCAGGGATGCAGTGTGGGCCACTTCGTTATGAACTAAAAGTTTCAAATACCTGCTGGTGCCCTTAACTTGAGGCGCGGTTACCATTCAGGAGGCCTGCAACCTTGGGTGGGGGAAAATATGCATATCTGTTTTTCTTTATTTTCACTAATTTCATACCTGAAATTGAACATTTTCTTCCCTTCCAGATGTGAGCAACAAACCACGGTCACATTAGCAGAACTGTGATGTGTCACCAATAAAAATCCCAGATGTTTTCCTACCACAGTACAGCTGTTGCAGGTACCTTGCACTATCATCTCAGTTCATCATCATCTCAAAGTCGTGTCGGTTGTTAGGCCTGTTGCTAGAGCTTGTTATTTAATGTATTAATAAAGAAATACATCTATTACTATCTTCCATATTTGTTGATTTAATGTTGAAAACTTTATTTCAATGTAATTGATTTTTCTTTGCAATCCTATAAAATAGTTTCATCAAATAATACATAGGCACTTAAATACATAGGCATTGTTTTCATTTAAAAACATTATTTTGGCCCTGGCTGATGTAGCTCAGTGGATTGAGCGCAGGCCTGCGAACCACATGATCGCGGTTCGATTCCCAGTCAGGGCACATGCCTGGGTTGCAGGCCAGTTCCCGGCAGGGGACTCACGAGAGGCAACCATACATTGATGTTTCTCTCCTTCTCTCCTTCCCTTCCCCTCTAAAGATAAATAAATAAAATCTTTTAAATAAATAAATAAATAAATAAAAACAAAAACATTATTTTGAGGAATAATCTCAGGGCTTCCCCAGACTGCCAAAGAGATCAACTCCTCAAAAACAGGAAGGTCAGGAGCTCTGCTCAAGTGCAAGGCTGCCGCCAGGCCTTCCCAGACCTCGTGGAACTTCAGGAGGATTCAAAGCCTCTGTGAGCGTTTCTAAAAGATCTCTGATCAAAAAGGTGAGGGGCGTGGGGTAGGATGTGCTTCCAAAATCTGGTTAGAAAAATACTGTTGTTACTTTTATTTTTTCAGGACGGAGTGTCAGCTATGGGATTGGCATGGCCAGTGTCCCTCCCCTCATAGTGCTAACAGGACAGCAGGAGTGACCAGGGAGTCTCTTCTTCTCGCTCCTGCTCCCAACCTTTCCAACTAAGTCAGCTTCCTACTAATTAACAGGGGCCACTGTCCTTCCACACTGGTCTACTCTCCCTGCTTCCCAGGCAGACGGGGCCTCCCCATTCCTGTATCTCTGGTCTCAGGCAGGGGGTGGTCTGTGCTAGACGGGAAGGAAATTGAAGTTACAGGCTAGGCAATGGACATTCTAAAAGATCTGCTTTCTGTCCTGTGGTTTCATTGAAAATCTCCACGATTTCTACTGAGATCGACAAAACGCAGTCATTTAATGCCATTTCACTTGACCGGCTCTTTGAGGGAGTAGCCCAGTTTTACAGATGAGGAAACTGAGGCTCTGAAATTGAGAGAAGTGCCCTGATTGGTGTGGCTTGGTGGGATGGGAGTCCTACTGAAAAACGAAAAGCTCGCTGGTTCCATTTCCGGTCAGGGCACATGCCTGGGTTGTAGGCCAGGTCCCCAGCTAGGCCTGTGAAAGAGGCAACTGATTGACGTTTTTCTCCCTCTCCTTCTCCCTCCCTCCCCTTCTCTATAAATACATAAAGAAAGAAAATCTGAAATGGCAAAGGTGTTAGGATGGCTATTTCAAGGGCCCACTGCTCACCAATGAAAGAGTCAGGAGTTAAACTCAGCTCCTCTGATTCCTAATTAATCGCTGTGTCTACTTCACTACAATGCCTTCTGTAAATTTTAATTTTCTCTAATCGTTCATTTAAAACCACGATTGTTGGAGTTTTTCTTCATTTTCAATATTACCCTATTCTTATTTTAAATGGGACACCCAGATATGCTTGAGGCTTTTCTAGGTAATAGAGATGACATCCACCAATCTTCTTTAACCTGATGTGTCTCCTTTGAGCTCCAGGGAAAATCTGAAAATCTGGAAAATTCCCCCTTTGCTCTATCTTTGTTCATAGCCTCAACCACCCTAGTACCATGGAAACTTATTTTATAATTAATAAAAATGACATCACTTTCCATGCATTTATTTCAAAAAAAATTTTTATCCTCACCCAAGGACATGCTTAATGATTTTAGAGAGGAAGAAAGGAGGGAGAGAGAGAAACATCGATGTGAGAGAGAAATGTTGATTGGTTGGCCCCCCAAACAAAGACTGAACCTGCAACCCAGGCGTGTGCCCTGACCGGGAATTGAACCCACAGCCTTTAGGCTTATGGGACAATGCTCCAACCCACCAAGGCACTCTGGCCAGGGCC
This sequence comes from Sturnira hondurensis, assembly GCF_014824575.4. Taxonomy (NCBI): domain Eukaryota; kingdom Metazoa; phylum Chordata; class Mammalia; order Chiroptera; family Phyllostomidae; genus Sturnira; species Sturnira hondurensis. The sequence goes on along the minus strand of NW_028083079.1, from coordinate 564,841 downwards.
ATTTGTTGAAAAATCTTAATTGAACACCTACTATGGACATCCATATAGTCCACCTGAAATGACACATTCGCTGTAGAAAAGTCAAAAATACATGGAAGACAACTCAGTGTCCACTGACACATTAGAACGGGTAAATGAGTTGGAGTATAGACTTAAAATGTATTACTACATAGCATCAGAAATGCACCAACTATAGCCACAGGCAAAACAAGAGTACTTTTTGAAAACATGTTGGTTTAGAGAAGACAAACACACACCCACAAAATACAGCATAATTCCATCACTATAAATTTCAGAAATGGGACAAACTACTCTCTAGGAACACTCACTTAGGTAGTAAGACAGTGACAAATAGAAACAAAAAGCCGCTTGTCACGGGACAGGAACAGTTCTGTGGCGAAGGGCACTTGAGAGGCTTCCGAGGGGTGACAACGAAGGTCATTGCACGCAGGTGTGCTTGACAGTGATTTGTTAAACTCAACATTCATGTGCTGTGCACTCCACTGTATGTGTGTTTTAGTTCATTAAAGATAAAAAAGGTTTAAAATTTCAGATAAGAATTAGGGGGAAATTGACTGAATATTCGGCTGTATTCTCCTACTCACCCTTTTCCTGAGCATATATTGTTTTTCCTAACAGAAGTGAGATCACTTGAATAAAAATTTTGATCTTTCATTCTGTTCCTTGAGCAAAGATGATTACCCTCCCTCTCTCCCACACCCCCTCCTCCCAGGACGAGGGGACCTCAGACTGTGGAGCTGCCCTTGACTATCAGCAAACAAAAGAACAGGAGATGGACTTCAAAGTAGTTTCATTTGCTGTAAAACAACCACTTTTAAAATTCCAATAAGAGCCTAAGCCTCCCTCCTGTCATTTATAAAGCAACGGCAAACTTAGACCATTGCCCCATTTTACAGATGGAGAAACGGAGGACCGGAGAAGAGAAGTGACTCACCCAAGAGCGTGGAGCAAGCAGGTCAGTGGCAGAACTGGCACCCACTTCTCCCATCTTGATGACCTCCCCTCCCCAACCTGGTTTACCCATTCTAATCTGAAGGATACTTCTGAACTATTGGCCTAAATAAAGTGATGGGCCCCGGGCCAGCCATGCTCCTTTCAGGGAGTCAGGCTGCATCCCTGGGGCCTGAGTGGTGCACCAGAACTCTGGGGAGGCCGCAGTGAGGGCTCCAGGCTCCAGGCAGCGGCCTGCCAGGGCTCCCTGAGCAGCCAATTGCATCATCACTCAAGCCTTGTCAAGCCTTATTGCTCCAACATCCCCTCAATGACAAAGTTGGATTCATTAAGTGTAAATTCAATCAAACTTGAGAGAGAGAGAGAAAATAAAAGTGACTCGGAATAAGAGAAATGGAAGCGCTGGTGAGACAGGTTACTGCTTTCCTTAGGAGGAGCCCCTAAGCCCTCTCTGTGCTCCAGGCAGCGGACTCAGCAACTTCTGAGGGTGAGGCTGACCCTAGTTCAAATCCTGCCTCCAGCATTTGCTAGCTGCCAGGTCTTGGACGTCACATCACCTCCTGAAGCCTCAGTTTTTCCATCCGAAGTTGGGACTATCTAGCACATGAGACCGACTGCATTGAGGATAAAACGGTACTGTGCACATATCAGTGTATTAAATAAGGGATTTGAGTTTGCTAACCCTTGCCTCTGCTGAGGCTGAAAGTTGAAAGGCATCCAGGGACCTGGGCAGGTTGAGGGCCATCTTGGAGATGAGAAGACAGCAAAGGACATGAGACACTAGGTGGAAGAAGAAAGAGTTAGGACAGCCCTTAGGTGGGATTCTCAGAACTGTGAGGCTGTGACACACGAGACAAATTGACTTTTATAGCAGAACCCACTACACACACACACACACACGTACACACTGGATTTTCATGCACGCACATGTAAAAGTGGAACAATTTTAAAAAAACAGTGCTTAGCTACACGATGGCAGATACACACTAGTGTTTTAAAAATCCTTTTACAACTAAACACCCACTGAATTGATTTCCTGACCTACTAATGGAGGCCAAGGCCACAAAGCAAGCTGGAGGCAATACTGGGGCTAGAACAAGGGTCTCCTGGCCTCTAGCCCATCACCTCTCTCTGCTGATGTCCACTTGAGGCTGGGTGAGTACTTATCCCACTAAGTGCAGGCGGTCGGAGGTGGCGGGCTTCCAGGTTGGGCGGGACTCCCCCAGCCTTGAGCGATAAAACTCAGGGGGGAAAGCTCTCACAGAAGCATTCGCACCCAGTAGGAAAGAAAGAAATGGGAGTTGAATGAAGGAAGACATTCAGAGACCAGCTCAACCTGGGTCTGATCCTGGCTCTGCCAGCGTGTTATGGTGGGTCCTTGGAAGTGGCACTTTTGCTCTCTGAACTTCACTTTCCCCTTTTTAGGTGTGTGTATGGGGTGGGGAGCTAAGGTTCATGTACCTGAGGAAGATGGGTTAATCAGAAGTTCCTTCAGGCATTCCACAGGCTGCTTTGAAGCACTGCCACCTACTGGCCAGTGCCTCTCATTACACTCCATCTTTTGTGGACTCCGTAATACCCGCTTAAACCCTTGGTCCTTTCCACCATTCAAAACCCACCCATGTCATGCAGGTTCTCTGAACCCTTGCAACAGCCTTGTGAGAAAAGCAGATACCTTTATGTCCAGTTTACACACGAAAAATTTGGGGGCCAGAGAGGGTAAGTGACTCACTCAAGGACACACAGGATTTTCACACCCATGCCCTGACTCCTAGTCCAGTGCTCCTGCCCGTCCTGAGCAACAAACCCCAGCAGGCTGCTTAGCTAAAGACAGAAAGACAGGAGCAGGGGAGCAGATATCTGACTGTTCAGAGGTGAGAAGGGGAGGAACAGCTGAGTCGGTCAGTTCCAGGAGACACTGTAAGGTGTAGCCCATTTCATACTGGTTAGCCAGTCCTGCTTTGGACACTCCAGAAAACTAGTCGGGGAAGTCGTTCCAAAGAGCGACGTCCTCCGGCTCCACTCTACAGGAGGTGGTTTGAGGATGCCGCAGTTACGAGGTTAATTTGGTCCGTGCAGCAGCTGAACTGTCCAGCTTAGACCCAGCAGAATCTGATCTCATTTTCTTTCATAATGCAATAAGCAGAGACAGGCAGTACAGTGTAATGGCTAAGAGGCTGGTTCTAGTGTTATAGCCCCTGGGTTCAAATCCCATCTCTGCCACTTTGGTGCAAATTATTCAAGTTCTATGGAAAACAAGCACTCTCAGTTTCTTCATTTATAAAATGGGGCTACAGACAGTACTTAATTTCATTGGCTGTTGTGTGAATTAAGGGTACTAACATAAATGAAGCATTAGAGAGTACTTGGAATGTAGTAGCAACTGGTTAAATAGTTTTATAACAGTTTCAAGGAGTTTGAGGTACAGCAACCTGGATTAAAATCCTGTCTTTGTCTGACTCATTTCATGACCATGAGTAATCCTTTTCCTTTCTGGGGATCACCCTGCTGGACCATTCTCTGACGCCTGTGACTGCTGAGTGGTGGCTGTGTCACAGTCAAAGTCGGCACTCAAGGTCAGCCAGGCCGTGTGGGCTCACTGGCGTGGGGGAGGGGCAGGCGGGCTGGGACATGTCTGCTCCCTTGGCTAGAATTGAGCTCTTTTATTTCCCCCCCTTGGACCTATTTTATACAGCAAGGTCAAGTGTGGGGGACTGCGAATCAATTTAAACAAAAGCTCTGAGGCAGACACCCTTGAACTCCAGTGACTTAAAATAGCCTCATCGTCATCCTTAGCCAAACACCCAGTACCTGAATTCACTTAGCCTGTCATCGCCAACTAATAAACCATCCTCTTCATGGAAAGCGACCAGAATGAAACCTTTGAATCAAAGTGGATGTGAGGCCTGTTTGGATTAATAGAGCTGCATCTGTCTCCCTCTATGTTCCCAGGATTGCTAGAGAGGTTGATGCATTCTTAGGGAAATGAATATCTTATTCATTAATATCAGGGAAGACCAGCCCAGCCATCTTAATCATGACCCTGGCTGCTCTGTGAGTAGTCGAGCGTTGCACAGCCTTCTTTGTGGAATGCCTCAATTTTGTGCCTTGGAAACTGGGTGGAACGGCTTAAAGAGGGCTGGGGGCCAGAGGGGATGGGGAGGGGAGCCCAGAGTATTCATTTGGAAAGGAAAATGATCTAACACTTAGCACTTACTGTGTGCCTAGCACTCTGCTAGGAGCTTGAGTCAACACTTCATTTCTTCTCCACTATTACCGTGTATGGTGGATGTTTGCTACCAATTTCTAAAATAACAGCTTTATTGAGGTATAAATCACATGCTGTCTCTATTAGTCAGAGTTCTCCAAAGAACTAGAACCAATCAGATATATAGATAGAGATATGGGTATAGATATAACAAGTATGTAAATGTATGTATATTTCTAGGAGAAATATTTAAAAAGAGAGTTATTATTAGGAATTGGCTCCCATGACCACGGAGGCTAAGAAGTCCCACTATCTGCCATTTGTGAGCTGGAGGCCCAGGAAAGCCAGTGCTGTGGTTCTGGTACAAGTTCCCATTCCTGAGAACCTTACCTATGGTGTAAGTCCTGGTTCAAGGGCAGGAGAAGATGGATGCCTCAGCTCAAGTAGTCAAGCAGATTGAGAGAGAGAGAGAGAGAGAGAACTCAGCCCTCTGCCTTTTTGTTCTGGTCAGGCCATTAGTGGGTTGGGTGCTGGCCACCCACAGGGGGGGTGGGGGTGGCGAACTGCTTCACTCAGACCACCCATCCAAGTGCTCATCTCTTCCCAGACACCCTCACAAATACGCCCACAATAATGTGCAACCAAATATCTGGGCAGCTATGTCCCGGGAAAGTTGACAGATAAAATTAACCATTACACCATCAATTCATTTTCTGAAAGTGTGCAGGTCAGTGGTTTTAGCATATTTCCAGGCTGTGCAACCGTACCCATTATCTAATCTCAGGACATCCCACTGCCCCACAAAGAACCCCCACACCTGTTAACGGTCACCCCTATTCTCCCCCCACCCCAGCCCTTAAAAACCACTGTTTATCTCCTCGCTCCTGATATGGATCTGTCAGATCTGGACATTTTATATAGATGGAATCACAGAATATGTGGCCTTTAGTGACCAAACTCTTTTACTGAGCGTGATGTTTTCAAAGATCCTCCATGTATCACGTTATCAGTACTTCATGCCTTTTTATGGCTGAATAATATTCAGTTGTATGGATATAGCACATCTTGTTTATCCAGTTTTCAGTGGATGGACATTTGGCAGCTTTTATTTGTTGCCTGTTAGGAATAATGCGGTTGTGAACATTCATACACATGGTTTGCGTGGACACATGTTCTCCATTATCTTGAAATTGGGAGGAGAATTGCTGAGAGTGGAATCACTGGGTCACATGGTAACTCTATGTTTAACTTTTTGAAGAACTGCCACACTGCTTTCCAAAGTAGCAACATGTGAAGTTTCCCGTTTCTTCACATCTTCGGCAATGTTTCTTCTTGCCCATCTTGCTGCTTATGGTCGTCCCGGTGGATGTGAAGTGTATTCCACGGGCCGGGTTTGCATTTCCCTGATGACGAAGGCTCCATTGAGCTCCGTTTTAGGTGCCCGGCGGTCACCTGCATGTGTTCTTTGTAAGATGCACATATTTGAGAAATGTATATTCGTATCTTTTGATATCTGCTTAAAAACCCAATTTTAACTTTTGGGTTTCAGCTCTGAGGCGGTGAAGGTGCAACTTTCTTCCATCAACCCAAATCCAGGTTCATCCGACACCAGCCACCTCCACCAAGCCACCGAAGTTCGACTCCAATGAGATCGAAGTCATGACCATAAGGTGAGCGGCCGGGAAAGTCGGTGCCACGACCGCCCTAGCCCCCAAGATCAGCCCCCTGGGCTTGTCTCCAGAAAAAGTGGGTGATGACATTGCCAAAGCAACCGGTACTAGAGGGATCTGAGGATCTCAGTGAAACTGACCATTCAGAACAGACAGGCCCAGACTGAGGCAGTGCCTTCTGCCTCTGCCCTGATCCTCAAAGCCCTCAAAGAACCACCACGAGATGGAAAGAAGCAAAACAACAGCAACAACAAAAAACAACAACAAAAGAAACATTAAGCACAGTGGAAATATTACTTTTGATGAGATCGTCAACATTGCCCAACAGGTGCGGCACCTATCTTTGGCTAGAGAACTCTCTGGAACCACTAAAGAGATCCTGGGGACGGTCAGTCTGTGGGCTGCGATGTCGATGCCGCAACCCTCACGACATCCACAGCGGTGCAGTGGAGTTCCCAGCGAGCTAAGAGCTCCGAAGAAAAATATTCTAATTAAAGATCACTTAACAATAAATATTTTTAATTGGGTTACCTTTTTAAAATTACTTTATTTATTTTTACAGAGAAGGAAAGCAGGGGAAGAAGGTAGAGAAATACTGATGTGCAAGAGAAACCTCCATCATCCAGGTATGTGCCTTACCAGGGAATCGAACCAACTTTTTGGTTTGTGAGACAGCGTCCAACCCATGGAGCCACACCAGTCAGGGCTAATTGGGTTATTATTATTATTGAATTGTAAGATTTCTTTATATATTCTGCATACAATTCTCTTATCAGATATATGATTTGCAATATTGTCTCCCATCATCTCTGTAACTTTCTTGATAATGTCTTTTGAAGCACAATTTTTTAAAATTTTGAGGTATGATTTATTTTCCTGCTGTCACTTATATTTTTGGCCCCATATCTAAGAATCATTGCCTCTTCCAAGGTCGTAAAGATTTACACCTGTTTTCTTCTGAGAGTTTTGTAGTTTTGGGTCTTGCATTCCATCTATGATCCGTGCAATAATGTGTGAGGTAGGGGTCCCGCTTGGTATTTTTGCATGTGGGGAGCCGGTTGTTCCGGCACCATTTCTTACAAAGGCTATTCTTTCCCCACTTCATCGTCTTGACGTGCTTGTTGAGAAGTAGTTGGCCACAGATGTGTGGATTTCTTTCTGCACACTTCATTCTATGCCATTGATTGATGTATCTATATTTAGGCCAGTACCACACTGTCTTGATTACTGTAGCTTTGTAGAAAGTTTTAAAATTGGCAAGTGAAAGTTGAAGTTATGAGTTCTCCCATTTTACTTTTCTTTTTCAAGAGTATTCTGGCTATTCTTGGTTCCTTGCACTTCCATGTGAACTTGGAGATCAGCATGTCAATATCTGAAGCAAAGGCAGGTGGAATTTTGCAGAAATTGCATGGAGTATACAGATCAATTTGATGAGTAACTACTACTTATCAATATTAAGTCTTCCATGCATACAGGATGTCTCCATTTATTTAGGTCTTCTTTAATCTCTTTCAACAATGTTTTATAGTTTTTTGTGTTAAAGTCTTACACTCCTTTGTTAAATTTATTTCTAAATATTTTTTGAAGCTATTATAGGTGGCATTGTTTTCCTAACTTCCTTTTTGGATTGTTCATTGCTAGTATATAGAAATACAATTGATTTTCATATATCAGTCCTGCAACATTGTTATCGAAATACTATTATACAAGTAAGAACACAGAGGATCAGACAGGGAGAGTGACTGGCTTGAGATACATGGCTTTTTGTGTTCCCAGTGTCCCTGTCTTTACAGAACCACTCTCTCCTGCTACATGGAAATCCTGTTCAGTCTATGTAGTGAGCTCTTTCTACCTCCTCTTCCTCACCAGGGTTGGCCGCAGCCATCCTTCCCACCACTGCTGAAAACCTACTGAGAAATGAAGTCAATATAGAGAAAATCACAGTGGAGTTGGAGAGAGAAAAAGAGCTCTTCACCATCACTGAGCACCTGGACGCAGCCATACCTAAAGCTGGACCCTCTAGAATTTTTAGATCCATAGTCAATATTTCTTCTTAGCTCGAAATCATTCAAATTAGATTTCTGTCACTTGTCACACTCTTTGGGTTAAAAGAACTTGACATACAGTGCGTAAAGGGTAGAGTACGGGTTTGAAGTGAGCCCTGCATGATTCCAGAGTTGTCTCCCCTTCCCAACACTCGGTCTAGGTGAGTGGGTGTTTGAGTAGCTTCCAGGGACATACGGAGTTTGCAAGAGGTAAGCAACAGAGGGACAAGAATCCAAGACCCCTGGGACCTGCAGGCGCAAGGAGAGCCTCAAGAAACCAGGCAGAAGATCAGCCGGGGTCAAAGGCAGAGCCCAACCTGCCTGTGAGATCTTGGCCAGCCTCAGCCTCCCTGAGGCACAGGTGCCTGGGATGGGACACTGTTTTCTGATTGTTTTTCAGGCCCATGCCAGGCACAGGTGCCCCAGAAGAAATTACGACAGCTTCTGAAATGCACCGGCCCGTCATCGCATGAAATTCCCAGGAGAACTCTGAGTGGCCAGGAGGGCAGGGTGATCTTGGCTGTGGTATAGACAGGGAAACTGAGGCTAGGCAGTACTCAGGGACTTATTTAAAAGCTCCCAGCTCCTGAAAGACTCAGCAAAACTCAGGTCTTGTATCTTTGTGCCTAATATTCTCACAGTGAGCCAGGGAAGGCAAGGGTGCCTCCTCGGGATGTGCCTGGGGCCTGAGACTTCCCATAATCCAATTAATAAATTGTCCGAGATGGAGGGCCAGCTCCCAATTAGGCCCCCCCCCCCCACGTGCCTCTTGGAGTTTGTGGGCAGCAACTCCCTGGAAAGGGAAGAAGGGCCCCCACCCTGCACGCTCCCTCCTTGGGAATCAGGGGTCTAGAAATTAGCTGATTCTTGATAAGCCCTAATTATAAATTAGGTCTTATTATCTGTGGTTCCTGAAACTATGCCGGATGAATTAAAACTCTAGGAAAAGGAATATTTCAATTAACCATATGAACTCAGGTAATTGCCTACCGAGGAAAAGCCCTGACAAACGAGTCCTGCGGCAGTTCCGAGGACAGCGGAAGGGAAGGCGGGGACCGTCGTGGGCATGGTCCACACGAGACAGAAATGATCTGCCGTGTTCTGAGGACACGGTCCTGGACATGGCAGATGTGTGGATGCGTCGTCACCAGGGCCTTGGACTTGGAACGGGAGGACCAGGGTTGGCGTCCTCTCTCAGTCATCTCCTGCTCCAGAAATCTGTGCCTCAGTTTCCTGACTTTAAAACAGGCGGGTCCAATGAGATAATGGATATGAAAGGGCTTGGTCAGCGCGGGAGCATGGCATGTGCACCAGACCTTATGGTTTGGGGGCCATCGGAGGCTCTTAAATGAGGAAGAGGGAGGGGGAGGAAAGGCTGGAAAACTGTCTGAACTGACCTCGGGAGGCGAGACAGGGGGAGGGGTGCAGCAAAGCAGCTCCGACCTCTGTTGCAGTTCATTCATTCACTCGTCCATCCATCCCACAAATGTTCCAGGGTGTTTACCCTGTGCCAGGCACTGAGCTGGCAGCGGAGGCACGGAGAGTGAAGAAGTCACAGGCCTAGAGGGAGAGAGACAGGAAAGCAAATAGGCAGGACACTCCTTATGGATGGGGTCTCCCGGCAGGAGCCTCTGGGGGGCGGGTCACACATGGGATAAGGAACAAGAAAGCTCCTTGAACAAAGGTCAGCATGGGGTCATGGAGATTTTTCCCCAGAGGAGCCCAGCTTTCCCTTTCAGTTTCTTCACACAGCCAGGAAGCCATTGAAAGTCCTCAGCTTTCTATAAGGAATTCTAGGAATTCCAAAACACGCTGACATTTGCTGGAATCTGATTCCTGAGGTGGGGAAGGAGGCACAGAGCCAATCCTGTGTCGAGGTTGCCCCTTATAGGAAACACAGAAGGGACATACTCCCCTGAGTTCTTCTTAGCTCTCTCGCCTACTTTCCTTGGGAGGGCAAGTCAGAAGAGCAACAAGTCTGAGGTTGAGAACTTAAGCTATAGAACCTTTGGCTCTGTTAGTTGGAAGTAGATGCAATGACACGGACAACCGAACTGCATGGCCTCTCCCAGGGATGAGTGACTGGGAGGGAGCAGAGTGCGTGAGTCACCTGAGAGGAGGACGCTGTGTTGGTGGGCTGGCAGGCGCCATTAAAATTCTGGAAATCCGTGATATATTTCCCGTATAACCTTCCTTGCGGCTTATGCTAAAAGATGCCCCTGTGCAAGTCCCATCCAGCAATCCCTGCACCTTGAAAATACTAATCCCATCGCTAATGTTGGCTCCCCTTCTATGGCTCAGTGGTTTACGTGCTGTGCTTGAATACCACCAGCAATGGGGCACTTACCACCTCGAAAAGAATTTGGGCCTATGGCCAGATGAGTGTGGTCATCATCCCTTCCTCTTCGCAATGGACTGAAATCTGACTCTCTTGCACCTGTGGGTAAGGAGTGGCGTCAGGATTGTTGCCGGGAGAAAGTAGGAAGGCCCTTTCTACCCAGTGGAGGAAACTGCCTTCCTCTTCTTCACTGGCAAAACCAAACATTTAATTACAGAAGCTTCTCCAAGGCAATAGAGGTTAAAAATTAAGATGAATACACTCATTTTGGCCCATAGCACAAACCGCTATTACTCTGAAAGTCCCAATTCATTACTGTATATTGTAACGGAACATTAACACTCACATAACGACCCCGAGATCAGTCTCGCATGCACAGTCAGCGTGCTCTGCCTGGACTCCTCCACACCCAGGGAAGAAAGGCAGAAACCCAGACGCCCGCGGAAAATTGCCTTTCCAGGAGAAACATTGACAGACCCTTAATTACAATCACGCACCACACGCGGCTGGATGCCACAACTCAATTCCAGGGCCCAGCCAACTAAGGGCGCGGGTGGGGAGGGAAGCAGTGGGGAACCTGGGTTCTGCAGATCTCCTGACCCAGCTGAATGCCCTGCCATCCGCTCTGGCTCTCCATCCCTCGGAGGCGCCCCCCAGTGTGCACTTGGGAGTTGCCTGAAAGTAAGGCAGGCTCCCAGGGACCATGCTCCACGGTCCCCACTCCTCCACCCACCAGAACACCCAGGTTCTTTGGAGACAAAGAGCAACTCTCAAGTAGACCCTATTGTCCCCAGCTTGAAACCCTTCAATGCCTCCCAGCGCCCTCGGGATAGAATCCCAAGTTCTGACAGAGACCCGCAGACTCTGTGTGTTGGGGTCCCAGCTGGGCTCTCCAGCCTCCTCCCTGACACACACTTCCCTTCCTGCCCCTCTGGACCATCTTTTCTGTCTCTCTGACTCCCTTCTGACTCAGGGCCCTCACACATGCTGTTCCCTCCACACCCTTCCTCTCACTCCTGAGCTGGCTATTTCTCCTCTTTTGTCAAGTGTGAGCTGGGAGGTTTCCCTAGAAACGAGGAACTTCCTGTTGGCTCCTGTCTTCTTACCTGACACTTGGCACCATTGGTCATTATCTATTCACTTGTTCCTTGTCTACCCAGTTCCTTGGTCATTCCATTCTGAATTACTCCCTCGGGGCCCCTAGCATCTGCCACGATGCTTGTTCAGAGGAGACAACAGTGACAACGTGTGCTGAATAAATCAGTGAGCATGTCACTCCTATTCCCAATGCTCCACAGAGTCTCTGAAACACAAATGTGGCCCTGACTGAACTTGGCTTTCTGATTCCAGCCCAGGTGTCACACATATCCATAGGCATGGGGTAGGGGACAGACCCCGGGTAGGACCCCTCCCCGAAAGTCCAAAATCTGTAGGGCGGCCTGGCAGCCTGAAAACCTGGCTGAAAACCCGGTGAAGAGCAGTTTTCGAGTCTGAAGCTGAAGTTCAAATCTGAAGGCAGATCACTGACAGGATTACCTTTGCTTCGGGGGACATCAGTCTTCTCCTAGAGAGACTGTCAACTCGTATTACGGAGGGTAATTTGCTTTACTCAAAGTTGGCTGATTTCAACGTTAATCTCCTCTAAAGAATGTTTTCCCAGGACCATATATGTAGGTATGTGGCCGAGCCAAGCTGACACACGAAATGAACCATGATAGGAGGTAACATGCCCAAATTCCCGCAGGGGCTGAGGACACAGTCCTGAGCAAAGGGTCCAGTTCAGGTGGCCCGTGGGACCATGGTTCAGGCATGGTTCATGCTCCATCCCAGCTGGTCCTCTGGAAGCTTTAAGGAGATATTTGCCGAAGGTGAGGACTGGTCTCGCTTATCCTGAGAACCCTGTTCCCTGAGTCCAACCTGCTTCTGGAAATTGAGGGCTGAGCAATGGAGAAAGCCCTGGGCCTCTCTCCCCACCCAGGCCATCCTGTGACCTCAAGACTGTTGGGCAGCCTAGGGCGAGGGCCTTGCCTCAGGGGAGAAGCTCTGTAGCCTGACAAATTGCCTCGCTCTTAGGCCCCAGTTTACCACTGTAATATGCAATAATAATTTCTACATTTAGGACTATTATGAGAATTCAGAGTGATCTTGGATACAGAAAGCACTTAGAATGGTTCCTGGCAATATATAATTAGTTTTCAATAAATAGTGGCTATTAATAATCTTAGCAGCAGTATTAATGTGTGTAAAAGCCCTTTGTAACATCCACAGTGCTGCCTGGACATGACCATGAGGTCATTCAGGCCTGGGTTGAAATTAGGATTAAAAACAGTTCCCCAGTTTGCCTGCTGCTGTCCTGATTTTAGCACCAAAAGGCTCAGATCCCAGAAAACCCCTCACTCCTAAGCAGACCATGTCGGCTTGTCATGCTGTGGACCCTGCCTCTTTCTAGCTGTGTGTATGGGCTAGTCACTTTACCTCTCAAAGTCACAGTTTCCCCACCTGTAAAATGGGAATAATGCTATAAACCAGTGACCCCTAGGCCAGCAGTATTGCCTGGAAATGCAAATTCTGAGGTCCTGCTGAATCAGAATATCTGAGAATATTTTACAGACCCTCCTGGTGAGTCTGATGTCTGCTAAACCGTGGGAGCTACGGGTTTTTTTAAAAAAACCTCACAAACTTTGCGGGCTAGAAGCGATTGGCGAGACATATTCAAAGTCATGAAAAGCAGGGACCTACAGCCAAGATTGATCTACCCAGTAAATCTATCATTCAGAATCGAAGGGCAAAGAGCTTCCCAGACAAGAAAAAACTAAAGGAGTTCATTATTACCAAGCCATTATTATACGAAATGTTAAGGGGATTTATTGGAAATAGAGGAAGATCAAAACTATGAATGATAAAATGGCAATACATGCATATCTATCAATAATGGAATCTAAAAAACAAACTAAGCAAACAAGAAGAACAGAGACAGAATCGTGGACACAGCATTTTGATGGTTGCCAGATAGGAGGGTGAAGAGGTGAGGGGATTAAGAAGTCCATAATTAGTAGTTACGGAATAGCCATGGGGATGTAAAGTACAGTATAGGAAGTGGAGTCATCAACTTACACGCACAACCCATGAACCTGAACAAGGGTGGGGGGATTGCCTGAGGGAGTGGGGGGTGCTGGGTGGAGGGAGGCAACAGAGGAAAAACTGGGACAACTGTAATAGCCTAATCAATAAAATATAATTACAAAAAATAAAGGCCCTCACAGGGTATCGGGCTCATATCAGACCAGGAGAGCACATGTTGTGAGCACTCAGCGGCCAGCGGCCATCACTGCCACTGTTATAAAGGGGTGGGGGGGGCAGGGAATCATTGATGTGGGGTGAACGGGAACATTGCTGAGCCTCCCCCACCAAAATTTCTTTCCCACCTGGAGCCTGACATGTGTTTGGAGTTTGCTGTCTGGCAGCTGGGTTACCTTCCTGCTTTCAAGAGCCCAATGCTCTCACTCCCATGTGGAGTGGCCTCGGTGACTTCGATTCAACGCCCCTCGTTGAGGGTGGAGGTCATTGGTGGATCTGTGGCCATGTGGGTGGTCTTCCTTCTGGGCCCTGTTTTGACTCCACGGGTTAGTGGGTGCAACAACAACTACCATTTACCGGACCTGTCCTACGTACTAGGTGCTGTGTGGTCATCCCAGAGCCTGGGTCTGCCTCTGTCCCCCACAGAATCCCTCTGCGCAGCATGGTGCCCAGCATCAAATGAGCTCTTAGTGCCTGTTTGTTAAATAACTGCTTGAGTGTTCTGAACGCACAATACACATCTTACTGAATTCCCATGATCCCTCCATGAGTTAGGTGCAGCCGTCACCACACACTTTGTAGATGTGGACCCTCAGCCCAGAAACTTGGATGACTTGCCTGTAGCTCCCCAGCTGTAAGAAGCAAGCGTGGGATTCAGAACCTTCTTTTCCTCTGCACAATGCCTGCTTTTATGTAGAAAGCGCTGTGTGATGCGCTGGGTTCAACTCAAATACCACCTCCTCTGAGAAGTCTTCCCTGACTCCTGTCCCCTTCCCTCCCCAGCCCTGGTCACACATTTTATGCGCTCCCCCATACCTCTCCCAGGGCTGGCATTGCCTTGTCAGTATTCAGGCGTGTGTCCAGCTTAGTCTCTCCAGAGAAGGCCTGTCTATCTCCTTGGTAAAAGTTTGGTGAACGAATGAATGAACCCAGAGTCTCTGAGAAGGAGCCAGAGCTCTGGTGAGGAGGAGCAGGAATTAAGCTCCTCCCTTAACTAAAAGGCACGTGGATTGTGATCTGGCAAATGGAACCCTCTGGTATCCACAGGAAGAGGTCATGAGGCATTGACTCCAACGCTCATTTCAGGATGTTCTTGAAAACCACAATACACCTGCAACACCTGGGCATCCCTCTGAGATTTCGCTCCCACAGGAAACATCCAAGCCGAGGGCAAAACTGGCCCCCCACGGCAGCCACTTCGTTTGCTTGTCGTGCTCCTGGTGACATGTTACTCCAGCCACGACTTTTCAAAAACAGTGAAAACATCAAATTAAAGGGTCCACTGCAAGGAAAGAGATGAGTGATGGGGACGGATAACTTGATTCAGTATTTATTTCTAAGTAAGTGGGGGAGTGTCGACAATACCCAGAGCGCCCTGAATACCGATTCTTCTTCTTTCCCGAGATTTCGGGGAGCAGAATGGTTGAACAGCTTCTACCAGCCCTCAGCTCAGGTAAAGGTTTTCCAATTTGTAAACAAAGATATTTATAAAAAAGACTCCCGTTGGGAGAACTAAGTCAAATTCCTTTTGTCAAGGAAATTCATGTCAGACATAATTTTCCTTGAGTTTCCAAAGCCAAACTCTTAACCTTGACTAACAAGACAGGATACAAAGCAGCAGTCCCCAACCCTTTTGGCCCCAGGGATGGGTTTCATGGAAGACAATGTTTCCATGGACTGGGGGGATGGTTTGGGGATGACCCAAGCGCATTCCATTCACGCTCCCCTCCTGCTTTGCAGCCCAGGTTCTAGCAGGCCTGGACCACGGCCTGGAAAAGCGTGAATGTTAATTTTGAGAAATCCCAGCCTCATCATCCTCGGGGAAGTTGGACTTACCAGGATCATTTTCTCTCTTGTAATGTTGTTGTTATTACGTGTGTACTTTTTAAAAATCTTTTTTACTAGATGATTAGCTCCTAGAAAGAGCCCATTTAAAAAGTTCACCTTTTATCCTTTATATTCTTTGCTAACGCTGCCTGAGAGCTAGACACAGCAGCGAAACAGTGGCTTCTTGCTGAGTAGGGTGGCTGGAAGGGTTAAGCCAGACTGTCTACCCGTGGTCCTGGCAGTTTGCCTGACAAATGTAGATGATGACATATTAGTTTGGTGATGGGGACAGTTGAGGTGACCAACCGTCCCGGTTTGCCTGGGATGAAGGGGGTTCCTAGGAAGGACAGTGTGGATGAACCAGACCAAGTTTGTCACCCTGGGGTTGGTGATGGCTGTTGAGTGCAGACGACTCCTCAGTCACGGAGCTGAGTAACTTATGGGGACGATCTTATTTAAATCTCATAACAGCCCTGTGAGCTAATGGTAATTATTCTCATTTGTCAGAGTCATAAATTAAAGCTTTAGTCCTTTCTCATCAGATACAGATACTGATTTTATTCCTTAACAAACAAATGACTTAACTGTTTGGTTGCACTGTGGTAAAATGAGTGCCTCTCGCCCCTACTCAGTTCTGCACCCCTCCCTGCACCCACACTCTTACCATGCGCCTTGGGCTCGGCCGTGTGACTTGCTTGGGTCAATGGCATGTAGATGAAGTTGATCTGTGCCAGAATCAATCCCAGACCTTCCTCACGTGTTTATGTCCCCACCCTTGAGCTTCTGCCATCCCCATGGGAAGATCCTGCTGCAGCCAGCCTGCTGGTCCAAGGAGCCTGAGGCGTGCGTGGAGCGGAGGTGCCCAGCAAGTCACAGACCTGCAGTGAGAAAAAGAGGCTCCCTTGCTCAGCCCAGCCTGGATCAGCCAAACCTCAGGTGACCAGTAGATGGGTCGGTGAAGATGAATTGTTGCTTTTAAGCTCCTGAGTGCTTTGAGAAAGTTTGTTACATAGCAATAGCTAACTGATACAGCCACCAATTTGCCCTAATGGTTTGGATTATTAGATTTCACTGGTGAACTTAGCTAGTGTATTAAGTCTGGCTAAATGTTCCTGATTGCTGGGTTCCTCATTTAGGGGAATAGTTGCTATACTTTACAGGGCCCATTTCGAAGGGTTAGAAGGGAAGAGGAGGGAGAATGCTTGCTGAGTGCCCAGTGCATGGCTCAGTGCTCAGTGCTCCCAGGTGTTCTCTCGTCTGGGTTAAGTTAATGGAATCTGATGACCCGGAAGCCATCTCAGGCTTCCCTCTCCCTGGGAGGGAAGCAGTTCCAGGAGAGATGGAGTTACCAGTGGGGTCACTCTTCGGCGACCCCCTCCAGACTTCATTTTCCATACACACCAAGGGACACAGTGGAAAGGACCAGATGGTAAGGCGCAGGAGACCTGGGATCCAGCCCCGCTCTTGCTGCTGGACTTGGGCAATCCATCCCCCTCTGGGCCTCTGCCTCGTGCTTTGCTAATGAAGGTTTGCCATTGGATGTGAGCTCTGCCAGGCAGCACAGAGCAGCTGCCTGTGAGATGGTCTTGCCCCAAAGGTTTGGAGTCAGACCCAGGTTTATATCCTGCTGTTGACCTTGTACACTCTGCGAGCTTGGGTGAGCTGCTTCACCCCCTTATCTCAGCTCCCCCTCGCTGTAAGAGAGCCATTCTGCACTAAAGTATGAATGGGCCTGGCACACGGAGGCCCTCGATCAGTTGTGTTTGTTATTCCTAATACGGCACAGCTAGTTAGTCTCCTGAAATCAGTCATCCCAAAACAGCAGCCACTCCCAACAGAATAGTTTTCTTCTCCGGCATCATCTCCAGCATTCACTCTTCAATCTTACAGTTGCGTTTACAAAGGAGTTATTTTCAGTGCAGAGGGATAGGATGGCCTGCCTCCTTGAAATGGCTTCACAGATTTCCTCAGCTTCCTGTTAAGATATCAGAGCCCAGTAATTGTCGCTGTATACAAATGTGCAGCCTCGGCTGCACAGGCGCGCCCTGTAGTAATTGTGAGTTGTCTTGACGCTAATTACATAGGGGAGCCTGTTTAATTGCCAGTTAAATTGTGTGTGTTTTCTCTAATCTGTGTTTCTGGGCAAGTTGGGTGACATCAGCTCCTCCTTGGACAAAGCGTGAATTGGGGAGACCCAAAGAGGAGAGAGGGAAGCTGGTGGAGGGCAGGGGGCTAGGCCAGCCAACAACAACAGGACTATGTATGGTTCAACGCATGGCGATCGTGGGATCCAGCCTGGGGTCTCCTGGAAGTTGAGGAAGGGAAGCGGGATGAAACTTGAAGGCCACACAGGGCCAGAGCGAGAGCTTCAGCCTGTCCTTAGGACCATGCTCGGCGGAGTCCCACGCGACACCACACAGATCTGTCTCAGCGTCCCTGTACTGGCTGCTCCTGCACGTCCCCCTCCAGACCTCTGCTGACGCTGGTCCTTCTGTCTGCCGTGTGGGTCCCAGTCTTCTCTTCCTCACCCTCCTAACTCCCCATCCGTAGTGTCATTCAATGCCCAGCTACAATGCCTCCTTTTCCACGAAGCCCTTCTTGATTACCCCGTCAGAAAAAGGGATCCCCTCCGGTCCCAACCCCAATACTTCTCTGTAGTCACTTTCGCCTTGTACTTGAACTAATCGAGAACCGGAGTATGAGCTCCCTGAAGACAGGTCACGCCCCTACAGAGCGTGTGTTTAACGACAGGAGGTGGGAGTCGGGGGAGAGAGGAGAGGAAGGAGGAGGAGGCAAAGGGAGGCAAAAGAAGGAAGGAGAACTGAGGGGTGAGAATAGCAACTGGCCCTTCCTGAGTGTTGTTGCATGTGTGCGTGTCTCCACCAAGCCCCGTTCTAAGAACTTTGTCTTTGTTACTCCACCTACTCCGCCACACAGTGTGGAGGTGGGTGCCAGTATCAGCCCCATTTCACAGACGAAGAAACTGAGGACTTTGAGAAGTGAAGTAACTTGTTCACACAGCCCTAAGCGGCAGATCCCAGACCTGAGCTCCTGGGCTAAGCTGAGTTGGAGGAAGAAGGACTGAGGGAGGGAGAGAAAGAGAGTTGAATTCCATAGCGTGGGTTCTCCTGATGTTTAAAAACCTCTCCAGCCTTCCACACACGCTTTCTCTTTAGCTCAAAAGCTAAATTAGAGTGGATTGCACTCTCCTCACTTTAGTAATTTAGATAAAAGTAAAATTTTGTCTGAGAGCAGAAGCAATTATAGCACGGGTTTTGTGATTAACTTGATTAACACTGTTTCGCTCTAAAAATGATCCCCCCCCCTCTGCTGGCACACTGTAATCAGAGCCCCGTCTTTCAACTGTGCTACAGCTGCTCTTTCTCCCCACGCTCCCCAAAAAGGGTTTCAACATAAATACTTATTAGGGAGCTCTCTAGTCTCTGGCTGGAACTGTGGAGCAAAGAGGAGGAAAACGTCTCCCTCCATTCGCATCTGTAGCGGGTTAAAAGGCTATTGTCCGCTACCTAGGTTACTGACAAAGATCCCAATTATGCAGCAATGAAATATACATACAGGATACAGGAGGGCTTATACATTTTTAATTTTTTTTCAAAGAGATGCCATTCAGAGAAAACTCTAATTAGAGATTTTGTTTCTCTAAGAGGAAAATGATATGTAGTTTCAAGAAAGATTATTTGGGGTTATCCTTGGGCAATGGAGAATCTTTCCAACCCTACATTTCTGCTTCTCAGAAAGAGACCGGAGCTGACCAGGCAGTTGTGGAAATATTGAGGTCCTCTGCGGTCCTCTGTGACCAGAGCTTTGAGATTTGAACCCCAGGTAGCTTTGCGGGGTGAGCCAGCATCCTGCTGTCTCCTGCCTGGGACGCTCCTCTGTGCCATCTGAGTCTGAGACCAGCGCTCTGCCACCCTGGACTTGCTGACCACCAGCTGCTGCTTCGGGAGTCCCCACTACCAGCCAGGTGAGAAACCTTGTCAGAATCCTCTTGTTAACCAAACCTACTAGCCTAGAGGTGGGAATTACCACCACCCTCATTGTGACAGATAAAGAAATAAACTCTGCAGGATCAGGCCACTTGCTCAAGGTCACACAGCTGCTCAGTGGTGAAGCTGGATTTGAACCCACACACAGGGCCTCCAGAGCCCCTGCCTACTCTCCCTGGCCGTGTGGACACCTAGAGAATTGCAGAGCGTTACGGCTTAGAGGGACTGTGGAGAAGGACGACCACCCGCTCGGCAGTGGGGGAAATTGAGTCCCCAGGAGGAAACGGGACTTGGCTAGGGCCACGGAGCCTCTAGTCTGGGGTAGGCTGGGTGGCCTGGTTCCTGGGCCCCTCCCCTTACTCTGGGGTCAGGTCAGCCTCATCCAGCCTTCCCCTGTACTAACCTCTATAAACTGAATTTTGCTCCACTAAAATTCCTATGTTGAAGGCATAACCCTCAAGGTGGCTTGTTTGCAGATAGGGCCTTTAGGAAGGTAATTAAGGTTAAATGAGGTCAAAGGGTGAGACCCTAATCCACTAGGACTGGTGTGGTGTCCTTATAGGAAGAGGAAGAGACACCAGAAGTGCCCATGTGCAGAGAAGAGGCCATGTGAGGGCACAGCAACAGGCCATCTGCAAGCCAGGAGGCAAGGCCTCACCGGAAGCCAACTCCACTGGCACCTTGATCTTGGACTTCCAGCCTCCAGGAGTGTGAGAACACAGTTTTCTGTTGTTTAATTTCCCCAGTTGGTGGCGTTCAACATGGCAACCCCAGCGGAATCCCAGCCTCTAAGAGCTATCTGCTTTTATGTTGAGTGCTCAGCACGGACCAGAACAAGCAGAGGAGGCGGATCCTTTTACTAAAATCCACAGGCTTTTGCTTGAGATGCGCCTTCTACAGCTGCCTCCTGGGTGATCTTGGGAAACTTTCTGGGATCCCCCGACACTGCTTAGTGTGCAAAAGTCCCAAACCTTACCATTTCTTTCTTCCAGTGTCCCAGGAGTTTATCTAGAGCTTGTCCCTGAAATCAGGTTCCTGCAAATCTCGTGTCACTGATGGGCTCGGATTTTTTAGTAATCGCCTTCGCTGACTACTTACCCTCCATGTAGGTTACCAAATCTGGAAAGCTAGAGCCTCTCTCTGTGCCTTCCTCACCCCAGTGCAGGGTGGCAGCGTCCTCCCAGGGAAGGCAAAGTAGAAGTGACATCACCCTGTGTCACTGAGAGGAGCTCTGGGGCTAGCCTGGGTTCAAATCCCAGCTCGGCCCCCTTGTCAGCTGGGCAACCATGAGCAGGTCCCCTGACCTCTCCGGGCCCCAGTGTCCCCATATGTAAAATGATGTGCAGTCTTCATGGGGCTAAAGTTAAATTAGGTTATTTGTTGAAGGCACGCAGACTAGAGCACAGGTTGTTAGCGTGGTCTTCCTCACTACATGGATGAATGGGTTGAGCCATACAAAACGGTTCTTGTGTAGGTTAAAGGACCTGGTCACATCCCAGCAGTTTCGTATGTGCCGAGCTCA
Source organism: Sturnira hondurensis (assembly GCF_014824575.4). NCBI lineage: Eukaryota > Metazoa > Chordata > Mammalia > Chiroptera > Phyllostomidae > Sturnira > Sturnira hondurensis. The sequence continues at coordinate 543,955 of NW_028083079.1, read as the reverse complement.
TACCTACTGAGCACTCAGTAGGCAGTAGATGCTGTACCTCACAGGCACCATCTGGGTAAGAGCATCGGGATAGGGATGCCAGGAGAGGGCAGAGCCCGCAGCTAGCAGAGAGCAGAGCAGGGACACAAAGCCAGGCCTCCCGGACACACAGGCAGCAGTCACCTGGCAGTCTGAGCCATAGCTCTGAATCCCAAGTCCAGCTTTCTCTACACTGCGCCTCCTTCTGCAGGCCAAGAGGGAGGCAGACAGCCTGCAGGTGGGGAGACGGAAGCTGTCAAAATTCATCCTCTCCCTCTACATCCAACCATCCTGGAGGGGCTCACGGGGGTCCATCTCCCGCCTCCTTGGCCCCCTCCCATCCAGCCCTCAGCTGGCCTCCTGATTTTCCGTCCTGTGCCACCAGCACCCTCCTGCCTTTCCTGGGGCGGGCTCAGGCCTGGCACTGCTCCAGAACGGCTTAATCAGAATAAATCCTGAGAAAGCACATGTATTATTTATTCCAGCAAAGGTTAAATAATTTGATGAATTTCTCAGGATGCTACCGGAATGCTGATGGCCTCTTGGAAAAACACGCACTCACACACACACACACCAACACAAACAAAATTAAAAAGCCCAACAAATTTCTCTCTGTAACTAAACACACACACACACACACACATGCACAGCAGCTACAGTCACTTGCCCTATGCCTTTTGCCCTGTGTTAGCTCATGCAGGGGACCCAGGCGGCAGCCTTCATTGACACCAGCACTGGGGCCCGGGAGGAGACACAGATTTTGCTCCTCACCGACTGGACATGACAGCCCCGCCCCTGGCCTCTCAGGCCTGATGCATTATCTGGAGTGGACGATGCCTTTGATTCTGCAAATGGCCACAGAAAGCCTATTGATTTATAGGCCCAGACGATGGCCTGGGCTCTGGGGCTGTTGGGACAAAGGAAGAGGCCGGCAGGGAGGCAGGAGGGCATGGAGAGGAGCCCCTGACTGGGGACTGTGGGTGGCTGTGCCTGTCTCACCCATGGCTGCCTGGCAGACCGGCTCACCTGAGCCGAGGCAGGAGGCCAGGAATAGAGGCAAGTCAGAGCAGGTCGTGGGCATCCTCAGTCTCCTCCCCTTCCTGTTCCTCTTTCTCCCCGTCGCCTTCCTCCACCTCCTCCTGACAGTGGCTGCCATTCATCCAGCACTTCCATGTGCCAAGCATGGGGCTGAGTGTTTTATGAACATCATGTCTTAAAACCCTCCCAACAGCCCCAGTGAGCTGATCACTTGCATTTAAATCTCCATTTAAGAGATAAATAGTCCCAGAGAGGTTCAGTGAGTTGCCAAAGGGCACAGAACCATCAGACAGAGCCAGGCTTCTCACCGCCTTTCTGGGCACCGGGCCGGCTTTCTCTCTGCTCTGCCATGTAGACCGGAGTGGGGAGGAGCTTGTGCTGCGGAGGCAGACGACCCAGAGGGCCACTGTGGGGTGCCGCGGACATTTCCCAAGGCCTGTGCCTATACAGTGAAGGCCACTGTCCCTGCCTCCTAGGGTTGGGGTAACAGTCAAATGGGATCACATCAGGCAGGAGTGAGACTCCGAGCGGCGACGGGCACAGACTGAGGGCTGTTGTCATGTCGACCACGACGGTTCTCCCTGCACTGCTTCCACTAGCAGTCACGCTGGCCAAGTCGGACACTACGCCCCTTTTGACAAGTGCTTCTTCATCACATCAGTTCACTCCATCCCCAATCGCCAAACAACCCATTTCATAGACAAGGAAAGAGAAGTCGACTCAGAGAGGCCTGGTGGAGCTTCTGCCTGTTCCGGAGCCGCCCCTTGGGGAGGCAGCAGAAAGGCAGGTGAAGGGCTCAGACCTTACGTGACTGACCTGGGCAGGAATCACAGCTCAGGCCAATGTGTGGTGTGACCGGTGGATTGAAGCTTTAGCTCTCTGACCTTTAATTTCTCATCTTCAGTGAAAAAATTGGGAAAAATGCAACCCAGGTCACACGGTAGTTCCCTCCACAGACCTGGCGCTGGGCTGAACAGGCGTTGTCAGGCTTGATCTTATGCATGTGGCGTGGCCCCGTGTGCCGGGTACACGGTCTTCGGCAAGCAGTGGCTGCTACTGCTCTCCAGCTGATCTGGCCTCCTGCCCATCCCAGTGTCTGATGCCCTAAAAGGCAGCTCTGTCCCTCTGCCCGCTTGCTTCTTCGGACCCTGCCTCCTGTTTAACTCCTCATTCCCGCCCCACCCTACACCCCCCAACACAAAACTTGTCCTAATTTTCTCCAGTGTTGACCCTTTATTTCTGTTTATTCAACCTTTTGGACATGACGCTGGAAGCTGTTCTTGGGTTTGGAGCCTGTTGTCCTCAGGGACATGGTCTTCTGTCCCCTTTGGTGCTCTGTTCCTTGTCAAAGAAGGGATGTATCTTCCTTTGGTTTGCCGGTAGGGTGGGGCGGCGGTCAGCAGAGACCCTCAATGAGCCTGCCCAGCTTCTGAGGACAGACAGTGGAGGCTTCATACGCCTCCCCCAGACTCAAAGCTCCTTGAAGACAGGAAGGGGTTCTGTTCACCTCTGTGTCCCCAGCATCCTTTGTTGGACCTTCCCCACAGTAGGCATGCAGAAAATGGTTGTTAACTCCCAAGCCAGACCTGGATCCAGTGCCCCCAGAAGGATTCTCACAGCGGTTAATCTTCCCAAACACCCTGCCCCGAACATCAGAGCTGGGGTTTATAGGACTGAAGGCACACATCAGAGTCATTTCAGGTTGTGGTCCTTCCGCGTGTCTGCTTAGTCACGAACAATTCTGAGAGTCGCCTCAGGGGGCAGGACTGCATGTTAATCTGCTGACCACGCACTCAAGGCTACTGCTCACTGAGAACCATCTGGATTCTTCGCCACCTGTGGAAGCCTCTTCCCCACGATCTCAGTCATCCATGAAGTTGAGGGGAAATGATGGAATAGCTGCCAAGATGGATACGGAACCGTCACCACAACAGCGTCGATCTGCGGACATTGTCCCTAACTCTGGATGAATTAGACAGACACACAGCTTTCCATCCACCCACCCATCCATTCATCCAACCACCCGTAAGATGGGCGATGGGTCCTTCCCTCTTGCCACAATGCCTTCATGTCTTAAAGCTTGAAAAGATCACAAGACCCTTTAGTCAGCTTGGGCTACCAGGACGTACCATAGCCTCAGTGGCTCAAACAACAGAAATGTATCTTCCGCGAGTCCTGGAGGCTGGAAGTCTGAGGTCAGGACACCAGCCCATTGGGTTCGGGTTCTGTTTTCCTGGTTTGCAGATGCCACCTATTCTCTGTGTGTTCACGTGGCCTTTCCTTGGAGAAAGAGGGGTCGCTTTCTCATCTTCTCTGAAGACCACCAGTCCTATCAGGTTAGGGTCTTACCCTTATGACCTCATTTAACCTTAATTGCCTCCTAAAAACCCCATCTCCAAATATAGTCATGCTGAGGGTTTGAGATTTAACATAGGAATTCGTGGGGAACACAATTCAATCTACAGCAACCCTCCGGGACAGGAGCAGCTGATTGGGTCCCCTCCTCCCAAGCTCTTAGCCTAGCAGGATACAAATAGAAACTGCCAGTTAGTCCACTGTTTGGCCTTGACCAGTCCTATCCCAAATACTCACAATTGGGAGTAAAAAAGGCAGGATGAAATTACTTGGAGTCAGGCAAATATGGCTTTGATTCTAGGCTCTGTCACAGAGTTGGGTGAGGGACAGCATTTAATCTTCAAGAACCTTAGTTTCTCCATCTGTAAAATGGGGATAATCACAATCCATCTTTATAAAATGGGATTCCCCATGTCAAGTGCACAGCGCAGTTCCTGGAACAGCGTGGTCTTTAACAAATGGTAACATCGAGTATTATTAGGAAGACCTACTCCTAGACCTAGATCCAGGTCTAGGAAAGAGCATTTCATAAAGATGAGAGGCAGCGGAGCACAGGGCTGAAGGCAGTGGGCTCTAGTGCCGTACCCCCAAAGCTCAAATTCCAGCCTTGCCTCTTCCTAGTTGAATGACTTGGGGTCTGTGCCTCAGTTTCCTCATCGAGAAAAATGGAGTCAGTAACAGCAGCTATCGTGTGAGATTATTATGACTTAATACCTAAAAAGTTCTTAGAACACAGTAAAAAATTTTTAAATACTGGTTATGATTATTTGAGAACCAAGAAATTCTGAGTAAGCTTTATGGGGGGCATGTAATATTGCAACCCCTTAGATATACTTTTTGCTAATTTATGATCATTTTTCATTAAATTACATCACTTGCAGGTCCCTCCCTGGGGTCTGGGGCCCTGTCCCGGCCCTTCCCTCCCCGTGCATCTCCCCAGGGACAGCTCTGGCCAGAGCTGAAGCACAGGCCCCAGGCGTGGGCCGCTAAGTACCCTGGATCATGCTAGTCTGCCCGCCAGGCCCCCTGGGGAAGATATGAGTAGAGAGACTGCATACTGCTCCCCCTTTTTAATTACTGCTTCCTTAATTGAGTCACAAGTGGTGTTTGTGTTGCCATCAAACCCAGGAGGACCTTGTTGTTCATGAGAACGACTCTTGGTGGAGTGACAGGCTCCCAATGCGAGCTGTTCTGTTTGCACCCATCGAAACAAAATTCTGGGCAATGGCCACAGGTTCCCTTTGTGGCTCATGGCCTGGGAGCCACTGAAACAAGCCAGTCTTTCTTTTGCAAAGAGTGATGTGAAACAGAGAACAGAACCTGAATGTCACAGAATCCTGCAGCCACAGAACCTTAGAGTCTTTGGGCCACAGAGGGTCTCCAATGTGCTGCTCTGATGCTCCTTGAGACGGTGAATGTTGCGCCTTGTGAGGCAGCACATTCCCTGCGCATACCCCTGCCTGTTGGGAAGACCCCTGCTCACTAAATTCCACTCTGCATTTCCCTGACGCCGAGTCCTCTGGAGAAGTCACATCTGGAGAGGCAGCCGGAGTTAGGAGACCATTGCACGGACCAGGGTACATCGACACACAGACTTCCTTTCTGTGAGTAACATCAATAATTATGTATTGAGACTTACTACGGGGCCCGAGCTTGTGCCAGAAGCTACAGAGAAGATGAGAGGGGATTCCAACAGGACTTTCTTTTTGAGAAATGTGCACTCAAGCTGGCAAGGGCCACACACATGGAAGGACAGAGGTGGTAATTGACAGAATTAAGAGCCTCATCTGGTGGTCTGGTGGCGCATGTTCTATGTGTAACCGGAAAGGAAGTCAGGGAAGACTTCCTGGAGGAGGACTCATGTGAACTGGGCCCTGAAGGATGAGCACAGTGAGGAACGATAGGGAGGAGGAGGAGCAAAGGGACCAGGCAACAACATCTCCTACTCTTGTTGCATCAAATGCAGCCACAGCCCGTTCGCTGTCCCTCATGTACCCCCTAAGACCCCGGCCAGGCAGCAGCCCAGGAGGAGGCTGTGCCTGTGGCGCTTCCCACTTATTTATTTATTTATTTGGGGTTTATGAAAAGATAATTCAGGAGACATTATTTCAATCAGACCCCTACGCAGTTTAGGAATGCTAATGCTTCCTCTATTAAAAAGGTGTGGAATAATTAGAATGCTGATGAAGACCAGGGGCAAACTCTGGAGAGATCCATTACCCAGGGCTCCATGCTTTTCCATCCCCTCTGTATCCCCAAGTGACAAATTAACACACCACAGAACAGCGGCTGCTAACACTTAGGGCACATTTAGTGCAGACTGGAAGCTAGGTCTTTTAGAAAATGATTTTCATGGCTCACCCCTGGAACAATTTGGGACCACAGAAGGGAGCCAGAAGAGGGTGAGCGGCGTGGCAACCAGGGGCTGGGGAAGCACGGAGCGACAAGGCCAGGCAACAGCATGGGCCTAGAGGAGACATCTGGGCTTTAATCCTGTGCATTTGCAGTGTGACCTTGGGATGTCACAACCTCCTACTTGGGGACAGTGAAAGGGTGAGCCTCACCAGAGGGAAGAAACAAAGGGAGACTTCGAAAAACATAAAAATGATCTTAGTTAACATTCACTGACTGCTTCTGGTGAGCTAGGCATTATTCAAAGGGTTTAGCCCTGGCTGGTGTAGCTCAGTGGATTGAGCATGGGCCTGCAAACCAAATCAAAGGGTTTATTTGTATGAATTCATGTTAGTCTCTTAACAATGCCTGGGAGGTAGGTGCTATTGTTATGCCTATTTTAAAGAGAAGAAATGGAGGCACGGAGAGCATTAGTGACCCTGTTGATGGCAGAACGGAAGCTGGGCTTCAGACGTAACTGTGGGCAACATCTGGTGGCCTTGTGGCTAGAGCTGGGAAGGTACAAGGATCACCCAGGGAACACCCAGGACAGGGAGTGCGGGCCAGCTTACGAAGGGCCTTAAAAAACCAGGTTTTACAGGCTGAGTGAGTCCACCAAAAAGACACTGAGGTCCTGCTCCCCAGCACTTATGAGTGCAACCTAGAAATAGGGTCTTTGAAGATGATCAAGTTAGGATGAAGTTGTGAAGGGGGGCCCTAATTCAGTATCACTGAGGTCCTTCAATAAAGGGGAAATTTAGACGCAGAAAGAGATGCACCTCGTGAGAGGTGACAGGATGGCATGGAAGGAGTGCCATCTGCAAGCCGGGGACTGCCTGAGGCTGCTGGAAGCTGGGGGACAGGAGCTGAGCAGAATCTCTCTCACAGCCCTCCGAAGGAACCATCTCTGCCAGCACCTTGATCTTGGACTTCTCGTCTCCAGAGCTGTGAGACAATGCATTTCTGCTGTTTAAGCTGCCCAGTGGGTGGTACTTTGTAATGACAGCCCTAGGACACTAACACCACAGGGAAGGGAGGTGCGTGTCAGGGACATAGGCAACCGGGAGCCACTGCAGATATCTGAGCAATGGACTTGCATGTGACTGGTAGTTGTAAAAGGCTATTCCACTGGTGTGTACGCCCAGCCTCTTGAAGAGTAAGGGCTGAAAGCTGAAGAGCTGCCGTTATCGTGTATGAGCTGATGTGAGAACTGGCTGGGGGCTGCGTGGAAATGGGGGCGGGCAGTGAGGGTGGGACAGGAACCACGGATATTGTCAACAGGTAAGGGACCCGGCCCCGTTTCAGGGCTACAATAATAATGATGTTAAATAACTGCATCACTGAATCAACCGCCTGCTTTCACTGCTTTACCCCCAGGGGAGACCAAAATGCTCTGAGTTAATATGTGAAAGGAAAAAAGAAGTGGAATTCGGGGATCAAACAACTTTTTTGATGAGGGAAGTGCTATTTCTACCAAGCTAAGACATCAAAGCCCCTGAATGGTGCTTTTTAGGTAATATTAAAGTGGGCTCTAAATCATGGTTGCACATTTCCCCGCTTCACTCAGGGATCACAGACGGGCTCTCCCAGAGGGAGAGCACCGGGATGCCCCTGAGCCTGCCTCGTCTCCAGGAGCACCTGCGGGCTTTTCTGGGAATACAGCGCTGTGTAAATATGGCTTAACTATCTCTTTGTATTTAGCAGCCCAAGCATTAACATTCATTGTTCTTGGCCTACTATGCCTTTCTGTAGATTAAACTGGCGAAAAGCCTGACAGACAGACAGTTCAGCTGTGTTTTGACAGTTCTATCCACGCCAATGGCCCTCGTGTCTGGAAATGTACTTGCATTATGGCAATGCCACCCACTGACTGAGTATCTAAAAAGCAAATTCTGGGTAACCAACCTAGTGACTTAAAACAATAACCACTTTATTAATGCTCATGGAGTCTGCGGGTCCACTGGGCAGTTCCACAGTTAGCCCCGGGGGTTGGCTGGGGGCTAGGGGTTCTGGAATGGCCTCACTCCCATGTTGGCTCCAGTGAGCAGGGGAAACGAGCCGTGTGCCTCTGTTCCTCCGGCAGGCTGGACCAGGCTCACTCACGTGGCCCCAGGTTCAGGGTCTCCCAAGCGCAGTTTGCAAGCTTCTGCTTGTGCTACACTTGCTAATGCCCCATTAGGCAAACCAAATCACAAAACCACACCCAGATGCCGGAAGGGGGAGAGAGCGCATGTAAGAGAGTCTCCCGGGGTGATGGCACTTTGCAGGCGAGCGTGCTTACAGAAGTGAGAGAAATTTGTGCAGTCTACCACACTTCTCCTCTTATAAGAACAAACACAGCTGGCATATTTTAACGTGCTTTGGGTCAGCTAGGTTCTTTATAATCTATATCTCATTTAGACGGAGAAGTTACGTAACTTCCTCAAGGTCATGCAGCTAGTCATCCCTGTAGCCAAGAGTCAGTCTCAGAACTGTCTGAACCTACATCTCCCACTGTTTCCCATGACTCCTTTCTGTCTACCGGTTACACAGTTGAATTTGTCATTTTGGGGTTCTTAGCACACATCACTGGACTCTTCCCTATGTTCTAGTCAGTTACTTTCTGTTCTGTTTTCCCCATAGTTTGTCATCCAACCTCCCCTTGCCTACCCCCAGGGATGGGGAACTCACTATCTACCTGACTACCTAATTCACAGTTAAAAACTCAATCTATTACAAACTTCTTTTAAGTCAAAATGAGATGCTAAAAAACCTGGGTAGGAATGAGGGGAGTTGACAGGCAAACTTTCGTTTAAGTTATCTTTTCTGCTCTGAAATCTCCACCTTCTCCTTTCTAACCGCCTGGTTTTGTCACTGTGGTTATCTTTGTTCAGCATCATTTGCAAACTGCAATTTGCATTGAAAGAACCAACACTGGAAATTTTTGATTAACTGGGTGAAGACTTTCTTTTTCCTTAAAGAAAATGAAGATAAGATAATAAATGTTTAAAAGCTGTATAAAACAGAAGCAAGGATAATCACCTCCCTAGAATTCCTAGGGCCATTCACTTGTCATTGTCTCTGACAGTGTACATTCTGGGAAGGCAGGGGCTGTGCACAGATGATGTTTGTGGATTCATTCATTCATTCATTCATTCACTCATTATTCATCAAACATGAAAAAAGTTTACTGTATTCAAGACACTCTATTAGATAAACTAGGAGGCATAACTAATTATACACAGCCCTTACTCAAGGCTTCCAGGGTCTAGAAGGGGAATAAGGCAGGTGAGTCTGACCTGAGGGGGAAGCACCAGCGGCCTGTAAAGATACAACTCGCAGCAGCAGGAACTCAGAGGACGGAGTGATCGCATCCAGGGCAATGCATTCTGGGTCCTTCCCTTTCGTCTGAGGCAGAAAACTGCTCATTAACAATCTGCACCAGAAGTCATTAAACCTGACTCTTCTCTGAAACTCCCTCCAACAGAAAAACACACAATGTGATGTCTTGGAAGCCAGGCCGTTCCTATGCAAATTCAAAACTCAAAAGGACCCAGGGATGAGCAGCCCTGTGGTCAGTCTCCCGTGGACAGAAGGAGCCATTCTGGGTGGGGGAGATGTCAGGCGAGCCAGTCCCAGGGCTGGGGCACTCCACCGGCTTCTTCAACTTCCTCCCTGCAGATGGTTTCAGATGTTCTCTCAATAAAAATTACCACTGGGCAAACACAAATAAACTTAACGGATTTAACTGACAGAGTTAAACAAGCAGAAGATAGGATTTCTCTTAATGAGAATAAACTACTTGCATATGAAAAAGATTTAAAACTGAGGATCCAATAACTCACCAGAAACTTGGAACAGATTCACAGGATTGGGAGGGGGAAAAAAAAAACCCAGCAGGCAGGAAAACTCTGTCTGGAAGCTGGGTGCCGCGGAAGGGCAGGGCCGATGCTGCGGGGACAGAGGGGGCCAGAGAATGGTCCCACCGGGACTCCAGCCTCTGCGCCCAGCTGTGGCAGACGGGTAGACACCAGTAAGGGGTTTTAAGCAGGAGGGGACTGAAGTAAGTCTGTGCCTTTGAAAGATCATTTTGCTCCCCTGCATCCACAGAGGCACGGAAACCAGTTAGAAGGGGCTGTCGGGCTGGGAGTTCCAGGGTTCCGGCTAACGTCAGAACCTGGCTGCTGCTAGTAGGGTGAACTTGGCCCTTACCTGACCATTTGGTGCTTTGGATAACAATATCTCCTCATTAGGACCGCATGAGGTAATACTCACGTGTTACTTATTCATTTCACAAATATTTCCTAAGGACGGACTAGGGGCCAGGTCCTGCGCACAGCACAGGAAACCCACGAGTAAGGCTGATGTGTCTTTCTCTCGCACAGTCCTGTTCTAGTGGGCTTTAGATTCGAATGGACTCGTCTGAATTTCTGGGTTGTTAAAAAAACACGTTTTCGGCAATTATCTGACTTTTGGTTTGCAATTAATAGAAACTCAACTTGCTTCAGGAACTGATTAAGGAGCTGATCAGTGCATAATGAGGTAGCCATTGAAGCCGAGAAATTGCCTCAGGGATCAGGTTCTTGGCACTGGGCACTGAAGACCAGATTCTGAACCATCACAATTCTCCCTCCGCTCCTGCGTCCTGTCGCTGCCTTTCTGCGTGTCGGTTCCTTTCTTCCCCACTGCAGAGAGACCTGTCCAGCACAGTGAGGACCAGGCCATCAGCAGCTCTAGCTCAGCAACCCTGAGAAAGAAAGTGCTTCCTTCCTTCCGTCAGCATCTGCGTGGCAATCCCAGATAAGTTCCTTCTAGACCAGGGGTGTCAAACTCACTTTCACCAGGGGACACATCAGCCTCGCGGTTACCTTCAAAGGGCCAAATGTAGTTGTAGGACTGTATAAACGTAACTATTCCTGAACAGTTAAGTGAGGCTCGGTGCTGCTGCCGGGTGGAAACACAGCGGAGGGCCGGATTCAGCCCGCGGGCCTTTTGTTTGCCACCTGTGTTCTAGACCCGGCTTGGGTCACCTTCCCACCTCCTGAGCTAATTAATCATTGTTGCCAGGAAGTTGGAGAAGCGTGATTGGCTAGGCTTGGAGGACATGGCCAACGGACTGTAACCAATGGCTCTACCTGAAACACAGGGAGAGAAGAAGTATTTCCCAACAAAAGGGAAGCAAAGAGACAAAACCAGCAGATGTCCTGCCATGAAAGCAGTTAGCCAGAGCCTCGCAGGTAGTGAAGTGTGATGAGGGGTAGCCTGGAGTGGCGACAGTATACCCAGTAAGCACTGGGAGAGACCCGGTTTTCCTGCTCTGCTTTGCTGACCGGAAAACTGAAGCCCAGAGAAGGAAAGGACCCGTCTTAGAAACAGACGCAGCCTCCCTTAGAATACCAGTTTATGATCTCAGACTTGCCCCTTTAACCAGCTGAGTCGCCTGCAGTGAGCCGCCACCCTCTGAGGCTATCTCATCCCCAGATAGGACACTGACAGCCGCCCGACGGTGCTCACATGGACACCACAAGCTTAAGCACGATGATGACTGCAGCACACAAGCATCAGGCAGAAACCGTGCTGGCAGCTGCGACGGAATCTGGTCCACAGATGTTTTGTTTGGCTCATCAAATGTTTTCAAAGAGTTGAGCCAACATTTAATAATTGGAAGATTTTACATTAAAAAATGCAGATTTCTGGCTTCTCTTGAAAAAAAATCAAGAGATCTGACAACATCAGATCTGAATTCCCACATGGCAGCAATCAGCTGAAACTGAGAAGCAACTGCCCCTTTATACAGGGCATGTTTCCTCTTGCTCCAGTTCACCGCAGTCCCCACTACTCCCTAGTGTCCCTAACACAGAAGCCAAGGCACAGTCACCATTGATCACTGAGCTTACACTCTTGTTTTTCCAATAAGAAATATTTTTCTGTGCTCATTTCTCTTTCACAACAGAAAATCAGCTGGAATCGAGGCGGGGGGAGGTGTCAGATGATTTTTCTTACACTCAGCCCACTTCAATCCCCAGCCCCTCTAGGCATTTCAGTTTGTGAGTATTGTTGTGTGGAGTTATTATTTTTATTAGATCATTATTTCCCGACCAAGAGAATAATAGGCAGGCATGGCAGTAAACTTTCTGGAAATAATAATAGCAAGCAATTTCCCAGTGCTTATGAGATGCCAGGCACCATTTTAAGCCTTTTACATATCGCATTTCAGGGAATTCTCAAAACCACCCCATGAACATGCTAGTATTGTTATTTGCACTTATAAATGGGGAAACTGAGGCACAGAAGGGTTAAGTCTGCGTTGCAGGGATCTGAACCCTGATAGCCTGGCTTCCGGGCCCAGAGTCAGAGTTAACTCTACTAAAGTCACTGGTGTATGTGTGTGGGTGGACATAGACAAATGCACTCACGTGTATGCACGTGTGTCAGTCACGGCACTGTGGGTTGCCAGGAGAGGTCCGCAGGATGAGCCTGTAGAGAGGGCTGAGGTATTGTGGGCTTGAGAACTGAATTCTGCTCTGGAAAGCAGAATGGCTAGATCTTCGTTAGTCATGAGTCTCCCGCTCACCTGGGCGATCTCCCCTCATCCTTGCAGGCTTCGGTTTCCCATCTTTAAAATCAGGTAAAAGGGCGGGGTTAGGCGATCTCTGGACTGTCTGCCAGCTCTCCTGTTCTGTGATTCCCTGTTTTTCAAACTAGTTCCTGGAGATGAACCACGGCGAAGCCAGAGCCATGTGTCAGCTTGAGAAAGGCTGGGAAGCTTTGTCCAAGCTGGTGCCTCCATTTAGGCCGCGCCAGTGACCAGAACGTGCCGCTCACTGTGGGGAAGTTCTGCCATTGCAAGTTCTTCGCAGGTGGAGCCGAACGACAGCCAAACTCCCAGGAACCAGCCTGCCAGTTCCCTTGTGACCCTCTCAGAAAGCTGGAAGATGCGTCTCTTAACTAAATGACCTCCAGTTGCAAGGAGTTTTCCAGATTTGGAAAGAGCGATGGCCTGGCAGTCCGGAGACCTGAGATGTACCTCCAGTTCTTGTGGTGTGACCTACGCCCTGCCAATGCCCTCGTTCCCATGCGAACTGCCCTCTGTGAGCCTCAGTGTCCCTGCCTACCTCGCTTTAGTACTGTACAAAAAGAAGAGGCGATTGGCATTATTTGCAGAGAAACCAATTTCCCCTGAAACAGGCTGGACCATAAATCCCGGAGCGACCCCCACGGAGTGAGGAAGGGTGAAATCTGGGGCACGGAACAGTGGGCCCCCTACCAGACCTCACCGGGGAGACAGCAGTGTGGAAGGTCGGGCTCCTACCATCGCCCTGGAAGAGGATGGAGAGCCCCTACTGCCCCAACATGGACACACTCTAGTCCCTAACACCTGTGACAATGTTAGGTCAAAATGACAACAGGGACTTTTGAAATAGAAGATTATCCTGGATTGCTCAGATGGTCCAGTCTAATCACACGAGCCTATAAAAGCAGAGAACTTTCTCCGGCTGGGCTCGAGAAAAGCAACAGAAGAAAAAAGAGATATTGGCAGCAGGAGAGAAATGGGACCCGCCATTGCTGGAGGGGACCATGTAGAAAGAAGCAGAAAGGAACACAGGCGGCCTCTGGTGCCAAGGCCTAGCCCTGGCCAGCAGCCAGCGAGGAAGTGGGGCCTCAGTCCTACAAACACCAGGAACAAAATTCTACCAGCAACCTAAGTGGGTTTAGAGGCAGAATCTGTCCTGGGGCTTCCAGATAAGAGCCAAGCCCAGCTGCCACCTTGTGAGACTGTTAGCAAAGGACCTACCTAGGTATTGTGTCCAGACTTCTGGCCCACAGAACTGTGAAATAATGAATAGGAATTCTTGTAAGCCACCGAGTTTGTGATAATTTGTTCTGGCAGCATGAGAAAACAAATACAAACCTCTTGTTGCAGGTTGAGACTCATGAGAGAAAACAGCGGTATATGGTCTCATAAGGTCCCACATTGTGAAGATAATGGGTACATATGTGGTCTCCTAGGTCCCACATTGTATAGAGTGTGGGCACACATGTGGTCTCATAGATCCCACATTACGCAGAGTGTTGTAGACCGCTCTGCCTGGTTCTAGGAATTGTATCTCGACCCATTGTGGCTAAGGGTGAGGGACGACCTCTGGAATGCGAGACAAAGGAGACAAAGCTTGTCTTTGGTAGCAAACGCTGCCTTGGTTTCCTCTCCCTGGCCCCAAAGCTTGGTTGGAAGCCAATGACGGGTAAGACCCCTCAGGGCAGGGTGCAACCTAAGCCAGACTTGATCACTTGGGAGGCCTTCATGGAAGGACTGGTGGGGGGGGCTGCAACAAAGAGCAATGGACTCTCGCCCCCCGGCTTTGACAAAGTCTGAGTCCCCATGTTCTCTGGGAGAAGTGCTTTCTGACTCTAACCCCCTTAAGCCTGAATACTTGATGGGGAGAGGTGCAGCTCCTTGCCTTGTTAGAGCGTGTCCTGGGAAAAAACCTGGCATCACAAAGACTTCCTGATAAACCTGTGAAATCTGCTCTGCTAGGAATGCTTTCATTCATATGTTAAGGGTTCGAGCAGGAAACCCTAAAACTCTGTTCCTGACAGGCTCTGACTCAGACTAAGCCCTCAGATGTCTTTGAAATGTTATCTACTGTTTGATCCTTGCTGCCCTGTATTCCTGTGTATTACAACCCAATAAAAGCCCTTGGAGGATGGGGCTCAATGCCTTTTTCCCCTGAGAAACTGGCCACTGCTCATGGCCTTTTTCCTCTGGGAAAATGGCCATTTCTCCCCCCAAGCAGATCACATCATGTCTCAGTCATGATTACTCTCATCCGTGGTGGCTGGGGGGACTTGTGAGGAAAGTCACCCCCATAGTGGAGAATGGACACATATGTGGTTTCCTAGGTCCCACATTATGTAGAGAATGGGCACATGCGTGGTCTCATAGGTCTCGTGGTCTAATAGGCACATGCGTGGTCTCACAGAAGAGAACTGCGATGGTCACTGGCTAATGGAGGGTGTTTCTCAGGAACTGGACCTTGAAGCATCAGTCAGGTTTGGAAGTAAAAAAGAGGGAGAGCTCACTTTTTGGAGGAGGAGAGGGATTTCTTTACAGTTTCCAGAGAGCACCTGTGTTAGGGCCAAGGAGAACATTTGGGGCCTGAGATGACCCCACTGAGCAGACAGAGAGGGGTACGTGATGAGGGGGCAATCTTCTCATGCTGGAAGCATCCCCAAGTTCATGAGCATTCCAAGGAATCAATACCCCTCCTCAATGCACATGATAAACGACTGTACAAGTATTTCACATTTTCATCTCATTACGTATTTCCTTCATGTCTGGAAAGCTATAGAATCAAAATTTGGAATGTAAATGATGATAAAAAGAGAACGTTTGTAGGATAAAATTCTTCCTTCATAATCACGAAATTGTGATAAATCAAGCCCCTCTGTCAATTTCTGCTTTGTTGCATTTTCTCCCACAAGTCTAGGCTGAAAGGGCTTTGAAGGGGAAGGAGGGCTATAGACCTCTGTGCTGACCCAGTGCAGCCCAGCACACATTTATTACACACCCACTGTGTGCTAGGCACAGTACAGGGAAAAAGGAAGTGGGTAAGGGCACGTACAAAATTACAGTGGAGCTGTGGTTTTGTGCCTGAACAGAACAATTACTGCCGCATCTCATCACGACCGGTGTGTCTTTTTCAAAGTGGATTAGCAAGAATTGAAACACGCACTCTTTACTTCCTAGCATCCATACTTTCATACGTGCTGTTCCTGCTCTCAGGCATGCATTTCCACACATTCCCTCAGCTCCAGTTGAAATCCCATCTGCTGAAATTTGACGGCCCAGAGCCTGTAGAAGTCCTGATGGAGTACATGTCCTTGCACTCTGCAATTTGCCTTCCAGGAACTGATCCTTCAGAAATAGCCATGGATGTGCATAATGATGCGTGCCCAAAGTTACTCATCGTAGGTCAAAAACCACCTGGATATTCACCAACAGAAAATTGGTTACACAAATTATCGTGTATGCATAACATAGAATATTTTTGTGACCATTCAACATAATGCAGATCCACATTTATGGCTATGGAAACAGCATCATCTTGTAATGCTGGCAGGAATCCAGTCTGCAAAATAATATAACAATATCACAGTTTTCTAGGACCCAACAGTAATTTACCCACAGCTGAGAATATTTCCAAGATAGTGAACCAGAATTTGTTCCTCCATAAAGAGACATTATAAGTATGTCTCAATTCAGAATATCAAATGTGTTTCTTGACTCCAAGCACCTGAAATTTGCAGTTTTCCCAGAATTTCAAAGACATCTGATAATGAGGTACAGATTTAAAGAAGCCTGTTTCCAAAATTTAAAGGAAGCTGAATTTGCAGAGCAAAGTCATGGGCCAGGAGCGCAACCTGCAGGTAGAACTGAGAATGAGGGAGGGGGAGTTAGTTAACTACCTTGTAGCTTCGGAGTTTATCGGTGAAAGGAAGGGAAAGGCGAGACGTGGTGGGATCTCTTCTAGAGGAAAAGCCACAAACGAGTGGGTCCCCAGACTAAGTGCATCTTTGGGGAAGACAATAGACTCAATTAAGAACCAGAGTCGTAAAAGAATGCCAGTCTCCCAAACAAAACATAATTGAGTAGAGAGATGAGGCCCAAGCCCATAAATAACCCACCATAATTAGAACATATCAACAGTTCCTATTAAAGAAACATCAGGCAGTCAAGTACTGGAAGTCTGGGGAAATTGAGTTCTTAATTAAATCCTCATCAGAATTACTGGGACCCATATCTTCCACATCCCATTTCCCCGAGTCTCAAGTGTAGGTACATCAGGAAATGACTTGGTTCCATGTAATCACACGAAATAAATTCTCCCCCTGTTCAGTCCTAACAAGGACGGATACAGAAGCCCTGGGTCCTAATCCTCAAGACACTAACCTTCAGCAGCCAGAGACATCTGGCTGGATCTCAGCATTCCCAGAGAAGAGTCATGTACACAGTCTTCTTTTAAAAAATTAAATAAATATGTGTGTGTGTGTGTATATATATATTTACCTTCTCTTAATTAATTTCTCTACTCAGTGTTCTGCCTTGGTGCCCTAATGTCTACAGAATACTGTAGACATTACTAGGACTTGGAATTTTAGGGATTGTTGCTCTCTCTTCCCCATTCCCTAAATGTGGCTCATCCTTTATTGGTCCCCTTTTTTTGCTGATTGAGCCACATAATTTTTATTGCAGTACATTATTATAGTTGTTCTATTTTATGATTAGTTATTATTGTTAATCTCTTGCTGTGCCTAATTTAGAAATTAACCTTTATCATAGGTATGTGTGTATGGGAAAGGACACAGTATACACAGGGTTGGACACTAGCTGCTGCTTCAGGCACCCAGTAGGGGTTTTGGAACATACCTGCCGTAAATAAGGGGACTACGGCATTCAGAATCTCGTACCACTCTCTCCCTGCCCAGCATACCGCTGCTACCACAATTGTCCCTCAGTGAGTATACCACCCCCTACTGTTTCAGTCCATAACTCAAGATCGAAACCTGGACATCTTACTTAGTACTGCCTTCACACTCACCTCTTTTATCCACATCTTCCTAAATCAGGAATCATCAAACTTTTTCCTAGAGGCCCATGTAGGAAATATTCTAGGCTTTGAGGGCTGTGTGGTCTTTAGGTGGGATTAGTCAGCACCAGCTGTAAAGCCCTGTGCTGGTCTGCTGTTTCGGACTAGCTGTATCATACAGTCTCTCAGCCAGTCATTTTCAAACATTTATTTTTAAAGAATAGATAATAAATGGCCCATATACCAAAGACCTTGATTGTTTTATGTGTATCTTTCCAGAGAGAATTATGCATACACAAGCATATACAAATGCTGTCAGATTATATGCATGGTTCTAAACCTTGCTTTAAATGTATTTCTCTTATTTTACCCTTACTATCTGCATTGTGATCTCATATGAACATTTTATCTTCTCCTCATTATTAAACTTTAGGGTTTCTTCCTCTCTTCTATCACTTAAATTTTAACACGTGTATGCATTATCCAAGACCTGCAAAGAGGTTTAAAAATAACATCATGTGTACTCATACACCTACGACCCACCTTGAGAAGTTGAACATTGCCAATGTAGTTAAATCTACCTGGTACACACCCCTCTGGAATCGCCCTACCCTCCCTCCCAGCAGTGGCCACCATTCTGAATTTGCTGTTCTTCATTTCCAAATATTTCATTTGTTGTACAGACATATTGTGCCCTTGAGTGATGTTTTGTGTTGTTCTGCATGTTTTAAAGCTTCATAGTGTCTTTCTATATGTGTTCTTCGGCCGTTTTCTTCTGTCACCTTAAAGCTAAGTTTGTGCGATTCGCCCATGCCCGTAGACGTAACTCCTGGTTCACCGGTACTCGCTGTGGTGGAGTAGTACACTGTGTAACTGTCCTGCTATTTTTTTTACCCTTTTCCTATCAATAGATATTTGGGTTGTTTCTAAGATTTTACTGCCGCAACATTGCTGCGAAGATCATCATCCTTATACACGTTTCTTAACGACAGAAGCAGTTTTTCCAAGCTTACCTGTAGGAATCGAATTCCTGGTATGCATTATGCACATTTAGGAAAGGACTGTGCCCGTTCCCAACTTTCTAAATATTGCCCAGTTGCCCTTTGAAGTGCTTGCCGCAGCTCCCGCTCCTGCAGCAGTGTGTGGGTGTCCTCTTGCCAGGACTTGGTGTGCCAGCCGCTCCTGGCCACCAAGAAGACACACAGGCAAATGGGATAATGAAAGAGAGTTTCCTGAAGGGATTGTTCACATAGCTGTGAGCCAACAAGAGACGGCGAAATATCAAATGGGAGCTGTTAAGACTCCCGGGCCTGAAGGGGTAATAGGAGGGGAGTTACGAGACCGTGGAGTTGTAGGAACGGGTGCTCTGCAAGAGCTGTAGCCTTCAAAAGAGCAGCGCAGCTATCGTCAACACCGGGCAGAGCCGGGGGAAAATCCCAAACTCACCCCTGACCCCTTTTCAGTCTCCGGATGGAGGAGCATGGGGCGTGCATCTGGAGGGGCAAAACAGACCACTTGGCACTTGGAACTGTTAGACTTCTAAGTTATTGTCAAGCTGATGATATAGAATTGAACCTTATTGTGGCTTTAATTTGCATTTTTTCTGATATCTTATGAGATTATCTTTTCAGGTGTTTATTTTTCATTTACTATCTTTCTCTGTAAATTGTCTTATTCTGTGCTTGGCACATTTTTTCAACTGGATTGTCTTGATAATTAGTGCACAGGTGTTATTTTTCTTGGAAACTAATTCTTTTTGATGGGTACATATACATTGTCTTTTGAAGTGTTTTTCATAGAGAAAAATTTAAAATTTTAGTGTAGATGAGTTCATCAGTTTTTTCTCATATTTCCTCTTAAACTTGTTTCTTTGAAAACCGTTCCTTTTCTGAGTTCATACAAATATTCTATATTTTCTTAAAACATTTCTCGCCCTGGCTGGCGTAGCTCAGTGGATTGAGCGCAGGCCTGCGAACCAGACGATCGCGGTTCGATTCCCAGTCAGGGCACATGCCTGGGTTGCAGGCTGGTTCCTTGCAGGCTAACTACCAGCAGGGGATGAACAAAAGGCAACCATACATTGATGTTTCTCTCCCTCTCTCCTTCCCCTCTAAAGATAAATAAATAAATAAAATCTTAAAAAAAAGAAAAAAACATTTCTCAATTTTTCTTCTATATGTTAGGTTTTTTTTTAAAGATTTTATTTATTTCTTTTTAGAGAGGAAGGGAAGGAGAGAAGGAGAGAAATATCAATGTATAGTTGCTTCTTGTGCATCCCCTACTGGGAACTGGCCTGCAACCCAGGCATGTGCCCTGACTGGGAATCAAACCAGTGACCCTTTGATTCTCAGGCCTGTGCTCAATCTACTGAGCTACGCCAGCCAGGGCCTATCAGTTAGGTCTTTAATTCTCTGGAATTTCTGTATTTTGCTGTGTACAATGTGCTCCTGCATGTAGTACACATCCATGTTTCAGGCCCAAACGTTCAGGAAGAAAATCTTTTGTTTTAATTAATTTATTTATTTATATTTAGATGCTTGGTTTTTGGTACTATAAAAGAATTTAGCATTTATTTTTTACTACATTATGGTACAACAAATTTTATGTAACAAATAATTACAAAATACAAGAACAGATACAAGGTATTTCAGGTACTACCTATGTATAATACACATCCTTATTTTGCCCTCAAAAATTTGGGCAAAAAAACATGCATTATACATGGCAAAATACAGTAATTTTCCTATGAGTGTGAAAGAGATCAAATTGTTTTCATATGCATTACCAATTATGCCACCTTTTTCGAAATGGTTAGCCCTATTATTTCTTGCTTTTCTTTACTGTCAGCCCTGTTACATACTAAGTTTCATATAAGCATTAGTCTGTTTTGGGGTTCTCAGTTTTGTTCCACTAATTTATTTCTTTATACCTGTCAGAAAACATTATTTTAATTACTATAGCCACATAAGAAAGAAGACTGCAAATCTATCAGGGAAATAACCTCTACCTTTTGTCCTTCTTTAAAATCGTTTTAATTAGCATGGCCCTTTGCTCTTCCCTACACACTTTTAGAATCAGTTTGTCAACTTCCACAAAGTACTCCACAGGGATTTTAATTGGAAGTACATTACAGTTATAAATTAATTTATAAGGAATTTATATTATGATACTCAGTCTTCTTATCCATGGACATGGTATACCTCTCCATTTATGTAGATTTCTAACTTCTTTCAATAGAGGATTAAACATTTTTCCATAAATGTCAGGCACATGTTTGGTTAGATTTATTCTTTTGCTTCTTACATCCTTGGAACTATTATGTGCTTTTTAAATTACATTTTTTATTGGTTGTGGCTGGCGCACAGGATGTGAATGATTTAAATATTTTAATCTTTACATGCAGAAACCTTGCTAAACTCATTAATTATAATAATTTTTCTGAAGAGTATCTTGGGTTTTCATGATTGACAACAATTTACTCTGCTAATAACCACAGTTTTATTTCATCCTCCCCAAACCTTTAACTCTTTTCTTTGCCTCGTCTCGTTCAGCTGGCTAGAGTCCTCAGCACAGCACTGAAGGGAGTTGTGCTAGTGGGGCCCTTACCTTCTCTTTTCTTTTTATATTTTATTTATTTATGCTGTTAGAAGAGGGGAAGGGGGGCAGGGAAGAGGGAGAGAATGCCTGGCCTTTTCTTGAATCTAAATGCATTGCTTCTAACATTTGAACATTAAATATAACGCTCCTGGTATGTTTTTGGTAAATAGCCTTTATCAGGTTAAGGAAGTACTCCTCTATTTCTTCTTTCCTAAGGATTTTTTTTAATATGAAAGAGTATTACATGTTTCCAAATGAATTTTCTGCATCTCCCAAGATGATCATATAATTTTCCCCTTTAATGCAAACCAACTTTGTATTCCTGAGATATAACCAATTAAATAATGATTGTATGCATTTGCATTTATATTCATATACATTTGGTTTGCAAATATTTTTACAACCTTACATCTATATTTATGAGTAAGAATGGTGTGTAACTTATGTTCCTGATGATGTCCATGTCTAATTTGCATGAAGGTTTATAGTGGCCGCACAAAACAAGGTGATCAGTGTTCCTCCATGTAACAGTCTCTGAGAGACTCGGTGTGCGATTGCAATTACTTGTTACCTGACAGTCTGTTAGAACTCATTGCTAAAATTGTGTAGGCCTGGTGTTATGAAGGTAAATATATTTTAACCTACTGATTGACTTTCTTCAAAAGCAATAAATTATTCAGGTGCTTTATTTCTTCATGATTCAATGATGATAAATAACATTTTAATTTTAATATTAAATTTTTATTGCATTT
The DNA here is from genome assembly GCF_014824575.4 of Sturnira hondurensis. Taxonomy (NCBI): domain Eukaryota; kingdom Metazoa; phylum Chordata; class Mammalia; order Chiroptera; family Phyllostomidae; genus Sturnira; species Sturnira hondurensis. Next base: position 522,237 of record NW_028083079.1, on the reverse strand, counting down.
AGGTATTCAAATTTCTCTGCATAAATCTGTTCATCACATTCTCTGTTGTATGTATGAGTATTTGCCTTTTTCATTTATAATATTACACGTTTGCATCTTCTTTCTTTTTACTTCATGAGTCCTGTTGGAGATTTTTAAATACCATTTGATCTTCAATCTTCTTTTTATATTGAATCTTCTTCAGTCTTCTCAATTTTATTAACTTTTGCTCTTTTGTTTATTATTCCCCCCTCTGATTTCTTTTTATCATGTTAAGCATTTCTTCTTTTCTACATAAACGTGCAAGCTATAAGTTACACAAACACACACACACACACATTTTCAGCAGTTGTTACTATGATTTGACCAGGTGTGATTTTCTTTATATTCATCCTAATTAGAGATCACCAAGATTCTTGAATCTGTAAATTTATATCTTTACCAAATTTGTGTATTAGCTATTACTTCTTCAAATATTTTTAAAATATTTTATTTATTCATTTTTAGAGTGAGGTGAGAGAAGGAGAATGAGAGGGAGATCATCAATGCGTGGTTGCCCCTCGTGCGCCCTATACCAGGGACCTGTACCAGGAACTCAGCCTGCAACCCAGGCATGTGCCCCGACTGGGAATCGAACCAGCGATCCCTCAGTTTGCAGCCCACGCTCAATCCACTGAGCTACACCAGCCAGGGACTTCTTCAAATTTTTTTCTGCCCAACTCTGTCCCTTTACTTCTAGGACCCTAGTTACTGACATGTTAGGCATTCCAATACAGTCTCACAGGCCCCTGGGTGCTGTTCAATTTTTTATAATAACTTTAATTTCTTGAATAGGTTTAGATTTATAGAAAAGTTGTGAAGGTCATACAGAGTTCCTATATACTCCACACACAGTTTCAATCATTAGTAACACTTTATATTACTATGGAATATTTGTTACAACTAATAAACCAAAATTGATAAACTATTTTAAACTAAATTCCATACTTCACTCAGATTTCCTCCGTTTTTTCTTTCTGCTCTAGGATCTCATCCACTACACCACATCACATTTAGTCCATCATGTCTCCTTAGGTTTGTCCTAGCTGCGACAGTTTCTCAGATTTTCCCTGGTTTTTTTTTTTTTTTATGACCTAGAGACTCAATGAGTACTAGTCAGGTATTTTGGATAATGTTTCTCATTTGGGATTTGTTTGACATTTTTCTTATGATTAGGCTGGGTTATGGGTTTTGGGAAGAAGGCTGCAGAGTTAGAGTTTCATTTTTATGACATCATATCAAGGGTACATGGACTATCATCTTGACTTATCACTGTTGACGTTAACCTTGATCATGGCTCAGATAGTGTTTTTTTAGGTTTCTCTGTTAAAAAGTTATTCATTCCCCACCTTTCCACATTGCACTCATTGGAAGGAAGTCACTATGTACAGCCCACATTCATGGAGTAGGAAGCAATACTTCATCTCCCTGAGCATGAAGTATCTACATAAATTATTTGGGATTCTTCTGCATAAGAGATTAGTCTCTCTTCCCCATTTATTAATTTATTCAATTATGTTTATTTGCATGAAACGGATTCATGGATTTTTATTTTATAGTTTGTGTTTTAATACAATACTACTTTATTTATTTCATTCCTCACATTGTTCCGGGGTTGGCCATTGGGAATGCTTCAGTTGGCTCCAGGGTTCCTTTGGCCCACCCCATTATTACGGAGCATTGTTTTTGGTTTGTTTTAACTTGTTTGAGCACTCCAAGATACTCCAGGCTCATCTTATGTATTTCCTGCCTCAATCCTAAAATCAGTCATTTCTACAAAGAGTCCTGGTTCCCTTTATTGGAGAATAGAATTAGACACTAAGGCCTGGGAGCGAGGTACACTCATCACTACTGGGGTGTCTTTGCTTCTGTGCCTTCTTAGCTCACAGGTCAAGGTGACACATGGGTGTTTACTAACCTACATCAATGCACATGTCTATAAATATTTGCATATATAGCCATCTGTTATTATATTAAGCCAAACATGATTAATACTGATCATCTTCGTTGTATTGTTCTAGACTTGATTTAGGAGCCAAGTCACACATGGAGAAAGGCAGGCGTCAGGCATCCATTTGCAGGGACAGATTGGAGTAGAGGTCAGAGAGCAGCTCCCTCATTTCACGGAGGCGGCTTTCTGCTCGTAGCATGTTTCGGAGGGATGTCTCTAGAGTTGCTGCCTCCGGTGACAGGAGCAGCAGCTCCCTTGGTGGCCCAGTTCTGCCACGTGCCTTTGGCAGTTGTCCCTGGAGGCTCATCCTAGGGTTCGTTTCCACAGCCTCCCAATGAACTGTGTGACCAAGATCTCTCTCTGTTTACTCTCTGCAGTGGAACCACGACAGATGCACTTGGAAGGCACACAGAGGGGATGCTCTGCCCTTCCCAGTAGATAAAGTCAAATCTCTTAATAGCCTCAGTTTCTGATCTATAAAATGGGAATGATAATTCTGGTCTCATAGGGTTGTTGTAAATATTAAATGAAATCTGACCCAGAGTAGATAGTCACTAAAGCTTTTAGGAATTATTAATATTTATTTACCTAACATTTGCATAACATCTTAGTTCTTAACAATTTGGCCATTTTGTTCATGTCTGGTTGCTTTTTAAATAATGATTTGAATAAAATTCCTGTATAGCAAGATAACTGGTAAAAATATTTTAATTTTAATATTACCTGAGTTTATCTCTTCAGCAAGGACAGTATCAACCAGAAAAAAAATCACGAATATCTGTGGAGATGGGGTCAGTTTTATGGCGGTCAAAACTTAAGTGAGAGAGCTGTTACCAAAGCCACTGCAAAATACAAGGGCAGCGGCTACTATATTAGTCACGAATGATATTTTGCCTAGAAGTGTTTTTCAATGCAATACTTTCCATGTGTTGGTGAGGCTTTCTTTTTTTAAGCAACTTTTTCCAAAAATAGCATAGATTCATCATCTTTTTAGACAAATATGTATGGAAGCAGGAAGTCATTTTCTAGTCCTGTTAACTACGCTGATATACATTTGTCTTAGCTATGGGCCAGGGAGGGTGTTAGACTAAGAAGCAAAATTTACTCTAAGAATATTGAGTAAGCCCACAGAATCTCAGGAGGCCTGAGAACAAGGCCGAGTGCCTGCAGCCCAGAGCGGCACCCCAAGTCAGGCTGCAGAAGGGGTCCATGCAGACATGGCCAACATACCCACTGCACAGGCCTTGCAGCTTGTGCCCCTGACTCCACTCATGCTGAACCCTCACACTGTTGTCACTGTGCCCCTGGAAACTGGGTACAACAACTGTGGCTGCTGCCACCTTCAGCCATATTGGATTTCTGCAGATTCCCTAACACTCAGTATTCCTAGTTTCTAATTCAAAGCCTGGTGTTGTTTATCTTATTATCAAAAGCTGGGTAGCATACCTGTACCCTAGCTGCAAGAGAACCTGTTAAAGTGAGTTTCTGCCACTTGTCTTTTTATAGTGAGAGGCAGACTCTGTCTCATAAAAATGAAAACTCTTCAACTATATAGCAGGGTGTAGATTGAGACTAGGGCCCTGAACAGAGGGTACAGAGTTAGCATTAAGCCCTCCAAATTCTAAAGAGCCAGGAACAACTGGGGCAGGACACCTCAATCATGTAAGCAGTCGGGAAAGGTGGAGAAAGAGGACATTGTTGAAATATGTAGTTCTGGCCTAGTAGCAATGACAGCTCCCCCACCCTCCATTCACCATTTGGGAGAGAAGGGAATGCTATTCTTCCATCCACCAGACAAAGGATGGGGAAGGGCACCAAGAAACTGGCTCAGAGGTACTGAAGGTGCCGCAAAGAGAGACAGGCATCTCATGTTCCCAGTTGGTATTACTCAAGCAGAAGGCGTGCAGATTTCCCTTTGGTCCTATTTGAGCAGGATGAAGAGAACAGAGCATAGGGTGAAGAAAGCAGCTTAGCAGGCATAGGCCTTCATCAGAGCTAGCCAGAGAAGCTAAAACAGCCAACAGGACCGCAGCCAAGATAGTTAAAGAAAGAGAGGTTTGCCCCATCTCCTCTTCTCTCAGCCCACCACACCAGAGGCATCTGGTCCGAAGGGAGAGTATGAGGAAGTATCCCAGGTGGATCTTGACCCTCTTCCCCAACACTCTGATGCTGGAGCACAAGGACGAGAAAGCAGACCACACCTGCCCCCTTCAAGTTCAAAAGCTCCAGCTCTGGCTATTGTGAGGTAGGAGAGAACCCTGATGAGAAGTGGCTTTGGACCCAGACTGACTTCTAACAGCCATGAGGACCCCAAAAGCCAAGAGGTCTTTCTGAGATGTCAACAAGAGACCTGCTACTGGGAAAATAAAACTGCTCCGCATCTGCAGAGCTGCAGACTCACTCTACTCTGAACAGCAGTTACATAGTGGAAGGGCTTTGGATGCTGGAAGGCATTCAGATGCAAGGATGGTACAATATTCACAAATCAATAAACATAATACATCACATAATCAAGAGCAAAGACAAAAATCACATGATCACATAAATAGATGTGGAAAATCATTTGATAAGGTAGTGCACCCATTTATGATTAAAAACACTCAGCAAAGTGGTAATAGAGGGAGCATTCCTTAACATAATATAGGCCATAAATGAGAGATCTACAGCCAACATCATGCTCAATGGACAAAAACTAAAAGCTTTTCCACTAAGATCAGGAACAAAAAGAAGATGTCTGCTTTCACCACTCCTGTTCAACATAGTATTAGAAGTCCTGGCCACAGCAATCGGACAAGAAAAAGAAAGAAAAGGCATCCAAATTGCAAAGAAGAAGTAAAATTGTTATTGTTTGCAGATGACATCATAGTATACATAGAAAATCCTACAGACTCCACCAAAAACTACTTGACCTAATAAGTGAATTTGGCAAAACAGCAGGATACAAAGTCAGTATTCAGAAATCAAAGGTATTTTTGCATACCAACAATGAAATATCAGAAACAGAAATCAGAAAAAAAAATCCCATTTGCTATAGACACTGACCCCTACAGTATGGATTCGTCTGTTTCCTCTCTGGATGAACTTAAGAACCAAAGGAGAAGGGATGAAACCTTGGGAAATGTGGTTCACAGATATGTAATTTCTAAAATTATTTAGCAGATTTTTTTTCAAGCTGGTCACTCTTAGACCACAACTAAAGGTAAACTGAATTACCTATTACCCCAAGTAAGTCTGAGAGCTAGATGAAGAAATTTGATGGTGAGGAAGGATATCACGCAGTGAAAATTACAGCGTTAACGGTGAAGATAGAGACCCTCAGCACCAGTCAGATCTCTTCACTGGAAACATCCTCTGCTGAGCACTACCCTGAGACAGGAGAAGAGGGTGACCTGAGGTCAGAGAGGCACGGCACCTCGCGTCTCAACAGGTAAGGGCCTTCTTCTAGAATTCTCCAACATGGCCCTGAGAACTCTGCCCCACAGTGCCTCTTTAGCCACTTTCTGACCCTCACCCCTTGCAAATCGCTGCGTATGAGGCTCTATAAACAATCATTTAAAAGAGGAATCCTTGAGTCCACATAATCACCTAAGTCTGGATTCTTTAAATATTGTGACTCTCAGCCAGAAAACAACTGGTCTGGAATCTAACCTGATAGGACATCACATGTCCCCTCAGCCCCGTGTCCTACTGTCCCCACACTTGGGGGTTTGGAGTCACACAGGCTTGGTTTGGAGCCCCACTTTGCCACTTTGTAGCCGTGTGACCCTGGGCAAGTTTTCTTAATCTCTCTGAAGAAGAGAGTATTTGGCAAGCTCTTGGCATGATCCCTGGCAGAGGGGACATGGCCAGTAAGTATGCCGCTACTGAGAGCAACGCCCCCCACCCCATTAACCTATGAGCCAGGCAGGGTCTTTCGTGGTTGATTTTTTGGGTTTTTCCCCAGTTGGGAATCATTTTTAACCACTTTTCTATTATAAACACAGATTATAATGGAGAAGGATACAAATCACATTAATTTTAGCCTCAAGCACAAAAACTTCAAAGACATTTTTGCTTTGTGATAGCCAGCTGTGGGCACTGCCCCTCCCCCAATTGGGGGGAGTGAGGGTGGGGTGGTGGGGGAAGTGGGGGAGGCAGCTGAGTGGGTCAAGCTCTTGCTTACTTTCTTCAACTATTAGGGAGATTCGGGAGACAGGTTTGCAGAGTACAAGGAAAATTCTTATGAGGACCTGTTACAATCATGTGTCCATTTTTATAAAAGATTTGATTGATTTCTTTATTTAGAGAGAGAAGAGGAAGGAGAAAGAGAGAGAGAGAAACATCAATGTGTGCTTTCCTCTTGTGCTCCCCAACTGGGGGCCTGGCCCACAATGCAGGCACATGCCCTGACTAGGAATTGAATCAGCGATCCTTCGGTTCGAGGGCCAGCCCTCAGTCCACTGAGCCACACCAGCCAGGGCTATCACGTGTCCATTTTAAAGACATCAAACCAGAGGCACTGATTGGTCAAGATCCTTTGTCCTCAGACCCTTTCAGCCCATCCAAGTGCAGTGACTTGCCCTGTGTGTGTGGGTCCTCGGCCACTGCTGCCAGGCCAGCTCCAAAATCTGCAGGGTCAAAGGTGATGCTCTGGTCAACATTTACCAAAAGCTTTCCTTTGCTTGTCTGAGATTTTAAACCTCAGCTCCACTCTCTCTGGAACATTTATCTCTTTCCTGCAAATAAGCAAAACACACTCTTTTCCAGGAAATTCTGCAGGCTCAGCGGGATATTTTTGGACATCGAGGTGGATTGTAATGCAAATGCCCTTGATTTCTTGGGACTCTTAACTCTTGTGAATTTCAGTGAGTGATAGGGCCCCTTGAAATAAATGTGCTTTTGATAGATGAAAATTCCCTTTTCCCTTGTGAAATGTGCTTGGCAGTAAATACTTCCACTCGGTGGAATTTGCTTAATAATTTGGTGTCGCACAGGGCTCAGCTGAGCAGTTCTGTGAAATGAAGCGAGGACCAGGGGCTAGGACCGGGAGAGGGCGCCAGGGAGCAGGTCTGGACCAGAGTACAGGGAGCCAGAAACTGGGGTCTCCATACCAACTGAGAACCAGAAACTGGGGAGACCTGTAGGTGGTCTAATAGGTGCAAAGTATGCAAACAGAGTCCAGGTAAGCAAGCAGGATGCAGATGAGCAGACTGTGGCACCCACACCAGGACAGCTGTTTTTCCCCCTGCCTGTTGTGACAGATAAGCCATCCATGCTTATCTGTCAGAGTCCTTGGTCTGAGAGCAAGGTGCTGCTGTCGCCACTGAAATTCTTACGGATGTGAAGCAGTTCTGAGTGGTGGTTTTCTGCTCTCGAGAGAAGCTTCTTTAGGATTTGCGGCTGGGCCAGCGGCCCCTTCCAACATCACGAACCTCTCATAGTGTTTTCGTGGTCAAAGGAATAGGACAGCGCTAACCCAGAGAAGGATAAGATGAGAAGAGAGTGCAGAGCTGTTTTGAGTGGAGGCTACAGGAGGCAGCTTTTGGCTTGTTGTAAGGGAGAATTCTCTTCTAGTCCGAGCCACACAGCGGAGGTTATGGAGGGGAGATGAGCTTCCTGTCACCCCAGGTGTGCAACTTCCAGCAAGGCTTCTTGTACAGGTGGGGGGTGGTGTGAGTCAGTGTCCGCCTGCGTCACACTCTTCCATAGCTGTCCACTGTGCTCAGGGTCACGCCGTGACTCCTGCCGCCACCTCCTAGGCCTTCTGCCACGTGGCCCCAGTCTCAACTCTTGTCATTCCACCACGCTGCCAACTCTCCGGGTAGGTTCCATCTCAAAGCTCCTGCAACCATGTCGAGTGCTCTGTTTGCCTTTTATGGGGTCCTCAGCCCTTTACCTGTTACACTTACCTTCCTTTGTCTTTCATCTGGTTCACTCCAGCTGGTCCTTCCAGGCCCTTCCCCCTGAATCTCTCTTTCCTAAGCCCTGAGAATGAATCAGGTGTTTCCTCTTGTCCTTCCCATTTCTTAACACTAGGCTAGAATTGTGACCCACAACGCTGGAAGCAACCAGAGGGCATGGAAACGCCTGCTCTTCTGTCTGTGATCCCCCGCGCCCAGCACCGCCCTGCCTGGCACCTGGTGACTGTCTGGTGGAAGCAAACCTATTGATTTTGAAGTGTTTGGATGTCTCCAACAACACAACCACCGCTGCCTCGGCCCCCCACCCTTTCTGGGGGCTGCCTGGCTGAGCCAGGGGTTTGGTTTCATGGCTGACTTTGGAACATGGGGGCCTAACGTTTAATTTGTTTTAATTTTTTTTAAAAAAGATTTTATTTATTTATCTTTAGAGGGGAAGGGAAGGAGAGAGGGAGAGAAACATCAATGTATGGTTGCCTTTCGTGCGTCCCCTGCTGGGAGTTGGCCTGCAAGGAACTGGCCTGCAACCCAGGCATGTGCCCTGACTGAGAATCGAACTGCGATCGTCTGAGTCGCAGGCCCGTGCTCAATCCACTGAGCTACACCAGCCAGGTAATTTGTTTTAATTTTTAAAAAATTTAAAATTTTTTCCCATATTCATCCTATGAGTATGGAGATTTTTTTAGGTTAATTGGAGCAAAAATAGACATCTGTATTTTACTCCCAGTGAGGGGATGACATCCTCTGCAGAAGTGAAATTGCTGATGAACAGAGCTCTCAGCTTGGAGAGACCAGGATCCTGGATCCTCTACTTACCTGCTGTGTGACCCTGGGCTACCTGCCTGCTCTCTCGGGGCGTCATTGGTTTGGCAAATATTTACTGCACCTGTCGTGTTCCCAGCACTTTTAGAGGGAGGTGACTGAACACAGACGTGATTCCTGCCTTCCCAGAATTTACAACCTAATAGAGAGACAGCAGACAACCAGATAAATAAATATAAATTGTAATAAGAACTACCAAGGACCTAAGCAATGTATAGTTACAGAGAGTAATGGAGGTAAATGTGGAAGAGACCTACTGACACCACGAAGAGTTGATTGACATTTAGGTCTGAAGGATACAGAAAGCCAATGGTGGGATGTTTCTGGAAGATGGGCAAAGGCAGGTGTAAAGGTCCCGAGGCACATACGTCATTGAGAGATGGAGAGAAGTTCAACATGCCTACAGAATAATTAGTCAGGGGAACTCTTCCCGTGCGTGAACCGGGTGCAGTAATGTTTGCAGTAGACACTTCTCACGGCCTTCACGGGTGGCAAGTGGTAGATCAGATTTTTCCCATACCAAGCACATGTTAGTTACTCTGTTAATATTAGCTGAATGCAGAACTGAATGATTCAGTGCTTGCTTTGGGAAAATAAAAACATTTGAATTGGCGATTACTGGCCAGTTAAGACTATGTAGTACATGTATCGATAAGTTTCAAAGATCCACATTTGGCCTTCAAGATTCCCAAGGGTCATGACAGCTGCTTGTATTTAAATTTGCTCGTAAACCTTCCTGAACCAAGAGCCAGGAGGGCCAGTGTCCGAAAGCAGAAGGTGGACATCCTGGCTCAAGCTCAGAGCAAATTTGCCCTCCCTCTTCCTTCTTGTCCTATTCAAGCCCTCAGTGGATTGGATAATGTCTACCCACACTGGTGAGGGTGATCTTCTTCACTCAATCTGCTGATTCAAATGCTTGACTGAGCTAAAAGAGGCCCAGATAGCATCTTTTATTAAAAATATTCCAAAAAGTTTATTTGAAAATGTTAATGAGTCACGTTGACACATAAAACTTATCATCATCAGTACTCCTGTCTTAGTTCACTCGAACTGCTGTATCAGAATATTGTAGACTGGGTGGCTTATAAACAACAGTATTTATTTCTCACAGTTCTGGAGGCTGGGAGTCGGAGACCAAGGTCTCGGCAGATTCGGTGTCTGGTGAGGCCTGCTTCCTAATGTACAGATGGCTCTCTTCTCACTGTGTTCTCACAGAGTAATAAGGGGGAGGGGGCTTCCCGGAGGTCTCCTCTACAGGAGCACTAATTCCATTCAGGAGGGCCCCACCCTCTCCACCTAATCTCCTCCCAAATGCCCCACCTCCAAATACCATCGTATTGGAGATTAGGTTTTAACAAATGAGAGGGATGATTCAGTCTATAGCACTTACAAAAAAGAAAAAAAGATGTTCAGATTGGCTTGCAAAGGCATGTATTTGAAACTCAATGCTGCGGGAAGACTAAACATAAAGGATTGGGCCAAAGTATGGCAGACAAAAAAAAAACCAGATGCCTTGATCTAAAAGAAGGTGAAATCCAAAAATATTAAATGAGACCAAGCAGAACCCTTGATAATGCCTCATGCTACAATTCACAACAGAGCCATGACAGTTATGAATATATCATTGTACCAGATAACTTCATACAGTGATCTTCACAAAGCAAAAACTGGAGGAGATGCAAAGCGAACGTGCAGAAACCACCAATGAAGGTAGATTCTAACACTGTAAGTGTTAGAATGATTTTAACTGTAAGAAAGGTGAAGTAAACAAAAGATAAAGATGGACAGAGCTCCTGAGCTTCATAATCAATAAGGTAGATCTTATGTATATCTATCAAAATTTAAACCCTGATTGATAATTGAGAATAAAACTTCTCAAGTGCACATGAAATGTTCACAAAAGTTCACAGTGCGTTAGGTCACCATGGAGATCTAGTAAGTTTCATAAAAAACAAATGCAGACTAAAGAGACAACTAACTAAAACATGAAAAATAAGCAGAAAGAACAAACATACAATATAAAGAATGACAAGAAATAACCATTAAAACAAAAGAAAATTTTAAGATCTCTTTGCACAAATGTATGCATAAAAATGTTACAGCCCACATGAAAAAGGAAACTTTCTAGGAAAACTTTCATTTACCAAATTGGCACAAAGAGAGATAGCATATATAGATCATCTTTATGATAAATAGAAAAAGTTAGGAAAGAGCTAATGTCCATAAAAGTATCAGTTCCAAATGCTTTCAAATGCTTTCTACTATTCCTTCAAAAATAACATATTCCTAGTGCCATTTAAACTGCTCAAAATAACAGAAAAAGAATGCAAAGTTTGAATTTTTATATAAAGTACACATAATATTGATAACTAAACCTGATAAATATTGTGCAAAAAAGAAAGCTACAAAAACAATCTCACTTATCAATGATTATACAGAAATCCTACATAGAATGTTCACAACAGATCCAACAGTACATTTGAAATAATACATATGGCCAATTTCTATGACAACAATTCAAGGATGGTTCAATATTAGGAAATATGAGTATAATTTCAAATAGTAATCATTCTAATAAGAAAAATAATATGATCATCTTCATAGATGCTCTTCTATGGGGATGAACATGCTCATCTATAGAGATGCTCTTCTTTATGTTAGGTTATACATCTTAATATATCCAAAGATAATATGTAATTTTAGCCCTTTTGCAGTAAAAATACTAACACTCTTTTTTCCTGGAACTAAAAATCTTGATCTTAAAATTTACATGGAAACAAGTAAAAACACCCAGGAAAATGCCAAGAATTTATAAGAAAGACTCTAAAATTAAAATAACATGGCATTGGCACATAATGTGACAGGTACATTAATGGAGCAGGATTAAAAGGCCAAAGATAGCTCTGGCTGGTGTGGCTCAGTGGATTGAGCACTGGCCTGTGACCAAAGGGTCACTGGTTTGATTCCCAGTCAGGACACATGCCTGGGTTGCAGGCCAGGTCCCCAGTAGGGGGAGCTTGAGAGGCAACCACACATTAATATTTCTTTCCCTCTCTTTCTCTCTCCCTCCCCCTCTCTAAAAAAAATAAATGAATAAAATCTTTTAAAAAATAAAATAAAAGACCAGAGATAGATACTCATTATACATAGAAAGTTTATGCTATTAAAGAAGAAACCTTGAATCCATAAAGAAATATACGTATTTAGGATAAGTGACAAAGGACAACTAGAGAGTCACTTGGAGAACATAAAATTGGATTCTTACATCACACCTAAATAAATTCATGGGTGGATAGAGAAATGGATGGAAAGACAGCTATCTGATTAAGCACATGTAATAACATGTGAGTGGTAGAATCTAGATGCTGTGTATATGGGTGTTCACTGGAAAAAGTCTTTCAAATTTTCTTAGTGTTTGAAATTTTCAAAGTAGGATGTTAAGAGAAATGGGGGAGATTGCTTTAAAAGATAGGAGTTGGCCTGAAGGGGCTTCCATTTGCCGAATTAGGACAATCTGAGCACCCAAACCAACAATAAAAATGATGGATTATAACAAATGCATTAATTTAAAAATCCATGAGTTCTTAGTGGACACTGAAAGAGAAAGAGAGAGAATCCATTACTCCAACCCCTTTACTCCAACCCCTTACTCTAAACTTGGTAATGAAATTAAGCCCCTACTTGTTCAGGAGGATCCGTACTTCATGCCAACTAGTTGACAAAAAATACAAGAGATAGAGGAAAAAGTTAAATTATACCAGAAGCAATCAGAAAACTCCAAGATGTACAACAGCACGTTTTATAAGACAGAGGCTTAGTATTTCCAAAAGTCAATAAAGACCTATGTATGAGAGAGATTTGAGATTGAAAGAGACAGAAGGGATATAACAAATAAATGCAATATAATCCTATTGGCTTTTGGTTGGGAAAAACTATAAATGACACTTTGGTGACAATGGGAGAATTTCAATGAGAACTGGCTCTTAGATAATAAAATTTGTTAATGAATTATCGTTAACATTCTTGGGAACAAAGTGGCGTTTGGTTATACAAGATACTCTTATTTTTAGATATATAAAGGATAAAGAATCATATCTACCACTTCTTTCGAGTGTATCAGCGAAAAAAAAAAAAAAAAGACAGATGGTTACATAGATCTACATAGATAGGAAGATAATGGATAACTGCCCTGGTAGGTAGGCATTACTTTCTCCATTCTATGAATAAATAAAGGGAGCTGCCAATTCTTGAATAGTGTCACAAAGTGTGATTGAAACCCAGATCTATCTGACCTCACATCCACAGTTTAAGTGGCAGCTTTATCTCCAAAGGAACCAGGCTAAGTTAGTGAGGCAGAAATTTCAACACAACTCAGGGGGAACCACACCGGAACAAGTTAAAGAAAGTCACTCCAAATCTTTGCCAAGCACGTCCAGCACAGGGCCTGGGGTAAGCAGAGGCAGAGGCTGAAAGTGGAGTATCTTCCGGGAGAGCAGTTGTTCCTGGTTTGGGGGGTGCTGGAAGAAAGAGGAGAGGCACTGAGCTAGAAAGGAGAGTTGGGCCATATCACGGCAGGCTTTGGGGGCCGTACTGGGGAGTACGGGCTTTCTCTGGTTGGCGGCAGGGAACCGGGGGAGGTTTGCACACCGCGAAGGACATGGTCAGGCAGCAATGGGTTCATTGCTCTCTTCCCCTCCCGCCGCAGTGGAGACCACACTCAAACGAACACAAACAAACAAAACCTCCGGAAGGAATTGGAGCAGATGTTGGATGTTTTATTTATGAGCAGAGCATTGGTCAAGTGAAAAAAATAAAAACTTTAACAAGATTAAAAATTGATGTAAAAAGAACGACTCAGTGGCTTGTAATAGCCCTTAGTCGAGAGGGGGGAAAATGAAAAGCTATTTCATAAAAGATTGAAGCTCCAGGGTACTCAAGGTTTGAGTGCAGGCAGAAAGCTCTCTTGGCACTATGGCTCTGTAAGAAATGGTGTGTTCCTATGAGGGGAAGGCTTTCTGGGCCGTAGGTACTTTCTGTGCTGGTTGGAGCACCGGCCATTGTCCAAGGGCTTGGGGACCCACCAAGCCTGGGGAGGACCCTTCCATGCTTTCACCACACCACTGGGCCAGAGGCCAGAGCTGGGGAACTCGCAGAACCAGCGTCTCTCAGCCAAAACAGTCCTAGCACCATCCATCTGGTCCTTGAATCCATCCTCAGCATCCATTAAGAGATCATCTGTGTTTTCTCCTTCAAAGAGCAAACAAGCAAAACACTTGTTCACTTATTTCTGACCAGAAAACTAACACATGTTCACTGGTAATTTGGAAAAGATAAAAAAGTGCACAGAAAAAGAATAAAAATTACTCATCATTTTACTAACCAGATAGACAGTTCTTGACTTTTTACAGAATGTGATCATTTTGAGCATGCTATTTTGTAATGAGCTTTATTTAACTAATAACATATTATAAAAATTCAGCCATGAAAATGAATAATTTTCTACAATACCACTTAAAATCATAATTTAACCGATCCCCTTTTATTGGACATTTGATTTGTTTCCAACTTTTTTTGAATTACAAATAACATTGTATAAACACCCTTGACACAAATCTTTTTGTGCATGCTGGTTAAGTCATAGAAAAATAACTTTTCTCAGACGGGACGACTGTGCATTTTTCCTTCCCTGCGAGCCATCTGGTTCGGTACCTCCCCATCCATTAAATCAGTGACCTTTCTTGTTTCAGGGGGGAGACGTGGGTATCACTTAGAGTCTAGACCAAAAAGAAAGTCATTTTCCCACTTTATAGCAAACTGAATTTTGAGGCAGAGGCATGATGGTAGCCTTGAAAGACCGGCTTTGTAGAGATTAAAGTCTTTAAATTCTAAATTCTTCTCTGCCATCCGGAACAGAGCTCGGAGGTCTCAGATTATGAACCTTTTCTATAAGGTCACATTGTATAGAAGATAAATGGTATCAGTGAGTTAAGTTCCCACCATAAGAAAAGGGAAGGGAGAGGGAGGACCAGGAGAGAGGAGGAGATAAATCGAGGAGGCCTGAGTGCCCTGGCTCCTCCTTCCGAGTGGAAACCCCCAGGCTGGAGGCTGGGAAGAAATAGGCGACAGAAAGGTCTCGGGTTGAGGGCTGAAGCAAAGTGCACTAAGGCCTGCTTTACCTTTTGCTTTGGGGGGAGGCAGGAGTCTCTGTGGCACCCCTGCACCAACATGGGCAGCTGCTGCAAGGAATTCTGGGGTGGTATAATTAGGCAGAGAGAGAAAGAGACGGACAGATGAACAGAGATGCAGAAAGAGGGGGCTGTTCTCGCGGCTCCAGCCATTGTACTCCATTCCCGCAGTGTCCCTGTCGCCTGTAACTCCAGGTCTGACCTCTGCACACTGGGAATGCATCCACCACACACCACCAAGGACTCGGACGTGCTGCCTGTCATTTGGACATCATCGTGGGAATCCACGGGACAGAAGGGGCCTCTTCTTGAGCAGTGATAAGAGACTCACTCCCCCCACTCCTCCCAAGCTTCCTCCATCTTTGCTTATAATAAAACGTTTTGGTTTTTTTAATGTTAATGGGCTTTCCCTTGTTGACCTATCCCTGTGCTCTTGACAAAGTTTCACAAGTATGTTTTATCTGAAGTGTCAGCTCCACTAGACTGGCAGGGAGAATTGGAAGCGTTGTGTTGAGGGGGATCCTGAAGCTTGGTCTGACCGTGTAGGAATGTGTCCAGCATCAATGAGTGATGCTTGTCACGGACCTGCGAGGGCCAGCTACCTGCGGTCCCTGTCCTGAAGCCATGTAAAATGAAGAGTGATTCAGCGTTTACATGCTGGGGCCGCAGCTGTTGGAAGCTGGGCTTACTTTTACTGTCTTTCTTGTTCAGGTTAAACATCCCCAGTTTTTCCCTTGTCCCTAAATCGATGCAGTTGCCAGACTTCTGGTTAGCACTGGATGGTTTCTCATGGCCCGTCTGCAAAATAGAGCCCACAGAATAAACATACTCAAGCCTTAATTGAGGAGCATTTATGAACACTCACCATGTTCAAGAGTGTCTCTGAGGCACCCGTGGGAGCGAAGATGAACAGAGAGGGAGCCGGCAGCCCTGACCCGTCTCTGTGGGGTCTGAGCGGTGGGGGTTGGTGTGGAGTCGCCGCCTGCCGCACTTTGGTCATGAGGAGTCTGTTCAAACGCCCTCAGTCTCCTGCCTGCTGAAACCCCTGAGGTCCTTGCATGCCTGCTACTTGGAGCCCTGTCACCCTGACACCCTGTCACCCTGACTTCGACACTGGGGTTGGAACTCCGGACAGAGCATGCCTTTTGTCTCCGTCAATTCTGTCTCACTTCGTGTGGCCCACCCCTCCTGGCTGTGGAGGTTCCCCCAGGCCCAGACACCGCCTCACTGCGTGTGTGTTCCCGTCCTCATGGAAATAAAGGGGCCAGACGCGCCTCTGATGTCTCACTAGATGGAATGGCAAAGGCAGCCCCCATCACCAGAGGGGCTGCACTGCAGTGACTGAATGCTGCCTCCCCCCAGTCAACCATCTCACTCGCTGGGGCTCCTCCCGGAGCACCCAACAAGGGTGGGAACGCACACACGTGTGATAAATCCCACATTCAACAGAGATGAATTCCACATTCATCCGCTGGGTTCCAGGCATATCTGTGAGTGCACACAGATCCTAGCCCTGTGGAGCCTACATTCCATGGCGGTGGGACGTGGATGGAGGGACAGACAAGAAACTTAAGAAATGATGCCGTGTGTTAGAAGGCAGTAAGGACGTGCAGAAAGAGAGCAGAGACTGGAGTGTGCACAGAGGGATTACAGTGTTCAATGTGGGGGTCCAGGTGGGCATTACGGCGGAGAAGGTGACATTGGAGCTAAGACTTGGTGGAAGAGGTGAGGGTGAGTCATGTGGACGTATGGGGTGAAGGGAGGCCACAGTCCAGGGAGAGGGGACATTAAGAGGTCAGTGTGGCGAAAGTGAAGCAAGTGATGGAGGGGGTGGCAGGAGATGGAGCAGAAAGGCATGAGGGTAGTACACATAGGTGCGTGGTCCCCATATGGTCTGGATCCTCCTCGGGGTGACACAGGCAACCACTCAGGAGCAATGTGATCTGCCTTATTCATTCCAGAGGTGAAGGTGGGAACAGGAGACTGAGCCAAAGAAACCAGAGGTGGAGCCCAGAGACAGGGATCACCTGCCCAAGGCCATACTGGACCGGAAGTAGAGGACCGAAGCAGGAAGAGGATGGACTCTCCCGGCTGCTGCTTCCCAGGGCTCTTCACCCTGCCCCTCACCTCATCCTGTGCCCCAGCCTGCAGATCAAGGGGCCCCTGGGCCCCTGGGTCCCGGGAACTTCAAGCCAAGTCCCCAAACCCAGAGTGAGAGGCCTTTATGAAGACATGGCGAGAGCAGCTCTGTGATTACAGCCTTAATTTTGCTCTGATTCAACACAGCTCTCCCCTTCGGCATGATTAGTCAGGTACCATTACCATTTTGTAATGAGATTAATGAGAGAATTCATTCAGAAGTCATTATCTTACCTAATAATGACCTTACTGATTACTGTATCTCCTTCAACTAGGTTACTGATTTTGATGAAAATATAATAAATATAGCTTGCAGCATCTGGAAATTTGTTCTCTGCCTGGAATAGTTCGGAGGTGAAGACTTATTTTTGAGAATTTCTTGAAAGTGATTAAATATTTTGGTTCTCCTGAGGCGGTATTTCTGTGTTTTCACAGATGACATTTTTGAAATGTATGAAATATTTGATGATAAAATATTTAATAAGCCTGGCGTTCATATTTTTCAGACATCTGTTTCTACTTTGAGGCTGTCTGAATGTGATTTTACATGAAATTTCTATTTGCATGTTGTGTTGGTTTAAGAAAAGGGCTTTGCTATGCATGACATATGCGTCTCATAAAATAATGAATGCCCGCGCCTCGCGGTCCAGAAGACATGGTACAAAGAGCATTGTGGTCTGCATATTAAAATGCATCTAAGCAAGTCGTTAAATAAAAGCACAGCCATTTCCAGGGGGGAACTAACGCAACTGAACTCTTATTCATTGCGGACCTACTATGCACAAGGGTACCGTGGAGAATACAAGGTCAGTAAGACGTGACTTTGTCCTGAGGATTCAGACTCGGTAAAGGTTAAGCTCCAACTCCGTGCCTGCTGCTTTTAGACTCGTCTTCTCAGTTATGGGATGAGTGGTATGAGGACATGGGTTTCTGGACTCAAACACAGATTGGGGTTTGCAGCCTGTTTTATCCTTTGTCACTGTGGATAAGTCACTTAACCTCTCTGTGCCTCAGTTTTCACATCTGTCAAATGGGTATAACAGACTAACTCCTTGCTTTGTTGCCAAAAGGAATAATGAAATGAGAAAACAGATTCTAAGGGGTTAAAAGCCTGATTCAAGACCACAAGTCTAGGAATTAAAGGTAGGTGTCCCAGCTCCTGGGTCTCCAAGCGTCAAGGCCATCCTTGTGTGACATTTTCTCTCTCATTTCTTCCAGGTGTTCAACCTTGCTGTGAGGACAGAGCAAGCTTCAAGGTGGGGCCTTGGTGTAAACTTCTTAATGATTTTTTTAAACCCAAATCGTTATCCTATGATACCCGCTTCATTCTGTTCTCAATCCACACGTCACCTGGAAAGATGGATGAGTAATTTGGAGGCTTGAGTGATGTGGGTTTTGCCTTATGACTTTTTGAAGTTAATGGGAGCCATGTGGCTCCAATTCATGAGTCACCCCAGCTGGAAATGCCCCATGAGGAGAGAGAGAGAACAACGGATCCGCAGGGTGCTGGGGAAACACCGATGGTAATAAAATTCGGCATTTGGAAGTGGGGGGCGATGAGCTGCCAGCCCTGGAGCTGGGGTTGCAGCTGGTCCCTGCTCTGACACCACGCTTGCTCTGGGATTGTGAGTGCAAGTCACTGCTCCTCGTCGGGGCTTGGGTTGCTCACCTTCCCCACACGGTTGAGGAATGATAACATCGCTGATTGTCCGTCATTGAGTGCCGATTATGTGTCGGGCCTATTCTAAGTGCCTCATACACCCCGTGTCATTTAATCTTCACAAGAGCCTTAGGAAGCATCATTAGCCACCTTTTGCAAATGAGGGAACTAATGCACAGAGGGGTTAAATAACTCACCGAAATCCACCCTGCTAGGAAGGGGCAGAGATAGAGTCTGAACGGAGACAGGCAGACCCTGGAGCCCTGGGCCTTGGCCGCTGCCTGCACTGTCTTGTGGGCATTAAAGCACCTCCCGCACACATGGGAGGGAGGGCTCGTTAGAAGAACAGAGTCTCGGGCCCCACTCTCAAGGCCTACCAGAGTCTGCATTTCCACAAGGTGCCAAGGGCCTTCCTTTGCACATCACAAGCAGGGAAGCAGTGCCCTAGAGCCCCACTGCTGACAGCATGGGGGGTCATGCTGCTGGGTCAGAGATAGCAATGGGGACCTAGGGAGTCGGTGCAGAGACGCCTAGTTCATGTTTTCCGAAGGCAGAGGGTGCAAAATAAAGGAAGTCAAGTCACGGGCAGGTTGGGCCATGTTGTAGACACACACATGTGGGGCAAGGCCAGGGTGAGCCCTGGCATTTTTATCAGGGTCAGGAGGAGTCTGCGGGCAGAGGCCTAGCCCAGTGGGACTCAGACGCTGAGGTGTCACCTGGGCCCTGAGCACGCTGCCCAGGGGACTTTGGAAAAAGCCAGATGAAGGAGTGGACCTCTGGACGACCGCCTAGGGCACAGATCCGTGAGGAAGCTAAAAGATTGCTAGAATAAATGGGTGGAATGGAACATGGTTCCACTTCCACCAAAGCAGACAGCTCCCTCCAGTGGGAAACAAAAGTAAAACATGCCCGCAACAGCCTCGCCTTCAGTGGACAGGTCCCCACGGCCCAAGATTCTGCAAAGGTCTGTTCTGTGGAGTGGGGCTGTTTGCTGGGAACGAACAACTTATTTCATCATCGAAATATAAAACCCTTTAACATACCTGCCCCAAAGTCGTGCAGTTCAGCATAGTGCCAGAAAAAAAAAAAACAACAACAGAAGAATCTAAGAACCACAGGAAAATGGGGAACGTGCAGTGGGTATTTTTCCGAATGTTGATGCCACTTCTGCCCAAGGAGGCAAATTTGTAAATGAATTTCTTTTTCTGTACAATATCTGCCAGTATAGAGCCAGTCTTTCCTCACCTTCTTGAAAGAGATGTTAGACAAACGTTTAAGGACGTTGATTTGAAGGGTCACCCCCTGAACCACCAGCTAGGACCACGGATGGTCCTTAGTCCCTCTCTGCCCTGAGGTGAGTCTTCGCTTCCCGTCCTTCCTCTGTCCTCCCCTCCTCCCTAGGGGTAGGAGGCTCACAGGAGAAAATTTTGAAAAAATTTTCTCACAGGAGATTTTGAAAAAAAGGACAACGTGCCTCATACAATAAACTCAACAGAGGAGCACCCAGAGGCAGCCGAGTTGAAAAGGCCTCCAGGCAGCATCACTAGTTCCTGCTTCCCAATGAGCTGTCCTGGTACAGAAACTTGGCTGAACATGCGGCAAGAACAGAGAAGCAACAAACCCAGGCCAGAAACCCCAGGAAGCCCCCTGCCGCCACCTTACACCATACTCTGCCACGGGTCTTTTAATAAATGCTGCGTTAGGTGCCGCTGGGAATGTGGAGCGATTTCATTGCCAAGTCTCCCCAGACAGCTTTACTCAGCCTTAGAAGCTCCTGGAGCTAGCGACCAACAGCCAGAGTGTGGGACTAGACCAATTTGGTGCCACCACCTTCAGCCGCCATCTATTTGTTAGTTCCGATGTCTCTGGAACCACGTCAGCACCCTCTCTGGATCTCAATGTTAAAATGACTGGACTCCAACACCCTCCAGAGCGATGTCCCTAGTCAACTGATTATTAATATTTCCATTTCTAGAACACTGAGTTGATCCATGAAAAGCCAGTGGGAAAATTCCAAAGGAAGCCACTACCTGCTTCCACATCGTTGGGCCTATGATGATACGGGGAGGTGTGCTCTTCCCCATTCAGGCCCCTGACCCGCAGGCCTGTCCTCAGAATCCGTTTCACTGAAGATGCTCAAGCCAGCATGAATGACAGTGCCTGCCCTCGAGTTATCTCATTCCCCGCCCCTTTCCTGGTGTTTACTCACTGCTGTCATCTTCTCAATGCCCAGGATTCAAAGCTGTGCCGTGTAGAGCTTCCACCAAACTTGGTCCAATGGGATCAAGCCGATCTATCCCTTAAATTTCTAGCTAAGTGGTTTTCATTTTATTCTAATTTTTTTATTCTCAGTTTGACATTCTAGTTTTTCATGCAGGTTCCTCTCTATTCCTACAAAAACCATGAGTAGAATCATGGTTTTTCTGGGAATTATTCCTAGCCATGTCACCCTTGTAAAACATGCCTGACAGAGGAACAGAAAAATTCCTTGTTATGGTGATTGGTGCCTTATTTCTTTGTTTTTGTTGAAAGGAAACAAGATAGATGTCGGCTGTGGTTAGAAAATTTGGAAGCAGCAACAAGAGTTTTGTCAGAGAAACAGATTCAGGGGACCTGCCTCCACCGCCCCCCAGTGCAAAGTATGCCGTAGATATGCGTTGTCACTTTTAATCATTTTAGGCTGATTTCATCATCTATCAGGGCAGAGAGTCAATAGATACTGTCTCAGGCTGAAAAATAGTTTAAAATTGCAAATGATGGCAGATCTTATGCAATGTGCAGTCAGGGTGATGTTGCTCATTCATGCCTTGTCCCCACGCCCCCAACCCTCTTGCTCCAAACACGCAGCAACAATACATGAAATGCAAAGAGAGAAAATGATAAAGGCATAGCCCCACTCAAGATCAAGAGAAGCATGTCTGTGGGCCAGAAATGAAAAGTGGGAAGAGGGCCGTTGCCATGAGCCCCCAGGACTCATCTTGAGTGTAGACCCTTGATGTGACAGAGTGACAGCCCCCAATGTGAGGTGGGACCCACTGCCCCATACGGGGGTTTGAACAGGCGTGTCCTCTGCTCTTGAGAGGAAGCTGAGAAAGTCTGCTGGCAGCTTCCATGGGTTACATCTCATATGAAAACGCAAGCTTAGGGTGGCAGGGGGCGGACAGGACCTTACATCCAGGACATCAGTCCAGCTGCTGACTCAGTGAAAGTACCCACAACATCCTCCTGTCATTGCTGGGAGAGAGCCTCATGCTGCTCATGTATCAGAACTAAGCATCCTAGCGCCGGGCAGAGACAGCCATGTAATTGCTAGACAGGGAAGAACACAGGCAGAGAAAGAGACACCTCCTACTTAAGGTGAATCTGTAAATAAAAACTTAAAAAAAAACACATGAAAAAGTGACATCAGTGAAAATGGCAGAGTGAGGACTTCCAAAAATTCTCTTTTCCATTAAAGTAATGAGAAAACTGAAAAAACAAATCTCAGAATCACCTTTTTCATAATTCTGGAAATTAATCAAAGGCTTACAGCAATCTGAGGAGCATTTCTTCAAGAAAAAAAAAACAGCTAAATCTTGAGAAGCACAGAAAACATCAGGGATTTTCAATTTGCTCCATTCCCATCTCATGCTCTCCAGTTCCATGGCAACCTTGAAAATCAACAGCCTATGATTATAATTAAAACAAACAAACAAACAAACAAACAAGAGCCTGACAGTCGCCAGAGCAGCGGAACGGGGTTGAAACTCCTTTAAATGACAGAGAATTGTCATCACTTGACCTGTCCCCTGGGTGCCGGAAGGACCCCACAGGACAGGCTGTCCTTATGTGACCTGACTCAAAGCTCTGAGGAAAACAACTTCCAGCCTGGACTTCCATACCCAGCGGAACTATCATTCCAGCGGGAGGGCAAAATACAGACGTTTTCCCCAGATGTACCATTTACCAGCCATTGACCTTTACATCAAAAAGAAGTCTGGCCCTGGCCAGGTGTGGCTCAGTGGCTGAGTGCGGGCCTGCGAATCAAATGGTCGCCGGTTCGATTCCCGATCTAGGACACATGCCTGGATTGGAGGCCAGGTCCCTGGTTGGGGGCACATGAAAGGCAATCACACATTGATGTTTCTTTCCCTTTCTCTCTCTCCCTTCCCCTCTCTAATAAATAAATAAATAATCTTTCAAAAGAAAGAAGTCTGAAATAAAAAAGAGGAGAATGCAAAGAAAGCAATGAACACAGAAATTGATAAACTACCTTGGCAAATTTAAAACTTTTGGCTGCATAATCATCATCACAGCATTTCTTGTCTTTGAACAGAAATGAAACAAAATACCTGGATAGCAGTTCCAAGGAAGACTGGTTAGTGAATGTGGGACGAGCCTGCCATTACCCCAGCTCGCTCAGAAGATGGGTGGAGATACTGAGTAACTTCAGATAGTATTAGAATGACTAGTCTGTAAACACACACATTAAGTTTTTAAGGGTAACCACTAAAGGAATATAAGTGAAATCTAAGCTTCTTAATCAGCTGAGATAAAAGGGGGGAAGCTATATGGAAAGTTTTATTAATGCAACAAGTGACAGGAAAGAGGAGAAATATTTAAAAATATACATTTTTAAATGTAAAATAAGTCCCAAAACCAGGGATCGAGTAAATATAAACAGATTAAGTTGGCATTAACAGAAGGGACCATCGTATTTAATTAAATGAAAATAACAATGGCTCTGACCACCTTTTATCCTTGAACTTTAGAGGGATCCTTAGCAACCAATATTGCTTTTCTGAAGAAATGTTTATTTGCATTCTATCTTTCTCTGTTGTTACATTCAAGTATAATTAAATTTAATAATTTCAATTTTAGATTAGCATGGACAGTGTAAAGTTGTTTTTGTAAGATTCTTCTTTTTTTTTTCATTTCTCTCCCACTTCTTCCTTCCTCCTTCCTTCAGTGGTACGTGCACAGGCAGAGGCTGCCGCAGTGGTGACCCCGCGCCGCCTGCTCTCATGGGCAGTGGTGACCCCCGCGCCACCTGCTCTCATGGGCAGTGGTGACCCCCGCGCCGCCTGCTCTCATGGGAAGCTGTGGGGGTTTTTTTTAGTTTATTTTGTTGATTATGCTATTACAGTTGTCCCTTTTTTCCCCCTTTATCCCCCTCTGCCCTGTACCCCCCACCCTCCAGCATTCCCCCAGCCTTAGTTCATGTCCATGGGTTGTACATATAATTTCCTTGGCTTCTCCATTTCCTATACTATTCTTTTTTTAAAGATTTTATTTATTTATCTTTAGAGGAGAAGGGAAGGAGAGAGGGAGAGAAATATCAATGTATGGTTGCCTCTCATGCATCCCCTACTAGGAACTGGCCTTGCAACCCAGGCATGTGCCCTGACTGGGAATCGAACCACAGTTGTTTGGTTCGCAAGCCTGCGCTCAATCCACTGAGCTACACCAGCCAGGACTCCTATACCATTCTTAACCCACCCCCCACCCCCCGTCTATTTTGTACCTACCATCTATGCTACTTATTCTCTGTACCTTTTCCCCCATTTCCCCTCCTCCCCATCCCTGCTGATAACCCTCCATGTGATCTCCATTTCTGTGATTCTGTTCCTCTTCTAGTTATCTGCTTTGCTTTTGTTTTAGGTTCAGTTGATAGTTGTGAGTTTATTGTCATTTTACTGTTCATATTTTTCATCTTTTTCCTTTTCTTAATAAGTCCCTTTAACATTTCATATAATAAAGCTTGGTGACCATGAACTCCTTGAACCTGACCTTATCTGGGAAGCACTTTTTCTGCCCTTCCATTCTAAATGAAAGCTTTGCTGGATAGAGCAATCGTGGATGTAGGTCCTTCCTTGCCTTTCATGACTTTGAATGCTTCTTTCCTGCCACTTCTTGAGTGTAAGGTTTCTTTTGAGAAATCAGCTCATAGTCTTATAGGAACTCCCATGGGTTTTACACTGGGACAATCTTGAAGTAGGACCCAAGAGTTTTTACGTTTATCATTAAGAAGTTTACTTATTCCAAAGGACGTGTGAGCCAGATGGACACTGCCAAAGATCTGGTAGGAGAAGCAGAGACAGTGCTTGCAGCCCACTGTGCTGAGAACAATTTAACAACCCCCACTAGTCATCCCTCCCCCCAGCCCTTCCAAGTCCTCTGGTGGCATAATGGACCAGGCAGGGCCGCTAGTGCCCTGGGCCCTTTTCCTCGCTCTTGGTCTTCTCATCGCCTGACTCTAGCTCCCTGACTCCTGTCCTCTTAACTTCTGTCCCCTTTTTACGCAGGGAATTTAGCTCGTCTGTACCCCTTCCAAAATTCTCGTTACCTCTGCCCCCTGCCCCATTCACAAAGGTACTACTAATGGTCCCAGTGCCAGGATGCCCGCTCTTTAGGACTATGAACAACAACTGACCTCTTTCCTTTCATACAAGAAATCACTTATGCAAACACAAAGTTGTCAAAAGCTCTCCTCCTTGAACCATACCGCTGAAAGAAAAATCAAAATAACTCAGATGCCTTCTTTCAGACAGAGAGAGAAGGAGAGAGGGAAAACAACAAACAAAATTAAAGAAAATCTTGAATAAAAACACCAAAAATTCTACCACCTTAACACAGCATTATATATATGTTTTCCCCAGATGTACCATTCACTAAGCAGATATAGATATATTTCCAGTTTTCCTTCAATTCCCATGGGTTTAGATATATTCACCTACAGCCAGTTCCCTAGGATGAATTCACCTTCAATTTGATCCTGCACTAAATCCATTTGTGTATCTTAATCTCTCTTGCCACTTTTGGGGGCATTTTATGCTGATTAAACCACTAGCACTTCAGAAAGGACATTTTTGCCTTTTAGGTCAGCCCTCCGGGTCTCGCCTGATCCCCAACCTTGGTGAAGAGAGTTTCAGTGATTGATCCCTACGGAAGGAGGCTTTAGGGCTGGCTGGACTTAGAGCCTTGGGCAATCACTGAAAAGTGTTTAGAAATATTAAAATTTGAAGAAAGCATTTTTAACAAATAGCCTAATGTGTCCTTAAATTATTCAAAAGTATATTTAAAATAAAAAAAAATACACATGCAAGGATAAAAACAGCCCCATAATCAAGAAATGGCACACATGTTTAAAATAACTCTTATAGCCCTGACTGGTATGGCTCAGTGGATTGAGTAGGGGCCTGTGAAGCAAAGGATCGCCGGTTCGATTCCCAGTCAAGGCACATGCCTGGGTTGCAGGTCAGGTCCCCAGTGGGGGACATGTGGGAGGTAACCACACATTGATGTTTCTCTCCCACTCTTTCTCCTTTTCTTCCCCTCTCTCTAAAAATAAATAAACAAAATATTTTTTAAAATAAAAATAAAATAACTCTTATAAATACAAAATTATCAGAACTACCCTTAGACAGTTAAATAACATGTCCAAAGATGATACAATGAAAAAGAACATGATAACTGACTAGATAAAGACACCTAAAGGTGTGGGGCGGGGGTAAAACTTTAGAGAATTGGTTATTAGAGGAATTGATAATTAGGCAGAACGATTTTCAAGGATTTGGTCTGTTACCATTCCAAACTAGTTGCAATCTGAATATTCATTTCATGTTCTACTTCCTTCTCATTTCACATTTTAACTAAAGCATTTTCTTCTTTGTCACGTATTCTTTATAAAAATTAATTGCTATTTCAATGACATTTGTTTTTTTCTGATTATAAAAGTAATACATGTTCATTATAGAAAATCTGAAAAATCTGTAAAAGCATAAAGAAGAAAACAAAAATCAACCACAATCCCCTCATTGGGTAACAACCATTGTCTCGTTTTAATGAGCGTCGCCCCTTGTCTCGGTGGTGTTGGGTGGGGGTGGAATGTACATGACAATTACTGGTTCTAATGTCAGTTTATTAGTCTGCCATAAATTGTTCTATAAGTCTATCAGCTATTTCCAATTCATGGGTTAGTTTCTCCACTTCTGCTTTTTTGGTCTGTTTGTTTGCTTTGCCTTTATAGATAATACTGAGTTGAATAGTTTTAGACATCTACCTTTCTGTCTTTGTTGAAATTTTTCCCATCAGCAAAATTTCCTAAAAACAGAAGTGCGTAATCAAAAATTCTTATTACATAAAATTTCAACTGCAGGTTGTTCAAAAGAGAAGACTGAGGCCCAGAGAGGAGAAAGGACTTGCCAAGAGCAATTCAGCATTGAGGTGGCCTTGAGCCCAAGTCCTCAACCCCACCGACCCCACTTAAGATGCATCCTCACCCACTTAAGATGACAACACATTCTAGGAACGGTGAACCCATTGTTTTCGGAGACCATTCAAAAGGTTGTCTTCCCCCATTAAACTAAAGAGACTATAAAAGTCATCTAATGACCAAATCCTTCGAAATGACCTGTTTGAAGACTCTAAAGTTTCACCCAGGGGCAAGATATTTACTAGGCTAAAATAAGTCTCTGTGAACCTTTATAGGAGCCTTAAAACCCAATTCTACAACAAAATGCTTGTTTTTATTAGAAACTGAATTTTTATTATCAGCACAAATGCAAACAGTGCGCTGACACAATAAACATAAAGCATATGAGCAGTCATAAATATTCTCACACCTCGTGCAGAAGCCATTGTTACCTAGAGCAAGAGTCTGGCCAAATTCTGAGGGGCGCTTCCAGAGAAATGTAGGATTCCAAGGGAGAG
Source organism: Sturnira hondurensis (assembly GCF_014824575.4). NCBI lineage: Eukaryota > Metazoa > Chordata > Mammalia > Chiroptera > Phyllostomidae > Sturnira > Sturnira hondurensis. The sequence goes on along the minus strand of NW_028083079.1, from coordinate 494,874 downwards.
ACAGCCCCTGCCCCTCCCCCACAAAAGGAAGGGCAGAGAGGGACGAAGGTCATGGTGACTCCACCTCTGAAGGCCCTTAGTCACTGCTCTGTGTGAGACATTAAAGGCCTGGGCAAGGGGTCTCGTGAGACAGCCTCAGAAGACTGAGACAAACGGACATCGCAGGCTGACTCCCTCTACTTCTTGTTTGTTTGATTCCCCACGTGCAAGTGTAGAGTTCAGTAGTATTTAATACACTCACAGTATCGTGCAAAATACCAGTACTATCTAGTTCCAAAACCGTTTCCTTTAAAGTTTTCTTAATCCTCCTCCGCGGATATGTTTTTATTGATTTTAGAGAGGAAGGAAGGGAAGGAGAGAGAGGGACAATGATGTGAGAGAGAAACAGCGATTGGTTGCCTCCCACACATGCCCTGACAGGGGATGGAACCTGCAACCCAGCCAGGCACATGCCCTGACCAGGAAGGAACCTGCAACGTTTCGGTGTTCGGGACGACATGCCAACCAACGGAGTGAGCCACCTGGCCAGGGCTAGTTCCAAAACTTTTTCATCAGTTATAGTCAGAGAGCCCCAACAGGCCGAGAGGTGGAAGCCCGGCAATGTGCCCCCACCCCAACCCCTACCCTCACCCACAAGCTGCAGGTGGAGGTGGGACAAGAGGGTGGCATGGAGACTAATGGGATCTCCTTAAGGGGTCAGAGGAGGTCTCCAGGAGAAGCAAATAGGCTGACATCCAGAAAATGGAGAAAAATTAACTTGCTGGAGTCGGCAAGGGAGGTCACACAGGGCTGTGGACACTGTGTCCTGTGGGCAGTGGGAGAACTACCAACGAAGAATTAAGCCTGGAGTGCTGTGCTCCGGTGATGCTCTTGACTGATGCCTCTGGTTGTGGTGCAGAGAGTGGGCGGGGGCATCGACACCAGCCTGGAGGCTGCTGCAGAGGTCCGGGCCAGAAGTAATGAACCTTTATCGTGGTGCTGTCAGGAAAGCCGAGAACAGTAGACGGACTGGAGAGCTCTTCAGAGGGACAGCGAGATAGGAGGGGTTGATGGACTGGATGCAAAGAGTGAAGGGGAGAGAAGTTAAGGATATTGCCCCAAATTTTAGCTTGAGTGGTAGGGTGTCCGTGAATGGCATGGTCACGGGGAGTCCAAAAGGAGGAGACAAACGACGAGACCAGTTTGGGACATGCAGGAGTGGGGGTGCCTGGGGAACAGCCAGGGGAGCGCGGTCCCACGAGACAGCTGCAGCCTCGTTTTGCCACCACTTAGAGACAAGTCTATGCACTTCTGTTCTTATAAATGGCATGGCCTCGGTAGATACTCAAGAAGTGTTTGTTGGTTGAATAAATGAGCAACTGACTGCTGGTCCACATAGATACCTTCCTTCCTTAGTTCTCTTTTCTTCCGTTCTTTCTTCCTTTTACCTAAAGCTTGCCCATCCATTAAGAGCCACCTTCTCCAAGGGAGGTTGGGGGGCTGGGTGAAAAAGGTGAAGGTATTAAGAAGTACAAACTGGTAGTTGCAAAATAGTCACAAGGATGTAAAGTACAGCACAGGGAATACAGTCAATAACATTGTAATAACTATGTGTAGTGGGTACAGGACTTATTGGGGGATCGTTTCATAAATTATATAAATGTCCAACCACTATGCTATATACCTGAAATGAATGTAAAATAATATTGACTGTCACTGGCAACTGACAAAAATAAAAATAAGCCACCTCCTCCAGGAGCCACCACCTCTGTGGCCTGTGTGCAGACCCCGGGACAGGAGCGGTGGGGAGCTCTGGGCATGACGCTCCTCTGGCTGTCCTGTGTCCCAGCAGCTGCAGGACCCAGAGCGGTCATCTCTCCCCTGGCCTAGACGCAGGGACAGTGCAGGGCCTGCAGGGTGGGTGCAGGCTCTGACAGGGAAACCTCAGTGGATCCGTGAGCTCTCAGTTGAGATGGTTTTGTGTCTGTCCGCCGAAGGGTAAGACAGCAGCCAGGAAGCCAGCAGGCTCCGCCAACAGCTGGAACTGAGTGTGCACTTGCCTGTGATGTGGGTCAGTGTGTCAGACACAAAGTCCAGGGAAGAGCCAAGAAGGAGGAGCCATGAATCCCTGCTCCCAGGGCTAAGGCCAAGCAGTGACAGAAGAACGGGGCGCGGCAGCCGGGATGCTGTGCCTGGCTCACTTTCCTCAGTGCACGTCAACTCAAGGACCACCTCCTGCCTTTGCTGCTGCACAGCTGTGGCCCGTGCCGCCTTCTCCAGTTCTCTCTGCCTGTCTCCATCCTCCTCTGCATTCAGAGTCTGAATCAAGTAGCTGCTCAGACCTTCTGAGCTGTCATTTACTTTGATTCAGTGCCGCCTCCCCCAGGAAGCCTTCTATGACTCTCCCAACTCCTTCCTCCCATGACTCTGAGCCCCTGGAATCCTGCATCTGAGGCAGCCAGTAGAGTTTACAGGTCAAGAGCCAGGCTCTGCGTTCAGCCTGTCTGAGTTCAAACTCTGGTTCCACCACTTCACAGTCAGAGTCTAGGCGAATTATTAACCTCTCTGTGCCTCAGCTTCCTCATCTGTTAACCAGTGTCAATGATCGGTTCTACCTCAGAGAGCCGCTGAGGGACGTAAGCGGAACAGGGCCCCTGAGTACTAGCACGGCACCTGGCAAATGGAAAGCACTCGGTGGCCCCAATTACTTGGAAAGTCATGTTTCCTGACCTTTTCTCTGAGGTGTGTGCACGCGCAGGCATGCATGTGTGCACACACAGGCAATGCATGCATGCACATGCATGCACATGCATGTGTGGATGTGTGTGTGTGAGGAGAACTTCTCTCCCCCACAGGAGCAGGTTCAGGCAAAATGTGTGGTGTCCCCAGTGCCGCTCTACAGCAAATCCCTACATGGCCTTTCCTGGAGGCCCTCTGACAGCAATCAGGCCAGAGCTGATCTAGGATGGGCTCCCTCCCCAACAGGCAAGAAGGAGCGCTAGGCTTTCAGGCAGCCTCTGGGCCCCGCCCAGCCACGTACCCAAGCCTGGGGAAACTTGGCGTTGTTTACCAGCTGGTTCCCCCTGAGGGTGTTCCTGTCCCCTTGCTCCACTTAATCCCACAGATCGGCACTCAGGGTTAAACTCCCAAAGGATAGAAACTGTGTCCTATACACCCATGCATTGGCCCCCCAAGGACTGGAAGAAGGTTGGCATTTATCAAGCACTTTCCACAGGCCAGGAACCGTCCTAAGCATTTTATGTGCATTTTCCCCAATGCTCACAGGAGTTCCCTGAGCTGGTACTATTACCCCCACTTGACAGATGAGCAAACTGAGCCTCAGTGAGGTTAAATAACAGAGATAACAACACTGGGAGTGGCAGGAAGGAGTTCCTACCCCAAAGCTGCGGGACTTGAAGTCATCAGGGAAGCACTGAGCACAGAGTAGGTGCTTATATGGACTTGACAGGGAACCGGCTGGCTCTTATCATTCAAAGCAGCGATTTCTAGTGGCCCTTTTGGACCCACCCAATTAATAGCTGCTGTGAGATTCTTAAAATACGAGTTATGTGAATATTCTTCGTTTGCAGGCCTTGGGCCTGCAAAGGAATTCCTGTAGGATATCAGAAGGCCCAGAGGGAAAGGACTCCATGCAGGGATCTACCTATGGAGCCAGTGAGACAAAGCTGCTGCCGCACCCTGGACCCCAACCAAAGGAGGTCAGAGGTCAGACTCCCCCCACCAGAGACAGCCAGGGTAAGGGCAAAAGTGTCACAATGGAGCAAAAGGGAGCATCTCCCCCTTTCCAACCTCCTCTGGTTTCTTCTTTCTCATAAGCAGTATGTGTCCCTTGCCAAGCTTGGCAACCCCCCTGCCCCGTCCTCCCCCCTCCCCGCCAATACCAGTGAGTAGAGTATAAACCCCTGATGTGACACTCTCTGTTCTAGGTAAACCCCCGATGGAGGCCTGCTGGATCCATGCAGGTGCCCCTGCTGGGCTGAGATGGAAGGACAGAGTTAGACCCAAGACTCTTAACTTGGGCTCTGCTCCTCAGAGTTAGATAGGTTTAGGTTTGTGGGGAGGGCTTTATTTTATTTTTTTTTAAGATTTTATTTATTTTATTTATCTTTAGAGGGGAAGGAGAGAAGGAGAGAAACATCAATGTATGGTTGCCTTTTGTGTATCCCCTGCTGGTAGTTAGCCTGCAAGGAACCAGCCTGCAACCCAGGCATGTGCCCTGACTGGGAATCGAACCGCGATCGTCTGGTTCGCAGGCCCACGCTCAATCTACTGAGCTACGCCAGCCAGGGCGGGGAGGGCTTTAAATAGGAGGCCCTAACTTCTGTTTTCCCTTTGATTTCTTTTCTGGTATTGTGTTTTGAAATTAGTCTTTGTAAAAGAAAATGGTTTGTGACAAATTAAAATTTTTCCCCCAGCAAGGATGGTGTGGTGGGCAGCAGGCTACACGCTCAGGTAACATGTGAGCCCCCTCCCCAGGCTTCAATGTCTCCACTCGTTTCCTGTAAGGAACCGTTAAAAGAATATGTACTTTAAGACTGACTTTGCAGTTAGGATTATGAACATCTGTTAATGTTTACAGAGGACCCAGATTAAGTTAGAAAATGTCAGAGCAAAGAATGTACAAGGCAACGCCCACACCCTCTGGTTCTTACTTTCATCCACCGAAGTGGGGATACCCAGGGCACCGTGCTTCTTACGGGGCAAGTTCACGACCATGAAGCGCAAAGCCGATTATATCCGTGGTCCTCAACGCAGGGCCTTTCCTGGAGAAGGCTCTCTTTCAAAGCCTGGAACTTCACCAGAACATAGGTATGTCTGAGCACGTGAGCCTTGCCTAGAGCACACTCCGAGGTCATAAACCTCGCCGAGCAAAAGAGGTCACGCGTGACCCAGAAGGCCCCCAGGGGCCAGTGGCCCAGAAATGGCTGCGCTGGTTTGTGGCTTAGAAGAAACCGCAGCCACTGTCCGATGATGTCATCTCACCCTGCAACCCTAACTCATCTTTGGAATATCATGAGGCCAATCTTGCCACGCTTGATTAAGTTTCTGGCAGAAGTTTTCCTTTCTATTTACTGATTTGATTAATTGTTATTTTGTCCAGGGGAAAGGAGAGTTGACTCCCAGACCCACTGGACAGGAAAGCTAGTTCACGCTGCCTGGCTTCCTCCATGGCTGAATTTTGTCCTGCCGGTGAGGTGTGAGTTTGGAGGCCCATGGCAGTGAGCACACTTGTAGAAAACAAGCCCCTTTCATTAAGGTGGTTCTCGTGCATGACCGTGAACCAGGCATGGCGTGTCCTCACCTTTCATGTGGGCAGTTACGCCCTGTCCTCACTGTGTCCGACGTCTGCAACATCCTTTTCCTCTGACTGGACTTGTCCATTTATTTACTTTGACTTTCATCCTTATTATGATGTTATTCTTACCATTTTCGTTTGGGTAATTCTTGTTTCTTTTCTAGCACATAAAGTTGGTTGCTTTTCTCTTTTCGGTAACATTTAAACTTACAAAGGTCTCTGTAAGTATTGCTGTGTCTGCAGCCAGCAAAATCATCCATTTCTTAATTTCGATCGGTCCACATACGTTTGTATAGACAAATAACACCTTTTAAAGGAAAAATAACTGAGCAAAAAACAGACAATACAGAAAAAAAAACCTAAGTCACTGAAAATCCCATTTCCCAGAGAGAGAGATTGACTTCAGTATACATTTTCTAGACATTTTCCTTTGCAATTTATACATGTAGATTTTTTTCATTTTCACAAAGTAGGATCACACTTCACACCATTTTGTAATATGTTTTATTTATCCCAATAATAAAATTAGACTATTTTTCCATGTTATTAAACAAACTAGATTTACACTGTCATTTTTAATGGCAGCAAGGATTGATTTTGTTATGGGGCTGTTCCGTAATTTACACTATCAATTACCTTTATTAGACGTTTAGGTTGTTTTCATTTATTTTGTCATCATAAAATACACACACACACACACACACACACACACGACAATGCATATTCTTCGTGCTGAATATCTGCAGACTTCTGTAGTTATCAGGATGAAGTTGTAATAATGGAACTGCTGGCCGGAAGAGGTAGGTGTTAAGACTTTGGATGCATCATCTTTCATTTCCCCCTGGAACAGTCATACCAGTAATTTGCTGTCAGCCCCAAATTTCCCATTTCCAACTACTTTCACCGATATTGAGTATTGCTAATTTGAGGCTATCGGTAGGAGAAGAAATGTTATTTTATTCTGAATTTATTTTAGTATTAGCAAAGTTGTGTATGTTTATACATTTACTGGCCACTTGTCACTTTGGACTGCCTTGCATCTGCCATGTCCTTTCTTCTTTCTTCTTATTCATTTGCAAGGGCTTTTTGCTCTTTGTGACCTATGTCACAAACACGTTGGCCATTTTATTGTTAGACTTTCCAGTTTGTTTAGGTATTTTTGCCTGACGGAATTTGTAAAGTTTTGTTCAGTTAAAGACAGCCATCTTTTCACTGTTGTGGTTGTGTCTTTGCACCTGTGTTTAGAAAGATTTTATACAATGGAGATCAAGTTATTGTACATTCTCATCATCTACTTGTTTACATTTAAATCTTATAAACAGCTGGATTTATTTTAGTGTGTGATGGAAACTGAATTTATTTTTCCCCAGCAGCCAGTTGGTCTCAGCCATACCCCATCTTTTACATGTGGATATGATCGTTATCGTATAGAAAATGTGTATAGACGTGTATGAAATCACGCTCTTGCATCTGTTCCTGGCTTCCTCGTTTGTCATACTGACTGTCCATTCACAGACCCAGCTCCAATTCACTGTGGTGGCTGAAAGGGCCAGCTCTGGAGTCATTTTGGTGACGCTTGGATCTGTCCACACCCCAGGTAATGAACTCTCTCTGACTTGGACAAATTATTCAAACTCTGAACTTCAGTTTCCTTGAGGGTGGCCATGAGGATTATGTAGGAGGATGTGTATGGAGTTCTTGACTCTGTACCTAGCACATTCAAGGTCTCGATAACCTAGATATCGCTGCTGTTGACACAGACATGCCTGGATGTCAGCCTGCCCTTGCCCCTCACATAAACTTGACTTCATTTCCAGAGGGGGTAGGATGCGGGACCTGTGCAAGCTCAGAGCCCACTCAGGATTCCAGTGAGTTCTGGGACCACCCCTGCCACCTCTGCTGATCTTCACCCTGTACCCCAGTTGTGAAAGTCCCTACTTGGAGTTCCAGCCCTTCACCCCCAGAATCTGCCCCCCAACAGTAGACATACAGAAGCCCAGAGAGTAGGGGCAGAGAAGAAACACACACTGAGGACAGGTAAGCGTATAAAAGTGGAGCAGGAGACCTCCCATCTGGACTGCTTGCTGGTCCCAGCACCCCCGCGGTGGGCGGCACTTGCCTTCTTGCCTTTACTCCCAGTGCACCTCTCTCTCTCCGTCCCATCCCTCCTCTCTCCCACCCCTTTCCCCACCCCTGGAATCAAAAGCACAAGTGCCTTTCGTGCCTCCGATAAAGCAGCTCCCCTTTTTCTGACATCTTGGCTCCTACCAAGTTCATACCCACAAACAAGACAGTTCCTTCCTAAGACAGGTTTGGTACCAGCTCTTAAAATGCTGAAGTACTCTTCACTTTGTAATAATAACAATAATAATAACAGTATCCATAGTTATTTAATTCTTACCATAAGCCAGATACATCCTCTGCACTATGTATTTTAAAGTTTATAACAGTTGCACATGGTACCCGCTAGGGCAGGGACATTAGGGGAGGAGCGTGTTTCGGCTCAGAGAGCCGTGTGACTAGACCAGGCCACAGGTAAGCACCAGAGGAGGGCTTTGAGCAAAGAGGTGTCTGACTCCCAAGCCCAGGCTCATACCATAACTTACACACCTGCCTTTTTAAGGCTCTTGATAAATATTTCTAACTTGTCCATCGCGAAGGTTCTACAAACCCTCTGGTTTCAGGCAGGAGAAGGACAGGATTTGATGTGCCTACTTGAAAAGTCCCCCTGTCCACAGTGAGCAGGATGGACAAACCACCTTGCCTGCCCATTGTGTCTGGCCCTGAGCTGTACGTGGCACGGCTCAGGCAGCGTATTTCAAACGGTATTATCTTCCACCTTGAGTTTATATCTCTGTACCACGGGGGCTATGGTCTGTGTTTTCATACTGCTACATCCCATCGGAGACAGAAAAGCTAAATGCATGTCCTGAGTAAGAGCCGTGGCAGAAAGTGAGGGAGGCATCATTACAAGGGGGGCGATGCGAGGCACACAGAGGTGATGTGACCAGGCAAGTCCACATCACAGCGAGTCTCCGACACAGCTGAGATTAAAGGCAGGCCTCTTGACCCCATGCGTGGTGGCACCCCCGACCCACACTGCCTCCAGCCACCTGCTCTCGTGTACCCTGTGGGGCCCCAGGCTCCGCTTCCAAGGGCAGGTCCCATGTATCACATCAGCCCAGGGTGCCCATCTTGCTTCTGTTGGTTACACTGAGCCTCTCTGTTCAGGTCTCTGTCCTCAGAGCCAAGGTGCCCAAACCCTTCCGCCCTTACATGGTCAGACTCTGAGCTGGTCACTTTATATCTACTGCTCACTGGATCCTCAAGACCAGTTTTGGAGGGGGAAATTAACATCCCCTGTACTGGGGCCGCCCTACCTAAGAGCCAGGCCCCCCTCCCACAGCCCCCGCTGGGAGACAGACCCGGGCAGGTGCTCCTTCGGGCAGGGCGACCACTGACTGGCCCAGGGAGACACGTGGCCCACCTGTAGGCTGGCCACATATGACACGGTAGGCCCAGGGGCTCATTTGGGGAGTTTTTTCAAAGCCTGGTGCCCTCCCACTCCATGCCTATCCTTAAACCTCCTTTTCTGAAGACGGCATCGGGGGTACCCAGCCTTTGCACCCACAGCTCCAACACAGCTCCACAGAGAGACGAGAGAACGCGGGCTCTGCAAGGTTTTAGAACAAAGTCACACAAGTAGGAAGTGGCAGCACTGAGACCCAAACCTAGAAGCCTCAGGTTCTAGAAACCACAACTCTCCCAGGGCCCTACACAAGGTCTACCAGCCCCCCAAAGGGGCCACTGCCAACCAGATACACCAGCTCCTCCATTCCTGTGTCCTCCTGACCAAGCAAGCCACCCTCATGAGCTGCCCTTCATGGGGTACAAGCCACGGGACAAAGTACTACAATCTTCACCCACTGCACATGGTTTTATCCTTGAAGGTAGGTACTATCAGCCCAGTTTTACAGATAAATAAACCAGAGTTCAGAGAAGTGAAATGATTTACCCAAAGTCGCAGAGCAAGAGGGGATGATGCCAAGACTGAAGCCCAGGCTGGTCTGCCCGGGGCCTCTGGTCATAACCTCGACAGAGTATTCCAGCAGCAGAGGCAGAGGCAACAACAACCACCTCTTTGTTGTTTCCTGCGCACATCTATGTGTTGTCAGGTGAATATACCTCTTATGCTGTTCCCAGTTTACCTGCTGACATTCTCAAAATCTATTACAACTACACCTCCTCCAGGAAGCCCTCCCAGAACTCCTTGCTGATGGTTCTTTCTCCCTTTGCATTTCACTGCTTACTCTCCTGCCTTGTATGGTGGGTCATTTCTTTTGTTAATTGTCTCCCTAGCCACAGGAGCACATGATGTACAAATATGGTTTTTGTTCACTTTTGAGAACCCAGCATCTGTACTTCAGTTTACAGAGCAACCACAAGTCTATTCTCCCTCTCAATCTTTAATATTGTCCAAGAGTCTGTAGGGTGGAGATGACCATCCCTTTCTACAAACAATTCAGCTGAGGCTGCAGGAGACACAGTGACAGCCACGCCCAGGCCACCCTGGCCTAATTAAAAAGCCCTGTTCTCTGGACCTGGCTTTGCAATGCAGATTTCATACAAAGGCCAGGCATTGAGTGACTCCAAATACATATTTACAGGTTTGCCTAGTGTTGCAATCAGCCTACAGATCCTGGCTCCCTGCATAAAGAGACCTCATGAAAGCCAATGAAGTTACACCTCTCACATCCACGGCTACCCCTGCCTGTCCCTCACCTCCCTCCACCACCAGCCCAGCACCCATGCATCCTGCCGAATATCTTCACATCACCTGAGGGCCAGCAGCATGCTAGGGGCCTACCAGCTCTTGCTCCTAGCAAGGGGCTAGCAGGTCCGCATGTAACTACTGAGCAAGCTAAGGAAGAGGATGACATACACCCCTGGAACTTGGAGCAAGCTGTGTCAGCACCTTCCTCACTCACTGGGAAGAACCAGAACCATCTTTTGCTCTGTGTATTAGGATGGTGGGTTATGCAGTACCAAACAGTCCCCAACCTCTGTGCCTTAACACTACAAAACATTATTTCTTGCTCATGAAGATTCCCTGTGGACCCAGTGCACTGAACCCATGACTTAGGCTGCTCTGATCTCGTGGCTCCCATCTCAGTCTGAAGCTCCCCCCACCCCACGATCACTGTGGCAGAGGAAGAGAGAAGCCAGGGAATCTCACTGGACTTACACGCTGTTGCAGCCTGAAAGGCTATATGGCATTTCCACTCGTATTTCATAAGCCAGAAATATTACATAGCCCTAACAACTGCAAGGGAGCTGGGGGATTTTGTGTGTGTTAAGGGAAAAGGGGTATCTGGACCCCAGTAATGTCTGTCGCCCTCTTCATAGGGACACAAACATGGGGGTTCTACCCAACTCCCCCCGACTGCTTGAAAGATACTCATTGAGACGTCCAGTCAACATGGCGGTGGCGTAGGTAAACACGGTACTTGGGACCTCCCACAACCACATCATAATTACAACTAAATTACAGAGCAACCACCATTCAGAGCACCTGACATCTAGTGGGACAGACGTCCTACAACTAAGGATCTAAAGGAGCAGCCACATCAAGACTGGTAGGAGGGGCAGAGACACCGAATGGGCTGGTCCCACACCCACGTGTGGCAGATAAAATCAGGAGGAGCATCTCAGCTGTGGAGACACCCCTTGATAAGCCAGGGGTCCCACACCAGGCCCCCCCACCCAGAGTTCCAGTATCAGAAGAGAAATCCCAATAACTCCTGGCTATAAAAACCACAGAAGACTGTGGCTGAGACAGAGGCTTCTGGAGCCCCAGGCATGCCTCTAAAGGGCCCGTGCGTGTACTTACTCAGACTCACTCACTCTCATCTTCAGGGCTAGGGCAGCAGCTCAAAAGACACCAGCAATGTCTGGGGAGGAACTGAGTTGTCTGGCTTCAGGACAGAGGCTGGGGATGCAGCTTTCTCCCAGAAACCAGTGCTGGCAAAGGCTATTGTTCCTTTACTGAGGCCACCACCCACAGAGCCAGCAGGCAGGCGCCACACCTGACTCTCCATCAATCTAACACTGTTGGCTCCGCCCTGGTGGTTCCCTGAGACCCCGCCCCACCCAACTTGCTGGCACATCCAAGCCAGTTTGGTCCAGTGGCTTTTCCATACAAATGGCCTATCTTGGCTCATGCTTCCGACTATCCTAAAATCTCCCAAACAAGCAGCAGCTGGCCTCAGCATGCCCCATACCTCTTGCTAAGTGGCCCCAGGCCTGGCAGTAGCAGCAACCCCCTTTGGTTTGTACCTCAGCTTCTCCTGGGCACCTCCAAGCCCAGCACAAGTACAGCCACACTCAGCTCACTCTGGAACTCATGCTGTGTGTCCCCAGGCAGGGCACAGGTGGTGGCTAACCTTGGCCTGCACCCCCAGGGAGATCTTAGAGCCATCATACTTGGTGGACAGCATCAGACCACACTGGAACACCTTCCGAACACCTCCATGGGGGAACACTCTGTGGGAAACTCAGCAGGCCCCAAAGCGCTGCTGAAGTGAGTCCTGTTCTACAGTGTTGGCTCCTGCACAGCAGCACCTCCACTGTAGTCACAGCTGGTCCTCCCTGCCAATCAGCTTAGGGGTGAATCCCTGCCAGAGATGTACCCACAGCAATCAAAGCTCAACTGTAACAGGAGAACTCACACAACCCACACAGTGGTTGCACCTGGTGTGCCTGGCTCAGGCAGCTGAGAAGGCTAAGCCACCGGGCCCTACAGGACACCCACTGCACAAGGCCACTCTAGTAACATGGAGAGATATAGCAGTTCTACATAATTCATAGAAACACACCCAGGGGAGCAGCCAAAATGAGAAGACAAAGAAACAGATCCCAAATGGAAGAACAGGTGAAATCTCCAGAAATAGAACTAAATGAAATGGAGACAAGCAAACTGCCAGATACAGAGTTCAGCCAACGGTAACAAGGATGCTCAAGGAACTTAGTGAGAACTTCAACAGCATTTAAAAAAAAACAAACAAAAAAGGACATGGAGCCCTGACTTGTGTGGCTCAGTTAGTTGGGCGTTGTCCCACAAAGAGAAAGATCGCTGGTTTGATTCCCTGTCAGAACACATGCCTGGGTTGCAGGTTCAGTCCCTGGTTGGGATACATATACAAGGCAACCAATGAATGTTTCTCACTTATATTGATGTCTCTCTCCCTCCATTTCCCCTCTCTAAGAATAAATAAATAAAGAATCTAAAAAAGCGAGGATAGTGTAAGGAGCCTCTGGGACAACTTCAAGCATACCAACATTTGTATCATGGATTTGCCAAGAGAAAGAATGAGGAATTGAAAAACTATTTGAAAAAATAATGACAGAAAACCTTCTTAGCCTGGTAAAGAAAGGAGACACACAAGTCCAGGAAGCACAGAGAGTCTCAAACAAGATGAACCCAAAGAGACCCACACTAAAACATATCATAACTAAAATACCAGAGTTTAAAGACAAAGAGAGAATCTTAAAAGCATCAAGAGAGCCCTGGCTGGTGTGGCTCAGTGGATTGAGCGCGGGCCTGCGAACCACACGGTCGAGGTTCGATTCCCAGTCAGGGCACATGCCTGGGTTGCAGGCCAGTTCCCGGCAGGGGACTCATGAGAGGCAACCATACATTGATGTTTCTGTCCTTCTTTCCTTCCCCTCTAAAGATAAATAAATAAATAAATAAAAGCATCAAGAGAAAAGCAGTTAGTTACCTACAAGGGAACCCCCATACGACTTCTACCTGATTTCTCAACAGAAACTTTGAAAAATTAGAAAAAGAAGAAATATGAATAATAAAATGGTAGTAACTGCATAATTGTCAACAGTAAACTTTAAGTGCAAATGGATTAAATGTTCTAGTCAAAAGACATACAGCGAATGAATGGATAATAAAATGTATACTGTCTACAAGAAGCTTACTTCAGATCGAAAGACACTCACAGACTGAAAGTAAAGCCATGGAAAAAGGTATTTCATGAAATGGAAACAAACATCAACAAAAAAGCTGGGGTAGCAATATTTACACCAAACAAAATAGACTTTAAAAAATTCTATAACAAGCCCTGGTTGGTGTGGCTCACCGGTTGAGTGCAGGCCTGTGAACCAAAGGGTCACTGGTTCAATTCCCAGTCAGGGCACATGCCTGGGTTGCAGGCCAGGTCCTCAGTGGGGACATGCAAGAGGCAACCACACATTGATGTTTCTCTCCCACTCTTTCTCCTTCCCTTCCACCCTGTAAAAATAAATAAGTAAAATCTAAAAGAAAAAATTCTATAACAAGAGACAATGAAGGACCCAGCAATACCACTTCTGGGCATTTATCTGAAGAAATCCACAACACTAAATCAAAAAGACATATACATCCATGTGTTTATTGCAGCATTATTTACAATGGCCAAGGTATGGAAGCAGCCTAGATGTCCATCAAAAGATGAATAGATAAAGAAGTGGTTCATATATGCAATGGAATACGATTCAGCCACAAAAAAGAATGAAATCTTGCCATCTGCAACAACAGAGAGGAACCTAGAGTGTATTATGCTAAGTGAAATAAGTCAGAGGGAGGAAGACAAATGCCATAGGATTTCACTTATATGTGGAATCTAAAAAAGAAAACAATAAGTGAACAAGCAGAACAGAAACAGACTCATGCATAGAGAACATTTTGACAGTTTCCAGATGGGAGTGGGTTGGGGGAATAGGTAGAAAAAATGAAGAAATTTAGAAGTACAAATTGGTAGTTACAGAATAGTCACAGGTATATAAAGTACAGCATAGAGAATACAGTCAATAATATTTTAGTAACTATATATATGCAGTCAGATGAGTACTAGATTTACCAGGGTGCTCACTTTGTAAGTTATATAAATGTCTAATCACAGAGTTATGCACCTGACACTAATACAATAGTGTATATCAACTGTAATTTTAAAATAGAAAAAAATTTTTAAAAGATACTCATTTAGGAAAATGTATTAGTCAGCAATTGCTACATGAATGCTGCATAACAAATCATCCCAGAACTCCGTGGTTCACAAAAACAAGTATTTCTTTCTCATGCTCGTGTGTCAGTAGACTGACTGGCTGGGCTGGGCTCTAGACTGCAGTTGGCCTAGTTTGGCCACAGGCATTGGGTTGGATTCATTCTATACCTTGGCTCAGCAGATGTTGTGGGTATATTCTTCTCATGGTGGATCCGAGGAGCACAAAAGGCCATGTCAAACCACGTCAGCACATTTAAGACCCCTGCACACATCACATTTGCTAACTTTCCATTGGACAAAGCAAGTCACAGGGACAAGCCCAAAATCAAGGGGTGAAGAGGTGCCCTTTGCCCACCATAAAGCGATGGCAGGCATCACGATGTGTAATTCTATTAAGGAAGGAAGTCAAGATTTGGAAGTAATGATCCAATCAGCCAAAAGAGGTCTTTGGGAAAAGCATGGGGCTTAGAATCCCACAGATGGTGGTTTAAATCCCATCCCTAACCTGGCCAAGCCTCTCTACTCCTCTGAGTTTCAGCAGCCACTTCTATAAACTAGGACAACACCTTTCTCTCAGGATTGCTGTGTGACTCAGTAATCACACATGACAGCTGAGTTCCCATCATGTGTCAAGCACCGAGGGAAATGCTTTATATCCACCATTAGCTCTTCATCCCTTGTAGGCTCACTTCTCAGCACTCACGTGTTCGTGTGGATTAGCACGTGGAGTAGATCCCAACGGAATAGATTAGGTTTTGCAACTTGGAACCAAGGGTTTTACCAGGGCAGAGGGAAAGGAAAGCCAAAAGAGAGAGAGAGAGAGAGACGCAAAGGTCAAAGTCACGAACTTCACAGATCCTGTGAATGCTGCCCTAGGGGCTTTGGAAGAGACAAGGGTTCAGATCTCTGCATTACCACACAGATCTCTTCTCACTCGGGCATTCCTTCCTTCAACAAATATTGACTGAATGCCAGCCCTTCCCTTAGGCTCTAAGGATGGAGAAACTGAGGCACAGAGATTTTTTCCCCTATTCTCACTGAATTTACAGCCTGTATTAATATTCTCCAGAGAAACAGAGCCAAAGATATATATAGAGAGAGAATTGGTACGTGTGACTGTGGAGACTGAGAAGTCCCAGGATCTGCATTCAGCAAGCTGCAGAGCCAGGAGAGCCAGTCCTCCAAGTTCCATCCTGGAAATCAGCAGGTTCAAGACCCGAGAAGAGATGGTCTTTCAGTTCAAGTCTAAAGGCATGAAAAAACCCATGTCCAAGCTCAGCAGTCAGGCGAGAGGAGCTCCTGCTTACTTGGGGGGGGGGGGGTGTCAGCCTCTTTGTTCTATCCCAGCCTTCAACTGGTTGGATGAGACCCACCACGTTAGGGAGACCAATCTGCCTTACTCAGTTCACCAATTCAGATGCTACGATCAGGTGGAAATACCCTCACAGACACACCCAGAAAATGACTGACCAAATAGCTGGGCACCACCCCTTGGCCCAGTCAGATTGACACATAAAATTAACCATACACAGTAAGGCAGAAACTGAAGAAGTAAATACAAGTGGGAGGAGGGTGAGAGAGCAGAAGATTAAGGTCTGTGAGAACTCACAGCAAGTGGTTCTCACCTGGTGTGGGGGAGCTTCGTGCCCGAATGGTGGAAGAAGAGGCAGAAGCTCTGGGGGGGCCTCCAGCCTCTGTGAACTGGTGAAGGGGGCACTTTCGGAGATTACATGGTGATGATCAAGGCCATGAAGTTCGCCATAGAGCTTAGAGGGGATGGCAGTAATCATAAAGTTTCCCACCAACATCAAAATTCTTCTAGGTAGCGTAATTTGATTTACCGTGGGCTAGCCTGTTAAAGGATCGTTGAGATTCCACAACAAGAAGTCACCTCAAGGAAGGATCCCATACATGAGCTTTTGCAAGTCCTTGGCTTAATTTTTTCTTAAAAAATTAATTCATTTGATCCTCACCCAGATCCTGTAAGAGGAGTAATATTATTCTATCCCCTTTTAACAGATAAGACACAGAGCAGTTCAATAACTTGCCCAAGTTCACACAGCCAGGCAGCCTGGCCTCGGGTCCACTCTCTAACACAAGGCGGCGTCTCACCTGGTTTTATCCAACCAGAATTTCAATGTTCTAAACACATGGATGTCTTATAAGACAGAAAACTGTACTTGAACAAGAATTAAAAAAAAATAAAAATTTTTTAAAAAATAAATAAACACATGGATGACCTATGTCCTCCAGAGGACATATGTCCTCCACTTCTGGGGGGACCTTCTAAATCAGATGATGTTCATTGTGAATTCAGAACAATCCAAAATCATTCAGCCACCCATTCCTTATGTGGTCGGCCCAGCGTTAGACACAGAAACATTGACGGGGGTTCCTGCCTTCAAAGACTCCCCAGATGCCTGAAATGTCACACTTCCAGGTTTCTTCCTTTGGCTACAGGACTCCTTCCCGAGAAAAGACCACTTGACCTGGAGAGCGTTCCTTGCCTAACCAGCTGCAGTGAGAGGGCCCCAAATCCCAGGCTCGGCCTCGGTGCCATTCGGTTTGTGATCACCTACTGCAGTGTCTCTGCAACCCAAGGGGCCTGAGGTCATCCCGGTTAGGGGCGAACCAATATTTGCTCTTCATTTTGAAAAAGGGAAGGTGTTCAATCTGCTTGTCCCAGCTGTGCCTGGGAAGTTATAAGAAGGTGACTTCCATTAAAAGCTCCGCTCCTGTTTTATGTATTTCTAAAGAGCCACGATTTGAACTTAATTTCTCCTCCCTTGAAGACGAGAACCCAAAGTTAGTATTTAAAATGTCACATGCATCCAGAGGCCTCGGTGGGTCACAGAGGGCTGGACAATTTATTATGGGAAACAATAAAATTGACACTGAATGACTTCAAGACTCAGTGAGTTGCCAAAGAGGAGAAGAAGAAAAAATCTGAAACCAAACCATGAATAAATCTTAGGAAAGCAGCTAGCAGAGCTTTAAATAAAGGAGACCTGTAAACAGGATGAGTTTAAGCTTTGAGGCCACATTAGGAGGGTTAGTGACAGGAAGTGACCCTTAGGTTGGCAGTGAATTGTGGAGGGTCATCCTGTGCGTGGAGTAAGCCCTGCACCAGGGTCACCCCATCAAAAGCAGTGTCCTTATTTACCAACAGGACCACCGAGACCCTGGGCCACAGAGCTAGTGAGTGGCAAGGCTGGATTTGAACGTGAGTAGGCCCCGATTGATACACGTGAAGGACTTAGAACAGAGCCAGGCATACAGGAAATACTGCGTCACACTCACTGTTATCACTATTGTTAGCATAATCAGTGATTTATTTTAACACCTGAAGACATAACCTCTAGGGTCTCATGGACCTCATAGTAGAACCTCTTTCCATCATTGTCACCCCCAAGTTACCTCAGGTATTCTGGAAACACAAGTTGTTTTGTTGACAAACGTGCATCAGGACTGAAGCCGTCGCTGACTAATTCCCCCACCCACTGCTGCCCCTAAACACCAGCTTCTGACCACCGGTCTTGTCTCACAGGGGCTTCCGTTACTTCACCAACACGGGAGCCCGCCGTGCGGGGCCAGCGCGCAGAGCTGCGCTCTTCTGCCCGGCCGCCGGGTAGCCCACTGCCCAGCTGCCTGCAGATCACTGAACCTCTCCCCTGTGCTGCTGGACACGTGGGTTCCTTTCCATTTTCACCAGGGAAAACAGTGCCACTCAGAGCATCCTTGTACCGTGACCTTGTGCACGGCTGGAGGTATTTGTGCAGGAGAGATTCCTAGAAGTGGGATTACTAAATCAAAGGATCAATAGATAAAAATTTTGAAAATTAATGACAGCTGCCCTTCCCAAAAGTTCCATTTATACTTTTACCAACAATATTTGAGATCTCCCATCCCCACCCCACCCCGACCCTTCCCAGTATAGGCAATATCCAACTTGCTATGTTTCTTTTCTATTTTTAAAAACATTTTATTTATTAATTTTTAGAGAGAGGAGAAAAGAGGGACAAAAGAGAGGGAGAGAAACATCAATGTGTGGCTGCCTCTTGCACACCCCCAAACTGGGGACCTGGCCCGCAACCCAGGCATGTGCCCTGACTGGAGATCGAACCTGAGACCCTTTGGTTCAAAGTCCAGGGCTCAATCCACTGAGCTACACCAGCCAGTCAATCTTGCTATGTTTTTAATGGAAACATAAAAAAGACATCTATTATTTAATATGTATATACTTGAGGATTAATTAAGAGCACCTTTATACACATTTATTGGCATGTAAATCTATATTTATCTGTATTTTTCCTTTTGAGAATTACCTATTTATATTATTGACCCACTTTTATTGGGTCACTGTCCTTATTAGTTTATAAGCATAGTTAATACTTTGTGGTTATTAATCTTTGGTTTGGTATATGGGTTGCAAATAATTTCTCCCATCACGTCACGTGCCTTTTGTCTTTGCTTATTGTTTATTTTGCCACGTAGAGTTTTAAATCTGGGGCACAGCCAATGTGTCGGTCTTTCCCTTTGCAGCTTCTGGGATTTTGATCTAGTTTTGAAATGCCTTCCTCACCCCAGAATTATAAAAGCATTTCCCTAGACGGCACTTTGGTTGTTTTTGTCCTTTGCGTCTATCCCTTTGATCCATCCGGAATTTGTCATTATTTGTGATGTGAGGAAAGGTCTGCTTTCGTTCCCAAAGAACAGCCAGTTGACCAACTCAATCGCTGGGAATGCATCCTCTCCTCACTGGTTTTCAAAGTTCCCTTTTATTGGGGACAGTTCCCACAGGTACCTGAGGCTGTTCTAGGCTCCCGAATCCAGAGGTTCCCTGCCATTCTTAGAATGACCTGAAGAATGTTTTAAAATTCTCATACCTAAGCCATGCCCCAGACTAGTTAAACTGGGATCTCTAGGAGCATGGCCAAGGTAACAGTAGTTCCTACTCCCCAAGTCTGAGAACCAGCACTCTAATGCAGTGGTTCCTTAGCCTTGGTGTCCATCACGTCCCCTGGGACCCTGGGTAACCTGCATCACCCAAGCCCTGCTCTCTTTCAATGGGCCTGACCTCTGTCTTCTCCAGTATCGCTCTGGGTGGTTCTCTCAGACAATGTCTGGGAACCACCGTCCTAATCCGCTCTAGGTCTCCAGAGAACCACAGTCCCACAGGCGAACCCGACAGCAACCAAAGGCCCCTGAATCCCAGGATGGCATCTGTTTGCAAAGTTCCCAGGTGGCTCGAGGTGGGGCCCGACCTGAAGGGGCTGCATGGGACTTTCCTTCCCTAGAAGCTCGAGGAAGGTCTCTTGCTGCACCCCCTTGTTAGGAGCCCCAGACGCCGGGGCTCCTAACATGCCGGGCCCTGGCTGGGGGCAGGTGGAGGATCCTGGCAAAGCTGGGACTAGGAGCAGCAACCTGTGCGAAGACGGATTTTTGCACTGCTTACCATTTCTCCCCATGACCAAACCTAATGATTACCACTGTTCAGATTAATTCTTTCTGAGATGGATCAATTTGGCCTTGAAGGCTGAGCATTTCTGTGAACTGCTCCGCGATCTCACACGCACCAGGGTGCAGAACACAGGGCCACTCGTTTTGTTCTGTTTTGTTTGGTTTGGTTTTGTTTAAGCATATACACCCCCAAAGCAGTGCTTGTTCATTTTTTTTCTATACAAATCACCCACTTCAGTCCTGCCCAGCCCACCCTGCTCCTCCCCGGCCTTTCACTGCCTAACAGAACCATGGTCCTCCAACTCAACCTGGGCTGTACATTTCAATCACCTGGGGAGCTTTTCTCACTTCCTGAGCCCAAAGCCTGCCCCAGGCCATTAAACCAGCAGCAGTGGGGGCGGGGCCTGGGATAGAAGTGCTAAGACTCCCCGGGTGACTCCACTGTGCGGGCAGGGGTGGGAACCACTCAGTTCTATGCCAGGCTTCTATGCTCCGGGTCGGCCCCTAATTGCACCTGCTCCCGCCCTAACATACACACATACCACTATTATTTTCTTTTACATAAAAATGTTACCTTGAATGTTCAGCCTGGTGTAGAAAATATATGCAACATTTTTGAAGGTACAAAAGAATAGAGGGAAAATTCTTCCTCCCATCTGGCTGCCCCCCAAGCTCCCGTCCCCATAGGGAGAGGCCTTTGTCCTCTGTGCTGAGGGAACTGGCTAAATTGGCCTGGGTTCAAATCCTGATTCCACCATTGACTCCTCGTATGACCTTGGATTATTCACCTCAGCTCTCCCACCCTCTGTTTGCTTCTCTGTGAAGTGGAGATGATAACACCTACCTCTTGGAGCTATTACAGAGAATTAGAGGAGTGCTTTGGTTCTCTATTGCAGCCTAGCAAATGATCACATAATTTCGAAGCTGATAAAAGAAAAAAAACTGCCATTTTATTTGCTCATGATTCTGTGGGTTGGGAATTCAGATCTGGATGGTCCTGGTCCACCAGGTGTCCCCTGGGCTCATTCTTCTGGCTAGTGGCTGGGCTGAACTAGGTTCAAGACAGCTTCACTCCTGTGACTGACACACTGGGGGCCCTCTCCAGGGCCTCATCCCTCACGACCACCTTGGGCCTCCTCACAGCGTGGGCTCTGGTGGTCGGGCATGGAGGGAAAGGGAATACGCTGCCAGCCTCTGAATGTCCAGTCTCAGAAGTTGCACCATCAACCGAGATTCAAGGGGAGAACAAATACACACCAGTTCTTGGTGGGCAAGTGGTATGGCTGTATTGCCCAGGAGCCACATGGGATGGGCTATTGCTGCAGGATCTTTGGAAACACAATCCACCGCCGGGGGTGATACAGGGTGCAGCCAAAGGGGGGGGGGCAGGAAAGATTTGGAATAGTGTCCAGAACACAAAGTGTATAGGAATATTGGAGAGACGTATAAGGTGTCCTCACCCCTTCCCCCCACCAGTGTGAGTTGGGGGAAGGGACACATAGACCAGGAACATGCAGGGCTGTTTTGTAAAGCCACAGCCCTGCAGCTAATCCATGGCCTGGTCATTTAACATATCTATAGCCTTTGGCGGGTCACTTGGATATGTTAAATGGCTGTGGCCATGCTTGGACCTAGGGGAATGAAGTCACTTCCCCCCAAGATGTGACTAGGGGGCAGATCCCCTGAGTTACAGCGCCTGCGTGGGGGCTTGGAGGAGATTGGCTCTAGAACATGGGACCATACCTGCCCAGACTAACAATGGCAGCCCAGTAAACTTATAATAAAACAGAAATACTGGCAGGTGTAACTAATCGTGGGAGGAGTCGGAAATAGGGGTACAGAGGAAGATGGGCACGGGGGGATTTAAACCCAGACACAGCAGCCATTAGGGAGAGAGACACGAGGTTTCAGCAGAGTTAGGACCCCCCCCCCGTAGCCATTAGGAGAGAGAGAGAGCCACAAGGGTTTCAGTAGGATGCAGACCCCCTCTTGGCCAGGTGAAAGGGAAAACTACACAGCTTTGCCAGAATGGAGATCCCTGCGGCCAGGTGAAGAAGAAAGACACACGCTTTTGGTGGAGTGCGGCTTCAGTAGAAGAGGCCCATATGGCTTTGGGGCGCTCCTTTTGGCTGAGTGGCCTGGAAACCAGGAGAGACTTTGACTGGAATTTGGTACAAAGAACTCTTGCCAGTGAAAGGTGCCAAATGACTTTGGATTAATTGGAGATCCTGCCTGGACAGGCAGGCAACACAGCTCACAGTGCCAGCAACCTGAAAAAAAACGGACGTGTGCTTTTCCTGATTTACGGTACCCAGAGTTGGGACAGTGGGAGAAGGGAGCGCTGTGTGTGTGTGTGTGTGTGTGTGTGTGTG
Organism: Sturnira hondurensis; assembly: GCF_014824575.4. Classification (NCBI taxonomy): domain Eukaryota; kingdom Metazoa; phylum Chordata; class Mammalia; order Chiroptera; family Phyllostomidae; genus Sturnira; species Sturnira hondurensis. The sequence goes on along the minus strand of NW_028083079.1, from coordinate 472,693 downwards.
TGTAGGTGTATACCCTTAAAGACTTTGATATTTTAATGAAGGCACTAAGCCTGAATAGCATTAAGTAAACATTTTGTTTCCTTTTCACAAATCTCTGGCATTGAGAGATGTCTTTCCAATTGGCAGCGGACAGAAGAGCCCAATAGATATTAGTATACCGTCCTTGGGAGGGGACTCTGTTTTCTGAAGCAGTTTTTGGCATCCCTGGGTTGGCCAAGTATTGCCCCCCCCTCGGACCCTTGTTCAGTAACAGGGGCATGAAAGCAAAATGCCCAGCACAGGGCAGGTGGCCAACAAGTGTTAGTTCCCATCCTTTTCCCTCACACACAGCTCTTTCTCCTTTTCCTATAGGTCACTGATTACATATGTCTTTTAAGTTCCATCCCCAGTGCTTGGCCAAGGGCCTGGCACAGAACAGATGACAAGTGAATGTTTCTGTGAAATCCCAGAATTGGCCATGAGGTGCCTGTTCACTCAGCCAATGAGGTAGATTCCTAAAATGCCAGGTCATGAGACTCCACCTCCCCGCCTCCACCCTCACTACCCTCTGACATGCCCATCACCGTGTCTCATCTGCTGTGTCTACAACCTGAAATGTCCTTCTTCTCTCTCGTTATCCTAGTATCTCCTGTCCAAATTCCCCATGTTTGCCACCATGAAACAACTTAAATGTCGCCTGTCCCTGAAGCCTTCCTCAGTCTCCCAAGCAGAAAGACGAAGCACACATATTCAAGCACCTGCTGTGTCGTGGGCACTTCCCACGCCCTCGGTACGGATGGGATGTGGAGAGGTGAAGGGTGGAGATGAGAAAGGACTGGGGATCCGCAGGAACAGAGGCAGAAGAGGCAAGAAAGGCATGACAGGGGCTCCTGCCTGCATAGATCACAAACGAGGGAGAAGGGATTTGGCAACTAGACCAGCAAGGTCTCAAGTGCTCTGTAATGAGCTGGAGCCTCCCTCTCTGGGCATAAGGGAGCCGCTGCAGGCCTTTTCAGGCGAGGATGTCGTGCAGGCACCAGATGAGCAGAGAGCAAAGACTTGATGGCTCATCGTGTACCATCTTGGAACTCATAATTCTGAAACTTGGACAGTCGGTGCAAGGCTATCCACGCCAAAGCCCCGCCCAGGTGGAAGGGGAGACAGAGGCCTGGGAAGGGCAGGGGATGTCCCACAGTGGAGGCCACCAGCTAGGGCCACGCAGCTGGATTCCAGAGGGTTTGTCTATGAGAAGAGTCTGCTGTTCTGGCGACACTGGGGGAGGTGACTGACAGGTCTGATGAAAGCATCCCTATTATTATTGAAATTTATACACATCCTGCTGACCTCTCAGTATTCACAGCTGTTGTTTTTTCCACTGGAAACCTGAGAGTCTAGCTTCTGGACTGGCAAAGCTAAAATCTGGGGGCTCTCTCCAGGAAGCAAAATCCAGGCCCCCCATTTGAAAACTGCCCTCGGTCTCTCATTTCCACGTGACCTGGGCAGGGTAGCTACTGAATCTGAGCCCTATTCTAGGAGGATGTACCAGGTCGTGGACAAGATGATCCAGCCTGGACCCTCACACAACCGAGGAGGCTCTGGTTCCCTCTGACTCTCCGTTTAGCCATTCACTCACTGACAGATAGTTTTGAATGCCTACGATTTGCCAGGTGCTGCAGTGGGTGCTAGGGACACAGCAAAATCACGACAGGCAAGGACCCTGCTCTCCTGTGCCTTATTGTCACATGGAGCAGTTAGGCTATAGAGGAAACAAACAAAGCAAAATAAAAATAAATGCAGCTTGTGATGAGGGCCATGAAGGACACAGCAGGACAAGCTGGGCCCTGGGGTAGGCCTTTCGGTTCCGCCTGAGGGAGCTGATCCAGGATCACAAAGGGCGAAGTGACAGAAGGAAGCAGGCATGGCACGCAGGCAGGCACAGTGTGACCCCCCTGCACACTCACCCTGGTTTGGTCCCCACACACTCAGGTCACTTCCACGTGTTCTAACTCCACCACGTTCAAGCTGTAAGACCTAGGACCGGTTGTCGAGGCCTTCTGTGCCTCTGTTTCTTCCTCTGTAGGACGATGATGATGATGATGATGACGATGACGACAGGCCCCTCCTCACAGGGTCATTGTGAGCATTACCAAGGTTGTTAGTACATGTGTCTGGTGCTTACTCTTAGCCGCTATCATCCCCCCATGCTTGGATGGGGCTGCCCTGGGAGGGCTCGGCGGGTCTGCCACACGGAGCTGGCTGAGGTGGAAGCCAATCCTGGTTTGGTTTCTCCCAGAGGCGCACCCTGAGGCAAAGACCGGAGCATAAATAGTGCACTTGGGAGACGACGGAGGTGTGTGTTAGGCAGGGGGGAGTGTGTTACGGAGCCCATTGGCACTGTTGGCAACTGGGGCTTCGTCACCCCCCGGGGGAGCTCCAGAGGCAGCACAGTCCATGGCCTCAAATGCATCCCAAGAAAGAGCAGGGGGCGGGGCATTCATGCATCAGCTCTTCACACGGATCCAGGGCTATGGTGGTCGTGCGGGGGCAGCAGGTGTTTTCAACAAGCCTGTTGTTGACCCTGGCAGGCAAAGTGGGCCCTGGCAGCCTCGGGAAGGGGAGCAATGAGGTCTCAGAAGTCGAGACATCTGCGCTGCAGGCCGAGGAGATGTGAATGGACTCCTCAGGGTCCTCTGCAGAGGTGCCACCTGAGGACAGACACACTGACAAGCGTGGGGACAGAGGGTCTGGAGCCTCCAGGAGGCTCTCGAAGAAGAGCAGTGGGAAATAAAATACCATGCTGGTCCCAGGTCACAGGGGCCTTGAATGCCAGGTTAAGGAATGGGCCTCGTTCTGTGGGTGTCAGGCAGCCCCAGGCGGCCTCTGAGGAAGGGAGTGACACCGAGCTGGGCTGAAGATACAATATAATCATCAGGGTGTAGGCTACCCCACCCCCAACATCCCCACGCTGCTGATCCTGCTCCTACCAGGCCCACACCACAGCCCAGCACACTCACGGTCTGATTCCCATCCAGGAACGAAGGGTTTAGGACCAGGGCTGAGAGTGGGGTTCTACTGTCTCCCAGTAGAATGGGACTTACTCGCTCCTCTTCTCTTACCTGCTTCTAATGCCTCTTCTGCCTCATTCCAGACATCCTGCCCTTCCTTCGGCCCCAGGATCCACCTTTCCCTGCTCCGATCTTCACCAGGTGCACGTCCTTCAGAAAGCACTCTCTCTGTGCGCCTCCCCCTCGGTGACCCCCACAGTCCACCCAGACTGCTCCTCCCTCCTTCTCCCCACACCACGGGTTTCTCCCTACACCACAGGTCTCACCTTGGATACCGCCCCTTCCCGGAGGTCTTCACTCTTCCACAGTGGGGAGTTTTTTTCACTTTTTTTTGAAAGGAAGTTCTGTTGACCTAGTCCCATGTCATACAATTCACCCATTTTAAAAGTACAACGGTTTTAGTAAATTTACCAGAGTCGTGCTACCATCATCACAATTCAATGTAGGACACTTCTGGTCCCCCCAGAAAGAAGCCCATAACCATTAACTGTCACCCCCATCGCCTCCTCCTCCGACCACTAAACTACTTTCTGTCTCTATGGATTTGCGTGTCCCGGGCAGTTCCCATAAATGGAATCACACATCGTGGTCTTCTGTGACCAGCTTCTTTCACTTAGCCTCCTGTTTTCAAGTTCATCCATGTTGTAATAGCACATCATTCCTTTTTATCGCCGAATAACATTCAGCATATGGTATAGCTAGAGCATGTTTGATTTAGCCATGCATCAGCTGATGGACATTTGGGTTGCTTTCATCCACTTGTTGGCTATTACAAATAATGCTTCTATGAACATTTGTGTAAAGGCTTTTGTGTGAGTGGATGTTTCCAATTCTCTTGGGCATATACCTAGCAGTGAAATTGCTGGGTATAGGGTAACTTTATGTCTAACTTTCTGAGGAGCTGCCAAACTGTTTTCCACAGTGAAAAAGTGGCGAAATCATTTTACAATCCCACCAGCCATGTATGAGGAATCGAATTTCGCAGCCTCACCAACGTTAGTTATTTTCTGATTTGGGGGCTCTAGCCGTCCCAGTGGGTGTGAAGTCTCGTCTCATTGGGATTTTGCTCTGCATTCCTCAGAGAATGCAGTGATGTTCCGCATCTTTCCGTGTGCTTATTGCCATTTGTGTATATATTACTTGGGGTAATATCTATTCAAATTCTCTGCCCATTTTTTTTACAATTATTTATCTCTGTTGATGAGTTCTGAGAGTTCTTTATATATTTCTGAATACTAGACCATTATCAAATATATGACTTGCGAATATTTCCTCCCATTCGGTGGCTTGTCTTTTCACTTTCCTGATGCTATCCTTTGAAGCACAAAATATTTCATTTTGATTTACTCCAATGTATCTATTTTTCTTTTGTTACTTGTGTTCTCGGTATTATATCTAAGAAACCATTACCTAACCCGAGGTCACAAAAATTCATTCTTTCCTTCTAAACATTTTATAGTTTTAGCTCTTATATTTAGGTCTCTATAATCCAGTTGGAGCGCTCTGCCGATACTTCTTAAACAGCTACTTTCTGCCAGCCACTGGTCGAGGACGGGTATACTTCAGTACTTCGTTGAGCAAAGCAGACAGCCTCCCTGTTCTTGAAGAGCTGACATCCAGGGGAGGAAACAGACAATAATCAAGAAAACAAATGGGATAATTTGATCTGGGGTTCAACCATGAATAACGAAACTGTACAGCATATTTAGGAAATGGGGTAGTTTCGTGAGCCAGGAGATCTGAACAGGTAGGTATTAGGGCCTGTGGTGGAGGGTGGGGTCACAGGGGGTGGCCAAAGGGCCCTCCAAACTCTTACCTGTTTGCACACAGCCAATAAGGTCCTAGGAGGTGAGATGATGTGTGTAGCACTGCACAGTGAAGCAGTGGCCCCACTCAAACCAGGCTTCCGGTTCCTAGGCTGGACTTCCATCCCCGCTGGGGTTGGCAGCCAACTGGAGAAACCCGTGCGTCTCCTACACAGCAAGGTCTGTGGTCTGTGCTAGCGTGACCCATAGGAAGTAGCATGAATCATACAAAGTAGCAGAAAGTGCTCTGATAGCAAGGGAGCAGTGACTTAAACACAAAACCCCTCTCAGATTAGATAATCCCTGTGATCAGTTTTATGGGCAATCCCCTCAGTGTGAATGGTTCTGCTCTCAAAGGGGCTTTTTCTGCCTTCAGTTTTGATAAGATGATATCTCACTTAATCCATTTCTCTGCTGGGTTCCTCATACTCTTCTCCCCTGATCTTCACTGTCTCTTACTGTGTGATTTTGTTGGGGCTTCACCGACTAGATTTACCCCAAGGGCCTCCATGCAGTTCTAAGAAGAGGAGATAACATTCAGAACAACTCAGAGCTCTGCCTGCCCCGTGGGGGGGGAGCAGGTTGGCTGTCACTCACCTGAGGCATCGGGTTGCTGGGTCACAGGAAAATCCCTTAGCTGGACACATCTTCCCTCCAGCAGGTGTGTGGCTGCTTTGTGGGATGCTCCTGGCGATGGGAAAGACCAAACCTGTAACTCCGAGCCTGCCACAGGGCTCTCAGGCCAGGAATCAGCATTTCAGAACGTTAACAGTAACTAGAGTGGTCTCAGTCCAAGACCTCAGACAGGGTTCACCCGGCGGGTCACCAGGGAGCTTGACCTGGTTGGGAAGACTGTCCCTGTGGTGGAGACAGCTCCCCACCGGGAATCAGGACGCCTGGGTCATGTGTCATGGGGTGAGTCATGCCACCCTCTCTGGGTCTCGGCTTTTCTGTTAAAAATGGCTGATTCGGCTTGGACGCTCTCCAGGGCTTCTGGTCTGTAAACCGGCTTCTGAACTCANACACATCTTCCCTCTGGCAGGTGTGTGGTTGCTTTGTGGGACGCTTCTGGCGATGGGAAAGACCAAACCTGTAACTCCGAGCCTGCCACAGGGCTCTCAGGCCAGGAATCAGCATTTCAGAACGTTAACAGTAACTAGAGTGGTCTCGGTCCAAGACCTCAGACAGGGTTCACCCGGCGGGTCATCAGGGAGCTTGACCTGGTTGGGAAGACTGTCCCTGTGGTGGAGACAGCTCCCCACCGGGAATCAGGACGCCTGGGTCATGTGTCATGGGGTGAGTCATGCCACCCTCTCTGGGTCTCGGCTTTTCTGTTAAAAATGGCTGATTCGGCTTGGACGCTCTCCAGGGCTTCTGGTCTGTAAACCGGCTTCTGAACTCATGCACACTTGGGCAACAATGACAGCGTGGTCCCCACACACTGGTCAGGTGTGGGGCACGGAGAGGAGCTCTGCATCCCCAGGGAGAGAGCTGCTGTGCCCGTAGGGTGAGGTCTGCCTGGTCCACCCTGGTTGCCACTGGTCACATGTGGCTTCGTAAAGTTGAACTGTCTAAATTTTAAAAAGTTGCACTGGCTGGTGTGGCTCAGAGGACTGAGCTCCGGCCTGTGAACCAAAGGGTTGTGGGTTTGATTCCCAGTCAGGGCACAGGCCTGGGTTGTGGGCCAGGTCCCCAGTGAGGGGCATGTGAGAGCCAACTACACAGTGATGTTTGTCTCCCTCTCTTCCTCCCTCCCTTCCCCTCTGTCTAAAAATAAATAAATACAATCTTTAAAAAAATAAACTAATTGAATAAAATTTGAAATATACCACTTCAGCCCTGATCAGGTAGGCCCATTGGTTAGAGTGTCCGTCATACCGATTCACCAAAGTTGCGGGTTTGAGCCCCGGTCAGGGCAGGAACCAGAATCAGCTGGTGAATGCACAAACAAGTGGAACAACAAATCGACGTTTCTCTCTCCACCCTCCTTCTTCTCTCTCTAAAATCAATAAATAAAGAAATTTAAAACGCAGTTCTTCAGCACAGTAGTGATGTTTCAGGTGCTCCCTGGCCACATGGGGCTAGTGACAACCGTATTGGACAGTGTGCATTAGAAACATTTGCGTCGTCACAGGAGGTTCTAACGTTGGGACAGTGTAAACATCATTTTCCCATAAATCATCTCCTTCCATTTTATAACAGTTCAGGGAGAGGAGGGGATGGAGACTAACGAGATCGAGAGACTCAGTTCTGCTCTGTACTTCCCAGGGGCCGCCTCCGCACACACACATTGAGTGTGACCTGCTCAACCGTGTCTAAGAAATTGGCATTATTTTCCTCTTTCTAAATAAGACAACAGTGGACAGAAGAACCAAGTGATTTGCCGACAGTTACTCAGCTGGTAACTGGTCTCGTCACACTGTAATGTGGCCACCAGACGAGGAGACTGTGGCTCAGGGGGGTCACCTGGCACAGGTGTCCCCTCTCTGGAGCGGCTCAGTGAGGCCTGTCCCCCTCTCCTCAGCAGGGTCCTGGCCTCTACACAGAACGCCTTCTGTCTGGGAAATCACAAACCAAGAGACAATTCATGCTTTTGCAGTGACGAAAATGAAAATTTCCAATTTGCTAGTCAAAAGCATTTCTCTCTTTAGAGATAAGAGTAAATTTGAGCCTTTGTTATCAGTGATTAATTCATTACAGTGCAGTCTGCCCGCAGTATCTGGCCCCACTGCACGGTTTAGGAAGCCTGTGTCCCTGGCTGTAGTAACTGGCTAACCCCCAAACTGCTTCCCACCTTATGTCCTTGCCAACACTGCTTGGAGACTTTTGTTTGTTTGTTTGTTTGTTTTAAGAGATGGCTACCCCGGAGGAAGTCTGTGTGTGTTCCTCTCACAGTGACTGGGGCTGTCCCATTAGGTCGGAGAAAAGAGGGAACCGTTCACTGAAGCATCCTTCTAACTGATGTCTGCATGCAGAGCCCTGGTCGGCGGGGGTCAGGGGACCCAGGCCCTGAGGCCACCTCGCCTCTTCCTCCTTGAACCTTTCAATTTCACGAGAACTTATTGTTGTTAGGAAAGTTGCTAACCAGGGAGGCAAACATGGGTTTCAGCTTTCACACCAACTTCAGCTGAAGGGTAGTGATTGCCGACAGAGCTAGATGGAGGAGATTCTGAGAACGCCCAGAGGCCTAGTGGGTGAGAGCAGCCCGATTGATTACTCATGTCTGCCAGGGGCCCAGCAGTGGCTGCATCCTACAGTCATGAGATAACAGTAATGAGGAATGGCAATGATGATGTAAATAACAATCGTGGTAATTACAGTAAAACCTTCCTGGCCAGGTCATTGGGAATATAAAGTAAGACCATGGTTGTGAAGGCGTTCTGTGACCTGGACAGATGGGCTCAAGAGGTCTGGGCTCTTGTTTTGACTGTGAGTCATGATTTCCTTGTTGATGCTACTTGGTCCTTTCCCCCCAAAAGGTGGCCAGACCTGGAGGCAGCAGTGATGTGGAAGATCTGTGGGCAAATGCACATTCATTCATTCATTCATTCTTGCACACAGCATTCCCAGCTCTGTCCATTCATTCAGGATACCTTTCGGAGGGTGTCTTATGATCAGGTACTGGCAGTCCAGGCGTCTCCTCAGAGCTCCAGGAACAGCTGATGTTTGGACTTGATCTTCAGGGAAGGGAAAAGCTTTGGTTTGCACCCAGGCTTGTGACCCCTCAGAGGCTCCAGTGCTGGATAATGACCCCCCTGCCAAGACCACTGAGGAAAGACCCCAAGCTCCAGAGCCAAGTGTATGGTTTCCTTGGCAGGTGATCCCAGGAAGCCATGCTAAAGGGCGGGGACAGGAAGAAACCAGTTCAGGGGGGATTCATGAGTAGGTATCTGCTGTGGGTATAACGGTCTCCCTCAGGCTGGGCAGCCCTGGCAAGCTTCATGTAGGAGCTGCCCCCCGGTGGGACTGAGGAGGCTGGGGTAGTGGTCCACCGGCTACCACTCTTCCATGGCTGAGGGCTGTTCCTGGGGCACCCACCCCCTGACTCGTCTGGCCACCCCCGCACGCAGGCCGAGTTTGCTCCCGCAGCCAGAGACAGCTCTGGGGCAGAGAGCTCCAGGTGCTTGCGTGAGGGTGCCTTGGGTGTGTCCCAAACCCAGTGAGTGCGGAGGGGACACGGGCAGGGCGCCCACGGCGGCTTTCTCCTCTGTGAGAATCACAGCAGCTAAGATCAGCTGCGGCAGATACCAATCGCCTGATCAGCCATCTCATTACCAGGCTGGGGGAAATGAAGCTCAGGGAAGGCAGGAGCTACACACAGGCTCACGTAGCAAGTCACCGGCAGTCACAACCTAATGCCGGCTGCGTCCTCATGTGCGCCAGGCACGGTGGGAGGGGCTTCACATAGTTACCTCCAAGGCTTGCCATCACCCCACAAGGCAGATGTCACAGTTCCGGTTGCAGTCAAGAAAATTGGGCCCTGAGAGGTCAAGTATTTGCTGAAGGACAGCAAGCCTGAGAAGCGGGGACAATGCGCACCCAGGTCTGCCTCCATAACCTGCGATCTTTCTTTTCACCACCTACGGTGCCGGCAGGAATCTCCAGGGGGCAATTCAGAGCCCAGTGTTTTCTCCCCGCTGCCCCGCACTGGGGCACCCTCTAGGCCCAGGGCCTCAACTCGGGCATATTGTTTTCAACTCCCCCAAGAGCTCTGAGCTAGCCCAGCTCTGGACTGGCTACACCTCATCCTCAGAGGAGCGGCCTGGAGAGTGGTTCCCAAGCCACTCTTCAGTGGCGGGGGGGGGGGGGGGGGGGGGGGGGGGGGGGGGGGGGGTNGGCGGGTTGGGAGTGGGTTGGGAGCAGAAACCAAAGCAAAACGGGGGATCCACGTGAGCCTGACCCCATGAAGGAGCCGCAGAGGGGTCAGGGTATCAGCTGTGAGCCCCAGGAAAGGTTCGCGGAACCCGTGCCTCACTATCCCCCCTGCAGATTGGGGCGAGAGTAGCCATAGTTTATGCTCAATGGGTACTTCTTGCACCAGCCACGCGTCTACGCACTTCGCGTGTATGAAACATGGACCCTCAAACTACGCGCAGCGTGTGCTGCTGGCAGACATCATCCTCACTTCACTTGCGCGGAGGGCCAGGAGCACAGCCAGGACCGAGGAGGGGACGCCGGATTCCCGCACTGTCGGCGTCTCACTACACAGAAAGGCTACAAAGTGAGCCCCTCCCCCAACACGTAAACACATAATCCTCGCAATCACTTATTCTCGGGGAAGGACTGTTGTGGTCTCCACAGTTTTCTTTCTCCTCCTTTCGTTAAGATTCTATTTATTTCTTTATTTAGAGCGGGGAAGGGAGGGAGAAAGAGAGGGGGAGAAACATCGAAGCATTGCCTTGCCTACACACCCCGACTTGGGATCGAACCAGTAACCTGGGCAAGTGCCCTGACACCACGAAAGAGGTGACCTTTCGGCTTGCAGGACGCCGCCCAACCCACTGAGCCACATCAGTCGGAGCTGGTCTCCACAGTTTTTTAAAGAGAAAGCAGATCCAAGGGGCCAAGGTCAACTAGAAGTCAGGTGTAAGGCCGGGTGTCAATTCCCAAGGGTTGGGGGTCGGGGAGCAGAACCTGGGCTCTCCCAGGAGAGGAGTCTGGGCAGAAGAGTGGGCTGGGCTGCGGCGCCTCGGGCCTCCCCCCCTCCCCTCGCCCCGGCACAGCCCGCAGGGCCCGCAGGCGGCAGCGCTGACTCTGCAGTTCTCGAACTTCTCAGGGAGCAGGGACGGCTTGGCCCCGCACAGCCTGGAGATGTCCCCAGAGGCATCGGCCCGCGGCGGCAAAAGCAAGGGCCTTTGGGAGCGTTTATACGGGAGCCGGGAGCCGGGGCAGGAGAGATAATTGTGGAGGGTCCCTCCGGCCCAAAGAAGCAGGAGGGGCCAGGAGGTGCGGGGTGGGCAGGGAAGATAGAGCCCAGGCAGAATTACTGGAAGCCTGGAAGGTGCAACGATCCGCCTCGTGGGGCCGGCTGGAGATCCCGCAGTGACCCCTCAAACCCCATCCGTGCCTACGAGAGGCATTTCTCACCTTATCTAGCCCCCCTCTGGCTTCCCCCCACAAAGAACAATAACCACCGCCCAAACTGTGAAGACGAGTGGGGTGGGGAGGAGAGGAGAGAAAAACTAACGGAAAGCACTTCGAAAGGGGCCTTCTGCTCCTCACCCACCTGCTCAGGAGAAACGGGACCCCAGGAAAAGGAGACCTTGGCTTCAGGCCCGGCCGGAGGGTTAGTCCTTCCTCTAGAAGGTGCTGATGCAAGACCAGGTCCGGGGCCCCTTCTGCCTCCTCCCTCCTTCTGTCTTTTTTCCCTCCGCTCCTGCTGCACAGCATTTACAGAGGCTCCAGGAAATCTCTGCCCAATCTCTGCCTGGGGGGGGCACCCCCCGGGGGGGGGGCACACACACACACACACACACACACACACAGAAAAGAGCAGACAGGGACCCATTTGCAACATGCAAAATCAGATTCTGCGGTGACCTTGCCTAAAGCCCCCCACAGGCTTCCCACTGTGTTGGCGTACCCCACCCCCAACTCTCAGGTGGGTTTCCAGTGCCCTCAGGGTCTGGGCTGCTCTTCTCTGGCCCCTCCCACCCCACACTGTCACCTGCTCTGCTTCAGTCACACTGGCCTTTGGGCCTTCTCTTAGCCTGATAAATTTGTTCCCACCCAAGGCCCTTGGCACGCGCCCTGCCCCCAGCCCCCAGCCCAGCAGGCTTCTCCTCACATCTCCACAGGCCTCAGCTCAAACGCCCCCGCCAGGGAGAGGCCTTCATGGCCACATGTCACCCTGTTTCATTGCCTTCACAGCAGCTCTCACTTATTGACACCTTTGCTGTGTTCAGCCACCCCCTCAGGCTTTCCCAGGGACCTTTCCCGATCGGCTCACAGCTGGACCCCCAGCATCTCAACAGGCTGCTGCATAGTAGGAGCCGAAAGCACATTTGTCAAATAACTGAGAGGCCCTCCGACTGCCTCTGCGTCTTGTGTCTGTTTGGAGTTGCCGAGTAGGCCCAGATGTGTTATTTTCCCTTGTTAATTACTGCAGAATAATTATAGTAAGAAGTGTAAGTACAGATTGCATTAATGAGGAAACACATAGAAGATTTCGTGCACTGGCTTGCAGAACCCTTGAACCAGAGATGGGCCTCCCCACAGCTAGCCAGAATCCTGGAGTGGGTTGTGTGCCCTCCTGAGTCAAGAGCTGGAGCCCGGACCCCCTCCCCCTGCATTTCCCTCCTTCTCCAGAAAGTCGCTCCCACGCCTGTGTCTGCTTTAGCAGGGACACTGATGGGGCTGTTGGGGCCTGGGCCCTTCTAGGGTTAAAATCCTGCTTCAGTGTGTCCTCGAGGAGCTGGGGACCATGGGAGAAAGGATCCTGAACAGATGGCTTACCTTTTCTAAGCCTCAGTTTTCCCATCTTACAGAGGAGAGAGTGGGAGCTCCCTCCTAGGATCATCGTGGCCCCTAAAAGAGACCACCTGTGCACGCACAGGTGTCAGCCACATTGACGCCCTTCCCCTCCCCCCCCCCCCGCAGTGTGTGGAGAGAAGCCGTGCTCCCTGCTCTCCCATTCACCACGTCCTGCGATCCTTTTCTCCAGAAGAGATGGTGCGAGCTGCCCGTCCATTGCTTCTCGCCCCTCTACTCTGAAAAACCACGCTGGTTTTGACAAGGTTGGTGGAAAATGTTTTTCACGTGGTCGTCATGGACCGGAGTTTTGAAACGGGAGTGTGATCGAGGGGCATGCCACCTTTCCATGAACGAAGTCCCAGGTGTGCAGCTGTGTACCTGTGAACATCTCTGCTCGTTCTGTACACGCACACACACACACACTCACGATGCTGGTGCTGCCCCACTGGGCGAAGAGAGAGCCACACCTGCCCCCAGGGATGGAAACCACTGGGGGAATGGGCCCGGTGAGGCTGAAACCACATGGGGAAGAGGAAGAGACCAGCGTCAAGTGTAAAGTGCTGGAGAGGCACGGGCATCGCTGATTTTCCAGAACCTGCTCTTCCGTCATCATTGCAGCTGCTGAGGTACATCGTGGGCTTGGGTTTTCCGTCCCAATGACCCTGAGACGCCCTCTTGTGGGCATCAGCAGTAGCAACAGGTTTCCCAACTTGCTCTGCCTTCTGCCAGGTGGAGTCTTGGTTTTCTTTTCTTTTTTGAAAATACCGTTTAATTCAGTCCCACTTAAATATGCTACCCACAAGGCACCACCTGCTGTTTTCCAAAGTGATGTCATATGAAGATCCAATCTCATTATTGATCCTACCTTTAAAAAATTGAGCATTTATTTTCCTTTCAAGAATTCATTATGTAAAATTTTGAAAATACCAAAAATCACAAAAGAAGACAGTAAAACTCAAGAGTAAGTTTTCTAACTATATCACAAGCAACAGGAGAAAGGAATGAGGTTACGGTCCTCCTGCTTCACTATATATTTATTTATTTCTAAATAAATATTCTTTCAGTAATTTTGCTGAAATAAAGAAGTATTTCAGCAAAATACCTTGTCAGTCTGAGCTCAAGTCCAAGCCTGTGAAAAAGGGTGAGCGTCTGGGCTGGGGAGCCACGTCAGCTCCCCCTGTAAACGAAGCCCATCCCTGAACCCTCTCCCCACACCCCACTGTGTTTCTTCCCACGGAGATGACAGGGCAGTTGGCTTAGTAAATAGAATGGGTTCTGGAGTGTGGGAGTCATTTATTCACTCAACAGTGTTTATTGGCCGTTGGTTTGGGACCAGACCCTGGACTGGTCCCCAGAGAAAGACTAAAACGTGGTCCTGCCACTGGGAACCCATGGTCCAGACGGGGCACAGCTGGGTCATCGGGCGGTCACAAAGCTCTCTGATGGGGGTGGAGCGGGGTCCAGTGGGAACCTGGAGGCTCATCCTGCCTTCACCACTCCCCAGCTGTGTGACTGTGGACAAGTCCCGTGCCCTCTCTGAACCTCAGTTTTCACATCTGTAACCTAGGGACGGTAGCAGCACCTACCTCATGAAGTTATGGTATAGACCGGATGGAGACGAAGTGTGTGTGTAAAACACAGAGCCCACAGAGTGGTCCCTTACTGAATGCTGTGTCTCTCCATGCACGCTAGGTTCCTTCTTCAGACTCTGGAGAGGAAACTCGCCTGGGACCCCCTGTTAAAGTCTGAATGTCTGATGGACTTTTGGGAAGATCATGAAATTTTAGATGTAGTCAGTACTTCAAAGGGTCCTAGAACTCATCCAGCCAAGCCCTTATTTCAGAGAAGAGGCAACTCGGGGAGAGGACGAGGATTGACCTGAGTCCCACAGCAGACCTGGAGATGCCCTGGGCTTGGTCCCTAAGTGCCCGGACTCCACAGGGAGGAGCCAGTGCTGAACCCACCACTCCTACTCATGTGCTGGCTTGAGCCACTCGCCATGCCTCAGCACCCTCATCTGTAAAATGGACGTATCAGCATCTTCCTTCCTGGGACTCACGGATCCTCATACTAACAGACTCCCAATCCAGTGCTCAATCTACTCGTCTTAGAATTGACATGGCTCAGGACTCTAGGAAAGCAGTTCTTCGTTCCCCACATCTGGCATTTGGGATTTGTGGGTCAGGTCCAAGTGCTTCCCAAATGCAAGGCCTCTTGGTGGAAGCCTGGGGTGAGAGGAAGCCGGCCCCTACTTCAGGCAGCCAGGGGTAAATTACGGTGAGAGAGTAGAGATCAAAGCGGTGCCACCTCCCCTCCCAGGCCCCCAGATGAACCTCGCTCAACATCACAGCAGCGAGTGTGGCTGGGTCGTGTGTAAGAAAACAGGCTGCCTGCCTCTCGGTCTCTGATAGTCCATGGCCTCTCTCGGCAGGATGGACTATGCTGGTTGGAGGTCAGAAACGAAAAGCCAACAATTGCATCAAAACACCAGATTAAGTAAAAATAAAAACAAGCAAACATCAGAATAAGTCCGCCTCCGGTGAACTATTGCTAACAGTGCCTCCCCTCTGTGCCCCCGCTTTTCTTTCCAAAAATAGCTGGAAGCTCGGAAGCCTTGCAGGGGTCACTCAAATGGAAAAGAAATCCCTGGAGACTGGTTGCAAACTCCAGTTTCTCCATTACTGTCTCCGTATCACAATGAAAAATCTCCCAGGCCGTGTGGAGATCTGTAATGATTTTCTGTACACTTGTGTAAACAAAAGAACATACAATTTTCCTTTTCTTCCCAGTAGAGTGTTTTATTTTTTATTTTTCAAATTCAGGGGAAACGTTCAGCTCATTTAGGAGGGGTTGTTGAAAATGTCTTGAAATCAAAGATACAGTATTAAAGAAAAATTTAAAGAAAGAAGCGCGTGGAAGGTGCTGTTATTGGTGACTAAGTCAGTTGTTTTATTTCACGATAAGGTTTTTGGTGTTTTCAAGGAGCAAGTGCAAGAGGGAAGGCAGAGCGGAAAATTCCGGAAAGGCAAGGATGCCAGGCTCTCGGAGAACCCACTTCGGGTTGAGCAGGCCGTCCATGTCCTCCAGTGATGGGTTTACAGGCTGCTCCGTGTGGGACCGCAGGGACAGCAGACTTCCATCTAGCTCTGTGAGTGACCCTGGGCGAGAGGGGTCACCCCCATGGGCCCCAGTCTCCTTGTAACGAAGGGTGGTGTTCAGGACTACAGTCATGTTGGAGAAGGTCCCGGAACAGCGCCTGAGATGCACATTGAGCAGTCCCTTCCTGCTTCCCTGTCGTCGACGTTCTCTGGCAAACGGCATCTTATTTGCTCCCCAAACCATTTGAGGTCCTCAGAGCTGGAGCTGTGTTCCTCCCTTTAGTCCCCTAAAGATGGCTCACTTCTTACTGAAGAGCGTGGTGTTCTGAAGGGACAGGGGGTCCTGGGTACAGGTGCCAGTTCCACGAAGTGATGCCTTCAACCGATGACACCCTGCAGGTGTTTTCTACCTGAGTCCCTCGGTGTCCCTCTCTGCCCTCCAGCACCCAGCCTGCTGGCCCGGGCACTGAGTGAACAGCACCCCTGAATGTTGCAAGCTCTTAGCAGGTTCCGGACGCTAAACATGGTCCCCGTATTTCAGGGAACAGACTAGGGGACATCAGAGCACCCAAGGTATCCACAGAGGAGAGAGACACTGCGTTTAATCGAGAGAGCAGACAGTGTCCCCAGACACCAAGGGCCACCATTGTCTGGGGCCACCGTTCCATAAAGTGAGTCTCATTCATCTTCCTGAGTCCCCGTTTGCCTCTTTCCCACGGGTCAGGCACAGCTGCTCATGTCATCAGGGCTAGGCTTGGGAAAGGGTCATGGGGTGACCAGTGTGGTCAGAGGTGTGACAGGTCTGCAAGACCCCAGCTGGGATGGCCCCGTGGAGAGCGTGGCATCAGAGTTCATTACAGCCGCCTCCCAAATCTTAGACTCTCGAAAGCCACGCTTGGCCTAGGAAGGAAGGAGCGAACTAGAGATCAAGGGGAAAGGGTGGGTAGGAGCCACGTGCTGTGCGTCAGGAGACCATGGCTTCAGTGCCAGCCCTGCCTGGGTGACCTTGAATGTGGCCTCAGTACCCACGTCTGCACACTCTCATCTTCTCCCTCTGTCTCAGGACTGGCCCTAGCCCTGTGTGCTGGGCAATGCTCACCTGCTCCTGGGAATTAGTTCAACTCACGGGCAAACAGAGATTCCTTAGACCCCACCCTGTGCCCAGCGAAACTTAGGGGGACTGAACGGAACACAGCCACTGTCTCAGGGGACCCACGGTCTGCAGGTACACGGGTAAGGTCCTCAGCGGAGCACGTGGGGCTGTGGCAGTAGGGGGGTGGTCCCGGCCCCAGCCCATGGGGGAGCCAGGAGGGTCTCCCGGAATGAATCATGCCTCCTTGGTTCTTTGAGGTTCTGTGGGACTCACAAGAAGGAAGCCCTTCTAAGAGGAAGAAGTGCCGTATGCAAAGGTGCGCATCCCGGGGCGGCCTGGTGATTTCAAGGGCTGCACGTGATCTCAGGGCTGAAATACATGTCGGGGGAGCACACAGACTGATGGGATTCCTGCTAACAGCCTTTACGGAGAGATCTGTCTACAGCAGAATCCCAGGAAAGGACTCCAGTGGGCCCATTTTGGGTCATTTGCCTTGGAAGGAGGCAGTCGTTTTCAAGCTGGGCTCCAGTCCAGATCCACCGGGGCCTTCTTCAAAGTCCCCCTGCTCAAGCACAGCCCAGACCATTGGACCCTCATGTCTAGGGACACCTTACCTCCCTGAACCACCTGGACGGAGGAAGGGGCTGGTCCCAAAGGAGGGGAAGGGGTTGGGGGCCACTGTGATGGGGAAGGAAGGTGGAGGGACCAGACTCCACCCCACCAGGGGACCGGCCAGGGAGCGGCTGTGAAGGTCCCGGTGAGACACAGTGGGAGCAGAGCCAAGGGGACCCACAGGACTGGCAGTTTCTGCGTGGACACAGCATGGGCCTAGGTTTCCCATCCGGCCAGGAGGCGCCAGGCCATCTCACCCTGCCCTGGGGGTGGCTGGGGTGTCCTGTGGAGAGGAGCCCTTCAGAAGTAGGTAGCAACTACGGGTCCAGACCTGGCTCTACCCCACCCCAGTGCCAGGCTGCCCCACTCCTGGCCTCAGGCTCCCAGCCATAAATTAGGCTTTTCTGGCACCAACAGCCTATGGCCCTTGCTCGGTCTAGCTGGGCCCAGCCACACCTGGGTTGGCTCAGTACCCCATCTCTGGAAGGAGGAGACCTGTCTCCTTTTATTCAAGAGAGTGGCCCCACTGAAGTATTCAGTGAATGTAAAGGGACTGTGGGAAAGAGAAAAAGAGAGTGAAATAACCAAGCAAATGCTTTAGGGAAAAAATTAAAATTCGGTGTAATGAGAAGGCAATCTACAAAGTGGGGCAAACATAAGTTTACATTTTGTATGAAAAATAATACAATAATTAATAGATAATAATGCAGGAATCAACTCTGTTTCACATAGTCACAGCCGTAAACCTACTACCCCCCCCCCCACCCTGTATGTTCCAATCATTAACAAAAGAGCAGTAACGGGTCAGAACACACAGATTTCCACACAGGGGGTAAAAAACAGACGGAATTAGGAAACCGCCGGCCCAAGGGAGCGCTGTGCCGAGGGTCCGGCCCTGCAGTCTTGTGTCAGCTCCGAGATCCCGCAGCGTCCCGGGCCCCTGCATCCTGGGCAGTCTCTCCTGCTCGGCCCAGAGCCTTCTGCAGCTGGGGGGCAGCGGAGGGGTGGCGGCCAGTCGCAGAGGGCTGAGCTAACACTGTTTGTTATTTAAATGAACCATCGGGCCTCTCCCTGGAATCCACCTGAAGGGGCAGCGCCTGCGAGCTGTAATTAGCCCAAGGGAAGCGGGCCGAGAAGCCCGTGTTGTTGGCACACTCGCCTTGTTTCTACCTAACAGCACCTAACAAGGTCATCCTGTGTGGAAATCAACAGACACCAGTGGCTGCTTCCCGGGAACTTGCAAGGAAACAATTGCCATGGAGATGGGTTTGTGTATATGAAAAGGAGGGAGTCGCCCCCCCATCCCCCCTCCCAGCCTCTCTGCATCGTAAACAGTAATCAGAGCTTCCAGCCAGCACTTCAGGCTTTATTTTTGCATCTTAATTCTCGGCGTTCGGATGGCATTGCAGAACCCAGGTGCCTGTTCCAGGGTCTCGCTCTGCGGATGGTGAGCCGTGGATTTCAGCTCTGAAAAGCCACAGACCTACTGGCACCACCTGTGGGGACCTCATGCATCCAAGTGCAACCTTTGTGTTCCTTTGAGAGACATTATTCCTTCTGAGAATTACTGGTGTCTCCCCAGCATGACACAGGGTGTGACCTCCTCTCCAAAGAGGCAAACTCATTGGTTCCCTCGTGATTTGTTCATTTGTTGACACATCGGTTCAACACCTACTTATGAGTACTGTCACCGAGGCAGGGTGGTGTCTATACAGGGTCCCGCAAGAAACCAGACAGGCTTGTGCTTCCGGCAGGACCCTGACAATTCAGGGGGGAGACTTAGAATGAGCAAGAAGTTACAACTGAGGTGGGTGTCGTGAAGGGTGAGCACCTCAGCGGTACTAGTACACAGGTGGCGGGGTGTGCCCAGGGTGCCCAGACATACCCCTCCATGGGGAACTGACTTACTTGCAAGCCAAGCTGCCTGTGAGGAGAAAGAGGGGATGGAAGAGCTTTCGGGGCCCAATGGGCAGCACGTGTAAAGGCCCTGTGGTCGGCGTGTTAGAGGACCTGCTACCTCGGCCGAACTGTAGACTCCAGGGGCGAAGAGGGAGCTGAAATCAACAGGGGCCAGTGTAGAGAGGGCCTTGTGGGCAGGAGCTCTCAGGCTTCGTCGTGAGGACGAGGCGGGGACCGTGAAAGCAAGCTGGAGAAAGGGACACCATCAGGCTTGCTTTTCCAGTCAGCTCTTTCTTTCCAGGATGGTGGATGCACTCATCGCAGGGAGCAGATGCAGGGGACCCCTACGCTGAGATTGGCTCTTTGTGGAGACTGAATTGCCATTTCAAGCTATTCAGCTACTTTTGTGTAGAATAAGGGAGCTGGACAACACAGTGTCAGTTGGAAACAGAGAAGCATTGCGCAGATTAAGGGATTCTCTGCTGACATGTGGCTTGGGCCGAAAGGAAGTGGGTAAGTGAGGAGAACACCTGGTGTAACACACAACCCCCAAATTTCAGTGGCAAACACAATAAAAGTTCAGTTTTGCTCATGCAGCCACCCAACAGGGGTATTTCTGGCTATAGGGCCCTCCTGGGTGGCTGGCTCTCCTCCAAGTGCTGACACAGGGGCCCACGCCCCTTCTGACTCGTGGCTCCACGGGACCGTCCACATGCGGCCCACAGATGTGAGAACGTGGAGAATCACATGAGGGGCTTTTCACGGATCAGGCCCACAAGCAGAGTTTCCCCTCTGTCCTCTTTCCGCGGGCCAGAGCCCAGTGGCAGGGCAGCACCGAAGGGCCAGCTAAGGGAGCGCAGGAGAAAAGGGAGATGGGCTGGGGGGCAGCCAGCCTGTTTCTGCCACCGAGGCACGGCCACTGAGCAACTGAGACCCAGAGAAGAAAACCCGCCTGCCTACGGTCACTCATCTGGTTGGTGACAGGAAAAGGAGACCAGAATCCTAAAATCTTGGTGCTTTGCTCACACCACTCCCCACCCTGCACCCCGCCCCCTCCTCAGCCCCACTTGTCAATGTGTGGCGAAGCCACACTGCTCTGAACTGCAAGGAAGTAGGAAATCGACCCAGCCAGCTTCTAGTAGGGCCTGCTGTTTGCATTGGGTAAAAAGATGACAAATAAAGGATCTTCCGTCTGCAAGGGGCTCACTATCTCGACAGCAGAGCAAAGCAGGTGCCCATGCACTCGGAGGAGGAAAGGAATGGGGTCGGGCCCAGTGCAGGAGAAATGGTGTGAACTCAGCCTCAGAGGGCGAGGGAGACTCGGCTTTTGTTTCACCTTGTTGTCTTCCCACTTTCTCAGACTGGGTGCAAAGCACAAAGGCCCGTCTCCTTGCTCCCCGAGGTCGCACTGCCCATCTGTGTGGGACTCTCCTCCTAGGTTGGCTTTTCGTTTTTCAAATGTTTCTCTTTCACCCCTGATGCTCACAGCCATCCCGCCCTGCCCCTGACCGACAGACACCGTCACTAATGTAACTGATACCTGTTCTTAAATATGCATGAATCCTGATAGAACACGTCATGGGGTCTGCGTTGGGATATGCTTTTCACTCACATGACTAATTCGTGCCGTAGATAGATCTCAGTGTGGTTCTTTTTTTCCTTTTCCTGCTCAGCCCCCAGGTGTGTTCAGGGTGTGTAATAGTTGGGCTCACTGTGCACAATATTGCCCAGTGAGAATCCAGCCTATCTTCCACCTACATTTCCCAGAGATGGATACCTGGGGCATCCAAGCTCCTGACCCTGACCCTCCAAACTCTGCTGCCACGGCAGCTTCACAGAGTTCCACCCGTCCTGTGAGATGTCCCTGAGACAGATGCCCAGGAGGGGTCTTGCTGGGCTGTGGACCAACCTTGAACTTCATATCCACAACGGTGGGCGTGGCCCTACAGCCCAATGGTGCCTCTGAAAACCAGCAAAAGGTGCCTTCTCCCCAAGGGTGCTGCCGACCAAACTCCTGGCCAGGCTGCCAGGTAGGGGTTTGTGTGATAAGAAGGGGGTCCGCCTTCCTCCAGGGTCAGTCCGCTCGCAGACGGGGACAAGACTTGACCTGGGGACAGTGACGGCCTTTCAGCCCAGTTTGACCCCTCAGCCAAGGACCACCGACCCACCCTCCTCACGTTCCTGAAAACAGTGTCCACCTGCAGCGCGCAAGCAAGGAGTCCCTTCTCTCTGCATCCTTGGTGTCGCCCACCTGTCGAAGGGTCGCCACACTGAGGTTTGGGAGGAGGCTCCCGTGTGCGGTTTTGTTGGCCCCCCTTGGGTTTCAGGGCAGGTGGGTATCCCTCTCGCAGGCTCGTTGGCCATTTGATCCCCCTGTGTGACTCCCTCGTCATATCCTGTGACCCTCCGTAGGGGATGCGTCTTTTAAGGATTTTATTTATTTTTAGAGAGAGGGAGAGGGAGGGCAAAAGAGAGGGAGAGAAACATCGTTGTGAGAGAGAGACATCAATCAATGTGTGCCCTGACTGGGACTGAACCCACAGCCCAGATGTGTGATCGGGTGAGGGATCGAACTGGCCACCTTTCGCTTTGCGGAAAGTCGCCCACCAACTCAGCCACACTGGTCAGGGCTGTTTTGAATTTACTAGGGTTTTTTTTTTCTCCCTATTGATTGGAAGGAGTCTTCTGTATATTATAAATGCAAATACCTTCCTGTTTTAGAAATAATAAGCCTTCCCCTGGCCTGGCCCCTGTTTCCCCGCTCTGCCTGTGCTCCACTCGGCTGAACGGAAGCCCTTAATGTCAATCTAGGCAAATCTCACCACGTCTTGCCTGATTTTTGCACCTTTTTGGTCTTAGTAAGGAAGCCTTTTACCCCAAATCAGAAACCTAGTATCCCCAAATTTCTTCCACTCCCTCCAGAGTTTGAACTTCACATCTTTCATCTGCCTGGGTGGAGTGAGGCAGATTTAGCTCTATACTTTCCTCTCTAGCAGGCCAGTTGTCCATCCTTTCCTCTGTCCATAAACACTTAGCCAGATCGGCACCGCTGCCCACCAGCCCCTCCATACCCGCTGCTGCCCTGCATTACCGCTCTGCCTCTGCAGTTTGTCTACCAGCTGACAGGACAGGTCCACGCTTTCTAAAACACGAAAGTGGGGAAGGGCAACCCAGGGAGCGCCCAGCACACGGGCGAACGCTGGAACTTCCTGCCCCGCCCCTCACTTCACCTTCCCCGTCTCCTGCCTCCCCTTCGGGTCTCACCTGGAACACCCCCCCTTAGAGAAGTGGCCCTGCCCGCTGCCCCCCCCCACAGCCGTTGTAGGACGCTCCCATCATTCCCTGTCATAGTACCGTACTCATTTCCATATATAACACACACAATTTGTAATTAAAATGAGCCTGCTTATTTATAGTCTGTTTCCCTCGGCAGTCAGCAAACTCTTCAAGGACAGAAACTTGGTCCGTCTTGAGTGGTACTCAGCCCAATACCAGGCTCACAAGGGCAGTTAGCTTTCTCGAAAACTTACAGGGGGTGTCAAACGCATTGTCACTGGGGGCCACATCAGCCTCGCAGTTGCTTTCAAAGGGCCAGAGGTGATTTCAATTCCTTAACAGTTAAGTAGTTACATTTATATACTCCTAAAATTATTTTGGCCCTTTGAAGGCAACTGTGAGGCTGATGTGGCCCCCAGTGAAGATGAGTTTGACACCCCTGGTAGTCTGTTTGCCAAGTATGTCATGGGTAGTGGTTTACCTACCAACCCCCCTATACCAACTGTATGAGCACGCACTCTTCTTATCCACATTTTATAGATAGGGAAACTGGGGCACAGAGAGGTTAGACAACTCGCCTCAGACCTCACAGCTGCAGAGCAGATGAGCCTGGCTTTGAACTTTACATCTTTAATCTACCTGGAGTCTAGGTTTCAGGTGGGGTGAAGCAGATTTAGCATTATATTTCCCTCCCTAGTAGGCCAATTGTCTAGAGTAGGGGTGTATCCGACTCTAGAGTTCACGTTCATATCCTCGGGCTAGACCACCTCTCCGCACACCCCAGTGGAAGAATGAACAAACGTAGGGGAGAAAGGGAAGGGTGGCCCTGGTGAGCACAACCCCATGTGCGAACACGCTTGGGCACAGCTTCTTTTTCCAAGTTATTATGCTCCTAATGAGGGTTATTTTTCCCCTAACATGATGATTTTCATAAATTATGGAAAATTCTTTGGCCATTACTTTCTATGTTATGGCCTGGGGTGGAGCTCAGGGGGTGATGAATGACTTTTTAAATTCCTTCACATCAAATTCTCTAAGACAAGACCGAATGTTGAATCTATAATTAATTATTATTCACACTTAATATAGTTAGATAATGTGAACACATACTTTCCATTAATTTATGTGGCTGATTCCTCATCATTTTCCCATAGGTATAGTTCACTGATTTCTCAAGTTATTAAAAATTAAAATTCATATTAGGGAGTTAGAGGAGGCTGGTGTCCCTTTACCTATTTTTAGTCTAAAGTCACAAGCTGGGAGGGGGTGGGAGGGGGAGGTTCATTGCAACTGCTTTCGTTGGACAATTCTAAACTAAAATGGTAGGTGCATTTATTCTTTGACTTGTTAATTCCTTAAATGTTGATTCATGATGACTTTAATAGCCCTGCCTGGGGGGGTCTCTGTCCCCAGTGGGCTTACCACCTCCTGGGGACAGTGAACAAGCCACCAGCTAGTGAGAGTTTTCCAAGGGGCTGGGGACAGAGGGTGCTCCGTCTTGCCTGGGATGGGGGGCAGGAGTAGGTGACGCCTAAGCTGGCCAGTGGAAGAAGAGAGAGGTCAGACAGATGGAGAAGGTAGAGAAAGGCATTCCAGGGCACAGAAGGGGATGTGAAAAGCTTGGGAGGCAAGAAAAGGCCGAGTGGGCTCTGAAGGCAGAAGCAGTCTGTGGGGGGCTGGAGGGGTGAACCAGGGATGCAAACAAGGGGTGACGGGAGCCAGTTCTGGAGAGGAGTAGGGGTGGGGCATCCTAAGCAGAAGAAGAGAGACTGGTGTTTCGGGAAGCCTCAGTATGGGATTCTGAACATCAGTGTTCTCACAGGAGCTTATAGCTCAGAGAAACCAGCTCACTCATTTTGAAATTGAGGAAACTGAGACTCACCAGCTTTAAAAACAGAACCTCTTCAGATCAACCGAATTCATGCCTGCCCAGTTATTTGGGGTCCATACTTGCCCATTTGGCAGGAGCGTTAGCTCCTGTTAGACCCGACACACTCTTAGAGCAGACTTACAAGCAGGTGTGATGTTGTGGAAGGCAGCCCAGGACCCTCCGACTGCCCAGGCCACCAGGAAGCTCTACAGGTGGAACTTTTCGGATCAGAGAACCACAGATGCCATGCTGGTTACCATAAGACCACAACCACCCCTTATTTGCATATTCTGCATAGCTTTGCATAAAGCATTGACAAGTCCCAGAGCCTGTAAAGTAAAACTAATTAGAGCATCCTCTTGCCTTGCTATCCAGACTTCACATCTAGGAGAAGGGGAGGGGGCATCTTTGTCCTCCAAACTGCTCCCTCAAGCACAGCTGTGGGGACTGGGTTGAGATGCCAGGTGAGAAGCTGGGTTTTAATCCCAGCGCTGCCAGTTACTGGTTGTGTAACCCTGGGCACATCGTCTCCCCCTCAGAAACTCAGCAAGTGATAAGGGGCCACCAATCCTGAGAATACAAAGGCGTGGGTAGGGTCATATGCACTAGCGAGCCACGATGTCCAACACCCATTCAATACTCAGCAAATATCTAGGCACGTGGACCTGCAGGTGCAGTACAATTTCCCGCTAAAATTCACTGCCAATTTTTTTTGTCCCTTCTAAGCCAATTCTGTGCTGGGAACTCCCAGAATAGGGAAACATATCCCTAAAACAAAAGGGGAATCCCAGGCCCCCAGAAAATGACCTTCCAAGAGGAGGTGGCGGCATCAGTACTGAATATGAAGCCCAATTCCGTGAGAAAACTGAAGTCCAGAAGAGGGAAATGAAAGTCAGGGGCTGGAACCCAGGCTTCCCTTCCTCCTGCCGTGGGTCCCAGGGCTGCCCCACGTGCACTTGGCTTTAGGGCCTTTTCGCCCTCTGTGGACGGTGCTCGGGAGGCCAGCCCCATACGGATAGAGCTGGCTGGGGCTTCCGAAGATCAATGCTGCTTCCGATATTCTCCCTCCAGCAAGCTCACGACATATTTTTTCACAAGTAATAATTAGCGACAGAAATATCTGACCTACTTACAACTCCACAAATACACACATCGGCGGCTTCCACATCAGCTCCGGGGCCGGCAGAGCAGCCTGTCTGGGAACAGCTTTTTTTAACCTGGTTACATGACAGGTCCTCAGCGGGCCGTTTGGGATGCTCATTTCTGCCCCCCTTAGGTGGCCGGCTGGCACTGTCCCCTACACCCCATTTCCTCCCCGTCCAGGTGGCACTCAGACCCTAATGCCAGTGGCTAACTTTGCATCTGGTCCCAAGAGGAGAGTTGAGTTTCTGTCCTTAGAAAGATAGATGATGCATAGATCTTTCCAGATTTCTAATGCAATTTAGGCAACCTGGGTTGTTGGGGTATTTTTTTAATGGTAACTAAATAAGGATACTTTAATAAATGTCCAGTTATATGACGTGAGTTCTGCCCTTGCATTTTCTAAACACAGGACTTGAAGTTTCCATCCAAGCCTTCTGCTCATCAGCATTGCTCACCTTCACCTCAGCCAGGAGAAGGACCCTCCCTTTCCTTTACCCTCCAGTGCTTTCCTGGATTCTCAAACATTCTTAACAAAATTGAGCTGGACAGATGCATGGTCCAAGGGCAGGCCACAGGATACACTGGCCTTGGTCAAGAGGCCAGGGGAGGATGGCATGGCCCAGCAATTGAGTGCTGGCCTACGAATCAAAGGGTCGCTGGTTCAATTCCCATTCAGGACACATGCCTGGGTTGCAGGCCAGGTCCCCAGTAGAGGATGCATAAGAGGCAACCACACACTGATGTTTCTCTCCCTCTCTTTCTCCCTCCCTTCCCCTCTGTCTAAAAATAAATAAATAAAATCTTTTTTTTTAAAGGCCAGGGCATTTGGGCCTGGTCAGGTGGTTCAGTTGGTTGGAGCGTCATCCTGTACATCCAAAGGTTGCGGGCTCGATTCCCCGTCAGGGCACATTCCAAGGATGCAGGTTCAATCCCCAGGCAGAGTGCATACAAGAAGGCGACATATCAATGTTTCTTTCTCTCTCTCTTTTCTTCTCTCTCTCTCTCAAATCAGTAAACGTACCCTCAGGTGAGGATTTCAAACAAACAAGCAAACAGCCAGGGTACTCTGGAGCTGCCCAGCTGCAGGTTGTGGGCCCTTCTGACCACCCTTCCCAGAAGCCCCACGCTGACCGTTGGGACTGGGTCTCAGGGTGACATTGGTGTAACACTGCCTTCTGCTGGAGGCTGCGGTCTGTGCTGGTAGTTTTGGCAGCACTGACAGAGTGTCCGCCCCTGGGTACTGGAGACAGCACTGTGTGAGGACGGGTGCCAGAGTGTCTGAAATGAATCGGCTCCAGGAGCTGTGTGGGTAATTCGTGGGTAAAAGAACACAGCACAGGGTGGGGTGGGGGCCTCCTCTGGTGAGGGCTCCTGGGGGAGACGCACCTGAGCCCCATCTTATGAGCCTTCTCCAGGTAGATTGGGGTGGGAAGTGGAAGGCCATTGGTGCCCCAGGAAGCAGCTTGTGGAAAGGCACAGAGGTCTGTGGGGAGAGCGGAGCATCAGGAAGCCACGTGAAGTTCAAGGGCAGTGCAGAGAACTAAGGCTGGAAAGGGGAGTGATGAGATTGGAGAGAATTGGGCAAAGCATATTAAGGGACTCACACTCTCGTGTGAAGGTGATGGAGGGCAGATAAATTGCATTAAGAAGGGAGTCGCATCACTCAGTTGGCATTTTTGTAAGGCCACGTATGGGCTCTCAGTGTAGAGAACCATCCGGATGGGAAGGAGCAGAAAGGTGCTTCGTTGCTTTTCCACCCTCTCCCCCTGACTCGGGGCCTGTGCCGACCGGGACTGTCCCCTCTAGCCTTGCACAGCTGCACAGAAGCCCAGGAGACGAGCCCGCTGACAACGGCGCCAGCTTCTGAAAGGACAAGTTCGGTGGGGGGTGACGGAGGGACACACGAGAAAGTGCCCAGGGCGGCGCCCTCCCGCGGGATGAATCTGCCGTCCAACGTCACTCATGGCAGAGAAGCAGACAGTGGAAGCAAACGTCACGAGGGAACTACAGAAAACTTGCTGCAAGCAGGAAATGGGACTCATGCCTGTCGACATCGACGAGCTCTCCCGCTGAAGGACGGGAGGGACGGATCACCGACCCGCTAAACAGAGAGTGCGGGCTGTCTTCTGGCCTCGGCTGAGGATGAGCATGGGAAAGCCAGCACGGACGCTGGAAGAAAACCACCTGTAGAACTAGAGAAACGGAGGGAGGCGTGAGTAAACCTCCAAACCAACCCACCGCGGGTCATTTCGGCCATCGCTGTGCAGCCCAGGGAAGCCACGGGGCCTTCGAAAAGCAAAGCGGCGAGAGTTGATGCAGAAGGAGGAAGGAGTGAGAGGAAGAAGGGGAAGAAAACCAGTGTGGCGCATGGCAGGACCCGAGCCACACTGGAAGCAGTAAACTCAAGAACTGAAGCTGCAGACAATTGAATGGGTGGTCTGGAGGAAGGATGTAGAAGAAACAGGCAGATAAATAAAAATGACAATTGATAATCTGATTGTTTCAGAAAAATGGAGAAGAAGAGCCAAACAGTGAATGGAAAAAAAAATGGTGTTCCTGCACAAGATCCCTGAACAAATGAAACAGACTCTATGATTAAAGAGGCCGCACCAGGAAAAGCCTCAGAGCAGCAGGAAGAACTTCGTGCACAGGTCGGAAGGGCCCTGGCAGTCTAGGCAAGGGCGTGGCCAAGTTTTCTAAGTAGAGAAAAGAGGAAAAGTCCTTAAAAGTACCCAGGAAGAAAAGGCAGCTGCATGGGGGGGGGGGGGGGGGGGGGGGCACGGNGGGGGCACGGGGTGGAGGGCTGCAGGTCAAACAGGATGTCTGTGCAAGTGTAAATGCCCAGTGACAGGAGCTGGCAGTTACTCAGATGCCATCGCGCTGCAGACCTCACTGTGCTCCTTATTTTTTCCCTTAATTTTGCTTTAAGGTCTGTTCCAAGGTGCTGGCAGGACATCTGCTTGGTTGCTGCTGTTTCCAAAATGGTGCAAATTTATCATGTGCATGGTACCATCCCACTTGCTATTTTGCTCATCCAGTGGTTGTATGTGTGTGTGTTTTAAGATTTTGTTTATTTTAGAGCAGGGGTGTCAAAGGGCCAAAGGTAATTTCAACTCCTTAACAGTTAAGGAGTAGTTACATTTATGCAGTTCTAAAATTATTTCGGCCCTTTGAAGGCAACCGAAAGGCTGATATGGCCCCTGGGTGAAAATGAGTTTGACACCTCGGTTTTAGAGAGGGTAAGGGAGGGAGAGAAACTTGAATCGATTGCCTCTTGCACACCCCCACCCGGGGACCTGGCCTGCAACACAGGCATGTGGCCTGAGCAGGAACTGAACCAGTGACCTTTGGGTTCACAGGCCGGTGCTCAGTGCACTGAGCCACACCAGCCACCGCTGGGTGTGTTGTTTCATTGTGCCCGTCTTGGGAGAGACCCAGTCTGTCCACTGGGGAACCGCCCGATCATCTCTCCCACTGACCAAAGGATTTGGTGGCCACGGTCCAATCGACACAGCCAGCCCTGACGTGTGGCTGGGACACCGATGCAGAGCCTGTGCCTGCCACTCCTTTGCGCCCAGCTCCCATGGAAGGGCCCACACTCAGCAGGAGTCACACACTTGGAGTCTCATGGCGGCCAGGTGACAGAGATGATGACAGGAAACCCAGATAAGACAAAACCCCAGAGCGTGGTGGGCCCTTGGCTCAAAAACGACAGTCACACCATAGTTCCAAAGTACATTTCCCAAAGTCAGGGTGATTCGGTCGGAAGTCACATCAAGGGTAGACACCAAGAGGAGCCCCCACTATATCCCGGGCCTATGCATACGTACAGGTACTTTTTGGGGCTTACTCGTACTTTCGGAATTGTCCACATGCAACACACCTCCCTTACTTGTGTGGTTTTTAAGAATTAAAAAGGTTAGACCTGGCTCAGGGGACACATCATTGGATCCTGCCTTCCTGCCCACTTATTTGAGGGGGATTCACGTGTGTCCCCTCCTCAGGGAGGGCATTCTGGGCCATGCCACCTAAAACCCTGTCCTTGTTCCCCCGGTCCCCTCACCCTGCTTTACCTTTCTCCACGTCCTCGCCACCACCTGGCAGGGTTTTTCACGTCTCCTTGGACTCGCGCACTCTCTGTCTCCCCTTCTCTAACGCAGGCCCCAGCGAGGCAGGGGTTCCTCCTGTGCCATTCGTGGCTCTGGGCAAGTCGCAGGGGCAAATTCGTTCTCCGTCAGGCACCAGGGAAGAAGCCCTCCTTCTGGCCAGACTTTTAAAAAGCCTAAATGCTCCTCTTTTTAAGGCGGTGGAAGATAGAGCCAGAACTCCGAGAGAGACAGGAGTCAAAAGGGGTTTTCCACAAAGTTCCTTTTATTATCTACTCAAAATAGGATCAGATCATTGTCCAATATTGTCAGCAATTAGCTTTTCAGCTCTTCACTAGTGAGAGTTCTCTCACTGTTTTAAAAGCGTTAGCTGTGAGCCCTGGCCGGCGTGGCTCAGTTGGCTGGGGCCCCCTCCCATAGACCAAAAGGGACGGATCCCCGGTCGGGTCGGGGTGCGTATTGCGTATGACAAGGTTACCAGTTGGTGTTTCTCTCTCTCTCAAAAAACAATGGGAAAATGTCCTTGGCGAGAATAAAGACCCTGCTACAGCTTTGCCAGCTCAGGAAGTGGGGTTCAGCCCTGGTCTAGGTCCCTATACCTACGTCCTCAGGATTAAGGGAACCCACCTCCCCTTACAGGAAGGTGATGGACGTAGACCACATCCAATCAAAACTTTCACCTTTTGGGGGCATTTTGAGATGAGGACTTCCTATATTTTGTAATTAAAAAATGCAGTAAACGAGTGAAAACTTAGATAAAATAAAAAGATTGTAGGGAAAATCTCACGTTTTGGTTCTCTTTCCTTGTTCAAACTTTGGTCAGTGGACCCTTGGGATGGGTGGGGCCCACAGATCCCTAGGTGACAGTTTCTCTAGCCCTTCTTTTCCTCCCCCTCCTCCCCTCCCCCCACCTCCCTCTCTCTTCCTTCTCCCTCTCTCCACCACTCACTGAACCCAGGTGGGGTCCCCAGGTAGGGAGCTGAGCCTGGTGAAGCCTCTGCCCCAAGGGGCTCACAGAGGAGTGGGGGACACGGAGCGGTGAGAGCCCCACGCAGGGGCATGCTCCTGGGAAGGCCTGGAGGGGGAGGGGTGGGAAGGATTAGGACAATGATTTTCAACCATGTGCCTCAAAAATTTTTATAACTCTTCAGTTAGGGCATGGGCCCCTTTTTCCTTAGGTTGTCAAATGAAAAATGAAAACAGCCAACACAACAATAGCCATCGGTGTGAACGAATCAAAATTATACCTATTTATTGTCATGTTAACAAAAATATGATACATGTTTTCCGGCGTGCCGCAGAATTTTAGTCATTAGTTTGTGTGTGCCATGAGATGGAAAAGGTTGAAAATGGCTTGCTGGATTAGGGGGGGAGTAGGAAGAGGTGGGCCATCACCCTGCTCCAAGCCCCATCAGTCACCCACAGCACTTGCCAAAAAGAGCCCCCGGATGGTGACAAATTCCCAGGAGCTTGGTAGATTGGGCCTGGGGGTCTCACTGGGGACTGAAATCAGGAAAAGGCCCCAGCCTCCCATGAGTTGCCATCTGGTAAGCGGCCACAAGGTGGCAGCAGAGGACCAGTGGCGTTACCCACGCAGGCCCTGGGTCCACAGATACCTGAGGAGCCCTAGCCATCTGCTGTGGCCACACCTGTGCCAGGCCCTGGGGCAATGCAGTCCCTGCCCTGCCAGGAGAAGGGGGTCCGAGTCAGGGTGTCAAACATGCATGTGGGAGGAGTATGCATGTATATGTATATATATACTAATGCCTGTGGTATATACATTGTATGTATAGGTACATATGGGTGCACCTATAGGTGCATAGGACAAGGGTGTATGTATTGTGTGCATACGTGTGCATCTATGTATATGGGTGTGGGTGTGTGCACATGAGTTTATGTGCATGTGGAGGTGTGTGTCTGTGTGTGCATATGTAAATGTTTTTGCAAAGAATCCTGCTAAGTCAGTCTAGCAAGAATCCCTTGACCTGTCAGGCCTGTTAAGCAAGCACCTCCCTACCCTTGATGTCCCCTCTTAGGAATTTTCCATCCACCGACCGCTCACTCCTTGCCAATAAATCAGCATCCATCTTCACTGTGTTCAGAATCAAGCTCTGTCTCTTTCCTGCTGCTGCAGTCCTGAATAAAGTCTTCACCGTTTCACGAGTGTCAGAATAATTTTTCTTTAACAGAGCGAGAGCAAAGAGTAGAGTGAGCGAGGGGGACATTGGAGGAACCCAAGTCAGCGAGGTGGCAGGGGGCGGGGGGGTGGGCAGGCCAGGTGACTCCCAAACTCATCTTTGTCTGCAGCTTCTCTGAGTGTTTCCTCTCTGTCCCCTGGCTATCCCTGCCCCTCTCACCTGGACGCATGCAACAGCCCCACCTGCAGGCCACCCCCCACTCTGCAGCTGGAGGCTCCTCCAAAGCCCACACCTGACCGTGTCCTATCCCTCACCGGCCACCAGGCCACAGGAAGTCCAGCTTCTGGCAGGCAATCCCTGCAGCTTGGAGCCTGCAGGTAGCTTCAGTCTTCCTCCCTCTGACCCTAGTTTGTCCCATTCCCTCTGCTTCTGCCCTCGCACAGAATTATACCTTTTAATCATGTTCAAGTTTGCGTGCCCTCTCCACCCCTCACCTCCTCCGAGAAGCCTTCCCTGGCTCTGGACACCCCAAGCGCTTCGCCTCACAGCCCAGAGGGTTGGTTCTGCTCCTATGGCCAACCCTGCCTGGCTCCCTGAGGGCAGGGGCCGCCCGTAGCACCCTCCCCTTCCCCCACTGCCTCTGAATAGCTGGACTTGGATGGTTTGAAAACAGTACACTGGCCAGGATGGACTCTCCTGATCCTTCTCAGCTGGGGCGGGGGTTGGGGGGGTGGGGCGGAGAGGGCACCCACCGGGACTGGAGCCCTGGATGGCAAAACACCTCAAGTTTGTGCAGAACCGTGGAGCCAAATCTCATAGGTTCAAGTCCTGGTTCTACCATTTAGCAGCTGCGCAATCTCGGGCAAGTTCCCCAACTTGTAGGGGCTTTGTTTCCCCACCTCCAAAGTGGAAACTACAGGTCTGTTGTGAGGCTAAAACACAGGTGTGAAGAAGACCAGGTTCAGCGCCTGGCACCTAGTTACTAGCTATGCCCTTTACGACGGGGTTCAATCTAGTGGCATCTCTGTGACTTTGAACAAGTCAGTTAACATCTGGGCCGCCAACATGCTGATCACCTGCACACACACATGTACATACACACAGAAATACACCGCCCACCGTGTGTTCATTTGTTTACTACCTTCCTTCCCCATCACTGACCTGTGTGTAAACTCAGTGAGGGTGAAAAGGTTACTAGCGAGGTGCCTGGCAGACAATAGGTGCTCAGTAAGCATTTTCCAAATAAATAAACAGAGGTGGGATTTCTTCACTCATAAAATGGACAGTAATAACTCCTGTCTCCCCAGACTGCTGTTAGGAACGGAGACCATGCACCCAGTTTCCTCCATGGAGTGAGGGTCTGGGACTATGATCTTAGAAGTGGACACCAGAGGGCAGCACAGGACCAAGACTCAGGGCAGCACTTAACCCTTGCGGAGGGGAGCTGGAGCAGGGGGCAGAGCCAGTGGGCTGGGCACCTTTGAATGCCACCCTCTGTACTCAGGGAGGCTGCCAGCAAGGCTCTCTCGGGTCACATTCACCTACATCACTCATTCCTTCACCAAGCCTTAACTGGGTCACAGAAAAGCGGACAGACTGTCGCTTTCACAGAGCTCAGAGTGAGCGGGGAGACAGACTCGGAACAAGTAATTAAAGTAATTACTTTAATTCAAGTAATTAAAGCAAATGAGTGTGTGCTCTAAAGGCAGCATTCAGGATGCACTGAACCACCATGACCCTGAGTTCCAGGCTGAGAGGCGATGGTTGAGCCAGTTACCCAGGTGAAGAGGGAAATAGAGGGTCGGTGACGGGTGCTGGGCAGAGGAAATGACCTGTGCAAAGGCCCTGGGGCAGGAAAAGGCAGAGCTATTTAATCTTTGGCCAGGAGAGACAAGGCAGCTCCCTGACATCACACAGGGGAAGCGGGGCTCCTTCCAGCAAGTTCA
Source organism: Sturnira hondurensis (assembly GCF_014824575.4). NCBI lineage: Eukaryota > Metazoa > Chordata > Mammalia > Chiroptera > Phyllostomidae > Sturnira > Sturnira hondurensis. The sequence continues at coordinate 439,190 of NW_028083079.1, read as the reverse complement.
TCTCTGATGGAGCGGGGGAGGCAGGAATTTTAGCCCTGCCCCTGATTGACCCGACTTCCACAGTCTACAAGCTGATAATAGATTCCAATTCTGACATCTAGACTAAGACAATGACCAAATGTCCTGACTAAACGGGGCTTATAAGAGCCTTTACTGGGGCAAATGAGGAGGCCTCCTCCTTGATCATGCTTTAGAGGCCCTCGCCCAGGGCCAGGGGACCTCTGGGGACTGGCAGAGCTGGACACGGTGGCTCTTAACAGGGCGAGAGCATTAACTGGCAGTCAGAGACGCTTGGGAGGCCCCCTTTAGACTGACCCTCCTCCGGAGGGGCACCCCAGGGCACTCCTGCTTCATCAGTCGGATACTGTCGTACTGGAAACAAAACAACCCCTAACTCCAAGAGGCTTAAAACCACAAAAGGCATTTCTCACTTGTACAGAGTCCACCGTGGGTGCAGGCAGCACCTCGTGTGGGCTCAGCGTCGTGGGGAGAGAGCGCAGGGAAAATGGAGCATTTGCAATTAAATGCCTCCACCTGGTGGTCAGAGCAAGCCCCGTGGCCATGCCCCACGCGGGAAGGACCCCACGGAACCCCCACAGCAGCCATGGAGGCTGGCACCAGCACGTCCCCCGACGCACGGGTGAGGAAGGCAGGGCACAGAACAGTGGAAGCGGTTTGGCCAAGGCCTCACAGCACTGAATGCCAGGGAGAAACTTCACACCCAAGCAGCTAACCCTAGAAAGGAGGGATCAGAAATCAGGAAACAGGGGTGTGTGAAGAACAGTTTCCATAATAAGGGAGTCTTTTCATGGCGTGCAGGTGAGGGAGAGATTGAAGACACTCTTCCCTCATACCATGTAAGTCCTGCCTTTCTATCTCTTAGAGAGATTTCAGTAAAGATTGTTGGTGGCTTTTCTGTTGTCCAATCACTTGCGTTTTTTATTTTTAAAAGTTTCTAACACAGTGCAAAGTTGAAAAAATACCCCTGACTGAGATCCACCAACTACTAACGCCTTGCTCCACCTGCCCATCCCCACACTTCCCTCGCTCCTGCTATGCACACACACACACGCACACACTTCGATTTTGCCAAACCATTCAGAAGTAAGGTGGGGCATTGTGGCACTTCACTCCCAAAGGCTTCGGTGTGCCTGTCCCAGGAACACAGATGTTCCCCTGCGTGACTCCACACCAGCACCACACCAAAGACGGTCAACGTTCAGTAGGCCTCGTCGCCCCGCAAGGTGCTCACTCACGTGTCCCCAGCTGCCTTGCAAACACGCCCGTGGCTGTTTCTTCCCCCCAACCTGGATGCGCTCAAGCATCGTCTATGGCATTTGGCTGTTACATCTCCCCAACTCACTTCCTCATGACACTAGATGCTTTGAAGAATCCAGGCCAGATGTCCCTCAGAGTGTCCCCTGGGAGTCCCGCATTAGCCTCAGGCCAAATGTTTCCAGCAAGGGCAGTCCACACCCTGGCCAAAGGTCAGCTTGACGCCCCATGATGGGGGCGACTGCCAGGCCTCCTCAGCATCAAAGTACGCTCCCCTCTGTGGTGACAAGGGATCTTGGGCATGACACTTGAAGACTATGACTATATTGTTCCCCAGGAACTCTTACCCCACGGTCTTAGCATGCGTTGATGATTCTTGCCTGAATCATTTATTACATTGGAGGGTACGCTGTGTTGATTTTCTAATTCCTTAGACAGACAGACAGATAGAGTCAGCCTGGCTCTTTTGGATACGGTAGCCACTGAGCTGGGTCCCAGGCTGCCCGGTGCTCTCCAGGTCACACTGACAGCTGGTGGTGGCCAGGCTGTGGCAGCCAGCACCAGCCTCACCTCCATCACTAACTGGCGGCCGGGCCCGTGGGTGGCCGCAGGACCAGCAGCATCGAGTCACCTGGGAGGTGACTGGAAACGCAGACTTCTGAGTGGGAAGGAATCTCCAGGTCAGCAAGTCCCCGGGGACTCTGTGTGCCTGGGAATGTCAGTGAGGGCTGGCCTGAGGGACACCTGGAGTCTTGCTGAACTTCTGCCTTTCCAGGCGAGACCAGGGTCAACCTCATTGCTCAGGTCTGGCTTTTTCAGAAAAGCGTATACGAGCCTGTTCAAGAAAGTGCTGGTGCTGCTGCTGCTGCTGCTGATGGCCACCACCATTTCTAAGGAAGGAAAACCTTAGTACACTATTATCCCATTTTTCAGGTGGAAAAGCTGAGGCCCAGAGAGGAGGAAGAGCTGGCCCAAGGCCACACAGTGTGTCAGAGGCAGACTCGGGACTTGAACAGAGGGCTCCCAATCCCAGTTCAGAGCTCATGCTCTCCAAAGACCCCACCAGCAATGTTATCAAAGAAACCCCCTGCGGCTGCGTCTGTTTGCCAGTAAGTGGTGACGGAGCCCACCGTGGCCTTGGGGCAGCAGTTACCCTCCCTGAGCAGGCGGACGCTGGCTACGTTCTCCCTTCCTAGAATGGTGGTGGCATCTCCTCTGGAAAATCTCGTGGCTCTGAGGCCCCCACTCAGGCCAGACGAAAACCATGCCCGTGAGTGCCTTGCCAGAGGAGGGTGGGGAAGCCCACCGGGGACCGCCCCCCTGGGACCCCACCCAGGTCTGCCCTGCTTGTCCTCCCATTTGAACAGCATGTCCTGTTCACAGAGGGTGAGCCACCTGGCACAAGCCCTTGCTGTAGACCTCAGGCTCGCGATCCATACGATGCACCAGAGGCTGGGCTCAATCTCCTAGTCCCTTTGGCTCGGGACCAGCTCTGAAGTGCACAACACAGAGGAAGACTTGATTGTTTTCTTAAAGCAAATGGATGACAATCTTTGGCTCCAACGCAGCTCCGTTCTGAGTCCAGCCCCCTCTCGGCTCTAACAATCCAGCATCTCTCAGGCCTGAGGGCTCTTCCGGCTCCCTGCCAGACGCAGCCCGGCCACATCTGCTTCCACTCAGCATCTCTGGATGGCCACTCTGCCAAGAATTTGGCCCATGGCCTCATGGGCTCTCAGGGGCCTGGAGGGACCGCTGGGTCCCAGTCACCAGAGAGACCAAAGTCCCAGAGAGGGCAGTGCTTATAGCTCCCACACGACTGGCTCTTTCCCCTGCACCCACTGCCGAAACCGGCGGCCAGCTGGGGAAGTCGCTGAGTGACTCAGGGGGCAGCTGATGGGGTGAGCAGGCGCTGAGAGGCCAGCAGTGGTTTACTCAGACACAGACCCTGGGGGGGCCGAGGAGCAGGGAGGGAGGGCAGGTCCCAGAAGTCTGGCCCTGGCCTTGAACGCAGCACGGGAGGCCAAGGGGCAGCCGGGCCTAGAGGTGGACGTGAGCATGGACTTCAGCGCTGGACGGACCCGAGTTAGACCTTGTGGTCTGTGGCCACGGGCACACCTCCCACCCTTGGCTCCTCTTCTGTGAAATGGGTCAGTAATGTTACCAAGTCACATGGTCCTCGTGAGGACTGAATGAGCCAACACAGGCGAAATGTCCTACAATCGTCCCTGCCAAGGGAACTGCCGTTGCTGCTGTTATTAGCATTAGTATTAGGACTACTGGGTGTCGCATCACTGACGTTGACCTTGGAGAGAAGGCAGAAGGTCCCAGTTCGACATCCATTTCTGACACACTGACCCGAATGGCGAGCTGGGCAGGCTTCTGGTTGTCAGCCATGGCCACCACACAGAAGGACGGAGCTGGGGGTCCCCTGGGTGAGGAGAATTGGAGCTGGGGGGCAGAGGCCACCCCACCTGACCCAGAAGCCGTAGCTCGCCTCCACCCCGCAGGGGCTCGGGGCCTGCAGGCTCTGACCTTTCAGTTCTGACATTCCGGAGGTGCTCCCTCCGCAGGGAGGTTTGAAAATCTATTTTAAAAATAAAGGGCAACGGGGTGGAAGCCTGGCTATCCCCTGGGGGCACAATGGCCCCATCTTCTTGGCACGGGCAATGCGACTTCCCAGCCAGAGTGGGCCACTGGGTCAGTAATCTTTCCGCCTGTCCTGTGATCCTGGTCCCTGAAGGCCAGGACAGCCTCGGGGGCCCAGGGCGGGCTGGGAGCTACTTCCTGCAGCTTTCCTGCATTTGTGGGTTGCAGCAGCTCCGAGCCGGGGACTGACCTCCCAGGGTCCCCCCGCACGGCCCTCCTTTCTCCAGGATTGCAGACACAGAGGTTCATTGGTCACTGTATGAATGCTTATAGCCCAGTGAAGATGTCTACAGCAGAACAAACAAATAAGTGATGTCATGGGGTAGGATACTATGCTGCCAAGAAAGTGAACGAGTTGCAACTTCACACCCCAGCGTGGATGAGCGTCTCAAATAGAGCACGGGCCTAGAGAAGCCAAACACACACAGAAACGTGCGCAGTATGATTCTGGGCACAGAAGGCTGAAAACGGGCAAAAGTAAACCCTGTGGTTTGAGAATGCCTGTGTAGCCCTGGCTGGTGTAGCTCAGTAGATTGAGTGCAGGCCTGCGAACCAGACAGTCAAGGTTCGATGCCCTGTCGGGGCACATGCCTGGGTTGCAGGCCAGTTCCCAGCAGGGGACACACGAGAGGCAACCATACATTGATGTTTCTCTCCCTCTCTCCTTCCCTTCCCCTCTAAAGATAAATGAATAAAATCTTTTAAAAAAAAGAATGCCTATGTAGGTGGCAAAAGTATAAAATAAAGCAAAATAATGGCCAAAAAGCAAGACCATGGTTNAACCAGACGATCGAGGTTCGATTCCCTGTCGGGGCACATGCCTGGGTTGCAGGCCAGTTCCCAGCAGGGGACACACGAGAGGCAACCATACATTGATGTTTCTCTCCCTCTCTCCTTCCCTTCCCCTCTAAAGATAAATGAATAAAATCTTTTAAAAAAAAGAATGCCTATGTAGGTGGCAAAAGTATAAAATAAAGCAAAATAATGGCCAAAAAGCAAGACCATGGTTAACTCTCGTGGGGAGAGAATGGCACGCTAGGGGTTCCAGGGGCTGATTCTGTTCTCTGTCTTAGCCTGGGTGGTAGTTAAATGGGTGTTTGCTTTAAAATTATTTGTTAAACTGTACACATATTTTATGCACTTCTCTACATGTATAAAATATTCTGGAATAACAATTTGTATAAAGTAAGAAAGAAAGCGATGAGAGATGGCCCGACCAGAAACTAACTGTGACTATGGAAATCAGGGAAGCCTTCGTGAAAGAGGGGGCCATTTAGCAGATGCATACCTAGAATCTTCCACATTCCAGGCCCTGCGAGGACAAAAGTCATTGAACATGCACACGCCCTGCTCCTGTGGAATTTACAGTCCAGGGAGGGAGAGACAGGTGGGACTCAAATACCCTTTAAAGATTTTATTTATTTATTTTTAGAGAAAGTGGAAGGGAGAGAGAAAGAGAGGGAGGGAAACATCCATGTGCTAGAGAACTATCAACCAGTTGTCCATAGCACCCCCCCCAACCGGAGACCTGGCCCACAACCCAGGTGTGTGCCCTGACAGGGCGTGGAACTGGCAGACTTCTGGTCTGCAGGCCAGCACTCAATCCACTGAGCCACACCAGCCAGGGCTCCAGTGAGCATGCTCTAAATTGCAGACCACAATCATGGCCTTAAGGGTCAAGCCCAAGGGCCCTGAGAGCTGGAGAGTGAGGATGGTTGTTCAGGGAGACTTCAGGGGGGCAGCAGTGAAGGTCTTCGGGAGGGAGCCATGCCTCAGGGAGCAGCAGAAAAGCTCAGAGAACCAGCGAGGGAGCGGCGGGGATGAGTAGCATGGAGACGTGGGAGAGGACACCTGAACTGGGCTTTGAAGGCTGGGTAGGAGTTCACCCGGCTGCAACTATGAAATCCTCACAGGCTGGGATTCTGTGTCCTGCTCAGCTATACCTCACGCCTAGTTGTGCTCAGTAAATACATGGAAAAGGAAAAGTCAAGAAATAAAAAAGAACTTAGAGGTTATAAAACTGGGGCCACTGGTCTTGGCCTCAGAGAAACAGGGGTACAGCAGGTGTGAGGCTGGGGCAGAGGGTTTCCTTAACCCCTTGGGCTCTTTCTCCTCTTCACTTAGTGGTCCAGCGAGATCACGGACAGAGGGAGGAGGGAGTTGAAATGGGAAACTCCAAGAGACAAGCCATCTGCTCTTGGAAGCAGCTGACACCCTGGCCTTAGCTGCCGCCACCGCCGCCACCGCCACCACCGCAAAACTAGCCTTTGCCGCCTCTTCCATATCCCCGCCCCAAACCCCAGGGTCTCATGAGAGTGACAGAAGCAGAGCCTGGGGACCTTGGAGCCAGACGCAATCAGAGTGAGCAGCCGCAGCTGTGGTGGCTGCAGGAATCTGGTTGTTAGTGGGCAGCTGTGGGAGCCGCGCTGTCTCCCCTGTGTTTACTTGGCTCCATTGAGGGGCTGGAAATTCGATCTCCGTGGGGATCGGGCCCTGTCAGCCCCTGCCCAGAGCCTCTGGTGGAGCCTTGGCCTCTCAGAGCGGCTCAGAGGACAGGCATCCTGTCATCCGGGGAGAGACCAGATGAGGAGCTGGGAAGGCACCAAGCCCTGGGCTGAATGCTTTAAGAATAACATGAGTGTTTTATTTGATTAACAGTTGGGGAAACTGAGGCTCAGAGAGGACCAGTAGCTTATCTAAAGTCACACAGGCTGGAGCTGGGTTGCAGTCAGATCCGCCCAATTCCAAAGCCAGCGCCCCTGACCACCCCGCCATCCCGCCTGCACAGAGCCGAGCTCACGGGCTGGAACCCAGGAAGCAGCCTGAGGCTTTAGCCAGGGTCTCCAGCCAGGAGCACCCAGAGGACCCTCATGCATGCAAAAGGCACGCTGCAAGTACTTGATAAATATCACATCCTGGATTTGAACTTGACTTTTTAGATCTTTTTTAAAAAAGATTTTATTCATTTAATTTTAGAGAGAGGGGAAGAGAGGGAGAAAGAGAGGGAGACAAACATCGACATGAGAGAGAAATGCTAATGTGTGAGAGAAACATTTTTCTGTTGCCTCTCACCTGCCCCACACAGAGGACCCAGCCCGCAACCCAGGCTTGTGCCCTGACTGGGAATCCAACCGGTGACCTTTCAGTTTGCAGGCCAGTGCTCAGTCCATTCAGCCACACACGCCAGGGCTGAAACTGACTTTTTTTTTTTTTAAAGTTTGGCTTTTGACTGGTTTTCAGACTCTTCCAGCAATATGCTTCAAGTTTCTGGGGAACAGGGATTGTGTAAGCATTGCGAAGTACCAGGAATACGGCTGATTCTCAGAACTCCACTGTTGATTTGAAACCTTACCTTTCTCATGCTTCATTTCTGTTCAGTTTCTGTGGGTTTCTCTAAGCCTGTCAAACCTGTTTACAATTTCAGGCTGAATCCCTCTGGGAAGAAGGAGACCCAGTGACTGCTTTGTCTGAGAGTCCACCCTTAATCCCTCCTGTCTCGTTCCAGCCTGTTTTCTCCCACTCAGTCCCAAGGGGAGGAAGCACCTGCTCCAGGTCTCGTGCCTGAAGCTTGAAGAAAACCCCCAGCCCCTCCCCCAACCCCGGAATGTCGCTGGGACCTTTCCTGCCGGAAATTTCTGCACCGAATCAGTTTCCTTTTCTTTGATGCAATAATGGTTCCTTGGGCCAGTCATTCACCCACCCGGCCTTTTAGGGGAATATTCCTGAACCTCCCCAGTTTGGAAAATTCCAAGACACTCCAGTCAGACATCCCAGACCCCTCTTCCCCACGCCCGCCCACACACACAGGAGTCTAGCCCAGACCCTACTTGTATGGCAGGGGGTAAAGGTCACCCAGTGGGGTGTGGCACAGCAGGTGCCTGACTTACTGTCTTCTGCACCCCAGCCCCTGGACTCCTCTTGGGGGTCCTTACTCTCCTCATCTCCTGAGGCCAGGTTTTTTGCATAAAGATTGTCAGGGACACTGTGGTCACCAGGCCTCAAGCCCTCCCTTCAGCTTTCTCTGGGCATTTTATGCCTATGTCCTGTGTCACCCTCTGCAACCGCAAGCACAGAATATTCCTTGTGAGGTGACCTCACCAGGAGGGCTGGGGCTCTTGGTGAAGAAAAGAAAATGCGTGCCGGTGCACACACAGACACACACGTGTGTTAGGAGAGGCCCGGTGGCCTCTTGGGTTCGAAGGCTTTCTTGGCAACTCTTGGTCCTCAAACCTCCTGACCCAGGCCTGGAAGCACACCAGCAAGTCCCCACAGGCCTCCCCAAGGCCTGGGATTGAGTCACAGAACTGAATCCAAGAGCCAGGAACCAGCCATGCTCCTGCCCAGAGCAGAAATCGTTTTCCAGTCTGCCCAGTGTTGGGCAGCACTTGACTCGTCGAGGTGCATCACCCACTGTCAACCCCCTGCAGGTGGCCTGCAGGGGCAGAAGGGCCAGGGCTGTGGGGTCTGAGGGTCCGAGTTCAAACCCCGACTCCAGTGCAGGCTGTGAGGCCTCAGGCAGACTCGATTCAGCACTCTGAGCCCCGTGTCGCCACCTGTGTGACAAGGGGGAGGAAAATACTCACCTTGTGGAGCTGGTGTGAGAATTCCATGAGTGAACATACATGAAACCCGCATGTCAGCAGCAGGCTCCCAGCCTCTGGAGATAGTGCGGTGTAGTGACCGTGTCATGAAAACCAGTGACATCTACTGAGAAATCTATGCATTGGCTGTGTCAGTAGCTTAGGTGGGTGATGTTGAGTTTTCACAGTGACCTCTGGGGGAAGTGCGACATTGTCCCACTTACAGAAATGTGTGTCCCTGGACAAAGCCACCAGGGGGGGAGGGCAGGACTGGGATTTTCCCCGGGGCACCTCCACTGAGAACCCACTTGTTTAGCCGAGGACTGCACAGCCTCTTCAAACCTGCTGTGGGTCCGGTAAACACCAGCCATCATTTGAACTTACTGCTGGACCGCTAGGGACCCACCGCCGCTCCCGGACTGAAGCCCTCTCCGAGGTTTTAGCACGAGGGTTTTTACCTTTTCATGGTCTCTGCTGCACGCCTCCAACCTCTCTGAATTAATTCGACATGCATCAGTCAAAAGCCTCACCTTGGTTCCTTGGTGCATCTACTGAGATGCGACGCTTAGCCCTTTCCTTGATCACAAGGGAAACCCTGTCCCCCCCAAGTATCTGTGGGTGTGCCCCAGATTTAAATGGAGGCAGCACGTGGGGGAAAGTCTGCACAGCAGAACACGGCTTTTCTTTGAACACGTATTTGACATCACCGGTTTTAAGCATCCTTTTCCCCCAACCCCACATCTCCAAGAATTCCAGCTCTATTTTCTTCATACGCCGCCCCTCCCCCGCCCCCACAGGCCCAGCACTCCACCCACGAGGCTCGAGGGTCTCTGCTCCTCCCCACCCCACACCTCCTCCCCTGGCCCCACCTTCAGTCTGTCATGGGCAAGAATTCTGCTACTTCCAGACCTCAATCCCAACCACCCCCCCACCCAGTCACACCCAGCAGGAGCCTTCCGGTACCTAGACCCACCCTCACATAGAGCAAAAGGGCCTTTGGCTTCTTCATCCCCTGGCACCATGCCTGGTGTTTGGTGGACTCAAGCGTTGATAACTGTAGCTGCACAAGGAAATTCTTCCTTAGCTTAAATAGTAACGAGATTTTTCCCAGTCCTGATCCTAAAATATTGAAAGTCTTCAACCTTGCAAATGATCTTACGCAGGATTTCTCAGTGCGGCATGGCCAGCCCTCCCGGGGACTGGCCTGTGCATTGCAGGACACAGAACCCCTGGCTTCCCAGAACCTCATGCCCACAGCACCCCGCTTCCATCACCATGACAACCAAAACCACTCCCCCTCCCTCTCTGTACCCCACTCTCACACAATCATGCCTGAGCACGCACACACTGGGTAGAGAGCCACTCCTCTGGAGGGTAGCAGAATAAGACACCCCAAAATATGCCATTTTGGAATATCAATTATGTTCAGCTATAGGCACTTGAAAAACAGCAAGTGCTGGGAGAGGCTTTCTGTGAACTCCCCTTTCCTGCCTAAGGACAGACCCTCCTAAAGGAACTCAGTTGTCATCAGTCCCCTCCCTGGGAATGGCATCAGCCAAGGGGCACTGACTCTTGTCACAGCACAGCAGACTAGAAGTCAATACCACCCCCAGACAGACTTTGCCACAAACCACCATATCTCCTATCTAGTCTTCCAAGGGCCCATTCAGCTTCCCAAAAAATCATTTCCTCTCCCCTAAGAGGCCGATATTTGTGCTTCCTTTTCTCTGTTAAGATGGTGTTTCAGCCTGAATTCCAAAGCCACCTCTTTGGGTTACATTCCCTGGGTCACGGCCATTATCCATGATGTATACATGTGAGTAAATCTCCGTGCATTTTTCTCTTGTGCACCTGTCCTTCAGGACAGGGGTGCCAGCTAAGAACTCAGAAGGGTGGAGGGCAAATGTTTTCCTCCCCTTTGTACCTGTGAGCTTTCAAGACCAGGAGAGGCAGCGGGCTGTGCCTGAGGTCCCAGCAGGCGGGGCTGGAACACAGGACTCCTGCCTCCACGGCAAGCACCTGCCCCAGCAGAACCACATCCCCGCTGCCCCCGCTGCAGAGGCTGAGGCCCCCAACACCGGCCTGTTTTCACCCCACCTGGATCTCTGCCAACCCAGTTCCCTGGCCCTCCCAGGCCAGCCCGATGCCAGGCAGACACCGGTGGAAAAAAACCTCAGCCCCCCATATTTTGAGGACTCACAGATTCTGCCTGGTTCCCAGTCAACCAGAAACATCGACACCAAGGGAGGTTAACATGCAGCGCTGCCTGGGAAAGGCTGAGCCAGCCAGACCTTGTCCTGGCCACTGTCCACAGCCCGGCCAGGGGATTCCTGCTATCAGCAGCCAGAGACGCAGGATGGGGGACAGACAGGGGGATTTCCAGATTCCAAAACCGCCAGCAAGCCCTGTTTCCCAGCTGTGAGGACCCACCACGCCCAACACACAGCTCCCATCACACCAGAGGCACAGCGCCAGAGAAGGGGAGGCAGGGCCTGTGTAGGCCCCCAAAAGGCCATGACCCTGATCGCACCTCCTGCTGTTTGCAGAGCCCTTCCACTCACCTCTCTGATGAATCCTTAGGGAGAGCCTGCAGGGTAACCCACTGCCTCCCCCTCTCACAGAGGACGGGACTGAGGCTCGGGAGGCAGGGCGGTACTTCAGAGGCCCACACAGCTGCCACTTATTAGCTCTGAGAATGAGGGCCTGTGCTCGGACGGCCTTGGGCTTCCGTTTCTCCTCCTGGATCAGCGTGGGAATCACCTGGCGATGGAGGGTTGTTCTGACCCAAACTCGCCTCACCCGTGTGGCAGTAGCCCGGTGTTCACTCACAGTGACTATTGAAAATAAGCTATTGGGACGAGCAGGTCAAACAACCCACACTGTGATCTAATCAAAAACACAACTTGATTTGGGGGGCTCGTTAACTCTTTAAAATGTAGTCAGTGGGGCAACGCTGGTCATTTGTGTCTTCAGTAACGACAGTCCTGAATCAACAATGACAGTGCCCAGCACCTTCGGAATTCTGCAGCCCAGCCGTCTGGGCAGGGACCAGCTTCCTCCCCACCCCCGCCACTCCTCGGCCTTCAGGCTGCAGCTTTAACCCAGCTGGGGACTGAGCAACAGCCAAGCAAGGGCACTCAGGGGGCTGACGGGAAAGTTCTCAGCGGGGCGGCCCTGCGGTGCGCTGGCCTGGCTGTGCTCTGAGCCTGCAGCTGCCCTTCTGACAGTTGTCCCAGGCTGCTCCTGCTCTGCTCTCATACCCAGATTCCCCTGGGGAGATGCCTCCCCAGAAAGACCCCCGTGAAGATATCTCCCTCCTTCAAAAGACCCCCACTGGGCAGGGCTGGCAAGGGCTGCAGGGCAGCTGTCTGTGCCAACCTCCGCCTCTGGAACCGCCCTCTGTGTCGGGGGTCGGTCCTCCCACACGCAGCCCTGCCCCTCTCTTCCCTGACAGAGGCCACCTGAGCTTTCTCCAGTCCTCAGTGTCCCCAGCTTCTGGGAGGGGACACACTCAAGCTCTCTTCAGGTGGTTTATTAATGTGAACGAGGTGGCAGCCCCCTCTCGCCCCCAACCCTCCGAATGCACCCCCTACCCTCCCAGCAAAAGCTTTCTTTAAAGAAATGTCCCCCACATCTTCCCTCCCTTCCCCTTTTCTCACAGAGCTAGAGTCAAGGACGACAGCATTCTCTGCCACCTTCCCGTGAGTTCTGCATTCAGTGACCCAGCTAAGCCCACCTGGGCACCGCTGGCTGCTATCTAAACAGGCAGGAAGAGCAGCCCTTGAACCTGCCTGGGTGTGATGGGCCAGGGGAGAGGGAAGGACGGAAGAGGACCTGGCGCTTCCAAGAGAAAAGTAGTTTTTTAGGTCGTGAGTGGTAGAATTTTACATCAGTAAAGGAATACATATGTGCTACAGAAAACTCAAACAAGCATAAAGAAAAATAATGAAAATTACCCATAATTCCATCCCCAGAGACAAATGCTGCAAAAATGCAAAGTCTTGTTTTCTGCCCACAGAGATGGCACGGTGATTTATAAAGATAATTTGTGTCGTTGCTTTCCCCCCATCTGAATGGCCTCTGTCCCCTGCTCTGTCGCAGAGGCAGCCTGGGGGGTCGCTGCATTCCTGGCTCGGGGTTTGGGGAAGGAGCTCTTTCAGGGCTGAAAGGCAGTCCTTCCTAAAGAGACCCCGTCCCTCCATCTTGTGCATGAATCTGAGCTCATGGAGGAGTTTGTGCTAAGTGTCCTGGGGGGACTGGGGGAGAGGGGGCTGTGCTTTCAGACCAGAAAGAAGGGAAGGGAGGGGGCGGGGAAATGCTCCTAATGGGGAATGGAGGTGGGGTCTGGAGGGGGTGGGTCAGGGAGGCTGAACCCCAGACACCCCCAAGTCCTCAAACCTGCCCCAAGAAAGCATCGCTGAGGCTAGGCTGAGGGAAATGTGAAGGCCCCCCCCCCCAGCTGGTCTGGACAAGGAGGGGAGGGAAGGAGCCCCCAAGGGACTGAGACTGAATTCCCCATTGGTCCGGGGTCAGGGTCGGAGTCAGATCTACGGTAATTTTTAGAGTAGGGACAAACATGACATTTTTTACCTGCCTGAGTTTATGGTTGACATCTGTAAACTTGCTATTCTCTCTCTAATAATTTTTAGAAATTACAGTATGTTTAGGTTATAGTACATACTATAGCTAGACCTGTGTACCCTGTGTTTTCTCTTGAGTAAATCACGAGCACTTACTTCTATCATTCAACACACTTTTAATTAATTTTTGATATATAGTTCACATGACATAAAATTCACTATTTAAAAGTGTACAGTTCAGCCCTGGCGGTGTGGCTCAGTGGACTGAGTGCTGGCCTGCGGACCAAAGAGTTGCCAGTTCAATTCCCAGTCAGGGCACATGTCTGGGTTGTGGGCCATGTTATCCAAGTGCAGGGCGTGCAAGGGGCAACCACACATTGATGTTTCTTTCCCTCTCTTTCTCCCTCCCCCTCTCTCTCAAAATAAATAAATAATTTTTTTAAAAAACCAGGGGGCAGTTCAGTGGTTTTTAGTATATTTATTTACTATGTTGTACAACTATTCCAGCCATTGTATTTTGCCGTGCATAGTCACAACTATGGGTTTTGCCCAAACTTTCAGGAAATAGATGTTTCATTTTAATTTTTTAATTCAAAATTTTATTTACATTTAGAAACAAAATCAATTATCAGATTCCAGGGTATTATTTTGCATACAGTTATTGTTATTGCTTTCTAAGAGTTACTATTTACACACATAAGCATAAATAAAAGAATTTAAAACATTTATATAGATACAGAATTAGTACTACCCATGTATAATGCACACCCTTATTTTCCCCTAAAAAATTTGGACAAAAAGTGTACATTATACATGGCAAAATATGGGTCATTCCAGAACATTTTCCTCATCCCAGAAAGGAACTGGTTCCTATAAACAGTTAGTCCCTATTCTCCCTGGCAACGACGAATCTACCTTCTAGCTCTACAGGTTTGCCATTCTGGCGAGGTGATGTCAACGGAACCGGGTGTGGCCTCTTTCGTTTAGCATGTCTTCGAGATTCATACGTGCTGTACAGGTAGCATCCTTCCTTCTAGGGCTGAATACTATTCCATTGTATGGATAGTCCACTGCTGTTGATTCCTTCATTAGCTGATGGATATCTGAGTCATTTCCAGGTTTCTGGGGTTTGATATTACGGATAGAGGTGCTATGAGCATGTGTACAAGTTTCCTTGTGGACAAATGTTTTCATTTCTCTGGGGTGTGTACCCAGGAGGGACATACGCCCAGCAGGGTCCGGTGGTCACTCCAGACGGTTTCCACAGCAGCCGCACCATTCCACACGGCCTTCAGCAGTGTCTGAGGGCTCCCGTCTCTCCACAGCCTCACCAACACTGGTTATTTTCCTTTTAAAACAAAAATTAACTCTAGCCATCCTCTCGAGTGTGAAGTTGCATCCCCTGGGGGTTTTGATTTGTGTTTCCCTAATGACTAGTGTTGTTGGGTATAAATAGGCTTTTAAAGTGTGATTTTTAGTGGCCATGTCAAACCCATCCTGGATTGCTATAATATGGTTTTAAATTGGCTATTATTGAATATTTAAGTTGTTTGTATTTTTCAACTCATTCACACATATAAATAAGCTTTTGTATAGTATAACTATCACTGATTTAACCTCATTCATTTATTCACTCATTCATTCATTCAACAGCTGTCTACAAAGCCAGATCTATTCAAGGTACAGTTGCGGGGTGCTGAATCAAATCTGGTTCCAAGAGCATCCGGGCCAGCGACGTAGCGAACAACCATGCGAAGTCTCTCGTTAGAAAGGCTGATGAGTACTATTCAGGAAAGCCGGAGCGTGTAGGGAAGTGTGTCATTCCACGTGGGAGGCCAGGCAAAGGCCTGAGGAGGGAAGGTAGGTAGCCAGGGCTGCAGGGAGGCAGGGAAGAGCATTCCAGATGGAGGGAACAGCATGCATGGAGCCCCCGAATTGGAAAAGGCTTGGCCTATTTCAGGAACCAAGAGAAGACCTGAGTGACTAGGTGAACGTGAGGAGAGAGAGAACTCGGGGGAGCGGAGGGGATAGAAGCAGAAGGGGATGGAGTGTGCTGCTTGACAGCTAGCTTCAGGGTGGCTACATCTGTAGACAACTGTTTTCTTTCCAATGTGTCCTTTTTTAAAGATTTGTTTATGTATTTTTAGAGAGAGGGGAGGGGAGGGTAAAAGAGAGGGAGAAAAATATCAATGTGAGAGAGAAATGTCAATTGGTTGCCTCTCATATGTGCCCTGGGGGCTGAACCCACAACCTAGGCATGTGCACTGACTAGGAATCGAACCCACAACCTCTCAGTTTGAGAGATGATGCCAACCAACGGAGCCACACCAGTCAGGACATCCAATGTGTCATCTTAAAAAAGCAAAGGAGAGACGATGAGAAGGAAGGAGCTGGGGGCGGGTTTCTGAAGGTGGCACACAGACAAACGGGTTCTCGCCCTGTTTGACCTTACGCCAACCGGGCTGAGTACCTGCCAGTTGCCCAGTCACTTGTTGCCACGTCTGTGCCTGGGCAGCTCCCACAAGGGCCAGCACACACTAGACTGCATGGTCCTTCCTTCCACTCTGGCCAGGGCCCCTGGGCCAAAGGGGGCTTTGAACTAAGAGCAGCCAGTCTGGAAATTGGCTAGTGGCCTAAGAAGCAGCCCAGTATGGGGTGTGTGTGTGTGTGTGTGTTTGATCTTTGTCCCTGGTTCCTGGTACAGAGAGTGGGGACTGGTTGTTCCCACCCTGAGTCCTGGGAGGAGAAAGAAGCTCAAGACTGAAGTCAACCACAACAGGCAAGGATTAAATCCAACATGTCTACATAACGGAACCTCCACAAAAACCCCTGAACAACAGGGTTTGGAGAGCTTCTGGGCCCGTGACTCTATCACCTTGCTGGGAGGGTGAGGTGCCGGAGGTGGCACGGTGACTGCGCGTCCTAGCCACCCCCCCCGCCCCGCCAGGTTTCCTCCCAAGCATCTCTTCGGAGTTGGGCCGTTTATAATAAATCAGTAATGGTAAGTAAGGCATGTTCCTGGGGTTTGCAAGTTGTGCAAATCATGGAAAATGAGGAGGGGGTATGGGAACCCCCAAATTCATAACTAGTCAGTCAGAAGTATGGGCAATCCCGGGACTTGCAGGTGGCACATGAAGTGGGGGCTATCTTGTGCGACCGAGCCCTAAACCTGCGGGGTCTGCTCTAACTCTGGAGGTTCATATCCCAATCGAATTCATTGTTGGACACCCAGGTGGTGTCAAAGAGTCAGATCTGGGTATCAAGACCTGCTTCACCCACAGCCTGTCCTGGTGGGTGACTCCCAAACCAGTTCATTCCTTTCTTTAAGTTGAGAAGGTGGGAGAGAGACCCAGAGCTGAGAGATACAGGAAGGGGAGAGAAGAGAAACTGTGGGGCTGCAGAAGCCAGAAGGAGCTCCCAGGACCCCACAGAGCAGGAGAAACCAAGAGGAGGAAGAGGCCGCAGGTAGCAGAAACCCTGGTCTGGCCACAGTGGCAGGGGCAGGAACAGGCAGAGAGGGCTGGAGGAGCCTCCGTGGGCGCCCCCAGATTGGAGGAGGCTATTGGAGAAAGTAAGTGCCTGGATCTGAACAACCCTCCCGCCTCTGAAGAGCTTCCCAGATTCTGCGAGCTCTGGCTGGGCTGCAGGGAAAACTGTTCTCCTCATTTCTGGCTGGAAGTGACCTGGCAGGAGCCAAGCCCCTTACACACGCCGCACGTTCCAGGCATGGAGGTCTGGACCTGGCTCGGGAATCGCCAGCCTCATGGGGCAGGGGGAACTTGGAAGTGGGAGAAAGCTCTGTGCAAAGGCACTGAACGCCCTCAGTCTGAGCAGCCAGGGCAGCAAATGAGAACAGGGGTGCTGGGTGGGCACCATAGAGGCGGTGGGCACAGCCCAGACCCAGAGCCAAGAAGCCCAGATCTGACTCTGAATCACTGTAGGATGTTCAACAAATCCTGTGCCCCCTCTGGACCTCACTGTCCCCAGCTATAAGAGTAGTTAGTTTCTCCTGGCTGGGGTAGCTCAGTGGATTGAGCATGGGCCTGCAAAACAAAGGGTTTGGGGTTCAATTCCCAGTCGGGGCACTTGTCTGGGTTGTAGGTCCCCAAATTCCCAGTAGGGGGCATATGAGAGGCAACAACACATTGATGGTTTTTTCTCTCTCTCCTCTTCTCCTCTAAATAAACAAAACCTTTCAAAAAAAAATAGTTGATCGCTGCATCCCATCCTAGAGTGAATATTTGGTGAATCCATGACATGAGAGGCAAATGTTACCTTTAAAAAAAAAAATCTGAATCTTAAAAATCCAGTAAGCCGACAAATACTGTCATCATTTGTTTAAGAAACACATCGAATGACCCATGGACATGAACAATGGTGGGGCATTGGCTGCTGGACTGGGGGACACTGGGCAGAGGGGGCAAAGGGAGAAAAATGAGGACAAGTGTAATAATATAATCAATAAAATATAACTTTACAAAATAAAATAAAACCAACCAACAACAAAAAAAGAAACACACCAAACGTTAAAATGATCAGTACAATTTTATTTTAAAAAGCTGAAATGAAAAACTGCATGAGACGGGGCTATTCAGGACACTGGCCCCCGAGGGCTGTGGGGAAGGTGGGGCCTGGCCTCCAGGGAATGTCTCTCTCCACACCTGAAGGGCGCCCAGTTGAAGACCCTCAACCCACCAGAATGTGAGAGGAGCCCACGATGCTAAACGTGCTCCAGATTTTAAGGTTCCAAAGGTTCTAAAATTTCCAAGATTTCTAGACCTCTGCAGATCACGAGCGCTCTAAAGTTCAGAAGATTTGCAAAGTTCCAGAGGCCTCAACTCCCCAGGTTCTAAAAGGCTCCCCAAACCCACTGTGGGCCTCTGCGGAATCCAGCTTTTTCAGAAACGGAAAAGGAGCAGGGCCACTATCTTTATCTCCTGCTTTTTCTGTGGGCAGAGGCTGCACCACCCACCACCCCATGACTGTCCCCGAGGGTCAGGGGAGGGGGCAGAGTTTTCTGAGGTCAGAGTGGTCTTCATAAGAAACCAGAGAGGCCCCTGAGTGGAGCATCTTAGTTCTTCTCATGCCCCTCAGAGACCCTAACCCTTCTCTAGGAGAGGACAGTGTTGTTTTGGGCCCTGGCCCCTAAGTCCCACCTCCTCATTTATTCCAGAGCATGCTGCCCTTAGAGAGCTCCCAGCCCAGTTGCAGACACACAGTGGAGCAGTCCGGAGCCCTGGAAAGCATTTAGCAGGGCAGTGGCCTGGCCAGCTGTGACTCCTGTGCGGGGCCTGAGCTCCTGCCCTACCACCCACGGCCTCCCCTGCAGCTGCCAGCTGCACCCAGGTCACCCCCCACGCACTGCAGTCCTGGGCTCCTCCTGCAGGAGGAAGACGCGTGGAGGTTCCACACGGAGCTGGTGGGCGCCCTGCTTGGCTTCCTGAAGGCCTGGACCTGTTGCTTCGTCTGCCCATTCCAGGCTTGGCCCTTCACCTCCTGCTCCATGGGGGCATCTCCAGTTCAGCGGCCCCTCTGGTTCTGCAGCTGCCCGAGATGGCCCCTCCCTTCATCCCTGATCCCCTTGAGCCACCACACCTCTGGGACTCAGGGACAGAAGGAAGCCGGCTCAGGCCAGCCCCCCACCCCAGTTAGTATGCAGGTGGGAGAGAGAGATTTTGGAACTGGACACACATGCAGAGCCCAAATTTGACTATATATACCCCCTGGCTGTGAACTCTGGAAACTCTCACTTCCTCCACACACCAGGAGATTTTTATTGCTACCTCTCAGCGTTGTAAAGGAATTGGGAGTCAGACCGCCGGCTCCTTATTCGTGAAAGCGAAGGTTGTGAGCTAAGTAGCCGTGGGTGCACTCCACCCCTGTCAGCCCCGCCCCCACTGCACATGGTCCCACAACCCTGGGTGAGTCTCCCCAAGCATCAGCCCAGAGGGGTGGGCTTAGGGGCAGGACAGGAGGGCCGGAGATTGGGTTTTAACACACACACTAATTGCGGTCCCGGAACGGCCCTCCCTGGCTCCATTCATGAAAGTGGTATTTTTAGCCCGGGACTGGCCGTTTGTGGTCACGGTGGGGATGGCCAGGCCATGTGTCATGTCTGAGTGTTCATGGACTCACTCTGCAGGAAATGGGGACCAGCTGCTGATGGCACGGCTGCCGCCTCATCTGCGAGGAGGTGGCTGCTCAGCAGGACTGGAAGTTTAACCCTTCCCACCCCTGAGGGGCACCACAGGTGTGGGGATGGGGGCAATAATGAACACACATGGAGCGTTCGAGAGCCAGCACCGCTCTGACTTCATGCGTAGTAACTTATTTCATCCCCACTTCCAGACAGATACTATTATTATCCCCATTTTATAGATGAGGAAACTGAGGCTGGGCCTATTCACTGAGCTCACACAGTGGGTGGAGCAGGGCAATCTGAAACTGGGCAGGCAACCACCAGAGTCTGTGTTCTTACTGTCGCTTGGAATTGGAACCCTGGATGGACAGTCAGTGCCTGCAACTAGGTCCTCCCGCTTCAGGCTCCGGCGCCCTGCCTCACCCTCAGCCCAGAGTTCTCTGAGACTATAGGGAACAACCAGCCCACCCCTCCTGAGGAGGAGAGGAAACAGAGGCCCAAAGAGGAGCCCAAGGCTGTGGAGCCCGTTGGCTCTAGTTTCCAGACCAGGTCTCTTCCCAACAAGTGATTCCATCTGGCCCCTGCCCAGCTCCTCAGCCCAGCTCCCTCCAGCACATCACCCCCGTGCTCTTTATAGCAAGGAGCCCGGCTGCTGGAAGCAGGTTTGAGACCTGCTCCTAACTTGCTGTGTGACCCTGCACAAGTCCCCTCGCCCATCTCCCAGAGCCTCAGTGCCTCCCCTGTAAACTGGGAGTGGTGGGGACACATTGCTGGGGAGTCACTGTGGGTTTCCTCATCCCGGGCTTTTAAAACCATGACTTAATCCCTCCTGGGAACAAGACACATGGTGTTCACCTTCCTGGGACTCTTCTGGAAATGGAAGTCTGCGGAATCGTACACATGGTGACCAGCTGTTGGGGAGAGGTTTGGGAGCAAAGCACGACATGCCGCCCAGCCGCTGCCTAGTCCTCAGACTCCGGCAGAGGAGCGAGTGGCAGAAGGGAGCGAGGAGTCGTGGCCTATCCATCCTCTGAGCCAGGCGTCTGGAAAGGAAAGCAGGACAAGCGTGGCAGAGTTCAAGTCCCACTTAGCCATGTCCCTCCTGGGTGACCGTGGGCCAGTCTCTGCCCACCCCAGGGCCTCAGTCTCCCAAAGGCAGAGGGAGACCAGGGCGCCTTCAGGCCTCTCTTTGCCCTGGTTTTCTGTGGCAGGGCAAGCCCCTCCCTCAGGAGCTTGGGACCTTTGTGGGCCCCTCCCCCGCCCCTCCCCTCCTACACTCTGCCTGCTTCCCTGCTCAGGGAAGACCCACAGCCTGGATTCAGGGCTTGCCCATGACCCGTGAGGACAGCTCCCCACGGCACTCAGCCTCCGAGTCCCATGGTCTGCAAATTCAGCTCCCACAGGTCACTTCTTTCCCCTGTTCTGCATCCCAGGTGCAAAACTTCCTAGCCAGAGAACCTGATTGGCCCAAGTGAGATCAGTGGACCAGGGAGCTGGGCCCTGGGTCACGGGCTAGGGGTGGGGCAGCTTCTCCAAGAACAGGATGTGGATGAGGAGGAAATGAGGGCATCTCCAATTCAGAAACAAAACAAATCCACCTGGAGTGTAAGTCAGTTACGTACATGGAAAAGTTTCTCTATACAAACGCCTCATTTTCCAGAAAGCTATCAGAGGCATATGGGACTGAGCTTAAAATTAGAAACATACAAACTGCCCCCTACTCCCAGCCCCCAAAATAAAAGTAATAAGTTCACGTCCTTAACTCAGCAGAGAACTTTCTCGTTCACTGCTCATTAACTCTTGTAACACAAGCGGTTCTAACGCCCATGGGTTACTGGTCTCCCACTACAAGGCATTGCCGTGACAGGTGTAGAAAGAACAGCTGGCATGCTGCGAAGAAGAAATACTTAATGTAAAAATAAAAGAAAACAAAACCTTAAAAAGCAAACGCAAGGACAGTGACCCTACGGTTCAGGAGTCCCTGAAAGCATCAGGTCCACGCCAGTTGAAGCTCATGCTGGCAGCGCTCAGGCACCCAGAATGGGTACAATTATGTCCCCTGACCGCCGTGTGAGATGGCACAAATGGGGGACACATTGTGACAGACTTCCGTCTAATGTAAAAAGAAAGAAAAATGTTTCAGCCTTTCACAGAAGGAATGGCCCTCCTCTGGAAATCGCGTTCTTGTGGAATAATGCAGTTATAAGTGATGTATGACTGACTACACACAGTTTACAGGCCAACCCAACCAGAGTAATGAATCGCACGGTTTTGAAACCAGACTGTAACTAGCAGCTAGGGTTGCACCCTGATAGGAAGAATGTGCTTTACCAATGATTTCATTTGGATTGGGGACCTCGGGGACCCTGCCCGGAGCTCAACAGCAGATAATTTTCAGGAGCAACAACCCACCATGTAACTTTACCTTCTCGCCTCCGGGGGAAACCCTCCCACAGGTTGTGGGTGGAGGGGCGGGGAAGGGAGACCCTGCAGAACTGTCGAGGGTTCAAACTTAGGCCTTGAGGGAAAATTCTGGGTTCTTGGGGGCAGTGGGTCCCAAAATCACTTGGAAGGAAGTTCCTGAAAACTTTCAGACATTGGGGGAAGGAATCAAAAACGTGCATTTTTAAAACATGTTCTTTAAGTGGTTCCGATGCACGTGGCCCATGGAAACAGCATTCCTCCCACTGCACAGATGGGGAAACTGAGGCCCAGAGAGGACAGGAGCAAGGACTTGGAGTCGCACAGCAAGTCAGAAGCTGAGCTGGCCTCTGGCCTGACCAGGCTTCTCTCCACCAAATTCCGCCTGCCCACGGACTGCCTCCTGGGGCTGGTAACATTCCAAGGAAGCTCGTAATGGGAAAGGAAATGTCCGCCGTGCCTGTTCCGATGTTCGAGCGCCCGTTGCGACTCTGGGCGCTGCCAGACACAGCTGCGGGGCTCTGGCTGCCAAGCCATGGGAGCCTGGTTTTTCCAGATGGGATTGGGGAAGGGATTACAAAAACCAGCACTTATTTTTATTTCTCCAAGAAAATAAAGCGGCAGATTTGCTCCAAGAAGAATGGTCAGAGGAAGCAGGGCTCGCAGCCGGGAGGAGGTCCTGGGCCCCTGCCAGCCCCTCGCAGCTCCCTCTGGGTCTGTCTGCTCATCCTGAGGGTGTTAGACATGAAGTAGTGTCCTCAGACAAAGCGCTTTGGGGCTTCGGGTTCAAGAAGGCTCGGAAGACGAAGGGTTATTTTCTTCCTGGGGACAAAGACATTTTTTCCAGACTCTTCTGTTGCCCTCACCCCAAAGGCATCTAAAAATGGGAGTGGCAGAGAAGTGATTGCCATCAGGTTCCACAGCGCTGGCAGTGGCTCTCAGGGGGGACAATTCTGCTCTCTCCCGAGGGTGCAAGGGGATGCGTGGCTGGACACATTTGGGGCTGTCGCAGCTCAGGGGAGGTGCTACTGGCACCCAGTGGGTAGGAGCCGGGGGTGCCGTTCAGCATCCCACAATGCACAGGACAGCCCCCACAGCAAAACCTCCCTCGCCCAAAGTGTCAGGTCTCTGACCCTGACCTAGGGGCAAGTGGCCCAGGATGTTAGGAGTCTGGCTGTGAGTCCAGGTTTTGCCTCGACATGCGGTGTGAGCTTGGACAAGGCCCTGCTCTCTCTGGGCATCAGATTCTCATTTGCACAAAGAAGAAGAGGCAAAGGTTCCTCTCAGGGGCCCTCAAGAGAGGAATACGTTAGCCTCTGGCATCTCAAAAGAGGCTGTCAGGGGTGGGTAGGTGGGTGGGGGGGCCTACCCACCGCCCCATGCCTGAGGGATAAACAATCAGCTCTCCTGAGCCCCTCCCCCAGAGCGCAATATCTGGAACTCCTGCTCCACCAGGAACGGAAAAACCATTATCTGCAGCTGACATCACTGTGCAAAAATGCCAGAGGGTGGTTGCTGAGCAGAGCTCCAGGGAAGGGGGGGTGGGGGGAGAAAGACTCCAGGGAAGGGGTGGGAAGGAAGGGCTTGGAGCTCAGAGCAGTGCCAACCACCAGCAGTGCCAGGATCTGGAACCTTCAGGCATCTCAGGACAACCCTGGACTAGCTACTTAACTCGCCTGGACTGCAGTCCACTCATCTGTACAACGAGAGGCTGGACCTGGAGATCGCCAGGGCGCCTTCCCACTGGGGGAGTCCAGGACCCTGCGCCTCTTCCAGGCCGAGTCTCGGAGGGCCTCTGGGCTGCAGGTGCATAGAGGGAGGCCCTCCAGAAGCAGGGAGCCCAGGGTTGGGAGCTGGGAGGAGGGAAAGGCAGCCACCCACTCAAAATGATATACAAACGCCCCAAAAGCATATGAAAAACTCTCCAACCGCATCGCTAATCATCAGAGAAGGGCCAGTAGGCTCCATTAGGACAGCCACTATCAAAACAAACAGAAAATAGCACCCGTGCTGGTAGCAGCACTGTTAACAAGAACCAAAGCCTGGAAGAGGCCTGAGTGCCTGTTAGCAGCTGACTGGATAAGCAAAATGCAGTTGATACATGCAATGGAATATCATTCAGTCTTTAAAAGGAAGGCCATTCTGATTCACACTACAACATGGATGAACCTGGAGGACACTATGCACAGTGAAACTGTAAGCCAAAATGCAAAGTGACAAAGACCCGCTCTGGGGTCATCTTTCCCATCTGTCCGGCATGAGCCTGCCCAGTGCCGATATTCCAGGGAAGGGAAAGATTCTGTGGTCCCTTTTTTCAGATGGAAAAGTAGAGACCTAGAAAGGAGACTGATCTATTCACGGCCACATGGGTCCACCGCAGGGTCGAAACGAAACACCAGATCCCCTGACTCCAAATCCCTGTCACCTCTCCACACCCTCCTTCAGAGGGCCTCGCACCGTGGAGATGGGCCAGGGCATCAAGAAGTCCATTTAGCAGATGTGGCTCCCTCTTTAAGGGACTCCTGATAAAACCTCAACTCTAGTTAAGTGATCAGATGTCCCCTCTTAACATCCTCCAAGTCCCTGCTCAGCTCAAGCACCTCACATGGCTCCCTACCACCCCCTGAACACCTCACCCAGCATTTAAGGCACCAGTCTACCCCGCCAAGGTGGACCCCCTGCTGTTCCACACACACGCACCTTTGCCTTACAGTCTGGCCACCACACAGCTTCCTCTCCAAACCTCTGTTGGAGCTGCCCCAGCTTCCTCTCCAAACCTCTGTTGGAGCTGGCCCTACTCCAAGGACACCCCTTCCCATCTCTGTCCTTTAAAGCTAACCAAACGTCGCCTGCTCAAGGAAGCCTTTCTGCTCCCCAAATTAGACACAGCCTCACCCTCCTCTAGGCTACTAGAACACTCCTTAGGTTGGCTCTGGATACCTCCAGTGCCCATCTCTCTCCCCAAGGAGATGGAGAAGTACCTGGGAACAGAGTCCAAGTCACACCCACCTCTTGTCACCCTCAGCACCAAGAGTTAAAAGGAGTAAGGCCTACGTGACCCATGGTGCCCTGAGCCGCCATCAGGACAAACAAGCAGACACTGTTCAGTGGCCCTTTGGGACAGAGCTCGAGGTCAGAGGTGGCTGGAGGCTGGGCGCAGCGGCTGGGACATAAGCGGTGTCTCCACCCCCACGGCTGTTTTTATTTTCCTTCTCCTCAGGCGAAAGCTGCGGGGGCCCTCTGAGCCACAGCTGGTTTTTATTGCATCGAGGCTCAAAAAAAGCCTGAGCATATTTTTAGAGAGAAGGGGAAAAGAATATTTTTTCCCTGACCCAAGATGAGGGCTTGCTCCAATTCACCATCTGCTCTCCCTTGTGGGTGGAGCTGGCGGGGGAGTCTCTCTACAGGAGGATCCTTGGGACAGCGGAGTATGAGCTCATAGACATGGAGGGGAAGGCCCTCAGCCAGTGCCTGCCTGTGACCCCCGACCCACGTACAGGCACAATTGTGCGCTCACGCTGCAGAGCTCAGATGTGTGCCCTGGCCTTGGGCCTGTGGTGTGGGCCAAGGGAAGCCAGGCACCGGGGGGAGGACAGTGGAGGGGCGGGATGGAAGCAGGGGTCCCCACTCTTGCACCTGGAGTGTTCTGGGGTGTGCAGCTGACAAAGATGAAGTTCAGAGAAGCGTGTGGCCAGCATTACCCACAGAATGGAAGCCAGAGCCCCCTTTCTCCTCCCCATGGCAACTGGCCTTGAGTGCCAAAGAGCCAGCAAGCAAAGTAGCAAGGCAGTGACAAGAGCAAACCCCACAGCTGTCCCCAGAACAGCACCCAAAGCTGGCCCTTGGGCCTGGGCCATCTGCAGACACAGCCTCGCTTCATTCTTGCACCCATTTCATCAGAGGGGGAAGGAATCTCAGAGGGGAGGCAGAGGAGAAGACAGGCCCCTGGGAGCCAGAAAGGCAGCCTTTGGCTTTGGGGATCTGCCAGGAAAGTTAGGGAAGGCTTAACAGCCTATAGGGTTTAAGCTCTGTGCTGGGGCGTGGCCTTTATCTTGCAGGACTGGGGAGCCCCAGAACCTGCTGAGGATTGGAGCCAGAAGGGTCGGGCCGTGATGGAGCAGGACACCACCCAACAGGCACCTTCTTACTCATGACCCATGGTACCCCTGTATCCCCAGGCAGCAAGGGCTGTGAGAGGCTCGCCCCTACTTCCTGGAAACTGAGCCAGCCCAGCTTGGCCCAAGGGGAGCTTCTTGGGAGATGGGCTTTCTGGCTAAAAGGCACAGAGTCCAGGCCTTCCCAGTCCGGGGACAGATATTCCTCCTTCCTGAGCCTCATCTGTGAAACGGGGCTAACAACAGCTGCCTCCTGGGGCGGCTGGGGCACCACGCACGGGTGTGTGAAGTACTTGGCACAGGCCCAGCACAAGGGAGGCCCCCAGTGGGCGTGTGTCCTGTTTCTGTCCCCAGCTGCCCTGGTTAGCATGAGTGACAAGCAAGGCTTTACGGCCCTGGGCCCCTCCCCTTCTGGCCCCAGCAGAAGCTGCAGGACAGAAAGTAATAGCAGTTCTTGGAAAGCCACCATCAAGCACTCCGTGGAACAGGTGGGACATTCGTCACGATGTCACTGGCAGCCACACTATGACCTCTCGCCTGTCTCACACTGTCTTGTTCACTCCACGTCTGCCCCAGCACTGGTAAAGGCCACAGGCATTTTGCCCTCCACAGGGACATCTCACCCGGTCCTCCCCTACCCAAGCCTCCCCTGGCTCCATGCCTTAGCCATAAAGTCCTCAGTCTGTACCTGAGCGTTCCGGACCCTTCTTGGTCTGGCTAGCATCCCCTATGCTCTCTTTTGCACCTCTTCCCCTTGTTCCCTCAAATCAGCCAGTAACCCACAACCACGTGTTTTCATTACCTTTGGGAAGAGCTAAGTTCAGAGCCTGGCACCCAGCGAATTGCTAAACAAGCTGTGAGCCAGTCAGCAGAGACACCAGGTTCCACTTTTGAAGGATCCTCTGCTTGGAATGCCATTGCCCTCCTCTAGCAATCTCTGACCCACACCTCCTGCAGGAAGCCTGTCCTGATACCCACTCCTCCAGGCCAATGTAGGTGTCTTCTCAAGTAGGGCTCCCTGGCATCCCCAGATTCCCCCGTCACTGCTGTCCTATGTGGATGAGATAACTCC
Organism: Sturnira hondurensis; assembly: GCF_014824575.4. Taxonomy (NCBI): domain Eukaryota; kingdom Metazoa; phylum Chordata; class Mammalia; order Chiroptera; family Phyllostomidae; genus Sturnira; species Sturnira hondurensis. Next base: position 412,362 of record NW_028083079.1, on the reverse strand, counting down.
ATTCCCCACTCCCAGGCCTGGCAAATCTCCCCTGAGGGCCTGTGGGTTTCAGTGGGGCTCGCATCTGCCCATCAGTCCTCCTTGCTCTCAACCCCTGTCCTCAGGCCCAGTGGCCCACTTGTTCCCAGCTAGAGACACCCTACCCCCCACCTTATCCCGAAGGCCTTGCAACATCAAAACCGCTTTGACGTTCTGGAGACGGCAGAGAGCAACTCCAGGGCTGAGCACAGAACAAGTTGATGTTCAGTCCGACAGTATAATCCTTAGAAATCTGTCAACCATCCCCCCCAGATCATTTCTCACTAGGTGGTGTGCAAGGAGGTGGCGACCTGACCTCTGGCAGTGTTCTGAAAGCTCCTCCCTCTCCCCTCTCAGAGCCCCTCCCCTCTCAGAGCCCCTCCCCCTTCCAGGTTCTGATGGAGGACTTCCCTGGCTGACTCCTTGGAGACTCTGCCAATGTGCAAAAGCAGCGGCTGTCAGTTATTTTAAATAGCCATCGTTTGGGACGGGCTTGTGTCCCACAAAGTCGTATACTGAGGTCCTAAGCCCCAGAACCTCAGAACGTGATGACATCTGGAGATAGGGCCTCCGAAGGCTATGTTAAAACAAGGACATTACAGGGTGGGCCCCAATTTAGGAAGACTGGTGACCTCATAAGACTAGGAAACTCAGACGCGGGTGCGCACCAAGAGAAGGCGATACGAAGACACAGGCAAAGGAGGCCATCCACAGCCCAAGGAGAAAGAACTCAGGAGAAACAACACTGCGAACACCTTGATCTTGGACTTCCAGCCTCCAGAACTGTGAAAAAAGAAAGTTTCTGTTGTTTGAGCCACCTGGTGGTCTGTGGCGCCCTGTTGTTGTGGCAGCCCTTCTGTGGAGCCGTCCCCACCTGCGCCTGGGCCTGTCTCCCCTTCCAGGCTGTGAATTCCCAGGAGGCACTGGACAGGCCTGACTGTCCATCCCCGGGAGCCACGGACGCACCTCACGCTGAGACTTCCGCAGAGCGTGCGTTGCCTGGGCAGACACCTTTCAAGGAGAAGCAGAATTTTGGTTCACTGGCTCTTTTCATCGTCAAGTGCTGGAAAGTGAGGAAACTGACTACATCCCCCCCACCCCCCATGGTCCTCCCTCACCTGGCCTCCGGGTCCACCCTCAGCAGCCCAGAGAGAACGCTCCCTTCCGTTTCACAGAAGGCACAGGGAAGGCAAGTGACATGCCCATGGTCACTTACAGAGTCAAAGCCATGAGGGAGGAGAGACTGAAGCCCAGGGGTCCCAGGAGGACCTGCGAGGGAAGAGCTGTGATTGGAAGGTTCTGCATGCCCCGCCCTCTGGAAGGAGACTAAGGTGTGGGTTTGGATCCCGATGGCTCCTCTAGTTTGCTGCGTGTGAGCAAGTTGCCGACCCTTCAGAGCTGGGGCCTCAGATTCCACGTCTGTACAAGGACCTGATGAACTGAGACAGGACGTGCGGTGCGGAGCACGGTGTCAGGCCCCCAGAAAGGGCTCCAGAGATGGTGGCAGTGTTGCTGCTCATGAAGACAGGCTTCTGGAATCATCCAGCTGGCCCAGCACCACAGGAAGTCCCACAAAGGGGTCTCGATAGGAGCTTTTCCTGCCGGTGGGCACGGGGGCAGGCAGCCTGGGCCCCCTGCGTCTGCGCACTGTCCCTGCCCCCCGTCTCTGCCCCCTGCCCCACACATTGTTATTGCACTCCCCCGGGCCTCACTGGGCACAGGGCTGGAGAAGGCTCAATGGCCCATTGTTCTCCCTCCAGGCCCAAACCAGGCCAGGCCTGCCAGGAACCAGCGCTAAAAATAGCCGTAGAGCATCGGGGTCCAGCTTCTTATCTCACCCAGGGGTCAGGAGCTGCCCCCCTCTCCTTGGCCAGTGCTCTGGAGGAAGTCCAGCTTGGCCAGCTACCAGGTCACCCTCGGCGGACAGTCCAAACTCACACTCGCAAAATATTTCATGAAAAGTTCAAGGCTGACTGCAGTTCTGAGAGCAGAGCCTTGGTGCAGGCTTTCAGGCTCAGCCCTGGGTGGGTAGTAAGGAAGGGCCTAGAAGAGCAGGCTATAACTGGCCTGTTCTAAAGTGAAGAGAAAGGAGGACAGGCATTCCAGGTGGGGTGGACAGCAGAAGCAAAGGGATGAGGAATGCGGCGGACCGGAACAGCAAGGGGCTGTGGGAAGCCTACTTGGTAGTGCGAAATGTGTCTTCCAGGGGACCTCAGGCTCAGCTGAGCAGGGCCCCACGTGCCTGGCAAGGCTTTGCTGCCCTTCAAGGCCATGCCTTCCCTGGGCGGGCACCCCCTCCCCCCCACACCCGCCCAACCACCACCACCTTCACTTCCAGGGCCTTCTTGAAGGCTCCTGTCTCAGCGGTAGTCACAGCCCCAAGGGAGGAGCTTCGGGATGGTGAGGAAGGAAAGACGTGCCTTTAGCATAAGCTGGGACCTCAGGGAGTGGCTTACGCACCAGAGACACAGCAGGCAGATTCCAGAGGCTCTGCCTGTGGGCTGTGAACGCCAGGTCGGCCTTCAGCCATGCAGGCCTTCAACCATCAGCTGTTAAGCACCTGCTCTGGACTGGGTCCTGGGCTGGGTGCCAGTGCCCAGATGGCCGCTCAGTTACAGCTCTCGAGGGGCTGGCAGTCCAGGGGAGAAGCAGACAAGTGAAGTGGCAACTCCAGGGCTGAGTCACCTGAGCACATGCTGGGACAACCCAGGGAAGTGCCCTCCTTTAGACTTGGGACGTCTCCAAAGGGTTTCGAGGGACATAGCCTCTGAACAAAGGTTCTGGGGTACAAATGAGTCTAGCTGGGGGAGGGGGTGCAGGGACAGGGCAGAAATGAGGTGTGGGGTGATGAGACTGCAGAGGTCCTTGCGGGCCAGACCCCACCCTCCTCTGGGTCCCTCATGGATATAAACACAGCTGTCACCCACAGAAGGGCTGATGGGCGGAATTGTTGGAAAACTGGGAATCAATCAAATTGAGCATATTAAATCCTATCTCTTAAACTCAGAGTCTGGGAATTTGATTATTAATTGTTCTGCTATGAAAGTCGGGTGCCATTTGTTCATGGGGGGTTTGATTCGTAAGCTGTGTTACCTGTGACCCTCAAATAATGCCTCGAAGCCCCTCTGGTGGTGTCCACTCAGGCAGACGTGGGTCCCAGCAGGCCCAGATGGCACCGGTCTGTGGGTGCTTGCATCCCAGAGTGAAGAGCTTAGTTTGGGTGAAATGCACGCCAGAGGTGAGCTCCAAGGCCTCTGCAATTCACTCCTTGGTTCCTGGGCTTCACCCCTTTAGCATCCACACCCTTTGCCCCGTGAACTTGGAGTTCTGCTTGTTGGAGGTAGACAGTCCTTTCCGTGTTGACATGGGGCACAGCCCCGTGACTTGTTTTGGCCAATGGGATATTAGCAGACAAATTTCAAACCGAGGCTTAAAGTACACTTGCATCTGAAAGAAAAATTAACAGCAATTCTACCTAATCTCCTCCAGAAAACAGAAGGGAACCCTTCCCAATTCATTGTTAGGAAGCAGTATTACCTTGATCCCAAACCTAACAAAGACAGCCCAAAACCAAAAAAATTGCAGACCAATATCCCTCATGTAAATGATGCCAAAATTCTTAATAGAATATTAGCAAATAGAATTCAGAAACACGTTACAAATTAGACACTATTACCCAATGCAGTTTCTTCCAGGGGTGCAAGACGGGTGATTCAACACCCGAAAAATCAATCCGTATTCACAGGCTAACACACCATATTCACAGGCTAACAAGAAAAGCCATATGATCATATTAATTGATGCAGAGAAGAATTTAACAACATTCTACACCCACTCATGATAAAAACTGTCAGAAAGTTTGGAATCAAGAGCAACACCCTATACAGAAAAAACTTCTTATATCATGTTTATGTAAATATAAATATATATAAATAAAATAGTTCCTCAATCAAGCAATAAATCTGTAAAACGACCAGCAGCTAAGATCAGTCTCATTGATGACAGGCCGAAGCCCAGTAAGGCAAGACAGGGAAACAGTGACCCGCAGGCCAGAAAGGGAGACATGAAGCTGCACCAGTTTGCAGAGGATGCGACTCATTACGTAGAAAAGTTCAAGGCATCTAGGAAAACACTCCTAGGACAATGAAGTGAGCTCGGCAAGGTCGCCATGCACAAAGTCCGGTGTATTTCCCCGTGCTGGCAGATAACACATGGAAACGGAAATTAAAAGTAGAATGTCGTTTATAAGCACACACAAAAAATTCACAGACTAAGGTGTGAATCTAAGAAAAGAGGACTTGTGTGCTGAAAACTACAGGGTGTGAAATCGAAGCTCCGACTGCATGGAGAGACGTGTCTGCTCATGAACTAGACGATTCCGCATGGTAACACACCTGTCCCCCGCACACGGAAGTCCAATGCAGTTACTGTCGGGACCTCAGGAAGACTTCTTGTAAATTGGGCAAGATTATCCTAAACTTTGCAGAGAAAGCCTAAAAAACTACAATAGTTTAAAATTTTTGAAAAAGAAACCCAGTAAAGTAGGATGAATCACTCTACCTAATTTCAAGACTGTGTGGCTTTGGCAGGGGCAGGTGGGGAGGGGTGGATAGACACAGAGACATACGGAACAGAACAGAGAATCTCTCTAGAAAGAGGCCCACGCGGGTCTGGCCAGAGGAGTTTCACAGAGGTGCAAAGGCGGTTGGACAAGACGACGTCCACTGGGAGGACTAGACTAAAAGAGACATTGTAACAAGTGCGGGCGGAGATATGGAGAGACCAGAACCCTCCCACTCTAAATTCAAATGGTGCAGCCGGGCAGTGCCCCAACGAGTGAAGCACAGAGATTGTCTGTGACGCAGCCATTCCACACCTAAGTGTGAGCCCGGGAGGACGGGAGACAGATGTCCCCACAGAAGCTTGTGCAGGAGCGTCCATAGCAGCATTACTCACAGTGGCCCCGAAGTGGAAATAACTCAAGTGTCCATCAATTCAACAAAGCCAAAAACAAAGCGTAGTGCTGACACAGGCTACGACACAATGAACCTTGAAAATGTCATGCTGAGTGAATGAAGCCACACTCGAGGGACCCCGAATCTTACGATTCCATTTATGTGAACTGTTCACAGTGGGCAAATCTGAGACAGAAAAGCAGGTCAGCAGTTGCCCAAGGCCGGGAAGGTTCCGGTACAGAGAAGGGAGTGACGGCTAATAGGTATGCAGGTTTTTTAGGGGGTGAGGAAAATGTCCTAAAGTTGGTGGTGGTGAGCACTGCACAACTTTGTAAATATTCTAAAAACCATTGGGTTGTATACTTTAAACAGGTTACATCTCAATAAAGCTGTTTTGTTTTTTTAAACAAGCAATGCTTGAAGGACAGTCTTTTCAACAAATGGTGCTAGAGTAATTAGACATCTTTACGTGTGGAAAAATGAGTATCAACCTAAACCTCGTAGCTTACACAAGAATTAACTCAAAAGGAACCGTAGATTTAAGTGACAATTATAAAACTTCTAGGAGAAAACATAGGAGAAATCTTTAGGACCCAAGGCTTAGTAAAAAGTTCTTGGACATAACACCAAAAGCGTGATCCATAAAGTAAAAAGTAATAAATTGAACTTGATCAAAATTAAAAAGCATTTGCTTTGCAAGACATACACTAGGAAGATGAAAAGACAGGCTGCAGACTGAGAGAAATCGTCTGCAAATCACACACCTGGCAAAAGGTCCATGTGTAGAATATGTGAAGAGCTCTCACACTCCGCTATGAAAAGGCAAACACTCTGATTGGAAAACAGGCGCACCGCATCAAGAGACCTTTTGCCAAACAAATGCGCATGGAAAGATGCCTCTCACTAGACATCAGGGAAATGCAAATGAAGACCCGGATGAGCTCTCACTTCACACCTAGCACAACGGCTAAAGTCAAATACGGGCACCTTTAAGTGCTGACAAAGTTGCAGAGAACCTGGACCTCTCATGATTCAGCCCCTCTGGGCAATAGTTCGGCAGTTTCTTAAAAATTAAACCTATAGTTACCATACAACCCAACAACTTCACTGCTGGACATGCATCCCGGAGAAATGAAAACTGTGCCCAAACAAAAATGGCCACGCAATTGTTCAGAGCAGCTTCATACAGAACAGCCAAGAACTGGAAACAAGCACAACATCCCTCAGTGAGTGAACAGTGAACCTACCCGCTGTGCATCCTCACAGAACACTGCCCAGAAACCAACAGGACTGGACTATTGTACACAGAATCTGGGCGGAACCCGAGGACAGGAGGATGGGGGACGATAGACCATCTCATAAGGTGGAACGCTGCACAGTTCCATTTACATAACATTCTTAAAGTGACACAATTGTAGAGATGGGGCGAAGATCCGTGGTTGCTGGGGCTTAAGGATGGTGGGGGTGGAGGATGGGTGTGACTTTAAAAAAGTGTTGAGGGAGATCAGGGCTGTGTGCAGATCGTGGTCGTGGTTCTGTAATCTGCACACGAGATAAAGTGACACAGAACTAACTCTCCACTGTCAGATTCTGGTTTGATATTGAGCTCTAATCATGCAGATGTAACCACTGGGGGAGCTAGGTGAAGGGTATATGGAACATCACTGTACTATCTTTGCAATTTCCTGTGAATATGTAATTGTTTCAAAATTAAAAATGAAATAACCCCAAACCACTTCCATGTCAGTGAGAACTTTCCCAGGCAGGTGCCAGCCCTTCTGCCTGTAGGGAGGGGCCCCATGGAACAGATCTGAGCCCTGCTCACAGTGAGGAGCCCCGCCCACAGTGAGGAGCCCAGTCCAGCCCGCCCCTCCTAGATGGCTTGGCCCTGGCTGCCCTGTGAGAGAGAATATGTGATGGCTGTTTCAAGCTGCTGAGCTTTGGAGGATCCGTCTTGCAGCATGAGTCTGACAATAGCCGGCTGCTGCATGCCCCCTTGCCTCACCTTCTCTCCACAGCCCTGAGGGATGGGTGTCTGGCGTCAGTAACTGTGGCAGACACAGCTAGCTGTCCTCCCATATCTATTCTACCTTTTTACAACTCCAGAGGAGTAACGTCTCTGAATTTTATCTGGTGTATGGCTACTGGGGTTAACACTACATTCACAGCCTGCATTAATCAGTGGCCATGTGACTACCTTCTGATCAATGGGATGTAAGAGAAAGGGTCATGTGACAGTTTCTAAGATGAGAACCTTCCTAAGAAAGAACGGGCATTCACCATTGACCACTTCTTTTTCAGCCCCATCATCCTTCCCACAGATTGGAATGCAGAAGTGATGGCTGGATCTCAAACAGCTATGGTGGATATGAGGTAGAAGCTACATTTTGAGAATGGCAAAGCAACAGAAGAGAAGGAATTAGGTGCCCATTCACCACAGAGATGCCATACAAGCCCTAGGCTGCTTATATATGAATTTCCTTTATCTACTTTCAAAAGCACACTAGAGATATGAACTTCTATTTTATGTTTTCTATCACCCACCACAGAACTCACTATTTACTTAGATAGAGGCTTCTTATCTGGGCTATCCTTTTTCATGAGCTTATCCTTCGCAACCAAATGTGCTAAGAACTGTATGCCTTCCATTCACTAAATAAGTATTTATGAAGCACCTACTATATATCAAGCAACACGATAATGCTGGGGAAATAGTAAGAAACAAGACACCATGGTCCCGGCCCTCAAGGACTTTACAATCAAGCGAAAGAGACAAACAATAATGAAATGGACACATGTGTATAAGTAATTACAATCTATGACAAGTTACATGGGAAAAAATGCACAAAAACACTTTATGAGCAGATAGCAGGGACCCTTCTCCAGCAGGGGCTATTATCAGGGAAGGCTTCCTGGAGGAAGTGAGCTCTGGGGAGAAGGGGCAGGGGGTATAGCCTATCTCTCAAGAAGCATGGGTTCTGAAGCCAGCCAGTCTGGGTTCAAATCTCAGCTCCCTCTTGTCCCTATGTGACCTTGGGCAAGGCCTGGGGTCTGTACACCTCAGTTTTCTTGTCTGAGAAACAGAGACGTAGTTAACAAAACACATAACATTCACAATGTGCCAGGCACTGTTCCAAGAACTATACAGGTATCAGCTCTTTCCATTCTCATTATAGCTACCTTATGGTACAGGTGCTATTTCTATCCCCATGTGCAGATGGGTAAACTGAGGCCCAGAAAGTGAAGCAACTTGCTGGGAGTCACACAGCCAAGTGGAAGAGCTGGGGGAGGAGTTGCCCCATGCAGTCTGACTCAGTCTGACTCCAGGGTCGGTCCCCAGCGCACTATGCCGCAGCGGTTCGTAATACTAGCTCTTCACTCACAGGGTTGCTGTGGGCATAAAATAAGGAAACGTCCGTCAAGGACACGGCACAGTGCCTGATATATAGGAAGTGCTTGTTAGAGGTTAGTAATCATTCTTATCGTGGTTAACGTTGATAACTAAGGGAAGGGAGGAGGAATGCTCAAGGTGAAGAGAAGCGCACGTATAAAGGTCCTGAGACGGAAGGGAGCTCGGTGTGTTCAAGGAATGGACAGCAGACCAGAGCTACAGCCTGCCTTCACAACAGCACTATTAGTGGGAGCTGCTATTACATCCTCTTTATAAATGAGGGCCCAGTGGCTCAGAGAGGTTAAGTGACTTGCCCGAGGCCACACAGTAATAAACACCTGAGCCTGGACTCAAACCCAGGTCTGTCAGCCTCCAAAGCTCATGCTTCTAGTCACATCTTCCTCTGCTTTGCGGCAGACAGACGCCCAGGGTCCACCCAGGAGGCAGAAGCAAGGACAGCCTGAGGCGTCACTGTCAGCAGGCTCTGGGAGAGAACCTGAAGACCTCCCAGCCACCTTTCAGATGGGAGAGTGCAGCCGAGGAGGGGAGGGGCAGCAGAACCGGATGCCCTTCCTCCCCAGTCCGGGGACAGTCACCTTGGCCTTTTCCATCCCCTTCAAGTTTTCATATCTTCCCCAGGGTGTAAACTGAGCCCTCCCCAGCCCCAGGGGCTGCTCTGGCCTGGGCTCAGTGTCCCAGGGTGTGTGGCTGAGGTGCTGGGGGGGGGGGGTTCCCCGCGGGTGAGGACTTGACCTCCAGGGCAGGAGTGCGTAGATAAGCAGCAGACCCTTCCTCAGCCCAGCTGGCCAGAGGACGTGGGGCACGAACCGTGGAGGCTTCGGGCAAGCGGTAAACGGACAGCTCCCTCTAAGCCGGTCCTCTGGGAAAGCCGCTAAACTCGGTTTGTAGAGTCCTAACCACTCGTGGTCACACACCGCCCGCACACACTTACACTTGGCCTGGATCCCAGCCCCTCACAGCACACAAAGCACCATCTGCCCCTTCAGGAGGTCCTCAGACGAGAGGAAGTTTGATTCTCCTTGTTTCCCAGAAAAAACCAACGGGAAGGGGGAGGGACCTCACCCAAGGTCACAGGAGGGTTTGGGACAGGTCTGGGGCAGGCCAGCTGCCTAACAGTATAGGTGCCCTTCAGTTGCTCCGGGGACTGGCAGGTAAAACCCTGCTGAGCCCAGGTGTGAAGCCATCCTCTTGGGGCCCTGCTCCTGCCATTGAGTCACTGGCCATCTCCTCTCAGGAACTGACCGTCAGGCAGATGGGGAAGCGACTCCCTCCTACGGAGCCGGTTGGGACTGGGCCTGACTTCACCTCTCCAGTTGCTCAGTCACAGCCCAGGCCTCCCTCCTCCACCCCTATGTGGGGACGCCCCCTCTGTGGCCTGCCCCATGTGGAGGGTTTACACATATTTATTATCTCCCTGAGTCCTTGTGAGTCCCATGAGATAGATTATTATTCCCATTTCATAGACGAGATGACTGAGGCTCAGAGAGGCGAGGCAAATTAGCACACAGCTATACTGAGACCCGAGACTCGACCCTGGACCAGGTATCTCTGCACCCCTCAGCTCCCGCCATTCCCGGGCCCTGTGCGGAGAAGCTCTGCCCTCAAGCCAAGGAGAATCCATGGTAAGGGGCCCACAACCGAGCCTCTGAATCTTAGGCTGGCTGGAGGTGACGCTGCCGGGAAGTTAGGGATCGGTCCCTGTCCCTGCTCGGTCACCACATACTTGTCCACTTTCTCTGAACTGTAACTTTCTCATTTGTGAAAGGAACACAATACTCAGACCTTCTCAGACCTGTTGTGAGACCTGACTGAGATAAGGCAAGGAGCGCCCTTGGGGCGTGTGAAGGCAGCTGCTATTGTTTTGTGTCTGAACCTGTCACCGCCCACCCCAAGCCATGCCCTCGCCCCCATGCAGGTGGAGCAGGCTCAGTCCAGCCCCACAGCTCTTCCTCATCCCCCTACTACCTCCTCCGACCCTCCAAAGGGGCTCCTCAGTGGCAGGGTAACCCCTTCCCTCCTGCCTGCACAGCCAGGGAGAGGACAGGCAAAGCCAGATGTTTCCCAGATGTTGCCGACTGCAAGCAAACAATAGCAGGGAAGGCTCCTCTGAGGCCCAGCACTGCTGGTTGAAGGCCCGAGAAAGAGGCAGGGGAGGGCCTGGAGCAGGCTTGGGAGGAGAGGCGAACTGGAGAGGCTTGCTGGGACAGCATGTCAGTGGGAGGGACCCAGAAAGGGAGAGGCAGCAAGGGGACAGGGGAGCAAGGCCGAGAGGTTAGTGTAGGGAGCTCAGAGGAATCTGGTGAGGGAGAGGGGAACAGAGGAGAATAAAATCTGCCACCACTGCCTTCCCCTCACCCCAGGGTCCCGCCTTCCCAGGGAAACAACTTCAGAACTCTCTAGGGACTCTCAGGTCCCCTCCACCCTAGCTGTTTCTGGAGATAATGAGCCCCCTGTTACAGGAGGGAGGCAAGCACTGACCCAAGAAGGGACCTAAGCACCAGGCAGCAGTCCGGACCAGATGGAGGTCTGGAGGACCATACCTGCTCCAAGCCAGACCAAGAGGCCGGGAGTGTGAGGGACTTGACTCGCCCACAGGGAGTCAGCGAGGCTGGCATGAGCAGGCCAAGGCTGAATCTCCGCCCACTGGCTTCCGACCAAGCAGCATTCTGTGCCCTCTCCCCTTTCTACCCTTCGCACTCTGTTTGCCAGCTGACCCCAACTAGGGTCTATTTGTGCACCCAGACAGGCCAAGATGGGGCAGAGGCACGGGGACAGGCTGTTCCCAGTCCCTGGAACAGGCTGGCTTTGTCCACCAGCAACACTACTCCTGGAAGAACAGGGACCTGGGCCCTGAGACTCGAGGCTCCCTACCCGCTCTAGTAAGGGCAGAGCCAGGGCTGGGTAAGCAGAGAAGGAGCTTTGCGACCTGCCTCTGACCCCAAATAATGACATCACTAACAGTCGCTCATGCTGAAGGAGCGTGACCCTGTGCCTGATACTGGCTAAAGTCATCACAACTCTGGCATAGGCACCAATGCGCACAATATTTAGATGAGAAAACTGAGGCAGAAAGGTCATGAGACAGGTTCGGAGATTTGCAGCTCATAGTCAGTGATGGAGCCAGGAGCCAACACCCAGAGCCCAGAGGCAGGTGCCAGGACCCTCACCTCACTGGGTGCTGCCTCCCTCCCTCCGCCTCAGTCCTCCCACCTGTGGGATGGGAAGGGGGCCTGGACATGTGGACCTCACAGCTCTCAGATCCCACACCAAGCAGCCAGGGGTTGCCAGACCTCACATGGGGATCAGCCCCAATGACACTGTACAGATGAAGGGACTGAGGCTGAAGTGGGTGAGGGCCAAGCGCAAGGCCCCCCAGGAGCCTGGGGCAGAGAATCCAGGCACCTCTCCACTCTGCTCTCCAGCAGCTTGGCGTAGCCGAAGCCCCTCTGAGGCCAGGAGACCTGGGTGTGAGTAATGGAAACCAGGCAGTGGGGCCTTCCGAAATGGGAATTCCATCTGCCTGACTTTGTTCTCCTGGACGCTGGTTTCCATGGCAATTTGGGGTGGGAAGGTGGAGGGCCTGGAGTGGGCTAAATCCCTGGAATAAAGAAAGGGGGGTCTCCTTGTGGGCCAAGTGTCTCCTCCAAGCAGCGGATGCCCTTGCTCCCAGTGAGGAGCACATCTCTGCTCCCCGCCATCCTTCCTGCCTCATCGGGGCACCGGCAGCTTCAAGGCAGGAAAGCCCTGTGCCATCGGACACCCAAGCAGGGCTCAGGAGTCAGGTCCGGTGACTGGAAGAAGTCCCAGCTCCATTCCTGGGAGAGTTCACATTCTGGAAAAGGCTGCAACATGTATTGAGCACCTACTATGTATGCCTGGCCCCGGGTTAGGCCTCCAGAGACCACCATTTCTGATGCTTTTCTTATGAGGGCCCATGGGGTGGCCTCATCCAGGGAGACCGGCGAGGAAAAGCAGGGAGGAAAGTGGCGGCACAACCCCATGTCCTTGGCATCTCCCAGTCCCCAGTGGGCCAACTTGAACCCAGGACACCAGGCAGGGAACAGGACCCAAGGAGGGTCCAGCCCCTCCTCCAACAACCAATTCTGTCCAGCTTTAAGTCAGCTCAGCTGAGCGAGTCGCCAGAGAGGTGAAGGAACTTGCTGAAGGTCACATAGCCAGTTGGTAGCCAAGGTCGGACTCCTTCCTATAGCTGGTAGACAGCATGAGAGCCAGAGCTTTATGGGCCATGGGCTTAGGCTGAACTCTGTCTCTGTCATTTGCCCCCTGTGTGACCTTGGACAAGTCACCTGACCCGCCTGTGTTTCACTCTCCTCATCTGTAAACTGGGGATAACGCCCACCTCCCAGGCTTGCGGAGATGAGATGACGAGCAGAACAAGCATGGCAGAGCGTCTGCCACAGAGGCAGAGGTGGTCAGGGAGGGTCTCTAGCCAGTGTATCATGTCTATGGCTCCTGGGTAGGAGGCAGGTGATGGCTAGAGGGGAGGGGAAACCCAGATACCAACCCTTCCAACCCCAGACACCCTGGGAAGCCTCAAAACCAGAAACACACAGAAAGCGTCAAAACCAAGAAATAACACAGGCCCTTTATTTGCTCCAGAACTTGGCTGCTGTGTGGTCTGAGGGTGTCATACTTTCCCAGGTCCCCCAGGGGACCTCCTCACTCGAGGGTGCCGGATTTCTGGGCGAGGCCGGACTGTACGACCTGCCCCTCCAGGCCTCATCAGTCCAGGAGGCCCAGCTGCCTGCCACTGGTGCCTGGGAACAGCAAATCCCCTGAACCTGGAAGATGATGCCTGCCTTTTCTGCAAGGTGGCTTTTCACAAGGCGTTGGTTAAAATATTGCACTTGTAAATCAGGAAAACTGATGAGGCAAAGGTTTCCTATTACAGGAAGACGTGCCAAGCATCCTACTACTGTTTAAATAAATAAAACTCGAGGCAGGGTCTGCGCTGCGAGCCCCAGCAGCCCCTGGGAGAGCCCCAGAGCCCCGGCCATGCCCCTGCCCCATCAGCCAGTTCTTTAAGGAACTTGGTCAATTCGAGGTCTCCGCAGCAAGCAGCAGCAGCTCCGGGTCTGGCTCAGCCAGGGCTCCTGACCTGCCGGGGCCCCTGGGCCCCCTCGTACCGGGGCGTTGGAGACCCAATGGGGCCAGTCCTTCTCTTCTCCAGTGGCCTGCGCCTCTCTTGGTCCAAGCCTCTCGTCCAAATGTCCATCTGTCTGTCTGGAGACGCGGCCTCTGGGGCTTGGTTGCCTCCTCTGTCGCAGGGGAGAGGGAGCGGTGGGAGGGGGCCCAGCCCTCCTGGTGTGAACGCCGAGCTCTGCCCTGGTGGCCCCTAAAGTGGGGGACTCATCTTCTTCTGGTTAATGAGGTCCAGGTAGAGGTCAGAGCGGAGGAAGCGTGGGTATGAGTCCTTTTCCATGAGCCCGAAGATGCGCTTCTGTGCCAGGTCAAAGCAGCCCCGCGTGACGCTCTGCAGGTTGTCCTTGGTGTGCTCCCGAGTGTATGAGTCCAGGTTTACCTTTGGGGGCAGAGGTGGCATGGTCAGGGCTGCCTGGAGGGAGCTGACCCCGGGGACCCAGGGGTGGGACCTATCCAGCCCCTCACCTTCAAGTCACTCTGCTGTACATCTTAAGGTTCAGAGTGGGGGCCCCTGGGTCAGCAGATTCAAGTCCTAGCTCGGTCACCGACTACGGGTCCTGAAACACCACCTCTAGGGTCAGGCTGCCCGGGCCATACCTAGGTGTGCAGCCCTAAACAAATCACTGAAGTGCTCTGACTCTCAGTTGTCTTCTCTATAGAGAAGGAATAATAGCACATTCTTCAAAGAGCTATGCAAATTAAGCAAGGCTCTCCAAATTGAAGAAAAGGGGATTAAATCAGTAGATCAACCTTGAACTTTGTACACGGAGCCTGCACACACTCGACAGATGTCAGCTGTGTGATTGCACCCTCCAAAACCGCCCTGCATTTTAACAAGGACACTACAACCTATTTTACAGGTTGCTATGAGGTTAAATATGAAAGCCCACTCATAAAGGGCTTAGCATCTCGACAGAGGTCATTTTTGTTATCAGCGGAACTCAGTTCTTCCTGCAGCCCCAGCGGGCTTCCTCTCCGCCCAGGGCACAGGGTCCCTAAGAATCACTCCACCCTCTCCAAAGCCCTGATCTCGTCCTGGAGTTGTCCAGGTACCCCCAACCACTAAAAGGCCACGGGGCTTGGGGACAGGGCTGGGGCCAGCCGGAGGCCCTACCTCCTTGCACGCCTGGATTGCAATGTACTCGGAGAAGATCTTCTTGGCCTTGGCTGCCATCTTGGATTGTGACTTGACCTTCTTAAAGTCCTCGCACGCCAGCCAGAATTCCAGGTTCTCCTCACTGAACTCAGTGCGAAGGAAGGCCTGGAACACTGCTAACCCATCTGTGAGGGAAGGCCAGACCCTGGGTAAGAGGCAGGACCAGCCCCTTCTGCCCGCAGGACCCCCGGATCCCCCCTCCTGGGGCTGTTAGGGGCAGATGCTAGGAGCTAACTAAGAGCGCCTGCTCCTGAGAGCCAGCAGCCCTGGGGGCTGGTCCCACCCCTTCCATTGCCTCTTTGTGGGCCTTGGCTAGGTCCGGCCCCATTCGTGCCTCAGTTTCCTCATCTGTAAAACGAGGGTGATCAGCCAGTCCCCTGAAGCCCAGTGAGGATAGAGGGCTTCCTGCCCAGAGAGAACAGGCACACTTGACCCAATGTAGGCCCTCAGTACATGGAAATGTTTACTGTGATTCTGGGAATACGGGTCTGAGCAAATGGGTCCCAGTGGCCTCCGGCTGCCAGTGCCAGCTCCCATGGACAGGGAGGGGCCGGCAGAAGCTGGCTCCAAGGCCAGACCTAGAGCCTCAGCCAGGACTCAGCCTCTCCCGACACCAGGAGCACCCCACTGGGCCCAGGAAAGAGGGAGGGAGGGAGGGAGGGAGAGAACACAGAGCAGGGGAGGAGACCACTGACCCCCAACTCACATTTATGAAGCAGCAGCTTCTCCAAGGACTCGCCCCACTTGAGGGCTTCCTCCGAGGTGGGCCTGAGGGGAGAGGGCAGGGCACAGTGAGTGCACCTCGAGGTTCAGAGAAGCAGGTGGCTGGGTCCCGGCCACCTCTGTCTACCGCCCTTGGCCCAGGCAGTGGCCCAACTGATTGGGGAGGTCAGGAGGGACCCACCCCCTCTCTTGGGGCCAGCATTGCTTCTAGCCCCCACCCCGACCCCTGCCTGGCCATCCTCCCTGGACAACTGCTCCATCTGAGGGCTGCTGCTTGCAGGTACCAGGCCCCTCTGTCAGAGCCTCCATCCAACCCAGAGCTGCATCCGCCAGCAGTTACCCCTTCCCCCTTGACCCCAACACCACCCTGCTCTCCAGGAACCAGTGAGTGCCTGAGGAGTCCCAGGGAGCACCTACTTGAATGACTTCATCACTTTGTCTGCCTTGCCCGCTGTCTGGGCCCCGGGGGACTCATTCCGCCGCCTGAAGATGCCCAACTTGTTCTTCATGTCCTTGGCTCTGGAAGCAGAAGCAGAGAAGGGGGTCGGTCAGCCGGGCACACTCGGCCCCTGCAGATTCAGGGTGGGGAGGCCGTGGGCTGGGGCAAAGGGAACCTACTCCTTCATCGTGTGCCGTCTCTGTAGGTTCCCGTTGCGCGTGAGGTACATGCCTCGGAGCATCTCCGTAGGGCCCCCCCACCTTGGAACCCAGGAAGGCTTGCAGGGAGCACTCCTGGGCTCCTGCTCCCCACCCTCTGTCCTGGGCAGCAGGCGGGCAGCTACCGGCAGGATGCAGCCGAACGTGCTCGCAGGGATTCCAGCCGGACAACTGGACTCCCAGGCATAGGCTGAGCTGGGACTCAGACAGGAGGAGCCAGGAAATGGGAGGGGCCAGGACAAGGAGCAGAAAAAAAATCCCTCCTGGCCAACCCAGAGAGGGAGCCCGTGAAAGGGGCATGTGTCTGCAAGGGGCGGCCTCTAGGGCCCGCCCAGGCAGGAAGCCAGACCCAGTTATTTGTGATTGGCCTCCCCCGTTACCATGGCAGCGCCAGGGGAAGGAGGAGAAAACAAGTCAGCAAATTGCTAGGAGGGAAAAGGGGAGGGGAGGGAGGGAAGGCCTCGCAAGCCAGGGTGGCAAGACTGGCTATTTTTAGCCAAAAACTATTTTTAGCTTTGCCACTCCCCACCCCCCTGCCGATTTCAGCTTTGGGCAAAGCTGCTGGCAGGAAAGGGGTTAAGTGTCCCATGCTCCTGCTCACTGACCTGCCCCGCCCCCTGCTAGAGACCCCCTACCCTGAGGCACCTCCAGAAAAGAGCTCCCGCCTGTCTGCTCACATCCTCAGGCTCTGACTTCGGAGACTCCCATTTGCAAACAGGCAGAGTCTACCAAATGTCTTAACACATTTTAAGTACAAAGTCTGAAGTGCAAGTCTCATAAACTTCCAAAGTCATTTTTTGAAAGTTTAATTATTTAACTTTTAAGACATTCAGTTTTATGATTTTTCAATCATAAAGGTTTTGTTTTCATTTCTGGTCTCTATTCTTCTGATTAAAGATGAAAAACGCTGATGGAAACCAGAAGGTTGAAGTGCATGATCTAAATCACAAAGTTAAATAAGTGTAAAAGAAGTTTAAATAATTCAACTTTCAAATGTGTTTAAGTCCGTAGCATTTCTACTTCTGAAGTTACTCAAGCTTCAGATGACACTATGACCTATGGGACACCCTCTGTAATTGAGGGGAGTGGTACCCGGTGCAGATTATGAATGAGAATCTGAAGCCAGATAGCCCAGGGTTCAAATTCCAGCTCCAACAGTTACCAACTGTGTGCCCTTTGTCAAGTGACCTAACCTCTCTGAGTGTCAAGTTTTGCTATATGATAAAGGTACTTGGTGCCTGCTGGGGCTGGTTCAAGGCAAAGAGGAAATGCACGGAGCACTTTGGACGGTGCTTGGAGCAAACCCGCTCAGGCTTAGGAGCTGAGGCCCACATGCCTCCTGAGAGTCTAGGTCAGCTATCCAGGGATGGGAGACCTGCTCTAGAAGGTTCCAAGCCAAGGAGTTTGGGAATTGGCAGCCCTCTGGGTGAGGACCAGGCCCTCAGAGAGCCCTGGGGTGGCTGGGAGTGAGAGAGCACAGTGCTCTGAGAGCCCTGCTGGGGGCCCCTGCCCAGGAAAGCACACAGAAGCCCCTGGGGGGGCAGGGGCTTGTCTGAGGTCCAACCTTCAGGGGCTCCTCACTGGCTCAGAGCCCACAGTGTTTCTCTGTGATGAGACCGGCCAAGCCTTTCCTCCCCGGTACATTGCTGGGCAGACCAATAGCCGCAGGGTGTACTGGGGAGGTGCTTGGGAGTCCCTGAGTGGCACATGGACATCTCAAGAAAGGATGTCAGAGGTCAGGGGACAGAACAGGGACCATAAGAAGAAGCTAAAGGGGCACTTTCCTCCGATCAGAGCCGTGAGAAGATGGAGAGTGGCCCCTGGGCTCAAAGGCCAAAGGCTTCTTAGCAGGGGTGCTGAGGATCTCCTTCAGGGTGCTTTGCACCTGGCTTGCAAGGAACAGGCTCAAGGCCCTGGCCAGGTGGCTCAGTTGGTTGGAGCATCATCCCATACACTGAAAGCTTGCAGGTTCAATCCCTGGTCAGGGCACATACCTAGGCTGTGTGTTCTACCCCCGGCCAGGGTGCATGCATGCAGACTGATCAATCGATGTTTCTCTCGCTCTCCCTCTCTTTCTCTCAAATCAATAAATTTATCCTCGGATGAGGATTTAAAAAATAATAACAGGCTCTGAAGAAAAAGTGTGTGTGTGTGTGTGTGTGTGTGTGTGTGTTTTAGGGCCAGCTCACCAGTTTTTGGGTCCCAGCTCCACCACTTACTTGCTACATGACCTTAGACAAGTAACTTCTTTCTACCTCAGTTTATTTGTAAAATAAGGTAAGTCAGAAAAAAGAAAATGTGAAATAAAAATAATGGTAAAAATGGAATCAGATAATATGTGTAATACACATAGAACAGTGTCTAGCACAATAAATATTAGTTACTTGTGTTATTATCTCAGATTCTGAGAATCCTCAACTAAACTACAATGTGACCTTCAGGCATTCAAAAGGCAGTGTCCACTCTGAAAGGAGGCTAGAGCTGCTGAGCCAGGGCACCCTGAACACCAGCCCCTCCACTGCCCCCCACAGCCCCCCACTGCCCCCCACTGCTCCACGCTGGCAGCAGCTCTGGCCCAGGCCAGATGGCTGGGGCAAAGGACTATTTTCATTTGTGCATTTCACCTTCCCTGGAAAGTTCCCAGCTGCAGAGCAAAGCCTCCATACAGCTGCCCCAGGAAACCAGAGAGGGCAGGGGAGCTGGGGGGTGGGGTGGGGAGTTTCTAGGGTGGTGGACCCCAGCTAAGGTCCAGGCAAGGGAAGAAGGTTGCAGGAAGCATCTGGGAAGGATCCCTGTTCTCCTCCCCCAGGCCCAATCTGTGCATAATGTGGGCACTGCAGGACCGGGAGGGGATGGGGGCCCCTCCTCCAGGTGCCACTATGTGCCCCTCTCTTCAGTCTACATGGCCTCGGGTCTGGGGGTACAAGGAGACTCAAGGAGATTCTCCACTCACCCTGTTAACAGGCACTTCTAACAAATCCCAAACAAAAGTGTAAGCGCCCCGAGCTTGGCCCAAAAGGCTCTGGGGATATGGAATACACTGTCTGGGCCAGCAGCGCCCCCTTCTGGCAATATCTGGGACTGTTAGCATTCAAGAGCCAAGAGGAGAAAAGGGAACCGAATGAACTGCCTGTTCGGCCCTTTCTCAGAGGGCCAAAGAACTTGTCGAGGTCACTAGGCCACTACCTATCTTAGAGGTTGGGCCAGGGCCATGGCAAACTGGCTGGTTGCCTCTGCTTGGTTCGCTGTGGCTTCCAGGTACTGAATCAGCACCTCACCTCATGCTACGTAGATGTTGAGGGCAATGCCTGTTGCTTAGCACCACCCGACCCCACCCTGGGGCCACTGCTAAGTCCCAGGATCCTGCTGCTCTCTGCTGTCTGTCTGGGGCAGGACTGGGTGCCTCCCCTCCTTCCCACCTGTACCCCTGGGGGAGAGGAAGGCGTGCAGAGGGCTTCCCTGAATGCAAGGGTGAAGACAATGGATCTTTCCAACATACAGGTTTTTGCTCCTTCTCTTCTGGGAGCCTTCATCATTGTCCCCAACTGTGTCGGGCCCACTCATCTGTGGAGAAAAGACAGATAGGTAATAGTCTGGGCTTCCAGGGGCTGCTGCCTGAGCAAAGAGAGGCACGGGGGTCCAACAGCTCCTGCAAAGCAGCCCCTCGCCTCCCAAAGTTCCCACCCCTCACAAAACAGATGAGGAAGGGTGACCTCACTGTCCTCATTTTGAAATCAAGATCATAATGACCATAGCTCAGGATTCTGAGGTCTGAAAGATACCTGGGGTTGGTCCGAGTGTGTAATGTGAATTATGACACAGGCCTGAGAGCTCCCCTCCTGCCTTAGCAGTTTCCATGGCTCCCTGGTGCCCTTGGGATAATATGCAAGGTCCATAACCAGCTGTACAGGGTCTACGGTGAGGATCTGGGCAGAAAGGCCCATTTAACGTCTGTTACCACCCCTTCAGTTACCTCTGCAGCCAGACCCCTGCTCCAGCAGCCTCCTCCCCCTGCCCTCCAGCCAAACAGATGTCTTCCCCTGCCTTGTCCACTCACCTCGGACCTTTGCACGTGCTATTCCTTCCACGGAGGATGCCTTTGTGCCTCTCCCACCTCCCTTTCCTCCTAAGACCCAGCCTCGGGAAAGACCCAGACCTCAGGAGAGCTGCTTCAATGCCTCCTCCCCTTAGAGGCCCCCCTCACCTAAACCAAGGTGTCCACTTTACCCACTTTGAGGTCCCTATTACATGCAAAATGGCTTATTCCAAAGCTGTCTCCTCTACTGGATGGGAGTTCCCAAGAGCAGGCCTCTGACCTGTCTGGGTCACATTCACCAGGCCTAGTACACATTGGGACCCAATAAGTATGTGTAGAATGAATGAACGAATGAATCAATGAACGGAGAGGGAAAGCAGACTGGGAAAGACGCATCTTGAGGCTCTTGCTGCTTGGTTCCAGGCCTGCGATTCTACCCCCCGGGCTCTACTTCAACCCACAAATTCCACCCACTCCATCCCCATCTCCTTGACTTTGCCTGTGCTGTGCCCCCTTCCTGGAAAGCCCTCTCCTCTTCTCACCAGCGTCTACCTCCCCCGAGTCCATCACTCCTCCACACCCTCAGACTCCCACCGTCTCTCCTGGGGCTCCCTCTGTCTCCCTTGCCTTGCCCGTGCGAGCCTGTCCTCCAGGGGAACCAGGGCCCCAACTGTGCCGCCCAGAGTGGAAGCCCAGGAGAGGCTCTGAGACAGCAGAGGAGCTGGGGCTCACAGAGAGGGATGGGCTTGGACACTATGTTCCGAGACAAGCTAGAAGGCCACCAGGTGTGGGTCTCAGCTTTGACTCCCCCCTGAGTCCTACCCTGGGCCTCAGTTTCCTCATTTGTAAAATAAAGATGAGCTGAGCTTTAAAATACGGTGTTAATTCTGGAAAGGAAAGTAATCCAGGGATATCCAGCAGGAGGAGCTAGTAGCCTCGGTGAAGCACCTGCCTGTGATGGATGGAAGGATGGATGGATGGACCGATTGACTGACAGGTGGACGGATGAAGTAGGGCATTATTTACAGAGCTTGTACAATAGGCCAGGTCTTGGAATGGGCATTATTCAGACACTATCTCATTAATCTTTGGAGTAAAGTAAACAGAGGCTCAGAGAAGTTAAGTCGCTACACTAAGGACAACCAGCGTCTGACAGCCGGAATCCAGGTCTCTCTGAATTCAAGCCTTCTGTTTCTCCACCAGAGGACGCTGCTACTCAAATGCAAGGACAGAGCACATTTTGAACATTTTCGGTGAAAGACGCAGGGGAAATGCCGCCTCCTTCCTGAGAACACTGTCCCACCAAGGCTGTAAACACGCCTGTGTACGTGCACACACAGGCACACGCCCGTCTGTGATGTGACGTTCCAGAGCTCAGCGTACAGCCAGACCTGGGCATAGATCCTACTTCCACTGATTTTGGAGAAGTTTCCCAGCCTCTCAGCTTCAGCTTCTTTAGTTCTAACATCGGGCACGATGATGACCACACGCCCCACTGTTAGAAGATGCACTGGGAAAAAACCTGGGGCCCCATGGCCCAACCATGGCACACACAGCGCCCTCACTAACCACGGGCTGCCAGAGTTCAATGCCTAGTGAACGTTACTGCTGTTGCTTACTGTATATACAGGCTGTATCGCGCTGGCCTGTCTAGGCAGTGCCCAGAGCCCCCACCCGTGGGAAAGGGCCCCGGGTGCTGCGCTTCCTCCCATTCTAACCTCAGCTTCCGTGCTTTATCAGCACCACACAATGGGCCTTGGGACCGCTCCCACTGGCGCGCCACCCCCAGCCTCTGCGCTGCTGGGAAATGGGCTCTTCCTTCCACTGCTGGGAGGGGGCATCTTCGGCAGGGACCAGCCCATGCCAATCATCCTGACAGAGCAGCTGGGCAGCTCTGCCCCTGGGAACGGCCCCCAAAGCAGGCAGGGAAACCCAGACACAAATGTGAGGTGCTATGGGCCACAAAGAGAAGAAATTGTAGTGGAAAGTTAGGGTTCTGACTTGCAGCCCCAGGGAGGCTCCCAAGGCTCCTCCCTGCAGGAGCTGCAGCTCGGCCTGCGCAGGACCCAGTGTGGACCCTCTCTCCCATCACTCACACTGTCTCTGTGCTGCCTGACCACCCTGAACGATGGCTCACAGAGGCCAGCCCAGAACTGGCCCCTCCACTCCGGGCAGGAATCCCTGGGGCCTGCCCAGCCCCACCAGGCCACCTCCAGGGACTGGGAGCTCACTGCCTCTTGGAATAATAATTATAATTCTTATTGTAATTAGAACTGTCATCACAGTAGTGGTGAAGAGTGCAGACTCTAAACTGCCTGAATTTGAATCCCAGCTCCGTCATCAATCAGCTAACAGGTCTTAGCCCAGTTGCGTTCCTTCTCTGTGCCTTGGTTTCTGTATTTATTAGACTCACCTCACAGGGCCATTAGGAGAATTAATTAAGCTAACACACAGGAAGAGCTCTGCACAGCGCCCATCCGAGGACGTGCTCAGGAACAACGAGCCATTGTGGTTATGGCTGTGCGTTGTTGAGTGCTCATGCCGAGCAGTGAGCGAAAGCGCAGTGACAAACTTTACCTATTTTCTCCTCACGGCAGTTCTAAGGCCATTGGCTGTTATTTCTCCCAGTCTACAGGTGAGGACCTGAGACCCACCGCAGTTCAGCTACTTGCGCAGGCGCTCAGAGCCGGCAAGTAGCAGGGAGTCGCAGTCTGGTCCAGCGCCCACCCAGACCGAGGGCTCCCCTGGCAGCAGGACCTCACCGGCTTCCCCTTCAGTCTTGGCCTGACTTCTGGGCTGCATGGCCAGCCTTGCTGATCTCTGACCAGCCCCACCTGGTGGGTCCCACAGGGCTTTGTGGACACAGGGGACCTAGACTCTACACTTATTTGTTTAGATGTAGGAAATAACTTTTCTTTAGGCTTTTCTTCTGTAGGAGGCTGGAAGGTGGTGTCACATCTTGGAGCTGGAAGGTATCTTGAGGGCCCTTCTCCGACCTGTGGCCCAGGTGAGAAGATGGGTGCTGTGGGGCTGGCACCTTCCGCTCCCCAATAACCCCTGCACCAGCCAGGCCCCCGCAGGAGGAGGGGACAAGGACGCATGGCCAGGGAGGGACCTCCCAGCCTCTGTCTCCTCACTGTCAAAGAATGAATGACCTGTGACTGGGCAGAGTCAGGCCAGTCTGGGGCGGGATTCAATGGGGCATCCCAGGCCCAGACATGGATGCTCTCGGGGCTCCCCCAGCTCCCAGGAAGAAAGAGGCTCAGGCCTGTGGATCTGCCGCACAGTGCAGCCTCCCGGGAGCAGCGGCAGGATGAGGCTCTGGCAGCAGAGGGCACTGTGAGACAGCTCAGCTCAACAAGAAGAGCCAGCCCCAGGGAGAACTCACGGATAACTTTGTGGGCTCTCCTCCTCTCTGGGCCTCAGGAGGCCCCTCTGTGAGGTGACCCAGGCGAAGCAGACCGTCTCTCAGGTTTGTGTGTTTTTGACACTGGTAACTCCCAGGAAAAATCACTCAGCACACAGGAAGGCAGATGACAGGTAAGGGGATGGTCAACACAGGGACTGTCACCTAGTGGCAGACAACCTGTGATCCAGGGAGCCTCAGCTCAGCCACACAGCAGCACAGGGACCAGCCCAAGGCTGCACCAGCTCCATCTGTCCCCCCGAGGTCTCACACCATCACAGGATCAGTGCCATGGACACCGAGCGTGGTGCATACTGCAACCTCCCCGAACCCCCGGACAACTCCATGCAGGCTCAGGTCTGCCCATTTTACAAGGGAAAACTAAAGCTAAAAGAAAGATGTCATCTTGCCAAGGTCTCAGGACCAGAGCTGGGACTTGAACTCGGGTCTGTCTGAGTCCATAGCCTGAGGACTGCACCCCTGGCCCCTTTACCTCCAGCCTGGTGCTACCTGCAAACAGTGGCCCATCAGTATCCACGGACCCCAGGAAAGCCAGGCCTAGGCCAGGAAGATGGAAGTTTTGGAGAAGGCATTGCCTCCCCAGCCACCAGCCAGCCCACATCCCCTGCCCCTCAGCAGCATGAGGGACGCAGGGTGTGGGGGAGGCAGAGCCAGGGAAGAGTGGACAAGGTAAGGCCAGTGCCCAGCCACACTCGCTTGGGGGGTCCGGGGCAAAATATCTCTCCCTTAGCTTCAGGCTCCCAACCATGAGATGAGTGCAGCTGGGCCCACCTTGCAGCCTTGTGGAAGCTAGAAAAGGAAGCTGAGGCACCTGGTGGATGTCGGGATAACCACTACTCCTCTTGCTGCTGCTGTCTGCCTCTCCCTCCCCCTCGTCATCGTCAACATGGTTCCCATTTATGGAGCCCCCACCAGGTGCTGAGTGCCAGGCCTTGCCCTTCCCACTTGAGCCAAATTGGGCTATTTCATCCCCTCAGCAACCCTACAAAGGAGGTATTATTACCATACCCATTTCACTGATGAGGAAGATGAGGCTCAGAGAGGTGCAGAGACTTGCCCAGGGCCCACTACTACTCTTGAGGGATGGAGTGAGACCAGGGTGCTTGTCCAGCCTTGACCTTATTTCCCTACCTCTGCTACAAGGGTAGGTTTCTTACTAAAGCCGGCTGGCTAGAGGGAGCAGAATATGAATGCTGATGAAGGACTCGAGACTTGGTAAGCGGAAGCCACAGAGAAAAGTAGCCGCATGGGGCTGGGGGCAGCCTCTGGGGCTCTGCAGGCTCAGACAGGCAGGCCCAAGAAAAGAAGCAGCTGGCCAAAAGAGGGTGGGGGAGAAGAGGATGCCAGTGGGAGTCCCGGGCACCCAAAGGAGGAAGCTGAGAAGGGAGAAAACTTGTCCAGGCTTGCTGGACTCCCAGGTGGAAGTACCTGCCCCCAAAATAGGAGCTGAGATCAACTAATTTGGGGAACCAGAGTGTATGCATGAATGTATGTTAACTTATTCGAACTTGGTATTTGTATTTGAGCAAGCAGGGAGTGGGGAGCTTGGAGGGGTCTGGGGGGAGGATCAGGACTGGGGAGCCTGAGGTAGGTGGTGGGCTCTTAGACCTCGGCCACCCTCCAGAGAAGAGTGTCCAGGCCTCCCTGAGTCAGCTGAGGCCTCACCTTGGTAGGACAGAGGCCTGGGCACCCCTGCTGCAGCTGCACCCAGGAGCGGCCTGAGGCTGTGACACTCAAAGTGTGAGGCACTTCACAATCCCTGGGTGGCCTGCTTAAAACACGGGGTCTGAGCATTTCCCCAGGGACATTCTGACCCCAGGCACCTGGAATCACCTCCGCCTGGTGATTCTGCAACACATTAAAGTTCAAGGCCCACCTGCGTTGACAGATGGGGAAACTGCGATCCAGTCCCAGTTCCTCTGGGAGTTGGTTCCAATTCCTTGACCCAAAGTTTAAGGTCCTGTTCTTCCAAGTCCCAGCCTGCTTCTCCAGCCCAGACACCTTTCCCCAGCTGTCCTCCCAAGTGCCAAGCCGGCTTTAATGCCAGTGGCTTCAAAGCTAAGGCCCGCCTCTGGGGAGAAGCACGCTGGCATCTACTAGTCGTGTCTTCCATGGGTTTGGAGGCATGTCCGTCATGCCTGCAACTCAGGAGTCCCCCGCTCTGGCCAATGACTAGCTTCTGTGGACACTTTTGTCCAGGTCACGTCCTCTTCCACAGAATGCCTGCCTCAGCCTTTCTGTTTGTTCCAAACCTGTTCAAGCTTCAAGGCCGAGCTGAGGGAAGCTGAGACGAGAGAGACCTGAAGACTTCTCTAGAAGCCTCCCCTGATGGCCTGGGCCCCGGGATCTCTCCTCCCTGAACTCCCGGGTCTCTGAGGGGTGGCTGCCCTCTGTACACACTGACCACCCCCACCCGCCCGGCCTCCCAACTGTTGTCATAACAACACCTTGCACTGCCACTGCCTGCTAGTGCCCCAGCAGCATTCGCCTCCAGTCTGCGCTGACGTTACCAGGCGCCCGACCCTCCCAGTTCATCTGCAGCCACCCTGGGACATGAGGCCCGTTAATCTCCGCTTTTCAGAGAAGGACACTAGGGCTCAGAGGAGCTGAGTGAGTCACCCAAGGCCACACAGTAAGTGAAAGACAGAACCGTGACTCAAGCTGGCTAGTGAGCTTCAAGGACATGACACAATCATTTCACTGTTAGGCCACCTTCCTGGCCCACACAGACAGCTCATTCTTCCCAGGCTGCAATCAGCCTCACACATGCCTGGGCCCTGCTGTGGCACGGGGCACAGAGCCGGGCACACAGCACGCAGTCAACACACACTTATTCCTCCACTTCTTCTAAATATTCGCAGGAGGCAAACAGCCCAGTGCTCAAGAACGCTGACCCCAGAGCCAGATTCTCATTCTGGTTCTGACAGAATCAGAATGAGAGGGGCAAGTGAGAGGACCTCTGCATGCCTCAGTTTCCCCATCTGTAGGGAGCAGTAATAAGGTCTACTTCGCAGGGCTGTTGTGAGAATTAATGAGTTGATGCAAATGGCTTAGAATAATGCCAGCACAGAGCAAATACGTGCCCTCGTTGTGCTGGCTAACGGACCTCTAATCTTGCTGGGCATGGACCAAGTTGAAATTGTAACTATTTCTCTGGCTACTATCCTGGGTCTTTAAGATCCAGATACACTGTGTTCTGGGCTAGGTCGCATCTGATCTACTTGCTGTGGGGATCCCCAGTACGGCAGGGCTGTAAGAACCCAGTATCTGGAGTCACCAAGTCATGGGTTTAAGCCCAGGTTGTGCCTTCTGGTCTCTTGGGTCCTATTTTCTTCTCTGGCAAGTGGGTATAAGGCCCCCTGAAAGGACTCATTGGAAAGCTTTGCGGGAGGGCTTTGCCCTGGTAGGGGTGGGACAAAGTGACTGCTCTTTTCCTGCAACTCCGGGATGCAGTGCCGCCCCTCCCTCTCCTGCACCCTGCCCCCGTTACGTTTGGCCTTCTTACCTTCCTGTGTCCCGTGAAAAAGAGGGAAAGGTGGTGCATGGAGCCGCCATTGCGGCCCAGTTCCTTCTTGAGGGTGCGGGGTGAAGGTATGGCCCAGGGGGCTGCGCTGCCCTCTCCGTCGGAGCAGTTCAAGGTGGTGTCGGAGGAGAAGCAGGGCCCTCGGGGCTCCTGCAGCAGGCTGCCCTCGCTGTGTGTGCGGCGCCGCAGGGAGTTCTGCACGCGCAGAGAGAGGCCGCCCTCGGCGCCCTGGCCTGTCTCTATCATGCTGCTGCGCTTGGCCTCGCCGTGCCCTCCGTAGTTGTCATCACTCGTGTCCTCATCGTCGTCTTCCTCCCGATCGTCCCCCTCGTCTCCTTCCTCGGCCTCTTCTGCATTCTCTTCATCCCCAGAGCTGCCCCCCTCCGCCCCTGCCTGCTGGCTGTAGGTGCTATCCAGGCGGACCTCGGGAATGATGAAGGCTGGCCTGGAGGTCACAGGTGGGTCCCCGGTGGCTGCTGGTGGGTCCCCGGAGCTTGTGGTCTCCTCAGCAGGGGCCTCAGCTGGCAAGGGGGCCTGGCTGGGGGGCAGGCCTTGACATGGCGGAAGGTCCTGAGCAGGGGGGTCCTGGATGGCAGCCGGGTCTTTGCTGAGTAGAAGGTCTTCGCTGGGAGGGGCTTCTTGCTTAGTAGGAAAGTCCTGGTTGGGAGGGAGGGTTGGGGCTTCAGGCAATTCCTGGCTTGGTGGGGAGTCCTTGCTTGATGAGGGTTCCTGCCACAGCGGGGGCTCCTTGCAGGAAGGGGGGTCTTTGCTGGACAGCGAATCTGGGCCAGGAGACGGTTCCTGGCCAGAGGAGGAGTCCTCACTTGGCTGAGGGTCTTGTCCTGGAGGAGGCTCCTGGCCGGGAGAGAGGTCCTTGCTGGGTGGGGGGTCCTCGGCACCTGGCCCCTTCCCTTCCTCCGAGGACATCTCCCTCTTCTCATCCGCCTCCGACTCAAACATCTGGGAAGCAAAGGGGAAACAAGCAAGTTCAGAAGAGGAGACTACGCGACACCGGGCACTGTGCATGCTGAGGCCACAACGCAATTAGGCAGCGGCCTGAACCCCACACCCCACAGTCCAAAAGCCCTTTTGGTTTAGCTGTATGAGGGGGCCCCCACCTTAAAAACGTGGCTGATCACTGAAGGCCGGAGAGGTAGCAATCTTTACTTGGCTCCTCTTGTGTGCCAGGGGCCATGACATATTAAACCCCCCAAAAAACCTTCCCACTGGCCCCCTGAGGCAAGTGTCATGGTCCGTCTGTGAGTAAGGAGAAGCCAGGCAGTCTCTGCATTCATGGACAGCAGCCGAGCCAGCTCCAAGGCAGAGCAACCTCTAAGTGGGAGAATCCTGGACCCGGCCAAAGGGTATCTTTCACCCGAACCAAAGTTTTTTTAAAAAGCCTAGTGAGGCATTCCAATCAGAACTTGCTCTCCATGTTTAAGTAGCTTCTGATACTCAATGGAATGAAAAGAGAACTTGAAAATATTGCCGACACCTCGTGGGCCTGCAAACCAGATGATCGCGGTTCGATTCCCAGTCAGGGCACATGCCTGGGTTGCAAGCCAGTTCCCAGAAGGGGACGCACGAAAGGCAACCATACATTGATAAAAAAAATATATTGCCAACACCTGGACTAAATAGATGACACAGACACGTGGACCCTCACTGAGGGACCACCCAGTAAATTTTAAACTGCTTGGAGGCACCTCAGGAGTTCCACACACAGAAAAGAAAACCTTTTCTGCCTTGCACACAACCCTCAGAACTTGAAGTTTTTACCAAGTTCCTACAGGTTTCGTTTGCAAAGGGGAAGAGAGTCACTTGATGAAGACTGAACAGCAGCTGTCCCTCATGCAGATGGGGGCTCAGAGAAGGGCCGGAGTGTCCACGGTGCCGCAGCCACGCAGGGGAAGCAGGTCTCAGGCTGGGTTCATCGCAGTCAAGGTCTTGGAAAGCTACTGCTGGAACTACTGAGAGCCCTGTTCTCGTCCATGAAGAGACCAAAACCAGCTAGAACTGATGGAAAACTCAGACATCTCACCTACGCAGGAATGGTACAGATACACAAGAATGTGTGCATGTGCACACACACGCAGGGGCCACGAATCTCAGGTGCACACACCTAGAACGTAGGTTCAGAACCCTTGCCACAGAGACCCTTCGCATCGATTTGACAGATGAGAAAGCCACGCCAAGAAGCAGTGACTTATCCACCACTGCACAGCCACCCAGACACGGACAGCTATACCAGAAGCTGAGAAACCCTCTAGCCCTAGGGAATCTGTGATGGTGAAGCCCCTGCCAGGCCTCACATCGGGGAGTAAGCGGCCACCCATGGCTCCAGGCAGAGGCTGGAGGTTGCACACTTGTGGCAGGGGTCACCCTGGCTTCTGGGAGANGCAGGCCGGTTCCCTGCAGGCCAACTCCCAGCAGGGGATGCATGAAAGGCAACCATACATTGGTAAAAATATATATATTGCCGACACCGGGACTAAATAGATGACACAAACACGTGGACCCTCACCGAGGGACCACCCATTGACTTTTAAACTGCTTGGAGGCACCTCGGGAGTTCCACACACAGAAAAGAAAACCTTTTCTGCCTTGCACACAACCCTCAGAACTTGAAGCTTTTGCCAAGTTCCTACAGGTTTCGTTTGCAAAGGGGAAGAGAGTCACTCGATGAAGTCTGAACAGCAGCTATCCCTCACGCAGATGGGGGCTCAGAGAAGGGCCGGAGTGTCCATGGTGCCGCAGCCACGCAGGGGAAGCAGGTCTCAGGCTGGGCTCATCGCAGTCAAGGTCTTGGAAAGCTACTGCTGGAACTACTGAGAGCCCAGTTCTCGTCCATGAAGAGACCAAAACCAGCTAGAACTGATGGAAAACTCAGACATCACACCTGCGCAGGAATGGTACAGATACACAAGAATGTGTGCATGTGCACACACACGCAGGGGCCACGAATCTCAGGTGCACACACCTAGAACGTAGGTTCAGAACCCTTGCCACAGAGACCCTTCGCATCGATTTGACAGATGAGAAAGCCACGCCAAGAAGCAGTGACTTATCCACCACTGCACAGCCACCCAGACACGGACAGGCTGTACCAGAAGCTGAGAAACCCTCTAGCCCTCGGGAATCTGTGATGGTGAAGCCCCTGCCAGACCTCACATCGGGGAGTAAGCGGCCACCCATGGCTCCAGGCAGAGGCTGGAGGTTGCACACTTGTGGCAGGGGTCACCCTGGCTTCTGGGAGATGTGACAGCACTGTGTGAATAAGAACCACGGCCTGGGAGCATGAAAGGGAAAGTGCCCCCATTTCCAGGGGAGATGGAGGCTGCAAAAGGGGGGCAAGCCTCCCAGGACTCTAGGGTGACCTGGTGGTTCTGATTCCCAGGCGTGGCCAAAGACAGGTGCCCACTCACCCCGGTGGACCCCTGCCTTGGAAATCCTGCCTGTACCTGGGAGATGATGCCACCTGGGAGCCCTGGGGCCTCACAGCCTCAGGCTCTGAAACATCAGCAATCCCAACTACCCACGGCACAGAGAGGGATGCTGAGGCCCAGAGAAGGGTGGGGCCAAGCCAGACGAACAGGGCAGAACTAGGTAGGGTCAGTCACCAAATCCTTGGGGCCTCACGGTCCCTACCTGTCCAATGGGACAGCCAACATGCCCAAGTAACAACCAGAAGAACATACTGCGGAAAGTATACGGCTTTCAATGGGAGTACGGTTGCCGTAGTCATGGTCACTTTAAAGACACACCTAGAAGGAGAGGCTGGGATCGAAGACCTCAGCCAGTGGCACATCTTTCCCAGGGACCCCTGGACACAAGCTCAGTCAGACGCCCTGAGTCAAAGTTGGTGACGGTGACGCCGGGCCCCCCAGTCCAGAAGTCTCTTCTGGAAACTACGAGCCGTGCTTCACCACATCAGTCTGCTCCCAGGAGGACAGAGAAGCCCTTGGCTGAACTGACAGGAAGAATGACAGCCCAGCCTGGACAGACAGTGACCTAGGGACATGCCCAAAGGCACCACTTAGGGCCAGGCTGGGGTTAGAGCCTCAGGCCTAAGCCTACTTCAGATCTGTCCTCAGAGCAGCCCCATCCCTGCCCATCGCCCCACCCACCAAGGAGTGTTCACCACGGGGAAAAACCAACTGCCCTAGGCTGGCTCCCAGAGCTCCCTGCTGATCAGCGCTTGCTCACCCCAAGCTGGAAGGACGGATGGATGCAAGGAAGCCGCCACCAGTGCCCTGGGTCCTGGCACTGAGTGGCCTTGAGAGGGGAGCAGGCCACATTTCCCCCTTCCTGGGGGGTGGCCCAGGCCCGTCCCGTGGTGGCTGCAGCCTGCCCAGTCCGAGCCCGCCCACACCTCGGGAAAGCGCAGCAACAAACCCAAAACCAGAAATGCAAGTCAGCCTGCCTCTGCCAATCGTGCCCTAAACCGAGGCCAAACTAAACAAAGTGGGGAAGGGAAGTGTGGCTGTCCCCAAAAGTCCCCTGCCTGGGGCAGCTCAGAAACCACCAAGAATCGAAGGGCTCACTCTGAGTACCCGGGAGTTTGGTGCTCAGGTGCCAGAGGCAGACTTTGGTTTTGAACCCTGTGATGTCACTTTCCAGCTGTGCAAACCTAGCCAAGCCTCCCAACCTCTGGGAGACACAGAGCCATGACACCACACTGGACTCACAAGGGTGAGTCCCCACAGGGCCTGGCCCCCGAGAAGCACTTGATGAAACGGCTGTTTTCAGTCTAGTCTCATTTTAGGGATGAGGAAACTGAAATCCCAGAGGCTAAGAAAATTAACTAAGAAATCGGAGGGTGATGCAGTCATGTCTCCTGGCAGAGGGTCTCTCCCTGCTTCCTCAGACCCTTACACACAACCCTTTGGGACCCCCAGGGGTCTAGAAGGAGGGGGAGCCAGGCTGAGCACTGCCAAACCCAGGCCCCTCCCATACAGGCAGATACTGGCAAGCAAGGACCAGAGCTTGCTGGTCCTGTCCTTTGCTGCTGGACGGGCCACCCAGGCAGCTTTGATCCGGCTGGTGACCTTGAAAGACCTGGGGGGTGTCCCTTGGGAGGAGGGGGCTTCTGGTACAAACACAGGAAACCTCTGAAATCTCGAGGGAGGGAAGTAGGAAAGGAGTGGAGATGAAGAGGACACCATGTCACCAAATAGATGCCAGGCATGGGATTGTCCTGTAAGCAAAGATGACACACAAAAAGTGTGACGTGAAAAGTGCTCTGGGCAGTATAAGCAGGACGGGGGGTTGGGGGAGGACTGGGACACGTGTGTTCATTCATTCTCCAGGCACTGAGGGAGGCCCTGGGGGACAGCGGGGGACAAGTCCGACTCAATCCTTGCTGCCAGTTGAGCAGAAAGAACAAAACATTGGGACAATTGGTCTTACTGAGTGTGGTGAGTGCTCTGAAGGAGGAAGTGCAGGCAGCTGGGGACACCCAGTTAGGCAGCTGCTGCAATTGTCTGGGGTGACAAGAACCCAGCCAGACAGACCAGCCTGCTGACCCAGGGCCTTGAGTCCAGAGTCTTGGGTGCGGCTGCCCCTCTCCTGCGGGGAGCTTCTCACTCCCATCCATCACTCCGTTGGCTTGGCTGGACAGGGTTAATTCTGTCCATGCCTCGCCTGCCAGAAGCACACAGGAAATGAACCAGGGCCTCTAAATGGAGCCGCTGCTTAGGATCTAATCAAATCCTCCCCGCGGTGCAACCCAGGGCTCAGAACGGGCCAAGGAAGGGTGGCGGGTGTGACACCAGAGCTCTTGCTCACACCAGCTCTGTCTGCTAGGCCCCAGATCCCCACCTGCTGTCGCCGTTGGGGCTGGCAGTGGGCTGCCAGAACTGACTTGCTCAGTGTCACACAGCCACTAAACGTGCAGCCAAGCCTGCTGACCCCAGGGTCAACCTGCAGCCCTCATTCTGAGGTGACTCATCACATCTACTACCTATGCCAGGCTCCCCGTGTGCCCTCAGAAACCACTTCCTGAATGAGGAGGGGCAGGGAGGTGGCATGGGGAGGTGTGAACTGGGGTTTGCCTCCATCTCAGGGTGTCCCTTATACAGCTAAGGTGCCCCTTACATAAGGTGTCCCTTATACAGGATTTTACAGAAAGGGCACTGGACATCAAGCCAGAGAGCCTGGGCTGGAATCCTCATTCCATGACTGCTGGCTGTGTGGTCTCAGGCTGTCCCTTCTGGTTTCCTCTACCATGAAATGGGGCGAGGACACCTCTTGCCCCCTGTCCTGGAGAACTAAGGGGATCAAGTCTGAGAAACGACAAGGAAGTGGTCTGTGAACTGGAAAGTCCTTGGAGAAAGGAAGAGGTAATTAGAATTCTGGCCCCACGTTTGACCTCCAGGTTTGACCTCTGAGTCGGGCTGCGGCTTCACGTCTAGCAGACTCTGGGTCTGGCTCTGGGCTCCTGGCTCAACGTGGGCTTCCAGGAACCTCAGTTGCCCAGCTGATGCCTAGCTCAGGCCAGCACCTCCACCCTGGCTTCTTAACACCCAGAGCCTGGAGTCTTCACCCTGCCTCAGGGTGCTAGCCACGGATACGGCTTCCGACTTCATACTTACTAGCGTGACCTCTCTGGTCCTCAGTTTCCTTGGCCATGACATGGGATTAGTATAGCGCCTCACAGTGCTGTGGAAGGAGGGGCTGAGCTGATGAACACCCAGTGCTCTCTGCACAGGGCTGGCCCGTGAATCACTCCATAAATGGCCGCCATGGCCACCCCAGCAGACCCTCCCTGGATTTCTCCCAACAGATCTGATGACCCCCCTCTCCACTCATCACCACCTGTTCATTGGAACCCGTCCCAGGACCCCTCTCGTCTCAGTCCTGCCTGCCCTCCTGGCACCCACCAAAGTCCCCAGACTACAGCCACCGTCGGCACCATCTGGCCACGGACGATGCCCAGTCTCCTCTGCCAGCCCAGACCTGCCCCTGAGTCGAGTCCCACGAGTCAGCGCCCACCAACCATTCACGGGACAGTGCTGCTTCCAAACAGCGCTCTAGTCTCTATGGGCTCAAGCTGGAATGAGAGAGGCACGATCCCTGCCCCGGCGGGGCTCACAGGCTAGAGCGGAAGGACTGACATTAACCAAGCTGTCACCCGCAGAAACATATAATGAATAAACACTGTGACCCATCATGCAAAGGACGACTATAAGGTGCCGTAAGAGAGAAGGAAGGGGCGTGCGGGACTGTGGACTGACCCTCAGCCTGCAGGCAGGAGCTCACCGGGGAGGAAACTGCAGGGGCAAAGGCCCCGAGCCCGGAAGGCTAGGGCCCGAGTGGAGAAGAGAGGGCTCCTGTGCGGCCGGAGTCCATCCAGGCATGGAGGCACAGGTTTTCCTCTGGATGTCCCTTCAGCGCCCCCAACTCAGTGTGCGCCAGACTGAATGTGAGGTCTTCCCCGAGTCCATTCCTCTCTCGGAGTCTCTGGATTGGTGACACCAACAGCAGTTGTCCAAACCAGGTCCCTGAGTGTCACCCTCCCCTCCTTTTCCTTCACTATACCCTCCTTGGTCAGCCACCAAATCCTCCTCATTGTCCCCCATAAAACCTTAAGAATTACTCCCCTGGGGGAGGCCACGCATGTGTGGGAACAACGAGCATACAGGAACTTTCTGTACTTTTCCTCCCAATTTCTAAAACTTCTCTTAAAATAATTATTTTTTTAAAATCTTTCCACTCCCTCTCTCTCCACTGCCACCACCTCCCTCCAGACTGCTGTCATCTTCCACCGAGACTGACGTCCACCTCCCAGAGGCAGCCCAGGCCCCTCTGGTCATTCTCTGAGCCACACCAGGGAGACTTCTCAGGGCAAGTCCCCCTCTGTCACTTCCTCTGCTTGACCCGTGACATGGCTCTGCCCGTGCCCTCCAGATCAAGCCCAGATTCTAAAGCCCTGGGGGACTCCGGGCTCTCCGTTCTCCCTCTAGCCCCCACCCCCATCTTAAGTGTTTGATGAATGAATGAATGAATGAATGAATGGTCCAATAAACTTCCTGGAAACATCTAGACACTTCTTACTCAAAGTGTCACCTGTGAGCCAGCAGCAGCATCAGCAGGAATACAAGTCATAAGAAACACAGAATCTTAAGCTTCAATCCACACCTCTTGCATCAGAATCCACATTTTGTGGGGAGCACTGGGCAGGTGGGCTGGGATGGGAGTGAAAGACAGAAAACTGTACTTGAACAATAATTAAATAAATCTTAAAAATAATAAAATAAAATAAAATTTAAAAATCGATATTATCCATGAAAAAAAGAATCTGCATTTTACTGAGATCCCAGGTGATTGATTTGCATATTCAAGTTTGAAAAGTGCTGATCCAGATTACTGGCTCTCCGGAGAGAGGAACTTTGTAGAATCACCGGCGGAGCATTTAAAACTGTCTCTGTCTGGGCCCAGTTCCAGGCCTGCCGGATTCCCTAAGACAGGGCCTGAGCACTTGACTTATTTTCTGACTCTCCAAACAGTTCTGGGGCGCGGCTCCAGTTAACAGATGTGGTGAGTGAGGAAGGCCCAGAAGACAATGACATGCCCAAGGCCACACCACAGAATCAGGACAGAATCCAGACCAGAGTCTAGTTCGGGACCCGTTCCAACCACACCGCTCCCTCTGTGACGGGAAGCCCGTGAGAAGACGCATGACCTCAGCAGCACCTGGGCCAGGATGCGGAGCCGGCCAGCCCATTCACATTCCCTGGAAACAGAGGCCCGGCGGGGGGAGGCACGACAGGGAGGAAGAATTGAATTGCAGACGGAAACTTCTCTGTTTCTAAAGGATCCCACAGTAACTCACAGGTCTCTCATGGGCTTGCGAGGATGGGCAGTGTGCCCATTTCAGAGAAAGCAATACTGAAGCTCAGAGGAGAAGCTCACTTGGTTCAGAGACTCTCAAGACAAAGCCACTACATCGGAAAGAGGAACCCCTGAGGCATGGGAGAGAGGGGCCCCCTCTTAGGAGCCTTCCCTCCTCTTGGCAGGGCCACCAGGTGTGGCCTTCAGAGCCGCTGGGATGCCCCTGACCCCAGATACCCAGCCTCTCCCTTGGCAGGAGGAGGCAGGTCCCAAGGTCTGGGTTTCCAGTACTCAGCTCTGTCACCGCTTTGCCAAGTTTCTACTCTGGGGACTTACCATCCCCACCCCCCACCCCCCAGCCACAGAGACCCCTTCCATACCTCCAGCTCTCTTCTCACCGGAAAGGTATGAGCGCTGGGAGCAGGGGTTTCCCCAGCTTCTTCCTGTCCCCGTGGGGACAGATGCTCCACTATGGCAGACGTAACCAATTCACCTGCAGGTTCCGCCACCACTCCCCTTCCCACCTGGCACCTGCTTTCTCTGCCTGGGAGAAAATTTCCCTATTATCTCCATCTCCTCCAGCCCATTTCCTGCCCATCCCTCGGAGCCCAGCAAAGTAGTCCCCTGGGACAGCCTGGCTACAGGGCTCTCTACTCTCCTGCCAATGCCTGGCCTGATCTCCTCTCAGGGGCCTGGGCAGGCCCCGCTTTGACTCATTAGGATTGAGTCTCTGGCTTACTCACCTCCACCCCCACCCTCAGAGTTACTCAGCAAATACCTAGCAAGCCCCAGCCATGAGCCAGGGCCTGGGACCTGGGCCGGACAATGGGGCCAAAGGGCGGCAAGACAGGTGTCGGCATGAGGTCTGTGGGAGAGAAGCAGGGAAAAGGCCAGGGCAATCTCCGCCCACCCACACCACCCAAGGGGGTAGGAAAGCTAAAAGGGATGGGAAAGGAGACAGCACGGAACATTCCAGGAAGTGCAGGTGGTTCCATGGAGCAGAAGTGTGGATATGTGAAGGGATTTGGACTTCACCCTGAAAGTATTGTAAACTCGGTGCCGTGGAGATAGGGAAGGCAGAGCTGGAGATGGTGGAAACAGAAAATGCTGAAAAGGGTAGAGGAAGAAGGGGTGAGAAACCAGTAACCAAGCACCTACGGGACCTGGGCACTGTGACAGCTGCTTTATGTACATACTCTCACTTCCAGCAACCCTGCGAGGTTCATATCGTTGGCCTCATTTTGCAAACAAGGCATCCGGGACTCAGAGAGGCTAAGTAACTTGTACAAGATCAGAAAGCAAGCAGAGGGGTCAGAATTGAACCCACGGCCTGCCTAGCTCTAAAGCCCCGCTCTTTCCACTACCCCACAACCTCATCTTCTGCCTTTCCTCCTTCTCTCCCTCCCTCCCTTCCTTCCAAAGCTTTCCCAAAACACCCACCTGGGCCAGGTACTGTGCTAGGCATGGTGTACAGTACCTGATGTGGGGTCCCTGCTGTTACCCCAAATGGGGGGAGATTGAGGGGCAGATGTCCCACTCACCCAGTGTGGGAGGGATAGCACAGAATTCCACACACCTGGCCACCCTCCCAAACCCTCTCCCTTCCAGGGGCCATGCACAGGCAGAGCCAGCAGTGTGTGGCTTCTCTGTAATGGCTACATGAAGTGTCAAACAGAAAAGTGTGGCCAAGCTGGGAGGACCCCAGGGAAGGGCACCAATAGCCCTGTGGCCGTGAGGCCAGGGATTGGAATCAGTCAGGCCTGGGGTTGAATCCCACTTCCTGTGTGGCTGAGTCACGTGCCACCTCCCTCACAGGGCTGCCAGGGGATGGGAGGCAGGGCCTGGGGCACAGCACGCTCAGCCCACCATGCCCTTCCTCTCCACTGCCTGACTCCCACTCAAGGCAAGCACCAGAGACCAACCCACAACCTATGGCTTAACTCCAACAACAGCTCAGAGAACAGGGAGCACTTTCAGAGCCAGGTTAGTAGAAAGAAGCCTATTTATTGCCAGTGAAGGAGTAAGGCCTGGAGACAAAACATCCAGGTTCAAATCCTGGCTCTGCTGCCTCCTAGCTCGGTGCCCTTGGCCAGGCTGCTTAACCTCTTCAAGGTTCAATTTCCTCACTTGTAAAACGGTGACTCAAGTAGCAAGTACCTACAGCATAGCGTGATTAGCAGGCAACCCACATAACGGAGCCTAGCCCATAATAGGTGCTCAATAAACATTCACTGTTTCTATAATCATAATTATTACCCTCATCAGCAGCAGCCTCCTCCCCTGCAAGCCACTCTGGGAGAGGGCACTTTGCCACGTTCTGACCCTTACAACGGCCTGAGGGTAGGGGCACTACTACCTGCGCATTTCAGGGGAGGAGAGGAGGCCCACAGTGAAGACCCTGGGGAGACTCAGTTTCCCCTAGGCTTGGTCCGTCTGGCTTAGTGTATGGCCCAGGCCCAGTTACTCCCCTTTCTGGGCTGCACTCTCCAGTAGGGGGTCTGTCCAGCTCTGAACCTCAGCCAGCCTGGAGGGGTCTGATCTCAGGACCCAAGGTATGGCCAGATCTCCCTGTGGGTACATCAAGGGCAGGAGAAGCAGAAAGCATCCCCTTTCCAGAGATTCCCCAGGCCTTGTCTGTCTGCCCCAGTTCCTGAAATATCTCCTCCTCCCGGGAGAGGCGGCACTGGAAAGGGAGTGGGAAAGAGGTTCTTCCTCTTGGAGACACTGAGGTAAACATCTGGCCATCAGGCTCAGCTGCGACCCTGTCGCCAAAGGTCACCCTCTGAGGCCCTAGGCATGCTGCCACCTCCACCACTGCTCCCCTGAAGCAGACGCCTTCTGCCTCTGCTGAGGACTGCTGCTGAGGCTGCACTTGGCCGAGTGCACGTCTGATCCAAACTCATTCTCCCGTCATCCTCTGGCCATGGGGCTTTCTCCACGTCCCTCACATGAACCTGACTACATTCCTCTCCTGCTTAAAACCTCTCCATCCCTCCGGCAGCATCCCAGACCCTTACCTTGCTTGCTCTGCCCCTGCCATGACCCCCTCCCATATCATTGCTCCTTTCTTCCCTCCAGCCAGTCCAAACTAGAGCTGCCCCTTGAACAACACAGTTTTGAACTGCACGGGCCCACGTTCATGTGATTTTTTTTCCCATAAAACACTGTACGAGTATTTTTCTCTTCCTTATGACTTTCTTAACATCATTTTCTTTCCTCTAGCTTACTTTACTCTAAGAACACAGTATACAAATATAAATACAAAATGTGTATTATCAACTCTTTATGTTATTAGTAAGGTATATGGTCAACAGTAGGCTGTTAGTAGTTGAGTCTTTGGAGAGTCAGAAGTTACACGTGAATTTGCGACTGGGCAGAGGGTCAGTGCCCCTGCCCCAGTGTTGTACTCTCAGGCACCTCGAAACCTGTGCTCGCTGTACTTCCCACTTGGAACACCCTGCCTTCTCTTGTCTGTGTGGCAAACTCCTACTCATCCTTCCAAACTCAGCTCACCCGCACATGTGTTGCCCCGGATTTCTGACAAAGGTGGTATCGCCTTACAGTGGGAAAGGGTGGCTTTTGAAATCAATTGGATATCCACTCAGAGAAGAGAATTCTTCACCCCAACCTCATCCCACACATAGGAATCGATTTCAAGTGGATTTCAGATCTAAATATAACACAGAACAATTAAACTTCTAGGAAAGAACACAGGAGAAAATATCCATAATCTGGTGACAGACCCAGAAACAGGATCCAAAAAAACACTCTCCACAAAGACTGAGAAGTTGGACGGCATTAAATTAAGAGCTTCTTCCAAAGATACCCTTAAAAGACTAAGAATACAAGCCACAGAGTGGGAGGAGATATTTTCAGCGTGTATATCCAACGATAAACACCATCCAGAATATTTTTAAGCCCCACGAATCAGTAAGAAAAAGAGCAGATAATCCAATAGGAAACTGGGAGAAAGACTTGAACAGACACTTTACAAAGAGCCCATCCCAGTGGCCAATCAACATATGAAAAGGTGCTGGACCTCACTAGTCATGGAGGAAATGCAAACAAAACCACACGGAGCCATCACCACGTCTAACACCAGTAAGGTTGGCGAAGACGCGGAGCAGCCGGCGTTTGCTCACTCGCACAGTGCCAGGAAGGGTGTCACACTCTGGAGAATGACACGATGGTATCTACTAAAGCTAATTATATGCAATTTTATGACTCACAGTTGCCAACCTTAGGTATTTGCCCAACAGACACGTGTGCACGGTGCATCAACAGACATGTGCACGAGGATTCATGCCACCAGCATGCGCTCCAACGGGCACCAGCCCAAATAGCCGTCGGCAGTACGATGGATGAACTGTGGTATATCCGCACCATGCAACACCATACAGCAATATAGCTTCCTGTAATGTAACAGCATGGACAGATCTCACTATCGAAATGCTGATTGAAAGATGTCAGCCTGAAAGAATACATCCGTGATTCCATGTGTACAAAGCTTAAAACCAGGCAGCACGAATCAATAGGGAAGTCAGGGAAGGCGTTCACTTCAAGGCACTAGTCACTGGAAGGGGCAGGGGGCGGGTTTCCAGGGTACTAGAATGTTCCATTTCTTGATCTAGAAGGTGTGTTCACTTTGTGAGTATGCATCAGGTCTATACTTCTAATCTTCCTGTCAGTTACACTTCAATTTAAAAGTTTATTGAAAAAACAAACAAACAACAAACAAATGCCTTCGTCGCAGTGTCTCCCCCGTCCCCCCTGGGCTGGGCCTCCTCCCCGAGCCCCTTTCCTTTGTACCTGTTTCCCACAGCACATTCCACGGACTCTCCCCTGCAAAATGCTGCTGCGCCAGCTCCCGTGTACTGAACGCCAACTCTGTGCGAAGAGCCTCAATTCGCCCCTGTCAACTCATCCAATAACAGCCGCCGTGAGGCTGTGCGCTCATGCACTCCTGCTCTACGTCAGTGCACAGGAAGCACCTCAGGTACACCCATCATCACATTTAACCTGATGAGGCTGGGCCATGGGCTGAGGGATAGGACGCATGGTGGGGTCCGGTGTCTGGCCCAAGGGCACGCAACTGCAAAGTGGGAGGGCATGCCCTAGTCCAGAGCCCACGTGCCTGCACACAACACATCAGAGCAGCCTCTACTGGGATTAGAAGGTGCAGGTGGGCAGGAATCATGTCTACACCCCAGAGGGGTGGACAGCCTGGGACAGAGACCTGCTCCTTTGATGGACAAGTGTGTGCGGAACCAGATCCAGCCTCACCACCTGCAGAAGGCTTCAGAGGCTCCCAGGCTGGGCTGGAAGCTTTCCCAGGATTCCCACAGCCCCCTCCCCACACCTCCCTGCCAAAGCTGTGTTGTTACCATCCATTACATGCCTACCCTGGCACGAGATTAAAGATTGGGCCTTTTATGTCTCTACCTCTAGTACCTGGCAATGCACGGTATGCAATAGATGTTAACCCACGTGGAAAGAAGGAAGCGAAGAAGGAGAGAGGCAGGCAGAGAGGACAAGCCCAGAGCAGCTCTTTGGATCAACGGGGAACTTCATGAATCGAGGTCTGAGTGGTGAAGGTTTCCATGTCCTGGATGGACATCCATTCCGACCCTTGAGTTGAGGAATGGCACAACCAGGCCACCTTTCGGCCCATGGTCCTTCCCGTGGCCACCTCCAGCCTTTGCTCAAGATTTCACCAGCCGTTCAGCTCCTGGAGGCTCTGCCAGCTCTACCTCTCCCCGGGTGTCCCCCCCTCGACTCCCAGTTCTGCCCTTTGCCCCGGGGCTAACCCCACCAAAATTTAGGCAGGACACCATGGAGGGTCTTGGCTACACAAGGGAAAGTGTGCCTGGTTCCCAGTAACTTATCGTGCCCCCGCCTTCTAAGTTAGGAGCTGCCAACAGATCTCTGGCAGCAGCCTGAGCCACAGTGCCAGGTACAAGCAGGCTGGCTGATGGCAGGACTAAGAGGAAAGAGGCCCGGGGGCATCTGGAGTGATGACCCAGGCCCATTGCCAGACGAAGGGGGTATCCTGGGACCCCTTCCCTCTCCTCTGTGCCTAGAAGCTTTGATCTCACAAGTGGCCCATGGCCCCAGCAGCCCTCTCCCCAGTCCTACCCACTCCCACCCCATCCAGATGCCTGGGTGCAGGGGAAGGTGGCAGCTCCCAGGGCTGAGCCTGGCTGGCCCGCGGTGAGTAGCTCCAGCCTCTGTAGGCTGAGCGGGCTGAGCCATAAGCAGTCTTGTTTATCCCTGGGAGGAATGATGGCTTTCCCTGAGCAATGACATCTTGGAAACGGCCTGGCTCCACAAACAACAACAAATCTCCCAGGCTCGGCCCGGGCTCCATCTTGTGTAAAAAGGCTTCTGACCAGAAGCGCCTGATAACAGGTTGGGGGCTGCTTCCTGGCTGAGCCTGACCCTGTCCTTGACCAGTGACTCTCAGGACCTAGCAAGAGGAAAGGGTCTGCAGAGAATCAAAGAATCAGATGGGTGGAATGGGGTCTGGCAATACTGGGTCCAGTCCCTGGTTGCTCCAAAGGGGAAACTGAGCCAGAGAGAAAAAAGCGGAGTTGCCTGAGACCCTCCAGGGAGAAGGGACTAGAGTGTGACTCAGTCTCAGCCCACCGGCCAACCAAGGGCTTTCTCTACTGCACACACTGCTCTTCCAGAGGAGAGCTGGGCTCTAGCCAGTCAGCCCAGAGGTCCTAGAAAAAAGCATGTCAATGGGGAGCCCCCCAAAAGGAGCACCAAAATGAAAGCCAGGCACTCGGAGTGATCCAGTTGGTGTAATGGAGAGGGACCTGGGCTGGATGGCTGGAGACCTGGGCCTTGTCCCCCTGTGCTGCTGAGTCGAATGTGACCTCGGGCCAGTCCTCCCCCTCCTTCCTCATTCCCCAATCGGTCAGGAAGGTGAACAGACTCCGCCTTCTCCAGGGTCTTGGAGACCAGATGGGAAAAGGCTCTAAGGAGCCCCAGGAACCCAGCTGGGCATGGGCTCTCCCTTCCTCAGCTGCACCTGTCCTGAGGGAACCGGGCAGACCACTGGCAGAAGAGACACCTAGACGCCCCTCCCTGGCTGGCACTACCTAAAGGGGACTCAGACTGAGCGCCAAGCTGCTATGGTCCATGCAGAGGACTGTAAGCATTGCATTCAAACAGGCCAGGGCTGCCCCTTCTACCCTTGAGCCCAGGCCATGGTGTGGACACCATCCTACCGCTGTCTGACCCCTGAGCGGGCCCTCCGTGTGGCCTCAGCCAGGCCCTGCCTCACCTCCCATCAAATACGCCCCCTACCAACCCCTTGACTCTATGGAAGTAATCCTGACATGCAGAAACTAGGACCTTTCCAAAGGGACTCCTCACTGGGCCCTCAAGTTGGGGTGCCGCTCTCTGCCAGGCGGAGCTAGGAGATGGGCAGAAAGCTGATTTGGACATCAGTGCTTGTCCTGAAAGGAAAACTCATCCTA
This sequence comes from Sturnira hondurensis, assembly GCF_014824575.4. Lineage (NCBI taxonomy): Eukaryota > Metazoa > Chordata > Mammalia > Chiroptera > Phyllostomidae > Sturnira > Sturnira hondurensis. The sequence continues at coordinate 368,973 of NW_028083079.1, read as the reverse complement.
GCCCTTTCTTCCCATGCCCTGGGGAGGGACCCCAGGTGAGGCCCTTGGGAGCGAGGGGTGAATGAGGCCCAGATTCCACAGAAACAGGACTGGGAGCACCCACCATGGGTGCACCAGCAACAGACAAACAGGTCCCGACTGGAATATTCGCTGCAGTCGTGGATGGGAGGGATTAAGACCTAAGGGAAAAGATGGGCTTTCCAATGAACAGGAACAGCCTGTGTGCAAAGGCAAGAAAGCTTGGGAGGGGGGTTGATTCCATCAATACCGAATACATATAATCAGAAGCCTCAGCTGCCTCTGTCTTCACCATCCCCCTGACATGTTCAGCTGGGCCCAGAGCAAGCCCTGCTGTGGGGCTTGGCTTCCTGAAAGGCTTACCCCAGGGCTAAGTCATGCCATGGGCTCGTGCTGGGGAAGAGGGGAGGTGCCCCTTGGCTGGGAAAGGAGGACTCCGGGGGCCCTGGTGGAAACTTTGACTGTGGCCGCAATGCTCTGGCTGGGATCCCGCAGGCATTGGTGGGGCGGGCACTGCAGCTCCTTCCTTCTAGATTTACCCACTGCAGCCGCCTCAGGAGGGGAGAGAGAGAACCCCCAGCCACGAGCCTTAGGGCAACAGAATGAGGAAAGATCTTGGTGAGTGGCCTGGTGGCCCTGTCCTGAGCTACGTGTCTCAAGTCAGGAGTGCCCCCTTCACAGCTGAATTACATAGCTCAAGGTGGGGTCATGGCACCCACATATCCTGTCCCCACTCTTCCAGGAGGCAAAAGTCCTCCATCTTGGTCCTGGCCGTAGGCCTACTGTGTGAAGTTGGACATGGCCCCTACCCAGGCTCTTCCTCAGCCCTGAGGTCCCAGGGCATAAGTGCTATTCCTAGAAACCTCAGAACAAGAGTAGAGAGGTGGGGCCTCCAAGCTGAGAAGGGGGCCTCTGCCCACTCACGGTGGCTAGCTCTGTGGGGTAAGTGGGTCCCTAACCATTACCCCCTTCCTCATGGGTCTCAGCTGGAACCAAGAGAGCAGGTGCAGGATGTTTCCCGAGGGGCTCAGGAGACAACGCATCCCTGCTGTGCTTCCAGCAGATATTTCGGTAGAAGTCTCAGGGATCAGAGGCAACCCCCAGGGACCAGCCCCCGAGACCTCCTTCCTTGACATGTAAGCTGGTACCTGGTGTGTGAGCAGCATCCCCGACAGAATCACCACCACCACTCGCTGAGCACTCTCTCCCCAAGCAGTGTCCGACTTCTGGTCACCAAACATTCCTTTCTCCCAGAAAGAAAAGCTGACTGCCCAGCCCAGAAGTAGAGAGAAGCACACAGAGGAAGCATGCCCCTACAGAGCCCCTGCCCCTGACACACACACACACACACACACACACACACACACAGCTATCTCAGATCAGAACACACACGGTTTGGTTGCAACATGCCCATCAATGGCTGCCCTGGGGAAGAAACAATAGGAACAGGGGCACAGGGTGACTTGGACAAGATCCCCACCCCCCGCCCACCACACACACGCCCTGTCACCGAAGCACCTACCCAGCACACTCCGGCAGGGACTCAGGCGACTGGGGGCTGCCGCTCCTGCCAGCCCGCCCACCCAGGTCTCCGCCCGGCTCCTCCCGCAGGCGGACAGGCGGGCGGGCAGCCGTGTCAGTGGCAGCTCCTGGCGGCCGTGTCAAGCAGCTGCCTCCCCAGACAGAGCTCCTTTGTGTCAGCAGAGCTATTTATGGACTTACCCAAGTTCCCCAGGGGAGCGATACCTGCTGGGAAAAGCAGAACCAAATGACCAGGTTCCACCTCCCACATCTAGGTAGCGTTTTCAAAACCCTTGCATCACTCAGCCCTCCTCCTTCTCCTCCCCCTCCTCCTTGCCCTCCTCCTCTTCCTCCTCCTCCTTCTCCAGAGCCCTTCCCAAACACACACCCTGTCCAGCCGGCTGCCACCACTCTGGAGAGAGGCTGGATCTTTCTTCCATCAAACAGAAAACTCTGCGATTTCCCAGGACACTTTCATCCAAGGAATCCAGGATGTCTCGAGGAACAGTCCTCTGCCAGCCTTTCCTGCCACCTGTGAGGGACCCAGCTAACTCCGGGATTACTGTTCACACTTATAAGCCCTGGCTCCCTTACCATCTGTCCTCAGGGCCCAGACTGGCCCCCGAAGTGCCACTCGGAAGAGAGAGACATCCATCCCTCACAGTGGCACCCCCCAGCATGAGGATCCGGGGCTGGCTGCACCCCACACACATCCCGAGGGCTTCCCACTGGCCAGGACTCTGGCAGGACTCACGGAACCAATCACTGAGGCTTCCCTGTCACGCCCCCAACCCCAGGCTGCTCTCTGCCCAGCGGGTGGCCGCAGTTCAACCCAGAGTCCTGCAGCCAACACTGGCTGACTCTGAGAACGCCGCACCCAGGGGGCCAAAGTGGCTGCCTCAGGCACCTCCCAGGGCACCACCCAGGGCAGCGAGACACACAGGTTTTCACTCAGCACTTCTGTGTCCTAAACTCTGGGGAATCAGAGATGGACAGAGAGCTTGGGGCTTCTTCCCCTCAATCTGATGCTCCATTACAACAGATCCAGAGTGAAGACCCTACGTAAAGGGGACAACCCTGACAGACAGACCGTGCAGGGCAGAGGAGAGAGCACGGGACCAGGAGGCACGGGTCGCCCGTTCTAGTTCCAGCTGCCGCACTCTTTGCTGGGTGTCCCTGAGCACGTCCCTGCCCACCTCTGACCCTTGGTTTCCTCATCTGTAAATTGGAGCTGATAGCCCTTGACCTGCCCACCTGTGGGATTAATCGAGGATTCAATGTTCATGTGCCAGGCACTATTCTGAGAGTTTGGCCTTCATTGCTTTATTTAGTTAGCACCAGCCCCTTGTTAGGCAGAGACTATTATTACCCTATGAAGAGCCCGAACTGCGAAATGGCAGAAAAAGCTGTCCATTGTCCCTCCGTGGCCCCACTCCAAGGCACACGCCCCTCCTTACTGTGCAGCCCCACCGCTGCAGGAAGCTGCTTTGCCAGCACAGAGCTGTCCGGTGCTGCGGCTACGGCTGCTGCAGTTGGCGGCCTGATGTCAACAAACACACCCTGGGCTGCACCTGGGGCCCAGACTCGGGGCACCCACCCCACAGCCAGCTCGGACCTGAACAGGCTTACTACCAGAGGGGCAGGCGCCCCCGGGTGTCGGCACAGAAAAAACAGGGCAGGAGGAGCCCCACCCTCCTTTCCAGCCACCTCCCACATTATCCGCCCTCGGATGAAGCCCTGTCCCTTTGCCCCTCACTCTCCCTATTTAGTCCCAATGCCCCTGAACGTCCGCCTCCTCCTGCCCCCACCCCTGTCTGTCTGACTCTATTCCTGTCTCTCTCACACATACAAGTGCGCGCATGCATGCTGGTGTAAGAACCATCTTGAAACGGCCCTTATTGAGCTGGGCACTTACAAATCCAGGCAACACTTTGTCTGGAGTGTCCCTGAGGGCAGAGCTATCTATGGCAGTCATTGAAGGAAGCTTCCAGATTGGAAGGCTGTCATCCCAAAGGCTCCAGGGAAGTGGGACCCACCCTTGTCCTGGGAAACTAAGGAAGTGCGTTTCAGGAGACGGCCAGTTCCAATAGGGCTGGCCAGTTCCCAATGGGGCTGACTCGTCCCCAGGATGAAATCTGTGGTGCTTGGGATAAGATTCTTAGGGGGCGGTACCTGAATACAGGGTTCCTTGATGTGTGAGGAGCCCTGGCACCTCAGCTCAGCCTTTACCTTCGTTCAACCAACAAACAGTTCAGAGTGCCAGCTGTGTGCCAGGCTCTGCGCTAGGCCCTGGGGACTGGGTGGGCCCTGCACTCACAGAGCTGACCGTCAGGGAGGGAGACAGAATCAGCCGCATAGTCACAGCAGCTCTGCCCCCTGGGGCACCAGGTCCAGGACGGGTTCAGAGTTCATCCATCAGTGCCCTGGCCTGCAAGGACAATCGGGAAAGGGCCTGACAGTCAGTGCCTCGAGGCCCGGGCATCAGCCAGACCAGGCTGGGAGAGCATCTAGTGTCTGGGGAAGCCCAGGCCACCTCTGCCCTCTGGCTTGCCGTAGTTCCAGACACAGATCAGGCGGACAGGTGGGCCTCCCAGTGCACAGCCCAGGCCAGGCTGGGGGGTCACTGACAGCTGGGCTATCTAGGCTGGCGGGCCCTTAAAGAGCCTCCACTCCTTTTCCCTGTTTATAGCCAGTGAGACTGGGGCTCAGAGGGGGAAGTGACTTCACCAAGGACATGAAGCCACTGAGAGGCTGGGCTGGGGCCGGGGACTGTGACCTCCCAGTCCAGTGCTCCTTCCTTTGCTCCCCAATGCTTCCCAGACCTACATAAATGGTGGTGCTGTTCCATGGAGGGGGAACTGGAACCTAGGGAGCAGCGGGACCTAGGTGGCCCGCAGGTCACAGAGATTGGCCCGTGGGCACTCAGAGCCTGGGCCCCATTTATCCCTCTGCATATTTTATTTACCAAACACTTAGTTGGTACTTACTATGTGTCAGCACTGTTCAAAGCACTTTCTGGTTATTGACTTATTAAATCTTCATAACCCTGTCGGATAAGATGTCTAATGACCCCATTTTATGGATGGGTAAACAGAGCATGGAGAGATTAGGAAGCTGGCTCAACGTCCCACACCAGTAAGTGCATAGCTACGGGTCAGGTCTAATCCACTTTCCACTGTGCCCTGCACGGTACAGGACAGAGCATGGAACATATGAGCCCCCCAGTAGCACCGAGCAGCTGGCTGGCTAGAATGCCCAGTTACACAGGCAAGCTGGCAGCAGCTTCCAGGGCTGGGACCACAAAGGGTCAGCAGGGACCAGTGCATGCACACCTCCTGTTTTTTTTGGGGGGCAGCACTCCCAGGCAGAGCCCCAGGCTCCAGAGAGGCCCTCAGGGAATAGGGCTGCAGCAGATACAGCCCAGACCCCTCTCCTGCACCCTGCACCACAGCAAGGCTTCCAACATCTTCCTCTGCTGCCTCCACTGCGTTAAACCCCGTACGGACATCCAGCCTTGTGTTCCCACGATCCCATCCTAAGCCCTGCACAGGCGGAAACCTACCCATCTGCCCCCTGCAGACTCTACCTGGGGGAGGCCCAGCCTCGGGAATGCCCTCCTCAGAGAAAGGAGAGTTACCTGCCAAAGGCTCTAATGAGCTTCCCCACCCTGGCTTCTGATCCAAAGTCCACTAGGAATTTGTTCCAGGGCTGAAAGGAGGGTGATGCCACTATGACAGAAACTGGGCACAAGCAAGGGAGCAGTGTGGTCTGAGGGATTCCACAGCGTATGACAGCCTGAGGCCAGCCCTGCCCCCACCAGCAGCTGCTCAGTCTTTCATTGCCCCTGGACAATGAAAAGGCCAGGTCCACACTTGGGTGGCCAGGGTAAGAGAGGCCCAACTGTGACACCCTGGCCCCACCTGCTGCAGAGCCCTGCCCCCGCCCCACCTGCTGCAAAAGAGGGTGATGACCCTGGGCTGCCCTGGGAAGCTGTGGAGTCATCTGCACATGCCTGCGAGCCCACGCTTTGAATCTGCTAACCCTCCTCTTAGGAAGTTCTGGGCGTTTATTCATTGGGTCTCATAGCCTTGGTTTGGGGGTCTACAGATTCCATGCAGAAAGGCCCTCCCCAGAAAAGAGTGGGCCAAGTAACATTTGTTCATTCTCTCTGTAGCCACTGCATCCCTCCTATGAGTGGGAGCCTGTGCTCAGAACCACGGACACAGGCTGCCAGGGAGGCAGTCTGCTCTGAGGGTCTGACTTGAAGATGGGCGTGGCTGCCCAGCTCAGACTCTGCAAACAGGGACTGCCCTGCGAAATCTGGCCTCTGTGACCTGCCACCAGGGCAGGGGACACATTCTCCCACTGCTGGCTAAGGCCATGTCCCTGCTCTTGCTGGTGGCATTTGCCTTGACCTTGGGGCATATGCTGCAGGTGGTGAGGTGGGAGGAATGGAGCAGGCATCCTCAGGTTCAGACTCACAAGGAGTTCTGGCCTGCAGTGAGTGCCTTCCCCCTTTCTGGCCTCAGAGGTGCATCTCTAAAATGAAGCCACACAGGATGCCTGGTGGCCCCAGTCCCACTCCTGCCCTTCAATGGTCAGTCCCCAGCCCCTCCAGGCTCTCTCAGTGACAGGTTTCAGTCAGTGGTGTTTAGAAAGAGCACAGGCTTTGGAATGCAAAAACCTTGAGTGTGAGTTATCTTGGACAAGTCATTTCAATGGCTCTGAGCCTCAGTTTGCTCAGCTATACAATGGGGCTATAACCATTGACCTCACGGGGCCCAGCAGGGACTAATGAACGGTGTAGGAGGAGTGCCGGGCACAAGGTCAGTGCTCAGTAAATAGGAGTATCATTGTTGTGTTGTTATTGTTGTCATCAAGTGTAAAAGGACAGCATGGGCCTAGAGAGGGTCCGTGTAAAAAGCAAAGCTGGTACCTGGCATGTACTAATAGCTGATGATCATGAACATTCCTTGAGCAAGAGACTACTGTCACCACCCCCGTCTTACAGAGTGGGGACTGAGGGTCAGAAAGGTTGCATGGTGAGAGTGATGGGCTGCACAGGCAGTGCGGCTCCAACACCCACGATCTTCACCTGGATGCTCTGCCCTCAACTCAGGTTCCCAAAAAGTCTCCCCCTTCGCCACCTGCCTCTTCTTCAGCTATGTTGGGCTGCAAGGACAATTCCCAACCTCTTCATGGGAACTGGGTCTCCCAGCCACAGCAAGAAGCCGCCCGTGTGCAGTGAAAGCCAGGAGACCAAATGTCCCCCCTGGAGAGCTGGCCCCGAGGGCTGTCACTGGCTGGATTCTGCCTCCAGCCTGGGTGCATATTGCAATCACCTTAGCAGCCTCAGCCTGACCTTGGGCGCCTGCAGTGGCACAGGATGGCCAGACCCACGACTGTCTCCCTTCCTGGCTCCAGCCCAAGAAGCCATATGCTGGCCTGAGATTTCAGGCTTTTGGGACTAATCCTCAACCCACTGCGCTTGCCAGCTCCAAGGACAGGCTGTGTCCTGACCACCCAAGTTCCTGGGAAGTGTTCAGCACAGAGCAACTGCTCAGATATGTGGAGGCCAGCCCTGTGACCTTGGCTGCCAGATGTGGTTCATCAGTACATTCCCCTCAGTCCATCGTCTGCTTGGACTGCTGGGCCTATGCCCAGGCCACCGAATCAGAGGCCATAACCCAGGGACTTCTGATGGCATTAGTGCCACCACTAAGGAAGTGAGCCAACACATAAGCAGGCAGAATCAAAAGATGGAGCAGGTGAGCCCAGGTCCTGGTGACATTGTTCAAGGTCCTGAACCCATCAACTCCATTTTCTAGCTGAAGCTAACTTGAGTTGGACTCTTGTCGCTTGCAACGGGAAGATTTCTAATGCATACTGTGTCATCAGCACTTAGCACAGTGTCTGACGCACAACAGGCACTCCGAAATTATCTGTTCACTCAGTCATTCAACAAACATTCCGCAGTGAGAAGGCACCAGACTTGCTCTTGAGGGAGTTCTCTTGGCCACTGTTTAGAGAGGTGATTAAAGGGCCAGGAGGCAGAGAGAGATCCGCAAGAAGACATGCAGTAGCTCTGGGGACAGCGATGAAGCCTGAAGAAGGTGGCCAAGCAGAGGGAAGGGGAGGGCGGGGAAGACCCCCAACTCTAAACTCACTGGGAGACCTGTGATGATCCTATGCCCTCTTCGGTCTAGTCTCCCAAGGGCTTTCACTTCCACCATTCTAGCACCCCCAAGTTTGCTCCCACTGGGTTGGGTCTGAGGGCTGGATTTGATAAGCAGGGAGCATAATGTGGTAGCTAAGAACACGGGTGCTGGGGTCAGACGCTTGGGTTTGGATCGTGGCCTACACCTCCTGGCTGCAAGACCTCGTACGATCTACGTAAGCTCTTTGTTTCCTCATCTATAAGATAATAATAGTGTTGGGCAGATTCCATCTTATAGCAGAAAGGCACATTTGATAAATACTAGGTACCATTATTAGTATTATTACTATTCATAGCAGAAAATCGAGAAAGAAGGAATTGAACACATAGAAAATAAACAAGTCCAAAAATTAACAGAAAATTTCTCTGAACTAAGAGAAAACTTGAGTCTTAAGACTAAAAGAGCTGAAGTGAGCACCAGGGAAAATTACAAAAAAAGAGAACAAACAACTAGCAATAATCCGGCTAAATCTCTCAATTCCAAAGATTAGATGGAGAAATCCTGCTCGTTTCCATAAAGCACCGAGTGAGCGAGGCACCTGTTCCAGCCCCATATGCTGGGATGACAATGTGCTGCTGCCAGGTTTCTGGGGAGACAGACGGTCTGGAATCCTCCACTCAGAAAAAGGGCAAATGTTTTCAGACTTACAAAGACTAAGAAAGTATGCTACCCTCGGACCCTTTCCGGAAAAATCGCTAGAGAAAGCTCTCCACACAAAAATGAGTCAAAATCAAGAAGTCCAGTGTGAGATGGTGAAGTATCTTAGAGACCAAGAAGCAGTGAAACTAGAGACAGCTATTCACTTAACTACGGATAACATCACTGAGTCTTTAAATGCAATTTAAATAACTGATTCTTAACACGTAATAGAACTAATGTTTTAAAACAGCAACAATCAGAAACTGAAATGCTAGATGTTTTCCCATCCAAGTACTAACCAGGCCCGACCCTGCTCAGCTTCCGAGATCAGACGAGATCGGTCGCGTTCAGGGTGCTGTGGCCGTAGACTGAAATGCTAGATGTTTTCAACAGTATTGAGGTGGCGTGAAGAAAAGCGAACAGAAGTATGGGCCAGGCCACACACTCACTGTGGGTAGTCAGAGGTGAGGACAAACTGTTCTAGATCTGCCGTCATTCCTGACTGAAAGGTGTTTGTGCAAAGTAAGGGTAAAATCACGGGCCCACCAGAGTGAGGATGTGTAACTTCAGAGGAATGGCGACCGGCCTGGGGACACTGATGACTATTGAAGCACATCATGAAGCTATAGTCATGAAGTCTCAACCTGATGCACTGTTAGACGGACTAATGAGGGAGACCAGAGCATTTAAAAAACCCACTCAGATTTGTGTAGAAATTTGGTCTGCAAGTAAGAAAAGGAAAAACAACTCAAAAGATACTTTGGAAAAATTAGTTAACCATTTAAAGAGAAAAATGAATGAGAGTTCCATCTGACACCAGGCACTCGATTGACCACAGATAAATTGAAAATATGAATGCCCTTGGATAAAATATAGAAGAATATTCATTACAATCTGGGAGTGTGAAAGGTGTTAGAAAGTAGAGCCCCTGACCCACCCCTCCAAAAAGACTTGATTATGAAAAGATTTCATTACAGAAAGATGTCAATTTCTGAATGACAAAAGCTACTATAAACAAAGTTAAAAGACAAATGGCAAACTGGAAAAAGGTATTCGTAAGCTCTACAACAAGGAAAGGGTTAATATTGTAACCATATAAAGGGATCTTACCGATAAGACAAAAGCACCAGTAGAAACTTGAGCAACTGATATGAACCGAGAAGCCAAAGAAGAAGAAATGGAAATGACGTAAAGAGATGTAAATAAACGTAAAGAGAAGCTCAGCCTCACTAATAACCCACAGTTACAAATTCCAGTGAAATATATTTTCTCACTCCTCATACCAACAAAGAACGAAAGGCGTCACGGCCCGGAAACGTTAGGTGCGGGGCAGGGAAACAGGCAACTCTCACTCACTGGCTATAGGAATGCGAACTGCACATTGACTTAACGTCTCTGTTCCTGCGCTTTCTCATCTGCAAAATGGGCCTAACAGGAATAATGCTGATGACATGTTCAAACAGGAGGCGGATATTTGCAGAGCACTTTGACAGTGTGCACCGCCCCACGTCCTACAGAAAAATGCAGTGAGACATAAGGCACAGGACATGGTTAAGGACATTTATCACAGTGTCACTCTCATAACATCAAAGCACTGGAAATGCCCAATCACACCTCCACAGGGGAGTGGTTAAATACACTGTGGTCCGCTGGCTACTAAACAGAAAGAGTGAGAACGTTAGGTACAGTCGTAAAAGATTGATATGCTGTATTGAGTTTTAAAAAACTGAATTACAGAAACTTTTGTATGATATATTATTATTTAGTAAAATGAAACATAGTCTATGCCTGCATATATGCACGGAATAGTATTTGGAGAGATCCCACCAAACTCGCAGCAGAGTAGTGAGAAGAAGGATTTTTTTTACTTATTTTATTCAGTTGTCTCAGATTTTTCATATGAGTTTTGTACAAGTATATTATCAAAGAACATATATAACGCAAGCCCTGGCCAGGTGGCTCACTTGGTTGAAGCGTCGTCCCAGGCACTGAAAGTTTTCAGGTTCGACCCCAGCTCAGGGCATGTACGGGGCAGCAACCGATCAATGTTTTTCTCTCTTTCTCTCCCTCCCTCCCTCCCTCCCTGTCTCTCTAAAATTAAGAAACATATCCTCAGGTGAGGATTTTTATAAAAAGAACATAATGCTAAATAAATAAATATTTTTATTTATAAGTAGGTTACAATTTTTAAATTTTTTCCTGAAGTAAGTTTAACAACAAATGTGCAAGACTTATATAAAACAAGGTTTTTCAAAACTTTACTTGGGAAATCTTAAAAGAAGGTTTGAATAAATGAGAAGACACAATCCTGGATAGAAAGAGAGTATTGTATAGATCTCAATACCCTCCTTTCTGGTGCATGTTTTTGACATAAGGATAATCAGAACCTCAACATTTTGGGGGAGAGTAAGGAAGAGGTAGGGGTTGAATAACATCATACTAAATTTCACTTAAGAAGACAAATATGTGAAAATAAACATTTTTTAATTTAACAAAGAGTGATAAGTGGACACTTATGCTAATTTAATGTAAAATATTGAAACAAATAGCGGAGAAAAGCAAAAAGCACTCTGGCTCATACCACATACCAATGTAAATTCCACATAGACTGAAATGTTAAAATTTGAAAAAATAAAACCAGAAAGTTCAAGGGTGGGACAATGACTATTATATAATCCTGGGGTGACTAACACAACACCAAAGGGAAAAATATTAAAAATTTATAGACATGATGTTAGTCACCAGAAAATGAAGTTCACAGCCATAGTGAGATACTACTTCACAACTACAGGATAGCTGTCATTTAAGGAATGGGAAGATAATAAGTGTGAGAGAGGATGTGGAGAAACCGGGACCCTCACACACTGATGGTGGGAATGTGCAATCACACAGCCACTTTCAAAAACAGTCTAGCAGTTCCTCATAAAGTTGAACAGTCATCATTTGACCCCACAATTCCATTCTTAGGTATATGCCTATGAAATGAAAATGGAAGTCCACATTAGGTCTTTCACACGAATGTTTATAGCAGCATTGTTCCTAAGAGGCAAAAGGTGGAAACAACCCAAATGTTCCTCAGCAGGTAAATGGGTAAACACAGGGCGGTAGATCGATACAGTGGAATGTTATCAGGCCACAGAAAGGAATGACACAGGCTACACCGTGGATGAGCCTTGAAAACATTACATGAACTGAAAGAAGCCAGGCGCAAAAGACCAAAGACTGTGATTCTGCTGATAGAAAACGTCCACCCCTTTGGAGATAACAAACACACTGTAGAACCCACTGCGGTGGTGGTCACACAAGTCTGTAAACATACTACAAAGCCCCACTGAACTGCATACTTTTAGTCAGGTAAATTGTGTGATATGTGAATGATATCTCAACAGAGCTGCCACCAAAACAATGTATAACTATGACTCCCTATAAGTCAGAAACATCTGTAATTTTTAAAATGATAAAAAAAATAAAAGGCTAACACAAATACCTTATTATATAAAGAGCTCCTGTGACTTAATGATTAAACTATAAACAGCCCAATAAAAAATGAGCAAAAAAAAAAAAACTTGAGCAGGCTACTCACATAAGAGGCAATGTAAGTGATGAAAAGGCATATAAATATGCAACATTTCTAGTAATCCAAGAAATTAACCTACTAACACATGTAACGGTGCACAGCTTTGGTGAGGGCGTGAGGAAGTGGGCATTCTCTTACCAACCAGTGTCTCGGTTGGTTTGCAGCTAAGGGGTGTCCCAACGAGGCAGACATCCTGTGCTCAAAAGGGAAAGTTGTGGGCAAAGCAGGGTGGCTGGGTCAATCTCAAGTGCGGATTATACAGGGTCCGGCAGAAGTAACACCTGCGTGAGTGTGGTGGGTAGGGTAACAATCTATATGCAATAATATAGCTTTAATTTGAACATTTCACCTACAATGTCATATAGTGTGTTTGAGTGTAATATCATTATGTTACAGAATTACATGTTATGATTTTGTAATAAAAAAGGGGGCGTTATTTGTGTTGGACCGTGTACAGTATAATTGTTCTTGAGGGTCATTTGGCAATAGGTATCAGGAACCCCTGTTATAAATATGTATCCTTTGATGTGGAAATTCTACTACCAGGAATTTACTCTAACAAAATGTTCATTCAACAAATATTTGCGGAGAGTCAATCCTATTTACAGGATGCTGGAGATACCAAGGTATACCCACAAGAATTTTTTTTTTTAACCTCAGGTTTTTGTAACAATGAAAAGTCGGAAACAACCTAAATGTTAAACTTCTGGAGATTATTTAAATAAAGGCCATTTCATCTACACAATGAAATACTCTGCAGGCACTAAACATGATGTTGCAGAAGAATATTTATTGACATGGAAACATGGATATACCGCATTGTTAAATGGGAAAAGAGCAACTTAGAAAACTGCACTAGTAACCCCGAATTGCACATGAGATATATGTATGTATAAACAACTGTCTGACAGGATACACCCCCAAATGTGAGACCAGAGGTTTTCTCCGGGTGTTGGGATTTGGGGTGGACTTCATTTCCTCCTCCTGGTTCATCTGTACTGAGTGTTTTCTTCACGATAAACATGGGTAATTTTGTAACAACACAACAAAAATGTTAACTGCACCAGGAACAAACGCCTGCCATGCCCCGTGGGTGGAGGCCCCAAGGAATGGGTGCAGAGTGGAGCATGCATTCATGCCCGATCTAGTGGGGACAGCCCCCTTCACTGAGTGCCTTCTAATCCCTTTCACCCTCACAAACCCCAGGGAGAGAAATGTCCCCATCTCATCTGACACATGCCAGGTGACCCACCAGTAATCCCACAGCTAGTGAGAGGCACAGCGGGGATTAGAAACCTGGCCTACCTGCCTGCCTTGAAACCCAGGTCCCTGCCTCTACCTTAGCGGCCTCTGCTTGGTCCTGGGGCAGAGCAGAGAAAAGGTCCCAGGACACTAGACCCTCTGTCCTGCACACCAGTTCTATGTTAGCCCTGTCCTCTCTGCCTGCAGACAGTCCAGGGGGTGACAGAAAGACAAATCAGCAAGGATGGGAACACTAGCAAAGGGAAGGCGTGGCACTGAACGGCCAACCAGCTGAGGTCAGGGCTCAGGGCAGACAGAGAGGAGGCCTCTCGCCTGCTGGGCAACTCTCAGGAAGCCCGAACACATCCGGCCCCAGGAATTCCCAGGCCCTGTGCTCCCCCAGAGGCAGTGAGAGAAAACCTCACAGCCACCCTGCTGCAGCAGCAGGAGGAAGACAGCCTGCCATCTGGGACCTTCTCCCCAGGCTTGGTGGCTGCTGGCCAGTCCTTTCCCCTCTCCCAGCCTCCAGGGCCTCCTCTTCAGCCTGAGAAGGGGACGTGGGGGAGGATGGCTCCAGGACCCAGCCCAGATCTAACCTCTCTGAATCTGTAGCACTTCCTCGCAAAGGGTCTGGCAGGAAGCGGAAGGGGGTGAGGTCCCACCCAGCTCCCAAGGAGACCCCTCCTCTTCCCCTCAGCTCCATCCCACTGCTACTTTTAGAACTGACCACACAGAGTGCCTCCCTAAGTCCTGCCGTTCTCTGACCTCCAGGTGAAACAGCAGCCTCATTCATTCCCTGCACCGAGAACATACCAGGCATCTCTAGACAAGCTGCCGATGAGCCAACCTCCCCACCCCCTGTGCCTTCAGCTGGGCCGTGTCTCACTATTTCCATTATGGCCCAAAGCCGTGTGACTTACTTTTCCTGACAACACAGCTAAGAGAGATGATGAGAGCATCTAAGACAGTCCACGTCTCCTCCCCCTTCTCAACCTGGCAAATTCTTCAAAAGTCACTAAAGAGGAGCCCTGGCCTAGAAGGTAGGGGGTTGGGTCCTAGTTTCAGCTCTAGGACCAACCATGTGACCTTGACCAAGTTCTTGCCTCTCCTGGTCTTCGTTTCTATAAATCAGCTTGTTAATCAATTGATCTCAGTGGGCGGAGCTTTTCAGCTTCACATTCAAAGAGTCTACAGTTCTATCAAATTTTATATTTACAAAAATAAATATTGTACTATATTCCTCAGTTTGGGGTTTGTGTTGAAGAGAGGTGAAGTAATTTGTCCAAAGCCACCCAGTGAGTTACCAGAAAAAGGAGGATTTGAACCAAGATCCTCAGAACCTTGCCCGAGTTTTCTCTGAGGGCCAAGGGCTCAGTGAGAGGGAAGAGAACCAACTACAGGAGTCGCTTTCATCAGGTCTCCTTTTCCCCGGGGGATGCCCAGAAGTCAGCATGGAGTATGATGGAATCCATGACCCGGAAGTGAACCTGGCCAGGTTGCTTAATAAACCAAGTGGGGTTCCAGGCTCTGAGCTTGCAAAGCTTGAGGTGCGGTAGAAAGACCTCAGAGCCAAGAGAGTCAGGAGGCCTGAGTTCTAGTCCCAGCTCTGTTGCTAACTTGTCCCATGACCCTGGCCAGTTCACTGCCTACTTGTGAGCCTCCATTTCCTCATCTAGATTCTAGAACATGAGGGGTCTGAACCATGCGACCCAATTCAATCCTCAACATCCCCTAAGGACCAGGCAGTAACAGAAAAATAAATAAGATATGGCCCCTACTGGCTTCCTAGAAGCCCAGTCTCGCAGGCAAGACACACCCACCTACCATGCTGTACGAAGAATGAACAAAATACTGCGGAAATGCAGAGGGGGAAGCCACGACTTCTGATGCAAACCTGAGAAAGGTGCCTCAAGGAGGTGCCAAGACTGGACGGCTGGGGATCATGTCAGCAGAGGCAACAGGAAGGCAGGCAGCATACGACAGAAGGAACAGCCTGAACACGAGTGTGCACGGGGAGTTTCGAGAAAGGGAAGTAGTCCGGTGTGGCCAGGGCGCAAGCACCAAGCAGGGGTGCAATGCAAGCAGAGAGAGCCTCGAGGGGCGGGCTGAGACCTGAGCTTGACTCTGAAGACCACAGCCTTTCTCGCTGGTCTTGGAGCAGGACTGTAACTGCTCAGCATCCCTTTCCCCTGTCAACGTGGATGCCGCTTTCCATGATTGCCGGAAAACAACAGAACCAAGCCATCGAAAGCAGGTGCTCTGGAGTCAAGACGCCCACTAGCTGCGTGACCTTGGGCAAGTTTCTTAACTTCTCTGAGACGTGGTCTTTATTTATCAGCTGGGTATAATGAGAGTATACGTGTGATGGGGATAAGGAACCGCAAGAGGCCGAAATGAGAACCAAAGAGGCAATGTAGGTCAAAAGCTTGGCACTGTGCCAGGCTCACAGTATACCTGCTCACCAAATTACCTAGTATTATTATTCTACCCTTAAACCAAAGATCTGGGACTAATTTGGAGGATGGCGGGCCTCTGCAGAGAAAAGCTGGAGGGAAGATAAGGTCAAGACAGGATAGATGATAAGATTGTGCTGTCTTTGTTAACAGCTAAAAAAAGAATAGCGAGGTGGCTGAGTCCAAGGGCAAGATGCCGAAAAAGGCAGTCTGTCCACAGGCAGACAAGCAGTACGGAGGTGGGAGGGGACCTGGAGAGACTGGAAAACAGCTGAGCATTTTAGGGAAGAGTCTGCTTCTTTAGGGAGGTACCTGAAATCCAGTCCAGTTGATTCCCACTTACTAAGAGTTAAGATATGAAGGTAGCCCATTAGCAAAATCTGGGCCCAGAACCTGGAACAGTCTCTCCCACCCTGGCTCAGTGTACCTGGCCTGAACCTGAAGCCATCCCTTTCTGCCTCTGGCCAACGCCCCACTGCAGCTGGACACCCAGGGCTATGTCTGCTGGCCCTGTTGAATGCCAGACCCAAAGAGGGAAGGGAGTGGCCCAGCAGTCTCAGTGCCAACACTCACCCCACCCCCAGTCTGTCTTAAGGAGCTCCACCTTATCTTTCATATCAGACTTTGCAAATTTTGTGCAAAGCTACTGATCCTTTTGGCCACTCCTCAGAAACATGAGCTCTGAAGTTCATTCTCCTCTGAGTGGAGAATGTTGCATCTTACTTATTTGTCCTAAAGCTTAAAGGGCCACAACTCCTGCAGGCGCGGGATAGCTTCCTCCTGCCTCTTCCTGGAGGAGATGACTGATTTCTCTCACTTTCATCCCTGAAAGGCAAACCTTGGCATTGGAAAGAGCAATGGATTTGGTTAGAAGGCCTAGACTTAAGGGCTATAGTTCAGCCTCTAAACAGCCTTGTGACCTTGGATAAATCACCAAATGTCTCTGAGTTCTAGTCACTTTCATTCACAAAGCCAGGCTGCTGGGAGGCCTAGGGGACACAATGCCTGGGGCCCTCGGTCGCCATCTCTAAAGCCCATGCTCTCACTTGGGGAGCCCTCTGATGTGAAAATGCATCTTCACTTCACAGAACCCCCTTGGTAAAGTGTGTAAGAAATGAGGGTGTGGGTGGCAGAATTTTTGAAAAAAATTAGAGAATTAAAAATACTAGACATACATAAATAAGCATCATTATTTCCAACAGGTTCCAGTTCCCAAAGGGCCAAAAGCCCCAGGGCCAGCAGAGCCCCACATGTGACTGCGTACAGGAGAGGCCGAGAGTCCCAAAAGACCCAGAGCCTGAGACACAAGGACACATGAAAATGAGAATGGAGGGTGTACCGGGGAACTGAAAGGACCACTTTGTATTCAAATCACACAGATGGCCTTGTCAACAATAAATGCTTGTGCTCCCATCCTCCCAGCCCCTTGGCCCAGAGACACCCAACCAAGACAATTGGCCCATCAGGAAAGAGACCATTGTATGTGCTTCTCCGTGTGATTTATGTGGAGGGAGGGAGGGGCTCGGCTATGTTTCCCGTGATTATGACTCTCAAGCACAGTTTCGGTGGCTTGTCCATCCTCCTGGACGGCTGGGACAGACAAGGGCACTGAAGAGCAGTGGCCGCCGGTCAGGTCTCATTGTCTCAAGCCCTCGGTGCTAAATTAAATGTGTCATCAATCTGAGAGGCAGAGCAGCAATGGCACTCTGGCTCACCACAGTCGCGGCTCCTCCAGGAGCTGATGTCTGCTGCCCCAGCTGCCGGCGGGGCCTCGGTCCCTGGCGTGAGCGTCTGCCCAACTCAGCAGCTAGCTGGGGCAAGGGGTGGGGTGGGGTTGGGGGGGAAACCTGGCCCCAGGGCTGGGCCCTGCATTTGGATTCTCCACCTTGCTATGCCCAGAACTCCTGTCCTCTGCACCTGTCTGGTGGAGAGAGGTCAGTCACCAGGTCCCAGAGGGACAAGCTTGCTGTCTTCCCAGACAGGCAATTCTCCTTAATGTCGTTTTCAAGGGAATCAAATGAAATCAAAGTGCAGCCGCAGTGCCGTCTGAGCGGACCCAGCTGCTCAGCCTCTCAGAATGAGCCCCGAGGCCGGGTCCTGGCTGACAGACACTGTGCATCACTTGTCCACTTGGGGCGGAGCCTATCCCCCTGCAGGGTGGAGAACCGCCTGGTCCTGGGCAGTATATTCCACCCATTAGACCACTCATGCCTCGAGCCTCATCTTTCCTAGACTGGAGGAGGGTGAGAGGTGCGGAACGAATTCTTCCTTGGGCCACCCTTCTTGGGGGTTGGGTGGCCATGGCAGTGAAGCAAACTTGCCAGGGCACAAGAGCCCTCTCCGAAGATACTTAGGAGGTCTTACAGGACAGCGCCGAGTGTCCAGGGTCTGGAGCTTTTCTGACCAGAGTCACCTCTCCAGCCTCTCTGACCCCCTCTCCCCATGCAAGTGGCCCTGACCCTACACATCCCACTCACACCTGTGGCCTTGGGCTTCCCTTGCTCTAGGCCTCACAGGAAACAGCATGAGACCTTCCTGGCCCTGGGCTCCAGTGGGGGGGTGCAGCAGTCAGGGAGCAGGCTAATCACTGGCCCCTCCCCGGGGAGGTCTTTCTTTAGCCTGGTGGTAGGACAGTCTCCTCTAGAGTACTGAGCCCCGCCTCACCGTGGTCCCTGACTTTAGGAGCTCTACTGAAATCAAACCAAATCAGTTTCCAGAGGGCCATATTCCAGCTCCGGTCAGACCATTCAGCTCAGGATAGAGGGAGGCAACCTCTGCTGAGGCTGGGGGTTGTGAACTTCCCCACCGTGCCCAGAAGAAGCACCCACTGCCCCCAGCTCCCAGAGGCAGCCCCACATCTCGGCACTGGTCCCTACTCAGGCCTGGCCAGGGCAGGGCTCTAGAAGGAGCCTTCTGGAAGGGGGCTCTGGATGCAGTCTTCACTTGCACCCACCGAGAGAGCAAGGCATAGTGGGGGAAGTTGGGGGCAGGAATGAAGAAGCAGGAAATTCTCTCTACTCACTCCAGAGCCTCTACCCCATCCCAGGGACTGGGCATTCACATCCCTGTCTCCCCAGCCACCATCCAGGACAGGCCATCACCACCCTTCACCCGGAGAACTAAAGGGACCCCCTAACCAACCTCCACACAGCTCCTTGGGCCCCTCATGAGACTGATCTTCTAGAAATATGCCTGAAACTCTGTGACTCCCTTTCTCAAAAGCCTTCACTGGCTTGCCAGTGTGTCTTGAATAAAATCAATAACACATTAACCACCACAGCCCTGTGTGACCTGGTCCCCACCCTACTCACTAAGTGCCAGCCACACTGGCCTGGCCCCGTCCCTCCAGAACGCCAAGCTTCCATCTCAGGTACCCTCTGCAGGCTGTTCCATATGCCCGGAACACTCTTTCCAAAGTCCTTGACTGGCTAAACCCTTTCCGGCTGGTAGGTCCCAGCTTAAGAGTTATGATCTCCATCACCCCACCACACATACACACACAGGGCAATCTAAGTATTATTCTCTCTTAAAGGAATCTGTTTTTTTCCTTCATGGACTATCACAGTTTGTGATCATGTGAGTGTTCGTGTGCGTGCGCACATACACACATGTGGTGATGTCCATTTACTTCATGCAACTCCCCTTCCAGAGCTGAAATCTTGATGAGAACAGAGACCACATCCATCTCATTCTCCACAGTGTCCCCAGCTCCTAGCACAGAGCCTGGCGTAAAGCAGATGTCCCCAAATATCTGTTTGTTGAGTGGAGGAGTGAATGAGTCCAGATGCGTGACTAGGGGAAGATGTCTTCAGGCTGAGGAGGGTCAGGGCATGATTCCCCACCAGGGCCAACATCTCCCAACCTCTCCTGCTGCCCCCAGGGCAGGCACTGGAATCACCAGAAGCCCAGATGCTATTTCGCCTTCTTCTTCCTTGTAGGGAATATGTTTCTGAGTCTTCTCCACTCGGGACTCTCTGATGTCAGTGTGCACATGCCCGCAGGGCTTCTCGCACCACTGCGGTCCTTCTGATCCAGTCCACACACACCTGTGGGGCCGCTCCCTTCAGATGGCCCTAGACCCACCATGTTGGTCCTCAGTTTTGGGTCCAGTTGAGGTTACTGTGTGGTAGGGGATGCCCAAGAAAGGGTTAAGTTGCCAGAAGCAGAGTCCCGCCCTTGGGTTTGCTCAGCCAATCAGAGTCTGTCCTGGTGAGGTAAAGCTTCTATCCTGGGTAGCATTGGTTGAGTTGGCCGGCCCCATCTCCTGCTGGAGAGAGCCATAAGGGTGGAGTTTCTGTGGAACCAGACAGAACTGGAATTAGCTTGCTGCCCACTCAGGCCTGGGCAGCCAGACTCCAGGACCTGCCCCTGCTCCTTTCTAAGGTGCTCAGAAAGACTCTGGCATCTCCAGGGCCCCGTCTAGCTGCCCAGTAGAGATGACAAGGTGGCAAGCACTTCAGCATCACATCTGGGAAGTCTCAGAGCCTGAGCAGAGCCAGGGGCCTCAGTTGCCCTGCCAGGGCCCTGGAATACAGCAGTTCATACAGGACGTGACATGGAGCAGTTGTCACATGTGCTCAGAGCAGCAGGATTCGGCTTCGATTAACAAGGCCACTAGATGAATCTTCCTACTTAGACATAACTGTAATAATAGTAGTAATTCACAGAGCTCTTCCTGTGTGCCACTTTGCAAGCATCTGACATGAGTCTAATCCTCACAAGACCCCTATTAATCCATGTACCTTATTGATGAAAAAGCTGCGTCTCAGA
Organism: Sturnira hondurensis; assembly: GCF_014824575.4. Lineage (NCBI taxonomy): Eukaryota > Metazoa > Chordata > Mammalia > Chiroptera > Phyllostomidae > Sturnira > Sturnira hondurensis. Next base: position 348,535 of record NW_028083079.1, on the reverse strand, counting down.
GTGGCTCAGTGCCTCGCCCCAGGTCACAGAGCGGTAAGAGCTTCTATCTCCCACATCACTTGCTATGTTATTTTTGAAGGATCTGTTGGTGCATCTGTCTCCACCGCTGGACTGTGATCTCCCAAGGAAAGAGTGTGACAGATTCATCTGTGCGTCGCCACCATTGAGCCCAGGGCATGCCCTGAGAACAGGGTAGGACATGCCGCACTGCACCCCCTCCTCCTCCCTGCTGGCTCAGGCGGGAGCCCACTCTCCTCAGAGGTTTCCTGTGGCCCTGCCCAACGCTGTGCCTATGGGGGCAACACAGAGCAGCCAAGCCCCCATGGGGTGCTCTTAGGACCCATCAGGCACAGCTTTTAACGTTCACACTGCCACTCTGGTGCCGTTGTCACATCCGGTTAATGAAAGGAGAATTCCATAAGGACAGGAATCAGGTTTTCGTCATCTGTATGACCCCAAAGGACCTAAACTAGTATCTGGCACAGAGCAGGCAACTATTATGTGTATTTGATTGAATAACCAAGGTAATATGTATCTGCCTGTCCCTACTAGCTAAAAACCTCAATGGCCACAAGTAAGACCACCTGTAAGTTAGTCTAGATGAGATGCATCACAGCATGCCCCATGCAGGGAGTTCAGTAAAACTTATCCCAGGCAGAAGAAAAGGTAGGTGCCCTGCAGCGACAGATAATGAAGCAAGAGAGGGGACAGATAATGAGGAAGAAGGGAGTGGTGAGCAAAAGACAGAGGCTGGGAGAGCAGAGGGAGTGGGTCATTTATTTCTACACAAAGACGGAGAGCATGCAGGCCAGCTCCAAGCAGCCTCCTGCCTACTGTGGTCAGCTAAGAGTGAGCAAGAAAGAGGCAATGGATTCCTCAGAGAAGGTATGCAGTCCGCCTTCTGTCTGCCTCATTGTGAGGCAGCTGGGTCCCACCCTGCCACAGCTGGGACCCTCCACCCTACAACCCACAGGTCACAGGAACCTCAATGACAGCACAGCAAGCCTGTGCCTGCCCCTTCCTGCCCCCAGGAGGGTAGCAGACCTGGCCCCTTAGATAGCAGATTTCACAGCAGTCAATTATGCAGACATCTTCAGGACAGAGCTTCCTAACGGAGACTGGGTGACCCTGGGTCCTCAGCTTTCATGATAATCACAAAGCTTGAAGAGATGGAATGAGCCACCAGGCCAATGCCCAGAAGGAACCACTGAGGCCGCCACTGTGGAAGTGGTTGCCAAAGGTCACGCAGCAGGTAGTGCCACAGATGCCTCTCTATCCTCCTTGGAATCCATCCTGCTCCAATGCCTTCCTCCTTCCCAAAAAGCACTTCCTGTTTGTTCAGGGCATATCGGATTGATTATGTTTTGCACATTTGGGGGAAACTTTGCACTCCTTGAAATGTCTGAAGAATCCCCACTCAAAGGTGTCAGCAAACACTGTTGAAAGGAATGGGGTTGAAAAGGAAGGGGGCAGCATAGGAGTTTGGGGAGGTGCCTTGCTGACCCCTCTTTCCCCGGAGAAACACTAGAGTTGGTCGGAGGGGGGCACCAGGGAATGGTTTGGGCAGTGGTTTCCATTGTGCAGCAGAAGGCAGAGGATCCAGAAAGAGCAAAAGAACAGATGGTAAGAAAGGCCTGCTACTCAGTCTGGACAAGTTGACCGAGAACGGCTCTTTCTGCTTAAAAAGCGAGAAGCCGGTGTTCTAGCTCTGCTTGGCCTCCCTTCTCCTCTTTCCTGGATAGTACCCTAGTGGAGAGGCTGTGGCCCAGCCCTTGAAAAGGAGGTTCCCAGTCACCTCTGAGGCTTCCCGGACCTGACAGAGCCGAGTGCAGGCTGGACAGCCACCTGGGCCGAGTCATTAGGGCTGCTAAAGCACTCCTGCCACTCTGTGGGGCTGGAAGAAATCACATTTACCCAACTTTTCTCAGGGAGCGTTCTGTAAGTGATCAGAAGGAATAAGTTGCCCAAAAACTCTCTAAGTGTGCATGGTGGGAGTGTGTAAAGATGGGCACTGAAACCCCCAAAGATCCTGATGAATAAAAGACGATAACATAACTGCCTTCTAAGGAGGGTGGGCCAAGTGGGGTGTGCAAGCCTGGGGCTGGGCCCAGGTCTCCAGGAAGGAGGCAATTCTGAGACTCTCCCAGCGGTCAGCCTCTCCTTTACCTTTCTCCTCCTGCCCAGTATACAACTTCTCCATCAAATGTTTAAAGAGTTTTAATTTGAAGAGGCGTCCAACGGTTGTCCGCACAGGATATTCACATCCTGGTGTGGCCCAGAGGCCCGGCCTCAAGTCCTGGGGCGCTTCCAGGATCCGTCAGCCAAGCCCGCAGCCCTGCAGGGACCAGAGCCAGTCTCAGAAACCCAGCCTACCTTTAGTCAACTAATGATGGCGAGGTTCCCCAAGGTACTGAGAAGGCCGTTGCCAACACACTCCAAGCCCAAGAACTCTGGAGCTGGAGCAGAAAGAACTCTTTCCCGCACACCAGAAGGAGCTAAGCCCAAGACCGAGAAAGCTGGGGGACACAAGCTTGGCCATGTGACACCCCTGGCACTGCCCCAGTGAACAGGGAGTGGCCTGGCTTCTGACTGTAACCAACTCACGATGGAGAGCACAAGGCAGCCCACAGCTTCCCTGGGTCTCTATTCAGTAAGAGAAACTGACAGTAGGAAGCAGCCAGTGTAGCAACAAGCAGCCTTGACTGGAGGGGGGGTGCTGCCCACAGGTACTAAGCGCCTACTGCATACCAAGCACTGTGCTATGAACTGTCTATGCACCATCCCATTCAATTCGCACAACACTTTGAGAGAGAACGATTGTCCCCAGATGAGGATAGCAAAGCTCCAAGTTAGTATAGCGATTCACCCAAGGTCACACTGCCAAGGTCAGCAGCATAGTGTGACTCCAAAGTCCACCCTCTTCCCACAGCCCTCCCTCAGCAAAGGTATTCTTGCCCCTTGGCTAGTGTGAAACAAAATAACGGTCAGGTCTGCGATTATATAACTCTCAGATGCTTACTCCCTTAGGGGATAGCTGGGGAGCGGCTGTGCACCACCAACTAGACACCTCCCTCTTCCCCACTTCCTGCCCTCTGCAGACCCCTCTACCCCCACCCCTATGCCTGCTGCCCGGGGGCACGATGGAGTTAAACGCATCAGGAAGAAGCAACAAGGCCAGCAAGATTACAGGCTGCTACTCACTTTCATTTATCATCTTCTCCGCCCACCCAGCAGACCAACCACCTTGGCTCCTTTTGCAGCCAACCAGACCAAATCCCAAACAGCCAACAATTTCAGCTAGTAAAGGACCTGAGCAGCTCCAAATTGGGGAAATACAACTGTGCTTTGTAGCTAGCATCTGGGGGACAAAGGTCCATCTCCCATTCCATCCCTCCATAGGCTCAGAACCTGCTGAGGGGGCCTGTTCCAGACCCACTTCAGACGGCAGTCTCTAATTGTCCCTGATACTCCGACCAGCTGGCCCCCAGTCCCCAGCAAACTCCACTGGGCTCCAGCGGGCTGGGGCTTGCACTGAACTATCAGAACAGCTTCTGCTGCAAACATCCCCTCCCAGTTACGTCTGCCTTGGGCCAGCGTCAAACACCAGTGTGCTGCCCCTGGCACAACCCGCCCAGGGACAGAGGGGGACCACACACCCAGTGGCACAGGGAGGCCGGCCTACATTAGACCCTGCCATGGGCAAACCAGAGAACAGAGCTGAGAATTGATGGGTCAGGCTCAGTTTGGCTCTGTCGCTCTGCCCGAGCAACACAAAACCCACTCAACGGACCCAGTGCAGTGCCAAGGGGGAGAGATGATAGAGCACTGCCCTCCTTGCCAAGCTTGTTATCCAGATCCAAGTCCTGAGCTCAGACTGGCCTCAAGCTCAACTCGGAGGCCCAAGGGCCCAGGCCCCTAGGGGAAGCCAGGTGGCTGGGGCTGCAGTGGAGGGCGAGACCCTTACCTTGCTCTGTGGGGGCGGGGCCGCCAGCTGTTGCTGCTTCGCGATGTTCTCTGACAAGCACCAGCACACCCTCTTCTTCTGCTCCTGCGAGTGCGCTTCCAACGTGAATAAGCACTCTGCCTTCTGACGTCAGGGAAAACAGAGAAAGGGACGGTCAAGGCTGCTCCCTGGTTCTGGGGGCTCCCAGGCCCCGGCCCATCCCCGGGCTCTGGAGGGCGAGGCTGCAGCAGGGAGGGGAGTGCCCACTAAAAGCCACAAATGCACACTAATCCCTGGTGACATCGAGGCAGCCAGAGGAGCAGGGAAGCTGGGTCGGGGGCCAGCTGGAGAGCCTTGTGCCCACAGCTTGGGGGAAGGGTAGCGGGTGGTGGTTCTCCGCACAGTGGAGGTCTGTGGAGAGCCTCAGAACAGAGACGGTGAGGTCACCCCCAGGGATAGGCAGCACAAAGCAGCAGCTGGGAGAGCACGTGGGGAACCCAGAGGGCCAAGGTCTCTGCCCTGCTGATGCTCTGTGGAGTCGGCAGCCCCCTCCGCAGCTGCCAGGCCCCCCTCCCCCACCCAGGGCACACTCATCTGATCACCAGGCCACGGTTAGAGGGATGGACATACCGACGGAAGCCTTTGGAAAGTCTTTGGCAGGCACAGCCCTGTGGCCCTCCCAGCCCCACCACTGCCTGCACACGAGCAGGGTCTGACCAGGGCCACTCAGCCCCCCGAGCGCAGCAGCCTCTGGCACTGCTGTCATTTAAATCCCACTTTGCCGTTTAACCTTATTAAGTGCTGCAGCCTTGTCTGCCCAACTAGACCAGGAACTCCTTCTCGGAAGGCCTTTTTCATCCAGACCCAGCACGGTGCTTAGCAAGTAATGGCTCGGTAAGCTCTGGCTCCCTGGAGGGACTCTGGGGATGAGGCCGAAGCCAAGCCTGCTTTTCGGGGATCCAGGGAGGGGGCCCCCGAAGCCGTCAGAATGCACTGGGCGGGGAGGGGCGGTGCAGCATGCCCAGTGCGATCATCCCCTACAGCACACTCTGATCAGGGGATCAGGAGCTCCTTCTGACTCCACTGGAATTTGATTATAACCACGCAGGGCTGCGATTAGATGAACTCAGCCAGGGCTGGCTAAGGGCAGGACCTGGACGGCTTGAAACAGAGAAGACAGTGTTTGTATGCAGTCCTGCCCTGGTTTGCAGTTGGACAGGCTCAGTCTGAATCCCAGCTTGAGGATACTTCCTTGCTGGTGTCCCCAGAAATATCTACAACATGGGCATGATAATGCTGCCCCCCATGTCTCAGAGCCACTTCGGAGAAAGGGACGGTCAAGTGATGAAGGCCATCTCAGGCCTCAACAAACAGCAGCTACTGCTGTTTTTACTTCATTCATTTAATACATATTTATTGAGCACCTGCTATGTGTCAGGGATTGGACTAGTCCCTGGGGTAAAGGGAGAAATAAGAGACATAGCTCTTGGCCTCAGCTGGGGGCAGACAATAAACCAATAAACAATTAAACAATATAATTATAAATTGTGAAAAGGCCACATAGGGAGATATTCCTACTTGAGCCTGGTGGCCAGAGAAGGCGTCTCCGCAGCACTCACAGAGCGGGTCCTGAACGGTAAGGAGCCAGAAAAGACAGTGCTGGAGAGAAACTCAGCAGAAGGAACAGGGAATGCAAAGTCTGACATTCATGTGAGACTCTTGGGCTGAGTGGTTATCGGCGTCACCTAACAGCATCTGGGAACATTCTCTACTAGGCCACCCAATGCAACCCTAGGGAAGCCTCCTTTCAGGGCGGGGCACCTCCCATGCTAAGTGTTCCCTGGGTACAGCCATTCTTCTCCTGCCCAAAAGTGCACAGAAGCTGATCTTCCTAAAAACATTGAGTAGAGAGGGAAGAAAGCCCTGCCCCAGGGCTTCTGGGAACTGGGTGGCTAGGTGAGGCAATCCTACCACTTAACAACAGGTTTCCTCCACTTCCCAGAATCCCAGCCCACTACAGGGTAGGACACACCCAGCAAAAGACCCCAGGATTCCCCAGGGAGAATCAGGTGGGGCAGGACACAACAAACAGGCCCTTTGCCCCCCTGCCAGGGGAGGGCTGAGGCAGGGGCTCTGGGCCCCTCCAGCTTGGAAAGAGCCATCACCCCACAAAGCTGGCCGGGTTCTGCCTCTACCCTGCTGTTTGGTTTTCAGCAAATGCCTTAAGTTCTCTGAGCCCCAAATCCTCTTCTCTTTCAGTTCTAAAGCAGGAAGTCTGCCATAATAACAATTCCTTTTATCAAATTATCAATTTAAAAAAAGCACTTTGCCATCCATGTTCTCAAGAGAAGTTTCTAATCTTAAGGACCTAAGCCCAGGCCTGGCCCGGCGGCTAGCTGTCTTAGATGGTGTGCATTATTTGGACGCCTGGCCCAAGACTCCTCCTGAGGTGCTGCCTAGAGCTTTGAGGCTGGCCAGGCTAGGAGAGACGGCACAGAGCCAGCCCTCTGGGGGGCTGAATGCCCATCTGCCTAAGTCTGTCTAAATGGGGCCCCAGTGCCGTCCTGGCTGCACCCACAGGTGGACCTTCTCTCTTAACCCACCATGTGACCCAACCTGTCAGTTGCGGACTGATGCACACCGGCCCTCAGTACCAGGCTCCAGGGCTTAGGGGGCCAGCTACCCTGAAGACATTCTCACAGAACTTATTCAGAGGCAGGGCCTCGAGACTGCAGGGTGGTTAGCCAAGCACAGACCTGCTCTCCAGGTACAGCAGCGCCAGGCCCAGACCTCGCCATTCAAATACAAGCGCCCCCAAATCCAACCAGAAACCAGCTTCTCCTGGCCTCTTTAAAACTCCCGTCTTGCCTCACCTCCCTGTCCCTACAAGAATATTATCTTTGTAAAAACTAAAACCTCTCCTTGTACTAGTTTACATTTGTCCACTTGCTTTGACAAACGTTCTCCCAATGACCCCATGACACAGGGAGGAAGGAAAGGCACAGGCGCTACGGTTTTTCAGTGAGAAAACAGAGGTTCAGAGGTTACGCTGGCGGCTCCAGGTCTCAGGAGAGGAGACATTCCAAGTCGAACTTCTGTCTCCTCCAGAGCCTGTGATCTTGTCACATTTGTGTAACTGCACGTGTGCATTACAAAGGACATGAGATAGTCCTCTTAGCCTTCTTCTTAAAAGATCAATAAGCCATTGGTGAGGTCCGTAATGGAGGGGAGATGAATATGAGACGCTCTCCTCCTGCTATGGAAGCCGACTAAATAACAATGGCCATTCATTGTTAACCTCACTGTGTGCCAGGCTCTGAGCTAAGTGAGTGCCTTGGACATAGCATCTTATTGAATCTCACTTAATCATTACAACAACCTCACAAAATAGACCTCCTCGCCTTGTTTCAGAGATGAGTAAGTGACGTGCCTAGACCACTCAGTTAGGAAACGGCAGAACCGAGATGTCAGTCTAGGTCTTCTTAACCCTGACGTGCAGGCTGAAGTGAACGGAGCCAGCATTCCTTAGAGAACGGTCCCTGGTCCGTGTGCGCTTTGACACAGTGCCCCTGGTGCTCCAAAACCAGCAGCGGGCTGCATCTGCCCCATGGATTGGCAGGAGCCGAGGGACACGTGTCCAGGGGAATAGAGGCCCCCAGACCAAGGACTGTTTAGGGGAACCCCACTCAAGACCTGCTGCTGAGGCACAGAGCAGAGCAGGGTGACTGGGGCTTTCTCAGTGCAGCGGAAAACGCTCTCCAAATCCTGACTCTCTTGCCCTGGTGTCTTCTCTGGGTGCCACCTGCCTGTTAGGCAATGAAGAGAAACCACTTGTTGGAAGTTCCATCCAAGATGTGAGTTCGGGGTTCCCCGTGTGACCCAAAACCACCTTGAGGCCCATCCCAGGCTACAGAGCAGGCAGGCATCTGGTCTCCTTCGTTACAGACATGCCTCTCATAAACAGCAGCCCATTAAGAGAAAGAAAGGCTTCTGACTGCCTGTGAACTTCAATTCCCCAGCCCCCTGGGGTCAGATCACCTGGCACTTAACTGAAATAAAAGGCCCCAGATCAATATCCCTTCATCAGTCTTTGGGAGGCTGGGAGGTCTCAGTTCCCAGGAAATGAATGAGCAGAAGCGCTTTTCTCTGGGAAAAACAAACGCAGCTTGGCAGGAAGCTCTCTTGGCATTAAAGAACCTGGGGCTTCATTTCACTCCCTGCCAGAGAGGATCGGAATCCAGAGTATGAGGATAGAGGGGCAAATGCTCTGGCTGTTCCCAGCCCAGCTCACAGCTTCGGAGCTGCTCACTCAACACCCCCTCAGTCTGAAGCGCCTCCGCCATCGACTCCCAGTGCCCGCTGGGATGCGCCAACCCTGGGGAGGATATCCAATGTCTCCTGGGCCCTTGGGCTGCCAGTCCAGGCAGCCAGGGTCCCCAGTTCAGCTCTGACAGTGCACACAGCCCTTGGCAACTCTCTGCTCTCCCCTGAAGCTAATTTATTGAATCGCCTTCTCCGGAGAAGTCTGTTGGAGCGGACTCTCTCAAAGGCCTGCACTTCCCATCTTAGCCAGGAACTGGAGGAATGCTTTTCAGTCACAGATGACACACCCATCCCTTCTCAAAAGGGTGTACTCCTCTTGGGCAGGTAGTGGAGACCATGCCCCACCCGCAGGGTGTGGCCAGTGTAGACTTTCCCACAGGTCAGACAGGTTCCTAGGACTATTGGGTGGGATAGACTTAAGTAGAAGCAGAAGACAGCAATGGGTCTAGTGAACCCTTGCTTGAGACAGAGCTCCCCTGCTCACATTAGCAGACACACAGGTTGGGAACAAAAAATTCGCTAAAAATCTCGATGAATTTGATGGCTCAGGAGCTCAGCTTTTTCATCACCAAGAACCTCTGATTAAACCCCTGGTTTAATGACATTTTATCTCCCAAACCATGGCAAGCAATAAGCTGTTTGCCCAACTTTGCTCAGCGAAGGCATGGTGCTGCCCATCCAAGCTCCTGATCAGGCCGAGATAACCAGGAATGCCAATCACACTTCGCGGGCATCATTCCAGCCCAAAGCACAGACACCTGGTGTGTCCTTCAGCCAGTGTTATCTGGCCCAGGTAAAGGTACAATTACCTCCAGGCCACTGTAAACACTGACAAGACTCTTAGGAGGGGTCCTGGGTGGTACTTTCTAGAAAAAGAGGAAGGAAGAGGCAGGCACAGAATGAGGGCAATCCCAGAGGAAGGGCTCCCGAATGAATAGGGTGATGGGCAGCTGTCAGGCCACACCCCCACCATGACCCGCCCCTGCAAGTGCTGGAGACCACGGGTCCTGAGCAGGAGGTCACAGGGTCCTCTGCTCTTCTACACAAAGGGAAGAGACACGGGGCTGTTTCTTATTCTGCAGGGCAGGAAACTGCCACACTGAGCCTGCCCAGGGCCACTGCACGAGGTGGGATGGAAGTGGCATCAGAACCCTGGACGAGAACCCATGCCAACATCTCCCCTCAAGCACCAGGTCACAGATGTCTCCTCAAACTCGGAGAGAAGGACTCACCTCTGCTAGATACAGCACACAGAATTTCAGGTCTTCGGAAGAACCTTTGGGAACAAAAGGTAAGACTTGCATTAGAATTGGCTACAGAGCCTCAGCAGTTTGCTCGTGCACGGCCAGCTACCCCGCCCAGAGGGCTGTGTGGGGGACTTTCTGGAAAAAAAGAAAGAAGCAGGCACGGGACACAGGGAAATCTCTGGAGGAAATGCCATGTGACAGCTCACCAGGTAGCGGCACAGCTGCAAGGCCTTTGTCTGCGGGGAAGCCTGACTCAGAGAAGGCCGAGGTCGCACCCCCACGAGAGGCGGCCAGGTCAGGGAGCCGTCGCCCACCCCAGGCCTCTTCCCTCCCCCCCTCTCTGTGATGAGGGCCATGGAGGCAGCACCCATGTGGGTTTTCCTCTCAACATGCCAAATGTCTTTGCCATTTTGAAATTCAACAAGGAGCCACTTAGTCACGGAGCGGTCCTTGTTTCCCTCCCAGGAATTCGTGGGCTGTGCAGGAAGGGGTCCCCAGTCATGGGCCAGGTGGAGCGCAGAGATGGTCTCCCAGCCCAGGCCCAAGCCCCGGTGTGTTTTTCTACAGCCATCTGCCCCCCGCCGTCTAGAATCCCAAAGTCAGCCATTCGCCAGGCCCTCTCCACCAGGAGGGCGGCCGAGAGGGACTGTTGGCTGCTCCCCACCCCTCCGGCAGGCGAGCTAAGGTGGCATCCCCACCAGAAGGAGCAGATGACTCAGTCAGAGTGCTCTGGAAGCACCAGGGCTGAGAGATGACCCCCAGCTGTTGGGGGAGGTTTCCGGTGGAGGATCCTTCTGAGCTGGAACTTAAGACAGAAGAAGGGGCGAGCTGGGAGGCCAGTCGGCAGGTGAAGGCGCGGAGGAAGCGAAGACCAAGTCGAGCTCAAGGGACAGCCAGTGCGGAGGAGGAGCCCCATCCTCCTCTAGAACCACCTGCTCCTCATCGGGCAATTGTCTGAGCACAGGCTGGGGATGCTCAGTGACTTCCCATACTTCAAGCAACAGACCTCACCAGGCGGGTTGTCGGTTTTGAGGGAAGCAACCACACTGCACATCGTATAACAAACAGCAAGCACTTAAAGCGTCACGGAATTTGAGCGCACCATGGTGCTGCGTGCCAAGCAGCCAAATGCTCTACCCGTGTGAGCTCGACCCTCGTAACACCCAAGATGAGGCAGGGGTTATTATCACCCATGATTTAAAAATCATCCTCACCCGTGAGAAAGCCAAGGCACAAATGGCTTGAGTAACAAGTCCTAGGTAGAAAGGGAAAGAGATGAGATCTCCACCCAGGAAGCTGGCTCCAGAGCCCACGCTCCAAACCACTACACCCCCACCCCCAAAAGCCTCTGCTCCCTCCAAGGAACCGGCGCAGTGCTGACCCCTCCACATGTACCTGAATCAAAGAAATTCTTAAAGAGATTACAAACTGTGTTGCCAAGTACAGGTTTGTACCTTGCACAGCACAAGGTACAGAGACAGTGGGTCAAACCTACTCCTAAGAAAAGCAGTGAGTGAAGGCCAGGCCTCCTCAGAGCAAGGCAGTGGGCAGTTGCTGGGCCAACCATCCCTCGGCCAGGGGCACCAAACAGAGCCAGATAAAGAAAATCCCATGAGTAAACATGGTTCACTTTGGACTTGGGATGAATCCAGCATGTTTAAGGACCCCGTCATTTCAAAGCCTCTGCCACTTCTTTGCATTGCTGAGAGTGGAAACAAAAGGAGTTGGTTTCTTTTGTTTAAGAAAACACAGTGGGATGTTTCCTTGACTTCCCAGAAGCCGACCTTAGTGCCGAGAGAGAAACTAAAAAACCTCAGTAAGAAAATAACAGAAATTTGGGTTTTGGAAGCTGGCAGTGAGAAAAGAGAAGGTTCTGTCTTGAAGGGAGGGGAAAGCTAAGGATACAGGAGCCTTGGGGAGACAAGGGGCTGAGGCTGGGGGATGCAGCATAGGGCTTGTTCCCACGACGAGGGACCACTGACGACTACTGCCTTGACCGCATTTCTGTGCTGTGACATGCCCCCTACACTCCTCCATGACCCCAACCCTTCGCTGACGTCTGCTCCCCATCCTGGCCTTGTGCTGGCAGTGCTCTGAGGAAGAGACAGAATGAGGGCAGCGCTCAGCATGGCTCAGAGTCTCTGCAGCCAAGGGTGCCAGGACGGAGGCGCAGCTGTTGAAGAGCAGGCTGTCCGGCGGCCGACCTAGAAGAGAGACCTCGGCCCGACCAGAAACCCTTCTGAAACATTACATTGAGCTCTGGACTCTCCTGCGTGTGGGCATGGGGACGGTGTAACAGAAAGGGGGCAGGCACATTTGGGTTTCTATGGAACACTCCAAACGCTTTTGCCATTAGGAAATGTAACAAGGAGCCATGGGGTTTTTGGGTGGGCCTTGCTTCCCACCAATGAAACTGTCGGTCCGTCTAGAAAAGATCCCCAGTCATGGGCTGAGTAGGGCTCAGACGGGCTTCCCTACTGAGGTCTGAGCCCTCTGCCATTTTCCCAAAGTCCTGTCAAGGCTGAGCTGAGATCCCAAACTCAGCCGTTCACCAAGGCCTCTCTACCCTGTAAGACAAGCCAGAGGGTTCGTGTGCCCATTTTCCAGATGCAGAAACTGAGGAGGGAAAACAACTTCTACTAGGCATACAGTGAGAAAGTGAGAGCTGACATGTGAACCTGTCAGGACTCCCTGCCTCCAAAGCCTGTGTTCCGACCACTATGTCACACTTCTGCCCCCAAAGCAGTCTACTTTTCTGTCGTTTCCCTGGGCCACATGCTCCAGGGGCGGAGAACTTTCCCTCCCTCGACTCCCCCTGATGGCCAGCACTGAGGTGGGCCCTGAGGATGTACTTGGAGGAGGGCAACCCACTGCACTGAACTCCAAGCATCCCAGTGGCTGGTACCTCAGCAGCTGAGTTTCCAAGACTGGGCACTTGGGTCAGCAGGGTGGACGGACAGCCCAAGAATCAGCTAGACATTTCCAGGCCATCTTGAGAGACCAGAGTGGCCAGGAAGACACACTGTGGGCGGGATGCTGGCTGCCTGGGAGGCAGAAACACAAAGAGCCACAAAGTCGGTGGGCGGCAGAGGCAGGAAGAGGCCACAATGGGCCCTGGCTGACCGGAGATGTCCCAATTGTTAGCACCAGCCCTCCGCCTGTTTCCATCACACTGCCACGCAGCCCACACTATAGCTTGGGGACAGTTGGACAGGAGGAGGGCAGGCAAGGTTTAAGCAGCCACCCGTCTGGAACCCTGGGTGAGGAGGGCACTCCCAGCCCCCAAGCTGAGGCAGTACTTCTGGTCTCCTCTCAGTCATTCATTCATTCACCCAGCAAACATTTCTTGAGCACCCATGATGCTCCGGGCCTTGTGATAGACCCTGGAAATACCCTTCAGACAGGTCACATGAGGTACTCCTTGGTCCTTGGGTGGGGCAGATTCTCCCCGACCAGGAACAGCTCTCACCAGTCCCAGCCCCCGGGAAACACTGAGCATGTTCCTCATTTACCATCTCCTTTGCCCCAAATTGAACTCTTCACACACGTTGAAACAAAAAACCTAGCAGCGTGAACAATGTTAATCAGAGACCATTCAGCCAACAGAAGCTCCAGCTGAGCCCCAAATGCATCTCTTAAAAGCTTCACTCAGGCCTTTGCCGGCCGCAGCAGGTCTCTAGGGGCAAGAGGGAGGCAGGCAGGAAATCGGGCGTGGACCACAGGAGAAGGGGTCACCGGAGTTCTGCACACCCTAGGACCCACAGGGCTGTCTCAGGGGAGAGGGGTGCTGGGGAGGAGGCGAGCACTCCACCAATGCCTGGAAAGAAATCTAAGCAATGGAATGTGCACCTTGAGTGCTCAATGTCACTGAGCCATTTCCTTCGCTCTCCGCTCATGGGCTCCCTGGAGAGCCACAGGCACTGTGTTTGCTCACTGACACTGCTAGAGAAGGGCAGGCAATTTGTCTGCACCAAACCATCTGCCCAGCAGGGTCCGTACAGGCAAGCACACACACGTGGACGTGCACGCACGCACACATCCCCCTCCCATGCCAACCTTATGAGCTCTAATAGCATGGTCGTCACTCATAAGGAGCACTGGCCTTGGCCACCGAAGCTTGCCATCTGCGGGGGGAGGATGTGGTCTCGGCCCAAGGAAGCCATGCCTGCACAAGACTGTAGCTCACGGGGGCTCAGCATCTGGGAAGTATCTCTGCAATACCTCAAGGCCCCACAGCACCTACCAAGGTCATCCACCACCCAGTGGAGGATGGAGCGTGCCCTGCCTCTGACTTCAAACCTAGGGTCTGGGGGCTCCAGGAGGGGAAGATCCAACTAATTTCCAGTCAGGCCCCGCTCCCCCAAGGTGTAGAGACTACACATGTGGGCACTGTCCGGCTTCTCACGGCTGCCTCAGGGTCTGTCTAGGGACATTGGGGCTGGAAGGGAACACAAAGGACTGGCCAAAGAAGCCCAGAAGAGGATCCAGCTGAAGCCACATAGCATGTTAGCAGCAAAGCTGAGCCCAGACCCCAAACTCCTAGGTGCTATGCCAGGCTCTTCCACTGCCCTTGCCACTTTCATCCCAACCCCTCCCCAAAGCACAGCCAGTCTGAACCCCCTTCTTCGCCCTTCCTCCTTTTATCGGGAGGATGAGTACTACCCTCCAACAAGAGTCCAGCTCTGTAGTCAACCAGCCCAGGTTACCAAGCACCATCCCCGGCACTCCTCACAGCTCACTGCGTCCCAGATCGTCTGAGCTGGGTGGGGATGGGCAGGTGCACAGAGCAAGAGTGTACAGTGTGTGCTTGTGTGCACACATGCATGCCGGTGGTGGGAAGGACTCAACAACGAGCCCGTAGAGGGAGCTGGTTAGAGGGAAGGAGGAAAGGGCCAAGCAGCAGGAAACCAAGGGCGGTAGCTCTCACCTGCCCTCCTCCCACGGGAGCTCCCTGAAACTCCAGGCTCGGCTTGTTCTGAGGGCTGCTCCTTACCCACTGACCTTGGTCAGGATGGTGGGGAGCGGGGGTGCCCCGAGGGAGGGGCTGGCCTCTGAGGGAGGTACCTTGCTTTTCCCCCTCAGTGGGCAGGGGAAAGCCAGAAGCAGAGAAGAAGTAGTAAGTGACTTCCTGTGGGGTGGCGAAAGTTGAGGTTCTCACACTGCCTGGTGCCTGACGGGGAGGCCAGCAGGGGCTGAGTGCACAGGTCGGGTCTGCAAACAGGCAGGAAGTTTTCCTGGAGCAAAACCCGTCAAAACAGAATTCTTTCGATGGGTAATATTTTCCTCCCAGCCCCTGTCACCCATGCTCAAACAGGTCTGTTGTTGTTTTCATAATCTGGGAGAGGAAATCAAGCCCCTTTGAGCGGAGACCTCAGGCGCCAAACCAAACCGCTCAGCAGATACTCCCAGCTGGCTTTCCGTTCCAGAACGGAGGAGGGCACGATGGAAAGTTTGGGGTAGAGGGTCACTCCACACTCCCACGTGCTCCTGCTCACCAGCCCCCAGCCACATGCCCTCCAGCTTCCTGGGGCTCCGGCCAAAGCACTAAATTAACCGAGCCAAGAAGGAGCAGTGGTCTCTTGCGCCGGAAATGTGGTAAGTGTGGCGGCAACGAGCACTTATTGGGCACCTGGCTTGGGTCAGCTACTTTGCATACATGACCTAATTTAATCTTCACAGCAACCTTCTGGGACACTGTGGAGTCCCACATTCACACATTCATTTGGAGCCAGGCTCAGACAGGGTGAGTAACTTGCCCAAGGCCATATGGGTCTCGAGGGGCAGGCCTGAGATCGGAACACAGGTCTAAGTCCAAAGCTCTCCCGACCTCACTCCACAGCCCCCCTAAACATCTCCAGTACGGAAACCTCCCAACAAAGGTTGGAGTGTGTAGGGAGGCTTGCCAGCCTGGAACAGAATACCAATGTCTGAGAGCTCGCAGCCCAGGGGCAGGACCTGACCACACACGCTCAAGTGCCCCCGACAGCTGACCGCTCTGCACCAGAGTGGCCGGACACAAACTGAGCACCCAGGCTGCCCAGAGCAGTGAACTCAGAACACTGCGGGAGGTGGCCCAGGACCTCCTGGGCACACACTTACCTTCCTGCAGCTTCACGCTCTGGAGGTAGAGGGGGTTCCTCAGCACGTTGCAGCGGCCCGGCTCGTCTTCCTTGGTGAAGAGCAGCAGGTCCGAATAGGCAAACAGTGTCACCTGCGTCAGGCAAGAGCAAACAGAATAAGCTCTTCAGCTGTCCCAGAGGCCAGGAGCCACAATGACCCCAAAGATCCAGGAAAGGAGTTCTTATCATCTTAGGCAGAACCCAGAGCAGACTCAGTGTGGCCTCAACCAAGGGCAGAGACCTGCCCTGGAGGCAAGAGCGACCTTTTGCCCTACAGTTTTCGACAGCTCCTCTCCTCACAGGAGGAAAAACTAAACCACACAAAAAAGGACCCTCACCTGCTGTGGCAGGTGGCCCCCTGCAAGCTCTCCACAGCCTGCCTGACACCTCACAGGTGCACCTTTCTGGCCCAAGGCCCTGGAATCGCCCTGGCATCGCCCTGGCTTGGAGCCACGCTTGAGCTGTGGAATGTCCCGCACCTGCTTGTACTGTCCTCTAACCATCTGGACAAAAGAGCACTGGACTTGGGCTCAGAAGTCACGGGGCCCTTAAGTAGCCATGAAAACTTGGTTAAGTCTCCCAGGTTTCCTCATCTGTACCACCGGGGAGAGCCTCTGCCGGGCTCCCTCGCAGGCCCCTTTCACAAGCCCCATGCAGACACCGAAAGAAGCACCGTGCAACGTTCGCCACTATTACCAAACCACTTGCGGTAACTTTGACCAGTTTAAGAAGAAGCCAGTTACTTATGCTCCGACACAGGCATGTGCATAACTTTTATCTCTTTTATGCACTAGCTGCTCCGAAAACAAAGGAGAAAGCTATTTTTAGACATTATAGGTAAACCAACAGGCATGCTCAGCATATTTTTGTGCTGCAAAAATCAACTTGACCCTAATGCCACCAAAGATTACACTGTTCTCTGCTTTGTAAATTCTGCAGTGGCCTTTAGTCGGGAGCAATAAAATCCACGTTTAGATTCTCTGAGGGAAACAAAATATGATTAATTATGTGAACTTCCTTTTGAGGTGTTAAAATCTGATACTTCATCTCTTCCAAAGTAAGAAGAGTCAGCCAGCCGGGGCTGGCAGGCACCACTGAGAGCCACGACGACGACTGTGTGGGTGGACTGTCGCTGCAGCTTAAAAAGCCAATATGTCGCCATTTAGCGACCAGGCTGTTAAAGATGACCTAACAACGCTACCTCTGAGATCACCCCACAGAAACACTCACAAGGCTGTATGCATATGAACCTGTATGGATGTTCTCAGCACTATTTTCGTTAAAAAAAAAAAACGTATACATAC
Organism: Sturnira hondurensis; assembly: GCF_014824575.4. NCBI lineage: Eukaryota > Metazoa > Chordata > Mammalia > Chiroptera > Phyllostomidae > Sturnira > Sturnira hondurensis. Next base: position 331,599 of record NW_028083079.1, on the reverse strand, counting down.
TGATGTTGAAGAGCAAAGGGACTCAAATACACGGTGACAGAAGGAGACCGGACTTTGAGGGGTGAGCACACAGTGCACAGCGTACATAACCTTATACAACTGACATCACCCCAGTAAGTTTCATTTTTTTAAGTGCATTAATGGCGGTGGGGATGAAGTAAAAAAAAGAATATAATAAACAAGGGTAGAAAAATCATAAACGGCTGAACTCAAAATAGTGCAATGTGCAAAAATACCAAGAGTATAATCCAATTTTGTGAAATAGAACTATAATCCTGCCTATATTTAACATTTTTTAAGTGTCTAAGAGACCATACTCTTCACTCTTGGGGAATGGATTTTCCTTCATACATGTCTGCTTAATTGGAATTATTTTGCAATGATAATCTGTTACTTTTGTAATTTGAAAAAGCATATAAATATTTTCCTAAGGACCCCATGGCTTCCTGAGCACAGCAGAGACACAGAGGTGTGAGGGAATCTGGCCACAGAGACGACAGGAGGTGTCTGCGGGCAAGAGGCTCTCAGACGGGGCCTAACACGAGGGCTCTGGAACCCTGGGCTGGGAGGGACCCTGGCGATGATGCCATCCAACCCCCTTCCCACCACAGCCTGAACCCAACACAGCCCCAAAAGCCTCCATTTGTTGAGCACTTATTTTCTGCTCCGTGGATCCTTGCTTGTAAATAACACCATTGCCCTCAGTTACATAGATGAGGGCCCTGCAGCTCAGAGAAGTTAAGTGACCTGTCTAAGATAACACAGCTGGGGACCACTGCCCAGGTAGAGCTGACCCCAGAGCAGTCACTATACAGAGAGGCAGCACTATATGCGATACCTATAGTTGTCCTATCCCCAAATGTGAAAGAATCCAAGCAGGGACCAGAAAAGAGGAGCAAAGGAGACCAAAAAATAAATAGTTCAGGGAGAAGAAGAAATTAATTTGAGAGCTCGGAAGGATTTGAGGGGTTCATTGTCTGAGGTGAGGTCTTCAAACAATGAAAAGAAGGCTCTAAACTCACCCAACACAGGCAAACCGTCAGTCTCCCCGGCCCACTCAAGGGAAGCCTGGCAGTCACCTGCGGGCCCACTGGGAAGCTGGCAGGGGAAGGACTGGAGAAATGAGGAGCCTATAAAGTCAAAAAATGGCCCAGGCCCAGAAAGGACTGGGCCGACGTTAAGTGCCCAGGGGCAAGGTGCAAAACACCCCAGGCTGCTACTCTGGCCCTGATTCCCAGAGCTGGAAATGTGGTCTAGACAGGAAGTGATTAAGGCATGAACGAAGAATTTCCCCCACGTCGGGTCATGGAAAGGACAGAGCTGGCACACAGCTGAAGGCAGGGCCAGTGGCAAGTGCACCAGGGAGGCAAGTGGGCCCCTCTGCCAGGTCACCAGCACCCTGCAGCCTTCACCCCAGCAGAAGCCACAGGGGCCCACGGTGGAGTGATGCCCACCTCCACAGCCCTGTTACCTGCTGCCTGCCCAGTGTCTTCTCCACACTTGTTCCAAGGACACATCTGTTTTCCCAAAGGGTCAAGGATTGAGGAGCTGCTTGGTTAGGGAATCCTTGCAACTTGGAAGCTCATTTCTCCCAAGGAGCCCTAACCAAGCTTCCTCCAGGAATCTGGCCTAAGGGCAAGGTTTGCAGAAAAGACCTTGGTGCCTTAGTTAATGGTAAACTCAGTGAGTCAGTGTGTAAAGTAGGGTGTGTCTGTCTTGGGCCCCGTAGTATTTCTGGAAGCGCCAGCACAGGGCCGGCTACACTGTAGATGCTTGGTACCTGTTGTTGGAATGTATAAATCAGACTACTCCATTATGCTAATTTGACCCCAGGGCACATTAACGAAGTCTGTGACTTCCAGGAGTGGGTATGATGAGGACAGTTCATGGTGAGGGTCTGGATTGGCTCACGGACTTCAGCAAACTCCTGCTCAGAGCAGAGACCAAGAACCACCGGGGAACATTCCTGGAATAAAGATTCCTGTTGAGCATAAGGGAAAACTTTCTACATTCAGCACTCTCTGTTAACAAAACCCATGTTTGGAGAGACGGCCTCTGCAGACACACTACTTGCTGGAAAACCGTCAGCGGGAGTTACAGGGAAGTGATTGGAAGGAACGTCCCCTGAAGAGCAAGCAACGCTGCAGTTCTACAGACTTACTCCAGCCCCTCTTGTGCTGGTTTATATTTCGGGCCTGAATAACATGGCAGGACACCAAGATGCTCGTATATGCTTCTTAGTGTAGTTTCAGAAACACAAATATATTTATTTTTACTTCATATAAATATCACTTCCCTCGATCTTCAAAGGGGGTCCTCTTAGTTCTGAGGCTCCAAAGACTCACGGGGAAAGAGTTTTGGGCCAGACTGTAAGCAGGTGATGGCTTCAGCTTGTGTTTGCAAGTTTGTTTTTAAACAAACAGGCCAGAGGCAGCATGGGATCCTGGGAAGCACTGCTGAGCCCGAGATCCCAGCGCTAATCCTGGCTCCACCCCTTATGAGCCTAGAGCGCCTCCAGTCCCCGTTAATCTCACTGGTGCCTCGGTTTCCTCATCTATACAGTGGGGACAGTTGTGCCTCTCCTGGAGGTGCTGAGATCTGGTACCTGAAACAGGTGCTCAGCTCAGGGTGTGCAGACTTAATAGTGAGTGGACAAACAAAAGGGCAAATTTAGATGTACGTGTGTAGTTCAGGGTGGCTGCCATTTCTAAGTGCCTTCTCTGGAATCTCGTCAATTTACGGCCCCACCTCACTTTCAGCGTTGGCCACCTGATTTAACTCTGCCACACCCTCATTCACCAAGCACAGTTCCAAGTGACTTCTTATTCCTCATATTCAAATCCCCCTCGATAGATCAAGTTTTACTCCCATCAAGACAGCTCAGAAGATATGCCAAGGTCCTTAAGAAAGTTCCCCAAGACGGGGTCTGGAAACACAGTGAGCAATGCCAGGGCGGCAGCGATAACAAGCATGCGGTCTCCTCAGGGAGCTCCTTTGAAAGAGGGGACGCTCATGGGAACGCATGAGTTCTGGTGTGCTTGTTCAAAAAACAAAACAGAGCAGCCTCCTGCTTTAGCCACAATTACACATAATGTCCCGGAATGCTGGGGCTGAGAGGGCCCTTAGAGATCAGCTGCCTCAAATACACACACACGCTGTTCAGATGAGACAACTGAGGAAGAAGTCATGAGTGAGCCAGCAGCAGAGCAGGAGCTGGCTATATGCTTCCTGCCTTGGAGTTCCCTGATATTTCCACACCATCCCAAGCTGTCACTCAACCCAGCCAGCCAGATGCTGAGTCTGGACCTGATCTGCAGCAAGCCCCTTACCCTTTCTTCAAGGCCCTCAGGTAGCCTTGAAGATCCCAGGGCTCCAGCTCCTGTGCCCAAGTAGGTTTACACTCACGGGACTGAGCTGGAACCTGACCAGCTCTGGGGATGGGTGGCTGAGTCAAATTCCCTGGGTCAGACATCAGCAGGGGCCAGCTCCCCCAGAGAGGCACGATCTCCACACCCTTTGGCTGACTGAGCTACAGCCCAGGAGAAATCACAGACTTATCCCCTTAGAAGAGGATCTGGGTTAACACAGACCCATCAGCATAACTGATGCTCCTCTAACAATTCTCTTCGGCTAACAGTTTTCATCTTCTCACCTACAAAGTCATTCACCACAGCAGGGGGAATGGCCACCTCTTCCGTTCCTCAGAGGAAGTTAGAGCAAACAGTGGGATGTCTTCAGGGGCCGGGAAAACTTTCTGACTATCAAAGATGGACTAAACAGCTTTGAGAGGTAGTGAGTTCCTTGTTGTTGGAAATGTACAAGAACAAGCTGGGTCACCATGCGGTAAGGAAGGCACGGAGGGGGATGGAAGCCTTTTCAGGTTTTCTCTGCCCTGAGATTGTATGGGTCTAAGACTCTCAGGAAGAGAGGAGAGTTGGGGGCCCGGAGGACATCCCACGAAGCCCACCAGGGCAGCCCACCCGGGAACGCTGTGCGCCAGCCTTACCTCGGCAGCCTTGTTCCTCCCCTCGTACAGCAGCAGCTCCTCTGACAGCAGCAGGGTCCGGGCAGGGTTACAGAGATCTAAAGGCTGAAATCAGAGCGGGGAGTTCAAAGAGGCCTGACGGAGGTGGTTGGGGGTGGTGGGGAAAGACAGCTTGGCAAGGCCTGACACAGAAAAGTCTGCCAGCCTTCCTCGCACCAAAAACCCACACACCCCCTCATACACAGATGGAAACAGAAAGACAGACACTCCGGTCCTGAGCGGAACTGTTACTGCCACCTTTACCACCAGCCCTCACCGCGAAGGCTACACTCTCTGCAGGAAGTCCAACCCCGTGCTGCAGCCCTCCCCACCCCCACCCCCCCAACCCCGGCTCCTCCACCACACTGGGCTCCTGGGGCTTCCCAGGCCCACACCCGCCGTCCTGTCCATGCTTCATGGGATGGTCCCTGCTCTTAGGCCCAGGCTCTCAGGACACGTCTGGAGAAGTCCACGGATCCCAAACTAGGCCAGACTGGATCACTTGAGCACCTGCAAAGCCAGGCCAGTCCCTGCCTTACATTCATGACACTGTGAAGGTAACTGACTCCTTCTCAGCCATCAGTTCTCAGAGACCCATTCTTACCCCAACTTCTTCCACTGCCCCATCACCTTGCCCCACACCTGCCCACCCCAGAGGAAGCTCCCTAAGCTCTGGACCCCCCAGCGGGGCTTTATCCTCACAAATGCATCTTTATGACAAGGCTTCCAGGCACCTGACACCAAGCAAGGTGCTGGAGGAAAGAGACAGAAACAAACGTGACAACACACAACAACCTGGATGGTCCTTACAACTAATGTGAAGTAAAGAAAGCAGCACTCAAAAGAATACACGTGTTATGGTCTCACTAAAAAACATTCAAGCCCTGCCCTGACCAGTGTGGCTCAGTCGGTTAGGGAATCATCTGGCAAAGCAAAAGGTCACCAGGTCGACTCCTAGTCGGGCACGTGCCGAGGTTGCGAGTTCTGTCCCTGGATGAGGCGTCCCCGGATAGGGCACGGGAGAGGCGGCTGATCAATGTTTCTCCCTCACATCAATGCTTCTCTCCCCTTCTCCCTCCCTTCCCCTCTCTCTAAAAATAAATAAATAAGATCTTTAGAAAACATTCAGAAAGAGGCCAAACCAAATACATTATTTGGGAAAGCCCACATAGATGGTAAAACTAAAGAAAAGAAAGGAAATGACTGTCATAACGTCAGGCCGGTGGGCGCATCCGCCAGGGAGGAGGACATTCCGATCGAGAAGAGATACAGCCCCAAAGTCCGGCGTGGCGGTGAGGATCTAGTCCTCAACCTTAGTGGGTACCCACTTACGATTACTCGTTAAACTGCACATGGAAGTGTTGTACCGTTTTGGGGGGTTTACATATTTTATACTTTAAAATTTGTTACCACTTTTAAAAAACTCATTTTGGTTTTGCAAAAATGTAAAAACAAAAACTAAAAACTTTGGTTCGCAGCCCGCGCTCAATCCACTGAGCTACACCAGCCAGGCCCTACTGTTGCTCTTTTTAAGGGGAAATTGCACGAACGTTTATCACACCATTAAATACTCTTTGAGTCTGTGTTTTGTGGTGGTTGGGTACTCTTCTATTATGTGGACGCACCCCATTTATTTAACCATTTCTCTGTTCAGACACTTGAGTGTCTAACTTCTTTTGCTGTTGTAAATAACTCTGCCATGAGAATCCCTGTGCGTGAATTGCCTCTCTGATTATTTTCCTTGGAAGGGATTCCTAGAAGTAAAAGGACTGAGTCATGGGGTCATAAACATTTTAAAGGCTCTTTATACATATTGACAAATTGCTGTCTATAAAGGTTTGATTCGTTTAGCCTCTCGTCAGCAACACAGAGGTGACCGTGTCCCCTGGGCTTCATCTCCGACCATCACTTTGATTCCCAGTCAGGGCACATGCCTGGGTTGTGGGCCAGGTGCCCAGTGGGGGCCACATGAGAGGGAACCACACATTGATGTTTGTCTCTCTCTCTTTCTCCCTCCCTTCCCCTCTCTAAAAATAAATATAGTCTTTTAAAAAAAAGAGCAACAGTATATAAATGTACAAAAAGACCTGTTTTTTTTTTAATGTGCATACGCACACAGAAAAGACACATAAATGCTCACACTGACTCTATCTGCATGGTGAAATAAAGAAAGGCTTGGAAAGGGGGAGGGAGTGGAAGGGAAAGTAAGAAAAGGGAGACTTGAGTAAATCTCAGGCCACCAGTCACTACCAGCCGGATAGGTTTGCTTAGACCAAAGAGACCAGACCAGAGGCCAGACTTCAGGCCTCTGCCCTGGTCATTGCATTGCCACACAATGAACCACTGGAGGAGCCAGGAGGCAGAAGCTGCAGCACACAGGCCCTGTGACCATACAACGAGCAACTGCAGAGTGTCTAGCCTCTCCCCAGAGAAAGGGGAGGTTGCGGGGAACCAGGAAGGAACCCTCTTGTTGCTGAGCTCCCCAGCCCCCACTCTCCCACTCCCCCTACTGGAGACCTGTGCTCCATCGGTATAATCCCCAGAGTCCTGAGCACCTGAAGCTATTTGTCTTTCCCTAAAGGGAGCCCCCAGTCCTGGAATGAGGCACCATCCCTGTGTCCTGGGTGAAGGATCCTCCTCTTTCTCATCTTCTCCAGAGCGAGTCCTTGAGGCCAGCCACAGCTCACCTGGACAAAGACAGGGAACACCAGGACCTTGGGAGCCAGGGTGACATAGGTGCCATAGCTTGAGTGTGGGGTGTGTGGCCTCATGACTGAGCAGTTCTGGTAGTTTGCGTGGCCCTTCATGGTCTGCACTGTCTTCATCAGTCGAGACTTCTTCCCCAGGCCTGTGTAGGACTTCCCTTTGCTGGGACTTCCCGATTCTGTGGAACAGAGACAGGAGATCGTGAGGCAGTTCCATCCCCCCCAAAATGTACCCCCTCCTAGAAAGAGAAACAGACTCAGTCAACAGCCATTTGCTGGGAGCATCTGTTATACGCCAGGTCCTGTGCAAGGTGCTCAGACTATAGGGAGGCCTCGGAAGGGCCTTGAACCTCAAGGTATTCCCTCATACTCTTTGAGAGATAAGGACATATAAATAAGCAACTGCACAACTAGGATGGTGCTGGGAACCACCAACTGTGCTGGAGGGTGCAGACTCCATCTGGTGAGCCAGGGCCCGAGTCAGACCTATCAGCTTGGCCGCAAACTTATGAAAACCAGGAAATCTCTCACATTTGTTAAACCTGAAGGCCCGATCTCACCAGGCCCCACAGTCCCACCCAGAACATCACCTGGGGCAGAGCAGTGACTGTCTGGGTGGCACAGCGTGTGCTCTCTGCTCTCCACCATCCCTACCACTCCCTGCACACACCCAGTGCCGCTCACCTACTCCATTGCCTCCCACGTCCCATGAACGAAGGGCCTGGAGATCTAGTCTCTGCAGTGGTAACAGACACAGTAGGCTTTCTCAGGATGCATCGGGGTCCGGCCTTTATTAGCCAAGGGAGCTGGGGCAGCTGGACTCACTTAAGTCAGTCTAGGATGAGGAGTGGCACCTGCTTCTCCAGTTGTCATGGAAGAGCACCAGCAAGAAGCCAGATGGCTGTGCCCGAAACCCCTCCTCTGCCTGCTAGCTTGGTGACCTTTGGCAGCTCACTTCCCCCTCAGAGTCTTGGCTGCCTCCACTATAAGAGTACCAAGCCCACTGGGTTGCTGGGAGGATTAAATGAGATGCCCCAAGGCCCTAGAACAGTGCCTGGGACCTGAAAGTGTACAATTAAAGTTGGCTGCTAACTTATGATGGTGCTTGTTGTTGTAATTCCTCCACGTGGAAAGCAAATTAATCTGGTGCTTCAGGGACTCTGGGAATCCTGGGCTTTATCACAGCTCTGATGTCCTCCCAGCTTCACCGCTAATTTACAAATTACTCCAATCAGAAAAAGGAGAGAAAGAGGGGGTGGGAGACACCCCCGGGAGAGAGAGCAGAAGGCCCTTAATGAGGGGACACTGCTAAACACACACCCTCACACTGAACAGGGTGGCATACAGGACTTGATCACGTCCCATCCAATGGTCAGAGTAGCTAAAAAGTCGGGGGTTCTCGGACGCAAGCAGGTAGGAGGCACACTCTGGAGCGTTCAGGCTCCGTGCACCCCTGGCCCCTCCAAGGGTTCCTGTAGCCAGGGGACCAGCTGGCCAGCCTTCCCTGACCTGCACGTCCCTGGGTCAAGGCCTCCTTCTGCCACCCCCGGTCCTGGCAGCCAGGGAGTAAACAGGTGCCCTGACCCCAGATACATCTCGGGGAAGCTCCCCACCAACGCGAGGTCCACAACCTCAGAGGAAAAACTCAGCTCAGAAGGTTTCACACTTGCTTCCTACGCCCACCTCACACCTCTTCTCACCAAGCGACATGAGAAAAACAAGTCGACACCCCCCCATCCCACAAGTGACCACCTATCCCAGCCTCTCTTGGGGCAGCACTCAAATCATAATCACTAAAACCACTTCCTGCCTTTTCAGGAGGCACTTAGAGGAAAGAAGAGAGCGTCTGAGTCCAGGATGGGGCTGGGAGCGTGGCTGGGTAGAGAGAATCTTGCACAAACGCAGCAGCGCATCTTATCTGATCAGGCCCTGACATCAGCCCTGGCCGCTTTGCTGAAAGAACCCATCCCTTACCAGACCTATCGGGGGATCACTTTGTATGTTACATAAACATCTAACACCTGAAACTAAAACAATTTGAACATCAACTGTAACTGAAAATTTAAATAAAATTAGAAAAGAACCCGTCCTATACTTGGAGTCGGCAAGACACCCGAATTAAGCGCTGCTTCCCAGAGCCTGACTGTGCAGCCCTGAGCAGTTCCTTCGCCCTCTGGGCCAGCGGTACCTCTGCTGTGAAGTGTGGCTACACAGACCGCCACCCTGCCCATCCCAGGGCCAGTGTGGGGCACACTCGGGAGGTGGGTGGGGAGGGCCTGGTGAATGGTGCCAGAGTGTGAGCGCACAAGTGGTCACTACACACCACGAGCAACAAATAGTCCAACCATCAGGGCCGCCGTTAGGGCAGGACCTCTGGGCCTCGAACCAAGCCGTGACTGGAGTCACAGGGTCAGCCCGGAGCTGGACAGTCTAATCTCACACAGGCGAGCCTGGACGGGAGGAGGCCAAACCACCCAGGACTGAGAAGCAGGGAGAGCAGCAAAACAGAACAGTTACAGAAAGGTGCTGTGGCTGATGCTGAAACCCGGGTGCTGTGCGCCCCCAGTCTCAGGAGTTTAAAAGAATGCCTTTCTGCCCTGGCTGGGTGGCTGTTAGCAGGAGCATCGTCCTGTACTCCAAACGGCTGCAGGTTCGATTCCCAGTCCGGGTGAGTATGGGAGGCAACCAACTGATGTTTCTCTCACACCAATGTTTCTCTCTCTCTGTTCCCCACTTTCTCTCTCTCTCTGAAATGAATAAACATATCTTCCGGCAAGGATTTGAAATCCATTTTTAAAAAATAAAGTGAAATAAAAATAAAAAGAGGGCATCTTCTCCCTCCCCTCGCCGGGCTGCCCAGGGCTGTCCCAGCACCTTTGCCTGGGGCTGGAGAGTCGTAAATGGGCCATGTGACACACATCTCTGCTTTCACTGGGAAAGCTCTGCGCAGCTCTGCTTTGTGCAGCCCTCAGACAAGGCTGCTGAGGCCTGGGGGCTTGAGTGACTTGCCCAAGGTCATTCGGCCAGTAAATGGCCCAGGCAGGAGCAACCCAGCTCATACAGCTGTGGTACCCTGGAGCCCCATCTCCACACACCCCTGGGTAATGTGTGGCAAGTGGGCCTAGCTCTCCAGAGCTGATTTTCTGAAGTCTCTTTTTAAAAATCAATCCAGATTGTAACCTACCCACTGAGTGCTGTGAAGGCCAACTACTTGAATCGCCTCCTGCTGTCTCTTACCCTCTCGGCTCCAACCCCCCTTCTCCCCCCTTTTCACTCCAACACCTGCTTCACTGACCAAACACAGTCATTACACAGCTTTGCTCCAGCTCCTGAGCAAGCCCTGGCTGCCATCCCACCCCAGCAGTGGCAAATCTGAGGCTGGGCTGTCTTCACAGGGCAGGGGACAATGCCGAGGGTACCAGCAGCCCGGGGAAATGTGCCAAACACAGGCAGGCAGGCACCCCAGGCCCCAGAAGGGCACCAGACGCCATTCACCTCAGGATGGCTCAATCCTCCCTCCTGAACGGAGGCCAGGCAGCCCAGCCAGAGGAGGGGACAGAAGCTGGCACCCCGGTGACGGTCTTAGCCTCTGGAGAACCCTGCATGTGTTCGAAGGAAGTTTTGTGCCCTGGATTCCACCCCTTCCTCTGAGCCCCAGGACTTGGAACTATGAAGACTGGCTCCCTGGTAAAGAGCAAAGATGTTCTTGGATATGAAAAGAATTTTTATTATGAAGGAAGGCCAAGTTCTTCGCACATTGCACTCAAAAAGTTATGGTCATTATTAACATCATCATCATTGCCTTACTAAGCTGCGCGTCCCTCTCCCCACAGCTTAGGCGGTGCTGCCCTTCTTGGGACACTGAGCGCTGTGTTCTCAGAGGGGAACTGAAGCGTGGACACAGGGTAGAAGGACAGCGGCGAGACTCAGAGGCATCTCTCAGGCCCAGAGGGGACCGACCCCCAACCACTAGTCCACCACAGGAGACACGCCCATCCAGCTCCCTTATTCCATGGCCAGTCTGCGAACCCTTAGAGGCAACCAGAGTCACTGTCCCTCAGCCGGCTGAGTAACGGAAACCCTACAGCGTACCTGCTATCGGTCACACATCTAGCATTGCATGCAGAAATGAGCCAGCCCAGGCACTGCCCTTAATGAAGTCGCCATTTAGCAGTGGCGTCTCCACTGTGACCGAATGTACCAATTAAAAGCTTTTTAAGCTCAATGTGGAATCACTATCAGAGTCTTCTCCAGAAGGAATGCAGATTCATTTTCAACAGAACAGCCCAAAGGCCCCAGCCTGGAGAGGATGGAGCCGTCTTCCATCAGCAGCACCAAGCCTGATGGAAGCCCTTTCCGCCCCCCCGAAAAGACACAGGCGTTCTTCCAGATCCCTGCGCTAAGCATGCCTCACCTTCACACTACTGGTAGGGGGTGGCAAGGACACAAGTGCCAGTGGCCGGGAGAAGATCACTCCTGAGGAAGGAGGTCAAAGGGCATTCTGCGGGCACTAGGGGAAGGGCTCCGGCACATCCCAGGTAGGCACCATGGACCACCTGGCAAGGGGGGTCTCAACCTCTGGACACTCAAGTCAGAGGTCTCCAGCAGGCACAGAGGGGGTCAGAAGGAATGCCCAGCCAGCTCCAGCATCAAGACTGGTATCTCAGGCTTCCTAAGAGAGGGAGTTGGTTTTGAGCCCAGCGTCTCTCCCTGGCTCTTAAAAAATAGGACCAGGGTTTGAAGGCCAAAGAAAGAGAATCACTCAAACAGCAGAGACGCCTGTGCATTGCAAAGGTGACTACTGTCTGTGTAGTGTGTCCTGGCAGACAGGCTGTACCCACAACCACTATCTTCCTTAACCCTCCCATGGCCCTCTGAGGGGAACCATCAGCCCCATTTTACAGATAAAGAAACTGAGGCTTAGTGAGGGGACAAGAGTCAATCCAAGTCACATGGCTAGAACTCTAATCTGAGACCTCCCAGCTCCAAACTCCATGCCTCCTTCCACACAGACCGTGCCACCTATAATACCTAACATGTACTGGTTGCTCAGTAAAACTCAGGTGACTCTCAGGTGAATGGCTGCATTCTAAACACCATCTATTAGATGCTCTGTAAGACCCCCTCTTCCTCCTGAGGCAGGCTCTGAGGCAGGAGGACACAGGGGTCCAGTGAGGGAGGAAACAGTCTGTGTCTACATGCGGGGGCACCTTGCCTCTGTTGAGGAGGCCCCCGATCTCGGAGGAGGACCTCACAGCTGACCACACTGTCTCTCAAGGGCTCTGAGGGCAGCAGAGGCCTGACTCACCTTCGGGGATGGTGTCCTCCTGGTACACAGGCCGCAGCAGCTGCAAGGCAAAGACAGGAGACCCGCCTCAGCCCCAGGAATGGGGCAGGACGACCTGGCAGGCTGCTCTCACCAGCCTGGGGATGGGAAGGGAGCACCTCGGGGCACGAGGAAACACAGCAGTCCTACCTCCAAGCTGGGAAGAGGCTCGGAAGGAATACAGAACCCAGAATCCTCCAGAGTATTAGAGTGGGACAAGGCTACAGCCGTTAACAAGTCTAATCCCGTGGCCAAGTCCCCAACTTCCTTGATGGCAGCTTGTTCCAAAGAGTGTCCCACGAACACTGGCACCGTGGCACGCTAACCACCCTGCCACAGAGGGCGCAGCAGCAGGGGAGTCTGGGAAGCGCCGAGTTAAACGAGGCTGAACTACTGTCTCCACGTCAGGATGCCCTCAGAGCCTCAAATAGGCTAACATGCTCCGGATATTTCTCAGACTTATTTGTCCTCAGAACACTTTTTCCCCCAGAGCATCTCAAGGCATTCATGTCTGGGGGCATGCAATCTGTCTTCCCACCATGCCACCATGCAGTGTCTGCTTTTACACCTCTGGTGACAGGGGACTCACCACCTACCACACACAGCAGCCCCTTCCATTGGGGAAAAGTGCAGTCTGGCACAAAGCTCTCCTTACTTTTGAGGTGCAATCTTCTACTTTGTGACACCCCTGGTACTGGACCTACTCCCTCTGCCCAGGACAGCCCTGCAGCAGTGGGGTTAGCACATATCCCACCTCCTCGCTCAGCACCCCAGCCCCTTGCAGGCTCCTCCCCACACAGTTCCGAGTCCTTTCCTTGCCTCAAATAGGGGCCCATGCCCTTCACCTTCCCCGAACCAGCTGTCCATACCTGGCTCCCAGGGTTCAGCGGGGCCAGGATGATGTAGTTGGGGTCGGTGGGGGCAGTGGCGCGGGACAGCGCAGGCAGGGTGTGCTGGCCCCCGCGCTTGGCCACCTCGGTGTAGCGCTCCCAGCCTCCGAGCAGCAGCCCGTCTGAGCTGTCACATACCAGGTGGCAGCTGTGGCGCTGCTCAGGCCGTGCCTGGGCCCCATGAGTGCAGTTCTTCTCCCGCTTGTTTGGGGGTGACTGGAGGTCGTGCGTTGACTTGCAGGACGCCCGCCGCAGGACCCCACCATCGGGTCCTGGCTTGACTTGGGGGACCATGCGCCAAACAAGCAGGATGATCTCACTGGGGCAGCTCCTGGGAAGGGGCATGAATCACAGAGAGAAGTCGAGTCTGGGGGGCACCACAGTCAGCCCGGGTAGGGGCCTGCAGGGGCAGGGGGAGGAGCCCCTAATGTCAGGGCAGGAAGGAAATGAGAGACCATGCAAAGCACAGACGGCTCAGCGGCCCCTTAGGACAGCTCTAATTGACTGAAGGCGGCCAAAAAGGATGCTGAGGCCAAGGTCATATTAAGCAAGTAGCAAACTCAATTAGTGATGTCTGTTGTGGGCAAAGTATAAGCAAGGAGGAGCAAGCATACCACCTACATGCGACCCCTCAGCCAGTCATTCTAGAAGCAAACCTGCAATGGGCCATGAGGGGTCTACCCCAGCAGGTCAACATTTAGGGGACCCAAACATTTTTAAGAATAATTTTTTAAACTGTGCAACTGGCACATTTGCAACATCTACACATCCTTTAAAAACAATGGGCTGAGCTATGAGGTAGCAGAAATAATTAGCTAAAGTAGAAAGCCACCCCCTAGAGCTGCCTCAGGAACCACAGGGTTCGTTTGAGAGCTTCTTCCCTGCTGTTTGCTTGGAGCCTGAACCTTCCATTTGCAGGCTCAGAACCTGATTCCCTGAGGAGCAAAGTGAATTGCTAACAGCTGGGCAAAGTGGGGCAGGATGAGGCTACAGGGCAGGGGAAGGGAGGTGTGCCATCAGCCTGGGCCCCAGGCCGCCCGTTCCCGCCCTCGGCCCTGCTCCTCTCACCGGATCTCGTGGGCCAGCTCCACGCATTTCCAATGCTCCACAGGCCTCTCGTTCAGCTGCAGCACCGTGTCCAGCTGCTGCAGCCCTGCTCTGTCTGCCGGGCCCCCTTCAGGGACAAAGAAGACACTCAAGGGCACCTCAAACCCACAACCCCCTCAAAGGACCTAGGGTCCTTTGCTTCCCCAGCCAACCAGGACAAGGACTGCTCCTCTCTTGTTTCTCCATCTGTGAAGTAAGGGGCCGACACCGGTGGCTCCTAGGAACCTTAAAGGAACACACTCTTTACCTGTTCACACTTCTCTGCTATTCACCCTTCTAGCCAGCCCCCCACCCCAGCCCTCCCACCCCACTGGGAACCCTTCCTGTGTCCAGGCTCACACACTTCATTCACTCCTTCTGCACTGTTCACTGAGCGCCAGCCTCAGTGCCTGTCGCCCAGGTCACCAAGCCCTGGATTCTCCCCCAAGGATGCTCACTATGATTAGGAGAAACATTTTCTTTGTGAGAAATAGGGAGGGAACACCTATATTTAAGTGCTAATCAAGCTTGGAGTAGGATAAAATACAGAGTTCAGAAATGACTCATTTTCCCATGCAGCCATTATTGAAAATATAGATTGAGTTCCCATTTGAAATGCTTGGGAAACAAAATATAAGAATGTATTTTCATTTTGATAAAAACAAAAAAGAAAGAGTGGGTATATTTTCATAAACCTCAATTTTATCTGCGGTCATTTAAAAATGTTATTCTTTTCATTCTGAAAAACCAGAACACACTTTGCTCCACTTCGGGGCTCCCCCACAGTTCCCAGGTTTTGTCTGCAAAGCCCACATGCAGGGCGGGGCCAGTGGGGTTGGCATTGCCCAAGACACTCACCGGAATCCACGGCCTGGACTCGGACCGGAGAGTCACAGCAGATGGTAAAGCCGAAGCCGTCCTTCCCCCTCTGGATGGTGATCTAGGACACAGCCCGGCCCAGTTACTCCCAACCATCCATCCGAGGTCGGGAAGCCCGCAGGCCCCACCCCAAAGCCACCCTCCTCGCCAAGAGAACTGGAGCCAAAAGGAGGCCAGCAGCCCCCCACCATCCCTGTCTCGGCCCAGGCATCTTGACCACTGGGTTTCGGGCCAAGCAAGACAGCTGGGAGCTCAGGAGGCAAACCAGGCTGAAGCGGGAGGCCACGTGGAAAGAGCCTTGGAAGGGCAACCCTCGCCTTCCTCAGCCCAGGCGACAGGGGCCCTCTACTGAAGGACCCTCTATACCTGCACATCTCTGCCTGGCCTGTGGCCCACTGCCCGTGTGGTCCCTTCCTCCCTTCCCCCAGGGCTCACAGAGCACTGGCCTGGGGCTGGCCCTGTGCCGAGGGCTCAGAAACAAAGCCCACCTGGTTGCTGCCCTCCCAGAGGACAGGCAAGGGAAGACAGGTACACATACACTCACAACCTCAAGTCAAAGGTCGAGAGGCAAGTGCTGGGGTCCTCAGGGCAGTCCATCACCAGAACCTCAAGGTGTCCAGCGAGGGCTCTCACTGAGGGGCAGATGAGGACATAGGCCTCCCTGCTGAACCTGAACTTGCCACTGCCCTGGCTGTGCCTGCTGAGGCCATGTGTAACCCCTACTTTCAGAAGCTCCCTGAAAGGGCTACAGTGTCCGGATGGTCTTTACAACACAGTTGTTGAGTTCCTGGTGCATGCCAGGCTCTGCCGCAGTATGAAGGAAGCAGGAGGCCTTGATCTCGGGCTGGCAGAGAGACATGAGTGTACACAGATCTCTCCAAAACAAAGCAGGACATGACAAGCATTGTAGCAAAACATGAAGACTGTGTTGGGAACAGTCCTTTGTGTTTGGTTCCGTGCGCCGCAGAAACTCAGCGAGTGCTAAGTTAATGAGGACAGCCCAGCCATATCCGACTGGCAGCAGGGAGCCGTGGGGGCACGGTGCAGTCTGCCGGCTCGGTTCAGTTCAGTCTTGCTGCACTCCCCTCTGTGCATCCCCAATTAGGCCCCAGGCAGTGTGAACAAGGCCTAGCCCGGCTCACCCAAAAAGCAATTCCAAGCTGCGGGGAGCAGGTATGTGAAAGCAACAGACCTAAGGGAGCAAAAGTCAGAAAAGGGGTTTAGTGGGGTCCCAAGAGACCCCCTGGAAGTGAATGTGGAGTGGGCCCCGGTGAGGCGCACGGAGTGTGTGGGAAAGAAGCCCGCTCAGCAAGGCTGGAAAAGGTCAAGAGCAGCCCTCTTGTCAGGGATTGTGTCTCTTCCTTGAGGGGCTGTCTCTTCAAGGCTAGGTGCCTGGCATTCACCTGCCAGCTGTCCCAAAGGCCAGGTGTGAGGAAGGGGAGGGCCAGGGGCCCAGGGTGACCAAGGCCCTTGGAAGCTGCCAGGAGGCCTCTGAGCCTCCGCTTCCCACCAGCCCTGGGCCTGGATTCAAAGCAAGTTTGTAAAACAGGAAATCTGACAGACAAGGGGAAGGGGGAGGGGGCAGGAAAATACCCTGTTCCCATAAGAATTCTGGGAAAACACACAGCTAAGACAGGAAGAGAAAAAAATGGAAAGAAAGAAAGAACAACAAACCCTGGAGTAAGTGCGGAAAGCGCAGGCCAAGGCTGAGGGAAGCTATCAGGAACCTGGTCCGCTCCATACGAGCAGCAGCAGTTTAGGGCCCTCGGGACTCCCCCTCGGCCCAAGCAGCAGCTGGGATTCCAAAGTCTGGCCAGCACTTCCTCAGTCCTACCCGACGAGAGCCATGGCCCCTCTGGCCTAGGTGCAGGCTCTGGAAACAGCAGGATCCAGCACCTGCGGGCTCGGAGCTAACAGTCTGGGGACTGACCCCAGAGATGAACCATGTGATCCAGCAAAACAGCCTCCCATACCCACACCTTGGTCCCCTCGTCCAGGGGCCACAGTGGGCTGGAGCCCCTTCTACCTTCCTGGGCACCAGCCTAAGAAGAACCAGCCAGGACAACAGTCCAAACCAGCTGGGGGTGGAGAAGGTGGGGAAGAGGAGAGGGTATCAGCAGGCAAAGGGGTGGGGCCAAGGGAAGAAAGCAGAGTCACTTTCTGGGGGTCCTGAGCACCGGCCCATGAGAAGAAAGGGCCCCGGGAGCCTGACTATCAACGAGTGGAATGCAAGGCTAGTTTATTTGGTGCGCCCCTGTTGAAGAGAGACAAAATGACGCCTGAAGGGAGCGAGGGGCGGCTCCCAGCTCTCAGCCCAGCTCTCAGCCCTCCTCTCCGACCTCAGGCCTCAGGGTCAGGAGGTGAGGGGAGCACCCCTGCCCTGACTCCGGAACCTTGGTGGCTCCTGGCAGAGGCTGTCCTTCCCGGGGGTGGTCCTTGCTCTTTCCTGTCCTGGGCAGGAACTGCCACTGCTCCCGAATCTCACCCAGGCCAGCACCTCACTTCTGCTCTCCTGCCTGGTTTCTGGTCTCGTCCGTGTCTAGACTTCCATCTCCAGCGGCCACCATTTATCGCACACCTCCTGTAGGTACATACCAGCTGCTGTGCCAGGTACTGCATACACAGAATTCTACTTATTCTCCCAGTATCACTCCTGGACATCATCATCTCTTTCCCCTGGCGGGGAGACTGGGGCTCGGGGAAGAAGAGTGATGTGCTCCAGAGCCCTCAGGCCCTCAGGTGGGTGTCAGGGGGCTGGACAGAGCTGGATTTGAGCCCAGGCCTGGCAAAAGCTGATGCTCTCAACACTGCACTGGTTACTAGCATTGTCTTGCACTTGAACTCCAGAACCCCGGGCCCAGCTCACACTCAGGCTGGCACCATTCTGACTGCAATGGGCCCCAGTCTTCTGGCCCATAGTCCCAAGGTGACCTAGGACTTCTTGTCCTCCCATCCAGGGCCCGCTCAGCCTCACCACTCCGCCACCCAGATGCTCGTGTGGCAGGCGCTGCTCCGCCTGGCTCCAGGAGGGCGGGAGGGCAGGGTGGGGTCGTGCAGGGCTGGGCCGTGCAGGGCGGGAGGGCTGAGAAGAGAACATGTGGGCTCCCTGGCTATGGGGCCACTATGCAGGAGAGCCCTCCGGGCATCTCCCTCGAACCTAAGGCTGTCCGTCCGAAGAAGTCAAGACCCAGCCTCCAGCCTAGTCACTAAAACACACAGTGGGACTTTTCTATATTTATTGAACCCGAACCATTCCTTAGCTCCTTTCCAGCTGAGACATCCCCCAAATCTGGACAGTCCTTGCCTTCATCCTCACTGACCTTATGGCTTTTTACAAGAAAAAACATCCATCCAAGTTTCAGAAGAGGCTCAATGGGACCGTCACCCCCACGCCACCCTACATTCTAAGACTGGGGGCTGAGAGGCCAGACCCTCCAGTGCGGGTGGGCTCCAGGGCCAGAGGACTCTGGGTCTGCCTCAGGGTGTCACTGGGGAGGAAAAGCCTGTGTGCACATCCACAGGTGATCATGGACATGGAAAATCATACATGCGTACATATACACAGAAACACCCTGTCTCACTCACAAGCACACACTGACACAGGCAGAAACACTCACACAGTCACACACACACACACACAATGCAGAACAGGCACCGCTGTCCCATCGGAAGTAGGGAAAGTTAGCAAAGATACAAAGTTAGCAAAAAACGCAAAACCCTGCTGCTCAGCAACGTAGCCATTTCTATTCTCAGGCTTGGGATGCTTTTTAACCCACACCCCCACACAATAAAAATAACAGAAGATCAATAAATAATCTCACGAGGGACACCACCCAGCCAGTGGTGAGGGCCACGCACAGTGGGGCCTCATCTGACCCTGGAGCAGGGCAGCGGTTCCAGCCCCTGCCTCTGTCCTTCCCCTGAACCAGAATGAACCTGTGAAGCTCAGGAGCGGACAAGGAAGGCCTTGTGGGGAGAGAAGTCCTGCTAGGGCAAGCCCCCAACCCTGAGCCCCCCCGCAACGACACCCCGGGCAGCCTCCCAAAGGGCCAAGCACCCACCTGGCGGTAGCGGCGCTCCGAGCACACCTTGCAGAGCCCATTGAAGCGGTTCATGGCTGCAGGTCCTGCCTCGGCTGCTGCCCCATGAAAACCCAGCTCTCCCCCCAAGCAGTGGGAGCCCACACTGCGCCCCGTCAGCCTGGCATGACCGCCCTGGGAAGCCCGCCCCGCAGAAGAATGGCAGGAAATCACCTCTCACCTCCCCAAGCCCTGTCTGCGCTGTGTGCCTCTGCACGATAAGCCCGAAGGCTTCCTGAAACCTCAGAATGACAAGGAAGAGGGAGAGTTTTATATTAAAATTCCTGTCAACTAGTTAGTATTCCCCAGGCCCAGCGGGAAGAGGGCGCCTTTGTTCTGGCTGCATTCTCCGCCATGGGCCACTTTGTGATTATAGTGTTCTCACAAACACCCCTGGCTGGAGGAGAACCCAGGCAGAAAACACGGCCCACTCTGTAACAACGGTGCCTCCCCCTGCAAGTCCCAGGCTCCCCACAGCAGATCGGGGATCAACCCAGCCAAGAATCACAGCACGCCTTGGACGGTTGCACCCTCAGACACCACCTCACAACAGGGAACATGAAACACTGGGAGTCTGAGGACCTGCCTGCCACTCAGCAGCTACTCGAAAGTCAGTTTCCTCACCAGGCGACCCAGCCTCCTCACTCTACCCACGAAGAAGCCGGGGCCTAGCATGGTCAAGGTCACGCACCCAGGTGGGATGGAGCTGGGATCGGAACCCCATTCTTGTTCCCTGTCTTGTAGAGCAGTACCTGGTGAGCCCAGCCCCCTGACACCCACCTGAGGGCCTGTGGGAAACACCCACCCACCTTCATACCCACATCCTTGATGCCCCAGTGTCCCCTCATCCAGCCCAGCCTTGTGGGGACAGTGGGTAGGCCACCCAGTTTCTGGGCCTCCACCTCCCCATTGGCATGATGAGCGAGTTAAACAGATGATTTCTGAGGGCTCTGCCCTCACGCTGACAAAGCCCCCAGCCATCACGCCCACTGGGCTGAGTCCTGCAGACGGCTCTGAGTGTGCAAGCCCGGGAGCATCACATGGGCCTCCGAACAACGCCCCGTGGGCGTGGGGCTCATGTGCAGAAGCAGGACTTTCCCAAGCCACCTGGAAACCTGCAGGGCTGATGTCCCTGCAGTTCACACCAGTGAGGCCTCCTGCTCACTGTCCTTTGTGCTCAGCAAGTACAGAGGGAGGAAGGCCATTGAGCCTCCTCCCCTGAGGCTAGAAGACAGTTTTAAATTCCTAGTGAAGCCACAGAAAACAGTAACTTTCAAGTGATTCTAATACTGTGCTATCTAGTACTGTAGCAACCAGACAACACATGCAAGGTAAACTTCAGTTAATTAAAATAAAATAAACATCAGGACCTTGCTCATACTAGACACACTTCAAGTGTTCAATAGCCACAGGTGACCTGTGGCTACCATGTCAGACAGCGTCACTCTAGACTGTATGCAGGAACATTCTAGAGGGCAGGAACTTGACTCATACATGGCTATATCCTGGCATCCAGCACAGGCTTGGCCCATATAGATGTTTAGTAAATACTGAATCAATGAACCAGTGAATGAGCTGAGTAAATGAAAGGGAAAGTGTTTTATAGATTATAATATGAGTATATATAAAATACTAATGCATAAAACACCTCTGTCTTATCTTCCCAACTAAGCCACATGCAGGAGATGTACAACACCGTGCATTTAACAGGGGGCCAGACCTTGCCCTGGCTGGGTGGCTTAGTTGGAGCACTGTCCTGACACCCTGACACCAAAAGGCTGCAGATGCAATGCCCAGTCAGGGCGCATACCTACGTTGCAGGTTCGATTACTAGTCGGGGTGCATATGGAAGGCAACCAACTGATGTTTCTCTCTCCCACCAATGTTTCTTTCTCCCTTCCTCTTTCTAAAATCAATAAACATATCCTTGGATGAGCATTTTTTAAAAAGTTTGAGATCTTGTTCCACATCCTGCCTTTAGTGTATGCTGGCTGTGTGGAGACCTAACATCGCTGAACCTCACACATCCCCCTCATCGGTGAGCCAGGAAGCAACAACCACTCAAAGGGGGCAGTGAAGATTAAATTCAATAACCACAGCCCCTGGCACAGGGGGGCTACTCAGTCCTGGGAGTTTGCTTCTCCCTGCTGTAGCTGCTGGAGAGCACTATGGACCAGCTGCCGTGTTCTGCAAAGAGAAGGAATTTGGGGTAATTCGCCAACCCCCACGTGAAGATTCCTCCCTAGATCCAAGTCCTGATGGAGCAAGAACCATCGGTCTCGGGTTGAGACTCTCGGCTGCTCCCTAATGCTGAGCGGGCCCAACCAGAGGGGACAATCCAGCCCCGGTGCCGGAGAAAGCCAAGGGTCTGAGGGGACCCGTGGAAAAGAAGGACTCAGCTCCGAGAGACGGGAAGTCAAGAAGCCCCAGACTCCTCCACTTCTGGGGCCAGGGCCTGGCTCCCTGCGCCTGCCCTGAACATAGGTAACCAGAGAAAAGCTCAAGAAATAATCCCTTAACATGCACAGCTTGCCGAGTTGTTTCCAAGCCCCAGGTGAACCTGAGCCTCAGACACCAAATGCTGCCGTGTTTAGGGACTGACTAGGAGCGGGTGAGAGCCCGGAGCTGTGCTCACGTCCCATGAGTCCTGCCCAAGCTCGTCACCACCTACCTTAAGTTTCTCCCCGTTTTCAGGGTCCCCTCCTCCTGGCATTCTCAGCAGCGGGTCTAGAAGGCAACAGAACAGCACCAGAAAGTTTCTGCTGATATATAAGGGTTGGTTCCACAGACCACCCAGGGGACCAGGCCAGGGTCCAGGCCCATGTGGCTGCGCAGGTCACTCCTGGCCTCCAGGATGTGGGGCTACCCAAGCCGGGGTCAGGCAGGGGCTCAGGAGCCAGGACTGTGTATGAGAAGGACAGAACAGGGGAAATGTGAAACCCAAGTCTTAAACCTCAGGACTCATGGCCAGGCACATGTGTCCTTTCCACAGAGGTGGGTTTCCCCGGGGTTAGGGCAGCCAGGTGGATTCTGAGACCACTGACCCTGGGAAGCGGCATGTAGGAAGCTCCTGAAGCCATCCCTCCATGAGCTAAGGATGGAGCTGAACCATGTGGGTTCAGGCCTATAGCCCCCTCCACAGAAAATCCAACCAGATAAATAAAGGTACATGAGCAAGAGGTTGCCTGCCACCTGCATTCTAGCAGGTACTCGTGAGAAGTCCCTGGATCTGTGGTCTGATCATAGCTGAGGTGACAGCTGCCACAGAACACAGGCACTGGAGCTCCTACCCAGGAGGGGAAGAAGGGGGGAAGCCGTGGGGGGGGGCACATCTGGGCAGAAGCTAAAGGTGGTGTGCACATACCTCTGAGGGGCCTCAATCGCCGCCTGGCCACCTTCAGGTGCTTGGTCCGGCCCAGGTCCTCCCCCAGAAGGTAGTACCAGCCGCTGATCTCCTGCCACAGGGAAAGACGTGACACACTCGGGGGTGGCAGAGGGCACAGGTCAGGTGGCCACCAATCCCCTTCAAAAAGCAGCTACTGGCAAGCCTCCCTCAGGAGCAGCATCTCCTCGGAGATGGACACTCCAGCCTCCTGCTCCAGAAGGACCTGCTGTGCCTGCACCCGCAGGAAGCCTGCCCTCGTGCGACGGACAGAGCTGGTCCTCCCTTCTGCGGAATTCCCACAGCCTCTTGGCCCTGAAGAACTGTGCACTTGCACACCTGCCTCTCATACTAGGTTGTACACAGGCTCTTTGGTGTGTCTACCACTGTGCCTGGTTTACAGTGGGGGCCCAATAAATGTTAACAGAACAGAGGGGAGGGACGGAGGGAGTGATGGAGACGGCAGAAAGAAGGCATCCTGAGGCTCCTGAGAAGTCACTACGGTGGAGCATCTCCTCTCAACAGCGAATGAAGTCCAGGTTGCAGTGAAGACATTTGAGACCCATGTATAGGATAAAGGGTCCTCAGTCACCAACCCTAGACTTCACTTCCAGAACAGAAAGCTTGGTGACACCTGGCAACTCCATGTGGCGGGCCACCAGGACATTTCCAGGCATGTGCAAAAGGAGCACGTCCCTCCCCCGCTCAAAAGCCTCCAGGTTAGGGGTGCATGGCAGAGTAGAGATGGCTAAAGGACTGGCTACCAGGGGAGGTGTCGCTAGACCCCAGAGCATCCCCTCCCCCAGCCAGAAGGAAAGCTTCATAGAGGATGCTCACTCCACTCCTGGGCACCTGCTAGGCCCCAGAACATAGGACCTGGTAGATGACAGCAAGATGACCCCTGGAACTCAGCACCAGCCTGCAAACCAAAGGGTTGCTGGTTCGATTCCCATGCCTGGGTTGAGGGCCAGATCCCCAGTTGAGGGCGTGTGAGAGGCAACCACACATTGATGTTTCTCTCCCTCTCTTTCTCTCTTCCTTCCCCTCTCTCTAAAAATAAATAAATAAAACCTAAAAAATGAGATGACTCCTGGAGCAGGCCAAAAGAAGCACTTGGCACTCCTCCTCCAGGGAGGCCCCGGGAGTGCTCTGACCTCCAAGGGAGTTGCCAGTGTCCTCAGTGGTGGACACCAGACCAAGAGCCTCCTAACAACTGCTCTCTAATGAAAG
This sequence comes from Sturnira hondurensis, assembly GCF_014824575.4. Classification (NCBI taxonomy): domain Eukaryota; kingdom Metazoa; phylum Chordata; class Mammalia; order Chiroptera; family Phyllostomidae; genus Sturnira; species Sturnira hondurensis. Next base: position 307,998 of record NW_028083079.1, on the reverse strand, counting down.
TGAAGTAAGAAGGGACCCAAACCCCTGGTCACATAGAGGACAAATACAGTATTGTCCTTCAGGCCACAGGACTGTCCTTCAGGCCACCCGTCTCAGTGGGGCACCATCTCACAAATAGAAGCCCGTCCAAGGGTTTCCGGAAAACCCAGTGCTGGCCCAGGTGGGAGGACCCTGCTAGAAGCTTCGCTGGGACTCACCTTCTCCGGAGTCAGGAGAGACTTCACCCCAAAGCTCATACAGCCGATCAGTCCACTCTGTCTGGGGGAACAGCAGAGGATTGAGTCAGCGCCTTTTCACTGGGCTGCATTGGGAAGTCGATGATCAAAGGTAACATGGGTTTGCCAAATGCTCTGCAGTTTACATCATCTCATTTGATCTTTCCAACAACACCAGGCTGGAGAAGAGTTATTTCTCCATTTCACAGATGAAAAAAACCGAAGCTCAGAGTTGGCCCCCTTCCCAAGGTCACTGGGCTAATTAGTAGCAGTGTCCCATGGGAAACCCAGGTGTCCTAAGTCATGGAACAGCACTCCTTACATCAACCACAGAAGCTCAGAGCTACCTCACAGGTGCTAACTATTCTGCTGCTAGTAGATCTGAAGAGCTGGTCCCCACGGGGAATTTCAGCTGACGCTGTTTAACAGAAGACAAACGTTAAGGGACCTCATGTGGTTCCATCAGCACAGGAGGCTCTGCCTTGGGTCCGGGCAGGACCCAGGCAGTCCTTGGACAGTTTTGGATCAAGATCCAAACCAACAAAAAGTCACCAAGACCAACCTGACCTGGTGGCCAGCTGGACAAGTAGGCATGAAACTGGATCAGGCCTCACGGGAGGTCACCATGGTGACAGCTGAGCTCAGTCAGGTCGTTCTTGGCTAAGAGTAACTCAAAGTCTCTTAAAGACTGTCCATCACTGAGCCCCAACAGCAGGGACTGACTGCTATACTTGGCAGCTTTTAATAGTGATGGCATAGATTAGTACCAATGAAATGCAGAAAATGAGCTTGCTACTATGAGAGAAAAGGAAATTTACAAGTCTGCAGTTTATGAGAAAGACGCCCGCAAAAATATTCACAATGGCTGTATCTGGTAGGTGGGGTTGAGGGGGGTTTGTTTTCTTTGGGTTTTCAAATTCTCACAGGGACGAACAGTATTTTCAAGTTCTCACAGGGACAAACAGTACTTTCATAATCAGAAAAAAGTAGTATAAATGTATTGGAAAGTACTATTCTACCATCGTTCTCTATCCTAACACTAGAGTTGCTTTTTAATTTTCCTATTCTCCTCTCTCCTAGCATATCCTCAATGCAGACCACTTCTGAGGCTGGTTTAGTATTAATCAAAAAACAACATGGGTATTTAGACTGGAGCATACCCCGATGGCTGACTCCAATGTCTGAAAGACGCACATACATCTAGCTGTTCTGTGGATGGCACAATAGCATAGCCAAAGCTGGAATGAGCTCCTGGATGGGCAGTGAACTCCCTGGAGATGGGCCTTTTCAGAATCTGTGGTGTGAGGGGGCTGTGCGAGGCTAGCGGCTGTAGCCAGGGGTGCACCACAGAACCCCCTGAAGAGCCTGTGTGAGTTCTATGCCCCAGAGCCTGCTTGCAGAGCCCCAGACCTAGCTGACTCCAGGCACGCAAGTCTGGAAAAGCACCTGCTGGTGCCTGCCCCAGTCAAGGACCCGTGGTCTAGAAGGCCTCCATAAATACGTATTGCTTGGATTCCCTAGAAAGGGTGGCAGCTCACCACCCAACAGTCCTAAGCAAAACAAAGCTGGCTTCTTGGGGGTTACCAAGCCAAGTGAGGGGTGGTGATGCATAATGCCGGGCCCAATCTTCACACCAGTGAGCCTGCCTTCCGAATACATGTTCTGCCCCTGGCTGGGTCCTGCCAGCTACTCCCACTCTGCTTCTCTCCCTGCTCTTCTCCCTGCCCCCATTTCCTGCAGCCAGGGTTCTACCTGCTCCCCACTCCCACCGTACAAGGCCATATTAATAATCCACCCAAAGAGGACCACATGATCACCCCAGTAAAGCAACCCTTCCATATCTCCCTCCCCAGTCCGCTACCAAAAACAAATGCTCCTCCCTCCTGGCAAGTGGCCGAGTCAGCGGCAGGGACCACCACTCGGGCAGACTGGGATCTGAGCTGTCGTTCCAGAAGAGCTCTCATCAGGGCTTTGCCAAAGTCCTCATCACTGATTTAATGTTGTTTGTCAACACATGCAAGAGCAAGCCAGCTGATATCCAGGTGCCCATGCTGCCTTGCTATACACTCTTCTCCACACTGGGTATGGCTGTAACTTTGAGTCTCCAGGTCCAATATTTAGGCTGCAATAAAGGCCGTCTCTCCCTGCTCTTTGGTAAGTTCAATTTTCATTCCCCAGTGCTTAGAGAACACTAAATGGTGAGTAGACTCCTGCGAGCTTTACTTCCTGCTAAGGGGCCTCCAGTGATTTTATAATAATGCAGGCAGAGTAAATTGTTACCATTAATGTCCATAAGCAGGACCCTTTCTCTAAGTGTTCTTCAACTGGGCACTTCTTAAGCCCACTTTTGAAAAATTTTTGCAGGAAAAAAAAAGACTTCTTTTATGTGCAACCTGAGTGTACAGCAGTATTCTGGTCAGCTTATAAAATTAGGAACTAGCACTCAGTCTAGAGGCTGCCTGAAGTTTTGCTAGACACAGAGACTCAGGGACCAAGCTGTGATTACTTCTGAAGGCCAAACCCTGAGCTCCGGGTTCGGTGCATTCAGTGAAGGCTTGACAAATGGGTGAATCCATCATGCCCACGGTTGGCAGGCACTGGGCAAGGAGCCGCAGCATTAAGGAAACAAGACAAACATGCAGGAACTTAAATAGCAATACAGGGGATGTCACTAGACCGGGCGAGATTGACAGATGAGCAGTACAGGCAACAAATGATGAAACCTCGAGAAGGCAAGCGGAGGTTTAGAGCTGGGATGCTCGAAGAAGACCTAAAGAGTTGCTCCAGAGAGAATGAGAGGAAGCGCATTTCAGGCAGCGGGAACAGTCCATACAAAGGCTCAGAGGTGAGGCTTCATGAAACACTCATGGGGAACAGTACGTGGCTCGGTTTACTTTCAAGAATAAGGTAGGAGACACACTGCGAAACAGAAGGCATTCTTCTGAGGGGACATACTTTAATTCTCTCTCTCAGAGACCTTAAATTGTTACTGCTGCAGGGTTGCTCCACTTAATCTCAACTTATTTTTAATTTGATGGGTTAAATTGAACACATTTTTCCCTTCTTTTTTCTTTCCTTAGGCTCAGTCACCGTCTCCGGTTGCAAGCTTTCCACGGTTGCGGCACTGGCATCATACTCAGCACTAACCCAGTGCCTGGCACCAAGGGAGGTCCTGTTCAGGAGAGGAGGTTCAAGGACAGTGCACACGTGGAGGACCCGGGAGCCGGGCGCAGCCAACGCTCCGTCAGTGTGGTACGACTAACATAAAAGATTAGGTCCTTCAAGCGGATGTGTGTTGCAGTTGTTTGACTTGGTGCCTAACACTAAAATCCTCAGCTTGTTTTCTGGCCATGGGTTCCGAGAACCCTACGGCCATACGCTTCGGTTTGGCTTTGCCGCATCATCAAACACAACTTTGAAACAGCTCAGTTCCTCAGTCATTGACATTAGAGAATTACTGTTAATTTTTAAACATGATAATGTCATTGTGGTTTTTTAAAGCCATCTTTTATAGATATATAGAGATGAGATGATAGGATATCTGGGATTTGCTTTAAAGTTATCCACTGGAAGAGGGGAAGGTGGGTGGGGACATAGACGCAACAGCACTGGCCATATATTGATAATTGATAATTGATGAAGCCGAGCTATGAAGATGAGGGTTTATTATATGATGTTTTCTACCCTCCCACATGTTTGAAAGTGTCTATAATTTCTTAAAAACTCATACAACCTGAAAGCTGAAAGTCACCTTAGAGATGGGTACATTTTACAGATGAGGAAACCGAGGCCCAGACAGAGGGACGTGCAGTGGGCTCACAGCGAGTCTGAGCAAGGCCGAAGTCCACTCTGAGCCCAGCTCTCCTCGGCCCCTGCGTGACCACCGTGAGGTGCTGGAGCAGCCGGCCCCTCCCCAGAGCTTCTTTGCAGGTCATCTCGTTCCCCTAATACAGGTTACAGCCATCACTGGGAGGATTGTGAGAATGCGTGAAGCAGATGCTTCCCTCTGATCGCCTATCAGCTGCAAAATGTACCTGTCGCATGTCCAGCTGGATGGCACAGAAAACCACATTATCCATGCCATGGGGAGTAGTCCGAGGCCTGGGGAGCGCATGTTCTGACACAGGAAAAGTATGGTTTGGGAGCCATTTTTCACCGGTGTGAGGCGGTCACATGTACTGCAGCGTGGCGACCAGCACGTGAGTTCGGCGCCAAAACACCTGGATTCGCACCTTGTTTGCTCCCCACTCTCGCTGTGCTATCTTGGGCTAACTACTTAACCTCCCCATGCCTCTGTTTCCACACCTGTAAGAGCAACAATAATACCTGCCTTGTACGGTATTATGAGGACTAAATTAGATAATGCGTGGAATATGTTTAATGTCCATGATTGTGGACATTATAAGATGCTTAATAAATATCAGCTGTTATATATCCTCAGGCAAGTTCCTGAGCCTTCACTTTCCTCTTCCCTGAGGAAGGGACAATAATAATCCCTACCTCTCAAGGATGTTATGAGGCCTAAATGAGGTAAAGCATGTAAAGTGCTTGGCACAGAGAAGAGTTCAATAAATGTTTGTTTCCTTCCTCCAGTAATTGTCTTTCATGTTGATAAATTAAATGTCCATCCTTCAAAGAAGCACAATTCGATTTGAGAGCAGGGAGCAGGGCAGGAGTTTCCTGCATTCGCTCGTCCACCTCCTCCAGCTCAGAGACTCCTGGGTCAGATGATGGATCAGCGTGGCGCCTCCCGCTGGCCGCCATCCTGTGCTGCTGGCAGCTTCGGTTGGCCGGGCCCTCGGTTCTGCAAGCAGGCCTGCCTGAGCCTGCTCTGTCCCTCGAGCTTTGGGTTGGGACTGTGACCACAAGTTTGCCTATGTTTTGTTAATAAGGAATCTCACTTTCCCAAAATAGGCAACAAGTGGAGACACTCACTGCCTCTGTCACGCTGCTGCAGGGTGCTGACTCACTCAGGGCTGCACTGTCTTTTCCAAAAACTATGAACTGCGTCGCTGCCTTTTCCAGCCGCTTTCTGGGCTTGCTCTGGTCTCCCAGAACCGGAGGGGGGAGGGTTGGGGGGTCACAGTGGGGGGAGCCACAGCTCCCAGTTTGGTGTCTGCCTCCAGCACCTGCTCCACTCCTTGCCTCCACCCAGGGGGCGGGCCAGATGTTTCTCTAACTCTCTCCCTTGGCTCCGTCAGGGCTTTCCCTTCAAGACCCTTTCCCTTGGTCCTTGGCCCTCACTTTCCTCCTGGGCAACCTCACCTGCTCAGAATCTTACCCACCGCATTGGTGGTCACAGCTCTCTCACCCCCTCCATGGGCACAGACCTCTGTCTCCTGGGCTCCAGGCAGCAAAGGCGGCCCCCTCAGGGCTCTGCCCCTGCTGCTCTCCAGGCACCTCCATCTCACCCTGTCCAATGCTGGTTCCCTTCTCCTGCAGGACATTCTGGCTTTGCTGGGGACACCGTCCGATGCCCAGGAGTCTTCCTTGACTTCTCCCACTGTTCTCACACTCAAAACACCACTAAGGACTATTGCTTTACCTCCTGTGTCTTGGGTCCCTTCCCTCCTCTCTATCCCTAAATCATCTCTTACAGATCTCCCTAAGAATCAACCAGCTCCTCCCCAACCTTCTCAAGACCTGCCAGAATGACACATTCGTCACTCCCTTGCCCAACACCCTTCAGGATATCCCCATTGCCAGATTCCCAAACACCAAGCTGGCTGCATGAGGCCCACCCTGAGAACTTGTATACATGCAGATTCCTAGGCCCTGCCCATGAAGGTTCAGTTATGGCACCTGAGAATCTGTGTTATTCACAAGCATCCCAGGCAATCTGGATGCATATCCAGAATCGAGAAGCACTGGCCCGTAGGAGAAAACCAGCATCATCGTCATCATCGTCATGAGATTGGGATTGGGCCAACTTCTTCATCTGGTCGCTAGCTGGGTCCTGCTTTGTACTTGACTCACCAGTGAGCTTGCAGATCCCTCCACTCACTGTCCTGTCCTGCCCCCTCCCCTTGATTCTTTCTCCTGTCCTTGGACTTGAGCATCAGGAGACATACAGGGTTGAGAGTGAGGCCTTTGGGTCTAAGTGCCTGGGTTCCTGTCCTGACTCTACGGTTCAGTGGCTGTATGACCTTGGGCAAGGTGATGTCGCCCTCCTGGCCCACACTCCCAAGTCTCTATCAGTGACCCTCTGGAGAGCGGGATGGAGGTCTCTGACTGGCCCCATGAGTCCCTAGTACCTACTGCAATGTTGCACACTGGTACCCAGGAAATGACACCTCAATGAATGAGGCCTACAGTACCATAAACACCATTCCATGATAAAAAGTAGATACCCTATTAAAAAACAAATCTTTCATTATGGAAGTTAAATAAGGCTCAACTTTCAAAAGCATACTAGCTAAAAAATTTAGCATACTAAAAAGCATTCAACCTAAAAATATCTTCTGGGTCTAAGCAGGCGAGTTCAGCCGATGTCCACTCACCTAGGCCCATGCTTGCTCGCCATTTGGTTCTCTGATTGTTGACAAATGTTACTGGCCATAGAGCCTCCCAGGTTCCTCAGGAAGCACCAGGTGACGAGCTCCTGCTGCTCACGGTCGGCCACGGCCATCAGGCACGTGCTCTCAGCCCTTTCCTCGCAGCCACTCCTCACCCCCACCTGCCCAGAAGGCCTTCCCTGCGCCACACTGAACGCTATCATTAGTGACCCCAGCTGGCCCCCCGTGTCCTGAGCTGCCTGCGAGATCAGCCTTTCGGAGTCCCCTACACACGACTTCTGCACCTCGTACACTGGCCTCCTCGCGGCAGCCCGAGCCCACCAGGCATCATCCTGCCTCCTGGCCTGTGCTCACGCTTTGCCCCACCTGGACTGCCCTTTCCAACCTTCGCTCCCTGTCTCATTCGGGACCTCGGTACCAAGTTCAAACTCCCCCTTTCTGCATGAAGTCTTCCTTAATCACCTCAGCCCACAATGAATCTCTCTCTTCCCACATTTACTGTTCTATTACTCATTTTATTCTTTTATTCATTGAACCAATATTCACTACACTTCTATGTGCCAGGCACTGGTACAGTGGTGACTAAGAGAGAAATGGGCCCATTTTTCATGGAGCTTCTACTCCTGCGGACTGAGCCTGTGGTGATATTATTGCAATTTGTCTCCACCCAGTGCCTGGTGTCCCTTCCAGAAAGCAGGTCCCTTGAGGGCAGAATGCAGGCTAGCTGGCATCCCTGGTGGCCAACACAGTGTTTTGCTGATTCCAAGAGCACAGCCAATGCTCTTTGATAACATGATAGCTTTGCCACTCACTGCTCCTCACTCACCCACTGACTGAGCTCCTGCTGGCCCCTGACCACCTGGCTGCCCCCCCAGGCCCAGAGCAGGATCTGTCCTCCAGCCCAGGAGTTCCCCTCACCTGGAGTCACCTGCCCGGTTCCACACAGTGACCAGGAGGCGCTTCTGTTCATCTTCCTCTTGGACAGGACTGTAAAAGCAGACCAGACGGTCAGAGTGTGCACAGGGCTGAGCCCCAGGCCAGACTCATGGAGTCGGACACAACTGCAAAATCTGGACATAACCTACACACCCAACCACAAGGAGCTGGTTAAAGAGGCTGAAGCCCAGATAGGGTGGGAGGTGAGCATTAACATGCATAGGAGAGTTTATATTGTGTTGTTAAGGACAAAAGGGAGGTCACCACACAGTATTACAGAACAATTCCATTTGTATAAACACACACACACAGACGTACACACCCAGACAAATTCAAAGATCCAAAAAGAAATAAACCAAGACATATCAGTGAGTAGCAGGGCTAGGGGAATTTTCTCTTTTCTCCTTTTGGCTTATCTATAATAATTTCTACTTTTCTACTGTAAGCTAAATTACCCTGTGGGGTTTGAAGAACAATAAAATGTTATTAATTTGCACTAATAGGAAAATTTTAAATGTCCATTACCTTCCCATTGGCCCCAGAGTTCAGGGGTGGAGGAAAGAAATAGTAGTAACAATAATAACAAGACAACAACAATGCACTCGGTATCACTGTCTCACTTACACCTCAGCTCTCTCAGGTTGGAACTATTATGAACCCCGTTTTACAAATAAGGAAGCCAGGGCTCAGAGAGGTTGGCAAGTTTCAAATGGAGGAGGGAGGCAAAATTCCCTAACTTGGAAAATTCCTTCTGCTAAAGAAGAAAGCTCGGCCCGAGGCACAGTGGGAAACCGCCTGCCGTTCAGGGGCTGCCAGCCTCAGGCTGGGCATTGTAGGTATGAGAACCAGCCAAGTGAGACCTTATCACTGTGGACCTCACGGTCGGGCCAGGTGCCAGGGATGCAAGGACACGGTGAATGAGAAAACAAAGACATCCTTTAGAAGCCACTGTTTTTCTGCCGAGATCTAGTTCTAGATTTGGCAAACAGAGCTTTTCCAGATAAACACTCCCTTCCTCCTCCTGGCGAGGGCCCGGCTGCCAAACTCTTACAAGAAAAAGTGCTCGTGGAAGACTGGGTCCTTGCAGCCTGGGACGGTCTGAGTCTTCTGATGGCGTCCTTGGTGGTCTTCGGGGATCAAAGAGATCTTGAGTTGGAGAAAGGTAAGCATTAGGTGATTACCTGTGGCTACGGAACCACCTACGCCCGGAGGCTGACTCTGCACGTCTCCAGTCTAAGGCTCCCCCAGCCTCTGCAGAGGGCAAGGCTCGGGCGGAGTCCTCAGTCAGATGCTGGGAAAGAATGAGGAGCCTGGGCCACGGGCAACAGAATCAGACACCAGCACAGGGCCTGGCAGTGGGTGGGACCAGAACGGCAGCCACGGGCCCAGCCAGAGATGGGGCACAACTGGACCATCTCTGCTCCTCCTCCAAGCAGAGGGACTGCCTGCAAAGCACAGGCCTCCTTTCTTCTGAGTTCCCAGCAACTGTGAGTGCTCCCTCCACAGGAGGCTCCAGGTAACTCTGCCAAGGCCCCCATCCCATGCTCTCGCCCTAGTGCGTTCATCCCCTGCCTCAGGCTCCCACCCTGCACCAGACCAAGTCCTTGTCCACAGGGACCTCCGACCAGCCTGGGGGCTTCTGGAACAGTGCAGAGAAGTACATCAATCCCTGCCCCTGGCATCAAGGCTGCCATACTGTGGGAGGCGTCTGGCCTTTGGCTCTGGCTAGGAGTAGCTGCCCCACCCCATGGGGCCTCTGTCTCCACTGCAAGGGCCCCACTCAGATGGAGCCACCAGCCGTCAGAAACACTCCCTCCACTCCTTCACTCAAACCTGGCCATGCTGCCTCTGGTCTGGGGGAGGAGAGGGGTGAAGGTGTTGCTTTTCATGAGAGGGCCTGGGGTTATCTGTGGATTTCTACCATCCACATGCTAACCTATGTGGAGGACTGAGATCATCCAGAAGATTCCCACTCTTGTGGGGAGCCCTAGGGACCAAGCCAGGCTAAGGGAAGGGGCCTATTCTGGCTCAGGGCCTCGCCCCTGGGCAAAATAAAGGCCTACTGACCAAATGATGTGGTTACCTCAAATGGCCCCAGGTCCCCAGAGGTACTGTGACCTTGGGACTCAGTCCAGTAAGGGTCTCTCACCACCCCCACCCCACCCATACCCACACCCCACCTCCATTACATACCTTCACATAGGGATCACAGGTGCCAGGCTTTTTGCTCATCAGGCCTTTGCCTTCCATGACTAAACAGGGAATTAAAATATCGGAGTCAGTGGGTGGGAAATATTGTTACCGGGTCCTTAATCTGCATGATCACCATTGGATACTAATCCCTCTCCGGTCTAGTCCCTCCTGCCATCTCTCACACTCAGGCAGCGCCCTCACTGAGGCATTAGAGGCACACTCAGTCCCAATTCTTATAGCTGAAAGGGAACATGGAATTCATTGGTCCAACCCCTCACTTATGTGGAAGAGAAGGCTGTGAGGGGGGCCCAAAGACAGTAAGAAACTTGTTCAAAGTCACAAAGCAGTGGGATGACAGATCTGTGCCTCTTGGCTCCACAGGCCAGCGGTTCCACCACCACAGACCGCCTGCCAGGAACAGAGGGGCTGGGCTGGAGAGCTCGCCCCGCACAGTGGTGCGTGCTGTGGCTGACAGCCAGTATAGCACACCACGTAAAACATGGCTCCCGAGGTAGACGGACCAGAGCATGGATCCCAGCTGGACCACGTACTGGCCACATGAGCCAGAACAAGAAGTTTCTCCTCTCTAAGAATGAACTTGCCATTTTTAAATGGGTTTGTGATAATAATATCTGCTTCACAGCGGAGTTGTGCTGATTAAATGACACCGTGTGTCCAAAGTGGTCAATAGAATGCCTGGCAAATCGGTAACTACTCAACAAATGTTTGTGAAAGAAAAGAATAACAAAGACAGGCATGGAATCGGTGAGGGGTCCAGGCCTGGTCACGAAAGCAAGCACGGCCCCTTTGCCTGAGTCCTGCAGAAATCGGCAGACCTGACAGAAGCTGAGCCTCTTTTCCATTTTCCTCTGTGTTAGGTTTTGATTAAGCCCTGGGGGTTGGCTCAGATGAAAGTCCTGTAGTCTGAGGCATGAGGCCTGGGAAGCCAAAGAGGAAGGGGGCCGGGGGCAGGCTGGTCGGGATGAAGGCCTGAGACTGGGGAGAAGCCAAAGCAAACTGTGCAGGACAAATGAAGTGGTGGAGGCCAACACGCATTTTGCAAAAACTGTTTGCACAGCTGGAGTCAGGCTCTGGCGGGCAAAGAACCCCGCTCTGCCGGTCCTTGGGAACTTCACCTTGGACCCCCCAAGGCCAAGACCCCACCCCAGGCGCCTGCTGGTCCAGGCTGCCTGGTATCCTAGTGACTGTCCCCTTGAGGGTGTGGTCCCTGAGGGCAGGATCCAGGCCAGATGAGCCCTGGCTCTCAGGGGATGCACTCCCATGCCCGGCAGATCACAGTGACACAGTGCAGTCAGGGCTGCGATGAGGACACAGAGGAGGAAGCAACAAAGTCAGTCCGGGCAGATAGGTCGGGCATGATTGCTAGGAGGGAAAACATGAGGGTAAATGAGCCTTCTTCCTGAGTCTTAATGATGATGAAGGCAGGCGTAGGTCTTGCAAAATCAAAGAGAGGGTTATTTTTCAAAAGGAGTTCAAAAAGAAGGCAGACTGTTCCAGGCAGCAGGAACAGAGGGTGCAAAGGCACAGAAGCATTGGCAAGCGTGATGCATTCAAGAGGGTTGCATGTCACTGAACGGAACAGGGGGTGGATGGTGCCTTTAGCAGCAAGAGTCAGGGAAGCTGGAGAGACAGGCGGGGCCTGCTGGGCCAAACAGAAGAGCCCAGGCAGAGGGGACCATAACAGAAGCTTGATAACTTATTTGTGTGCTGGATAGAAAGATGAACAAATGGTAAATGGACGGGTAAAGTGAAAAGTCCTCTGGGGGCATAGAGGACCTTCATCACCTGGCCCTGGCTCACTCCTCTACCCCATCTCATTTGCCCCAGTCACGTTAAACAGTTCTTCAGATGAATCATGTTCTCTGTGACCCCTTTGTACTTACCGCTCCCTGCCCTCCCACTGCGTGGAATGCCTGGCCTTCCTGCTCCCTTCTGCCTGGCTCAGTCCTGTTCCTTCTTCAGGACAAAGTGTGGGCATCACCCCCCTTGCAAGTCTTCCCTGGCATCCTATCAGCACCGCCTAGACAGGGAGAGGTGCTTCCCTTTGGTGTCCCCGTCCCCTAGCCCACAGCCAATGCTCATTATTATTTTTGGAATGCACAGTTTCCTACCCTATTTAACAAACACGAAAACAAAGTTTGCATGGTGGGCACTGCCCCAGGTGTTGTATTAATCCTCGCGACAGCCGATAAGACAGGGATGCTATTACTGCCAACTGACACATGAGAAAGCTGAGCTTGCTGAAGGTCGCTCAGCAGGAAAGCAGGAGGGAGGGAGGACTGGGAAGCTTTTCCGGGGCCCTGCTCCTTGGGGCCGAGGGTGACATGGATGTGCCCAGGAGCAGCTCCAGCCGGCCAGGGAGAAAAGCCCCCTGTGTGGACTCTATCACATCAAGGGCGGGACCAGGGGAGGGTCTCCAGAAAGAGTGCCAAGTGAATGCCCACATTTTTTCAATGGACGCATGGCAAGACACTGTACAAAGATGAGAAAAGAAGCCTTGGCCCAGGGTAACACCACCTCCAGGCAGGAGGCCGAGTGGCCCACCCCTTCCCTGGGGGACCTGGCATGCAGCCATACTCACTGTGGAGCAGCAGAATCCGGGCCTGGGCATCAATCGACAGCTTCAGCTGACCTAAGGAAATAACAACAGGAGAGTAACTCTCTCTCATCTCCTTGTTGGGGGAAAAGTGGAGTCATGGTGACGGGAATGCTCTTCCATGCATATGAAGCCCTTCAAAGATTCACACATTCTCTGGGTAGGGAGGGAGCTCAGAAGCCACCTAGTATAGCCTCCTCACCATGTCAGAAGTCCCTCCCACAATACTCTGGCAGTGGTGCTCTAGCTTAGACTTACACACCTCTGGGAATGGAAAACTCATTACTTTACAAAGTAGCCCAAAATAAAACACGAGGTCATCCTCACAGACCCCTGGTGGCCCTCCAGCGTGGACAGAGGTGAGGCCCACACTCTTCTTCCTCAATGACAGGTTGAAGATCTTCTCTCAGTGCAAAAGACTCTTCCTGGAACCTCAAGAACCTGCTGAACTCAATCCACCCAATGAATATGCATGGGGGGCGGGGGGTGCAAAGAAGTCAGGCAGGACCCCTCAGCCTGTAGCAACCCTACGCATCAACTGGAAAACCCTTGCATCCGCTCCACCCATGACAACCCTGTGTAGCAATCATCTGCTTCTGCTTGATCACCTCCAGTGATGAGAAGCTCACATCCTGAAATGGGAGCCCTTTCGCTTTTGAGATAGTTCTGCGTGTTCAGTATTCCATCTTTACTGGGCCAAGAGGGGCCTCTCAGTAACTTTCATTGACTAGACCTCGTTCTGCAGTGTGGGATCCCTCCTCTAGACCAAAGTTTAAAATCCTTCCACCATCCCTCATGGCACAGTGAGACATCCCTCATCACTCTGCTGTTCATCTCTGGGCATGTCCTGTGGAACTAGGGCGGTCATTGGGGCTTGTGCTTTGACGCTGGCTGGAAGAAGGCCAGGCAGGGTTCGGAGAACAGAAGCAAGGGGAGCTTCGTGTCTTCCACTTCTGGAGCAACCCACCAACCTCTGTGGGCCAGCAACCACTTGCTCCTCACTCTTTGGGATATTTACGCTACAAGCCCTACCAATCCAGACTCCAACAAACCCTGGTTCATATCTCCGCCGATCAGACACCGCTGCTGCTCTCCTACCCAGGACACTGATCGCAGAAGCCCATGAGGCCTGTTCTATCTAGTTCCAGCACCAGCTAATCTCTTCTTTCAGAGCCACAATGTCCATGGCTGCGACAAGGAGCTAATTACAGGGGTTGTTGCACTCTCTGAGCTGTGTGGGAATCAGATAACGCTGGAGGGTGAGGAGGTCCTTGGATGAAAGGCGCCAGGAGAACCCATGGTATTATTAGCTCAAGGACTGGGCAATCACCACTCCGGGACTCCCTAACGTGGAGAAACCTCCTATAAAAACTGGGTCTGATCCAGCGTGGGGTGGGAGAGGGAGGCTGGAAACAAACAGGGTCGAGCAGTCACTGGTTGGCTCTCAGCTATCCAGAGGCACCTAGGTTTATAACACAAAACATTTTTTTTCTGAAACCTTCCAGCACATCAGGTCACTAATTCCACATGGCAAAAATTTGTCAGCACCTGCACCAACCCCTGAGTGAGGAAGGGCAGCCTGGTGAACAGGCAGGCTGGTTCACCAGCCTGAACAGCCTGGTACCTGCTTCTGGGAGCTCACAGCCCAGGGGATAGACAGGGGATAGGCAAGGCCATGGGTGGAACCAAAGAGGAGGATAGCTCTGGGGTGAGGACCGACTCAGAAATCAGGCGAGTCTGCCTCTGTCCATGCAGCTGCCCTCCAGGCGCTGCCAAGCAGGTCCCTTCAGAAACAGCCAGCGTGCTCTACACCCTGTCACAGCAGAGAAACCAAACCCAGAAGCCCAGGCTCGTGTAGGCCACAGCGCAAGACAGCCTCAACACAGGACACACCCTGCCCCAGTCCATCCTAGGGCTCGTAGATGAGGGCAAGATGGAAAATGAGACCTTTCCTTCAGCCATGCCTGTCCTCTGTGTCCTCCCCACTCGCCCATTCCATCAAATGTATGAGGCCTCTGAAGTCATTTTGCCCATCCTCCTCATTTGGTAGACAAACAGTCATGACCAGTGATGGGAGGTGACTTGCCTTGGGCCCACAGTGACCAGAGTAGGCGGAGCCAGAACTTGGAATAGAATTCTGCCCCAGCTCCAGCACCGTTTCTTGGGCACTGGCCCATCTTCCAGGACACTCACAGCCTTCTAATGGCACCACTGCATCTTCTGCCAGTGTGACCCTGAGGTTCAGAGAGCCATCAGGCATGGGACCATGTGCCACAGCTTTGCTCAAGAAGGTGAGAAAAAGCCAATGAGAAGGCAGGCTCCAAGAAATGTCTCCACGTATAGAAAAATAAGTCACTAGAGGGGGCCATCAGCTGGTCTAGGCACCAGCTAATTAAGCCCCTCTCAAGCCCTCCAAATTTCTAGTGTTGGCAACACCTCCGCTTTCTCCACAGGCCAAGGTTGTGGCCTATGAGCGTACCCAGGAATGTTCAGGCTAAAAGGCTGGAAGTCATCCTCATCAGGGTGTTCAGGGGCCCTGGGAAAAGCATGCCCCTAGTTCTCATGGGGCTGCAGTTGGGCACCAACTCTGTCTGCCAAGGGTGGCAGTGATGGGTACCCAGAGAGACTATAGGAATGTACCAGAGTCCTGGGGCACAGAGGCAAAGGAAAAACAGGCAGGGCCCCATATAGCGGGAATAGATGAGAGTGGATGAGAGTGAGCTTCAAAAAGTGCTGAGAAGGCAAAGAACCCAAATTCTGCTGGGCACAGCCCTTGGGGAGTCCAGACTCACTGAGCACTGAGGGAAGATGGGCACGGAAGCCAGCTAAGGAAATTCAATGTGGCAGATGGCCCTTACAGTAGAGGACCTCAAGAAGATGAGTTCCAATTCTCAGGACACAGTGCTGGGAAGAGGCACACTCTAGAATAGGTCCTAGAGAGAGGCCCTGCCACCCCAGGGTGTACAGAGAATACACCTATGGTAGACCTGTCTGGCTAGCATAAAGTCATCTCAAAACCCTATTCGCCCCAAACGCAATTCCCATTTAAGAACTGTCATGTAGTGCCCTGACTGGTGTGACTCAGTGGATGGAGTGCCAGCCTGCAAACCAAAGGGTCGCAGGTTGGATTCCCGGTCCAGAGCACATGCCTGGGTTTCGGGCCAGGTCCCCAGTAAGGGGAACTTGAGATGCAACTACATATTGATGTTTCCCTCTCTTTCTCCCTTCCTTCCTGTCTCTAAAAATATATATCTTAAAAACACACACCACACACAAAAGCCTGCCCTGTGTTGAAAGGCACAGAATGGGGGGATAATTTCGGGGAATAATTTCAGGACAAATGTACTAAGGAGGCTGGGTCTGTGTGGAACTGGCCAGCCCCTCCCTCCATGCATTTGTGGAGACAAGCCTATACCTTGAGTTGTGTTTGCAGGAAGGAGGGAGGGAGCCTAGCCAGCTGCCAGGCATCCTTCTCTCCATGGGCCCCAGCCACCCAACCAAACAGCCACCTGATTAAGGCTCCAAAAGGGTCGTGCATATTCATTGATTGCACTTTCCGCCCTGTAAGGGGGAAAGGGTGGGTAGGCTGCCTCGGTCGGTGTGGGGAACTGGGAGCCACGTGGCTACTGGGATGTAGCCCTGGAGAACTTCAAGTGTCTGTTGTTTTGAAGAGGGGGAATACTGAGTTCCATTAGAGGAGCAGCCCTGGCTTTTGATGGTGCCCGCTGGCAGAAGGGGACCCGCAGAGCAAAAGCGAGCGGGCAGCTGCTGCGGGGGATGGAAATCGCGATGGGTCAGTTCAACCACTTTCACCTGACTCTCTGCTTCCTTTGAAACCCGATATTACTGTGGTTTCCCCAGCTGCTGCTCCTTTCGGGGACAGAACTCTCTGGCCAGCCCAGGCCAGCTGACATCTTGACTACAACCCCCCTGAGCGATCCTGAGCAGAATCCACCCAGCTAAGCCATTCCCAAATTCCTGAATCACAGAAACAGTGAGATAATAAATGTATCTCACTTGGTTTTTTAAAGCTAATAGACAGTGGGATAATTTGTTAGGAAGCAACAGATAACTAATATAAACCCACGTCGCCTGCACGGTGGGGCAACATCATTCTGATCTCGATTCTGAGGCAATTTTTCAATTTTAGAATTTGTCAAGAAAATACAGTTTTAGAAGCCTTCCTGTTCTTGGTTTTCTTAATAATAAGAATTTTGATGTATAACCCACAACAACAGACAACAATGTGGTGACGACCAGAGGGAAGAGGAAGTGGGGGCTGGAAGGAGGGGGACAGAGAGAGAAAAATGGGAATGGGAACATCTGCAGTGGGGTCAACAATAAAATTTTTTAAGTAATAATAAACTAGTAAAAAATTTTGATAGATTCAAACCATACTATTTGTTACCACTATAACTGCAAAACCTGAAACTGTCCCATATTAACCCAAGGACATCCCGGCACATTCATGAAAATTCTTCACCTGTGGAACAAAAGGTGTTCTTTCTTTTTCTTTTTAAAGAACACTGCTTTTAAAAAAGATTTTTATTTACTTATTTTTAGAAAGAGGGGGAGGGAGGGAAAAACAGAGGGAAAGAAACATCAATGTGCAAGAGATACATGGATCGATCAGTTGCCTCTCACATGCCCAAACTGGTGACTGGGCCCACAACCCAGGCATATGCCCTGACTGGGAATCGAACTAGTGACCTTTCAGTGTTCAGGCCAGCCCGCAATCCACTGAACCACATCAGCCAGAGCCAAAACAGTTTTCTTTTCTATAGATTTGTGTACAGTACTATAATATATGAAAATTCACATTACTCTGCCTTTCACAATTTTCCTTTAGATTTTAATTTTTAACCACATATATAAAGTCCTATCATTTTAATTCCAAATTGTCAGTTTTACCACATTTTATAAATTACTCAGCATCCTTGTTACTTTTATTAGCCTTTTTTCCATAGTCAAATGTTATTTTATAATGATGAGTGGCTGTTATGTGCTTGTATATAGATTCAAGTCACACAATGAAGTCAATAATTCCTTTATTATGTTCCATATTTGTGGCATGTTTTCCCTGTCAAATAAAGTCCCAGAGGAACAAGTTTAATATGGAAAACACAAGAGAGGAAGCATAGGACTTCTGGTCAAGACGGCAGTGTAAGCAGACATGGCTCACCTCTTCACACAAATACATCAAAATTACAACTAAAATATAGAACAACCATCACCAGAACTGTCAGAAAACAAGTTCAATGGAAGTTTGACAACTACAGAATTAAAGAAACCACATCCATCCAAACTGGTAGGAGGGGCACAGACATGGAACGGGCTGGTCCCACACCCACGTGTGGTGAGTAAAAATTCAGGAGGGATATCTCAAGAGTGGGGAGTCCCGCCCACACCAGACCCCAAAGCCCAGGGTTCTAGTGCTAGAAAGATAAGTCCCCACAACCTGTAGCTGCAAAACCAGCGGGGATTGAGTCCATGGAAGAAACTGCTGGAGCCACAGGTAGTTGCTGTTAAAGAACCCACACACAGACTCACCTACTCAGACTTACTCCCTCACCTCCAGCACCGGGGTAGCAGCTTGAAAGGCACCAGTGGTAGACAGGGAGAAACTGAAGTGTCTGGCATCAAGGCGAGCAGAGGTCATTGCCCCTTTATTAAACCCTCCCTCCAAAGAGCCAGTAAATTGGTGCTGTATTTGAGACTCCATCAACCTGGCAAACCCTGCTTGACTTGCCTTGGAGATCCCCGGAGATTCTTCCCACCCAACTTACTGGCCCACCCAAGCCGCATTTCCATATCAATGGCTGATCTTGGCTCATGCTTCACAATTACCTAAATCCTCTCAAACAAGCAACAGCTGGCCTCTGTGAGCCCCAGGCCAAGCACTAGTAGCAGCCAGCCTAAATTCTCAGCTTGTGCTGAGAATCTCTAAGCCCAGCACGAGTAGCAGCAATCTCAGATTGCTTTTTAGCTCAAGCAGGGTTCCCAGGGAAAAACACAGGTGGGGGCTGACCTGGGCCTGTACCACCTGGGAAACCCCAGGGCCAGCATACCCAGTAGAGAGCTACAGACCACATCAGAGCATCACCACCCTGCCCCTGCACAGCTGATCCTCCATGGAGGGTGGAAGTTGGTGGTCAGTGGTCATAGGTAGTCCATGCAGCTGACTAGCCTGGGAAAATTCTTCCCATTGATCTGCTAACAGCAACCAAGGCTCATCTACAAGAGGAATGTGCACCCAGACAAAGAATGTACCTCAAGTGCCCAGCTTGGGTGATAGGGAAGGCTATGCCACTGGACCCTACAGAACACCTACTACATTAAAGCACACTACCATGACATAGAGTCAGAGCAACTCTACCTAATGCACAGAAACAAACTCAGGGAGGCTCCCAAATGAACAGAAAGAGAAACATGGCCCAAATGAAAGAACAAGTCAAAACTCCAGAAAAAGAGCTAAATAAAATGGAGATAAGCAATCTATCAGATGCAGAGTTCAAAACACTGGTTATAAGGATGCTCAAAGAACTTAGTGAGGACCTCAATAATAAAAAAAAAGATCCAGTCAGAAATGAAATATACACTAATGGAAAAGAAGAACAATTTACAGGGAAACAACAGTAGAGTGAACAAAGCTGAGAATCAAATCAATGGTATGGAACATAAGGAAGCAAAAACAACCAATCAGAACAACAAGAAGAAAAAAGAATCCAAAAAGAATGAGGGTAGTATAAGCAGCCTCTGGAACAACTTCAAGAGGTCCAACATTTGCATAACAGGGGTGCCAGTCTTGGGAGCCATCCTGCCTAGTTTTAGGGACTGTAGCCTTTTGTCCCACAGCTAGAGCTGAATGAAAAGGCCTTGGGAACATGAGCCACTAAGGAGACAGAAAATTTCCTCCTGGCAGGAGCACAGCCCCTGCCTCAATCACTTCTCCCTGCTTGGTCTGGGCGGATGACTAGTTAGCCAGTACTGGGTAAGACTCTGAAGGAGGGGCAACCTAAGACAGGCACAGTTGCAGTGGGCCATCAGGGAAGGACTTACGGGTCTTCTTCAGAGAAGAGGCAGAAAGAACCTCACCTCTTGGCCTTGTCATAGCCTGAGTCCTCAGTCTTTCTGTAAAGTCTCCTGGTCTCTTGGCTGCTTTGCTCTCCCCATCTGACTTAGCCTGGGAACTATACCAGAGGCAGCTGCAACCTTGTACTGGAACAGATGGCTCCGAGGGGTAAAAGTGGCCAGAGTAAGAATATACATTGTATCCTTTGAAGCTTGCTCTGCTTTGTTTTGTATGGCTCTGTTGATATAAACTGGATGTTCAAGTTCAAGGCAGAAGAAGTAAACTCCTTATCTCATGAAACATGTCTTAAAGACCCTCTGGTGTTAGTATGACTAACAGACCCTGACCTATGACAAACCTCTGTGTTCCTTCAATTGTTACCTATAGATAAAACTTGTTTTTGTATGACTATAGCCTTTTGACATTGATTGATGAGATATCCATGTATATACCTATTCACACCAATCCCAACAAAAGCTGTTTGGGAGAAGGGCTTGGGGCATTCTCCACTAAAGGGAATCACCACCCCCTTTCCTGCAAGAACAACAAGATTATGTCTAGGATGATTTATTTCTCATCCATGGCAAATGGGAAGATCTCTGCTAGATGGAGTTCCTCCCACATGCCAGAAGAAGAGAAATAGCAAGAAATTGAAAATATAGTGAAAGAAAACTTACCTAATTTGGTGAAGGAAATAGACATGCAAGTCCAGGAAGCACAGAGAGTCCAAACAAGATGAATGCAAGAAGGCCCACTCCAAGACACAACATAATTAAAATGCCAAAGGTAAAAGATAAAGAGAGAATTTTAAAAGTAGCGAGAGAAGTTAGTTAGCTACAGGGGAGTTCCCATAAGACTGTCAGCTGATTTCTCAAAAGAAACTTTTCAGGGTAGAAGGGATTGGCAAGAAATATTCAGTCATGAAAATCAGAGACCTACAGACAAGATTGCTCTACCCAACAGAGTTATCATTTAGAATCACAGGGCAGATAAAGAGCTTCCCAAACAAGAAAAAACTAAAGGAGTTTATCATCACCAAACCATTATTATATGAAATATTAAAGGGACTTATCTGAGAAAAAAATCAAAACTATGAAGAATAAAATGGCAACAAATACAAATCTATCAGCAATTAAATCTAAAAAACAAACTAAGCAAATAAGAAACGATACAGAATCTTGGATACAGATTGTGTTTTGATGGTTGCCAGGTGGGAGGAGGTGGGGGAAAATGGGTAAAGAGGTGAGGGGATTAAGAAGCACCAATAGGTAGTTGCAGAATAGCCATGGGGATGAAAAGTACAGTATAGGAAATGGAGTAGCCAAAGACCTTATACCAGGACCCATGGACACGAACAATGGTAGGGAAATTGTCTGAGAGAGTGGGTGTGCTAGGTAGAGGGGAGCAAAAGGGGAAAAATCAGGACAACTATAAAAGGATAATCAATAAAATATAATTTTCAAAAAGAGAGGAAACATTGAACTGTGAGCAAAGCATGAGTTTTGGAGTTAGACATCGTTTGAATCTAGAGCCACCACTGATGATTCTTAATCACTACATCTTCATTTCCTCATCTGTACAATGGAAAGAATAATAATAATACAGTTCTAATGAGTTTGTTGTAAAACTGAGGACTAGTATATCTGAAGGACCTGTCAAATAGAAGGCACTCCCACTGAAATGATGGAAGGAAGGAAAGAAAGGAGAAAAAAGAGAAAAAGAAAAAAACAACTAAGAAATATTAGAAAACATATGAAAGGTAGTTCTATTTTTGGAATGACAGACCCACTGAGGACATCAAGAAAAACTAGACAAAAATATTTAAAAGCAGCTTCTTGAAGATGCAACAAGATAGAGAAGAACTACAAAGTAAGATCTGGGGGAATGGTGGTCTGTGGAATTAAGCTTAATGATTTCCTGAACTAATTTTCTCCTGAGACTGTTTTCAAATTCTAGAGAGGTGACTGAAAGGCTGAGAAGCTGATCAGTTTCTCTCTGCCTCTTGCGACTCAAGGAATAGGAAGGAGTTGGAGATTAGGGACTACGCAGGGGCAGGTCCTTTTGAGCCCCAGCCTTTTAAATGGAACCCTAAAGGGTTGCTCCTTAGGAATGGAGTTAACCATGATGAGACACAGTTTCTCAGGGGACTGCAGCTCAACTTCAAACAATCTCAGTCCTTAACATTCAATTAAGATTATTCCAGATTGCTAGCGGCCTCAAGCACCTGACAGAAGTAAATAAAGATCTTTCTGAAGGAAGATAGCATCCCAGGTCTGCAGTAAGAAGAAAAACACCAACTCTGTATCTACCACTTATAATAGACACAGCACACCAAAAATGCAGAGAAACAGAAAGATTGAAAGAAATAGGATGGAAAAAGATCTGCCAAGCAATTATGAACCAAAAGAAAGCTGAGTGGCTATGTTAATGTCAGTAAAAGTAGAATTTTTTTTCAAAGATTTTATTTATGTATCTTTTGAGGGGAAGGGAAGGAGAGAGGGAGAGAAATAAAAATGTATGGTTGCCTCTCATCAGTCCCCTGCTGGGAACTGGCCTGCAACCCAGGTATGTGCCCTGACTGGGAATCGAACCGCGATCCTCTGGTTCGCAGGCCCGCGCTCAATCCACTGAGCTACACCAGCCAGGGCAGTGAAAGTAGAGTTTATCTCCACTAGAAGTAAAAAAAGATTTCATAACCATAAAAGAATTCATAATAATAAAAGCCTCAATTCACCAGAAAGATAATATTTCTAAATTGTGTGCTCTTAATATTTCTCCAAAATATATAAAGGAAAAACTGACAGAACTACAATGAAAAATAGACAAATTCACATATATAATAAGAATCTTAACATGGTTCTCTTGGTGACTGGTAGAACAAATGGGGAAAATAAGCAAGGAAATAGAATATTTGAAGAACATAACTTGCAAACTTGACCTAAATCTGACATCTACAAAGAACCCTGCACCCAGCCACTGCAGATCCCTTCAAGTACACACAGAATATGACTATGAAAATTAAAAAATATTTCAAACTGAATGATAAAAAGAAAAAAGCTACTTATCAAAGAGGAGGCTTCTGGATAGGGGACTTGTATCTAGAATCTATAAAGAGCTCTTAAAATTCAACAATAAGAAGACAAATAGCCTAATTTAAAAATGGGCAAAGGATCTCAATAGACTTTTCTCTAAAGAAGATGTGCAAATAACCAATAAGCACGTGAAAACTGGTCAATATCACTGATCATCAGGGAAGGCAAATCAAAATCACAAGGAGATACCACTCCACACCCACAGGATGGCTAGAATCAAAGTCAGATAATAATAAGTGTTGGTGAAATTCAAAACTCTCATACACTGCTGATGAAGCTGTAAAATGGTACATTTCCTCAAACAGTTGAACTTCATGTTACTATTTGATCTAGAAATTCTACTCCTAGGTCTGTACCCAAGAGAATTGGAAACATTTGCCCACACAAAATCTTGTCCATGAATGTCCATAGCAGAGCATTATTCATAACAGCCAAAAATACAAAAACAATCCAAGTGTTCGTCAACTTCATGAACGAATAAACAAAACGTGGTTTATCCATAGAATGGAATGTTGTTCAAACATAAAAAATGAATACCTGCTGACACATGCTCCAACACAAGTGAACCTTAAAAACATCACACCGCGTGAAAGAAGCCAGTCACAAAAAAACCACATGTGATTCCATTTGTATGGATTTCAAATGTCCAGAATAAGCACATATGTAGATGCAGAAAGTAGATTAGTGATTGGCTAGGACTGGAGGAGAAGGGGACTGGACACCAGGGGTAATATGCTGAACAGTACAATGTTTCCTTTTGAAAAGATAAAAACGTTCTAAATCTGCCTATGGTAATGGTTACACGACTCTGTGACTATACCAAAACCATTTCATTGTACACTTTCAATAAGTTAATTGTATGTGTGTAAGTTATATCTCCATAAAACTATTGGGGTTTTAGCACTTATACACACCTATGATGATTTCTTCAAATTACATTTTCTCATAAATAAAAATCCCTCTGGAGTAGATGGGTTCTAACCCCAGTCTACAAATACTGCCCTCCCCCCCCACCAAAGCCAGGTCACCCCCTTAGAAGGCAGTGTATGGCCACCTAATGTTACTTGAACATGCCCCTGTTTGGGGGACAAGGGTTTGTGCTCATGTGTGTCCACGCACACAATATATATATAAACCACAACTTACGCCCTCAAGTACTCACCCTGAAAAGAATTCTGGTCAAAACAATTTGTCTCTATAGTGTCAGAGATGCTGGAAATTGAGCTCCCTTTAAATGTTTGTGCTCAGGAAACTAACAGCTAGGCAGTACCTCCATCTGGTTCTTCCAGGGCAAAGCCTGTTGCTGAAGGCTGGGAGCTACCTCCATGCTAGATAAAGACCAATGAACTGAAGAAAACTTAGCAAAGACCTTCCTGCTAAGGGAGTCTATGTTGGTGACCAGAACTGGCTCCCAATCCATAGCTTCCAAACCTAGCTGATCGCCAAAATACTTCTGTGGCTTCTTAAATTATCGATTCTCAGGCTTTGCCCTAGACCTATTAAACAGGGATTTCTGGGAGAAGATCCTAGGAATCTGTGTTGTGTGTGTGTGTGTTTAAGACTTTATTTATTTATTTTTAGAGATGGGAAGAGAGGGAGGAAGAGGGAGAGAAACATCAATGTGTGGTTGCCTCTTGAGTGCCCCCTACTAGGGACCTGGCCCAAAACCCAGGTATGCGCCCTGACTGGGAATCAAACCTGCGACCCTTTAGTTTGCAAGCCAGAGCTCAGTCCACTGAGCCACACCAGCCAGGGCTGTGTTGTTTTTGCTGTTTTCTTTTTAACAGGCTCCCCAGGTATGGTACTTCTGATAGTTGGCCAGATTAGTAGCCACTATAAGAATCTTCATTCATGAACAGACAAGCAAAGATCACTCAACACATAAAGAAAGTCAAGCCGCCCGGAAAAACATGGCTTTTGTCAAGGAAACAGTTAATTGAGGAAATGGCAGAGAACTTTTCCAGTGTCAATCAGTGTCCTGGGAGAGATCTGAGAGGAGCCTATACAAAGAGCAAGAGGCTCCCCACCCCACCAAGTTCGTGCCTGCCTGCTGGACACAAGATCAAGCAGCAGCCTTCCCTGATACTCATCCCACCCGGCCCTGGGGCCTTGGCTGGGTCGGGCACCCCTCCTGCTGGGCTAGACCCTCTCCTACTGTCTAGATCCAGCTGGGAGGTTAATTCAATAGAAGCTTGCGGACTGATGCAAGTAAATAGTCACATTGTACCGGTAAGGAAAGGAAATGAGTTGCAGAACTGTATTTACAATATGATCTCAATTTTGTTAAAATTAGACACAACATTCCCCATACACACACAGAAATAAGTCTGGAAGGACGTAACCCAAACTGTTAACAATGGTCTTTTCTGGGGAGTCAGATTACAGGTGATTCTTTTCACGAAGGTTTCAATAATGAATACATCTTTCCATGATAACACAGGAGAAAAAACAATGAAACGTGTTTTAATCAGGACACGGCTAAAGTAACAGGGCTTGCAGCCCTCTGACACTCTTTAGCCCACTCCAGCACCACCAACTCTGATCATCCTGGACACCCCCCTTGTCTGGTACAGGCCCACATCCCAGAGGCACTAACAGCGTTTGCCTGCAAGGGTCCGAGGAACTAGGCGAAGCAGTGCAGGTAAAGCATTTGGCACAAGGCATGGCACATGGGGAGTGCGCGACAATGGTGGCTAGTAAGTTACTCTCATTATCCCCTACCAACAGGACCGATGGAGTCGGGTGCCAGACCACGGGCCACTTCCAGGGCCAGGCCATGCTTTTCCACCACCTCCTCTGCCCCTAGGGGAAAACGCGGGTTGAGAGGAGCCTCTCCGAGGACCCACAGAGGCAGCCAGAGAGTGGGAGAGCGGAACCCAGGAAGGGCCCGACTCCTCGGGTGCTCCGTCTTTGAATTCTGAGCAAAGTCCAGTCATGTGGCCGTAACTGCCCCAAACCTCCTAAAGAAAACAGTGTAAGAGTTGAAAAAAATTATAGCAGACAGATTGACTCAGAAAGCTTGAACCCCGGTACCAACTCTGACACTGGCTCACTAGAAGACCTCTCTGGATCTCAAGACTTCATAGAGGAAATACAACAGCCCCCCAGCCCCCAGCCCCCACAGGTAGCTGCAGAGCCAATGAGAAAACCAAAAGAAAACTGTGAAGGGCTGTATTCTAGGACAGGACTGGTATCTTTACTATAGCTACGTGGAAGGCTAGGTTTGTCCAGGCCGTGGGGCAGCTGCTGCTCAGCTTTGTGGGGGCAGGGGGAGGGAGCTGGGGAGCAGGAGCCTACTGCCCATTTCTTTCCGGCTCAAGCCCCCAGGGCAGCACTGTGAACCTCAGGAGAGCCTGGTCACTCCTGGAGGAGATGATTCTGCCACCTCTGCTGCGGGTCAGCTCTCCACCAAAGCAGTCACCCTGTAGCTTCCCAGGTGAGCCCACAAGGAGCCGTTGCCACCTGGGCTGACCTGGCAGCTGCCTTGTCTTTGTGCCAAAGGAAAGGAAATGTAGTAACAAGGCCTTGATTAAACCCTGAGCTGCTTGCTAATGGGAAACTCATCTGAAAGATTAACTGGGGCGGGATTATTCCAGCCAAGTGAGGCAGAACCAAATGCACTTGGCACCAGTGGCCAGGCAGCAGGTGGTGCCCAGCAGCTTGCTCCGCCTGAGCTCAGCCTGAGCCTGTTCCTGGGGCTACCCTAGGGGGAAGGGGCCAGAGAAGCTGTCCCAAACGTTGGGATCGGCTGTTCCCAGACTCACCTAGCACGGTGTGGGCACCCTATCTGGGCCCTGAGAGCAAGGGGCAGCAGCCCTGGCAGGTAGTCGCAGCGGGCACTTACCAAAGGTGGTGAGGTAGAAGGACAAGCCGGGATGGACACGCCGGCTCGCAAGGGAGACGCGGTGCCGGGAGTGCTCCATAGCCGCCCCACTTTGAGCCTGTTGGAGAGCCTGTAACCCGAGGCGTCTGTGTTGCTCCACGGTAACCGAGGCAGCAGGTTGTGGCTCAGAGGCGGGAGCCCGAGGCCGGCTTAAGCGAGCGTTTGAACGGGCTGGCGCGCCAGGTCCTGATTGGCTCGTGCGGGTTTGAATGAAGAGGTTTCCACCTGACCGAGCAGACGCCGGTCCTGAGGCAGCGAAGCGGTGGCGCCCCAACTGCGAGAGCGGCCACCGAGGCCTGGGTGGCAGTCGTCCCCAGAAGGCTGCAGGACGGGCAGCCAGGCCCAGGGCTCCTGGCTCTAGGACTGCTCCAGGCTGAAGGGCCACCCCCAGGAGAGGCGTGGCCCCTGGGCTACCCACCGGACCACACTTGGCCTGCTCGTCCAGTTCCCCCAGGCCAGCAATTAGCCAGGTTTATAACATGCTTTGAAGCTCAGACCTGTAATCACTGGACCTGAGCAAGGGCAAAGGAGCACCCTCCTGGCCCAGGGGCCTTTGAGAAAGTGTCCTCTACACTCGGATGGGCCCACCCACCAGGCTGCAACCCCATCCCAAACCCTGGCCTCTCCACCTCCCTCTCCAGCCTCCTCTTGGATGAGAACAGTCTGGCACAGGTCCAGACTGGAGCAGTTTGCTCCAGCCAGCCTCATGGTCCCCCATTAGCAGCCTGGTGCCGGGGGACAGGCAGACAGGCTCCCAGCAACTACGGGGACAGAAATGAACAGTACACAGAGAGAGTAAGTGCTTTCACTCTCCAGAGCCTGGTGAAAGGAGGCAGAGCTGGAAGGAAGGTCAGCTCCCACTGTGCTTTGTCGGAAACATTCGTGGAACGCCTCCTGGGAGCAGTTCTGCGCCAGGACACCTCCTCTGCGGATCTCTGACTGTTGCCGCAGGAGGAGGGACAGCAGCTGGTCTTACGAAAGTCTAAAAATGGGACGTGTCAGAAGTTTCCAAATGGTATCTGTGGTTCACTGGTCCACTCAGGCCAGGGTTGGGGAATATGAGAGAGAACGTGGGGAGAAAAGTTATACAGATTGAGTAACAGGTGCCAGGGGCTAAGCTGGGCGATCTTCTCATTTAATCTTCACAGTAACCCTTCACAGCAATGGCCCCAGTTTACCAGGAATGTATCTGAACCTTGGGCAGAGAGAGAGGGTAGCTTGTCCCAGGTTGGCAGAGTCGAAGTTTGAACCCAGGTCCACCTGCTCCCAAGACCATCCTCCGTCTGTTCTTCCTTGGCCTTCATGCCTGCCCCACGGCCAACGGCAAGTGGAGGGAGCAGACCTGCTTTCCTGATGCAGGTAAGGACACTAGATGTCACAGGGCCAGCTGGCCACCACAGGGAGCAGAAACTGGAGAAGGAGCCCTGAAATCAGCAAACTAGTGGTAAAGTGCAAATAAGTCACATACAGGCCAGTGAACTGTTTGAATCCAGGCACTTTGAGAGGATTCACCCCGCCCTGACCTTTCCCCAAGCCCCACACCACGAGCACTGCCTTTCGCCCCAACCCAGTGGCAGATGGACTCCCTGCGCCCTAGACTGAGTGTGCCTGACCCTCCTCCTCGCTGGGGAAGTGCGAGTCCGAGCATCCTCTCTGCACAGGGAGGTATCCTGGATCTGCCACTCCGTCCAGCCGGGGAAAACGGACATCCTTAGGCTCTAGCCACGGGACAGCAGGCAGACAGCACGCTGAGGCTGGAGGCACTGTAGACCTGCAGGAGCAAACCAGGAGCATAGTTAGGCATGGCCTGAGGATGCCCCCTAAGAGGGAGCATTCTCTCCCTGTAGGAATTAGGAGGTCCACCGGGAAGGGAAGACTGGTGTGCCCAAGGTGACAGTGTCTCCCTTCACAGCTCTGCCAGGGACCACTGTACAGCCCACACCAGGGAAGACCCCCTTGGACTGAGGAATCTGGGAGCAACCTACAGATGTGCCCTCAGGAAGGGGGGACCCAGCAGGAGAGCTGGGCAGAGTTGCCCTATCTGTATATGGCCTAAGGGAAAAAAGACTGCGGACCACACTGGGCACCTCACCCCCACTCAGGACAAAGGTCCCACTGCCTTGCAATTTCCCTCCCAACTCATTCCGCCTCATTCAGAAACTAACTTATTTAGTGGGAAGACCCCAATGCCACTCTGATCCTGATCTGACCTCTGTGGTGGCACCACCTTCACCAGCTTTACCACCAACATTAAAGCCCCTTGCTTAGTAGAACACTGAAAGCTTCTCTTAAAGGGGCAGGTCACCCTGTTCTCAGGACAAAAGTCAGTGGGAGCCCGTGTAGTGCCATTGCAGGAGAGACTAGTCCTATTGACTCATACTGCTGTCCACAGGGAACATCTAGAAAGGGTCACAGCCATGGCCCTGCTTTCCCCAACGAGGCAGAGGAGCTTGAGGACCAAGCCTGGTTTTCTGACGGACCCTGAGCACTCTAGCACCCTCTGACCTTGACCCTCAGTGTCTCCTCAACACCTCACACCCCTCACACATGCATAAGCGTATGATATACACAATACAAACACACACTGCACACATACCCCATAACACTTTCCATATAAACACATACCACATACTGTACATATATCTACACACATACACAAGCACATAGACACATAACATACCACACAGGCAAACACAAAAAATACACTTAAATACATTCCATAGATACACCACCTTCACATACAAAGATTGATTATAGGCATTTTTAAGACTGCCTCTGTATCTAGAAGAATAATGACTCATTTGGTTTCAAGGGAAGGGACAAACGGGATTTATTTAGGTGCATTTTCACCTTAGCTATTAAGGAATCTTCGTGACATTAGATATCATCTGGCCCAACAGCCAAACAAATTTTGAAAAATAGCAACAGCCCTGGCTGGCGTGGCGTAGTTGGTTGGAGTGCCGTCCTATAGTTACCGGAAGGTCACAAAGTGGGCATGTGTGAAACGGCAGCCAGTCGGTGCTTCTCTCTCACACGGGTGGCTCCCTCCTTCTCTTTCTCTTCCCTCCCTCCCTCTCTCTCCCCTTCCTCCCTCCCTAGAAGCAATAAAAAATAGAAACAATAACAAAGGGGACTAGGACTACCAGTTGTGGAACAGCATTATAATAATGCAGCGCCAAAAAGATGACAAACGGGATCGATGGGGCAGAACGGAAAGTTCAAGAAGGAAAATGATTTTAAACTAAAGATTTGTTTCAAAAAGTTAGAAGAGGAAGAGGAGCAAAGTAATTCATATGAAAATCTTAAAGGGAAATAATAAAGTTAAAAGTTGAATTTGTGTGTGTGTGTGTGTGTGTATGAAAACAGATCTCAACAATGAAACCAAAGCTTGGTTCTTAAACACACACACACACACACACACACACACACACACACACACACTAAAATAGAGCTCTAGCCAAACAAACTATAAATACACAAGTTTAGGAAAAAGAAAGCTACCCAATATAGCAAGGCAATTATTTAAATTATAAGAGAAAACCATTGCAACCTTATTTATAAATTTGAAAATCTGGAGTGGGGGAAATGGAGGATTTTCTAGAAAGAATTAATTATTAAAATTGATACAAGAGTTCGAAATTTTTAAGAGCTCACTAACCATAGAGAAAATACAAAAGGAAATCAAAACTCTACCTGGCAAAATCATGGACGACCCAGGTAGTTTTAGGGGCCAATTCTATAAGACCTTCAAGAAACAAATAATGCCAGTGTAATTTAAACCGTTTTATACCTAGAAAAGAAAAACTGAAAAAAAATTGTCCGTGCTAGGTATATCTAGGCAAAGACAAAAACCAGATGAGGTTAGCAACAGAAAACTATAGACCAAAGGTCAAAGATTAAAATAAGAGTAGAAATTAGTGAAATAGAAAACACGCATAGAGAAGATCTGTGGAAATGTAACCAAACTGGCCCCACATTCTCCCCATTTTGAAACATTTCTTTTCTTTTAAGAAAAGCCAGGATTCTCTGGTTTTTATTGTAACGTCTCCCAATTTTTAAATATTGGCTAGTCATTCAAAAAATAAAAAATATACTATAGGCCAAACAAAATATAGCTCTGTTCTATAACAAGCTTGAACTCTCTGCTGAATCAAATCTGACTTATGAACATGAGCACAAAATTTCCAGTGAAATATCAGCACATCAAACCCGGCAGTCTACTCATGGTCAAGGCATACTTACTCCAGGAAGGCAGAGATGGTTCAGTTTTAATGAACGTAGTGCAGGGGCAGACAAACTATGCCTACAGGCCGAATCTGACCCACTGCTTAGTTTTGGGCAGCAAGTGAACTAGGAATGGATTTCATCTTTTTAAATGGTTGAAAAAATCAAAAATATTAAAAGCTTTTCTATGGCTATAAAAATATGATTTTTAAATTAAAAAATGAATGTAAAATACTTATAAAATATATGGAAATATATATGTAAGTCTTACAAATCAGTAAGAAAAATATAAATGCAGCAATATGAATAATCATTGCGCAAAATAACTGACTAATGCACAAATTACTAGTAACTGAGAAAAGAACAAAGGAAAAAATTTATCTGGCCTCACTATTTACATGCAGGAAATTCAAGCATTTGAATTTAGAGATGAGGCAACTAAGATTCAGAGTTATTAAATGGATCACATTACTAATGTAGTAAATGAACAGTGGAGAAATAAGAATCCAGCCAAAAAATCCACTGTAGAATTTCATCTTTTACACCAGTCCTCTTGCTCAGAGTATGTAGGCTACAGACTAGTAGGACTAAGACCTCCATGGCTACTGGTACATTAACATTCAAAACGTTTAACATGTTAAACGTTTGTTTAACAACAAACGTTTGCTAAACTAAGCACCTGTGTTGTGCTGAGCCTCAGCCTGAGCACCGGGGATATAGAAGCAAACCGATGGAGCTTTCAGTCTGGTGAGACACTGGATCAGTGTTCCCATAGAGGAAACACGGGAACCTGGGGAAACATGGAGTAACGTCTCAGTTACTGGGAGAGCCGAGCAGACCAAGATGATACAGGAAGTAGAGAAGACTTCTCCAAGTCTGACCTGAAGGGATTATCTAGCCAATCAAAGGAGTTCGTGAAGGTAGGATTACAGGCAGAGAGAACAAACGTGGAAAGGTCAGAAGATGAGAGAAGCATTGTATATTTTAGGAACTGAACAGCGGGAAGCAGTGGCAGAGAACTCAGAGTGTGAGAGAGGGAGTAATATGCAAGGAGGTGAACATCACACGGGCTTCATACGTGTGTTACTACAGGGGCTTAGGGTTGATTCTCAGATCACAAGGCAGCCACCAAAAGATTTTAAGCAAGATCCCAAATGGTTTTAATTGATGTTTTAGAAAGGTCACTCTGGCTAATATATGAAAAAAAATGGACCGGGATGGAGGAAGGGTAGCATGAGGGTTGGAATCAGAAAATGCTGGTAGGTGACGTCTTTTCCAGTAATTCAGGCAAAAGATAACATTGGCTAAATGACTGTAGTAGCCGTAGGGATGAAAGGAGGTAGAATCAACAGGACTCGGGGATGGACTGAAATATGAAATACAAGGAATACCTGGCTTGAGAAATTCAACGTTTAGAAGTGCCTTTCCCAGAAATGGTGGACACGGGAGAAAGGGATGGACTCGGGGGAGGCTTGACCAGCTCAACCGCGAGCCTGCTGGGGTTGAATCCCCTGTGTACTGTGTCAGTGAAGATGTCGAGTGAACGGTTGAATATACTGACCAGAAGTTCAGGAAAGAATACTTAGGCTAAAAATAAAGACCTAGGAATTTCCAGCCAAGCCATGGGCATGGATAAGAGAGCCCAAGGAGAATAGTTAATGTGAGAAAAAGGCTCAGGAAAGGGCCAAGAAGAATTCCAGCTGAAAAGACAGGCAGGGAAAGAAAGGCTAGCAAGGGACCAGGAAAGCCAGGGAGCATATTAAGAAGGAGATTATGATGTCAAATACGACTGAGAGGTCAAATAGCTTAATAACTGAAAAGTGTCCATTGGACTCAGCACCAAGAAATCATTGTTGACCTTCCATCCCAGAATAAAATGCTGGAAGGCAACAGCTCCACATGAATGAAAAGGTACCAAACTCACTCTAAAAGGAAAAATACCCTGGGCTCAAAGCCAGAGAATATTCTCGGGTCAGGATTTTTTCTTGTCCTAAATTTAACCAGCCGGAATGCTTTGTTAAGTGGTATTTTATTCACCCTTGAAATTCAGGAATTGCCTTTTAAAAGTAGGTCTGCAATTCATCTTCAAGTCAGAACACGGTGCCTGTGGGTTAGTGCTTCTCTCCAGAAGCAGATGCTGGTGGCTGTAACTGCCACTCAGAAACTTTCATTTGCCTGAGATGCAGAAGCTTTTGGTGACCTAAATACACAAACAGGGTCCAAGGGAACCAAGTGAAAAAGTTCAAGATGCCAAGTGAGCTGGGAGGTGTTGTTTCAAAGTGGAAGAGAGGGCCACAGGAATGTGAAATAGCAAGTTGAGACCGAAGATAAAATCCAAAGGCTTGACAAGAGCCAGAAAAGAAAAGCAGAGTCCCCCGTCTCCTCTACAGTGGCTCCCTGACCTTTCAGCCTCTTTAGGAAGCGCCCCTTTCCTGACCTGAGAAGAGGTGACTTGGGTCAGCAGAGTCAAAGGCTGCAGAGGCCCACAAAAAGTTTCGCAAACCTAAAGAATAACAGACACTTCTGCTTCCAGCTAAGATGGAGTAACAACATCTTGGACTGGATTGGATCCAAAAAGCAGATTTCTCCTCACTCCTAAGAAAAACAAAAACACTGGACAAAATACACGGAAAGATATTGCACACATTAAGCAGCAAAGGTCAGTGATCCCTGAGAAACAGAAAACCAGCCAGGTAAGCCCTCTGACTACCCTGGCTTATTACTGCCTGGAGTGACTTTCTGAGAGGGAGAAGGAGCCAGGCCAACCCAAACCCCAGCTGAGCTGAGAAGTTCAGGAGGCAGCAGAATTCACAGGACAGAATATCGGAGAGGAAGGGGCTGCCCGAGGAAAGAGCTTCAGAGACCTGCAGCGAGTCTCCCCGCACAGCTTCAGCTAAGGGCTGATGAGCCGCTGGGTGTGAGGAAAGTACGTTGAAGCGGGAGAAAGAACTACCCAAAAAGATCAAAAGGAACAGTTTTCGAAGCTCCTGTAGGACCAGGGATGCTTCTTCTTTTCTTCAGCTGAAGTAGAAAGACTTCCAATTCACTGGGGCACTGGGCAGGTACTGAGAAAGGTTTTTGCCTCAATGTGGGGGAATAATTAGCTCTAGACTAAATGAAACTCTGGCCCCATCTAAAAGGATCAAAATATTTATAAGTAAATTAACTGCATCCCAGAACAAGTTCAACAATATTTATAGGAACACAAAAATATCCAACACCCAACAAAATGATATCACAACGTGTGGTATCCAATAAAAAGTTACTAGGCACGAAAAGAAGCAGGAAAATGTGATCCATAAGGGGAAAATCAATAGAAACCAATCCAGAAATGACACACATGATAGAATTAGCATATAACACATTAAAATAGTTGTTACAACTATATTCGGTATGTTTAAGAAGCACTTTGAGAGCATGTTAAGTGGAGACAGGAAGATATAGAAAAGGCAAAATCAAACACCTAGAAATGAAAAATATAATGCATGGGATAGGATTAACAGCAGTGTAGACAGTGCAGGAAAGAGTAAAGGGTTAGTACACTTGAAAACAGACATAGCAATAGAAACTATCCCAAATAAAACACAAAAAGGAAAATCAAAAAAATAGAGCATCCGTCAGCTGCAAGACAACTTCCAGTAGCCTAATAAATGTGTAACTGGAATCCCTGAAGGAGGTAGAAGACAGAAAATACATTTGAAGAAAAATGGGTAAAAATTTCTCACATTTAATGAAAACTGTAAACCCACAAATCCAAGAAGCTCAATGAACCCCAAGCAGAAGAAACAAAGAAACTTGTACCAAGCACATCATGATTAAATTGCTTAAAATCAGTGATAAAGAGAAACATCTTAAAAGTGGCCAGGGGAAAAAAAACCCCACATTACATACAGAGGAACCAAGATAAGAATGACATTGGTCTTCTCATCAGAAGTGTACCAGAAGACAGTGAAGCAACAGCCTTAAAGTATTAAAAGGGGAAAAAACTGCCAACCTACAATTCTTTACCCAGCAAAAATATCTTCCAAAAAATGAAGGTTAAAAATCAAGATTTTCTCAGACTTACAGAAGGGGAATGAGTTCATCGTTGACAAACTGCACTAGAGGAAATGTTCGTCTTTCAGGCAGGAGGAAAATGATACCGTATCATTCCAGTCTTGATGTACACCAAGGAACTGAGAGAACACCAGAAATGGTAACTACGTGGGAACATACAAAGGAGGGTTTTTTATTATTATTTAAATCTCTTCCAAAGAACAATATAACTAGGATAAGGAGCCATTAACTAAAAACCCCCAGAGCTCCCTGCATCCTGGAATAAACTGTTACATATTGCCTTGTCTAAATTCTGATGAGATCATTGCAAGAAGCAAACTCCAGGGAAGCGATTAGCAAGTTAGCATTTGCAGTCACGTGGGAATGTTGATTTTACTTATGGAAGAAAATATAGATGTGTTTAGTATAAAATGCAACAACCACAGCGGGATCTGTGGCTCAGCTGGTTTGCACTGAAGCTTGAATATAGGGCGCATATAGAGAGAGACCAATTTCTGGATCAGGGTACAAGGTGATGGACTGCCCTTCCGGTGGGCAGACCATACAGGGGCAGAGGTCGTGGAATCCAGGGATCCCAACAATTCTCCAGGGAAATTTCATCAGGATCATACCCAGGCTGGTTTTACTGGAGCCGTAACTGGGAGGAGGGGCATGTATTCTCTTTGCTTCCAGATCCTCCTCCATCACTCTGGACCCCTTTTCCTGCCCCATCACTCTACTAAAACTGTTCAAAGGTCACTGCTGGTGTTCCTAATTACAAAAATTATGTACTCTTCTCAGTCTTCATCCACCTTACCTCAGTTTTCCTCCTACCTCTCTGGTAATTCCTTAATTTTATGACTCTTCCTGACTTCTACAGAGGGTATTTTACCCTGTTGTGCATCTTCTCCTTCTTCAGTATTCTCCCCTCTGAGATCTCACTCACTCTTCTTGCTACTGGTACCTGACATTGACTCTCAGGTCCTTCTCCAACCCCAGGGCCCAGGGCCACCTCTACTTTGACACACTCACCAACAAACTTGGCCCTCTCCATACCCACCTCTGACTGTCCACATGGTCTCTAGCCCTGATTGTCTGCTTCCATATCTTTCTACCCAGTTAGACTGTGGGCAACTCTCATGCAGTGACTGAGATGTGTCTTCTTGGTAGCTGCCTACTGCCCAGCCTAGTGTCTGGCACGCATTTTAAAATGTCAAATCTTGCTGGGAAATTCTGATCTAAAATAGATTGTGAATAGCTAAAATTACCCTCAAATAAGCCATTAGTCACCCATAAAATGCACATGGTATTGTAAATCAAAATGGGAACAGCAAATTCACCTTCCCCATCTCGCACTCCCTCTGGGATGTACTTTCACTGAGTGGCGGAGCTGGCACAGCCCCCACCAGTTGCATTATATTCTCTCTGTCACTCCCTCCCACCTGTGCTTCATTTTTGTATTGAATTTCCATAAGTGAAAAGCATGTATAACAATAACTTCATTGTAAAGTTTTGATGTTCGGGAATTCCAACTACATCAAAAGTTGACCATTCTTTCTTTTTTAAAGACTTTATTTATTTATTTATAGACAGAGGGGAAGGGAGGGAGAGAAACAGCAATGTTTGGTTGTCTCTTGCACGCCCCCTACTGGGGACCTGGCCCAAAACCCAGGCATGTGCCCTGACTGGGAATCAAACCAGCAACCCTTTGGTTCGCAGGCTGACGCTCTATCCATTGAGCCACACCAGCCAGCACAAAAGTTGATCTTTCTTTAAACTGATTTTTCCTTTGATACAATTTCTGATAATGACAGCACCTAACTGAATCAGGTTGAAAATTCTTTGACTCCTCCCTCTCCCTCTCTC
Organism: Sturnira hondurensis; assembly: GCF_014824575.4. Taxonomy (NCBI): domain Eukaryota; kingdom Metazoa; phylum Chordata; class Mammalia; order Chiroptera; family Phyllostomidae; genus Sturnira; species Sturnira hondurensis. The sequence goes on along the minus strand of NW_028083079.1, from coordinate 271,350 downwards.
TCCACTTTCCAGGTGCTTGTTAATTCTTCTTTTGTACAATGTCCCGTTGTCTCCATTCTTATCCCCACCTACCTAACCCAGGCCCTGATCACTTTTCATCTTTGATAACTGACCTCACTGGTCTTGCCAATCTCTCTCTAACTCAAGTTTCACAGCCATTAGAATAACATTTTCTAAATGTTAGTCCGCTCTCTCTAGCCTGACATTCAAGGCCCTGAACAATCTAGTCATAAGCTTTCTCCAGTCCCAGCTTTCGCCTATCCCAAACAGGAACACTACACTCCTTGCCTGTTTCCCAAACTTTTCCCACCCACGTCACTTCCCTCCAGCTAAAGGCCACTTCCACAAACTTCTCCACATGCCAAAACCTAACTCAGGCTCGGGTAGCATCCAAATGCCCCTCCTTCTTCTCATCATTGTAGCTAGCTCCTACATTGTACCACTCAGCTCCTACTGCTACATTATACGCGTATCCTGCAGAAAGGAGATATGTCATATGTTTTTTATTCATTCACTCATTCAGCATGTATTACTGAGCATTTACAATGTTCCAGGCTCTTAAATAGGGAGTAAAGATGTGCGGTGGAGACAGATGCCACTCACAGAAACTCACTGCCTGGCCAGAGAGGTGACAGTGAACAAGTGGTGAACCCTGTAGAGACTATGAGAAGAGAAATGAATGGGGGGAGAGGTACCCTGAGAGTGGTCAGAAAAAAAAAAGAGGCTTCCAGGCATTGAAGGATGTCATTTTCATAATGTAATATCGCCACCTAGTGGTCCCAAACAACTTTACTGCTTGATCCTGGAAAATTTCTAGCTATATTCCTAAGAATGAGGTTCCACCATCTCCTCAGAACTTTTTTCTCCTCTATTGAGATAACAAAGGGGTTGATTCTCTAACATATAATAGGTACCCTATATTTTTAAGTCGACACAGAAATAGAAGGGCAAGTTAATTTCATACACTGGTACCTTCTGGCAACTAAAAGAGAAAATTTAGAAATTCTTTTCCAGATTCTTCTGGATTCTGAAGAGCCTCTAATCGTTTTCATAAAGTCCAGAGGTGTTTCTGTCCTTAATTTGTGAAAAAACCCTTTAAATGCATTTGGATAAACTCCGTTCTTTAAAGATTGCTGCTCCCATGGATGAAACCCTGACTCTCTCCCACCGGAAGGGGATTTCTGTAATCCAAAAACAAGGAAGAATGGAGCCTGTTACCCCAGATGTTAGGACCAATACCAAAACAAAAGAAAGTTGGCAAGGAGAAGAGCATGGACACATAGAATATCTGAAGATGCTTTCATTTACTCTGCTTCTACTGGGCCAGATGTCGTGGGGAAGTGTGCTCAGAAAACCACGGTGATGCAAACAAAGTGGCTTACCCCTAGGAAAGATCACAAAAAAAGGTAGAAAAGAACGAAAGAATCCAGACTACTTCCTGAAGAACAGAAGGCTGCGAGGACAACATTCCAACAGGTTAAGTCTTAAGTCCCCTTGTCTGCTTAAGTACAGAGAGAGGAACTCTGTGGGATTCTGGCTGGAGCCACCCAGCTACTCGGCCTTAATTGTCCTGATTCCTCTGGCCCAGAGTGTGGGAAAATGGCAGCTAGCAAGGCCCCTCCTCTCTCAGAACCCTGGGAGGCTGAAGCCAGGGGTTAACGAGGGCTCCTCCCCCTCGCCCCTCAATCAGTCAGTCCTTCTTCCTGATTAAGTCTGTCAACTCTGAGTTAGAGAGAGGGCATCAGAGAGGCACTGGGGTACAATGGATGAGAAGTTCGAGGGCCCGGGTTCTAAATCCAAGCCCCTTCCCGACCCCACAGCAGGGATTACAGGAATTTCTTTATCTGAGTTCTTTATCTGGGGGACTCCACCCCCCACCGCCCTCTCTAGGCATCAACCGCCTTTAAAGGCTTTGCTGGTAAAAGGAATCGGGTCTCTGGGAAGTCAGTTCCAGTTTTGCTAGCCTGTATTTATGTTTGATATCTTTATTCTCACTTTGGTTAAATAAATAACTTAACATTGTTTTGTTACAATATATAATCTTTTGGTCAAATATATATGACAACCTTCCCAGGGTTTAAATGTTGAGATTTTTTCTTGACCTGAAATTGGCTTTGGGTCATTCCATCGGGTCCCTGGAGCATGTCAGGGATTTGTTTTCTCCTTAGGAAGAGGAAATTTTGACCAAGTAGGCCTACTTGATATGCTTAAACTACATAGGAAGTTTTGTCAAATAAATAATAACTACGTTCTATTTGTATACACGTTTTTATTAATACAATGGGTGTTCTAGAGATTATATTAAAATCTCCAAGAGTCTACAAACTCTGATATACTTTCATTTGCAATTCTAATTGTTATCTTAAATGTTGTTACAGGAAAGCAAATTCCTTTGTAAATTGTACCAAATCTGTAACCGTGTCATTTTAATGTTTTGTTTTTTGGGGGTTTTTTTGTTTTGGTTTTTGGTTTTTTTGTTACGTAGAGACAGTCCATACTTTACCCTGATGCATTTACAAATATTGCATCTTCAGAAAGATCCGTGGAAAGGACTGGCTTATTCTACATTACATATTTCTGAGAGTAAATTTTCAGGTCATAATTTTTGAACTTGAATGAAGATTACTAGAACTCTACAGAGTATCTGGATTTGTAGAAATACTGGCAAATAATGAGGGTGAACAAAAATTAATTACGGGACAGAATGAAGCCAATCATAATTTCTGTAGCTTTCTGTTGAAAATATTGATAATTTAGCTTTTTTCAGAGATAAGCAAACTTGTTTTTTTTTTCTTAAAGCAATTTGGTAAATTATACTTTCATGAGCAATATTGAGGCATTTATATTTTTCTCCTTACCTGATCAATCCCTCTGGAATTTGGAAACTCTTAATGAGTATTATTATTCCCATGGCGATATGGTTATTTGCATAAATCCAATAGGACACATAAAACTAGTTTCCAACATGGTTTTATTAGCCGCGACTATGACTGGAATGTCATGTCTGAGAGAGACATGCCTAGACTCTGGATGTTAGCAAAGCCTTAAGGAATGAAGATTGGCTTTGAAGCTGATAAAATCCCCTTGGAGAAATGGCCTGGCCCCTTTCGTATTCATAAGGTTCACAGCGGTCTTTCCAGGTAAGGAGCAAAGGTTGTTTTCCTGGGAGATGGCAAGTGAGAACCTCCAGACATTTGGGGGGACCTCGAGAACTTGAGGAACTGGGTGGCCTGGCTTCTCCACCCCGTGGGGCTGATTAAAGCTCAATTTGGAAATTCCTTATCAGCTTCCAGCAAACCACACCCAAGAGTGCCTATATTATCAATTGCTATTCTTGTTATTTTTACACAAATAATTGGGCCAAATTGAAACTGTACTGAAGGCAGTAAATGAATTAGTCTTAATTCGGCTTTTTGATTAAAATGAGGGTGATTTTTAGGGAGGAGAAATTATATTTCAATAGACTCTGTGATACACAGTTGTAGACATTAAACTCTAGTTCAATGTCTAGTTCAGTTAATTGTCTTCAAAGTTTTATTTTTCACCTATGCACAGACAAGACTGGAGCAAGGATGATAGACCGGGTGCAGGTCACCAAGGCAGAAAGCCTCGGGTGCCTAGTAATGAGCATAGAAAAAAAGACTAAAAGGGGCACATTGGCAGAGGGTGGAATGGAATGGTGACTCGGATGATGAAGGGGAGGGCCCAGGGGCTCCTCTAGACACCTCCCGACCAGTCATTATTCCCCACAGGAGCCTCCAATACAACTGACAGGGGGGAGCAAGTTGCTTGACTTTTAGGAGCCACGGGAGCCACATACTCTGTACCAAACACCAAATTGACTAAAAAATAATAAAAACCCCACAACGGTCTTGGTCATAGCGGGTAGTGAGACAATGCAGCAACAAACCTCCCTCCAGCCTTTAGATGCCAACTCGGAGATCTGAAATCATCGCACAGCTTCCTCTCTTTACCTGAAGGTCCCGTCCCTCTGCTGGGACAGGGCTTGCTCTGCCAATTGCCCACTCAACTAACCTTTGCCCTGAAAGGCAGAGCTTCACCCTCAGCTCCCACTGGAACATGGACTCCAACTCCAGATGCTGTTAACCTGTCCAGGGGACCCCAGAGGAGAACTATTCCTTCCCGAGACCTACCAGCAAGTAAAAAAAAAAAGCTGTTTGGCCAAATGGGACTCCAGGGCAAGCGATCAATGTTCACCTGAACAGCCTGGGATCCTCCTGGAGAAATCCCAGATGGCGATGACTACTACGTCAGAGGTACTCTGTTACCCTGGCGGGGCGGAGCCGCACACCAGCATGTGCTTCCGAATCTCTCCCAGACTTCTTTAATCACCATAGCCAACAAAACTGCCACCTCACTTGCTAATGTTCAGAAATCTCTGGACTTTCCAGCTAAAGTTGTCTTAGACCATGGAACTGCCTCAGACTACAAACCGGTAGAACAGGGAGGAGTTTGCATGACTACCAAGCCCTCTTGCACTTCCGCTGACTCAGCTCTGGTGAGACAAGCGCCATCCGAAGCAGGCAGCAGGCTTCAACAAACATTGGTGCATCACACCCCTCTCTCTGAGGGAACTGGAGATTGGTTTGTGAGTCTGTTTTTCATGGATACCACAAGGACCCGAGAGCATATTAGCAGGGATTTTATATTGAACCATCTCTTCTTTATAATGCTTGCCTTTATTGTTTCAAAGCTCTTTATGGCTTATTTTTCTCATGATGGAAAAATTATATCTGCTCAACAGGTACCTCTAATAATATATCTCTGCTTTTGCACTGGCTGGGGTGGCTCAGTGGATTGAGCACCGGCCTGTGAGCCACAGGTCACTGGTTCAATTCCCAGTCAGGGCACATGCCTGGGTTGTGGGTCAGGTCCCAGTTAGGGGCACTCAAGAGGCAACTGATTGATGTTCCTCTTTCTCCCACTCTTTCCCTCTCTCTAAAAATAAATTTTAAAAATGTTTTTTAAAAAATAAATAAAATTGTATGCATGTAATGTATTATATATACATATTAAAGGAAATATAAAGCACATAAAAGCAAATATATATACTCACATATAATATATATTATAAAGGTGTAAGATTTTACTTTACAACAGGCTCAGGTTTTTCATTCCCCCAGAAGATTCCAAAGACATCAATAGCTCGATAGATAAGGCGGGAGAACTGACAGTGGGGAATCGTACCCATAATTGAAATAAACATAGTATACTAATCAGATGGTAACTATAAAATAGGCTGTACTAACAAACCCGTAGAAGATTCAAGTATTAAAATTTCCTTGTAAGTGTTCTGTAGACGTCAGCACCCAAGGAACGACCCTGACCACAAAAGACGGGGCATCGGCGACTCCAGCCAGAACCACCAGAAACACTCCCGCGTGTCCCGCTCCCGGATATCAGCAGTGACACTGCAGACGGAGCCATGGGAGTGTACGATGACACGAGAGCTGAGCTGAGACACTGCACGTCACCGGAAATTCCTTAGTCCCCCTCTCTCCACAGTTCCGCTGTACAAACTGGCCAGGAGGCCTGATGCTTAGATGGGCTTTGAGATGAGAGTCCTCCATCTTCCCGGTGGCCGGCCCTGAATAAAACCACTTCCCTTTACATCAGCACCTGCCTCCTGGAGCCCCGGGCAGCAGGCCTGCGTTTGGTTACCATATTTATCTGTTGAGTTGGCCAGAGAGCCAACCAAAACAGTGAGTGTTAAGCATCCTGAAAACTGTAATGCTGAATGCAGATCGTATTTCCCTAAATTCTGCTTGTGATTATCCAAATTTGAGGGGTTGGTACAATAAAGGTGAAACAAGTTTCAACCTGCTAAAGTTTTACCTCCCTTTGAAAATAGGAGCAAAGGCCAGGGTTTGGGTGGCAAATATCTTCTCACTCCAAATACGTCATGATTCGAAAGGTAACTTTGTACTCGTCAGCAGGATTTAAAAGAATGTGTGAACGTCTGAGGCTTGCTTTACAAAGTAGTGTAATGAGTTACCAGATACTTAGGCCTTCTCTTCTCTGAGTCTTCAGATAGAACGGGCAAAGGAAAGCTAAGCCCTACACACCCTCAACACCACTCCTGACCACTGGAAATCATATTTGCTTGGATGGACATGTCTGAGTGTAGGCTAAGGAAGTGGAAAAAGTTGTAAATTTTTTAATTCCCATGGAAGTTATTCTGCAATGTAATGTACATTTGAAAAATAGTATTTTCTTCAAAACAAGCCAAAAATAATGCCTCTTGGATTCCTCTCCCCATGAAGGTTCAGCTAAGTATAGTTCAGTCTAGTAGCACAAATGGTGTCGCATCATTTTATTGGGCTTGGGGATGAGAAGGAATGGCTAGGCAGCAGCTTGAGTTTTCTAATTTGGTCTGTGTTTGAGACAATGCTAAGAACTCGAACATCTAATCTGCCTTTCTTGCGTGCCCTGGACTTAGGGTAAACAAATCACTGATGAGGGACAGGTTTCTCCTTAGTTAAAGATCTCAGCCCCAGCCCAGAGTCCCGCCTCTGGCATAACAGTATCAGGAGCTTCACGGACTGCTCTCCAGTGAAAATAGTGGAAAAAAAATTGTTTTTACTCTTTTAAGTCTCTAGCAATGACCCGAAGGGCATCCAGCAAATGAAGAAACATTTGTTCAAGAAATTCTACAAAAGTCAGTGAGGACTTTTGCAAGAATATATTTGCAAGAATCTATAGCACATGCCCCCCACTTTCCCAACTTCAGTGAGATAGGAGCTCTACGCCAGGCTGTTGCAACCCCAAAACACAGGGCTCCCTCACCCCCAACTCCAAGTCAGAGGGCTGTCTCCTTGAAAGGGACAGGATGTCATCATTTCTCATCTTGCCACCAGTTTACCTGGCTGCTGAGGCTGAGTGTCTGTGAGTACAGCTGATACCTGGAGACTCCCGCCTTCTACCCAACCCTGACCTGTGGGAGGGAAGCTTGACCTCAATCATGGGGCTGCTGAGAATGCTGGGTCTCCGACTGCCCTTGCCTCGGTTCATGGGACATGGGGCCCAGAGCTTGTATTGGGTGCATAAGAATTTCGTTATATTATCCTCTTTACTTTTATGTAATTTTGAAATTTTTTCATATTAAAAAGTTTAAGGACAAAAACATTTTTTTAAAAAATCCCAAAATCAAGTGCAAGCAATCCTGAGCCTTTATGAGCATCCGGGAAATGTTCCTGCAGATTCAGTAATTTAAAAATTGCAGCTTTCGGCCTCTTTCTGGTTATTATGAGTCCTGTACCACATTAAGAGGAATATTACACATTACACAACAAATACTGAATAATTTTGTGGACGCCACTCTCAAAAGAAGGTATTTCCTGAGGATGAGAGGAACACTGAAGGGGTTCCTTCAGGTCAAATTCATCTTCCTGGAACTGGAAACCTCTCAGAGCTTCAGAGAGGAGATAAAAGTGACCCAGAAAAGAGATGCCAAGAAATATCTCTCCCCGCCTCCCAGAAACAGAGAATGAGTCTTTTGGTGAAGCAGCAGCTATGTTTACTCACAAATTATTCTGGTCCTAATGGGAAAGAAACGATTCGAGTTTAAAAGGGTGGGGCTCTTTCTTCCTCACTTATTTCAGAGGCAAGTAGAGGTGAGTGAAGAAAACAGAACCCGGAGCTCAGGCCCTGGTAAAGGCTCAAGGAGATATCCCCTCTCCTTCTAGCCCTCAAGTCCAAGGTCGCTGTCCTCAGATGTCTAAGCTCCCTGCTGGGGAATAAGGCTGTCCAGCCACGACTTCTGCCTCTGACTCCGGAGACTCTTCCCTCTGCGCCCCAGAGAGTTGGTTCTCCTCATCCTCATCATCAGTGGACTGAAGAATCCTCAGTAGCTTGAGCTCAGGGTTCCAACTTGGTCTGGATGTACTGGCTGAAAGGTCCTTTGAGGTCCTCTTTCGCTCTTCCAGCACAACCTCTGTCTCAGTACTGACGTCCTCATCAGTGGATTCTGTCCTGGATAATTCAGGACCTAAAAGAAGACCCAGCCATCACTTGTGCCTGTAGCCCTCTCCCGGCTAACTGGGACAAATGTAGGACAAAAAAGGAAGGGCGGGGGTGTCTTCAGGACCCTTCACAGGCATGAGGACTGTGTCATCCAGGGAGGTGAACCTGGTCAGCACAGAGTTAGCTCTCCCTGTCTGTCCTAGTCACTTTTAAGGTCCTTCCACCCTAGTGACTTACTCTGCTCACTGCAGGAGGAATCCAGGTAGTTCTCAGCATAGTCCATCTGTGGTCGCTCTGTGGAGTCCTATGGAATCCATTGAAGTTAGGGTAAGGAAACTTGACATTTTGTCTAAATCATGCTTTTCTCAGAGAAAGTAACATCTTAAAAAAGACAAAATCCCACAACCGGAGACTGAAGAGAGAGAGGCTTGTATCACACATTCGTTGCCCTCTAGGCCGTCCCAATGAAGCCAGAGCCCACTTTCCCCAATTCCCAGGTGCCAGCTAAGGACGGACTGGCTCCAGTCGAGGCTGCCAATTCCTCCCATTCCCGTACACACCCGCTGCTCCTTCCATCAAGAGAGAGAGTTGATTTCCTCTCCTCTTGAACCTGGGTTAGATTTGAGGATGGGGGTGTCTAATGAAATGTGGCATAAGTGACACCATTCCAGTCCTAGGCCCATCCCTAAGCAAGTGCTTGAATGAGACTGCTATGCTGTCAAAAGCCCAAACTAGCCCGTTGTAGGGAACTCATAGAAGAGAACCAAGGCACCCTGGCTAGTGTAGCTCAGTGGATTGAGTGCGGGCCTGAGAAGCAAAGGGTCGCCATTTCAATTTGCAGCCAGGGCACATGCCTGGGTTGAAGACCAGGTCCCCAGTAGGGGACACATGAGAGACAACCACACATTGATGTTTCTCTCCCACTCTTTCTCCTTCCCTTCCCCTCTACCTAAAAATAAATAAATAAAATATGAAAAAGAAGAGAACCAAGGCAACTTGGCCAACAGCCCAGCCCAAACTCCAGCTGAATGTGGCTGCATGAGAGACATCACACAGACCAGGCAAACTCTCCAGTCAACCCACAGAATCATGAGAAATAACAAACCGCGGTGGTTCCGGCTTCGGGGAGGTTGGTTGGACGGCACCGCTTAACTGAAACAGGGCCCTCACAGGATGGCCCTCATACACTCTCACCTGTTGCCAGGTGGGGCCACTTTTCTTCATCTGCTGCTGCTGCTGCTGCTTGTCACTTTCCTGACCCGGTAGAGTTCTGTGACCTAGTGACCACAAAGTCAACTCAGTCCTTTTCTTATATGTACTTCAGTCCTATGTGGGGGGCTTCTAATTGATCCCCTAGTCTACATGCGGCTCCCTATCCAGGCCAAGGCAGGAGTTTAGAGGCAGCTGAGAGGGAGTTAGGCTTTCTGAGTTCTATTTGTGATTCTGTTCACCTGGAGCTGTGCCCACATCTACTGCAGAACTAGAGACTAAGGTAAAGTGTGTGTTGAGAGACCCAGGATTCCTCCAAGGAACCTAAGCAGCAGCTTCCTGCACAGCATAGCAGCAGAAGCAGCCCCGACTCTACCTTTTCCGTTTGTGAATACTCCTTCGCCCTTCCTGCACCACAACTGATGTACATATCGGTTTCTGAAAATGAATCCCCTCCCCGCAAAAAGCTCTAGTTCCACAATTGTTCTACCTCAGCTTTATCCCCAACTAGTCCTGAAATGCACGCATTCTTTCCATTCTCAGCCTCCCTTTCTCTAAACGAACATTTGCAAGCTGCCACCAGAGGTGTGCTAAAAGGTGAAGCCAGTCAAGGAACTTCGTTGCTCAAAACCTCTGCTGGCTCTCCGCTGGGACTGGTTCCCACATTAGCTGCGCACTGAAACACTGCGGAGTTCTAAAAACACCGAGGCCCGGGTGCCAACCCCAGAAATTCTGATTTAATGGATCTGGGATGCAGCCCAGGAATTAGGGTTTTAAAAGCTCCTCGGTTGATTTCAGTGGGCAGTCAAGGCGGCGTACCCCTGACCTGGAGGGTAGAGGTCAAACATCTTGGCAGGCTTTACAAGCCCCTCCCGACCTCTCTCCCATAAACATCCAGCCCCGCAAACACAGGGGACAGCTGTGTCCCTGAGCAGCCACACTGCGCCAGGATGCCCAAGCACAGATTATTCCCACCGCCAGGACTTTTCTGCCCTGTCAGGAAAACTCACACGTACCCAAATTCCAATGCAAAAATCGTCTCTTTCACAAGGCCTTTCTCAGCTCAATGTGGACAGGCCGCCGCTCTAAGCACATGATTCAAAGGGGCACCCCATTCACCCAAGCAAAACTGCTCCTATTGGAGGTATCGGAAACAATAAAGGCACCAGAGTGGAATTCTGGGATGTGGATCACCCTGGATGGGGTGCTACCTTTGGACAAGCTGCCTCCTACCCTGGGCCACAGCCCTGGATCGGTCTGCCTCCCATGTGAAGGTGAGGAGCCTTCATAGATCTTCGAGGTAGAGGACACTGTTGGTATCAGGGAGCTCAGTGGGATGGGAAATAAACCGAGAGGGCGGCTTCCTTCCCAGGGAACACCTCCCGCCACCCTCCAGCCTTCCCAGTGCCCCAGGGTTGGAGAGTGAATTCTGATGATTAAGGAGCTATTTTCACATTACAGTCAGGAATGTCCAGTCTAAGTAGATCAGAAGGTTTTGGGGGGACTCTTTCTCCTTCCTTTCCTCCCATTCTGCACTCCCTCTGAGAAGTGTCGGGAGGATGGGGGTAAGTATATCCTTCAGCTCAGACACGATAAGAACTCCCCCCAAAAGCAAGATACCTATCTTATCTCCAGCATGAACAGGAGAGGAAAAGGACCACCTGTCAAGAATTTGCTACCCTCCCCCCAGATAAACCTAGATTATATGTTGATCTCAGCCCCAGGCTGCAGAGATTAACTTGCAGCAGAGGAGGCGGAGGGCCCAGACGCTGCTTCCTTAGAACACTCCTGGGGCTTTAGTGAGGGGCCCCAGACCTCCCCCACTTCATCAACCAATGGGCCCTCGGGGGGGTCTTCCCTTCAGTGACATGGACTTGTTCATCGCCCTCAAACTGCTCTGCCTTTTCTAAAGTCAGACCTGAGGGAAAACGGCTCTGAACCATGCTCGTGGTCCTCTCTCAAATCCCATAGGAAGCAGACATCTGGCCTTGCTTGCTTAGTAAATGTTTGAAGGAAGGACGGTAGCCAAGCCAAAGCATCCCAAGGAGAATTCTGAATACCTGATAAGACAGGTTCCCAAACGACAAACGTGTTCAGCTTTTCCTGCCCTCAGCTCTGTCCTGGGCCTCTGTCACTCTCAACCACATTCTCCTTACCACAACATGGGTCACAAACCAAGGCACCTAAATGTTTCTGCAAAGTGCTGTGGCTCCCTCGATCAGTCTTGGGTTTCTTTTTAGCCTCCTGAAACTGGCACGAGGAAGAACAGAGTCAGGACTTTTGGGAAGTGAAGAAAAGTTTTCAAAAAGAGTCTAAAAGAAGAAAGATAATATCTACATGCAAGTAGGCACTTCGTATCTATAGCCAGGCAGAGAACGGGGAGAGTCCCACCTCTCACACATTCCTTCCCGTTCCAGGCTGCACCCACAGGTCCAGTCCCAGCAAGTCCTAGGCGACCCCTCAGTGTTGCTCTACCTGTTTCTTAGTAGGTGTCTTCAGCGTCCTCTGTTGCTGCCTCTCCTGGGGCCACTGCTGCTTCCCATTACCTGGCGACCAGAAAAACAGCTTGACCCTCTTCTCCCTGACAGCTTCCACCCCCCCACCCCCACCCCTGCTGGCTGCTTGCTGTGCCCTGCTCCACAATGGTGACCCTCTCTGGTCAGGACCAAGCCGGGGCAGGCTTGCGGGGGGCGGTGGTGGCTGCTTCTTGAAATTGCAGTTTCCTGAGTTCTGTCTGTCTGTGTGACTACGGCCACAAACATAACTGAATTTGGACCAAGATCAAGTATGAGTGTGTGGGCTGAGGGAATGGTACCTGGAGACCTGGCAGCACCAGGAAACCTATTTTCTCCCTTCAGATTATAATATAATCTCTTCAAATGTTCAGGGTATCTCAATGCTGGTCTCTGGAGAAAATGAAAGAAAGAAAAACTCTACTATAGTCTTGCCCTTTCCCCAAATGTATTCCCCAAATGCATTTAACCCTCTCGTCAACACGCACTTTTGAGAACCTGGTGTGTGCAGCACTGGACCATGAGCCTGGACAGGGGAGTGGGTAGGAAACGAAGTGCAGGGGAAAGAGAGAACACTGCTCCCCTCAGCCCTCCCCACACTTTTGCTTTACAGCTGCACATAGCCCAGCCCTTCCCTGGGGCTTCAGTCCAGAGTGGACGGAGAGAAGAGAAAGAAGAAAGAGAAAGCCAACTGCCCGTGACTTGAAGGTGGAGGAATCTGGGTTTGCACAGACACCTCACTGGAGGCTCCCTAACTCTTACTTGCAGGGTGAGGCGATGTGCAGACAAAACCATCTTCGAGGAGATGGCACTGTCGGGTCGGCTGCTTTCCAGAGGACGTCTCTTTCTCATCCTGGCCAGCTCTGTGGTCATCTCCAGACAAGGTGAGGTTTTCTCTTCATCTGACCAAAGACTGCAGGGCACAGAGAGAGCCAGGCACTCAGCAACAGCTCTTCCTGGAGAGCGTGGCTGAGAGGGAACACAAAATGGGGTACGAACTTGAAGGACTGTCCACTGTGGGCCGAAAAGGCCCGTGCCAACAGCTGCTCATTCACTGACAGCTTTCGGGTAGATTCATGGTTGCGTGGACTAAGTGTTTGCTATCTGTAAGGCTCGTGTGCATTATACCAGCGAACCCTCACAGCACCCTGAGAGCAGGTATTATTGTCTCCATTTTGCAAATGAGGAAAGGGAAGCTTAAAGAAGCTAAATAACTTACCTAAATTCATGAAACCAGTAAGTTCTGATACAAAATACGAAGGTTGTGTCACTCCAAAGCACAAACCCATCCTGCCTCCCACTTATCTGTAACTCCTGGATAAAGAGGAGCGTGACTGGGCGCACCTCCTGGTGGGGATTTAAATGACGGAACATGTGTAACGTGCTTGTTTAGCACAGGGCCTGGCAGATGGAAAGCACTTGATAAACGGCACTGATTACCGGCACCACTGCGTTTTGTTAAGTCTAAGAACTCAGTGAAAAGTAGGGTGATGGTGTTCTGCCCCCCAACTCAAGAGGAACACACTGCTTTGACCCTCCTCAGCGACAAAGAAAAGCAGGGGCCCTGGCTCTCGCACAGGCATCCGTGATACTTACTCACTTAGTAGATACCGAGGTAATGTGTCAGATTGGTTCCAGAAAGGTGGGAATTCTGAATTCAGTTGCTCAAAAAAGTGTACTGGGGACGGGGGAGGCACAATTGTCCCTGGAGCTCGCAACTGTGCTCCTAAGTTCTGCCTTGCAGAGAGAAGCAGAGATGACTTGTCCTTCTGGAAGGGACACGGGGAAGAGCTCCCTGGCGCACTCTCTTCACCGCCATGTCCCACCCGCCTGCCGGCCTCCCAACCCGCCCCTGGCACATGCAACTCCCTGTTTCCAGACCTAGTCCGGCTGCCGCCCTCCCCACCCTGCACTGGGAGGACGACCACGCTCTTCCTTCTCTGGCTCCCCAACCCACTGCTGGATTCGGATCGCAACAGGGACTAGTTGTTTTGTTTCTTTTTCTCCCCAAAGGTTATTCACATATTCACTGAAGAAACTGAACAGCTATGTATTGGAAAACCATGTGTCGGACACAGGGCTAGGGCTGGGATTCAGCAATGAGCAAAATGGACCAAGACACTATTCTCATGGATGTGGCAACCTTCCAGCTCTATGACTCTCCAAGACTACATGTGTCCAACAAATGGTAGTATTAGACGTGAAAGCCCAGGTCCATCACAACGCTCAGTCCACTGAAATTCTATTTCCTTCGCACTGGGAATTAGTTTTTAACTGACCAAAAATTTCCCCTGAACATCCAACAGTTCCTCCTAACATCTCTTCAAGGTGATGCTCTTCACCTTCCTACAGGAAGGAGGTAGGGAAAAGAGTCTCTAAACACAAATGGTTTGGTAATCATTTCTTTTTTTAAATGCTTTATTTATTTATCTTTAGAGGGGAAGGGAAGGAGAGAGGCAGAGAAGTATCAATGTACGGTTGCCACTCATGCTTCCCCTGCTGGGAACTGGCCTGTGCAACCCAGGCATGTGCCCTGATTGGGAATTGAACCACGGTTGTTTGGTTCACAGGCCCGCTCTCAGTCCACTGAGGTACACCAGCCAGGGCTGGTAATCATTTCTTATGAGGGGTTTTCTTTTGCAAATTTTGTTCATTTAAAGACAGATCGGGGGAAGGGAGAACACAGCTCAAAGGAAAACAAACATAAACTCTATAGAGTAATATCATAAAGCTTTGGCCAAAGCATCAAACTCACCCCTGTAGGTGTCTTTCTTTTCTTCCTCCTATCCTGTCTGGGAACAATATGCTTCTCCGCTGGACTTGAAATAAGAATAACCACAACTTATTTCCAGACCTCTTAAACAAAAGTACCAAGAATACTTGTGAATGGTGACTATGAAGATTTCCATCCTCTATTCAATACTCAAGCATGGCTGGCTGGGAGTCCAGTTGTGCCTGCTGCCCGGGAGCTGCTAAAAAAGGACCCCCACCCTCACATCTAAATTAGGTTCCCCAGGATCCTCTCACACAATCCAGTTATTTACTTTAATAGCATTCATGCAGATTACCAATTATATACCTAGGTCTGGTGATGTCTGTAATGCCTGAATCCCCCCCCACCACAAGACTGCAGAAGGACAGGGACCAAGTCTATTTGGTTCTCTACCAAATTCTCCGTACATTGCGTGAGGAGGTGCTCAAATATTTCTACTCTGTTGTCTTCTCCTCCTTTTTGCCTGGAACATGGCTGTGATGGCTGGAGCCCTAACAGTTGCTTAGACCGTAAAATCCCCTATGAAGCACCCTAGAAGATGGAAGCCATGGCTAAGGATGATGAGCCAGAGAGCTAGAAGGAACTCTGGTTTCTGATCACCACACAGACCTGACTTACTAGCCCTGGCCCACGTACATCCGGGCTTCTTCTATATGAAAGGAAGTGAACCCTTAGGATTGTTTAAAATTTGTTTATTTACACTACACACGCACACATATACACACATACATATACATATACACACACACAAAGAATGCATATATAAAGAAGCACTAACAGGTTCTTTTTTAAAGAAGAAAACAAAATTTAAAAAATTCTTAAGTCTCATCATCTAAATAGTCACTCAACAAGAAACTGAAAGCCTCGGCAGTCATAAAAGAAAAACCACTTTTGCCCTGACCAGGGTGGCTTGGTTGGATGGGCAGCATCCCGAAAGCGAAAGGTCCCTGGTTGGATTCTCAGTCGGAGCACATGTCTGGGTTGTGGGTTTGGTCCCCAGTCCGGGTGCATGTGAGAGGCAACAGTTTCTCTCTCACAACCATGTTTCTCTCCTTTTCTTTTCTCCCTCCCTTTTCCTCTCTCTATAAGTAAGTAAGTAAGTAAAGAAAGGAAATTTTTGTAAAAAAAGGAAGCAAAACTAGTTTATTCCAAAAATTGTCAGTATTAGCAAGGCTTTGGGCCTTTGGTATCTGAGCGATCTTGGTAACGTTCAGCTTGTATACAAACTCTGTGTGCTGTTTGCTTCGTGCCACTGTGCTACTGGGGCCTTGGGGTTGAGCCCAAAGATTCACGTGCTTCACCGAAAACTTTTTCACTAGTTGCTGATGGCTAATAAGAAAAACTAATAGTCAGAAAGCATTTGTTTCTTAATAAAACCTCAAAAATACACTGGGCCCTATCTTGTACACTATTTACTGCCACGTGGAATTTCATACAGAGAAGTCCCAGGACGTGAATCTCAAAGTGCATTCAAACCGAATTCCAACGTGGCAAGTGTCAGATACAAGAGACTATGACCTCCTCTGGTGGTGTCCTTCCTGCTGCCTGCCGTGGGGCGGCTACAAAGGGGATCATAAAAGGAGGCCTGCAGAAGACAGCAGGGCTTTGCAGAAGAGCTGAACACCTCTTAGTTCTAGACGTGACACTCACCCAACACGGTCCTCGGGTTCTTTTGGGATCCAGACTACAGCCATATTTCTAACATCTTGGGGGCAAGAAAGTGGTGTCTCATTCAAATTTACCACTGGAAGCTAAGAGAAAAATATAAAGCTTATGTATCGTTTAAAGGTACCAGTTCCTGATGGCACTCAGTACCAAACCAAGAAGGTTCAATTGTCATGCGAACCAGAAGGGTACACAAGATAACAAAAAGACATCCTCCTATCCCCCAAACACCTTCATAATATTCCCCTTAGAAACCAGGTTTCAGTACAGGTACTGTAAGAGTAAGCATTTATTAAGTGAAAAGCCTCCCCACTTCCTGTGACATTACGGTGACATCCCAACCCACCCCATAGAAGGAAGGGCACCTCAGAGCTTACCCAAGGGAAGACTAATTCTGGCCACTCCACTCCCAAAACTTAGATCCTCCGGAGATATTACAGCGTAATTTGGGAGTAGGGGGATTGACAGAGACAAAAGCAACTTTTCTACTTTTTTAGCCTATCTATAATTATGGGCGTCTACATAAAAGTTAATGTCTTAACTCTCTTCATATTTAGCTATTTAAAATACCAGAACACTGATTGCCCCAGGAGTCCTTATAAATGATCTCATATCTCTAGTAGTAAAGGGGGTGGCTAAGAATAAGGTTGTCCCCATGAAAAGGAACTGACAGGCTTAGGGGAATAGGAAGGAGTTCTTTGCACTGTAAGCCTTTTCCTGCCTCTGAATTTAGAATCATGTCCATGTATTATCTATTCAAATATTTAATTTAAAACTCATTTAATCTAACCCTCTTGTTCCAAAGTGGTCAAAGAGGTGAGCACTTTGTTCCTTTATCCATTCCAACCTACCTATCCTCTCTTAGTTCCTCACACACCCCACAATGTGACACTGAAAAGTGACGTATCTCATGAAAAAATAAAAAGCATCAATAGGACTGCAAAGAATAGCAAATCTCTCTTATTGTACATGAATATCTCAATGGCTGGGTTTTCCTCCCTAAACTCTAATTTAGTTCTGCTCCTAACTAGCTACGTGCTTTAGCAAAATCACTTCCTATCTGGGCCTCAGTTTCTTCAACTGTGAAATATATGAGATAGACCATAGTGATGTTCTTCAAACTGTAATTGCAACTTATTTATAGGTCATCGCCTCAAATCGAGTGAATTGTGGCCTACATTGTTTAAAAGTGAAATAGAATAAAATAAAACAGGAAAGAAAACCTCAGAGTGCAACCCCCTTAGTTAGGGTAAGGATTGTTCCATGACATTTTTGTTACACAACGTAATTCTAACTGTAGGTTACAGCTAAAAATGTTTGCAAGTCATCAGAGTAGATGACCTTAGGGCCCGATTTAGGTCTGCCACTCTGGCATTCTAGTCTCCCTGTATTGTGAGATGACAGTGTTTACTTAGGAGCGGAGCACGTTCTAAGTAGGGTAGAGACAAAATGCTCACATATGCCAAACTGCCACAGATCAAACGCACTTGTGCCTGGGATTTCTGGAAACAGTACAGCATGTAAAGCCATTAGCACAGAGCCTGGCGTATAGCAAGGGCCCAAGGTTAGGTAGTTGTCATCATCATCACGACCATCATCATTCAGATTGCAGCCATCCCCAAAATCAGTGCTAAATAGAGGCAAGTGTTTATTTCCACCAGTAAAGAGAAGACACAGAGGAAGTACCTTTTTCAATCGGTGACTTACTTTGAAAGATCTATCAGTACGGTTGATCAAATCTTTGTCAGGTAACTTCTTCCGAGGCCTAAAAAATGAGTTTCTGAACATGAGACTGAGATGCAAAGGGCTTCTTGGGATGATCCAATGAGTGCTATGAGGAAAAGCCTTCTGCTATTGAAAGCCTTGGACTGACTACTTACCGAATGAATGTAGAATCCTGCCATCTCATCAAGTTTTGTTTGTTTTTCGTGGGACAGCTCCCAAACAGACACTGCACGTTGCAAACACTGCAGGACTATTTGTTGGGTCAAACTGAATGCAGAGCCTATGCCTCTCTCTCTCCCCAGCTACAGATGGTTCCATAACCATCAATAAAAGTTCATTAAGTACCTTTGATGGAGATGTCCGAAAACATATTAAATAAACAAAATGTGGCATTACACACAGAGGAATATTTTTTAAAAAGGAAAGAAATTCTGATACATGCTACAACACAGAAGAACATTGAAAACATCACACTAGATGAAATAAACCAGACACAAAAGGATAAATACTGTATGATTCCACTTATATGAGGTACCTACAACCGGCGAATTCATAGACAGAAAACATAATAGAGGTTATCAGAAGCTGGAGGGAGGAGGGGATGAGGGGCTATTGTTTAATGAGTACGAAGTTCCCGTTTGAGATGATGAAACAGTTCCAGCAACGGATATTGGTGATGGTCGCACGACATTGTGAACGTACTTAATGCTACTGAACTGTGCACCTAAAAATTGTGCCGTGGTAAATTTCATTTGCATATACTTCACAACAAAAAAGAGAATACTGTCCTCTTATATTTTCTAACCACTTGCTATTTTATTTTTTAAAAAACATGTTAAATGTATAAATGAATAAATATTGAAAAGAGATATAAGCTAAAGGCCCACTCCTTAGCCTGACTTAGTCCTACACGCTGTAGGCCCCTGCTTTTTACTCCAGCTCCCCAGTCTTACCTCTGACCACTCCCCTATTCCTGCTGTATGTTCTAAACACACAGAACTTTTTTCCTGATACCTAAAGAATTTCTTTTTGCCTTCCGGGTTTTGTATGTGCTATTTCTGGAGTCTAGAACTCTCTTCCTGTACTTCTCCCACCTACAACCCCCACTTCACTAAGCTGCTCTAATTTCAGGTCTAGGTAAGACACCACCTACACAGAAGGCAGTGCCCTGGGTTAGGGATCCTTCCCATGTGCGTCCACACACCTAGGGGGCGCTCTTCTTGCTACACTCATCACAATGAAGGACTCTCCGACTTCCCAGCTAGGCCGAAAGCCCCGTGAGGGTAAAGACTCTATCTTGTTCACCATTGTATCCCCAGTGCCCAGGAAAGCAGCCCCCACTGAGATATATCTGTGAATTCAAGGAGTGACTGAACAAATGATCCCATGGTCTTGGCCTTCATAGGCCCTGCCTGGGAAAAGCCACTGTTTTCCAGAGTTTGAGTCCTAGAGAACCTAAAAGGAGTCCTTTCCTTCCCTACACGATCTTTAGCCTAAGAAAAACCACCAGGGGCTGCTTAAATGGAATCGGAGGCAAGAAATCGCAGGCAAGAAATCGCTACAAGAGCCACTGCTAGTGCTTTAAGTCCAGGCAACAGGGTCTTCAAATGTCAAAGGTCTGCGATTTCCACAGATACCTTTACTTTAACTTCACACATCGACAAGTACTAACCGAGTACCTAAACTTTGTAGGATATTCAAAAGGAAAAGCCATTGCTTCTTCCTTCAGGAGCCTATAGTTTCATACATAAAAGATAAGAAAGATAGCATGTGTAGACAGTTTCTGATGACCCACAGAAGTTAATGAGATTGTCCCTGATATGGGCTGAATTGCATCCCCCGAAATTCGTTTGTTGATGCCCTAACCCCAGGTACCTCATATCTTCACTGTTTTTGGAGACAGGCTCTTTAAAGAGGTAACTAAGGTAAAATGAGGTAATACCAGTGAGCCCTCATCTAATAGGACTGGTGTCCTTATAAAAAGAGTAGCTAGGACACACACACACAGAGGGAAGACCATGTTAAGACACGGGGAGAAGACAGCCACCTACAAGCTAAGGAGCAAGGGCTCAGAAGAAAGTGGTTCTGTCAACTCCCTAATCTTGAACTTCTAGCCTCCAGAATTTTTAAGAAGATAAATTTCTGTTGTTTAAGCCACTCAGTCTGCGGCACGCTGTATATATGGCACCCTAGCAAAAACTAATACAATCCCCATTTTAACCAACTCCTAGAACCCAAATAAGAATGCTTTCTTTTAGTTTCCCTCTACCTATTTACCACTTCCTTCACTGAATTAGTATTTTAACTCAGCTTTCTCAAAGCCTTCCACAAGGGTAAAGAAAGTCAACCCAGAATTTTGCAATAGCAGGCACTTAAAGGAAGATTCCACGATAATTTACCTGCCTTGAAATTTGGAGTCAAACTTTGAACCCTGAGACAATAAAGAGTGAGGCTTGGTGAAGGTAAATCCTGGTAAATGACGATGAGGACATTTCTTGGCCTGGAAGCAGGAATCTGAGATGTTTACAATGGTGACCACAGGGAGTTTGTCTGAGAAAACAGACCGGAAGAAAACATGTAACATAACAAAAGGGAAGCAAACAGAAATAGTTCAAAGGTCTTATAAGGAAAGAGACAAGCTGGCTAATTCACCATCAACATCCAGAGGGCTTCTGCGGCACGCGTCCAAGATTCGAGGGTGGCCCCGCTCGACCCGGCGGATGGTTGCCCAGCATTGCGGATGCTGACAAACAGCCATATCACAGGTGGTTTCATCCCACTGGCTCTCATCTGGCAAGTCCATAGTTACAAATGGTTTAGGACAAAAGCCGACCTTGCAGCTTTCTAGCCCTTTGGAGAAACAACCACGTAATTAGGGAGTATTCTACACTAGCCGGATCTTAATTTGGATTCAAAGCATAAAATATCTCCATCGAACACTTATAGGTAAATGGTGGTCACAGGATAATTAAGAACTGGGTAACAAGCAAGTCAGAAAACCTCACAGTGTGAAGTAAAGCGGCAAGAGTCTGGGAGCAGACCGACTTCAGAAGGTCTCCTAATTTGCCACTAAGATTGGTTAATCTGAACTTCAATTTCTTCATCTGCCAAATGAGGATAAGCCTATTTCACAGGCTCACTACAAAAATGAGTTAATGGGCAGTAAAAGGTCTGGCATATAGTTCAGAATAAATATCAGCACCCTTTCCTTTTCCCCTTTATTAGTCATTAAGGAGAAGATACCACCATCTCCAAAAAGTCTTGTCAAAAAACGATGAATGTCGTTCCAGAAGTACTTTAGATGGCTCAAAACTTTGGAAGACATGTTTCCTTTTTCAGTAGGCTCCAGTTCTCATCCAGGCAGTGAAATATGCACTGGAAATTAATGGATTTGCCCAAACAGCTAATCTAGCAGACTCGAGGCCATTGGCTTTTCATTCACTGTGTGGTCCTAGGTGAGTGACTTCACCTCTCTTAGCCGGTTTCCTCATATGAGGGAGAGGAAGGGAAATTCCTAAATAGGATTGGAAGAACATTAAATGAAAAAAACGTACTTTTATGTGTGGTAATGTAAAAGGTATTCCATCAATGTTATCATCTTTCTCTCTCTAGAAATGTTTTATACAATCGCTACCACCTGATTCATGATAACTTTGTAAGGATAGTGTCCATTTCTACTTTCTTTTATTCAACATGTTTATGGACTACCAAATACGTGAGCATGGAGAGCAGTCATAACAAAACAAGTGCCTGTTCTAAAGGACTTTTAATTCAGACCCAAGATAGCAAAATATTGGCCTAGGATTGCACCTGTCCTATGACTTGTTTAGGCTGTACTTTGAGCCATTATTTTTCATGGAAATAGTCCATAACGTCCAGATTTCTGGCTCCTTTCAGAGACCAAAATATCTGACAAGTGTGCCCAGTTCCAACAGGACAGCAACTGACTGACGCTGAGCACCTCCTGCCATCTTTAAACCAGGTCTGTCTTATCCAAGTGGAGTTTTCCCACCAGATGCAATAGTTTCTAATGGAAGCCGTTTCAGTTGCCATTTATCCTCAGATTGCCATTGCTTTTTCTCATAATAGGGAAATATTTCTCTTGCTCATTATTAATAGCAGGAAAACAAAAAGGTGATGAGACATGTTTTATTAAAAAACAGCAGTCTTCAATGGGAGTGAAGACAATGTCTACGTACATAATATGAAAATGATACAACTTTAAAAGCCATCGTAAAGCTATCTATGGTAGTTCCTTTGACTGGGAAGGATGTTCGATGAACGATTTTATAAACTAAAAAACAAAATTCTAAGAGGGTTTGTTTTTGAATGAGAAAGTGATGTATTATTCTCACAACCTGCCTGTCGCCCTTCCATTACCTTGGCAGACCGAATTGAGCCCTGACGTCTAGTCACTCCCATCTCTATGTTGCCAGCATTGGTGCTCTGCTGGCAAATTCATTTGCGTTGGAAAATTCTAGGTAACAGTATTTCTTAATACTATTATTACCAAGTTTGGAAGGGTGTAGTTATTAAAGATAAACATCAGCTCCGGTACGAGTTGAAAAAAGACTCCCTGCTTCGTTCTGGTGAAAGGGAATGAGAATCCGGCCTCGAGGGGCCGGGATTCCGAGGAATTCACGCTTAGCTACACAGCTGGGAGTTAAAGCCCAAGGATTAAACGCTGTTCTTCAAGGGGCGGTGAGAGGCCTGCGGGCCCCTCCCACCAGGCCCCGCCTCTCGCTCAAAGGAGCCCCGCCCCACCGCCCCGTCCCCCTTCTTCCTCCCCATCCCCCAGGCAACGCGCCAGGCTGCGCCGTCGCCCAGCAGCAGCGCACAGCACTATGGGGAGGAAACGGAAGCCCCAGTGCGCCCAACTTAGTCTGGTGAAGAATCACAGACGTGATGGTGGGATGAGGAAGACAAATGAGCTTGGGAAGGGACATCGGGTATCGGAGGGTCCGGACAGAACCCCAGGCGAGCCGAAACCATAGCACCGTGGAACGTTCGGCTGCCCCGGCAACTGGAGGCGGAGGCGGGGCCAGTGGAGTAGGGAGGCTACGCCGCGCGGGGCAGTATGGGACACAGTGGGCAACGTGGGCTGGGACGGAAGCCTCGTTGGGTCAGACCGTGGCGACGCGGGAAGTCCGGACGCTGTGGCTGTCTGAAGAGGAGGCCTGAGGCGGAGGTGCAGCCCTGGTGGCGGCAATGGCGGAGAGGCCCGAGGACCTAAATCTGCCCAACGCCGTCATCACTAGGATCATCAAGGAGGCGGTGAGCAGCTAGACTGACAGATGGGCCAGGGCGGACGAGCGGGCAGGGGCGGGAAGCGGGACCCGAGCCGGCAGCTTTTGCTCACCCCTGCTCTTCTCACAGCTCCCGGACGGTGTCAACATCTCCAAGGAGGCCCGCAGCGCCATCTCCCGTGCCGCCAGCGTCTTCGTGCTGTATGCCACATCCTGGTGAGGCGGCGGGCACAGCTAGCCAGAGCGTAACTGGCTCTGTGGCGTGAGGGAGGCGCAAAGGGACCCCCGGGTCGGGGCCCACAAACCCCTGTAACAGCGTCCTACCTCCTGGAAGGAGGTTCACAGTCCTCCCCCGGTTTTTGCAAGTTCTGAAGCAAATGGAACAAAATAACTTTGCTTGAACCCTTTTGTACGGGAGTGGGGGGCGGGAGTTCCCAAGTCACAGCACTCTGCATCTAAGACGTGGGTTTTCCCATTGCACCTCTGGGTGCTCTTTTTTCCGCCCACGCCATAGGCAGCAGGAGAGGATCTGACAGCCCTTAATCTTTCTTCTCTTCTTGTTTCAGTGCCAACAACTTTGCGATGAAAGGGAAACGCAAGACGCTGAATGCCAGCGATGTGCTCTCGGCCATGGAGGAAATGGAGTTCCAGCGGTTTGTTACCCCATTAAAAGAAGCTCTGGAAGGTAATGATGAGCCTTTTATTTTTTCAGCCAAGGAGGTGCTCGTCCTGTGTGACCTGTTCACCTGGTCCTAAAGGGACCCGAGTCTTTCCCAGCTTGGGTCCCTTTAAGCCCAAGAAGCAAGTATTGGATGTGACTCAGAAACAGTGCGGTTAGCGCCGTCTGAAGTCTGTTTTGTAATACCGGGCAGGTTATTTTTCCTCTTGGGCCACAGGTATACTGTGAAGTTAGCTGCGCTGTCGGCTTGGTTCCGCCCTGCCTCCTAACCCCCTCCTTCCTCCTTACAGCATATAGGAGGGAGCAGAAAGGCAAGAAGGAAGCTTCTGAGCAAAAGAAGAAGGACAAAGACAGAAAAACAGACTCAGAAGAGCAAGACAAGAGTAGGGATGAGGACAATGATGAAGACGAGGAACGGTTGGAAGAAGAAGAACAGAATGAGGAGGAGGAAGTGGACAACTGAATAGGGTGAGAAGACTGTGGCTTCTGGAAGGCACCACTGGGGAATGTGGTGATGTTTACCCGAAGCTGTTTCCTACTGGGCAGAGCAGCCTTAGGCAGAAGAGCCTGAGAAGATGGAAATGAAAACTGGCTAGAAATATCAAAAGCAGCGCTTCCCAAACTCAGAGCCTCTGAGTAACAGAATCCTGTTTTGCTTAATCAGTCTGAAGGTTATGACTTTTTGTCAAGAGGGATTCCGAACTGATAATCAACTTAATCTTGTTTACTTACCTATATGATTAGGAGGTTTTTGGTTCCCAGTTCCCTTCCACCTCCACCAAAAATAGTAACTTCCATGCCACCTGCTGTGTTCCAAATCACAGGGGGCAGCCGAGGCTCAGGAAAAACTGGGGCTTAGATCATGGACAGCCTGTTTGTACAGTGTTTGGCAATGCCAGCTTACTACGCATGGTGAAAATGGCATAGTTTTGAGAAATTGCTAAAAGGCTGTGGGAGAACAATGAAATCTGTGTCTCTTCACTTGACAGTGACATGATTTCATTTTGGTTTGTACCGACCTGCTTGGCTTAGGACCCCTCTAGATTGCCTGTAGGCATTTGACCTGTTGGGGTAGCTGCACTCTGGGCGCAGAGGGTTTTAAATCCTCAGTGTAGAGTGGAGTCAGTCAAGCAAGTGTGCCAATGTCTTACTCTTAGAAAAGAGATGGTTTAGTCTTGGATGCACCTCACTGTCTGCCACTGTGCAGGTTTAGAGTTTGTTGTCACCTCCTGGAAGGTATAAAATACCAGGCTTTCTCTTCCTGTAGTCCATTTACCGGACTTGGGACTGTGGCTTTCCATTCTTCCAATTCATGACAAGTTCTAAACTTTATTTCTCCTAGACACAACTTTCTCCTGTGTTTCCCACTTCCTGCCTCTCCTCCGCTCCCCATCCTCCCCCTCCTCCTTTTCTCACACTGCCAGTGCAGGAACTTTAATAATCTACTTAATAACATCCCAAAGTGCAAGTTCCTCTGCTTTCTTAGTTCTAATCTCTCGTTTTAGAAATGATTGTGTAAACTTCTGTGAACCTTAAGGGAAATCCGATGGTGCTCAGGAATTTAATCCCCCCCACCCCGCCCCAACCATCCCTTTTAACTGCTTCTAAAGTACCTCTGTTGACCTTTCTTAGGGTTTTTCTTCCTCTTTCATTTAGTGCTTCAGGCACTTTTTTGTTTGTCTCTAAGGCAGTTGACAGGTAGTGATGTGTAATTGGACACTGTTAATTGTTAAATTAATACAGTGAAAAATTTGTTGATAGTGAGTGAAGAATGTTGAGAAAATTATAGTGCTTTGTACAAATAAAGAACATTGTTGTTACAAGTGATGACTCCTGTCTCATCCTGCTTGCTTGTGATAAGCTTTTGGGGAACATCTGATCGTGCCCTATATAGTTTTGGGGCTATGGACCCGGGGCCCATCTTTGTAAAAATGGGATCCTGCAACACCTTGGGTGACCAGCAGGTGCTGCTGGTTCACAGGCAAGGGAGCTGCTCTTTGAGAGCCACAAGAGCTTTCCATGGTTCTGCTGGACACCCCATATTCCAGATGTCTAACAACTGCAAACATTGTTGAGTTCCTGCTCTGTGTCTGGTGCTGCATCCCTAATCTGCATAGCTTTTTCAAATCATGACTTTATAAGTAACATTTCACGAAGATACAACTCCAAGAGTCATTAGGTTAGTGGGTTTTTTCTCTTCTCCAGAGCAGAAATACGGCTTCTGGACCCTGAGTGGTGTGGCTAAGTGGGTTGGGTGTCATCCTGTGAAGTGAAAGGTCACTGGTTTGATTCCTGGTCAGGGCACATGCCCAGGCTGCAGGGCTGGTCCCAGTTGGGGTGCATGTGAGGCAACCAGTCGATGTTCTTCTCCCTCCTTTCCCCTTCCTCTAAAAGTAGACAAATAATATCTTGGAAAAATATCATTTCTGAATTCCCATGAGCATCACTTGGCTAAGCGCTCAAGTCCCATCTGGACTCCTGTGGCCTCCTTTGAGCTCAGTTTCCTGACTCAACTCCGCTTCCCCTAGCTTTCCCTTTGTACTGCTTGCCAAGTGGATCTTCCCGGAACATTGCTGTTATAGACTTTTGCTGTTTACTATTAAATCAAATCCATACATCAAATCAAATCCACTGTTAATCAAAGTCTGCTTAAAGAGGGCTCACCATACCATCTATTCTAATCTGCTACTACTCCAACATAAGGCTCTAATCAAGAAGGAACCCCCAAAAGAACTCCCATGTGGCTTTAGTACTTACCCAACCTTACCTAAGAAAAGTTGTATTTCCCGACAATGGGGACTCTGACTTAAAAGTACAGAATTTAAGAACTGGGGAGCATGTGTGAAGTCATCCATCAGTTTTTCTCACCTCTGTCATTCCCATAGTGGTATCTGGGTTTTGAAGATTCCTTGCTAGGCTAAGGTAATGTTTCTCAGCTTTTTTAAACCACAGTCCTTCATACTTAGAGATCTGGATTTGGAGGGTGAAAGGGTTACATTCTCACTCATGCAAATTGCTTTTGCAGCCTAACCTATTTTTACTGATGGGACCCTGAGGCTCATCAGAGAGAAGTGGCTTGCTCAAGATCTTACCATTAACTTATGAAAGTGAGACCCTGTTAAAGTGGCCTATGGTCGCCTTTTTTTTTTTTAACTTTTTACTTTGGAACTTTTTTTACTTTTTATTTTATACTTACAGAAAAGTTGCAGAGTACAGTTCCCGTATAACCATCATCCAACTTCCCCTCATGTTAACATCTTATGGTACATTTGTCAAAACTAATAAAAAACTATCAGTTAATTTGGCCAAACAATTTGTATTTCATCAGTCTCTCCACTAACTTCCTTTTTCTGTCCAGGATCTAAAGCAAAGTACCACATTGCCCTTGGTGAACCAATTTTCCTTTTTAGTTGAGATGGAGTTCACAGAACATAAAATTAACCATTTAAAAATTAGCAATACGGTGGCATTTAGCATAGTGCAATGTTGTACAACCACTTCTGTCTAGTTCCAAAACATTTTCATCACCCCAAAATCAAACTCCATACTGGTCAAGCAGTTACTTCCCATGTTTCCCACTCCCCACCCCCTGGCAACCACTAACCTCCATTTCTTTTATGCTTCTCACAGCATTTAGCACAATGCCATGCACCTACCTGGGAGGCACAATAGTTTAGTGGGGCTAGGAGGTTTTTTGGGCAGCGGTGGTGGTCAGGGTTTTATTATACATACTAAAAGGTGCATATGCGTTTAGAGACTGATGAATTTTCACAAACTAAACACATCCATATAATTCACAATCAGATCAATAAACAACATGACCAGCACCCTAAAAACCCCTTTGATCTCCCAGTCATTCCCTGTCTCCCCTCCAGTGGTGATCGCTCTCCTGACTTCCAATAGCACAGATTAATTTTGCCATAGTTTGTACTGCATATCAATGAAATAATACAATATGTACTCCTGTGTCTGACTACTTTTGTTCTATTTTATGTTTATTCATATCATTGCATTTGTAATACTTTTTAATGAGCCAGAGGGAAAGATTAAGGTACAGTTAGGGGGCGGGGCTGAGACCAGGTCTTCCAGTTAAGAGTGAAACTTGGGGAAAAATAGATTACGTCAAACAATAACATTTTTAAATTTTCCACTCTGGGCTTTTAGAGGTAGATGGTCCTAATTATTTTTTAGTTGTGAAACAGGTATTATCAAAGGAATGTTGGGTGAGAGATCTAAATTGAGGGGGGGGATGAAGAACCATTATCCCTATGAATTGAAGTAGCATGTTTAGCAGGCATTGTAGAGTAAACCCGTGTGAAGTGGGACAAATTATGTAATCTCCCTGGTGACTGTTTTCCCAATCTGTAAAATTAGGTAAGTGAAAAATTCGGTGACTGTAAAGTGCATGGTACTGTTCCTGACTTTTGAATGCACAAAAATCATTACTTCATGTCAGCTAGGTTCAAATGAATCGGGAGGCTTTGCTAAAATTAAAAATAGCAAAGTTTCATTCTAGTGTCTAGGTTTGCAAACCCGAAATTACCCAGGGTACCCTGAAGGAGAAAGAAGTTTAAGAGTAAAAAGTACATTTTTGAGAAGAGTCAGTCCTGCATTCTTAGCTTTTGAATTGATCTGAGGTGGTAATCTTTCAGGGGTCCAGTGGTCTGGTTCATTAACTGGGTTGGACTGATAGGTTATCTTTGGAGTTCATGTACATCCAGGCATGGGTGCACAACTGAAAAGTTTAAATTTCCAGGCTACTTAAAGCAAGAATGGGATCGTTTCCTTATGCCTCAACCTACTTGATTTTAATAATTTAGCAGCTTGACCATAGTGACTTCATTTTATTTCTTCACTCTTCTCATTCCTTTCTGTCACCTTCCTTATCTGAATACAGATCAGAACTCTAGTAGTTGGGAATTAAGCGGGTGTCATATTTCCTTAGCGTTAAGCCTCTCTACCGCTTTAACTTGGAATATAAAGAAGGTATAAAACAGGCTTGGGTTACAGATTTTGAGAAACAAAAGCTTAGAATAAGGGTAAGTACGATCGACTGGCTTTCTCCACAGTTCAAAGTTAACTTTTCAATAATTCCTGATTCACCTGTATAAAAGCATTCCTTTGTTAGGGTATTGATCCCGATCCCCACTTCACTCATGCAATCCTACCAATTGACCCGAGCCCCCAAAACCTTACTGGACTCCCCCCACCTCCTCTCATACTCTGTCCCAAACTGCCCCTTCCCCGCCCCGACCAAGACCTGAGGTCAGGTGTATTCACTAGACAGGTCGAATGCCTACAGTGGCCATGTCATTCAAATCATATCTCCCAACCACGGCACATAGTAGACCCTCAGCAATTACGCTGGAATACATTTCCTCTTAAAAGTTGGAAGGCAGCCTGGTGCTGAGCTCAACAACTTTAAAATGTTTGGTCCGTAAAAATGAGCTTAGCGATTGTGTTGGGCATTACAGTGTTGTTTTAATGTCCTGGCATTCTATTATTCTTTCAACAAATAATTGACTAGCGCCAAGAATGCTCTAAGTCAGGGAGGGGAGGACTGTAAAGTGACCTTAGGTGCCGGAACCAAGGCAGGTCCACTCCAAGGGACCCGTGGTTCCTCTCCTGTAAGCTCAGGCAGTTCCCTGCCACAGTGCCCGCCGAGCCAGGAGGGGCGGGCTCACCAGCCCTTCCGCGCACCCGATTGGCCAGGCCTTGAGCCTCCTGTGCCCTTGAGAGTCAGGGGCTGGAGCCGATCAGCCCACCCGCGAAGTGTCCCTTGAGGGTGTTGGGGCGGAGTGTGAGGAGGAGCGTTGCTTCCGGGAAGCAGCTCCGCCCAAATGTGCTGGGGACACTAGAGTGCGTGATAGCTGTGGCGGTGGCAAGAGCGTAGACTCGTAGCTCTCCGGAGGTAGGTAAGGGGGGCCGGACTCCGGGAGGTGGCGTACTGGGAGGCGGGGGCTGTGGCACCAAGAGTCCCGTGTCCCCAGACCCATATTGTGCTGTGCGCCTGGAGCACTGGCAGTGCAGCCAGGGACCGTCCTGTGGGGGAGGTATTTTTGCTCTGAGAGGTAGACTGTCGTGCTGCAGTCGGGTTGGGGTCCTCCGCGGGGCCGCAGCTCTCGAGGGCCACTGTCCGGGCCCCGCGTTTCCTCTCTGGGGTTTACTCTCTTGGACACCGCTGGAGCGGTGCTGCTGGAGCGGTGCAGAGCCCGAGGTACCGTCCCGATGAGGGGGGGAAGTGGAAGTAACAGCCGCTTTGTGCCATGATTGTACGTTCGTTACATGCATTTGACCATTCAGTCTTTACAACAGCCCATTGAGGGCGGTTCAGGTCCTTGTTTACCAGATGAGGAAACTGAAGTCACACAGCTGGAAAGTGACAACTAGTATATGAACCTGTGTGTGCAGACTCCAAAATACACACAGCCGTCATGCTGCCAGCTGCAGCCAGGTTTAGAGCCGCCGGTTTGCGCCTCTCCCCCATCAGCTTCACCCAGAGCTCCCCACAGCTCTGCTGTGGGCTCAGCAGTCTGCACCTGTGTGTGAAGGGGTAAGGTGGGCGCTGAAAACTGGGCTGCGGGAGGCCTGCATTCTAGCCCTAGAACTGCCACTGATCCCCCCTCGCGATCTCGGGCCTCTGTCTGTCCTTTGAGCCTAGTTTCACCATCATTTTGATGATGTAACCTGGCAAATTCTCCTGAAAGCTCCTCACAGCTGAGCCCAGAGGAAACTGGGCTCTTCAAAGGTCCAGGTCAAGGCCCAGGTCTCATTCTTGTTTTTAATTCCTGTATGTAGCCCTGAGACAGGCCCAGAGTGGATATTCAGGAAATGTGAGTTGCATAAACAAATCCGACCCTTTTCAGAACTGCCTAACAGCTGCCATTTCACGCCCCTCTGGGGCTTTGGACTTTTCAGCCCTGACCACCTTCTACCTAGCCAGCCCTCCTGACTGCCTCCTCCCCAGCTAGCAGTGGAGCCCGTCAGAAGCCAGGAGCCTGCTACCTGGCAGCAGCTCCCCACCCTCCATGCCAAGACCACAGCCTCTGGAATCCTCAGCTGTGCACGACATGTTCAGACCCTGAAGCTCTTTCTCAACCCCTCCTGGTGGCGGCCCTGAGGGCCCTGACTTAGCTTATTCCCAGGTTGGGGGACTTGCCTTCTAAGGAAGGCGACACCTTCACCATCAGTCTGAAAAGCTGCTTATCCCTCATTGTCCCCTCTTCCATGAAGCCTTCCTTGACTCCCACAGCAACTGGGCCATCCCTCCACTGTAGCATCTGTGTGGTGATTATTTCTCCTCCCTCACATAAGCTGCTCTAAGGCAGGGACCTCCCCCTGACCCCCCACCTCAGATGTCTTGGAAGACCTGTAGCCCACACAGATTTGAGTGAAAGTTCTCCCTTCTGGGTGTGGTGCAGGAGGCAAAGCTATGAAGGCATGCTGGGAGAGCTAGTTTCAGCTCAGTTCTATTTCTGATATAAAAGTAGCTACATGTTGACTGTGTGGCTAGGCACGTACCTCTTCTCTATCTCTAATCTCTGCAGCTTCGCCAGTTGGATAGTTTAGCTCCCATTTCATATATTACAAAATGAAGAATCTGAAAAGTCAGCAACCTTCCGGAGTCACATACAGAGCACAAACCTGGGGCTCTTTGACCTTGCAATGCGGTTTTTTCCTGTACTACCGGCTACTGCCTTCCAGCTAAGCTAACCTGTTCTAATGTGGCTGAGCATGGTGCTGGGTCCCCTGGTGACTTGCTGTTGACTTCAGTGAGGTGTCACAGGATTTAAGCTGTGGCTGCAGGCTCTCTTGATTTGGAGAAGTGCCCTCCTGCCAAGTGTATGAACATTTATTTCCCAATCTTTTAGGGACTTTTTGCAAGGCCCAGGCACAGCTTTGGCTCTGCAAACAGAGATGCAGCTCTGTTGCTCAGCGATGTTTTTCGACCCCAGAGATACTGATTCAGCACCAGTTATGACAGAGTGACCATGGGTTATGTGTAGGTAATGGAGCTGGACCCGAAGCCAGGAGACCACACGGTCAAACCTAGCTCTGTGCCCACCCTGCTGCGCAGTGTCAGACAAGTCCTATTGCCTCTGCGCACCCAGTTTTCCACATCGGCATGTAAGAGTTAAACAGGATCCGTGATTGTCAACTTCACTGTTTTTATTACTGACACCCGTTCTCAAATCAAATCTCGGAACCCTAAACTCTGAAAAAAAGAACAGCTTAGAGGGAGGCTTCCACTCTCACCCTCCTCCCTTGTCCCTCAACCCTCAAAGCTCCAGTCTCCTCAGGATGAAATTTGGACTGCAAAGCCCCTAGGCCGCTCTGCCCTGTTGTTTCTGATAAACAGAAGGCATTTGCTGCCGGAACCTCCACCTCCGCCCGCCTTCTAAAGTAGAAGCAAGGTTAAGAAGCCAGTGGAATGCCGCTTTGGATTCCAGAAGCCAGGAGCCTGTTTACAAAGGCTGCTATCTCAGAAGTCCATCAGAGACCAGCGTAAACCCAGCTTCAGAATCTGACATTGAGCAAGTCACTTAACCTCCCTGAATCTCCGTTCCCTTATCACTAAAAGTTAGAATGATTCTCTGCAATTAAATGAGAATGTATACAGTGTATATAAAATGCCTAGACCAGCACATAACTATATTTTTCTCTTATTTCCTCCATCTCTCCAGCCACCAGAGCAAAGGTAGTGAGGCAGAGAGGTGCCTCCTGGATTAGGTGTATACCAGCACTGGTGGATAAAACCCTGCACTCATTGTCTAGAACTGGTTCAAATTCTGGCTCACTTACTAACCAGCTGTGTACTCTTGGGCAAGTGACTTAAGCTCTCTGAGCTAGGCAAATCCATAGCAGACCTCAGAGCAAAATCTTGCACAAAATGGGTACTCAGGAGTTTGCAACTACTGAGTGATTGCTCCTTTGGGGATTGGAACAACTTTGGGGAGGCCTGGCTTGCCGCTGTGTCAGATGATGTGGCCAGCTCAAGGGTGGGGTGGCAGGGTGGGTCCATGTGTGGCTCCTGATAACCCTGACCCTGATGGGCTGAAGGATGGGATAAAATGGGGCCTGGGAGACTATGGGGAGAAGGCATCTTCCGGGAACTAAAGGACTCCCCAGGCCCAGGGGGTGTGTAACATTGGATAAGCCCCTGCCTGGAGGTCCCAGCCTGCAGGGAGAGATGGGTGGCCCTTGGCTCTCTTTGCTCCCCCCACTTGGCTACTGAGTGTTCCCCAGGCGCCTTGTCTGAAGGCGGGTTGGGGGAACATTGACGACCAATCTGTGCTGTCTAGAAGCAGGCAAGTTTATTGAATAGGATAGAATTTATTACAGGGTCATTTACTCACAGGAAGATTGGGTCATGGCAGAAGAGATGAGCCAGCAGGGTGTGCAGATCGGCCTCCACTGCGAGACGGTGCTCTGATAAACAGTTTGTAGTATAGCTGAGCTACCAACGGTTGACAAGGCAAAGGGACAAAGAATGCAGTGAGCCAGGAACCATACCCCCGGTAGTCTTATGATGGATAATTGCTTAGACTCAATGCCCACACCTAGTTTGATGTTAATTTCAGTTGCTGTACCATTCTGGCTATTTACTCATAGGAATCTATATGGTTACATCAGGTGAGCACACAGGACATAGCTAATCATTAACTTGGGGCTTTGGTGCTGGCTGAGACTAGTTAGGTCAGAGTTCTCAGCATGGAAAAACAAAAGCAGGGATACAAAGATGGAGTCAGTTTTGTTCACATTAACATGTGTACACACCTCCAAAAGGAAGTGTCTAAAATGGAGCTCTCCACCTCCTCTCTAAGTCTGCTCCATGCTACCCTCTCCCTGCCTGGTCCCTGTCTCTACTACCCTCCTGGTCAGACAAGCTCAGAACATCTGCCCCAAGAGGCGGCCTCTCGACTACCTTATGATGGCCCTTCCTTCTCTGCCCCTCTGACCCACAGTGTCTGTGCTCCTCCACTTCCAATCTGCTATGCTTGGCCGGTAAGAATTTCCTTCTCATAGCCAGGCTCAGACCAGGCAAATCCCTGAGCACTCACTGGTCAGAAACCTTCCCTGTCCTGGATCTGGCTCCCTCTTGCCCCCTCCCTTCTATACACACACGGCCCAGTGGCCTCCCAGGTCCTGAGAACAGTCCATAGCTGCTCTCCTCCACACCCTCCTTCCCCACCTTTACTCTTCTATTCCCTTCCTAAGGGAATGTTCTCCCCTTTTCCTCTGACTAGCTGAACCCACTCATCCTACAAAACCAAGTTCAAGTCCTCATCTTCTTTCAACAAGCTTCTTCTGGCCTCCAAACTCACATTGAAACTCATAGTTCTTTCAAGGTGGGCTCCACCTCCAGTCAGCCCTGCCTCCCAGGACTAGAGTGCCAACTCGATGAGAAATCATATGTGCAAGTGCCCATCATGGCCTGGCACATAGTAGGTGCTCAAGAAACAAATGATTACACCCCAGGCATTAATCGTCTGGTATTCCATGTAATTAAATATTTACTCTGTGGCAGAGTGAATGGAGAAGGCAAAAAATGAACTCACTGGGGACCCTGCCTTGCAAAAGCTCTGTCTGTTGGGACAAGATAAGATAGACCCAGAGGGACCTGTTATATAAGAGAGAGTGTGATCTGGGCAAGACAAGAAACTTTAGCAGGAGAGGGAAGGAGGGAGTGCCTTGCGGAGAACCCAGTAGGGTTTGGGGCTGAAGCTGTGGAGAGAGCACAAGCCTTCTAGATAAACAGGAACAAGGTGAGCAGAGCCAGAAGCTGGCAGAGTGTGGCTTGTGCGTGGGGAGCAGCCGGAGGCTCTGGGGCTGGAAGAGATGGCATCAGTAGCCTTTCTACAGGGTGTGAGTGTCTGTCTGTCAGGCACAGAGCTATTTAATCCTCTTAATGTGACCTGCCTGACCAGAAGTCCATGTACCGAGGGGTTAACTGTGCTTCTCTCTAGAGATAGAATTACAAGAGATTTTTTTTCTCTTTTGGCTTATCTAAAATTTCTGCCAAGTACATGGACATTTTTCATGGAATAAACAAAGTATAAATGTTGGCCAGATCAGTGCTTCTCATACTAGCTTCCAATCAGCCGAGATTGATCCTTTGATAATATAAAATAGAAATGAATTACTAGAAAAAATGTTCTTTAAAAAGAAAAAGAGCCCTGGCTGGTGTGGTTCAGTGGATTCAGTACCCGCCTGTGAACCAAACGGTCACCAGTTCCATGCCCAGTCAGGGCACATGCCTGGCTTGTGGGCCAGGTCCCTAGTAGGGGGCACGCAAGAGGCAACCACACATTGATGTTTCTTTACCTCTCTCCCTTCCCCACTCTAAAAATAAATAAATAAAATCTTAAAAAAGAAAAAGGCCATAAAAATAGCCCAGATTTTATATTATCAGGTTCAGATTGCTGTGAAAATTTAAGTCCTACTTTTATTTCTTTACTTATCGTATAGACCAGCAGGGATTGGTGAACCACACTCAGAGGAACACAGGTTGGAGAGCAGGAGAGGCAAGAACCCAGGAGAGCCTGCCTGGCTCCTTCCTCCGTGGGTGCAGGGACCATGTCTCATGTTCTTCCCATTCCCCTACATAGCTGAGCTCCGGCAGATATCCCGGGAGCCCACCCTTCCAACCAGCTGGCTGCCCTGTGCCCTCACTGCTCACCATGCAGCCCCAGTCCGTTCTGCACAGTGGCTACTTCCACCCACTGCTTCGGACCTGGCAGACAGCCGCCGCCACCCTCAGTGCCTCCAACCTCATCTACCCCATCTTTGTCACGTGAGTCCCCAGAATGCGTCGAGTCACTGACCCGCAGGGTGTGTGTGTGTGAGTGTGTGAGTGTGTGTATGTGTGTGTGTGAACTGAGCAGGCAGCTATTGGGGGTGGTAAAGTGAGCTGTCAGCTTGGACCTCATGGTATTGGAAGTCACCTACTGAGTTAAGGACAGCTGTCTTAGGAACAAAACAAACCTTGGCAAGAACCCAATCTTCCCATTTGGAAAAAAAGAATAACCCTCACCTGCCATCTTGAGCTCTTGAGTAAGACAGAAACTGAGAAGGCAGTCCGTAGGCCGTAAAGTGTACCTGTATGTGTAACAGGGGGCAGTCAGGAGTATTAAAAACAGCAACAGCTGACGTTTATCGATCCCTTGCTGTGGACCAGGTACTATAAGCATCTGCATCTGTTATCTTTCGGTCCTGACAGCATCCGTCTGAGGAAGGTGTGGATACTGTCCCCTAGACTGTCATCTCCATGAGGGCAGGGATTCTTGTCTGTTTTCTTCACTCTTATACTGCCAGAGCCCAGAACAGTACCTGGCATACAATAAGTGCTCAATAAGTCTTTGTTGTATGAATGAATAAATCCACCCAGGGTGAAAGGGCCTGAGGCTCAAAGGGATGGTACAACTTGGCCAAAGTCACCCAGTCAGTAAGTGACCGTGATAGCAAGCGAGGACCTTCTGACTTCAGAGTCCAAGTTCTTCACCACTTGACTGCTTCCTGGGATTACGTATCTTTTAGTACAGTAGCTCTTGTTGTCACTGTCATTCTTGTTGTTCCTATTATTATTTCAGGCCCTGGGCTTGGCCGGGCAGGGGAACCAGACTCTGGACCCTATCACCCTCCCACCGTCTCCATTTCCAAGTTCCTTCCCCGCTCCCCACCCGTCCCCCTCGGTCACCCCTCCCCCACTGGCCCTCCCCACAGCTACCAGTCCACAGCCCCCCCCCACTCTTGCAGGGATGTTCCTGATGATGTGCAGCCTATTGCCAGCCTTCCAGGAGTGGCCAGGTAGGAGCCGTGGTGGGGAGGGCAGAGGGTGATGGGGGGAGAGATTTTACAGGTGGAGGGGCCAGGAAGCAGAGGCAGACCCAGGAGGTAGAAGATGCAGAGAGTCTGACTTCAGCTCAGTAGAGAGAAGGATTTAGTCAGGGTCACGGTTGTTTCCCAACAGAAGAGGCAGCCTCGTACAGTGATGGGCTACCCTTCAGCAGAGGCACCGTAGCAGAGCCTGGGAGAGGAGAGCTTAACTTCAAATGGAAGTTCAAAAAGAGCCTCGGAGGGTCCTCCCACAGCTCAGTGCCCTAGCTCTGCCGTTTGGGGCCTCGGCTTTCCCATCTGTTTGGTGGGAACCTTTCTGCCCCTCCCTGTGCTGTGGGGCGTGAGCCCTCCTGGTACCAGGTGCACCTTGGCTCTGAACGGAGGCACAGTGTGGCAGGCAGGGGAGGACCATTTCCCAGGACCTGCCTCACTTCAGCCTCCCCCCCCCAACCCCCCATGCAGGTATGGTGTGAACCGGCTAGAAGAGATGCTGAGGCCCCTGATAGAAGAAGGCCTGCGCTGCGTCCTGGTCTTTGGTGTCCCCAGCAGGGTTCCCAAGGTGAGGGGTCAGAGGAGGAGTCAGAGAGGAGGGGAAGGGAGGTTGGGTGATGTTGAGCTGAGGTCCCACACTGGCCACACCTTCATTCCCGCCTTGTGCCAGCCCTGGGGCCGCAGGTGAATGGACACGGCCCCCGTTATTAAGGCAGCACCCATGGAGGGTCAAGAAGCTAAGCAGGGCCTTGACACCCTGACTGGGCGAGTCAAGTCTCCTCTGCAAAATGGGGCCAGTCCTCACTGCACCTCCTCGTCCAGGGACTCTGCTAGTGGTACAAGGAGAGGGATGGGGCTGCACTCACTCTGTGAGGGCCACTGTGCCTCTTTATTTTTTTTTAAGTATACTTTATTGATTATACTGTTACAATGGTCCCAATTTCCCCCCTTTTATCTCCCCTCCACCCTGCACCCCCCACCCTCCAGCCTTCACCCCCCTTAGTTCGTGTCCCTGGGTCATACATATAAGTTTTTTGACTTCTCTGTTTCCTATACTATTCTTAATCTCTCCTCATCTATTTTATGCCTACCAATTATGCTTCTTATTCCTGTACCTTCCCCGCTTTATTCTTCCCCCCTTCCCCTGTGAAATCCCTCCATGTGATCTCCATTTCTCTGATTCTCTTTCCATTCCAGCTGTTTGCTTAGTTTTTGTTTTCCTTTTTTTTTTTAGGTTCAGTTGTTGATAATTGTGAGCTTGTTGTCATTTTACTGTTCATAGTTTTTTATTTTCTATTTTTTGGATAAGTCCCTTTAACATTTCATATGATAAGGGCTTGGTGATGATGAACTCATTGAACTTGACCTTATCTGGGAAGCACGTTATCTGTCCTTCCATTCTAAATGAAAGCTTTGCTGGATAGAGTCATTTTAGATGTAGGTCCTTGCCTTTTATGACTTTGAATACTTCTTTCCAGTCCCTTCTTGCCTATCAAGTTTCTTTAGAGGAATGATCTGATAGTTTTATGAGCACTCCTTTGTAGGTAACTCTCTCCTTTCCTCTTGCTGCTTTTACGATTCTCTCTTTATCTTTAATCTTGGGTAACTTAATGATGATGTGCCTTGGTGTGTTTCTCTTTGGGTCCAATTTATTTCTCTTTACTTTTTTAAGATCTTATCTATTTGCTTATTTTTTAGAGAGAGAGGAGGGGAGGGAGAAAGAGAGAAAGAGAAATATCTGTGTGTAGTTGCCTCTCACACATCCCCTCCTGGGGACCTGGCCTGCAACCCAGGCATGTGCCCTGACTGGGAATCGAACCGGTGACCCTTTGGTTCTCAAGCCAGCACTGAGCCACACCAGCCAGAACCTGGGTCCAACTTCTTTGGAACTCTGAGCTTCCTGGAGTTCCTGGAAGTCTATTTCCTTTGCCAGATTGAAGAAGTTCTCCTTTATTATTATTTCAAATAAATTTTCAACTTCTTGCTCTTCCTCTTCTCCTTCTGACACTCCTATTTTTGGGTATTGGAACACTTATAGTTGTCCCAGAGGTTCCTAAGCCTTTCTTCATTTTTTTTTCAATTCTTGTTTCTTCATTCTGTTCTAGTTGATGTTACTTTCTTTCTTCTGCTCCAAACCGTTGAGTCGAGTCCTGCTTTCCTTCCTGTCACTGTTGGTTCCCTGAATATTTTGCTTTATTTCACTTTGAGTAGCCTTCATTTGTTCCTTCATTTTGCGACCGACTATGAGCATCCTGATTACCAGTGTTTTGAACTCTTCATCAGATAGGTTGTCTATCTCCTCATCCCTTAGTTCTTCTCTGCAGTTTTGATCTGGTCTTTAATTTAGGCCATATTACTTTGCCTCGGTGCACCTGCTATGTTGTAGGGGGCGGGGCCTTAGGTCTGCTCTTCCTGGAGGCAACCCTCTTTGCTCATTGTGGTACAGTCTGTGGGGGAGGGGTCAGAGAGGGAACAATGTGTCTCGTTTACTCTGCTCTCGCCCCACTTTCCAACAAACTCTGTCGTGTGAGGCTGGGAGTTTCTTCCGCTGTGGCAACCCCGTGGTAGTTTGTAGCTAGCTTGAGTCTTTAGCTTCCCGTTCAGCCAACCCCGCCTCACTCACGCAGTCTGCTGCCTTGCTCGCCCAGTCCTCCACCTTGCCACAGGTCCTCTCTGCCCACTGGCTGCCCATCTTGGTCTCTCCTACCAATCTGGAGAATGTTTCTTTAACTCCTTGGTTGTCGGAGTTCCATGCAGTTTGATTTTCTGGCACTTCTGGTTGTTTACTGATTATAGATTGGTCGTTATCTTCCTTTTGGTTGTGCGAGGAAGTGAAGGGTTTCTACCTATGCCTCCATCTTGGCCGGAGCTCCATTGTGCCTGTTGAAGGCTTCATGTGACGGGCACACTGACTTGTCCTTCCCTGCCACTAGGACGAGCTGGGCTCTGCGGCTGACTCTGAGGACTCCCCGGCTGTGGAGGCGATCCGTCTGTTGCGCAAGACCTTCCCCAGCCTCCTGGTGGCCTGCGACATCTGCCTGTGCCCCTACACCTCCCACGGTCACTGTGGTGCGTTTCCCCCTGCACCAGCCCCGCTGCCAACGGCGCTGCCACTGCCCACTTCTCCCCACAGTGGCGTGGGCCGGGGTCTAAGACGCCCCTCAAACCCGGCTGTCTGACCCACAGGGCTTCTGAGCAAGAATGGGATTTTCCTGGCTGAGGAGAGTCGCCAGCGGCTGGCAGAGGTGGCTCTGGCCTATGCCAAGGCAGGTGAGTGAGCCACCAGCAGGGACGAGGACCTCTGGGTCAGGGAGGTGACAGAGTAGACAGGAGGGTCCGGAGTTCTGAAGTCCACCCTCTGTCCCTCAGGATGTCACGTGGTAGCCCCGTCGGACATGATGGATGGACGCGTGGAAGCCATTAAGAAGGCTTTGATGGCACACGGACTTGGCAACAGGGTAGGGGCAGGGAGTGTGGGGAGGGGGGAGGGGAGATGAAGTGAGAGCCTGTGACTGGACCAGCCCTGCCCCCGTATCTGCCAAGAATCATAGAACTGAAGACAGCACTGGACAAGGTCTTTGGGATCTGTCTCAACCTCTGCACCTAAGACAGGCAAATCAAGGCCCAGAGCGCTGGTGGGACTAGAACACGGGCACTCCACTTCTCAGGCTGCATCCCTTTCCTGCCACATGACCCCGGAACATCTGGAAAGGGCTGACTGAGCCTCAACCCCCACTGTCTCCCCACAGGTGTCAGTGATGAGCTATAGTGCCAAGTTTGCTTCCTGTTTCTATGGACCTTTCCGGTGAGTGGGAGCGGGCAGGGGTCTGCTGTTAAGTCCCTGATTCATTAGCCCAAATCTGGAGCCCACCCTGATGCCTCTGCTTCCTAGGGACGCGGCTCAGTCAAGCCCAGCTTTTGGAGACCGCCGCTGCTACCAGCTCCCTCCCGGAGCCCGAGGCCTGGCCCTCCGGGCAGTGGTGAGTGACCAGAGCTTAAGCCCCAGCCAACCTGTCCCCTCTTCCCTCTCCTCCCGGGCACTGCCCACACCATACTTCATCCCTCAGGACCGGGATGTGCGGGAAGGAGCCGACCTGCTCATGGTGAAGCCGGGAATGCCCTACCTAGACATCGTGCGGGAGGTGAAGGACAAGGTGAGCACCAAGCAGTGACAGGGGGGGTCAGGGAGATGAGAGAATGTGTCCATGGGCTCTGGGATCTTCGACTGAAGGACTGCAGAATCTCAGAGTTGGAAGCAGTCTGCCCCTGCACAGGGACCCTCTCCTCTCTGCCCCTACACAGGAACCACCTGGGAAGAAGTCTTTGAATGGCTCTGCTTTAACAGTTTAAGAATGGGCCAGGTGGCCAACAGCCGTTGTGACGCAGGGCATAGGGTTCGAGATGTCAAGAGTCGGGCAGGGAACAAGGGACACTCCCGGGGGCACACCCACCATGCACATCTACCTCCTGCTGCTTCTCTGCAGCACCCTGAGCTCCCTCTCGCCGTGTACCACGTGTCTGGAGAGTTTGCTATGCTGTGGCACGGAGCCCAGGCCGGGGCATTTGATCTCAAAGCTGCAGTCCTGGAGGCCATGACCGCCTTCCGCAGAGCAGGTAAGCGGAAGGGGTGGGCTTTTTGACTTGTGCCGCACGGACTGAAAGGCACTCTGCCCATAGAGAGAGATGAAGTAGTGAAACAGCCTGGAAATACCAGTCATCTAACAGACACTGGCTGAGCAGAAGAGGCATGTAACTAGAACAGAACGTGGGACAGGTATTCTCTGCTTGTGAGACCTTGGCCTAGCCACTGCTCTGAACCTCAGCGCCCTGTCTATAATAGAGAGACGATCCCTGGTGCATGGTTCTCAGGTGGATTAAATGAGGGGATGTGTGTAATTGCCATATGCTTATCGCTCCACAAAGGAGAGCTGGTTTTGTTGGGATGGTGCCCACGGTGGGAAGGGAACTTACAGTTTATGTATTTCCTCACTGTGCATTTCTAAAATTTTTTTATTTATTTACATTTAGAGAAAGGGGAAGAGAGGGAGAAAGAGAGTCAAAGAAACGTCAGTGTGTGGTTGCCTGTTACATGCCCCCCACTGGGGACCTGGCCCCTAACCCAGGCATGTGCCCTGACTGGGAATCGAAGTGGCGACCCTGTGGTTCACAGGCCAGCATTCAGTCCACTGAGTCACACCAGCCAGGGCCCACTGTGCATTTTATACATTGGCAAACTGAGGCCCAGAAATCGAAAGTGACTGGTCCAGTCACACAATGTATAGAGCTAGAACTGACCAGAATGGGACTCAGTCT
Organism: Sturnira hondurensis; assembly: GCF_014824575.4. Taxonomy (NCBI): domain Eukaryota; kingdom Metazoa; phylum Chordata; class Mammalia; order Chiroptera; family Phyllostomidae; genus Sturnira; species Sturnira hondurensis. The sequence goes on along the minus strand of NW_028083079.1, from coordinate 229,416 downwards.
CATGTTGTGTCACCCACTGACTGTGCCTCTTCATAGCAGCCTTCTCCCTCCACTGGCCCTCGTCTCCCAGGTGGTCAGGGTCAAAGTTGTTCCACAACAGAAGAGGCAGCTGATGCCCAGCCCCTACCCTGCTCTCTGTTTCTCTCCCATGAAGGTGCCGATATCATCATCACCTACTACACACCTCAGCTATTGCAGTGGCTGAAAGAGTGATGGAGAGAGCGTGCGAGACCCAACAACTAGGACTTTACAAAGGTCCCAGGGCCTTGGAGAAGTGAAAACCAAAGTAAATGCTGCTTTTAGAGCTGTGCCCTGTGCCTTCTTCCTGCTCACAGGCTGGCAGGTGCCCAGCAGTTCCAGGTGGTTTCTGCCAGCATGCCAAATCACCACTCACAGTGCATCTCCCTGGGCTCTCTCAAGCTTCTCCACCCTCCTCAGGGTCAGCTCTGAAGCCACCTCTGCTGCTGTAGCACCTTCCTCTGGAGTGGCGTTAGCAAGAAAGCCCCTCAGAGTCATGGGCACAGGTTTGTGATGCCTAGGAGACGGGTCTGGAGCATTAGGGGAAGAGGAACACAGTTGGATCGTTGGTCCTCAGAAGCTCTGGAAAACCCAAGGCCTCTGGCAGCACTGCCGGGCCCAGGGACTGAGGCCTGGATTGACCTGTCCAGGTTCAGAGTTGAGATTTGCTGTGATTCCACCGGAAGGCAATTCCCCCCAGGCCAGTGGTTGCCAGGCTGCCTGAGATCTGCTCTACCCTGAGCCATAAACCCAGAAAAGAGTACTCTGTTGAGCAGAAACATTGCCTGGGGATCACAATGCAGAAGCAAAGTGAGAGTTCCTGACTGTTGGAGATGCCACTGTTGAACAGGCTTTTTATTAAAGAGAGATATTTTTGAGAGTGTGTGCACTGTAAGGCATGGTGCTGGGAGCTGAGGATCTAGCCGAACAGACCTCAGCTCGTCTCTCTGCGTGGAAGCTATACAAAGAGAATGGGAGAGACAGACGACAAGAAAACAGATGAATAAAGCAGTCACAAACTCTAATAAATGCCTGAAGGAAATAAAGAGTCTCAGATGGAGAATGACAAATGGCGGGGTGGGGGGGAGGGTCCCTAAGGCCAAGGGACAAGGAAGGGTCCTTAGGGCACCAGAAGCCACAAGGATGACACCAAGTGTGCGAAGATCCTGCAGTGAGAGGCACTAGGCAACACTGCTGGGAGCAGGGTGCAGGGAAGGACGGGCGACAGGGCTGGAGGTTAGAAAGGCAGATCCCGCACCTTTTAGGAAGATTGGGTTGTACCTTCCCTCTGGTACAAAGACAACTAAAGGATCTTAACCAGTTACACATGGTCCCATTTGCCATGCATGCTATGCTGCTATGGGGGAAATAGAAGGGTGCAAGAAAGCCTGGTTAGAAGGCCACTGCAGACCCCAGGGAGCAATGGTGGTGGCCTGGACCACGGTGGTGTTAGTGGAGTTAGGAGGAAGCATATGAATTCAGGAGACTTTTTAAAGATTTTATTTATTTACTTTTAGAGAGTGGGGAAAAGGGAGAAAGAGGAGAGAAACATTAGTGTGAGGTTGCCTCTTGCACACCCCATACTGGGGGCCTGACCCGCAACCCAGGCATGTGCCCTGACTGAGAATCGAACTGGCAACCCTTTGGTTTGCAGCCCGCGCTCAATCCTGAGCTACACCAGCCAGGGCTGAATTCAGGAGACATTTTAGAGAAAGAATTAGCAGATATTGCTGGCGCTTTAAATCAGGGTGTGGAAGCGGTAGGGGCAGGCTTGCCTCTTTGGGAGGAAATAAGGATGCCTTCATGGATCTCTGGCTTGAGCAGCTGAGTGGGTGGTTTCAGTTTTCTGCTGAGGCTGAAAGGACATAAGTTTTCCCTTTGCAAAAGTTAGGGCTCAGCCAAGGAGGGACCTGTTTGCAAGTCCACCTGCCTGCCTACAAAGTGACAGGAGTCCCCAACTCCAGGCCCAGAGTCGGCTCAATTTGGACTGTAAAGTCATACAACCCATTTTTAAAATCTTGAATTATAAACTCTCAGCAGCTTCTGTAGTCAGACCAGTCTCTGACTCTTGGTAGTCTTCTCCAGAGCTGTGGCCCACTTCACTGAAGATGTGACCTCGGCCTGCAGGGAGGTCAAAATCAGGGCTTGAAGAGGCACAGAGCTGGGCCTCCCAGGGAGCCTGAGCCAGATCCACCACCCAGGGGCCTGCCGCACTCATCGGGGTGACGGCTCCGTGTCTCGGGGCTCAGACCAGACTGTAACCTCTGACCATCTTAGCTTCTTGGCTTCCTGTCTCCTGGCCCCTGACCTCTGAGCTCATTTCTAGTTAAAAGGATTAGTGAGAAAAGGAAGGCTCTTCAAGACCACCCCAGACTCATCACTGCCAATCAAATGCAGGGCCTGGCTCTGTTCTGGGCACAGTGTCTACTGATAGACACTGCCCTTTCAGAACAGATGGTGCACAGGAAGCAAACTTTTTGTGTACAAACCCCCCTCCCCCAACACACACATGCACACGAGGGGCAACATTAAGTGGAATGAGCCCCCTGAAAGCCAGGAGGTGTGTGTGTCACCAGTGACATAGATAGTGTCAGGTGCTGTGAAGGCCATCACCAGGACGAGACTGGGTTTGAAGGATCAGAAAACACTTCCCTGAGGGACTGGTATTTAAGCTAGACTGGAAGGATGAGCCACCAAGCTAAAGATGTGTTTGGGGAAGAGCATTCTAGACAGAGGGAATCCTGGGGCTAGAAGGAGCTGGAAAACTAGGCTGGTGGGTCTGAGTCACAGGGCAGAATGGAGAAACCTCCTCCCAATAAACGGTAGCAAAATTACAGATCTAACATGACACTCCTAGCTCCGGTAGTGGGGCAGACCAAGGGCCTAAGTTGCCTTCAGGCACTATGGTCTGGGTGAGTGGCGCTCTCTTGAGTCAGGACTTGTCGCCTGGGGTGCCAGCCTTGTATCCCCTCTAGCCACCCTGTGTTCTGTCTACAACAGCAGTAATGGCCAGGCAGGCAGCTGGAGGGATGTGGGTGGTCCTGGGGGAGCCTGGTTCCTCCACAGCCCCGTCTCCTGGTGTGGACCCTGCTCTGCTAACAGCAATTGTATCCTTGGGCAGAGAACTCAGCTTCCACGGTTCGCATGGCACGTTATTCTCGGGCTTCCAGGCATCACAGCTGATTAGTGAGCCTCAAGGGGCCTCTCTTCACAAGACATTTTCCTATTTCCTGCTCAGATGTGCCAGCGTGAACTGGAGCTTGTCTGTTTCCGACAGGACCTTCCTGCCGGTCACAACCAATAGCCAGCCGTCCTCTTGTTGCTTTTCCAAGATCCCTAAAGCAACAACTTCACTGGTCAAATGGTTGAGGGTCCCAGAAAGCAACAGGCATGTTAACTAGCCAATTTATTACCAATTTTCCAATTTTAAAAAAAAGGAATCTTACTGCTCCATACCCCATGCAGACAGCAAATTCCACATATCAGGGCCTGTGAGGCAGCACCCGTAATCTGTACTCTGCTGGGTACTCTTGGTTGCAAGTGACAGAAACTAAAGTCAGTAGCAAAGGAGGAAGTGGTTGGTTTTCATAAATAGATTGCAAGTCAGGAATGGCTGAACCCAGGGTCAGAGGCTCTCACGGAGACCTCTGTCCCTCCCTAGCTCTGTTTGCCTCAGTTTGGCTTTATTCTCAGATGCTTTTTGCCACTTGACAGTAACGTAATACTTGGATGTCCTTGAGACTTGGAATTCCAGAGAAAGATATTTTCAGTCCCGTCATTCACATAGCAAATCTCCAGAGGAGATTTGACTGACTGGCTCTGTGCAGGTCCGATGGCCGGCGTCAGCTCGGTCACTATAAACAAGGACACAGGGGATGTGACACCAGGCCTCCCTCATCACATAGGAGGCTGGCGAAGTCTCAGGGCTTCTGGACCAGTGGTCCCCTTTTCCTAGAAACATTCCCCCCTTGAGCTCTATGGCTGTCTCCTTTTCTTGTTAAAATCTTGGCTTAAGTGTTACTTCTTCAAAGCAACCTCTCCTGACCCCCAGTTTAAAGTCATTTTCTAGTCACTCTACTAAGTTCAGTGGATACAGCAAAAGCCAAAGAAACAACAGCTTAAGATGGAAGATCTCTGAGCAGTCCAGAGCTTTGTCAGCTACGTGGTAGGGGAGGCTGTGGCCCCACCTCATCTGTCATCATCGACACATCTCCCCCTCTGTCTTGTGATCAAAGAGGGTGGGTCCAGCTCCCACCAAGAGGCCCCTCTTCAGCCGTCAGGAAGAGAAGGGCAGGTGGAGGGCACGGCCCTTAATAAGGGTACAACCCAAAAGTTGCACACGTCACTTCCGTACACCTGCCCTTGTCTGAACTTAGTCATATGGCCACACCTACTAATGTATGTGAGGCTGGAAAATAGAGTCCAGTGGGGCAGCCAGGCGCTCAGTAAAACTCAGGGGTCTAATCACTAAGGAGGCTAAAGAGAATGGATATTAGGGCAGATGACCATCCCCATCACATGCAGTTTCTTGTAATCACAGAAACAGCGGTCAGAATAGCAAAGTAAAGAAGTGCTTAGAGATGGAAGACAGACCCAGAGAGGGACCTTGTTGAAATGCACACAAGCCAGGGACAGAGACATGCTGGGATTCAGGTCTCCTAACTCCAAGTCCAGTGCTCAAAACTGGAGAAGGCATTGCCAAGGGGTGGGCTGAGGGGTTGATTGCAGAGGGACTTTGGCTTTCTATGTATTATCTTAGCTTCATTTTTATATCATGTACGATACAGATCCACCAAGGATCTGTGTAAATAAATGAAAACGGCCAATACATCTATGAAAAGGCATTCTCTTCATTGGTCAACAGAGAAACTCAAATTAAAACCACAATGAGAGAGCACCATGCATGTCAGAATGCCTAAAACTGTCGAGAGTGTGGAGCCATTGGAACTCAGACATTTCTGGTGCAACCACTTCAAACACTGGCACCATCTGCTAAAGCTGAGCACATCCTTGTCGCCTAGTGATTTCACGTCGAGGGATTTACCCAACAGAAATGTGTACGTACGTTCACTAAAAGACATATTCGAGAATGTTCATAGTAACATTTTCTAGTATTTGTCAGAACCAAAAACTGGAGATAAGTCAAATGTCATCAACAGTTAAATGCAGTATATTCATATAACCGAATGTTACAGGTATGAGAATGACCTACACACAGCAACATGAATGAATGAATCTTATGAATAAAATTTTGAGCAAACAAAAGAGTGCATGCTGTATTATTCCATTTTCATACAGTTCAAAAACAAGTAAATATGCAATTAAGTCAGGATAGCCCTGGCTAGGTAGCTCAGTGGGTTAGAGCATTGTCTCAATGTGCCAAGGTTGCGGGTTCCGTCCCTGGTCAGGGCACATACAAGAATCAACCAATGAATGTAAGTGAAACAACAAATCAATGTCTGTTGGTCTGTCTCTCTCAAAATCAATTTAAAAAATGTCAGGATAAAGTGGTTAGCCTTTGGGGGTGGAGGGGTAAGCAACTGGAGGAAGACGGGGCTCCAGAATTCTGGAGATGCTCTTTCCCTCGGTTTGGGCGCTGGCTGCACAGGCATTTTCAATATGGAAAAACCTGAGGACACTTACACATCTGTGCACCTTTCTGTATGTATGATCTATTTCTAACAGAAGTTAACTTGAAAAAAGAAGTAGATGAAGATGGAAAAGTACAAAGAGAGACGTGTCTGGTGCACCCCGCCTGGGTTTACTTAGTACGACACTGTCGGTGTGAGAATCTCAGGAAAGAGCCCTCCTGTGTTTGTTCTCTCAAAGAGAATAACCAGCATCTGAGGTAGTGACATAACAAGGACCTCCGGGAGCTGTCACCAGGCCGGGACTCGCAGGCCAGATCAAGGTCCGAAAACTCTGAGGACTTAGGGAGAATACTGCATCTGGTGAGTGCACTCGTTTTTGTTTTTTCAAGACTTAAAAATGTATTCACTTTTTTGAGAGACGGGAAGGGAGGAAAAAGAGGAGAGAAACCGATGTGAGAGGAAAACACTGATCAATGGTCTCTCGCGTGCGCCCAAACAGGGACCCATCCCACAACCCAGGCATGTGCCCTGACTGGAAATCACACCGGCGACCTTTCGGTTTGCAGGATGATGCCTGACTTTCTGGGCCACACCAGTCAGGGCAAGTGTACTTGTTTTTACACTGGCAAATCAGAAGCTCATTTCAGAATAGCAAGGACCTGTCATGGGCTTTACCGTAACACACGAATCTCCCTTTTCTCTGCTGAAAAAGTGAAGAGAAAGGCAGAACCTAAAGGACAATAAAATAAACAAGATTTCAGGGCCACAGTTCCAAGGGTATATTCACATGGATTGTGATGGAAATGCTTCCCTTAAGTCATGGGTGCCCTGGGGTGAAATAGGTAAATGAACAAAACCCTTAATGGCTCAGGTGACTCGGTTATCTCAACAGAAAAGAGTCAATCTACCTCTCAGAGAGCTTTTCCATGTGCTCTCATTTGATCCTGGTGGAAACATGCCCTTTGCCCAGGTTCCATGGGCAAAGTTAATTATCTTGGAAGTTAAGTTTTAAGCTAACCTGAATTTCAGTTGGAAATTACTTGGTCCTGTCCCTCCAGGTTGCATACTGTGAGGCTGAGGCGCAGAGAGTAAAAGAATTTAATGGCGGGCTCACAGAGAGCTGGGTGGCAGAGCTGGGAACAGGACCTAAGTGGCTGGGTCCTGGCCTGGTGTGGCTCCATTGCTTGGAGCATATCCTGTGCACCCAAAGGTCCCAGGTTCAATCCCTGCTCAGGTCACATACCTGGAAAGCAGCCGATGGACATCTTCCTCTCTCAAATCAACGAACATATCCTTGGGTGAGAATTAAAAAAAAAAAACCCAAACCCTAAGGGGTTGGGTTTCAGGTGACAGTGAAAAGTGGCCAGTCTCAGACATTGTTGAATTCTGTGAAATCCCATCACCCTTTTCCTACTCCCACTTCTGGGAATCATGCTTAGGACACAGAAGTTTCACTGGTGAGTCCCTGAAGTCAGTCAGGCCCCTGAGGCCCAAGGTCTGTGAGTCTGCACTTTGTACCTTCTCCCAGGCCAGAGCCCAGGGAGGGTGAGGCAGTTCTGAGCAAAGTGAACAACAGATTGACCTTGGAATACAGGGGGAGGTTTTGTGAAAGAAAGAAAAGTAAGGAAAAGGAGGGGCGGAGGGGGGAGAGAGAGAGGGGGAGAGGGAGGGAGGAAAGAAGAAAAGAAACAGGGAAAGGGAAGGAAAAGGAAAGGAGAGAAAAAAGAGGGGTGGAGGGGAGAAAGGAAGAATATTACATGCATATTTGTGTGCTCCCAGAAAAATGTCTGATAGCATAATAACCAAAACTGCCAATGAGTAGAGAGCAACGAGGCCCTCCCCCCACGACCCCCACCCCCACCCAGCCCCCAAGGCCACTTCTCTTGCTCAGCAAGCAGGTTGGGGAGCCTGGTACCTTTGTACTTGCCAGTTCCTTACAGGTCCTTTAACCACTAGGCTGCCATCCAGATCTTCCCTCCTCTTCTAACCATCTCATTCAAAGACCCACTGCGCCTCCGCCTAGCAGCCCTCACTGTCCAGGAAACCATTGTTGTCATGGCCTCCACGGCACCCATCGTTATCTGAAATCTTGTTTATTGACTTGACTTTTATCTGCCTCACCCAGGATCCATAAAGACAGGAACTCCGTCTTGTTTCCCACTATATCCTCAGTGACGGACAGGGTCAGACCTAGAGCAGATCAATGAGTACTTAGTGAATGAGGTGGGCCTTTCCCTTAAAAAATGTTTATTTATTTTTAGACAGGGGGAGGGAAGGACAAAGAGAGGGAGAGAAACATCAATGTGTGGTTGCCTCTCACACGCCCCCTACTGAGGGCCTGGCCTGCAACCCAGGCACGTGCCCTAGACTGGAAATCCCACCCGTGACCCTTTGGTTTGCGGGATGGCACTCAATCCACTGAGTCACACCAGCCAGGGTGGCCTTTCACTTTTTACTTTGTACAGTTTGTATTTTTAAACATTTTTGAAAGGAGCATGAGTAGTGTTTCTTTTTTTTCATGAAAGTGAAAAGAAAAGCAGCTGGGTTACTGCAGAGGATTCTATCCTTAGCAAATTGTCTTGGGTTAAGCAAGTTTCCAGCTCCCTCCTGTGCTACCTGGGGACTCAGCCCAGGACGAGTATGGCCTTGGCCATACTCTTGGGACTCAGCAAACCACGCGGGGATGCAAATCTTCTCTTCAGCCCTGACTGGTGTGGCTCAGTTAGAGAGTCGTCCTACAAAGTGAAAGGTCGCCAGTGGATTCCAGGTCAGGGCACATGCCTAGGTTGCGGCTCGTGGGAGAAGCAATCTATCATGTTTCACTTCCTTTCTTTCTCCCTCCCTTCCCCTCTCTCTAAAAATGAATAAATATTTTAAAAATCCTCCTCCTCCCAAGTCAGCCAGAGCCCCTCCCAAAAGCGACGGGGCCCAAGGGAAGTGGAGGAGTTTGGGGAGGGAAAGGGGTCGCGGAGAGAGCGCAGAAAGGGCGAAAGGAAAGAGACCGCGGAGAGAAGGGCGTGCAGAGGGCCGTGCTAGGTAACAGTGAGACGCGGGGTGGGGGGCGGAAAGGAGGGAGATGGGGACCCGAGAAGGTGTGAGGGTCGTACTAAGGGGCGAAGAAGGGACCTGGGAAAACAGTGAATGAGAGTGACACAGGGCGCCGAGTGGAGGGAGGTGAAGGCGAAAGTTCGGGGAGGGCGCAGAGAGTGCGACGGGAGGGAGGTAGAAGGGGAGAAGGAGGGGGCGGAACTGGAGGAAGGGCAGGAGGAGGGGCGAAGCCGCGCGGGACGGGAGCCGAGTAGAAGAGAGCCGGGCGCCTGGCGAAGCTTCTGCACGCCTCTGGCCCGCAGGTGGCCCGCTGCGGCTTCCCTCCTTAGCGGCTTTCCTCCTTAGCGGCTTCCTCGCGAGGCAGGTGAGTCCTGGGCCTCGGGAACGCGCTCAGAGAAGAGCGCGCTGGAGCGGAGATTGGTGCGTCCCTAAGACCCTCCTTCCTTCCCCAGGTCACGCCGCCGCCGTTGGCCGCCGTTGAGGTTCTGCTCCAATGGCAGGCGTACTTGTACTTCACCACCTCCGAGCGCTAGAGAGAGGGGGAGGTGCGGTGAGACCAGTGTCCCCACCTCGGCTTCTAGAAATAGAAAACGGTGTGAGTGGGAAGCCAGAGCTTTTTATTCTCATCTGAGCCTTGCCAGGGGCTCTCTACGTGTCTTTGGGCGAGTTCCGCCCCTCACTGGGCCTCCATCTCCCCACCCGCAAAGTGAGAGGGGTCTTTCGGTGGATGTAGGTTCCAGACGGACTTAAATTCACTTTCTTAGCCAGCTTCCTCAAAGACATGTGCCAGATTCACCAGCCGCTCCCTTCTCCCGCAAACGTGGTTATACCCTGACCTTTGGACCCTCAGGTTTCAGCTGGAAGCCTGTATCAACTTTGGGGGAAGAAGCTGCATCTAGCCTGTGGAGAGCAAGCTGAAGAATTTGTTTCCAGTGCGTTGGGGCACTAATCCTTTCACTGCTGTCCACCCAGACAGATGTTATTTACCTCCATTAAAGACGAGGCTGGGGCACAGAGAGGGGCTTAGAGACGCGTAGGACCAGGCCGCTCTGTTCTGCTTTTTGTCCTATGCGGTACAGGTTTGCGGAAAAGAGATTTTTTTTAACATTCGGAAGATTACTAATAAATCCTAATATTATTTTTAAATTATATGTTATTGATTATGCTATCACAGTTTTCCTGATTTTCCCCCATTGGCCCACTTTACCCAGCACGCCCCACTCCCTCACACAATTCCCCCCACCATTGCTCGGGTCTATGGGTCATGCATGTAAGTTCTTTGGCTACTCCATTTCCTATACTGTACTTTCCATCTCCATGGCTATTCTGTAACTACCTATTTGTACTTCTTAATCCCCTCACCTCTTCACCCATTCTCCCCACACCCCACTCCCACCTGGCAACCGTCAAAGCACTCTGTATACAGGATTCTGTGTCTGTTCGTCTTGTTTGCTTAATTTATTTTTAGATTCAAGTGTTGATGTGTTGTTGTTGTTTTGCCATTTTAGTGTTCATAGTTTTGATCTTCTTTTTCTTAAATTCGTCCCTTTAATATTTCATATAATAATGGTTTGGTGATGATGAACTCTTCTAGTTTTGGGGGGGAAGCTCTTTATCTAAAGAGCTTTGATTCTAAAAGATAGCTTTGCTGGGTAGAGCAATCTTGGCTGTAGGTCCCTGCTTTTCATGACTTTGAATATTTCCTGCCAAATCCTTCTAGCCTCAAAGTTTCTTTTGTGAAATCAAGCTGACAGTCTTATGGAAACTCTCCCATAGGTAACTAACTTCTCTTGCTGCTTTTCAGATTCTCTCTTTATCTTTTACCTTTGGTATTTTAATTATCATGTATCTTGCAGTGGGCCTTCTTACATCCATCTTATTTGGACACTCTGTGCTTCCTGGACTTGCATGTCTGTTTCCTTCACCACATTAGGGAAGTTTTCTTTCATTATTTTTTCAAATAGATTTCCAATTTCTTGCTCTTTCTGTTCTTTTGCCACCCCTGTGATGCAAGTGTTGAACATCTTGATGTTGTCTTAGAGTCTGCTTATACTACCCTCATTTTTTTATTCCCTTTTCTTCTTGTTGTTCTGATTCGTTACTTGCTTCCTTGTGTTCCAAATTATTGATTTGGTTCTGTTTCATCCACTCTACTGTTGTTTTCCTGTAAATCATTCTTTATTTCCATTAGTATATCCTTCATTTCTGACTGGATCTTTTTTATGCTGTTGAGGTTCTAAGTTCTTCAAGCATCCTTATAACCAGTGTTTTGAGCTCTGCATCTGATAGATTGCTTAGCTCCATTTTGTTTAGCTGTTTTACTGAAGTTTTGATCTGTTCTTTCATTTGGGCCATGTTTCTTTGTCTCCTTGTTTTGGCAGCCTCCCTGTGTTTGTTTCTATGTATTAGATAGAGCTGCTTTGACTCTGTGTCATGGTAGTATGCTTTAATGTAGTATGTGTCCTGTAGGGTCCAGTGGCACAGCCTCCCCTTTCACCCAAGCTGGGTATTTGAAGTGCTACCTTCATGTGGGCTGAGTACATCCTCCTCTTGCAGTTGAGCCATGGTTGCTGTTGGCAGATCATTGGGAGGGATTTACCCAGGCCAGTCAGCTGCAAGGATCGGCTGTGACCACTTACCACCAACCTCCGCCATCTAGGGAGAATTAATTGTGCAGGGGCTGGGTGTGATGCTCCAGCATGGTCTATATCTGTCCACTGGGTGCTCTGGCCTTGGGGTTTCCCAGGTCAAGGTCAGGCCAAGGTTAGTCCCAACCTGTGTTTTGCTTGGGGCCACTCTGCCTGAGCTATAGATCAATCTGAGATGGCTGCTACTTGTGCTAGGCTTGGAGATTCCCAGGCAAAGCCAAGCCAAGCTGTTTGTTAACCCTCTGGGGATCCCAGAGGCCAGCTATTGCTTGTTTGAGAGGATTTAGGAAGTTGTGAGGCAGGACCCAAGACCAGCTATTCATATGGAAATGCAGCTTGGGTGGGCTCATAAATTGGGAGGGGTGGAGTCTCTGGGGATTTCTAAAACAGGTCAAACAGTTTTAGGTTGATGGATTCTCAGACATGGCACCCACTTGCTGGCTCTGTGAGGGTAGGGCTTAGCAAAGGGACAATGACCTCTGCTCACCTTGATGCCATACACTTCAGTTTCTCCCTGTCTACCACTGGTGCCTTTCAAGCTGCGACCCTGGTGCTGGAGCTGAGGTAGTGAGTCTGAGTAGGTAAGTCTGTGTGTGGGTTCTTTAAGAGGAACTGCTTGTGGCTCCAGCAGTTTCTTCCACTGACAAACTCCACTGATTTTTGCAGCCAGAAGTTGTGGGGGCCTAAATTTCCTGGCACTGGAACCCTGGGCTTTGGGGCCTGGTGTGGGGCTGAGACTCCTTGCTCCCAAGGATATCCCTCCCAAAAATTTTAAAAGATTTTACTCATTTATTTTTAGAGAAAGGGGAAGGGAGGGGGAAAGAGAGAGGGAGAGACGCATCAGTGTGTGGTTGCCTCTCACGTGCCCTGTACTGGTGACCTGGCTCAGAACCCAGGCATGTGCCCTAGACTGGGAATCGAACCAGAGACCCTTTGGTTCGCAGGCTAGTGCTCATCCACTGAGCCACACCAATCAGAGCTCCTTCCTGAATTTTGGTCCACCACACATGGGTGAGGGACCAACCACTTCCACATCTACGCCCCTCCTACCAGTCTTGATGGATGTGGTTTCTTTAATTCCATAATTGTCAGACTTCATTCAACTTGATTTCTGACAGTTCTGAGTGATGGTTGTTTTATATTTTAGTTGTAATTTTGATGCAAAGAGGTTGTCTGCCTATGCCCTCATCTTGACCGGAAATACTAATTTTCCGGAATTTTTTAAAATTCAAATATATATAAGCAGTGGAAGGGAACACTAGCTAGAGAGTCTAGGTTATGCTGCTGACACAGTGAGATCTTAGGTAAGTATTTGCCCATCTCTGGCTCAGTCTTCCCTGCTGAACAGCCAGGGTTTGGTCACATGGTCTGCACAGACCCTTCTTCCTTTAGCATTGCCAACAATAGGAATAGCAATCCTAATTGTTTCTGTACCTCCATCTACAAAGCCTTGCCTCAGCTGACTCCTATCTACCCCAAGCACCAGACCCTTGGCCCTGCCTCAGGACCTTTGCACTTGTTCTTTCCAGTGTCGCCTCTTAACCACCTCATTTTTCTACACAGTCATTCTTCAGATCCCAGCTGAAAGTTCACATACCTAGGAGGTCCTCTGACAAAGACTAGATGAGGTCCTTGGATTTATAACCTCATGGTTCGTGCTGAAATTCATTAAGCTTAAGTGTTTGTATAGTTCTTTGTCTAACATCTGTATCCCCTCTTATTTAATGCCTATAAAAGCCATGAGGGCCCTAGCTGGTGTAGCTCAGTGGATTGAGCGCAGGCCTGTGTAGCAGAGGATTGCGGTTCGATTCCCAGTCAGGGCACATGCCTAGGTTGCAGGCCAGTTTCCAGCAGGGGATGCATGAGAGGCAACCATACATTGATACTTCTCTCCCTTTCTCCTTCCCTTCTAAAGATAAATAAAAAAATTAAAAAAAAAAATGAGGGCTGAAACCCTGCCCTATTCCCAGAGTCTAGTGCGTAATCAGTGCTCAGAAATCTGTTGTGCAGTAAACAGATAATCACAGTTAGCCCAGCAGTCTTGTGAGGTCGGGCCCTTGTGCTCTTATGCCCGAGGAGACGGCTTCAGAGACAGACACTGCCAGGGTCACACAGTGAGTGGGCAGCACTAGAATTTGAACCCAGTCTTTGTGACTCTAAAGCCTGAACTTCCACTTGCATCTCATTCCAGGATCTTCTGCTGGGAAGACAGTACCCAAGTGCCAGCAATCCTGGCCCACGTGGCCTGGAGAGAGACAACCGTCAGATCAAGGAGGTGTCCTTGTCCAGCCTGGTTTCCTCTTGGCCCTGGGAACCTAAGGTGGACCTGGGGTGGATTTGGTCCCCTCCTATAGACCCATGGCTCACCGGCGGAAAATACAGCTGTTGACATGGGACGTGAAGGACACGCTGCTCAGGCTCCTCCGGCCCGTAGGGGAGGAATACGCCTCCAGGGCCCAGGCCCACGGGCTGGAGGTGGAGGCCACAGCCCTGGATCAAGCCTTCAGGCAGGTATTCAAGGCTCACAGCCGCAGCTTCCCCAACTATGGCCTGAGCCATGGACTCACCGCCTGCCAGTGGTGGCAGGATGTGGTCCTGCAGACCTTCCATCTAGCAGGTGTTCGGGATGCCCAGGCTGTGGTCCCCATCGCTGTCCAGCTGTACAAGGACTTTAGCAGCCCCTGCTCCTGGCAGTTGTTGGAGGGAGCAGAGGCCACCCTAAAGGAATGCCGGAAACGAGGCCTGAGGCTGGCAGTGGTCTCCAACTTCGACCAGCGACTAGACGGCATCTTGGCAGGTCTTCATCTGCGGGAACATTTCGACTTTGTGCTGACCTCTGGGGCTACCGGCTGGCAAAAGCCAGACCCCCGCATTTTCCATGAGGCCTTGCGGCTTGCTCAGGTGGAACCAGCGGTGGCAGCCCATATTGGGGACAGTTACCACAATGATTATCAGGGGGCACGGGCCGTAGGCATGCACAGCTTTCTCGTGGTTGGCCCAGGGCCACTGGATCCTGTGGTCAAAGATTCTGTGCCCCAAGAACATATCCTCCCCTCATTGCCCCATCTCCTGCCTGCCCTTGACCGCCTAGAGGGCTCATCCACAGGGCGGTGAGTCTGGTGAGGGAAACGGCTGGGCCCAACCAACCCTGGAGCCCTTTCCTCTCCACGGGCTGGCCTTCACTCTCTCCCTGCAGCCTCCCTGGTGCATTCTGACTAGGATCTTCCCCACCAACCAGCTCCTGGTCCCTGAGATGGCTCATTCATCACGCCTGTGTCCCTTTGCCACCACAAGACCCCCTCCCCTCCAACAAGATTCCCTGAGGGCCCACCTAGCTTCAAAACCAGGTATTGGTTGGCCAAAACGTCCATTACATTTTTTCTGTACAATGGCTCTTGTAGCATTTAATTGTCTTTAATGTCATTTGAAACAATTTTGTTAGATTGTATTGTGACAGCTGTCCTATTAGCGTGCATAAAAAAATCAATTGGTGAATTTTTGCATGGCCATTTTAATATTGAAGATGTGTCAGGAGCTACCAACAGCCATCCCTTGACACAGTTGGGAGGGATGAGATGCATCTGCACAGCAGAGGCAACTGTGGCTGGATTTCCTGTCTCTCTCCTTGGATGTCTGTCTTTGTGATTAATAGGTGGTGGGGCTTTTTAGACACCTGTATTTCAGGCCCAATGACCCGCAGAATTCCAATGAGGTCGTACAAAATGATTTCTTGCCCATAGAACGAAAGTGCCCCCTGATGGAGTAGCCCCTGAACGTCTAAAAGTTGATGGAATCACAGCCCCTCCTCTACCTTGGACAGGAATATAGATTAATGGGATTAGACAGGTAAAGAAGCAGGAGAAGCTGGTTGACTATTACAAACTGAGCCATAGAAACAATTGCTAAGGAGTTAGAGTCCAAAGTACAGAAAGTAAGATTTTAGACAGAAAGATAGATAGCTAAGTTAGACACCACAAACGCCTTGTAATAAATTTCCTATAACCACTGTTCAGTCTAGCGTATCCTTTTGATCCATGCCAAATTCTAAGAACTTTAATAAACATCTGTTCATCAATAAGACATTTAAAACTCTGTACATACAGCTATTTCTAATTGTCTGATTGATGGCTCTCCTGGTCAAAACAACCTTTGTTTCACATAACTGAATCTATGAAATTTCCCGTACTTTTCCTAGTTACCTCTGTACTGTTTTTTTCTGCTTAACTGATCATGCCATGCACCTGTTCCTTTAATGTTATGTAACGATCTCTATAAAAATAAAGTTTAAATCAAACTCTGAGAGTTCGGTCAGACCCGCAGAGGCTAGCTGTTCTCCGGTATCCAATCGGGTGTCTGACTCCTCATTTACTGCCTGCGCCATCTATCCTTCGGGGACCCTGAGACCTGTTGAGGCTGGACCCCGGCAAAGATGGAAGAAAATACACAACATTTTTGGCATATTATGCTTTATTTCAAGAAAGGTAAAAATGCAAAAAAAAAGATTTGTGCAGTATACAGAGAAGGTGCTGTGACTGATTGAATGTGTCAAAAGTGGTTTGGGAAGTTTCTCGGTACTGTCGACATTTTGGCCAAATAATTCTTTGCTGTGGGGCTGCCTTACGCACTGGAAGGTGGTTAGCGGCACCCCGGCTGCTACCCTCTAGAAGTCAATAGTGGGAGACAGCTGACATAGTCAAAATGTCCAATCCAATAAAGTTATTGGTGAAAATGAAAATGTCTTATTATTGGACTTTTTGGCCAATCCAATACCTTCAGACTTTGTTTTAGCAGCAGGGATGTTTAGGAGATCTCCCATTTGTTGTGGGAGATCTTAAGTGGAACCCCAGTGCACAAAACAGGGAAAGAATGAGAAACTGCTAGAGTTGAGGCAGAGGTCCTAGGGCCCCTCATTCAGGCCCTGAAGCCTGTACAACTCCCTGTACCTCAACGTACAAAGCCCTGCCTCAGCTGACTCCTATCTACCCCAAGCACCAGACTCCTGGTCCTGCCTCAGGACCTTTGCACTTGCTCTTTCCAGTGCTAGGAGCACTTAACCACATCTTTTCCCTGCACGGCCATTCTTCAGCTCCCCACTGAAAGTTCACATGCCCAGGAGGTCCTCTGACATAGACTAGATGAGGTCCTTGGATTTATAACCTCATGGTTCATGCTGAATTCATTAAGCTTAAGTGTTTGTGTAGTTCTTTGTCTAACATCTGTATCCCCTATTATTTAATGCCTATAAAAGCCATGAGGGCTGAAACCCTACCCTATACCCCGACCCCTCAAAGCCTGAGGTCAGAGGAGATTCAGCTGGAAATGTTCTCTAGGACCATGGAGACTAAACAGTAGATTTTCGACATGGACCACCACAATTCCAGTCATGAGAAGAAACATGATTCTCTCCCACCCCTGTCATGTCTTAGATACTCTGCTGGTCCTTTATATGCATATAGAGCCCTCGGAGCTACCTAGTGGGCATAGCTAGTGTGAACTGCACTTTACAAGGGGTTCAGAGGTTACATCGTCTGCCAGAGGGCACAGCTAGTACGTGAGGGAGTCAGGGTTCCAATTCAGGCATGTCTGACTGCAAAGCCCATTGGTTTGACCACAAGGTTGCAAGTGGAAAGGGATCCATGTCACAAGACACAGTGCAGTGGAGATCCTGGGAGAATAGGGAAGGTGTCTTAAAGGATTTCAGTCTGGAAAGACACCCCAGTCATTGGGGTTTGGCATGCGGGGAGGAAAGCGTAGGGAATGGGGACTGGAGCCCAAGGAGGCAGAAGTGTGAATGTGGGGAGAGCCACAGAGACTGAAGAGTAGGCTGGGTATTTTCAATCCCGGGTCTCTCCCTGCCTTTCCCCTCTTCACGGACCCCTGTGCCCTGGCCAGTGCCACACACAAGGGACACCGCAGGCAAAAAGCACAGACAGGGACATGCACGTTATGTTCTGGTACCAACAGCAGGAAAGGACTCTGGAGTGGACCCTGAACTGGGGCTGGCATTTTATTAAAAAAGATTTTCTTTTCAGAGAGAAGGGGAGGGAAGGAGATAAACATCAATGTATGGTTGCCATTCACAGGGCCCTGCAACCCAGGCATGTGCCCTGACTGGCATTGAACCAGCAACCTTTTGATTCTCAGGACAGTACTCAATCCACTGAGCCACACCAGCCAGGGCAGGATTGGCCTTTCAATGGGCAGAAGGATAAGGTATCCCTAGCAGCAGCCTGTGGACTGGGGGCCCGAAGGCTGCTGTGGGCAGTTGGACTGGTAGTTTGGGAGCGTGGGGTAAGGCACTTTGGGTGCCATCTGGAAGAATTTGGCTTTGACTGTGGTTTAGAGACAGGGAAGCTCTTCTCAGACAACTTCTTGAGTGTCAGACAGTGAGGACAGGGTCATGAGCTGTGGTCTTAGAGCCACAAGGGCCTCAGAAGTCACTGCAACTGAAAATAAGTTGCCAGTAGGTTTGTGGACTGGGTTTGATCCACCCATTGTTTCAAGTAAATTACTGAGCACACTTCCAGAATGGGGCGGGCTCTGGCCCCACCTTGGAGCCCAGGAGCCTGAAGTTGTAGGTAAGATGGCCTTTCAACTGTTCTCCAATAAAACAAAAATGTGAGAACCACTGCTCTAACGTGGCCTTAGTGACGAGGAAGGGACTTGCCCTAGCAGTGCAGGGCGCAGAGCAGACCCCGGTCCTGTAGGGTGTATGTGCTGAGTTCGGCCGCCTGCTCACATCTAGGAGTGTGCGTGAGGATGAGGAGGACATCGAATTCTCAGCAATCACACTCTAGGATTTGAGCTGGCCCTTGTGGGGCTTGCCCAATTACCAACAAAGAACTTGGGAGTGATTTTCCAATCTTTTAAAACCTTTAATAACATACACGTGCTGTAAGGCTGGCCCTCTAACTCCCTCAGCTCTTTTGGGCTGAGGTTCTCGCCCCAGGTCTCCACATGATGTCAGAAGGGGCCATCAGTTGCCACACGCATCAGCTGCCACGGGGCGGGGGGGACGTTTGTCCCTGTCGGTGCAGTGGGCACAGGCTGGAGGTCAGCCACCAGATCCAAGGCAGAGCTGCTGATGGGTGTGTTGCAGCCAGGTTACCCGGAGATAGGACTTCCTCGGTCTTCTGAGAGGCCAGGTAGGGCTGGGGAGAGGACACAGCCCCCCAGGCTAGAGCCCTCTGACCAGAGCAGCCTGACAGGAGCTCTACATCCCTTCCAGACTGTCCTTGTGTGCTAGAAAAATATTTCTGTAGGTGCCAGGTCATGAAAGGGACGGGAAAGCACTGAATTGAGGGGAGAAAAGGACTTCAGCCACAAGCTTTTCTGCCAGAGAACCACTTCTACACGCACCCATCCGCCCACCCGCTCACTCACCAAATGCGCACTGCACACTCAGCAGGCACCGTGCTGGGGGCAGAGATGAAGCAGCGCACGAGACAGACTCAGAGGGTGCATTGGGAAGCTGAGCCCAGGGAGCTGCAGGTTCCCCACAGAGAGCAGCATTTCATGGTTGCACCCAGATCTGAAAGGGGTGCTGACCCCTCCTAAAACTGCCCAGTGGCCACAGGTAACGTTTGGGAAAAGGATACTGGGTGGAAACGTGGCCTGCAAGGGTGGGTGGGGAGGCATACCTGGCCTCCCCAGTGCCCAAGGTCAGTGGACAATGGAAATGGTCTGGTCAGCCACAGCAAAGACCGGGAAGAGGGGCCCCGGGAAGGACTCGCGGTGGGTGTGGAGCACCGTGCCCGAGGCTGGGTCGCAGAACAGCAGCTCCTGGGACTGCAAGTCCAGTAGCACGCCCAGCTGTGCCGGGCCCCGCAGCAGCCCCAGGGGCTCGTGCCGCCCGTCGTGTGAGAAACAGAACTCTCGGTCGTAGCGGGAGAAGACCCAGGAGAAGGCGTTGTGGCCCAGACGAGAGTCGCTGCCAGAACCCTTGCGGGGCAGCTGGCCTAAGGCCACGCCCACCTTATAGGCACAACTGTTCTGCACATTCACCACCCAGGCATGCAGCCCAGCCTGGAAGGAGGTGGTGGCCAGGGCATTGGGCCAGTGGTCAAAGCGCTCTGGGCCATCTGCATAGGCCTTGGACTTCTTGGCGTTGAAGGTCAAGGTCCTTCCATCATCCGACAACTGCAGGAAGGGGCTGACAGTTCTCTCGTTGATACGCACATCATCTGTGCCTGCCAGAAAGAATTCTCTGAGTTGCCCGAGGTCCTACCCTGGTCCTGCCTGATAGCGAAGGGCTTCCTTATCGCTCACTGGCAATGTGACTTCATACAAGCCATTTACTCTCTCGGAGCCTCAGTCTGCCCAATTTAAAGTGGGGATCAAAATAGGACTTACCACGGGTGGATGAGAGGATCAAATGAGACAATACATGGAGAACACCTAGCAACGGTATGTGCTCCATACACTGTGGTCGTGGTAACAGTAGCTATTATTATCTAAGACCCTCATCTGTAAATGCCAATAGAAATAAGGCCCAGAGGAGAGGCAAGTTGCCCAAGGTCTCACATCACGGTGGTGGCAGGGACAAAATTAAGACCCAGCGTGTCCTTCCTACACCTAACCTCTAGCACTGGTCATTCTGCATTCAAATTGGGCAAAAGTACAGCCTCGAGATCAGACCCATCCTGGGGACACAGGCCCCGGGGGAGACGAGGCACCAGGTGTGCAGTTTCCACCAACTAACTAATGGGACCGCTGGCAAATCGGGTAATATTATCAGGTAATGCCTGATTCTAGAGAATTCCAGCTCACACTAACATTTTAAGGATAACATGACGGGAGGTGGGAAGGGTTAAAATTGAGAAGAAACTCAATCCACTAATGAACCTAATTCGGTGAACCACACAAATACCACAACTGGGAGAATGGGAACTTCTACCGAGTTTGGGGGAGCCTACTTTGAGAACCCCCACACTAAGTGGGAATCTGTGGAGGCAGGACGTGTCATGTTCACCTCTGTGGCCCCAGCATGCAGCACAAGGTCAGGCCCACGGTCAGCCTGAGTCAGTGTTTGTTATGTGAGCAAGTGAGGCGGCTCCAGGCAACTCAACTCTTGTTCCAGGTGCTCCCTAGTTGGCCATCAATGATGTCTTCTTAAAGAGAAACTAGGCTGCCAATAAAGAGTACTGAGCAGTCCCAGTAGGGCAGGGCATACAGAGGACATGATTTACAGGAACAAGATTTATCCTAGACCTGACTCCGCAGCAGGCTGGTCTGGAAACAGGAAGGACCTGGTCCGGGTGCCCCGGGCCTTTCCAGAACCTGGATCCCAGTGACGAGCCTGCACCCAACATCACTGGCTGTTTAAGCTACCATCCCAGAAGCACCCGTCTGCAGGGTGGCCCCGCAGCAAACCCCAGACAGACAGACAGACAGAAGCCCAGTTGCTTCAGCTGGTGCTGGGCTCCAGCAACTCCTAACCTGAGAGGGAGCCAAGAGCCGCCGTCACCCAGAGCTGGGTCAGAAGAGGGCTCCACGCGCACTTCTCATCGAAGCTTAACTTTTTCGACTCCTGGGGGTCCAAAACACCCTCTGCTTCCTCAGTCCTTGTACAGAAAGAAAGAAGGGAGAAAAAGATTCAGAAAGGCTCTGGAAATGTCCCTAGATGCCCACATGGTGACTGGGGAATGGGGACAGAAGTCAAATCCTCTTCCCATGAGGCAGACAGCAAGATTGGCAGCCAGGCCCCAGAGAGGAGCCGCCCTAGGAGGGCTGGGGCCACAGGGAAGGTGGGCACTTCCCCTGTGCACCGCTGCCTCGCCCCACAAAGAAGCCCTGATGATTTCTTTACGAGCAGATGATTACAGGGTGTTAACTACTTGGTGTCAGTATCATAACTTGCAGTCGGTCTGCTCTGTGGATGAAGCTACTTGCCATGGATCTAGTACGTTAGCAGCAGAGCTGGGGCTAGGACTTGCGCCTCTTGCACCTCCGTGTGGCAGTCTGTCCACTCCACCACCCCGCCCAGAGAAAATGTCACCTCCCTCCAAAACCGACTGCAGCAGTAAGGCTGCCCTTGGTTTGATCAGCAGGTGCGGTCAACTCCTCTGCTCTTAAAATGCAAACACCCCTGGGGACCACGCAGCAAGGGACGCTCAGTTATTTCCCCAGCTGCAAATTACTCACAGCCCTCGGCTCCCAGTGGGGGCTGACTGAGTTTGGTTGGAGAGGGATCTGGTTAACAAAAAGAATTGCCATTTATTTGAGCAGCCAGGCTCTGGGCTTGCTGTTCTCTACACAGAATTTCAGATGGTCTGGTATAACTGGGAGGTAGTTGTGTACCCATTTGACAGGAGAGAACAGGGCCTCAGAGAAGGCACTCAGCTGAAAGGGGGAATCGGATTCGAGTCCTGCCCCCAGGCAAAAAGAGAACCCAGGCTGCAGTCCAGGCGCCATTCAGCACAATCCATCCCTTGACCTGTAGTGAAATCTCAAAAGGATGTAGAGCAAAGTGGGGATTTGCCACAGAGCTTTGCAGTCTTTTCTGAGAAAGACCTGCCCACCAACTCTAATCCTGAAGATGGCTTTGAGATGGGGCAGCAGTTCTGAGAGCATACCCTCTCTCCCCCAAATCTCATGGCTCTGCCCGTTAATGAAGGGCAGGGCGGGGAGAGTGGGCCATGTCTGATTGATGCCAACTCTTTGCAAGACTGTCACTCATTGCTGGGAAGGAAGGAGGTGAGCGGAGCCCGAGAACAGGCTATAGAAACAAAGGCTCTTTGTGGTCAGGACGACAGAGGGTCTGTTGCCATCTTCTCAAAGCAGTAAGGCCGGGTCTTCAGGGGCCCCAGCCACTGGGGAGGGAGGGACGAGGAGCCAGTGTCGGCATTGCTAAGCCATCATCCCAGGGCAAATCTGAGGCTGCTCATAGACACCAGAATCTAGAAAACCAGCCAGTCCAGGCACCTCATGGCACAGAAGAGAAAGCTTGTGACTTCAAAGGGGTGGGTGTGAACTGGGGTTCAGACACAGCAGCACCCTGGCTGGGATCAGAAGGCCTGGGCTGTGCAGCAGGGCCTGTTGCGGCGACAGGCCAGAGCTAAGCCCAGCCAGGGACGTGGACACAAAATTGGAGCCAATAAAGGCACTTCTCAGACAAGTGGGTTTCCAGGTACGAGGAGCTGGACAACTTTTGAACACAGTACATCGAGCACAGCCAACCTCTAAAGGCACAAGGAACTCCAAACAAATCTCGACCTCTACGAACAGGTCTGTCAACAGTAGTGTGGACTTGGCAATTCTCAAACAGCTCTGTGTGTGCTGTAGGGCTAAATGACCTTGGGCACTGGGGAGGCCAATACAGCCTGTCGTTGGCTGCTGAGGTCCTCACTGTGAAAGAAGAAAGATACGAACATGGAAAGGCAGAAGGCAAAGGAAACACGCGGTGGTGTTCCATCGGAATGAGAAGTCGTGATGCAAACTCGTGAATAAAGAAAACCACACTCACTTCCCAGCTCAGTCTGCTGTCCACTGAGGAGGCCTGGAAGCCATGACACACCGGTAGCAACACGCGTCTACTCAGATCTCCGTTTTCAAATACTGCCCCCCACTAAAAGGAACCAAGACTTTCTGGAGAAATACAGGGTTCCAGGGCTGAGGCAGGAAAAGAACAAGTTGAGCCTTGGACATTGTATCTTGTGCCAGAACACAAGCAAGACCTCAAAGAATAATGAGCACTTGTCAAAAAAAAAAAAAATCCGGGATTCAGCTTGAAGGGGCTAGAACCGGCCAAATCTAGGGCAGTTTGAAGATAAAATTAATACTAGTAGCAGTAGTGACAGATTGTAATGCACTGAATAAAAGAGAATCCAGGAGTCTACACTGATTCTATATAAGTGAGTGAACAAACAAACAATAAATAATTCAGGAAGGAATTTAGCGGCAATGAAGACAAAAACTGTTGCATGAAGGTTGAAGGTAAGCAAGTTGTTTATACAAAAAGTACCTCCTCGCACTGCTTATTAATTACAAAAGGGCAGATATAACTTTATAATGAAGAAACCTGGTACCACTTTATCCAAGTGATCAAAATCAACAACCCTGAAAAAGAGACAAACTGACATCACGTGCCCCTGCTCTGATAGACGGAGAACACATTGCTTATGAGAGATTCCTGCCAAAAATGCATGCCCTGAACCTAACAATGAGGCACCATGAGATGAACTCAAACTGAGGAGTATTCTATACAACATCCATCCTAGACTCATTAAAAATGTTTTTTTATGGTGCAATTGGCAACACTTGAATGTGGACTATATATTAGATAATAATGTTATAGCAACATTAAATTTCTGAACTTGATCATTGTGCTATGGTTATGTGAGAGAACGTCTTTGTTCTTAGGAGAGGAATGCTAGAAAAATTAGGAATAGAAGATCATGTTTTCTGCAACTTACTTTCAAATAAGTCAGGAAAAAAAGTTGTATACATATATACTTAATAAATAGGAAAAAAGAGACAGCAAGAAAGAGCAAATCTGGCAAAATATTAACAACTAGTATTTCCAGTTGAAGGCCATTATACTATTTTGTATTTTTTCTCTCTATAAGTTTAAAATATTTCAAAACAAAAAATCGAAGACCAAATTTTTTTTCAAAAATCCCATCAGCTTGACATTGAGGACAGACTGACTGGTCAGAGGGGAGGATGAAGCTAAGGGAGAAAAGGAAGCCTGGCGGAAGTGGGGCAAGGTCACAGGAGGGGAAAAGTAGGAACAAACCAAACATGCATCAAAAGGAGACAGTGAAATGAATGTGGGTGTGTCCACACCGTGGACTACCTCACAGACTTCCCAAGAAGGGAGGTAGGTCTGCATGTATTGACATGGAATGATGCCAAGATAGCCCGATAAGTTACAGACAGCAAGTAGAAAATGATCCCATCTGTGTTTTAAAAATATTTTTAAGGGGGGAAAAACCCACATATTCTCTTATGATTTTATGTAGGAAAGTCCCAAAGACAAACAACTAACTGTTAAAACCGACCACCTCTAGGGAATGGGATTGGGAAGGGGTCATTCATTTTTAATTTAATCATTTTATACTGGTGGAAATTTTTTGGTCTCTCATATACATGTATTGCTACTGAAACTTAAATGCCAAAACAGATCAGAAGAACGGGCTGTGCTCCCCAAGGACAGCTATAAAATCTTGCACAGAAGATTAAGAATTTAATTTCTTTGCCTGGCAAATTACATCCTTTTAGCTACTTCCTCGAGCTCTTGGTTCTCAGCCTTTTGGGACCTAGGTAGAGCCTGGTGAAATTCTTTTCTAATTGCATAATTAAAATGTAAATTTTGAGGGTTTCAGAGAGTCTTTCATTAGAGAAAGCAGGAGTGAGAAGACAGTCTGAGACAGGTGTCAGATGTGGGTCCCAGCCCCAGCTCTGGCCCTTGGGCAAGTCCCTTCCCCTCTTTGAGCCTCAGCATTCTCGTGGGTAGAAAGCGGTAAAACCCTCCAACAGGGTGACAGTACCGTTTTTAATAATGTTAGGTTAGGCTGTGGCAAGCCTGATTGGTAAGTGGTTATTTCACTGCCCTTACACATGGGTCTAAAGCAGTTATCCAAGCTAGAGCCAGGAAGGCCCCTGTCCAGTGAGCCTGGCTCCAGAGAAGCCCCTCAGCTGCACACCCCGGGCAGCGGAGTCTGAATGCAATGGACCACTTAGAGGCCCAGAGGCCCTGGTTTCTGCGACTGCCCAAGCGAATTACGGGGCCATACTCACCTCTCAAAAATTTCTTGCTCTTTCTGCTGTGAAACAAGAAAAGGAGAGTCAGGATTGGCATCAGAACCCAGCAGGCAGTCAAGACTTAAATATATCCGACTGGCGTGGAGGGCTCCAGACGGGCAGAAACTCTAGAATAAAAATTTCTGCTCCTTTAAGACGCAGCACAAAGCTACACGGGTTCTTCCTCGCATATTCCCCCACCCTGCACTCAGAATGCATCACTCTGTCCCCGGGGCCCCGGGGTGTCCTGAATTTCCCTCAGCCACACTTCAGGACAAGCTTGCATTTACCCAACATTTTATCCTCCACAAGACACTCAGCAAGTAGACAGCTGGGACACTTTCTGAATCTCCTGTTGTGACTGTCCCAGTGTTGGGACCGAATGTGCTCGGCACGTGGGAGCTGTGTGACTGAACGGATACGCAATCTAGGGCGGCCATGGGAACTGTCCTACTTGAACTTCAACGGGACAGACAGCCCAGCTGCTCTACATTCTCCTGTCTCTGCTTAGCATATTTATTCAGACGTCACGATGTCCCTTAAAACAGCAGGCATCTGCATATCTGTCTAAAACACTTTGAAAGGATATGTGTCAAAATCTTGATCCTGGTAATTTCCAGATGGTAGGATTAAAGATGGTCCATATGTCTTCATATTGGACCCCTTATCAGCCCTTCAAGTACAGAGTCTCTCTCCACCCTCGCACTTCCTTTAACACAGTGGTGACTCTTATCTTTCAGGCATCAGCTTCTAAGTCACTTCACCCAGCAAGCCTTCCCTGACCCCCTCAAGTTTGGCTTGTGAGGTCCCTAGCTCCCAGGAATGTCATCTACCACAGCACATGTCACTCCCTATCCTAATGATCAGTTTATGCATCTGTCTCCTCGAGGCTGCGGGTCCCTGACAGCCGTATCCTGCAACTCCACCTCAAGCACAATGCTTAGCACGGAGCAGGCACTCAGTAAATATTTGCTCACTATTGAAAGAATAATTACCAGGTACAGAAAAAAATCCATAATAATTTTATTCCCCTGCCTCATCCCTGCCCCAAATTATCATTATCCACCCACCTCCTACCAATAAACATTCTCGACGTTTTTAGGCTTTGCGGAGAGACTGGCCAGTCAGTGGTGCCCTTACCCTTGCCTGACTTACAATCAGCTGGAGGTCATCCAACTGGGTGAGCATGTCCACCAGGCTGGTGCGGATGGCGTCGAGCTTCTGCAGAGCCTCGGCCCAGTGTACCCGCTGCGTCAGGATGCTCTGGTGGGCCCGCTCCTCTTCACCGTGAACCTGTTCCAGCAGCCGCTGCTCCTCAGTCTCACACAGGCTCCTGACCAGCCCCAGGCGCTGGATGACCAGTTCCCGCGCTGCGCTGGCCATGCTCTGACGAGGGATAAAAAACCAGAGTCGGATCCTGGCCTAGCCCCAGTCAAGGTCGGGAGGGTTGGGGCTAGGCCAAAAGAAATGTGGAGACTGATGAGCAGCATCTACCATGAGCACTGTGGTGGCAGTAATGTTGCTCAAGCCACCCCGGCCCTGAGTCCCCAGATACAGTTTAGGGGAAGGAAATGTAAAATCCAGGCACCCAGGCCATATCTCAGGGAGCTAGGTTCCCAGAATGGAGGAGTGGGGCGGGGCCTAGAGAACAACTAGGATCACCTGCTTATTTCACAGCTGGGAATACCAGGACCAAGAGACCAAGGTCACAGATCACGGAACTGCAGAACAGAGAGGGGCCTAAAGGTCATCCCTGTCGACGGGATCTGTACCAACAGCAGTCCAGCTGATACTTTTTTACCACATCTGAGAACACAAACCTCATTATTTCCTAATACGTCCATTCCAGCTGCTTCCATGGTAGAATTCTTCCTGCCACACGAGAGGCCTGAAGTCAGTCCTCAGCCAGTGGAGTTACTGTGTGCCCCCTAGCAACTAGCACCGTGTCTGGCACACAGTAGGTGCTCAAATATTTACTGAATGACTGATGGGAAACTTTTTTCCCCCGCTTAGTCAAAAATCTCTTGGTAGCGCTCACGTGCCAAGTCAGTGACAGAGTTGGGACTAGAACCCGGTTCTCCCGACTCTCAGTCCCAGCCTATCCCACCTATGCCAGTGCCATCGGGTATCTCTCCTACCCAAAGGCATCTGCTGCATGAAGCACCTGCCCTCTTGCCAGATAAGACGGCAACAGTAATGCCAGAGAGTCAGGGATAGCCAACAGCTTCCTGTGCCTCTGAAGACCTGCTTTGTGTAGAGCAAGTGACAATTATCCCTGTTTAACAGAAGAAACTGAGACCCGTAATTTGCCCGATAGGGAAGAAGGAGTGGCGAGGCACACGGCCCAGTGAAGCTAGGAGTTCAGACTCCACTTCAGTGTTCTCTTGAGGCAACATAACAAAGGGGTTGGGCAATGAGGCTTGGAGACAGTGCCAAAGTTTAAATCTCAGCTGTTCCACTCGCTACATGTGGAACTTGAAGCATGTTCCTCATTGTCCCTATGCCTCAGCTTTCTAATCTGTCAACTGAGGAGAATAATAGTATCTGCCTCACAAGGCCACTGTGAGGATTACATGAGTTAGTACATGTAGACAGAACAAAGCTGGCACATGAGTGACCGGTAACATCAGCCATTGCTCTTCCGGTCCCACAGTAGCAAGTCTCTACAGCCATGTTTATACTGTGTAGTCAAGGTCAAGAACAAACCCTGACCCAAGAGGCACCAGGTACTCCCTGACTACAAGAGGCCAGTCAATTTCAACACGCTTCTCGAGTCATTCCTAGAAATGAATAGCACAGAAAGCAAACAGACTTCCCTCTTCAAAGATATGACAGAGTACATTAAAAACCCTCGGAGAACAAAACACAGAAATGCTGGAAAAATAGTCCAAAGCATCCTTTTAAAAGTGAAGTTGTTCTGGCAGCTAAGTAAAGGAAAGCCCCCGGAGTCCAAAAGTAGAAAGGAAACTGGAAACCAGTTAAAATATTCGAAGGTGGTCCTTTGAAGACTAACATGATGGACACACCTGGGACAACCGTGATCAGCGCTAAACTCGACAACAGAGAAAATGGATAATTTTTCCAGAAAGAAGTGACTCAAACCAAAGGGGAAAAGAAAACCAGGAAAAATCCTATAGTTATGATGAAAAATGAATCAGTAAAAAACCTACCAACAAATACACCACCACACCCAGAAAGCTGTACAGAGGGTGTCACCAAACATTCAGGGCACTGATAATCCCAATCTTATACAACCTCCTTCAGTGAGATAGAGTTCTGTGTCCCAACTCACTGAATAAGGCTTATATAACCTCAGTACCAAAATGTGATAAGGACTACACAAAAAAAGAAACTCAGCTAATCTCACGCCTGAGTATAGATGCAAGAATCCTTTTTAAGAGCCCTAAACAACTTGGATCAGCAACCCAAACCCAGAAACCGTGTATAACAATAACACAAGGGGAAGGAGGACAAGGGCATGGCTATAACGGGGTGGTACAAGGGATCCTCATGATGGACTGTTCTGTATCTTGATTGTGGTGGAAGTCACAGGGATCTATACACGTGATAACGTTGCACAGAATTAAATACGCATGCGCAAATGAGTGCATGTAAAACCGGTAAAATCTGAGTGAGGTGAGCTGCATCAATGTCAATTTCCAGGTCTTGATATAAAATACCATAGTTAGGGACGCTGTCACCATTGTATGTGAATCTGCATTTACTATATGTGAATCTACAATTATCTCAAAATTAAGGTTTAAAAAAATACATTATGATCAAGTCGAGTTGGTTTTCCCCAGGGATTCCAGGATGGCTTAGCATGAGCGACTCTGTGAATGTATTACCATATTAACAGACTGATGGAGAACAAAACATGTCTGTAAACTGACCAATGGCACCATTAGGAACCTACAGGAAAGGTGATAAATAATAGAAATAGGAGCAACCAGAGGAGAGTTTCCACAAGCCCTCCCATCACCTACCCATTTCCCTGCACCTCTGCTCAGGCCGCCTGCTCCGTTTCTGTGGAGGAGCTGTCCGTGCTTTTACTTTCGAGCAATCCGTCCACTTGTTACTGGATCCTACCCCCTTTGCTGTACCTGAACTTCCTCTTTCTCTTGCATTGTTAATTTTCCCCTTTCTACTGGAAAACTCCCATAAGCTTACACACATGAAGTAACTTCTCCCGTCTTAAAAACAAAATAAAAACCCTCTGGATCCC
This sequence comes from Sturnira hondurensis, assembly GCF_014824575.4. Taxonomy (NCBI): domain Eukaryota; kingdom Metazoa; phylum Chordata; class Mammalia; order Chiroptera; family Phyllostomidae; genus Sturnira; species Sturnira hondurensis. The sequence continues at coordinate 200,143 of NW_028083079.1, read as the reverse complement.
CTATCTCTCTGCACTATCCTCCCTTTTCTCAGCGCCCTTCTGCAGCAACATTCACCAGCGGCCTGTGTGCACCATCCCAAAGTGCTCTTCGCCTATTCTCTCTGAACCCCGCCCCAATCACTCCTTCACCCCGCCACCCTCCACAGTTCCCCCTGTCAGGACCCCAGTGCTGTGCCTGTTGCTAAACCCAACAGTTCATTCTCTCATGTACCGCTATGGGGAAGGGAGAGAGGGGGTGTGTGGAAGGAAGTCACAGCCCCTGTCCTTGAAAGGCACTCTTGAGCCCTGACTGCTGTGGCTTGGTGGCTTGGGTGTCATCCTGCAAGCCGAGGGGTCTCTGGTTCTATCACAGATGTGTCTCCGGTTGGGGCTGTTTGAGAGACAACCAACTGATGTTTTTCTCCCACATCAATGTTTCTCTTCCTCTCTTTCTCTCTCCCTTCCCATCTCTCTAAAAATAAATTAATTAAATTTAAAAAGGAAAAGAAAAGCATTGTTGAGAGGTGTAGCCATGGTAATGAGTCCACTGAATAAAGGATGGGTGACCGGGTGCAGCAGCAGCAGGAGCACTGGCCAGAGAGTCAGAAGATCCAGGTCGTAGAACTGACTCCGGTGGGAGGCCGTGGGGCCTTGGTCAAGTCAATTAACCTGCAAACAGGGATGTTACTGCCACCTACTGCATAGGACTGTTGTAAAGAATACTCATCTTAAAAAGTCCCTAGGTTATTTTACAATTCTGGGGCTGGGTACAAAATAATCAGATGGTAGAAGAAATCTACCTTTTGTGATCCCTTATGCCTAAAAAGGCATTGTGTGGCAGTCTTTGCACCCCACGTGATACTCTCCCCAGGTGGTAAAGCCAAGGCTCCGAGAGAGAAACCACACTTCTGGGGCATCCAGCTTCGTGTTAGTAGCACAGTGAGCTTGTGAGGCTGGGAAAGGACCATAGACTGGTTCAAGCCCCTAAGACGGGGGTCTTTTCCTGGAACAAGACTCAGGGTGGAGGGAAAGGGGGAAGAATCACCTACCACCGCTCTCTGGCTCTTCCCCGGCAGGACTTCGGCCACATACTTGGTGATGCCAGCACTCTGTAACTGCAGCCTCTCACACTGGTCCACGATCTTGTTCTGCAGCGCAAACAACACCCGTGGCATCTTGATCCATGTTGATCTATCGCTCCATTCTGCTGATTTTTTTTTTTACCCCCTTCTGCCACCCGGTCCCAGGGTGATATCCCAGACCTCATCACTACCGAAAGCTATACCACCTCCCAAATCTTCGTGTCAAAATCCCATACCCTGCCTATCCCCCGCATCCTTCTAGGTCACTAACTCTAGAATTGGCAGCTCAGATGGAGATGCCAATACATGAGTCTTACCTCTTTTCACTGCCCATCGCCCCCATAGGGTGGCCTCGATTCTATCTACCCTGAAAATCCATGGCCCATTTTTATAATCACTTTCCTGCACACGCTCTCAATCTTCCTTCGTACTCAGCTACCTGACCCTTCAGACACGCACCCAAGCAGAAGAGCATGGCTTCTCACACTGTTCCTCCCCAAATACCCACGCCCCTATTCATTAAATAGCACCATCAATCATCAACCTTATTATCCAGAAAAAAAAAGTTACTCTCCAACCTCACATCTAATCCACCAGTGAGTCCTATCAGCCCCACCTCTGAAGTTTCTCTGTCTTTCCTCTGGCTACTGCTGATCACTTCCACTCCGGCCATTCTACCCAGATCACCATTACCTCTCACAGGAACCACTGTTACAGCCTCCAAACTGGGCTTTCATTCTTGTACCCCACAGGTAGACACTGCCACACATTGTAAGGAAATCAGACCAGGTCACTGTCCCTGCTCAAAACTTTCCAATGACTTTGCAATACACCCACAGCAAGAGGAGATCAAGCAAGACGGGAACAAGGCCCTAGCTGATGTGACTCTGCCTATCTCCCCAGCGTTACCTCCTTCCACTCCTCACACTGGCCTTCTTTCTGTTCCACAAACACACCGAATGTGTCCTGACCTCAGTGCCTTTGCGCCTGTTGCTTCTTCTGTCTCCAGCAGTCTTCTCCCTAAATCTCCATGCCTTGCCCCTCCCCCTCCATTCACATACCACGCCTTCAGAAGTCTTCCCCATCCATCTCCACTCCCCACTCCCTTACTCTGCCCTTTTTTCTCTCCCTCGTACTATCATTCCTGACTCTATATTATGTGTTTATCTTTTTTGTATCTTCCCCCACCACTAGAACATAAGTACCCTGACTTGCTTTATTCTCTATGTTCCATTACCTAGAAGAGAGTTTCTATACGTAGAAGGCCCTGAATACATATTTATTGAATATGTGTTGAATGAATAAAACCCATTTCCTTGACCACAAGAAGTTCAGCAGTTTACAGCTCCAAACCTGTGAGTATCGTCCACGTGAGTAGGGGAGAGTTTTAGAAATTTAGCTGAGACCCGCAGAGAAGTAACTTGCCCAAGGAGATACGGCCAGGCCCCTGCTTTTCCCCTCCAAGTCTCCATATATCAGTGGGAGCCCTTCCAAGCAGCAGCCCCCCACTATTTCCCCTAAGAGCGTGGTGCAAGTTGCACCTTCCAGAAGGCAGCTCATCTCCACCCACCAAATTAGGAATCAGCACTACACTCCGCCAGTGCAAATTCAAGGTTAGAGAACTGAGTTGACTGGGAGGAAGCTGTGATCAGCACACACCACAGGACTGAGGGAACTGAGACCAGCTTTTTGAGAGGCTACAGGGACAGGAATCCAGAAGGTAAGTGAAAAGTTGTTTGAACTGGTGCTGTATTTGCTCATTTCAGGAATAATCTTGCCCTGGAGCGAAATTTCCTTGCTGGCTGGAGGAGTAGGGGAAGAGTGTACAAAAGCCCCAATCTAATCAAAACTGGAGGAAGGGCAAGAAACACCTCTCTCCAGGCAAAGATGAGCACACCTAGGGCCTCACGAGCATTCAGGGAAGGGGTCCCAGGCCCAATGCATTCTAAAACAATCAGGCCTACCTCCCTGTCCCAGCCTTCACCCCGCCCACCGCTCAAATTCAGCCCTGATGGCAACTTTTTAAAAAAGTTTACACTAAATTCTCACTCCCATTAACATCACTTCCTCCCTCCAACCACTGAAGCAAAGAAGTGGTTTCCTCTGGTCTAGTCAATGACTGCCCTGGTCCAGCCCCCAACAGCGGAAACCCAGGAGGAGCTCCTGTCCTGTCCTGGGCCTCAGTTTCCTCATCTGTAAAACATAGGTAGGACGACCCCTTCAAAGGGGCTTGGTCTGGATGGAATGCCATGATGAATATTTAAGTGTTTTGGAACTTGCAAAGTTTCTGTGCATAACGGAAGTTTATTAAACTGCATTATCCAAGTTCATTTTCATGGTAGGTCCTCTGTTGTGGATCATGGTGACAAGTAGGGCCAACCAGGAGCTTTCGGGTGTCACTCAATAACTGAATGCTTCCTGGCCCCAGAACCCGGTGAGAGGTGTTCATTACAGTTCAGTCTGAGGAGGCAAGTTTCCAGCCAGAGCCCTCAGCTTCAACAGCTGGGCAGAACTCCAGGGAGAGGTTGGAAGAATCAAGCCTTTTAATCAAATTGCAAGGAGATCCCCAGGGGCCACAGGTAGGGTGGAAAGAGGGAGGAAGGCCCGGGGTGACTTGACTCTCCAATCTCAGCAGTTCAGGGAGGGCTGGTGACAGAACGGGAACCAGCCTGGAGTCAAGTGGAGGTCGGAGGGAGAAAGAAACCCTAGGTAAAGGGTTCCGGCAGGAATCTCTGGATTCCTGCCCACCCCCTCCGTTCACTCAGGCGAAACCAGATTGAAGTACAGTCAAGGCCAATCCTGAAAGGGAAAAGAAATCACCTTACCAGGAAGCCTGACCAGTGGAGGAGCGGAGAGGTTTTGAGCCATGGGGCTGAGGAGTGTACAGAGGCTGGGTTTTGTCAGAGATCATCTTCCACCAGATCAGTGGGAGTTGGAGCAGCTGGGCCCTTTACTACCCAAGGCCAGGCTGGATTCCCGGCCTCTTCAACAGGACAACGCAGAAGATGGGCAGCTGCATTCGCCACTGTGTGGTCCTATTATCTTATTTATATCACACTATAACTCTAATAAATGCGCGCTATTATTGCCCCCAAACTACAGATGGGGCACTGAGTCTCACAGGATTATGAAGTTCACAAGGAGGACGGACGGAGGTGACATCCGTACTCAGGTCTGCCTGACTCCAGGGGCCACACCCTTTAACCGCCTAGTTCTACAGCCAGTACCACTGCGGAGCCTGGGCTCCTGGCCCGGCCCCCGGGTCCCAGCCGGATCTCGCCCAGCGCGCCTCCCCCGCTCGGCGCGCCCTCCCTCCGGACCCCCCGCTTTCCGGCACCCACGGCTGCTCACCCGCAGCTCTTCTGCGCTCTCCTCCGCCGGGCGGATGCGGTGTCCCTGGCAGCGGCCGCCCAGCTCCGTACAGGCGGCGCACACCGGTCGTCCCTCGGAAAAGCAGAACCACTTTAGAGCCTGGCCGTGCTCCGGGCAGAGAGGTCCCGGCTCTGGTGCCGGTCCCGGTCCCAGTGCCGGTGCCGGTGCCGGTGCAGGTCCCGGTTCCGCGCTCTCCGCAGACATGGCCGAGCGACCGCCCGGCGCCAAGCTCTCCACCTGTCGCAGGTGCCCGCTGGGCGGGGCCTCTTGACCCCGCCTCCCAGCCCCCACCCGCAGCGGCCACCGAGCTTCCTCCCGCCCAGTTCTCGCTGCTTCTTGGACACCCGCCCCACACCCTCGACGGGACCCTGGCCCAGATCCCGCCTGCTTCAGCAGTTGGTTTCTTTGTCTGTTTTTGCTTTGCTGAATTAAATCGCGTTGTATCGCGCTTGTTTTACAACAAACACAGAAAGCAAATATTAATGTGACCGTAGGAAATTTAATTCAGCATTTTTAAGTACCAGGCTTTTGCTCAGCGCTGTGTAAGTGTTCTATCATGTAATACAACAGCCTTTTTTTGAGGGGCATCTTTAGACAAGTACTAGCCTAAAGCTAGTTTCTAGTATCAGACCGTCGAAGCTCATGTCCCATGTGGCTGCCGGCTGGTGAGTACCTACCCTCCAGGGTCTCATCTGTGATGTGGGGATAAGGAGGCTACCTCCCAGAGTTGTGCTGGGGATTGAACGAGCTAAAACACTTAAAATAGTATCTAGAGCACAGACAGAGGCTGCAACTGTTACGCATCTATTAATGCAAGGAGAGTCTGATGATCCCCATTTTTATGAAGGTTAAGGAACTTGCCAGGGCTCACAGTCACTAATTGGTAGCAATGAGACTGGAAATCGGGCAGTTTGACTTATGGTTAATATGACCAATGACTTTTAATTGCATGTTAATGCCCAATGAGGAACATCTGTGTTAGGCTGATTTCCCCAAAGTATTTACATTCAAACTTTCTTAATTTGAAAAAATTTTAAAACTAGTATTGAAAAAAATTAATGCACGTTTATTTTTAAAAACTAGACTATGCAAATAAGCATGTGGAAGAAGAACCCGTCTCCAAGCACCTGAGCGGTCTTGGGGCTTCTTTTCTTTGGAGCTGATAAATCAGTCTAAGCCCAAATCGAACACTTTGCTGGGGCTCCAGTCCACCCTTCCTGGGCACACAAGAACACTGCTCCCCAACCCCCAAATCCCATTTTAGGAGGTCTTGGCAGAGAGGGTTGAGGAGAGAACTCAGGCAAAGGGAGAAGGAGCCAGGTCTTGGGGGTCAGAGGGTATTCTGAGTTCATCACCGTGAACAGCAAAATCACCGTGAGAGCAAAATCGGAAAGAGAAACATCACTACGTCCTGCAGCATGTGGGCGCTCAGGCCCCTACCTGCCTCTACCTTGAGGTACCTTGAGGCGGCTAGGCTACTACACAAATGAAAGAGAGCCTGTCCCTTCTCTCAGCCTCCATGGCGTCAGTCCCTGAGGTTAGTAAGGGCAGCTACCAGCCTCAGCACTATGCCTCTTACAGCTATGGGACCTTGATCAAATGATTTAGTCCGGCTGTTTCCTCAGCTCTCAAATGGGGGTAATAAAAGTATATATCTCTGGTGGCTATTTCAAGAATCAAACAAGATCTTGTCTGCAAAGAACTGTTAGCTTGGGTGTATGGCATACACTTCAGGGCTAATAAGTGTTTTATTATAGGCGTGAGGGTCAATAAATCCACTTGTAGCAAGTTTTCAGAATGTAAATTGTATGAGGTTCTTTGGTGAGGACGGGGTGCAGGTTTCTTGGCATCCATTCCAGTGGCAGGGTGAAGACCTCAAAACAGCATTTACCCTCTTCTAGAGGTGGGGGAGGAAATGGGCCACTATCACTAGAGATTGTGGTTAGAATGTCTTTGTTCTAAGGGCTGGGGGTGGGGAGGGCTAGTAACCCTTATAGTAAGAACAGAGAAAACAGAAGGTGATTCCGTGTGGAAGGGAAAAGAGACTGCAGAGGGCAGGGAGAGGAAGGAGATTGAGGTTCTTGGAGAATAGGGTCCCTTCACTGGGTGTGCCCCTGGAGCAAGTCCATGGCTGTGGGAGGGTAGGGTCAGGAAAGCAGCCAAATCACCAGAGGCTCTTTTAGGCAGACGGGCTGGAAAGTGAAAGGGGCTTATGCGGGAACAGATTTACTTTCACAGAACGGGAATCATCAGTTCCACCATTCAGGGGCTCGGGTGGACTGGAACTGGAAAACCAGCCCCTTCCCTTAGTGTGCGTCAGGCCTGCCCAACACGTGTCAACACGTGTCCCCATGTGAGGCCTCGGGACACTCATAGACTCCGAAGTGGTGACTCTCAGGCTTTATCAGGCCCCAGAAACACCTGGGCTGGGCAGGGAGAGGGGTTATGAAGAATGCAGACTTTCCAGTGAGATTCTCCTTCATTCGCCAAGTCTGGGGTGGAGCCAGGAATCTGCATTTGTAGCCATCACACTGAAACTAGGGTACAAATGAGACCTCTGACGACTCCTACAAACCCTGCCAGTGGCCACCATTAGTAGGTGGCAAAATCAATTCAAGGGGTAGAGACCAGCATCTTAAAAATAAGAACAGAAAGAAAAAATAGAAAATGTTGTTTGTAGTAAGGGTTTTTTGCTTGCTTGCTGTTAACTATAGTACATGTACTATATACATGTATTATATACATGTACTATATACCTGTATTATATACATGTATTATATACATGTATTATATACATGTTCTACATATGAGCAGTGGGGTTGAATGTATTTCTTCCTGAGAGTCATGGTCAAAAAAGTTTGAAAGCTGCTGCTCTAAGGTGACCTCTGGAGCCCTGGTGAGAGTGAAGATGGCTATACTTGAACTTTAGGGCTTGCCTAGGTAGGACACCCTAAGCTGGGCACAGAGAAGAATGCAGTCCTTTGTTACATTTTCATCATTCGGTAGATTTATTGATCACCTGCCTATGTCCTGGGTCGTATTTAAGACAATGAGAATACAACCATAAAGAAGAACGAAGTCTACTCTCCTGGACAAATAATGCAAATGGAAATGGAATATGTTGGTGGGTGATAAGGACTAGGAAAAAGACTCAGGCAGAAGAGGAAGGGGAGCTGGATGGCAGTGCTGATCTAGAAAGGCCGATCTAGGAGGTCTCTCGGAGGAGGGGTCCTGGGCCTGTGCCCTGGATAAACACGGCAAGTACGCCTGGAGAATATTTGGGGAGGAGCTTCCCACACAAAGACCAGCCATGGGCAAAACGTCTTTTTATGCCACGAACTCCGTTCCCCTGTCACCAAAGAACTGTGCCCATTTTACGTTCTGAAAGAGGTGCTACAGGTATATTTACACACCCTGGCACAGGATAAAATATTCATTCGCCACTTACTGGGTATGACCTACAGAAGGAATGTACTTATTTTTATAAAATTGGAATTATCTGTAAATTCTGCTCTGTAACCTGCCATTTCACTTACTCATTTATGACATTTGGTTTGGGACTTAAAAAAAAAACTTTTTGGTAATGAGTACTTGGGAAAGTCTATGGGAAAGAACTGTTCTTCCCTGGCCTTTACTGTCCCTCAGACCCGCTCTCCAACCTCAGGCCCAGCCCCTGTCTGTCTGCCCGGCTGGGCCCCGGTCTCTCCCCATGCCTCCTTCCCCTTCACATGCTGATCCAACCAGCATCTCTGGTGTCAAGGCTGGAAGTCATCTGACTGGGGTTTGCACGGTTTCCAGGAGTGGCCAAAAGGCTGCCACTGCTGCGGCTCCTTTTCTCCTATGATGTCTTCACAGCACAATCAACACCAACTGTCACCTTTTAGAAGAACTGGGCAGCCTGTCAGTACAGACATACTCAGACCACATGGGTCCCCGAAAGAGAGACAGTCCCTTCTGCTCTGGCCAGACCAGACCAGACCCTGGGAGACCAGACCTCATCTCCAGAAGGTTTTCAGGACCAGTTCACTTCAGAGGACAGACAATATCAAACTGGGCAAGTCCAGGAGAGAAAAATCAGTCCAGGCAGTAAAGAGCCATGAACTAGGATTATATTTATAAAAGGCAGATTTGGAGGCACTGATAATGTTAGGCCGAAGGGATGAAAGGTGAGGGGGAAGAAGGAGGTACATGAAATTATGTTGCTGCCCTGGTTGGTGTGGCTCAGTGGACTGGGCACCAGCCTCCGAACCAAAGGGTCACTGGCTCGATTCCTAGTCAGGGCACATGCCTGGGCTGTGGGCCAGGTCCCCAGTTGGGGGCATGTGAGAGGCAACTGATTGATGTATCTCTAACATATCGATGTTTTTCTCTCTCCCTTCCTCTTTCTCTAAAAGCGAATAAATAAAATCTTGAGGGAAAAAAAGAAATTATCTAGCTTACACCCATAACATTCTATCTTGTGTCCTAAACGGTTGTCCGTGACTGCCTTCCCCTATCATTCTTTATTCAACACTACTCAGTGAAGATCTTCTATGTGCTAGATAAGATCTGTGCTGTCTAATGCCATAGCCACATAGCCACATGCAGCTACTTAAATTTAGAGTTAAAAATAAACACAATGTAAAATTCAGTTCTTCAGTGGTACTAGCCTCATTTCAGGTGTTCAATAGCCACAGGTGGCTTGGGGCTAGCATATTGGACAGAGTAGATATAAGAACAGTTCCATCAGAGTGGAATGTTCTATTGCGGTGCTGGGCTAGACCCTCTGTTAGACACCAGCAATAAACACAGGTGGAAATAAGACTCAGTCACTGCCCACATGGAGCACACAGGAAAGAGAGAGACAAGTAAATGAAGAGCCATGCTGTGTTGGGAATAGTGTGAGGGGCTTTGGAAGCACAAAGGAAGGACATGCAGTCTGGAGGGGGGAGAAAGGGTGAAGTTACAAATGACTCCTGTAGCCTTGCCATGGTTGATTAGTGAATGGTAGTGCCCCTGCACTCAGAAAGAGGAAGAACAGGTTTGGGGGGAAGATAATGTTTCCAGTGTGAGTCATGTCAAGGATGAGGTGTCTTTTACATACTCAGGTGGAGATGGGCAGGAAGCAGGTGGATATACAGGTCTGGGGAAAGTCTGGCTAGAGTTACCAGTTTGAAGTCTCAGGTGCCTTAAATCTAAAGCATATTGGGGTGGGGTGCGCTACATCGCCAGAGCTGAATCATTTTGAGGGGAGGGATCTGGTAAGTCAAGTGTTGGTGCACCGAGCCTACTCCAGTGTTCCAGGGCAAAGCAATCAGTCTCTCTTTGTTAAAGGTTGCCAGGCTGTTATGGGGAAGAGGGACTAAGTTTGTAGGGAGAACTCTCAGCTTTGAACTAAGATCAGCGTTATAAGAGGCAAGAGGGGTAGATTCCAGCTCCTGACAGGAGGAAGTCTAACAACAAGCCACTGACCAGAAAGAAATGAGTGCACCATCAAGGAAGTGTCAACAAGGGCTAGAGGAATCCCATCAAGGATGCTATGGAGGGGACTCTCAATCTGGGGAAGACAGACCCCATTGCCAATGGTGATATTCTATAAAGGAAAATGTCCCTTGCCACCCCATCCCTGTTCCCACAGGCATTTACCTTTCAGAAACCACAAATCTTCATTGAAGGCAGTTCTGCTGACAGATCAGCACTGCAGGAGGCTCCTAACAGGATGCAAAAAATTGCCTAAGATTTCTTCATCCATTCATTTTTTTTTTGTTTGCTTATTCAACAAACATTCAACAAGCCCTTACCAAGTCCTATGCCATGAACTAGGAATACAGACATGAATGGACTGTGAAAGCAATGTCATTACAGGTGCAAAAACTTTGTCTTGTAGCTGCTGTTACTTTCTAGAACAGTCTTACCATTGGATCTCAAGAAGGTAGTGAGGGATCTCTTTGGTATGATAGTGGGCCGTGAAGGTTTGATGAAAGAAAGAATGACAAGAATAAGGGATGGAGGGACTTCGGGAAGTGTCCAAAGGAGGGCTCTCTGCCTGGGTGGAATCAGAGGAAACTCCGAAGGAATAAAGCAGAATCTCCATCTGGGCGAATAACAATTTAAAAGCTGATATTCGTTAAGGGTTTTCTCCATAACTATTTCTGTTGTACCGCTTTCCCTACATTACGTAGATTTTTTGGCAGCGTGGTGTTGGGCACATCTGTCCTTTTCTCAGGACCCTCATCAACGCATTGTTACACTAAGAAAGCAAGGTGGGGCCTTCTCGGCGGTTTCCCCAGCGGAGGCGTCAGGAGAGCGGAACTGCGGTTCAGCAGCCCGCGAGGGCGCCCGGACGCTTTTCGCAAGAACCCCCACCCTAGCGACGCGCGCCTCGTTGCTAGGGGCGGAGACTCCAGAGGCTGTAGTGCGCAGAGGGTGCTGACACCCTGAGGATCGGCACCCCCAGGCCAGCCTCATCTTCCGGCTAGGCAGGCCGCCGATGGGTATGGAGCCCAAAGCAGGTGGAAGGGACTCAGCGGGCGGGCGCAAAAGTGGGAGCCTTCGCGCTCACCGGACCGCAGACGCCCACCTGGCCGAAGCAAGGAGAGAGTTCGGAGGGCCGGGCTTGGATTGGGTGGCACTGGATTCCCTTTGGGGGCGTACCCTGGCCCTTCCCCACCAAGCACACATCAAAACTAAGCTTTGGTTGATTTTTGCATGGACCGGGAGAGGGACATTTGTGAGCTGAAGAGCCAGAAAGGGAAAACCGCACACAGGTTTTCCTCACAGTTAGGGCAACCTTGGAAACTGGCCTGGTATTGACTCCCTGTGTGAGTCCAGGCCAGACCCTCTTATTCTCTGGGCCACGGTCTCCTCATTTGACTGTTAGAGGGTTGAATTAGACCATCTTCCACAGGCTTCTACCGTTATTTTGTGGTTGAGCTTTGTTTTCCATGCCTACATTTGGTCTCCCAAAGTGTAGGTTAGATGCTTGCAAAGGGGAACACAGGGAGAGGGAGAGCAATACGAAATCAGCATTTATTTTATTTAAAAAGTTTTTCAATATACTGATTTTTTAGAGAAAGGAAGAAACGTCAATTTGTTGTTCCACTTATTTATGTATTCACTGGTTGCTTCTTGTATGTGCCCTGACTAGAGATAGAACCCATAACCTTGGTGTATGGGGACAACACTCTAACCAACGGAGCTGCCAGGCCAGGTAAAACCAGCGTTTAAATGAACAGTGGACCAAGAATCTAAGGAAATGAAGTCGAAGCTCTGCCCCTGTGTGACCTTTAGCAACCCTCTAAGTCCCAGATTCTTCATGGAAAGTAATAGTTGGATATATGCTGGAGTATATCAAAGAATATGGCACTTGAGAGCTAAAATAGAATTCTCTGAATTATGTTTAGGGTGACTATTGGGTATCTCTGAGTCTTTGGGGTACAAACTGAAACAAGTGGATCCTGGGATTCAGACTTAGGCCCAGTTCCATCAGGAACCAACAAGGACATCCAGAACCATAACTGAGTTTATGACTTTCCCAAGTTCTTGCCATCTTTTGGGGCCTGAAATTGAATGAGGCAGGATAACTGCTCCCTGGAGGATTTGCTGCTTGGTAATTTTAAAGGACCCTTATATTTTGGGGTCCTTAAAAATCTTCTTGCCAAACAGACTGTTCACCTTAGTATGCCATTCATTCATTCATTCTTTTAATCATTCCACAGATGCTTGCCTTGCATCCATTCTTCCAGGCAATGCTTAAAGCACAGTTACAAAAATGAACAAGAGACCATCCCTTCTCTCAAACATAGTACATGTTCATAATATAAACAGTAGAAGATAACTGAATACTGTTTTCATTTTCATTTCTTAGATTTGTCAACTCATAATAAATTACAACATGGACATTATCCAAGTACATATACTTTGTTTTTGAGATTTTTTCTTCATTTTTTAATTTAATTATTGTTCAAGTACAGTTTTCTGTATTTTAATCCCATCCCAGCCCCCCCCCCATGTTTTTGAGATTTTAAATGGCCTTGATAGAGGCCATTAATGTAGTAAATTCTTAGTGTGATCAATCACTCTGGTCAGAGAACAAATTTGTCTTCAGTTTAATATCCTCCAGACTTACATATCCATTTGTATCTATTCTCTGTGTATATTTACATATGTTTATTATATGTATATTAGAGCAGTAGTGATAAGAGTGGAATTGCTACTTTCAGTATTGCTATCAATCATGTTAGTAGCTGTCATCTATTACCAGTGATTTGCCAGGCTGAACTGAGGGCTTTATGTACACTACCTTTCTTTTCCTTTTTAAAGATTTTATTTATTTATTTCTAGAGAGGGCAAGGGAGGGAGAAAGAGAGGGAGAGAAACATCATTCAGTTGCCTCTCACACGTCCCCAACTGGGGACCTGGCTTACAACCCAGGCATGTTCCCCAACTGGGAATCGAACTGGAGACCTTTCAGTTCACAGGCCAGCACTCAATCCACTGAGCCACACCAGCCAGGGTGCCTCTGAAGATTTTTTTTTATTGTTGTTCAAGTACAGTTGTCACCATTTTCACCCCACCACACTCTGCCTTTGAAGATTTTTGACGAACAGAAGTACTATTAGTAAAATAAATTGTTTAATGGTGCATTTAAATATATTCTCTTTTGCACATTTTAATAGAAGTATAATTAACATTATGGTATACTTTCCCTCAAAATCTTTGAATTTTGTAAGATTTCTTTCTTTTTTTTAAAATATTTTATTTATTTATCTTTAGAGGGGAAGGGAAGGAGAGAGGGAGAGAAATATCAATGTATGGTTGCCTCTGCTGAGGACACACAATGTATCGTGTGTCCCCTGCCGGGAACTGGCCTGCAACCCAGGTATGTGCCCTGACTGGGAATCGAACTACGATCCTCTGGTTCGTAGGCCCGTGCTCAATCCACTGAGCTACACCAGCCAGGGATAAGATTTCTTTCTTTGTGAAGGAAAATTACATTTAACAATCTCTTTGATTAGCAAGGTTCTTAATTTACCTTGCTAAATTGTAAATCTCCTTTCAGTGCAAACTTGCTCAGACAGAAGAGATTAATTTAAGCATCTTTTCACTAATTACAGAGATTAGGAAGTGGCTGCCTGAACTATTTTCCAAAGTATAAACATTACAAAGCATTGAATACGGCAGCTCACCAAGAAGATCCTATTGGTTTGGGGTAAGTAATTCTAAAACTGTCTTTTCCTCAGAACATTCCATGAATATTCTTCAGGTGGAAAGTGTGGCTCTCTGAAGATACCAGCTAAGGATCTAATCAGTTTTAAGCAGAGACAGTCCATTTATAGCATCTGCAGGTCCCAGTGACCTAGATCTATGAATGGCATCTGTCCTTAGTTTGATGACAATGTTGAAAAAATGGGTTAGGCTGGCAGATAGGATGCCCTGCAACTGCTATCAATCTACAAATGATACAACATCCCAAGCTTTTTGCAAAGTATCCTGGAGGTTTTTTTTCTGTTGGCACACCTTACGCTTGTTATGGAGAACTCTAGAATGTCTGAGCTGAGAGGGACTTGAGATTCGCTACTTCACAAATGTTTGATCACGCTGTGTAAGCCACTTAAGGTACAAAGGTGAAGACGACAGGGTCCGCCCTCTTAGGGAGTCCACTGCCTTCCGAAAACCATTTGATCTGACGTCACGTTTTGTAAATGGGAAGGCTGCGGCGTAGAGTGGGGAATGGAGGAATTTAAGGACGCGTAGTGAGGGGAGGCAGCGCTGGGGCTAGCTCCCAGGGCCCTTGGTGTCACACACGCTGTTCTTCCCACCAATGGTGCTTCCATACTGGTTACCAGTTCCTTTCAGGAGGTCAGCTCCAGCAGCCTCTCAGAATGCAGGCTGAAATTCTTCTGGAAAACTCTATCTGTTAATGGTAATGAGAGGATTGATGAGGATTGATTAATACTTGGTGAGTTTTAGCTGCTGTCTCCTTGTAGACTCTTCTTTCTAAAATGAGGCTTGCTGAGCCCATTAGAAACTCATCTCCTGGAGCTTCTTTAAGTAGAGCCCCAGAAGAGATGGGCACTGGGTACTCACCTCCCCACTTACTTCCCTCTGTCCTCTGGCACCCAGGGAACAGCTAGTTGCAGAGGACAACAGAGTGGCTGAGATTAGCCCCAAGTCACATACCTTTAGTCCCAGCAGTGGTCCACAGTGGCCACATGTTCTGGTTTCTCTCTCTTTCTCCCTCTGTTTAATCTGCTTAGGGCCTATAGGAGGTGTTCCCTGATTTAGCGTGTGGGTGAGCACCTGTCTTTCTCTTCAGCTCTAGCCTTGTTAGTTGTTAGGGGCAGTACAATCTGGAAAACATTTTAATTATTTTTGAATCTAATACAGTATTATCATCCGTTTTTGACATTATTTAAGTTCTAGGTCAGTGGTTCCCAAACCTTTTGGCTCAGGACTCCCTTTCACTCTTACAAATTACTGGGGGCCTCAGAGAGCTTTCGTATTACTTCTTTTTATATATATATATATATATTATTTATTTATCTTTAGAGGGGAAGGGAAGGAGAGAGGGAGAGAAATATCAATGTATGGTTGCCTCTGCCAAGGACACACAATGTATCGTGTGTCCCCTGCCAGGAACTGGCCTGCAACCCAGGCATGTGCCCTGACTGGGAATCGAACCATGATCTTCTGGTTCGCAGGCCCATGCTCAATCCTCATATTACTTCTGTTTTTGTTTATCTGCTAATGTGTTCTTGTAGGATTCATCCCCAGGGCCACGGGAGCGAGGCAGGGAAAGGAGGAAAAGCAGAGGCATACAGTTAATTAGTCTTTGGGGGAAAAAGGGTGTGTTTTTACATGACCATCGTAGGAAAGGAACAAACTTTCTTCTGCCTTCAATGTTCTATTGACTGGTCTCTTAGTCAGATAAACGTAATGCAGATTAGTAAGAAAAATAACCATATTTGTTATTTATGGAATCTCATACGCATGAGAGTCAGACCCCACATGCAGAGCTAGAAAGGGGGATTACATATATAAGACAGCCTGAGTTAGGGGTGAGGCAGTGCTCTGGAGGGGCTTCAAAGGGTCATTGAGTGATGATAAGAACAGAGCCCTGGCTGGCGTGGCTCAGTGACTGAGCACTGGACTGCAAAGCAGAGGGTCACCAGTTCGATTCTCAGTCCGATCACAGGCCTGGGTTGCAGGCCAGGTCCCCCATAGGGGCCGCATAAGAGGCAACCACACATTGACATTTCTTTCTCTCCCTTTCCTTCTCTCTAAAAATAAATAAATAAAATCTTAAAAAAAACAGATGTTTAGTAAATAAAAGTCTGCCTTGACATATAGGTGGGTCAAAAATGTTATTGCTGACAATACTT
The DNA here is from genome assembly GCF_014824575.4 of Sturnira hondurensis. Taxonomy (NCBI): domain Eukaryota; kingdom Metazoa; phylum Chordata; class Mammalia; order Chiroptera; family Phyllostomidae; genus Sturnira; species Sturnira hondurensis. The sequence continues at coordinate 184,347 of NW_028083079.1, read as the reverse complement.
TATGATGGGCAAGGCTCCTCATTCAAGTTCTAGTCGTCATGGGGTATAGAAGTTCTTCCTGAGCCTGAAGCTAAAACTGCCTTTAGCTCAAAACAGTCCACATACCACAAAAGCGCATCTTGGGGTGCTCGTTCTGAACCCCCACACCGTACTGCCATCATCCTGCCTAACAAAGTTAACAGCATGTATTGCTCTTTTCACTGACCAGGGACACAACTTCCAGCAGCCACAAGGGATGCTGCTTCTCCAGCACCGTCTGCAAGGAGCTCCGCCTCAGAAGCTTTTGTGTAGGTTCCGTGCCATGATGGGGAAACTGCAAAGCAAACTCAAACACAGCAGCTACAAATACAGGTACCCCAGTCCTACTTGGGACCCCATATTTTATCATGTCTCATTAAAGTTCTCCACTAGAGAAAGAGAAGGCCCAGAGCAAGTATTGATGACTTTCCCTAAACTGTCAGCTTGCTCAGTCTTATTTTGGATAAGAAACAGCCTGGTAGCTTAGTGTCTGCACCTCTAGAGAGGTGCCCTCCATCTCTAGAATAATCGCTAGAGTAAGGACTCCCCTTTATCAGACTCCGTCATTCTGTGCCCCTCTGGAATTAATACCACCACTTCGGCAATGTCGGTGGGTCTCCTCCTCCATCTTTCTCCTCAGCCGGCCTCAACTGCCACCTTCCCACACACTCTTCTTCATCTTGCTCCACTATGCACTCCCACCCCGGTGGGCCCCCCGTTTTCCATCCTCTCTCTAGCAGGCCGGATGCAGTTATGGAAGAGAGAATTCCCACTAGAGCTCTCCAAGACTACAGCCCAGCTCACGTGGGTGCCGTCTCTGCTGTTGCTGCTCTGGACTCGGACCTGTGTGTCTCCGGAGGAAACGATACGGTGGGCCCTGCCTCACTTCCCAGGGAGCCGCCTCATTGCAGAGCAGGGAAGGTGTGGGGGAGGCGAGCGCCGCTCTTCGGCTGCGTCGGGTAGTGCAGAAATGTGGTTTTAGAATTAGACTGGGTGTGAGGCCCTTCTCTTACTTTGAGCAAGTATTTTAGTTTTCTTGAACTTCAGCCTCTTTTTCTATCGAATGGGAATAATAATGCCGACCTCACAGGACACTTGTGAGGATTCAGTGGTGAGATCCTTAGCACTGTGCCTCCACGTGCTTTTTGGAAGTGACCCTTGTTATTCCAGCCAGTCCCCTTCCACACCTGCACGCAGACACGGGAGTTACTCGTCAGCAAAAGCTGTCTTCTAGTCTTCTCGTTTGCCGCATCTCCGCACTGGTGTGGGTCGGGACTCTTCCCTCCCTTGTGTCCTGCTTCTGCCCACTGTCCTTTCGGGTCCTGTTGCATTTTCTCCCTCACATCGGGATCTGTCACAGCACTCGCAGCTAGGATGTTGGTAGCAAAAATGTTGATGCTTTTGTGGTAAGTAGTACCTCCCATTTCAATAGCCTTTTAGAGTCTTCAAATTCCATTTTCACACTATTTCACAGACTTTAAGGTGCACATATTTGGACATTTTAACACCTCTGAAACCTGTATGCATTTGAAAACTGATCATTATTTTTCTTAAAATCTGTATCACCTTACACATGTGAAATTTTATTTATATGAGCCTTACCTGTGAGGGGTAGATGGGCAAGGATTAGCATCTCTATTTTATAGATGGGAAAATGGGGATTTAGGTCGAGTGCTGACATGCTTCTTACTCTCTAACAGTGAAATACAGAGACTGGGCCAGAGACCAGGCCAGAGACCACTTTGGAAATCCCATAGGGGAATAAATGCTTAGAACAAAATATTATAGTATACACCCAGAGAAAAAAAATGGAAGAAAAAATTTAACAGTGGCGCTCCCTGGCAGGTGGGATATAAATGAGGCTTTTTGAAATTAAAAACAAAATACAGTCTGTTTCACAGTAAAGGGAATATACTTAATGCTTGCGAACTGTATACCTACAAATGATTAAGGAGATGGTAAATTTAAAAAACTAAAATAAAATACAATACAACCAGGGGAAAAATGTAGTCCCATATGGAATTTTCCTTCAGCATCTACAATCAGAACCTCACCCTGAAGCAGTTTCCCTCAGGTTGTGTTAGCCCAAACCCGTCAGTAAGGCGGAGCGGGGCGGCCCCGGAGCTGGGAGAGACAGAGCACCGGGCAGGAGAAGCGCAAGGCATGAGAAGGGACACAGTAGAGCCTGTGTGGTGCAGGTCACTTGACTGGGAGGGAGAAGTCAGGCAGAGGATGAAGCAAGGCTTGTTTCAGTCGAATGAATATTTGGTTAAATTAAAGAATGCTAACGACCCTCTGCAGACAGTCGTGGCCTATAACTGGAAAACTGGAAACGTGGTGAGAAGGTTCCAAGGACACGAGCATGAAATCACCAAGGTAACTGTCAGCCGGTTATTATCAGGGAGGGAGTTTGAAACTGAATACGGGAACACCTACTGGCTCTAGATAGTAAGAGTGGTTGGATATTCAGTCTTCGGAGAAAATGCAGGGGCTTTGTGTTTGGTGCTGTGAAGCCCTACTCCAGGAAAAGTGGAGCACACCATTCACTCTTGGTACAGGTATACGCGACATAATTTTTCTTTTGTTACTGAGCCTTTCATAGCTCCAGTGGTACATAGAGAGTAACTCTCCCTGGCCAATCCTAACTGAACAGGGACATGCACCGAAGGCTTACTGTGTGCTGACCATAGTTGGAAAAGTGACAGTCTCTGTGCTTAGGAATCTTCCAGTCTAGTTGGGGAAAATTTTTAAAAGCTAACAATAGCTAAATAAAAATTAATTTGTTCAATAGCTTTACAGAGTACAGTGATTTTCCAGCAAAAGTGATAGAGAATGCCAATTTAGATGGCTCTCTGCAGTCCACCTAAATGAACCAAAAGTTAGCCTGTAATCTATCATAATGAAACTTGGCATATGCCACAGTCCCGTAGCGCGGAAGAGGGTGTTTGCCTGCCTGTTTCAGCGCCCTTGGAACCGGATTGAACAAGAACATTGGGCTCTAACACACTTGACCTCAGGCCTCTTCCCCACTGCAAAGTGCCGTCGGACGAGCACACCTGCGCTTTCTTCCCCAAGCAGATAGCCTGTGTCTACAAGTCGAAGCAGTTCTTCAGCGCCTCTCGGGACAGGAAGGTCCTGATGTGGGACCTGCACGGCTCCTCACAGCCCAGCCAGCGGTTCTCGGGCCATGCCATGGCAGTCACGGGAGTGGCCGTGAGTCCAGGTGGGTAACGCAGAGCTCTTCCCAGTGCCGCTGTCCTTTCTGAAACGCCCTCTTCCAAGTGCAGCTCGTGGACCATCTTCTTGCTGTTGTTTCCAAAGACTCAGCACAGCTATGCACCGGCTCTCGGGACAACACCCTACTTCTGTGGGACGTGGGGACCGGACAGTGTGTGGAGCGAGCTTCAGTCTCCAGGAACTTGGTACAGACTCAAACTTGCTACAGGGCCGGGCAGCAGGAGGGAGGGTGGGGCATGGGGAAGGGCCTGGGCAAGAGATCAGGAGTCCCACAATCAGTTGTGGGAGGCCTGGGTCCCATTACCACTCACCTCTAACTGTGTCGGACCCCAGCCCCTCAGGATTATCGAATTAGATCTCTTAAGGTCTTGGCTCCAGAGGACAATGCCACTGGTTTATATTGGAATCTTAATGGTGTCCTCACTTATTCCTTCAAAACACAGTTACTTATTCTTCTGTGGGCCAGGCACTGTGCTTAGAGCAGGTTGGTGACCAAGGACACAGACTCTGTCCTCCAGGAGCTCACAGCTTAACTCCGTGCTCTGCGTTAATAACATGTGGAGAAATAAGTATTACATTTTGCTTCCTGTATAATTTGCTCTGTTTATGAAAACCAGTGTTTTCTGGTAGCAGACTAGTATATAAACTCTGCAGTCTTTGAGGTCAGTCAAACCTGGGTTCAAGTCCTCGATCCATCACTTTTTAGCTATGTTATCCAAAGAAACTTACTTAGAGTCTCAGCGTCTACAGTTATAAAACAGTGAGAATTATATCACCTGACATGGTAGATGTTTCTTTAGTGGTCCTCAAATGTTAGCTGTAGTTATTGTTCCCCATTTTGAAGACAACAGTCAGTGACAAGATACATTTGCTCTATGCCTTCCCCATTTGTGGGGGTTCCAGGGGAAAAAGACAATCCTGTTACTTTGGGTTGTTCTGAAAAGTCTTGCCCGCCCGCCCGTCCGCCAGGGGACTGCAGGGATGAAGCGAAGGGAGAACACCTCCTGAACCCTCTGTGGCCTGGCCTGGGGTTTCAGTGGTCCCACATCAGAACAGGGGCTGCTCCTCCGTGCTGCTGCAGGCCAGCGGGTCTTTGCTATGTATTTGGGGTTCAGGCTCTAAGAGTGCCTGCACGCATTTGGGTGCTGGCCACCAGCCCAGCTGCTACCCCCTGGCACTGATAGCCTTGGAGATGCAAGGAGAGCATGACTGGCGGGTATGGGCAAAACATAAAACCCCTCCAAGTCAAATTTCCTAGTTCAGCATCCTTGAGACGTGGTGCAGAAATGCTATTTAGCACAGTTGACAGGAATTCCAGCAGAGGAATGATTTGGTGTGGAGATGTTTTGAAAATTACACTTCTTCTAGGTCACACACCTGTGTTGGGTCCCCCGAGAACCATACGTGCTGCAGACTTCCGAAGATAAGACCGTCAGGTAGGCTAACTGAGTGTCAGTGAAGGTGTTTCTGGTGAAGGTTTGTGGCCCCCGTGCATACACGACACCGTTCCCACTCTGCTTCTCCACATTGCTGTGTCCTTCCAGGGCCTTCTGCCCCTCTGCCCCTCCCTGGTGCTGGGGCCTGTCTGATCTGGCCCCACAGAGTCGTCTGGGTAGAGGGTGAATGCCCGTCAAGCCAGGGAGTCTTCCCGCTCCTACTGTGTGAACATGTTCAGATTGACTTCAGGATCAGTCACTTGCTCCTCCCACCGCTTCAAACTGCCCGGCTCTATGCTGGCCACCTGCTTGGTTCCTAACGTTCTAAGTCACCCAGCTCTTGGGGAGCCCTCCCTGGGAAAGCAGGTCAGAATCACCTTCAGGGGTGGCAAATGAAGTAAATTTTTCTTACACTAGAAAGCATGACTAGAAACTTTATATTTCTGAAGAGATTTTGCTTAGCAAATGGTAGGAATAAGACAAGAGATAAAATTAAATACCCCGCAGTGGACTCCATGGCTCAGATTGGCCAAGGCCTGCAAGTCTTTTGTGTCTGAATCTGGGGAGATGATTGCTCCTCTGTACTATCATAAGTATCTTTAAAATTTTTTTTAAGTCACAGGCACAGAAATATCCTCTTGTCCTTTGAAAGCAGTATCCCAAAAGACCAAATTAACACATTAACTTGCACAATTAAGAGGCCTGGTCTAAATTTCCATTAACTGGATCTCAGAATAGAAAGAGCTCAGACGTCACTCTGCCACTTCCTGCCTGCTTCGCAGTCTCCAAGACCAATCCGGAGCCCATGTGCCGTGACTCCATCTGGCTGGCGAAGCAGCAAAGAACCAGGGCTTTTATGTTAGTAGGCGATTACAAGTGTATCTCAGACACATTTACTATAAACTCAAGTTTTGCTTCAACTTTTTTCAGATTATGGGACAGTCGGGGGCTGCAGGTAGCTCATATATTTCCCACAAAGCAACACATTCAGACCTACTGCGAGGTCAGTGAGGATGGACACAACTGCGTCTCCTGCAGCAACGGCTTTGGAGGGGAAGGCTGTGAAGCCACGGTGAGGGGTTTTGGGGGATGCAGGGGTCTCGTTGCTGATGAGCAGATAACTCACTTTGGCCTCCTGCCTGTGCTGGGCTACACTGGCAGGTCTACTAATGTCTCAGGCCTATTCCAAGTGCAGACTGTGAGTGATCCTTTGCCTTCCAGATGGTTCAAGAAACATCTGTTAGCCTAGGCAGAGGGGTCCAACCTTCTGGGGTCTCTGGACCACACATTAAATACACAAACACTAATGAAAACTGATGCAGAAAAAAGGTCTTACGTAAATTTACGATACTGTGTTGGGCCGCATTCATAGCCATTCTGGGCCGCATGCAGCTTGCGGGCCACTAGTTGGACACCCCTGGCAGCGTGAGAGTCAGGATAGGAAGGCGGTATCTTGAAGTGGCTGCTAATACCTCTCCTTCCAGCAGAGCTTAGGAGAGGAAGGAGTATTCGAAGAATCCAGTGCTTCTCATTGTGCACGTGGCCCCAGTGAAGGAGGTGCCGGCTCTTTAGGAAGTTTGGAGCTCCAGGGTCAGTCAGGACCCGCCTCAGCCCTTACCCACATAACCTTCCTTGCGATTAATTTTGGGATAGGCTCCTCCAAAGTACCTTGGATTCCGAACTGTAGAATATCAGTGAAGAGGGGTATCTAGTATCCAAATAGAGCAATTACAGCTCCCCTGTCATTTCTTGTGTGCTAGCTACTGGGCTGAGCACATTACATGCATTATCTCATTTAATCCTTAAAATAGCTGTATGAGTTAAGAACTATTATAATTCCCATTTTACAGAGGAGGAAATAGCGTCAGCAAGTTGAAATTTCTTGTACAAGATCACCTCTAGTAAGTGTTGGGTCAAGGTTTTAAATCCCAGGCTGCCCATGTAGCATCTCTTCTCCAAGCTAAGCTTTTCCAGCTCCTGCCACTGTTCCTTAGGTGACATGGTGCCCAGTGATTTCACTATTTTCTGGACCCAGTTCACTTTGCTCTCCTACCTGGTCATTATCCTCCAGGCATGGTCTGCTCTGTGTCAGCGAGAGTGGGACTGGAGAGACTGGCGCCGCCCTTGTTGTAGACTCTGGTCTTCATATACCAGGTTTAGTGACTGCACGTTAAACCAGAACGTCTCTGCCTGAATGTACCTGTGAGAAGGTGCTGCTAACTGTGGGGTCCCCACAGGACCCACAGATACCAAGAGGCTGATATAGGTGGCTCCTGAGCTGTCCTGGAAAGTAGGTAACCTCATACTGTCTCACCATGCCAGGGGACGTGGAGCGTCACTTCCCTGACCACGGTGTTAATGAGGAAGACAGCAGCCCTTCTGCACATCCTTAACCAGGGTTGTTTGGGGCATAGTTGATGCTTAAAGTCATCACTAGATGGATGGGTGGTTGGCTATGTGGATGGGATGCATAAAGATAAGGGGTGGCTACGTAAGTAGGTCAGTGGAGGGAACGGGTGGGTCAGGACATGGAGGGGCGATAGGTCATCAATGTCATCAATGACTGACACTGGAGGAAAGTGTGTATGAGCTAGTCTGTGTCATTATTTTGCAGTTGTGGGATCTGAGGCAGACACGGAACAGAATATGTGAGTATAGGGGGCATTTCCAGACTGTTGCGTCCTGTGTCTTTCTACCAAGAGCCCTGGCCTGGATGCCTGTAATTGCTACCTCATCACATGACTGCAAGGTGAAAATTTGGAACCAAGATACTGGAGGTAAGGAACCTGCTGGTGGTGCTTCTTAAAGATACATGAAGTCCTAAAGGACTCTAAAATTTTCTTTCCATTCTCCAGGGCAACCACGCAGGTCCCTCCACTGTTCAGTCCCCTAGTGGTTAAGACATGACACCAGATCCCAGAATCTCTGTTCAACCTCTGGCCAGAGGCCATTACCACATAACTCCTTGAACCATATTGTACCCACTCATTCCTGAGAGTTCAAATACGTACATTTGGCTCTTATATGCTTTCTGTGTACCTGAAAGTCCTCATTGGGGATTTTTTTTTTAAGATTCTATTTTTGAGAGAGAGAGGAGGAAAGGGAGAGACATATCAATGTGTGAGAGAAACACCGATCAGTTGCTATTGGTTAGTTGGCTCTTGCGCACCCCCAACTGGGGATCTTGCCTGCAACCCAGGCATGTGCCCCTACTGGGAATTGAACTGGTGACCCCCTGCTTCGCGGTCTGGTACACAACCCACTGAGCCACACCAACCAGGGCCCTCATCTGGTTTTAACTTGTGATGTTCAAGGTGCTGGAAAAGAGAAGAAATATTGCTATTTTGAAATTTATTTTTTAAGAACTAAAATGAGGCCTAGCTGGTGTGGTTGCAGGCCGGGTCCCCAGTTGGGGGTGCATGGGGGACAACCACATGTTGATGTTTCTCTCTCTTTCTCCCTCCCTCCCCCTCTCTCTAAAAATAAATAAATACATCTTTAAAAAAAGAACAAAAATGAGAGCCTCAGCTCTTGGTGGGGGTGAGGGGGTGAACACAGCTTCCTAGAGTTCTCGAGGCAGTGGCGTGTGGGTCCAGCTCCCGATGGCTGATCGTTAAATATTCAGGAACATTTCATGCACTATAGTGAGAGTATTTACACCACGGAATTTGGCAAATGCTGTGAAAAAAGGTGGTTTTCTCCTTCCAGAGAGCTGGTTCACCAGCACCCCACTGCCTCCGTGCTGTTCTGTCCTGGATGTGGGGTTCTGCCAGACACAGGAATAGTGTTGGGTTGGCCAAAAAAATTGTTCTTTTTTTTTCACACAGTGGCTCCAGTAATGCTTAGTTGTCTTTAACTTCATTCAAAATAATTTTTTTAGATTGTATTGTGACAGCTTGCATATCATCTCAGCATACATTTAAAAAACACATCAAAAATTGGTGAATTTTGTATGACCATGTTAATATTGAAGATGGAAGAAAATAAGTGACATTTTTGGCATATTATGCTTTATTATTTCAAGAAAAGTAAAAACACAACTGAAATGCAAAAAAAGATTTGTGCAGTGTATGGAGAAGATGCTGCGACTGATCAAATGTGTCAAAAGTGGTTTGCAGAGTTTCATGCTGGAGATTCTCACTGGACAGTGCTCCACAATCGGGGAGACCAGCTGAAATTGATAGCAATCAAATCGAGACATTAATTGAGAACAATCAGCATCCTACCAACATACTCAAAATAGCTAAATCAATAAACTTACTGGAGAAAATGAACAATGTATCTTATTTTATGGGAAAAACTACACGAACATTTTGGCCAACCCAATATTAACTTCGGGAACCACAAACCAAATTCCTCCCACAGTGATCTTCCAGAAATTCAGGGTCCAGCAGGGGACGGGGGGTAGCCCCCCTCAGAGAAAAGAGATGAGAGCATGTCAGGTGGGACCCAAGATGTATTGCACAGTGAGGACGGCCCCACTGCACCCTCACTGGAAGCTGCCCTCTCTAGTCGCCCAGGTATGACTTTTGTGGGAGGTGGGAGGAGCAGCTTTTTAGCTTCCCTGATCATGAACCTGAGACCAGGGGAACAAGCTGTGTGCCCATAGTTCTGAGAAGGCTCTGAGTTGCAGATGGAGGGAGACTGGGTCCATTGGAAGCCCTGACTGCCCTTCAAGTTCCCCCATTATCCTGCCTTGAAAAGACCTAGACCTTGGGAAGCCAGCAACTGAAAATCAGCATCCCGGTCTGTTTTCCTCTGCCCTGGCCCTGCTTTGTCCTCGGCAGGTCAGAAAGGGCAACTTTTTAACATGTCCTTGCCGGTGCAGCCCAAAGTGTCTGAACATACTTCTAGCTGGTGTATGTCCACCCTGTTTGGTCTGTGTGCCATTCTCAATAGTTAAAGTCGTGGGGTTGACCCAAGTTCTGGCTTCTCCCCTGGTGCATGTTTCTCTGCAGCATGGGATGTGTCTCTTGTCGGGGTCAGATACATAGAGCACATGCTTTAATCACATGCTTTCTTAGGAAGACATTGCATTTTATGATGCTACGCTATTGGCCTAAGCTGCTGGTCACCCTCTTCCTCCCCAGCCTGCCTGTTCACCTTGTCTCTGGATGGATCGGGACCCTTGACGTCGCTGGCTGTTGGTGACACCACCTCCTTACTGTGTGCTAGTTTCAGCAGCGGGATTCACGTGCTCAGAGTGGACCACAGCCGAGGGCTGGAACTGCGGGAAGTGGCGGCATTCTGAGACCAGGAGACATTTGCTGGACAGTATCACGCCGTGGCCCCTCCTTTCTCAGTGTGGTTTTGTGTTTTCCATGTTGTCTTCAGGGGAGGGCGATATGGGGCGTAGGTTCACTCAGAGGGCATATCAGTGTTAGAAGGCAGTTTAAGGCCACTGGTTCCAAATCAAGTACAGAGTTTAGAAACATGGACTAACCTAAGGTTCTCAAGCTAAGTGAAATCCAGAGGCAAGTTTTAGTGAGCTCTTGGGACTGCTCTTCAAAAAGCCACTTATGGCTCAAAGTGGTGACCTGCAGGTATCTGAAAGGGGTCTCTGTGAGAGTCAGGAGTCTGAGTCTCTCGAAGTGACCTTTTCCATGTCTCCACAGAAGGAGAAAAAGCAAGGGGCGGGGGGAGAAACTGTTTTGCTTGGCTCCAGATGATCTACATGGGAAATAGTGCAGCGCCGCAGAGGAAATAGACTGTAGACACGATATGAAGGTCCAGTCACTGGTCCTCAGCAATGGGAAGAATCCAAGTTAGGGCAAGAAAGCAAAAGCTTCCACTCACCACAGTAGCAGAAAGGGTGGGAAATCCCTGTGAGTTCCTGGTCCCTCCCTAGACTGGTGCAGAGGTTATATGAAAATAAGGCCCGAGGTGGCTCGAACAGGCTGACAACCCCAAGGATCCTGTCCAGGATTATGGGAGTTACCAAAGTGGTTCCATAGATAAAGAAGTGGAGCGGTTGCGAGATTAAGGCTTAACTTTTTCCACTTGTACATTTTAGTATTTTTATTTAGTTTTATAAACTCCCTCTAGGGAATGGCTGGAGTGAGGCAAAGGGAATATCTGCAATGGCGGTAGAACACAGAGAAAGTGGAGGCATAGATTCCACTGTGTGCTGGCCACTGAGGCCCCTCCGAGAGGAGGGGCAGGCACTTGGGTGTGCCTGTGTGGTCCCAGGAGGTCAGTCCCCACGTGGTGCCTATAAGCCCCTGTTCCTCTAGTGGAAATCGAGCTCCTCCTGCTTTCAGGCAGGCCCACGCCTAAGGCACCTGCCCCTGGAGGATTCCCTTTCTGATGCCTCCCAGCCGGAGGAAGGTTTTGCGTTTGTCTTCTCTGCCTGCCCCTGACCCCCATGGCTGACCGCCACCTTCCTGCCTCCCCCTGCTCCTCTTCAAGTCCCGCTCCCCCAGGCCGTCTCCACCAACCAGGGAGGAGAATCTTAAGCTGCTGCAAAGCATCTGAGCTAAGTTTGAATCTCCATTTAGCTGGATGGTCTTGGGCAAGTTGTGAAATCTCAGCTTCCTCACTTACTGGGTAGGGCTGTAATCCTACGTTCCTCACAGGGCTGTTCTGAGGACTGAACAGAACCGTATTAAATGCTAAGCAAGGCAGTAGGTGCTTATAAGTGGTAGCCATTGTTATTTATTGCCCTCTGTGTGGACAAAACGCTCTCTTTACCACATGAAACATCTACCATTCCTCATCCATTCTCCTTAGATCTTATTTCTAAGCTTTAGTCACTGCTCAGCTTCCCCTTTGATCTTGGCACTCTGAAAGAACAAAGGGGTAGTGAACGTGGAAGCTGCGTCATTGAGCAGCTGCAGGTGGCCGAATACATCTATTCTCACTCCCATTCTTACTGGTATTCCCATTGCACAGATGAGGACACGGAGGCCCAAGGTCACACACGCAGGTAGGAAGGGGAAGAACTGAAATTTGAACCTAGGTCAGCCTGACTCAAGGCTGGATTACTTTCCTCCCTTTGCTTTTGCCTTTGCCTTTGCCTTTGCATGATGTCACAAGTTCACTTCGGAAATGTTAGAGACCATGAAATTGTTGGTGCATTTTCTAGACCAGTAATTAACTTTTTGGCTCCAAGGAGGTCTTCCTTGCCAGATGCCCAGGAGCAGTAGACAGGTGTGTCAGGGAAAGCCCAAGAGCACCTGCTAGTGCTACAACTGACCCCTTCTAGAAGGGAAGCAGGCAGTAAGTCAGAAAACCCAAGGGAGCGGGTTGGGAGGGGCTTCCCGGGGGGGGGGGGACAGGCTGCTGCGGGAGGGAGCACACCTGTGAGAAAACTGGGCCTCTGATGAATTCGCAGGGCACTGTTACCATAAATCTGTTTCCCTAAACTTGACATGTGTGCATGATGTGTAAGTGCCTTATTGTGCATTTCAAGTAAAAAAGAGATTAATAAATGTAAATGTTTTTGTAGGATTTTTTCAGTGCTATGTGCTCCACACAGGCATCCTCAGCACCTAAGATCCAGGCTGCTACAATGCATTCATTCACCTGCTGAGCACTTCATGTCAGAGTCGGCTACACTAAGTAATAGTGAGGGGTTTTCCAAAGGCAGCTGATGTTTTTTTCCAGAAGGTGTCTAACCTCTTGGATCTGGCCAATTGTATATTTAAAATTTAAATAAACTTGTGTCTTGTATACTTACCATTTAAATATATTTATCGAGCCCTGGCTGGTGTACCTCAGTGGATTGAGCGCAGGCCTGCGAACCAGAGGATCACTGTTCGATTCCCAGTCAGGGCACATACCTGGGTTACAGGCCAGTTCCCAGTGGAAGACACATGAGAGGCAACCATATACTGACACATGAGAGGCAACCATGTATTGATGTTTTTCTCCCTCCTTCCCTTCCCCGCTAGAGATAAATAAATAAAATCTTAAAAATATATATATATTTATATGGTTAAGGAGTGGTGGTTATTAATGGCCTTCATTTTGACACAGGAAATACAAGTATAAAACTCCGGTTACTTGGTGTTTTTAACCTTTTAATACTAAAAAAAGGGCACTTAGCTATATCTGAGTAGCCTTTGGAAACATAATGATTAAAGAACAGCTTCATTGTAAAAAATGTGCTGAATGCTAGCTGTTTCCTGAAATTGGCACCTCCCCCTAGCCCAGGTGGGCTGGCCGAGACCACATTCCCAGCTAGGCATGGCCATAGGAGTAAGATCTTGTCAGTGGGCATGGAGTGGAAGTGATGTGTGTGGTAACTCTCACCTCGTTCACCTGGAAGAAACACATCTGTACAGGACCCCGCTCTGGGGCCCCGCCCACTAGCCAGAATGCAGACTGTGGGTACCAGCTTCACCCTTATTCGGGTGAGGACAAGATGACGAACCAGCGAAAAGAAGGAAGTTGGGGCCCTGGAGAATCTCAAGTAGCTGAGCTGCTCCGGCAGCCTGACCAGCTCACCTGTGACTGGACAGAGAAATGAGCTTTGTTCCTTCTAAGCCGATATATATGTTTGTAACTTCTAGTTCAAGTACACCATCATAAACCATTTCGGACATGTTAAGTTTATAGCTTTGTGGACAGACTCTAATCACCAGCACCTGGATGCAGAAGCACACTACACCCAGGAACGCTGATGGCCTCCCTCATCCGTCCCTCCAGGCCCGTCTGCCAAGGAATTTGTAACATCAAAGTTGTTTGTCTGGAGACCCAGGGAAGATGGCAACAGAGTAGCCCGGAGGGAACCCAGCTCCCGTGCATCTGGTAGAAAATCTGGGCAGATCTACTGAAGAACAGCTTAATCAACCAACAATTCCCCAACATTTATGAAAATAAGAGACCACAGAGTGTGACAGAGGAACCAGACACCTGCAAGTCAGAGAGGACTCCAGAAGGCGAGTGAGGACAAAAGCGGCTGCGCGCCAGGCCTCCTAGGCTGCAGGCTGTACCTGCGGCGCGCCCAAGGCGGGCGATCTCCGGTGGAGTGTGAGTACGGACGAGAATCAGCGCGCAATCGGACCAGCACCATCAGTGGGAAACAGAAGCCCTGTCTGAATCCAGGGCCGGGGCGCCTGTGGTGGAGGGAACTCCAGTGGGTCGGCAACAGACTCCGTGGGAGAGAACTGACTCCCTGCCTCCCCATCTAGGCAGGCAGGTTAATACCGGGCAGAGACCTGTGGGCTTAAGTTAATGTAAAGGGTGGCAACTGCGGACTGTGGTCGCCAGCCCACCAGCCCGCCAGCCTGGGGGATTTAAGAAGGACACTGTCATTGCCGATCTTTTGGGATTGGGCTGGGCTGAGAGGCAGGCTTTGTGGAGAAGTCTCTATTGGAAAGTAAACTGAGGTGCTCTGCGACAGCAGCTTGCCTCACGGACCAACCACCCAGCAGCCATCCAGGGGAGGGGTGGGAACATCTGGGTTCTGCCATGGGACTGAAAAGGACAGTGCCAGATACCTCAGGAAACAGGCAGCCTCCCAGGGGTGTGGGCGCCCACATCCCAATCAGGCATCCTGCTCGCGCGCCTGCATTCCTGCCCTCAGAGAGGCCGCAACCAGAAAAAACGGTTTGGACAGTTTGAAACCGACAAAGGAAGGGTGCTTTTTTTTTTAAATGTGTGTGTGTGGGGGGTGGTTTTCCCCTTCCCCTTTTTTTCTCTCTCAACTTCTTTTACAAGTAATCTTATATCTTTTAAACTGTATTGTTGCTCTATCTTTCAATACTCTGTCCCTCATTTCCTTTTCTTTCTGTCCTGTTTTAGTCCTTCCGTTCTTCCCAAATTTTACGCTTATTCCTCCTTTCTCCTGACTTGTATGTGTGTGTGTGTTGGATTATTTATTTGTGTGTTGCTTAGTTTTCTTTTAGGTGTATTATTATTTTATTTTTTTGCATTATTCTTACTTCTTTTTTTAGTTTAAGAATATCTTTTTATCCCTCCTCTTTCTGTACAGGTTTCTTAGTCCCGGCTGGTTATATTGTACTACCTGACAGGTTCCCACTGCTCTTTCCTCCACAGTGTATTGCTAATTTTCTACACTTCACTTGCTTTCCTTTGCCATACTACCCAAACTCTATAACCCCCATTTAGACAGATCACATAGAGTCTATCACATGAGTGTTGCTCTAATATTATTGTAAATAAGAGCTGTTCTATACAACAGTAATATTTCATAACACATCTCTCGGACCTTAGACCACCTTACAGGTTCCTGAATTCTATTACTCTATTTACTCACATGCTACACCCAGTTACTAACCTGTACTCTCACCTTACCTCAAATCTGACCACCCGCAACCACACTGCTTTCTAGATACAACTCACAAGCCTCCCCTTCCCAACAAGAGACTTAACTTATGTCCATCCTTTCCTAAAATGGCAAGCTGGGTTGAAGAGCATGGTTAACTCTACCCATAGCCTAAAGATTGTCTATTTCTTCTCTGCCGACTGTGTCTGTAAATAACATAAAATAATCTTCTGCTATCATAAACCATTTTGCCTCCCCCTCCAACTGATCACACACGCACAATAAAGAAAGGAGTAGGTGGAAGCGGAGAACACCAAGATACCTGCAGGAGACTGCACCCTGAATTTCACAGGTATCCTACCACAGAAGTTCACACCATAAACCCAGGGAACCAGAACAGATCAATTTAAGAAGCTGAGGACAAGAAGAGTATCACAAACAATGGGAAGAAAAAGAAACAATCCCCAAATGAAAGAAAAGGAGGAAGCCTCAGGAAGAATGTTAGATGAAATAGAGGCAAGTCAACTATCAGATGTGGAATTCAAAGCACTGGTTATCAGGAAATTCAAAGAGCTTACAATGAGCTACCAGAAACTACAGGGGAGCTACAATGCACTCTCTGCAAACTATACCAACATGAAAAAGGAAATAGAAACCATCAGTAAAGGCCAAGGGGAAATGAAGAATACAATTTCTGAACTGAAGAACACAGTAGAAGGTATGAAGAATAGAATCAATATGGCAGAAGATCGCATAAGTGAGATCGAAGACAGGGTAGAAAGAATCTCCCAAACAGACAAAGTAATGAAAAAGAGAATCAGAAAGAATGAGGAGAGTTTAAGAGAAATGCAAGACAATATGAAACGTAATAATATCCGAATAATAGGAATACCAGAAGGAGGAGAAGAACAAGGGATGGAAAACCTACTTGAAAGAGTAATAATGGAAAATTTTCCTAAGTTGAGGAGAGATAAAGTCACACAAATCCTGGAATCGCAGAGAGTCCCAGGCAGGTGGAACCCAAAGAGGCCTACTGCAAGACACATCACCATTAAAATGGCAAAACTCCAAGACAAAGAGAGAATCCTAAAGGCAGCAAGGGAGAAAAAGGAAGTAACATACAAGCGGGTCCCAATAAGGTTGGCTACTGACTTCTCAATGGAAACATTCCAAGCAAGAAGAGAATGGCAAGAAATATTCCAAGTAATGAGAAACAGAGGCCTACGACCAAGGCTACTGTACCCAGCAAGGCTCTCAATCAAGATAGAAGGCCAAATAAAGAGCTTCCAAGACAAAAGAAGTCTAAAAGAATACGCTTCCACCAAACCAGCTCTACAAGAATTACTAAAAGGGCTGCTTTAAGGAAAGGAAGGAAAAGAGAGAGACAGAAAGGAACACAGGTACATAAATGGCAATGAGTAAGTACCTTTCAATAATAACCTTAAACGTAAATGGATTAAATGCACCAATTAAAAGACACAGAATAGCTGAATGGATAAGAAAGTATGACCCACACATATGCTGCCTACAAGAGACCCACCTCAGGTCAAAAGACCACCACAGACTAAAAGTGAAAGGATGGAAACAAATTTTCCAAGCAAATGGACAAAAAAAAAAGCCGGGGTAGCAATTCTCATATCAGACAAAACAGACTTCAAAAACAGGGCCATAAAGAGAGACCCAGAAGGTCACTTCATATTGCTCAAGGGAAGAATCCACCAAGAAGACATTAACATCGTAAATATATATGCACCCAACTCAGTAGCACCCAAATATATAAAGAAAATCCTAGAGGACCTCAAAATAGATATTGACAGCAACACAATTATCGTAGGGGATTTTAACACCCCACTTTCAAAAAGGGACAGATCTTCCAAACAAAATATCAACAAAGATATTGCAGCATTAAATGACACTCTAGATGAAAAGGACCTAATTGATATATATAGAGCCCTTCATCCTAAAGAAGCTAAATATGCATTCTTTTCAAATGCACATGGAACATTTTCAAAGATAGATCACATGATAGGACATAAAACGAGACTCAACAAATTTAGGAAAATAGAAATCATACCAAGCATTTTCTCTGATCTCAAGGGACTGAAATTGAAAACTAACCCCACGGGAAAAAATCAAAAACACCCAAAATCATGGAGACTGAATGGTATGCTATTAAACAATGAATGGGTCAAGATTGAAAGTAGGGAAGAAATCAGAAAGCTTCTGGAAACAAATGAAAATGAACTCACAACAACCCAAAACCTATGCGACACAGTGAAGGCAGTCCTGAGAGAGAAGTTCATAGCAATACAGGCTTACCTAAAGAAAATAGAAACATTTCAAACAAACAACCTAACCCGACGCCTCCAAGAACTCGAGGAACAACAACAAAGACAGCCCAGAGCAAGTAGAAGGAAGGAAATAACCAAGATCAGAGCAGAATTAAACGACATAGAGACTAAAAGCACAATTCTAAGGATCAATGAATCCAAGAGTTGGTTTTTTGAAAAGATAAACAAAATAGATAAACCTTTAAGTAGGCTCATAAAGAAAAGAAGAGAGAGGACCCAAATAAACACAATCAGAAATGAAAGAGGAGAGATTACAACTGATACCAGAGAAATAGAAGGGATTGTAAGGAATTACTATGCAGAGCTGTATGCCAAGAAATTTGAAAACCTAGGTGAAGTGGACAAATTTCTAGAAAAATATAATCTTCCAAAACTCAATGAAAAAGAAGCAGAAAACCTGAACAGGCCAATAACAGCAGATGAAATTGAAGAAGTAATTAAAAAACTCCCATCGCACAAAAGCCCTGGACCAGATGGTTTCACAGGAGAATTCTACAAAGCTTTTAAGGAAGAACTAACCCCGATTCTTCACAGACTATTCCAAAAAATCCAAAAGGAGGGAAAACTCCCCAACTCGTTTTATGAAGCCAGCATCATCCTAATTCCAAAACCAGATAGAGACACAACAAAGAAAGAAAACTTCGGGCCAATATAGCTGATGAACTTAGACGCTAAAATCCTCAATAAAATATTGGCAAATCACATCCAACAATACATCAAAAAGATCATACACCACGACCAAGTGGGATTCATCCCAGGGATGCAAGGATGGTTCAGTATCTGCAAATCAGTAAATGTAATAACCACATAAACAAAAGCAAACACAGAAACCACATGATCATATCAATAGACACAGGAAAAGCTTTTGATAAGGTACAACACCCATTTATGATAAAGGTACTCAGCAAAGTGGGAATAGAGGGAGCATTCCTCAATATAATAAAGGCCATATATGAAAGACCTACAGCCAACATCATACTCAATGGACAAAAACTAAAAGCTTTTCCACTAAGATCAGGAACAAGACAAGGTTGTCCACTTTCACCACTTCTATTCAATATAGTATTAGAAGTTCTAGCCACAGCAGTCAGACAAGAAAAGGAAATAAAAGGCATCCAAATCAGAAAGGAAGAAACAAAACTGTCATTGTTTGCAGATGACATGATAGTGTACATGGAAAATCCTATAGCCTCTACCAAAAAATTGCTCAAACTAATAAATGAATTTGGCAAAATAGCGGAATACAAAGTCAATATCCAGAAATCAAAGGCATTTTTGTATACCAACAATGAAACAGCAGAAGCAGAAATCAAGAAAAAAATCTCATTTGATAAAGCAAAAACAAAAATAAAATATCTTGGAATAAACCTAACCAAGGAGGTAAAAGATCTGTTTGCAGGAAACTACACAACACTGAAGGAAGGAATCAAGGAAGACACAAACAAATGGAAACATATACCGTGTTCATGGATTGGAAGAATTAACGTCATCAAAATGTCCATACTACACAAAGCAATTTACAGATTCAATGCAATACCTATTAAAGTGCCAATGGCATATTTCACAGACATAGAACAAACACTTCAAAAATTTATATGGAACCATAAAAGACCCCGAATAGCAGCTGCAATTTTGAGAAAGAAGAACAAAGTAGGAGGGATTACAATACCTGATATCAACCTGTATTACAAGGCCACTGTAATCAAAACAGCCTGGTACTGGCATAAAAGCAGGCACATAGACCAATGGAATAGAATAGAGAGCCCAGAAATAAACCCAAATCTCTACAGTCAATTAATATTCAACAAAGGGGGCAGTAACATAAAATGGAGTAAAGATAGCCTCTTCAAAAAATGGTATTGGGAAAACTGGACAGCTACATGCAAAAAATGAAACTCGAGCACCAACATACACCATACGCCAAAATAAATTCAAGGTGGATAAAAGACTTAACTATAAGCCAGGAAACCATTAAAGCCCTAGAGGAGAGCATTGGCAAGAAAATCTCAGATATTCCACGCAGCAATATTTTTACTAATATGTCCCCTAGAGCAAGGGACATAAAGGAAAGAATAAACAAATGGGATCTCGTCAAACTTAAAAGCTTCTGCATGGCCAAGGAAAACAGTATCAAGATAAAAAGAGAAGCAACAGTTTGGGAAAACATATTTGCCAATGACACCTCAGACAAAGGTTTGATCTCCAAAATATACAAAGAATTTACACAACTCCACTCAAAGAAGACGAGCAACCCAATTAAAAAATGGGCAAAGGACTTGAACAGACACTTCGCCATGGAGGACATACAGAGGATCCAGAGACACATGAAAAGATGCTTGATATCACTAGCTATCAGAGAGATGCAAATCAAAACCACAATGAGATACCACTTAACACCAGCCAGAATGGCTACCATAAACAAAGAAACAAACAACAAGTGTTGGAGAGGTTGTGGGGAAAAGGGGACCCTAGTTCACTGTTGGTGGGATTGCAGACTGGTACAACCACTATGGAAAACAGTATGGAATTTTCTTAGAAAACTAAAAATGGACCTGCCTTTTGACCCAGTAATTCCACCGTTAGGAGTATATCCTAAGAACCCTGAAGCACCAGTCCAAAAGAACCTATGCACCCCAATGTTCATAGCAGCACAATTTACGATAGCCAAGAGTTGGAAGCAACCTAGATGCCCATCGGTCAATGACTGGATCAAAAAACTATGGTACATTTACACAATGAAATTCTATGCTGCAGAAAGGAAGAAGGAGCTCCTACCCTTTGCAACATCATGGATGGAACTGGAAAGCATTATGCTGAGCGAAATAAGCCAGGCGGTGAAAGACAAATACCATATGATATCACCTTTAACAGCAATCTAAACAACAAAACAAACAAGCAAGCAAAAGGTAACCAAAGACACTGAAATACAGAACGTGCTGACAAGGTCCAGAGGGGAGAGGGGAGAGAATCACAGGGGAAAAGGGGAAGGACTCACATGAACAAGTATAAAGGACACATGGACAATAACTAAGGTGGGGGGCGGAGATGGGAGGGAGGTGGGGAGCACTGGGGGGAAGGGGCAGGGCTGGGAATACAAGAAAGAAAACTGTACTTGAACAAGAGTTAAATAAAAATTTTAAAAAATAAATAAAAAGTTGTTTGTCTGCTGTTCTGTTTCATGTGAATGGAATCAGGCTGTATTGTAGTCGATGGATAGTCAATGTGGTCCCAGTGTCTCCCATTCTGTATGTGTGACCTTTTGCAGTGTGACATTTTCTCATCACTGGGCAGGATCTACGTCCCCACCCCTTGAATCTGCACTGGTCTTTTGATTTCATTTGACGGACAGAATCCAGGGGAACAAACGCCACCCCACTTGTGAGGCCTGGGCTTCAGAGGCTTTGCAGCCTCAGTTGCACCCTCTTGGAATGCTGCTCTGAGATCTCCGTGTCTGGAAGGTGACCTGGGCCAAGCAGAGAAGAGCCAAGCGCCACCGGGTACGTGCATGAGGTCACCTTGGACCTTGTAACCCCGCAGATCTGCAGCCAAAGTCAGCCACCGATGAAATCACAAGGGAAGCCACAGCTATTCCATACAATAATGAAAAATAATGAATCACTGTTATGAGACACTAAATTTTGGGGGTGGTTATTCAATAGATTTAAGTGAAACAAGTATATGCTTTTATTTTGGCCAGGCTTTTTTTGTTGAACATGTGTGGGCGATTGATTCATACTGTTGCGTGCGGTGGAGTATTATTCCTTCCCATTGCTGTAGAATATTCTAATGTGGGACAATATTATAATTTATCCACTATTGATGGGCTAGCTTCTAGTATGCGGCTCTTACAAACAGTGCTGCTGTGAACATTCTACTAACATGTCCTTTGGTGAACATATGCATGCGTTGTGGTCAGTCTGTAATTACAGGGGGGCCTTTCTGGGCTAGTGTGTAAACTGCACGATCAGCTTCAGCAGATACACCTCTTTCCCAAACAGGTTGTCCCCGTTCACATCCCCACCCCCCTGTGCAGGGGCCTGAGCAGAGCCTCAGTTGTTCCCTGCCAACACTCTGTGTTCTTAAACTCTGCAACCCTCAGTTGTAAAGGTGAGTGCAGAGCAGGTGAAGAGTGTGCAGGGGAAGTGTTAGCTTCATGAGCCAATGTTAGAAAAGAGCTGGGCCAGCTGGATTTGATGTTTACTTTTCTTCCTGACAATTCTAGACAAAAGGGCAGAATTTAACAACACAATCTTACAGACACACAATGCTCTGTATTTTAATACTACTTTCCAATCATAATTTCATCTGCGTCTTCCAATAAAATACACTGTGAAATAGGCAGCCTTGGGAATATTGCTTCTGTTTTGCAGAGAAGGAAAGTGGTTTGCCAAAGATCACACAGCACGCGCAGAGCCCAGATGGGAGCCCAGGTCTCCGGACGTGCAGACTGCTTCTCCCCAGCAAAGCCCTCCGCCTCTCATGGCGTTGTCCTGGTGGTGCTGGGCATGAAAGCCGGGGTGGAGGTGGGGGGCAGGTAGGAGGTGTTCGTAGCTGGGGAATAGGTGACATGGGTTAAACACTGCAGACAGAAGGAAAGTTCAGTCCGTTCCCAGATGTTACCTCCCCAGGGTCTGGGGCACAGCATCCTGCTTCCCTCAGCCCCTGCACACAGCCAACTAAAAAGCCTACATTTTGAATATCCACATGCTGGCCTCTCTCAGTCCATCCAGAAATAGCCTTTTGAAAACTGGCCAACTTCTCACGACCAATAACCATGCAGGCTTTTATACAGAGGCTGCACAGAATGTTGTCCTTAATTCACCCTCAGTGAACACACAGGTAACCAAACAGCACTGTCCCATTTTGGTAAAAATCTGTCTGCACGTATGTGTCTACATTCCGAGATAAAGGTCTGGAAGAAATAGAGCAAAAATGATAACTCATCTCGGGGAATTAACTTTAAAGGTCAATTTACTTTTTACTTCATGCTTTTCTGATTTGGGGGAGGAGTTGCAATGTGGATGAATCAGTTTCATTTTTTTAGCCTTACTTTTTTGAAATAGATAATGCGTTCGCATAGTCACAAAAAGCTCCTTCCTGTCTGTGACTGCCTTCCATCTGGCTCCCCCCAGAGGTAACCAGTGTTACCAACTAGTGCGTCCTTTGGAGACACGTGATGCACGTACAAGCAGATACCTAAGTTTATCACTTCCACAGTCAAAAAGACTTTCACTCAAACGTATTTAAAATGTTTCCATTATAATTGACATTCAATACTAGTTTCAGATATACAGCGTAGAACACTACTTTCATTTTGAAGAAAAGGCTGTAGAAGACTATTTTATGATATAGAAAGGTAAGTGGGAAAAAGGCTACCAAACAGTGCAGAGTATGACATATTTTTTAAAAAGATTTTATTTATTTCTAGAGAGGGGAAGGGAGGGAGGAAGAGAGGGAAACATCAATATGTCTGAGGAGCCTCTCACACGCCCCCTACTGGGGACCTGGCCTGAAACCCAGGCACGTGCCCTAGACCCGGAGTAGAAGCAGCTACCCTTTGGTTCGCAGGCACTCAATCCACTGAGCCACACCAGCCAGGGCTAAGAGTATGACATATTTAAAATAATTTGTGAAAAAAGTGTATATTTGAAATACTGTACTTAAAGTAAAAGACCTAAAGGCTATTTCCCAAGGGTGTCAGTGGTTCTCTCTCAATGCCGGGTTTCGGGGTGAGTGTCTGTCCCCTCTGTGGTGGCAGTGTGCCTGATGTTTTCGGATGTGGACGGTGGCTCCAGGCTGCCTGATTCAAATCCCAGACTGCTGAGGGGAGGGAGGTGGGTCGGAGGCAGAAAAGGGTATGGGAGGAAATGGTAATGGAAAAAATACAGTAAAATGGGGGTGATAATAAAAACAAGCTCCAGTCCGCCACTTCCTAGCCCTATGACTCGGGGCGAGTGACTTAGTCTTTCTGTGTTTGACCTGTAAAATGGGGGTGATGATGATGACGAAGGTGGCGCTCTCACCTACCCATATATAGTTGAGCTGTGACCAGGGTAAGTTATAAAACTCAGGTAGGGGGAACCTACTGTCAGGATGGTGGTGTCGGCAGACACGGCTCACCTCTTCGCACAACCACATCAAAATTACAACTGAAATCAAGAACAACCATCACTCAGAACTGTCAGAAATGGAGTCGAATGGAAGTCTGGCAACAATAGAATTAAAGAAACCACAACCATCCAGACTGGAAGGAGGGACGCAGGTGCAGAATGGACTCGTCCCTCACCCATGTGTGATGGACAAAATTCGGGAGGGATATCTTTGGGAGTGAGGAGTCCCAGCCCACACCAGTCTTCTGGTCCAGGGCTCCCATGCCAGGAAATTAAGGCCCCACAACTTCTGGCTGCAAAAATCAGTGGGGACTGAGTCAGTGGAAGAAGCTGCCGGAGCCACAAGCAGTTCCTCTTAAAGAACTCACACACAGACTCAGCTTCTCAGACTCACTCCCTCAGCTCCAGCACCAGGGAGAGACTGAAGTGTCTGGCATCAAGGCAAGCAGAGGTCACTGTCCCTTTGCTAAACCCTACCCTCACAGAGCCAGCAAGCAGGTGCCATATATGAGACTCTATCAACCTGGCTGACAGGGTTTGATCCGCCTCGGAAATCCCCAGAGATTCTGCCCTGCCCAATTTATGGGCCCACCCAAGCTACTTTTCCATATGAATGGCAGGTCTTGACTCCTGCTTTACAACTTCCTAAATCCTCTCAAACAAGAAACAGCTGGCCTCTGTGTGCCCCAGGCCAGGCCCTAGCAGCAGCAGCCAGCCTAGACTCTCAGCTTGACTTCACCTGGGAATCTTCAAACCCAGCCCCGAGGAGTGGCCATCTCAGATTGCTCTATAACTCATGCATGGTGGTCCCAGGTAAAATGCAGGTGGGGGCTGACCTTGGCCTGCACCACCCAGGAAACCTGTTCTGATGGTTCCCAGATGGGAGGAGTGAGGGGGAGAATGGGTGAAAAGGTGAGGGGATTAAGAAGTACAAACAGGTAGTTACAGAATAGCCACGGGTATATAAGTATAATATAGGAAATGGGGAATCTGAAGAACTTACATGCATGACCCATGGACATGAATAATGGTGGGGGGATGGTCTGAGGGAGTGGGGGGAGCTGGGTGGAGGGGGGCAAAGTGGAAAAAACCAGGACAACTGTAATAGCATAATCACTGAAACATAATTTAAAGATAAAGTAAAATCAATAAACATTAACAAAATTCAGGCAGAGCCCTTACAACAGTGCCCACCATCGCTCCTGTGTCAGGAATGGTTCTATTCAGCTGAGTTTCCTCATTTTTCTATGTTGGATATGTTTTACAATGAAAGTTAAGTAATAGACTCCTGCAAGAGAAGGGAGACTCTACCCATAGAGAAGCCAAGAGGGAGAGACCCCAAGCCCCCAGGAGGAGCGCAAATGAGAGCTGCAGACCCAGAGAGGGGGGAGGTCTCTGGCTTCCTGATCCTGACCCTCTGATTAGAGCCCCATGAGAGGGCCCTTGGCCAGTGTGGCCCACTGAGCTTCCCAAGAGCAGGGAGGGACCCTGACCCAGAAGCCTTCTCTCTTGGCGTTTGGAGATGGCCGTTGAGATCAGCCAAGAAGCTCCCCGGTACAGACAGCCTTGTACTCTGTACAGACAGCCTTCAGCCAACACCGCCACTCTCTTCCTGGCAGGAAGGCTTCAGAATAAGTGTGAGGACTCCCGTGGTTGTGCCTGAACCAACACACACCAAGGCCCTTCGGAGGGTCAATCACTGTCCCCTCAATCCCCTAGACTGTGGCTGACAGTCTAGGGGGTTAAGAGACAAGATGCTTCACTCCCAGCCCACCTGGAGAAAGAGACATCCCATCTCAGTTTCGTGTTTCTACACACACCAGGCGGCGTGTGCGAGCAGCATGTTATCCTTTAGCCATCGGCTGGGGCCTGCCCTTTGCAGACACAGCACGGGCACCACGAGGGGAGAAGAAGGCTGCCCGAGAGCCTCACACTGCCCTCAGGTGAGGGCGGGGGAGGGGAAGTGTGGGACCAGGAGCTGCAGGCCCTGGGTCCCGCCTCAGCTCAGACCTTTCGTGTGGATGCTCGCTGGGGTCATTCTCAATTTCACCAAAGGCCAATTGCTCCTCGCAGAATCCCTGGAGTTGATCTGGGAATTACCAGGCCTGCTTGATGAGATACGTTATGTGAACCTCTTTACATTTGAAAGAATATCTAGGTCTTGTAGTTCCTGCTAAGTCTGAGGTGAACACGGGCTGGGAAATACTACCCTGTCAGTGTTTCTAACTGAATTCATAGGCACAGTCGAAAAAGAATTCCTAACCCTTATCCACAGCTTTACGATCCCCACACTGCAGACAAAGCTTTTTCACGGAATTTGGTGCCCAAATTGACCTGAGCTTCTAGTGTTTACTGTTTTTGTGCTAATATTTATAATAAATTGCAGGATATTCCTACATTTGATTGTGGGGTGTTGTCCCAGAGCCCACTGGGAGAGTTACTTGATATAAGGCAAATACAAATTACCTTCCTAAAATATGTAAAATTCTGAAACCCATCTGGCCCTAAGGGTTTTGCATAAGGGATGTGGCCTTGTAGATCCAACAAAAGCAGATGCCACTTAAAGTAGGTGCAGGGGGCCCACTCCCAGGAGGGAACTCACCCAGCCCCGCCTGGCGCCTCTTCTTCCTGGTGGCGAGTCCTTGGGAAGTCTTTATGAATCTGAAGACAAATGTAATCAGGATGAGTCAAGGAGCCTGTGTTGGGGGTATTTCTCCTAAATCAATGCTTTTCACATTTTAATGTGTCTCTTGATCCCCTAGGAATCTTGTAAAATCACAAATTCGCTCTCAGTAGGTCTGGGGTGGGCCTGAGGTTCTTCATTTCCAACACTCCCCAGGTGATGGCTGCGCTGCTGAGATAGTCCTGAACTCTGGGAAAGCTGACAACAAGGTTCTGAGCGCTGTGGTGCCCCACAGGGAGAGGTGCCCCACAGGGAGAGGTGCCCTGCCCTTGGAGGGGTTGCTTGCGAAACACGGATCATCACGTGACCCAAACCTGACTCATCGTGGCCGTTTCTCTATCCTCCACTGCCTTCTGCCGCCTCTTCCGCCCCAGATGCCTCTTCAACCACCCTGCACGTCCACTCCAGGCCTCGGCTGGGCTCCGCCGAGTCTCATGACTCTTCACTCACCACGTTCCAAGGTACTGCTTACATGAGGCCCTTTTCTGGCTGGCTGACCTCACCCTCCAAGCATGCACTAAATTAATTCAACTGAAATTCCTGAGATGCCTCACTGTATCTCCCGGGTATGTCCCCAGAGAAGTTTTCCACTGTTTGCAAAGTACTCCATGGCCCCCATGACCCAGGGACATGATGATATTGAATTTGCTCACTAGACAATTAGCGACCCTCAAAAGGACCATGGTTTATTTTATCAGTGCTTGCAGCTCCCTGACTGATTTCTTACACACTCTACCTGCTTTCCTTTTAACTTCCAGAGTTCCTGCTTGCAGAAAACTCAGGATTACTTACTTTTCAAGAGAATTTGCTTATTACAAAAGTAATACATATTTATTAGTGGAAATTTAGAAAATATAGATCAGAAGAAAACGACAACACCAGTAAGCATGTCCCCCGGAGACAATCGTTGCAACATCTGCCTGATGGCCTTTTGGTCTTTATACATGTAAATTCTAATTCTGTTTTACACTATCTGGCACACACTACATAGGTCCTTTCTTAAATATTTTATTTATTTATGTTTAGAGAGAGGGGAAAGGAGGGAGACAGAGGGAAACATCAATGTGTGGTTGTCTCTCGTGCGCCCCCTACTGGGGATCTGCAACCCAGGCATGGGTCCTGACTGAGAATTGAACCAGCGACCCTTTGGTTTGCAGGCTGGCACTCAATCCATTGAGCCACACCAGCCAGGGCTACCTATGTCATTTTACAAACTTTGTTCTTCCCCTCCATATCTAGTATGTTGTGATCATTTTTGCAAGTCAATAACAAATCATTTACAACCTCATTTTAAATGATTATGTAGTTTTTCACATAATCGATGTGCTATAGTTGGGTTTTTACATTTTTTAATCATTTGTGGTTAAAATAAACTGCGACGAACATCCTCACTTAACAAAAGATACAGGCATATTTCCAATCCTGACACCAATTCCAATGTGTGTGTATTTTTCAACACCCCTGAGCAACTCTCCAGCACCAAGGGGTGTCCTACCACTCCGTCCAGTTCTGACACTGCCTGCCCACAGGTAGCGTCAGACCACACCGGTGAACGCTTCGGTCCCACAAGAATGCTCCTCCCCGCACACACACTTCAGACACCAATGGGAGGTCCAGGTTGTCACCTGTGCTTCTGACCAACTGGCTGTAAGTCAGGGTTCCCACCACCTCCTCCCTGAGTTTGATGAATTTGCTAGAGCAGCTCATGGAACTCAGGGAAACATTTGCTTATGTTTACTAGCTTATTATAAAAGACATCATAAAGGGTACTGATGAATAGCCAGATGGAAGAGATGCATAGGGTGGGTGTGTGGGAAGGACACGCCACGCTCGCAGAAACACCATGTGTTATCAATCCAGAAGCTCTCAGAACCCCATCCTTTGGAGCTTTTGCGGAGACCTCATTACACAGTCAAGCCAGCTGTTCTGTTTTGTTTTGGGGAAGCAGCGGAAGTTAGAGACAGATACCTGCCTTTTCCAGCAATTTATTTAGCACAGGTTCACTGTGGGAGTTATAATTCCACAAGCCAAAAATATACAGAATAATATCTTTTAAGAAGCCGAATAAAGAAATAAAATACTCTAAACAAATAACAGAGTAACCACACTATTGTTCCAGGCAAAGGGAGGTGAAGGAATAAAATCCAAATATAATATGAGGTATACCTTTTTATGCAAGTAGGCACTACTTAATTTAAAAAAATTTTTAATCCTCACCTGAGGATCTGTTTATTGATTTGAAAGAGAGGGAAAGAGAAACATTGACTGGTTGCCTCCTTTATGTGCCCCGACCAGAGATCAAACCTGCAACCTAGGTGTGTGCCCTGACTGGGGATTGAACCCATGGCCTTTTGGTGTATGGGACTTCGCTCCACCCAACTGAGCCACCTAGCCAGGGCTACAAGTAGGCACTACTGTTGATATAAGTAGGCTAGTCAGTGACTAACCAAAGGGCTGGCTGCAGCTGCCAGAGCAGAAGACCCCTTTGCTGGAGTTTTTTGCTAGGAAAAAAGACGCCGGTGTTGGGGGCAGGCTGTTCTCTTTCAAGGACCTCTGCTCCTTGAAAGGTTTAGAACCACTGTGTGCATCACTGCTGTTTTTCAGGGATGCCTCAACAGGATTGAGACGAATGCCCAAGGGCCTTCATCAAGTGTTTAGGTTAGAGAATAGTCGCCTTGCCCAAACTAAAGTCCTCATATTCCTTACAAACTCTCAGTGTTCCTAGTCTGAAAGTCCCTTTGCCAAGGTTGCTTTTCCACCTGTACTTCTCGATCATCCCCCAGCCCGGCCCATCAGCTGATGGGCTGCTGACGGCTTATCAACAACCCGTGCAGAAGGCACGCTGGCAAGGCTTATTTCATTACAAAGCGATTTTTTTCTTTGTCATAAACAAGTGGCTTAACACACCTTCACTTACGTGGTAAACGAGTGTATATGGAATCCTTTTGAACCTATACACAACGCTGAGTGAGGACTTGACTCTGACCCAGAAGTTGGACGCATTGAGAACTCTGGCTGTCCATGCTTATCCTTGACTACCTCTCTCCCCTGGGACTGATGTTGTGTTGGTTTATTTGCCCTCTTCTTAATGTTTTGCGAGAGCTCTTTGCATTTTGGTTGTGGGAGCTCAGAGTAGGGAAGTGTCCCTCCAGGTTGAAAGGCAGACCTGGAGTCAAAGTTACCCCACCTTCCCGTCAAGGTGGTCAGCACATTGAGCACACCAAGGGCAAAGTGCAAGCAAAGATGATGGCAGGCGACCAACCCAATTGAAACAGAGGCCTGCAAGATGAGTGGACTTAAAGCCTCTTTGAGAAAAACCAAGAGTGACTCATAGGAGGAAGATGAAACCAAAGCTTTCAGGTCGTCCCCTGTGACCAGAGAGTCAGTCCAAAGTCATCGGAAGGAAGAGGAAAACCTGAAACAGAGAGAGCTGGCCAGGAGCAACCTGAAGACTCATGCAAATGAGACCCGCCCACCACTGCCAGGAAACCAGGCCAGGAAAAGTCAGAGCACACACAGTCACAGCCACGCTGCACGCTGAACACTGCATGGGGGAAAGGAGGAGGAGGAGGAGGCTCTGAGCACAGGTAAGGAGCCAGAGAGCGTCATGGAGGCCGGGGTCATAGTGCTCTGGAGCCCTAGAGGCAGCACGGTCCAGGCAAACCATGGCCGGGGAGGCAGGGCTCCTGGAATCATTTTTCAAGCGTGGCCATTCTTCAGCTGTGAAGCCTTGGGAAGCCACTTCCCAAGACTTGGCTTCCACCTCTATAAAATGGGTATCAGAACATCACAGTATGTATTGAGTGCCTGTTATGTCTTGCTGGGCAAGTTACAAACGCCATTCCTTTCTCACAGCAACCCTGTAAGGGGGGATAAGTGGTCTACTTCACAGAGGACAGTGAAGCTCACTGAGCTTAAGCCACGAGTCCAAGTCCTCGCAGCAAACAATCCTGTCTGGTTCCAAAACCTGCACTTTCTACTCCCCAGCCTGCCTTCTTCACAGGGTGGTTTAAAGAACCAGATGGTCTTACGCAAATGGAAACACATTGTAAAAGGATTTTATACCGCACTTAGCCTAGCAAGGACCGGGACTCTTTGCAAACAGTGAGGTGCTGTAAAAATGCTCTCTCTTGAGGTTGAAAACTTTGGGTGGTTCTACAATTAATATTTGGCAAACTGACATGGTCATGGACAGAGGTGATGCCTTTGGGGTCGTGTTTAGGACTTGCTGGGGCTGAGCCATCCTGCCTTGGGGTGAGCGGTGGGTGGATACCTGGGCAGAGTCTTCTGGAGAGGCTGGACTCTGAGGGCCCCATGGCCGATAAAGGCCAAGGTGCTGAGGTAACAGTGATCGACTCTCCTCTTTAGAGTTTGGCCATGGGACTTCAGAAACGCAGGTCAGCGCTGGGGGGAATGGGAGATCCTTAAGGGTAGTAGCACAGCCCTGACCAGTGTGGCTCAGTTGGTTGGGTATCATTCCACAAAGTGAAAGTTCACCGGTTTGGTTCCCTGTCAGGGCACATGGCCGGGTTTTTGGCTTGGTCCCCATGTTGGGGCGTGTACTAGAGGCAACTGACAGAGATGCTTCCTTCTCTCTATGTTTTCCTTTTTAAAACAACTTTTTAAAAAATTTTATTTACTTCATTTTTTTTTAGAGAGGGGAAGGGAGAGGGAAAGAGAGAGAGGGAAACATCCGTGTGTGGTTGCCTCTTGTGCGCCCCACGCTGGGAACCTGGCCCGCAACCCAGGCATGTGCCTTGACTTGGAATCCAACTGGCGACCCTCCGATTTGCAGGCTGGCACTCAGTCCACTGAGCCACACCAGCCAGGGCTCTCTCCCTCTTTCATCCTCCCCTCCCCTCTCTCTAAAAATAAATTAGGAAAATCTTAAAGAAGAAAAAAGAGTAGCAGTACGAGTTTATTGTAATAGAGTGAGAATTTTCAGGTAAGATAATTTTAAAACAAACACCTGTAATCTTACCCCCAGAGATAACCATTATTGACATTTTGGTGCTTGTTATTCCAGACAATTTTCCACTGTGTACATATGTTGGAAAATTGAATTATATTCTTTTTTTAAAATTTTATTTCTTTATCTTTAGAGGGGAAGGGAAGGAGAGAAGGAGAGAAACATCAATGTATGGTTGCCCCTCATGAGTCCCCTGCCAGGAACTGGCCTGCATGTGCCCTGACTGGGAATCAAACCGTGATCGTGTAGTTCGCAGGCCTGCGCTCAATCCACTGAGCTATGCCAGCCAGGGCTATTTATTTACTTTTAGAGAGAGGGGAAGGAAGGAAGGGAGGGAGAGAAAAATTAATGTGTGAGCTATATCGATCAGTTGCTTCTCGTGCGGCCCCAACTGGGAACTGGGCCTGCATCCCAAGCATGTGACCTGACTGGGAATCAAACCGGTGACCTTTCAGTTCGCAGGCCAGTGCTCAAACCACTGAACCACACCAGCCAGGGCTATCATATCATTTTGAAAGCTACAGAATGTCTCTTTATATGGTTGGAGCAGAATTTATTTAATCAATGTCCCTCTATTAGATAATTAGGTAGTTTCAATTCTTCATAATCAGAGCAGAGTTTTGATGGGTATTTCTGTAATCAAATCTTTGCACAGGTCCTTCCTGGATTATTTCCATAGGACAGATTCCCAGTGGGAGAACTGCTAAATCAAGGCTACGTATGTTTTAAGGCTTTTTAATTTTTTAAAAAGATTTTATAAAATTAAAAATAAAGGAAGGAAGGGAGGGAGAAAGTGAGGGAGAGAAACATCCATGTGAGAGAGAAACATCGATTGGTTGCCTCTTGGACCTGGCCCACAGCACAGGCATGTNTGTAATCAAATCTTTGCACAGGTCCTTCCTGGATTATTTCCATGGGACAGATTCCCAGTGGGAGAACTGCTAAATCAAGGCTACGTACGTTTTAAGGCTTTTTAATTTTTTAAAAAGATTTTATAGACAGGGAGGAAGGGAGGGAGAAAGTGAGGGAGAGAAACATCCATGTGAGAGAGAAACATCGATTGGTTGCCTCTTGGACCTGGCCCACAGCACAGGCATGTGCCGTGACCTGGAATTGAACTGGCGATCTTTTCGCTTTGCAGGACGACACCCAACCAACTGAGCCACATCGGTCCAGGCAATTTTAAGACTTTTGATAAACACTGAAGGTCTCTTTCTGACACACTCTGAAATTTGGAGGCTCTTCAAAGCTCAGTGCATAAAACTTTTTATGGACTTGAAGTTGGCCTTGACCATTTTGCTCTCCCCAATCCATTTGCAGTGATAATGCCAAGCACCCCATACATGGTTTTTACTGGGTGCCCGCCTCTAAATAAGAGCTTTGCCCTACTTTTAGCTTCTTTGTCGCAAGAAGAAAATGGGGAACTGAGAGGTTAAGCTATTCCTTTGGAGTCACAGCCCCAGTAAGCACTGGCTCTGGGGTCATGAGCCTTGACAGGTTCCAGAATCTTTGCTGTCCAATGTGTCTTGGGAGGTGCTTTTGATTCCATCTCCAGAGCGATCTGACGCCTCCTCCCTTCGATCTTCTTTGCCATTGCCCGGCCTGAGTCAAGTCCCAGCCTCCCACCCGTACCCAGCCGGTACCACTGCTGGAGCCCTTCACCAGCCTTCCATTTCCTCTCTGTCCCTTTCGGTGTGTTCTCTGCTTTGCAATGGGATGGGGGTTTTTAAAACAGGAACAAACAAACGAACAAACAAAAACCCAGAGACAGGATCAAGTCACCTTCCCCCTACCAGCTTTCAGGACCTTCCTCTTCCTTCTCTCGCTTCAGCCTGATCCACTTTCTCACCCCGGCTCCACCCGGTGCACCTCAGTCACCCTGGACCCCCGATGCTTCCTCCGTTTGGCAGACTGCTTCTCACTGTGGGGCTTTGGTACACGTTATTCCCTTGACCTAGAATGTCCTCCCTCCCTTCTGCACAGCTGGACTCTTCCCATCCTTCAGTCTCAGCTCTCATGTCACCTCTCTGGGGAAACCTTCCTTGGTGGTCTCACCTGAAGCAGTAACCTGCCCCCACCCCACCCATTTTCCTTTTTGTCCTTTATAGCATTCATTAAAATACTCTATTTCTTTATGTGCCCATTACTCATTAAATGTCTCTTTCCCTTGCTAGACTCAAAAGGTCATGAGGGCAAAGGTCATGGCATTTCTGTCTCCACTGTTGACCCGATGCCTCGCACAGTGCCTGGGCGATGGTGGGCCCGAGCTGATGCAGTGGCTGTGCGTGGAAGTGTCAACAGTGGTGACACGTTGACAAACGCCCCACAGAGGGCGTTCACAGGTATGGGTCCTGGGCCAACCCCCCAGCTCCCGTCAGAGCTGTCCTGCTCCTCTGCAGCTCTCCGCTTTGTCTCCCCTGTACGGAGCTGTGACAGAGGTCTAGCCATGAGTGAGAGAGGACAAGCAGGTTTTGCTTCACATATCAACTCAGTCAGGGCAGATGATGTCACATCAGGGGCAGCCGGGAGAGTCACTGTGCCCAGGTGTCCCTACACAGTTCCTGAATTCCTACCCTAAGGGCCTCATGGACATGAGGAATCTCCTGAGAAGATGCAAACACTGTCTGGTTATTTAATAAGACATGCAGCAGGTAACCCAATGGATGAGTGTTCTGCCTTTATGATGGCACATGGTGGTGGACTGGAAGTCCCAGCTGGGTGACCTTCGGTGACAGTCACTTCTTACCTACCACCTGCAGAATGTATGGTTGGGGCAGAGAAATGGTTTTTAAACGTTTTTCCCCTCAGCAGTTCAATTCTTCAGTTTATTCAAATAACCAATATGAGAAAAGCTAAGTGTTTTACTGGAGCCCTCCTTCCCTATTCCCTCTTTTAAGCACCCAAGGGTTGGGATGGGCAACCTTTGGGCTGGAAGATCTCTGGACTCAGTGCCTGTCAGGCTGGCTGGCTGTGTTCCGGCTGCAGCTTCTCGGGCACATGACATGATCAGCGGGGGACTGGAGAGGACTCGCTGAATTGGATATTGGAGATTTTGGACTGGGCACACAGGTGAATTTCACTGCCACTGAAGTGCAGGGCAGGCAGACCCTTTGTGTGAGAAGGAGGTTTCAGCCACTTTAGAAAAGAATAAGGACCCAGGAGAGAAGAAGCCCAGAAGGCTCACTTACCCTCTCCACAATCTAGAAAAAGGAAACTGCTACCCTCCCTTTTCAGCCAGCGATCCTAGGTCTCGAAGGGACTGCCCACATACTCGGCTTCCAGGGTTGGTTGTCTGCCAAGCCCTGGGGGAACTCTGGTCCCACACCTCCCCACCCCCCACCATCTGGGCAGCTTTCTGGCCTTCATTGCAAGCAGGTGTGCTCAAGAGCCTGTAGCCCAGGCCACCTGGCGGCTCCAGGTGCCGTGTGTGCGGCTGCCATGGAGACGGCCCCGGGGGTTGGTGGCAAGAAGGCAGCCTTTCAAAGCTTTTTGGAGAGGGAGACTCAGGGAAGGGAGAGACTGGAGCCTCAGGCCCTTCAGGGTAGTTTGCTGACTACTCTAGGGCCAACTGAAGTCCAGGTAGGTTTTCTGGGACAAAGCGGGGGAGGAAGAACCAGGGGAGGCCAAGTATTGGGAGGAGGCTTCAGGAGGGATCTGGGGACCTGTGTAGGGGAGCAAGGGGAAAAGCCTTACCAGGAGTTCCCTTGCCAGGTCAATCCAGTGCCCTGCACAAGGACTGGGCACATGGGCTCTGGATGCTTGGCTCTGTAGCCCAATGGGATGAGGGAAAGAGAGAGGGCCTGGCATTTGTTCCCAGAGGAGGGGCAGACAGGGGAATTCACAGAGGCCATCTCTGTGCTAGTCAGGGATTTGAGGCTGCAGAAAAAGAAGTAGTTGCTCTCTGGCACAGACCTCGGACTGTGGCTCCCCTCCCTCTTCCGGCAGTCCGAGAAGCCAAGCGCAGTCACATGGAGCCTAAGGACTATTTTTACCCATTTCCAAAGCTGGGGTCCAGTCTCTTCCGGTGGCAGCTCATTAGTAGTGGGGTGGCTCATGCCTTTGCCCCAGGAGATGGGATACTATAGGAGCACCAGCCTTAAGTCCACAGCTGAGGATTGGGTGATCTGGAACAAGTCACTTCATCTTGTTGACTCGAAGTGTTTTCATCTATGAAGGGTGGTTGGTAATGCCTTTTGACAGCTCATGGGACACTTAGCCCAGCATCAAACACAGGCACAGAGCTTAATGGGTGTTCCCTTGCTCCTTTTCTCTTCCCGTCAGGACATCCCTTGCCAGGCCTCCTGGCATCTGGCCTGAGGATGGCCGAGCAGCAGGGCCGGGAGCCCGAGTGCCCCGTCTGCTGGAACCCCTTCAACAACACATTCCACACCCCCAAAGTTCTGGACTGCTGCCACTCCTTCTGCGTGGAATGCTTGGCCCACCTCAGCCTGGTGACTCCAGCCCAGCGCCAGTTGCTGTGCCCACTCTGTCGCCAGCCCACTGTGCTGGCCTCCGGGCAGCCTGTCACTGACTTGCCCACAGATACGGCCGTGCTCAGCCTGCTCCGCCTGGAGCCCCACAGCATCGTCCTGGAAGGTCATCAGCTCTGTCTCAAGGATCAGCCCAAGAGCTGCTACTTCCTGCGCCAGCCCAGAATCTACACACTGGACCTGGGCCCCCGGCCCGGGAGCCAGACTGAGGCCCCGCAGGCCATGACCCCTACCACCACGCCGCTGCCCGTTCCCATCTCCAGCCACTACTCTCTGAGGGAGTGTTTCCACAACCCTCAGTTCCGGATGTTTGCCTACCTGATGGCTGTCATTCTTAGCGTCACTCTCTTGCTCATCTTCTCCATCTTTTGGACCAAGCAGTTCGTTTGGAGTGTGGGGTGAGCATCTGTTCCTGACAAGGAACCAAGCCCCTCCCAGTTGCTGCTGGTTACGGGGACTGCAGAGCCGTGTGTGTGGTTGTCGTCCCCCGTAGTGTTGTTTATTTGTACGATCCACAGGCCAGTTAGACCATGGGCTTGCTTCTGGGAACAGCGTCCTGCTGTATGAGAACCTCTGAAAGCTTAAGGGCTGGGGAAGGGTGTGAGACCACCTCTGGGTGGGAGCCATGCGGGTCCGTGGGAGGGGGACAACTGCTGTCCCTAGAAACATTTCTAGCCCAGATAGCAAGCTGCATGTCTCACTGGAGCTGCTTTGAACTCGTTCACTTTTTTTTTTCTTAAATTGAGTTGTTCTTCTTATTGGGTTGCTAAAAAATTAGGAAAACGAGCTTCAATTCCGTGAGCAAATGTGTTTCCTCCTTGCAGTTTTCTCTTTACCTTGCCACCAGTCCCAGTAAAAAATGGTCTGTCTTTACTTACTTATTCATCTGCTCAACAGAACTAGGGCAGGAGAAGGGCGGGACTATGGCGGGGGGGGGGCGCGGGGGGGGGGNGGGCGGGACTATGGCGGGGGAGGGGGGCGGGGGGGGGGACGATGGCCGAGAGCCCTTACCAGCAGCAGCAGGGAGGCATGCTCACTCAGCTGCTGCTGGTGCAATCTCGTGGGTGTGAGGTTTATGGAGTGTTAAGAGTCTGAAAGTTTAAAAGTGAAAGCAGGTAGGGTCAGTGGATCAAAGGAAATCTGGGATTTGGAGAAAAAGGTTTTGATTCCTCCTGGTAGATGCAGAGGCCCTGCTGAGAAGACTGGGTGCTGGGTGGAGCCGACGCCCCTCCACCAAGTACTGACATTCTCACTCAAGAGGTAAGGCAGACAGACCCCTGAATAGATGAAAAACCTTAGTTCCCATCGCAGGCCCACAGGCAGGGGACCCTGGCTTTCACTTTACACAACAGCCTCTAGGAACCAAAGAAAACTAGGTAGGGCTTGGGTGCTCGGGCTGCTGCTTGACCACAAGCTGCCATTTCCGCAGCATCTAAAACCCAGATTTCTGCTTCCCCAGTTTTAATATTACCTTGTGGCCAGGGCTCTTAAACAATCTCAAAGTGTTTAAAACACCACGACAATTACGTTAATATTTAGTTTTCTGGATTTGTAAAATAAGCTTTCAGAGGCCTGAAATGGCGTTGGTTTATCTGCTCTACACATTGTGTGAGTTTAATGGAGTTAGCTTCTGTAAATTCTTAGGGGCCTTAATGTACACGATATTCCAAAATAGCCAAGACATATATTTCACATGTAGTAAAACCAAATGGTCTTACAATGTGAAGAAAAAGTGAAAAAAAGTTCTCCATTACGAAATTGGAGTCACCAACATATTCCGCCAGGGGACCAGCACCTGCCTCTTCCCTGGTGCCACCAAAGGTAATGACACCGAAACCGGGACTCATGCTCCCCCCAGTGCCTTCATCTCTTCACACATCCCTGCCTTGTGGAAGGTCAGTCAGGTGATGAGCTCACTGTGTGCTCAGGGTCAGGAGGAACAGGGGGAAGCCTGGGAGGGGCACTTGCGTCTGCCATTCAGCCTACTGCCCTGAAGTTAAGTAAACATCCTCCTCCTTCCTGGGTGAAACTGAGTCTCCACAAGTTCAACCACTTCAATCGGGCAGCCAGCCAGGAAGGTGTGGAAGACTTGCAGTCAAAATAGGACTTACACTCTTGAAGTGGCTTATACCCATCCAAATAAGGAAAGACATTGGTTTCACTACTTTTGGATAAGGAAACGTGATAGTGTCTCCTATTCTCGAATTCAGTAGGTCTAACCCTGGGGCAGTGCCCTCCTCCTACTGGGCATCTGGAAACGTCTTCCCTGGTGTCTTTGGTGTACCAGTGAGGCGGGTGGGCTGCGCTTCCGGCTCTCGGTATGCCAGAGGTCAGACCTGCTCCAGACAGCTCCACACATCATCTCAAAATGCAAGTTAATTTTCTGGGACTCCCTGGTGGTCTAGTGGCTAGGATTCAAAATGCAAGTTAATTTTCTGTTGAATACACTGTAGGCTCCTCAGAGGTAGAAGTGGTGGAAGCATTAACTCCCTTTGGCATGAAGTCTGAGGAAGAGATGCAGTGACTTGTCAGAAGGGCAGCGTAAAAGGCGGAGCGGTTAAAAAGCTACGTATGGGCCACGCTGGCTGGACTGATGTGTCTGGCCAGTGTTGCCAACATCGTCAACGAAACCCTATGAAATCTCTTCGTAAGACAGATCAGGATCCACCACTTACCAACTGGGGAGCTGTGAGCCAGTCACTTAACTTCTCTGAGCTCCAGTTCTGCCTGCAAAAGGAAGACAGCCCTAGGACTCAGAGGATTTAACGGGACGTCTGAATGTGCCCGGCACAATGTCCAGCGGAAAGGAAGTACCCTGTTAAGTGGTGGCTGGACTTGTGTCATTATCATAAATGCCATGCTGGGCTTATGCTCCTCAGCAAGCTGCTTTCTTACAATGCCGTTCCAGTGAAGAAACACATATTCCACAAGACATTTACTTTTGCCAAAGACCTAGATCAAATGTGTCCATCCCGTTGCTACCTCTAAATCTTAGACCCTAACGGCATAGAGAAATTTAAACTTGAGAACTTAAAAACCTTAACACATTATATATACTGTACCCAAACTGCATGCTAAAACATTAATGTTATCAGTTTATACATACTAAGTAGGCAGTAATGAAAATAACTTCTTTTCATGGCCAACTATGGATAATAGTTGATCCATTAATACCTACAATAGTTTAATGAAATCCCCAAATGAGAGCAGAGAATTCAGAAGCCTAACAGATACACAGGCCATGCAACACTTTGGTTATAACTAAAATCAAATTAAACAAAATATTTAGCGACACATCACAATCAGTTTGCAGAATTGAGCTAGACAAGCCACTATCAGGCCCCTGGAAAAGCAAGTAAAAAGTGTTCTAACACCTCAAGGAGAAGCCAGCATATACACTCTCCTTGGATTCTCTATGTACAATTCTTTCTTCTCCCAAATTCCTGTATATTTGTATGGATTTACTGTGTACTTTCAGAGTTCAGTGGTTGTACATTTGGGGTGGGAAAAGGTGAAGGTAATTGCTGAATGGCCAATGAGTAAGAATTAAGAGTCCAGATATACCTCACTGGTAATCTGGCCCACAATGCAAAAGCCCTCATTTTTTTTTAAAGATTTTATTTTTAGAGAAGGGGAGGGAGGGAGAAACATCAGTGTATGGTTGCTTCTCATACCCCCCACCCGCACTGGGGACTGGGCCCACAACCCAGGCATGTGCCCTGGCTGGGAATCAAACCAGTGATCTTTTGGTTCACAGGCCGGCACTCAATACCCTGAGCCACACCAGACAGGGCTCTATTTTCTTTTTAAATTATTAACAGAGTGTTTATTAAGGAGACAGAATTTGAGGTAATCATATTTAGATCATGTATTATATCTCAAACCAAAAAAGGGACCTTGACGAACCAAAGGCTGGGATTCAGAAAAGACTTAACTATGAAAAACAATACTCTGAAGGACAGTTTTTAAAATAGGATTTTACTTTGTACCAAGTATGTAATAAAAAAAATTTTGTAAAAAAGGGAAAAGGTTATGTTTAGGAATAATCTTTAGGGATTTTTTTTTTTCTGGAGTCACCTCAACATGAAGGGTATATCCTTTAAATAACGAATAGCAAGGAGGTTACACAATAGAGACGTCACGTTAGCTTTCTGAAAATTTCATTGAATCTTGACACAGTGGCCTAGCTTTGGAGTAATACAAAGGATGCCAGACTTCAAAAAAGGAAGACATTTTCCGACCAGGCAAATATTCAGTTCCAAGCTTCCTGATGCTCCCCGACGCACACGGCATTCCAAGTGAAGCCAACAGGAGGAGGTAAAATCTTCCTCACTGCGTAACCTGAGCACGCTGAGGGTCTCCCTCTTCACTTCCCGTTCTCGGGGCAGAGAAGTTCTCGCTCTGTCAGGAACTATTTAACCAGTGCGTGGTGAGATGTGCCTCTTTGCTTGAGGGATTCCCAACTGCAGTCCAGCCACCTGGCTCCCTGGGTCACGGGCAGTCCTGAAGCACGTACCATGTAATGCAAAGCCAAGTTTCAAGAACTAAAAATGGAGCCCAGCCACAATCCTGAGAGATGTGAGGATGGCAACAGGGCATTCAAACAAAAGATTAATAAAAACAACTGTCTACATAGTTACTGGCAGGGCTTGAAGACAAAATTACAATTCAACCATGAAAGGGGTTCACCATCCAGGAACTGGGCTGCCTGCCTGGAGTCGGGATGCCAGGAATCCAGTCTACTGAGGGTCTATACGTGGTAATTGACAACAGACATGATAAAAACAAAACACACCAATTCTTTCCTTTGAAAATGGCTCTTAAGGGAGAGCCTGGGGTTTGAGTCCTTTTTCTACGCCCGTGCCTACTCGGCCATCCAGAGCTTGAAGGTCCTGTCATATGAGCAAGTGGCTATCAGCTGCCCGTCAGAAGAGATGTCGAGACCCATCACTTTGCCTTCATGGCCGGCCAGAGTCTTCAGCGGGGACCAGCCTGGGTGGGTCCAGATCTTGGCTGTGTTATCATAGGCACCAGTGAGCAAGAAATTCCCGTGGATGGCTACAAGAGAAAAAAACACAGGAGCTGCTTGAGGAATTCAAGAATTCAGAAAAGCACAAGAAAATAAAAGCACAAAAATCTTCTAGAACACAGCATTTCGAGGAAAAAAAAAAAGGTATTTCTACACACAGAAAATCCCAAGTCTCATCTGTGTTCCTGCCAGGCCTCCAGGGAAAAGGGACAACTACAAGAAGACTCAGGGAAACAACATTTTTTTTTCCTTTTAATTTTTTTATTTAATTATTTTTCAAGTACAGTTTTCTGTCTATTACTCCCATCCCATCCCACCCCCTGTACTCCCCCCCTCCCATTTCCACCCTTCTCAGTTGTTGTCCGTGTATCCTTTATATTTGTTCCTCTAAATCCCTCCCCTATTTCCCCCGAAATTCCCTCCCCTCTCCCTTCTGGTCACTGTCAGCCTGTTCTCTATTTCAGTGTCTTTGGTTATATTTTGCTTGCTTGTTTGTTTTTTTGTTTAGGTAGGGAAACAACATTTTTTAGTTCTTTTGGCTCTTTCATAACCTGTTCAGAATAATATAAGGATTCAGTGCTCAGAATTTCCATGGAGAAAAAGATGCAGCAAAGCATTCCTGAAGTCTTTTTTACTTCCTAGCAACCAGAAGCATGCTCTGCCGTACTTCTGTCTTGACAGTGGGGTAGAGGGAAGGAAATTATAATTTCCTTCCTTAACAGAGTGGAAATTCTCTCCTGTCCCACCTCCAAGTCAAGCTAAAGCCTGCCTGCCTACCATCAAAGTGCAAGCTGTCTATGTCATGGTCAGGCCGAAAACAGGGGGACAGCTTACGTTCAAACTTGACACCGGTCACTAGGTTATGATGGGCAGGGATGGTGTAGATGCAACGCCGCTGCCGAAGGTCCCACACTTTGCAGGTGTTGTCACCGCTGCCGGTTGCAATGTGGTAGCTGGGGATCAGATGCAGCATTGAAGTTAGAAATGGAGAGTACTTCCTGACCAAAACCCTCTCCATCCCTTATTCGGTGATCTTATTTTACCCATTGGGGGAGAAATTTATTCCATAGATTTCCTTCAGGTGCCCTTCTAGGAACATGATGCACCGTCCTGTGCGCAGGTCCCAAACACGACCAAATGCATCCAGGCCCCTGATAAAATAAGTGGCAAAGGAACACTCTGAATCTGGTTCTCGGTGGAAGCGCACTTACGTAAGAGGTGAGACCACTGAGGTGCCCCGAGCTATGTGGAAAAAGCCTTACCCAGTGCCAGCCAAAGAGCCGTCTTGATGGAAGGCGATGTCGTACACGCCCATGCTGTGGCCTTCCTGGTGCAGGATCTCCTCTTGGGCCTCCAAGTCCCACAGGCGCCAGGAGCGGTCATAGCTGAAACACCAAACCAGTCATTAAGTAGCAGATACTTACTCAGTTTTACAAGGTGCAAGGTATTATTGGTAGCTGTAGCTTCAGTTATGCTTCTGAAACTATTCATATAACCCTATTAACAAGAAATTATTTCCTGGCACAATGTCTCAATAATTAAGTCTCTGTCTTGGGTGCCAATTGGGACACCATGACTTCCTATAAACCTACTTCAGTGGCTATTTCTGAGAACAGAATCCCCTAAGAGTAGCTCAGCAAAGACGCTGTTGCCTTCTTTCCCCCCCAATTTCAC
The DNA here is from genome assembly GCF_014824575.4 of Sturnira hondurensis. Lineage (NCBI taxonomy): Eukaryota > Metazoa > Chordata > Mammalia > Chiroptera > Phyllostomidae > Sturnira > Sturnira hondurensis. The sequence continues at coordinate 142,119 of NW_028083079.1, read as the reverse complement.
TGTTATGGTCTTTCATTGACCACTGATATGTTTATACTGGCCCCAAATTGGATGCTGGAGATACAAGACCAACAATGGACAAATCAGTGGAATAGAACAAAGGGAACAGAAATACACCCACACATATACGGTCAAATGATTTTAAGTGAGCGTGCCAAGCAATTTCATCAAGTTACGGAAAGTCTCTCCAATAAATGGCAATAGAGCTGTCTATCTGCATGGAAATAAAGACAGAAAAAAAGACATTAAAAAAAAAATGAGTAAAGCACCTGAAGACTACACAAAAGACAATATACAAATGGCCAAAAGGCATATGACAAAGTACTCAACAGCAATAGTCATCTAGGTAATAAAAAACAGAAACCATGAGATTTTGCTACACAGTTGCTAGACTGGGCAGAACGATGGGACTGACAAAACCAAATGTTGGCAAGGAGGTGAAGCAATCAGAATTTCTGGGAATGCAAAAAGGTACAACTACTTCAGAAAACCACTTGGAGTTTTTTATGTTAAATATACATCTACCCTATGATCAGCATTCCTAAGTCTTTATTCAAGTAAAACAAAAAAAAAAACATGTCCACAAAAAGTCTTGCACAAGAATGCTTACAGCAGCTTTAGTCTGACTAGCCAAAACCTGGGAACAGCCCAACCGTCCATCCACAGGAAACTGAGTAAGTCGTGGCACAGTAATACAACTGATCACTCCTCAACAATAAAAGGAACTATCGATACATGGAAACGATATGAATGAATCTTCAAAATGTGGCTGAGTGAAAGAAGCCAGACAAACAGGTTCATGCAGCAGGAACGAACAGGATTTCTGGTGACAGAAGTCACTGATTGGTTGCTCTGGAGGGGGGGTTACTGGGAAGGGGCACGCAGGAACTTTGTGGGGTGACGGAAGGGGTGACGGAAATGCACTCTCTGACAGGGACCTGAGTCACGTGAGCACTGCATTGGTCAAGACTGATTAAATTGTGCACTTGAAACAAATCCGTACCCACTTCATGAAAATGCCATCTCAATTTAAAAGTTCTTTTAACAGCCCTGGCTGGCCTGCTCAGTGGATTGAGCATGGACTGTGCAGCAAAGGGTCGCCAGTTCAATTCCTAGGCAGGGCACAGGCCTGGGTTGTGGGTCGGGTCCCCAGTGGGGGAGCATGAGAGGCAACCACATACTGATATTTCTCTCCCTCTTTCTTATTCCCTTCTCCTCCCTCTAAAAATAAATGAAATCTAAAAAAAAAAAATTTCTTTAACATATTCTGGCCTCATTAAACTACAGAGCCAGAAAGGGAGACTGATTTGTAAGCAGAGATTACAGTACAATGTGTGGGGGGGGAAAAGTAAAACCCACAAACTTCTGGTATTAGTTAAGAAAGAATATAAAATGGAAATTCTAGTTTTTTGGACAAGTGACTTTAAAATTTCAGATGAACTGCAATGTAAGTGCAAATATACTTAGCCCTAACTATAGAATACATCGTATTTTGTCATGTATAATGTGCAATTTTTCGCTCTAATTTTGAGGGGAAAAACAAGGATGCACATTATATACAGATAGTACTAATTCTGTATATACATAAATATTTTTAATTCTTTTATCAATGCTCATGCATTAAAAGTGTAACTCCAGGAAGCAATAATGATATCCACATGCAAACTAATACCCTGGAATACAATAATCAGTTCTGTTTCTAAATATAAATAAATAATTAATTAAATAAATAAATAATTGAACGAACAAATTAAAATGAAAGTTTTTCTCCTGAAAGTTTGGGCCCCAAATGGGGGTGTGCATTATACATGGGAGTGCACTGTACACAGCAAAATAGGTATTCTATTCTGATTCCTTGCTGTCCAAGAACATCCTTCTTGAAGATCTGTTCTAAAAATTTACTTGGCAGTGAACCATAAAGCGTCGAGAAGACAGTACAACAGAAAGGCTTACCAGGTGGTACCCAAGAAACGTCCTGATGGATGCCACATTACACGGGCCACACGCACTGTATGGCCCTCAATATCTGCGACTGGTTCATCACTGAAAAGGAATCAAATACATGTGAGTAAACTGTTTTATACTCATGTAAATAAATATTCATTGACTTTATTAACTGCTGCACACAGACGCACCGATTCTGTATAATTTGAGGGCCAAATAATAAATAACTTGTAATTTGTTAAAACCAATTTAGGGCTAACAATGATTTAAGTCACTTCCCAAGGTTTTAAAAGATTGAGGACTACTTCCTGTACCCACAGGGCTAAAGTGTCCCCAGAACTTCAAGAAATACCCTTTCTACCTCAACTCACTATGTTAATGTGTTCTGAAGGCTATACCACTTAGAACCAGAGAGAATAAAAGATAAGCAAAATTGTTTTTCTGCACCAAAGAAGTGTTGAAATTCTAAAAAAGAAAACATACTTTGATGGAGATGTGAGGCTACAAAAACCAAGCAGTTTTGGTGCAAGCGGATTAAAAATAAATCTCCTCAAACTTCAGTGTGTTCAAAGATCCCAATGGAAAAAGGAACTTGTAAGTACATAAAGGCTTCATTTCCTTTCAGTGGCCATTAAATTCTACTCCCCAGTAACCACAGAAAGACCTGAAACACCAGCGGAAGAAAATAAACAAGAACCCTAAAGAGGGCAATTAAAAAGGGAACTTTGCAATGTGCACACACACAACTAATCAAAGCCCCGGGGGAACAAATATTGCTAAATATTACCAAAGCCAATTAAAACTTGCTGTGCTCATAGGTAAGACCCCGTCTGCTACAGACTGGAGATGCTAATTAGCTCTTTACAAAAGTCTGGAACAAAAGCCTCATGTGCTTTCCCAAAGAAATAAAACTAAGCAATTGAATTCTGATGTCTTTTAGCCAACAACACGCTTCCAAAAGTTTCTTGAAAAACAATATGCATAAACACATTAAAAAACTGTTTTAATGGTAACTGGACAATATGGTGTGGGCAAGGGATGATGCCCCTGGAGGAGACACCTCTTTCTCGGTAATACTGCCCGACGGAACTGCACTCTCCCCTCCCTGGGGGTGGGGGTGGGGGTGGGGGTGGGGTGTGGGGTGTGCTGAAATCAACATGCTGCCGGAATACTATGTTTAAGTCTGTCTGCCAAACAGTGCATTTCTCCAATGTCAACCTATTGCACAGGGAGTAAAGTGGATCTTTCCAGAACAACTGGAGCCAGGAAAGAAGTGGTCATTATATTTAAAAATCAAGGTCTAAAGTAAACAAATAAGAAAAAACCTGACACAACACCTTTGGTGAGAAAAGTGTAAGAAAAACCTTCTATTCTATTTTTATAACAAGTTTCCTTGGCTCTTAAGAGTATCTCTGGGGTTAAATGCCAGGTTTGCAGGTCCCTAGGGCCAGCCAGCCTGCCATTTACTTCAGGGGCTGCAGTTCGGAGGGACTGTAATGCTCACCTGTCGAGGCTCCAAAGTTTCACAGAACCATCAGCAGCACAAGAGGCCAGATTGACATCTTTCTGGTCCAAGGAGACAGTGGATTTTGGATGGAATACAATTGCTCCTACGTTTGTGTTATGGCCTGAAGGAGTGTAAGAGACAGAAGTTAAAGGGTTCCTGCTCCCTTATAACTTATGTGCAAATACAGAGTACGATGAATAATATAGGTAAACGTTAGGGACACATGATATAATGTATTAAAGTAAGTATTCAACTATGTTAAGAAATAAACCATTTTAATGTAAACTAATATTAAAAACATAGTAACAAAAAGCAAAACAGCCCTGAGTGGTGTGGCTCAGTGGGTTGGGTGTTGTGGGCCAGGTCCCTGGGGAGCCAGGGGTGTGTGACAGGTAACCAAACTATGTTTTTCTTGCACATTGGTGTTCCCTCTCTTTCTCCCTCCCTTACCTTCTCTATAAAAATAAATAAATGTATTCTTTTTTCTTAAAAAAAATAAATAAAGGAGGGGAAGGGTATAAAACACCAGAGTGGGGCTGAACTTGAGAGGAAACTGGTATGTGTATGATGTCAGTGTCTCCCAGCCTCGGGGTTGGAGAAACCCACCTTGGTCAAAACAAATCAAGAATTAACCTTGTGTGTGCTGGGTCTGAGTGTCAGGCAGTTTTACCGCTCCGCAGAGCTCACACTGCGACATGGACACAGATGTAGACGCGATTCTAACTCACCTCGAAGAGTGTGGAGGAGGTTGCAGTCGGGCACGGACCAGAGCTTGCAAAGCCCACTCCTATCAAATACAAAGGAAAGCACCTCAGCCAGGGTTGGTCTGGGGAGGAAAAGGCACCTTGGTAACATCACTAACAGACAATCTCTCCTCACCCTCAATAAACTTCACAATGGCAGACAGAAAAAGAAAAGGCTTACCACGTGAAGTGCCAAGAGTACAGAACTACATCCAAGTCTCACGCAGCCAGAGGCCTCTACTGGACTTTAACTAATACACACAGGTTGTTAATCCCCTTAACTTCTGGATCAATTTGTGAGGGAAGGTAGGACAAATTAAACCACTCACACCTGACCTGTGTGGCTCAGTGGGTTAAGCACCAGCCTGCAACACCGCCCCTGCACAAAAGTTGATGGTTCGAGCCCCAGCCAGAGCACATGCCTGGGTTGTGGACTACATCCCCAGCGGGGGGCGTGGAGAGGCAACCCACTGATGTTTCTCTCCCACATGGGTATTTCCCTGTCTCTTTCTCTCTCCCTTCTCCTCTTTCTCGATATAAAGAAACAAAATCCTAAAAGAAAACCTCCAATGACAATATTAATAATGACACTATCTTCTTAAATGATTAGCATTTTGCTGCTTGCAAAGTACTTAACATTTTTTTAAAAATTTAAAAAGATTTAAATTTAAATCTTTAAAAAATTTAAAAAGATTTTGTATGTCAGAAAATGTCCAATCACTTTTATACCTATAATCTCAAATGATCCTTATTAACGGACCTGTGAGGTATATAAAATAGGAATGAAAACTTTTGCTTTACAATGAAGGCACCGAGGCTTAGGGAGGTGGAGATATTTGTGTAGGTCCCTGGCCTTCTGAACCACGGTCCCAACCTCTGCCTAGACAAGTAGTTCCTGTGTATACAATGCAAGAAAGATTCCCCTCTTACTATCTCATGGGCCATGTCCCTCACAAATAACTAAATTAGAACAAAACAAGAGTTATCATGTCCTAAGAGTTTTTTGCAAATATGGTGGAAAGTAAAAAAGTAACGATAAAAATCATGATCCATGTTTACTGAGTCCTTACCACATACCAGGCACTATCAAGGCCAAATGTTTTATAAACATCATCTCACCCTACATTCACATAAAAAGACAAGTTTACAGAGAATGTGTCGTGCCTAGGTCACGTAACTGAAAAAGAAACGCTCTACTGGGGTGTGGGTCACAGTGAGTCTATCAGCTCCCTCTATGATATGCTCCAAAATACGAGTGTCAAGAACGTGACTGACGGCTCGACGTCAAGCTCCCTGGGGCCCCTTGTGAACAGTCAGAGCTGCTCACCGAGACATCATCACTGCCCAATAAACAGGCAGAGCAGCAGAAGCTCCAGTTCGGTGGGATCATGAGAAACAGAGGAGGAAGACGTAGACACAGACATCTAAGCCCCACCAAACCTGGTGCCTATTTAGGATAAAAAGAGCCACTGTAACACGGAACTTACCAACAGGCCGTGGCCAGCATTTTGGAATTGGGACTGAAGTGACAGTAGGAGATAGGCCGATCATCCCCGATCTGACTGCAGAAATTATTCAGAGACTTAAAAAAACAACAGAAAATGGTAATCATTAATAGGCTAACCCAAGAGTTGGCTTTTCCACTATAAAAAAGAAACTTGAGGTTTAATACAACCCAAGATTCCTTTATACATTGGGGGGGCAGTAGGAGACACTTATATTCATGAATAAATGGAGTCAAGGCTTAGCTGACACCCAGCACACTGTCTTCTACAGTCTTAGTATCACTAGCCTCTGTGTCAGCTAAATATAAAGAAGAAAGCTGCGGAGAGACCACAGTTCCGCTCTGACACCCTAAAAGCAAGAATCAAGGAGCAGAGCCACAGGCCTCTGCTGAGGACAAACTACAGTAGGTTCCCGCCACCTAAACGGGTGGTCCTCCCAGAGGGCAACAGTGTAAGCAGACAGAAATAACCACAGCTGCCCTCACCCTCCTACGGGATGGAAAAGCTACTAAATATTTAAGAACCTTTAAGACCCTGGACAATTTCTGAGGGCATCTTACCCGGAGAGATTTGTGCAGCTCCTGCATCTGGGAGGTCCTGGTTGTCTCAGGAATCTCTTTATGCAGACGGGCCTCCTCTAAGCGTTTCATTGCCCTACGGCACACAAGCAGCAATACCATCGTGAGCCAATGGCTTTTAGACAAGGGGTCTACACAAGCATGCTGCCACTCAGTTTCATTTAACAGCCAGTCATTACAGAGCAGAGCCTCCGTCCCTGAGAGGAAACGAGGAAAGACGCTTCTTTCTCCCATAGAGGCTCTCCTTACCTGGGCAGGGAGTAATTAGCAATCCACAGTCTAGCCACTTTCAGGCTGTTTGGTCCTTCATGGTACCACGTCTGGTGATACTAAAAGTTAAATAAAGGGCAAAAATATTAAGTGCGCAGCATTCCTGCCCCCAATCTCAGAGCTGTCAATTCTGTTTTGACTGTCCAGAAAAAAGGGTGAATTAGTTCAGTAATAGGATTAAATCAGGCGCGTGTGCTTCCACTGGGTTTCTGTCTGTGAGGTCTTACTAGAAGGATTCTGGTTCCTTGTGCAAAGTTATGCTAGGAATTTTATAGTTCTTTCCTGAAACCCACTAACTCCATTTATACCTACAAAGGAGCCACAAACTATTGCTAATAACTATTCTTGAATGGGCCCTGGCTGGTGTAGCTCAGTGGATTGAGCGTGGGTTTGCGAACCAAAGGATCATGGCTCGATTCCCAGTCAGGGCACATGTCTGGGTTGCAGGCCAGTTCCCAGTAGAGAATGAATGAGAGGCAACCATACATTGATATTTCTCTCCCTCTCTCCTTCCCTTCCCCCTCTAAAGATAAACAAATAATATCTTAAAAAAAACAAAACTATTCTTGAATGGTAGAGTTGTCATCTCCCTACCCCCAAACCTAGCAAAAAGCAAACCACTGAAAACATAAAACAAAAAAATCTATTCATGTCCGTCGTGTTTATGTTATGAAGGTGAAGACATATTTTACCTCTTCTTTGGACTTCTTAGATTTCTCATCATCTTTCTTCGTCTTTTTTAAGGCATCAGTGCCAACCACTGAGAGGATGTTTCTTAACCTACACCAAAAAAGATAGAAATTTAAACCGAGCCGAGATTTTGAAAAGTACATCTAAGAAGGGAGAAACCTTCCCCTACCTTCTCACCATTCAAACTCCAAGCAACCTTCTCTGAGAGTCACGATGTCATGCCTAAATTTCTAGTCTGATTTTGTTCACTTATCTTCTTTAAAATACCCCAAGCTGAACTATCAGTAATTATCCTACTCAAATAGGAGTTAATTAGCCCCAACCCAGCCACCTCTCACTCAGTGCCACATGTGCTGATACCCACTCAGGTGCTAAGTTCGCAACAATAACTAAGAAACAGTTCTGATTACAAGTAGCACAGTCCTGCAAGGTGGGGTGGGGAGAGGGGCAGAAACAGGGAACTATACATATACAAAGTATCAACACAGTGGTAAGTACAGGACGCTAAGGGGAAACACAAATGGAGCCCCTAGCCTAGGTCTGGAGGATCAGGGAAGGTGTTACATAACCCGAGTCCTCATTCAGTCTGGTCAGTAGGTCAAGAACAGGAGTGGATTGCTGAGCCAGAGGTTCAACAATGTAAAGGTCTGGAGGTGAGAGAAGCATGTTGAGCTTGGAATGGCAAACAGTTCAGTATGGCCGAAGCATGGAGGACAAGAAAAGTGGTTTCCTTCCCTTGTAATTCAAACAGGCCCAGCACTGTTGGTTATGTTTAATGAATGTGAGCTATTGTTAGACGTTTTAAAATGATTAAACACACTATGCAAACCAAGAAAAAACACGATGAGGAGAAGAGACAGGACAGTGAACAGAAAGACAAGGGCCTCATAAGCATGGATGAGCCGCCTGTCACTAAGAGCAGTTTTAAAATCACAAATGGAATGTTATCTGCAGACAGTACTCCTTTTCAGTAATATCCAAAAATACTTAGAACTGTTTTATGTCATTGATAAGGAAAGCCCTTGTTTAAATTTTTAAGTATATTTTATTGATTATGCTGTTACAGTTATCCAATTTTTTTCTCCCCTTTATTCCCTTCCACTCTGCATGCCCCCTCCCACCATCATTTCCCTCCTAGTTCATGTCCATGGGTCACACATGTAAGTTCTTTAACTTATACGTTAAAGAGCAAGAATGATGGGTTGTCTCTCAAAACCCCCCAGCTGGGAATCTGGCTTACAACCCAGGTTCCTATACTGTTCTTAACCTCCCCATCTACTTTGTATCTACCATTTATGCTTCTTATTTTTGTATCTTTTCCCCCAATCACCCCCACCCCCTCCGCACTGATAACCCTCCATGTGATCTCCATTTCTGTGATTCTGCTCCTGATCTAGTTGTTTGCTTAGTTTGTCTTTGTCTTAGTTTTAGGTTCAGTTGTTGAGAGTTGTGAGTTTGTTGTCATTTTAATGTTCGTACTTTTGATCTTCTTTTTCTTAGATAAGTCTCTTTAACATTTTACATAATAAGGGCTTGGTGATGATGAACTCCTTTAACTTCACCTTATCTGGGAGGCAGTTTATCTGCCCTTCCATTCTACATGACAGCTTTGCTGGATAGAGTCATTTTGGATGTAGGTCCTTGCCTTTCATGACTTTGAATACTTCTTTCCAGTCCCTTCTTGCCTGCAAGGTTTAAGAAATCAACTGGCAGTCTTATGGGAACTCCTTTGTAGGTAACTGTCTCCTTTTCTCTTGCTGCTTTTAAGATTCTCTCCTTGTCTTAAACTTGGCTAATGTAATGATGATGTGCCTTGGTGTGTGCTCCCTTGAGTGCAACTTCTTTGGGACTCTGTGAGCTTCCCAGACTTCCTAGAAGTCTATTTTCTTCGCCAGATTGGGAAGTTCTCCTTCATTATTTTTTCAAGTAAGTTTTCAATTTCTTACTCTTCCTTTTCTTGGCACCCCTGATTCAGATACTGGAACATTTAAAGTTGTCTTGGAGGTTCCTAAGCCTCTCCCCATTTTTTGAATTGTTTCTTCATTCTGTTTCGGTTAAAAGTTTATTTCTTCCTTCTGCTCCAAATCATTGATTTGAGTCCTGGTTTCCTTTCCTTTAATGTTGGTTCCCTTTTTCCCCACTTTGCACAGCCTTCACTTTTTCCTCTCTTTTGCGACCATACTCAACCATTTCTGTGAGCATCTTGATTACCAGTGTTTTGAACTCTACATCTGATAGGTTGGCTTATTTCTTCAACGCTTAGTCCTATTTTTGGAGCTGTAATCTGTTCTTTCATTTAGGCCACATTTTTTGGTCTCACTGTACCTGTTCTGTAGTAAGGGGCAGAGCCTTAGTTGTCAGGGAGGGGCAACCCATGTTGCTGCATTATGGTGCTGTATGTGGGGGAGGGGCCTGAGGGGAAACAATCAGCTTCCAGCCTGCTTTCAGTCACTTTGCCCACTACCCACAAGCAAATTGGGCCCTTCTGGTGCTGATTCCTGGGAGTGCAGGCTTGTGTATGTTCTAGGACCCTGCGGGTCTCTCCAATCAATTCTGTGAGGCTTTATCCTCCTGCACTGTCTGTGCACTGTCCCCACACTATTTCCTGTGCAGTCTGTCTTGCTCCCCAGTTGTTCCTCCCTGTTTATCTGCATACAAACATGGGACCGCCTGGTCTGTCAGCTGCCGCCTTGCTGTGAGTCCTCTCCACCCCTCCTACTGGTCCGGATGAATGTTTCTTCTTTCACTGCTTGCTTGTCGGACTTTCATACAGTTCGATTTTCTGGATTTTCTTGGTTTTTTTTGTTTTTAAACTGGTTATTGTCCTTTTGGTTGTGTGAGGAGACAACGTATATCTACCTATACTTCTGTGTTGGCTGGAAGTCCCCGTTGTTTAAATTTTCCAAGTTCAACTACAAAAGTTTACCCAACTCAAAATTCCATACCGGGGAAGGGAGGAAAGAGGAGAGGAAAAGGGGGAGTATGTTAACACCCTCTTCACAGTTCATAAAGAAAAATTAGCAGTGAAAGTACAAATTGGCCTAAGACTCAGATTATAGATTAAGCTACATAAACACAACTTAAGATATTCTGTAACAGTACCTGAGACATTCTACTAAAGTTTTTTGCTATAAATACCAACTGAAACTTGCAACCAGAATCCTGTGGGTAAAGAAGAAAAAGTGGATATTCAGAAAGGGCACCTTTCTCTTCTTTCGGCAGGACCCTCTCCAAAAAGCGTGATGGGCTCCCCCAAGGCTCTCAGGCAAGCCTTGACCTCTGAGTCGTCTGTGGAAACGTTGATTTGCCGGGCTCGCTTCCTTCTCTCAAACTCGGCCAATACTTCAGCCTGTCGCTCACTGATGTGCTCTTCAATTTCAAACACTTCCCCTAGGAAAAGAACAGGCAACATCAGCATTATTACCAGACAGTGAAATCAATTAGGGAAAAAGAAATATATTTCTTACAGCTGGAGTCTGTGTGTGGCCCTCACAAAAGTTAACTGTCTAATCTACTACATTTTATATAGTTTACTGTTTCTCAGTTTATTAACTTATCCCAGAGAAAACTAAACAACAAAGCTTTATTTCTTTTATTTATTTATGTACTCACTCATTTATTTATTTATTGAGAAGAAGGAAGAGAGGAGAGGCAGAGAAACACTGATGTGAGAGAAAGTGATGGGTTGCCTCTCACAAGCCCCCAACTGGGAACCTGGCTCCCAACCCAGGCATGTGCCCTGACCTGGAATTGAACCAATGACCCTTTGGTTTGCAGGATGACTAGTGACCCCCTGAGCAATACCAGTCAGGGCAATGACACAGCTTTAAAAGGTACCAAAAGAATTCCAGCTGTCTCGTTTCATTTGGCAACCTTACCCTTATATAAATACATACCTTACCGAAGAAAGTAAGGAGTATGAAGCATGTTTAGTAAATGAGTTAACTAGGCCTTCTATCCAGAAGATACAATAGAAACGTTATTTTAACCACTGCCAAAGCTATTCTCTAAAGCAGTCCCAGTATCGAGACACAGGTGAAACTAGTAAATTGGAAATAATAAAAATTATTTTCATGAAAATAATATTGCTTGACTACAAGGCTTTTTGAGGAATCTAACAGCTAGTTTAAAAAACCACACCAAATATAAGCATTTGTATGAAAATGGTAAGTATAGTGGTGATGCAGTTATGTTTAAAGCAGCAAAAAAAGTTAGGAAAATCGCCAAAGTCCATGCATGTAAGAAAAAAAAAACACACAGGAGGATCAATGAGAAACTTGACTGAAGTCCCTTCCGTGGAGAAGTCTTTTCACTTTATATCACTCTGTTTGAATTTCTTATTACAAACATGTATAGTTTTATTTTAAAAATATTGTGGACCACTAATTACTGACAAGGAAAGATATCCTCAATAGTATATAGAGTGAAAAATACAGGCTACAAAACAATTTGTATATCATGGCTTTATTTATGGGAAAAATTATATACTTACAGGTTCATTAAGTTCATGGAAAGATATAACCCAATTAATAAAGATGAAAGGTTTTCTAATCCACACATTTCTACACTGATTTTTTTTCAAAATAAAAGTAACTATAATTTTTATAATTTAAAAAAGTATTTTACTTTGGGAGAAAAATTATTTGAAAACTAGAAACAGACATTACGAACCACAGTAGTTCCACACCAACGGCAGAATGGTGCTAGGTCTTCAGAAGATAAATGGAGTCACCCTAGCTGGTCTAGCTCAGTGAATTGAGCGGGGGCCTGCGAACCACACGATCGAGGTTCAATTCCCGGTCAGGGCACATGCCTGGGTGGCCAGGGCACAGGCCAGTTCCCAGCAGGGGATGCATGAGAGGCAACCATACATTGATATTTCTCATCTTCCCTTCCCCTCTAAAGATAAATAAATAAAATCTTTAAAAAAAAGATAAATGGAATCCGATGGAACAAGGAGGGAGAGGGTGCCAAAACCCGAGGCAATGAAAAATCCACCTGAAACTTTCTACTTCCTCCAAAACTAACAGCCTACTGCTGACTGGAAGCCTTACCCACAACATAAATGGTCAATTAACACACACTTTTTATGTTACATACATTATATACTGTATTCTTACAATACAGACTAGAGAAGAAGAATGTTATTAAAAATCATAAGGGAAACACATTTACAATATTTATAGGAAAAAAATCTGCATTTAAGTGGACCCATGCAGTTAAAATCCATGTTGTTCAAGGGTCAGCTGTATATACCGAGTCTGGTAAAACCACTAACAATTCATGGGGAAAAACTGTTTAACAGGTTTAAAGCAAAAAGCTGACTGTTGCTAAGCAGGGTAGGTAAAGTATGACCATACATAGATGTGAGTTTAAAACCAGCAATTTTTGATACTGTAAACCCTAGCGATATCTAAGTTTAGGAAGGCACTCATTGTGGAAAATTTGAGCACTAAAGATAAAGATGGACTCACAATTTGCATCTTACCAGAGGTTATGTTAATATTCCCTGCTTCAATTCCTGCTTTAAGTCCTTCTTTTCCCAAAATCCCAGACTCTCCTTTGGCTAGACGCTCCCTCTCCTTCTCCTCCAAACTTCCATAATAGATGTGTGGCTTCTTCACAACAGCAGCCCCCAAGTCATCCGGTGCCTTAGTTTTGGTTGCCTGCTAAATCAAAGACTTGGATTAACCTAAGGCTTAGTCTTAGCAATTTCCTAGGATAAAGTACATCTTGAACTTCAACTGTTTTTCCTTCCCAAAGGAAAGAACAAGGAAGACACCAGTTAAGATGTCTTCCCTGATAGGGGGTGAGGCGTGAGCGGTAACTCAAACAGGAGGAGGTTAATACTAAGTACTAACTGTACTTAGTTTCTCTTCCTGACTTTTCTATCAGGGTTTTGCTTTGGAACATGTTTAATGCATTCGGCTGGAGTGCAATCTGTCCTTGGGTTTTTATGAAACTTTCAGGGTTCTTGCTCATCACAGGGAAAATAGAAAAGATAAATGAAATAGCCAACTCGATGTTAAGGGGGGAACAAGTTACAAAAGTACTGGTTTATAAACTTCAAACGTTTCCAGACGACAGGTAGTACAGAAGAAGTTGGGAGGCCTCATGACAATAAAGAAGGTTGACATAAACATAAATCTTGGCCGAGACACTACTCCCTTTCAGAGCTCCGTTTATGGACCAGTCGGAAAAGGCATTACCGTTCGCGGCTGTATGAAAGCTGCAAATGAACTTATTAAGCCCATGAAAGCCCTTAGAAATCAGGAAAATGGAAGCTCTGCTAAGACAAAACCGAGTCCCGCAGCCTTCCTCCTCAGCCCTCCTACTGCCTTGGCCATGCCTCCGAACAGCCCCATCCACAGGGATCCCAAACCCCTCCGCATTGCCTGCCAGGGTAAGCTGAGATCTGTACCGTGGAGGAAGTTCGTGAGGAAGCCATGCCGGGCTCGGGAGCCGCGAAAGCCCAGGAAAAGCCGAGCTTTAAGTTTCAGGATTGTCCACCGCGCGCATCCAGCGGAGCGGAAGTGCGTCACTGACCGGAAGTGGGCCGAGAGCGACGGATCGTCTGGGGCATCGTGGAGGACGATGGGAATCGTAGTAGGAAAGAAAGAGAGTTGTGGGAACGTCTAGAGGTGTGACCGGTTGAACCTTCAAGAACTGTACGCGAACGTCGAGGTTCTGCGAGGAGAGAGGCTCAGAGCAGCCTGGGAAGTGTAGTCCGGTGCTTAGCAGAAGATTCACGGCGGGCGCTGAGGTTCTGTACCGGAGCTGAGGTGGCTTGAGAAGAGGTAGGTTCGTGGAATCGCGCCGCCCCGTGCTGAACTGAGCGAATTGAGCGCTTCTGAGGCCTGTAAGCTGCTTTATGTGGTCCAGGAGCGGGGGACCGTGTTGCCATGGAAACCCTTGCCCGGGACCCGCGAGGGCTACCCTGAAACTGTTGAGAGCGAGCTGTTCGCCGATCTGTCCGGAAGTTCTTCCCCTGGGGTTCTTTTTTGGGTGGGTGAATTTAGGCAGCAGTGAGAGATTAAGCTCAAAGAGCCCCCTAGCGCCAAAGTAAAATAAAGACCCGGCGGAGAAGTTACGGCCTGATCGTGCTGGTTTCAGCCGGCTCTTTGTATCATATTCAAAGTGAGATGATGCATGTGAGGCGCCAGGTACGTGCAAACAATTCTGCAGGGTCCTGCGCCCCCCGCTGGGTGCTGGCGCACCAGAAATGAAAAAGATAAGGTTTTTGCCCTCATGTCGGGGGTGATGCTCAAAATATTGGTGTTTCCCGCCCCTCTGCACAAGGACAGTTACAATGATGATGGCTGTTATTCATTGAGCGTTTACTGAATAAGTTATATTCCAGGAACTCAGTCTCCATTACGTCAGTCAGTCCATACAATAACAGAATGCCGATTTAGAAATTAGATCTAGTAAAAGATGAAGCTAATTGTTTAAGATAAGCAATGGATAGTATTAGAACCTCTCCTCTCTACCCTTTTCCCTTCAGACTGGGCACGTTTACCCGCTACCCTATACTGCTCCCTAGTGGCAAGCTTTTCGCACTTTGCAGAAAAGTGAAGACTGCGCAAAGCAGTGTTTTTTCCTTTCAGCGTTTCTCCCCGGACCTTTGGCTTCCTCCACCAGTCATCTGCTTTGGAATCAACACAGAATCTGATTTAGTACATTGCTATTTGAAATGTGATGTGCTGGTATGTTGTGTTGATAATATCACCTGTATGCGTCCCAATTTTCATGGGAGGGAGAAGGAAAACATTTCTCTCTCTGTCCACTTTGCACTACCTAGCTACCTCCTAGATAACGTAATAATAATTTATGTCTATAAATAAAGGAGTTTTCGCTCACGCATCCTCATTTAATCTTCACTGTGTAACCTATGTATAATTTTTATGGGAAGCTGATACAGCTTTGACTTCATTCGTAAAACAGGGATGATTTTGCCAACATCACAGGGATTCTGTGTTTAAAAAAGTGTAAAGAATGAGAAGGGAAAGGCACAGCACAATGCTCAAGGAAAATTCACTTCGCTTTATTTGGATCTCTCGTTTATTCAACAAAACATTTACTGCCTGATTGTTATAGATGCATTCTACTGGATACTGTGGAGAATGTAAAGATGAATGACATCAGTAGATTTTAAACTCAGTGGGGAAGTTTTATTTTTTTTCCTCCAAAAAATGTGTTTTGTTAGCATAAGCATTACCTTGGGTTTTCAGACTAGAGTGTTCTCTGGAGCCCCTTTTTGTCCTTATTCTCTCAGCCTAGAATGCCCTTAATCCTTTTTCTCTGCCTGCTCTTCACAAGTCAACTAGGACATCATCTCCTCCAGGAAGTCCTCCCTGTCCTGTCCACCTGCCACTCAACTCAGAGTGGATCGGCCCTGTGTGACGCCATTGCATTACCCTCATCGATGCTCTTGGTACACTATACAGTTTTCTGTTTCTGTGTTCGTTTTCTCTACACACTGTGGCTGTGCCTTTTAACCCTGCAGCTGAAGCACAAAGAAGTGTTTGTTTAATGAATGACTTATCTATTTAGGACTTATTTAGACCCTACGGGTAACCCCATGAATTGGTGAGTTAAGAGTTTTCAAGAGATTTATAGTAAACTGATTTTAGTATTCAGGAGTGCTCACAAATCTCTCACAATTCTCCTGTATAGTTGATCAACTTTAATGGCTTGTATACTCTCCCACTAACACTGAATTAGTGTTACTGAATTAAGATGTGATGTTTTAAAGTTATTCTCTTAGCTGGAAAATGTCTTTGAGTGTGATTGGACCATGAGATTAAAGTGACTTGCTTAGAATTCTCTTTTATAGGCAACTTGTTATTTTAAGTTCAGAAGAAAGAGTTTTTTGGAATAACTGAGTTGTGGATCTCTATCGTGTAATAAACATGTAAAGTTCAGACATCTGAAGACTTAGAAGTCTGTGTGAATCCATGAGCCTTTTGCATTGCCATTCAGTTTAGCGTGCATGCTTACAAATTGATCTTACATTTGCAGCTGAGTTTTAACCCTCCCGTTTCCCCTCCTCTCTGCCATTTTTAATGGCTAATAGTTCACTGGGCCTGGCCCTTAGTGTTGATTTCATTATGCTGCGACGAAAACCAACCCGCCTGGAACTGAAGCTTGATGACATCGAGGAGTTTGAGAGCATTCGGAAGGACTTGGAGGTAAGAGTACAACTTTCAAACCCTTAGGTATATTTGAAACAATAACTCGCTTTTGAACTCCAGACTCCTGTATAACAGCTTATTTGGATGTTTTACAGGCATCTCCAATTTAATGTATTCATTTCCTGTGAGTATTGTAACAAATTACCATTAACTTGGTGGTTTAAGATAACAGAAGTGTATTCTTTCATAGTTCTGTAGGCCAGAAATCTGTGATCTGTCTCACTGGACCGAAAGTCATGGTGTCAGCAGGACCATGCTCCCTCCAGAGGCTCTCGGGGAGAACCGGTTCCCGTCCCTGCAGCTTCGCGTGGTCGCTGCCCTTGCTGGGCTTGTGGCTGCATCATTCAGCTCCCTGCCTCTCTGACCACAGTGCCTTCTCCTTTCTGTCGGCGAAGTGTCCCTTAGCCCTCTTACAGTGACACAGGTGACGGCATTTCGGGCCTCCTCAGATGATCCGAGATAACGCCCTCGGCTCAGGATCCTTGATTTAATTGCATCTACAGAGATCCTTTTTCTGTATAAAACAAAATTTACAGATTTCTGGGATTAGGACCTGATAGCTTTGGGTTTCATTATTCAGCCCACTACACTTAACATGTTTAAACAAAAAACAAAAAACTCGATTTCTTCCTCAAGCCAGTTTCCCTTCCTTGCTCCTCATTTCAGTATCTATGTGATTGCTTAAGCCACAGTCCTAGGAGTCACTCTGAGTTCTCCCTTCCCCTCACCCTTTATATACTTACTCTCTGTCTGCAAACCCTTTGACTCTACCTCCAGAATATTTCTAGAACCTGCCTGTGCCTTTTCTCCACTGTTACAACCCTAGTGCAAGTAACCGTCATCTCTCTCGGTACAATTTCAGTAGCATCCTAAGTGGCTTTCTACTTCCATTTTTGTCTCTTTAATACATTCTTCATCAGGTATATAGAATGATTTTTAAAAATGTTCAGATCGTGTCATTCCCCTGCTTAAAACTCTTCACTGGTTTGCTGCATTGAAGATAAAAATCTCAATTTGTTATGGCCTACAGGATTTTGTATGTTCTGGCCCCTCTCAGGTTTTTTACTTCCTGCTACTTGTTGCCTTGCCCTCTGGATCCCAGACATACTGGCTTTCTTACATTTCCTTGAACATGCAAAACTGTTTATCACTCATGGCCTTTGCACACATTACTTCCCTTTTTCTTCGTGTCTCTGTTTACATGTCACTTCCTCAGGGTGAAAGGCTTCTTCTGACCCTGTCAACTTAGGTGTGTCCTTCCTGTCCATGCTCATTAGGGTCTCAGCACTTTATGCTTTGATTTTGTAGCATTTCTTGTAATTTACAATGATTTGTTAACTGTAAAACCACTTACAATAGGAACTTGGATTGTGGAAATCACGTCTGTCTTTTTTATTATTGAGTTCCTTGGATGTAGTATATAGCCGGAATTCAGTATGTATTGTTGAGTTTTGCCTTACCTCACGCTATTAGATGTGCATTAATAGGACTTAAAATCTTCATCAATTCCCAGTCAGGGCACATGCCTGGGTTGCGGGCCAGCTCCCAGTAGGGGGCACATGAAAGACAACCACACATTGATGTTTCTCTGTCTCTCTTTCTCCCTCCCTTCCCAAATAAAGAAATAAACAAACAAATAAAGTGCCCTGGCGAGTGTAGCTCAGTGGATTGAGCACAGGCTTGTGAACCAAACAACCACGGTAGTGGATTCCTAGTCTGGGCACATGCGTGGGTTGCAGGCCAGTTCCCAGGAGGGGACACACGAGAGGCAACCATACATTGCTTTTTCTTTCCCTCTCTCCTTTCCTTTCCTTCTAAAGGTAAGTAAATAAAATTTAAAAATAAATAAATAAAAATAAAATAAAAGTCTTCAGTGGCCTTCAGGATAAAGTCCAAATTCCTTAGGATGGCACACCAGGCCCTTGCTCATCTCTGCACTTTATCTTTCACTGCCGAGTTATCTCTAATGTGACTCTCAGAGCCTCTGCACACTCTGTTGCTATCACCTGAGACGCCTTTTGCCTGTTGTTGCCAGGCTGACTCCTACTCTTTTGACTCGGCTCCTTGCAGAAGTCTTTCTTGAGTACTCGGCCCAGCTGGGTTAGTTCAGCCTCTTCCTCCTGTGCTGATCCCTCTCATAGGTACTGTCACTCTCTTGTCAGTGTTTGTTTTTCCATTTCCCCCTGCTAGGCCACATTCTCCTTGAAGGCAGGAATGAGCACATTCTTCTCTGCATCTGTCCCCTGCAATACCAGGCTCAATGGAGGTGGCTCAGTGTGAGTCCATTTTCATTTGCTGTCCTTGTAGATATTTTGTACTGTTTGGCAGAGGACATTACATCTTGTACATATTCATGAACATATGTTTTTTTGACACATAAAAATGTATTTCTGGTTATTAAATCGACACGTGCACTGGCTTGCAGTGCCCGCGGCATTATGGATGGAAAATCAAGACAAATTCACACGGACTACCGAGTCCTGTGGGGGAAGAGGAACGGCATGGCTACTCCCTCAAGCGGGGAGCACCTCAGAACGGCCTGGTCACCCTCTCAAGGGGAGAGCGCACTGACCCTTGCCTGGACAGGCTTTTATTGGGTTTAATTTGCGTAGGACTACAGGTACAGCTCATTAATTATTGTCAGGCAGTAAGGATCAAACCATAGATAGCATACAAAGAACTATTAAGGCTTCTTCTGAGTCAGGGTCTATCAGCTAAAAGGCTACAGGACTTTGGGAAACAAACTCATTTTCTGCCCGGGCCTTTATCATTTAACTAAGAGCATTCTTAGCAAAGTCAGCTTCACGGGATTTTACATATCCTTACTCAGACCTGATCACCCGGGAGCCTGCCCTTTCCAGCACAGGGCCGCACCACCCTCTGTCATTGTTTTCAGGCTTAAGTCAGGCAGAGGAGGCAGATAGCCAAGGAATTTTTGGAGACTTCTCCCAGACGCAGGGGAGTCAGGCTTCATCAAAGCCGAGGGGCGGGGTTTCATCACCCCCTTTCTTCATGGCCCCCCAAGTCCTTCCCTGGGGCCTCCACGTGATCGTGCCTGTCTTAGGTCATTTCTCTCTTGAGGAATCTTACCCGTCATTGGCTAACCAACCAAGCCCTGGAGGCCAGTTATGGAAAAAGGAGCAGAAGCAGGGCTCCTGCCAGGGAGATAAGCTCTGTCTCCTTAGTGGCTTATGGTCGGAAGGTCGCTCACTCAGCCTTAGCCATGGGGGGGTTACAGCTCCCGAAACCAGGCAGGGCGGTTCCCAATATTAGATCACACTAAGGGATTCCTGTCGGTGTGCTGGGGAAGGTGCTGGTGTGGTAGTCAGGCACGTCGTCAGCATCTTCATTCTCAGATACTTCCTCTGCCTGCCTGCTCTGATCTTTATCTCCAGGGCTCAGCTCCCAACCTGTGTATGCTTCTTATTATGATGGATAGCTTGGATTTGTTTCCCCTCCTGCTCATCCCAGAGATTTTTACTGTTCTCTAAGCATCATAATTTTTTGCTTTTTAGAAGCTCATATTGAGAGTGCCCTCTTAAGGATGAACTTTAAGTATAGTTTAAACTTACATTGTTATGAGTCTCATAAAGTCATAGCATAGTGACCTTTGACTCTGTAGCGTCAGCTCACTGTTGAGTCAGTTTTTCTCCTAAAGGCAGTGTCCAGTGGGTTTGACTTGTTTTAGAGCAACTTAGGTGGGAGGGAGAGGTTTGCCCTGAACTAAAATGAAACCAGAAGAAAGCTCACATTTTGTTTGTTACCGAAATCAGTTTGATTACATTTTCATGACTCAGGATTTTCCCTATGCCAAGAACATGGTAGCGCTAAATAAATATTTGCTAATGGGAAGAATGTTGCCTTAATCCTAAAACTTGTATACTTTCAGACCCGTAAGAAACAAAAGGAAGATGTGGATGTTGTAGGAGGCAGTGATGGAGAAGGTGCCATAGGGCTCAGCAGTGACCCCAAGAACCGGGAGCAGATGATTAATGATCGAATTGGTTATAAACCCCAAGCCAAGCCCAGCAATCGCTCATCTCAGTTTGGAAGTTTTGAATTTTAGAGGTGGATTGTCTTGCTTGCCAGAGCCCTGGAATGGCGTAAAAGGATGGCAGAAGTACAAACAAGACTTAGGGAACCCAATGCTCAGAATGTTTTACCTCCTGCAGAAATATTTCTGCATGAAATTACGGATGCTTAACTTTCACTCTAAGCTGAAATCCAAACTCTGGTTTGTCTCTGGAAAATCTGACTCTATAAAACTTGTGTAATTTTTGTTTTTAAAAATAAATATATTTTTGGAAAAGTATGAGACATCGTTTATGAGGTGTAACAGCACTGTTAACCCCCGGACTTGAAACACTACTTGCCTCAGACGTGACAGCACTCTTCTCTTCTTTATTGAAAGACCCTAAACACAGGACACTTACAGTTCATTCTTGTCACTGACTTTCATTTGACTGATTTATTCAGCAAGTTATTGAGTGTCCATGATGTGCCAGGTACTGTTCTAGGTACTTACTAACGTTGGGGAACAAAATCCACAAAGGTCCCTGCCCTTATGGAGATTAGATTTTGTGTAAACTTGATCTCCTATTCTGAACTGGTTTCTCTGGACCCCAAGCCCCTTGGCAGTAATGAGCCTCAGTGGAAAATTCTTAATTCCCAAATTAAGCATGTACACTTAACAAAGTGAGTTCTTCTCAGGCCATTTTTCTTTGGATCAGACCTCACACATCCTGAGCACGGCAACCACAGGGATTGAAGTTTCCATCCCCTGGGACTGCATGGAGCCTGGGTGATCTGATGGTGAGGAGCGTGGGAGTTGAACCATGTCAGAACTCATGAAGGCTTTCCAGTCACTGCCATGTGTAGCGTTCTGCTCTTTTGCTCACAAGGAATGAATATTCTACTCCACCTACTTGAGTCTATAGCAGGGAGTTAAGTCCATGAACCCTGGGAACCAGGTTGGCTGTGGATTTATCATTGTTGGTTGAAGCTGAGTTGTAGGTGCAGAAAGGGTTCAAAACATGGTTCTTTCTACTTTTGTGTATGTTTGGGAAAATTATCTAATTAAAAGGATTAAAAAAATCATTGATTGTGGAGTGAAAGTCTTGAGGTGAAATTCCAGCAGTCACTTTTTTGCTATTATCTGAAGCCAATGATTTAAATTTTGTGAACCTGCCTTAGCAATATGATGGAGATAAAACATGTATCTGACAGGAGAGTTGTGGGAGTTGAATGAAATAGTGAAATAAGCATAGTACTGTGACTGGCCCGTAAGTGCTGGGTAAGTAAGTATCATTGTTGCTGCTATTGCTGTTTCATCTTTTCATCAGGTACCACACTTACTAAGCTGTGTAATCATTCTGTCTAGTTCAATTCAAAGCTCATGTGACAGTAACAAATATTTATTGAGCTCTTCCAAGGTGCTAGGCATTTTCTAGGAGCTAGTGATAATATATCAGTGAACAAAGTGGACAAAAGATAAAATCCCTGCCTTTATGGCGATTATGTTATATTGGGAGGAGGCAGGAAATAAACAAATAAAAAATATATATACTGGGTAGAAATGGGAGGGAGGTGGGGAGGGCTGGGGGTGGGCTGGGATGGGAGTAAAAGAAAGCTACTTGAACAATTAAAATAAAAAATATATATATACTTACTATGGATTGAATGCCTATTACATGTTGGGGCTTTATACATGCTCCTAATTCAAATAGGTACTAGTATTGCCTTTTTATAACTGAGAAAACTAAAGTTTAGGGATTATTAAAATAACTTGCTGAATGTCACATTTCCAGTAAGTGAATGGAGCCAGGATCCAGACCCAGGTAACACTCGACTCCAGAGTCCATGCTCATCATACTGCACTATGGAAGAGACCAGATGTCATGCTGAATGGGAAGGGCAAATAACACCAGCTGGTAATGCCAGAATTCCAGAATTCTGGCATTGCCACAGGGATAGGCAGGGCCAATGCTTACCGGGCCAATGCTTACCTCAAGGCTCGTCAGTGAAGCTCCCAGAGGCTCAACTCAGGGCCTCTCGCCTGACAGCATAAATATAGCCAAGGGATCATGATACAACATGTCAGCTTTATTTTCTTAAGACTTAATTTATTTTTTAGCGAGAGGGAGTAAGAGAGGGAGGAGGACACCTCCAACTGGGGACCTGGCCTGCAATCCAAGCATGTGCCCTGATCAGGAACCAAACCAATGACCTTTCAGTTCATAGGCTAGTTAGTGCTCACGCCACTGAACCATACCAACCAGGGCCATCAGAACTCCCTGGTATACTGAGATATTTGCAGCTTCATGAAGACCCTGTCTCCTGTACAAAAGTTCGTGTAGACCTATCAGGTATTAGTTTGCCATTTTAAGTAGAGCAGGAGAATGAAATGAAAACAAAGTGACCATGCCACTTAGACTGACCTTAAAAACTGATGGTAATGGCCAAGACTCCATGTGCACAATGAAGAGACCACTTATTCTGATCTTAACTCTGGGTAAAAAGACGTGCAGAGAATCACAAAATCAAAATATTTATTTTGTTCTTTTGTACATGGCATTGTTAAAACACTCCCACTACTGCAATGCTGCTCTCCAGGAGCTTACAATCTAAAGCAGTCAACATTAATTGTAGAACCAGTGATTAAGGCATTGTATCAAATGCAGACTTTGTATCTTTAAATGTACCTTTTGAAAGAAGCAGCTGGCGGGGGCAGGATCAGAATTAAATGGCATGTAAGTGTACCCCCTGCCCCATCTCCTTCAAGCTGCTACCTCTCTGCGGCCAGAACTCAAGACCAGTGCCCCACAGCCTGGAAGGGAATTCCAGACAACCCCACTGTAGGCGCATTTAAGAAACCTTAATCTCTTCACTCCCTGGTGGACATGGAGGATCCCATTTGTGAGCACTGTGGGGCTGAGTGTTTCTCCAGCAGAGACTGGAGAGACGACCTCGATCCCATAATTGCAGACGATACCAGGTGGCCCTTGACCCAACCTTATAGAAATTCCAGTGGGACAACTGTTCCTTGAAACATGCTTAAGGTGTCTTCTACCAAGTTTTACAACTTCTGGCTGGTATCTACATCCACCGCACAGTAAGGTCCACTGCATCTGGAGGGCTAGAGAGGTTTGATAAACAAGATATACGGGAAACAAGACACTATCTTTTATCTACGAAAGACAGAAAAGGGAAATGGAGAGCAAAAGGGAGGCCAAAGTAGTGAGGATACAGGCTTCGAATGGATTTGCACAGGGAAGGAAGAAACGAGAATTTGGGGTCCAAGAGGAACAAAGAAGTCAGACACTAAATTCTGTGTGAACAGACACAGAAATGAAAGTCAACAAGATCATTACGTTACACAATCCAAGAGCTCAAGAAAGGGCCTTTTTGTTTTTTCCCTCCTTCACTACCAGCTTTTTGCTTTGGCAACCTACTCTTAAAAACTGCTGGAATTCAGGTTTCTCAGAAGACTCTATCATGAATACCTATCCCTAACTGATGTTTCTGTCTGGGAGTTTCAAATTCATAGCACTTTGTCTAAACTGGCCTTGGGTTTTTTTTCATCTTGATGATAAGGTCCTGTTCTACAAGGGTATTTCATAGCAGCTCATGCCAAGATTTCTAAAGAGCACCAGGGTAATTACTAAACATTCTTATTTCATTTCTCAAGGTTTTATTACTCCTTGACTTCTGAGGCAACAACGGACTATTTACACCTTAACGTTGGATTTGTCAGTACCTGTCACTCTTCTCATGCTAAGCTACAACACTACAGGGGCTGGAATGAGAAAGCGCAAAACTCGAAGTGTTGATTATTAGGTTTTAACCTCTCTCCAGTAGGCTCATAACCCTCTCTTGGTTCAAAGCCATGGAAGTACACATTCCTTGCTCCAATATTTAACTGTACCTACAAAGAAAGTACAAACTTCAAAACCACAACAGAGACCAACAGGATAGCTGTGTTTTGTCTTCTGTCCCGAGGCACAGTTGGAGTCTAGCACCAAGGAGGGCAAGATTTAACAGACCGGCACAGAAGAGTCACTTTATGGAGGTAGTTTGGACTGGGAACAAAGCTGCAGTGTGGTCTAACAACTGAAAAGATAAAAGTCCAATGTGATTCTCCATTGAGAAAAGAGGTTTTGGCCTCCTGTGATCTAACAAAGCCCCACAGAGTGACAAAGATGGCCCCTGGAGGATGAGGATCTGCCCGGTGTGGGTGTTGGGAGCCAAGGAGTGCCTGGCCACCCACAAACCACACCCTCAGCCTCTCCGAAGACAGGGCTAGACTTTTGTCCTTCTGGCCTATGGCTGGCTAATTTACACTACAGATCAAAAGTCTACCTCAATCTTTAAGCTATTTCCAAGAAACTACAGATCTCTAAAACCAAGGGCCAGTGATTCCATACATGCTGATAAAAGTTACTTTGGCTACCGCCCTTTGTGCATGTGTAGTCGGGCACACGTACACATAGCCAGAGCTGAACAAATGTTTGTGGAATGTTTAAGTATTGACCAGCAGCATTTAGTACATGAGTGAAGCCCAGATATACCACCTACCAATCAGTAATTCAAATTCCTATGCTTAACCCCCCAGGTTTAAAGCAGAGGTTCTCCAAGTGTGGTCCCCTGATCATCAGCAGAAGCATCACCTAGGGACTTGTTAGAAATGCCAGTTTGGGGCTCTGGGTTGAGGCCCAGCAATTAGTGTTTTTAATAAATGTGCGAGGTGATTCTCATGCATGCTACAGTTTAAAAACCGCTGGGGTAAAGGCAGACGCACAAAACAGGAAGGAGAGAGAATGGTTCCAACTCCGGCGCTACATTCAGTCGGGACAAATCAAGGTACCAAGTCAAAGTAAAATGTCAATGACTTGATTTTAAAACATCTACTTCCATTTTTTCAAATTGATTGTCATCTTTTTTTTTGATTGACAAGTTCATTGTAATCAAAATGTTAAGTGGGAACACAGCAGATAAGTCAGCCACCCAGAATGAGCGCTCTGCAAGCTCCAGACCTGTACAGTCTCAAACCACCCTCTGCCCGCCACAAAGTGTTTGGTGCCACGCACCGCACCCAGGGAAAGGCACAATGTATTTCCCACTCATGGAGTCCTTATTTTTTAATGTTAAGTTTGGGTTCTGGGTTTAGTTGGGCAAGAATTTCTCTCAGCTGCCATGAATCCTAGCTGAAGTTAATCCATCCCATCACTGACCCAGGAAAAACCCACCAAATTCACAGATTGTCTGTAAAAATAAAAACAGACGACTAAAAAAGAAAGCAAGTAAATAAGTCATCGAACAGAAAGCTACCTGGATTAGACAAAAACTTGTAGCTCGGATCTAAGATAATGGTGGAGAAGAACACATCTCATGGGTTGCTTTACACCAAGAAATGGGAATCTTGGGGCAGGAGAAAGAACAATCATGGGGGTTATCATTTTAGGTCAGAGACTGTAAGTTAAACCTCTGTTGAGCGGGTGTGTATATGAGGAGATAAGGAGCAAGAAGGAAAGATTGGAGTAAGAATTATTTCTTCCAGTCTTGAACTGCTTCCCACTGCAATCGGTAAGGCCGCACCATGGAGTTTGACATTAATGGCAATGCTCTGTGATGTCCACCACCACTGCCTTCTTCCAGCTGAAGAGAAAGTACCCTGTGCCGGCTCCTGCTGCTACAGCAATGCAGAGGTACCCATTGTAGGTCATGAAGATGAGCATGAGGAAGTAGCTGACGACCACCTGGATGACATGCAGCACTGTTTGCAGGAGGTGAGGAAAGCTCAGCATCTGCTGTCTGGAGAGTAAACAGGGAAATAACAATCAAAGAGCCCTGGGAGTGTTCAGACAGCTCTGCAAAGCAGAACAAAGGGGGAACAGGTGCCACGAAAGCTTGAACTGGACTCCCTCACAGCCACACTGGTGGCTCATGGGTACTTGTGTACGTGTGTGTTTATTGGGCCCTGGGAATGAAACATGATGGGGTGGTCAGGTTTATAAGCAATGGCTGGTTATGGCTGTAAGTCAGCAGAACCCTCTTTGGGAGCTGGGGAGAGGAAGGAGGTCTAAACCCCTGATTTTTCTCCATCTTGGATCCTGACAAGGAAGCCCAAACCTTTCCACACTTATTTGCCTAAACATTTGCAGGCTTTCCAACTTTGCAAAGTTCACATTCTAAAAAAAATGAAAACAGAGTTGAGGGCTGGATGGTATAGTAGAAAGTACTCGGTTGGCCAAAAAGTTTGTGTGGTTTTTTTCCTGTAAAATAAGACACACTTTTCATTTTCACTAATAACTTTATTGATTTGGATATTTTGAGTATGTCAGCTATGTCCTACATGGTAGAATGCTGACTGTTCTCAATTAACATTTCAATCTGATCGCTATCAACTTCAGCTGGTCGACCGTGGAGCATGATCCAGTGAGAAATCTACAGCACAAAACTTCAGAAACCACTTCTGACATATTTGAACAGTCACAGCACCTTCTCCATACACTGCACAAATGTTTTTTGCATTTCAGTTACATTTTACCTTTCTTGAAATAAAGCATAATATACTGGAAATGTTGCTTATTTTCTTTCATCTTCAATATTAAAATGGCTACACAAAAACTCACCAATTTTGATGTTTTTTTAAAATGCATGCTGATATGACAGCTGTCACAAAAACAATCTAACAAAGTTGTTTCAAATGAAGTTAAAGACAACTAAGTGCTATTAGAGCCATCTTATGGGAAAAAAAAAAAAAACTTTCTGGCCAACCCAATACTTAACAAGGGATCAGGAGACCTGGCTACTAATCCCCTCCATCACTTAACTAGTTGTCACCTTAGGTAAGTCACAACCTGTTTGGGCCGCAGTAAGTTCTTTAGTACAATGAATAAATAATGTGTTTATCCAAGAGCAGGAAATACTGGTCTGTAGGACTCCTTGAACTCAGTTAGACTTCAGACTTATATTTCTATTAAGATTGAATCTCAAAATGCATTAATCAGTCTGTGGGAAAAACCAAGTCATTCAAATACTTTGATGGAATACAGACACTTGTGGTGCAGTCTTATATTGTAAGCAAACTGAGACTAGAACTGGGAAGGTACAGCTTTTTAGAAATCAGCTGGATCCTGCCGTTCTTCTATACCCTTACCTGAATTTCTTTTTTTAACTTATTACTTCAGCAAATATATTACACAATATGGACTCCTTACCTCTTTCTAAGGTGACCAGTACTTACAATTCAGAACACACACTAATGTCTGCAGAAGGGTTCCTATCATTCCTCCTTTGGCCTGCTCATGACCCACAACCACAAGCCTCCAGAGACAGTTGATGAAGGTCATATAGACTCTAACTCAAGAAGGGGGCTGTTGCAAATAAAATAGATGCTTTGCTGCTCAGCTAACCCAGCTCTCCAGGACTTCTATCTGGATCTGTTCCATCTTCTTACCCAACAGTTTTGTGTGTCTCCATTAGAATGGTTCCATTTGGTCCCGGGACAGGCATGGAATTGTAGCGAATGCTGACTTGTGACTTGCGCAGCAGGCACTCCCGGGCTATCTTGAGTCCTTCATAGAACATTGCTAGTAAAAACACTCCCACAAAAGCTCCAGCCATTTCTAAGTAGGGAAAGAAAAGATGGTGGTACTGTCAAACATGGCAAAATCATTTGCTGGTGTGCTGTCCAAGCTAGAAATACAACACAGAAAAGGTGCTACTCTCAATTTCTGAATATATTATGCAAATGAGGAATAAAACAACTTATTTGTAAATGCTGACTCTATTTCTTGAACAGGCATTTCAATTCTAAGTCTTTCATACTAGGAAGCACTGGTAATGCTCAGAATGTATTACAACTTCTGATTTAACACACCACCTGAATGAAATACTCCCTTTCCCAGATCAAATTGATTTTGTGGATCAAAAGATGTAACTTGCACCTAAAGCAGTTCAGCTTACGCAATTTGAAATTAAGGCGCACCTACTCAACATTATAAACATGAAGAAAAAGGTATTAGTTCCCCCAAATCTAGGACTGACACCAAGATGGGCCATGCCAAGAATCCTAAATGATGTAGAGCACAGCCCCATACACTAGAAAGAACACTGGGCTAGGCAGGTCCAGTAGGTCTGGGGTCCTGTCCCAGGTCTGACACACTAATTCTATGTTATTTAGGGCTAAGCACTTCACTATTTGAAGTTTAATTTAACTGTAAAATGACAGCAATGTACTAGGTCAATAGCTTTTATTTTTTAAAGGTTTTACTTACCTATTTTTAGATAGGGGAAGGAAGGGGGAGAGACAGACAGACAGAGAAACACTGATCAGCTGCCTCTCGCACGCCCCCAGTAGGGACCTGGCCAGTGACCCGGGCATGTTCCCTGACCTGGAATAGAGCTGGCAGTTGTTCGGTGCACAGGCTGGCACTCAAGCCACTGAGCCACACCGGCCAGGGCAATGTAACTTTTAATCTAAAGTAATTTTGTGGCATGCATATATAAAATGCTTACATCATTTTAACTTGACTATAGTCTTATGTCTCTGACCAACAACTTATCAAACAAGGAAACACTGGGAAAAAAACAAAAGGAAATGGACTGCGAAAGACTCCTACCTGGTAGCTAAATTATTTTTTAAGAAACTCTAAAATAAGCATTGTGTATTCTTACCTACGAAGCAAGATGGTTGTGATTAATAACGATAATGATTAAGTAATTACAACAGAAAGATGCTGAGTTTCCAGATTCTTTGCCATTGTTTCTTATGAGACTGTCACCTGTAACACCACCTGATAGTTTACTTACCTCCAGCTGTATTGATCACCAAGCCAGAAAACAACAGTTCCACATTCTTAAAGCCAAAGTAGAAGGTCATTTGCTGTTAAAAACCAAAACAAGTCAGTTAGAGATGAGTGGAGATGCTAAATGAGAATTTCAAGTGAAGAAACTTGGAACACTTTAAGTAGCAGTTTTGCATAAGAGATATTCACTGCAATGGGAGGTTCCCCCTCATTTTAGCATTACTGTAACAGGGCACAGAGAGGGGGTCCCCTGAAAACAGGAGAACACCCCCACAATCCTTGGTTGGGGGAAGTGGATGATACTTGCCATGTATAATGTGTTTCTGTACACAATGCACAGTTTTTGGCCCAAACTTTCAGGAACAAAAACTTTCGTTTTAATTTTTAATTCAATTGTTAATATTTAGAAACAAAATAGATTATTGTATTTCAGGGTATTATTTTGCATATGGATACTGTTATTGCTTTCTAGAGTTACATTTTTAATGTATAAGCATAAATAAAAGAATTTAAAACTTATATAGATATGGAATCAGTACTACCCACGTATAATGTGCATCTTTATTTTTCCCTCAAAAATTTGGGCAAAAAAGTGCTCATTATACAGAGCAAAAGATACTTTGCATAATAACGGCAAGGTACTAGCCATGTCTTTCTGAAGAGAAGCAGACTACCACCCAGGCTGAAAGATATATGTGACTTTATGAGCATAGTGACTGTGACATAGCCAGGGGAGGCGATGCCCCTGTGTCATGGGGAATCTTGCCCTGACTAAAGACGGCAGCTGAGAGAAGGTAAAAGATGCTAACACATCATAGGAGGGGCTAGGTATGAGGTCACAGGAAGTTCCAGGCCAAGCCTTGAAATGAAGGTGGGCTAAAAGAGAGGCACGGGAGTTTGCCATGGGGTCTGGTGTGTAAGTAAGAGAATGCCACGAGGTCTGGAGTAAGAAAGAGGAGGCCTGCTGGGAAGCCTGCCTGGAGAAGAGGGCGGCAGAGCTGATGGACCTGTGCGGGGACCCACCAAGACAAGCACGGATTCGTGAGGAGTGCCTGGAGCTGGACTGAACTGTGACAAGGAAAGCTGAGCTGCAGACTTCTGCTTTTCTGAAAGATCGTACCTCTGACTAGAGTGTTCTGACACAGGGCTGGTTTGGCAAAAGGAGGCAGGATTATGTATTTTTTGAGTGTTTAAAGGGAATGGGACATAATGGCAGAAACCTGCCATTATTCTAAGTCTGTATAACCTTTAAATAAACAAGCCCTTTCCTTTTTCACCAAACCCTTGTACTGGGAGTCACTCTCCTTGGTGGGGTTCTGTAACACCACCACAGACACCCTCCACAAGTATTCTCCTTCGTCCCCACCGTCAACTTCTGTCTTTTTCTCTTTTCTATACAAAGCACAAAGACCAGAACTTAATTCAGAAAAGGGTCTATTTTGAAAGAAAAGAGGAGTACAGAAGAAAGGAACCTGGAAATATTGTTTCTGCCTTGGCTCTGTAATTAACCTGAGCCACATGATCTTGGGCCAATCACTTATCTGGGTCTACCTTAGTTTTTCCTAGTAGGTAAATCGACCTTTAAATAACAACTTTCTAGTCCTGAAATTCAATTACTTCTATTGCCCAAGTGTGTGAGAGAGAGTCTGGGGCCCTCTCCCATGGCACTCACCATCTTCATCATGTGGTTGTCACCCCCTCCGTGGGAGTGGGAGGGTGAAGTGACCTGGTGATGGTGGCCAGCACTGCTGTTGTCCACAGGGCTCATCCCTGTATGGTGGGAATGGTCCATTTTCCCAGTCGAAGTTGAGAGTCAGCAGAAGAGTCTAAGGAAAAGGGCTATATATAATAACTCAAAGGTATTAAAATCTTGGTTATTGATAAATACTCAGGTCTACGTGGGACGTCACCCAGTGAACAAATGTTCTCTTCGCGTCTTTACTCAGAATTATTTTTTAGACTCTAGCGATGGAGAGAGAAGTTACTGAGCTCACAGGGGTCATGTCTGGAGACTGGCAGAAAGGATCTGCACTCTGAGTTTCAGAAATCTAACCCTTATTTTGCAGAATCATTCCTTAATAGATGTGTCCAATGTGTGTTCAAATTTAAATACAAGATGAGGAAAATAAAAGTAGTTTCTTTGGGTTGCAGGAAGCAGACAATTTTTGTAATAATGGACAAATCGATACCATTAATGAAATTTAACTGCTCTTGGGCTTTCTAATAAATGTCAGTAGATAAAAAGCAAGCACTTCAGATAATTCACCTAATTGGATGGCCTGTGTTCACTCAGGGTATTAAGAACACATTTTCACATACAGGACAACCAGGCTTCAGCTAATTTAAATTTGAAGAAAAGGTCTACTGCTGCCTTAGGCGATCAGTGTGCTCAGAATTTAGATACAATTTCAATCCTAGCCAGGCATTAGAGTTAAAAACACTGAAAACAAATTATAAATAAATTGGCCATTCTACATTAAATTAAGTCTAGACAATGGCACATACAACCTTGTTACCTTTATTACCACGTCACTGCGTTATTGCAAAAGTCCATCTGGGATCATAAACCAAGGAGCAAAGCCTCCTGCAGCTGGGGAGGGGGCAGGGACTGGGAAGTTGGAAGCTGAGGAGGGCAGAGAAGGGAGGTGGTTGATGGGTCCTCTTTTCAGTGCTCCTCAATTCCAGTTGGTAAACGAAAGAGTGCATTAGCAATTCCAAGGAGGCAGTCCTCTTCATGAGCCTGAATGTGCCACTCATTATCATTCAATCAATCAATATTTACAAAGCTCCTACTATGTGCCAAACTCTAAGCTAAGTGCTAATATTTCAAGCCAATGACACACAAGGTATCTGATAGAGAAACAATTAAGTAAACAAAACAATTTCATGGTGTGATTAGTGCTGTGAAGGAAATAAACAGGGTAACATAACATTGCATTATCAAGAGGTACAGAGAAAGCATACTTTTTAAAAAATTAATTTATTTTCAGGGGGGGAGGGAGAAAGAGAAGGAGAGAAACATGATGTGTGAGAGAAATATTGATTGGTTGCCTCTTATATGACCCTTACCAGGGACCTGGCCCAAACCCAGGCATGTGCCCTAACTGGTAATGGAAGCAGTGACCTTTTGGTTTGCAGGCTGGTACTCAACCCTCTGAGCCACACCAACCAGGGCTACCTGCAATAGTTTATTTATCAAGTTTTTATAACTAGGTGGAAAGATTAGGAATACTGTATTTCCATTTCCATTTTTGCCCATTCAGTTAAACTAGTTTTCTCTAACAGAACCCACGGAGGACATTTATCTTGTCTGAAGTTGGCCACATGCCAGCTTGCTTCTATTGCCCTAACACTATGACATATGGGAAAGGAAAAGGCACATGTGACACTGAATGTCATTCGGCTTTGCAGTTCATTTTTTTTTTTAAACTTTATTTCTTTAAAAAGATTTTGGAGAGAGGGGAAAGAGAGGGAGAAAGAGAAAGAGAGGGAGAGAAACATCGGTTGCCACTTGCACACTCCCAACTGGGGACCTGGCCCACAATCCAGGCATGTACCCTGACCCAGAGTCGAACCTGCAACCTTTAAGTCCACAGGCTGGCACTCAACCCACTGAGACACATCAGCCAGGGCTAAACTTTATTTTTATTGTTAACACTATTACGGATATCCTCATTTCCCCCCCTCCCCACCTTTGTCTGCCTCCACCTCACCCCAGCCTTCCTTTTCCTCTGGCTACCACCACACTGTTGTCTGCATCTATGTGTTATGCATAAGTTTTTGGCTAATTCCTTCACCTACTTTTACTCAGTCCCCACCCACCCACCTCCCCTGGTCTGTTCCATGTATCCATGCCTCCGCATTTCTTTGTGCTTTCTCCTCTCCCCGCTTTGTAGGTATGGTGCAGTGTTTATACAAACAGTTTTCAAAACTTCCTTGTATTCAAGGGTCTACTTCTGAGGATCAACAAAAAAGTTTCCTTTGTTACTGCCAACCCCTCCCCATCACAACCCAGACACCTCGTACATCTTAACTAAAAGGGCCAGATTCTTTATAAAATCTAGCACCTCTAGCAAAATAAACGTAAATTTATAGGCAGAAGTTAGGAAATGAGGAAACAGGCTAAATTCTGATGCCTTTTCTGAGTCTTAGCACTGACCTTACTTTTATTTTCCTGGTATTACACAATGATGGCTAAGAGACGATAATCCACAGGGGCGACGGAGGTTAGACCGCACAGAAAGATCACACAGACACGGCCATACACCTGCCATGTGGTCCCTCTTCTCTGGCTCAGACGGTTGTAATCTGGAGCTTCGGACAACTCCTTTAAAGACTGCTTACAGTCCTTCCTGACTTCCATCATAAGGAGGATAAAGAAGAAAGTTTTTATCTTAAAACGATTAGGGTCATGTTCCTTTTTAGATCTGTAAAAACATTAGACAAAGGGAAATCTATCTAGTTGGACTTCTGCTTTCTGCAGTCATTATTTATGAGTGGTGACATAGCTTTTGGCAAGCAGATAAGGGAAATTCAAGGTCAAAGATAGTAAACTACCATAAACAGGGATTCATGCTTATGGACTATGCTCACAGACTAGCCTCACATGATCGAGCAACCAGTTTAAAAGGACTAATCCTGTCTTTTGATGACCTGTATGGAGAGGGTAGCTATTCTGAGAAATAGCTCTGGCTTTGTCTCAAGTGCTTCTATGGATGCACTTTACAACTCTCTTGATAGCTTTATGAATCCCAACTTACATTGTCCTTTTGGGGAGAGAGGAGGTAAAGGAGATGTGGGAATAAAGGGGAGACCTTAAAATAATAAATGCAACAATAAATGGGGCTTAGGTATCTCTCCATAACTTGGCATTCTAGGCTAATATACTGGAGTTGTTTAGAAAAAATGTAGTGGCTCCCAGTAAACAGGAGCAAGAAATATAACTTGATGAGTAAATAGGGGGAACGCTGTGGTGTTGTTCCATTCATCCCATAGGCCCTGGCCTCCTATTTCAAATTGACTAGTAGAAATGTGACTGGTAGAAACTGTGTGATTATAACCATGTAACCCTTTGGATATTGTAGCTTCCTTTCCTTGACTTGTGTCCTTCTTGAGGTGCGGTTATGAGGATACTTAATTTTCCAATTTCATTCACAAAGGATGTTAATAATGAAGGCTCACAGAGGCTCCCAGCCAGAACTAGCAAAAATTTAGAATTCCAAAAGTTCTGCCATGTCAAAAACAGTAAGTAAAAAGATGTAGCAGAAGTAGGGACTTCCAGCCAAGATGGAGGCATAGGTAGATACTTTGCCTCCTTGCGCAAACAAAAGGACAAATGTAAAACAAAAAATAACCAGAACTGCCAGAAAATTGAACTGCATGGAAATCCAGCAACCAAGGAGTTAAAGAAGAAACATTCATTCAGACTGTGTCAAAACACAGAGATGTTCATTGCCTTGCTCTGGCAAATACCTAAGGCTGTGCCTCTCACAATGTACCAGTTGTGCAGAGACAAAGAAATATGGCCCAACTAAAAGAACAGATGAAAGCTCCAAAAATAGAACTAAGCGATGCAGATATAGATGGCCAACCTATCAGATGCAGAGTTCAAAATGCTGGTAATCAAGTTGCTCACAGATATGGCTGAGTATGGTTACAAAATGGAGGAAGAAGTGAAGGCTATGAAAAATGAAATAAAGGAAAATGTACAGGGAACCAACAGTAAGGGGAGGGAAACTGGGACTCAAATCACCAGTTTGGACCAGAAGGAAGAAATAAACATTCAATCAGAACAGAATGAAGAAATAAGAATTCAAAAATATGAGGAGAGGCTTAGGAATCTCCAGGACAACTTTAAATGTTCCAACATCTGAATCATAGGGGTGCCAGCAGGAGAAGAGGAAGAGCAAGAAACTGAAAACTTACTTGAAAAAATAATGAAGGAGAACTTCCCAATTCTGGCAAAGGAAATAGACTTCCAAGAAGCTCAAAGAGTTCCAAAGATGTTGGACCCAAGGAAGCACACACCAAGGCACATCACAATTAAAATTACCTACGATTAAAGAGAAGAAGAGAATCTTAAACACAGCAAGAGGAAAGGAGACAATTACCTACAAAGGAGTTCCCATAAGACTACCAGGTGATTTCTCAAAAGAAACCTTGTGGGCAAGAAGGGGCTGGGAAGAAGTATTTGAAGTCATGAAAGGCAAGGACCTACATCCAAGATTAGTCTATCTAGCAAAGCTATCATTTAGAATGGAACGGCAGATAAAGTGCTTCCAAGATAAGGTCAAGTTAAAGGAGTTTATCATCGCCAAGCCCTTGTTATATGAAATGTTCAAGAGACTTATCTAAGAAAAAGAAGATCAAAAGTATAAACATTGAAATGACAACAAACTCACAACTAACAACAACTGGAAGTAAAACCAAAACCAAAACAAACTAAGCAAACAACTAGAACAGGAACAGAATCACAGAAATGGAGATCACATGGAGGGTTATCAGCAGGGCTGGAGGGAGAGAATGGGGGAAAAGGTACAGGGAATAAGAAGCATAAATGGTAGGTACAAAATAGACAGGGGGTAGTTAAGAACAGTATAGGAAATGAAGAAGCTAAAGAACTTTTAAGAACTTATATGTACAATCCAGGGACATGAACTAAGGGTGGGGGTAGGGAGGGATGCTGGTGGAGAGGGGTACAGGGTGGGGGGAATAAAGAGGAGAAAAATGGGACAATTGTAATAGCATAATCAATAAAATATACTTTAAAAATGAAATAAAAGAAGTAGATAGAAAGTAGTTCAGGTCAAAAGAAAAAATATAAAAGACCTTAAAATTACACACACACACACACACACACACACACACACACACTCCTCCCCCAGATTAAACATGCCAGGTAATGAGAGTGGTTAGGACACTGCTACAATTGTAGGGTTAAAATGACAGAACTCAAGAGAATGATTGCCAAAAAAAAGCTTAGATTTTATCCTTTAAAATATTCTTTACTAAACAAAGGCTACCATTTTCCCTTCTAACTTGTTGCCTTTGTCGATAATAAAAGTAATTCCAAGGGGTCATCTACAACAAATTCTTAACTGCTTTTCTTCATGGCTGTAGTTGGGCTAAGATAAGAAAGCTATTGAGAGAACTGGCAAGAAATTGATTTAGTGATCATCTGCATATTTCAATATTATTTGCTCTTTCTTCACCATATACTGAAATGAGCTCTACTACTTTCGGTAATATGCACAGGATTCCCTGAAAGTAGTTTTCATGGAAGACACCAAACTGTGCACAGTCTGCATACTCAGCAGAGACTATATGGTTGAATTACTCATTCATCAAACTAATGGGCTGCATCCAAAGTAACCAACTTCCAGAGACGTAGAGGGTAACTACTTCAAACAGTTGCACTTAAAACTTAAGAGAACCTTCATTTATGAGTGGACAGTGACCTAGGCAAACAAGAAATGCTGCATGGACTGACAAGTTTTTAGAACAATAAAAGAGCAGCTATGAATTAGTGGGAGTAACTCTTTCACTCAGAAATTCTTGGCTAAGAATATCTATTTTAGTAAAAAGGATGGTAACTCAGGAGCTGCCCAGAGAATATTATTCTAACTATCTATGGAAGACAGAAAGTAAGCCTGTGATTTAATTCTGATCAATACTGTGTTTCCAGATACCAGCTCAAGGTCACCCCCTTCTAGCATAAATTTCACCTTTCCACATGTCTACTCCACCTTAGTAAGCTAAGCTGCAGAGGCTGAGCAGAGAAGATGAGAAACCTGTTGGGGCAAGACAGGTCCTGGAGGAACTGACCACAAGGAGAATTATACAGCCATGGAGGGCTGTCATGTTCAAGAGAAAGCATGGAAGAGACAAACTGAATTTTTAAATGTGCATTGTCCAATTTCTAGATCACTGATGCCTTGTGGGCCAACATGAATGGACCATACTATTATCATTCAAGCAACAAAACATAAAGGACAGACAAGTAGTTTAAACGTGACAGATGCATGTAATAAACACTACAATGGGTGAGCCATTTTATATGTTAGAGCATAACTTTCCTTACCTGTATAAAATGACTAATAAAGTTCCACCCAGAGCTAAAACTTAATTCTACATTTTTCTTTTCAGTAGCTTCCAGAACAGAATGCTTCTTTGTTCCTACCCTTACAATTAGATTATAAATTCTATAAGGACCATCTTATTTATGAATGAATCTCTCCTGCATTTTCTAATACCCTGCACATAGTAATAGATTACAGTAATTATTTTCTGAAATAAATTTCTTTTCTTTGCATTTCTCCTTTGACAACTTAGACATAAAAACAGAAACTATTCCTTAATCTGACAATGACATACTGGGCAATCTTCAGTTGAGTCTGAAATGTTGTATCATAGTATTTGACAGCTATGCTTAGAAATTATTCAGTAGCTCTGTATCTGAGAAGGGGCAAAGTGTAGTTGATATAGAAGTA
The DNA here is from genome assembly GCF_014824575.4 of Sturnira hondurensis. Lineage (NCBI taxonomy): Eukaryota > Metazoa > Chordata > Mammalia > Chiroptera > Phyllostomidae > Sturnira > Sturnira hondurensis. The sequence goes on along the minus strand of NW_028083079.1, from coordinate 104,390 downwards.
ACATAGGCAAACTGAACTTTTTAAAATAAAAGTTCAGAGTATTATGACAAATTCATCTAGTTCTACCTGTTCACTTCACAGAAGCCTAGAGCGTGAAACCACAAAGTTCTTGGGGGAAGCTAAGATTTACATGTTTTGGTCTAATTTGCCTTTAAAATACTTTTGTCAAATATTTGTATTGTGACAAGTGTGAGGAAACTAAAACAAAAAACTCATACATGTTTCTAAAAGTGGAAGAAAGAAAGAGAATACACTGCCTGTTACTGGCCTTTCAGTGATCTGAAATGCCAAATCCAGATCCTTCATGTAAATTACGTCTCCAGGGCACTAAACCTTGCACAGATTGTAAGATAAAATTAACTTAAAATGTTTTTATTCTGTACACCTACCAAATGAGTAATTGCATGGAACCTCAACAAATGGCATGGTATGAAACAATGGCATTTGCTTCCTGTAAGTCCCACTCTATTATCTTATTTTTTCCTCAGCATCTCAAGGAACCAAGGCACAGAGGGCTTAAGCACCCTGTTCAGTGTTATACTAGAAGGCTGGGGAGGTACCCTGCCTAGAACCTAGGCATCCTGATTTCAGGCCCCGAACTTATTCTTTATTAAACCTGCCTTACTACTAACCCAATGCCACAACTTTGTATCTGTAAATGTCACAAATTTAGTCACTTTTCCTGATCCCAAGTAAATTACAAGATGCATCCAGCCTGCCTCTGGTTTTCACCATCAGCAGCTCCATTACAAACACAGGTTTCCCTAATAGTACCCCTGCCTTCTGTTCATCCTGTGATTCATCAGTAACAAATTAAGAGAATTCTTACCCAAGGCATGGCTCTACTTATCTGCTCAAAAAACTCCACTGCCTACTAACTTCCCAATGTCTACTAACATCCTTGTTCTGAGAGCTCAAATCTCTAAAACAAAGGTCCCAACCTCCCTTTCTGCCTACATGTACTTTGTGTTCCAGCCAACTCAGTCCAATTGCCAAAGTTTCTGCTGTTCCTAGACATAGCTCCACGTCTCTGTCTGGTATCTGCTCACATTGTTTCTTCATTCTGGAATACCCATCCTCACGATCTCTGATGCAGCAAATCCTCCTCCTCTTCCAAGGTCTAGTCCTAAGACCTCTGAACAGTCATATCTCATTTTGCCTTTCCTAATAACTCCAACTGAATCAGTCTCACAAAATACCCTGAAATGTTTCTGCGACCTTTTCAATCTGTGCCTATTTCTGTCATCACACTGCCAGAACAGTATTGAAGAAAGGTTGGAGAAACAGTTGAATGGAGGTATTTCTCCAAAATTCCTTCTCATTGTCATCAACTGCAGACAACTGCAAAAGTACCCTCTTGGGTATCTATCTTTTCAGCCAAGCCACATACAGGAATCTGAACCATTTGATGGTGCTGATGTTACCAGTAGAACCAGCACTCCAAGCTAAACTAGTATTTGTACTCCAGGTACCATTTGCATGTATTTCTTAAGTTGTAATTTGCATTTCAGGCTGCCTCCCAGAAACTAATTTCTGTCTGCAGTGAGTAACCTAACCATCTCACATCCAACTTCTCATATTGATATACTCATTTTATGCTATCTGGCATTTATGTCTGTAAATCTATTACAGATTCACTTTTCCAACCATATTCTAATCTAATCCTCTTCATTCAAATATTCCACTGGAAAAAAAAATATTACACTGAAGCAGACTTACTTGCTTCTCCTGAATAAATGTAGCACTTTGACACTTGTATGCCTCTTTGGCTTGTGTTAACTCCCTGTAATTTGTAATTCCTTCCCCTCTCCCTCACCACTTTCTATCTAGTCCCACCATTACTTATTCAACACTGACCGTGCACTTTAAATGACCGTGTGTGAGTGAGAATAAAGTTAAAAGATGGCCCTTGCTCTTCTGAGTTTACAGTCTAGCTCATTCTTTAAGGCTTGGTTAAAAATGCTACCTTTTTTTCATGAGTTTACCTTGAATTCTTGACAGAAGAAATCTCTCTTTTCTGAATTTCCCTAGCAGTCTTCTCTCATGGAAATTATGACTCCTTAAACTATGAGACATAAAGTGCCGTACATATATAGCAGGTTCCTCGAAGGCAAGTAACTAATTTCTCCCTCCTTACTACATCTAGAAGAACACTCAACAAACACTCATTCAAAAAGTACTTAATTCTGCCCTGGCTGGTGTGGCTCAGTGGGCTGAGCACTGGCCTATGAACTGAAAGGCCCTTGGGGTCCCAGTCAGGGCACAGGCCTGGGTTGAGGGCCGGGTCCCTGGTGAGGAGCATGCGAGAGGCAGCTGACAGATGTTTCTCCTCCTCCCCTTCTCCCTCCCTCCCCCTCTCTAAGAAAATAAATACATTCTTTTTTATAAAGTATTTAATTCTTATAAAATCCACCAAGGTTTCAATATTTACTTAAAAGGAGCCAGGTGCAAAAAGACTGGATTCTTGCCTTTGTGGAGCTTAATCTAGGGGAGGAAACTCATTAAATATGTAAAAAAGTAAATATGTGTAGGTATATGTAATTACAAATTGTGGTAGGTGGTATGAAGGGTACACCCAGTACTGTGGCAGAGAATGAGGGTAAAAGGGCTGATCTGTATGGAGGGGGTGGGGAAGAGAGAACGAGAGAAGCCCTTGGAGGTAACACCCGAAAAGGCAGATGAACATTGGAGTCGGGTGGAAGGGCAGGGAGCAGCAACCCTGAGGCAAGAAAAGAATCCAGGGCATTTAAGGTGAGTATGAATAAAACACACTTAGAGGACGAGAGGCCAATGAGGAAGAAGAGGGAGCAGAACAGGTAACAATTAAGAAGGGTTTAAAGATCATCTTCAGGAGACTAAATTTTATTCCAAGGGCAATTGGAAGCGAATTACGGGCAATAAGCAGGGAAGTGATGTGATTAGCTTGTATCTCAGTAGAGTACTTTGGCTGCTGCACAGCATAACTGGCCTTTATCTCTTCTTCCCTAATATTTCCTATTCAAGCTCTTCTGTGAGGTATTCACAGAAGGGAAAAAACAAAACTTACAGAGCCGGAGGCTATAATCCTTTGATTTCCAGAATCCAAAAAGACTTCTGTTAAAGCTTTAGGAGGATTGGGAGAACCTTCTAACTTCTGAGTTACAAAACAGTTGGAAGGCAAAACTGAGGACTATTCCACAAGAACTATCCTGGATGGTAAGAGCTTCTAAAGTCACATGCAACCCTTGACAGGTTAGAGTTCAGCTTACAGAACATTGTTAAGAGCACGAGTATGGCCGTCAGATGGTGTTAACTCCTGGCTCTGCTGAGTGTCCTGAATGTCTCTGCTGAGTGTCTCTAGCTAAGTGTCCTGGTGACATTTCCTATAAAAGTTCTGTGGGTCTTTTAGAGTTTATAGAGGCTGCTAAAGGAAGGGGCTGTACCCAGATTTCAACAGCACTTGGGTAAATGACTCAAATTTGGTAAGTTAGTTGTTCAATAAATAGAATATGATGAAAGCAGACTGAGCTCCCTGTGGAACATGGACAGCAAACTATAAGACACACAGCAAATGCTCAATAGATTTTTATTAGATTATACAACTTGTACTGCACATGGAAACCTTCAACAGTAGTTTTGACAAACCTCAATTTTCATTCACACCTCCCCAATTATTAGCAATGAATCCAGAATTTATGTGACTCTATTTTTTAATGCCCCATTTTAGGTTCAGTGGAGAAGACTAGACTGACTCCAAGATCTGGGTTCTAGTCCATTCAACTCTATAACTCTGTATTCTTTTCAGTAAAACACATCAGTTTCTGGATTCTGGCATTGACATCTGGGGCTAGTTAGACATTGCCAAAATTCCCCTGGGGGCACAATCATCCCACCTCATAGAAAAACACGTTTGATCTCTGAGTCTCATCCAAAACTCAGGGAAACATGGAGATGGTACCTATCTTGTTTTCCTTCAGGGTTGTTATATGTCATTCAAGTAATAAAAGGAATGGGAAGAAATACTAAGAAAAAAAACACACGACATATATAAAAACGTTATTATTACTATTCTCTGTCAGCACTCAATAATGAGGCTGAAGACAAACACAACTTGTTTATAGAATTCATTGCAAGGCTCGGGTTAAGGCTATGTGCACTCCAACAGGTCTTTTATGGGGGTAGTCAACAAGTTATTTGTTGATTGATTCTAAGTCTGGGTCCAATAGTAACTTCATTTACTTTTGTGGCATATTCTCAGGTTTTTCTGCTGGGATACAACAATGAATGTAGTATGCTTCCAAACCTAACTGTACTTGAAGGACAGGCCTGGATTAAACAAGAATGACTATTCATTTCACAGATGGAAAGCTGAGGTACAGAAGGTTAACTGACTAGCTGAAGTCACGTGGCAGTCAGTCTAGCCACACTGTGCAATTAGAGTCCAGATTCTGACCTCAAGTGCATTGCTCTATTACTTGTATCCTGGTACTTACACCTGACCATTCTGTGCCCGTCTCTTAACACAAAGTTAGCTATTTTGCTTTTTGGGTACAACCAAACAAAAAAAAACTGAGATAAGGAAACAGTTATAGTTTTGAGAGAAGCTTAGGAAGAAATGAAGACCTGTTTCTACCGGGAGGCACACATGGACAGTCCCTACATGTTAGGTAAGTCAATGTCCAGTTATCCAAGCATGCCCTGTGAAGTCTACGAAGTCCTTGCCCATTCAGTTGTCTGGGAGGAGCTAAATCTACTTGTCACCTACCTCCAAAGTAGTTGCATCCTGCAGTGCTTTACGCCATGTTAAAGGCACACAGTTTGCGCTAACACTGTTACCTGCAGTGCTCTTGGCTGCTCCACCTCAATGTGGCTCTAGGTGAGAATGGACTTCCATACAGCCCAAGTGCCAGGCCACATTTCAGCATTTTGTTAATGTTCACAAAAAACCCCAAATGCCATTCTGCTATATATTTTCAGTGTCAGAAACACTGAAACTCATAGTGTCAGAAACTCATAAAAAGGTAACCATTTATTTTACTCCTTTAAGATACCGGGTCATTTCTGATTATTATGTCTCTGTATGAACTTCAAATGCTGAAGGCTGTCATAAAGAATCATCACTTCCAACCATTGATTCAACAGTCTTCTGGATCATTCTCAGGCAACATATGAGTTGAAGCCCACCTTAACCTTTATCATTACTACAGTTTGAAAGGACATAAGACTAGAAGTCAGAGAATTTTGGTTCTAGCCCGAGTTTTCCAAAACATGTAGGTAATTTCATTTTTATGGTCACAGTTTCCTTAGTGAAGAGACTGAATAATTCATCTTTGGGACCTGTTTCAACAAGAGAAGTTTAGGTGTGTATAATATTGTTTCAATGAGAAACAAATGCACACTTATCTTTTTTAAGCACATCCCAAATATTAGTATCCCCGGCCTCTACTCACTAAATGCCAGTAGCACCATCCCAGTTGTGACCACCTAAATAAGCTTTAGACATTCTAACACTTCAGTGGCTTAACACTTATTTACCAAACACATTTCAGAGCACACTGTTCACATCACTTTCTAAAAAATTCCCAATGACCAAACTTAAATAATTGCTTCAACTGACAGATACCTTGCCGAAGCAGAAACAGCAGGAGCCTTCCTGGTTTCTGGAGTCAGACTGCTGACAGTCAACAGGCTGTGCCATCTTTGGGACCCAGAATGTGTCGCTAAGACTTTGTGGGGATAATACATAAACATAAAACTAGGGTAGTAACATTTCACAATATTTTGAACACAAAATATAAAAAAATACATATCAAAGTGACTGGCACATTAATAACATATATTGTAGTAATAAATACTAATGACTTTCCTCCCAATTCAAGGGGTTCTCAAAGTGTGGCCCAAGGATGGCCTGAAATCAGAATCATCTGAGATATCTGGCTGACAGTGGAAGCTGTGGACCCCACTCCAGACTGCTGCATCTCCTCTCGGGAGTGGGGCCTGAGGATTTAGACACTTACCAAGCTGTATAGGCAGTTCTTATGCACTCAAATTTGAGAACCCCAGTTCTGAATTAAAAATATGTACAACACAGATATATAGTACAAAGAATCTAAGAGTCAGATGTTTAACAAGAGCTTAAAAAAATAAGGAAGAAAAAAGTCAAGATTTAACTAGAATCTAAAGTAGAACGCTTTGGTATTCCAACGGGGTGCAGAGCCAGCAGAGTCTCTATAACAGCTCACACATACCACGGCCTAACAATCAAACAACCGCCTGGACTAACACTGAATCGCCAATGGTTCGTCTTTGGGATCTGGGAGAGGTTATTTCACCCACTGTGTGAATAAAATCTCTTGAGTTCCAGATGAAGGGGAAATTATTTATTTTCTGCAGTTTTATTTTTTTAGATTAGTTGTAAAATATAGGAGTTGAACTACTTACCAGAAAGACAAACCTTAAATAGGAAATGTGCTAATTTATATAAATAAACTGTTGGATGTTAGTTTCTAACATGATTAATAAAATTAAGATTTGTTTCCCTGACCTAGTGGCTCAGTTGGTTGGAGCGTCATCCCATACACTGCAAAGGTTGTGGGTTCCATCCCCGGTCCAGTCTGGGCCTTACGGGAGGCAACCAATTGATGTTTTCTTTTTCCCTCTCTCGCTCTCTTCCTCTCTCTCTCAAATCGATAAAAATATATCCTCAGATGAGGATTCCCAGTTAAGCATTCAAGGGTCTGTCCCTAACCATCAACTCCTGCCTCTCTGAGATCCTGACTTCATTTTGAGATCCTGACTAGGATACCAAAGACAAACAAACAAACAAACAAAAACATGAGGAGGAAGTTGTGGGCAGAAAAGGCATTTCCCATTTCCTTTTTGTGGCCACTTGCCCAGTACACATTGGAGCTGTATTCATTCTCTAACTGGTAAAACTGTACCTACTGGTTGTGGGCCCTTAGGCAAATTGTTTAATATCTCTGTCTCAGCTCTAAAATCAGGATAATAAATGGAGCCTACTCATAGGATTGTTTAAGGATTGTTATGAGGAGCTCGCTTAGGTGACAGCACAGTGGTTAAGAGGACAAAGGTAGTTTCCTCTAAAATAGGGATGACAATAGCAACTACTTCATGACAGTGTGTATCTAAACAGCACTGGGCCTAAGCACAGTAAGCCCTCAATAAATATTCATTACTGTTACTTTTAATCTGCTGTTCTTTCTAAACGTGGCACAGGTACACTTTGACTTGTCCTTCAGCCATTACTTCATAGCTAGCTAACCTTTCTAACCCCTGCGGTTCTCAGTTGGGGAGTTTTGAGGGTGTGCCAGTGCATCCCATGCAAGTAACTCCACAGGCAGGGGCGTCCTTTACCTATGTTCCATCAGGTGGTTAGCTATTTGCTTCCAATCTGAATCTATTTTCTTTGCACTGTCTCAAAGTTTCAGGCTTCTCTCTCCCTCTTTTCTGATTATCACAGATGCTTTTTTGTGGGGGTAGGTTCTTTTTCCACCATGAAACAATTCTCCAAACCAGCTAGGTGCCTACAGTTCAATGCAATTCTGACACTGTCTATCCAGAGATAACGTCAGATTCCAGAGGCTGTGGGCTCAGACCCACAAGACGGCCCTTCACTTCAGATGCCAATTATAATAACCCCAGATGTAACCCTTGCTTCTGACCTACTGGTTACAAATCATAGGTTCCCATGACTCCTCTCTCCTTGGGTTCTATTAATTTGCTAGAGGGGCTCGCAGAACTCAGGAACCCCACTTACTCACTAGATTCCCAATGTATTATAAAGGACATTAAAGTATACAAATCAATAGCCAGATGAAGGACGAGATATATAGGGCGAGGTCCTCAACAGAAGATGCAATAAAAAAAGACAGCTTTGTTCTCTTTACTTAGGAAATTCCAAGAGTTTTAGGAGCTCTGTGCCAGAAATGGGATGAAGACCAAATACATATATTTTATTATAAATAAAAATATACTTTTCCTTATTTTTATATTTCTATAGTCATTTCATTGGGATTTGGGGCAGAAAAAGAGATGTGCTCAAAATGCCATCTTGAAACAGAGATATATTATATTGCTTTTGGCCACCTTATCTTTCCTACATTTTAGTTTCTTAAGAAATGTAAGGGGCACTAATTCTGCCCCTTCATTCTCAGCCATAACATGGCACCTTTATTTAAGACTGGCCAGCATGGTTCAGTTGGTTGGGTGTCATCCTGCAAAGCAAAAGGTCACCGGTTCAATTTCCGGTCAAGGCACGTATCTTGGATGCCGGCCAGTACCCAGATGGAACATGTGTGAGAGGCAACCAACCAATGTTTCTCTCCCTCTTTCTCCCTCCCTTACCTTCTCTCTAAAAATAAATACTAAGTAAATAAATAAAGTATTTTTTTAAAAAGATGTAGTTTCTGAATGTTTTCAAGAAAATGATACCTTCAACTCTTTCCCTCTTCACTTACAATTAAAGTCTCATAAACTATCAGAACTAGCAGAGTCAGTAATTATCAGTCTGATGCACATACCCTTTGAGTCAGCAATTCCACTTCTAAATACCTACTGACATACCTGTGAAATGTTATAAGAACAGAGTTATTTGCTGCAGGACTGTCTGTGAGAGCAAAATATTGAAAATACAACCTAAATGTTCATTAACAGGGCATTGATAAATTATCGTATGTCCATAAAATGGAATACTTTGCTGCCATAAACAAGATGAGGAAGCTCCTTATATACTGACATAGAATGAGCTCCAAGGTATATTATGAGATGAACAAGGCAGGCACACTGTATGCTCATTTGCAAAAAAAATAAAATAAATAATAATAATAATAATAATAATAATGAGGAAAAGTATCTACGTATTGTGTGTAAACACCTATACTACATCTGGGAGGTGGGTGAGCAAGAAAGTGGCAACACTGTGATCCCTAGGAGGAGAGCTGGTCAGACCCATGTGAACCTTTTGAATTTTGAGCCACATGAATATAATTCCTACTTTTAAAAAATATATTTTAAGTGCAACTCCTTTATTTTACAGATAGGGAAACTGAGGCCCATGTTATTGAATGATGATGCTACTGCACTCTAGTCAACTGAACCCCAAGATTTGCTTCTCACAGAAGACTTCTGTAACATTAGGCTAACCACTCTCCCCAACCCTCCCATTTCTCCATAGGGTAGCCAGGAAGCAGCTAAGCAGGAAGGATTTCTGAATTTTACATATCCTGTTTTAGTGGCGAATAACACAGAAGTTCCTGTTTCTCTTGCCCACTCTCACCTTTCCGTGCAAAGAAGATCAAGTATACAAGCACATTTTTTACAAAGGCTTTAGAAAGGCTTTTATTTGCCTTGTCCAAATGGGACAACTCAAATTTGATTATATCAAACAAACAAAGAAACTAAAAAGGCCCTTTAGTTATGCAATGATGGAAGGGCCTAAGTCCAACAGGGTGTGTATCTCCCAGCCAGTAGACTCTATTTTTCTGACACCTTTTGTTGTTGACTAAGCCACATGCTGGAATAAAGCGATCACGAGATGTAGCCTCTTAACACTCCTCTTACTGGATTCTTTTGTAGCCTTGACACATTTCCAGTGTGTTAACCTTGAGTGCTTTAGTATGATTTAGGTAGTTTTCAGAGAACTTTATAGATGGTGTGGTAAGAGTGGAAAAAGCACCAGGTTATTATCAAAGGCTCTGAGCAATAGACCCAAGTTCACCGTTATTAGCCACGTGACATTAAGCCAGTTACCTAAACTCAACAAGTACTAGTCCCTTTATTGCAAAATGGATATGAAAACACCTACCCTGCTACTCTTGCAGGTTTATGAGGATCAAATAAAATGTCAAAATACGTTCTAATCTTAAGGTATATTAAGTATAAGTATGAAATATTATCATATTAAGTATGATATAATACTTTTGTATTATATTTTCATACTTAATATGAAAAGTATGATATACATACTTTTCATATTAAGTATGAAATATTATCAATAATAGCTTACTTACTCATTGGATGACATGATTAATCTCTGAAAGGAGATGTCCAACTCACACAGAGGGATCACTTTCATGTCACTTAAAGTACCTATACAGCCTTTTACAGTCTGATGTAAAGAAGTTTGACTTGCTAGTCCGATACATATACACAGCTAACTCTTGAACGATGCGAGGGTTGAGGGGCACCAACCCCTGAGCAGTCAAAAGCCACAAATAACATCTGACTCCCCCCAAACTTCACCGCTGTCCCTCAGTGTCTGCAGGGGATTGACTCCAGAAACCCCTGCATATACCAAAATTCATGGATGCTCAAGTTCCTTATATACAATGGCATAAAACAATGCATAGAGTCAGCCCTCCTTAATTGGGAAAATACTACTTCTGGTCAGTGGTTGGTTGAAGCCACAGATGCAAAACCTGAGGATACAGAGCTGACTATACATTTATTGAAAAAATCCACGTATAAGTGGGCCCACACAGTTCAAATGCATGTTGTTCAAGGGCCAATCGTATTGGCAAAACTCTGTTTTAACTGCCTTCTTGTTACAACCAAAGTACCCTCTGATTAAACTTTTCTTTAGATGTATAGGGTCTCGATCACCTAGATCACATTGTTGTTGGCTTGCCTATGAATACTGGGAATTAACTTGGTGTGTGTGAGGTGGAAACTGGAAACCACTTTAACTGTTCCTTTTTCACTTCTCCCTTCCTTTAATTAATAAAGGCTGATTTAATGAAAATGCATAGAGAATGTTAAAGAAAATTAGAAAAGTTGTTCAATACCTCAGATGGAATCAGAAGACCTGGATCCTAGACCTGCTTCTTGGAGCTTATTATTTGTGTGACCCCAAGGAACTCAGTCTCTTCATTATTCATTCAAATTTGTTGTGTACTGATTGAGTAAAAGTACTATAATTATCCCCAGGCCTCAAGAAGCTCAGTCTGGTGGAGGAGGGATACATATAAATATAATTAAAATATGCCCTGTGGTGTGGCTCAGTGGATTGAGCACTGGCCTATGAATTGAAAGATCACTGGTTCCCAGTCAGGGCACATGCCTGGGTCCCCAGTTGAAGGTGTGTGAACTGATGGATGTATCTCTCATACATTCCTGTTTCTCCCCTCCTCTTTCTCCATCCCTTCCCCTCTCTCTAAAAGTACATACATAAAATATTTTAAAAAATTAAAATGTAATATAAGATGTACTAAGGTATATACTATGCACAGGGTTACATGGGAGCTGATAACAAGCCAGAAAGAAAGGCAGGAGAAAGGAATGGGGGCCTGAGGGTACACAGCAGCATTCTTCTGCCTTTCATCTGATAAATTGAACAACTGCATTCTAGGTGCTCTAATTTGCTTCAAAATTATATAAACACTCAGTACCATTCTATAATAATTCTATTTATTTAGGAAGGGACTCGACCTGGGTAAAAAAAGGTCCTCTAATATTTCACTGGTTGCTAGAGTTTTGCTCTTTAAGAGTTCCCTCGCAATCATTCCTCGTATTTCTTTTGCAACGCTTTTTTTCCATCTTGTTATGATGTATTACATAATGTCCCCAGCCTACAAAAGCAGGTTGTTTACAAAAGCCTGGGGTCTTTGTGCAAAGGAAAAGAAGTAGGGTGGACCCTCCTCAACCCTTTCCTTCTCTGCAGGGCTTTGCATTCCTAAGAATGGGCCCTCCTCTGCTCGGGGATGTTACCTAAATTATGAAATATAACTCAAAGCAACAGAACTTCCTTCCCAATCCCTTCTATAAGATTTCTTTTGGCATACACTGCTCATTTTAGTGTATTAAGTATCAGACTCTTGATGACTTCTCACATTTAGTCACAAAGTACAGAAAACTTTGGATTTTAAAAAACGGGTTTATTATGCTAACAGCTGCATGTGGGAATGGAGGCCTCAGGAACCCGCCCTCTTTCCTCACTTCCTGTTCCCCAGTCACGCTTGGCTCTAGCAAGCCAGGCATGATTGGCAGAGTTATCTTGATGCTACCTGGTCACTGACTTATCTGGCATCTTCTACTAGTTGAAGCCATCTTGTCACTGTAAACACTTGTTTTTCGAATGATAATTATATCTTTTTCCTCTTTTGTAGCACTTCTGGTGAAGAAGGTACAAAGAGGAATAAACAGCAGAGCCAAACTGGAACAAGGAGATGAACAGACTTAAGGATCAGAGATTCTTAAGACTATGGTATAAACTGTTACCTTTAGAGCAGTCATTTAATATTAGTCTCATTCAGTCTAGAACCTTTCTTTTTCTCAATTCAAAACTGATATTATGATTCCTCCCCACCAAAACAACAGGGCTGAGGTTTCCAAAAGATTAATACCAGTGTCCCAAGTAGCGTTTACCATGACTTGTCTCACTTAATCCTCACGACTCCACATTCTAAGGACTATTACAAAAATGAAGTAGCTACTACTCACATGGAGTGGGGAAACTTTTACTTTTTACTTCTTACACGCCTCAATCATTTGAATTTTTTTCATCACTATGTTATTTAGAGCTAAGGATGAACTTGTCACCTTGGCCTTCAAGGTTCTGACAAATATGGCCCTGGTCTCCTTTTCAATTTTAATCCCCTCCTTACCTCTGTGCACTGTTGTTTTATACCCTCAGCAAGCTATCCCACAGAACCCTTGTCACCAACGTAAATGGCGCACGAGCAAGGCCACTAAGCACTCCTGCTCTCCCTCTCCAGTGAAGGGGGCACTAATATAGGGTATCTTATCAGCTGTGTGTGTTCACAAACCAGCTTGTGTCAGTATGCTAATTACTATAAATATATAATTTAATAAAGTACTATACAAAGTAATGAAGTATAAAGGAGAAGAGAAAAACAGCAGCAGCCAGAATTAATTGAGAACTTAATACCTGCCAAACATTATTTTAAGTGCTTCACATGAATTAACTCAGATAATCTTCACAGCAACTGTAAGAACTAGATACTATTATTGTCTCTATTTTAAAAGGAGGAAAGTAGGCAACTTGTCCAAGGCCTACACAACCAATAAATGGCAAAATAATTTGGCTCCAGAGCTTAAGAATGTAGTAGTTGTTCCTATGAAAACCAAGTCGAAAGCTTTGAAAAGACTAGTAAAGATGACATAAATAACTACTGAATTCTACCTTGTATCTCAAAACAACCGAAGACAACATGTAAAGAAATGAACCTGGCTGTGTTCCAATAAGACTTTATTTACAGAAACAGGCAGCAGACTAGGTAAGACTTGGCCCTTATGCTGTACTTTGGAGATCCTTGAGACCTACAGTCCAAGGAAAGGATTATGTTAAGAATGGCAACATGTTTATGCTTTAAGTTAAAGTAAAATGTTTAAGGTCTGCCTGTAACTAATATCTGTATGACTCCCTACTTTAACTTACTTTTTCAGTTAACTATAGATCCTAATTGCATCAGATAAGAGGGCAACTCTTATCTTTTAAGAAATTTCTGCCCTCTTCCTCGCCTTTTTGCTTTTGCCAAAGCCACCCCTTCAATCTGGGAAGTTTTATTTTCTCACTTCCACTTGGAATCACCCTCATCTTCAAAGGCCATTTTCTAACTCCACATTCTCCTCCAAACCAGATATGATCATTTCTTCCTTTTAAATTCCACAACAATTAACTTCTACGTATAGGACTTACTTTTCTACATATTCTATTATGGCTGTTTGTGTACTACAATTATTCCCAACTACTATTGATAACTACTACTCAACTATTAATAATTAACTCATTTTTAAATTTTAGGCAACACCCAACACACAGCAGGTTTTCAGATAATATTTCCTGAATTGTGTTCTAGCATTTTTGTTTTCAGTGACTGAACAGAAAGAACATGATACCAACTCCCCCAACTTACTATATTCAATTCATATCCCTACCACCACACTTATGATCTAACTTGGTTATAACTTTAAACTACCAATTTTAACATGAATTCTCCAGTACAGATTAGTATGGGTGTATCTGTATATGAAAATTGTCATCTCTCTAGCAAAATTGCTAATTTTGAGTAGAATTGTTATTAACTGCTGCTTCCTGATTAACCTTTAGGAGGTCAATAAATTTTACAAATACACTTAAAAGCTGTGTACAAACAAAAATGCTTAATTCAAACAGGTTTGTGCCTTACCTCTGCATCCCCTGCAGCACTGAATAAATAGTGTCTGGATCTCATCCACTCCTTTTTACAAAGTGTCTAGGGAGCCCAGCCCAAGTTCAGAGTGACTTAGAAAGTCTTGGGATGGGAATTCAGGTTTCCTGATTCGGACTCCAATATTCTAATTAAGGAAGACATGGCTTTTTAGGAACACCCAATTCTGCAGTTCAAAGACTGAGGAAGCCTTACTTTCCAAATTTCCTTATACTGCCATTCAAAAGCAGCAACTGGGTTCTCACAATAGTGATCTGGGCAGGCATATTTATGGTGTCCCTATGATGAAAAAGGCTGATGCACATTTTAGGATTGCTGCCTACCTCAACAATAGATAGGTGTTACTTAAACACCACAGATAAAAACACCCTACTCAAGAATGCAAGATAAACACTCAAGAGATTCTTTATAGTGTTTTTAAAAAGCACTAGATACTTTGGTGCTAAAATGACCATGACCAGAACTGGGGAGAGGGGTTAAAAAGAGCTATGTTACTCAGGCAGTTCATTCTTTTATTTCCTGAGAACCAAGTTCGCATGTTAAACAGAATTACTGTAAAGGGTCCCTGTTCTGGTGCTTAGATTCCAGAGGCGTCACTGCTTGAACACTATCAGCCTCTGTTGCTTTCACCATCTTCATCCGTAAAATAAACACAGGAAGCAGACAACAGACCTATCCCTCAGTTCAACAGAGGATTACTTCACCAACAAAAATTAGTTACATATAATATTTCTAGCTATCTTATTTCCCTCTTCCTCCCCCAGCCCAGAGCTATAGACAAGTCAAATCATCTTCAATTAACAGGAGACTGAGCGACCTAGCCAGTTCACAGCTAGTACAGTATTTTTATCTTTCTGAAAGCTACCTATAAAAGCCATAGCCATTGCTGGGCTCTCTGGGTCCCTGGGGCGGGGGGTGGGGGTAGGGGGGTCATCCTAAGAGAGTAAATTAAGAAATAAGGGAACAAGGATGAATTCCATTACTTAACCTAACAAAGAATTAATAAGAACCCATTATGGGCAAGAAGGCATAGTGCTCTGTGACACAAGAGACACCAAGATGAATAAAACAACCCCCTGTTCTTGAGTTTACGGTTTACAAGTTCACAAGTTATAATAAAAAGCATAACAAGGGAAGTGCCAAGAGGTTCAAAGTTCTCTGGGAGAGAGATACCAACTGAATTTAAAAGCTTAAAATATGTGGGTAAGGGGCACCTATTGTACTCACCAGACTGAGAGAGAGGCCTGGAGCAAAAAAAACTCCAGAGAGATCTATGGAAATGGACATTATTTGCTTATCCACACCTTGGCTAAGCCAGCCCTACGTGGAAATTGTTCTAAGAATTATACCAGGTTAACCAAAGAAATACTTATATAATGTTGATTTAGGTGTGTGGCAGGAAGATTAAGCAAAACCCAGGCCAAGGCCGGGGCTGGGGATTTTCGGCTTCTAAAGTTTCCTTCCTTCCATCACCCAGCGCCAGAACATCCCAGCTCTCCTGCACCTCACCTGCACAGATGGACTCTAGAGGGGGGACTTTTCTCAAGATGTAGCCAGTCTAGCAACCACTCCGTGAGGACACAGTGCTTGAGGGCTGCATTAGCTCACTGAGTCCCGAAGCAAGAGACCAGGAATACCGCCCGTCTGTCCTTTGACTAGGGTGACCTCAGACTAGTCAAGCAAGTGCTTACTTAAAGTTCCTTCTCCTCCTCCCTGTACATTCTGGGATTGTGAGTAGACGGAGATTGAATCCGATGACCTCTGAGGCCTAAAAGCATCTTGAGCAGCCGGCACACAGAAGCACTGGACAAAGAGCCCGTTGGCTAGTGAAGTCGGCCACAGGGGACAGGCGGTACGGGCGTCAGACCAGTTTTACACACCGGGAAACTGAGGCACGGAACATCGTGCCTCAAGGTCACTCCAGCTATGTCGCTGCTGGGGCCGGACCGACAGCTCAGGGCTCCAGACTACCAATCCTGGGCCCTTTCTCCTTTCTCCAAACCGAGAAGAGTGGAGTGGGCAGACCTGCTCCCGGAGGAGAAAAAACTGAGCTTGCACAAGGGTTGAGAGAGGGGCGAGGGAGGACTTACCTTCCCAGATCGAGTTCCGCCACCGGCGCCTCCCTTCCAGAACCTTAACCCGTAAGCCCCTCACGACTCTTCAGAAGCCCCCTTCACTTCTGACCCGCTCGACGTGTCCAACACCGCGACCAAGGCCGCCGATTTGCCGCTGCCCCGCCCCCTGCCTCATTGGCCAATCCCTGAACAGAACTTCGGAGCTCCCGCGGATTTCACCGCCTCTCAGGGCTGGAGAAGCTTACGTCACGCGGCGCGCGTGCTCCAGAGGCCCGCCCCTTTACCCTCCCCAAACCCTGTGTCTCCTCTCGGCTGAGAAAACATGCAATAGTGTGCCCTGCCGGAAAGCAGCACGCCGCCGCGGCATTTCACGACGTCGGCGGCTAAACGCCCTCGAAACCCTCCGACTCCCTCCCGGTTGCCGGGCGAAAGCAAGCGTGATGCTAGGTGCGGGGGAAGAAGACGACACCGACTTCCTCTCGCCCAGCGGCGGGTGAGTGACTGAGGGGCAGAGGGCGTGGCTGAGGAAGGCGAGCATGTGGTTGGAGGGGTCGTTCTCTTATCAGACCTGTGACCAACTTCCGGGTCCAGACCCTTGCCACGTTCCGGTACTCTCGGTTCAGATCGTAGAATCCTGGCAGAGCTCAGAACTGCTGCGTCTCTCCACCTGCGTTCTGGGCCTGGCATCTCCCCGGATCACGCAGTATGACCCTGAGTTCGCCTTTTGCTTTTTGGGTCACAGTTTCTCCTGTGAAATGAGGGTGATTGCTGATGTGAATACCTGCCTCTCAGTGCTTCGTAGGAGCCACCTGGGGCTGTGTAAGACTTTTCTCCTGGGTGGACAATGCTATGACACTTAAGAATTAGCCCTGGTGAGTCAGCTCCAGCATCCTTGAAGGCTTATCTCGGATGTGGCCTTTTTGTGCTTTGTCTTCTTCCACAACCCCAGGCAGAAAGAATTGCTTTCTCTTCTTTAGTCCCAGAGCTAGGCGTGATTGTCTCTGTCCTTCCACACCGAACCTACTACTAGATTAAGAGCGCTGACACGACGGAGACCTCTTATGTTGTTCATCTCTGCCCAGCGCTCGGCCTAGTGTCTGACACACAGTGAGTACCTGCCGAAAGAATAATGGTTGTGAAAGTGCACTCTAAAACTTAAAACCAATCTAAGAGACTGATGTCGTTATCCTCTGCCCCAGCCACTAGCCCGGGCTAAAGTTCTTCAAGCGGCAGCTTCTAGTGATCACTTCAGCCATTTCCCTAGTGTTGTGTCACCAGACAGCTGGACTCCCTTCAAACTTGTGAGCTGCCAAGTTCTGACCTTTGCACAGCTTTTTTTTCATTGAACATCTCTGTTTAACAAATTTAGGAAATGTATTGAAGGATGATGAATACACTAACATATATACCCCTCATTCCACTAAGTGCCAAGAGGTTGCAAAGATCCTTAAGCTGCTGTGTGTGCCCTCAGGTTGCTTCCATTCCTGGTAGGGATTCCATACATAAAATGACACTGGCTGTCTTTTAACTTACAATGTGACTAGCTCTATGCTGTCTATCCTTAAATCCTCTTTTCACTCTTACCTACCCCCACTTTAGATGGCCTTTGTCCACTTAGTTCCACTTTGGGTTCTTTCAGTTCCTCAGATAGTTTAGAGTGAAGCTGTGCTTGGATTCATATTTTTCCTATTCCACCCAAAACATTCACTAAAATGTCCACACAGTCCAACTTGCTGATGTTGACTGTGTAGTATGCTTTTTAAATTAATTTTTTTTCATAAAACCGGTTTTGCTTATATACGGCTGTGTCGTGTGAAAGTTTACAAGATATACTTTAAATTCACATTCTTCACTAGGTGGAAGTATTTGGGGAAGTCCGTAAACAAAAGTTAGGGCTTTCAACTTTCGTGCAACAAGCGGTGCACTGCTGACGGAAAATCACAGGGTGAAAAATGACAGGCATGTGCTCTTTTCCAGATTTCTGGCCTGAGATAGGTCTTGGAGCTTCAGCTTTGCTGCTTTCCACAGCAGGCCCCCCAAACTTCAAACACTTTATTTCTAAGCGTGTGACTCTGCTCTTAAACATAGACAACAGCTAATATAATGGTGAACATCTTAGTAAACAAAGTTATTCAGATACCTTATTTTTGTTCACAGTAGTAACCAGAAAAAACAAATCAGATTTAAGTTTGAGGATATAGAAAGCTGCACCAGCATTCTCTGATTCAGCTTTTCCTGCAGTGTTTTATCTAAGGAAGTAGAACATAATGACAGTAAGCACTGCGGCTGCTTTTCATTTCCTCCTTTGTAACTCTGCTTATTAATTTTTAAGTATCTTGACTTCAGTATATGACTTACTTTATTCCATTTAGGATATTCCAGCCTAGTAGAAAAGGGAGTATTAGTGCCTAGGATGGCTGTCTAGATGACCCATACTCTGCGTTCCATGTTTCCAGGCCTCTCTTTAAAGTCCGTGGTTAACCCTGAAGCAGTAATCAGGAAGTGTGTGGTATTTTTGGTGGGCTTTGTTTTTTTGTTGGTGGTGGTGGGGTTTTTTTGGTGTTTTTTTTTTTTGGTTTTAGTCCTTTCCCCACCAATGTGAAGAAGTATGTAAATGCCCGTTCAGTATATGGTCCTTGGCTTTAGCTAATACACATAGGAATAAGGCACAGTTCCTGCTCCTAAGAAACTTTCAATTTAGTAGAGTAAAATCAGTCCAGTATTAAAAATCGCAAAGCATTGTTAAGGGGCCAGTTATGTGTATACTTGTGTTTCAGATTAGCAGAGTAATGATAAATCACCAGTATAAAGGTAGAAAAAGATAAACCTAGTACGGATCATCAAAAAGCATTTTTAAGTTCTATAAAAGACAGAAAAGCCTAATGTTGATTCTGCCCCTAGTTAGGAGTGTGACTTTGGGTAAGTCACGTCCTTCTCCTTGGCTCTCCATATCCCAGTCTGTTAAATAATGGGGTTTTCTCTAAATGATCTGGGAGACCTTTCCTAGTTCTTTAGTTTTATCTCCTTGTTAATATCAGTCCATATTTGCAGGTCAGTTTGTGCATTGATTAAGCTTACTTCTCTACAAGGGTATCTGAGTTGAATTAATATTTTACGGATGTGTGCACATGTATTTAAAACATGGTGTACTTAATGCCAGGCACTGCACATCCTTCTAAGTAATACATATACATTATCATATTTACTTCTCCCTATTGCTTTGTGAGGTAGTTTTTACTATTATACCCATTTTACAAATGGGAAGTTAAGGATCAGAGAAGTAAATTGCCCAGTGTCACCCAGCTAAAAAGTAAAGGAGCCTGGATTTGAAATCAGGCAAGCAGATTGCCACCAGACTGCCAGTGTGCCATTATCATTATTTTAGAAGTAAATGTTTGATGCCACAGTTCATAAAAGAAGTATTTTACCAACAGGAAGAACCCCCGTTTATTAAAATACACTGATGTAGCATAAATACAATTACTGTTTTTGATGAGAAAAGGAGTATAAAATTATACTTCTCTCCCTCTCTCCTTCCCTTCCCCTCTAAAAATAAATAAAATCTTTAAAAATAAAAAATAAAACTAAGGCTAGATAAAGACCTTGGCAACTATAAATGCATTGGAGGACATTTATTTTAAAATTATAAATTAACCACTGTTTTGGCAAGAAGGAAGAGCTGCTTTTCACTTCTTTCACCTTGATGCGTTAGGTGTATGATGACAGTGAATTTTGCCCAACTAGACAAAAGAATAGAACTGAAACAGTTATCCTTAGAAAGCCCTGCTTACAAGGTCAGCCCTTGGCTGACATCTGGGAACTTCATTGATAAACATTTCCCACCTTGATGATAAAGCTTTCTGTAAATGATAAGATTGGCTGGCTTGTCTAAACTGTTTGTACAAACAAAATGATTCATGAACTTTGTGTTTCTTCTGGGAACCTAGAGTTTTGGAACCTGCTAGAGGGTTTCTGTTTCTCAGTCCCTAGAGACTCATAGC
Organism: Sturnira hondurensis; assembly: GCF_014824575.4. Classification (NCBI taxonomy): domain Eukaryota; kingdom Metazoa; phylum Chordata; class Mammalia; order Chiroptera; family Phyllostomidae; genus Sturnira; species Sturnira hondurensis. The sequence goes on along the minus strand of NW_028083079.1, from coordinate 84,149 downwards.
CTGGGGAATTAAGTCACTCATGAGCTTCCCTGGTAGACTACACTTCACACATGTTGTTACGGCTCATTGCTGGAGAAATTAAATATGTTCTGTGTCACTCCACTGGGAGAGGACTCTTGGAAGCTTGCTCTGGTTTCCTCTAGACTTTGTCCCACGTGCCTTTCCCTATGCTGATGTTGCTGTATATCCTTTCATTGTAATAGATCTTAGCCACAAGTACAACTATATGCCAAGTCTTGGGGCCCTTCTAATAAATCACTGAACCTGGTGTTAGTCCAACACAAAATGTCATTCACCAAGAGAGGAAGCAGATGACTAAGAACAGGTTTTGCTGGGGCAGTGGGGACTGGAAGAGAGATGTTCTGGTTTGGACCTGTTGCATTTGTGTTGCCTGTGGGATATCTGTGTTGTCTGATATCTGTGTTGTCCCAGTGTGTTGCCTGGTACTCAGGAGCAAATTCTAGGCTGAGGATGCAGATTTGAGCATCATCAGCATTTGGCTAGCACCTGATACCAAGGTAAGTAAATGAGATTGCCAGGGGAGAGGGAGTATAAAATCTTAGGGGCATGGACATTGAAGGGTTGAGCAAAGGAGAAAGATTGCAAGGATCCAGAGAGATTGGAAGACATAAATGGGCATCTTTAACATTTATTGATATCTTATTTGGGCTTGCTCCTCTTCCTAACTCACAGGTATCCCCACAGAAGTTAAGGGAAGATTTTGTTTGAAGAACAAATGAGTTGGCAGTGTAAAAAGGCAGCATGAAGGCCAATTCAGATATGGAATGATAAATTATGTTTAATAATAAAGAGGTGGTTGGTAATCCTTGCAAAAGCAGTTTCATTGGAATAGTTGGGGCATAAGCTTCATTGAAAGGGATGATAAAAGAATGGTTCTGCCTGTTAGGGGAAGTGGTAGACAGGACCATGTTTGATGGTGTAACTTCATAGTACAGCTTTATTTCAATTTAATAAACTACTATAAAGTAGGAAACAATGACTTGCTAAAGGCAAGAATTTACAGTTTAAAGAGACCATAGATAGCATCTGGAACAACCGCCTCAATTTACAGATGCAAGAAACTGAGGTCCAGAAAGAAATGCCTTGACTAAAATCTTATGGACAGGTAAGGTCAGCTGATAGTGTCCCAATCCAAATACAATCTTGATTTCAAAGACACTTGTCTTCCACTTCCATTATTGAATGGTGGGATATATAGTCAAGGAGGTATTTATTCAAGATTGTAGATAAGATGATACCAGGTTTGAGATATGACAAATGAAATGTTATTTTCACTTTCTACTGACAGTGCCAGATTGGCTTCTCTCTTTGGACTGGATCAGACAGCTGCTGGCCATGGAAATGAATTCTTCCAGTACACAGCCCCAAAGCAGCCTAAGAAGGGCCAGGGAACAGCACCAGCAGGTAAGTTAAGAGGTTAGGATTAGACCCTACCAAATTAGTTGAAAGGATAAATCAGCCTTCCCACAGAGGTATGCCAGGTGGTTCATCCATGATCAGTTTGCCTCTCTAAGTTCTGAGATACCAATTCCAGCAGCTAAATAGTGTATCTTTTGTTGGAAACTGGTGAAGAAAGGTCACAGGAAAGCTGTTTTGCCCAATGTGGACACCACTCTCAAAAACTCTGCCCAGGGCTGTCTTAGTAGGTACTGTCCAGTGTTCTGGTGAGAAGGAAGAGCTGCTTATTACTTTTTTTACCTTGATGTATGATGACAACAAATTTTTCCCAACTAGGCAGTGACACTTAGTGCTATATCCCTGTACCTTTCATCATGATGGACACAAAAGAAAATTGAACATTCATTGAGGGAAAAGAGAGAAGGGAGACTAATAATGTCTGCTATGTGTCCAGTCTTGGGTGCTTTACATCGATTTTCTTATTTAATTCTCACAATTATGTGATAAAGGTGAGACTACTGTCATTTTAGAGTCTCAGAAGTTTAGGAACTTGATCAGCATCATGCAGCAGTAAATAACAGAATTGAAATTCAGACACTGATCTGAGTCACTCCAGAGGTTTCCCTCCCTCCTGCACTCTGCTGTCTTTGTGTAAGAGCCTGAAGGGGAGAGAGGGACTAATAGAAACAGCTCTGAGCTACCAGCACTGAACAAGTGGTGAGGGACATTAAATTAAATATTTGTTGAATGAAGATGAAAGTGTTGCATGCCTTTTACATGCTAGGCACAATGCTGACACTGAAGGTGTTGTTAGGATATTTAGAGTTGAATAGTTGTAATGGTTACCATATGGCCCATGAAGTCTAAGATATTTACTGTGGCCTTTACTTTTTAATATTTTTTAGATTTATTTTTAGAGAAGGGAAGGGAGGGGAAAAAGAAACGTGTGGTTGACTCTCGAGTGCCCCCCCACTGGGGGACTGGCCTGCAACCCAGGCATGTGCCCTGACTGGGAATTGAACCGGTGACCCTTTGGTTCACAGGCTGGTGCTCAGTCCACTGAGCCACACCCACCAGGGCTTTACTCTGGCCTTTTAAAGAACGTGCTTGCTGACCCCTGCTCTAAATCTTACCTGTCACTTTGGGCAGCTTTACAGTGAGTGGATTGCGGATCCTGTTCTTCAAGCCATAACCTGACCAGATTGCTAGTAGGCTGTGCGTTTACATTTCCTCTGGCACATCTCTTCATCAGCTGTGTACTTCTGACTCAATTTTAAGTGATTGAGTTAATGGGTAGAGATAAAAATAAACCTAAGGTGCCACCCAGGGGAGTAACTTGATTTTTTTAAAAATCAGGAAACAACAACTGTGAGTTAATTATACTTTTAAAGAAGTAATATAAAGGCATTTGAACTTAAAAGTTACCTATACAATCTTATGTAGGCATGTACAAATAAAAAGTGAAGTAACAATATAGTAGACCATTCTGTTCAAGGGATGTTTTTATAAGAAGTCTTTGTGGGGAAGATGACTGCAGCAGAGTTCTTGAATCTCTTCAAATTTCAATATAAAAACAGAGCTTACTAGATTAAAAGACAAACATATGGATAATATTTACAACAAAATCAGTTGAAGAGGTATCCTCATGAACCCCGACATACAAGCAGGTGTGGACAGACCACTGACAACCACAAGGCTTGTATGGTACCAGCATTTGCATGGGAGCAAACAGGGATGCAGTGGGAGGATGTTTGAGTCTGAGAGTGGGAGAAACCCACACTGGCCAAAGGCATTCACGGAAAGTGTGGTAGGCCCAGGTGGAACTGGAAGGTGTTTGCGCCCTCCAGTGGTGGGGAAGTACAAGGGGCTGGTGATGGCTAACAGAACTGCAGCACTCTTGCCCCTGTGAACTTGGGAACCTCCCCCACTATGGTGACCTCCAGGGAAGGTCTGCACGGTGAGAAGAACCTGCTGGGAGTGGAGTTAACATTGAGGAGGACAGAGATATTAGAAACAAAGGAGAGAAGATCCAGGTGAGAATAAGGATAGAAGTAGAGTCAGAAAGTCTCAGGAGGAATCCACACTATTTTTGAACTTTATACAAAAAAAAACAGAAGAGGGAGCTCTATGAATTTAAGAAGCCACCATAAACCTCCTAAGAGTTAAGAAAAGCAAATTTCAAGTAAAAATGACCAATAGAAAAGTCTCAGAATCAAACTCCATGCAAAGGTAGTTTAAAAACAAAGAGAGCAAGGAACAGAACAGTATCTCTACAGACAGTGAAAGCTCCATCCAGTGAGAATGTTTCCTACTGAGTAGATCAAAACTATAACCACTTACAAACATTAAGAAAATAACATAATACATTGAGATGAGAACATTAATGTAAATTAGAATATCTAAGAGTAGCAGGACTCAGACAAGAATTCGAGATGTAAAAAAAAGTCATTTCAGTAAGAAGACTAAACTAGAACAAGAGAATGAATAAACAACAGACTGTGCTTCAAGAGAAATAGGTTAGCAGGAGGAAATTTATTTTAAAAATGTAAATATCTGTATTGATTTTAGAGAGTGAGGAAGGGAGGGAGAGAGAAACAGCAGTGTGAGTAAGAAACATCAATTGGTTGCCTCCCATACACACTCTGACCAGGGATCAAACTGGAAACTTAGGTATGTGCCCTGACCTGGAATTGACACCCCAGCCTTTTGGTGTGCAGGACTGTGCTCCAACCCACTGGGCCACATCAGCCAGGGCAATAGGAGGACATTTTTTTAAAAGATTTTATTTATTTAACTCTAGAGAGAGGGGAAGGGAGAGAAAAAAAGAGGGAGAGTAATATCACTGTGTGGTTGCCTCTCACATCCTCCTACTGGGGATCTGGCCTACAACCCGGGCATGTGCCCTGACTGGGAATTGAACCCTCAGCCCTTCAGTTCACAGGCCAGTACTCAATCCACTGAACCACAGTAGTCAGGGAAGGTTTGTAAAGTAAAATTAAGAGAAGGTTTAAAAAGAAAGTAACAAACATTGAAGATAGCAAAGAAGATCCAACATACAGGTGCAAAAAAATTATATATATATATATATATATATGTATGTATGTATACACACGTATACATATATGCACATATGTATACACATACACATATAATGTGTGTGTGCATATACACACACACACATATACATGAATGAATATATACTTATATTCATTTCCAAAAAGTAGGGAGAGAAGAACAGACACTAAAAACAAATGAAACTTTCCTTTAAAAAAAAAGATTGGAAACTACATACCATTAAAAAAAAGTCCTCATGAGTTGGGAATTCAAAAATCTGTACAATGCTGAATTCGTAGAGAAAGAAATGCTAAGCCAATGAGACGATCATGCGATTGTGAGCATCTGACTCACTTATCCCTCTAGCAAACCCACAAATACCTTCCTATTCCATGGCATTAGATAGGAAGATGCGGTGTGCTAGGAGAAGTTACACCAACCTCAAGAGGGATGCTAGGCTGACCTCAAGGAGACAGTTTTTCTCAGTGTGTCAGACTTGTCCCGATAACCACATTCTGGCCGTAGTTACTTTTTTTCTGTCGTACACTGTGTATCAGGAGAAAGGTTTGATAATGTTATAGTATTATATATAGCTGGAAAGTGCTGAATGAGGTAAAAATTAGTTGTAGGGTTTTACTAAAAAGTAAGGAAACCGTGAACCCCAGGCTAAGAAAATAAGTGAATAATATAAGTGGACAATTCATCAAAACAAAGTGAATGTTCAGTGTATAAGTTTATAGAAAATGTTAAAATTTCAGCTTCCCTGTAAACAATAAATGCAAAGGAAAGCAACAGTGGGGTGACTTTCCCCTTTCCCTATTTCCTGCCTCCCATTGGTAAAAATTTTTTAAGATTATTTCTCACATTGACAGGGATGCAAAGCTGGGAGACTTGTACAGCTGGTGGGAGTGTAAAGTGGCATGGCCTTTGTCAAGGGCATTTAGGCAGGATGTGACAGACCCTTAAAGTTTATTATACTCCCTCATTTCCCAGTTCCATTTTTAGAAATTTTTTCTAAGAAAGTAATTGGAGGTACAGACAAAAATGTGCATTGTAGCAGTGCTTACTATAGCATTATTTGTAATACAGAAAAATTGGAGACAGCTCAAAGAAATATCTGAGAAAGAAAGAAAGAAATATCAAAGAAATATCAAACAATAGGAAAGAAATATCAAACAATAGGAAATTGGATATATTTTGGTAACGTGATAATGCAGTATTTTATGTAGCCACTAAAAACATTTTTAGGACCTCTGTCTTTTGTTTTGGACATTTTGAAGAATAAAAGGAAGTGCCTTTGCTAAGTAAGAAAAGGAGGGCCCTGGCTGGTGTAGCTCAGTGGATTGAGTGCGGGCCTGCGAAACAAAGGATCATGGTTCAATTCCCAGTCAGGGCACAAGCCTGGGTTGCAGGCCAGTTCCCAGCAGGGGATGCACGAGAGGCAACCATACATTGATATTTCTCTCCTTCTCTCCTTCCCTTCCCCTCTAAAGATAAATAAAATCTTAAAAAAAAGAATTTTAAAAAAAGGAGGTTGTCATTATATTATTAATTTTGTTTCAGGAAGATAAAGCTGCAGAGTTTATGTCTGTAGAAAAAGGAATAGGAATAAATGCATTAAACTATTAACATTTATTTGGGTGGTGAGGTTACAGGTCGTTTTTATTTTCTTCCTATTTCTATAGTTGCTAAGTTTCTACAATGTATATGTACTCTACAATCAGAAAAAAGTGTCAATACACAATTCAGAAAACAAAATTCAACTGGATAAAGTTTAAAAGATCTTACTGTCTTTATTCAGCAGTTCCTGAATCAGGCAGCATCCACTCTAACTGAAAGGAGCTCCGAGGAGCTGTACAAAATGAAAGACTTGTAAGCAGAAGGGAGCAGGAACAAAGAAATTATATTAGGCAAAGAAGCGGGCTGGTTATTGTCAGCTTACTTTCCCTTAGGGGATGGCCTCAGGTCTGCCAGGCAAATTACCTCACTAGTGCTGATCAGGCCATTACTGGCTTAAGCTTCCATTTCTGGGAGGGCCAAACTGGAATTCAATCTCAGTTTGGTTATGTAGAGTTTAGCATAAGTGACTTTATTTGGGGCCTGTATAAAAAAACAAGGATGCTTTTGAAAATAAGTTCTTGGCTGTTATGTCTCACTACTCATGTGGTGAGTGTAAATATTTGACTTACCTAAATATACCCTTATTTCAAAACACTGGAATGACTCTTCTACCATTGTGAAAGGTAAGTAATGGCTGTGACCTGAGTATCATACATTCTGTATTCCAGAAGTAAGGGAAGGAGAAATCATTTTATTTTCATTTATGAAAGCGGTCAAAATATTGGAAGGGAAAAAAAAAGTAGATAGAATTTGACCTCATTTTCTAGGCAATGCTTCTTGCTCAGCCCAGACTCTCGTTTGCAGTGAAGTCAGAGTCCCGGGTTCTAGTCTTAGGCTTGCTGCTATCATTGCATAAAGCACTTGAGTGCTGAGAGCCTGGGTTTTCTCGTCCCCAGAGGAGCTCATACCACTGTTTTATGGATCAAATGGTGATAATGGTCATGAAAGCATTTTAACACTAACTATAAGGTATAAAGAAGAATTTTGTGAAGAAGAATTTTGAAGCAGCTTTAATAGTTTAAAAAAAAAACATGGTTTCAACCAAGAAATGAATGACAACTTTGCTTCCTTCTTCATCTTCAGGAAATCAGGCGTCACCAAAACCAGCACCCACCTCAGCAGGCACTTCCGCAGTATTGGTTGCAACAGCAGTCCATGCATATAGATAGTAAGTAGCCGGGAAGGAATACTTTCTGGAGTTGGGGGTGTGTTAAGCTCCTGCCTTCTTAGTAAGCCCCTGTTCACTGCAAAACGGCTACTCAGCCTTTCCCTAGCAAAAGTACCAATCATGCTTTTTAACTTTTGAGTTCTCCAACTTCTCATAAAACTTTGAAGAGCCATTATCTCTTCTCCTCCTCCCCTCCCTCTCTCTCTCTCTCTCCCTCCACCCCCCAAAGTGCTTGTACCCTCAACAACTGCCTTTCCAAGTGCTCAAAGAAAGCTACTACACTAAGATATGAATAGTAGCTATTTAAAGAGTACAGATGTTGTATAAGAGCTTTAAGTTGTAAACTGCTCATCTCCAGTCCTTTCTAGAGGCTGAATGACTAGATTTCCCACTTTTATATTGCAGAAAATAAAGCTGGTTCTGTTTAGTTTAGGGAAGTACTAATACCTATTATTTTTTTTCCTTCTGTAGCACAAATGGTCAATATGTAAAGCAGGGCAAATTTGGTGCTGCAGTCCTGGGAAATCACACAGCCAGAGAGGTGAGAGTGCCCCACATCTCAGGTGTACTCAGGTGCCCCAGGTCATACTGATGAGCTGCTTTTCCTCTGGGCTTTCCCAGTGTCTCATGTTTCAGAGGATTAGAATGATTGTCCTGAGTGTGAGTTTTTAATATTAGGTACATTTATAGTCTTTCCCTACTACTGTGCATTAAAACAAATGTGGTATGGACCTAGCTTAAGCATTTGGAGTTTCAGAGTAAACCATTCACCAGGGACATTCCTTCGTAAGGCAATGAGCAACACTTAGTGTACTATTCAGAGCAGTATGTCTTTGTACCTGCATTAATGACCAGTATTTATCCTTTGGAAATTTTAAAATGAGGTAGACAACACAGCAAAATACTGGTTTGGGTCAAAAAGAAGATGTGGCTAGAAGCCCTGAGACTGATTTACTTGTGTGGGTTGTATCTAGTTTCAAGTTCTGCTCCCGAAGATTTTGAACATTGTTGAGCATAAGAAATTAATAGAATTTTGGAGGTCCAGAGTGCATGGATTCCACACTCCTCAGCGACTCTGAGACACAGAGACAGAAAAGGGCCTGTTCAGGGTAGTTGATGTACCCAACACTCATTTGTATTAAAAACAAGCAAAAAACCTAATTATGGAAATTTAGAAGCATAAAAATAGTAGGACTAGAATCATGAATCTCAGATACCCATTACTAGGCTCTAACAGTTAAACCAAGCCACCTTAAAGCAAGCCAGTCTCTCTTCTTACCCCACTCAGATTGTTTGGAATAAATCTCCAGCATGCAATTTTAGCTGTAAATATTTTGGTATGTATGTCTTAAAGAAAATGATTTTTAAAAATATTTATTTGCTTTTAGAGAGCGGGGGGAGAGAGAGAAACATCAATGTGCGAGAGATACATTAATCATTTGCCTCTTGTACGCCCCCTGACTGTTTGTGCCGTGGCTGGGAATCAAACCAATGACCTTTGGTTTCACAGGCCCACACTCAATCCACTTAGCCACACCAGCCAAAGCTGAAAGAAAAGGATTTTTTAAAATGCACCCATTATTCCATTATTATACCTAAAAAAATCACCCACAATAATTTTTTTAGATCATTCACTACCAGCTAGTATTCATATTTCCCTGATTTTTTTTGAAGTTTGTTTTAAACAGGATTTAATAAGGTCCATATATTGCAGTTGGTTACTCCATCCCTTAAGTCTGTTTCATTTTCCCATCTGGAAGTAAATAAAGTTTGGTTGTTTCTCATGTTAGCAGTCTTCAATGATGATTATTTAGATCTGTTCATTAGGGGTTGCCATTTATATCATAAAAATCTGATGTTGGGACTTTACCACCCTTCACTACCAAATAGGGTGTAATAAGTTGGGACAGAAAATGTTTCTGCTGTAATAATTATTGAAAAGGAGATAAATTGCTGCAAAAATTACACTTTAAAATTCATTGTTGAGCTGTGAATTGATGAGAACTAGATGAACTAAAATTTCAGAGAGGAAAGAGCCAATGAGTTGAGTGATTCCTTTCCTCAAGACTTCTGCTGATACTGAAGTGTGGACTAAGCATCAGGTGTGGTCGAAGCACCGAGACAGCGGGGCGCAAGACGCATTGGCAGAAATTAGAGTTTCTCCAAAAGCAAGATTGGTTTTTTCCCCTAGGACATTGCTGAGTTCTGGGGTGTAGTGGAAGCCCAGGGGCCGTGCCAGAAAGGCACAGGGAAACTTCTGCAATCTTTGGTGCATAGGACATAAAGTCCTAGTGTAAGAGGAGAACCTGTACGAGCATCAAATGACCTTCCTCTCAGTACTTTTGCTAGATTTTGAACTTCTTAGGAGGAGGCTAAAGAACTCAGCTCAGAATCTCTGATGGGCAAACGGCAGGCCTGAGGAGTCAGAGATATTCCAGACTCTCAATGAAAAGCCCAGGAAGATAATGCCTGAGAATAGGGACAGCCCTGAGGTGGAATGACTCTTAATAAATCTGTGATCCTTCCCTGACCAGTTTGATATGTGATTGGGTTGCATTGAGGAGATCAGCCCCTCACTCTGCCTAACACAGGGTAAGGAAAGATCCTTCTGGCGAAGATTGTGTGTGTATGAGCCCTCACAGTCTCATCCTCCCCTCTGGGGTTGAATTTTAATCATTCGTGCAACTGGTTTGTATGTGTGCGTATGGTAACTGAAACATAAAATTTGCCATTTGAACCATATTTTAGTGTACAATTCAGTGGCATTAATTACATTCATAGTATTGAGCAGCCACCACCACTGTCCGTTTCCACTCTTTCATCACCTAAACTGAAAATCTGTAATTGTAAATCTGTAATTCCCCAACCCTCCTTCCCTTATCCTCTGGGAACCTTAATTTACATCCTGGGTTTATGAATTTGCTTATTCTAGATATTTCACATAAGCAAAATCATAAAATATTTGTCCCTTTATGACTGGCTTATTATATTTAGCATAATGTTTTCAAGATCCATACGCGTTGTAGTATGTATCAGAGCTTCATTCTTTTTTATGGCTAAGTAATGTTCCATTGTGTATATATAACACATTTTGTTTATCTATTCATCAGTTGATGGATACTTGGTTGTTTCCAGCTATTGGCAATTATAATTAATGGTGCAGTGAACATTGGTATACAAGTATATATTTGAGTCCTGGTTTTCTTTTTTTTTTTGGTATATACTAGGAGTGAAATTGCTGTCATAAGGTAATTCTATTTTAGCTTTTTGAGGAAATGCCAGACTGTTTCCATAGCAGTCTACCATTTTACATTTTTATGAGAAACATATGGGTTCCAACACTTCGTTATTTTTCAGTTATTTTTAGTAGCCATTTTAGTTGATGTGACATGGTACTTTATTATGGTTTTAATTTGCGTTTCCCCAGTGACTGATGATGTTGAGCATCTTTTCATGCTCCCGTTACCCATTTATTTGTCTCTTAGTCGCCCCTTGTACAAATGAAAACACCAACAAAATAAGGACATTGCCAATTACAGTTAAAGAGTAAAGCCAAAATGAAAGGGGAATAAAATGGGTAGTGAGAAGGTATCATTTAAAATCCAAACTGTAAGGGATTAACTGAGTTTTGAGTTTTACACATGTATGAAACACAACCCCTGACATCTTACTGCTGATTTTTGTGTTGTCTTTTAACTTCTCTCTTTTTTTCTGCCCATCTTTGCTTTCTTTGCTTGAGTACAGTATAAGATTCTTCTTTACATCAGTCAGCAACAGCCAGTTACTGTGGCCAGGATTCACCTGAACTTTGAGCTAATGGTAAGACTTCCTGTATTATAATCATTAACCCCCTTAGGATAGAGTTGTAGGGGGAGTGGTCTGTGCATACCTGGTGGGAATTAGATTGGTTGCTTCAGCCCTGGATGTCAGACTGCATATCTTAACAGGGCCTCTTGGAAAGGTCTTTTGGCTGCCTTGTGGGAATGTGGACTGAGGGATGATTGATGGAAGGTGAGAGGGAAGAAGAGGGTTCCCTGATATCTTTCTTTGGGTCCACCTTGGCCAGGGCCCTTCTCTATCAGTTTAGGCAGTCAGACGTATCTGCTTTGCTGCCCATAATTAAGTTATGCCAACATTTTTCCTTTCCCTAGGTTCGGCCCAATAACTATAGCACCTTTTATGATGACCAGAGGCAAAACTGGTCCATCATGTTTGAGTCAGAAAAAGCTGCTGTAGAGTTCAATAAACAGGTAAGACTGTGGTATCCTTCCTGTGAAAAAACCAAACGTATGTTTTGGTATTCCGAACATATGGAATACCCTAACCTGCTATACTTTGTTAATGGCCAAGCATAAATAAACCACTAAATTTGTCACTTGAGCTTATTGTATTTTAGGGAAATAATAGGAATACTTAATTCAAATTGCTTGAAAATGAAACTTTAAGAAAAAAATGCTAAATGTAAACTTAGTTCTTTAAAACATTTCCACTTCAGCCCTGGCTGGTGTAGCTCAGTGGATTAAGCATGGGGGTCGAACCAGAGGGCACGGTTCGATTCCCAGTCGGGGCACGTGCCTGGGTTGCAGGCCAGTTCCCAGCAGGGGATGCACAAGAGGCAACCATACATTGATACTTCTCTCCCTCTCTCCTTCCCTTCCCCTCTAAAGATAAATAAATAAAAAATCTTAAAAAAACATTTCCACTTCATAAATTATCTTAAGGAATGGGTATAACTAATTTTTAAAAAGTATTTTAAAGGAATTGTTTAAGGGTTGTTACATGATCATTGTAAAAAGTTTGGGAAAACTTTTAAAAAATCATTCATAGTCTTACTGCCCTAAATAACCACTACTAACATGTTATTTTTTTGACCCATAATATATATGGAGAGCCATTCCTTTAAGAGTTCTATATCTTGCTTATTTTATTTAATAATGTATGATATATCTTTTTCTATCTCATGAAAAATTATTTGCAAACATTTTGAAAGCTTAATAATATGAATGTTCCTTAGTTTATTTAGGCATTCCCTTGCTTTTAGGCATTTAGATTGTTTTCAGTCTTTTAAATAAATGATATTATACTGAGCATTTAAGTCTTTTTTCCTCCTGATTATTTTCTTAAGCTGAATTTTTAGAAGTGAAAGATTGTGTCAAAGGGTTCAGATTTCTTTAGATTCTCTGTGTACTCTGGCACACTGCTTTGCAGAGAGAGTACTACCTTACATTCCTGTCAGTTCTCACTGTACCTGTGCCAGCATTTGGAGTCATCTTGTTTTTTGTTTTTTGTCTTATTTGCTTGGTAAAAAATGACATTTCGTTGGTTTGGTTAGCATTTATTTGAGTACAATAATGAAACTTTTTAAAAGAAAATGATGTATACTATGGTAAAACATTAACTAAAATGCTATGCCATAAAAAACTATAGAATAATTATTCATAATGATGTTGCTGACTTCTTTTTTTTTTTAAGGTTTTATTCATTTATCTTCAGAGGGGGAGGGAAGGAGAGATGGAGAGAAGTATCAGTGTATGGTTGCCTCTCGTGTGTCCCCCGCTGGGAATTGGCCTGCAACCCAGGCATGTGCCCTGACTGGGAATCGAACTGCGATCCCTTAGTTCGCAGGCCTGCACTCAGTCCACTGAGCTACACCAGCCAGGGCTGTTGCTGACTTCTTTGTCTAAGATCCGTGCTAAGATAATATGGCTAAAACTGTAGGTAGTGCAGATATAAATTATGGGAATTCAACATGGTTTTGTAAGGGGCCTTTTTTCCCCTAGTTTGTTCTTGTTACCAGACTAAAGGTACTCGTTTGCCTGCACACATCAAAGCCCAGTAGCACACAAATAGGAGTTTGCAGCAAAGATAGTAAGGGTTTACTAGTTGAGGAGAAGGTGCCATGCCCTGAGTCACAGGTGAGCCAGTGCTCGAAGACCTGGCTTCCCCAAGACTCCTACGAGGTGGGTTGCACAGGGGACCAAGGGAGTTAGGGTTGTGGTGCCTACTGATCGGTCACTGTTAGGGTGGGAGGTGGTTGATCTGTGCACCTGGTCCTCCTGTCAGCCATGGCGCCACTTCCTCTGGCTTCATTGCTTTTCTGGGTCTGGAGCTGAAACAAAACTGAGGACTAGGTATTGCCTTTAGTTTGATTGAAACTCTGTTTGTAGTCAATAGTCTGAGACTTTGTTCTAATGCTGACCAGAACCTCATTGTCCTGAGGGATCAATGGTTAAGTGGATGCACAAGGGACAAGGAGGCAGGTGAGTCAGGGAGCTGGATGAGGCCAGTGTGAATCAAAAGGAAAGAAAGGAGAAAAGGTCATGTTAAACAAATGAAGTTTCTGCATGGTTACATTGCCTTTAAAAATGCTTTCTGTATGTTTTCTTAAGAAGCTCTCTGTTTTGCCTGGGTTTCCAAACTCGGCAGAATGATAGTTGCATTGGTAATGATAGCTACTATTTAGGTATGCTTATTGTTGTTTTCCAGGTACTGTGCCTAGTACTCGATTTGGTTCAGTCTTTCTAACTACATTAGGAGAGATTGCAAAGTTTTATCTCCGTTTTACATAAAACCTCTGAAATAAGGCTCACAGTTTAAGTTATGTGGCCAAGTCCACATGTTAATAAGTGCCAGTTAGTAAACCCAGATGTGTACTCAGACAGTCTGACTTCAAAGCCACACTCTTAGACACTTTAATTCCTGGCAAGATTACTGACTTTGGAATGGCTTATTTCTAAAGATGTACCGGCAATCTGTTTTGTTAGTGGACACTGCTGTTTGGAAAAGAACAGTAGCAAAAATGGAGTGCGTTACCTGAGCTTAAACTAAGGTTGTGCTGCTTCGATTTTGTGTCGCAGGTGTGCATTGCCAAGTGCAACAGCACCTCTTCCCTGGAGGCAGTGCTCGCACAGGACCTTATTGTAACAGAGGGTCCTGCTGTGGAAGTTGGAGATTCTTTGGAAGTGGCCTATACCAGCTGGCGCTTTCAGAATCATGCACTGGGCCAGGTAAGAGAATGTCCGCTGCAAATTCCTTTGCCATTTAAACAGCATGAGGGTTATTCAGATGTGAGGTAGTATTACTGTAAATTGCTGCTGCTGGCAAATAGAAATCTTTTAGGAGCCTGGTTTTAATCCCTACTGTTGTTTGGGGGCATAGTCATGAAATGCTAATGTGTGAAATCTGCTCGGTGCCACTATGACACTACTTAGAGGAAATGGGAGCCAACTTCCCAAGTATTATTTGGGGAGTTGTTCCCTCGTGTGTCTGTCCTCCTCTGCCAGTTTTAAACTTGAATGTATTCACATGGGAGTAGGTCTTGAAACTCTTTAGACCTTCCAGTTATTTCAGTTTTTCTTATACTAGATACTGTGAATAGGTTGAGCTTCTTGTCTTCCAATATTATTGAGCCCTCACAGCAGTGTGGTACGATAGAAAAAACTTAAGACTGTTAGTCAAAAAGAGTAGATTCGGTCCCAGTTGTATCCTGACTTTAACTTTGTCAAGTCATTTAAACTCTTAAATTTTTTCCCCATTGGTGGATGGATGTTAGTGGTTAGTGACAGGATTGGTATCAGCGATAAATGAGGTAATTTATTTGAAAGTTCTTTATAGATGGAAAGTGCTTTTAATAGATGAAGTTACTTTTTTTTCCTAAAACTGGAAAATAAATGCCTCATGGATATTTGGTGCAATAACACCCTTTAGCCATGACGTGGTCCTGTCTTTTCAGCTCTCTTAAAAACTCTTTTCCCTGTATATTTGACATCCCCTATTCCAGAAATACTCTGCTAGTATGTAGTAAGTTGCATATTATGATTGTTGTTATTTTTTAAAATAACCTCATTTATCATTTACTTTGATCAAATACAGGTTTTTGATTCCACTGCTAATAAAGATAAGCTGCTTCGCCTGAAATTGGGGTCAGGAAAAGTCATCAAGGTAAATCTGTTATTCCATGGTGTTATCAGTTGCAGTGGGCTTAATTTAGATTAAATTTTGTGATATTTCTAATCTGGGTGTCTTCTGAGAGTCTGGAAAGGCTTGGTCAAAAGTAAACATTGTCTGCATTTGAAAGCTTTTGACCTGAGACAATATACAGTTGTCCCCCTTTATCCGTGGGTTTGCTCTCCGTGGTTTCAGTTTCCCATGGTTAACTGCAGTCTGAAAATTCCATAGTAAACAATTGGAAAATTGGAAAATTCCATAGTAAACAATTCATACGTTTTAAGTTGCTGGCCATTCCGAGAAGTGTGATGAAATCTTGCTCTGTCCTGCCATGGAGGTGTGTGTTGTCCCGGCTCCAGCATGTCTGTACCGTGAATGCTGCCTGCCCAGTAGTCACTTATCTGTCACAGCACTCCACTGCTTGTCCTCAAGTAACCTTTATTTATGTAATAATGTCCCCAAAGCCATTTACATGACTTGTATTTTTATATTTTATACTTTTTAAAGTGTATTTTATTGATAATGCTATTACAGTTGTCCCTAACTTCCCCCTGTCTATTTTGTACCTACCAATCATGCTTCTCAGTCTGTACCCATTCTCCTCCTCCCTGCCGATAACCCTCCAAATGATCTCCATATCTATGATTCTGTTCCTGTTCTAGTTGTTTGCTTAGTTTTTGTTTTTTAGATTCAGTTGTTGATAGTTTTGAGTTTGTTGTCATTTTAATGTTCATAGCTTTGATCTTCTTCTTAAATAAGTCCCTTAAACATTTCACATAAGGGCTTGGTGATGATGAACTCCTTTAGCTTTACCTTGTCTGGGAAGCACTTTATCTGCCCTTCCTTCTAAATGATAACTTTGTTGGATAGAGTTATCGTGGTTGGAGGTCTTTGCTTTTCATCACTTTGAATACTTCTTGCCAATCCCTTCTTGCCTGCAAAATTTTCTTTTGAGACATCAGCTGGTGGTCTTATGGGAACTCCTTTGTAGGTAACTCTCCACTTTTCTCTTGCTGCTTTTAAGGTTCTCTCTTTATCTGATCTTGTACTATTTAACCTCCCTAAGCCTCATTTTTCTCATCTGTAAAATGGGGATAATGCTGCCAACTTATGAGGTTATTTTGGTAAACAACATAATGCAAGTAAGGCACTTGCCAGAGTACTTGGGAAAATGTGTTTAATAAATGACAGCTTTTCTTTCTTTT
Organism: Sturnira hondurensis; assembly: GCF_014824575.4. Taxonomy (NCBI): domain Eukaryota; kingdom Metazoa; phylum Chordata; class Mammalia; order Chiroptera; family Phyllostomidae; genus Sturnira; species Sturnira hondurensis. Next base: position 67,736 of record NW_028083079.1, on the reverse strand, counting down.
TTAATGCCATTCTCCCATTCTTCCCAATTTGTCTCATTGTCTGAACTAACTATATTTCATCCATCTCCAGATATCCTGGCTTTTACAAGTAAATTAGAAGCGGCATTCTAGATACTCTTTTAACCCATGGGGAGGCAGGGGACTAGTTAAACTTGAGCTCTTTCCAGAGGTCCAAACCTGAAAGTGAAACCTGATGATCCTGTACTTCATTTTCTCTTTTGAGGAGGTCTGTGTCTGACGAGCTTTTCCCCTTCTCTGATTTCTCAAGGGCTGGGAGGATGGAATGCTGGGCATGAAAAAAGGAGGGAAGCGATTGCTTATCATCCCTCCTGCCTGTGCTGCTGGCTCTGAAGGGGTGATAGGATGGACGCCATCAACGGACTCAGTCCTGGTGTTCGAGGTGGAGGTCAGGCGGGTAAGTAGAATTGCGCTCTGCTGTGTCGATGAGTCCTCTTTGCTAGTTAAGTAAAATGAGTCAACACATTTGAAAACCAGATTCTGAAGACTTTTTTGGATACCATTTATATCCTTAATGGCTCTCTAGAGTCTAGGAGAGATTGTTGACTGAGCAAATCATTTTTCTATACTAACCTTTGTATTTTGTCCTTAAAATAGTGATTCCTACCGAATGTGCATACTTTTTGACTTGGTAATACCATGGCTACAAATTTGTCCTATCAGTTTATTCTCACAAGTATATAAAAATATGTTTATTGATAGATATATAAAATTAAGTACATAGTTTCCTCCCTCTGCTACATTATTCATAACAGTAAAAACTGGAAACAACAAAGTACCCATTATTAAGAGACTGGTTATGTTTTTTTCATAGAGTGATCTTTTATGTAACTCTTAAAGAATATTCAAAATCTATTGTTAAGGGAAAGAAGAAAGTTGCAAAGTGGTATGGATAGTATGGTCTGTGTGTACACACACTTAAATGTATATATATGTATATTTATACTGGCATACATATGTACATACATGTTTATATACAAGGGTGGGTAAAAGGTTTACACTTAAGAGAACGCAAAACAGTTAATAAAGCTATTTTAATAATCATAACCTGTATGTCTTTTTCCATACAAATATCTGTTAGCCTGTTTTTGTCTACCCTGTATGTTTATAAATACATCTTTGTGTGTCACACGCACACACATATATCGTCACATTTATGCTCACATATCCTTAGAGAATTTCTGGAACTTTTAAAAGGAATGCTTTTAAAGTGATTTTCTCTGGAGAATGGAAATAGAGTTCAGAAACTTTTTTACATTCTATCCCTTTGTACCATTTAAAATTTTTGTTATGAATTTGTTTAATTTTTACAATGAAATTTATAACAAATTGTAGTTAATTAAATTGAAGCTACCCCCCCCCCAAGGGAAAAACAAGACCCTTATTGCTTTACACTGTGATTGTTGGGTCCAAGTGTTATTAATGTCTGTGGTCATAAACCATAAAATACAACAAATACATATTATGGTCATCCTTATTGTGGCCATTGTTCCTTCTACAACAGAGAAAGGATATGCTTTGCTTCTGAAGGGCTCTTCCCTACCTGGACACTGTTATTTCTGTGGGGTCACGTCAGCCTCTTCCACTGACGCGCCTCCAGCCGCCTTCTCCATGGTCCTTGTAACCTCAGTTTTCCTTTGAGTCTGAAGACATCTTGGCTGGTAATGGATAACAGACTAATTTGTATCCATTAAGAATGGCATTTGAAAACATCAGAAATTTTTTTTTACCAGTAAATGAATAATTACAAATTGAAATGCTTATTAAATTGTCAAGACTGATGGAGAACGCTTGTGCCCAGGGTGACAGAGTGTTGAGGGGGACTTACACGCTACCTGTACAGTGTAACGTGGTTTACCCTTGCAGGTGTGGAAATTTAGTGGTGTATATCAGAAATCTTTAAAATGAGCATGCCTTTTATCCAACAGTTTAACTTCTGGGAAGTTCTGCTTTGGAAATATTTAAAGTTTTATGCAAAGATACAGATATAAAGCTATTCGTAGAAGTATTGTTTGTGATAGAGAGAATTAGAAATAACCTGAATGTAAAATGGGTAAGAATTGGCGAAATATATTTTGTAATAGTATTGGTATTCATGACCTCTATTCCCAGAATTCTTTGGACATTTTTTTTTTGGCAGATAATAGAAGTTAAGGGCATGACCCTTGAAGTTAGGCATACTCTTTGGTAGTTAAACGTGATGTTGTAGAACATTAATTTAGCAATGTGGAAATATGTTTATATATCATTGAGTGAGCAAAGTGGATTGCAAAACACTGTGGCCCCGTTTTTGTAAAAACACACATAAAATAAAGGTGAAATACTACATCCAAAATCCTACAATGTTATTGTTTAGTGGTTGTATTGCAGGTGATTCTTACCTTTTCTTTTTACTTACCTACATTTTCTGATTTGCCAGGAGAAGATAATGACTTGAATAATGAAGACTAAGTAAAATGCAAGGAGGATGGATGGGGAAGAGAGCCTTTGTGGTGACCTGTTTCACCTGTGCATTCTTTCCCCAGGTGAAGTTTGCCAGAGATTCTGGCTCTGACGGGCACAGCGTGAGTTCCCGGGACTCTGCGGCTCCTTCACCTGTGCCCGGTGCTGACGGCCTGCCTGCTGATCCTGTTGTGGCACCACCCACATCGGTGCCTTTCAAGTCAGGGTAAGATGCTCGAGTCAGTACCAAGCCCTGTTATTGTCCATAAACATTATTCTGAGAGGGGTTCAGAAATAGGGGTATAGTTGCAAACTAAAAATTTCTAAATGTTAAAAATGTGATGGGAAAAATGGGAAAAACACACACATCAGATTTTTCTGACAAAGGATTAATATTCATAGCCTGTTAAAGCACTAACTCAGCCCTGGCTGGTGTGGCTCAGTGGATTGAGCACAGGCCTGCGAACCAAACAACCATGGTTCGGATCCCGGTTGGGGCACATGCCTGGGTTGCAGGCCAGTTCCCAGTAGGGGATGCACAAGAGGCAACCATACATTGATATTTCTCTTCCTCTCTCCTTCCCTTCCCCTCCCCTCTAAAGATAAAGAAATAAAATCTTTTTTTTTAATTTAAAAAAATAAAAAAGTACTAACTCAGATATTTAAGAATACCTGTCAAATCCTGGAATAAAATTGGGCAAAAGGTATAGTCACAAAATACATACCCAAGGGAAAAAATGTAAATAATAAGCATTTGGATGGAAAATTGTTCCTCTTCACCAGCTTTCAAGAGTAAGCAAACTCACGAATTAAAATTCTGTTTTACTATTAAATTGGCAAACATCGTGAGAAACAGTTTGTTCACCCAGTGTAATCTGGACTGGTGATTACGGATTTTGTTTTCATTTCAGGATGTGTTCTGCTTGCTTTCAGGGAGCCAGCTCTTCGTGCCAAATCTGACTCCCTCAGTGAGCAGCTCACCGTCAATACAGTGAGTATATGGATCTGTCTCCCTCACCCCAGTTTTCATGTGGAGGGTAGAGATTTTTTAAAACTTTTGACAACTGTAGATTTGGCTAGAAATTGATGATTACTTTATTCATATTACAGGAGTCAGTATAAGTTTGTTTGGGCTTTTGCATAGCTAGACCTGGATTCAAATCTCTCTTCTTATAGTCATGTGGCCTTAAGAAACTTCTTTGATCCTCAGCTTCTTTATTATTAAAATGGAAGTGATTCTCATACCCCCCTAATAAGGTTCCTATAAGGATGGACTAGAGATGTATCTGTAAAACACTGAGCTCAGAACCTGCTTATGGTGTGTGAATCCCTCAGGAGACTTTTATGAGGTTCAAATGAAATAATGCTTATGGAGTTTTAGTGTCAGGCATATTGTAAGAGCTGATAAATAATATTATCTTATTATTATTGTAATCACTGCATATTATTCTAGTTATACTGCATATCTTCATACTTTTATCCTCTTAGAGGAAGGAGTCTTGCACTAATGCACCAGCTAGTTGACTTTGAAAAGGATGTTGGGACTCTTCGTTTCCCCAAGTATGAGATCAGATCAGCATAGTGTTGTAGTAGAATTTGGGTTTGAATGTGTTTAGGAGGATGTACACTGTAGTTTGCTGCTGTCTCGTCTGGTTCATGACGGCATCTGAGTTTGCTGCCTGTGGTGAGGTGATGACTGAAGGACTTCCGGTCCCAGAGCCCCGTGGCCTTCGCCCACCACACTGTGGCACAGGGTAATTGTATGGAATGGAATTATAAGTAATTTCTCTCCACCCCTAGTTTACTTGTTTATATTCAACCCAAAGAAAGAATAATTAAGCAAATAATCTGAGATGTGCGAAAAGTGATGCCCTAAACCTAGAAGGTTAAGCCAAAAAATCAGAAAAAAATTGAAAAACAGTCATGATTTCAGATTTCTGAACAGTCACCAAAAATTGTCCAGTATATATTCTGTGGTGCTCTCTAGACACGGCTACTTTTGTCACCTATTTCTAAGTTTCAGTGACTTGTGGTACAGTAGTGCCTTTTTCTTTTCTTTTTTTACTTTTTAAAAAATTGAGGCAAAATTCACATAACATAAAATTAACCTTCTTCTATTTTGATATTGAAGTTTTTATTTCCTGTCTTGAATAGGTAATTACATTCATGTGGTACATTTAGCCGAACAATACAGCAAGATATACGTTGAGAAGACTCACGCCCACCCCTGCCCCCATCTACCTCATTCCGTCTCACCCCGCCTTCGGCAACAGCTTTTATTGCTTTTTCATATATTCTTTCAGTGTTTCTTTATGCAAATGCAAGCAAATAGGAACGTATATTTAATTTCCACCTTGCTTTTTACATATTACAATATATAACGCAAGATCTTTCCATATTAGTGTGTACAAAGTTTCCTCATTCATATTCTGTCTCTAGATTGTACTGTTTTATTGTGTGGAGTCCTCCCCTGATAGATTCAACTTTTCTGATTATGCATTTCTGTCAATTAAGAGAAAATGAGTACATACTCCCAGTCTGTGTCTCTTTACAAATTAGATTATAAAGCATTGTCAGTCCCTGTAAACAGATTTGCTGTCTTGCTGCTGTAGCTATAAACTAGTTTTAAAATAGAGGTCATGGTCATCTCTGTGCTCAGTAGATCATCTTGGGCACCCTCGGAGGCGTGTGCTCTCCACCCGGAAGGCTGTACTTTGAACCAGTTAATGGATACGGATGCTTCTAGCACAGGGGCTGCCGTGAGGTCATGTGGAGGCACTAGTGTGCAGTGTGCAGTCAGCGCCAGGTCGGAGTTAGAGGCAGCTGAGTTTAGAACAGAGCTGCTGTCTCCTTCCCTCCCCAGATCTCTTCTGAACGTCTGCCTGCTGAATTTCTCCCAGGCTTTTGAGAAGGCTTATCATTATCATCTAAAATGCCTTACTTATTCTTTTAATCTGTACTTTAGGTTTTCATCTGTAAAATGAGGATAATTATGCATGGCAGGAGACTTAAGTGAAATGAAGTAATATGTATGAAACCACTCTGTCTAATCCAAACATACAGGGCATTAGTTTTACTGTTGTTATTATGTATGACCTGTGCATGTTTCTAGGCCAGAAAATGCTCCCGTTTTCTAGAAGAAATGGTTTCAAATAGATACGGCAGGGGGACTAGTTGAATGTGATACAAGAGCCACAGACATAGAGTTAACTATGAACATGAAGGTAATGAACCTTGATTACAGTGGTTTTTATGACTTTCCTGTCTTTATAGAATCCTGATACAGTCAAGGCCAAGTTGATCTCTCGGATGGCTAAAATGGGCCAGGCCATGCTGCCCATCCTCCCACCACAGCTGGAGTCCAGTGATTCAGAAATGGAAGTATGTTCCCCTGCCTGTATTAGGATGACTAGTGTAGAAGTTGCTGTCTTTTGTTCCTTTCATTGAAATGATTACTTTTTCTGCCTCTAACCTGGAATCATTATTTAAGAGGTTTATATTCAAAATGATGCAGGTTGGTATTGACACATATGTAGTAATTCTTCTGAGAAATGGAAGCAATTTCCTGCATCTACCACAGGAACTGGGCAGTTTGAAGTAGATAATTCAGCTTCTACTAGAAACTCTCTTGCCAGTAAAAATCATTCTTGAGGCAGTATGATGCTCAAATCCTGAAAGATGTTCAACTTGTATTTGTTAATTGAATGTTTAGGTCTTCTTGGAAAATCTTGGTCTGCCCACTGATGTTCCCTTTACTAAAGATCACACTGTCGTGTCTTTAGTCATTGTATGTGCTGTGATTTTTTTTTTAAGTTCAAGAATTTCATTGCAACCAGTCAGTTTTTTCCTTTATGCTTAGAAACTTTCAGATCTAAACATCACATGTGTTTTTAAGAAATATTTACTATTCCATATTTAGATCTAAATTTTAATCCATCTCGAAATTATTGTGTAATATGAAGTAACAATTCTAACTTAATTATTTTTGGGTTGGTTAGTACCTTGTTCGATGAAACCACCCTTTTCAATTGGAAAGCTTAACAGAGATTGAGTTTTGGGATTCTTTCACTTTGATGTTAAACATAGCAAAGGTCGTACTCCTAAGAAGCATTTTTTCAAATACTTTTACTTTTCACAACTTTGTTTTATCTTGTTTTAGAAAAGCTCTTAAGTAGATTTAACATTTAAAGGAAGATGAGATTTCTATGGCCTATTGTCATAGGATTGATTTTTATCTGATCTCCGGAAATGAAATTTGGATTAGATCATATTCTTTATTACAAATTTTAAGTGCTACTTATTCTTTGTAGAATAATTTAAATTATTGAAATAAGAGCTATATTTAATAAACAGGGCATTCTTCTATATATATTGCTCTGTAACCTAATTTTTAAACTTGATGTCATATCATGAACATTTATGTCAATAAAATTAATAAGGTAAGTAAATAAAGCATAGCATTATTACCTTTAAAGGCAACCCAGTGTGCTATAATGTTGATTTATCATAATTCCATTTGCTGTGTTAAACATTTAGGTTAGTTTAGAGCTGTGGTGACGTAAAAGTGGGGTGCTTCTCCAGAAATGCGTAATACACGTCTGAGAACGTCAGGGACAGCAGGAGGCGGCGCAGTGAGTGTCTGAGCTGGTAGCCCCTGAGCTGCAGCACAGCCGGTCACGGTCACTGTGTGCTGTGCCTCAGGTTTTTCTTTCCCTCCTGTGCAGAAGGAGGACTTTTGTAAGAAGACTTTCTTTAGAGTTACAGTAGGGAACAAACAACTTTGATTTTTATGAAAAGAAAGACTGGGGGGAAAGACACTAAAAATATATTATCCCAAAACATTATGGTAACGAAGTACAGTGAATCCTACTGTCTGATTTTCGTTGAGCACTTTGAGGTGTATGGATATTATTTGGCAGAAATGAAGAGCCTGAATTATTTCCTGGGTTTCCTTGCAAGAGACCCCATTTCTGCGGGGACAGACGAGGTCAGTCTTACTTATGCTCACTGCTTTTTGGGTAAATGATGCATTCTGGAGAGCAGTCACTTCAGCTGCTTCAGATCATAAAACTTGAATAATTTAGAATATGTGAGGAAATTATATATGATTATTTGAGATGATTTACAAGGAGAAGGGATCTTATGCTGTTACATAATAGAGTGCTGCCTCCCAACAGCCCACGCCCTGAGCTCTTGCCGTCCTGCTTGCTTTCGCTTCCCCCTCTTTGCTTAGGAACCCTGTGTTGTAAGCAGGTTTCGGGTGGACAGTCAGCCTTAGTGTTCAGTTAGGGACTCAGACATAATAACCTAAAGGCTGGTACCTGTTTCAGGAAGTGAACGCTCTGCGAGGAGCTGGGCAGCCGGTGCCGAATCCGCCTATCCAGCCCTCTCTTCAGCCAGCCCAGCCTCTGCTACCACAGGTGACCCCACACGGTAAGGAAGCTCTCCCAGGGTCCGTGGACTTGTATTGGGTCAGCACCAAAGTTATCACTATTCCTTAAACTGTTAGGCTCTACCATTTTAGTACTGAAAACTGGACTGGGTGTAAAACTTGTCAGTTTGTCCCTGGATAGGGCATTTTCAGACCTGGAGATGTCTTTGGTCTGCTTGCTGTGTTGCATTATCAGTTTTTCAGGTCTGTGTTCCAATAATGAGATATCTCCCTCTATGTAATTCTGCACTTCCTGTCACCTCATGGGATTGTCCTTCTGGGTCACATGTACCCAAGAACACCCACTTTTGTTCTTCTGGCCCATGGCTGAGACTCTGGTAGAGTTGGTTTTAGGAGATTAGGTGAGGATTGTGGTCAAGTCTGAAGCCTGATGGTATGTAAGGTGCTACTCGGGATTCATACAAGCAAGGGTGGCTAACGATAAAAATGTCTTGCTTTATCTTAGCACCTCAGCCGTCTGTTACTGGGCTCCAAGCACCCTCTGCTGCCTTAATGCAAGTTGCATCTCTTGATTCCCACTCAGCTATACCTGGAAATTCCCAATCCTTTCAGGTAACAACATTTTAAAACCATGTCATTTATAAGCTATAATTTATTACAGTTCTGCCTAATTCTCTTTACTTCTTCCTACACAATTTGTGTAGTAGCAGCTCCCTACAGCCAGAGATTATAGTTTTTCCCCTTCCTCAACCACCACTTTTTTATCCCTAAACCAGTCAAAGGATTACATGCCTTATGGGTTGTTATAAAGACTAAATGCAAGAACAAACAAAGCACATGGTACAAAACCTGGCACACAGTCAAGGCCCACTCCACATTTGTTTCCTTTCTTTTTCACACATATCTAGTTGAGGGGTATAAGTTTACGCCTTCCTTGTTCTTGTGTTTCAGACAGCTGAGAGGCTAATATTCTGCACTTTACTCCGCACAGTAGTTGTAGGGTAGGGGTGGGAGCTACATAGAAAATACAGCTGTACTCTGATGTCTGTCCTCCGAAAGTGATCCCTTAAAGTAGGTTCTTTCATTTTTAAAAAAGGTTTTATTTATTTATTTAGAGAGGGGGGAAAGGAGGGAGAAGGAGGGGCATCAGTGTGTGAGAGATACATAGATCAGTTGCCTCTCACACGCCCCCAACTGGGGACCTGGCCCACAACCCAGGCATGTGCGCTGACTCAAACTGGCAAACTTTTGATTCCCAGCCAGCACTCAGTTTTTTCGGTTTTTACAGAAGGCAGTGGCAGCAGCCTGTCTACCTCTGCTGACTGTTGTCTGGATTGTGGAATTTTCTTTTGTCTCTGTGCATTCAATGCATAAGACATACTCCCAGTGGCAACAGGGCCTCACTTTCTTAATTCTTTTTGTTTTAAGATTTCATTTATTTATCTTTAGAGGGGAAGGGAAGGAGGGAGGGAGAGAAATATCAATGTATGGTTGCCTCTCTTGTGTCCCCTACTGGGAACTGGCCTGCAACCCGGGCATGTGCCCTGACTGGGAATCGAACCGCGATCCTTTGGTTCACAGGCTGCGCTCAAGCCACTGAGCTATGCCAGCTAGGGCCACTTTCTTGATTCTTAATGGAAGAATAGGAGTGATGGTGGGCAGACTGTGTTCCATTAGGATGAGGTGTATCACTATTGAAAAAAGTCCCACTTGCCCTCTCTTCACTCCTTGATGGAGAATTACCATCCTGTAGTCTAAGATGTTTTTACATGTGTTATTAATGGGTAGTTATATCTGTCTCTGGAAATTAGCTGCATTTTTTTACTTCAAGGAAGAATAACCATCATCATTAAAGAGACATCTGCTGTTTGTTGAGCATTTACTATCTGCCAGGCACTTAACTTACCAGCTGTTAGGAACTTTACATAAGTGTCACTTCATTTAGTTCACACAACAACCCTAAGAAGTGGGGCTACTCTTTCCATTTTATAGTTGGGGTGAATGGGGATCAGAGGGAAATGAGAGCTCTTGGGTGCATAGATAAGCATTAGAAACTATCCAGGAAGAGATCTCCTTTGGAACCTGGTGGTGGATTTGGTTTGGTGTCTCAGTGCACACCTCTTCTTTTACCTCAATGGAAAGTCAGCAGCGTTGTCTTAGTTTTAACATTTCTGAGACCATAAGTAGGCCCTAGAGCTGGGGAATGAATTCCTGCTTAATTAAATCATGTCTCCAGAGGACTGGGGAATGACCAGAGAACCCTACCCCCACTACTGGGTAGGGCTGCAGTGACCGGGTTACAAAGCTAACACTCCTCCTGCGGTTCTTACTTGATACCAAACCCTAATCTCATCCATCTCCAGCTTCATTAAGTTTAGGCCTCATTCCAGCTTGTCTGCTTTATTTCATCAAAGATAAATTAAGCAAAAAAGAAAGGCACAAATGTTTTATAAAGTCACTGTAACTTGGTATTTTCTCAGCCCTACACAGGTGTGTCAGCCTATGCTTATCCCCAGGCGTCGACCGTCGCCTCCCAGCTGCAGCCCGCTCGGCCCCTGTACCCAGCACCGCTCTCCCAGTCTCCCCATTTTCAAGGTGGGGAGTGATCCCTTTAGTTTCTCATCTTCTGCTTTGCTGTGCTCTCCTTCCTCCCATCGCTGTTTCGTGTTTACTCCAATTAGATCTCTGCCCTTTCTTTCTTACCTTTTCTCAAGGATTTTATTTATTTATTTATTTATTTTTAGAGTGAGGGGCAGGGAGGGAGAAGGAGAAGGAGAGAAACATTGATGTGCAAGAGGAACATCAGATGCTGGCCTCTCGCATGCCCCAGCTGGGGAGCTGGCCCAAAACCCAAGCATGTGCTTTGACTGGGAATCAGACTGACAACCTTCCTTCTGGTTGGCGGGACAGTGCCCAACCCACTGAACCACAGCAGTCAGGGCCTTATCTTTTTGTAAATAGCTTTCTCCAGATGTCATTTACGTGCCTTACAGTTCATTCACTTGAAGTGTATAATTCAGTTATTTTTTAAGTAAGTGTAGAGAGATGTGCAACCATCACCACAACCCAGTTTTACAACATTTTCATCATCCTTCCAAAAAACCCTCATCTCGCTTTCTTGGCTTTTGATTCTTGCGTTTTCTCCCACCAGCTGTTTTTAATTTCTCTGCCAGAGTGGCTCTGTGAAGGTTATAGAAAATAGTAAAACATTGGAGGAAATCCAGAGAAAGCAGAATGAGTGTTTGTGGATGTTTAGTATCTCAAATGAAAGCTGATTTGTTAAAATTTTTAAATTATGAAAATAATATACTTCCATTAAAAAGTCAAACAACACAGTGTGTAGAGAGGAAAGCACTGTCCTCCATCATTAAAACTCCCTGACCACAGGAAACTGTTCCTGACAGTTACTTGGGTAACTTCTTAGATCCCTTGTTTGCATGCTCACCTGTGAGCGTCTTGTATATAAAACAAAACGGAATGAAATATAGACAGCTACGATGGTGTCCTCCCTTCTTGTTCTACAGCTTTTTAAAAATTAATTCTCACTCGACATGTTTGTTGATTTTGGAGAGAGGGGAGCGGAGGAAGAGAAACATCGATGTGAGGGAGAAACATTGATTGGTTGCCTCTCACACAAGCCCCAACCAAGGACCGAACCTGCAACCTAGGCATGTGCTCTGACCAGGAATCGAACCGTGACCTTTTGGTTTATGGGATGATGTTCCAACTGACTGAGCCATACTGGTTAGGGCCTACAGCTTGTCTTTTACATAATAATCACCTTTGTTATTAGGATAGTGGTAGGGAGAAGCAAGTATATCCTACAATGGATTTCCCAGATGCAGCCTTGGTCTGGAAACCCTGCCCCTGCTCTGTCTAGGAAAAGGTGAAGTCTGTCATCTCCTCTGGAAAGCCTTCCCTGATTGTTACTATCACTCCCCCTTCTCCTCCCAGAGACACAGTTGTGTATAATGTCACCAAGGAGTTGATCTGGCTTTTCTTTATGCTCCTCTTGTACCTTGTACATGGTCCGTTTTTTGCACTTAAAACACTATGGTAATGATCTGTTTACGTGTGAGTCTCTTCTCACCAGACTGAATTCACCAAAGGGTAGGAGCCGTGTTTTATTCATTGCTGTATCCCTGGTGCCTGGTACAGTGCCCAGCACACAGTCGGATGAATGGAGAAGCAATCTGAACTGCTAGTGCTACGGCAGACCACAGTGGGCATACTTGTGCCCTTGCACCAGACTGTATCCCCCAATGCATTTTGCAGGAGCATAGCTTAGCTTTGGAGTCCTTTTGCTTTCGTCTGCTTGTGGGGTCGATGCTGACATGGCTGTTTTACCACCCATGAGGAGGGCTGGCCTGGGGGCCCTTAGCCAGAAAGAATGCGTATTGTTTTGGGAATGGATTGAACTTTCTCCTTATCTCCTTTTGGGAGCAGCTTCTTGTCCTCTGATTGCTTCCTGGCCTTTTCTTTCTGCATGTACACAGTGAGGTAATGTAGTGTAGAGTTACATGTAGGACACGTGCTTCCTTTGTCTGCAACCCCTTATAATGAACCTCAGACTGGAGAGGGTGCGGCCCCTCTCTCATACAGACCTGCCACCCCCTGTGCACTCCTCTGTAATGTCATAAACAGTGTGTCCACATCTGCTAGTCTTTGGGCGGCTTTTTGGGAATATCATGAACAAACACTTAAGCAGCTGCCCTGTTAGGGGCTCTTTGCATTACAACTGGTGTCATGAACAGGATATTCCAGAAAATACCCGTTTAGTAGACTGCATATGATAACATGCCAGGTGGGGGAGGCCAGGGGAGAATCCTGGAAACAGCAGGGGGAAATACTAGGCTGGTGTGCCAGTACTCGGGGAGGGGGGTACCCCCAACGCTCATGCTGGCCTGACAAGAGACCTTCATGGGGGGAAAGGAAGAAGTAGTCAAAGCGAAAGTACAGACAGCGCTCCTAGTATTTGGAAATGTTCACTTCCTTCTTTCCTCTGCTGAGAGAGCTGTTGGCTTTTCCTCATGTAGTATTCTCTGCTTCAGTTTCGTAACTTTCTTTTTCACTTATTTCTGTGTAGGATCTGGTGACATGGCTTCATTTCTCATGACTGAGGCCCGACAGCATAACACTGAAATTCGAATGGCAGTCAGCAAAGTGGCTGACAAAGTGGATCATCTCATGACTAAGGTGACTGAGTTAGGTTAGGGGCTATGTTGAAAGTGGGTACAAGCAAGGGGGTACAAGTAGGGAGCAACCAGGGTTGTAAGGAGCAACCAGGGTTGTAGGTAAACTCTTCCTTGGTTTCCTGTCTTCATTGTAGTTAGTAGTTATTTCCCTAGAAGGTAGTTATTGTTTTGGAGACCATTTAGCAGAAGAAAACTCTAGCTTACATTAGAGATTGTCTCCGAAACTCATTAGCACCCTCAAAAAAGTGGTTCTGGGTTGGGTACATTATATTTCCCTGTTTAAAAATTTCTGACCGAAGTCCTTCTGGCACCCCTTCGGCAGGTGGAAGAGTTACAGAAGCACAGTGCGGGCAATCCCCTGTTCATTCCCGGCCTGTCGGTTACAATGGAAACGCAGATGATCATGAGCAACATCCAGCGAATTGTTCAGGTGAGAGTGGTCGGGACCAGAACATTCAGCCTGAAGGTCTCGCCCCGACCCTCTCCCAAGATGCACTGCCCGTTAAAGCTCCACTCCGGAAATGGAGAGCATGTGATAAATGCTACACTGAGTGGGGAAGTTCTGGAACGTCCCTTATGGCTTAACTCAGTCTGAGTGACTTATCACTATGTATTCAGGGGGAAACATTTCTTTTTGACCATATTTAAGAATTTTGCTTCATTTTACAGCCATTTATGTGTTTAATCTATTGGGCATAGAGTGGTAAGGAATAAATTGATATGTTGTTTTAAGTATTATTTCTATATGGACATAAGTTCTAGTTTTTTGTCTCAAAATATATAACAGTGTCACTGTCCAAGTTGATTCCCTTTTATCTGGTACTTTTCTCTTAAAAACTTAAGTTATACATCACGCACTTTGAATTTAGGAGAATGAAAGATTGAAGCAAGAGATCCTTGAGAAGAGCAGTCGGATAGAAGAACAGAATGACAAGATTAGTGAACTAATTGAACGAAATCAGAGGTAATAACAGATATTGGACAATAGCTACGATGGACAAAAGGGTTTAATTTGTAAATGCCCAAGTTAAATTCGTGTTTGTTCAGGGCAGTTTATCTGTATTTCTTCTTCCTCTGTTTCCTGCCTGTCATGTAAACTATTGCTTATTTTCTGAGAGGCGTTTCAGTAGGCGTTTCAGTAGAGAGACCTGGCCTGTGTCTGGATCCCAGCTCTGCTCGTCTTCGTTTGTGTTACCTGGCTTTGGGCATTTTGTTCATTCCTGTGGCCCTAGTTTCCTTGTCTATAAAAGTAGTGTTAATTCTTAGAACACCGGTGTCAGCTCTTCTCTCTTCTGTGTAGGCTGACTCTATTTAATCAACCAGAACCTCACTGATTTCCGTGCGAAACCCAGGCATTTTGTAATTTTTCTAGGTCCTTTTGAAAATTTTGGGGGCAGGAGTCAGGGGTACATATCATAACATATAGTATTTCACTTTGAAAAATCATTCTTTTTTTATAAATATTTTATTTATTTATCTTTAGAGGGGAAGGGAAGGAGAGAAGGAGAGAAATATCAATGTACGGCTGCCTCTCGTGCGTCCCCTGCTGGGAACTGGCCTGCAACCCAGGCACGTGCCCTGACTGGGAATCAAACTTCGATCCTGTGGTTCGCAGGCCTGTGCTCAATCCACTGAGCCACACCAGCCAGGGTGTGAAAAATCATTCTTCATGTTTCTCTTCTTCAGTGTCTCTTGTCTCTCACATGGAAGGGGGGCGGGGGGTGGCTTTCTTTTCTTCCCTCCTTGCAGCCTTCTTACTCCAGTCTCTTGCCTTCTTACTGCAGTCTCTTGCCTTCTCATCCCTGCTCACCGTGTGGTGAGAAATTGGCCCTTCCAATTTCTCTCTTCTTCCTTATGCTAGTTCAAATCAGTTCACCTCCAGCCCAGGTTCCCGCCTCCAAGCTTGATTACTCCAGCTCTAAGGGAAACAAAATGCCTTCAGATTGTTTTCATGAAAGTATAGAGCAATGTTATGCGGATTGAATGCACATTGGGTTACACCTGGAATACATTTGGTGCTTGACAGATGTTTTCTTTTGCCCTGTTTATTCACAGATATGTTGAGCAGAGTAACCTGATGATGGAGAAGAGGAACAACTCGCTACAAACAGCCACAGAAAACACACAGGCAAGAGTATTGCATGCTGAGCAAGAGAAGGTAAAGTAACTGGGAGAGCAAAGCCCAGGATGTGTAGAGCTGAGGAGCGGTCCTATGTACGTACTTGTACTTACATGTCTGCTTTTCAGCAGAACTGTTGCCATCATTGGGAAAGGAACGAGAAAAGTTTGAATAGATGTTACTATATCCGTCATTTGGATATCTATTATGTAATATGCTTTGCAATAAATTGACTCAGAAATTATCACTGATCTTAATAATTTAAGGAAAGAATTACACAGTTTAGGGTGTGAGGGCGATCTGGCTGTGACATCTGTCGCCCCACTGATCTCCAGGGTTGACTCAGCTGCCCTGGCTGGCTAGTCAGGTGTCCCCTTCCTCCCTCACCGATCCGACCCATGGTGTCCCTCCCGAAGCTGTGCACTCAAAGAGGACGACCTTCCCCACTGGAGGAGAGGACTGGCCTTCAGTCACAGATACACGAGGAGCTGCGCTCCCCTGCCAGAGCCTCCAGATAGGCTCTCTGGGTCCGTTTGTAAGAGCGCGTGGAGTGGTCAAGCTTGCAGGACTTCAGACTCATCTGAATGAGGCACTGCCCGTGGCAGTCTGCCTTTCTTTACCCAATATAATTAAAATTCTTGCTTCAAGAAAAAAGTTACACAGCTCATTACAAACTAAATTTATTCTGTTGACAAAAATAATAGAAAATTCAGGGTATGCCCTGTAACATGTTTTTAGTGAAATTCAGGATTGTTTAGTTTGCTCCTCCATCTCTGTCTCCCAGAGCGTTTTCCAACACTGCTGTTTGACGTCAGGCAGTTCAGAATTAGGAATTGCAGCCTGCGGTGGAGTAGCGATCATGAAGACCCCAGTGGGCCTTGGGTTGGGATCCACTGATTCTGAAGCCCTTCCCTGTCCTGGCTCCAGTGACACCGTTTGTCCGGAATAGATGCCTTCTTGTTTGGGCTACCACTCCTCAGCTGGGAGATCTCAGCCCTTCTGCTATTTTCTCAGAGGTTTAAGAAATAGTTTATATTTTGTATTTGATTTTAAAAAACCATGAAAAATTTATAACTTGTGGAGTTTACTCACTTTCTTATATTCTTGTAATAATGATTTCTTACTTACCGTATTTTGCCATGTATAATGTGTAAAATTTTCTGGCCAAATTTTTGAGGGAAAAATAAGGATGTGCATTATACATGGATAGTACTAATTCCATATCTATATAAATGTTTTTGATTCTTTTATTTATGCTTATGCATTAAAAGTGTAACTCTAGAAAGCAATAACAATATCCATAAGCAAAATAACACCCTGGGATACAATACTTGGTTTTGTTTCTAAATATAAATAAATAATTGAATCCAAAAATTGAAATGAAAGATTTTTTATCCTGAATGTTTGGGCCAAAAACATGGGTGCACATTATACACAGGAGAACATTATGCCTGGCAAAATACAGTATATCTCATGCTTTTATTCTTTGTGTTCTCTTAGGCATAGTCTCCAGGTAAATAATATCTTTGAACCCATGTCCTCAGATAAGCAATGCCTTGCCCTGCACAGCCCTGTCCACTTTTTATTCTTTCCCGTTGCTGATTTTCACCATGCCTGGGTTGTGTGGCTGACTCCTAATGCCTAGGTCAGTGTAGCAGCCTGTGACATTGCTATCATTAAACAGTACTGGAGTCACTTCACCACTCCCCACTCTTCCCTGTTTCTCCTTCCTCTGCTTTTGTCCTCCCCTCCCCTCCCCTCCCCTCCCCTCCCCTCCCCTCCCCTCCNTATGGTCCTGAGATAAAAAGAGCCCTGTGTGTCCTTCGGTGAGAGAGTGATCACCAATCCCACGGCCTTTCCTCCAGTGGTCGTAACTGCTGTGGGGCCTGTGCAGGTGGTCCTCAGTCTGGCATTAGGGCGCTCACAAGCCACAGAGAGATGCAGAGCTCTCTGAGCATTGTTTAAGTAAATAAGTAAGTTTAAAACTGCCATAAGGAAGACAAGTGACAATAAGAAAGTAGGCAGCTGTGAAATTCCGTGTAAAGTACAATGGTATAAGCACAGTAATGGTAGGAGCAATATAATAGTACAGGACAGACGGTTCAACCCCATAAGTACCCCTTTGCTGCCCCTGAATCAAGCCTAGTCACCAGAAGAGCAGCCCCTTATTACCTTTCCTGTTATCTGACTTCTGATTTTTATAGTAGTCAGTTCAGGTGAAATTAATGTGGTATCTGTCGTTTATTTACCATTCCTTTTTATTGACATTCTTTTAATCATCATTTTCCTTATTGCCATTATTGTGTAACATATAATAAGAGGGTTTTCCAGGGTAGTTATTTTGGTTTCATCAGCTGTTACTTGAGAGTGTTTCCTAAGGACAGATTTCTTCAAGGGAATTCCTGAGTCAGAGACTTTGTACATTTTGGAGGCTTGACTTTGGTTCAATACAGGTTGAAGGTGGGCTTAGCTCTCTTTCTACAGTTCAGTCAGCATACAGTATGTGAGGTCGGGTTATCAGTTAGAGACAAAAAACACCTGTGTTTAAAGTGACATCGTGCCATGTTACTGTTCAGGCCAAGGTGACAGAAGAGTTAGCAGCAGCCACTGCACAGGTCTCTCACCTGCAGCTGAAAATGACTGTTCACCAAAAGAAAGAAACAGAGCTGCAGATGCAGCTGACAGAGAGCTTGAAGGAGACAGACCTCCTCAGGGGCCAGCTCACCAGACTGCAGACCCAACTCTCAGGTATGTCCTTTGTGGAGAGGGCTGGAACTTTGACCATTTAAAGTTAGGAATTAAGTTCTTTCCTTTCTCTCAGTACATGCGGCTAATGCTCATGAAGTTTGTGAAGACTGAGCCAAACATTAAGGTGGCCAGTGTAGACCTACATGATGGTTTGATATGGAGAACAACAAAAGAACTGACTCTTCATTTAGAGCTGAGCAGTGGCCATAGTTTCTCTTTGTTTGAGCAAGTTTGCCTTCAGTATCATTGGGTTTACCGTTGGATTCCCAGGCCTGGGCGTTAGAGTTCCTCTCACTCATGACGCAGTGGAAGTTTGTGAAACAAGTGCTTCCTGTACCGGTTGCTGCTTTCAGAGAGAATGGATTGCAGCTCTTTAGCCAGCACGCAGGGCCCCTTCAGCTTGGCTTAGCCTGTCCTGGCTCTGGTCGTACCAGCCAGCCTGCTGCTCTTCTTCAGCATGTCTATAGCTTTCCATTCATGCTGTTCTCTGGACCTGGCATGCCCACCATCACCAGTATTTGTCTCCATTTCTTTCCAAAGTCTGTCTCTTTCAGAAGCTTTCCTTGTTTGTCTCCTATATGTGATCTTTAAAATTCTTTCTCTCAAACATTATTACGACCGTTATCACATGTTGCTTTTGTCAGCACTATTTATAGGTATGTTTTCCCCTCTAGAATGCAAGTCCCTGGGGGGCAAGGGTGGCATCTTGTCATCTTTGTAAAGTTCTTTCCTCCCAACTAGTGTTAATTCAGGGCCTGGCACGAAGGTGGTGCTCAAGCCAGGGTGACTTGGATAGTTTGGGAAGACCCGCGTGCTGATTCATCCGCCCCAGTGTATAGAAACAAACGTGGAAGGCACAGACAGGACCTGTGGGTGTGGCTGGGAAGCAGAGTTGGGAAGAAGCAGGGTTCACTGCCTGCTTGAGAGCTAAAAAGCACTGATGTCGGTTGGTGCGGTGATCTCTCAGAGATAAATCCCTTTTCTTTTGGAACATAGCCTGGGTGCACACGAGAGAGAGGCTTAGATTTGGATGCCATACAGACATCCTCTCTTCCGTTTCTGTGGGTCCCCATGACAACCACCTGAAGAGTGCCATAGGGTCTCAGAAGTTTGCCAAATGAAGTGACTGTTGATGCATTACATGTTTAAGAGATGTTCCGAGTAACTTTATTTGAGAAGGGGTGTTTTGAAAGCAGACTCTTGGTAGAATGTCCCAGCTACCAAGAAACTTGAGAATATCTTACGCAGGCAGTGAGAAAGGGCTGGACCAGTACCAACGAGATGTGTCCAATATGCTGCGATAGTGAATGACATGGGAGTGATGTGTTTTGAAGGTGGGCTCTCACTGCCTGGAACTTTCCATTGTACGTGTAGGAAGTGACATAGACATGCAGAGATAAATATGGGTTAGTGGGGGTCAGTGGGCTTGATGAACCTATTGCTGATCAGGGAGGTGATACTGAAAGAACCGAGGAGACGCCTGTGTGGTAAGATCGGGAGATCAGGGAATGCAGCTTTGAAGGAGCTTCTGGGCTGTTGTATAGCCCGCTGTCACTCTGGTTCTGCAGCTAATTCTCTAGGCTGTTTTATCCCAGAGCTCCAAGAAACCTCTGAGCAAGCGCAGTCCAAGTTCAAAAGTGAAAAGCAAAACCGGAGACAACTGGAGCTCAAGGTGACAGCCCTGGAGGAAGAGCTGACTGACCTTCGAGCTGAGAAGGAGTCTCTGGAAAAGGTAAGTTTTACAACTGAAGTTCCTCTGTTGGGCCCCAGTGGCCAGGATTAGCTGTTTAATATGCATTTTTATTTTCTTTTTAAAAAATTACAATAGTATACAAATAAGACAGAAAAGTATTGGATTGGCCAGAAAGTCCATTATGTTTTTTCCATACAAGGGCTCTAGCACTTAGTTTTCTTTAACTTCATTCATATGAAACCATTTTGTTAAATTGTGTTGTAACAGCTGTCATATTGTGTGCATTTAAAGAAACTTAATCAAGCCCTGGCTGGTGTGGCTCAGTGGATTGAGCGCGGGCCTGCGAACCATATATGATCCTGGTTCGATTCCCAGTCAGGGCACATGCCTGGGTTGCAGGCCAGTTCCCAGCAGGGGACTCATGAGAGGCAACCATACATTGATATTTCTCTCCTCTCCTTCCCTTCCCCTCTAAAGATAAATAAATAAAATCTTTAAAATAAATAAAAATAAAAACACTTAATCAAAATTGGTGAATTTTAGTGCAGTCATTTTAATATTGAAGATGGAAGAAAATACCCAACATTTTTGGCATATTATGCTTTATTATTTCAAGAAAGGTAAAATGCAACTGAAATACTAAAAAAGATTTGTGCAATGTTTGGAGAAGGTGCTATGACTGATCAAACATGTCAAAAGTGGTGTGAGAAGTTTATCAAATAATTCTTTGCTATTTTTACATTTTGGCCAAATAACTCTTTGCTTTGGGGCTTTCTCATGCATTGGGAGATGTACAGCAGCACCCTGGCCTCTACCCACTAGAAGCCAATAACAGGAGATGGCCGACACCCTCAAAATATCCAAACCAATAAAGTTGTTGGTAGAAATGAAAAATGTGTCTTTTATTTTGCAAAAGAAATGTAATTGACTTTGTGGCCAACCCAATGTAAAATAAAATAGTTTTTTTTTTTACCCTGTTCAATCTCATAAGTTAGAAGTAACAACTATAGCCCTGGCTGGTGTGGCTCAGTGGTTGAGCACCAGCCTGTGAATCGAGGTGTCACTGGTTTGATTCCCAGTCTAGAGCACATGCCTGGGTTGTGGGCTAGGTACCCAGTAGGGGGCGCATGAGAGGCAACCACACATTGATGCTTCTCTCCCTTTTCCTCCCTTTCTTTCTAAAAAATAAAATAAATCTTTTTTAAAAAGTAACAACTATAAATAATGTGTGGTATTTATCCTTCCAAATTGTTTTCTGTGTGTGTAAACAGACATACATACTTTTATATATACATAGCTACACTAATATCATTTTTTGACAATAATGGGATGTTTGATGCTTTTTCACAATATCATGGACATTGTACTAATAAGAACAAGAACTTCCTCATTCTTTTTTTTTTTTTAAGAAGGGGAGAGAAAGGGAGAGAAACATCAGTGTGTAGTTGCCTCTTGTGTGTCACCTGCTAGAGACCTGGCCCACGACCCAGGCATGTGCCCTGACTGGGAATTGAACTGGCGACCTTATGGTTCACAGGCCAGCACTCAATCCACTGAGCCACACCAGCCAGGGCTTCCTCATTCTTTGTTAACTGCAGCATTGTAGTCTACTGTGAGGCTCTACCGTAATTTACTTAACTATTCACCTATTGATGGATATTTATGTTTCTATTTTTTCACTATTTCAAGCATTGTTGTATTGGACATTCTTGTATTATATAAGTATTTTTGCAAATTTATTTGAGCTTTCCCATGACATGGATTGTTTGAATTAGAATTCAATTGTTTGAATTAGCAGGGTCAGAGGAAATGTTACATATCCAAATTTTTAAATAAACATTGCCAGGTTTCCCTGAAGCAGGCTGTGCTGGTTTGTCCTCCCAGCACCATGCAAGCAAACCTGGTTCCCATGCTTTTCCCAAATCTGCACGTATCAGTTTTTCTGATCCTTGCAGTCTGATGGGTGATGTGCTCTCATTTTAATATGTTTTTTTATTAGTAGTAAAGCTTTCATATATTTAATACCCATTTGTATTTCTTCTGTGAGTTCTCTTTTTAAATTTTTTTTGCTCTCTTTCCTATTGTAACATTAGTTTGATTTATAAACTCTGGTAAAGGTATTAATCCTTTGCCAGTCATAGATGTCACAAATGTATTTCTAGTTTTCTGTTTTTAAACTTTATTTATAGTATTTCTTGTTGTGTTACAATTTTAATATCAGGGTGATTTCAGCCCCACTGAGTGGAGTGGGGACATTCCCATCTTTTCCTGTTTTCGGGAGTGCTTTAAATGCAGAAAAAGCACGCCGCCTCTGAGACCTCGTTAGAGCGCCTTAGTGAAGCCCTTCCGTCCTAGTGCCTTTTGGGGGTGGGTCTCAGGCTGCATTTGTAGTCTCTTCTGTGATTTTATCAGGGTTTTTAACCAGTTCATTCTGATTTTTTGGCTGTTTTCAATTTTTTATTGTTATAGATCCTTGTAAAACACTGTCTTTATGAACATGATTTATTACTTTAAGATAAATTATAATTTGTGTAATTTCTGGGTTTGCATATTTGGAAAGTCTTTTCATAGGACTGCCAAATTACCATCTAAAGAGGGTGTAGTGTACCCAGCCCTGGCTGGTGTGGCTCAGTGGATTCAGTGCTGGCTGCGAACTGAAGGGTCGTTGGTTTGATTCCCAGTCAGCGCATGCCTGGGTTGCAGGCCAGGTCCTCAGTGTGGGCCATGCAAGAGGCAACCACACATTGATGTTTCTCTCTCTCCCTCTCTCCTTTCCCCTCTGCCTAAAAATAAATAAATAAATAAATTTTAAGAGTGTTATATTAATAAAGTATACCCATTTATTTTCCTAACAGCAGAATGTGAAAGCGTCTGCTTCACTGTTTAAATCTTCCCCACCTCTTAATAGAATTGTAGTAAAACTCTTCTTGTTTTCCTCCTTGTCACAATTTTTCTCAGCCAGTAGCCAAGAATGTTAAATATATAGGGAAAATGAAGCTAAAAAATGCATTGTTTCCAGAAATGAAGAAAGGACCCAGTGAGGTCAGTCCCTGCCACCACCATCTTCGTGTGTCCTCTGTTAAACAGCCAGAGCTGATGATGGTTCTCTTGTTCCTAAGAACCTCTCAGAAAGGAAAAAGAAGTCAGCTCAAGAGCGCTGTCAGGCTGAGGAGGAGATAGACGAAATTCGCAAGTCACACCAGGAGGAACTGGACAAACTCCGACAGCTTTTGAAAAAAGCGCGGGTGTCCACAGACCAAGCAGCTGCAGAGCAGGTAATGAGAAACTGAGCACTTTGGAAGCCAAAAAAAAGGAGGAGTGCATGAAAGACTCAGAACTAAGTTTCTGGTTTCTTCTTTAACCTTTATGGTGACATTTCTTACAGTCAGTGCTCCCACTTTGGAGAAAGATAGCAGAACACAATCTAAATACATGCAGAAGAGGCAGGATTCAAGTGAATAATCTTTCCATTTTTCAAACTTAGTGGAAATTGAACTGTATAAGTAAAACACGAAAAAAGAGACTGTATAAAAAATTCCAAACATGGTAAGACTAAAGTCCTCCACCACCAGATATCATCTTTCAGACCCATTATTGCCCCAAAAAGGAAGGTGGAGGATTGATTTATGTAATCAGGCAGAGAAAGCAGGAGTCATGGCAGTGCACAGCTGGCTGGCTGTCTGACAGTGACCTTGCTCCTCCTAAGTTCGTAAATTCCTGTCTGTTTGCTCAGGTAGGAGAGTGAATCGAGACCCTCAATTTGATCATCTCTGGGAATTTTGACAAAATTAAGTATTTTAAGTATTTTTAAAAATTAAGTATTTTAAGTATTAAAAAATTAAGTATTTTGTCAAAATACTTAATTGACTCTACTTAATACTTCATTATTTTGTCAAAATACTTAATTGACTCTATTTAATTTGACTCTATAAAATTAAGGGCATGGTCCTGAAAATGATCACATTACGGTCCTGCCCTTTGGGAACCTGTCTAGACAAGTCACACCTTTATCTGGTTGGAGCCTTTTGGAGTCCTGACAACTAACGACATCTTCCTTTGTACCTTAAAAAAGTACGTTTTATTTCAAAGTAACCAAGATCTTCCAGTTGTTTCCCTAGGCAGTTGGGCTGTTAGCATATGCTTTTTGCCTTATAAAAGATAGGTTTCTCTAGATGCAACTGGACCCCCCGGATATGTGATTACTTTTCCTGGCAGCTCTCTCTAGTGCAGGCTGAGCTGCAGACCCAGTGGGAAGCAAAATGTGAACACCTGTTGGCCTCCGCCAAGGATGAGCACCTGCGACAGTATCAGGAGGTGTGTGCACAGAGAGATGCCAGCCAGCAGAAGCTGCTCCAGCTGCAGGAAAAGGTAGGCGTTTCCCTGGGGCCAGACAGCTCAGGCAGCCCAGTTCATTTGAGGCAAGCAGATGGAGTGCTGTAGGTTCTTGTGAATGTAAAGATGCTAATAGCTTGAAAACAAAAGTCACACTTGTTCAGCTCTCCACAGTAATCTCCTACGTATTTATTGGCATGGCAGCTACAAAAATAAAAAGCAACAGTAGTATTCTGACACGTTTTCCATAGCTATTTGATCCTTCTTTTTTAAAAGCAATTTTTTACACATTTTATTTATTTGTTAATCTTTACCCAGGGATATGTTGATTGATTTTTAGAGAGAGAGTCAGGGAGAGAGAGAGATGGCAATCAGTTGCCTTTCATATGCGCCCCAACCGGGGATTGAACCCAGAACCTTTTGGTGGATCGGACGATGCTTCAACCAACGGAGCCACCTGACAAGGACAGTCTTTTATTAAGCGAGTTTTTATTGGGTGCCAGTTGTGTTCCAGACACTGTTAGGGAAGAGGCTTACGGAGAACTCTGCCCGTAAGAGCCTCACAGTTGAGAAATGGAGACAAGAGAGCAACAAAGGTGAGCATTAAGTTCTGTGAGGCCCAGAAGGAAGTGCCCAAGGGACAAGAGCCAAGAATGACTAGTGGCTTTGGTAAGGCGAAGAGGCAACAGAACATCCTGGGAAAAGGCACTAAATAGGGTGGAGCATGGCTGTGGTGGGTTCATCTTGGTATAAGACTGAGACAGACAGGCAGACAGAGGAGGTGGCTTAGGGTCATGGTATGCCAGTCTCCATATCTTGGAGGTCAGTTTCTTTCCTTTAAGTGTCCAGTTTAAAATCTTTGACTCAAAGATGGTAAAGGCAGTCTGGTAAGTGAATAGGTTGCTTCTAATTTCCAATGTTTACATGTCTATGTGACTAGAGTTACAACCTCGTTTTTTCATTATATTCTTGACCTGATTAGAAACGAGGCAAGGGACCTTGTTGGGAAAGAAGAGGAATAGGCGTGAGTTGAGACTGAGTGTTAAGGAAATGGGTGCTCTGAGTCAGCAGGCCTGGGGTGGGGGTGGAGGGTGTAGACACCAGTGGACCTACATGAGGTCAACA
This sequence comes from Sturnira hondurensis, assembly GCF_014824575.4. NCBI lineage: Eukaryota > Metazoa > Chordata > Mammalia > Chiroptera > Phyllostomidae > Sturnira > Sturnira hondurensis. The sequence continues at coordinate 42,672 of NW_028083079.1, read as the reverse complement.
CCGGATGCTTAGGACATCTTCTGCTGTGTTTCCTGGCTTTCATCCGATAGTCCAGGCTCCCGAGTCCACAGCTGTAGTCTGTTCATTTTGCAGTGTTCAGCCCTCCAGGCCCAAGTCACAGCCCTGACAGAGCAAAATAAACAGCACATCAAGCACCTGGAGAAAAATAAGTCCCAGGTGTCTGGGGTTGAAGTCGCCACCACTGACTCATCAGAGAAGGTGAGCTGGTAATTTGAAGAGGCAGCGAACCATGTCACTAGGCATTCAGAAAGAATGCGGCCCATTTGTTGTGTTGATAGCTTTTTTTCCCCCCTAACCTTGGTGATGCACCACCTGTCTGACTTAAGTACAAGTTAACCTTTGGAACCTGTCACTGTGGTGGTAAACCCTAAGGGCTCTATCCCAAAGTTTTGACAAATGTGGGAAGGGCCTCTAAATCACAGGAAAGGAGTGGGGAGTGTGCCCAGCATCTATGGGCCACTGACCCTGGCAGCCACGGCAGCTCTTGTGGTGGTCACGGTGGGAGGGAGGCAATAATACATGGTCTGTAAGCTGTCTTGGGCACACATGCCACAGCTTACCTGTCCTTGATGGCCCTTTTGTCAAGTGCAGCCTGTCATTTGGCATTGTCCTCTCCACAGTGCCCATCAGTGTCTGCACTCATGACCAGCTGTGTCCTGCTGTGGAGTTCTGAGAAAGCTTCCAGAACCCTTTCTGGAATTGGCCTGCATCCCTTCATCACTTGACTTGGGCAGCATACATTTTGATACTGCGTTTTTCTCTCCTCGCATCTCCACCCAGGTCAAGAAGATCATGAACCAGGTGTTCCACTCCTTGCGGGGCGAGTTTGAGCTGGAGGAGTCGTACAGTGGCAGGGCCGTCCTGGGGACCGTCATGAACACCATCAAGGTACAGCCAGCTGTGGGCTGTGGCACTGAAATGGGATCTTGTTTCTTAAGTGCCTTCTGAGGGGTGGTGATGAAAAATTATTCAAAACTGTTCACCAGTAATTCATCTGCCTGGACAGATAGGCATGGGCAGCTTCCTGAGAAAGGGAGGAGCAAAGGCGTTTGAACCAGATGACCAGTTGGGTGGATAGGGTCTGAAGAACTGCGAGTGCCTGCTGTTTACCTCTCAGTGATCACCTCCTCCTTGGCTTTTGAACAGATGGTGACTCTTCAGATGTTAAACCAACACGAGCGAGACAAGGGAGAGAGCAGCAATGAAGAAGAGGAAGAAGATGAAGAAGAACAAGAAGAAGAGCAACCTCGGGGACCTTCCCAGGAGCAGTCAGTCTTGGCCAGTTCTGGGCCGTCTCAAGTGCCCCTGAGCAGGGAGGGGCAGGAGTCCCCCATGGTGCCATCAGAGCAGGTCGTCAAAGAAGCTGAGCCATTGCCTCCTGGGCCCCTCCACACCCCCCAGGAGGATGCACAGAGACGGGAAGGAGAGCCCACAGAAGCAGGGGCACTCTCAGAGATAAGAGATCATCCCCTCCCCACCGAACTGGCCTGCATCCCCTCCCAACGAGCTCTGGGGCCCCCGACTTCAATCCCCCCTCTGCCTCCGAGCCATGTAACCGTGGACTCCGAGTGTGAGGAGGCATTTGCTGCTGGCCCATTGGGAAATGCCTGTGTTGAGGAAGAAGAAAGCTCCACAAGACTGTCCCTGACTTCAGACTCTAAGAAGGGGGACCCACTGCTGTTGGAGCCTGAAAGTTCAGGAGGGGAGCCTCAGCCTCCAGAGGGCCAGAAAGAGGAAGATGCCACTGGTTCCACTGGTCCCTCCAAGGAGCTGGCAAGCACAGAGGCAGGTTCTGCCTGTGCAGCACTTGGGCCCAGCCGCTCTTCTCAGCGTTCCAGGTGTGTCCCCTAGAGCAGAGTTTCAGGGACAAGGTGGCTGCAAGATCGCTTTTTCCAGGGCTGGCAACTCATCCTTCAGAGATTGAATGACGGACTGACCCACTTACTCATTCATGCATTCATACATGTATTTATGCAGCAATGCCTCCCATAAAAGGCCCTGTAGGCACTATGACAGTGTGGTAGGAAAAGCAGGTTTGGTTCTTCAGTTAAGGAGCTTAGTCTAGTGGGGGCTATTATAAAAGTATTATAAAAATATGATAAGTAGCCCTAGCTGCTGTGGCTCAGAGAGTGCCAGCCTGTAAACTGAAAGGTTGCTGGTTCAATTCCCAGTCAGGGCACATGTCTGGGTTGCAGGCCAGGTCCCCAGTGGGGAGCGTGCCAGAGGCAGCCTATCAGTGTTTCTTTCACTCTCTCCTTCCTTTCTCCTCTCTAAAAAATAAATAAATAAGATCTTTAAAAAATATATGATAAGTTAAAAAAAGAAATGGTGTATATCAGAAAATAAGGGGAGGTTATTCTACTTTAGATAGGGCGGTTAGGGACAGATTCTGGGAAGGTAACATTTACACGGAGACCTGAAGGATGGAAGGGGGACCTCCGCGCCAAAAGTGGGAGAGATTTCAGAAGGCGAGAACAGCACAGGCCAAGACCCTGTGGTCGGAGGGCATAGGACACAGTCAAGGAAGCACACGAAGGAATGTAGTAGGAGGTCAGGGGTGTGAAGCCGATGTTGGAAAACTAGGCAGGGGCCAAGTCGTTCGAGATTTTGTGTCACTGTTAGAAGTTTGGACTTCAAGTACAGTGAAAAGCTATTAAAGGGATTTAAGCAGAAGAGTGACTTGGTCTGATCTGTTAGTTTTAAAAGGTCCCGCAGCCTGTAGGTTGTGGAGGGGCCAAGAGCACAAGGCTGCCGGGGTGGGAGGAGCTCCAGGGGTCACCACTGCCGCTGGGTTCTTGCCCGGAGCCTGTGGGCACCATGGTCTGTCTGGTGCAGGAGCCTTTTCTGTGACTTGATTGTCTTGATTTTTTCTTTCAGTCTCTCTGAAGATGAAGAGGATGAGCTGTTTAAAGGGGCAACTCTGAAAGTTCGAAAGTCCAAAGCACAGCCTGAGGAAGAGGACGAAGACGAGGTGGTAAGGAGATCCCAGGCACTGCCAAGTCCTCACGCCGCTACCTGGGCGCCCTTCCCCACTGGCTCCAAGAAGAGGAGTGGGGTCTGCTGGTGGCCCGCGGCCTGGGCTCTGTGTGCGGGGCCCTGTGGGAGCAGGCTCGGGGCTGGGAGGGGGCAGCTCTGTAAGCACGGTGGGGACGGTCAGATACCACTTGTTCTTGAAAAGGGACCATGATCTTTAAGGGAAGAAAATTGGCCAGAAGAGTCCTACATTAGAATGCTTAAGCCTCAGGTTTCCTCAGATTGGCTAGGATATTATTTATATTTTAGAATTGGAAAGGACTTGGAAGATTGTCTTGTCTGGCATCCTTATTCGCAGACAAAGACGCTGAGGCTTGGACAGATGATTTGTGAACCGGAAGCCACAGGCTGACTAGTGGCAGAGCCGGGATAAAACCCTCCGGCTCTTACTGGGGCCACCTGTCTCCAAGCACTGTCCACTCCCGCTGCCTGCTTTCCAGCCTGCTGCCTGTTTCGGTCTCCACAAGGTCCCTGTGTAGAACATGGGTCAGGTGCTGACGGCGTAGCTTCAGCACACAGCTGACGGTGTGTGAAGCTCCAGAGTGAGGGCCAGCGGGGCGGGTTGCTGCCAGAGTGTGGAGCAGAGCCCTGGTTCTTGCATCTGCAGTGCCCAGCATTCTCGGCTGTCACTAGGACGCATTGCTGTGATGGGAACTTCACTAGAGCAAATGTGGACATGGATCAGCTTCAGGCTCGATCTACCCCAGGAACAGAAATATGAGTGACAAGCAGTATATCGTTGGTATTGATACAACTGACCATCAAAGTTCATTTCTATTTCTTGGGTATTCTGTAAACTGCATTTCTTCACAGATATTCTCATTTAACCCTCTACTAATCCAGTGAGGTTGGCACTTTTATCCCACTTTATAGAAAAGAGGACCGAGGCACAGGAAGATTAAGTAACTCACCCAGGGTTATATAGCTGGCCCAAGGTTGTGTAACTGGTAAATACAGAGCCAGAATTTCAGCGGGAACAAAACCAAAGCAGCGGGAACCACATTTCAAAGTCCTGTACTGTATGCCCTGGCCGGTGTGGCTTATTTGCTTGGACCATCATACCATAGACCAAAAGGTTGCAGGTTCAGTTCCTAGTCAGGGCACATATTCAGGTTGCAGGCTCGATCTCCAGTCAGAGGGCATACAAGAATTCAACCAGTTGATCTTTCTCTTTCATATCGATGTTTCTCTCTCTCTCTCCCTCACCACCTACCCTTCTTTCTAAAATTAAAAAAAAAAAGACACAATGAAAAAATATTCTCTGGTGAGGATTAAAAAATTGTACTGTCAGAGTTCAAAGATAACTTGACTGATGCCCAGAGACAGGTCCAAGGTCAATTAGTTGGTCGTAGGGTTGGCGCAGACATCTCTGACCTTTTGGCTGGCCCTCTGAAGAAAGATCCTGGGCCAGAGTAGCTCACCAGAGCAGAAAGCACCTTGGTAGGAAATACTCGGTTAATGCCTGTCTCCAGATCAATCCCTGCTACCCCTGTGGGACCTGTTCTCTGCCAATCCAGAAGATGAAGGCCAGGAGTGCAAGTCATGAAAATGGGGCAAGTCTCTTCCATGGCCCGTTAATCCCCCTCATCCTCTTCCTGGTTGGAGAGAGAGAGGGTAGGGCCAGTGGCCCAGGGGAGTGGGAGGCTGTGGCCCTGTGTTCTGGGCTGACTTCATCTCTTGGGATTCTCCACGTGCTAATGTGGTCAAACCTCTAAATTTAGCTCTCTCCAATGGTGTGGCCACGTTCAGAGCCAGACAGGCCACCGTGGGTCACAGCATTGTTCCTTCAAATGTTACTGTGTTCTTCCAGCCTCCCGTCATCCTCCTGCATCCTCCCCTCCCTGAGGGCCGATCTACTCTGCTTCTGTGTCCTCCTTCCCTCTCTCCCCTTCAACTCTCCTTTCCCCACATGAAATATGTAAGTTATTGCGTGAGAGGAAGCCTGTCAAATCAGTATGTTTCACAAATAAATGACAAAATTAGCCAAAGCTGGTCTTCTTGTCTCTGTTGAAAGAGTGCTTCCCTTCTCTGCTTGCTGTCTCAGCTTTATCTGAAACCCTAGGTTTGCTGGCCTCAGGGTCAGTTCATTCAGTAAAACCCTAACCAACCACCTTCTTTCCAGCCTGGAGCTGGAAAGGGTATTGGCTCACTTCACCTTGCAGAGGTGGGAAGTCCATCTGACGCAGGAACAAGTGAGGACTGATTGCTCTTTTTTGTTTTGTCAGAGCATGAAGGGACGCCCGCCCCCAACACCCCTTTTCGAAGATGACGATGACGATGACATTGACTGGCTGGGATGAAGACCCAGGAACCTGAGGCAAAGGTTTCTCTACTGACCCTCCCCTGAGCATGTTTTGCACAGCCAGCCCTGGGTCTGGGTGAGCCACAGGGAGAGGCGAAGGGGAGCATTCTGAGGACGGTAGCCCAGGTGCCTGAGTCAGCCAGCCTCTGAGCCCCTGCCTGGCTGGGAGAAGAGGGGTGCAGGCCTGTCTTCAGATTGCCGGAGTTGGCAGAAGCTGGCCCTGGTCATGCCTCCCCCGAGTCCCGTTTGGAGGAAGGACTGGTGGTCTCCTCCCCAGTCGTCACCCATGAGAGTCCTGCCCCCTTCCAAGCTCTTTAACCTCCTCCCTAACTCCCAGACTGCTGTGGGAAGGCCGCCTCTGTCTCCCAGCATTGGGGCCTGTCACCTGGGGTGAGGCCTCCCTGGTAGGACCAAGGGCAGACTACACCATCCAAACCCCCGTTCAGTTAACAGCCTTGCCTGCAGTCCTGACACGTTATCTTTTCTCTGCCTTAAGTCTTTGAAGTTAAAAAAACTAAAATAAATATCTATAATGAAACATGACTCCAACTCTTGGGGAGAAAGGAATTTGGTTCCCAAGGCTGTCTGCACCCCTCTCTGGGAATCTGAAAGGAGCAGTGGTAACAGACCTGGGCCAGTTCACACACACAAACCATTGTGACGTGTTCCCTTTGGCACCTGACCCTGGACCTTCAGGCTGAACAAACTCAGCACTGTGCTGCCCCAGCTCATCCCGGCATTGATTGAAGGCTTAGGCCATTGTGGTTCCCCGAGGACCACTTCTGTCGTCCACTTGCTCCTGCGTGCCTGGCCCTGCGCCCTGGAAAGCCACACAGAGAAAGTAGGAGGACCCTGCATTCCATCAGTCACAGCAACTAAGGTTCTTCACCTGGAGAACAGCTGCCATTCCCTCTGAACTCGGGGCCAGGACTACTGAAGAAAACAGTAGTGAGAAATATTTTTACTGCTCCAGAGGTCTTCCGAAGACCATGCAGTCTTCAAAATGTAGAATCATTTTAGTAATAATGGTCTTGATTTTAAGTTTATAAGATAGGAACTTGAACTCCACTTTGTTTGCCTGATGTCATCCTCTGCAATGACAGCTTTGAGTCTGTCCCCGTATGTGGGGCTGGGAGGCAGCAAGAACCACCATGTATAGAACTCCATTGTTTAACAAATAGGCACCATCTCTGAGCACTTTATAGGCTGCCCCACCTCCAGCAACCCTTGCAGAAGACACTGTCGTCCCCATTTAGAGGAAGCCTGGCTCTGCCACTTATTAGGGGGGGCTTTGTGTAACTTCTCTGTGCCTCAGCTTCTGCATCTAAGACAAGGACAGGAAGTTCCTACCTTGTGAGAAGTAGATGAGTTAATATTGTACAGTGCTTAGAACACTGCCCAGAAATGCTAAGTACTTACCAGGTGTTTACAAAACTTGTGTTGAAAAGCCTAAGTCTGTGCAGTCTCTGTAGCGCACAGATTTTTTTAAAGCCCTCTGTTCTATAAAAAGCCTTAGATGTGTCACACACATGAAGATGTGACTGTATCAAACTGAACAGGTTACAGAACACCCGAGGAGGGAGTGGTACCTGAGGGAGAACACCTGAGGTCGAGACTTAAAAACAGGCGCTGGAGGCTCCATCGGTAGGACTATACAGGACACTGGAAATCTTGGACCTGTTGTGCCTTTCAGCAGCTTCCTAATTCCCTGCCAGTGTGGAGAGTGTGCTGAAGGCCTCACGTACTCTCCATTGTTAGTTACTTCTGACTGTAAGTTAAAACCTGGTTTTGATATATTTTTGCCTCTGCCCTCAGGGAAAGATACGTGCTTGTAATTGTGCCAACATAGGTATTTGTAGTCCATGTCAGTTAGCTTTCTCGTGGCGCCCAATCACTGTTTGTTACCCGAACAAAAGAATGACTCTTGACTAGCTGGCACTGGGGTGTCTGCCTGTGGGCACAGGGTCGTGGGGCTGGAGCTTCCCTGAGCACAGGGTTGTCTTCGTAGTGGACGGACGGACTCGGCCCCGAGAGCGCCCTGCAGCCAGCACTGCCAGCTCCTTTCGCCCACTCTGCTCCTGCCGTTGTTCCGTGTGCTTGCTGTTTGAAGAGAAACAGAAGACGGATCTACACTGTTTAAAAATATATATTTATTAAAATTATTTTTTTAATTCCAAAAGCTTAAGACCGTCTTTCACGTAGCCCGTGAGGTACTCGAGCCTGGATGTTACAGTACACAGCAGTGGTTTTTCCTCCCCGGGTCTCCTGTTTCCTTTTCTGTTAAGTGAAAAGGTTTGGATATCTGAGAGTCTTGTCTCTCTCTACAAATGTAATGTTTTGGTTTGACCGCTTATTGCATCTTCAGGCATTCATTCCCCGCCCTCGCCCCCAACCTCATGGCTTACTCAGTGTTTTAAGTGAATAAATCATGTTTGTTATGGGTGAGCAGCAAGTAGTAAATAAAAAGCATTAAGTATTACTCAGTTCAGTTCTCTGTTGTGCATAAAAGGAGGATCAGGAAGAGGGGCATTAAGGAGAACTCCCAGACCTCCGCAGCCGTGCAGCCTGACAGGAGACACTCCCTCCATCCGCAGGAGTTTTGGCTGCGGTCCTGCTTCTCCACCTTTAATCTACTGTCACTTACTCTCCCCACAAGAAGAGGAAACCAGTCCCAGCAAATGCTGCCATCTGTCATGAATGAAATGAAATAATTTAATTAAATTTTTTGTTTGTGTTCATGTGCAAAATTGCCAACCAGGAGTTCACTGGGAAAAAGTGAAAAATCTTAGTTTGTCAGTGTGATCCACAGAAGAAACAATCTTCATATGTTCCAAAGGCAGAGGGTGAGAAAAAGGAGTCAGCTTGGTCCCTGTCCCTCAAAGACAGAAGAGGACAGGACGTGCAAGGGGAAGGTGCTCATCTAGGTAAGGCACAAATCAGGAGAGCGAAGGGTGGCCAGGTTCTGGGCCCTTAACCCAGAACCTGTCTCCTGGTCTTGGAGATCTTTGGAAACTTTAAGTTTTGAGTCACAGATAAGTCAGCACAGGCTTGGCAATCCTGCCTCCAGGTTCTGTTCTCTCCATTCTCCCGCTAGTCACAGCAGCCTGCTAAGGTGCAGACTAGCCCTGGGCGGGCTGTCTGAGGATAGGTAGCTGCAGTGGCCTCTGAACTCCAGGGAGCAAGTGCTGGCTTTGGCTGAAAATTTCTAGGAGCTGGGAGTGAGATGAGTACCATCCATCAGGAGAAAAAGGAGACTTGGGCCTGAAAGTGCAATGACTGGAGGGGGCGCCCAGCTTTCTCCATTGCCCAGCGCCTGCACACCCCTCGTGGGCTACTCTATGCTGAGAAGCGGGTAGGAGAGGTAGTAGCCCACAGCCGCGCCCAGGACCACGCCAAGGAAAATCCAGGTGTTGTAGGACATAACAGCCAGCATTATGAAGTAGCCGATGACCACCTGAGTGATATGGATTAGAGACTGGCCAAAGTGAGACAAAACCCACCTAGATAAAAAGGAGAGACAAGTTAATGTTCGTAATAAGGTGAAAGCTAAGAGTTGGTGTCCAATGTAGGAAGAACAGCTGAGTTACAAAACCAGTTTCTTTTCAAAGAGACATATCAGAAACCACTGACAGGGGAAATGAACTTGGACTAGGAGCCTTGTCCTTGAACAAGGACAATCACTTTGCTACTCAGCTCTGAGCTTCCTGGCACCCCAGGCAAAAGGGGGAAATGAGATGTGCCTGATAGAGATGACTCAAAATGATCAGTAAGGCAGACTTCATTCCCCCCTGAATCTACTCTGGGAAACAGTATTAGAATGGCATGAACATGGACTCTGGGGCAGATCAACTCCTAGTTCTGTGTCTTAGCCCAAATGGTTTAAAATATCATCAGTAAGACAAATAATACCTCCCTTGGAGGATGGTGGTGACCATTGGAGACACCCATGTAAGGAGCAGGCAGGTTCAAGATACACAGCTGGAGTTGGAGAGAGGGCAGAATTGGGACCCCAAATGGCTGCCCTATCAGAATGGGAAGGGAAGGACACCAATACGGATACAATGCTGAGAGCAATTCTCCCCATTTGTGTGGGGCCAGCTGCAGATCCCATCGTGGGTTTGGAAGTCTTAGTGACTTAGGGGAGGGCTGGGCGGACACCCCTGTTGCCTGACTGAGGCTGCACCAGAGTTCTGAAGATCTGAGCCTCCTAAGTGGCTGTTCTAGAGCAAGCTCTGGCCTGTCCATCGGGAGACTGCGCTCCTGTTCACCGCAATGCTCACTACCTGAAAGCACTCTGGCAAGCCCTGGTCCTTCCCCAGGCCTCAGTTTCCTTTCTGTGTCATGGGGTGAATGCCCTGAGCCCGGTCTCCCTCTCAAGATGAATGTGAGTACTCTGCCCATTCCTCACCCCCCACCCCCACCCTGTGCCTGTTACCTGAATCGGGGTCTGCTGACTAGGGGGGACTCTGAGCTTGAAGAATCCTGGTCTGTCCCCTCAAGCCGCTGACTGGTGGAGGTGGGCATGTTCACCAGAGTCTGGTAGAGCAGCTTAATCTTGGCAAACTTGATGCTTTCGTATAACACGGCCAGGAGCAGGACCACCAGCACCGAAACGACCATGCCTGGCAAAGGAAGCGGAGTTGCAGAGACCTAGCAAGGCAAGCAGTGCTCCCCTTCTGGCAGCTTCCCAGGGGACCTGTCGGCACCTCCACCCAATCCCTCTGAATCCATTCCACCTGCTTGTCTTTCAGTTTCTTCCCACTTGTTTTGGGCTCAAAACTTCTGCACTCTTTCCCCCCGACAGCCCTTTCTTTCTTGGTAGGGCTGGCCCACTGCAGTGTGGCTCTGAGATTGGGAAGAGTAGCTGCCTGGAAAAGCCAGGGGCCAGGGGTGAAGAGGCTGTAAACCACTGCGCCCAGCTGTGCCCTCAGCTGGCGGCACAAATCTGTCGGGACTGCTTGTTAAGGGAAGAGCGGGGTCCTGTTTACATGTGTGTACACAGAAGAGTCTGAAAGGAAGGAATTATCTCAGCAAATTTGGACACAGATTTTTATTTCCTCACTTCATCTTTCCAAGTTTCACATGTCTATTACTTTCATAATGGAAAAAACATGATTTTACCAAAAACATTAAGTGCTTACTAAAACTGCTGTGTAAAATCAACTGCTAATTGCTACTTCTGTTGTACTGGGTTGGCAAAAAGGTCTGTAGGGTTTTTTCCATAAAATACATTTTTTCATTTTCACCAACTTTATCGATTTGGATATTCTGATACATAAGACAGCCCCACAGCAAAGAATTATTTAGCCAAAATGTCAATAGTATAAGAAATCGCAAACCACGTTTGACACGTTCGATCAGTCACAGCACCTTTTCCATACACCATACAAATCTTTTTCTTTGCATTTCAGTTGCATTTTTACCTTTCTTGAAATAATAAAACATAATACCCTGAAAATGATGCATATTTTTCTTCCATCTTCAATATTAAAATGGATACACAAAAATTCACCAATTTGGATGCTTTTTTAATGCATGCTGGTATGACAGCTGTCACAATCCATCTAACAAAATTGTTTTGAATAAAGTTAAAGACAACTAAGTGCTAGAGCCACTGTATGGAAAAAACTAAGCAAACTTTTTGGCCACCCTAATGCCAATGGAGGGATAGTAAATGGTCCAGCTATAGTACATTATTGGGGTCCCAGGAGGACATCATTTGCAAAAGAGGTAGGTTTTTAAAACATAAAATTACAAGTAATTGAACACGGGGTATCTACTCAATCCAAAAGGGTATGGAGTGAAAAGTACCGTATTTCGCCGTGTATAATGCACACCCACGTTTTTGTGCACATTATTACACCCATGGTAGGTAATCATTATACCCATGTGCAATGTGCATCCTTATTTCTCCCTCAAAAATTAGGGCAAAAAGGTGCACGTTATACATGGCAAAAATATACTGAGTCTTTTTCCCTTCCCCGACCAGTCTCCCAAACTTCCCCTCCCCAGAGCAGCCTCTGTTAGCAATTCCCTGAACAGCCGGCTAGGGATATGCAATGTACAAGATGGGGCCAAGGTAGGCTTACCGTTCTTATAGAAAATACTACAACAATTAATAATGATAATACAAGAATAAACTGTGTTCCAGGCACTCACTTTATATGTCTGAATAACAGCATCCTACTTCTGCATACTGCTCCATATCTTACTTCATCCACCTGGGTTCCCCTTAGTTCCTACCCATCTGCCTTATTTCTGTGGCTTCATAGTATCTGTAACAGACTGTATTTTCCAAAGATGGCCACCTCACTACCTCCCACCCCATATGCTCTTCTTACAGTGCCCACACTCCTGCCAAGACGTAGTGGGGCTTGTGTTCCCTCCCTGTTAACCTGGAAAGACCTTGGTCAAAGAAGGTAGAAGTGACGCTCTGTGATTTCCAAGGCTAGGTCTTAAAAATCCCGTGCTCTTCCCCCTTGTTCTCCTGGGACACTCACTTGCTCTTGGGACCCAGCCACCCTGCCAGGAAGAAGCACCGGCCTTAGGTGTTCAGACAACACCCCCACTGAGGTTCTAGCTAACAACCAGCATCAATGAGTAGACTTAAGGAAGTCTTCAAGGCGACCCCCTTTCCAGCCCCGACCATACCTGCATGTGAGACTTTGAGTGAGGACCACTTAGCAGAGCCCAGTCAACTCAGAACCTTGAGAAGCAATAATAAAACAATTGCTGGTGTTTTGAGCCACTTGGTTTATTCCATAATAGAGTACTGGAATGGTAACTCACTGTAGGGATGACCATAATTGATTTGATCAATATCTGTAATGAAGGGCATTCGGGCTGTTTCCAGTCTATTGTTTAGATTCAGTTACTTAAGCTGAAACAATTCTGCCTTTTCGAGTCAAAGGAATACCCTTCTCTGTCAAACTGGTGTCTCATTTCATTCAGCTCCCAGGCTGCAGCAGCTGTTCTGGGCTCCTGAGCTGATGCTGGACACTGAACCCTGGATGAGGCAGGTGCTAGAGGCAACAGAAGGCCTTGATCTAGTTCTGGTTCTGACGTTTACTCTTACTCAGTGTGTGGCCCTACATAAGTCTCTTCCCCTCTGTGGGCTTCAGGTCCTTCCCTGTGACGGGGAGGAGCTGCATCCCTGGCCTCTCTCTGGGCCATTGAGAGGATTCGTGGGATAATGGGCCCCTTTGCAATCCTAAGAGCAGTGACTGCAAAGTTCCCAATCAGCGTTTATGCCAGAGGAGTCAGGCTCACTTAGACGTCCACAGAGCATACCAATGAAGAGAACCCAGGCCTCCCAATTCTTACCTGCAGGACTGTGGACACTCCAGAAATCAAACAGAAGCACCACCTTATCTGAGAAGATGAAATGCATCTGAAAGAGAAGGGAGTCTGCGTCACAGCGGGCTGAGGGCAGTGGAAGCTGTGGTCCCTAATGGTCACAAGCATCCTCTTCTAAAAGACCCAGAAAAATGGGGTCACTGGACGTAGTGCTAGAAGGGCCGGTAGTGGCAATCAGGGCCCCCTGTGGCCAGACAGGGCAGGGACTTGCTTGCCCAAGGTCCCACAGGGGGTCAACAGCAGAAATATAATTGAGTTAGCTCTGCTCCCAGTGGAAGTCGAGGTCAGTGGGGGGAGTTGTCCATCATCATAGGTCCAGCCAGGCCACACTGCTCTCAGCCCAGGCTGAAACGCCTTTGGTGCCCTCCAGACCCAGTGCCCTCAGCCTGGGGAAGCACTGGGCTGAGGACCAAGGCCTCTGCTCACTCCCAGCGCCCGCCACTCGGCTGCAGTGGTGTGCATCATGGAGAGTCTGGACTCCACATCAGAAATGGTGCCGGGAGAAGCAGTGAACATGCACCGCCCCGTTGCTCTTCTCAGAGAGCGCCCGGTCTGCCTGCTGCTCTTGGAGGCATCAAGGGCTTTTCCTACATCATCTCATTTCACAGCAGTGTTCCATGGGACAGGGGCAATTAGGCCCATCACACAGAAAGGAAATATGGGGAAATTAAAGTCAGAAAAGCTAAGTCATTGGCTGAAGTTCACAAGACTACTAAGTTGGCAGCGCTGGGATTCAAACCCGGGTCTCACTGGATGCCCAGCCAGGTGCACTCCAATACACCGTGCTGCCTGTGTTATGGGATGGGAACTGCGTGGTGATTCTAAATGGCCACATTGAGCTTACTGGCTGTGTTTGGCAAGATGGAAAGCCGGATGGATCAAGTCAGGGAGGGGAAGTCCCCCTTTCGTCACCAGATAAAACCTCAGCCAGAAGCAGCAGCTCTGCAAACACCGTGTTCATCCCACTAAGGAGATCCTGGCTGGGTTGGGCCTTTGCCTTCTGAGACAATGGCCAAATATTAGAACCCTCCAACGTCAGAGCTGGAAGTATCTTCAGAGAGTTGTTTTTAAAGTCGGGATATAATTGACATATATCATTATATTGTTTTGAGGTAGACACAATGGTTTGATGGGTGGATGTATGTATTGCAAAATAACCACCACAGTACGAGTTTAGTTAACATTCATCACCACACCAGTTACCACAGTTTTTTCTTGAGATAAGAACTTTTAAGATCTATTTTATTTTCTCAGAGAGTTTTTAGTTCCCTGGCTTACAACTTTTTTTTCCCCCAGGGAACATTGGCAAACAAAACCTTCCTTGTAAGTCCACTACGTAAAACACAGCACTCTGGGTGTGGAGGGAGGTCTGCACTCCGCTGGAACTCAGTGTGGGAAACACCAACCTGGTGGACACCAGCCCCTCCCCACCCACGTGTCACTTCCAGACAGGGAAAGGGAGTACCGACTGGGCAAGGGATTTGCTCAAGACCTCATAAGAAGAAAATGGAGAGGAAGGGGCATCAAAAAACACATATAAAGGACCCATGGGCCGAGCCAAATCCAGGAAGGATGGAGGGTGGGAGGTGGGGTGGGTGGGGCAGGGATGTGTGGTAGGGGGCAAGTGGAGACAACTGTACTTGAACAACAATAAAAATAAATCCATAATTTCTAAATCCTCTCTAAAAGTGATGAATAAACTTGACCTGAGATGGGGGGTGGAAGTAAAGAAAGAAAATGGAAACCTAGGCAGTCTTTTAAAAATCAGGTTGAAGAATTTAAAAATAAAACCAGCTTTTATCTCCCTAATATGAAAGTGGTACTTGTTCAGTGCAAAAACCTGAACCAGTACCAGAAAGAAAGTAAAACTAATTTGGAGTCCTATGCAGAGACACCCTTTGTTAAGATTTAAAAAGAATATTTGTTGACATGGCAAAGTGTTCACGAAGAGATACAAAACAAACAGGTACAAATAATCCTGCGAAACTCCATTTATGCTGGGGATGCGTTCATTCAACCCAGCAGAAGCCCCAGATCACCTCTGCAGTGGGGCAGCCGAAGCCCCTGGCACTGTCGGTCTCTGCGTGGGGGTGGAGGAGGGTGTGGCCTCATCACCTCCTCTGTGACTTCACCTGATCTAGCAGTTGGCACGACTGGAATGTCCTCAATGGCTAGTTGATCAGCAAGGTTCCCTAACTGGGTTCCTTCTATCATCCTTGGGGCTGGGCCAGCTACCTCAGATGCCCCACATCACTTCCTGTCGACCTGAATATCCACAAAACAGTAAAATCAATTCGTCCAACAAACATTCACTCTTGTTGTGCTAGGGGTGCAGATGCTGGAGATAGAGATGAGGGAGACAAGGGCTTGGCCCTCATGAAGCTCACAGTCTGTTAGTGCAGGGGCCCCCAACCTCCTCCTCCGGCCTACGGATGCCCTGGCATTACCACCTGAGCTCCTCCTCCTGCACCACCCCCACCCCGCCACTGCCCCAGTCCGTGGAAAGTTTGCCTTCCACAAAACCGGTCCCTAGTGGCAAAAAGGCTAGGGACCAATGTATTAGGGCAGAGGGCAGTGAACAGGTCATTACAACACAGCCTATGTAGTCCGTGAGAGGGAGGCACATGGGAGGCCTTCGGCAGGGGTGGTGGGGGCTGCCTAAGCCAGTCGCAGAGACAGGTGGCTAGAGCATCTTCTGAAGCAGAAAGAGCAGGTGGTAGTCCAGGGAAGGCAGTCCAACAAGTTCCAAGCTGAAGGTGCCCACCCAGGGGGGCTAGCTCTACTTCACCTGTGGTGGAGGCGCTGAGTGGGACGGAGGGGGCACACAAAACCTCACCTACTCCGGCCTGTTCACTGGAGTTGTTTCAAAGCAGCCCTCTCTGAGCAGACGCTGCAGTGTTCAATTAAAAGGCTCTGTGGTCAGATACTAAGGGGCAGGGCTCTAATCTTTCTCGTTTAGGATGAATCTCAGCCCCAAGCAGCTGAGTTTAACTTTTATCTGCACTGTATTCAGGGCCCCACCCTGAGTAGGGACGGGCTGTGCTGAAGGAGAAAGCAATCGGGACTTTTCGTCTCTCTTTTCTCGTTTGAGGGGCGTCACTTACACTTGGAGGAAAAACACCCTCACATGTAAGCCAAAGAGTTTAGGGGAGATTAAGGTGTCTGTCCTGGCTGGGACTGTCTGGGGTGCTTGTGCTCAAGTATTTCCCCTTTTAAAGGACCGGCGGCAGGGGGGGCGGGGGGCGGCTTTGACCAGGTGACCTGTATTGCCTTCCCATATGTTAAATTCACGGCATTCTTAATGAACGAAGAAAATTACATGATTTTTTTCAAAGACCAAAGAGTCTTGCAAGCTGTGATTCTTTGCAGCCCAGGTGAACTCCACTGAGAAACACAGTTTATCTGTAACGCTATTTCTGACCCGCGTGCAGGGTGGATGGAAAGTAGCTGGTCTGGTTGTCCTCCCCGACGCGCGCTCCCACCCCCTCCCGCGCCAAATCAAACCACGAACTTGCCAAGACATGGAAATTGGCCCAGGGAGTGTGCGCCCCGTAGCAGGCTGAAATGCACCGAGCTTCCCTCCTCTTCCTAGGAGCCTCCCCGGCGTTTTCACCTGGCACTGCGCCCTAGGCAGGGGGTTACCGGACTGGCTTGTCTTCGCCCACTGCACCCCCACCCTCGGCTGCTACACAGCAGGTGCTCCATAACTGCTCGTCCGGCCGGCCGGACGACCCAGCAGGAGGGAGAAATAAAAAGAAAACCCAACCAGCCACCTCCAGCCCTAACTCTCGCCTCTCCCCAATCCTGTTCTTGCTGTTGACAACGCTTCCAACACACCCCCTTCACCAGCCCTCGGGCACCGGCGCCGGGCACCCCACGGGGCCCGGAGCTGCAGCTGTAGGGGCTCGGTCCGGACCGCCTACCCGGCGTCCGCTTCTTTCTGCGGCGGCCAGACTCACCTCCATGGTGAGCGCGCCACGGGTGCGCCGGGGACAGAACTGCCTGCTTTGGTCTCCAGGTTCCGAATTCTACAGGCGCCGCAGGATCGCGACCAGAGCCTGGCAGTCACGTGGTCGGGGCGCGGCGGGCGCACGGGCGCCTGGGAGTTGTGGTCCCACCGGCCCGCAGTCACCGCGGAGCCCGGGGTCCCCGGCCGCGCCGCGCTTCGGGGCTGCCTCCTGCGTTGTGTTTGGCTCCTTACTGTTTTGCACTCGACTTGCCTTCGCAATTATCATAAAATATTTATGACTCCTTGTAATAAATTATGCGAAGCTTAACTCATGTTGAGTTGAAAATGGAAAAGTCTATCCTGTGGCGATAATAACAAATTATTTGCAAAGAAATGATCTCCCAGGCTTTGAATATAGCCATTTTAAAAAACCTGATTAGCAAAAAGCAACACACAATTGTAATTTAATTTGTAATTGTTTGATTGTTAGGGTGGTAAACTTTTTCTTATTGGCATTTCTATTTTTATGTATTGTCTGTCCATTTCATCCCGTTTGGAGGATGGGGGAGTTTCACCAAGCAAGGACCGTGGACACCGGGGAGAAGGAAACCTGGACAGCCCGGATTATTGACAAGCCTTGAGTTACTGGGGTCTTGCTTCGTGGGGCCGCTGCTGCTGCTCTCACTCCAGACAATTCCAGAGCCTCCTCGGAGCCTAGCTCTCGAGATGGCATAGCAGGAACTGTTTGGACGGCAGAGCCTGTGTACACAACCACGGACGACTCTGGAGTCGATTTTAAGAACAAAGTTACAAAGAAGGCAGCCTGCGTGAGGGCTTCCACAGCTGCTCTTCCTAGGTGATTTGAATCAGCCGATCATAACTGCGCATTCCAAGGCCAGGAATAACATTTTTGACTTCGGGGTGGGGAGATTTGTTCAATTCTTGCATAGAAGAAGAGCAGAAAAACCTTTCTCCTTTTTCCAAGAGCAAAATGGGGCTATTCCAGTTTCAGGGATTTTTCTTGGCACTGAGTCGATTCATTTCTGCACAGGGAGTGGGACTATTTATTAACATTATGTACATACCAACAAAGTCGTTGAAAAAATAATGTAGATCAGAAGCAAATAAGTTTGGGCCAATACCGCTGAGAAACAAATTAAGAGAAATCTTTTTTTTTTTAAGATTTTATTTATTTATTTATCTTTAGAGGGGAAGGAGAGAGGGAGAGAAACATCAATGTATGGTTGCCTTTTGTGCATCCCCTGCTGGTAGTTAGCCTGCAAGGAACCGGCCTGTAACCCAGGCATGTGCCCTGACTGGGAATCGAACCGCGACTGTCTGGTTCGCAGGCCCACGCTCAATCCACTGAGCTATGCCAGCCAGGGACAAATTAAGAGAAATCTTATAATGCAATGTCACCTTCTTTATTAGGTTCTTCTGAAATACTGTCTCTTTCCTGCTCTGGGCAATAATCGAGCAGCTTGTCTATAACTGGGAAGGGATTATCTGAAACCGCCTGATTCCGTCCCTGTTCCTGAGGCCTCTCCCTCGAAAACTCTTCAGGGACTCGGGGAGATAGAACACACTCCAGAGACTGGGCCTGCGTGGTCAATAAGATGTTAAATCTTGTGCTGACAATTCCTGGTGCTTTAATCAATAAAGTCATTTCTAGTGAAATCAATCAGAAGGACTTCGCTGAAAAAAAAATTTTTTTTTATTCTCAGCACAGAACCTGGTGGTGGTAACTTGCTCAATAAATGGTAGTAGTTGTCTTTCTTAGCGGCAACTGTTTTCGTCCTGTGAAGGGAAGCAACTGCAAAATACCGAGCCACCTGCTGAAGGTACCGGGATTCTGAGTCTCAACCTGGAAGCCAGTGGGAGTTAGAGGGAAGCCAGGGACTGGGGCATTTCCAGGGAAAGACTCTGGGACTTGGGCACCGTGAGGGGATCTGGGAGGGAGGCGTGGAGAAAGCAATGGGAAGAAGGGTTTGGGATTTCTTGAGGCATCTAGGCCCCAAGAGCTTGAGAGGGATTTGATGATTTAGGTGTAATTTTTCACTCTCTGGGCCCCACCTGGGAAGTGGGAGTAAGAAGCCTTGACCTTCACATAAGCAGGCTCCTGTGCATTCCCCAACCCCCCATCCCTGATGAAAGGATTTGTAACACAGCTTTCTTCCTTTGACTGTTTTTGTTGGCTTTGTCACAATCTGATGACTTTCACACTTAGTTCTAACTTCCTTGAGTGTGTTATGATTTTAACACTTAGTCCTAAAGTTTGAAAGTGTCCCCTTTCTTTCTGAGCCACTGGAGACTCCGCTGCTCCAGCTCCCAAGCAGAAAACTGGAGCCAACCACAGAATTCCTGCTCCTGAAATCACACCACAGCCAGCCAACCTCGGTCCGTGGCAAGAGATTCTTTCTGGGTTTTATACTTTGATAGCTGTGGATGTCCTTCTCCTCAGGAACAACAGAGAGTCAGCCCCGTCCCTCCAGCACACACCTAGACCACCACCACCCCCTTCCCAGCAAGTCCACAGGCAGGAAAGATGGCATTGCCTCAGGTGTCACAGAGATGGACAAGGGGCCCTTTAACTGGGGCACTTAGCTCATCTACGGTCACGGTCACCGGGTGAAGGGGAAATCCAAACAGTCATTTCTCCTTCTGAGGTGCTCAGTAGAGGAACTTGAGGTCTCACAAAAAGACCACATGCATGAAATGTTACTGCTGCTGAATGTCATGCAGAATGGCCGTGATACACAAAGCAGGCTCTGTGACCCCCAAGGGTGCCACTCTCTCTCTCTCTGGGCCGCAAGAAAGGGTTTCCAGGATGGATGACTTCTAACTGCTCTTTTACATGCCGTGATCCGCAGTTATAAGTGAGCTTGAAGTTGGAGTTGAACACTTCCTGGCTAAGACTTTTGCATGTTTTCCATGTAGCACCGTTTAGCTGACCTCGCAGGTTCTTCCACAAACCTCAATTATTTTGCATTAAAATGTGAGGAGCATTATGGTGCTGTATGTGGCACGGGGAGTGTGTGTTCGTGTGAGGTTGGTCGGAGCGTGGAGACGGAGCAGAACATGTTTGCAGCAGACTTTGTGCCAGAGAAGCTGGAGAAGCTGGAGCCAGGCTGTGACCCACCCAAAGGCCATGTGCAGGGTAGCCTCCACTGCAGCTGGGGATCGAACCCAGAGGAAAGAAATCCACTGGGTCTTAAGATCAACCCCATTCATTCTGGTTAAGAATGGCCGAGTGGTTAAGGGCATGTTCAAAGTCAGGAATTTATTTTGGGGACAAAGAAGAGCCACCAGGGGGCTTTTAATGCACAGTTTTCTCCCTGGGTTTTCCCTTTCCTCTCCCGAAAGGCACTGTGTTGGTGAGGCGTCCCCTGACCACCCTGTTTAAAATCGTGGTCCCCTTTGTATTCGTTGCCCTGCCTACTCTGCTTTACTGTTTTTCCATAGTACTTATCACCTTGTAGCACACTGTGAAACCTGGTTATTCATTATTCCTTCCTTGTCATTCAAATGGAAGTTCAAGGAGAACAGGGAACTGTTAATCACTCTTTTGCACGTGTGATTAAATGAAGGAACTTGCGACGGGGAGAGCATCCTGGATTATCCGAATAAACCCTAAATGTCACCGCTGGTGTCCTTAAAAGGACACCTAAAAAGGTCAGAAGGAGGCTCGGCACAGAAGAGCGAAGACTACGTGAGACTTGGAGATTAGAAAATGTTGCGCTCCTTGGCGGTGGAGGAAGCTGCCTGAAAGCTAAGGAGTGCAGCTCCAGGGGGCTTCGAAGGACAGGGAAGGGACTGTCCCCTAGAATCTCTGGAAAGACTGACGCCTCGCTGTCATCCTAGTGAAAATGATTTCAGACTTTTGACCTCCAGAACTATAAGAGAATCGGTATGTGGTGAGCCACCAAATGTGTGGTGATTCGTTACAGCAGCCACAGGAAAGTACTGTATGCCCCCATGGTGGGCTGGGTGGCCCAGGCTGTCCCTCATCCCAGCAGGCTTCGGAGCCACTGGGGAGACTGGGCACAGAGTCCAGAGGCACTTAGGTGCACCCTGCATTCCTTGGGTCTCTCTACTGGAATGTGGGGGAGCAGAAGACTAGGGGATGAGGGTGAAGGAGCTGCTTATCGACTGACAGGTAAATGTGGTGCCAGCTTTCCTGGGGGAACGTGACTACCCAAACTGAGGTATGTACGAAGGGGGGCTCTGTTAGCCCGAATCCTTATCTTGCTCCAGACTCCACTTGTTCACCTTTCTGTAAAACAGATATGTGACCGGAGGCAGCTAATTGAAGTTGGGGCAGTTACCCAGAGTTACTTATGGGCTCTTTCTGTGAGCATCAGGGACTCCCTCGTAAAACAGATAGTGACCAGAGGCAGGCAATTAACCAAAGTCGTTCTGGGGGCTGCTTCTTTGAACACTGTGGGCCCCCTCCGCTTCCCCCTTCCAGGCCTTGGGATGAATACACAGTTTCAAGGCTTTCTTTCCCAGCCAGTGGAAATGCTGCATAGAGTTTCAAGGACTTCCCTCCTCCCGGGCTAACATGAGGTTTCTTATGATGCTGGGACACCTAGCAATAACAGGTGGGGCGCAGGTCTGCTGAGTTAGTGAGTCAGACATGTGTCCCTCGTCTTCCCTGCCTTGGTTCACCATCCATCCCACCTACGTGCAGAAAGACGTTTCCTGGCAACCCGGACACACTAGTCGAGGGCCAGCAACAGCAGCGCAGTCTCCGAGTCCTTCCTATGCTAGCTCCTGCCTCAGAAATGCTGGACAAAGGATGATTCACGTCCCAGAGGGGAAGGAATGGGGAAGAGCGGGATTCCATCACACTGCTCGGAAGAGCACGGGAGTTCAAACTCATCAGTTGTTTACTCCGTGACTTTTCTATTTAACATTTTCACAGCACAGTCGCCCACAGGTAACTGGAAGTACAGAAAGCCAAACTGCCGATAAGGGGGGGACTACGATAATTTCAAAACATTTCCATCACTCAGAAATAAACCCCATATCCGTTCCTCCCTCCAGCTCCTGGCAATCAATGGTCTGCTTTGTGCCTCTGCTGTTTTGCCTATTCTGGACATGTTACATACATGCAATCATATAACATGTGGCCTTGTGTGACTGGCTTCTTTCATTTAGCATCATGCTCAGGGTTCAAACATGTTGTAGCCGGAATCAGTATTTTGTTCCTCCCCCCCCCCCCGTTTCCCCCCAACGTGCTGGGGGGTGGGAGGAAGGGCGGCCGGGCTTTCCCTTGTGCTTCTCCATAAACCATTTTCTCACTCCTGCGGCAAATCACCCCAAACCCTCCCTAACTCTCAGGAAAAACAAAACCGTCCCATCTCAGAAGCTGTTTCTGTTTCCGACACTCCCTTCCTCTGAAGCAACGAAGCAGAGAGCGTCTGCCCCCCGGGGAACTGATTCATTCACACAACAAATGTTTATTGACGGTCTGCTTTGGGACGTGAACTATGTTGGGGACTCAGGGTGCCTGCCTTCCTCGACGAAAACAGAGTTCCTTGGCTGTGTCAGTGAACATCCACAGGTTCCAGGAACTGGGAGGCGGATATTTTTTAAGGGCCATTATTCAACCTTTCATAGAAAGCATCAGCATTTACAACTTTCCCATCTAGGAGAGCCTTTAGCCAAACCAGAGTGAGCATCGGGACTACAGCCAACCCAGAAGGAATGGTGTGTTTGGGAGGGGAAGCTCTGTGTGGACCCGTTCATTCTTGAAGCGGGGGGGTGGGGGGGTGGGGGGTGGGGGGGGAGGGTGGTAGCTCTCAGGCACAGGCTCCCTGCCCAGCTTCACCAGGTCACGGGACTTGACCTGTCTCGACAGGCCTCCTTCCACACCTGCCGTGAGGTTGCGCGTTCCAGCCGCCAGTCTCTCCCAGGCCCTGCACACCTGCCTCCTGCAGCAAGATCGAGGAGCCCTGAAGAGTTCCCCTCAAAGTCACATTGAACTATCAAGTCCAGCCCCTTGGACCACGCCACGTTTGTAGGATAAAAAAGTTCTGACCCGGAGCTGTCCATCTCCCAGCCCGCTGAGGACAGCAGATTCACGGATGCTTTAAAATGTTCATGTTATGTGGTAAACAGAAAATTCGTCCTCTTAACCATTTCTAAAGGTTAAGTACATTCCCATTGTTGTGCAACCAATCTCCAGAACGTTTTCATTTTGCGAAACAGAAACCTTACCCGTGAAACAACATCACATTTCCTCTCCCCTCCGTTCCGGAAATCACACTTCTGCTTTCTGTTTCTGTGACTTCGACAACTCCAGATACCTCATATCGAGTGAAATCCTGCAGTATTTGTCTCTTTGTGACTGGCTTATTTCATGGAGCATAATGTCCTAAGAGTTTATGCAGCTTGTCCATGCGTCAGAATTCCCTTCCTTTTTAAGGCTGGATAACATTCTGTTTTATGTGCATACCGTATTTTGTTTATCCATTCCTCTGTTTGCTACTGAACTCAAGGTGCTCCACACTCGGGGTGCGCTACTAGAAAATGAGCCGTGTGTGTGGCAAGGCAGGTTTATTTACCCGCATCAAGTAGAGGAGACAGGGGATTCAGATTTAAAAGGCTGCCTCCTGGAAGGGAGGCTTAGCTGGTACTCAGATATACTATTTGGTCAATTACGTGTTGGTTTCTTCTCTCCAGTTGGCCACATTCATTGCCTTGAGGTCCTGTCAGTTCATCCTGTTCACAAGGGCATCTGCAAAATACTGTGTTAGGTGTTCGCCTCTAGCAAGAGATAGCATGTAGAACTGCCCAGACTTCGAGATCCTTGTCCTATCTAATTATGTTGATGAATACTGTTTTTTTTCTACCTTTTGTCTATTGTGAATAATGTTGCTTTGTGAGTGGTGTGCTACTGTAAAAATAGTGCTGCTTTGAATAGGGGTGTACAAACAGGTGTCTTTGAAAGGTGAGCACTTATCAAGACTCTCGCCCTGCGCTGCCAGTTCTTGGAGAAAGAAGATGTGAGCTCACCCCACCCTCCCCTTCCCTGTGTAGGCAGCTGCTGCGTCCTGAATGTGTCCCTAAAAATATCAGTCTGATCCTGACTGTAGGTTATTTCCTAATCTTAGGGGAAGAGTAGGCACAGCAGGTTTCAGCTTGTGTATGGAAATTTTCCTCTACAGCAGCTCTTCCCCCTTTGGTAAGAAAGAAGGAAACTGATTTTTAGCCCTTAGTAACTTTCAAACAAACCAAGAGTCACTTGGTTAAGATCCACTTATTTACCTACTATGTATATTTTGGCTACTAATATATCATAAATCAAATGATCACTTAGTATTGGAGGAAGGGCTCCAGTGGGGGGGGGAACCAATCCAACTTGTTTACCTTAGGTTTTGAGTGTAATAAAGTATTCGTTTGAACCAAACAAATTGCTGACATATGAAGATTTTTAATCTGGAGAAATGCAGTATCACAGGGGAAACCCAACAGCTGCGCCAATGGCAGGCAAACCTCCTTTCCTCTGTGTTTGAGGGGGAAGGGAGTTAATGAGAGGCAAGCCACCTGGCACCACAGCTTAAGCTCTCTCTGGTACAGAAAGTTGTTTTTCTGGTTGGAGGCGGGAGTGGGGGGCCTCTCTCTGTAAGAAGTCTGAACTCTGGCCATAGCCGGAGGCAGAGCTGGTTAGTGCTAAGCACCCATCAGGATAAAAGCTCTGAGACCCTGGCCTGTCCCTTTGGTTTTCTTCAGATTGGGAGGACTCAGTGTCCCATTTGTGTCCTGTCCCCAGCAGCCTTCGCATTAGCAGGTAGCATGCCCAGACCTCAGCTCCTCATCAGGGCATTTCTTCCTCTTTGAAGTTGATATTCCCCGAGTATAAGCTCTTCTCTTCTAAGTGATTAATATTAAGAATACATAATTGAGCCAAATGAAGGATGGGTGCAAATTGGGCAGAAAATAATTGAAGTGACCCCATTATGTCACATCACAACAGTGACTTGGGCAAATTCAAAGAACCCGATGATAAGCAGTCATAGGACTAAAGGCGCTTTCTCAGACCCTCTCTCCCAGAGCCGGCTGGACCCCCATAAAGCATGACTGCCCCTAATTGTTTTATGAGCCTGTATCTTCAGGTCTAGAAATTTGCTGGAAGCTCTCTGAAGGTGCAGAGGCTTCTGGCACTTATGGAACAGGACACACCAGACCACAGTGACCACCCACCTTGCACCCACAGATGACATCGAAACAACCTGCCGCCCAACCAAAACCTCCTGCTCTACAGCCACCTGGTTATCCATAACAACTCACAGCCCCCACCCCTCGGTCAGTGCTGGTGCCGGCACACGTCTCCATGCCGAGCCCTCTCCCTCCCTTGGGAAAGTAAAAATAAAACCTTTACTTTCTGCACTGTCTTCTCTTTGTGAATTCTTTCAAAGTCCGCGTTATTGACCACCCTGACAAGCAGTTGATAACTTTATTTGCTCACTCAACAGACTCCCTGCATTGGTTGAGTCCCCAGATACTGCAGGACAAGGAACCACAAGGAACCCATGGAGGCTTTTTTGCTGAGTACCCAGAGGCCCAGGCATCTTCCCCCAAATGCGTCTGATTATTCCGTCCTGGGGGCTCAGAAATGATTGGCAGGGAGAGGCTAGCATCATGGATGAGGGGCCACTTTATGTGATGAGGATGTGGCTGTGTGTCTGTATGGTGTGTGTACCTGTTAGAGCACGTGTGGCTGAGTGCATGTGTAACTGTGCACGTGTGTTTGGTGTCGCTATGACTCTATACTTGTGAGTCAGATTGAGTGATGAGTCAGTTTGTGTGAGCTAGTGTGAGAGTCAAGAATATGGATAAAAGTTGGAATGATGTGTGTGCGTGTGTATACATGTGGCTTTCTGTGAATGCACGCTTCAAATGAAGGGGAGGGAGGAATGGGTGAGTGCTCACTGCTGGCCATGAGCAAGCCTCCGGAGGTGAATTCAGGACTTAATGGCCAGTTCACATCCCTTGTCCCTTACTTGGCAAACCCCTTCCCGCACTGCTTCCTGCGGGACCAGGGTTGATTCCAAGGTGCCTTTCCAGATCCAGGGCCAGCCTGTCTAGGCTCCTACTCTTAGCCCAGCTCTTGAAAGTCTCCTTCCCTATAGAGGAGGGGTCCCCCTATAGACGATTTCTGCAGGCCTCTACCTGGTTTGTGGGATGAGAGATGGGGCTGTCACCTTCCAGAAAGCGACTCAGAAGTGCTTCTGTCCAAGATGAACTGAGCACAAGAAGCAAGTAAAGAGGTCACCTGGCCTGTTTCTGCAGCCACCGAGAAAACTGAGACTTCAGAAAACTCTATCAGCGCTCCAGGGGATTTGAAGGAGGCTTTTTCTTTCGGAGGGAGAAACAGTAGTAGATGTCTCTCCTCCAGCCAGACTCAGACTCAGCCTGTGCTCTTGGCCAAAATCTGGCGTATATGAAGGATGGCAGTAGCAATAATGATGCCTAACAGTTATTGCTCACTTGGTGTGCACCTGAGTCTAGGTCCATCATTTCACACGGATGACGTTTTCTAATCAGCATGATACCTGACGCTGTGATGATCACTGTCTTCTTAGAGAGGCCAAGGTACTTGCTTAAGACACACAGCTGGTCAAGAGCAGACCCCAAGCAGTCTGGTCCCAGAGGCCCCTCCTAGGGGCCAGCAAAAGGGCCTTCCTTAGGGGGCACATCAAGGCGCCCCGTAAGCGGGGATCATACACGGGCTGAGTAAAAGAAGCCGCTGTCTGCCTTCAACACCCTCCCGTTCCAGTCTGCCAAACCCTTTCAGAGCTCGGTTTCCCTGACCCACAAAACTGTTTCTGAACAATTTTGGGTACTTTTTTCTCATTCCTCTCTAAGCTATTCTTGTGACCTCCTTCCTCGATGCCACTGTGGGCTCCTCCAGNGGGCACATCAAGGCGCCCCGTAAGCGGGGATCATACACGGGCTGAGTAAAAGAAGCCGCTGTCTGCCTTCAACACTCTCCCATCCCAGTCTGCCAAACCCTTTCAGAGCTCGGTTTCCCTGACCCACAAAACTGTTTCTGAACAATTTTGGGTACTTTTTTCTCATTCCTCTCTAAGCTATTCTTGTGACCTCCTTCCTCGATGCCACTGTGGGCTCCTCCAGGATGGGCCGGTGTCTTATTTACATCTGTATCCCCAGTCCACGCCTTTTCGACATTTTCAGACCTACAGTGGGTACTCAGTCATAGAAGAGTCCACTGAGTGGCAAAAAGCCAAGGACCATCACCGAAAATTCTCCCCCGCAGAGTGACCACGTGATTAATACACGTACATATTTTAGCATAAACATTTACCTAAGAATCGTATTTGCATATCGAAATGTGTGAGTGAGTGAGTGAGTGCGCTTACAAGAAAAACACATTTCTCCAAAGTGACTCTCACCCTTCCCTCAATTTTGAGGTCTAAAAATGGAGTATAATTTAATAAGGCATTGTTAATTTGCTCAATGAATTATAACGCACCCTTTGGTGAGTTTTGACAAATGTCTCTGCCTGTAAAACCATCACCCCAAACAAGATACCCATTTTCGCATCTTCCTAGTTACTTCGCAGCCCTTTCTGGTCAGTTTTTCCCCACCATGGTCCTTTCCCTCCGTAGCAACGGTTCTGATTTACCACTCCAGTTTATTTGGTCAGTTCTAGAACAGTGGTCGTCTAAACAGGATGTTACAGTACAGGCTCTTTTATGTCGGGCGCCTTTGGGTAAACCCAGTGTCCCTGAGATTTACGCATGTCTGCTGTGTGCTCTTTTCACGGCTGAGTAGTGTTGCACTGTGTGATGGCACCGCTTCCCGTCCGCACACATTTGGGTTGTGTCCGGCTACAATGGACTCTCCCCGATAAGTGACTCTGAGACGTGTGTTATCGTGTCTTTTGGGTGAACACCTAGGAATGGCACTGTTGTGCCAGGCTATTTTCTTTGATGCCTAGAGGTCCTTTGTAATTGTTAGAAAAACTCCCCCCCCCAGAAATGTGACCACTTAAAATGGCTCGTTGTCATCCTAGGGCCTGGGGATTTTCTGGAGCACAAATGATTTGAGCGTAGTGAGGGGTTCCATCCCCTCATGCTAGACAGTGAGACAGGGCTCAGTGTGGTCACAGGGAAAAGGAGAACAAAGAAGAGTGTGATATTCACACGGAAATGTATGGAGTGTCTCTGAGTACCTGTGGTTCGAGCAAAGCAATACAAGCCTCAAACCTCACCCGGCCAGTGCGGTCCTCTGGCGCAGAGGCTGGGGCAGGACTGAACAGGGACTCGGAGACCGCAGTCTTGGATAAGCTGTGTCCTTGCCGTGTGACCCCATGTACAGCTGCACAGTCCTCTGTGTCTCAGTTCCTAGCTTGCAAAGTAGGGACGTGAGCCTTGTGAAAAGAAGACAGGCATTCTCTGCCTGCTGTGCAGGGAGGCCGTGAGAATGAGCCAGGATAAAATCTGCCCAAGTTTCGCCTTGAAAAACCGTAAGGTGCGGTGCAGAGTGCAAGAGCGCTGCGTGGAGGGAGGCGGGAGCACACACAGAGCTGTTTTGTGCTGTGGTGACTGGCACTGGGTGCCGTGAGGACTCGGCCGCTCTTCTTTCAGGGACAAGGTCAGACACCAGTGACGGTAACTCTCTGGGACCTGCCAGCTGGGCCTGGGAGCCCCTCCTCAGTGTGTTCATTGCCGCAATGGGGGACTATCAGGCGGTCTATTTCTTTTCTTTTTAAAAAAATTTATTTATTTATTTATTTAGAGAGGAGAAAGGAGGGAGAAAGAGAGGGAAAGAAACACTGATAGGTTGACTCTGGCACGCCTCCAACTGGGGACCTGGCCAGCAACCCAGGCATGTGTGCCCTGACTGGGAATCAAACCGGTGACCTTTAGGTTTACAGGCTGGTGCTCAGTCCACTGAGCCACACCAGCCAGGGCACTGCTTATTTCTTTACAGCTGCAGAAGCATCATTCCCCAGACCACAGCCACCTCTCTGCTCTCCACACAACGTGTCCTCAACTCTCTGGACCCTCACTGACCTTTAGCACCCAGCTCACTCTCAGTCTACCACCGCAGGAGGCAAAAGGGTGAGTATTTTATGAAAGGTCTGTTTGAACACATTTTAAGTGGAGTTAAAACGTGAGTGCAGGCAGCATTGTAGAGCAGCTACTCCTTGAGAGCTTAACTCTTAGTGCTCACAACCACCTTCTGAGTGGGGCACCACCATTATCCTCAGTTTACAGGTGAGGAAACTGAAGCACAATTTAAAGGGAAGAACACAGGGCTGGGAGTCTTGCAACCTGAGGTTTCACTGTTGCCACTACCATGACTATTCCTGGTCACACGGTCTCGGGCCTCAGTGTCCCTATTGGTAAAATGACAGTTGTCATCCTTTTGAGCACGAACACCCTGCGATTCTGCGTCTGACTCTCTGAAACTGTTTGCTCATCTGTAAAATGGGGTGAACTATTGCCACCTAACTAGTCTTCCCTGCAGGGCCACTGGGATGGCATTCTGTTGAGGAGGGAATTCGTGCTGAGAGGCCGTGGTGTCTGTTGCCTCCTCAAGGCCCCTGAGACCCTGGGTGCCAGGAGATGGCAGGAACCTATAATAAACAGGAAATCAGGCGCTCCCTTACAGGCTCCCCCATTCACTTGGTCAGGAGTGGACAGAAGTAACAACAGAGAGATCATGGGGCATTTTGATTTGATAAGGCTGTGAGATTGTCTTGTTATGCCAGCAGGAGTAGTGCGTCCTCTGAGGACACCTAGAGGGCAAACACCAGAACTGCAGCCCTGGACGCTGATTTCAGGTCAGGTCTTCGGTACCAGGTGCCCAATGAGCAGAACAGAACGCAGCACCCCTCCTTGGGCCCCATTCTCTGCTGAGTTTCATTCCTGTTCAGCCACATGGCAAGTAATTCATAGTCAGGTTTAATCAATTGCCAATAGCCAAGGATTTAATTGTGTCTACATAATGAAGACTCCATAAAAACCCAGAAGGATGGGGGTCAGAGAGCTTCCAGGTTGGTGAACGCGTGGAGATTCAAGGAGAGTGGTGCTGTCTGGAGAGGGAGTGGACACTCTGCACCCTTTTCCCAAGCCTTGTCCTATGCATCCCTTCCATCGGACTGCTCCAAGAAATATTCCATACATTCTATATTTTATACAGTAATCTAGTAAGTAAGTATTTCCCCGAGTTCTGTGCACTGCTGTAGCAAATTAATCAAACCCAAGGAGGAGTCGTGGGAACCTCTAACCTGCAGCCTGTTGTTGGCCAGAAGCACAGGTGAGTGTGGGGGGGGCGATCTCCTAAGACTGACCCAAGTAGATAGTGTCCGACTCGACTCCCAGCCGTCAGAGAATTGCCCTGTGCTGCGGGGAAAACACACCCATGCATTGGAATCGGTACTAGAATCTTACCGCCCTTACCCTGCTCCTATCGAAGTCACCTGCACAGGCACCTGCATCTGTAGGACCCCTCTGGGCTCCAGAACTGCCGAGACAGGGAGGTCCTTGGGCTCCAGAGAAGCTAGAACAGTAGAAACTGTACCTAGTGTGATACCCACATCTCTTTATCTACCGAGAACTTATACTTCCCACAAGATGACTGGGTCATGTCTTTCAAAGCTTGGTTTACTTTGTGGCCACGACATTGCGCCCTGTTGCTCTTGCTGTGTTGCTTTCCCTCAACCACGTGACATGAGCACAGGGAAAAAATGCTCTGACCACATTCCTTAAAAGGAACTTATGTGGGCACATCTGGGGGTGTTTTTTAATAGTCTCTACACACAGCGTTGCTAAGCAGAAACCTAACTGTTCCATCTGGGCTAGTGTAAAGAGAGAGAGAACTATCCTCGCTAAGTCTCTCCTGCCTAGGATGCTCACTGTCTGTCTAGGTTCCATAGGACCAGGTGAGATGAGTAACCCTTAAAGGAGACTAAGCCTTTGTCATTTAAATCCTGCCATCTGGGAGTGTGGTTCTCAAAGTGTGGTCACAGGACCAGCAGCATTAGCACCACTTGGGAACTTGTTAAAAATGCAAACATCGGGCACCAGCCCAAATGCTCCTGGGTCAGAGCAGTGGGGGCGGGGCATGTAAACTGTGTGTCAAAGAGTCCACCCCCCGCACCGGGGATTCTGAAGCAGGTTCAAATTTGAAAAGCGCTGAAGGACTTTCAGGTGGAGGTGGGGGAGGGACTCCATTTACGGCAGGTGATACGCATCCTGGGACAGAGGTCTGGAGCAGGTCATTTTATTATTTTTAAAAGTTCCCATGTAGCCCTGGCTGGTGTAGCTCACTGGATTGAGCGTGGGCCTGCGAACTACACGATCGGGGTTTGATTCCCAGTCAGGGTGCATGCCTGGGTTGCTGGCCAGTTCCCAGCAGGGGACTCATGAGAGGCAATCATATATTGATATTTCTCTCCTTCCCTTCCTCTCTAAAGATAAATAAATAAAATCTTTAAAAAAAGATACTTGTCTTATTTTAAAAAGTTTCCATGTAAAATAATTTTTGAGTTTCTATTAAAATTGGTTTTAGAAAAAAACAGCCAATTCTCTCATTCGTATGCATTGCATCCTAAGAATATCTTACTCAAGGTCAGAATTCACAAACTAGACCCACGGAAGGGCACTGAAGCATTCTCAATCATCCCTGCCACCGAAACATTATTGTCAATATTTTTTTATTCTAATACCTTTATTTTTTGAAAGAGCAGTTTAAGGTTCAGAGCAAAAATGAGGAGACAGTACAGAGATTTGCCATGGCCCCCCCTACCACCACCATAGGTACAGCCTCCCCCATTACCAATGTTCTCACCAGAGCGGGACATTTGTTACAACTGAGCAACGTGTACCGACGTGTTACCATCACCCAGAGTCTACAGTTTACATCATGGTTCACTCTCGGTTGTACATTATTTTTTTAAAATTTATTTTTAGAGAAAGGGGAAGGGAGGGAGAGAGGAAGAGAAACATCAGTGTGCGAGAGAAACATCTGTGGGTCTCGCATGTCTCTAACCAGGGACCTGGCCTGCAAGCCAGGCGTGCGCCCTGACCTGGAACTGAACCAGCAACCCCTCAGCCTGTGGGACGATGCCCAACCCACTGAGCCACAGCAGTCACGGCGGGAACTTATTTGTTAATCACGACATTTTGTGAGGGTAAAGGATATACCCCTTTCATAATTTGAAGGAAATATACTTTTACAGTGTCTTATTACAGATTTAAAAAATTATAAATATACATTAATAATAGGCACAATATTTTACTATTATAGCACATGTGTATATAATAACCTAATATAAAAATACATTAGAGGCATGTATTCAGATTTTTCTGAAACAGGTACAGCAAAGGTGAAGGATTCTGAGGGGTTGAGTGGCATCTAAACATTCAGTTCAGAGGTAGGCCCCTCAAGAACCTCATTCAAGTTCAACCCCAACCACGTGCAGATGCTGATCTGGCCCCATCAGAGAGAGGTGACAATGACTCATCTAACCCTACCTGGCCTCAGTTTCCTCCCGTCTTCCATGAAATGGAGAAGAAAAGAATGGTCCCTAATCTGTCTGGGGCTCAAATCTGACTCGGCCACTTACTGGCTGTGGCCCTTGAACAAATCCCTTCCCTACTGGGAGCCTCACACCCCCGGAGGTGTGAGGGAGGGAGAGTACACAGGGTGTGTGAAGCCCCCGCAACGTGCAGGTGGAGGTCAGTGCCTGCTCTTCGTCACCCTCACTTGCGCGGAGCTGGCCTGTTCCCAGACTGTCGTGGTGTTTCACAGCTCAGAGTAGCAGTTGAAGGAGACGCTGGGCTAGAGTCCCTGGCTGGATGCAGCCCTGCCTTTCCCTAGCACTGTGACCGTGGCAATGAGCAGAGCTAGCCTGTGTTCTCTAGTGTCCTCTTCTAATGCGGGAGTAGTCATCAGAGCTCTCTCAGAGGGTCACTGTTAGGAGTGAGCGACAAGAAAGGCATCACATGGGCCCGGTGGATGTAACCAGCACTGTTGGAGGTCGCGAGAAGGTCGCCCTTGGGCGCAAGATGGGAGAGGTAGTCCTAATAGTGACAGCAGGGAACACTGAGGAGGCATGCAGGGAAAACAAAACAATTTTTGACACAGGTGTAGTTTCATACTATTTACACTACTGAGTGTGTGAACATCCATCAGTCCATGTGCTTTCTGTCAGGGTATTATAGTGTCCAAAGATTTGGACACTATTTGTTTCTTTGTTTTCACAGTGCCAGGAAATTTGAAAAAGGTCCTGAAAATACTTTAGACCTTCACCGGTGGAGTGGTGTCCAAGCCTGTAGTATGAGGAAGAAGGGGAACCATGGAATATTGGCCCTACAAGAGAAGAAAAACAGTACTAGATGTGTGCACACACACATATATGTTCATATACACACACTGAAAGGTTGGGGGTGAAAAATAGGAAGCCCCAGAGAAGGGTGAAGGACCTAGAAGACAGGAGGGGTGGTGGATTCTACTGGGCTGGCTGGGGACAACGTGACCATAGTGTGTCCCTACACATGCCCCTTTGTGTACCCCCCTGCAATTAATAACCCTTTATGACTGTCCCATACCTCTGTGACGTGGTCCTGGGATACACATTCTCTTTGCAAGATGCTTTAGAGAAAGAACGTGGCTGGGTTGCTCTGAACTTCAGTGAGCTCTGGGGGTTGGGGTTCACCTGTGTGTGTGTGTGTGTGTGATCTTCTTCCTGTTACTGAGCTCAGAAATGTTCTGGCATTTCAAAAAGAACATCAACGAGGTAGGTGAACCCTGGGCTTGGACCAAAAAAAAGCTTAAGACACTGGTCTTCCCTTTGCCTCTTCCCTGTCTTTGCACCAACCCAAGAAGAGAGAAGTCAGGTGGGAATGCTCAGGGAAGATTGGATCGTGGCTCCAGGGAAGCAGGTGGGGCCCAGCAGGGACCAGTGAGGACAAGGGCAGACCAATGCTACAGACCCCAGAGCTTCCGAAAGACCCTCCTGCTGTAGCCCGCACCGTGGTACCTGAGTCGCGGTTTCCCACCTTGGAGAGCTCCGCTGGAAGACCCGTTGCAGCGCGGGGCCAGCTTTCTCCTGGGAGAGGTGAGCGTTCTTTTCCTAGCCAGCCCACCGAACGCCAGTGAAGCCTGGCCTTGATGTGAATGGGAGAACCATGGGTAAGGGCTGTGAAAGCAAGGCTTGGGTGAGGGATAATAGGCTGTCATGCAGGCAGGGACATGGGGCCTGGGACCCCCACCAGGTTCACCTGTCCCTGAGAGATATTCCTGGAAGTCCCTGTCTCCTGCACACACCAGCACAAACCTTCTTTTGGAAGTCAGATCATGGAGAAGTTACTGCAAGATCTCTCCTCTGACGGGTGTGGCAGAGTAACCGTGGAAGCAGACAGTCTTCGCCACCTTACACCCATGGGGTCATCACCCACCCTCCTCTCACCCCAAAACCCTTCACTTTCTGTTTCCCCACCTCCAACAAAGGGGGCCCTCTGTCTCTCATCCATTTTTACCACGGGATCCCACACTGGTTCAGGACTACCTGCCACCTGCCCCCCGACTTGCCTTTTCCCTTCCACCCCAAGACCATAACCAGGTTCTGGAGCCCACCCTCATGCACACAGCCCCTTTATCTTGGGGCCCCCCTCTCCTCACTACATGGCATCCTCTCTCATGATCCTGCTTCTCACAACATGTCCCCATCTCAGGGAGTGCATGGGTTAGCATCCCTCCCATGGGAGAACAGCAGACAGGTCAAGAATCTATCACCAGTTCAAGAGAGGGAGACCCCAGAAGAGCCTCAGCGGGAGAGCACCAGAGAAGGGAAACAGGATTGGGGACCTCCTGCCTCAGGGGAGTAGCAGCGAACCCTGGGAATGCGGGGCCCAGTGCCTGTCACTTGCTCCACTAGAGGGCGCACTCAAATGATCTCTCCTCCCTGAGATGTCAGAGGAAGTCCGACAGAACAAATTGACCGAGGCCAGGAAAAAACTGAGGGAATTTCCGTAGTAAAGAGGCATTCGTGTTCTGGTAGGAGCTAAGAAAAAGGAAAGATTAAAAATGGCCAGAGCCCTGAGACAGCCACTTCTGATGGTTGTCACTTGCCTGAGGATGCACCTGAAGAACATGCCACTCCCACAGCACTGCCTTCTCATGACAGCATGTCACCTGGCAGTGTCCT
The DNA here is from genome assembly GCF_014824575.4 of Sturnira hondurensis. Classification (NCBI taxonomy): domain Eukaryota; kingdom Metazoa; phylum Chordata; class Mammalia; order Chiroptera; family Phyllostomidae; genus Sturnira; species Sturnira hondurensis. Next base: position 7,821 of record NW_028083079.1, on the reverse strand, counting down.
TTAATTAGCATCTTCTGCTGATATAAAGGCTCTAGAGAAACAACAGAACCAGGAAGTTGCGGGTTAACTAGAAAAAGAGAAGTGGAAATAGGAACTAAAGCCTGCGAAGGGACAAGAGGTTCTGAGAAAGCAATCACAGATTTATACGCAGACCACAGGGATTCCAGTGTCTGAGAAGACAGACTTACAGACAGCTCTGGCCCATTCTCAACAAGCAGCCGGGCCAAGAACGGGAGAGGCAGAGGATCCTGCTGGTCTCTCGAGGTCTGCCCAGCAGCATGTCAGAGGACTGGAGTGGACGCTGTGTGCCGTCTCCGCGCAGCAGAAACAGGTGGACAGGTGCAACAGAGAACTACCCAAAACTTGTGACTCCCTAAAGCTGGAGTTCTACCAGAACAACAAAACAAATGACAGCCCGAAGCAGGACAACTCGAAACTGCAGAAGCTTCGCGTCTCGGTGACTGACAAGGAGGCCATGAAGCTCGGGATGAAAGAAAAGCAGAAGGAAAAGCTGGAGAGGTCAGAGGTCCTGCTGCAACAATTTCCCAGTCTGTCTGAAACCCCTGAAAGCAAGGGTCAGTGACAGCAAGCACTGGAAGAGCAGGTACAGCTGGGGACACCTGTGGAGCAGCTGAAGGATTTGCTGAAAAAGCTGCAGGTAGAGAGAGTCCAATATACAGAGAATCTGAAAGGAGAGAATGACATTTTGCAACAGAAGATGCAGCAGATGCCAGAGCAGAGATGTGCGTTGAGGGAGGAGAAGGAGCTGACTGTGAGTCGGGTGCAGGAGCTGACCTGCTTGGCCTACCTGAGGAACCGAACCAGGGAGCTGGCTCTCCCCCAACCCCAGGAGCCCCCAGCAGGGCCCTTGGAGGTGGAACGGAGGCCACAGGGAGAAGCGGAACAGCTACAGCAGGAACTGGAGATCCTGGCAGGGGAGCTGCGGGCCCAGATTCAGGGCCATGAAAATTTGGGTCATCTGAATCAGGAGCAGGGGTGCCGACTGCTGGACCTGGAGCAGGAGGCTGAGCACCGGGGAAGCAGGTAGAGATGTGGTCGACAGATTCTGGAGGACATGCAGACGACTGCACCACCATCAGCTGTGTTCTCTCCCAGAACTGCGAGCTCTGGGAGCAACTGGCGGAGCTGCAGAGTGACTCCATGAGGTGGACCAACAAGAATATGGAGACCACCAGCGCACACCAGGCAGAGCGGTATGTCAAGAAGGAGCTGGCCAAAAAGCGGGGCCAGCTGCAGGAGAAGCTGGGGGAGCTGAAGGAGATGGTGCAGCTGAAGAGCCCAGAGGCTCAGAGTCTGCAGCAGCAGCAGCAGCAGGACCTGCACCTGAGCGACCTGCAGCAGCATGTGGTCACCTGGCAGCAGCTGGCCTTTGACAAGAGATGCTGCAGTACCAGGTCCGGCCACACGTCCAGCTCATGGAGATGCTTCAGGGAGAGGAAGTTCAGGGCAAGGCAGAAGCCAAGATGGCCCATCAGGAGTTTCAAGAGACCCAGGGGTTCCTGGAAACTGTCAACCAACAGAACCAGTAGCTACAGGCTCAGCTGAGCCTTGTGGCTCTGCCTGTGGAAGGAGGTGGACTGGATGGAGAAGAGGAGAAGGATCAAGAGGCTCTCCAGCCAAAGCTGAGCATGCCGGAGGACCTAGATAGCTAAGAGGCCATGGCTGCATGTTTAATGTGGCCTTAGCCAGTGCCAAGCAGGAACAGGCATGCTGTGCCAGCAGCAGCAGAAGCAAAAGGAACACTGTGGGTACCTGGCTTACCCATCTCAACACAAGTTGAATGAAGAGATCCAGCAGGCCCTGCAGGTGGCCACGGACAAGGGGCAGAGCTGCCTTACTCACAGAGGTCCTGCAAGAGGAGGTGGATCTGAAGGAACCGGTTGAGGAGCTGGAGCATTGCCATATTCAGCCCTCTGGAGAGACAGACACAGCTGGAGAAAGACACAGCATCATCCTGAACCAGACTCATGGCAGTACTGAGGCAGCGCCACTAGGGGGAGCAGTGAGTGCATGAGCCAGCTGTGTGACTAAGGACAGGGAGGGGAGGATGGTGAAGCTCCTGGAGCTGCAGAAGCTGCTGGCCCACCTGAGCTGGTGGTTAGCCTGTATGGCACGTTCCTGGGGGCTGCCCAGAGCCCTGCTGGGGAGCCCACTACAGACATACCCCCAGACCCCCAGGCAACTGGAGCTACTCAGAGCCAGAGAGATCTTCATGAGGGATCTGAGCCTTGCTGACCATGTGGAGCTGGGCCTGCTACACTTGAGAACCCCACCTCCCCACCCCCTTGCACAGTGGGTCCTACAGCGGCTGGGTGAGATGCAGGGCCCCCAGGAGTGCCCAGGCTTGGCCCTGGTGATCTGATAACCTGATACCACCCTGGAGAAGTGGGGGCAGAGTGCTGGCACCCCATTCCTGCCACCTCGTCCCTGCCACCCTATCCCATCAACATTATAATACCAGACTAAGCTTATTTATTGATAATATAGGACATAGGAAGGACATGGGAACAGGGTTGTTTTGTCTCCTGTGTGTCTTGTATTATTTCAGAATAAGTGGATTTAGCCATTAAAAACCACACCAACACCAACAATAAAAACAAATAACCCTGGAGATCAGGAAAGGGCCTGAAGATTTGTGGCACAGAGCCCAGGGTACGTTCAGTTCTGGGCAGAGTCCCACCCACCAGAAACCAGAGGCGTTTCTGGGACAAGGCGGGTGTTAAACCTGTAGAACAACTCAGTCGTCGACCAGATCCTAAATGCAGAATGGGAGCTTCATGGCGCTAAGGCCATCAGAAAAGCCCACCCAGGGATGTCCTCACAGCCCAAACGGGGACCGAACAGACACAGTACCCGTGAGGACAAGGCTCCCTCCTTCCCTAAACGGGGGGAAGGTGTGGAGCTCCACATTCTGCTTACACAGGCAGGCTGAGGTCACTCTGCCCCAACCAGCGGTGGGAGGGTCAAGACAGAGCCCCGTGTACCAGAAACTCCGAGGTTCCAGTCCTAGCACCTGAGCTTCAGGCAGGCCTCTCCCGCTCTCAGGATTCCCCCACCTCTTCTGGGGAAAGAGTCTCCGAGCTCAGGGCCCTGACCCAGCAAAGACTCACGGGACATGAAGGCCCGGTTTGCCACAGGTCTAGCCAAGGGGAAAGTGGAAACCGGGAGACCTGTTTGTCTCAGGGTTTCCATCCACTGAGAAAAGGAAAGGACGAAAACCGAGCCGTGTCAGGCTCTGTGCAGAGCCCTGGCCACCTGAGCGTCAGCTGCTGGGTTTGGAGGGCGCCATTCACCACTGTCCTGAAATCATCCTTCACCTCATCCACTCAGTGGTCCCATCTCCACAAGAAGTGTTTGTGTCCATGTAACAAACCGTGTGGCCCCTCTCCCCAGCCAGCCTCTAAGGAGGAACGTCCCTGCTCATCCTTGACAGGGACCCTAAACAATGTTTGTTTCTCATGGCAGCCGTGTGCAGTGGACTCACTGTGGAGGTGTACACTCAGGGGACCCCAGGAGTTGGGGCTCAGAGCCTGGAAGGTCCCTTTCAGTCATCCTGAGGCTGACAGGGCTCTTCCGCCACTGTCCATTTCTAGGCTTTTTTGTTGTAGCTGCTCAGAGGTCCCATCCTTTAAAAATGTTCATTTTGCTCAATATATTTATAAAAGAACACCAGGAGATACTATAAACCGTTCAGCAGCTTGTCTTTCTGAGAAGTATAACTCTACCCAGAGACACAGATAAGCCGGGCGTTGTCCTTGCCCCTCACCACCTTGAACTCCAGACAGCTGCATGAAGGAGGTGCGTGACAAGGTGACAAGGGAGGACACAACTGGGTGTCCCCCACCCAACTGGGTGGGGGAGAGTCAAGTAGCTTCTTACTTCACATAGTTTGGAGGTAGGAGTTTGGGGCATCTCAGTGGTGCGGAGAAACAGAATCCGCTGGGAGGAACAGTAGCCAGCTGCCCCCAAGAGCTCCCTGTTGTCCTGCCAGAGGCAGAGTCCACTTGCAACAAGCCACCTCCACCGGCCGGACACCTCACAGAAGGGACCAGACACACCAGCCCTGTGGTGTGAGGTGGGGAGGCCATAGACAGGCAGGCATCTGTGAAACTCTTCCCCACCTGGCTCACAGACACGTGTCTCTTACTCAGTGGCCTGTTCAAGGCTCCAAGATAATCTTCCTCGCTCAGCCCAAGAGGGCTCAGACATCTGTGTGAGGGGCTCAGGGTGGGACTGCGTGTAGAGTGACCAGTGCCAGCTGTATGAACCCCACGCCCTCGGGTGGGGTACAGGAGGGTGAGGCAGGATGCTTCATTCCTCCTCCTCTCCCAGACCAGAGCATGAGAAGGGGGGAGAGCCGAAAAGTTCTTATTATTAGCAAAACTAGAGGGAGGGGCACCTGGCAGTTACAGCTTTAAACAAGAATCTCAGTGTATACACGAGAAATGCAGGTTACTTTCCAGCCACCATGGTGGGGACCTAACTTTGAAGCTAGGGACACATGTTAGACTTCTGCATGGGGTACGCCTCCTGCCAATGTCACCCCCAGAAGGGAGTTGAGAACAGAAACAATGTCCAGTGCCATGTGGACACAGTGCCAGGTGAGCGCTGAGTGGGATGGTGGGTCCTGGGCAGACTGGCGTAGGTCCTAGAATCAGGCCAGGATCCTCTATGTTTGTGGTTTAATGATGAACTTGACAATGAGGTCTCCCCACTAAGTGTGTACCTTGAGGAAGGGGAACCCTACCATGCAGACATTTCCCACTGGCTGTCTCCATGGTGTTATTGCAGGTCAAAGCATCAGCCAGCATGCACAGGTGACAGGGTTCTCCTTGCACCCACACAGAGCACCTCAGGGAAATGAGGTGAGGAAAAGGTTTTGGGTAGCCAAGTTACCTGCTGATGAGTGACAAAGACACTGTGGCGTACAGGGCTGCATCCCGGCGAAGTGTGTATATGTCCTCTCTTTGGGCACAAAGGCAGTGCCTGAGGGAGGTTTCCAGGCTGGCATGCCCTCTTTGGAAGTGTCCCGTGCCCTCCTCACACCACTTTTTTTCACATGACACAGGATCTTGTCCTCGGTGCATACAGGTGGCCTTCAGGGTGGAGGAGTCCGCTGAGATCTTCGTATGCTGATCTGTATGGGACATAGAAACAGGATAGGACACAGTTATTTACCTGTTAGATCTCCAGTTGAACTTTGACCCCGGCAATGAGATATCACGAATGAGCGGGCAACTTGAGAAGGCATGTCTACCGTGGAGACTCTACACACTGGCTGGCTTGCTGGCATTATCTCCGGGCTAAAGGCTACCACTGTTCAGTGATCCATGTTTCATCCTGATTTTCTATGACAGAAGAGTTTAAAAATATCGAACCTGGTATTTTAATAAATTATGCTTTGCAGAAAAAAGTTAAATCAGAGAAACAAAAACGACAGATTAAGTGGGAGTAATTTTTGATGTCAGCTTTCGTGCCAAACACGATTTTACTTCTTAGAGGGTTACACGCTCATGCAAATTAAAACACACAGGATATACTATTTTTAAACGATTTTGTTTGTTTCTTTTTAGAGAGAGGAGAAAGGAGGGAGCGAAACATCCATCAGCTGCCTCCTGGGAATGAAACCGGCAACCTTTATGCTGGAGGGACGACACCCCAACCACTGAGCAACACCAGACAGGACCAGAATACACTTCTTGTCTCTGGTTCATTTTTCTGGCATGATGTTTTGGAAATCCATTCATGTCGTGTCAGGTGCTGATAATTTGTTTCTTTATATTTGTAAGTTGTTTTCTCTGATATAAACATACCATGATATGTATATGTACATCTGAATTATAACCACTTTGGAGATAGGAATAAAGCTGCTATGAAGATTCACATTCGGAGAAGGAGATGCTGTTTTCATTTCCTCCGTAAGTAACTAGTAGTACAATTTCTAGATGAAATTCAGAAATCCCCATCAGAGCAGTTATTTTATTTACCAACTTATGCCAAGTAAGTAGGGAAGATCCTGGCCAAAGGAGAGCTACAATAAATGTTTGTTCAGTAAATAAATGAAGCCAATTTCTTTGCCAGTCCATTCACGGAATTTTCATTAGGCACCAAACACTGACCTACTATGATATCTCCTTTACTTTTTAAAACAATCCTAAAAATTAAATGTAATTATCCTTATTTTATTTCAGCTGCCTCTTGTATGCACCCTGTCGGGAGCACCCCCCAGTGCAGGCATTGGCTCTGACCTGGGATCGCCCACCCAACTGAGCCACACTCATCAGGGCCCAATTGTGCATTTTCAATTGAGAAACAAATATGTACAGATGAGCCCCGGGTAGGATTCCTTCCTTCCCTTAAGTTCTTAATTTGGCAGCTAGACTTTGAGCGTGAACAAAGAAGGCATATTGCTTTAAGAAAAGGTATTTTCTTACACTGTTCACTTACAAGTCCTTTTTTAATTCTTTTAAACTAATTTTGGCTGTGGTTTCTTGTTGTTGTTGTTGCTTTTTATTTTTAGGATTTTTATTTATTTATTCTTATAGAGAGGGGGAGGGAGGGAGCAACAGAGAGAGAGAAACATCAATGTGTGGCTGCCTTACATGGCCTACAACCCAGGCATGTGCACCCACTGGGAACCCAACCCGTGGCCCTCCGGTACCCAGCCGGCACTCAATCCACTGAGCTACACTGGCCGAGGCCTACACTTGCAAGTCTTCAATACCCTAATACTAAAGAATATTTTCGGCAAAATTCATCTTTGTGGATCTTTAGATATTATTCAAGGAAGGGCTAGTGAGTGTAGAATTGAGGGTTAAGCAATGTAAGAAACAGTGAGGTCTCCCTCATTTCAGGGCCCAGTGTAGAAAATCGAGTTCATCATTAGCCAGGTGTTGGAATACTCTGACATGTGACTTGAATCTAAATCTTGGCAAATATCATCAATTTTGTGTTCCTAAAAGAGAACATAAACCGTGTTTTGTTTTTGTTCCTAGAAGCATTCCTGTTTCGTAAAGTGTTTTTCAATACATTAGGCCGTAGCGTTTACAAAGCAGTTTAGGAAGACCTGGCCGGTGGGGCTCAGGTGGATGGTTGGGCAGCGTCCTGCAAACCAAGGGGCCAAACCAGTGGGTCTGATTCCCAGTCAGGACACTCGCCCGGGTATGGGGTTCTGTCCTGGCTGGGGCACATGCAAGAGGCAAACGATCCAGGTTTCTGTCTCACATCGATGTCTCTCACTCTCTCTCCCTCCCTCCACTCCCCTCTCTTTAGACTCAATTGAAAAATAAAAAATACAAATAAATAAAGCAGTTTAGAAAGAAGACAATCCATGAAAGGAGAAAGAACACCAAGACGACCAGATATCTGGCAGAATTATGGACACTGAAACAGCATTCCTAGTACTTCTATTTGGTGAGAAATGGTAAAGACTCAGGGAAAAGCAATGCTACAAATAAAAATACATGGATGTGACATTTGCTTAACCAGGAGTTGCTGAAATTGGGACGATCAAAGTTGAAAGAAGATTTTTGTGTTCTCTCATTGTAATGAAGTGAGGAAAAAGATCAAGGGTAAGCTTTAATCTGTGATTATGAAGGATATAATCCTGCTCATATTATTTTGCTATATGTTAAAAAAATATTTAGCTAAATTTGTAAAAAAAAAAAGAGAAAACATCACAAAGTCCTCGATGCTGGAATGTTTTCCAAATGTGTTGTACATATGAGGTATTATAAAATCTATAGAGCTAACCACATAGTAAACAATGCCATGTGGCTTATCCGTGCAATAAACCTCAAA